>NW_028191026.1:0-4800000 GCF_048542155.1 Nylanderia fulva | reverse complement strand
TCAGTTCTCTGTAATTTTAATTTGTCAATCCAACATGTTGAATCCGTACGTTAATTAAAGCTTACAACATACGGAACAACATACAGAAATGTAATACGAGAAATTCACGATGAAATGCAGCGAATGTTATATAAAAAGAAAAAAACGTTCGAATAAATTTCCTGATAAAATAATAAATCAAATAGGTTCTGATTTATAAATGAAAATTCACAGAGGTGGAATTAAAATATATCTTTAAATTCTTCTATATTCTTATTTTGTATATATAAGACAAAAGTAAATATAAAGAAATTTAAAATTAATTTTATTATTATCGCTTTTCATGTCTAAATTTTCTAATAGTAATTTGAAAATTATATATAAAATTTGTTGAAACCAATTGTGCATTATATTGTAAAATGTAGCGAATGTTATAAAAAGAAAAAAACGTTCGAATAAATTTCCTGATAAAATAATAAATCAAATAGGTTCTGATTTATAAATGAAAATTCACAGAGGTGGAATTAAAATATATCTTTAAATTCTTCTATATTCTTATTTTGTATATATAAGACAAAATAAATATAAAAAAATTTTAAATTAATTTTATTATTATCGCTTTTCATGTCTAAATTTTCTAATAGTAATTTGAAAATTATATATAAAATTTGTTGAAACCAATTGTGCATTATATTGTAAAATGTAGCGAATGTTATAAAAAGAAAAAAACGTTCGAATGAATTTCCTGATAAAATAATAAATCAAATAGGCTATGATATATAAATGCAAATTCACAGAGATGCAATAAAAGTATATCTTTAAATTCTTCTATATTCTTATTTTGTATATATAAGACAAAATAAATATAAAAAAATTTTAAATTAATTTTATTATTATCGCTTTTCATGTCTAAATTTTCTAATAGTAATTTGAAAATTATATATAAAATTTGCTGAAACCAATTGTGCATTATATTATAAACTATGTCGCGATCCAATTGATATAATTGACACAATAAAAACACGAAGAAACCTATATATAAGAAACGCTTTAATCTTCCTTGGATATCGTTTACCGGTGCATTTCAATTAATTAAGGTCAACTGTATCTCGCCGCTCCTTTATTTGCACCAAGACGATATGTGACATTGTGCACGCAACGCTCCCGGTATTTTCGTTCCCTCGTAATGTTCTATTTCGCGAAGATATAGATAAATTGACAAAAGAATATTAAATCCACCCTATCGCGAATAATATAATTCGTCCTCAATTATTCGAGAAATTATCTTGAAAGAAAATTATAGCGTCATTAATTCTTTCGATTATATAGGAGCTCTCTACTTATCATTTTATAGAGCGTAATAATTATACGATATAAAAAAGGTGTATAAAATTTAGATCTTGAATTACCTACACGATAGGAAAATTTGTGTCTTCTTGTTAAAAACGGTCCCCGTGAAAATTTTTGTGTCAAATATTTAACACATTCATGTGTTAATTTAACATATTACTATTCTGTTAATTGAACTTAAATGTTAAATTATTAAAACAACTGAAAAAAATGTAAAAATAACACAATGTGTATCTATTTTTAATTTTATACAATTAATCTGCTCTATTTTATTAGTGACAAGATTTATCTATTCAAATTTACGGAAAAAATGTTGATTTTTTATTTTATAATATAAGTAGGGATGATAAATTCTAAAATTAACATATTTTTAGTTAATTTTTACCTTAAAACTAAATTACTTAAAGTTTTGCATTTATTTCATGTTAAAATATTAACACGAAATTTTCTGTCTCCATTTAGCATATCCATATTATGTTAAATTAACACAAAAATTTCTGTGGACCGTTTAGGACATATTAATAACTGTTAAAAACAAATTTTTCAGTTGTGTAGAAAAAAATCTAGATTTTTATGCGTATCGAAATTTAGTCTCATGAATCAAAGTTGAAGAAAATGTTCGAGGAAATTGAAGGACTTTTCTAACGAGTTGCTCGTGAAATTCTTTGCGAATAATATAGTTTGTGTTAAATTATTCGAAAGCTTATCTCGAAAGAAAATTAAAGCGTCCTTAATTCTTTCGATTATATAGGAGTTCTCTACTTATCATTTTATAGATCACAATAATTATACGATACGAAAAAACGTGTATAAAATTCAGAAAAAAATCTAAATTTATGCGTATCGAAATTCAGTCTCGTGAATCAAAGTTGAAGAAAATTTTCGGGGAAATTGGAGGACTTTTCCAGCGTGTCGCTCGTGAAATTCATTGCGAGTTGGAGAATTCTGCCGGTTGTTATCGGTGCGCGCGATAATTTATGGTGCGATGTGGTAACTCTCGTAGTAAATCATCGCATGGATCGCGCCAGAATTAGCGGCTCCCGATTTCAAGCGCCGAACACAGTGGGGCTTTCAATCCCGGCTTCGAAACTAAGTTTCCCTTTAATTAGGCGGGAGAATGCTGTCGCGCCTGACGCACGGTAACAATGCAATTATGATAACTTTTGCCCTCCTCGCGACCAATTTTACGCGTGTCGCTTATTATCGCCAATGCGCGAAACACTTCGAATGCGACGATAAATTTCGACGCCAACAAATTACTCTGCTAATTATCTCGCAAATCAGAAATTTATGATACTCACAAAAACTCGAATAAATATAATACAGGGTATCCAGCAGACTCGATGAAAAAAATTCCCTGACCTTTTCAGATTTTCCAAGAAATCAATTAAATGTTAAATCATGAAACTCTTGAGATATTTTTGTCAACAATGAAAAGATTCGGAAGTTAAAACAACAAAAATTTTAATTAATTATACAATCTGCATTATGTATGATAATCGAAACAAACATGGGACTATAAACTATTTAAATAATTTTTATTTATATTATATCAAATCAAGTTCCCGGTTTTCCAGATTTTCCTGACCGCTGCGCTAGACACTCTGAGAAATTTATTATGCTTACAAAAAATAAAATCGAATAAATATATAATATCAATTAATATTATCATATATTTATATAATGTAGTATAATAATATAATATACATATATTAGATTAATATATTATATATATATATATATATTTTTTTTTTAATTTGAGAAATTTATTATGCTTACAAAAAATAAAATCGAATGAATATATAATATCAATTAATATTATCATATATTTATATAATATAGTATAATAATATAATATACATATATTAGATTAATATATTATATATATATTTTTTTTTAATTTATTATATCTGATATTCTTTTACTCTCAGCGAATCGCTGAAAATGTCATCTGCTCTGCATTGGAATTTATATATTTAAAAAAATTCTGTTTTAAAATACGAACGGGGAATTTTGTTGCGAAGTGTGTGCTTTTTGGATTTTCAATCTATATGGGGCAAGTTCGAATCTCTATATGCGACACGTTGCATATACGTGACACACGTTTTGCTAGCAGTATGCGGCCAATTTCCGCAGCAAAATGCTAAAGTCACAGTATGTACATACATACGCAAGGTTACATGTCGGCGGGCTTGCAGGAAAACCTTTACCAAGGTCTTCTTGCATTACTCTCGTGGTTGTCGGACAATTCATAAAGCCATTATTATTCATGCCGTGTTTTATTTTCCTACTCATAAATTTATGCATGCAGCGATCTCGAGACGAGATCTCGCCAAATTGTCTTCGGTTCCGAACGGATTGTGTCACCGATAATTGAAACTGATCCGCCGGTTGATTATCTTAATTGAACTCGGTTACATCGGGGGTCTTTTGGTTAATTAACTAACTACATCTCGACAATATCTCGTACCTCCTTTTAAATTACATAATCAATTTAGAGATGTGAGAATCAATAATTTTAAATTATTTATAAAAATTTCCAATTTAGAAGATGCTTTTGATTTCCTAAATTTTGTCCTAAATATTTAAACACAATTGCAAAAATTGATTTAAAAAAGACCTTCCAAGTATTTGAAGTTTTAGTTTAAACTTTTAAACGTATATATTTTCAAAGAAAGTTCAAGAAAGTTAAAGTTAATTTCAGATTAAATATAAAATCAAACTTTGATACTTATATATTCCTGAAATTTAATTTCTAATGTGAAATTACTAATAAAAGATCAGTTTTAAATTTAATAAAAAAACTATTGCCTTATATCATGTATCCAATTTAAATTTACCTCGGTAAATAATTTATCGAATATTAAGAAGAAAGATACACAAGCAGGATTAAGCAGATATGTATCTTAAAGTATCTGAGATACATATTTAAATAAGTATCTTATTTAAAGACAATATTTAAATACCGAATAATCAAGTATTTCGAATTTTGTAATTAATTATTTAATTTAAATGTATCTTGTATTTAAATGATTATTTATGTAATTACATATACATATATTTATTATTTAATTATTATATTTATCTTTCAAAGTGTTGAAATTAATTTATTTTTGATATTATTTTCATATAATTCTACCGTCAGACTATATTATACTTAATATTAAAGTAATTACAATAAAATCATGTACTATCACTATTATTTGAAAAATGAATTTTTTTAAATAATAGTAGATCATCTTTTTGTAATTACTTTAATATTAAACATATAGTAGGTATATAATAAAAAAATTTAAAAAATAATAGTATTTAAAAGTATTTATAAATATATTTAAATACAATTAGTATTTAAATATGTTTCAAAACCAAAGTATTTCAATAGTATTTCAATATATATGTCAAACAGTATCTTGTGTTTAAATATTTTGTTTCGAAGTATCTGCCCAGTCCTGCACACAAGTTAAATCCTTTTAAATCATAAACTGTTGATTCGTTCATAAACTAAATGATCAGTTCATAAACATGTTTTAACGCAAGAAATGAAGCATATTAAGACGTCAGGCAAATATTAAATTCAAAGGATAATGGTCTAATAAGTCGCGCCAGCGTCGTTATATCGATAAGGTATAATTTGCTCGTAATTTTCGCTCGTCGAAAGGAGAGGAAACGCGATGTCACCTTGCGATGGCAACCTCGAGAGACACTTTAGACGACCTTTCAGAACCTCGTGCATGCCTTTGATTTTCCAAGAGTACCGAGATGCAGAGATCCGATCTATCCGATCGATGATACGCTACGAAGGCGATACTCCTAAAGTTGAGAAGTGTCTCCCGATTGAATTAACCCGGATGGAAATGTCTCTAAGACATATATATATATTCTCCCCTATTTTGATCTCGCAGAATACTCTGAGTGCTTGACTGATGTAATTTTGGCCATCTCGATCCGATATTGCATCGTTTGAATTCGACTGAACACGGTTTCGACTTTTCTAAAGGGATCAGAAAATAGTTGGAAGATCAGAGAGAGAGAGAGATAAAGTTATTAGAACTGCTTTGATGTCGGAAATTCAATATAACAGAAAGCGATTCAAAATACTTTATTATTATATATATATATATATATATATATATATATATATTAATTTAATTATTATTTTAAATTAATTAATTTATATATATTAATATTAATATTAATTTATATATATTAATTTAATTATTATTTTATATTTAATATTATTATATATAATATATTAGAATTAATTATTATAATATATTAAAATATCTTATAATATAATATATTAGTATATTATAATTCATGATGAAGGAATAATAATAGGATAGCTACCTAAAAATGATGTAATGCTCTCCGAAAGAGGAAACTGTATATTCATTATTGAAGAATCCCTTTGACTGATTATAGAAAGAAGGAGAATCGGTAAATGTAATTAATTTAAGAAAGCACAAGCATAATAACTTCCAACTCGCTGCAGAATTGCGAGAGAAACTCGCGCAACGAATTTCCATCCACTTCAACAGTGTCCGTTTGATAAGATCTTGCACTTTAACTAACAACCGTTAAGCTAAGTAAGATTCGTAACTCAACATCTTTCGCGACATCTTGACGGAGAGAGATAGCTCTAGAAAGCCAACCGACATTAATTTACTTAATTAATAGCTTTTCAAAGAGACGTAACACGAATAGCTCGTAGTGCAGCAACGACGTTATCACGTATATGTCGTCGATGCAGTTCGAGTGCATCTATACGCAGGGTTATAAAGGCTCTTTTGATCGAATTAACTCCCTCGGAGAACGATCCCTATCTCTCCTTCGACGAAATATGTCTTGATCCTGCGAGAATCGTCCTTAAACGATTTTAAACGATATAGATATACAGGGTGTCCCAAAATTACCTTCGGATATCCTGTTAATAGGAATATTTGGAGACGAGTTTTCCTCAACGAAAATGTCGAAATATTAATCATTTTCGAGTTATAAGCAGTGTTTGCTGTTATCTAAATAAAATTATATAGATGATTTTGGCGTCATCTTATCTTTATATAGATAATAAAAAGTATTATCTTTAAATTTTCTAAAATAATTTTCAGATAATTTTGGTTTAGAATCATAGCACATAAAAATACTTAATCTTAATAGTCGAATTTAAGTAGTAAATGATAAAAATTTATAAATAAAAATATGACTATATATATATAGTCTTTTATATATTTATAACCATATATATATAGATATATTTAAAACCAAATCATCATTTTTCTCGCAAATCAAATCTTGTGGAAATAAAATATTACAAAATCACATTCTTTTATTAATTTCATGTAAAGTATATCTTAATAGAATTTTAATTTAAGGCTTAATTACGAAGGTACATGATGACAAAAATTCTTCGACATTTCCGCTAAGGAAAAAACTGTCTCCACATGATCCCAGGAATCTGCCATTAACAAGTTCACTATTAATTTGGGACACCCTGTATATATCGGTAGTTTCGAACTAATTAGATAAACTTTTCATGAAATTCGAAATGCCAGGAAACGTCTCGAGATAAAATCGTCAATTAAATTTATGCGCATTGATAGTAAATCATACTAATTACGTCAGTAATCTTAAATAAATAATTAAAACTTTCAATAAAATTCCAAATTAAATATAATCTTGGAGTAGAATTGTTCAACTGAAAGTATAGGAATCGATGGCGTTCGATTAATTACGCGACGATAACTTGGAGTTATAATTAGTCAAACTTCGTCAAAAGCGTTTCGAGATAGAAACATATTTTTCCAACGATTGCTCCGGTTAATTTTTTATAAAAATCTTTTAATATAATTGCTAATAAAATATTTGAAGCGTACACGTGTTATCCGATTTTTTTTAATAGCTGTAGAAGATTAACGAAGTTATAATTATACAGTTGAAAAATTTCTGTTAAAAACAGATATCACATGTCCTAAACGATCCACAGAAATTTTTGTGTTAATTTAACATAATATGGATATGTTAAATGGGGACACAAATATTGTGTTAATATTTTAACACAAGAGAAATGCAAAACTTCAAATAATTTAAAATAAATTTTGTGAAACATTAACCATTTTAATGTAAACATTAACAAAAATATGTTAATTTTATATTTTATCATCCTCACTTATATTATAAAATAGAAAATCAATATTTTTTCTGTAAATTTTAAAAGATTTAATCTTGTCATTAATAAAGCAGAACATATTTATTATGTAACATTAAAAATACATGCACATTGTGTTATTTTTACATTTTTTTCAGTTGTTTTAATAATTCAACATTTGAGTTCAATTAACAAAACAGTACCTAATATGTTAAATCAACACATGAATAATGTGTTAAATATTTAACACAAAAATTTTAACCGGGGACCGTTTTTAACAAGATAACAGAAATTTTTCTACTGTGCACACGATGTAAATTTAACCGTTCCCATAAATTAACAATTTCTCTCGTTAATAGATAAATTGCACTCGCTGAAAAGCACTCTCGGCAAATTGCTAATATCTAATTGTTCGTTCCAGACCTTACGCGGTTACTAATATAGTGACACACGCGCGCAAAACGATTGGCAGCATCAAAGAAGGTAATTTACATCTACATCGCGATCCGTGCAATCCAATATGCAATATTGGCGACAATAAAGCATGTCAAATGTAAACCGTGTATACGACGGGTGCTCGAAACGACATTTCAATTAATTGAAATTTTTTTTTTAATATCAAATAATATATCTCTGTAATATAATACGCGCGCAATATTGTAAATAAAAAACGTGTAAGCTATACACGTTTTTTTTTTTTTTGTAATTATCAACAAATCATTGTAGCTTTTAAAAGAGATTTTTTTTTTATTTTATTTGCGTGTATTATTTTTTCAGAGAACGAATTTTCCACGATTCGTTTATAATGGAATTATGCTCAAATCGATCACCTTTAAACGCACGTAAAATCGGACTTTACATATCAAATTTTACGCAACTAGGTCAGAAACAATATATCTATCATCCTTGTAGAAATATTTTTTTTCACGATAGATGAGATCTCTGATTTGGCAATGACAGTTCCACTTCGCAAAGATCGATACTTAACAAACAACTGTTTTATTAATACAATGTTACTGAAGACAATAATATTCTCTTACGTTAACTTTGTTTACGCAAAAATATCATTAATGCATATATTCATATTGAATTTTCTATATAAACGCGCAATAAATGAAGTGTGTGATCATATCTTTTTTTGATTTTATTAATTACATAAAATAATAACATTAAATATTCATCGCAATAATTTAGCAATGTAAAATATATTCTATAAAATAATTTGTATAACGAATAATCGAAATGTTAATATCATAGGTTACGTTTACGATAAAATATGCGATCTCAAATTTATACATATATATTCATATTCTTGTGGAATTAAATTTCGTATGCGAATCCGATCGAATCCGAATATATTGTATTATCGCATCCGAAACAGAACAATTTTTCGATCAAATGTAAATAAATTACCCGATGAACTCATCAAAATATTTCTACATTAAACAATGCTCTCTCAGAAAAAAAAACAGATTTGAAAAATTAAGCAAAGTGTCATTATAAAAAAAATATTACACAGTAGAAAAATTTGTGTTAATTTGTTAAAAACGGTCCCCGTGAAAATTTTTGTGTTAAATATTTGACACATTCATGTGTTAATTTAACATATTGGTGGAGTGTTAATTAAACTTAAATGTTAAATTATTAAAAGAATTTTAAAAAATGTAAAAATAACACAATGTGCATCTATTTTTAATGTTACAAAATAAATATGTTCTGCTTTATTAGTGAGATTTTTCTGTTATTTACAGAAAAAATGTTGATTTTCTATTTTATAATATAAATAGAGATGATAAAATCTAAAATTACTTAATGTTTACATTAAAAATATGTTAAAATTTTACACAAAATTTATTTCAAATTTTTTTGAAGTTTTGCATTTCTTTTGTGTCAAAATATTAACATAATATTTGTATCTCTATTTAACATATTATATTAAAATAACAGAAAAATGTCTATGAACCATTTGGAATATCTGTTAAATTTAGCAGAAATTTTTCAACTGTGTAGGAATAAGAGATATAAGCGAGTCACGCAAATAACGAAATTTAGTGTCGAAATTTGGGACAATCGATATGCGCCGGAAAGCGAAACATTATTCCAAAGTACGTGGGAAAACATAACGGCGATAGGTCACGAGAGATTACTAGGGCGATGTGTGCGCGTAAACTAACTAAATCAGTCCAACTTCGTCGAGGCTTGCCGTTTTAAGCATTCGCTTATGCCGCGTACGCGCCCTGGATTGCTCCAAAGTCCCTCGGAATTGCTCTCTGAGCGAGCGTAAGTCTCATCCGATGCGCGGATTAGAAGCGTTTGAGGCACCGCATAAGAATAAGAACTAACTTCGGCGAGAGTAAATTTGAGAGTGAGCTCGCATAGTTGGGACTTTAAACGTGTAAGGATAAACGGGAGGTAAACGTCAGAAGGGATGCGCGATCTCCAACATTTTCAATAATTATTGACTGAATGCTTGTGATATTTAATTATTTATTATTATACTTAATTAATTATTATTATATTTAATTAATTATTATACATGTACACTAAAAAAAATTAGTTAATTCTTATAAGTATTTATTTCAATACTGTCGAATAAATTATTTATTTGAAACTAATAATATTTATTAGTTATATTATGGAAAAGATTGTTACAAAATATTTAATTCAGCTTCCTGAGAAAATAAAGAATCGACGAATTAATTAATTAAATTAATTTATCTTCGTATCAATTATTTCCTTCAGAAAGAGCGTTAAGATTTATTTTAAATAATGCGAGAATAAATGTATGCAAAAATCTTTTACACAAATATACATATAATACTGTAAAATATATATTGCATCTTTTGCAATATATGTTATCGAATTATATATTATGAAAAGATTATTACAAAAGATTTAATTCAGCTTCCTGAGAAAATAAAGAATCGATGAGAATTAATGAATTAAATTAATTCATCTTCGTACCAATTATTTTCCTTAGAAAGAGTGCTAAGATTTATTTTAAATAATGCGAGAATAAATGTATGCAAAAATCTTTTACACAAATATACATATAATACTGTAAAATATATATTGCATCTTTTGCAATATATGTTATCGAATTATATATTATGAAAAGATTGTTACAAAATATTTAATTCAGCTTCCTGAGAAAATAAAGAATCGACGAATTAATTAATTAAATTAATTTATCTTCGTATCAATTATTTCCTTCAGAAAGAGCGTTAAGATTTATTTTAAATAATGCGAGAATAAATGTATGCAAAAATCTTTTACACAAATATACATATAATACTGTAAAATATATATTGCATCTTTTGCAATATATGTTATCGAATTATATATTATGAAAAGATTATTACAAAAGATTTAATTCAGCTTCCTGAGAAAATAAAGAATCGATGAGAATTAATGAATTAAATTAATTCATCTTCGTACCAATTATTTTCCTCAGAAAGAGTGCTAAGATTTATTTTAAATAATGCGAGAATAAATGTATGCAAAAATCTTTTACACAAATATACATATAATACTGTAAAATATATATTGCATCTTTTGCAATATATGTTATCGAATTATATATTATGAAAAGATTGTTACAAAATATTTAATTCAGCTTCCTGAGAAAATAAAGAATCGACGAATTAATTAATTAAATTAATTTATCTTCGTATCAATTATTTCCTTCAGAAAGAGCGTTAAGATTTATTTTAAATAATGCGAGAATAAATGTATGCAAAAATCTTTTACACAAATATACATATAATACTGTAAAATATATATTGCATCTTTTGCAATATTCGTTATCGAATTATATATTATGAAAAGATTATTACAAAGATTTAATTCAGCTTCCTGAGAAAATAAAGAATCGATGAGAATTAATGAATTAAATTAATTCATCTTCGTACCAATTATTTTCCTCAGAAAGAGTGCTAAGATTTATTTTAAATAATGCGAGAATAAATGTATGCAAAAATCTTTTACACAAATATACATATAATATTCTAAAATATATATTGCATCTTTTGCAATATATGTTATCGAATTATATATTATGAAAAGATTGTTACAAAATATTTAATTCAGCTTCCTGAGAAAATAAAGAATCGATGAATTAATGAATTAAATTAATTCATCTTCGTATCAATTATTTCCTTCAGAAAGAGTGCTAATATTTATTTTAAATAATGCGAGAATAAATGTATACAAAAATCTTTTACACAAATATACATATAATACTGTAAAATATATATTGCATCTTTTGCAATATATGTTATCGAATTATATATTATGGAAAAGGTTGTTACAAAATATTTAATTCAGCTTCCTGAGAAAATAAAGAATCGATGAATTAATGAATTAAATTAATTCATCTTCGTATCAATTATTTCCTTCAGAAAGAGTGCTAATATTTATTTTAAATAATGCGAGAATAAATGTATGCAAAAATCTTTTACACAAATATACATATAATATTCTAAAATATATATTGCATCTTTTGCAATATATGTTAGCGAATTATGTATTATGGAAAAGATTGTTACAAAATATTTAATTCAGCTTCCTGAGAAAATAAAGAATCGATGAATTAATGAATTAAATTAATTCATCTTCGTATCAATTATTTCCTTCAGAAAGAGTGCTAATATTTATTTTAAATAATGCGAGAATAAATGTATGCAAAAATCTTTTACACAAATATACATATAATACTCTAAAATATATATTGCATCTTTTGAATTTTTTCGTGAGCTTGACGACGAAAACATTTGCCGCAGCTCGAGAAACGAGAGAGGAAACTGCATTCCGTCGCGAAAAAACGAGCATTTAAATCTGTCGGAGGGAAAAAATTCGCCTCAAAGTTTTTGGAAGGCATCGGAACAGAGAGAAAGAGCGGCGGCAACAAAACGGTTAACTTTTCAATCGTGCGCGCTCGCTGCGGCACGTTTAATTAAAATTTTTTCGCCCATCTTTCTGGAATTGATATTTCACCGGTGAAAAAAATCGAGGCGTCACCGCGGAATCTTCCGGTTCGCGGCCCCGTTTTTTTTTCCTTTTTCATTCTCTCTCTCTTTTTTTTTTTTTTGGTTCGCAGAATTTTTTTGGTCACTAGACTTTTTTGCGAAAGTTCAACGCGCGAATAAAAGCGTGCACGCGCGGCTGATTTAAAATTTAAATCTCTCTCCGCAGACACACGGGGATCGAAGATTTAAAATCTCCATTTTGTATTTACCTAAGCCTTTGAAGACTCGCAAAATTGCTTTCTCGCGAAAGAGAGAGGGAAGAGAGGCCGAATAAACCGATTTGCGATAATCGAGAATGTCAAGGGAGAATTCGCCGAGGATGTTTCGTGTCATTTTGCTAGGGTAGAACAACGATCGAACATGACCGCAGACAACATTGTTGTACGCGAGTTACCTGAAATGGATTTAACCAGTTCCAGTCGCTTAACGCTAGATTGACCATATAGCGGTTACTTTGATGCCGAAATATTTTAATCAAGCATAGTCGCAGTCTGTGTGCTGTATTTTAATTATTATTAATGATGCAAAATGTGAGATGCATCAAATATGCGTGAAAATCACACATGGTAGGAAAATTTGTGTTTTCTTGTTAAAAATGGTCCCCGTTCAAATTTTTGTGTTAAATATTTAACACATTCGTGTTTTAATTTAACATATTGGTGGTGTGTTAATTAAATTATTAAAACTACTAAAAAAAGATGTAAAGATAACACAATGTGCGCATCCATTTTTTATTTTACACAATAAATATGTTCTGTTTTATTAATGACAAGATTTATGTATTAAAATTTACAGGGAAAAAAGGTTGATTTTTTATTTTATAATATAAATAAGGATGATAAAATCTAAAATTAATATATTTTTAGTTAATTTTCACGTTAAACTATGTTAATTTTACACAAAATTTATTTTACATTACTTGAAGTGTTGCATTTATTTTACGTTAATATTTTGACACAAAAATTGCTGTGGACCGCTTGAGACATGTGATATCAGTTAAATTTAACATAAATTTTTCAACTGTGTGGATATATAAATATAAAATTGGAATAAAATTTTTAAATAAAAATAATAGCTAAAATTTGGATTTTTGTGCATAAAAGAAAGAGAGAAAATAGTTAAAATTATATGTCACAATCTTATCTTCCATCGTATACATACATTTCTCGAACAAAAAATAATGATTAATTATCTTTTCTATTCCCTTGAAGACGAAAAAGCCTTTCCATCGTCCTTCCAGAAACGTATTCGAAACGCGTCTTTCTTACACGTATCAACCTCCCATATATCGCGTCTCAGTGATGACACAGTCCTTATAAGCCGCTTAGCTGGGCAAAAATCTTCGCTCCACCTTAGCCTTCACTCTATTTTCCCCGTCTCGCCAGACAAGAACTCTCCGATCCTTTTCCCATAGGTTTTTTAAAACCCATCTCGTTGCTCCTCTCGCAAGCGAACGAGGCGAATTAAGTGTACGAAGAGATTCTCAACAGAGAGGGAATTAAGGCCTCGCAGAATAAAAGTAACTAAAAGACAGCGTTCGAATTTTTGCGATGCCAAACTACACTGAAAACAAAATTTGTTAACTTGCTAAACCTTTCAACTAAATGTTGTTTTGTTAATTGAACCTGTAAAAATATTTAAAATATAACATATTAAATTTAACAAAATGTATATTTGACTTAAACACTAATATATGTTGATTTAACAAAATAGTAATTTAGTTGAAAGGTTTAGTCAGGTTAACACATTTTTTTCAGTGTATATATAAATATTAAATGTCAATTATTTAAAAATTTTATTCCAATTTTATATTTATATATGCATTGTTGAAAAATTTATGTTAAATTTAACAGGTATCCGGAGAAATTTTTATGTTAATTTAACATAATAATACTGTGTTAATATCAGGATTGGGTAAGTTAATGATGTTTTTAAGCTAACAATAAGTTAAGTTAAAGTTAGTTGCTTATAAAATTAATTTAATTAAGTTAAAAGTTTTATGAACAAAAAATTAACTCAGTTAAAGTTCTTAAAATTCTTTTAAGACATATAATAACAAATAACAAAGAAATTTTGATTTTTATATAGAAATATATTTTTGATATAATTACAATTGATGACAAATAAACATAAAAATTCATAATACTTTAATTTTAAAATAATACGTTTGTAACTTATAAAAAAACAATAATGGTATTCAGAGATAAAACAATTTAACTTGAAAAAAAAGTTAATAAGTCTAAGATCAAAAATAACTAATTGAAGTTAAAAATTAATACATTTTAAATTAACTAAGCTAAGTTTAATTATTAACGTTTAAAATTTTTTTAACTTTTAACTAATTATTACCCAACCCTGATTAATATTTTAACACAAATATAAAATGTAGTATGTAAGATATCTCTAGTGTAATTTCCAAGATGTGATTGTCACAAAAACAAAAATATCAATATTTGCAGATTCTTAACAAGTTTCTGGAAAATTTCAGAGAGAGAAAAAAGACTCTCTTTTCGAGAAAGAGAGATTATATTAACATGTCCCTCGTAAATAATTAATTTCCGTGGATTAATCGTTGTGGGATGTGAAACTTAACTTCAAGATGAGAAAGTGGATAAACATGTTCGTAGTGGAACCGGTTCTGCGAACGTTGATATAAACTACTTCCTCTCTTCGGAACGACCCTCGGGAACAACGTATTATTCATTTATTCATGAAGTGCATAAACGGCCGATCGGGACCTTTGCAGCTCGCGGCCAGTTTAGCCTTTTTCAGTTTAGTCGCTAAACGCGGAAGGTCGCGCGCGAATTTAATCGTGTCATAAAATGACTCAAAGCTCCACATGTGGTTACATAGTTAATTACAGCAAATGAAAATCTCATTTCGCGCGTTATTGCGAATATATCCATATATTCATGAAAGTTAATCGATATTTCGACTCTTTAAAACAATACCAATGTTACACTTACAAAATAAGATTAAAGAAATTGTTCTTTTATTTTTTTCATTTTATATTAAGCAAAGATATAGATTTTTCCTGATTAATTTTGTTTTTTACCCCAATATTAATTTATTACCGGTATTTTCGTAATTAAGGATTTCGCTGAATATTTTCCGGAAGTGCATCGTTTGTTTACTATGTAAACGTTAAACACAATTAATGGCGGAATGTATATATATCAAACGTATATAAATATACCTACGATGTACATATTGCGTAAAACAGTACGCGATTCGGTAGTATTATCGCAGGCTCTCGCTAAAATAATTTTCATGCTCCGTGACATTTAATTAAACGGCCGGCGGGATTGACATGAACGTCACATTTAAATAAATGATTGCGCTTCGAGCATAATGAACCAACAACCCAACACGCTTCGCGAAACGCGACATGTACAATAATATCCGTCGCACGTTTCAATTAATTCGATTAATTAGAATAAAGCTGTCTAATGTATACAAGCCCAATTTTAAAATCCCGAGATGTAGTTATAATCAAATGAGATATAATCAAATAAAAAAAAAACGTATTATGTGCACGAGAAAAGCGCGTGCTTTGTTATAATTTTGCCTCTAATTACACTCTTTGGTTTAAATACAGTTGAAAAATTTCTGTTAATTTAACATAATACGGATATGTTAAAGAGAAACACAAATACTGTAATAAAATAAATGCAAAACTTTAAATAATTTAAAATGAATTTTGAGTAAAATTTTGTTGTAAATTTTTACAGATAAATCTTGTTACTAATAATGTCACTTTTACATTTTTTTCAATTATTTTAATAATTTAACATTTAAGTTTCATTAACACAACAGCAATATGTTAAATTTGAATGTCTTAAATATTTAACACGAAAATTTTAACGCGGACCGTTTTTAACAAGAAAATACAAATTTTCCTACTGCGAAAAAAAATATTAGTTTGCAAAAGGATATGTTTAGAGAGAAGTAAATGTTTCAATTAGCTCTTGCATCACGATCCTAACTCGAAATTTCGAACTAGTTCAAATAGATAAGTAGGTAACTAGTAGTTATCTATTTCTAACTGGTGTGATGTAACTTACTGCTCGTTACGTATGCGATGCACAGCCAACGTTTAAGTTCGATACGTACACAGTTTACCTCCAAGGAAAAACTTTGAAAACACAATATCTTAGAAAAAAATAATAATATTTAACTCACGTAATTTATTTCTCTTTATACGTCGAAAAAATTATTAATAACGAAAAGAGTAAGAAAAAAATTTGGATTATAATAATTCGCGAAAATAATCTCATATAATACCTAATAATCAGGGTTGAATAATAACTAGTTAATTAGTTAAAAGTTTTAAAAAAAGTTAATAACTATTAAACTTAGCTTAGTTAACTTGAAATGTATTAATTTTTAACTTCAACTAGTTATTTTTGATCTTAAACTTATTAACATTTTCCCAAGTTAAATTTTTTTATCTCTGAATACCATTATTGTTTTTTTATAAGTTACAAACGTATTATTTTTAAATTAAAGTATTATTAATTTTTATGTTTATTTGTCATTAATTGTAATTACCAAAAAATATATTTCTATAAAAATCAAAATTTTTTTGTTGCTTGTTATTATATGTTTTAAAAGAATTAACAAACAAAATTTTAATTTAATATAAAAAATATTTTTAAAAATTAACTTTTGATTTAACTTCAGTTAATTTAATCTTAACTTAACTTTAACTGAGTTAATTTTTTGTTCATAAAACTTTTAACTTAATTAAATTAATTTTATAAGCAACTAACTTTAACTTAACTTATTGTTAGCTTAGAAAAATTTACTTACCCAACCCTAATATTACACAGTATTATTATCCATATTATGTTAAATTAACATAAAAATTTCTGTGGATACCTGTTAAATTTGTCATAAATTTTTCAACTGTGTGCATATATATAAATATAAAAAAATTCGAATACAATTTCTAAATAATTGAGATTTAATACTTATGTAGTTTGACATCGCAAAAATTCGAACGAAAAAATACCCAACCCTGATAATAATAATTTAAAAAAAGACGACAAAATATTTTTTTTCCATTCGAAATTGATATGTCTGCGGTTTGAAACCTCATTCTACCTGTGAATTACGAATTTCGCGATTCGCCAATTTCCGCATCCGTTCGAGATATTCCGTTGTGAGCGAACACGACCGCAACCGACGCGGCGTTGCGGTTGAACTTCGTCGGCAACACGGAATCGCCTAAATCACCTTGATGAGAATAACGAAAGCCGCCGCCACCTTCCGAAGTTGCGAAACTGCGTGGGCGAAGGCTGATTCAGTTTAAACGGCTGAAGTTTAACTCATTACCAATTAGCAATACTCTTGGATTAATTTCGCGATGACGTTCAAGCGTAATTAATTCTTCGCTGTGCGTCTGACTTTTCATTAATTAGCGATATACGAGTGAGATAAACGAGAAAAAGACAACAACGTAAAGAATTTTGCCAAGAAACGTTTAATTTTTAAAAAGTAAATTTTTTAAAAAATTGTTTACTCTTTCAACAATTTTGAAAAAATTATGCACATTTTAATATTATACATATAAATACATTTATTTAGAAAACTGCAATAGAAAATCATAGATGCGCGTTAATTGAAAAAATAATTTATAATAATTAAAAAAATATATAAATTAAATATGTATTGAAATTTAGTGTGGTGTCGTCAGTGGAAAATTTAAATTTTAATTATAAATTGTAATTATAAATTAAATAAACAAATAATCTGTTATTATATAAATTAAATAATTCATAATTATAATTACATATATCATAGATATTACTATTCTCGTATTAAATTACACATTGCTGTGATACGAGAGTATGGGTTACACACAGTAACGATGCTCCATCGTGTTTCGCATAATTACTCGTACGCAAATATCGATTTAATCTTATCGTGGGCAGATTAGACCAGCATCAGCTGGTCCAATCCATCTCCACGGATCTAAACGAGGACAACGGTTGTAAATTCGAAAAGTTAGACTAATCCGGATATCGCGCGCCGCCACAATTGTGGCTCGTTAGAGTTCGAGAATTCGTGCATTCGGAGTTCGCGAGTTTAAGTGCTCTCACCCTGGGGCGCGGCTTCGAGGCGATTAACCGGCCAGATGTCAACGTGCGAAAACAACAACGTCACGCGACATTTGCATTGTGACGAGACAATTAAATTAATCCATTAATCCGTTCGACGAATATCTCAAGGAATATTTGAAAAAATTCAATTGACAATAAATATAATAAACAAGATTTACCCCTTTGCGCACGCGTGAATCGATCTTAAAATTGTTAAATGAATTGTTTAGAAATTATTAAAATATATTTAGAATTAATTAGAATTATTTAAAAATATTTGGCATATACATTTTTAATTAATAATAATAATAATAAATATATTCGTAAATAAGAATATATAAATTGAATTGGCAATAAAATATTAAACAAGATTTATCCCTTCGCGCACGCGGAAATCAATCTTAAAATTGTTGAATGAAAGATGTAGAATTGTTTAGAAATTATTAGAATATATTTAGAATTATTTAGAATATGTTTAGAATTATTATAATACACACTGAAAAAAATATTAAAAATTATATGATTATGCAGGATTTTTTTCGACCCAGCATAATCATGCAAATTGCTACTTATACAAAAGGATTATAGATTATATGTAATTTTATATGAAATATATTCTTAAATATTTTCAAGATTAAAAATATTTCACTGAACATGGAATTACACATAGGAAATACTAATAATGTATAAATGCTATAAAATAATGTTATAAATAAAAAATGGATAAATATTTTAAAAATAAAGTGCTAATAAAGGAAAAATAGTAAATTTAAAATTACATATGATTTTTGCATAAAAATAGTGATTTTACCTATATTTTTTACATGTATTTTTACATTAATATGTATTTTCACTTTAAAAGAAATAGAAAAATAAGTTACAGTGATAAGCAAGTAATTTTCCAATTCTGAACAAGTAATTTCCATGTAAAAATACATCGAATTTTTTCAGTGTATTTAGAATGCTTAGAAATATTTTCATATACATTTCCAATTAATAATAATAATAAAATATATATTATTTACTGCAATATCGAGCTATATAATTTTTTTTATATGTATGATCTCCTTTTCCCTTTTCTTAATACTATATATGTATTGTATATATTACATAATTATTTTTTATTATAATTATTTAATGTTTTCTTTGCGCTGATAAATTCACAATTAATAAATAAATGATCACCCTAAACGCTTATAATTTGATATCGAACAATACAACGCGAAATTGTAAAAGAGCCTGCATTAAATTGCAATTAAATATGCATATATCTAAATTACATAGCAGCGTCCGAAATACACGTGAGCGATTGAAACGTTGATATAGAAGGTGCATAATCTATTCTCAGCCTCCGCTTCCTGAATGCGGCAAATTACTCGAGATGTATGTTGCTAATTACGCGGAGATTAAACTCAAATTACGTAACCTAACAATAGGCGGCAACTTGATAACCCGTTATCAGGACGAGCGTATTAAGGAGAAGCGCGTTGAATTATCCAGGGATACATTCGAGAGAAGATATTATCCTCCCGAGACATTCTCGAAGGTCTTGCATCGTTACATAGTATATGTTAATCATTTTAACGCGGATATATAGGAAGCCGTTGCCTTTCGTGTACCGTGAATTGCATTAACGTGTAAATATAAGAGGCGCACAGTAATGACGTACACACAGAGAAAAAGAGACTGTTAAATTATTTATCTTATCCGATTTTACTAGGTAAATTTACCTCTTCTTTTGCTCGAACGAAAGATAATATTGTAGCAAAGCTGCATACGGTAAGTTTATATAAAGGGGAATAACGAGAGAATTTGAGAGGCTATCTCTACGATTCAAACTAACGCGAATTTGTAACATAACATTGAAATTTAGAATTCGCTTTTCGAAACAACAATTTTTCATTTGCTAATATTAACACAGGCAACAAACCAAAACGTCAGAAAAAAACTTCAACTGATTTATCTGATAATTTTCGCGAGAATTTATAACTTACGTACAGCTTATAAAAAATAATATTATTAAAAAAAAATTAATATTTCAAAGATACTTAATGCTCGAAATTAAATCTTTCATTTTTCGTTTCTATAGATATTTAATTAAAAATAATTGATTTTTTCTAAAAATAAACGTAAAATATATAGGTATTAATTATTTTATACATTTTATTATATAAAATAATCTGAGTATTTTTTTAAAATGATTTAATTATTATCGCAAAGATAAACGAGTGATTAATTCCACAAACTACAAATATTAAATTAATTAAAATCATATCACATTTGTTTATTTGACAGTTGACTGGCTGTCGCCGGATCTTCTGCTCCTTTTTCTCTTTTATGCTTTTACTATTGTTTTACGGCTCATTCGCGAAAACACGTTTAATTGCACTTTAAATGGCATTCCCGATCGCGATTAATCGCGTACGCCATACTTTATATTATATTACGATAATGGAATAATGCCAAAATTACGATCGTATAAAACTACGATTAACTCGGTAAGATTATCAGCGATCATTATGGACCATATTTTAGCGACGACGATGTAATAAATGGTAATTTAATATTATATTTTACAGCATTTTATAGCACAATTGGATAAATTAGGAATTAGGTAAAATATGAAGATAAATCCGCATTTTGTTCTCTTGACACTTGACGTATTTCAAGAGATAATACGACACACAAAACACGTTTTATATCGATATCTGCTGATATGAGAAGATCAAGTATGTATTATTGTAAGCGCCATTGTTTACATTTGCTCGATAACTTTGTTATTACGCGACGGGACTCCAACAACAACCGTATCGTGTATTATTTCACGTGACAAATAATGAGAAATCTTAAACGTGATTTATATCACAATTATTCGTTACTTCCCATCTTAATTACTTAATTTAAATTTTACAATAATCGTGCGTACTAATAAATGCTAATTATATAATAATTAAACATAATAATCGAATATTTCGTATAATATATGAGGCATGATATTACGATATGTGAAACGCGAATATGTCGCTATCCCCTAAGATATTTAATATTTAGATAATTAATATTTATTAATATCTAGATAATAAAATATTTAAAATATTTAGATAATTAATATTTCGATAATATTTCGAGACAAATTTATTTTCGATTTCTCGACGATTTAAATTGGAAACGCGAACGCGCGAGTAAACAATCAAATATTTAACGTGACAATAAACTACGTAATACAATTATTTAATAAATAATTTATTTATATTGCAAAGTGCTTTAAAAAAATAATTTAAGATTTCGCGTCTATATACATATGTCATGTGTAAAATATTTCAGCAAGCAACTGTTAATAATGTGGCTTTGGTGTCGTTTAGTGCTATTGTTGATGTGATTTTATCATTCACAAGTCGAACTGAAAACTACATGGAGAGAATTTTCTCTTAGAATTTACCCTTAGAATTATAATATGTTGGAAGAATTTTATAAGAGTTTCTTTGATTAATATTTACCACAATAAAAAATATTAATATGTACATAGTAAATTTTACTATGTACGTAATAAAATTAATCGACTTATTGTGGTAGATATTAATATTTTTATTGTGGTAAATATTAATCAGAAAAACTCTTATAAAATTCTTTCAGTGCCATATTGTCCCACGATTACCCTGATTTTCAGGGTAAATTTTAAGAGAAAATTCTCTCTGTGTAGTGAAAACAACGTCATATTTTGATAATTGTCAATTGCGCATAATTTCGCCATTTGTACGAATTATTCGGTCGAAACATCGGCTACGAAATATTCTACGAATTTATCTTCAATTTTAACTTTGAATTATTCATTTATATTATAACACACGAGATAGCAAAAATGCCATAAAACGCACGAGCGTGTTCAATTATTTAATAACAGAAACAGCATATTGCCATTGTCAGATAGTGCGTACATTTATAATTTTTTTTAATATTGCGTAAATTGCGGTTTTCACATTTTGCTCGCTATTGCGATATAATAAAGTGAGCGTCGATTAATAAATGTTGAGTGTGCAAAATGTCACCCGATCAGCTGATCGTAAAAACTGTGCTTTCGAGCGAATGTGTGCATCAAGCAGCAGTAAAAGAAGAACAACAAAAAGAGAGATTTCCAAAGATATATGTGTTTTGTGATATAAGCAATTTATACAAATTATATGTTTTTACTTTTTTGTAATAGACATTCATTTATCTTCGTGGTGCTTCAGTTTGTATCATTGTATATAATATAAAATAACTACATAAAATATCATATTTATTATTTTAAAATACTCGCTTAAATTATTTCTATCATAAAATATTTTCAACATTTTACAATATATAAATATATATAAAATGTTTTACTTTTAAGATTTATTATTTAAATTGTTTACGTAAAAATGGGATCTCTTTTATCAGATTTCATACAAATTTATATTTTCGAAAGCTTTGTTTTCAGAAATCATATAACTTTTTAAATATCTAAAAAAAATAAAAACTTAATTAACTATTTTTGTAAATATTAATTTTTTGGATATTGCTTTATAACTAAATATATTTGTACTTTACAAGGCTCTCAATATTGTTATATTACAGTTTTATCATTGCGCATCGATGAAAGTAAATTATTTTATATTTTATATATAGATTCTAAATAATGGATTTTGCGAAAATTACATGAAATAATTTTATTAGAGATAATTTTTGATCAGATGAGCAATTTTACGAGATAAATTGGTTTAAGTCTTTCTCTAATATAAAAATATAATAATTTGAAATTGTTGCTTAACATAAGCAAATTAAAAATTTTTGCTTTAAGAACGCTTTAAACTTCAACAAAGTTTTGCAGTGATTTGATCTTTAATGTTACATCAAACAATCTGCATTGTTCAAACAATATTTACAAAAGTAGCTTCAAAACCCGCTTTAGATGTAACTTGCGATAAAATTCAAGATAAAGATCTACTTATAATTTTATGTACTGTGTATTCTAATGTGTATATCCTACTTGTGTATCCTGATATATGTTTTACTTCCATAAATGTGTTTCTTTTATATTTCACATATACAGAAATATAAATTACGTCCCGAATTTTATTCGCAAATTAATAAATCGCCCTTATTGAATTCAAAGCATCGAAATAGTATAGTCAAAGTATTATAACAAAATGAATTTTGTTAAAAAAATATAAATTTATTTTCGTCGCTTTTAACGTTTCACATCTTTTCTGCAATATAAAGGAAATAATATAAATTATAAACAGTCAAGATCTACACTGAAAAATTCCATGTACTTTTAAATGGAAACGACTTTTTCAAAACTGGAAAAATTACTCACTTATCACTGTAATTTTTTTCCATATTTTTTAAAGTGAAAATACATTTTAATGTAAAATATATATAAAATTACTATTTTTATGTAAATATTAGAACTTTATTTTATAAAAACCATTTATCCATTTTTATTTATAATATTATTTTCTAACATTAGTAGCATTTCCTATGTGTAAATTCCATGTTCAGTAAAATATTTTTAATTTTGAAAATATACATATAAGAATATATATATTTCATATTAAATTATATATAATCTATAATCTTCATATATATCAATATTTCATTATTATCCTCGAAAAAAAACCTATTAAAATCATTTAATTTTACATAAATATTTTTTTCATTTCAACAACAATATATTTAAATTTCTAATAAAACTAATTATTCATTTTACTTTCCCTATTTTAATTAACAATTATCTTTAACAAAGAATATTTTCTTCCTAATAGACTTAAAATGAACTCATCACAAATATTAAAAGTACTCAACGTCATATATTCAAAAGAAGAAATTATTTTCTTTTCAAGAATATTATAAACTTTTATCAAAGACGTCAGATAAAAAAAAACAAATAGAATATTAATTAATTTAATATTTTTCATTGAAGTATCAAACTTATTAGAACACATTTTGATTAAATATGATGCTTATGATGAAGTTATTATATATTTGCAGATATATGAACTCATGAAATACTTGAAATCGGTAATATTTACTTATATACAGTATTTTTCTGTGTGTGACGTCATTTGCTTAACGTGACGCAATCCCAAGTTAATTTCCTTTACACACCGTGCACGTCGCATCGAACGAATCCTCTCGAGCGAATGTGCTTTCGTCGTCATGCACGGCACGCGTGTATTAGTCGACTATTCGGGGTTGGTATTCTGTTAGTCAAGGGACAGTCCATTAACAAAGATGAATTTCGCGGCGCACGGCCAGCTGAAATCTATCGGGTGTAACGATAGGCGGCTTAACGATATTGTCCCCAGCGATAGATTGTCACAGCGATTTTAACCTCGTCAAGGGTAACGTGAAAACGAAGTTAAATGCTTCCCCTCGATACGTCTCGCTCTCTCTATCTATCTATCTATCTATCTCTCGCTCCGGCTCGATGCAATGCGGCGCAAGATGCACTTAATTGCAGTCGCCCACCTTGCCGGAACATGAACCCCCGCTTAACATAATTTCCGTACTATGTAACACAATACCGCTCGACTTTCCGAGTACGAACATTTAATTAACCGGCGGTGTCTAATAAGAGACCTACGATAAAGCGACGTGGCCTCGCCTAATGGCATAATTATGCATTTACGATGGAGTCAATTAACGATTGGATCTCGCTTTAGCGTGCAATTTCGAGAGATCCAAGACATCGAGCCTACAATCTGATTTTTATTTTTCAAAAACTATTATTTATGCAATTTTACCTTTATTTTAAAGATAATTCTAGAGACGATCCTTCGTTGAAAATAAATCATAATATGCTGTTGCAGAAATAAATGCAACTTTTTATTAAATAATAATATATATCTATAATAATAAATAATAATGTATATAGTACTGTATATGTGTATGTATTTTTCAAAAACTATTAACATATGTTCTCTTATTTATGTAATTTTACGTTTATTGTAAATATAATTCTAGACGATCCTTCGTTGAAAATAAATCATAATATGCTGTTGCAGAAATAAATGCAACTTTCTATTAAATAATAATATATACCTATATAATAAATAATAATGTATATAGTATATACAGGGTGTCCAGCAAACTCAATGAAAAAAATTCCTTGACTTCAGATTTTCCAAGACCAGAAATTAATTCTTTCCCTGACTTTTTAGTATTTTTCACAAATATATATAATTTGCATATATCTGTATGATAAATCAATTAAATGTAAAATCATGAAATCTTTGAGATATTTTTGTCAACAATGAAAAGATTCGGAAATTAACAAAAATTTTAATCAATTGTGCAATCTGCAAACATGTCACTACAAACTATTTAAATCACCTTTTTTTTTACATTATATCAATTTTTTTTGGTTTTGTCTCTATTAAAAACATTAAAATAAAATAATACGACGATGAAAATATAAATTAATGAACACGCTCTAACATAGATGAATCGATTTTTAACAACACAGAAAATTAGCGTGCAGGTAGTCAAGGAAAAGTTGATATTTATTGAGTAAAAAATGTCAAATTATTGAGACAAATGTAGAAAAAATTCAGATAAATAATAAAATTTCTTGACTTTTCCCTGACAATTCTAATTTTATAAACTTCCCTAACAATACCCGGTTTTCCAGATTTCCCTGACCGCTAGACACCCTGAATATTCTCTTATTTATGCAATTTTACGTTTATTGTGAATATAATTCTAGACGATCCTTCGTTAAAAACAAATCATAATACGCTGTTGCAAAAAAATGCAACATTTTACTAAATAATAAATAACAACAGTATATACATATAAGATGCGGATTTGCTGTTGCGGAAAATCTTCTTACTACCTCGCAAATTAGTTTCGTCGAGAGATTTATCCCGCGATCGCGAAATAATCGATTGGATAGCAATTAACATCATTAGTCGAGCGACCAATCGTGATCTACGCTTTCGGATAACAATGAGGGCGCATCGTAAAATGAAATTGCACGTCCCGCGAGAATATTGGTCGGGGATATTGTAACGAGCCACGCGGAATAATGCGACGCACAAGCCGCGAGCGGCGGTATAAATTATTATCAGCATCAGCCCCCTCGTTTCGAAATTTGGAGGATAATCGTGGCAGGACTGCCGAATCGCGGCTCTCGCGTGACGCGAATGAATAATGGTCGCGAAATTGCATGCCGGGGGTTTGTATGCAATAACGCCATTTAATCGGAGATATCTTGACGAAGATATCGTCCTCCGCGATTTATCGATATTTTTTGGGATCGAATATAAAAATTGGGATATCCTTCAACGCCGTGTTCTTCCACGTATTAAAATAATGAAATATCGGTAAATTGGCGAGGAACTGAATCGAACGTAATTCCAAACAATTAATATTTTCATTATACCGAGACTTAATTTCGCGTGTGATTTTTCATTAGATCGGTGAATTAATATCGAATTTGATATATTGAATAAACCAGAGCGCTTTTCACGTATGGCTTAGTGAGCGAAGGTAAATGTACAGTTAATTAAATTCAAACTCGTTAATACTCCCTATTAAAATTAGGTAACTTTGGTTAATTTTAGATATTCATAAGATTATGTCTCTCGATATACGTATATGAGGGAGTAAATTCTTCAGCTTTTAGTTAAAATTTTCATACTTGCCCCGTCGTATTAAAATGAAATTGGCGAGTACCTAAATGTTCACTTGATAGGATTTTATTGCATTATTTCACGCTATAGTGGGATTAGATTGCGCATTTAATTACTTTCATTCTAAATGTCAACGGATTAAAGACATTTATGATATATTTCATTCTAAATGTCAACGGATTAAAGACATTTATGATATATATCATCGTTACTGCGGTATGTAATAACCAGAAAATCCGAGTGCGCGTCTATATATGTATGATATGTTTTTAATTAAAAATTGTCACACGGTATTGTGCGGTGAGCTTAACCTATTAACGCTCTCGAAATGGAAGCATTAAATTTGTAACTATTATAATGTACGGGCAGCTTACTGAATGTACATCGTAATCTCGTTCTCCACAATAGCGTCCCGCAAAAAGCCTCTATTTAAAGCTCACACCTGCGTGCATACGTGTGCATGTGTGCATGTACATTCATGCGGAAGCTCTCACGCGGCTATATGTAACGGAATAACGGAAATTAAAACACTGTCCTTATGAAAGTCTCCATGGAATATTTCGTTTCAAATATTACTCGGCATTCAATTTTATTCCGCGCTCTCCCAAGTATTCCTTTACTCGAATTCGGAGAGTAATGTAATCTTCATAACCGTATTAATTAAACGTAATTTAGTTTCCACCGTTCGCCACTCGCCATTTCATTCCAAAGTCCAATAATTATTTTATTTTGCAATTAAAAGTAAATTAAATAATTCAACTATTTAGCGTCAAATTAACTCTTTGTCAATTTTATCCTACAAAGGATCCTAATTTGATAATCGGATTATAATGTAATAATCCTTTCCTAATTTTATTATTGCAAATGCAATTATAATATAATTTTAAGACATACAAAAATATAAAATAGCTATACTGAAAAAAAAAAATTTGTTAACTTGATTAAACCGTTCAACTAAATTACTATTTTGTGAAATCAACATATATTAGTATTTAAGTCAAATATACGTTTCGTTGAATTTAATAGGTTATATTTAATTTAAATATTTTTAGGTTCGCTTGACAAAATAATATTTAGTCGAAAGATTTAATCGAGTTGACAAATTTTTTTTCAGTGTAGTTTCCGTTCCTTCACATTTCGTGTTACAGAAAATTAATGATTTTAACTCTGATAAATCAACATATATTAGTAATTAAGTCAAATATACGTTTCGTTGAATTTAATATGTTATATTTAATTTAAATATTTTTAGGTTCGCTTAACAAAATAATATTTAGTCGAAAGATTTAATCAAGTTGACAAATTTTTTTTCAGTGTAGTTTCCGTTCCTTCACATTTCGTGTTACAGAAAATTAATGATTTTAACTCCGATAATTGAGCCTTTTCATATCATTGATATATAATTGCATGGAAAATAAAATGAAACTTGTAAATTCTATATATAGGAAACTGATTCAAAACGCGCAGAATCACAATGATAAATAGGTAAATAGAAGGTCAATTCCAAGAGCTGTCAGATGCCGGTCGCGATGAACGAGATAAACGAGTGGTATCAATGAGCGATTGAATACGCGTTGAATATCATTGAGCACTGATTAAATATCAGTATGAATTTCACGGCGATCGCAAACACAATTCGCGCGAAAACGCCATCAAATCGATGGAATCGCTGTAACGAGGTCGAGCATTCCGTTTATCGTGAAAGATATATAAAAAACCGCGTAATGTAACGTCACAGAGCGGGAAAATCGCAATTTCCGGAACATTAAAATGCATACAAGAATAATCGTAAAATAACGTAATCAAAATGCGGCGATATACCTATCAGGAGTGAAACTCGTATTTCTTTCTCTCGACAGCGAGGAGAAAAATTAAATAAAATAGCAATAAGTAGAAAAAATAATAAAGGGGAAATGAAAATAGCGACACGTAATGAAAAAATAACAACTCGGTCGCCGGAATATTGAAATATCGCGCGATATAGTATATAACGCAAATAAACGAACGTGCGCAGGCTTTGTTTTCTCCGGAAAATATATAGTGGGTAGAAAGACAAAATTCGTACGGAAAATAAAGGAAAAGGAAGAGAGGGATTTTATTATTATTATTATTACAACGAGTCGTTTGACTAGTTTATCCTGCCGACTAACTAAAACAGCTTTTCTACGCGCGAGTACTTATCTAAGAAAATATAACATTTCGCGCGAAAATTATTCCTGCCACGAATCTAATTAGCTGCAGCGAGGGAGGTCTTTGAAGATATGAAATTCCATTAAGGAAAAATAAATATAAAGGTCGCAGTCGCGAGATGATTTTATCTCCTTGACGCGGTATAGTGTTTTTTTAACGATAAAAAAGTGAACTCTTGAAATTGATTTTCAAAGATATTTAGACATTCGAGAAATTTAAAATTAATGATAAAGTAATACGCTAAATAAAGCGATAAATAATTATTTAAGAATAAAATAATGTTAAGCAAAATTTATGAAAATTGAACACTTTGAATTATAGAGATGAAACTCAAGATAGTGATACTTGACAAGCTGGTGACGAGCGAGAAAAACTGTTTTATAAGTTCGAAATTCTGTGCGTGGAAACCTGTTGAACTCGACGAGGAGAAATTCGGCGAAAAATTTTAAACTTCCCGTGATGAAAATATGTAATTTATTTTCACGCGACGTTCGCTTCTTCGCTAACAACTCGAAAAGAATCGAAAGATCGATAGTCATTTTAACTATTATTACGATATTTTACATTTACGTGAATATATCTTTGTTAATATATCTCGAAAGAAAAATATGAATATGTTCTAGTAGAAATGATCGTTCTTGTTATATACACGCAAAATTTATCATCGATTTTCGCGATATATCGAAAAATCTTCCCGAAAACGTAATATATTGGAAGGAATTTACATTTGATAGGAAAATGGGATAAAGCACCGAAGTTCGACGCGTTTTATCGACGCCATTTGCGGCGATAACTTTTTGTCCAGTCTTTTTCCCACATCCAAGATCGCCGGACGGTTGACTCTTTTGGAACCGAGTGCGATGGGGAACCTCGTGGCTGCGCTTTCCCATTTCCCGGCAATTTCCGCGATGGACGATGATCGATCATGAAACTTTCTCTCTCTCTCTCTCTCTTCCTTTTCCCTCTCTTTCTGTTTGATTTTGCTCCATTCCTTCGTCGGCGATTTAATTCGCGTTCGAAGATAAAGGTCGAAATGTCATTGACGGAGATGGGGTGCCGCGATTCATCGATTTTTCGATTTATCAGCGAGATAAAAATTCTGAAGTCGCGCTGTAAGTAAACACAATATTAAATCGCGAAGAAAAACACGAAGAAAAAGATACTCCTTCCGAGAAAGCCTTTCGAGAGCGAGGTCAGGAAGGAAGCTATAAGGTGGTTTGATATTCCGGCGGTATCGTCTTTCGACTTAAGGGTACACCGATTAGCACCCTGTGTGAATCGGCGATCTATAAGAATCACGAACGGAATCGCCAACGTGCCGAAAATTGAGGATAAAATAGAAGGATATAAAGGGGACGTGACTGGCGTGAGATAGAACTTTCCGACCAATTTCCGAAATAAATTGTTGCACATTTTTTAGAAATATAACGCAATAGGAAACAAAAAAATTTAGGAAATGTATTTCAATGATCTGCCATTGGCAGATTTTGATCGTCATATAGTTCAACGTTTGCAGATTTTATTTATTTTTATAGCCTGCGCTGAAAAAAAAATTGTTAACTTGACTAATTACTATTTTGTTAATTAAATATATATAAGTATTTCAGTTAAAACACGTTAGATTTAAAAAATGATTTAAAATTATGAAGTAATCAATATATTTTAATGACTAAAATCAGTGATTTGTATTTATATTTATAAATTAATATTTAAATATATATTCAATTAATATCCAATTTTTGGGATATAAGTAGATTAGTTTTATCATGTAGATTATTGATTAATATATCAGTCAATCATTTTTCATTTAAAAATAATAACGCTCGCGCTTATTCTCTTTCCAACATTTAATCGTATGTTGATGAGATCAATATAGTTGAATAAAAAATGTACTTACCAATAATTCATAATGGTTTTATATAAAACAAATTTATATAGAAAATCATTTTTGTAAAAAAGCAGTCCTTTAAAATTATACATATTATATTTATATATTTAGATTTTTTTTTTCGAGAAAAATCTGACAAGAAAATATGAGAAGGATAAAATATTGTTATAATTCATCCTGCAATCTTGCATTAAATTCTTTATCAAGATTCAGGATACAAATAAGGCAAACACGAAACAACAAGTAAATAAGTAATGAACGATTAATTCAAACGCAGGGAAAACAGGAAAGGTGCATCGAGCAAAGGACGCTTCAGAGATTAATTAATCTGAGCGTTTAATTAAGTTCTTCTTTCTCTAGTTATAATTAAACAACAGGAAGGCAAATATCTCTCGCGTAATAAATTTGTCACGAGAGAGAGAGAGAGAAATGAAAATAGTAAAGATGTACATAATTTCTAATATCACCGATATTATAAAGCCTTCGTGAATAAAAACTTTCTGTTACATCATACATAATAGAATGGAATCTTATTTCAAAAACTATATTATATTCTTTCACATATACATATTTGTTCTATAATAATTATAATTTGTTTTTTAATAAATCTAATTATTTAATTCTACACAAGAAGAATTTTCTCTTAGAATTTATCCTGAAAATCATGGTAATCATGGACAATATGGCATTGGAAGAATTTTATAAGAATTTCTCTGATTAATATTTACCACAATAAAATATAAAATATGTTCGATGAATTTTACTATGTACATATTAATATTTTTTATTAATATTACCATGATTTTCAGGGTAAATTCTAAAAGAAAATTCTCTCCGTGTACAATAATAGTTAATATATTCTTTAGTTAATATTTTTTTATATTATATTCTATAGTTTTGATATTTTCTTGTCTCAGCACATGTATATTTTTGACAAAGACATTTCATAATATCGGGATATTAGACGCTTTGTCTGACTTAAGAATTAGACTTACCTGTATGTGATGAACGCAAATACCAGGGCCACTAGGGACAGACTTCCCCCGAGGACGACGATAAGACTCAGCACGCCGTCCTGGTCAAAGGAACTGGCGATTCCCGTGGAAACTCCATTAGCAATTCCGCCGCCGGGCGGCGAAAAACCGTGAATCGCTCCAGTGTACAGCGTCTCCATGTCGCCGTTAAGCCAACATCTGTGACGAGACAAAATTCAATTATGCACTCGAAATACAATTGAAAGACAAATATAAAGGAGCAGAATGCAATTAGAAAGAGAAAGATAATTTGCGTGTGTTTGCTTTCGATACTTTAATTTCCGGGTCGCACGCTCAATTAAACGAAGAAGTGGCTAATCGAGAGATAGGAAGCGGGCTTAATTAATTCGAATTAAATTAATGCGGGCAACGCGATGTAAATATTTTCGTCATTTATCCTCGTCGGCTATCCTCGTTAGTTAAATTAAAAGCGTAAACGTTCAACCGCAATCCGGGGAAACCGCGATAACCTCGGCTCCGCAAATTTTAATTAATAACGAAAACCATTAACTCTCGCGAACGGATTTTGACAACTCGAAACACCATAGATATCAGAGAGTTATCGCAACGAAGGCAACAGTCCTCTGTAATATATTCAAACCGCTGCTCATGTTACTGTAATATATCGCGTTAGACGATATCAGAATACAATCCAAAGTGAGTGTATACCTGAACTCTAACGTTGCCGAGGAAGAGAAAACCGTATATCGTGTGTAAAATATCGCAATTTTATTTTCTCATCATAAAAATATCTTATTTCTTTGAGAAAATTGTGTAAAATACAATACATAATCATTTCTCTCATTCATCTATTTTCTCACTGTAACGTAATATTTCTTTCTATAAATTTTCAACAATCAGAAAAAAGATTTATAACGTTATTTAAACAATAAACTAAAGGATATGAGAAAATACGGAGAGTGTCTTTAGAATATTTCGACTTAAAAAATTAGGTTAATGATAATAAAATGGGAATTTTATTAAACAGAAAAAAATGCAAAGTCCTCCAGAGGAAAACTTTATATGCATGGCTTGATATATATCTTCGAAGAAAAGTTTTGAACAAAAACATGACTCCGTACGAATAAATGATCGCGAGTAGGAGCAGAATTTGCGAAAAATCGGCGAAATATTCTTGGCTTGGTTGAATTAACAATGATTCCGATGCGTGCGCAAAACGAAAGTCATAGCGCGGCGTCAAGTTTACAACGCTTCTGACGCTCGTAAATTTCAATCAGCGGTAAAAGCAATTAGCCGCGGAGCGTATTGCTTGTCGTTTTCCCCGCGAACGGTTTTCCGCAAATTGCTTGTCCGAGCAATGCAAACCGCGATCTCGACTCGTCCGATTCGGGCTCGAGCGCCGGACTTGTTTCAATTCGCTCCACTGTCTAGCGCATGTCGGCTTAAGGCTTTGTCCGTATCACTGATCCCACACCGAGCCCGCACGTGTACGATTAAATGCGAGAGAACAAGTGCGAGCGTTACGCTTTAAGAGCAAAAAAGATTCACCGAGGTAATTAAGAATCTCTACGTGATGAAACTAAGCCACAAGAACTTGCAAGAATAGAATATTAACTTTTATAAATATAATTAAATTACTCTTAGAATTTTTAAATCATTCCAATCTGATTTAAAGTATAATTATATCATGTATTATAATTAAAAATTCTGCTTATAAGAGTATTCATAACGATATCATATATAATATTTTTACGAAGCAATCCTTTGAAATTTATATATTATATTTACATATTCAGATAATTTTTATTTTCCTTTCCAAGAAAAAATTATCATTATGAAAAAACTGAAAATTTGTATCTCTGAGAGAAAGATCACATATGTGTTTTATTTTTCGCGGACAATATATTAATCAATGACACATTTCCAATAATATAATGAATAAAATAAAATATCTATACGAGTTTTACACAAATATATATTACATTTAACAAATACTTTATGTATATATGTACATATATTACATTTAACGACTTTATTTGTCTGAATAAAATTGGCTCTATTGCATAAATTCATTGTGTATGGTTTTATAATTTATGTACGCAAATTTCGCTAGGAAAAACACAAACGTACGCGAATGTGTACACAAGATACGCTCATACTCAGCGATGATGTTGACTGATGAAACGTAATTAACTTGTTAATTGTGAGCACAATATTTGCATTGTCAACTTTGAGTAACGATGTGCGGGTAAAAAGAGAATTTCGCGTAACGACGAATTAATCGATTTTTCTCGCGAACTGGCTAGCAAATAAATATTTTTTTTAATTAATTTTAAATAATACGCCGAGAGTTAATTTTGAAATTGTTTGTTCAATCATCAAGTTTTAATTGAATCAAGCGTTTTAAAGTTTTCAGTTAATAATTTAAACTTTGCGCGAGCAGCGCAAACGTTCCTTTATGTGTTTCTTACACATCCTGTTCATCATTCAATCATCCATGTTTATTTTAATAAGCTTAAATTAAATTTGTTATTAAATTAATATTGTCACTAATACAATTGATTAATACGATTAATATAAAATATTCGTTTAATAATAAGTAATGGAAATAGAAAATTGCTCAAAAAAGAAAGAGAGGCAGAGAGGACGAAATTAATATCAAATAATTATTAATCGCACAATTAACAAAATTGTCAAACTATCAAACTTGTCGTTCGTTCATTATATTAAAATTATATTCTGTACTTTTAAAATTTTCATCTCACACACTAATTAAACGCGATAGACGATGGACTTTACATGTAACACGACTTTCCTTTCTCTGTGACTTAATGCACTTTAGAGTAGAAGGATTCATCGCCCATTTTGAAAACTTTCAGGATGCCTTCTTTTAGAATAAGCGAGCTGTACGACGCCGAAACTGCTGCGAAACGTTAACAGGCTTCCGGCCCTTATTCGGTATTCACGACGCGAAAGCGCGCAAAAATTGTACTTTTCTCGTTGGCATATAAAACTCATTTCTGCCGCGCGTTATGAGAATAACATGTGTGCATAATTAATATTTGCATAATATTTTAACTTTGCAAATTTTCTTCTTTCTTCCTACTTTCTCTTCATATTTCGATAATTAGCATGCTATAAATTATACACACTGGTCCGAAATTCACTATTTTTTTCGATTTATGGTAAATATTTCTCGAAAAAATATAAAGCCAATTTATTTCTAACTTAATATCAAATTGCTTTTAATTATCGTTTTTTAATTAATTATCAATATTAAATGTTTTAATAACACTGAAAGACAAAATTCCGCGGAATACATGTTGTATAATATTATAGAAAATTAAAAGTTTCTACATGCATCCATAGTTTTCAAAATTTCTGAAACTGCTATACATTATATCGAAATTAAAAACTTAATTATAATATCAATCAATTTTTTAAATCTTCTTAGATCGTGAAAAATTAAAACCGACTAAATCTTATTAAAAGAAAAGAAAAATTCGTACTTATTCGTGCTTGTGTTCTAATCTACGCGGTCAATTGTTCAGGGATTGTTCTATATTCTGTGAGATAATATAATTTCGAAACACGAGACGTCGAAACATCTGATGTATCGCGAGAACGTGATCCACTCGAGTAATCGATTGCAAGTACGAATTGGGGCATGTCGCGTTAACTATATCAATTAACACCAGTTGCTGACTACGTGATAACGCGTAAAATGTCATTCCGTGACGCGTCAGGAATCGATTGTAAACAATATTGCCGAAAGACGCATTAAAAAAGTACGTGGCAAATAATATCGAACACGAGCTGCATTTTCGATGAACGTTCGCGCGAGTCGATATCCGTTGGGCCGTCGTTTTACTTTGTTTCGAGCCTCAACTTTCCGCGATATTTCCGGATCACAGTGTATTTATAGCGAATCGCGGCCAATGGATAAACGACGGATCCACCGGTTTATCGGACTGCATAATTCCGCCTTGTAACGTACGTACGACAAAATGCTACAATTTTTTTTAAATAGAAAAGAGCAAAGTTTTATGCGCTGACATGTATGTACATTAAACCTTGAGTTCTCGAGACGGAAAAAAAATAATACGGCTCATATTTACTTTAGCTAATATTAACTCGTATTTATTTATAAATACGCGTAGCTTGTATATCGGTACATTTTATTCTCCCGAAAGAAATTTTATCTGATACTTTAGATCTATAATTGGCAGCAAAATATATAACAAAATTCTATTTATAATTTTATGTGCATATTCTCATGTTTCTCTTCCAATGTTTTCCATTGTTATACATTGCGTAAAATCATAAACAAAATTCTATTCCGAGTTCTGTCTACTTTATAAATTATCTAAAATAAATTTAAAACTTACTTAATATAAAATATTAATGCAAAGAATTTAATTATTTATTTTAGAATCTGCATATTAAATAAATTATGAATTAAAATATATATTTGAAAATAAAGTATCTTAATATTGTCATATTCTTATAGAAAGATTTCTATAAACATTCTTATAAATATATTCTAACTTTTATTTTTTGTTAAATTATCACATATAAAGAAAGAAAATAATGTTGACTTAAAATTTGTACAATTGACATATTTGTTATTATAATATTGTTTGAGAGAGAAGAAATATAATTTAAATATAAAGATATTTTTAGATTTTTATGTTAAATATCAGTTCACATTTTATTGTGAAATGAAAAGATATCTTCAATATAATGAATAAATATGATGAAAAATATATTTATTTTATTTCACTCGCTCTCTTCTCTTTATAATTATCTCAAAATTTATCAATAGGTATATTATTATTTATTAAATATATTATCAAGCTTTACCATATATATATATAATGTATGCACAATTTATTTTTATATCTTACTGTATCAGAAAAAATACTCGTTACGTAAATAATAATTACATTACAGCATTCAACGGGTGAAAAAAATTCCGAGTATCTCTCTGCTTCTCTTTCTTTTCCCCTATAAATAAAACTTATAAATAAAACGTACCTTACGTGCTCGGAGACGCTGCCGTCAAAAAATTTAAATAATTCGAAGGCTCAACTGCAGGTTAGGTCTTGCATATTTCGCGACCCGATGATTCACAGCCACGTGATACGCGCGAAAAACGGACGCTTCGCGTGCTCTGACGAAGAGGCCGGTACCGGCCGGCACCTGCAGTGCATCGGGGAAGATTTGCCTTCCTGACGTGTGTTATCACTCTGCCGCCGCGATAAGGGTTAAGTGCCGATGACGGGTCGTCGCGCGTCCAAATTCATCGCGTCCTTCGTTACGCGCTTTCGGCCTCGAGGACGAGGTGTTCCTTTACATCGGAAGATTCCACTTTCTGCGATGACACTCTTATCTGAAAAGTTTTTTCACAACAATAATACACGACAAGTATAACGATTTATCATGGGACTACTTTAATGTCAATTGAAGTTGAATAATCGAAGTTTGTATGTGACTCGCTATCGATTAGGTATCGATTCTGATCGCGTCATATCGAATCGTTCGATCGCTCAGCGAGAGGGACGCCAAGCTAACTTCACTGTACGAAAATTGGCGCCCAAATGAGCAATATGGCGGCTGTAATTTTCACAAAAAAAAATTCGATCGAAAAATATCTAATATTCTCTCACGCCATGAACAAAATTCACGCACTCTTCGTTCGACGGAATCGAATATTCGCCAATAAGAGGCGTTAATGCAGAGGCTGTACAGAATTAATTAAAAGCAAGAATCGTCGAAGCTCGACGACGAAAATTGGATGAGATCTTTTACCTTTACGCTTTTACGCGCTGTCTCCGCGGAATCTTCCCAAAATCGGCAGTTGCTATTCTCATTTCTCGATCGTCTCGTCGTCCCTCGAAAGCGTGTTCCTTTTCTCGATGCGGCTTCTCCTCCCTCGAGCGAGAGAGAGAGGGAAATCGGCGACTCAACTGTCAGAAACGCGGTCGCGCGACAAGACCGGAATCGCGGAATCAACGAATCGATTCCAAGTGATACGATCGCGAAAACGGAGTTAAATGAAGCACCGATGCACGGAAATGCACCGACGACGAACGCGAACGCGACGGCCCGCGGACCGTGACTGCGACTACGATCCGTTCGCGCTCCGCGAACGCGCGCGCGGAACTGCGCCGCGCATGACTACATACGCGCGCAACTACTGTGTATACAGCGTGAAGTTGCCCCAATCGCGAAAGGGGGAGTGGAGATTCCCGCGCGCGGTTACATACGCGCGAGTGTATTTTTTAGAATTTATTATATATTTATCTATTGCATAAATTATATATATAGATTTTTTAATGTATATATATTATGATTTATAAAATATTTTTTAAACGGAATCGGAATTATATAAATTATATATATTATTATAAGACTGAAATTAAAATTATTAAAGATTGATTGCATCAGTCGTGAAATTGATTTAATTTGAAATTTTGAAAATAATTATATTATATTAGTCCCCAATTTATGCACAAAATATTTTAATTGCCAGTTGGACTGTTTTATGTTTAGAAATTTCGCGTTTTTAGAAATATATCGTATATTACAAGTATTAAATATATATTTAATATATTTAAAATATATCATATATTATATGTATCATATAGTATATTGTATATTATATATATATATATGTATATAAATTATTATATATTATAAAATATTATAAAATTCTAATTTAAAAAACTAGTTAAGTTAGACTTTAGTCTAAGAATCTTAGAATAAAATCTTTAAAAACTATTTAGATCATTTTAAAAGAAATAATAAGAAAGAAAAAGAAAAATAATAAAAAAAAATCTATACAATAATACATAAAGTCTCTTAAACCTAACTTAAGACTAAAGATTACAAAGATATAAAGAAGACAAATAATTAATCGGTTGACAGTTGACAGCACATAAATACCTTTATGAAAAAATAAAGGTGTGCACACTTTTCTCTTTTATTTTCGAAATCATTCTATTTGAACGAATTAACTAGTAAGTTAACTATTTTTCCACGTCTAAAAAATATTTTATAAAATCGCGAAAACGTGTTTTAACACACTTGAAGAATATTGCATCTTTGAATATTTACGCTCTCTCCACGTTAAATTATTAAATGTTAATTGGATTAAGATGAGATTATTAATCTAAAATTTATATGCACGTGACTTTTTTAGTTTAATTGCATTCATTTAAGATTCTCAGAGAATGATAACGAATGTAATCGATAAATATATATTCAAGTATTTCCTTATAAAATTAAAATAATAAATATCTTTGTAAAAGTATTTTCAAAAAAATATTGTGAAATTTCTAAACATAGTCCAATTAGTAATAAAATGTATTGTATGTACAAATAATTAAAGTTAGTATAACACATTACAAATGACAATTGTTGACCAATATATAATTCTTTCCAAAATTATATCAATTTCATGACTGGTACAACTTTAAATCAATCTTTAATAATTTTTAATAATATATAATCAAAAATATATTTTTTCATTAAAAATCTCAAAATAAAAACTAAAGATAATACATCTTCAAATTATGTTATAACATTGCCATCTTTCAATAAAATGAATATAAAAATAATAAATATAAAAATAATGATTATAAAAATTAATGAATACAGTAATATAATAATAGGTTGCGTGTGCGTTTAATATTTATTTTAAAAAATTATTAAAGAAATTATTATTGATTTCTATTATAAAATCATTGTTCTAGAAATTACATTGATGGCATTGTATAACATAGATTAATCATTCTTTTATTAATGCTATTATTATTGTTCGTTCTTTCTCTTAAACATCTTGTGACATCAATTTCCCTGTCTATCGATCGATAGATGATTACTGAATAAATTATGAAAGAAAATGTCCATCTGCTACTTACGAGGCCAGAAAATTTGCGGTCATTCGTGAGCAACGAGCTGAGATTAGGTACCACTATCGGGTGAGAGGGTGGACGACCATTCAGAGTTATGATAATGGAACGGAGGTGGATGACCCACTTTCGAAAGGACAAAAGGACCATTCCCGTTGCGACGTGACAATGTGCCGTCAGGGAGAGCATGACAGGAGCATTCAAAAAAATGGATCTTCATGGATTATCGATATCCTTATTTCAAGAAACTCTACGGAAAGAATATAAATTATAAACTGAAATTAAAATCAACATAAAATGTTATTACAAATGTTTTTACAAATTTCTATAGATTACAAATATATAGAACAGGATACACCCTCTTTCCCTTCACTCTCCAATAAATTAATTCTTACAAATTAATTAATTTTTTATATAATATCGAGAAAAATGATAATAAATCGCTTGCTAATCTTGGTTCCATGAAGAGTTTATATGAATTAATAATTTACTTACGCCCTGATCCCGCGAGATTTATGCAGCTAATCTTGATACTAGCTGTAGTTGTAGCCTGTGTGCCTGACAGTGATAACAGTGCACATTATATTACCTCGGAGAGATGGAAAAGCACTCTTGGGACAAGGAATTGCGGAGGCATGAGTATTCTAAGCTATGACATAGATTCAAAGTATTATTTTTTTAAACATAATATGTGTTAGTGAAATATATGTTAATTGAGATGGGACAGGGCTCGTTACAGAGGTGAGCTAATTTGTTTATTAATAAATTAGTAGACCAGTCCTGTCGACAAAACCGTCCAACAAGGTTTATTACTCTTGTGAATAGATTGTCTGACAAAATTTAAAATTGTTTCAAGCAATTAATATTAATTATTTAATATTTTAATATTTTATTATACTTAAGATATGATCTAAATAGAAACAAAGAAAAAGAGTTTCAAGTAAGATTACTTTTTAATGAATTGATTCGCGTGCGATTCGATAATAGAGATTTTAAAGACGTGTATCTCATTACATAATTGCAGAGTTGAAAGTACATTCATTAGATTACATAGGAAAATAGTCGGCTATTCGAAGTCACAAGACTAGAATGAAAAAGGAACCTAATTTATTAAAAAACAAAGCAGCGTGCCTCCAAGCGGGAATATCACGGAGGAACATATTATGATATTCGTTAACTATAAAATATATTGTTATATATTTAATATAACTGTCGCATATACAAAAAAATTAGAATTTATTTTTCTTTCTCGTAAAATACTCGATACACACCCGCGGATTGCATGTACGCATCTTTGAACATACGTAGAACAAGGATGCCTCATGTCGTTTAAAAACTCGACAAATTACGACAATATACACGTAGAGATAGAAAGATGGTAAATTATATTTACAGAAAATTATTTAAACAATCGTACTTTCCAATTATCGCAGCATCGTAAACTTCCTACTATGCGTCAGTCTATAAACTGTAATCGTTGCAAAATTCAATCTCATGATATGTCTCCGCTACCCAACCAAGAAGGTACTTGACTTTCTCTGTTGCCTCATCAGTAGCTTTATAACCCTCGATAGCTTCGTTCAGGCACTTTGATAAAAGTTTCAACAATGGCTACAAACAAGAGGATTAATATTAATATTTCGAGTCATTATAAGTTATTAATAAATAATATTACATCAAATTTGTACTCACTATGGGCCAATCTTGTCTGAATAAAGCTACACATTGATCACTCAGACTATCTCCATCAAGTATATTTGTTTCTAACAATCTTTTCAGAAATTTACCAAAGATCGACCACATTGTATCATTTTGAGATTGTGCCAACAACATGATATTTCTAGAACACAAGAGTCTGTTTATAGGCGAATCAGTTTTGTGATCTGTCAGAACGTTCAATGACCATATTTTAATAAATTTGTCCTGGGTCTCTTGCGTGAAGAGATCCGTCCTGTAGGCAACTGAAAACGCGAAATATTATGCTTAATTTTATTTTGTTTCTTTTCACATTTCATAGTGTTAATTTCAGGTAAACATACCTAAAAATAATGCAAAGTCAGTACTAAGATTAGATAAAACTTTCTGTGGTCCTGGTAATAAGTCATTTCTTTCACTGAATACTTGATATAGTTTAGTTAAAATATTCAATATAGATGGTACAGTTAAATCCACACCGTGATTATCCAATACATGCCATATTAATTCCTATAAACAGAAACAAATATGTTTAAATATTAATAACTTAAGAAAATTAAAATTGAGATTTATCTTTCAAGGTTAGTTAAAATTTAAAATTTTCAAAATAATATAATCCAATATTTGTGTAGCATGAAAAAAAATGTACATTTTATAATATATATGCAAAAAAAACTTAATTATCATGCTACACACATAAATTTTTTATTCAAATTTAAATAATGATATATCCTTACTCGAAGCTCATCTATCACTGCAGTGGGATTAGGAGCATCTATATTGTGGCATTTTTTTTGTTTGGAGTGCACAGGACTATTGTTCCGCAAGAATCTATTAATTTCAAGTTCCATATCCTTTATAAATAAAGAACCACCAACAATGTGCGATTGAATCCACTGATTTATTCGTTCCATCGCCATTCTGGTCGCAATTCTTATGCACATTTCTTTGACCGCCATTAGAGAGTCTTCTGCCAATAGAGATTCTATTGACGTTGCGATTCGTGTTTCACAAATCGCCGGAATTGTTTGCTCGCACTGATCTTTCAAATCTCTTGACACTTTATTCGCCAACATATTTATTTCAATCAAGAACGAAGCCTGAATATTAAAACACAATTCAATATCTTGTTACATTTACATAATATGAAATTTCCTTTATAAATATGTCTTACCTTAAATTTTTCACAGTAGTTCGTCGACAGTTCGCTCTGTTCATCTTTCTCGCCTCGTTGTATTAAAAGTCTCCTGAAGACAATTAAATTCGTTTCTCGCGAGGAGGCTAACATGGTGTTGCATATATATTTCACGCAGGTTGATGCAACTCTTTCAGAAACAAAATCAACAGTCTTCCTTGTAGAAGCTGGTTGACCGTGAAAGAAAGCTTCTTCCAGTTGAAACTATGACATAAAACGGAAAAATTGCAATATAAAATTATTGTTCAAACATACATGAAATACTGTTGTATATAATAGCGCAATGCATATATATATATATAATACATGAAATACTGTTGTATATAATAGCGCAATGCATATATATATATATATATATATATATATATATATAAGAAATATAAAATATAATTATATATAATTATAATAATATAAACATACTTCTAAGTGTTTTGCTCGAGTAGTGCCTCCTAATTTACGTAACTGACTTGTAACAGGTGTAATATGTTTGTTGGAGTTGATACTCAAATTTGTACTATTCCCATGAAATACAGAGAGAGTCGATTCTATTCGCGAACAGCATAAACGCATCGTTCGATCAGTAATTATATCTAATTTATCAAGATTGCTCTTGGCGGAAATTGCGCAATCTGTGGAATGTGAGTTCTTCTTCTTTTCAGAAAATTTTTCGATCTGCTTGAGACTCTTTAATTCTTTAACTTTGCAGGAATTCTGCCAGGCGATGTGGTAATCCTTAGGATAATTTGGTAGCTCAAATAACCAGCACAGATTTGATTTGAGCAACAAAACAGCTTGTTGGGAGATTAGGCTATCAGCAGCAGAAAGATTGGTCTGATTGATAGCATGATAAATGTGATACAATAGTTCTAAGATCTGCTTGTAATATGGCAACCGAAGCGATACTATATCCATCATGGCTAGATACTTGACTGTCCAAGGTATAGTCAGAGAAAGTTTGCCTTCAAGTATGGCATTTTGAAGACATGCTTGCAAATTTAATGATGGTAAAATCTAGATAACAAAATAATTGCAAATATTATTGAAAATTTGTAAAACAAAACACATAGTTTTTAACATTTGTTTAGAATTTTTATCAAATACCTTGCTTCTTATCTCGATTTGTGTTGCTACAATTTCTTTAGTAGTATTAGATTCAGATCTGTATGGTAATGAAACTAAAAGCCCTAATACTTTTGCAAGAAGTCTTAAACTAGTTAAACAGGTAATAAAATTCTTTTGTGTTTGTTCGTCAACCATTGTTTCTGTAAAGAAAGCAACAAGAAAAACATTGTATTCTTAAAATTATTATGAATAACTGAATAATTGTTATTAAAGTAATAAAAAATGTACCTGAATCTTCTATTTCACTGTTAGCAAACTGGGTATCATTTAGCTCCATTATCTCATGTACGATACAATTTTCCAGATGGGTGTAAAATATTGGATGAAATGCATGTAATATAAAATCTTTAAAAAATTCTTGTATGCCAGAAAATGAAGGGCCAAGAGTCTGATTTTGTGACGGCAAGGGAGTCACAAATCTTTTACTGAGTTGTGTCAGTTTCTCGGGATTGACATGTTTCAAGGATTTCAGAAAATTCAAACTCTCGTCATTCACCACATCCTGCAATTTATATAATTTGTATAATTATTTCGTTCTAAAATCTAAAGATCTTGTTAAAACTTAAAACCATGCAACAGAGAATATTAATAGCATCAAACTTACTTGATGTCCATTTTTAATACACGATATCAGCAGTTGTGACTTAAATAGCCTAGCGATGTGATAATAATTGGTACAGTCATTGTGCATCGTCAACATACTTCGTATCCTGCCACCCAGCGCAATCTGAAACACCCATCCTGGCACCAAGTGATTTTCCTCCCAAATCCTCAATATATCGTAAAAAGCATCCCTCTGTTTCCTGAAGGCTTGAAATGCAAGGCCGGATGAGAAGTTCTCACGATTGTCAGTGTCAATTTGAAAGCACACATTTACTTCCCCCATTGCGCACATCAATCTCTGACAAACTGTAAACAATAATAAACGTTTAAATAGAAATAAAATCGCTGCAAAATCGCAAAGTCTCTTGTGAACAATTTGTTTTACTTTGTGACAATCTTGCTGATCAAATATCTTCTTCTAGTTACATATTTCAACATGTCTTCTGAAAAAAAAACTTGTTTCTCCTGCATACAATTTTGAGGTTAGATTTGCTAAACATGAAGAAATCGACGGATATTGTTAGACGGCGGGATTTTCATCAAAAAGAGAATACAAGACGTGTTGTTATGCGATATTTAAATGCGCATCGTGTGTTTTTCCGCTAGAAATTGCACCTTCAAACATATGGATACATGTCACTGCAATCTCCTTTTTTTTTTCCTCTCGCTTCGTCCCGAATGGAAAAGTTAGGTTAGGTTAGATTGCAGACGAGCCGATTGACAGTTGACATTTTAAATTTAAATATGTCAAATTGTAACAATATAAGAATCTTTCGAAAAAAAATTGTAATAAAATCCTGAAAAACATTTCCCGAATGTTTAATGTTTCTTTAGAGAAATCAAAATATTTGCGAAAATTATTTACCATTTACATATATATATATATGTATTTTTAAGACAAATAAATCAACAATAAACGCTATAATTAGACCAACAAACAATTACGCAATGATCAGACCATTTTTTAATTAAAAATGAAATTTTTCCTAATTTAACGCTAATTTTTTTTTTAATTTAAAAAAAATTCAGAACCAACAAACGTTGTAATTAGGCCAACAAATGACCAACAAACGATAAAAAAATATATATATATCATCTCGTAATAAAGGAACAGAGATGAAGAAACTCTTCGTCTTTTTTTTTAATAAAAATTCTTCTTTAAACATTACTCACTGTAAGCTCACATATTTAAAATGTTTATTAAAACAGAGATATAAAAAGTAAGCTGACTTCGGTTTTGTTAATTTTTTTTTTAAATTGTTTGTTGGTCATTTGTTGGCCTAATAACAACGTTTTTTGGTTCTGAATTTTTTTTAATTAAAAAAAAATTAGCGTTAAATTAGGAAAAATTTTATTTTTAATTAAAAAATGGTCTGATCAATGCGTAATTGTTTGTTGGTGATTGTTGGTCTAATTATAGCGTTTATTGTTGATTCATTTGTCTTAAAAACAAAAAATTATCTCTCACATTAAAGCTGCATCTACAATTTAATAGACTAATCACAATTGAATGTAAAACAATAATCGAATCTGATTGGTTTATTTCTTACAACTTAAGGCTTATTTCCATAAAAGACCGGATCTACAATAGCAGGTGTAGTAAACTCTAAGCCTTAAGAAATTCACCAATCACAGTGAAGAATGAGAGGAATAATCGACTGTGATTGATCAATTTCTTAAGGCTTAGATAGCTTACTACACCTATTGTAAACCCGGTCTAAAGACCGTTCTACTAACATAATGCACAATTAATCAGTATATATTTGTCTATCTGGGTCTTTTAATTTTTTTTTAAATTTCCTTTATCTTAATAACAATGTTGCGGTCGCTCACCATGATTTATAAATAATTTATTGTTTTTTTTAATACAATTTTAATAACTATTAATCAAAGATGCACCTGCATCGGCTGCAATAATTATTGGCTTATGTGTATAGCGTTATCTGTAATTAAGTTTTATACATAAATTATTATACATGTCGAAAACTTACTACGTATATATATAATACAATAGTATAATATACGTCATGTCAAATTGTAAAATACTTCACATATTATACCTATCCAACATATCCAACCCTGATGATTAGTCAATTTTTGAAGGCTTAAAGCTTCTATTAAGAACCTTCTACAATGGAGTATCGTAAGAAATTGACCTATCACAATTGATTATTTTTGAAATAATCGACTGTGGTTTGTAAATGATTTTTTATGTGTTGAAAAAAAATTCTGTTGGAACCTCTATATATATGGATAGACAAATACACACGTATATGATGAACAATCGCCAACAAATGACAAACAAACAATTAAAAAAAAAAAAATTTTAAAAGCCGAAGTTGACCGGCTATAATAAGTCAGCTTACTTTTTATATCTCTGTTTTAATAAATGAGTATTTAAGCGTGTATATGTAAATATCCACTTAAACGAAACTCTTCCGGGCTTTCTTTATTAACGAATTAATTTTTTTCTGTCAGAAATAATCTAAGAGCATGTAACCCAGCTCGTATACTTATTGGAACCAAACACAAAGATGATCGTAATAAATTGTTAAATGAGTATTTAAGCGTGTATGTGCGCGTATAAGTAAATATCTATTTAAGCGGATCTCTTCCGGGCTTTGTTTATTAACAAATAAATTTTTTTCTGTCAGAAATAATCTAAGAGTATGTATCCCTGCTCGTATTTTTTTGCACCAAGCACAGGGTCGACCGTAATAAATTGTTAAATGATGTTTTAAATATGTGAGCTTAGAGTAATATTTAAAGAAGAATGTTTATTTCAAAAAAAGGCGAAAAGTTATTTCTTCATCTCTGTTCCTTTATTACGACGTGTAAGATATTCGAATTTTCGCGAATATTTTGATTTCTCTAAACAAACATTAAACATTCGGGAAATATTTTATTACAATTTTTTTTCGAAAGATTCTTATATTGTTACAATTTGACATAAATTTAAATTTAAAATGACAGCTGTCAATCGGCTCTTCTGCAATTCAACCTAACCTAACTTTTCCATCCGCGACGAGGCGAGAGGAAAGATTATTGCAATTTCGATATTTCGAGAATAATCGATAATTCGATTCGATATATCGACAATCGTTTCCCCGATAGTCCGCGATTCCGCCGACAGGTGGAGCCACTGTCGCTCGAGTCGCCGCCCGGAGTACCACGAGTGGGGTGTCGTCATCAATCACGACGTGAAAAGGGGGAAAAAAGAAAAGGTGGGAAAGAGAGGAGAGGTTGAGGGTGCACAAAGACACACTATCTCTCTCTCTCCCTCTCTCTTCGGGAAAATAAAATATTCGCGCGCGTGGAGGATTCGACGGCGGCTCGTCATCGGTTGACGGGGAGTAACATGCCAGTGAAGTGCGTCGTCGATCGGGAGGATTGTCGTCACGAGACACCGAGAGTATCGCTATCGATATCCGCGCAGGCGATCGCGTCGATAGCCGCGTCGCATCGCTGCTCCCGAAGGTAGGAGGAAACAACGAGTCGATGACGCCGATGACGCTACGCGCCGCCGAATCGTGCGAACGCAAAATATAACCTCTCCCAGGAAGGATGCCCCAGCTCTCGTCCCTGCAAACCGTGGCACCGCTTTTCTCCGGAGAAACCTGATCACGTCGTCCGCGCTCCTCTTCGCGTGCGTGAGTGTGCGAGTGCGCGTATCCAGGCACGTCCGACCTCGTTTCCGCAATCATTATCGAAGCCGCTCATCATGAAAGTGATCGTGAAGAAGCTGCAGGGAAAAGAATGCGTCGTTGATGTAAGTGTGTATGACGTAGCTGTCGTCGCTCCTCCTTGTATTTTGGATTCGTATTTTATTCTGTCGTACGACTGCTAAATTTCATGTTAAATTGATAATAAATTTTGATGATCTCGAGTGAATCGGAGAGGGAGAGAAAATATATATTTAAACGTTTACGGAATAAGAGGTTAGGAGTGCTTTCGAGTACATTCGCTGGCACAGTCTTTTTTTCGAACTAGTTTTTATATGGCTGTAAACATTTTTTTTTTTGGCTATAAACATTTGTATTTGTATGACTTTTAGATATTGCCATCGGAGACAGTGTTGGAGTTGAAACACAAAGTGAGCGATCTCTTGGGCATTGATGTACCGCAACAAAGATTATTGCTCACTGGCAAGACATTAGCGGGTAAGAATATCTTCAGTTATCTACCGTCATGTGTCCATATTATATATAATTGTTATTATAAATTATATATTTGATATGTTCTAGATGAGAATCCTCTAAGTTTCTATCCAGGAATCAAAGATGGCAGTAAATTAAATCTCTTGGTAATTAAGAAAGCGGAAGAGGGCTCCAGCGAAGCCAAATCTTCGCCACAGCAGAAGTCGGGCGTTCATTTGTTGAGAGATGAAATTTCCCGGGTGCTCAGGCATTACTACACAGTATCTGAGACAGAGTCCATAGTCAATGAGTTGATAAAGGACTTGAAAAACAAAGTGAATAGCCTTAGTTATGATGATTTAGAGAGACTAGCCATTGCGTTACTCCAGGACCAAGAGAACGTAGCTTAAGACTAACTCAAGATTTTTCAATTCTGCTTACCGATTAATTATTGTATGAGTTTATTTAATTGAAGCATTGTCTTATATATATGTATATATATATTTATATATATGTATATATATATAAATACATATATATATATATATATTGCGTCTCCCGATAATTGGTACTTTGTAATTAAATGTATTTAAATCGTACGAGCATAAGGTTTGGAGCATACCACTTTACGTTTAAAGTTAAAATTTAAACGTAATGTCAGTTTATTAAAATCGCTATATGTATACATGTGTCGCATTATATCATAATTAGTTAATTATTGTATTGGGAAATTCTCAAGGATCTGCCAGATCCAATTGACGGAAGTATCTCGCCACCAAACAGATGAATAAATTCACCGCCCCCAGCTCCTGCGCGTCCAACTCTCGCTGAAAAAAAAAAGAGCAAGAAGATGAGGACGTCGTTAGTAAATTTTAATGTAAACTTTTGTAGATATTAACGAGACGACGAACTAGTTCAGATATAGAAGAAAAGTTCAGTCTCTTATTTTCTCAACCTTTTGTAATCTGATAAACACATGTTTTTATTATCGCCTGAACCTTTTTCTAACACTGGAAATGACATTGCAATAGCATGAATAGAGTAAATAAGAAATTACTCTAATAAACATGTTTTGTTAATAGAAATTAAACGTTTTCCTCCTGTTTTTCTTTTCCCTATATTATTTTATATTAACAATATCAATAGATTAGCGAGTAATAAGAAACAAAATATATTAAACATTAACTGAACTTTTCTTTGTGTTAAATTGATACATTAGAATTATAAAAGAACCAATGTTATTCTACTTTAATGATAATACATAAAAAATTCGATTCTTGCATGCATATGTGTGTGTGTGTGTGTGTGTGTGTTGTGTAAAAAAGAGAGAATCATACTTTCATCATAAATCATACTTTTTCACTATGTAATAATACTGCTATCTAAAATTTATTTTATGTTCTTTTTGAACACATTTTATGTTATATTAAACAAAATAAAAAGTAGCTAGCTATTCAAGAACTAATGCAAGATCAATTTTTTTTATTTGCTGAAAGTAAAAAAACTAAAATATTTATTTGTAGCTATTTAATGGAAAAAATTTTTTTCTTACTTTTTCTATTTCATTATTTGAAGATATATTATCAATATTAATCGATTTTTATAGACTACACTTTGCAAATATTAATTGTTGATATAAAGAAGATTAAACAAATGTAAATGTAATGTTTGTGAACATTTTCTCCTCTCTTTTCAAAACAGAATGACATTGGTTAATTTACTTGAATAATACTAAGTTCGTTAACAGATATTAAATTTGGTAAGTTTTACAGAATCTGCGCGGATGACGGAACATGCTCGTGCCAACGAACGCAGACACGAACAGGTATCAGGCTGCAATGGTTGCTCCAAGATTGCGAGTAAAGAGTAGATCCATTGGCCTATTTTATATTCGATCTTCCTTTCAGTTTCCACAAATTGTACGAGATATTCAAGTACTTGCTCTATTATTGATTGATTGAAACAAAACAGAGTATTCAATGTGGGTTCAATTTTCTCTTTGCTATTTAGACAGAAGCTGATCCAAGTATCTTGATCGTCTTTTATGTTTGGCTGTAATTGAAGAAAGGGAATAAATGATTAAAAAAATAATTCAAAATTTCTTTCAGATTTTAGGCAAGTTTATTTATTTATTATGTAATAATACTAAAAAAAAGATTTACGTACCAGATGAATATCAGGTGGTCTCCATTTACGTTTACCCACTTGTATCTCGTCTTTTAATTGACTTATATAAAGTCTTATATTAGAGAAGTCGGAGACCTGATATTGTTGCCACTCCACAGTTGGACTGAGGCTTGGCGGTGCTTGAACACATCCTGCTAACTTTATAATCACATTAGTGTACAACATTGGTTGGATTGTTGTCTTGTTAGAATCTACTTACAGTTTTAATGCAGCCTCTCGATTTTATACACGATGGATTTATATCAGCCACTACTATGTCTGCACATTGTCGAGCTTCTATTCTAGAATATTAGTCATTTTTAATTTTCACTGTTTATTTCAATTGTTAATTATTTCTTATACTTAATTACAACCTTTGTTTTTTTTTTAATGTTAATAAAAAATATATATATGTATATATATATATTCATGTTTTGATAAGAGAATTTTTTGATTGAAATTAAAATCTTTAATAAGATACTGAAGATATTTTTGACCAAATTTTGACGCGATTAAATAATTATTTTTATTCCTTTTTTTTTACACATTTCTTCACGGTTTTTTGCAATAAAATGAAATAATAATCTATGTATGATTGAAACTGCAAAAACAGTACGAAAATTACAACTGAGATAAATAAATCTTGTTGTAAATTACACCACTCGTTTAATGTATTCCTCTCCAGAAGTAGGTGGTAATGAAAGATTAATATCTTCATTGACATTTCCTATCGTAAATACTGGATGTTTTAAATAATCCATCGTAATGATTCGATATTTTCACTTTTTTAAATAACCCATCGTAATGATTCGATATTTTCACTTTTCAGCAAAGAATTCTGACATTTTTGTAAGCCATCAAAAATTTGAATTCGTGGTTAGCTTTGTGTTGCTTTCAAACTGTCATGTTAACAGCTGGCGAACTGGCGAAAAGCTGGATGATAGAACTGTCTGTAAAGCTTGGTCTATTTGAAAGAGTAATTTTAAAAATATCTCTCTTTGTACAATAACGTAAAATATTAATATTTGTAATTTCTATTTTTTAAAATCAGTATGTATATTTCTTTTAAATTTAAAGATAGACAAACGCACATGTCAGGAAATAACTATAAGTATACGTGTATGTATAGATTTTCCTTCCAATGTGGAGCAAAAAAAAAATCTCTGAACTAGTGTGTGGCCATATAGTGTAGCCAAAACGAACAGACCTATTATAATAGCTGATTTTTTTTGCGAAAAATTGTATAAAAATTGTATTTTTTTAAATTTATAAATACGTATATGCTATTATTAAAATATTTTCGCCCACATGTGTAAATGATACACATATTCTTGATAAGAAAACAATTTTTTGAAAATATTTACAGAAAAAAAAAATATATATATATATATATATATTTCTTTCTGTAAATATTTTCAAAAAATATAAAGGTGCATTTTCATGCTGACGCTAATAAAATAAGACGCGCATTCGAAACCAATCATAAGCTTCCTGTTCGCGAAGTCGAGCACTCTGATTGGCTACGTCCCAGCTGAGAAAAGTATCTCTTTCTCGCTTGTGTATGAACCGGATCGATAAAGATAACTAGAAGAGGAGAGTTGTTGCTGGAACTCGAAGATGAGATAACCAATTAAAAATAAAAATAAAGCGTATAAAAATTCTATGATTATTCACAAAAATTATAACTGTAAAAGGAGTTAAATAGGAATGAAAGCGCGGAGAGAAACGCTCAAGAATAGCATACAAAATAACATGCAGTGTCATTCTTATGTGTATAGTTTTTCTGCGCCATTCTGCGGTTTCAGCATGATTTAAATGATTTAAACCCCCTTTCACGCAGAGCCAATTTTGCTATTTAAAGTTAACCTCCGTCAGTTGTGCTCGAATTGTGAAAACTGCAACTAGATTTCTAGGTGAAAGGCGGAAGGAAATCTAAATTATCGCATAATGAGCGAGGACGCCAATCAATTGAGTAAATATCTAAAGCATTCGCTGAAAACGGCGCCTAAATCGAATGTAAGAGATATTTATTTATTTTAGGACAATATTAATACAACATTACAATAAATTAGTTGAGAAATTTAGCAGAGAGATGCATTAGATATATTTTAGCACCAATAGCAACATTTAAATTGATCAAGCTTGTCAAATATTTAGTTGTCAAATTTAATATTAAATCTTGTCTTATTTTTTTGTTCATAAAATGTATCTGATTGCTTCAGGTGCTGGAATGTCGTGTCTGCGAAGAAGTTTTCAGCGTGGATGGTGTGAAAGTACCACGTTTACTGCACTGTGGACACACAGTGTGCCACGCTTGTCTGTTACGATTGAGAAATTGCATGCAAGATCAACAGTTTCTGCTGTGCCCTTTTGATCGACAACCTACTGCTATCCATGAGAACAGTGTCTACAGTCTGAAGAAGAACTTTGCTCTTATCGAGCTGCTCGAAAGACTAGAGCAATCCAATAGTGACAAGACGGTGGTGCTGGAACGTGAGAGGCATCAGTCAAATCAGTTGTGCGATGAAGATGAAGCTCACACAGCTGTTCTCTACTGCACAGTTTGTGCCACGCATCTGTGTGAGACGTGCGACACCGCCACACACTCGTCTAAAACATTAGGCAAACACAGACGAGTGCCATTGTCAGAGAAGCCACGTGAGAAGCCTCGCTGTTCGATACACATGGAACATGTGGCAGAGTTTACGTGCACCCAAGAAGGCTGTCATAATTCCTTGATGTGTTACTTGTGTAAAGAGTATGGCAAACACAGCACACACAAGGTGACTTTATTTATAACAGTTAACTTCTCAGTTTATATACATTGGTACAATTTTTTTATTCTTTGAATGATAGCCGGCATTAGTAAAGGAGGAGGCCGAGAACATCAGGAAGTCCATTATTGGAGCGTTGCAGAAAATGACACAATTTATGGAAAGCATGAGAGACACTGCCCACAAAATAGGTGGGTTTTTTTATTATTGAATGTTTCTCTTAAAATTGCAAAAGAAAATATAAATCTTTATCTTGTGGATGTATATAAATCTTTATCATATGTATTTATTTTCTATACTTTGTTTATTCAATAATAAAATGAAAAAGTAATATAAATACAAAGATTCAAGTAGAAAATAAGGGTTAATAAGGAATTTTTGTCTTCATATATCTTTCATTTATATTTTTAGAAATAGTGATTGAAGAATTGGAAGGCTGGGCAATAGAAGACGCGAGGAGGAGAGTGCGGTATCATTTTGAGGAACTACGAACCGTTCTGGCCGAACAGGAGAAAACAGCGATGGCGTACATTGAGACAGAGACTCGTGGTAGATTGTGCGCCCTGAGACAGCAACAGAAAGATCTCACAACCACGAGGTCGCATGTAGCCGGTGTGTGTATTCAATGCGAGAGCATACTCGATTCCGAAGACTGGAAATTATTGAGTAATTCAGAAAAAGTCAAGGAGGTTCTGGCGACTTTGGAGCAGCAGCAACAGCATTACGCGCAATTAGGACCAGATTTTCTCAGCCCCGAGTCCTCCATACCAATTATATTTAGCAGGGTTTGTTAATGTTTCTAAAGTGATAAACGATGTTTGATGAATTATAATTAATTTCTTGTTCAATTGTTTCAACTATATTAAGATGTTCTTTAATATGGAATAAGTTGATTCAGAGTAAAATTGATAAAGCAATTACAATAACAATAAATTTTTATATTGATCTCTTTTATTTGCAAACTATTTAAAGTAAACTATTTCAATTATAATTGTAATGATCTAATTATATGATTATATGATTTGCTTCGTTTATTATCTTAAAAAAATTTTTTTTTATTCTAACGCACTCTTTTGTTATAGGATAATAGAATACATATTGGAACAAAGATCGATATGCGAGTAGTGATCTTAGGACTGGACGGGGCGGGAAAAACAAGTATTCTATCCGCCATGCGTGGTGTCACGTTGTCAAGTCCACCGATTCCCACTATCGGCTTCAATGTCGAGAGCTTAGAATATATGAATCTCGTGTTTACTCTCTGGGACGTCAGCGGCCATCAGAAATTCAGGCCACTGTGGAAACATTATTACCATAATACACAAGCTGTCATTTTTGTAGTCGATGCCAGTGATAGGTCTCGTTTTGAAGAAGCACAGAATGAATTATCGAAGATACTTTATGAACGAGAACTGAAGGATGCTCTACTTTTAATTTACGCTAATAAACAGGTAAATGTAACCTTTACTCATTTATATATATTTAAATTATTATATTTATGTAAATTGTTTCATTTATGTAGATTGTATTATTGTATTTAATTTTTCGATGAAATATTTTTTATATATTTATATATGCAATGATGACATTTGGATTATATTAAGTTTATAATTTGTTAACTCGATTTTATACACTTTATAATTAATTTAGATTGTATAGTGTAATTTTAGGCAAATATATATTTTTACAGGATATAGCAGGTTGTGCAAGCGTTGAGGAGCTAGTTGATATATTTGGTTTGCATAAACTTTGCTGTGCCAGAGTATGGCATATTCAGGGTTCATCTTTAGTTACTAATGCCAGTGGTACTCTGCAGGGTCTCGATTGGCTTTTGACACAATGCGTATAGAGTGTTCTTGTTTTTTGTATGGAACTATATAAGAGTAAGAAGTCGAAGGAACATGTTTACTTATGTGGCTTCCACATAGGGACAGATCAAACTGAACTGAAATTAGGTAAATAGAAATCGCGCAAGAAAGGTATTCGTGTAGTCAGTGTAAAAAATGATTTATTTTCTATAAATTATTGCTTCATAAAATAGATTCTATTGATGTGTGAAGAATTATCGAAGAAAGAAAATCAACCATTTTTTATGCCGACATACTTGTTCCTTTTATTGTGTGTTAATTTTTTTCTTTTTTAATTTATTCATATAAATTATACAAATAAAAAATTTTTCTTTTGTACGCTCTGTGAGCGTGGATACAAATACAAGCTTAATATATCTAATATATTATATTTAATACATATATATATATATATATATATATTACTGTAGATTTCGTCAATGTACGAGGTAAATCTGCTCTTTCAAGTTGCGTTATACCAAAAAGAAATAATGCTTATATCCCAAAATAGTTTCAAATATCAATATCGCTTTATTTTCCAACACAAAAGTTGAACTATAAGATTTAACTGTATTTAAAACACAATACTACAAAATAACATGTATATGTATGTATATATAAAAACGAAATTAGAAGCAATTTATATAGTTGATTTGTACACATTCCTATAGACAATAAGGATGGATTAGATTAATTTGATTGAAAGGAATGTTTAGGACCCATGAAAATAAATTCTGACCACATATCTAGAAAAGTCTTATTTATTTTATTACATGGGTTATTGTATTGTGTTGCTTTTGATACATCGTACCAATTATCATTCAGTCATGTTTGCACACATTCATTCTTATGCTTTTTTTTTTTTATAATTGGAACAAGTTTTTTTATAATTACACCGTACGAAGAAATTAAAATAATAATTATATATTATACTATAGCATTATTATTTAAATTACATCTGAATTATCTTTTAATGTATATAAAACACTTGACAAACAAAAACGGAACAACTTAGAGTCTTTTGTGGAGCTGCGCCGATGGTTGCACAGGCTAGATGACTCTCCTCTTATTTCTCTTTTTCTAATTTTTAATATTCTTTTTCTTTTATTCCACAGCCGGTGTATCTCGTGGAAATATCAATCACTCGATCTATGCTTACACGATTCATGCTTACATGTTATGATTCAGGATAATTCGCACTCGAATGAACTGAATTATATCAGGCGATTAAAAATGTTTAGGCATTATAATATGAAGGCCAAAATAATTACTGAAATGTTGGAAAAATTGGGCGAGACTTTATTTTGATACTTAAAACCGAATTTAATGTGACGTCCTCGTGGACAATATGGCGGACGACAGAATCGACGAGGCTATTATCCTGTTCTCTTCGCTATTGCAATGTTTTTAGATTACAATTTTGTGCCTGTGAAGAATTAATTCGTGTCGCGGCCACAAAGCTCCTGGAATACAGTCTGTTGTGTGTGTTTATGTCCACGCGCGACACATTTATTTATATTTACAACTCGTCATGTTCCTGTAAAGAGAGAAAATCTGTTAGTATAATTGAGATAGTATCGCAAGCAATAGATTTGTCAGATTGAGTGCATTCAGAAACGAGGAATTCCAATATTTATCATCAGTAGATGTCAGAAAAAAATGTAAACATCATATGTGCAAACTTCTATAAAATCTTATTAAAATAAGATATATAAGTTTAAATCTGTAGGTACTTACTTCAGTATCTGGTACAACGTTCTCTTCTTCTTCATCCTCGTCATCTTCATCATCCTTGGTTTCGCTTTCTTTTACTTCTTTATCCCTTTGCTTTCTTTCCTCTTCGTCTTGCGCTTCCTTCATTTTCTTTTCGCCTTCCTATAATTTTTAAAATAGACAAATTATTTTTCAATTATTATTTAGATCATAAAAACTTAAATATTGCTATGCGCTGAATCAATTATTAGTTATATACATATATAATAAGATAGCTAAAAGAAAAGTATATTCTGATAACAAGAATCGAATGCTTACCAAAGTAGGTTTCCAAACTTCCTCTCCGAATTTACGCGCAATTTCCGGATCATCGGTGATTAGAACATTATCGAAAATAGTACCAGATTTGACCTGCCACAGATCAAAGCCAACAGCGCAGATCTCATCACGCTTGTATAGCTCGGAATCAGGCGTATATTCAGGATTATCGATTTCGGGATGAATCCATGGTCCCTTATAATTGGGATTGTCGATTTGTTTCGGTTTCCATTCGCCCTAGAAAAATTAAATTAATATATTGGCATAATTTTAGAAGCAATTACAAAGTATCAGATAAAATTTTAAATATATGTTAATTTCAATATACCTTGTAGTCAGGATTATCGATCATGGGTGCTTCCCATTCGCCATCCATTTCGTCATCCCAATCTTCAGGTTTGACAGCTTCAGGATCAGGAATGTGCTCGGGTTTGTCCCAATCTTCGGGCTTTTTATCTTCCGGATCGTCGATGCTTATCTTATCATCCCAATCTGCAGGCTTAGATTGAGATGGATCCTTGATCTTCTTTGGAGGCAGGAAATTCCAGTCTGCTTCCAATTCGCCAGACTCTACTTCCTCGTTATCGATGAGTACCTGAAGAATTATTTCGTTGAGGTATTATCGAATTGAACAAATATTCTGGTAATAGCTCTTAAACAAAACTTGACGATAATATTGACATGTTGATCTTTGTCGTATGTGCACGTCGAGTCATATCGTTCGTGTACAAGAAACAAAACAAGATAATCTTCGCTTTACGAGGTCCTTTAGCTCTTGTCTTCCATGGTAGTTAGAAAGACAAGAGACTCTAGGCTCGACATGATAATTCGTGTGTGTACATATTATAATATGATCCGAATTTTTTAGTAGTGAAGTATTTACCTTGTACGTATTATCGGGTTTAACAATCAATGTGTACAAATGTGTGTAGATATCATCCTTGCAGCGAATTTCCTTATTAATTAAAAGATTTTTGCCTTTATAGCTAAAGATGGCATGCACTTTTTTGATTCCTGGTCCACAAATGTCAGGTCCTACAGAGAAACAGATATTGCATAGTCAAAATTTATATAATTTTAAATTAATTAAAATGTATAAATATATAAAAGTTTAAATTTTAATAACCATAGATATAAATTTCTAAAATAATTATTTTTTTAAATCACTTATTTTACAAAATAAGCAAACTGGGTTAAATTTTATTTAAGCTGATTAATTTATAATATATGTATCTTATCTGGTGCCTGCAATATGCATAATTGCTATACACAGGGCATATCAAAGAATATTGTTATCCGAGGTCCTCTAGCACTCACCATACACTGGTATGATTAGTGACTCTAGGCTCGGGATCGTTATCAGTAATTACGAGTTCGTTATTGATAATATTCTGATAAGAAAACTTACCAAACATAATGTGGTATGGACTTTCTCCATGCAGACCTTTCTGATCGAGTGAGCAATCAAATACTTTGAGATATCCACCACCACAGTCTATGTTTTGCTCATGTTTAACAGTGAATTGAATGACAAGGGTCTTATCCTTGTTGCTAAATGGCTTGAATTTTTTACTAAGAGCATAAAACCTTGCATCCTGTGATGTCTGAATACCTGAGAAAAATTTGAAAAAAAAAAAAATGAAAAATGTGAATGAACAAAATTTTATATTTCATAAATGATTCACGTATTATACATGTATTCTTAGAAATACCTAGATCATTTTCTCGTTCATTCCAGAACTTTCCATGAGTTAAAACAAATTTTCCAAATTCCTTATCTGGATGCTCGGAGTAGACCCAGGTCTTCTCCCATGAATCTGAAATGTAAATAGTTTCTCTGTGACATAATATACATACATAAAAGATGTAACATTACAAGATATATATATATATATATATATATATATATATATTACTATTGTGATTTTATATATTTTATGTTTTTTATATTTATATGTTATATATTTTTTTGTATTTATTTATTTTTTATTTATGTACACATTGCATATTTTTATGTATTTTATATTTATATACTTTTATTTTGTATTTTATATATGATATATATTATTAATAAAATTCTAAATTATTATTTATTGAGCTTAAGATATTAAATCTGAATAACAAGATAATTTTATTAATTCATCAATTATCAATCAACAAAATCAAAACTTATTAGAAAAATTTAATTTTGAATATTATATTTATCAGGCAGTATATTATTTCAATCTCAATGATCCTTAATTAATTCGTATTAAATATATTATTCGTGATTATTTGCGCGATTTCTGTGTACGAAAAATCACAATTGTTTCGCGAAATTCTGCGATCCAGCTGAAAAATAATAAATGTAAAACAATAATATTTGCAATACAATATAAAAAATATATTTGAATAATAAAATACAAAATAAAAATATATCATATATATATAAAATACATAAAAATATGCAACGTATATATAAATAATAAAATCAATTCTTGTTGCGTTTCCGAAGAGGAAGCAAGAACCGGTTAAAAATTAATTAAAAAGGCGACGATATATAACTGTACCAGTAGAAAAAAAGAGAAAGATAATGCTTTATCTCTCTTCCTCTCTCGTCGGCAATTTCGGCAAAATTTCTATGCAAAAAAATAAAGAAAAATAAAACTAATCGCCGCATTCCACCGTCATCGAATAAATATTGTATAAGTTGCTTGTTTACAGCTCTTGCCTTGTTCTCATATCCAACGTCCGAGTATCCATTTCTTACTCCGTTTTACATAAGCGCGGAGTGTGAAGAAAAAAAAATGTAGCTAAAAAAGAACCAAGGTCTGTCACACGTATGCTTTTTACGCTTTGTGCATTTCAGGTGAGACAGACGCGTACAGTTAAAGAAGGAACGTCGAGATAATTCCCGTCTTGCCGGGGACAGCCTCTGAAATCTGAATGTTAACGGGAAAAACATCCACGTCAGTCGGAAGATCCGTTCGTCGAGAATCTTCGAAAAGGAGTCAGCTTTAGACGAGGATCTCTCAGAAGCGGAGAAAGGAAATGCAGGATGAGAACGCAGAATTGACCGGTCCAGGAGAAAAGTGATTTTTTGCATTCCCGGCATCGAAATCTCGTCTCTCTATCTATCTCTCTCTCTCTACAAGAGGTGACAATCGCGATCCTTCCGTCACGTCCTTCAGCAGAAGGTTCGAGGGTTCAGGATCCACGGATCGATCTGGCAGCGTCATGTCGGCGCTGATGGCGATGGACGGGATGCCGCGCTAGCACGACGATTGCCACGAGAGACCACTTCCGACTGCGTGTCGGTCTTCTTTATCTCTCTCTATCTCTCTCTCTCCCACCCTCGACGCGTCGTGGCGCATATGGCCGATACCGCTTCAGCAAAGTTACAAGGCACGACATATAATATATATATCTATATACATATCTATATATAAAAGCCGAATATATGTTCGTACGTAATGAATGATTCGCTCCGATCGCGGTCGGCTCGTCCTGCACGTCCTAAGGATGACAGATGCAGACCGAGACGACAAGAGAGCCGCGAAAGGGCGTGCGGTTACCAAGGAGAGGCCGCGTCCTCGAGTCCCCTGCGACAGGATGACACGCGTACGAAGAATATTCGATATCCCTCGTCCTCCCGTTTCTTCCGGACGAGAGGATGACGACGTACGAGCGAGGGTGTGGTTCCGTATCCCGTGAGAGGAGATCGAAAGACACGGCCTCGTGGCAGAGGAGGAAGCGGCCGGGTCGGTATTTCTCTTTTTTTTTCGCGATTTTCAACTCGACGATTTCGATCCTCGTTTACTCACCATCGCTGAACTTTTCGTCCAGGTAAATCTCTGCCGCAGCAAGGGCGACCACTAGGAGTACGACGAACGCACAGGGAGACCGCATATTCGGACGCCGACAGGACGACGTGATCCCGAAGAGACGACAACGAAACAGGCACCTGCCACCACGACGAACTGGCCGATAGTGTTCCCTCGGCGGACGTGGTTGGTGAGTTTAGCGGCCATCGGGCTAGACAGATGGAACGCGCTGATTGGCTGGCGCGCGCCAGCCAATCAGCGCCGACCACGCTCTGCCGACGTTGCGCCACACCGTGGCGACAGTCCGCGTCGTGCCGCGTCGCACATAACCTCGTGTCGTCTAACTATCTTATCGCGGCTCGATTATCTGTCGTCGATATGGCAGCTCTCGAGGAAGGTCGGATTTACATGAACAGCTGATCGGATGCCCGTGTCGTTATTATCAGGTGCATTTTCAAAGCGATTTCATGATTAGTATTCTATCTTATTTCTTAACTAATTCCTATTAATTTCGAATAAAAATAATTTCATGACATTACATGTACTCGCGTTCAGCAGAGTCAAATTTACATGAACAGCTGTTCGGCTGCACATTATTCATTATTATCAGGTGCATTTTCAAAGCTATTTCATGATTAGTATCCTATTTATTTCTTAACTAATTCCTATTAATTTTGAATAAAAATAATTTAATGACATATCGTCGTGTTCAGCAGTTGGATTTACATGAGATTTACGTGAATAGCTGATCGGTTGTCACGTCATTATTATCAGGTACATTTTCAAAGCGATTTTATGAAAAGTCCTAATTATCTCTTAATTAATTTCTGTTAATTTCTAATAAAAATAATTTCATTACATTACATGTGCTCGCGTTCAGCAGAGTCAAATTTACATGAACAGCTGTTCGGCTGCACATTATTCATTATTATCAGGTACATTTTCAAAGCGATTTTATGAAAAGTCCTAATTATCTCTTAATTAATTTTTATTAATTTCTAATAAAAATAATTTAATGACATTGTATGGTCGCGTTCAGCAGAGTCAAATTTACATGAACAGCTGTTCCGGCTGCACATTATTCATTATTATCAGGTGCATTTTCAAAGCTATTTCATGATTAGTATCCTACTTATTTCTTAACTAATTCTTATTAATTTCGAATAAAAATAATTTAATTACGTGAATAGCTGATCGGTTGTCACGTCATTATTATCAGGTACATTTTCAAAGCGATTTCATGAAAAATCCTAATTATTTCTTAATTAATTTCTGTTAATTTCTAATAAAAAAAATTTAATGACATTATATGGTCGCGTTCAGCAAAGTCGAATTTACATGAACAGCTGATCGGCTGTCACGTCGTTATTATCAGGTGCATTTTCAAAGCGATTTCATGAAAAATCCTAATTATCTCTTAATTAAATTCTGTTAATTTCTAATAAAAATAATTTAATGACATTATATGGTCGCGTTCAGCAGAGTCGAATTTACATGAACAGCTGATCGGCTGTCACGTCGTTATTATCAGGTGCATTTTCAAAGCGATTTCATGATTAGAATCCTACTTATCTCTTAATTAATTTCTATTAATTTCGAATAAAAATAATTTAATGACATATTATATGGTCGTGTTCAACAGAGTCGGATTTACATGAACAGCTGATCGGTTGTCACGTCATTATTATCAGGTATATTTTCAAAACGTTTTTATGAAGAGTCCTAATTATCTCTTAATTAATTTCTGTTAATCTCTAATAAAAATAATTTAATGACATATGGTCGCGTTCAGCAAAGTCGGATTTACACGAACAGCTGATCGGCTGTCACGTCATTATTATCAGGTGCATTTTCAAAGCAATTTCATGATTAGAATCCTACTTATCTATTAATTAATTCCTATTAATTTCGAATAAAAATAATTTAATGACATATTTATATGGTCGTGTTCAGCAGAGTCGGATTTACATGAGATTTATATGAACAGCTGATCGGTTGTCACGTCATTATTATCAGGTATATTTTCAAAAATATTTTTATGAAGAGTCCTAATTATCTCTTAATTAATTTCTGTTAATTTCTAATAAAAATAATTTCATAACATTATTTGCGTCGTATTCAGCCGACCTAACCGCTTAGTTGCACTCGAACGTGATTGGTTCTTTCTTTTAGAACCGACGAATCAACGTAGAGTATTAATTCGTTGGTTCTAAAAGTAAGGACCAATCACGTTCGAGTGCAATTAAGCGGTTGGTACCACTGGATCATTTTGAATTGAGCGGACAGAAAAGTGAAATCGTAGATCGTAGGTAATGTTTGATTATTTTTATTTATACTTTTGTAAATTCTCATTAATTAAGATCTGTCATTTTTCAATCGTATGTTTCTATGCATTTATCAACTATAAGATATGATTGTTGTGCTTTAATTTGTAATATCTGTTCTGACTCAAGGAGGATAACCTCGCAAGATACATTGGAGCATTTTCTAAACTCGTATCCATAAATATATTTTATGTGCAACTTCAATTACTGATGATTATTATCGAGATGTCATTAATAATTATGTCAAAAGCACCGTTGATAGTATTCTAATCTATAATGTATTCATATTAGTTCCAGTTACAGTATATGTATTGTATTGTTATCTACAGGTTGCTTGGTAACGAAAAGGTAAACTCGCCGGAGAACGAGCTGAACAATCTATTTCGTGACTCACTTGAAAACAAAACCTCCTTTTTCTAATTGGCGAATAATTGAAATTTACAAGTGACACAGAAGTCAAGCCAGGAATTCGCTGGCTAAATTTAGCGACTGAACATACAAAGCTGAAAAAAGAAAAAAATGCTCTCCTCGAAAGCGAATGCCGCGTTGGCACGTTTGAAAGAAATCGAGGAAAAATACAAAATAAAACGTGACGAATGGAATCGTCAAAAAGTAAGTATTCCTTAAAAATAAGAAAGTAGAAGAATTAAAAAATTTATGTTTATTAAACAGAAATTTCGAGAAGTTTTAAAAGCTTGCAAAAATTATATTTTAATCTCTTTAAGTTTATTTTTAAGTATATCTTTAGTAAAATTTTTTTATTATTTATTTTATATTTAAGATGGAGGAAGATAATAAATACATATTCGAATATTTGATTATAATGGCAGCTTTTATAGAGATTAAAATTAAAAATTTTTAATGATAAAACTTTGTGTTTCTGGAAATTAAAATGAGCATTTTTACAAAATAGTGATGTTAAATATACATGACACTAATGCAACATTTTTTAATTAGGATACGGATAGCTCGATAAGTAGCGTCTCGATAATTCCTTCGGAAAAAATCTCGACAGAATCGAAGAAATCGTCGAGGAAGCTTAAGCTCGACATAAAGATACCAGATATGCGAGTCAAAGGACGCGCGGAGGAAACGAAACTTTCATCGGAGAGTAAAAAATCAACGCCGGACAAGATGAGTCCGGAACCTTTCATCGAAGACGTCGACGAGGCCGATCCTGATGTCACGATTCCGTCGAAAGACAAATCGCAGCGTTCCGCAGGAAAGCAAGAAAGTCTCATCTCGGACGTAACGAGTATCCAAGAGAACAGCTCGATCGAAAGCGTACTCGATGACTCGATGATTTCGTCGAAATCACTCTCACGCTCGAAAACGTCACGTGGAAACTCTTCCACGGCCAGCGATAAATCTTCCAGACGCGAAGAGAAGACAAGAACGACCGCGAAGCACGAAAAAGGAAGAGAATCCGATATATCATCGGATAATTCTAGGAGAAAAGCGTCATCTGGCAATTCGTCGATTGCAAAGCAATCGAGATTGCTCGAAAAATCCAACGAGAAGACTTTGAAAGTGCGTTCTGCTGGCCCGAGATCGAGAGAGCGTTCGATTGAAGAAAAAGCGAAAATACCGAAAGCGGCTAATCGAAATTCAGATCGTTCAAGGTCTTTGCGCGATGATAGCGTTATCGAGGAATCGATTGGCACAGTGGACAACGGCAGTGAAATTATTTCCGAACTTTCTCGCATTAAGACAGGTACTAAAACCGACAATTCTATCAAAAATTCCTCTAAATATTCGGCAACTGAAAACACTTCTGCGACGATTTTGAGTCAGCTGGCAATTGAAAGCGGATACGCGAACGACACCTTCGAGGACGTTTCAAGCTCGACCATGCAATCACAATCGCAGCGCGAATGTATAATCGATGAGAAGAAGAAAATAGATTTAACAGGATCTAGTATAAAGAAAAACGACACGGCGTTATTCGAGCAATATCATCAAAATAACAAGAGCACCAGGTAACTTAATTAATAGATACATTAGAGATATTATTTTTACTTTATATTTAGTTTTATTATCAGTTTTAACAGTATTACATATTTTTTTCATAAATAAAATAAAATAAAACAAAAGAGAAATAATTTGTCTATTACTAATTTCAAAATTTAATTATTTTTTATGAAAATTGAAATATGAAATGAAAGGAAAAGAATTTAACTTTAAATTTAACCCAATGTAATTCATGAATATTAATTAATTATTAGAAATTATGAATTAATAATTATATTTTAGATTTGAAGAACAAGAATAATAAATATTAACTATTTTAAATATCATGTTTTATAGTTGTATTGCTCTTTGACATATATTGTAATATGTATATATAGAGCAGTGATAACAGTAATATGTATGACAGGAAAGGTCATAGCTCGTGATATATGTCGCGATCCTTATCAGTGATTTATTATAATTATAAGCACGAATGCAAAGTGAAAAAAATATCGATACTCTCGAGAAACCATTAAATTCTCAAAGTGGAAAGGTTTTATATGTATTATATTTGATTCCAGGGACAGACACGTTATTGAATTTATGGATTCCAAACCAAACGCAACCGAAGTTAATTTAGATCTATCCAATTATGCCAATGATCTTGAGAGCAAGGTGAATTCAGATAACGTGAGCATGCGCTTGATTAAATCGCCAAACTTCACCAGTTCGAAGAAACGCTATCAACAACATCGACCAGATCCATCATTCAAAACGAACATTCCAAGTGGTAAAATAAATAATATATTTTAAATAAATTGATTTCATTGTCAATATTGGAGTCAATCCAATTTGATAGAATGCTACTATCGGAAAATCTATTTTTGAGATATGTATTTTTTTTGAGAAAATTAGTTTAAATGAAAATAGTAAATATATTTAATAATTTAACTTTTTAATTAATATTTATCTTAATGTTATATATATATTCATATATTATAATATTTTACATGCTCTATATAATATTTAAAATTAAAATTTATCTTTTTTTTTATTAATAAGCATAATTATTACTTTTTCTTTTATCTTATTAATAGAATATTTTTGAAATACTCATAAAATTCATTTAAATTAACTTTTTTAATAATATACCAATATTTGTAATTGTGTCAAATCAGTTTTCTCATTAGAAGACACCCTTAAAAATTTATCAAGATTTTTAAAATTTTGATTCAAAAATTTATTTTCAACCAAAAAAATTATTTTATATTATGCGGTTAATTTGACGAATTTTTTAGCCACAAGCTTCGATGAAAACATATCTGATTTTTCGGAGTCGTTGACCGGAGTCGGTGATGTGATGAAGACAGACGAGAAGAAAAACTCACCGGAGATCAGGATGACTTCTGTTCGGCAAGAAAGCGGGCAGGAAGAGCGCGGGAAAGCATTGAATAAAATAAGAGAACGCGCAATGATAAATATCACTGGACCGCCTGCAGCAGATGAGGAAGACATAATCAAATCTAATTTATCGGAGAAAATTAAAGCAAGAAAAGAAAACATTTTCGAAGAAAGTTCGGGTCAACGCATTTTCCAGGACGCCGAAGAAGAAGTGTTCAGAAAATTGCACAAAGATGCATTTGATGCGTCAAGAGACATGCATTTGGTCAAGAGACATGCGAGCTCGAAAAACGCAAAAAAAGTGTCGAAAAAATCTTCTGAGAGCGAAATCGAATCTGAGATTAAGGAGATGAAAACAAGAGAAGAAAACGAAAATCGTTCTTTAACGGAAAATAAAATAGTGAGTATTATAGTATTGTGTATTTTTGTCTTCTGCATAATTATTAAATTATTGTCAAATTTTTAAAAATTTTAATTTCTCGGAAGTATTTTTCTATTATCTTAATTTTTGTACACAACGCGTTTTACAATTGTAAATATACCTATCTAAAAATAATAATTTACAAAAAAATATTTTTGCGTTACTTTTAATAATATGATAAAGATCGAGATGAGTCGTTAACGCATTTTTTTAATACGAAAAAATTATTTTGCAATAATTATGTAATATAGTTTAGTAAAAAATGATTATTTTATTATCTCTAATATTATTTTTCTTATATTTTTAGTATGGTCACAAATTTAACAGCCAGAAAAAGAAGAAAAGCATTAAAGTTACAAATTCGAAGTCACCGCAAGCTCGTAATACCGGAAGTCGTAAGGAAGACAAATCTTTAAGGTTTGATGAGAAACAAATGCACGGACTTCGGAAACGCATTGTCGAACTGCGACTGCAACAGGAACGGGAAGAGCTCCAAAAATATCTTCAGGAACTAAAGAATTCAAGACTGAAATTGGATTCTACTCAAAGCTATTTCAGTCCCCTGGAATTTCCGAAGATCGCCGAATTTAAGCCTCCTGGTAAGTATACATAAAAAGAAAAACTTATATAAATTAATTTTCCTAAACAATTTTATTTCAATGAATATCTATACATTAAAAAGTTAGACTCTTATATTTTATTTAACATTTTCTCTAAGTAAATCGAATTATTATATTGTCGAATTACTTATTCTTCATTTCTTTTTTTATTTTTAATCAAAAATCTTTTGGATTGTCTCCTCTCTTTCGCTTTTTCGTTTTTTTTTCGCGATGTTTATATACATATTTGATTGAATGCGAAGTGCAGTTAGTCATGCTACAGTGAACGCATTGACAATTGCAATTCTAGTATTGAATAGAAAGAATCTGCATTGTATCGAAACAATGAGAACATAGACCACTAACGGATTTAGCAACGTACAGCCGCATGAAGATTATATTAAATATATTTCGCATTCAGATAGATGCGTTATATAATACAAGTGTATTTAAATATATTATCGAATACTCTTTGTATTATATATTCTTGATTTATTGATGCATGTTTTGATAAAAATATTCCTTTTCTAGACGTAATCGACTTGGAATCAAAGCTGGATCAGCATGTCGTGCTTCGGGAGAGAGTTTCGGCGATCAGGCGATGCTTAAAGGATCAATATATCTTGTATCGTGACTACTGTACTATGGCGCAAGCGATCAATGCCCACTATGTTCCCACGACGTTGCAGGATACCAAAAAGGTTAATGCCTTTCGATATTACACATTCTCTATCAAATTCAAATTTTAGTAAGCAATTCTATTAATTGTATAACACAATAAGATCTTAGTAGTACAATGAATGGCAAAATTTCAATGTTTTTGTTAATTCTGTAAGTCTAAAAAAAGTAGAGTTTCACATATTAAATTATTATATATTAGGAGATATTAAGTTATTGTATAATTAAGGATTACTTGACTATTTTTTTTATATTTCTTTTTATAAGTATAGCGATGACTTTTTTTATGCATAGAATGATGGTAACGGATGACAAGATAATGCATTATCGAGTTTTATTAAAAACAATATTATGTCACATACACAGACACATCGTAGGATTTTATATAAAAACGGTTTCCGCTAAACCTTGAATGGTTATTATATTCGTCTCACGCCTACATCGTAGTAGATATTGATGTTAAAGTATAAAGTAACGTCTATATTATTAACATAATAAAAGTATTACACATTCTTTGACGTAATAATATTTAAAATAGCGAACATGATGACGTATACGACGAAGCTACGTCATAATGTTTGCTAAGAGTTTTTCATGCATCGATTTTGCATAATGCGTCAAAGGAAAAGGGTTGGAAATTCTTTTATGAACCGTTAGGAAGTATCCAGGTTGTAATGCATAGATATGTGTGTACACGTGCTTATCTGCAGATAGGTAGGCGAGAAAGCATGTTACGACAAGGACAATGGGGACGCAATAAGAAACCGAATAAGGAAACGAATGATTAACAACGCGAATGGATAACTGCGAACTCGTTTTGCCGAGAAAATCTTTGCTTAGACAATTTTACGAAAGTCTTTTAAATCTTTTAAAATCTTTTTGTTTGCAGACAATACGTGAGCTGCGGAAAATGACAATTAAAAACAGATGACGTTGGCGCGCCTATGTGAGAATAGATACACCACACGTGACTCTTCGTTGAAGTTATCTAGCATCTACGGATACTTCGAAATCGTGAGTACCTTTTTTAAAATAAAAATCTTTTTATTTATTTATTATATTATACAAATCTTTATATACGAAATATCGAGTTTTATTATCATTGAAGAACTGAATTTGCTTCTTCGTTAAAATAATCCATAATTTAATGTCAAACGATGTTTTGATTATTTAAACTAAATTTTATAGTTTGAGATTTTTATATATTGAAAATTGAAGTTTACTTTAACAATAAAGAATAAAATTTATAAAGTCACTACATTGAAAGATGCTCTTCCGTGAGCTTAATTATGATTTTATTTTCTATGGTTTACTTTTTATAATCGATAACATTTTAAATTCGAAACACAGAATTAAACATAAAAATTTAATATCTGGAAAAATAGAGACTGTGAAGTATTAAATTTGCATTTAATTATATCGTATAACGTGAAAAACATCGTATAACGCACGAATTACGTAATTGCAGCATTTTCCAATATTGAGGATTATTAACTTTTCCGCATTATACATATTAATCGGAAAATAAAATTATATATTTACAAAATTTATACTATAATCTTAACGTGATTTTATTCGAAAATGAAAATCTTTTTTTTTTAATTAGTCTTTTGGCGCGATAGGATTTGTATCAGTAGATAGCGGTTTTCTTAATGAAATCGAAACTGAGATTTCTCCTTTATGCAATTACTAAGCTAACTGTGCAATATATTCGCGCTTCCGGTGTGTGAATATTGTGAAACTTTGTGAAAATCATTCGCACATTGCCCATATTTTTATTTTGTTTTGAACTGCAGAATGAAAATTGCAGTTCAAACAAATAAAACAAGAGATATTAAGAAAGTTTTTACTTTAATTTTTAATCGATTTAATTAAGATAGCGCAGTTTTAGCTCGATTTTAATAGGCGAAATTTGTTCGAGAATTTCCTGAAAAATTTATTAATTGGTACTTAATCTTTGTTTTTATATGCGCAAAAACAAAAAGAAACGAAAATGATAATCAATCTTCTTCTTTCAAGGTAAGATTTTAATTTGTGGTCATACAACATATTCTCATTAGAAACTTAAGCAGTTATAAATGTTATTTATAAATCAAGTTTCATTATTATCATATAATTCACAACAGAGATAAATTTATATCTCTGTTTGATATCAATAGAAAATAACATTCTCAATTTTTTATACCCAACACTTCTATATAAATATATTTATTTATTTGTATTATAATACTGAAAAAGATTTATTAACTTGACTAAATCTTTCAACGAAATTACTATCTTGTTAATTGAACATATATATTAGCATCTAAGTCAAATATACGTTTTGTTAGATTTAGTATATATATTATATTTAATTTAAATATTTTTATATGTTCAATTAACAAAATAATATTTAGTTGAAAGATTTAGTCAAGTTAACAAATTTTTTTCTCAGTGTACTTATACACAGTTATTATTATATTTTATTATATGTATATTTGATCTCTTTCTACTTTTTCTGTCTTTACAAACATTATTCAAGCTAAACAACTTATTTAAAATGAATGATATAATAATAATTTAATTGCAAACAGAAAATTTTAATTTAAATGCAAACAGACAAAATTATTCTCGCCGTTGGGTTTAATTTGGGGCAACGCATATTCTCATTAGAAATTTAATACCAATGAAAAATATGTTATTCAAATCAAATTTCGTTATTACCATAAAAGCGCACGGTAAATTAACATCTCTGATATCAAAAGAAAATAAAACTTTTTGAATTTTTTACGCGCATTCCTTATACGTGAAAATGTATTTACAATATTTTCATATTTATTATGTTTCATTTTCTCATATATTTCTCTCTATCTTCTCAAACATTAATTACGCTCGACCCAAATAATTCGAAGACGAACGAAAATCATTAACAGCGGAGTAATTTAAATGCAAACACAGAGTCGAGATCTCGCATGCTCCCGCCGTCGTGTTGTCCCCCTATTGGGCAAACTTCACGCCGCGCGCGTGTCGCCCGCGCGTGGGAGTGCACGGCAGCCCGGAGGAGGCTGAAGTGTGCGCCGCGTCGCGCTTTCATTGACGCGGCGACGCGCGCACGCGGCGTTTCGGTCTCCGGCTAACTTCACGACTCTCCAGCGGTTACTCACTCTCCGTCCGTACTCGAGCGAGTTCGCGTCGGTCTGACGATATCTCGGAGCCGAATCCTCGCGTTTTATCAATCCCACGACCCGGGTGGTTCGACTGGGTTGCTTTCTTCCCCGGAAAAGACAGAGAGAGCACAGCGAGGGAGATTAGAACCCCCAGCCCCGCTCTTCTTCCGGTAAGTCGATCGATTTTTACGTACGCCGTTTCGGCGAAATGGGTGGGTGAAATCGCGGGCCGAGGGCGAATCGAATCGGACAGGTGTATACCGAGATTTTTGTTACGTGTAGACTGTATCTGGTCTCCGAAAAGCGAAATGATTCCTCCTCTGCTCGCGAATTCGATATATATGTGTAATAATATGCCGTGTCTTTTCGTGAATTTTTGGGCATCGAATTTTGATGCCTACAGTTCCGCTTGAAATTGTCCGCGGAATAAACTTTATTTTCTGCGCCATATTTGTTTCGCGGGATTTATAAAATTTTGACGTGAAATATATGCTTGAGTTCTCTTCATTTTGAAGAGTAAGGTATTACTAGATGAAGAATAAGCTATGTCTATATTTGCATCGTTGACGCAGAATAATTCGCCGAAATGGTCGAGTTGTCTTTTGAATCGTTCACTATTGAAAAATTATTATATATTCAACATTTTTTGTTAATTATTAAACTTTTCGAAGAATGTCTCAATCATTTTATACACTGAAAAAAAATTTGTTAACTTGACTAAATCTTTCAACTAAATATTATTTTAATTGAACATATAAAAATATTTAAATTAAATGTAACATATTAAATCTAACAACATTTATATTCGGTTTAAATATTAATATATTTAAATATTAATAATTTAGTTGAAAGATTTAGTAAAGATAATAAATGTTTTTTTTTCAGTGTACGTATAATGATTGTGAGTAAAAGTAATTAAGCGATATAGAGATTTAGATGATTCGAAATATTTAAAGAAGAGTTTCTCATTTAAAATTCGATTTGGACGTACACGCCTTTTCAATTACATTCATTTTGCAATCATAAGTATATATTTATTAAATGTATTAAGTCGTGCTGGTAGGAAATTAAACTTAGAGATCCCATAGCTTTCTTTGTACATGACTTTTTATTAAAATTATAACGATTGTATATATAAATAAAGAGAATTCCGTGGATTCTACAGATCTTATGGAAATTTGCGACTATTGAATGTTAAAGAGCAGCGTCCAATTAGCATGGCGTTTGCTGGTCGATGAAATTTTCTATCGATCGAAGTTAATGAGTATAATTGCGATTATTAGGGAGAGGGAGGAGGCAAGGGGAGTTCTTTATAATCAATGAGAGTTGCAAATGGCGTGGGCGGTGATACAGGGTGAATAGCCCGCAATATGTGTGAAAATATTGCTTTGAAATACAACCCAGGAAAAATAATTTGAATTTCTGCTGAAATTATTCTCGTCAGCGACATAATATTATTTTTTTTATATCTTTGAGAATATTGATGATTTGTTTTAAGTGTCCCTCTACAATTTTTTGATTTTATAATTAAACTAAACGATTTAATAATTTTAAATTTATAATATAAAAACTTTTGTAAAAGGTTTTTAAGCCGTATAATTTTGTTCAATCAACTTTTTTCATAATTTAAATTAGAAATTTATATTAGAAAGTTTTTTTAATTATAACCAAGTATACTTTTTTTATTGCAAAATTTTATTTAATTGTTAAAATTTAAATTGGTGCATTAAAAGGATAAAAATTTATGAATAATGTTGTGAAATCGTAAAGATATTATTTTTGTAAATGTGAGTATTGAAATTGTAGTGATTTCGATCCTTGATTTAATAATTGTGTGGGCATATATTTTGTAAAATTTTATTCAATTATCAAAATTGAGAGATCTTTGCATTAAATGGATAAAAATATATAAATTATATCGTAAGAAATTATTTTTGGATTTGTGAACGTGGATATTGAAATGGAATGAGTTTAGTTCCTAATTTAACAGTTCGCGAGATTTTTAGGCGGGCAAAAATTTAATTTAAAATTTTACTCAATTGTCAAAATTGAGATGCATTAAATATAAATAAATATAGTCTGAAAAACAATTGGTGAACTTGATTAAATTTTTCAACTAAATATTATTTTGTTAATTAAACGTATAAAAATATTTAAATTAAATATAACATATTAAATCTAACAGAAAACGTATATTTGACTTAAATACTCATATATGTTTAAAATAGTAATTTAGTTGAAAAAAAGGTTTAATCAAATCAACAAATTTTTTTAAATAATATTTGAAGATTGCGATGAGATTATTTTCGCGTTTGTGAACGTGAATATTGTAATGCTTTCGATCCTTGATTTAGCAATTCGCGCAATTTTTGCGTGGGCATAAATTTTAGGCGAAAGCGTATAGACATGGATTTATAAAGTCGCAGAGCTCTCATTTAGAGCCGCGAGATTGTCTCCATTGTCAGGTCTTGACACACGGGGATATCTATCCTTGGGTGAGCGAATCGAGGTCGCGGAATATACGCGCGTTATCGATTCACGCGATTTGTCAGCCACGTTTCGTCGAGGCCGGCGTGATCGTAGAGAGGTTTAAGATCATGGTGCATAGAGTCGTTTTCTAATATCCGTTTCTACGGAGGCGACCCTAATGCGAGGCCTTTCTCCGCGAGGTTTGAATCGAACGACGGATGTGTGATTGCGAATCCAAGCTCATGCTTGTATATATATTCTGTATATCCCATCGACAAATAACAAACTTTGATATACGAATATTTCCAATATTAAAACACTTCGAGGAAAAAACATTTCATAAATGAATCGAAGGATTAATAGCTTATTATTGGCGATTGCTCTGTTTCTTTCTCCGTTCGAAAAAAATAGCTAAATTTTAGCCGTCCCTATTTTAAGTTGGAACTAATATATTTTAGCTATAGTCTAACGGAGAATTTTATAATTAAAAAATATTAGCTATCATAGCTAAAATTTAGACATGATAATTAAATTTTATGTGTAATATAGCAGGGTCTAGCGGTCAGGGAAATTGGAAAACTGGGCATTGTCAGGGAATTTTATAAATTTAGAATTGTCAGGGAAAAGTCAAGAAATTTTATTATTTATCTGGATTTTTTTCACATTATTCTACATTTGTATCAATAATTTGACATTTTTTACTCAATAAATATCAACTTTTTCTTGACTCCCAGCACGCTAATTTTCTGTATTGTTAAAAATTGATTCATCTACAGCGTGTTTGTTAATTTATATTTTTATCGTCGTGTTATTTTATTTCAATGTGTTTAATAGAGATAAAACTAAAAAAATTGATATAATGTAAATAAAAAAAGTGATTATTTAAATAGTCTATAGTGACATGTTTGTTTCGATTATCGTACATAATGCAGGTTGTATAATTGATTGAAATTTTTGTTTTAACTTCCGAACTTTTTCATTGTTGACAAAAATATCTCAAGGATTTCATGATTGAACATTTAATTGATTTATCATATAGATATATGTAAATTATATATTTGGAAAAAATAATACTAAAAAGTCAGGGAAAAAATTAATTTCTGGTTTTGGGAAATCTGAAAAAGTCAGGAAATTTTTTTCATTGAGTCTGCTTTACACCCTGAATAAGGAACAGATATAATATTCTAAAGGAGAGAAAATCAAGTTATATACACTCTGTATAGGGACATCTACAATTGATTAATGGTAGCTAATTTTTTTTCGTGTGGTGCTTTTAAGATCTTAAAAATTCGTGATCTATCGGTTTTTTCCTCTTTTAAAAAGCTTCTTTGGGATTTAAAGTGACTGCAAAGTGGTGCAAAGCTCTTGTCGTTAAGTTCACTCGCGCGTGACCTGTGACCTGAAAGAGTATATGCTCGACCGATCTCGATGGGTCCTATTGTTGTCCCGCTGTGCGTTGATTTCATACGAGAGGGTCGAAAATGGTTCCGGCCTTTCGCTGAAAGATCGACGTTAATCAGCGCTAATCAACGCCAACTCAATTTGTACCTAACGCAATTAAGTGCATGGCAATATATTAACGCTAATTGGAGATGATATATCTATTCGTTAACATTGATGAAAAGACAATATATTATATTCAGATTAATTGTCCATTAACTATTTAAATTAAAATATAATATATATAATAAAATATAAAATATATATTATATAAATAATTGTATATTTTATTATTATATATTATATTTAATATTATATATTATAATATTATATATTCCAGTTTTTATATAGTTATATTTTGCTCTTTATAATTCTGTATTAATTACGCATTACACAGATTATTATTTCATATTTTTATTATGATAGCAATTCACTGATACGAGACAGATGTTTAAAAACAAACTCTGCTATTTGCACGGAAACTTGCTTGCAGGAATATTTTTATTTTTTTTAAGTTTTTTTCTCTCTCTTTTATTTCCGAAGCACGTGGCATATAAAAGAAGCGATTTGCGACGTAGAGTGAAACGATGCGTCGTGTCGCTTTCATCGATTCTCGCGAAGCTCTGGCATGGATTCGTTGACCCCGTAATAATGAATAACCTTTCGAGAGAGAGAAGGTTACGCGGTTGGGTCAGAGGTAAAATTCAGAGTCGCGTACGATTATTATTATAATTAGCCGCGTCCTCGCGATATCGTTAATTATCGCCTCTTTGTCGCGAGAATCGATCGTTCGTCAACTCCTGACCTTCAATAAACCTCATCTCGGAGCAACCCCTATGAAAGGGGCTGGAAATGACATTTTTATCACGCATCCTCGACCCTTTGTCGCGACACTCGATCGATGCCTGCATATCGTATTTATAAACGCGTTTTCTCAATGAATATTGAGAAAATACGCCGTTCGATCATTATAATGCAAATACCATCCATGTGCCTTCATAGCTCTTTAGAATCTTTATTTTTATATAAACATATTGTACTTTTGTTCGGTGACACTGGTTCAGCTGGTTCGGAAGAAAATGGCATTGCATAACTTTTTAAAAATAAAGCCTGTGTTGTGAATATTTTATAAATATATATTGATTATATCTACATAATATCCAGGTGTTACATCATAATTTTCATAGTGATAGTGATGGATCAAATAATGAATGACGCTCCTTTAATTTTAAACACTTTCTGCGCATTCTAAATAACATTATTGATTTATCATAGATATATATAAATTATATATTTGGAAAAAGTAATACTAAAAAATCAAGGAAAAATTAATTTCTGCGGTCTTGGAAAATCTGAAAACGTCAGGGAATTTTCTGTAGATTATTTTCAAATAATCTCTTCCATGAAAGAATGAGGAAAATTAAAGAGGGAAAAATTTAGCGACTACTACTTAAATCGATTATAATTAATACAAGTGATACGTCATCGCAAATTTGCGTAATCTTCTCGGAATGAATTGCATCGCGTTTATTACATGACTTCTCTTTTTCTCTCTTCCTCGCGACTTACGATATATCGCGCCTCTCATTTCGTCATTATAAAAAAAATCCTGTTTGCGCGGAGAGAAGAATCCTGGTCTCGTCCTCGGATTTTCTTTGCAAGAGCAGAGTCTCTGGTAGAATCGCTGTCTCGAAGAACCATTGTCTTCCTACGCTTCCTACGCGTGTGTTTGTCCTTTCGTCTCCTTTCCACTCTCCTTTTTTTCACGTACATTGTACGGAATCGAGACCGCGGAAACAAAGAACGTCGTGTTCTCGACCGTGAAAGAGGAAAAAGTCGATGGAAAGAGGGAATTTTGAAATCTAGGCTAGAATTTTCAGTATTTATTTTATACACTGAAAAAAAATTTGGTTCATTCTTTTAAGTATTTATTTCAATACTGTTAAATAAATCATTTATTCGAAATTAATAATATTTATTTGATATAAGAAAATTTTTTTCAAAACAATTTATTATATATTTGACAGTATTGAATTAAATATGTATTAACTAACAAATTTTTTTTCAGTGTATAGGATAATACTGGATTAAAATAAAATATATAGAAAATCAGTGGCGATTTTTCTTGATAAATCGAGTTGCAAACATTTTTATCCGCCAAGAGTATTGTATTTTTATTTTAAGTTCTTTTTATTCACGTATCAATTAATTATACTTGATTTTCTTATAGGAAGAAAATTTTCTCTTAGAATTTATATAAGGAATTAATTATTATATAATTAATAAAAATTAAGCAATTATACACAGAGAAAATTTTCTCTTAGCATTTACTCTGAAAATCATCATGATAATCATAGAGTAATATGGCATTGGAAGAATTTTAAAAGAGTTTCTCTGATTAGTATTTAACACAATAAAAAAATATTAATATGTACATAGTAAATTTTACATAATAAAATTAATCCAATATTTTTATTTCTGGGGAGACATATTAATATTTTTCATTGTGATAAATATTAATCAGAGAAACTCTTATAAAATTCTTCCACGATTACCATGATTTTCAGGATAAATTCTAAGAAAAAATTCTCTCCGTGTATAATTTCTTCATTTTAATTAATTATTGTTATTGTAAATATTATCAAAATGATTTAAATAATAAAATTATGAGATATATTTTATGCTAGATATTTACATATATCTATATTCGTGATTATTTTCAGTAAATTGAATAATTTGTATTTAATACAACATTCTCTATATTTAATTACATTTTATTTTATAACGAATTTTGTTAAACTAATTTGCTGACAATTTTCGACCTGGTTCTTTCGAAATTGGATATATTATTGCGGCTGTATAGCAATATCGTTTACTATGCAACCGCAGATGTGGCTTCCCTTTTGGCGAGCTAAACTAGCCGGAAATTGGCACGATCGGGACAGTGAGTCATCCTTCGTATTTTGGGGTGCATTCATAGGGGTGCGACGAAATTAATCAAGCCCCCGGAGATCGTGACTATCCCTAATAAATGGAGCAGTGTAAATGATCTCTCGTCATTCGAAACTCGATCAATATTTTCGATGAGTCAAGAGTTCTTTTCACGATCTCGTTTTTAATTCGGAAACAGCTGATAGATATACATAATTATACGAATGTCATTAATTACGTGGCGTTTTTCGCTTTTAATTTTTAAAATTCAGGTTTCCCTCGAGAACTTGAATAATTGGTAGAGATGGAACCAAAATATTTCTGTCGCTTTGTATCGATTAAAATTCAACACGTTATATTATTAATACAACTCGGATTAATCTTAGTACGTCGAAACACGAATAAGCGAGATGAAACATTCACTGGAGAAGGCAAAATCATTTCGTTTTCCCGGTGGGCTCGGACCCTTTCTTCTACTTTAGTTAAGAGTTTGCCTAAAAATACGACGGCTCGTCGAGACAAACGAAATTCTCTTCATTCTTCGTTTCCTCCGTTCACCATTGAGACTTTTCCAAATTTTCTCCGTCTACGCACTCAAATAATTTTGAAAATGTCGAGTATAAAATTAATTAATATCGGAGCGAAGATGATTCATAAATAATTTTTGTCTTTCTCGCTGGATTTTGCAATTCTCATTAAAAATTGGAAAAAATAATACTACAAAAAGTCAGAGAAAAAATAAATTCCTGGTCTTGGAAAATTTGAAAAAGTCGGGGAATTTTTTTCATCGAATCTGCTGGACACTCTGAACGAATAAAGGTGATTCGTAAATCATTTTTGCTTTTCTCGCTCGATTTTGCAATTCTCATTAAAAATTGGAAAAAATAATACTACAAAAAGTCAGAGAAAAAATAAATTCCTGGTCTTGGAAAATTTGAAAAAGTCGGGGAATTTTTTTCATCGAATCTGCTGGACACTCTGAACGAATAAAGGTGATTCGTAAATCATTTTTGCTTTTCTCGCTCGATTTTGCAATTCTCATTAAACACGAAAAATCGCTTTCGAGTCTGATTTAAACCAACGAAGACGATGTTCGAGTTTGCGAGGGCGACATTTATCGAGACCTCGGTCCGCCATGTAAAGTCGCTGGAGCGAGACGCGAAGGAGAAAAGAGCAGAGGCGAGAGACCGAAAGAGCGAGAAGCGGGAACGAGAATAAAGAACGAGGAAAAGGAGGAAGGAGCGACACGGGGCCATATACCGAGAGTGACTAAACAGGGATCACGATGGTCGATGACGCCGAGACCGGGCGGCTTCGTGGGAGCGTTTATTCCTTCGTTCCTCGAGCCGCCTCTTCCTTCGTTGCACGAGATGCAACGCGAAGCGCATCGGAAGTCGTGCGCTTTCTCCCGATTATAGATTCCCCGATGAATTTCGAGCCGATCCTTCCTCGCTGGAAATTTTACGGAAGCGGTAAAACTGCAATAATAGAGGCGGTTAATTAGTTGGAAATTTAGAATCACAAAGTCAATTCATTTCGGAGCTGGATAATTAATGAAGATTTTTTTTATCTTTCGCGACTTGGATTCAGAAGGATGATTGGCATTTTAGTTTCAAGATGTACAAAGGTGCGAACAGATTGTTGGATTTGAAATTTTAATATTTGCTTTAATATATACATGCTTAAGTATATTATTTTTATTCGAGAAAATAAATTATAGGGATGATCTGGTAGAGTCTTAGAAATGTCAAACCTTTGAAATTTAAATATATTTTTTGCATTTATGTATTCTAACGAAATATTCCTATTTAATATTTAATTACCATGATTACGTTTAATGTGTCAAGAGCTCTAGCTCGAATGACATTTTCGAAAAGAAATCGAAACGTCATTTCATTTCGCTTCTCATTTACCTTTCTTAATGGAATCGGTGGTTTTCAAGATGTGAACGAAAGTAAATGGGTCGCGCGAATGAAAACCTTGAAATTAAGACCGCATTTCGCGGCACGTGACTACAATTCCATTTATCGAAAGGACATAAATTGTTACGTGTAATAACATTCGAGAGATGAAAGGAAATGAAGGTATACCGAGTGTGAAAGGCAGAACGAAGTTACCGGAAAAAAACGAGCATTTTTTCGTTCGATAATTTCATTTTGAAATTTACTGCAAATACAGCTTTTCTCTAATTACGCATTATTGCGTATCATTTTATTCACGCAGCTCTTTCCTTATCTCGATCGAGGTTCGCACGTTTATCATTTATTATTTTAGTATATACGTTTCACTTCGCACATCATTCAAATCTTAATATTATTTCCAATTTCACTTACATTAATCAAATATTTTATACGATATACACCTCCTTCTCGGCCACAGATCAAATATTTTATATTTATATAAATATTTAATATTTGATTAATTAAATATCTTATATAAATATTACAAATATTTTGTATTATTTTATATTATATCACATATTTATATTAATTAATAGTGCTTTTTTTAAGTTTGATTTTATTTTATAAAATATTTCAATTGAAAAATATAATGGCAAGAGAAATGAAAAATTAATTTTCATTTTATATATATATCTTTACCTGTCTAATCTTGACAAATCTCTCTGTATCTTCCATATATAAACGACGAATTCGCGCATTAATTCATGCGACAAAATATGCAACTCGATGCATCCCGTTTGAGGTTTCGGTCTCGTGCGTTTATCGTCAGTTTTATGCGCGATTCGATATCGTATAGGCAGTTAGGGTAAAGAAGGGATAAATATTTAATATTTTATTAATTAAATATCTTATATAAATATTACAAATATTTTGTATTATTTTATATTATATCACATATTTATATTAATTAATAGTGCTTTTTTTAAGTTTGATTTTATTTTATAAAATATTTTAATTGAAAAATATAATGGCAAGAGAAATGAAAAATTAATTTTCATTTTATATATCTTTACCTGTCTTCTTGACAAATCTCTCTGTATTTTCCATATATAAACGACGAATTCGCGCATTAATTCATGCGACAAAATATGCAACTCGATGCATCCCGTTTGAGGTTTCGGTCTCGTGCGTTTATCGTCAGTTTTATGCGCGATTCGATATCGTATAGGCAGTCAGGGTAAAGAAGGGATGGTGCGCTGGACCAAGGTAATCCGGTGCGAAAGCGAGAGGCTGCACGTACCAGGTGAGAAAGGACAAGGAGGAGCAGAACCGGTGCAAGGAACCGGAGGATCACGGACGGATGATTAAGGATTTGCTTCACGTCGCGAACGAAGTGGATCATTGTCTCTCCAAATGGTCTGTACAAATGTCATTCGACGACGATCGGTCGAGGCGAAATGAGTGTCCAGGTGATGAATAATAACAATAATTAATGGCAATTGAATAGAAGGATTCGACGCGACGTGATTCGAGACGAAGATCTTGAAAAAATCACGAAACCGCTAACGAACTACCGCTTGTCTTTCGATAAATATACTCGTTAATTTATACCTATACAGAGTGTGTCTCTAAAAATTCGGTGAGTCATCCTTCATTTATGGATGAATCATGAGGAATTTTTTGATTAATCTATACCCGATCTCACTTCGATCCCGAGTTAACTCGGTTGAAAAAAACAATTTTTTGATTTTAATAAAGAACATTCACAGAAAATTATTAATATATTGTTAAAAATATTGATTTATTTTATCGGTGCGTTTTCTTATCCAGGGTGTCTAGCGGTCAGGCAAATCTAGAAAACCGCACATTGTCGGGGAAAAATCAGGAAATTTTACTATTTACCTGGATTTTTTCACATTATTCTATATTTGTCTCAATAATTTGACATTTTTTATTCAATAAATATAAACTTTTCCTTGACTCTCAGCACGCTAATTTTCTGTGTTGTTAAAAATTGATTCATCTGCAGCGTGTTCGTTAATTTATATTTTCATCGTCGTGTTATTTTATTTCAATGTGTTTAATAGAGATAAAACTAAAAAAATTGATATAATATAAATAAAAAAAGTGATTATTTAAATAGTTTATAGTAACATATTTGTTTCGATTATTGTACATAATGCAGGTTGTATAATTGATTGAATTTTTGTTTTAACTTCCGAATCTTTTCATTGTTGACAAAAATATCTCAAGGATTTCATGATTTAACACATTTAATTTTTTGATTTATCATATAAATATATGTAAATTATATATTTGGAAGAAATAATGCTAAAAAGTCGAAATAAGTCTAAATAATACTAAAAGGGAAAATATTAAAATATTAAAATTAAAAGGGAAAAAATGAATTTCTGGTCTTGGAAAATCTGAAAAAGTCAGGGAATTTTTTTCATCGACTCTGCTGGACACCCTGATATATTATTAAAAATATTGATTTATTTGATCGGTGCGTTTTCTTACGGATTCGCGCGCGTTTTCGCGGTCTTTTTCTTTTTCGTCGGCGATTTCTCGAAAAGCCTTCGGGCGCGAGTCCGTGACGAGCGGTCGGTCATTGAAATGGGTGTATACATACCTGTGGGAATGTATTCACGGATCCTCTCTTCGGTTGTTCAGCCAGTGGAACAGGGAGAAACTACCGGACACGACGCGCATCTTGGGTAACCCGGCGTATTATGTCGTAATACTCGCGCCGCGTTCGAATGTAACCGAATGTGTACGAGGTGTATCGAGAGAACGATAAATCCAGCTTTTGGACTCTCTTGTGCGATCGTCGTGGGCGAAGTATCGCGAAATCGCGAGCTGGAGATTAAAAAAAAACGGTTCTCCTCTGTCGAATAAAATTGAGCTGTCAAAGTCGCTAAATTCGACGAATTTTTAAGATTATATGCGAAACTAACCGAGATGTCAATTTCAGCGAAATTTTCGAAAGTTAAATTACATGCGAAATAAACGAATAAATTTTGCATTTTGGGAAAGAAAAATAGTACAAGAAAGAATCGCTTTGAAATTAGATGAAATTAAAAATTGTGTAAATTTTTATTCGGTTTTATTCTTATTTTTTTTTTAATAAAGTTCACGCTATGTAAAAAAAAGCAAACAAGACACATACATACGTGATAGTTATTTTAAGATATTACTGCAAGACATATAGATTTATACTTATTTTCTACGTCGATGCATTTATCATCCATTCAATCTCTAACAAAGATAGAATAAAAAAGTTAATAGCTTATGGACATAGGCGATTATTAATGAAGAAATTATTAATTGAGAAAATCTACTGTATCATTTTTATTTCATTTTTCAATATTTTTTGAAAAAAAAAACATACGCAAAAAAAACTTAACTATCATAGCTATTATAAATTTTAACTGTCCTGATCCTATTGTATATTACACATGAAATTTAATTATTATACTTAAATTTTAGCTATGGTAGCTAATCTTTTTTAGTTATAGAATTTTTTGTTATAGCTAAAAAGTATTAGTTATTATGGCTAAAATTTAGGCATGATAATTAAAATTCAAGTTGCAAAGGGCAACTAAAATTTAACTTATTTTGTTCCGTGTATGTATTATTAGATCCTGCGCAAAATAGAGAAAATATTGGGAATAAATATTAAATATTAGGGATAAGAATTATTTTAAAATAATAAAATAGAAAAGACTCTGATATCAAAATACAAATTCGAGTATTAAGGACTAATAAACTAGTAAGAGCTTTATATGAATTTGTATATCAGTATTGATTTTATTTTAAAATAATTCCTAATATTTTAATATTTTTTTAAATATAATATAATATAAAAATATTAATATATTCAATATTTATTCTTATAATATTTTTTCGATTATGCACAGGGCACGAGAGCTTTATATGAATTTGTATTTGTATATCATAGAGTGTCGATTTTATTTTAAAATAATTCCTAATATATTTAATATTTTTCAAAATATAATATAATATAAAATATTAAATATTCTTAATATTTAATATTTATTTCCAATATTTTTCTATATTATATACAAACTATTTCATAATTGCTGTAGTTGTTTTGCAATTTGAAAATTTTGTGGAAAATGCCCTCGATCCTGTTCTATCGCAGTACAGTAAACCAGTAATATAAAATCGATTGCTATTTCCCGTTCATGCCAGCACGGCAATGCTTTTAATGATTTCGTGTGTGTGATGCCGGTGCATTTACAAGTTTTATAGCTGCTATATCTCGCACAACCCGTTATAAGATCTGGGAGAGAGAGAAAGAGAGAAAAGCGTGTTGGATGATAAAGTTATGAAATTTTATTCGTACAATCGGACCGAGATTATCTTCGTTATTATCTTTTGATTGCGTTACGCAAAACTTGCGCACTAACGGGCGCATTACGCGCAATTATTTGATCGAGATTACGTTAAATGTGTTGGTATTGGTACATTCGAATCATGTAGAGGAATAAAAGGAATTATTAATCCTCGCAGATGTTACTCCGTTTTTACAAAAATTAAGATTATGCAATCGTGTTACAGTATTTAAGCATCAAGCTGTTTAGTTTCTACATTAAAGGAATAAGACATTTTCGAAATTTGATCCAGATTTATAATTCTCAAAAAATTTTGGTATTTTACAAATATTATTGAATTTTAAAATTTAGATTAATTATAAAAGTTAGTAGTGTCACAGAAATTAAAAAAGTTATATGAATAATCTTTTAATAAAATTTTAGTTATATGAATAATCTTTCGATAAAATTTTTATTTTTATATTTAACATAATATATTTTTATTTTAATTTTAATATTTACTTTCTTTGAAAGCACAATATTTGTGGATGTCTTCTTGAATACCTTGGAAATATTTAAAATAGCAAATACTCGTCGATAGCTCACTCACTTTTTCCCGACATTTACAAATATTGAATTATAAAATTTAGTAGATTAATTATAAAAGTTAGTAGTGTCACAAAAATTATAAAAGTCATATAAATTATCTTTTGATAACATTTGTATTTTAATTAATATTTAACATAATATGTTTTTTATTTTAATTTTAATATTTACTTTATTTTTGAAAGTACAATATTTGTGAATGTCTTCTTGAATATCTTGAAAATATAAAATAGCAAATACTCGCCGATAGCTGGCTCATTATTTCCCGATACTTTAACAAATATTATTTAATTATTTATAAAAGCTAATGGTGTTACAAAAATTATACAAATTATACAAATTATCTTTTAATATACAATTTTTTTATCATAATTAATATTTAACATAATTTTAATATTAATATATTTTTCATTTCAATTTTAATATTCATTTTTTTGGAAGTACCATATTTCCGGATGTCCTCTCGAATATCTTGAAAATATTCAAAATACAAAATACAGCAAATACTCGCCGATAACGCGCTTATTATTTCCCAGCCGGCGTTTTCGCAGCATCCGATGTGCATAGAGGCGATATTTTTACAAATATTATTTAATTATTTATAAAAGCTAATGGTGTTACAAAAATTATAAAAATTATACAAATTATCTTTTAATATACAATTTTTATCCTAATTAATATTTAACATAATTTTAATATTAATATATTTTTCATTTCAATTTTAATATTCATTTTTTTGGAAGTACCATATTTCCGGATGTCCTCTCGAATATCTTGAAAATATTCAAAATACAAAATCCAGCAAATACTCGCCGATAACGCGCTTATTATTTCCCAGCCGGCGTTTTCGCAGCATCCGATGTGCATAGAGGCGATATTTTTACAAATATTATTTAATTATTTATAAAAGCTAATGGTGTCACAAAAATTATACAAATTATCTTTTAATACAATTTTTATCCTAATTAATATTTAACATAATTTTAATATTAATATATTTTTCATTTCAATTTTAATATTCATTTTTTTGGAAGTACCATATTTCCGGATGTCCTCTCGAATATCTTGAAAATATTCAAAATACAAAATCCAGCAAATACTCGCCGATAATTCGCTTATTATTTCCCAGCCGGCGTTTTCGCAGCATCCGATGTGCATAGAGGCGATATTTTTACAAATATTATTTAATTATTTATAAAAGCTAATGGTGTCACAAAAATTATACAAATTATACAAATTATCTTTTAATACAACTTTTATCCTAATTAATATTTAACATAATTTTAATATTAATATATTTTTCATTTCAATTTTAATATTCATTTTTTTGGAAGTACCATATTTCCGAGTGTCTTCTCGAATATCTTGAAAATATTTAAAATACAAAATCCAGCAAATACTCGCCGATAACTCGCTTATTATTTCCCAGCCGGCGTTTTCGCAGCATCCGATGTGCATAGAGGCGCGTATCAGTGTCAGTAGTCGCGAACGACTCGACTTTACAGCTTCTCGTCGTCGTCGTCGTCGTCGTTGTCGATGTCCGGGGTGCTCCTGCCGCAGCAAACAGGATGACACGGGGACAGACCAACGGGAATCTCGGCTCGAGCAAAAGACCGCCCGTTCGCTGTTTGCTCGCTGCAGGTTGCATAACGGTCCGCGCAGCATCCAGTATGCAGCCGGGAGAAAAAGGGACGCACGCGGAAAGCGGAACCGACACTCGCATGCACAGGGTGTCCCATCGGACCGTTCACCGTTATTAATGCTATTGAATCTTGGATGAATTCGCGAGCGAGAAATATCGAAAAATATGGAAAAATTCGCGGAGCTCGAGGCGCATCTCGAATGCATTTCGAGTTTAATTATGCATTGCTTGGGTGTCCAGCGGTCAGGGAAATCTGCACGGAAAGAAATTATTAAATTAATAAATATATTTATTTTATAATACTGCCTAATAAGTCATTTATTTGTTTCAAATAAATATTTATTTGTTTTAAAAAAGATTTTCTTATATCAAATCAATATTTTTCACATCAATATTATTAGTTTCAAATAAATGTTTTATTATTTGAATTTAATACATTTTTTTTCTCTTAGAATTTACTCTGAAAACCATGGTAATCTTGACGATGGTAGGACAATATGATATTGGAAGAAATTTATAAGAGTTTCTCTAATTAATATTTACTACAATAAAAAATATCTACCACAATAAGATATAAAAAAATGTTAGATTAATTTTACTATGTACACAGTAAATTTAATAGTAATAAAAAGAGATAGTAAAATTTACTATATTTGTACATGTTAATATTTTTTATTGTGGTAAATATTAATCAGAGAAACTCTTATAAAATTCTTCCAATTATTACCGTATTGTCCCACGATTACTATGATTTTCAGGATAAATTCTAAGAGAAAATTCTCTCCGTGTACAAGTATATAAGTTTTGATTTGACACTTTTTTTCCGTGTACAGAAAATGAAAACTATACACTGTTTATTGAAAAATAGCATAATAAATAAAATTCTGGAAAATTTGGTTTGCAAAAAACTCTTCACTCTTAAAATTTTTCGGGGTCTCGTTTCGAAAAGTGTAATTAATAATCTAATTAAGAGTTTATTAACAATTGATCTGATAGAGACGGGACGTCCTGTTCTCATCGATCATCTTACAAGGAAACGTGAATTATTTCACGCGGATATATCGCCGCGCGCGAAATTCTTCGTATTTCTATTCTGCATTTTAATTCTTTATAATTTTATTCCCTCCGCGGGATTATTATTATTATAATTGATTCTTTCCGCGAGAGAGTGGAAAAATAATTAATCGTAGAATGCATAAGCGTTTCATCCATTGCGCGAGGCGCAATGGTGAAAGTCCGCGTGAAGCCTTAGTAGAAAATGTGTCTATACATTATTAATATTCGACTTGACCCAATAAAATCGCAGTGAATAATCATGCACGTCGCTTCTTTCACGCGATAATCGACTGTCATTATTGTACACTCCATTTTACAATTTTTCGTATACGCTATCAAGCAAGGTGAGAAAATTTACGAAGCTACACACGTCGTGCAAGGTTTGTCATCGCGGACTTGTTTACCTTGATGAGCTCAAAATCGTGTTTGCGCGCGCATTAATTTAGCGAAGATGATACATACTGAATATATGAATAAGATCGAATTATGTATGAATCGGCACACACGTTTTTGTCATTTAAATATTCCATAGTGATAATAAAAATATTCATCTATTTTATATATAATATTTATAAAGAACAGATTTATTTTTGAATATTTCTTTAATTATTTTCTTGATACGTGATTATAATACAATAAAGTGAGTTCACTTCCTTTTAGTAATTTATTTTTTATATTACTGTGATATTAAAAATTTACATTATATATATATATATATAAAATAAACGAATTTATTTTACATATAATATTAATGGAAGAGATTTCTTTTTTTAATATTACTTTGTATAATTTTTTAAAAGTATTAAGTATATATAAAATAAATGAGTTAATATTACTGTGTGATATTAAAAAATCTAAATCTCTTAATATATCTAATTGTAAATAAAATAAGTATTTATAAAATGAAAACTACATCACGCCTCTCGTGTTTACTCAAGCGGTTAACTCTCGCGAATCTAGTATGATGTTATAGAATTTTCTTATATAGTCAGACAGCCGCGCTATCGTGCTGGCTAATATCGGTCATTTACTTAAGCCAAGGCGAAATTGCACGCCACGCGAGGTAACCTGATGAATTCATTACAATTCACCGACCCAGCCGACCAGAACTTTGGCGACAGTTTGCTCAGAACTGTGGGAAAAACGTTACTTCCTAAGCGTGACCGAACGCAGAAATTGGCAGGATATATTATATACATATATATATATATATATATATATATTTTTTTTTTTTTTTTTTTCAAAAGAACCACCTTTTGCTTGTCAAATTCTACAGGTTTTGCAATCATGTATATACATTGAAAAAGAAATTATTAAATTAATAAATATTTATTTCAATACTGCTTAATAAATTATTTATTTGAAACAAATAAATATTCATCTGTTTTGAAAAGAATTTTCTTATTTCAAATAAACATTTTTCATATCAAATTAATATGATTAAGTTTCAAATAAATGATTTATTAAGCAGTATTGAATAAATAAATATTCATTTGGAATTCAATAATTTTTTTCAGTGTAAGATTAATTTTCCAATTAATCAAGATTATTGATAACACGTTGCTTCGAAAAACAAATTAATTTCAACTATATGATAATTAATATTTTTTAACTATAGAATTCTTTCTTCAACTATAGCTAAAAAATTAGTTTTTTTTTCCACGATCATATATGTACGATTTATAACGTAATAACGAAATAAAAAATAAGAGCCAGGGGCTCGAGATCTTTTCGCGAGCGATCGAAACTGGAATACGAGAAATATCGATGATGGGTTAGGATGAATTCTACCTGAAGCGATAGCTTGTTTGACTCGTGGTCGAACGGTACCACACAGAGACACACAGCTTCTCTCTCCTTCTCAGCCTTTCTTCATTTTCCCCACGACGAGTGTGTTACACTCTTTGAACCTCCTTTAAGATCCCTGCTGTCTAAGGTGGGCTCTCTTCAAGGTCCGATTCGTTCGACCGCAAACGACTTCCTTCACGAAAGTAAGCTCTGCTGCGTCCTCCTCTTTTTCTTCTTCTTCTTCGTCTTCTTGACGACGTAGCAACGTCGTCGTAGAAGTGTTTGTCTCTACTTTCAATTAATCTCGCCTTGAGGTACGTTGAACCATCCGCGAAGTTAGATGCTGCCTCTACTTGGTCGCGATACGCGCTTGTGTAGCTAATATTCGTCGAGATTAACGACACCTTTGGGAAGTGGAAGTCATTTTACGCTCGCGTGATTTATTATCTCGTATATCTCTGTTGAAACTTGAAGATCTCTCGCAATTTTTATTATTTTTTTTTTCCTATACTTATTCATAATTATATTACAAGGACGATTATAGATATGTGTTTCTCAAATTACTTCTTATTACGTTATTGCATGGCACGGTTGAAAAAGTTGTCACTTGTCCCAAACGGTCCACGGAATGTTTGTATTAATTTAATATCATATATAGATATGTTAAATGGAGACACAAAATTCTGTATTGATATTTTAACACAAAATAAATGCAAAACTTCAAGTAATTTAACATAAATTTTGTGTAAAATTAACATAGTTTTAATGTAAAAATTAATTTAGACTTTATCATCCCCATTTATATTATAAAATAAAAAGTCAACATTTATTTCGGTAAATTTTGACAGTTAATTAAATCTTGTCAATAATAAAACAGAACATATTTATTTAGTAAAATTAAAAACAGATGCACATTGTGTTATTTTTCCATCTTTTTTCAGTTGTTTCAATAATTTAACATTTAAGTTCAATTAACACAACAGCAATATGTGAAATTAACACATAAACTATATATTTGACATGTACAATATATATTTTAATCAAAATATTTGCAGCGCGATGACAAATTGAAATAAAATAATTATCGGATGTATAACATTTTAGCAAGGACGGGTCGTATTTTAAAATAAATTTATTGACTTTCCAACGGAATGTCTGACATGCACAAATGTGACAACAAACGCGAGCCTTGCATTTTACATAAAATATCGGTTTCCCTTCGACCAGAGCTGTCACGGACGAATCTCGGAGTCTCCGTTAGAGAAATGTGTAACAGGAATTTCTGCCGGCATTAAATTTTCATTAGATGCAATTAAATTCGTATCATCCCGCTCCGAAGGAGTTTACAAGGTGGTGAGGGAGGAAGGGGAAAAGAGAAAGGACACGAGTAAAATCACCGTGTCTCGATGGAGGATGTGGTCATTAAAAAGTTGTACGTGTCGCTGGCTACGTGTTAATAAATATTTGCTGATTGATCAAATACATTTTATAAAATAAAATAGTATTAATTAAGAAGATCCTTATATATAAATATAAATTTATGGTGCAGTAAAATTATTTTTAAATTTGTCTATACTTATTTCGAACTTACTTTTGCATCCTGATGTAAAAGAAAAATCGAAACGTGCAAAATAAATATATAGAGAAATTTAAAAATAATATTAATTAAAAAGATCCTTACATACATATAAATACAAATTCATGGCATAGGTGCAGTAAAATTATTTTTCAATTTGTCTATATTTATTTTGAACTTACTTTTGCATCCTGATGTAAAAGAAAGACCGAAACGTTCAAAATAAATATAGAGAAAATTAAAAATTTTGTTGCATATAATATTTATGTACCTGGCTCTTATTAATTTTTTTTATACCTGAATTTGTATTTTATAAAAGTTTTGTGATATTTGCGATGTAGATACAAGGTAGAATTAAACAAGGAAGCGTGTTAAACTTTTCATCGATCCATTCGCGCGTGAAATGTCGAGGTAAACGCCCTTCAGATATTTTCGATGAGAAAAATAAGTGCGTTTCAGTGAGATATAAACCGTGTAATTGCATTCTTCACATTTTTATTACTCCGGAAAGATCGTGGAACTTTTAAGGCGACAGAGGTCGGATTAAAGGAAAGAAAAAACTTTTAAGTATGTATCTTGAAAATTTTTCTATCAATACAATTTTCTTCTCCCTCATATATTAAATTTATATTTTTACATCTGTTAATAATTATTTCTGCGCTGAAATTATAAACGTTATTTCTCGGGTTTTTTTTTTTTTTTATAAAATTGGTCTTAAAATTAAAATATAAAATTTTTGGAAGGAATTATGTCGCTTTAAAATTCCTAAAATAATCACTCGAAATCCTTGTTATGCGAAAGGATAACTAATAGATCATCTGCGCGCTTCAAAGATTAGCTTTAAAGGCGAGTAAAAGGATCTTGGTTTATAAAAAGGATAAGGAGGGAAAAAAGTATCGCAACGAATCGAGGATCGAACGGGATGACGATTCGCGACCTCGATAACACTTGGTCGATCTGTCGTGTCCTTGGCTTCGCCAAGTTGATGATATAACAATCAGCGCTCTATGCTGCTGCGAAATCTCGATAATCTCATGTGGCACGTGCGATCGCCGCGTTTATAAAAACTCTAAAGGAAGTCGTGTTCTTTCAACATTCTCAGTCAGAAAAAAATAAAATCGGCATAGAAATTGGATTCGATGAGAAATTACAAATCTATCACGAGGATAATATGATGAATCAAGATGATGTAACGAAAATGGAGTTTGTATATAAGTATATCAATGTCGCATTGCTTAAAGAATTTTTCTAAATGTGTAAGTTACATGTGCAATCAACATAAAAATTATATTTTTTTTAAATACATTTTTTAAACATATTTTAATCGTATACAATATTATATAAATTTTTCTCTTTTTATATTAAAAAGCCATACATGTCATAGAAATTTATTATAAATGTCCTATTGCTTAAAGAATCTTTCTAAATGTGTAAGTTACATGTGCAACCGACATAAAAATTATATTTTTTTAAATACATTTTTTAAACATACAATATTTTAATCGTATACAATATTATATAAATTTTTCTCTTTTTATATTAAAAAGCCATACATGTCATAGAAATTTATTATAAATGTCCTATTGCTTAAAGAATCTTTCTAAATGTGTAAGTTACATGTGCAACCGACATAAAAATTATATTTTTTTAAATACATTTTTTAAACATATTTTAATCGTATACAATATTATATAAATTTTTCTCTTTTTATATTAAAAAGCCATACATGTTATAGAAATTTATTATAAATGTCCTATTGCTTAAAGAATCTTTCTAAATGTGTAAGTTACATGTGCAACCGACATAAAAATTATATTTTTTTTAAATACATTTTTTAAACATATTTTAATCGTATACAATATCATATATAAATTTTTATTTTTTTATATCAAAAAGCTTTTGAGCCATACATGTCGTAGAAATTTATTATAGCCACTGTTACATCTGTTTTATAAAAGACTCGTTCTGAAATTGCCCAATGCCGATTTCGATTGCTGAATATGAATTGCGTATTTAGTTTCTTTATTCCAAAAAAAATTAACACATGCTGATGGCAACCGACAACATATATGACTTGAAGCGATGCACGTGGAACATTTATTAATATCAAAAAGAAAGGAGAGAAAAAAAAGCGTCATTTATTTTTTAAATATCTGTTTCGTGGACGGAAGATAATTTATTATTGCCGATATTCTCACACCGGAAACCCGCAGCTGAATTAATATGCAGCTGAGAGAGATGACGGACGGGCACTTAAAGAAACGCCATTCGTCATCCGGCTTATCGGACTTGTTCCCGCGAGAGGGAAAATTATAAATGCATTTTCATTGCGCGCCGTGCCATTGTTGTATCGTAAATCGAGGCCGCATTAAATCACGAGGATCCAGAAAAGAAAGAATGGAAAGTTGCGGCAGGATTATTCGCGCGTATTCCTGCGATCGTTTGTTTTTGTCTCGTTGGTGCAATCGTCACTGCAGAGTGCACCGAGTTGTGCTTTAGAAAAAAAAAAAAAAACATGATGCGGAAAACACCTGCGACGACACAAATGCGCATCTCGATATAACAGGATATAAAGATGAAATGGACATATAAACTTTAATGAAAAAAAGGACGATAAATGCGCGCGCGAGATTTTTATAAAATTATATAATGGTCCCACACAGCACAATATATTATGAATGTTTTCAAAAAATATTCCTATAAAATATTGCATAAAAACATTTTAAAAATGGTTTTAAGAATATTTTAAAATGATTTAAAATGATTTATTTTTAAAAATGTTCTTCTTTATCTGTCAGATAATATTTTCTTAAATATTTGATACATATTTTTGAAATATTAGTTTAAATCTAATTCAAAAATATTTCTGAAAATATTTTTAAAAGATTTTAAAAATATTTTGTGCTGTATGGGGTTATAAAATGTTTTTATCGCGAAGCATTATATAATTTTTAATGGTCGTTTCTACGATTTTTCTCTTTGTTTTCTTAACTTTGAGTTGTTAAACGGAGTTTAATAGGGCGAAGTTCAACCCGAGAAAGTTGCCAGACATATTGTCGGAATTACAAGAGCGTAAATAATTAGAAAACCACGCACAATTAAATGCTCTCGAATCTTTTTCACGAATATTTTCGAGAACGTGAAAGGAGATTACGCAAAATATACACGGAAACAATATCGAGAGAAAATACGGCTTTTAGTCTCACGATCGCTACAAGTAAACTTTATCGTTAGATTTTTATTATTTTATCAAAATTAGAGTGCGATTCGTGAGAAATATTTTTCCTATTTTAAGGATGCATCCTTATTTAGCAAGTATCTACACTGAAAAAACATTATTGAATTAGAATATTTATTTCAATTACCTCCAAATAAATCATTTATTTGAAACTAATAATATTGATTTGACGTGAAAAATATTGATTTGCTTCAAATTTATTTATCAGGCAATATTGAAATCAATATTTATTAATTTAATAATTTTTTTCAGAGTCCTAAGTTTTTTTCAGCTCTTAATAATTCTTTTTCAATTTTCTATGCAACAGCACTTACCCTATAAGCTCAATTCTTTTGTCTTACACATCCAAATAAATCATTTATTTAAAACTAATAATATTGATTTGACGTGAAAAATATTGATTTGCTTCAAATTTATTTATCAGGCAATATTGAAATCAATATTTATTAATTTAATAATTTTTTTTAGAGTCCTAAGTTTTTTTCAGCTCTTAATAATTCTTTTTCAATTTTCTATGCAACAGAACTTACCCTATAAGCTCAATTCTTTTGTCTTACACATCCAAATAAATCATTTATTTAAAACTAATAATATTGATTTGACGTGAAAAATATTGATTTGCTTCAAATTTATTTATCAGGCAATATTGAAATAAATATTTATTAATTTAATAATTTTTTTCACAGTTCTAAGTTTTTTTCAGCTCTTAATAATTCTTTTTCAATTTTCTATGCAACAGCACTTATAAGCTCAATTCTTTTGTCTTACACATCCAAATAAATCATTTATTTAAAACTAATAATATTGATTTGACGTGAAAAATATTGATTTGCTTTAAATTTATTTATCAGGCAATATTGAAATAAATATTTAATAATTTAATAATTTTTTTCACAGTTCTAAGTTTTTTTCAGCTCTTAATAATTCTTTTTCAATTTTCTATGCAACAGCACTTACCCTATAAGCTCGATTCTTGTTTTCTTCCACATTTTCGTAATTGATATCACGAAAATGTTTGAAAAGGAGTCGATAATCCCCGTCCTTTAAGGGAGGAAAGAGAAGACTCAATCGCGTCTATAATTAAATCCGTCTGACTCGATTCAGCTTCACGAGGCTGAAAGAAGTCTCTGCAGCGGCGTAACGTGTGTACAACTTTTCTCTTATGTAACGTAGATCGGAGTTTCTGCTCGGTGTAGCGTGCACGCACAGCAGGCCGCCTCCAGAGAACAAAACCGACGAACGAAGGAGGCAATGTCTCTCGGGCGCGTTCGGTAAACTTATCCCTTTTGTTCGCCAAAGAAGACAGGAATCCCTCGAATAGATACTCTACTAACTTCGATAATGATCGTTAACCTTTCGCTGACGATTGTGGTACAATTTAATAGTCCAAAGGCAACATTAATTCTCCTTTTTATTATTTTGTGCAGATAAATTAATTAATTCAAATTAATATATTATAAAAATACATTGATTTTACAATTGGCATAAGATTTTAGATATATAATTATTTTGTATAAAATTTTATACAAAATTTAATATAAAAGAAAAGATTTTAATCATCAAAAAAATACAATATATATAATTATATATTTAAAATGTTTTATCTTTAATAATATAAAATAATAAAATTTTATATATATTATATAATGATCTTATTATTTTATTATTATATATAAAATATATATAATAATTTTATATAAAAAACTGTAAAGTGGGAGTTTAATATAGTTTACATAATGCGTTTTAATTTGTCAAACGTGTGAAGCGCGTTAATTTAATTTCGCTTAGTTTGCACAAGAATACAGAGATAATGACCAGCGTAATGTGCATCCACGTAAAAGTGCAACTGCAACGCTGCGAAAAAAATGCAGTACGTGACATTTAATCCTCTTTCGAGTAACCTATTTTTTAAAACAAGAGTCTAGTGTTATCTTTCGCTAAAAACGTGTTACACATTAACATATTCGTTAATCTACTAATCTTTTATTTTCTTTATTTTTATATACAATTCTAATTTTATAAGATTTTAGGAAAATTTAAAAAAATTTATTTTGACAAAGCTAACTATTATAAAAGCAGAATTATATCGCCCTTGCTTAGAAAAGTGTCAAGGGAAAATGTAATAACATATTCGTTAATCTACTATTTTTTTATTTTTTTTATTTTTATATACAATTCTAATTTTATAAGATTTCAGGAAAATTAAAAAAAATTTATTTTGACAAAGCTAGCTATTATAAAAGCAGAATTATATCGCCCTTGCTTAGAAAAGTGTCAAGGGAAAATGTAATAACATATTCGTTAATCTACTATTTTTTTATTTTTTTTATTTTTATATACAATTCTAATTTTATAAGATTTCAGGAAAATTAAAAAAAATTTATTTTGACAAAGCTAGCTATTATAAAAGCAGAATTATATCGCCCTTGCTTAGAAAAGTGTCAAGGGAAAATGTAAAAAAATTGGAGCTAGGCGATCGCCTTGCAACGTCATAATTCTCGCGTTTATTATTCATCTCGCGTATTGTTGCTTGTTCCTTTTTTTTACGCTGACTCTGAGAATATCGTACAAGCTCGCTCGACGAAAGTGACATCATATTCCCCGGACGTGCCAGTTCTCATTGACTCTAATACCGGTTTCCCCGGGTCGGTCGGAGAATCTTCGTCGGTTCGTTTGACACAATCGTCGGCTCAGGTCGTAACCTTTAGCAGAACGGATTCACAGACGCATCCACGTGCCCAATTTTTTTCTCCCTCCCTTCTTTTTTTTTTTTTTTTTTTTTTTTTAAATTTTAATTGACGCCGTGCCTTCTTTACGAGACACCTAATATAGAAAAACGCCGCATGTCGGCTCCATAATTAGCCTCCGTAATTATTATGAATTAGTCTCGCAAAAACGCGGATTAAACGCCGAGTAAAATGCGGTCTCGCTTGCTTTTACAGATTCGGGATCAGTTCTTTATAGGATTAATTTACCTTACGACAAGGTAGCATTTTAATCGCATAACTCGGAAATTTATGTGTTTTGCGACTAAAGTAGAGGTAAACTTTTCAAGAAATATCAGGGAGATTTTATTAGCATTTAATTTTCTGATTATTGACATTACGTATCTTTGCAAATAAGCTTCAAAATTTTGTTAGATTCAGTTTTATACAAAATGAAATGAATATAATTTTGTTGAAGTAAAATTACGCTATTAATATTTTTTGCCACAATTACAACTTTATAAAAATTTAATTCTAAAAATTATATTATTGCAGTAAGAAAAAAATACTGTATTGAAGAGACTTGCATTTTTCCATCGTTAATTATACAATTATATATTAATTATCTACAAATCACAGAGTTCACTAGTCCTATGCCATATATTTAGAATCAAATTTTTCGATAGACGTCACACTTGGAATGACGACGTCATTTAATTGTATTGCGATGTGCATTCCTAGAGTTCATCAGGAATGATAAGCAAAATCGAAGGAATCCTCGAAGCGTTATTGTTGATAGTTAAAGAAAAACACCGGTAAATTCTCTCTCTTCCTCTTCATGCCACAGGGAAGACCCTCACCTTTCACCCTGAAGTAACTGTACAACTGCGGAAAGTCAGGGAATTGATCACAGCTGCCGTCATAATCTGCTGCTTGATTACGTATCGGCTAAACTGTGATAACGCTAATAACGGCAACCGTAATAAGTATGCAATTTGAGAAAAGTTTGCAATTAATCGGAAAATTTTCGAATCTCGTTCACTTTTAATATTGTTTTATTTTCAAAGGGAGACTTTACTATCTCATTCATTTTTATCAAATTTCTTTGAAATAATATATATTTTTAATATATATTAAATATATATGTATATATATATATATATATATATATATTAAAATATATATTAATTATATATATATATATAATGTAATATATATTTAATATATATGTACCTATATATAATATATTTAATTTATATTTTTAATATATATTTTTTATTTTAAACAGTTTAAACTTTATTAAGATGTGTGTATATATAATATATATTCTGCTATTAATTAATGTCTAAATTATTCATTATATTTAATTATTAATTATTTGTTATTTTATTATTTTAAATGTCTTATTATATTAAAAAAGGATCCAATACAAAGTGATTCTTCCATATTATTTTGAGTAATACCGACACGTTGTTTAGAACTGATCACTTTTCATTAAACGCCACTGTTAATTAACGCGACGGCCCGTTTTATTGGCGATGTAGAAATAGACATTCAACAGTGAGAAAGAAATCGGTGTGCACAATAGAAGAGACGCGATGGGAGTTCTAATGAAATTGCCGGAGCGGAAACGCGCAACAGAAAACGTCATTAACGTCGACGAAGCGAACAATTATTGTTGTTTATGAAGTGTAATAAATTATTAATTATTACAACTATCTTTGATCGCACGGGATTCTTATCTATCTCCGATCAGAAAACGGGATTTTCACACACTGAATAAATTAGTGAAAGACATATAGAGCGACTTTAAAGTCTCAAGCTTTATATTTTCGCAATTTAGAAAAAAAAAAACTCGATATCTCTCTTTATCGAAAATAAATAGGTTGAAACTGATATATTTTGCGTTATAAAATAATGAAAAGCATTTAATTAGGAGTATTAGGTTTACAAATAAATATGATAGAATCTTTTATATTTTACATATATTTACAATTATAATTAAATTTGATTTGAATAAAATTTTTATTTTTATGCTCTTTTGCAGTTTAAGATATTAAATATTGATGATTATAAAGTTGTGAGAAAATATGAAGTTTAATGAATCTTTATTAGGGCAAAATCGAAAGTTCCAAAATTAGAGAAAGGATAATTTGCAAAATCTGACAATCACTCTATATTTTACGGGAACAAGATTATTAGCCGCGATATTTTTTCCCTTTGCACATCGCGTTCTCTTGCAAAATCTATTGTTATAAACGGATCGTTAGTTTCGAACATGAAATCGATGCGTAGAAAATTCACGAGTGATATATCCTTTGAAAGGATGTGCGTGCAAAGAATGGCAGGAGTTGCGCTCAAGAAAAGAAAGGAATATTGCTTATGTAAGAAATCGGTCGGCCGCTTTCGTTTGTTCTTAAACACGCACTCTTAATAAAATAGTTATTCACCACGGAAGCGACTCCATATAGAAATTTAATTTCGATCATTAGCTGAATCGAGAAATCCTCAAAAAACCCAAAAAAGTTCATCTCGAGAGCGCAGCAAAAACTCCAGAAATTAATTTAGATTCAAAAATAGAACTTATAAATATACCATATATTTACAATTTTAAAATTAATTTATATTTTATTAATTTAATAATAATTTTTTATATACAGTACATATTATAATTATAATTTGAAAAAAGTTACCGACAATGAGTATATTTTATAAACGTGTTTACAATTTTAAAATTAATTTATATTTAATTAATTTAATAATCTTTTCTTATATATAATGAGATATAATAATTTATTATAGTTATAAAGTTCAAATATAACAATGAAATTTATTATCACAGTTTAAAATATTAATTCTCTTTTAATTAGAAAAAAGAATGGGACAAGTTAAAACTTGTTGCATAGATTTCCTAACAAAAAATCTAGCACGCGAATCTCTAAAAGTCGGTTTTCACGCTTTTCACGCTCCTTTTTTCGCGTAACAGATTTTTGCAGACTCCGCGTGAGAAATTCGAAGCCGACACAATCGAGAGTAAGTTTTATTATTATTTTTTTTATTCTCTTTCGACTCGGTGATGCGTGGCCTTTCTCACACGCGGCGCATAATTTAGCCGCAGACCTCTGCCCGGATAAGATCGTCCTCCGGTGCATCGGATGCAATTTGCGCGTCCGATGCACCTAATGCGGATTTATTATAATCTCTCTCTCTCTCTCTCGCGGATTTCGCCCCCTGCGGCTAATCGTGGCAAATATCGAACACCGCCGTTCAAGATGAAAGCCTGTTAACCTGATTAACATAGAAAGGGAGATTTGCATGCGTACAATGTGAGTTACGAGAAGTAGCTCCGACTGATATCATCTTTTGCAACGTTCTCTAACTTCACTAGGTCAAGATTTTACTTATTTTCAACTCTTCCTCCCACGGCAATGCTATATATATTTTTTGCGGAAAAATAATTGACGCATCATATTCCTAAAAACTATATTCTATATTTAATAATTCTTTACTGTATTCGAATTTAAAACAAGCCATTTTGCCGATTTATTTTTATAGCACAGTTGTTGCAGCTGTGCTAAAAAATATAAATATAAAAAATTGGAGCATATTCCTCGATGTATTCGCGAGGAATAAAAATTGTATTTTTAAATATTTTGTTTCTATTAACTATATATTATACTATTTTTCGAATTTGAGTGATAAAATTGTCGATTTATTTTTACAGCAGTATTGTATCGTTGTTTACATTATACTTTTTATTTATTATTTTTATGACACAGTTATAAAATGCCCCAAACGCTTCACAGACATTTTTATGTTAATTTAACATAATGCGAATATGTTAAATGGGGATACGAATATTGTGTTAATATTTTAATACAAAATAAATGCAAAAGTAATTTGAAATAAATTTTTATTGAACTATATTACTATTTTACTATTTATAATATATTACTATTTGAACTATAACTATATCATTATATAAGAAATGAATATTAAATTAATTAAATATAAATAATTTTAAAATTAAATTAATTTTAAATATAAATTAATTTTAAATATAAATTAACTTTGAACACGTTTATAAACGGGGACGAGCAAGAAAACAGAAATTTTTCTACTGTGTATTATTATTATTTATTTTCGTGTACATGAAGTATATAAAATCGGAGCATATCTCACAAACAGACTCGCGAGGAAGTTCGAGCATTATGTTGCGATCGAGATGCGAGAGCGTGGGTGCATCGCGCGCATAAACGTGATGGGAAGAAGGGGCCTCTCGATTATCGAAGTGAAAGTCTCCGATCGGCGCGGCGATGCGTTCAGTCGCGCCGCAGCCAGCCCAGCGTCTCGTTCTGTATTTTGTGCCGCGGTCAGTTCGCGGTCAGTCTTGAACGGGTTCGGCAACCAGTCTACGTTTTTGCGGGAAAAACGTGCGTAACGGTGTGCGATGTGTTACGTGTTTGTGATACTGGATTTAAAGCGCTCCGACTTCATCGGACGTTCGAAAGGTGCGATCTTGACTCGTGTATCGACGGATTTTTATTCACAGATTTGATAGACGTGAATTAAAATTCGAAATTATATAGCTATATATTCTTGGAACAGTTTGGTAAACATTTTTTTATAGAAAAATGTCAAGGTATTTATTAAATTATAAATTTTATCGAGGGAAAGACGATTTAAAGCAAGGCAAAGATTTTTTGTCGATCTAGTTTTAATTGTATTTATGAGTACACGAGATATATCGCGAATTTTAGAGCAATCGATTTTTTATAAAAATTTCTTTATGAGGAATTATAATAATGATCGTAAATTAGTTTATCAAAATTTTTCCTTCAACGAAAATATCAAGGTATTCATTAAATCAGAAATTTAATTTAATCGATCATTAAATTGAGGATGGGACAATTTAATGTAAGGATTTTTTGCGAAAATTATATTTTTTGTAAAATAGTTTTAGATTTAATTATTAAAGAGACAAAATATAATAATTTCACTTGGATTTTAATGATTAAAAAAATGGAAAAGAATTTTTAAAATAAGCAAAGATATTTTTTAATGATGTGAAAAATGAAAATGATTGTACATTCTTCGCAAAATAACTTTAGATTTCGATATTAAAGGGAAGAGAGGAATATTTCTCTCGCAGCAAATTGCACATATATTTCTCTGTAGAAAAATCTGGCGAAATCTAAGAATTGTAATAGTAATCTCTCTCTCTCTCGCTCTCTCAAACTACATAACAACATAACTACATAACGATGTATACAAGCGCCACGTTCGGTCAGTCGCTAAAGAATTATAACAGTAATCTCTAACTATATGTAATAACGCACTTTATCGAGCATGGGGAGTGAAGAAATCGGGTATTACTCGCGACCGAGGTTTTCTTCCGCAAATTATAGATCGCGGACATGGTCGCCGATGGCGAAGGGAATATGAATCGCTCGGTTCGAAAAACAGTTATCCCGCATGCCGGCCATTGATTTCATCGCGATCCTTCGTTACGAATTCGAAATTACTCCGAGATTGTCGGCGACGCGACGTGGCGATTTTTCGTGGTCCCGATGAGTAGTAGTTGCCAAAGTAGCAAGACCAGTCACGAGCGAGTAGTCATCCTCCGTTATTGTCGGACGATCGAATTTCGATCGATCGCGTTTTTTATTAACAGCGCTAGGATGAAAATATTGCTGGAAGTCAGATGGACTCTTGAAGATGAAGCAAGGCTGATGACGCAAATAATATATAATTATAAAGACTCTTCTGACTATAATCAAATTGAAATTTTTAAAAAAGCCAAACGTAATAAGGCTCGTATATATTTTATTGTGATCAATAAAAATGATTGGAAAATTATGTATTGTAAAAAAATGCACGCTATTCACGCACTGAAAAAAATTTTAATTTTTATTTGATATAAGAAAATCCTTTTCTCTCGAAACAGATAGACACATGATTTATAAGGCAGTATTGAAATGAATATTTATTAATTTAATAATTTTTTTCAGTGCACTAATTATTTCATATTTATAATACAATAAAATATATAAGAGCCTTATTTATTGTCACTTTTTTCTCGATTTGACACGAATAATCTTAAATAAATTTAATAAATACTAAATAGAACAATTTAATTTTTTTATATTATGTCTCGCAGATTGACGGATAAATTGAAGGATTCTTCTTTTAGAGAATCGCAATGAAACTATGATATAATCTTCCCGTACGCGATAATGAAAATTAATTATAAAATTGTTGAAGGGATGTCAAAAAAATATGACCGCGTAAAAAGATGAATAAAGAGTCTTAACGGGCTGAATCGAGTTAAGTCTGTAAAAGCCGTTCTGGGATATTATTCCCTCGTGAAAGGCTTAACCTCGGGCTCTCGTGAACACGCGATAACGGAAATATTACCTGGCCAAGCTTGAATACGTGCTCGGATAAGTTTGTGGTCGTGTTCGTGCGAATCTATCGAAGTTACGTCGGACAAATGATTAATTAGGCTTCTTTGAGCGGCTGCGTTGATTAAGGCAAGGCACAATATTGAGATATTATCTTCGTAAAGAGTAAGAATCTCGTTCGATAAAGTTCTACGGGTCGAGATAAAGGTAGATATTGAGGAACGAAATATTGAAACTCATAGATTCCGAATAAAGATTTGTTATTTTAAAATGTGAGAGTTCTTTAACAAGTAGGGCTTGGATTAAAAATATATTATTTATGTTTACCTTTTTTAAATATGATACATTGTTTATTTAGTCATGCAAATCCAGGTACTGATTTTTTTACAAGAAAGAATTCATGGAACTTGTTATTGTGTTCCTCTCGTTATTAAAAATTTCAAAAAATTCTTTAAAATATGAGAGTATCTTATTTCCTCGTCAAGTAACAAAAAATTGAGAACAAACAGAGTTTTGGATTAAAAATATATTACTCATATATACCTTGTTTTAAAAATTTGATACATAAAATTGTAGCTTATTTAACCATGCAGATCCAGCTTCCGATTTTTTTTTTTTTTTAAGAAACGGTTCGTAGGACTTGTTATTGTGTTCTCTCTCGTTATTAAAAATTTCCAAAAATTCTTTAAAATATGAGAGTATCTTTTTTCCTCGTCAAATAAAAAATTGAAAACGGGCAGAGTTTGGAGTTAAAAATACATAATTTATATATAGCGCTTTTTTAAAATTTAATACATTAATTTGTAGCTTATTTAACCATGCAGATCCAGCTTCCGATTTTTTTTTTTTTTTTAAGAAACGGTTCGTAGGACTTGTTATTGTGTTCTCTCTCGTTATTAAAAATTTCCAAAAATTCTTTAAAATATGAGAGCATCTTATTTCCTCGTCAAGTAACAAAAAATTGAGAACAAACAGAGTATTGGATTAAAAATATATTACTCATATATACCTTGTTTTAAAAATTTGATACATAAAATTGTAGCTTATTTAACCATGCAGATCCAGCTTCCGATTTTTTTTTTTTTTTTTTTAAGAAACGGTTTGTAGGATACGGGAAATATTGATATACGCGTCGCGTCGCATTCGGCGGACTACCGCTTCGTAGAGAGAACCACAAATCGATACATACACGACGAGGAGACCCGTTCTCCACGTCCTGTATGCGCTTTGGCTCGCTTCGGTCTACCACGCGTGAAGGCTTCGACCGTCTGGCTTACGGTACATTGTAATTATGTTACACCATTGCCCAGCCCAGTGGGTGTGCGGGAAATTATTGTACCAAAAAATCTCATCGTCTCGCGGAATAATCTCCCAAAATCATTCCCTCCTTTGGGCGCAGCTATTTTTTGCCGAATGTTCCGTTAATTCGGAATAGATTGCAGGATCGAGCAGAGTGTAAGAATTACATTTATATCTCGAGTTATTTTAACTGTGCGCTCTTTCGTGATCGAAGTGAGAAGATTAGATTTAATTACTTTTAGATTGAAATTTTAAAAACTAGGTCTGTGGAATATTATTGGACTTACGGTATATTTCTTCTCTCTCTCTCTATCTTTCTATCTCTTTTCTGTAATGTTGTGAATATGAGCAATATATAAGAAAATTATTCTTTCATGTAGCCTGAACATTTATCTTTCAATTGAATATTATTGTATGTATTAAAGTGTTTAATTCTCCTTATAATCTCAATTTTTTTGCACTGAATCTAAAATGATATAATATGCGAAAATATTTCTTAGGAGTTTATAATCGATGAAATCTTGCTGTTATAATTTTTGTCACTATTATCTTCCATGAATTTTTATATATTAGGACAGTTTTTGCACAGTTGAAAAATTTGTGTTAAATTTAACAGATATCACATGTCTCAAACGATCCATAGAAAGTTTTTGGATTAAATATTTATTTAGTGGCAGCCCACGATCCGGAACTATGCTACAGAACTATAAAACTTATCGAAAACTATAAAATTTTATTGTTCAAATTTAAAATGATGTGCTCACTTTCAGCCAAGTTAGCATATCATGTCATTTTTCGAGATTATTCCAATGAATTTTATAGTTTTCGATGAATTCTATAGTTCTACAACATTCTTTAATTAGTTTCAACAATTAAAACGATAATTTATTTTATCCAAATTTTATGCTTCGATTAACGTATCATTACAGATATTGCATGTCCCAAGCGGTTCACAAAAATTTTTTTGTTAATTTAACGTAATATGAATCTGTTAAATGGAGACACAAATATTGTGTTAATATTTTAACAAAATAAATGCAAAACTTCAAGTAATTTAAAATAAATTTTATATAAAATTAATATAAATATTAACTAAATATATATGTTAATTTTAGATTTTATCATCCCTACTTATAAAATAAAAAATCAACATTTTTTTCTGTAAATTTGAACAGATAAATCTTGTCACTATTAAAACAGAACATATTTACTGTGTAAAATTATAATAAAGACAGATGCACATTGCGTTATTTTTACGTCTTTTTCGGTTGTTTTCTATAATAATTTAACATTTAAATTTAATTAACACAACAGCAATATGTGAAATTGACACACGAATGTGTTAAATATTTAATACAAAAATTTTAACGGGGACCGTTTTTAACAAGAAATCCCAAATTAAAAATAGATGCACATCGTGTTATTTTTACATCTTTTTTCGGTTATTTTAATAATTTAACATTTAAGTTCGATTAACACACCAGCAAAATGTTAATAAATTAACACACGAATGTGTTAAATATTTAACACAAAATTAAAATAGATGCACATCGTGTTATTTTTCCATCTCTTTTCAGTTGTTTTAATAATCTAACATTTAAATTTAATTAACACATCAGCAATATGTTAATAAATTAACACACGAATGTGTTAAATATTTAACACAAAAACAAATTAAAATAGATGCACATCGTGTTATTTTTCCATCTTTTTTCAGTTGTTTTAATAATCTAACATTTAAGTTCAATTAACACATCAGCAATATGTTAATAAATTAACACAAGAATGTGTTAAATATTTAACACAAAAATTTTCACGGGGACCATTTTTAACCAAATTTTCCTACTGTGCACAATATATAGAATCGGAATCGGAGCGATTCCTTCGATCGTAGCTACTTATTAATCGTCCGATCGGTGATAGATATATATATATATATATCGGCTAACCGCACATAGCGTCCGGTATACATCGTTAGATAACAGAACCGATGCGAAGGGAACGTGAAAGGTCTCTGGTTCACGATGTGGCGACCGGTATATCTCGCCGGTATCTCGGGTTCTGCTTGCCGAGCTCTGAGCAACCCAGGTGGAGAGAGAGATCGTTCCTCGTTTCCTCGTTGCTCAACCACCTCGATTGCGGTCGTGTACGGTAATTACAGCGCCCGGTAATGCACGCGCGACGTCTTATCCGCACCCGCATATACATATACTTATTGCGCGGCGTTCGCCGAGATTATAGGAGCCAAATCAATCGAGAGTATCCCTTTTAGCGACGCCTCTCTTGGAAATTGAGTCCCTCAAGAATACGCTTTAATGTATGCACAATCATATTTCAAGCTGGATCATTGATAATTTACGTTAATCATCTTGGAAAGAATTTTTTCTTAGAATTTTTTACCCTAAAAAATATAGTAATCAATAATGGTGGGACAATATATATATGGTGTGGGAAGAATTTTATGAGTTTCTCTGATTAAATATTTACCACAATAAAAAATATTAATACATAGTATAATAAAATTAATCGAACATATTTTATATCTTATTGTGGTAAATATTAATCAAAGAAACTCTTACTAAATTCTTCCAATACCAAATTGCCCCACGATTACCAGGATTTTAAGAGAAAATTCTCCCTGTGTATAATTATATTTTGCAATCTCATCGGGTACCATCTAATTGTTCCTAATATTATTTCATTTTAGATTTTACTTAGAATACTTTAAAGAGGAGATTAATTTAAAAAAGGAGAAAATTAAACTCTTAAATTGTTAGATTAATCCTTTTAAATCTGAGCTTAATTTGTCTTAATTTTGAAGATTCTGTTAATTATTATAGTTGAGAAACAATTCATTTATGGTCGCTGAAAATTCAGTTTGTATTGTTGAAATTCAATAATTAAGTAATTCTTTTGAATATTGGTAAAACATGTTCAAAAATCGATTATATTTATTTCCTTATTATCTAGATGGAATAGCATAAAATAAAGACTATATTTTATGTTTGTCTATTCTTGGACGAAAAATTGCGCGAACGTGTGATTAGGCAAACATTACGTAAATACTAAAATGCTCAACATGCACGACACGATTTCCCAAGATGCAGAGCGAATCCTAATTAAATGATTCACGTGCAACATTGAAAATTATGGCAGTGACATTGCTCTAATTTATGATGCTCAATATTCGTAATTAATGTGAATCTTTATTTTTTTATTTAACTTTTCAATCAACCGATCGACCTGATTTGACATTTTGACAAGACAGCTGTCAGATTATTTTCCAATGCTCCGAAAATTTTTAAATTGCGTTTATTTTTAATCACATTTTTCCAAATGAAATTACAATGAAAAATCTTTCATTGTTCGAAATTCCCATCCCGAGTACTTGCAGTAACGTTGGCAAGTCGATTACACGTAAACTGGATTTACGGCTGACTGGTAGCTCACAATGCATACGCGATCCCGGTCGATGACTTTTTTTCCCCATAAACGAGTTCTCTCTGTCAAACCGGGAAACGCGTCGGCGGCGACGGAAAACCGGCTGATCGAAGATAAACTGTCGCTGTCACCACCCTATATGCACGTATATCGCGAAACAATATTTGAAATATGCAAGCCCCGTCACACACAGCGTTATACGACTTTAATCCCCTGCCTAGATTAAGCCTATTGTATATGGAGAAACGATTGCTTTTTCGAGTATACCCACGCTTTCTGGATTTGTCAAGCTGTACAATCTCTGCACAATTTTGGAGAACTCATAACGAGATAAAAGGAACGAGTTGTAGCTATTATAGTCTGTTCATTTTACGTAAGCTTGATTTCTCGAAATAACGCGAAATAATTAAATATGCAAACAATTTCTCCTATCGTGTATTCTATCCCTTATAAGATATTTAAATTTATATATGATAATCTAATAAGATAATCTCTAATAAGATATCTAATAAAATAATTAAAATATAATAACATATTATGCTCTCTGTTAGAGAATTCTCTGTCGTCCCAAATAAATTCCCAAAAGAAGTCTATTTCTTCTTCGTTTATTACTGCGTTGTAATTTCTATTTTTTACTATTTTTCTATTGTAATTTCTTCTTTTTTATTTGAAAATTTGAACATATATTTTAAGCACAGAAAGAACATGAAAAGAATAGAGTCTTAGATAAACGCACGTGCAGGATATAAGGATACATATTAAATATTTATTGAGTCAAGGCTATATTTGCGATGGAAGGCTCGTGTGTAAATGAAATCGAAAGGCTTCTCATCAGAAAGTATGGTAGAGGAGGAAAAACGCGAGATATCGATCGGCGTGAATTTCATTCCCTCCCGTTCAGAGAGAGAAAGATGAACTAGAGCTGTCAAATAATTTCCGAATTATTTCGTAATCGTCCGAAATTTTTTATTCATAATTTATATATTTTTTCAGGACAAATCTAAAGAAGGGGAACCTCGAGGGCGATTCTTGCTCTCTTCAAGTTCGAAGGACCAACGAAGAGAGGCATGGCGAGACAACAGACCGTGGACCGAAACATCCCTCATCTGCGGGACATCTTCAGCTTCGGCAACAAATGGGACGCACGTGGCCACGCCGAGGAGAAGGCGCACGACAGCGCGGTTTCGGTGGGTTCTACATCAGGTGAGGAAGAGAGCCCGAAGAACAGCAAGAAGAAGAAGTCCCGTCGCCGGGACAACAGCAAGACGCTGACGGAAAGTGACGTTAAACACCTGGAGCGGCACCTGTCGATGAAGAAGACCATACGCAAGAAGATCATGCGGGATCTGCAGCAGGCCTTCGTCGAGGACCCGAACGAGTTTCGCGTCGACGACATACCGCCGGAGCAGCTCAAGGCGGAGATCAATATCCAGAGCCTGAGCTTCGGCACGCCGTCCCAGAAGCAGGGACGCACGCGTGGCAACGCCGAGAGCACGTTCCTCGACATGTTGCGCGGTGGCGGTAAGGAATTTGTCCAGTTATTTCAAATTCAGGGACTTTCTCAATTTTTTGCTCTCTTACATCGCATTTTTAATCAATAAAACATTCAGGTAAACTAGTTTTTATTATTGATTTTCTTTAAAAAAATGTATACTGAGAAATTATGAATTACAAAATAAAATCGTATATTAGATATTTTTTACGAATTTTTCTTCATATATATTTATATGAAATTGTTATGCGTTTCAGGTTTGGAGAAGAACGGAACGGACGGGGATCGGGATTCGGGACATGGAGGTTCGCCGACGAGGGAGACGCCCAGTGCCCAGGATACGGACGACGAGTCCAGCTATGGGTACGAGGCTCCGGCCGCGACACCCACGAAAAAGAGCGGCAATTTCTGGAGACGTTTTACGATGAAAAATCGCAATAAACGATAAATCCCCAAGCTTCGGTTTAAACCCCGAGAGCAACGAACGTGAAGAGAGTCGCGTACCGATACTTTATATTCTCCGTCATCTCGATCATTTTTACCAGCGTAGTTAACGAAGCAGAGCTTGCAACTGTGATATACATATGAAAACCAATTCATCTCCATCTCTACCCTCGTCCACCCCCATCCGTTCCGTTCCCGTACCGAGACGATTCTTCTGCCGAATTTTAAGAGGTTCCCGAAATTTAATCGCACAAGACCGAGGACCAATCGACGCTGTACAAATTTCGGATCTAAGCGCATAAGTTTTTATACCATACGTCAAAAGACGCGCACACTTTTTTGGACCAGCATTTTTATTACGACATATCACGAGAGATGTTATAATCAATGCCGAGGTCGAAGAGAAGAGAAAGACACAGGTATATATCATTTATATTTACCCTTTTTAAATTCTAAAATAAGAAGAAGTGATCTATGAATTTAGAAAATGCAAAAATGGAGCGTGTACTTAATCTTTATTTTGAAAAAAAGAAAGATAAAAATTTCCTTGTGTTCAAATCCCTCGATTCCTCATAAGTATCCTAGTAAAGGTATTGAAAGAAAAGCACTCCGCAAATACAAATTTTTAGCTGCGTTTTTTTTTTTTTTTTTTTAAATATTTAAAACGGAATTGACAGATTCAAACTTCGAAGAGAAAGGGAGAAGGAAAAGGAGGAATTAAAGAGTAGAAAAAATGCAATCGGAAAACGAACAAATTTATATAAGGATGGTTCGAACAATTCCGCTGTACATATATACTCTCTTCGAAATATATCGGGGGAACTTCTTAAAACTCTCGAAACGCGTAACGATCAATGTGTGCCCGGTAATATATATAACTCCCATCTTCTGACACGTACTTAAAGAAAACGTAGGAATAAAAAAAAAAAAAAAACGAAGGCAGCGACACGGAAATATACACGTGTGTAGTATTTAAGAGTTTAGCTAGTTTTATTTTTTCTTAAAGAATAAGCAAGAACGCGGAGAAGGCGCGAATTGTAGGTGATCGGTATTAAGCGTAAAAGAGATACGTGCCGATTAGGTATTAGCTAGTCAACATCGTTAAGATTCGTATATCCGAAAGAGAGACCCGGTCGATTTTCTTACTAGCAAAAATCGGATTTGATATCGGCTTCTTTTGTAACACAAAACTCGAAAGTATATTTTTTAACTCTTTTTTACCAGTTCGAAAATTTTACAATCTTAGGATTTCAATCGAAAAAAAATTCATACGTATCACCCACACACGTAAGGAACTTGGTGGAATTATATCGTTTAAGTATTCGCATTTTTCGTTATACACTTGAACTTCAAATTATATTGGTGTTTATCGAAATGTTATTGTTCCTATCGTTTCTTCGAGATATCTCTCGCTAGTATTATAGACATTGTCATTCACGATAACAGTTTATACATTCTCACTTGTATCGACTGTTGTATCCCTCCCATTCTTTATTACGATAATAATAATAATTAATTATTATTATTCCTTTTATAATATTAACTGCAACGCTATATATTATAAGCTTTAAATGTATCATATTCAAAGTCCACGTCGTTATAAGAGCAGCAATATACTCGAATAAAAGTTTCATGGACATTACGCATGTTTTTACGACTCACTCGTTTTTTGTTTTTTTTTTTTGCAAAAAAGTTTATTGCAATATATATCTCATATAACAAACAATAGGTAATACTTTCTGTTTAACTTTTAACTGACAAGTATTATAAAATATTTTCAACCGCAATCTGATAGATTGTGTCATGTCAGTTACAAGCAACAGAGATAGAAAAAAGGTACAGTTAGGGGATTATTTTATATATACAAAAGAGATATAAAAAATACTTAAAAAAATATTCGTTTGCTTCATCTTTTGCGCATAATTATCGTGGATTACTCGTTCGTAAATTTCGGCGGACGTTTCTCGAGGAAAGCCGTCATTCCTTCTTTTCTATCCGTCTGAAAAATTCACATTTTAATAAGTTATTAAATTTCTTACTTTACGGGACGATCACATAAATTGTATATGTGCAAATGAAATTCTTACCAAAGAGAAAGTACTGTGAAACAGTCTGTTTTCAAATTGAAGTCCTTGTTGCAATGTTGTTTCGTATGCTAAAATTAAATACGACATGAGTTTAAGTTACGCGAATCGACTTGCTTAAATAATTTCTTTCAGGTAACTTCAAATAATTTTTAATTACCTGAATTAACAGCCTGTTTGGCTAGTAAAACAACGACTTGCGAATGAGATGCGATTTTTTCACCCAACTTCACCGCTTCTTCGATCACTTTATCACTCGGAAAAACCTTACTGACCAGACCTAGGCAGATAAAATAAAATAAGATTTTTTAAACCTTGAATATCTATAAAAGTATACATATATGTCATAGTAAAAAAATAATTATTATAGAATTAGTTTTTTTTAAATTAATTATTGGAATAATCTTAGAATATAATATATATAGAATAATGATGATATGCTCTGTCGAATTCACTTGATTGATTTTGTGAATTGTCAGAAATTTTAGAATCATCGAATAAATGATTTTATATATTTTTTATTATAATATTATTATATAATATTTTTTTATATTATTATAATATTATAGTATTAATTATCATATATATTTAAATGCAAAATTCTGATTATAACATGAAAAAAAAAAAAAAATTAGCTACCATAACTAAATTTTAACTGTCCCCTATATTACAATTTAAATTTTTTAGTTATCGTGCCTAAATTTTAGCTAAAAAATTATTAGGCATGACAACTAAATTTCACGTTTAATATAGGGATAGCTAAAAGCTATAATGGCTAATTTTTTTGTGAATAAATTAACTCACCGGTCTTCTCAGCTTCCTCCGCGGTAATCATATTACCGGAAAGCACCATCTCCATAGCTTTACTTTTTCCGATGACTCTGGTTAATCTCTGGGTACCACCTGCTCCGGGAATCGTACCTAATGCAATTTCTGGTTGGCTGAATCTGGCCTTATCGCCGGCATAAATAATGTCGCATAACATCGCCAACTCGTTGCCACCACCCAGCTGTGATATAAAGCGAACATGTGTCATCGAATGATTTATCGCATTTATTTTAGGAATGTTCTGCAGAGGAAGGCTGCAACTACTTACAGCATAACCATTTACAGCAGCAATTAGGGGCTTCTTGCTTTTGCCAATTTTATCCCACTCACCTATGAAGTCGTGTTTCAGATTCGACACGTATGTTTTATTTTCCATTTCCTTGATGTCGGCACCTTTAAAAATTAGATATATATTTATCTCTCCAGAAAATATATAATATATGATATATTAAATAAATATATATAAAAAATATATAATATATTAAATAAATATATATAAAAAATATAAAAAATATATTATATATATATATATATATATATATATATATATAACATAATATATATAGAATATATAATATATAATATGTAAAATGTATATATAATATATAATATATTAGATGTAGTTATAGGAGATATTATTAGAAAGATTTACACAGAATAAAATTTTTTTTCATCATTTATAATCTTACCAGCAGCGAACGCCTTTTCGCTTCCGGTAATCACGATGGCACCGATCGATTTATCTTTATTGAAATGATCCACAGCATGACTTATATCATTGATCAATTGTTCGCACAGAGCGTTTAAAGCCTTTGGCCTGTTCAAGGTGATGAGGCCCACATTCTTCTTTTCACCCACAATTTCGGTCTTGATGCATTCATAATTGTTAACTTGAGCTGTGAATTCGATTTTAAAATATACTATTTATTTTAAGAAATTAAAATTCGCCATATATTTTTATAACAATTTTTTTCCACGATAAAAAATTCGTGAGAAAATTAGTTAGCTACGTGATTTTTCTAATAAATTATAAGGCATGAGTATTGAATTAATATTTTTTACGCGATAAATCTTTTTATATCTCTGTCGTGAAAAGTATATTTGCAGAATATACAAAGAATTATTTGTATAAATATTCTTCTTAATTTAAATTTAAATTAACATAAATATGGTTTGTGTTTACGCAATAGATAGGCATGGGCAAACAAGATTACTCCTTTTTTACATCAGATTTACACTGATTAAATTGATAAAGAGTTTCAGAGTTACGTGCAGTAAATAACATCTATCATAAGAAAATTTTAATTGTGTAATTGTAAATTCACGAACATGTAATATTATTAAAATAAAGAGCCCAAGTTTGTTTATTAATATAATAAAATAACCTCGGTTTATATATAATTCGTATATTCTTTATGCGGATAATTAATATGCATATAAAAATTATTTCCAGTATCTACATTTTTAAATAAAATATTTCGGAGAACAGAAAAATTTGCGGTTTCTCGATGTTATTTTCCGATAGTTATCATTTGTAAGACACTAGATGAATTTTATATGCTTGGTGCTGAAAAACAATTACTCGAACTTTCTTTTGATTTATCATTTAATAGAATCTTCTATCATTATATATTATTAGAGAATTTTTTCGTCTTCTCTAAAAATAATCGAATTTAATTATGAAATATTAAGTGCCTAAATAGCAATCATTTACAGATATATATGGATTGCATAACAAATATAATAAATTATATTATATTTAATATAGAATTTTTCCTTAAAAAATTTTTTATCTAAATTGAAACATTTTTCTTGTTAAAGAAATATTAAAAAATCTTTTTGTACGCTTAAACTAACAGAGAAATAATGAAACAATATTTTATTTAATTCTAATTAACTCTGAAACTATATATATGCTATGACATATACGTCTAAAGTTTTTTTTAACATAAAATAAATATAAAAGTGATTTCATATTGTAATTTAAAGTCATAGGTCACATGTATATTTTCTGATGTACAAGAATTAATGACGTTACGCATGCATATGGCACAAATAAATAGTTGCATAATTTAATTCTGAAAATTATATACGTATATATAATATATATCTATAGCAGAAATTAATAAAATAATAAAATAATTCGACAAAAATTTAAATACACAATTTGACGAGTCATCTCAAGCTATTTATATTAATACAACAGATTGATACGTGCGCGTACAAAAAAAAAAGAACATTGCCACATCGAAAACAAGTTCTCCATCTGATGAATGATAGCGCAATGATTATACCGGGTGTCCGCGCAGTTAAATCTCGATTGATTGGCGATAATTGGCGGCTAGAGAGAAAGAGAAAAAAATCTGTGCTCACGTGCACTTACAGGAGTAATATTTGACAGGCGTGATGAGATGCTGCGGCTTTCGGATTGCGTGCGACACGCGTGAGAAGAGAATCTGCGACACACGGCTGGCAGACATGTTGACGATTCAGGCACTCGTAGTTAAGTGTCGGTCGACATCAAAGCTGTTTCCTGGACAAGTATATAGTCACAATCTCTTACCAACTCTCGCCGATAAAGTTACTGATTCTCTTCCAAACGCGCGAATTAATAAGTATCAAGCATGCAAGAGTTTAATAATAGACATTAAGGATTTAGTCTTTTATTAATTTCTCCTTTAATCCGGATTTTATTTTTAAAACATTTTAATCGATGTTAAATTATCGGTACATTTATTTGAAAAATCAAGAAAAATATAGTTATAAATTTGCGTTAGTTTTCGAATTGTTATAAATTTTTTTCTTTTTTTTTAAGAGACTAGACTTCAACAAAGATAAAATCGTCTAGATAAATAAAAAATAATTATAGTTACACAAAAAAGTTAAAATTGACCGGCCAAGTTCTCGGAGCTCGCGCGAAGAATTTAAAACTTGTTATATGTCATTAAATTGTAGGCTATTATTAAATACTAATTAAACACACGAAATGCGACTATTCTACGTGAAATTATACTTATTAATCGGCTATTCGGTTAATTATTCAGTTCATTTTTCAGTCAATTATTCGATTAATTATCATTGCATATCATATTTTTAATTCCAATAATATAGAATTGTCATTCTCTTTTAATATTATTTAACTTTCGCCAACTTTATTTTCTTTTGTTTAATTCAATTATCTGCAACTGTACATATTTTTTCTTTTCGTACTTTTTTGTTTTTAAAATTATATTATTTATTATGTGTCATATATGATCAAATATAAAATTAATGCAGAATTTTTAATTTATAAAAATTAATTTTAAAAAATAATTTTATAATCATCAGTAAACATGCATATTATACGTGTATTGCACACTTTAGCGCGCGCAACAATTTTTATGAAAAAAAAAAAAAAACAAGAGATTCATTAATGAATAATTTCGAGAGCTCTTTTTTTTTAAGGCAGAAAAAAGAGCGGAGGTTTATTATTCTCGCAAATGGATTTAATCGAATTGACCGATTTGTAGAATTTTGCAAGAAACGGCGCGAAGAACTGCATCAGTTACGAATCAGCGATCCGCGACTGTGATCGATGATGCGTGTACAATGACGATGACTGAAATGTAAAGAGAGAAAAGAAAAAAAGGCGAGAATAGGCTAGCTTTATTTTTCTGTCACGCGTCTTTACGCGGTGAAAGTATTCGATTCGGAAGGGGGAGTTTAACTGCGGACAGGTAATAAAGCGGCAGACGGCACCTCGGCATTGAACGAACTTGAATTTACCGTCAGTTCACGGTCGTTCGTTCGAGCTTACCGTTTCTATCTGCATCATGCGTGCGATTTTGCTGCTCATCGTCCTGGCACATGTCAAGCTCGAGGCATACGCAGGTGAGAAAATTTATACCGATTTACTCCGAAATAAATTCCTTTTTTCGACACGATATTTTGTATTAAAAAAATGTTTAGTTGTTATATATAATTATATATTTCATATATAATTATTTAGGTATATTATAAAAAAATATATATTGTATATAGAAATATATATACTTAATATAAATCCTATATAAATATATATAATTTGATAAAAAGATATAAAATATAAGTTCTGCTCTTCCTATCTGAATAATTATATATATATATATATATATATATATATATTATAATATTTAAATATTATAATATAAAAAATATAAATATATATTTTATATATAAATTATATTTTTACTTCATATTATATTTATGTATTTTATATATAAATTATTTTATATATATAAAAATATATAAAAATATATAAAGTAAATATAAAAAATATATAATATATAATATATATATATATTTTTTTTTAACCATCTGACTGTCTGATTGTAGAGGAAATTTGGCAGCAGGACCTGTCTAAAGACATGCAAATAGGTGCATCCGTCGAAGGCTACGATCGCGTAGGATTGCGATGCGGTGCCGAAAAGATGACTGTGGAATTCAGAACGACGGAGGATTTTTCGGGAGTGATTTACACACAGGGTAATTTTTACTCCCGAGAACCATCCTGCTTCCTCGATCCAGTTCGGGGCAGAAGTTTTACTATGAACATCCCTTTGAACAAATGCGATACCGAGAGGGCAAGTAACACTTAAGTTAATGTCGTTTTTCGTTTTTTTAATTTCTTCTTGCAAAACTATCGTCTAAATTTATCAAGAAAATTCACGATAATTTTTTTATACTGCTTTTTAAACAGTTGACATTCTTTTATTTACCCATCTATTTTTATGTGACATGAAATGTATATAATATTATCTATAATCTATAATAAAAAGTTATTTATACTCGGTGAAAGTGGATACAATAGTACATCTTTTTTAAATTAATTATATCACTTTATAATTAGTTTCTCAGATTTCTCTCTTATTTTTATTCATGATTTTAAGTAAATAGTGAAACTGATAAAAATATTAGCATACATACAGTATTTTCTAAAAAATATCGCGATATTAAACAAATCGAAAATATTTTTTAATTGCGTACGTTTGCTAAAATTAATCAAATTCGAGCGTTTTCTCTTCCTTTCTTTATACTTTAATATCTCGTTTTATTTGTGTTTACATAATATTTTAGAATGATAAAAAAATATGTCATAAATAAAATACCTAGTTTTTTTAAATTTGGAATCAGGACGGAGAAAAATATAGCAACGTCGTAGTCATCCAACACGATGACGAGCTATTGACACCAGGTGATGCTGCTTTTACATTAGAATGTGACTTTTCAAAACCGCGTCAATTGACGGTATCCGCGGATTTAAATGGCAGCAAGAGAAGGTATAATTACAATGCTAATTTTTTCTCATTAATGCAACTCACTTTCGATATGAGAGTGTTGTAATTATCGCGTGTTTTCAATTATTCATAAGCTTAATAGAGATATAATCGATTTTCTTCACAATACACGAAGTTAATTATACAATATAAGAACATCATCAATTATTATCCTATAATCTATGAAAAAGATTTCTATTAAATGTTTTAATAAAAAATACGCTTTATGCCGCGTAATTCTCTTAGACACGGTATTGTTTTTATTATAATTTCATACGTAGAGCGTGTAAAAATTAGATTCAATGTATCTTTTAAGTCTTTGATTAATTTTAAATTTTATCGACGTTCTTTTTTAATTTTTATTGATAATTTTAATATTAAATATCTCAATATATTTAAAAAAAATTGTAATTGATATATTAAACTTTAATTTTACCTTATTTTATTTTGTCAAGATTAAATTTATTTTGTCAAAATTTATTGACATTCAATTTACGATTAATAATTTTTTTATAAAAAGAAAAATTAATTAAACGGAAAAATTTCTTTGAGATGACAGTTTATAAAATATTTCATCTAATAATAATACATTTTTATTTTAAGATCCACTAGATCGAGTATAGCTCTCGTCGATGCTGATCCAGGAAGGGACAGAAGAAAAAGGGCGGCATACGTGGAAAGCTACGACGACGAAGTTGTTTTCGTGCCGCAGAAAGCATATCGTAAGACAAACGACGAATTGTGAGATACCAGTGTGTGCTAGCTTTTAATAAAGAACCAAACGCACATTTTGCTCTCTTTTTATTCCGTTTTTTCGGCCGATAATCATCATTTTTTTTCATTGATTTTTCACTGAAAATTTTATTTCTTCGTTCGTGAAGTTTCCGCTGGCACAATCTGATGGTCTTCTCGCAAATTCTACAGTTTCTTTGACATTGAGCACATTCAGCGAACGCAACAGTTGCCGCAGGAACAAGAATTATCCATATTTCGAGATTCTCGTTAAAAATATTTTTCCCCAAAAATTATTTAACTCGCTGAACGTGATCGTTGTCACAAAAAATAAAAACACGTCTCCGAATTGATTCCAGGATAAGAACACCCATTTGGATATCGCTGGGTCTTGCCACGTCTTGCCACGATGACTTGACTGATGACTGAATCGTCATCTATGAGATGATTCAGCATTCTGGCTCTCTAGATATCGCTGTTATTTATTACATTGTTTGTTGTTTGAATAAATTATTTAATCCGTTCGAGTGCAGATATCTCATTTCATAACACATAATGCAATCGTTCATTGATCTTTAATTTGTGTACAATGTAAAAGTGTGTGCGATGCATATGTATATATACGCGGCACTTTTTATGATTTATTTTTGCTTCATAACATACGACCTGATAATTCAAAGATAATCCCTAGCCTTTGAGCGAAGATGACAATGGAAATTTACATCAGTTTATCATATTATTTCATAATTGACAGCATTATTCAGCATTAATCGATATGTAATTACTTTGTAGTAGCTTTGCAATTACTGCGAATATTTTGATATACGTCGCTGAATTTATAATTTGCAATTCTTCCAAGACGTCGCTGAACTTTTAAAAGCAAACGAAATCGGTAACAGTACGTTTGGTGAGTTATAGGTCGCTGATGATAACTATGCAAGAAATGAAGCGGTATCGGTGATTGTGTAGAGGAACGCGAAACCGCAATTTCATTTCGTAATAATACATCATAAATATATGAACCGCATTATATTGTAGTCGAGACATGGTCGAACCTAGGCGGATACAAGAGACAATTAAAGTCTTCTTTGTGGAACGAATCTCATCTCTCTTTCTCTCTAGTTCTACTCGGCTCTCGGGTGATTGTACCTCGTAAATGAATTTAATGAACGGGTAGAACTGTCTGGAAACTTTACTTGCAACCGATATTACGTGCCTCTATTCAGCAGCGACTAATATGCTAAGATGTTAATAATGAATAAACAAAAATAGCGTAAAAAATGTTTGAAAAAGCAGGCTAATGAAACAGCTGATTCTTTTCGGCACTAGCTATAATAAAGCTAAAAATATATTTTAATGAATGAAAAAGAATCAGATAAATCATACTTTACTATATTTTAATATAAATAATTAAATTATTTGTTGAGGAAGAGAAATTAATAATTAGTTCTCTTCATCAAATTAAAAAAAAAATAATAAATTGAAACATGTACAAAGCATATTTAAAAATATAATAATATGAAAAAGAATCAGATAAATCATACTTTACTATATTTTAATATAAATAATTAAATAATTTTTTGAGGAAAAGAAATTAATTTATTAGTTCTCTTCATCAAATTAAAAAAAAAAATTGAAACTTGTACAAAGCATATTTAAAAATATAATATTATGAAAAAGAATCAGATAAATCATACTTTACTATATTTTAATATAAATAATTAAATTATTTTTTGAGGAAGAGAAATTAATAATTAGTTCTCTTCATCAAATTAAAGAAGAAAAATAAATTGAAACATGTACAAAGCATATTTAAAAATATAATAATATGTGTCGAACTTACATAATTAATGATTCGATAATATGTGTTGCAACAGAGAATCATGTGAATTATTTTTTTGTATGTCGACTAGATCGTTTGAAATTTATATTAAAAACATCGATCGTTAAAAATAGAAGGGAATTAAAATCTAGAAAAATTATAGGAGTAGCAATTCGGAGTGATTCGAAATGATTCAATTAAATATAGATCTATTTAATAAAATAATTATGCATTATTTATTGAGACACTATGATGTTTATCTCAAAAGATTAAAAATATATCTTGTTTATTAAAACCTAGATGGTTAGGTTTTAATAAACCCCCAGTGTTAGATTTGTGAATAATATACGTCATATTAGCCAGCCCCCACTTCTATTCTTTATATCTCTTCGCATATATAAGAAGCTAGCCGGACATCATTGGACGAATCGGTCTCGAATTGGGAAAGATTTTAGAAGTAATTTTACTTGGCGTAGAATATAAAAAATCGTGACAAAATGGCAACTGCAAAATTCAAGGCAACATCTCCCTACGTCAAGCCGAAACCTTCACCACCTGAGGAAGATTATCTCTATAACAAGTAGGCAATCTAATTTGATTTATATCTCATCGAATATATTTTGAACAAGTATTTTAAAAACTTTTTAAGTACAAATATTGGGTGCAACAAAGTTATTTTAAAATTTCTCCATTAGTATAGAATTTTGAATTTCGGTTTTGCCTTTGAATCGTCCTCAGCATATCGATTAATAAAAAAATCTACGTGTATAAATCCGCATTTCTTTTCATACCTATAATTATAGATTTATATATCAGAGTTTATATTGGATATAAATTTTTAAGATTATCTTCTTGCTTTTATTAACGTAATAAAAATGCATTTCAGAAACATGGAAGATATGGCGTTGAAGATCGATTCCCGAAATGATCCGATACTCAAAGTGGCCCTCTTCGGTGTAGGCAGAGCTGGAACGATACATTTAGCGTCTATAATTTCTAATTCACGTGTCGAGCTCGTATATATCATAGATGATGTCGAGAGCAATTGGCCAAGTATGCGTAAATACTGGAATCTAAAGAATGTTAGCTTCCTGAATAGCAAGCAATCCGACAAAGTATTCAAAGATCCCAAGTAAGTAATTCTATTAAAATTATATATATATATATATATATATATATATATATATATAATTGTACATTAATAAAAAATTAAATCCATAAACCCATTAAAAAAAGTGTTACAACGACCTCTGTGTCAACGACTAATTTTTATATTTTTATTAATGTATATTTTTAAATAAATCTGCTGAATATATATGAAATATACATGAAAAGTATATTAAAAAATACTTACAGAAAATAAAATAATTTTTTATCACATTATATTAGTCATATTATTTATTATTATATCATTTATCATATTAATAGTCTAAAAATATTATAAATTTGCGGATATAAATATTATTCTAATTCTGGAATTTCATCATTTGCACAGTATCGATGCGGTTGTCGTGGCGTCGCCGACTTACACGCACGAGGACATCGTGATCAAGGCCCTGAAGGCGAAGAAGGCGGTCTTCTGCGAGAAGCCTATAGCGGAAAATCGGGCGGACACTGTCAAGTGTTACGAGATAGCTGAGAAAGAAGGCACCCCGCTGTTTTGCGCGTTCAATCGGCGATTTGATCCTAGCTACTCGGAGGTGCGAGACCGAGTTCGAAGAGGCGAAGTCGGACACGTTCACATGATCAAGACGGTCTCGCGGGATTCTCCTCTGCCTACTATAGACTACCTGAAACACTCCGGTGGTATCTTCCACGATTGCTTGGTTCACGATATCGACATGATCACCTGGGTTCTCGGAGAGTATCCAGACAAGGTGCCTTTTCACTTTTATACATGTCTAAAAACATTTCATGAATTACCCCAGCAAACACTGATATATAATTGTTACATTGCTATAATAAAACGGAATATAACAGGTAATATAACGTGTACGTTACATGTAACATCCATGTTAGTTGTAATTTCCCACTCATAGATGTAACATTTTAATATAACATATATTACATTGTAGTTATATTGTAATTATATACCAAATAGCACATTGATGTATATTGATAAGTCAGTGCTATCTTGGGATATAATGACAATATAACTACAATGTAATATATGTAATATTAAAAATGTTACATCTATGAGTGTGGGAAAAATTACAACTAACATATACGTTACATGTAACATGCTTAAGTATATAATATAACATTTATATACTGTGTTTGCTGGGTGATTTCCAGAAAAGCCTTATTTTGCAGAAATATTTTTATTTTGCTTAATTTATGTAATTTAAAAAGAAGAAAATTTCTCGCTAATTTAAAAAAAAAAGTTACTTCAGAAAATATGTAGAAAAATAATAAAATAAATAGTCAATTTTGCAACAATATGATGAGACTGATAATGATGTGATTTCAGGTTTCGGCGCTGGCTGATGCGAACATCCCCGAGATCAAGGCGATCGACGACTTCGACACGGTCGCGGTAGTCATGCACTTTCCCTCAGGTACTGTCGGCATGATTGATCTGTCGCGCAACAGCTCCTACGGGTACGATCAACGACTAGAAGTGTTTGGTCCGAAAGGCGTCGTGGAGGCCCAGAACGAGCAGCCGAACTCCGTTCGTCGGCGATACGACCTTCAGGGGTCGACCACCGCTCCGATCTGGTACTCGTTCGCCAGCCGATTCATGAACGGCTACCGAATCGAGTTCGATCACTTCGTCGACATAGCCCACGGTAAGGCCAAATCAAAGGTCCACTCGAAGGAAATCCTGGCGGTGAGCAAGGTCGCTACAGCGATCGAAGAAGCTGCTCGTAAAGGAAAAGTCGTGGAGCTGAACTGGGCGAAGGGTGAATTGCCCGATGTTCAATGAGAGACTTCGACGAGACTGGTCGATACGTAGAATTTTACGTACATCTTAAAAGAATGTTTACTGTATACGTATATGTAACTGATAAAAAGAATACGACATAACATTTCGAATTAACATGTATTAAATGCTATTAAAAATGATGATTATATAAAATATAATATAAAATTGAGAATTATATAATCTTCATTATTAATAAAAAAAAACATTGATTTTTTTATTAGTTTCACATTCAATAAGTTTTACGCAAAATTAAATGTATAGAGCCTAGAAAAAACAAGAGTGCGGATGTGTAATAAATATTATACTAACAATAAATGTGAATTTATTACAGATGAAAAAAAATTTATTTCCGTTGAAAAGTATTATTTGTTACTAAATTATAATATCTTATAACAAACAGTAACAAATTTTTCCTTTGGTTTTTTTATTAGGACAATGGAGAAAAAAATTGCGTGCTTTTCAAAATATATTAATTCGCACAAGTTTTGTATAATATTGATTATACTTTATAATTAGAACTTATGTGCTAAATTAGTGAGTTGTTTAACCGATAACAAATAAATCAAGCCGCATATAATTCACGTTTTTTATATATATAAATAGCAAAGGAATTGCATAATAATATGTACCAATTACCATGTCGAAAAAGAAAATAGCAATACAAAATGGATATTGTCTGTAAGATCGATGCGACGTCTCTACGTACTTTTCGCTTTTTCATAACTCCTATTGTAACAATAGCTTGTAAAAAAATGGAAAACACCTTATTCGCCTGTCATTATTATGTTATGTATGTACAGCCGGCGTTTCTTCAGTAAAGAATGAGGAACTGAGTTTGAGCCGTGTCCAACGTCAAATACGAGTCTTTGAAACATTACCAAACAGCATAAAGTTCTCACGTGAGGATTCTGTCTATCCCACATTTTTCATGTTCGAGATTTATCTAGAAGTCTATCTAAATACTAGATATATACAGTTTGTCCATATTAACCATTTAAACGGAATATTACAAAGTATATCGCGAAATGTATGTACGTATATATTTCGCAATGCGTAGAAAAATCTTATCGCTCATTATATCTATCCAGCAGCTGATATATACATGTCGCGTTTATAAGACCATAATTTCCAAACTGAATCTTAATCCAATGCGTATCGCAGATCTATGTATTGCAATTAATTATGGCTGCGATGCAACAAAGATAGAAGATGCTTATAGCACTGAAAGTGTCAAAGCGAACGCAACCAATATCAATAAGTATTAGGTCATAAAAATTTGATATCTCTTATATATAATCAATTTTACAAATATTAATTGGAAATAATGCACAGTTTACTTATAAACGCACATATATGAAAATGTGCAAAGTTGTATGTTTCGGCAATTTTATTCAGCTCTCGCGACTTTGAATCATTTTATTTAGTTATTTAAACGATATTTAAAAATTGCTTTGAACATAGCGTGGGCCCCCTCCATTTTTATTGCGTGTAATAATATATTCACAAATTCGCTATATCTGTCTCTAACTAACGATTTGCGTTATATTTGAATCACGTGCGACAATTTTCGATATTCAGAATTTCAAGGATTTTGCAAACAACGCAGCGGTAGCTTGCGTTTTGTCCCCCTTAAATCTCCGCAGTTCCGCAATAACTTGCGCCCTGGTAAAACCCAGAGCCTCCAGTTCCTTGACAGTGGCTTCCGTGAACGGATCGTGTGGATAGACTGTCGTTTCTAAGGCTGCCGGTCTACTTGACGAGCCTTGATTACTGCTACCTTGTCCGTCTGAAATATTTCAATGAAAATATTCATTATTGACAAATTGTAAAGTAGCTCTTCTTCGTTAAAATCTACTTATCAAACTTTGTACGTTTTTAATAACGAGAAAACCTTCATATATATATATATATATATATATTTATATAACTTTAAGTTGCATCAAAAGGAAAAAATACGAGAGAGAGAGAAAATTACATAATTAATTTACTTAATAATAAAAATATACTGAAAATGGAAACTACTCGCAGAAGAAAATAGAAGAAAGAAATGTATAGAAAAGATGTTACATGAACGGAAGAAGTAAGACTTGATTCTTACCATGTTGTTGCCTCTGCTTCTTCGCATCTCTCGAACTGTCCTCGAGAGCTCGTTGGAGATCCCTATCATCTAAGGATTCGTCGCTGTTCCCGCTTAATCTTGCACATTCAGGTAAATCACCTATAAAATTAACAACATAATTAATATTTCTCAATTCAACATTCTTTAGAATATTAATATCAATTAACATTCAGAATAAATTTTATTAATTGTAGAGAATAAGAAGAAACAGACCTTCCGTCAAAAATGAAGTTTCAGTGCCTGTAGTACCAATCTTCAAGACATTCTTCTTCAAATCTATGCAACACTGATGTCTCTTAAGCATATCTAAGCCCAGCAGCATGTCCATAGGCTGTTCCTCGAGGACGCTAAACGACGTCGTAAGATGATCATTGCCAATTTGTATCTGCACCATGTGTATACGACCGATTATGCGTTGAACTCCAACGCCCTTGGCGACCCCGGCCCACCTTGTGTCCACCAGACGCATAATGTGGCATCTCTCGGCACAAGCGGCTGACATAATAGTAGTTTGAGCACCTTGAGTCACAAAAGTGAGTTTTCAATATTATAATAAGCGCAGACTCGATCTCGAAATGCTTTCATCGCGCGAACATTTTTAGAAATCAGATTATATTTAAATCGAAAACAAATTCTTTTCCTCTCGTGCTTCTCTCTTTTTGCAGACGAAGGTCACAAAAAAGTTGTAAGATCTAAAATTAAATTGTTTTTCCGCACGCCATGCAGAATGCTTCATCAATATGTGTTGTACTTAAAAATAAATAGACTACTCACGCCGCGGTCGCCGAGATGCAACGAAACAAAGACGTTTAAAAATAATCTCAATATTTTTCGCGCGCATTAACGCAACATTTGATTCTTCTGTGAACAGATTGCTGGCGATTTACCTGAGTCAATAAATGCTTTAACTGGGAATCCGTTGACTTTACAATTGATATACAACATAACGACGGTGCCGAAGGTCTCCGGATTATACTCCATCGCCGCTTCCATATTCGCCTCGATATTCTTCTGCCTGATCTCTTCGGCGATCAGCCGTTGAGCTTCCGTGTCGAATGGATCCGCGTTCATCATTCTCAGCCGTTGCGCTTGCCGTTCTTCTCGAGCGGCTATCTGCTCTCTGAGTACAGTCGAAAATCTATCTATAATACACGAATATTTAGACCCCACAGGTGCAAGAGGTACAATGTTATACTATGGTGATTGCAGAGCTACTGCTTACCGAGGTTTCCTGACAGCAGAGCGTCGGCCAATCTTGGATTATTCTGCTTCAACAGTGCCAGCTGATCTGGATTAGCCAGGAACATATTCCTTATCATCGCTGGATCATCCTCGCTGCGGGGATTCTGCACTCTGTTATTCGTGATTGGCTGACGCTGTTGAATGTTGCTGATATCGGGAACTCTGATGGAACTGAAGTCCAGTAATGGAATGGCTAGAGTGACGTTTCTTCGAATTTAGTAAGTTCATTTTTTTATAAGACGCTATAATCTGTTCCTTTTGGCTGAACTGGCTACACTAGTTCAGAGTTTCTTTTTTACTCCACATTGGAAAGAATGAGATCAATTCTGAACTAGTGCAGCCAGTTCAGATGAAAAGAACAGATCTATAGTTGCACAAAATAGCATCGTAACAGAATGAAATGCAATGCCAGGTATAAGACATGAAATGTAGAAAGAGATAGCGAAACAAGCTTTATGGTGACGTTCAGAGAGAAAGAGCTAGGACAGGATAAATGTATGCATAATTAAGCTAGAGTCAAAGGCCAAGATTTCGACATTCAAGGCTTTTGACCACAAGTAGGTTTGCAGTCTTCTGTGTCGATGAAAACAAGACAAACGATAGCTGCCACAATCATCGTTGCAACGATTCATGAAAATAGAGGCAAGTACAGATATCCTTTACCCTTCGTCCAGAATCATTTCTCTATAATTATAATGAATATCTAGCAATTATTTCCATAATTATCATTAATATCTAATATTTCCAGATGATACGGACGGAGAAAACAGCCCACCTCTGTTGAAGGGCTGCAGATTCAGGTCGCTGCCGCTCTGATGCATGTGCTGCAGGATGACGGCGTCGCCGTCGCGGATCCCGTGGTCCCTCAGCGACTTCTTGTCGTCCATGAGCGGCCGCCCGTTGAACGCGATGACGATCTCGTGGGCCGGCACTCCGCTCTCGATCTCGCAGAACGCCTTGAAGTTCTCCAGCTCCAGCTCCTCGCTCACGTCAAGGACGAAGACGCTGTCGTCGCTGAGCGTCGTCACCGTCACCTTCATACTTGCTGCTCGCGAGACGGAGTCCCAAGAGAGTGAATGAATACGCAGTCTGCCGACACAACGAGAGATCCGGCCTCTCTCTTTTTTTACTCTCTCTCTCTCTCTTCTCTCTTTCTTTCTCGTCGTTTATCGGCAAAGATTTTCGAGGAGGGAAAAATAATGCGAAAGCGAATTGAATAGCGACGAGGGACGGGCGGCTACGCGATTCGCGGATCCTCCGGATGTAAACAAGGGGGGGCCCCAGCTCAGCAAAAATATATAGTCTCCCCCGACGAGGCTCGCGCGTGTGTCGACACTGTCGACACGAGACAGGATGGGTGACGCGTCGCAACGTGGTCACGTGGTCGCGAGATATCGATTTGCGAGATATCGATCTGCGAGATATCGATCTGCGAGGTATCGATCTGCGAGTATCGATTTGCGAGATATCGATCTGCGAGGTATCGATTTGCGAGGTATCGATCTGCGAGGTATCGTGACGTCACGCCGCGCCGCGTCGAGACTCGAACGTAAACGACGATGGAGACGGGTCGCGCGCGTCGCTCTCTGTACGCGATAATTAATATATTTCGTGTACAAAGATTAATTAAAACTTGCAAACTCGTGAAATGTTGTGGAAGGAACACTGGCGGAAGAAATTGACGGAAGAAATTGGTGGGAGAAACAGGCGGAACAAAGTAAAAATTAATTTGATATTTTTATACTCTTGTAGGTTATTCTTTTAAGCAATGTTTATGTCAATAAACAATATAATGCCTATAATTATGCTTACAATTAGCAACAAGGCAAATTATATATCATTATATATTATTAAGTATACAAGAATAAGTAATTTCTTGATCGAAATAATTAGAAACATATATTCTTGAAATTAATCTTGAATTGCGATTTAATATATCATCTCATCAAATTTAATTTGATATATATAAATTACAAAAAATATTTTGCCTGATTTTTTTATATTATGAAATGTGAAATATTTTGTAACGAAAACAAATAACTATCACGATATTTGGCCTCTTTGGCGTATTATTAATTATTATCAAGCATGTGTTTATATCCTTGTTATCATTTTCGTGCAAGATTCAGCTGCTTTTCGTATATCATCGAATTATTTTTCGAAGAAATGCGATTATTTCCTATCTTTATTTATTTTATTATATAATTATTGATTAACGACTTGCAAGTGATTAACCGTGTTTTCGTGAGAGAAATTAATATCGTATAAGTGCAACATAAAGAAAAAAACAACGAATAATAATGCATCGAATGATGCGTTTTACATTTTCATTTTGTCGCGGATAATTTTTCTGAATTAATTCGATATGTCTAAATCGCTACATTTTCTGCAATCAAAATTAACTGTCTTAAATTAGCCTTGTAATTAATATATAGTAATTTAATCTTAGTTGTTAATATATAGTATTTGATTTGTTTTTTGCGGCTTATATATAGTATATATAGTTTTGTTAATACTTTGTTACAAAATTATTTAATTAATCATTAATCTTAATAAAAATTTGTGATTGATTCAACACATTCTTAAAAAGGGTTAAATCTAATAGTCTACATTTAAAATATAAAGAATAAATATTTTTATATCTGCACAAGAAAATTATATTATTTATTATCGTTACATAACTATTTAAAATTTTTACTTTGTTCGAGAGAAATTTGCAAAACAAACGAGAAACATAGATTATCATTTTTTTCGCAATAGTCGAAATTCATACTTTTTTATTTCTTGATTTTTCTTAATACAACGCTAATCTTAAAAGCGACATTTCACCATTTATTATCAAAGATAAATAATTACATAATATTAAAAATATATATAATTAAAGAATTCTTATGCAATACTGACGATATATAATAATAAAGAATTTCGATTTTGCATCTTTATACATTTAGACTTATTGTTAGATATTTTATACAATGATCATTTATTACACTATCTAAAAGGCTTATTTTTTGTGTGATAATTTATGCAGTTGATTAAACGCTATTACGCTGTATTTTTAAATATTTTTAGAAAGGACTCCACACACTTTATAAGAAAAAACGATCAAATTGGCTGAAATTGAAATATGTTATAGTATAGGCGATGTTGAAAAGTATAAAAGTATAAAAAGTTTCAAAAGTATAAAAAAAAGATACAGTAGCTTTTTTAAAGTAAATGCAATTGGAATTTAAAAATACATTTTTAAACATACATATATATATTAAGTTAATACATAAATGTATGAAAAAATATAAATATATATAAACGTATATACATATATAAATATTTATATATATGTATATTTTTATACATTTATAAATTAACATATATAAAAGGTTTATATATAAAAATACAATTTTTAAACTCCAAATAAACTTACTTTAAAAAAGCCATCGTATTTTTTATACTTTTGATTTTTGGCGTTTTTGCCTCAGAAAACTTTTAAGCAGCATCATCTAAACTACAACATATTTCAATTTCAGCCGAATTGATCGGAGCGATCTTTTCCTATAAAATGTACGAGGCCCTTTGAACATTTTTAGAAATAAAAACAAAATTTTTAAATATTATAATTCTAAGATTAGGATTGTGCGCACTTTTTTATTAACAATAAATATATGCGCAATTTTACGGTATCTTTTTCTATATTTATCGTTACAGTTAAACGTGATCTTAACGAGGGTTAAATGCGATTTGTCATTACGAGCATGACGTGGATCGACAATTAACACATCGTACACGTGTACGGTGCATCTGTCGATCGAAGATATTACAGCTCTTATACAACGCGCGCGTTATAATTTCACGAATAAAAACATCAAATTACTACTAGCTAAGCATGAGCAGTCGCAAAAATCAAGAAAGTTAATGCATAGATTATATCTCATATGCGTGCGAGCTTTGAATAGCGTTTAACGAGATGTTTCTCATTGACAAACGATGATAAACCTATCTTGACAATTATCTCGACGCAGATACATGAATAGAACATTCGATTGTCACATCTGCACGAATATTTTATTTTTACGTAACATTCGTGAATTTTATCGGCATAACACGATAAACGTCAAACCTGCTAGAAAATTTTATATATCCCTTATGAAAATAGTATTGACGAATTAAAATTATACATAATATAATTATTATTATTTAATTATTATAATTTAAAATATCATACAAATTATATATCTTTTTTATTCTTTTTTTAAGGTTTTTTCTCTATTTTATTTTTATACTTGATAAACAAATTATCCTAGTCACATCTGCACGAATATTTTATTTTTACATAACATTCGTGAATTTTATCGGCATAACACGATAAACGTCAAACCTGCTAAAAAATTTTATAATAGTATTGACGAATTCAAATTATACATAATATAAATATTATTATTTAATTATTATAATTTAAAATATCATACAAATTATATATCTTTTTTATTCTTTTTTTTTACGGTTTGTTCTCTATTCCATTTTTATACTTGATTGACAAAAAAATTATCCTAGTCATCGAGCTTTCGTGTACAGAGTCCCAGCCACCTGTCTAATAATGCGCCTCCCGTATCCGGTGCCGCCTAACAGTTTCCGGTATCTAGGGATGTTACCCCCTGCGGTGTCCTCGCGCGACCCCCGTAAAAAGGGCACGGGACCCCAAAACACTCCACGCTCCAATGCACCGCCTTTCCCAGTTTTTCTGCTTCCCTCGATAGAGTGTGTACAATATGTGTATATATATGCGTGTGTGTCATCCGTGCAATCGATTTGTTACTGCGGCTCGTCATTGTGCTAGAGGGAACAGAGAGCTTTGATCGTCGCTATTTCCCTATTTTAGACATTTTGCATCCACTTCGTCTTATCTATCAAAATTTTTGCATTCCAACAAATGCAATAAAATAATTATTAATATGTACTTATACACAGGGTTGGGTAAGTTAATGATTTTTTTAAACAAAGTTAAGTTAAAGTTAGTTGCTCGTAAAATTACTTAATATTTAGTTTAGTTAAAAGTTTTAGGAACAAAAAATTAACTTGTCAGTTTATTTAAGTTAAGATTAAATTAACTGAAGTTAAATCAAAAGTTAATTTTTAAAAATAATATTTATATTAAATTAGAATTTGGTTCGTTAATTCTTTTAAAATATATAATAACAAATAACGAAGAAATTTTGATTTTTATATAGTTTTTTTTGGTAATTACAATTGATGACAAATGAATATAAAAATTAATAATACTTTTATTTAAAAATAATACGTTTATATAACTTATAAAAAACAATAATGGTATTCAGACATAAAGAAAATTTAACTTATTGTTAGAAAAAAAGTTAATAAGTTTAAGGTCAAAAATAACTAGTTGAAGTTAAAAACTAATACATTTTAAATTAACTTAGCTAAGTTAAAAGTTATTAACTTTTTAACTTTTAACTAATTAATTAGTTATTACCCAACCCTGTGTATATATCTTTACTATACAATATTTTTTTTTTTTTTCACGAATTTTAATATGATGAATTATCCTTAAAAAATAAGATTTATCCTTAAACAAAATTGTTTTATGTTAAAATGATTTATTGTATAATAATTTAATAATTTATCTAACTAATGTGGGAAATGGACTATTAATGTGAATAATTCATTATCATGTTGTTACGATATATGTTTGAAAAAAATATAATTCGAGTATGGTCGATAAGATTAATGATCTCACGGAAAATTATAGTCCAAAATGTGTGTCCCTCGCCGCAATTTATAAACGTAAATCGATTTCACACTCCCGCTGAGTATAAATTAATAGACACTTACGATTGCGTTTCGATAGACGTAGCGGGATATTCCGTGTACCAGGTGTTAGCCGTGTTTTCTCCTGTCAGGATGCACCGTGAAAAATCGCTTTATCCACAGCGCGGTTCGTCCGGAATCTTTCACGATTGAATTCTGAAAGGAAAACCGTGAAAGGGAACAGATGCAAATTTTTTTAATTGTCACTCGAGCTTTAAATTTCCAAATTATCCGCTCTCTGCACACAGAAAAACACATACTGTATATTCATATATCCGTAAATATATAATAAGTTCATCATAAGCATCCAAGTTTATTTAAAATATGTTCTTAATGCTAATAAGTTTGATACTTCAATGAAAAATATGAAATTAAAACAAATATTCTATTTGTTTTATTTTCATCTGACTTATTCTTTGATAAAAGTTGATAATATTTTTTTTTTGAATATATGTAATAAGTATTTCTAATATTTATGATGAGTTTATTAAATATATTTTATCCTTATAAAATAAGGAAAGTAAAATGAATATAATTAGCTTTCTTAGTAATAGAATGATATTTTTCTGTGTGTGTGTGTGTGCTTAAGACGCTTCGTTATACCTTTTTACATCACGATCGACGATGGCAGATTTTTCGGACGCAGAGTAGAGATAATATTTATCCGATTGCGAAGCCGCGATCGAGCAAATCCGGACCCTCCGGAATCGCATTTAAGCGCGCACACGTGGCCGTAGGCTTTGCCGATTTAAATCCGAGATCCCTTCGGTTATCTCTCGATCTCGAGGATCAAAAATACTGCGGCACAATGGACCTGTCCCGACGCAGTATTTTCATTTCGGATTATACAGCGAAACAAGCTGCGGCCTGTTGAAAACTCGATCGGCAGATATATATAAAACAATATAAAAATCTGCCTCTTGTGTTTTATTTTACGAATAACGCGCTCGATTTTAAATAAAATACTATATCAATAAGTTTCTCGCAGAAAGATATGGAAAAATTTATACCGATATTTTTATAATCGTATATTCATCGCGGATTTGCAATGAGGGAATTCTTTTCGAAACGATGTAATTTAAATAAATCCGAATTAATCGGTCTTTCGGAAGGATTATTAGATTATCAATGTAATTGCAATAAATTATGTAAATATTTTCATTATATATTAATATAAATGTAATACGTGAAAAACATTTGCGATGCAATTTTGGACTAGAGGGGGTTTTTAATTACAACCGTGGGAAATATAACGCGCCGTTTTCCGGATTCTTTCCGAAGAAGCATCGCAGATGGACCTATAATTCATCCGGTTCCGACGTACCCTCGCCTCATAATTTAGGGCCGCTAATTATCGAAATATAATGGACGAGATCCGAAAACGAATATTTGTAACGAAGCTTAGTTTATTAGTTTGTCGGCATTATCAAAGAAAACGTCTTCCTTAAATTTATTTGGGCTTCAATTTAAGCTTTAATTATTAATATGTTGTCACGAATATTGAATATATTTTAAGAAGAATTTCAGAAAGATATTTTAAGAGAAAATATGATTATATTCATAAACGTAATATTATATTATCATTATTGTAGAAAAAAAAATTTTTCATAATTATATTATTCGCATTGATTATTATTGTCATAAGAAAGATTGACTGAGATCAATCTTACGTTCTACAAAAATTATATATTTATTATTCGAACAATGAATATTTTTAAATTTAATTCTTTATAAAGAATTAAAAATATTTTATTTTTCATTTAAATACTCCTTATGATAATAGTCGACAATTTTTCATCAATTGAATACAAAACAGATGACACTCCTCTTCGTGTATGCGACATGCAATTTATTTTCTACATTCGAAGTTTATTATCCGGTTTAGACGCGTACATCCGGCAAAGACAACATATTGCCGGCGTTCTCGCAGGATATTATTAAATATAATTATCTTGCGTTTCTATAATAATAACGCGGTGGAGAAATCAGATCAGTACCTGTTACGACTCGCATAATTACAGGCTTGCCCGAGAGGGCCAAATGTCGCCGAAGCGGTTAACCCCAACCCTTTGCGCGATGTTGTGGTCGCACGTGCAAGTCACGTGCGACCAATTTCTTTTTTATTACGACTTATCCGTGATTCCTGGCGATGCACTCTTCGCTGTTTGCGCAATTTATAGAGATAACAATTAAAGTGGCAGGACGAAGCATCGATTAAGCTTCAAGAGCGATGTACAGAAATATTTTACACATCTTTATTACATATTTTACATTGTTAACGCAATATATATATATATATATATATATATTACATAATAATAATATATCATATTAATTATAATAATAATATAATATATTATAATATATAATATTTTTTTTATGTATTTCTATGTACATAATATATTAAGCATTTTGGAGTAAATTTATAATATGAAGAACATGACAGAAAAATGTGGCTATATACGAGTTCAAGAAAAAAATAATATTAATATGCTTCGTTATTTTACATCGCAGGTTTTCTTTTTCTCTCGCCGGTTAACGCAATATATATATTATATATATTACATAATAATAATATATCATATTAATTATAATAATAATATTATATATTTTAATATATAATATTTTTTTTATGTATTTCTATGTACATAATATATTACGCATTTTGGAGTAAATTTATAATATGAAGAACATGACAGAAAAATGTGGCTATATACGAGTGCAAGAAAAAAATAATATTTAAATGCTTCGTTATTTTACATCGCAGGTTTTTTTTTCTCTTGCCGGTTTATAACCGATATTCTTTGCTGCGATGGACTTTTGCTCGCATCCGTCAGACAATTACGTATTCATGAAGCAGCTATAGACTGTACTTGAAAATTCTATAGGTTTGGCGAGAGCATGCGAAACCTATGATTAGGCAAGTTCGCAAATAACGAATAACATGCATTCGATGACGATCAAAACTTTCTGCGAAAAATGCCAAGCGACTATATTATGTACTGCGTATTATTAATTTAATGCAGTTTCGATAGATAAATGTCTGTGAAATACCACTAGAACGAACTGTTACTGTTTGATTAGATATATATATATATCTTTTTAATTATTTTTTTACAAGTTTGAAAGGAATGCGTTCTTAAATGATGAAAGAAGACTTAGCAAATTTGCTCTTTTGCAAAATATTTATGTATGTATTTACTTGACTCGATTAACTTACTGTCTGAGAAGTTGCGAACGTAAAGTCTCTCAAGGTTTTTAATACGTTATACAACCGATTGGTTTCTCAATGAAATAGGTATTCACACGTGAACATACATGAATAAGTTATACTCGTCATACATTTCCGAAGATTCTTCAATTAAATTTCTAAATATTTGATTGCTGACACATATCTTTATTTTCAGATAATACTTTCTAATTGTCAATAAATGAGAAATATAATTTTATCACATATTTAATAAAGTTCTGCGACTTTATTAAATACTCAATTTTTGCACAATTTAAATCTTTGAATATATTTACCCCAAAATAATATTTTTATTTAAATCGAGATGCGTCTGAATTTTTTTCGGAGCAGCTCTTTGATATTTTTGGTACCTTTAGAAACGAGAGAGATCTTTAAATGCATTTACCCCAAAATAATATTACTTTTATTTAAATGGGATAAGCGCCTGATTTTTTTTCGGAGCAGCTCTTCAATATTTTTGGTACCTAGGAACGAGAGAGATCTTTAAATGCATTTACCCCAAAATAATATTACTTTTAATTTAAATGGGATAAGCGCCTGATTTTTTTTCGGAGCAGCTCTTCGATATTTTTGGTACCTATAGGAACGAGAGAGATCTTTAAATGCATTTACCCCAAAATAATATTACTTTTATTTAAATGGGATACGCGCCTGATTTTTTTTCGAAGCAGCTTTTCGATATTTTTGACACAAGCGGTGTCTTATTGTTAGTTTCAAAAGGGACATCTCTCTTTATTTTCGATAAAATTTTGTACGCTTCGATTGGCCGCGGGCCGCGATTTTTCGCGGCCAATGTTCCATGACGGTATCTAGGAACGAGAACGACAGCGGTTCCTTATCAGATCGATGAAGAGGCGGCGCCGCTACCCCAGCAACCAAGGGGTAGGCAGGCTCTGCCAGTCGAGCGTTCAACGAATGGGGTTGTAGCTGGGCTTTCAACCCCGGCATGGCTTCCGCTTTGCCGCTTTTCGATTTTAGTGCAACGAGAGACCACCTGAGCGACCGGAACACGATAGGTGGTCGGTCGGTCTGCGAGAGGTCTCGACTTCCTCGCTGAAAAACGACCTGAAGAGTGTTCCAAGACTGTCCAAATTGCGCGAAATAGTGTGTTCTCTTTTGGAAGAAATATTGCGGACGACAGTTGTGACACTTGAGTATAATGGGGAAAGCTTGAAAAAATAAGTGAGCAAATTTTATCATCGAGTGAAAAGTGAAGTCAGACAAGAGATTTACATTCTAATGAATATTTATAAATTTAATAAATTTTGTCAGTAATATATTTTTGAAGAATTACAAACACGATGCACAATCAGAATAATTTATGTAATAAATAAATTCGATCGGTGCAATTGTAAAATGCAATCTGAGAATTGAAGGATGACATTCTGAACGACATTCGAGAATTGGATAAATTTATATAATGAAAAAAAATAGTTAAACACGCAATGGTGATATTTAAAGGCTGACGCTTTGTTAAAAATCATAAAAAACAGGATATAATTAAAAAATGTTATCTTGATTTGATACATGAAAGAATCCATTCCTGCATCATAAAACATTTGACGAAAAATTTCTAAAAAGATATCATGTTAAAGTTTTTCCTCGCAATCTCGCGTAAACGCAATATATTAATAAAAAACTAGATAAAGCAATCTGCTCAATAAATGATATAATAATTAATAAAAAAAGTGACGCAAAAAAATCCTGAACTCCTTAAACCGATACAATTAATACGTTCAATAAATGGATGAAATAAGGATCTGTGAAAAGTATGAAAAAATCTGAAAATATAAAAAAGTGTAATAAAAATATTATTTTCAAAGAAGCATTGCTGAGAGAGAGAGTGTTTGCAAGTGATTTGCGAAGAAATGTCTGCGACGCGCGATCGGCGAAGTGATGCAAGTCCGAATATCTTTATTTCGAAGTCGTAAGTGGCTGGATGCGAGCCAAGGCATTTTAAACGAGCGATTAACAAGTGTCACGACAAATCTCGACACGTGCCAGAAACGATTCGCCAAGGCACGTGCCGTGGTGTTTAGAAATATTATCCTGCACGCGTCCAGACACGTGTCGATCCTATCTCTCGATCCTCGAGACGTGATCGAGTGCTTATAAGCGCGATTCGAAATTCCAGCGAGATACACGATATGTAATTCTCAAGGGGATTCCGAATCCAATTATCGCAATCGAAAATGCTTAACGCGAGGATCCGAATGACGTGAGCAGCCAGCTTCGTCTACGTCTAGTCAGAAATCTAGTCATATCCCTTTCATTAATTAATTTGATCTGGACTCTTCGTAAAAAAGTGTTGTAAATAATACAATTGTAAGCTAAAATTCGAGCGATTACTGAACCCCATCATCATCATCATCATGTATTCAATGGACAATCTCGAGCGGGACATGATGAACCGGCATTACATGTACGAAGCGCATAGCTTCCTGGGGAACCCGGCGATCCCGGCATTGCCGCCGCATTGTGGGGTGCCGACGACGGCGACACTTCCGGCTGTCATTCCTTCGCAGCTGCCGTCGTCTCATCATCCCTCCGGTAGCACCGGCAGCACCAGTGGTAGCGAGCACTACCTGTACGACGAGAACAGCAGCGACAACGAGAGCGTTTACAGCAGCGACCAGGAGAATCACACGAGGGAGTGAGTATCCCAGAGGATGATGATGATGATGATGCTTCTCTCATTAGGTTTTCTAGAATCTGGAGAGGCGATTCTTGTAGCTTTGACAGTTCACCTTGCTTGACACTTCTGTCAAATTATTTTTCCAACCGCGACAATTTTTTTATTTTAGGTTTCCGAATGTATAAAGGTCCTTTGTATTTTAGATCGAGCAGAGAAAATGCCTCGGAATTAGCCTCTCGAATTTTTTCGATGAATTCGAGAGGCGATTCTTGTAGCTTTTGACAGTCATCTCGCTTGACACTTGTGTTAAATTATTTTTGCAACCGCGACAATTTTTTTATTTTAGGTTTCCGAATATACAAGGTCCTTTGTATTTTATTTTCGGACAGAGAAAATGCCTCTCGAATTAGCCTCTCGAATTTTTTCGATGAATTCGAGAGGCGATTCTTGTAGCTTTGACAGTCACCTCGCTTGACACTTGTGTTAAATTATTTTTGCAACCGCGACAATTTTTTTATTTTAGGTTTCCGAATATATAAGGTCCTTTGTATTTTATTTCGGACAGAGAAAATGCCTCTGAATTAGCTTCTCGAATTTTTTCGATGAATTCGAGAGGCGATTCTTGTAGCTTTGACAGTCACCTCGCTTGACACTTTTGTCAAATTATTTTTCCAACCGCGACAATTTTTTTATCTTAGGTTTCTGAATATATAAGGTCCTTTGTATTTTATTTCGGGCAGAGAAAATGCTCTCGAATTTTTTCGATGATTTGGAGAGACGATTCTTGTAGTTTTGACAGTCAGTTCGCTTGACATTTCTGTCAAATTATTTTTCTATCAATAGGTACCCGGATACCAATCGCGACAATATTTTTATTTTAAGTTTCCGAATATACAAAGATCCTTTGTATTTTATTTCGGGCAGAGAAAATGCCCGCGAATTAGCCTCTCGAATTTTCAATGAATTGGAGAGGCAATTCTTGTAGCTTTGATAGTCATCTCGTTTGACAGTTCTGTTAAATCATTTTTCTATCGATGGGATACCAATCGCGACAATTTGTTTATTTTAAATTTTAAGTTTCCGAATGTACAAAGGTCCTTTGTACATTCTATTTGAAGCGAAGAAAAATTCCGACATACTTTTAACATTTTTTTACTTTACCAATCATTGACAGAAGAGTTAAACCCAGCGATTTCCGATCGTATTGGAAATTTTTTGAGAGAGACATCACACATATATAAATAAATTAAATATAAATTATAGAATTAGAAATAGAACGGATAATTTTTCGTAGACGAAGTAGTCGAGGTAGTCGACGCAGCGGTGCATCGGGAAAATGCCCGAGACAGGTGCAGGTTCAGCAGCGACAAGCGGCGAATATGAGAGAGCGAAGGCGCATGCAAAATATAAACGATGCTTTCGAGGGCCTGAGGGCCCATATACCGACCCTACCGTACGAGAAGAGACTGTCGAAGGTCGACACGCTGAAGCTGGCGATCGGTTACATAAACTTCCTCAACGAGCTCGTCCGGGCGGACAAGGGTAACGATCCGCTGACGGGCAACAGCGGTCTCTCGAGATGCTCCAGCCGGGACGATTCTAAGAAGATCATAGTCCGTGGTGAGGCCAATTTCGATTACAGATCTCACGATTCAAATCCATCGCTACGAATCGCTTCACGCGTAAAGATGTATTAAAAATCTATATACACAGAAAGAATTTTCTCTTCGATTTTACCCTGAAAATCATGGTAATCCTGGGACAATATATCTATCACAATAAGAAATGAAATATGTTCGATTAATTTTACTATGCATATATTAATATTTTTTATTTAATAACATATTGCTCTGCCGAAAAAAAAAATATTTATTTCCGAGATTAATATTTTTATTGTAGTAAATATTTTAATATAAGAGAATCTCTTATAAAATTCTTCCAATACTATATTGTTGATTGACTATGATTTTCAGGATTAATTCTAAGAGAAAATTCTGCTTGCTTAGATTTTTAATATGTATAAAATAATACCACACACAATATAAACGTATTAATAAACAATAATTATCGTAATATCCTATATTAAAAATTTTTTTTATGAAATTGACACAAAGTTTCAAAAAGTCATTGATATTTCTGATAACTGAAAAAATATGAGTCGACTTTGATAAGTAATCAAAAATATATTTTAATATCGAGAACTTTTTCCTACGATACAGTTTTTTGAGCACGGCATGTAATTTACACAATTTAGATTTGACAATCCGACTTTGCTGACACTTCGTCCGTGATTCGATTTTGATTACAATTTCTGCGCGTGAGATTTATTATAGTTTAATGCACGTGTCGCACTTCACGCTATTTCGATATTATATGTGCACAACATATTAACATCGGACTGACTACTTCCGCCTCGGCATCACACAGGTCGATTTATCATAATTACCCATCTACCCTTTATTTTATTCCAAGACAGGTGTCCTCCCCGATATAGATACGAGGTGCTTCGCGGTGAATTTATTGTTCAGCGAAATTGAGAGATTATCAAAAATTTTGGGAACCGCGCAAACTGTTCCCGCATTATTTATGCTTCCTGTTTTTTCACAAGTTACAGCCATACTTTAATTCCGATATTTTTTAATTAAATGAAAAAATTTTATTACACAATTTTCAAGTTCGTATTTTTATCAAAATGATAATGATCATATGCCCGTCACAACTTAATTAAAATAAAAATTGAATTAACAAATTTTATAACATTTTTCAAACTCTCATCTATTTGGAGGTGCTAGTACTTTTTTCCCAAAACGATTCCCAGTAAGCAAGAAATCATTGCTACACACAACGTTATTATAATGATTTTCATTTTTTACATTTTTAAAATATATTTTATTAATATTTTGAGAGCAATATATTATTAAATAATATTTTTAAAACATTTATAAAACACGAGTTAAAATCTTTTTTAAACATTTATTAATACGTTTATAAAAATATTTAAAACCTATTGATAAAACATTATATCATAATGTTCAGAAAATATAAATAAAATCAACATTTTCAAATGTTGATTAAATATTTCTTGCTCACTGGGTTATTACTTTCACAAATTAATTAACGTCGATCGTATTCTTTGACAATTTTGATAAATTAAATTTTTGCCGAACTGCGACTTTTTCATTTTCAGGATGCGGTGGAAATCCGTTTATTTCGCATTCGCTCTCGTGGTCGAGAAAATCTGACATCTCGCCGAACGGAACGATGTACGCGAAAGTTTGGACCCCGGAGGATCCGCGAGCGTCGAAAAGCGGGACGGCTTTCGAGTAGACGTCGAAAAACATCGACGAGATAAAAAAAGAGAATGTACGACCTTACTCGTAAGACTCTATTTATACAAGGGAAGAGGATCGTTCCTCATCTCGCGTGTTATTTAGTGTCTAAGGAGAAAAACACGTTTCTAGTCACCGATCCTCATGTCTCATGTGATTTGTACGTTCTCATATCAAGCCTCTGTAATTTTTTCAGATTTCTTTCAGCGAAATATAATCGCTAATATATATTTATTTCTCGCGATTTCATCGAAAATTGAAATTTGTTGTAACAAATCGAATTAGCCGTTGCAAAATGCACACGTCACGAGAGAAACAAATGTTTTGCAAGATTCCATCTACGCGTTTTTGTAGATAAATGCATTCTAAATATATTTTGAACTTGGATTTTCAAGTTCAATAATTGTTTTATTAAATAGAGTAATTGATCTTCCTGATTTAGATTTTATTTTGAAAAAGAGTCGGGTTTATTTTGCAATAGCCAATTCAGTTTTCACTTTTGCATGGTCAAATCTATTCATCCGAGTAGATATCACGAGGTATTTTTACAAACGTTCGACAGAGAACGTGATTTGTAAATAGAAATGATCAAAATAGGCTCTAATGGGATAAGAACATCGTTTATACATAATTATCGCGTAAGAGATGATGTATGCAGCGAGCATCATCATCATTGTGAATAACAAAGCCAAATAAAGGTAGTTCTGAAAATTCGTCGTATTTATCTAGACCCTTAATAAGTGCAATTAATGTGAAATAAAACGCACATTTCTTTTTGACAGCTTAAAAATTGATGCATATAGATAAACCTTCACCTAGAAATTTCTGACAATAAAAATTCTTTTACCCGCCAAAATCAACACAAAATTTCATTTTAAAAATTCATGTTGTTGTGTAATAAATCAAATACTACGCAGAGAGAATTTTCTTTTAAAATTTATCCTGAAAATCATGATAATCGTGGGACAATATTGGATTTTTAAGAACTTTATCAGAATTTTTCTGATTAATATTTTTACTACAATAAGATATAAAATATATTCGATTAATTTTACTATGTACATATGAATATTTTTTATTGCGATAAATATTTAATCAGAAAAATCCCTCCAATACCATATATTGTCTCACGTATTACCATGATTTTCAGAATAAATATTAAGAGAAAATTATCCCCGTGTATCACGAATTTTTCAGCAGACATCTAGTCTAATTAAAAGAAATCGAACATTTGCAAGATTGCAGGTATCTTTTCCACCCATCACAAATCTCGCATCCCAAGAACTTTCGTTCTCGGCAAGATGGCCGAAAACGCCGTAGAGTTGATAACCGAAACACCCTAAAAGTGCTCCTTGCGCTTCGCGTGGGGTTGGATTTGAAGAGAAAGAGAGAGAGAGATGGGACAAGGAGAGAAAAAGAGCAGGAAACGGAGGGAGATGTAGGCGGGGACGTCGATATTGCGGCGTCGCGACGCCCTGCAACTCACAGGGGATAATGGCGTCGACGGCTGCGAGTCTTCTCACGATCCTCCGTTTTTCCTCCTCGTCATCGCGACGACACGCGGGCCCGAAACGGTCCTCCCTATCTCGTCCGAATTGCCGTCCGCTGCTCGACCGTTTCATTATCGCACGTCATTATCGTCATTAACAACTTCAAAGCCGCAAACACGGTGAGAGATAAGGAACTTCAATCTCTCGTTGCGCTTATTACGCGCTCGCACGCATATCGGGGATCATTGGTCGCGATTTGCAATGAATATCGCGCTCTGTCAAAATGCAGGGTTGGGTAAGTTCATGATTAAGTTCAAGTTAATTGCTTGTGTTAATTTTGTCAAGTTGCACGTACAAAAATTAACTTAGTTAAAGTTAAGCTAGGGTTAAATTAACTGCAGTTAAAGCAAAAGTTAATTTTTATGAACGTTTATATTGAATTAGAATTTTGTTAATTCTTTTCGAATTTATAATAGCAAATGACAAAGAAATTTGGATTTTTATGTAGAAATATATTTTTTGGTAATTACAATTGGTGATAAATGAACAAAAATTAATAATACTTTATTTTAAAAATAACACGTTTATGACTTATAAAATGACAATAATGGTATTCAGAGATAAAAGAAATTTAACTTAGGAAAAAAATTAATAATAAGTCGAAAGTTAAAAATAACTAGCTGAAGTTAAAAGTTATTAAAATTTTGTTAACTTTTAACTAATTAACTAGTTATTACCCAACCCTGTAAAAATGCAATTATTATTTCATGGTTTTATAAAATATATATCATAATGAAAAATCGTGTATATAAACAATCATGTATGTCGCAGACTTTTTGTAAGTTTAGCGATTTTATAAAACGTCTCTTTATATTTAAAACACTGAATATTTATACAATGACGTTTTATAAACACAATCTAGTCTCTTTTTAGAAAAATTAAATTTTAAAAATTGTAAAAATCATATATCAAGTATATGTAAATAATTATATACATTGTCTGATAAATATTTCAATTGCATCATATAATTTCTACAGCCCCCTGGATTTACTTCTCTCAATAAGAAATAAGATAGCGATTTTATAAAGCACCAAATATTTATACAATCGCGTTTTATAAGAACAATCTAGTCTTCTTTTAGAAAAATTAAATTTAAAAAAATTGCAAAGGCTGTCACATATCAAGTAATACATATATTTAAATAATTATATACATCGATCAATATTTTAACTGCATCATATGTATGTACATAATTTCTAGAGTCGCAAAACAAATTTGGATCGATCTCTTTCAATAAGAAATAAGAATAAAAAAAATATATATATATAAATTAAAAACAGAAATAAAGAAACCCCCGAAATTTCGAATGATCTGTCAATCAGAACCAGAGATAGAATATACACGCGTGAAATATATATTCACTTGGAGAGTGCACGACCCGCAGGATGGTGGGCCACTATCAGCTGTGAAAACAGCGTTGTTTATAGACACCGCTGCACAATGAGGTGTAATTGAATCCATATTCCACGGGGTGTGTGCCCGGTGAACCCGAACTCACCCCATGTCCAAGGGGGCTAGCGGAACACCACTGCTCCCTTTCTTTATTCTCATCGTTCGATTGCTGCCTCCGGGGGCTGTATTTAACGCTTCGGGAAATCGAGGGTGGCCGTCGATTTGTGGACAATTAGGGACGATTTCGTGGCACAGGGGGACCGATCGATTCGCGACCTCGCGTCTGATAAGAGACGCGTCTTCTGCTCGATAAAGTGTCCTGATGTTTAACGCACGATTCGGTTCGATTGTCCGAATTGAACAACGTGAAATATCCATAATTTTTAATTATTTCTTACACTAAAGAATTTGTTAATACAATGTATTAGTATTTAAATCGAATGTAATAACTAGTTAATTAGTTAAAAGTTAAAACTTTTAAGCTCGAGCTTAAAAGTTAATTTAAAATGTATTAATTTTTAATTATAATTGATGACAAATAAACATAAAAATTAATATAATACTTTATTTTAGAAATAATACGTTTATAACTTATAAAAAAAAACAATAATGGTATTTAGAGATAAAAGAAATTTAACTTGGGAAAATTTTATAAGCAATTAACTTTAACTTAACTTATTGTTAGTTTAAAAAAAATTATTAACTTACTCAATTCTGGATGTAAATTTAGTTTAAATATTTTTATATGATTAATAAAATAATATTTAGTTGAGAGGTTTAGAAAAGTTAGCAAACTTTTTTTCCAGTATAGCAATTTAATAAAACTGAAATATAATATAGTTTCTTGATAAACTTGTTTTCTCTATTTAAAATTTCATTTGTAATCAAAAAATTATATTAATATTTAATATCTTAAGTTTAACAAATTTAGCTGGATATTATAAAATTTTCAAAGATCTTAAAACATCCAGCTAAATTTGTTAAGCTTCTATAAAAAGACTTAATATTCAAAAACATATGTGATTTAAGATATGGATATTAATATATATATTTTTTTTACAAGAACAGAGAAAATTGATTACAATTTTTTCATAGAATCGAAAAGAAGAACTTGCAATAGCTTCGAAGTGTCTTGTTTTTTTTTCCAGCACATTGATAATAACGATCACATAAATAAGAAATCAATAAAAATGATGATACATAATGCTAAAAAAAGATACCTTATCGATTCTTATCAGACATATTCTCGGAAGAAAATATGAGTTGATTTATGCAATGTTTGATTGAGAGTTTATCTTGGATTGACGCAGGTGTGTTGATGCACCTGCCCTTATCGTTTGCATGTTCGATCGAGGCACATCATTTTCCTAACGATTTATCCCTATAATACACGAGCTAAGTAAATAATAAGATTTATATATATATATATATATATATATATAAGAGAGTTCTAAATAAATATATTTATACGTATAAATTATATGTATACTGCATTGTATTAAAAAAATCATGATAATTTTTCTCAGCAAAAATAACATTTCCGGAGATATTTATTTTTCAATTTTACCTTTTAACAATTGTTTGTTAGATAAAAAAAAAATGTATAAAAGAGCGAAGATAAATTTATAATTTATTCGCGATAGCCGAATTATATCGGTAATTCGACCGGAAAAAGAAGCGGTTATCGGGAGGCGCGAAAGTTCGATGCTTTTCATTGAGCCTAATCTGCTCCAACGTCACGGTACGATGATCCCGTGAAAATTAGCAAACCATAGAATCCAGCCCCCGACCGTAGAAAGCGAGAGACTGCGCATTAAGAGTACCCTCTTGTCACAAGGGGGACACTTGTGTTGATCCTCGCAGCTGGAGTGACACACAAATAAAGTATTAATTCTCGATTCTCGTGTCGTAATAATGGTACCCGACATCCGTGCGTTACAACGTAACGCGGAGATGTAACAGCGAATGAAGATATAATACTCCAATCCCCTACCCTCTATCCGCGATATTCCATCTACGGTTACACGTATTTTTTTTGAGAATTTTTCGATTAAATCAATTTAGATAATTCTGTTTTTATAAATAATTCTTTTAGAAGGTTTAGAAGATGCTCTCTGAAGATTTTTATACTCAACTAATTTAATTTAAACCGCGATATTTTTCATCTACGGTTACATGTGTTTTTTTTGAGAATTTTTTGATTAAATCGATTTAAATAATTCTGTTCTTATAAATAATTTTTTTTAAAAGATGCTGAAGATTTTTATACTCAATTAGTTTAATTTAAACCGCGATATCGAATAATAAACAAAAAAAAATAGATTGAGAAGTATTTTTCTGTAATGAGAAAATTAAAAAATAAAATTTCTGTGTAAATGATGTAAATTAATATTCAACAATTCAAATGCAAGAGTCTGACAAAAATTTAATTTACATTACTCGAGATCGTCTCTTTCAGGTTTGTTTCGATAAATCGAAATTGTGATTTATCACATTATTTATAATTTATGCAAAGTACAGAGAACTTGTTAAATACACCCTTCTTCGCGAATAAAGACTAAAGTGATGCAGAATTAAGTCGAAGAGAGCATTCATCCACCCTGCGGCTTGTTTCACCCTCTGGGGGGAGGAAAAGGGGGATTAAAATTGGGGCACGCAAATACCTAGGCAGCTGCACCCCTCGAGTGTGATTGCTAGATGTCCATCCCGAAATGTATCTCCCCCTGAAGCCTCTAGAATTCGCTTTCGCGCTTGCATCGGTTTCAAAATGACCCCCCTTTTTTTTTTGCTCTTCTACGGACTTTATTATATTCCAATTATTTCTCCCGCACCCCGATTTAAGCTCGATCATAAATCCATTCTGCAGTGCCACAATTATAACAAATAATGTGAAAAAAGAATTTTTTATAAAATCGCTCATTCTTATTTCTTACTGAAAGAAATAAATCCAAATTTTTTGCGACTGTAGAAATTACATATAATACATGATGATAATTAAAATATTGATCAATGTATATAATTATTTTAAATATCGTATACTTGATAGCCTTTATAATTTTTTTAACTGTAATTTTTTAAAAGAAGACTATATTGTTCTTATAAAACGCCATCGTATAAATATTTGACGCTTTATATATATAAGAAAAGAAATATAAAGCGAATGTTTTTTGATAAACTAAAAATTTTGACATGTCTAAATAAATAAAAAATAAAAATAAAAGCATAATACTTATAAACATGCTATAAAAATATTATATAATTGCATTAATAATTTATTATAATATAAAGATTATGTCGCGTTAGACTGTCTTTCTCTTTTATAGTTTGCGATATACATTATTTTTATCATAATTTATCAATAAACATTTCCGATAATATAGTTTTCGCGATTATTTTCATTCATATAACAATTAGAAAAGACATAACATCCATAATTTTCATTTGAATATCCTGAAAGGACTTCTCGGTCCTCGGAACCGATAAAATCGCGTGCAAATCCTTTTCGCTTCATCTCGATAAAAATCTAAAATCTACCGTTAAATCCAGCGTGAAAATTCGCAGTGTGTAACTTCGATCTGTAAGAAATCCTATTAGTTCATATTTTACATAGGTCAACGTTGCGGATGCATTTAATGCTGCAACAATGGATTCTCTATCGACTTACTACGAGGGAGACCATGTGCGCAAATGTATATATCAAACCATTGTTAAAGTTCGCCATTCACGGGAACGTTATAAATGCAAAGATATCTAACAGTGAATTAAAATTATATTTTTAATTCACAAAAATAAGTCTAGATTTAAGTGAGAAAAAATAATTCGCTAATTGATTATATAATTATATATTAAATATATATGCTAGATTATTCCGTGTGTCTTAATATGATTTTCTCTTTCTGTGTCAATCTTTTTATCCCCTTTTTAATACTTTCAGTTAAAAATTATTTCTCACATATATATATATTATATATATATATATATAATTTTTATAATTTATATATAAATTTCTCCTTAATATATACATAAAGAGATTATTAAAAGGAGAAAAAAAAAGAGAAATTAGCAAAGTCCATTTGGCTCTTTACGAATAAATATGCTGAATCTGTGACGTACAGATTAATTAATATAATTTCGCTCGCGACTGGATCGAAAATGACACAATAAGCGATTCTGCGACTTTCTCTCTTCAACAACAAGAAACTCGTCTTCGGCGTTATCCGCGGTACACAGACTGCTCGCATGCTTTCGTATAATATTGATTTCGCCGGAGACGAGGTCGCAGGTGAGACTTCCCACGATCGTTGGCCGCACCGAGAGCGAGCAAGCGAAAGAGATAGATAGATAGATAGAGAGAGAAATTTCCGCCACCGCGGAATTGTCAGCGCGGTCTTCGGATTGCACGAGGAAGTCGTCGAAGTCTCATGTTTTCCTCGGCGGAAAAATAATATCCCCCGTGAAGCGAGGTCATTCTAAAGCATAATGAGCAACTTTCCGACACGGTATATCTTTTTTTTGTCCATTTTACAATCGACCGCACTTCATTCAGAGATATTCCAGCTTGACAAGTTTGTGCATCGTGATGCTGTTTTGTAAAATCCGCAACATATATATATATATATATATATATATAACGTTTGTACAATGCAAATTAATTGTTTCTCTCTACATAAATTCTAACAATTTTATATAAGGCAAAGCGATGTTTTGTTAAATAATTATTAATTATTAACATTCAATATCATGCAAATTTTGTTTCTATATATAAATTTTAAAGAATTTTATATAAAAAAATTAATGTATATGTAATATAAATAAATATAAAAGTAATATAAATATGTAATATAAATAAATTAAAAATTAATAATTTTGTATCAATTAATTTTTAAAAAAATTAATGCTAAATTAATACCTAATCAAAACATCACATACCAATGCTCAAGCTCGTATGACAATAAAAACAATGATAAATTATTAAATTAAGGCCATGTGTAACGAGCAATACGATATTATTTTATTATTGAGAAGAAAATTCTTAATTTGAAATAATAATTATACAAACGTTTCGAGCTCTACTTGCTCCTCTTCAGTGCGCAAAAAAATAGTGATAATAAATAACGATAATAAATAAATACATAAAATTCTAATAAAAAATCCGCAATACATAGTCAATATAAGTTATATAGTTGAGTCATAGTTAAAACGCAAAATATATTTACAATGAATTGAGACCATTAAAATAGTTCAACAAAGTAAGAACCCAATTAGAAGCAGAATGATTCGTCCGGTTATTCATAAAATATATTAGAATTATTAATAAAAACTTGGAGTGACACTTATACATTACTCCAAATGAACCATATCCATAATCTTTAAAGAAATAAATAAGAGAATAAGAGTTTTAAACAATGGTCAGTTTAACAACAATAGAAAAAAAGAAATTGCAGAAGATAATAGCAAGAAAAAATTTTTCGTCATTCCATACATTAATAACATTTCTGAGACAATAGCATCGACAATAAAAAAATCAGATTTCAGAGTAGGATACCGTTGTCTAAATAATCTTAACAAATTAATTAAAGTCCACAAGGACAAAAACGTGCATAACAATAATAATAATGTTGTCTACAAAATTAATTGTAAGGATTGTGAAGCTTCGTATGTTGGGCAAACCAAAAGAAAATTACGCACTAGACTAAAAGAGCATATGAATAATATTAAATTTGATTCCTCCAAGCATTCTGTGGTCTCTGAACATATTATGAATAAAAAACATGCTTTTGATTGGGATAACGTTAATGCTGCAAATGAATCTAATATTATAAAGACTATTCGAAATGTACACATCAAAACAAAGGCATTGGTTTATAAATGAAAGATACAACACTGAATTTAAAATGTATTTTAATCACAAAATAAGTCTAGATTAGTAGAAATATCGCTAATTTTTATAGATTATAGTAAATATTATTAATTTTCGTGGCTATCTGTTTTCCTCTTTCAATCTTTTTATCCCTTTTTAAAACTCAGTAAAAATTTTCTCAATATATAATATATAATATCAACATAACTAATTTTTATAATTTATTAATTTCTCCTAATTATTAACAATTATTAAAGAAAAAAAGAGATTAGCAAAGTATTTGGCTTTAGATAAATATGTGAATCTGTATACAATTATTAATATTTTTCGTTCAAATACACATAGGTTGGACATTCTCTCTTCAACAATGAAGTAAACTGTCTTGGTTAAATTCGTACACAATATCAAATAATTTGGGAGAGATGACAGTAACTTGCCAGATCGTTGGCCGCACCGAAGCGACAAGCGAAAGATAGGTAGATAATGGAGAAGAAATTTGCACCCAATTGTAGGTTTCGATTCAGAGAATCTCGAAGTCTCATGTTTTCTGCGGAAAATAATACCCGTGAACGAGTCATTCTAAGCATTACAACTTGAGGTATATCTTTTTTTGACCTATTTTAATGGCATTTCTCAATTCCATTGAAATTTTATGTTGCTGTTTTGTAAAATGCCAACTATATATATTATATTGTACAATGCAATTATTTTTCCTAAAATTTTTTATATAAGCAAGCATGTTTATGTTAATAATTATTAATTATTAACATTCAATATATGCAAATTAATATTTGTTAGACAATTATTAATTTTTTAACAATGTACACGCGAGAAATTATATTATACATTTATGCGACAAAAACATATATATAATTATATATAATTATTATCGGTAATTCTGTAAAATAGATGCATATTATACATTAATTGTATACTGTTAAACTTTGTTGGAAAAAAATGATAAGATCGTGCATAAGACAAACACGCACATTCGTAGGAAGATTATCGGAGCAAATCGGGATTGTATCGCATATGATCATTTAGTCTTCTTTATTATATGCGTCATATGCACAATATTACATTACAAAATCGTATATCATCAGCTTGTTTACATTCTTCGCTCGAATTATACAAGGGGGAACAAGATTTCTGAAACGAGTGAAAACAGCGTGCTTATTACAAATTCATAATTGGTAAAGTTCATTTTACTTGCAGAGATACTTTACGAATTATGAACTTATCTTTTCGATTCGTCATATCGTTCGTCTATCAGAAAAGTGGTCCTCGTTATTGACGACTATTTATTTACATCTTTTGCATTGCAATAAAAAAAGAACAATTCAGCCTTTTCTCGCGTTAGAATATTCTGTTTCTCTTTCTATCTCTCGTCCGGAAAGTTGTGACATTTCACTGAAAACGCTGCATCTTTATTTTGCATGCGACAAAATAAAGATTCCAACACGATTTCACGAACGTCGAAGATTATTTCATGTGTGACAATTTTTTCTCTTTCTCTTTTCACAGTAAAAATAGCAACTAGCGATTAGTACAAAAAGTACAATGCCTGTGATTGCTTGAGATCACGTCCTTGTTGCGTGCATAATTATTATACGATACAATAATATAAGAGCTGGAATCGGCAGCGTTTAGCATTTATTCCCCATTAACTCTTGGATGCATAAGACTTTTTTCAGATTTTATGTAATATTTTAATATCTTCAATTTCCATTTTCTAGATAATTTCTCTAAATTAGATTTTAAAATTATCGGTATTATTTTTCTATTTGAATTTTTACAGTACTTTCCATTAGAAGAAAGCTACATGCATCCGAGAATTAATGCTGGAAGAATCGGGATTGACGATATGTCCTGAAAAAAATATAATTTTGAGGAATATCGTAGAGATCCTGATTTTTAAGAAAATCGCAAGTATCTATTTTTGCAGTAACAAGAAATTATACGGTTAAAAAATAAGTAAATTTGACATAGATCATTATGAGAACAATTCTTGCGATATAAAAATACAAAAGAATTCGAGATGCGACATGGCAAGATGCAATTTTTTATCTCCTTTGTATTTTTGACATTTCAATATCGAATTCTATGATTTTATCCGACAAGATGCACTAAATAATAATTATTGCAATACATTTGCAATAATTTTGTAAAATATGTGTTTGCAGTTTTAGACAAATCTATAGAATCAAATATTTTTAATATATAGAATTGTTTTCCCTACACATATAAAACAAGAAAATTTATGATAGCAATTTTTCAATTTAATATTATATGCGACACACAAAATCGTACCAATTAATTTTTGTATTTCTTGATCTTCCTTAAACTGAGTGTAAATTAATATTAAGAAATAAGCGCAAAAAAGACGTTATTTTTTAAATCTTTTTGTATAAAATTATTTTATAATTAATAACACTTTTTCATTGTTATTTATTTGCAATCGTTCGTGATTGATCCGAACCAGATTTTAGAAAGAATCTCAAAATTATATAAAAAAATGAATTTAAGAAAAATTCATTTTTCATTCATTTTTTACTAAATATTTGAGAAAAAATTTTCATTTACACAAACTGATGCAAATATTTTATAATTTGTTTTTTTACATATACGCTACTTATATTGCCATATTTATTATTCAACCAATATATATGTATATATATATATATATATATATATACATACATATATGTATCTTGTCTATAGAACGATAAAAAATCTAGAATGTCTCTCTTGTCTTTGTTCTCTTTCTAATTACAAATCGATTTCGCGGTAAGAACCGGTACCTATGTTCCTAAATGCGAATGACATGCGATACAGTTACTATAAATGCATAAATAATGTGATCCATGTACTGATGTATACATAATTATATCCAAAAATACGTGAATTGTTTACGAGGGATTTTTACGAACGCGAATAACGAAAAATTAACAAAAAAATCTAAAAAAAAAAAAAAGGAATTGGAAAAATGTTTCTTCCTCTTTTTTTTTCACGAGAAGAACACGATGAGACATAAAGTATTTAGGAAAGTATCGTAGGAAAGTGTGACAATTTATTTGATAAAAGTGTCCATTACATGAGATTTTAATCGCATCGCTCTTAGAGAGATAAGATCTTATCTACGAAAGTAAACCTACACGCACGATCGTTAATAATATCGAATACGACTCCCAATGATCGTGAAATTCTGTAATCACGCGAAATCCTCTCCCACGTCGTTTGGAGAGTACTTTGGATACAAGACAAGAAAAAAAAAAAAAGAAAGGAAAAAATTACTTAATTAACTCGGTCGCGAGAGCCCCGATTCTCGGATGATTAGGAACACAATTGTTTTCTTTGTACCTCCTGACACTTGGAGAGATTGAACACAGAAACGCAGACAATCGAACTTTCTTCCTTTCTGTTGCCTCTTGCACCTGGCAGAAATGACGCGACATGACGATATAAGTAACTCACCGAGAGAAGTAAAATGACGGACGATTACAGCCGAAGAGGGAAAGAGAAGCTTCACCGACTCTCAAACATACACACGTACACACATACATACACATATGACGACGATAACGACTCTTATTCGTGTCAATGACTAAATAAATGTGCAAATAGCCTTCTCTTGCGCCGAGTTCTTTTTTTTCATTCTATCTTCTACGTTTTTAAAAAAGCCGTCTAAGGAATCGAGAAGTTCAATGATTCGGTTGAAAAAATTTGGCACGATTAGCTGTGAAAAAATATCATCGTACTGTTTTCTCTCTATAACTTCGTTTTTTCTTCGTCCTCTTCTCTTTTGCTAGGATATCGTACAACTGTGTTTATTCCACGCTGCGTTTATTTTATTTTCCTGTAATATCGCCTCGCGCACGTATTCGCATATAATATTCTCTAACAATACAGTCGACATTACTATACTGATAATGAATAAAATACTCTTCAGTAGTATAAACGCGATGTCTTCTCTCTTGTGACATTACGATATTTTTTTTTATTTTTCACTTTTTTTCTTCTTTCATTTTTTAGAAATCCTAGCGAACTTTCGACAAGGTCGTCAATCACGAAAGTCACCAAATCAGTACGATTAATACGCAGTTTTAAAAGTTCGATACTTTTCATCATACATTCTTGAAAAGCTGCAGACTTTTTTGGTCAGAGTGAATTTATACAAATTATGACAGAACACTTGATTCATGTTTAAGTTAGAATTTCAAATCTATGTAAGAAAAGACGCTTTGTAGTCAATTATAAATTTGGAAAAAATCGTGATAAAATATATCATGAAAATATTTTGCGGTAAGCCTGTGTTTAAAAAAAAAAACAGCATTAATTATCGCGGCTTTTAAGAATGCATGATAATTTGACAATTAAATCGTGTTACATGTCGTACTCCCGCGGTACAATCGACGTCCACAAGGAAAACTCGGCAGAATTTTGCGTAATAAACTGATTCTCCCTGAGTGGTGATAAGCTATTCTGTAGGTTTGGTGTTTTCATGTCCACCTCCTGTATCTCGCTACCCTCCTCTTGCGCCTTTTTCTCTCTCTCTCTTTCTTTATCGTCGCAAATATTATACAATATTACCTCTTTTTTATATCGTACAGTGTTTAAGCCTAGACTTCCTTAATTAAGAGTTTTCTCTTTCGCTTAAAAATCCCGTGTCTCTAATCACTAATCGGACTTACAAATTTTTTTATTCGAAAGTATAATCGCGATTCCCTTATTTTATCTTATTATCCCTTAACCACCTCTTAAAAACGTGTTCGGGTTGAGATGCTAAAATACTTTACGTAAAATATATACTTGTTTTTTTTTCTTTTGTAAGAGGAAGGAAAAAAAATGTGACATCTCGATATCTCGGATTTAGAACACATCGGATTTACGATAATGATAAAGAACACAATACGGTATAATGTCAGTCGATCTCTAATTCTTAGAAATTTTCGCGGGCAGTTTTTTTCTCATCTTTGCCGTTAAATCGGCAAAAAATAAAAAACAAAGACATCGTAAAGGTGGTTTAAGGGAAAAAAGCTTCAGTTTTGTACGATGAATTCGAATATACGTATGTGTATATCATATTTATAGTTCGTTCAACTAGTATCCTTTGCGAGGCTGAGAAATCTCGTACTATGCTCGTAAACCACGGTGCAAAAATAAAGTGACAGCATAAAACGTATCATCCTGCGAGTGTCAGTAAATCTCTCTCCGCTTGCTTGACGTTTCTTCCAAATACTTATGCCATGTTCCGATTTTTCAGAGCGAATTATCGGGCCAATCGCGGACGATTCTTGATGCCAATACCTTCTTTTCTTCTTTCTTTTCTCTTACAACCGCGTCGTTTTTTACGTCGTTGCATGTCATTTTGTGATTTTTGCATATGTGTATCACATGCAATTTTTTTTCCTCGTCGACTTATCAAAAAACACATGCTACTTTGTATTATATATCGTAGCCCTTGAGCGAAAAACCTTATATATTCTCTTACAAAATCTTATTTTCTAAAAATGTTCTCTACCGTCCAGTACTTTTTGATTTCTTTTTGCGATTTGCACGCATTGCTCGCTCTCGGAGAAATTATAAAACAATGAGAAAGTGAATAGAAAAATTTTTAACGCTATTTTCACCAAAAACGCAGCACAAAACGGATCAACTTCAATTCCCATATACAAGCATATACATTGTTTTTTCTTTTTTTTAAAGCAATCGTAACGTAATTTCGCTCTTATACGATCGTTTTTGTTCCATACTCTACTTACAGAATTACAGCCGAATGTCCGTATGTTAGCGATGCGTCGTATTGCGATTTTGTCTATTTTATGAATCAACTATATATACTCGTAAAATGACGAAAAATCACTCCTCCAGTTCACTCCGTTCTTTCATTTTACTCTTACTTCTATCGCTCTTGGGGCGAAAAAGCGAACGAAGAACAGAGCGCGTAATTTTTTTATTCTAATCCCGCACATATGTTATTAGAAGAAAAAAATGCAGATCGAGGGAAGACTTTGTAATAAGAATAGTGTTTGGTCCTGACGATTTCACAATCGGACAATCGACTGTACTCGCGTATCGCGACTCAGATACATACACATATGAATACATATATAAAATGTGTATCGCAAGTATTCACAAGTTTTTGCGTTACCAAGATTGTGCCGTGGTTCGATCTCGTTACTCGTTACATCCTCAAATAATATTTTAATTATTTTAACCACAAGATTTCTTGATCAGTTTTATATAATAATAAAAAAATAAAAAATAAAAAAAAATAAAAAAAAATAAAAAAAACCGATTTATTACAAAAAGAGAAAATCGTATTTTTTTCATTATAAAATCAAACTCAAATTGTTGCATGTATATATTTCGAAATATCGTAATTACTATAGAATATTATTTTTATATACAAACTCTGACATGTGCAGAATTCATTAATTCAAGTCATTTAATATTTTGCAATGATCAGACTTTAATATGAATTAATTTTATTATATAGACAATAGTGAAAACTTAAAATATGTTTTCTGTATGTATTTAAAAACACCAATATTATTGAGCCTAGACTTATATATTGTCATTAAAATGCAATTAGATAATTATTAACTAAATAATAAATCATTGAAATAAAAGTGTTTCTAATTCATAGATCAAACGATGGCACATTTGCATTTCTTTGAGGATTTGCGCAGCGATGCTGATGAGAAGTGATATCGATGAAATTCATCGAAAAATTATGAATGAAAATGAAATGAGAGAGCAAATGAGATGTTTAAACAAAACGATCATGCGTTCGCTAGAGAATGTCGAATTGCGATCAACCTACTTCACAGCTCTTGTTGGCGAAAGGCAGTGCTCGTCTTGTACATTTGAATATTCTCCGTTTTTCTTTATGCGTAAGATTAGAATATACATTAAATATTAGCTTTGAAATAGGTTGCACTCAATATCATCATTGTCGTATAATACAAGTGCTGCGATACATCTCAATGGTGGTGCGCTAAAGAAATATAGCTGTCTTAATAAGCATATCAAGCTCTCAAGTTATAGAATAGAAATTTGTGTATATTAAATTCAAATTATTGGATGCAATCAAACGTATGACAAATCTGGATACGACAAACGTATCGAAGTAGATTGATAACATGATTTTTTTTCTTGTATTTTTTGCAAAATTCTTGTGATTTTGAATTCTTGTATTTTTTGCGTATGTGAAAAATCCCACACGTATCCTTTTATCGCACCACCAGAAATGTACACAGCTTTTACCGTCGATTAGAGAATGTACACTTACTGTATTATTGCTATTTAACGCGTTAGATTAACTTACAATCTAAGATTTGTACATCTGTGGATTTGCTGTTCACATATGATGATGCCTACAAAGAGAGATAAAGATGTCTCAAATGTATGCCTAACATGATTAAAGAAATGTATGTCTAACGTGATTAAAAAAATTTAATTAAGTAAAATTTCTGTGAGAATCAAATTCTAATAATAAATTTTAATAAATTTTATGGAAAATTTGTCTTTAGATTTTCAAAGAAATCTAGAGACTAATCTTCCTAACTGCTGCTTCGGTTTTTAAATTGCATTTTTTGTTATATAATTATAAATTTTAATCGAGCCTCTAAATATATTCCGACAGTTGCAATGTATATAATAACTTGTATAAAATTATGCAATATAAAAGTACAAGTTAAAACAAAGTAATAAAAGAATGATATTAAATATATCTGATTGAATGAATACGTGAACACACTATCTTTTAATGAGATCCACCATCTCTATCAAATACGTGCAAAGATTAACTTTGTACAGTGCATGACTGAATAATATTATATAACAATTTTATCTCGTGGAAAGATACAAAGAGATATAAATCGTCTATATGTCTATAGATTGTAAAATGCAATGGACATCACTAGAATGACATTTGTCATAAAGTAAGAAAATGATGAAACGTGGCATAGAAAATGTATATGATGTATATACATATGAAATGTCAGTCAATATCTCGCGAAGAAGCGCAGTTAGGTTTCTCTTGCAATAGGATTGGCTTCTTTGATATTCGACAATATCATATATACGCGGCAACGAGAATCGTGTTTTAATAATTAGATATGCTGCTGCCACATTGTATTTGTATCTACCTTCAGCTGGGTTTACCCGGTGGCCCGTGGCTGGTCGGCGAAGGTCCGTGAGGATGGAGATTGTGAACACTGCCCACTTGATTGCCGGTGAGACTGGACATGGTGGGTTGATACATCGACGGCATATAATTGCTCGACGACTGCGACGCCGACCTAGCGATTAATAATTAATTAATAAATAGTAATTAATTATAAATAATCATATATTAATAATAAATATATTAATTAATAATATATAATACATTATGTGTTTAAAAGTATGAAATAGCGCAGATGACCAAAATGAAACACTATTTTATTTACCTCGGCACTCCGCGTAGCGGATCCGGCGTGACAGACGAATTTCGCACAACGCCGGAAGTATTCGCCGGCGCCGGAGACACTATGTTGCTTGGCTGACCTTGAAGGTATCCAGCTCCAGCTGGACTATGCCTATTTCATTGAGAAGTAAATGTTTGAATTATATTAAGAATGTTTGAATTATATTAAGAATGTTTCAATCATATTAAGAATATTTCGCGAAGAACGGATGTGATACCTGATTGTTGGGCTTGGTTGCGGCGCGACCAATGATCCACGATGCTGATACTGGGAGAGAGAGGCCGCCGCAGGTGGGGAGGGATCCGGCGGCAAACCGTTTTCCAACGTCGTCGGATGAGCACTGGAACTGGAGTGAGGCATGTACGTGTTATTCACTCGCGGTTCGCGACTCGATCTAGGTACTGGAGCCGGGGCGCCAGGCGGCACTTCCGAGTGAGAGACATTAGGATGAGACGGATTCACCGTTGGATGTATATTATTCACTGAAAATAAAATTAAGGTATACAAACACTGCAAATGTGTTGTATTTCATATCGATAAGATACAAAAGATATGAAATGGCCAATCTAACTAACCTGGATGTGAACTAGGTTGAGTTGTCAACGGAATAGCGAGTCTAGCATTCACAGCCAATAAATGGTCTCTCCTCTGAAGGAGATTATTTACATGTTCCTCTAGCCTAAGATTTTCAGCTCTCAACTGATGAAGGCAGGAAAGCAGGGATGCAACTGCAACAGATTTCAATAATGTTGCTGGTTTAGTCTACTTATAAGTGTAAGGACACATATTTAACATCAAAAGATCAAAGCACGCAGAAATGTCAAATTTAAAAAAATCATTGTATATAAAGAACAGAAAAGACAATTTCGTTACAAGACAAACGTATAATAAAAAGCGTGTCCATGCAGGTTTTTTCTTATAGAAAATAATTCTTCGTAGAAAAAAAAAGCGCGAACTTCGTCACTCACTAAACCCATGCAATCGCGTGAGTTTTTTTTGTCTCGCTATATACTCACTATCAAAATGTTGAGCTTGTTCCATTAGAAATTGACTTCCCTGCTCCCACTGTCTTTCGAGAAGTTGATCCAGTGTCTGTGGAATTGCTCCACCACCTAGAGCCCCACTAGTACCAGCTATAGGATTCATACTACTTCCACTCGAGAAGACCGAAGAAAACGAAGTTGGCGGTCCACCTGGTTGGCTAGACCGTATCTATTCATAAATTACATCGAATATATTGTAAAGTGTAATAAGATACAGGTGTCTTAAATTTAATGATAATTTTCGATGACATACAGATGCAATTACTCTACTGTGCAGCTGCGGTCCAATCAAGTTTGTATTGGAGTTACTCGCTTCTGTAAAAATAGAATGGGCTTCAAGCTCCTGCGTAAGTGTATCCGACATCTTTTGCGCCATCGTTGAAGTGGGATTCAACTGATTTCCTAGCATATGCGGTGCACTAACTCCATTTTGAAATCTAAAGAAAATAGAAAATATGTCAGCTGTATCCTGCATGTTTGATGGACAAATTCTTTGGCTCTTTGTTAGCAAATCTTACAATTTTACGTTGTTCTCTTCCTTTATTGTAGTAAGGGTGGTCGGTGTAGACGATGCAGATGGAATAGGTGTGGACACAGCAGCTTTCCTCTTTCGTTTACTGGTAGTACTGCTCATACTTTCGGATCCAGGACTACTAGGCGGTGACTCCTTGACTGTCGGTCCCATAATGTTCGATGGGCCTGTGCCACTTATACTACTGAAGTGTCCAATAGTAGCTGACGCAGGGCCCTGAATGATTGATGTTACCGAGGTCACTGGAGGCACTGTGACGGCGGGCGGAGGAGTTTGATGGTTGTTCCTCGCCCCCCTCTTAGACGTCGCCACAACTGCAGTGCTGGATATGGAAGTTACGACTGACGAGGCTGTAGTCTGTGATTGCGGCAGTGATGCTTGGCTATTGGACGAGCCACGCTTCGGTTTGCGAGACTTCTCTTGCTTATCCGACGATTGGGAACTGAAAAGTAACATGTTTCAAATGTTTAGTGTGATCGCAATCAAGTCACAGTGCAAGATTCATTCATTTTCCCTATTAATAGAAACTATTAATTATTTTACACACGCAATGTGACAGAATATTAATATTGACAGCGCACAATAATTAAATTTTGAAAGTTTTGACATATGATTAGAAATTATATATGTATATTATTATATTATATATATATATATTATTATATAATATATATATATTTATTTATTTTATTATATTATATATATCATGTTATATAATATAATATATTATATAATATATAATTATATTATATACATAAATGTAATTATATGATATTTGAATAAATTATGGTTTCCAATGACACATAATAAAGCAGTAGGATAACGCACACTGAGAAATACCGCGATGAAGTGCCATTTACAGCGTCACGTTACACCTTTTCGTCGCTCGTTGCCTTTGAGGCACCTCGCCGAGGCGAAAACAAACATAACCTTGATATCTCTTATCCGCCACAATTCGCGAGATTCCGCGTTAACAGAGTCACGAGAGGATTCCTCGAGGTTCCACCTCGCCTCCTCGTTCAGGACGCGGTGACGCGCGATTATTGTTGCGACCGTTCCGCGATGCAATTATTATGCAGCGCGCGCCGAATGACCTCGAGTGAACTATTGTGCTCAATACATAGGCAGACTACTGTTATAAACACACTCCATTCTTCACTTGGCACTTCTCTCGTTCGACGTCGTCCTCGTCGCTCGCGCTTCCACGAGTCGAGTTCGAACGTCACCTTGGAGCCGCGACGCAGCACTTCTTCTCCCGACCGGATGGAGATCTTTTTTTTCCCCCTCTCGGAAAAATCGAACGCGCTCGATCGGGGAAGAGGTTAGAACCAGCCACCTTGTTTACCAGTCGCGCCCGCCATTTTGAAAACGGTCCACGACCGATACGCACTCGCATACGCCTTAGACTTCCTCGGGTGCACCTGCACTCGCGCCAATTCGATTGCATTTCACCGCGTTTCGCTGGTGATACTTGATTTTTTTATTTCTTTTCCAAATGGAAAAATTTTCCATAATACACTACTAATTAGAATAATGCTTTTCCTCGTTAATTAATTATCGAAAACTGGGTCTTATAATTGTGACAGAATTTTGACAGCCGCGTTGTAGCCAGAATAGATGTATAATTTTATAATAATTATTATTATTATAAAATTATATATTTATTATTATAAAAAATATATTATTATTATAAATTATATATTCTATAAACTTATTTATAATTAATTTTTTTTTCTCATGAATATTCCAATTTAATCAAAGGTGAATTAATTGGATGTAATCTCTTCCTGGAAATTCCTCTGAATTTCACACGAATTTTCAGAAAGAGATTACATCCAATTAATTCACCTTTGATTAAATTGGAATATTCATGAGAAACAAAATTAATTATAAATAAGTTTATAGAATATATAATTTTATAATAATAATAATTATTATAAAATTATACATTTATTCTGGTTACAACGCGGCTGTCAAAATTCTGTCATAATTATAAGAGCCAGTTTTCGATGGCGAAATAATCCTCTTAATTTTCCTCGATTCTTAATTCTCTTGGAGGAAACTTACCGGGACCGCTTTGGCGGGATTTCCTCGGTGGCGAACCTCTCGGCGGTCACCATCGCGCTGGATCTTGGCTCTGTGTTCGCGGCCGTGGTGATGATGCTCTGCTGCACCTGTTGATAAATGGTCGGCGCGCTGGTCACCACACTCTGGACCGTGTTGGCGAGCGAGGTGGCTGTCAGCGGTACCGAGACGACGATGCTGTTCGACGTGGTCGTCGGCGACTGGGTGACGACCGAGGACGACTGAGACTGCGTCACCGTCATTATCACAGGTGTAGTTGTTGCCTCTGTAGCAACTGGGGTGCTCGACGATGACTGGATTGGGCTATCTATTTTTGGAATCTGCAATTGTGGAGATTTTGATGATTAAAATGCTGCATTTATTGGATTTATATATATGTAGAGCTGTAGAAATATATAGCTCTTGTCACACATTTATATTTCAATTGTTAGTTCAAGTTTTTTTTATGGACGAGTAACTGAAATTCAAGACGTGATTAGAGGAAACTTTCCCGTCCACTTAATCGACGATGATTAAGTCAATTGCCTGTGGCAAAAAATTTCAAATTCCTGAATTCATCGCTTCTTAATTTTATCTCTCTTTCCATGTGTCAAAAAATAATGAAAATTAATGATTCTTATTATGAATAGAATACTGCGAGTATTACTGATTTGTTGTCGATTAAGTTGATTCAAGTTTGATCTATAAATATGTATAAAGGGAGACAAATACATTAAACATTGAAAATGGACAATGTAATATAACTATATTCATTACTTGGATTTTCACGAAATGGCTCGGTCTAATTAAAATATGTCTTATAATTCTTCCTCCTCTTGTCATCTCCTGAACATAAACGAATTTTGTTTATAGATTTGTACGCACATTTGCAGCACTTGTGAAATTTTTCGATTGTGATGATTATTTTATATCATTATACAATTGATTAAATTCTCGACTGAAACGAAACTAATATTTGTAATCAGAACAATATTTTTTATGTATTATGTATTATATATATAAAAATTCGAAACAAAAATATTCAACAGATATCTGTAATATATAAGAAATAAGAAGCAGTAAATCTTTAACTATTTTTAAAACTATTACATATCTGACATAATTTTCTACACAGTTTCGAATTTTCTGTTCTTTTTTTACTCATTCCTCTGTTCCTCCTCCTACACTTAAAAATTTCATAACATTATTAATACTTGAAAGTTTAACGTAAAATTTTAACTATGCATATATGAATATTCTAGAGATAGCTAAGAAAATTGAAAAATATTCATTCTTCTACATTTTTAAGTCAGATTATTTCTTTAAACTCATTGTTCTAAACCAGAAACAATTATCCTAGATAATTATCCACAAGTTGCGAGTGAACTTTGCTAAGTGTACATTTAATGTTGCATGTGAATATTGTAACATGTCAAACGATTGACATCAGTTATTACTATTTTTGAGAATTATATCTATATTTTTGTTTGTAACGTGTTTCAATTGTTAATTCAACATCAAAACTCTAGCATCATCTTCAAGTTTTAAAACATAATTTAAATATTTACACAATTTATTATTACAAAACAGATTTTAATGTCAGGATTTAATCGAATTTTTTCAATGAGTTTAAAGTAACTGAAAAAATTTATATATTATATATATATCATATAATAAATGTTACATAATATATATATATATATATATATAAAATATATATTTTATATTATATTATATATATTATGCTTTGTATAGATTTAAGGCTTTTATACCTTCTTTGACTTTTCGGGTTCTGTCGTTGTACTTAAACTCGTAGCTTCGGTGATCGTTGGCTGCACATTGTTGCTCGGGACGGTCTGCTGCACGACAGTGCTAACAGCCACCACGACTGATCCGCTCGTCTCCGAGCTGACCGACTGATTCGAGTTCTCGCTTCCTAGGACAGTCGGCGTACGCGCTCCGGTCTTCCTCTTCTTGCTGGTGTGGCTCGACGTCTTATTGGAGGTCGACGAGTTGGACTTTCCCTGGCCGCCGATGCTCTTGTGCGCCGCGTTCGAGTTGCCGCTGCTGCTCGTCTTCATCGCGGCGGCTACCGCCGTCGTGGCGACGGTGGTAACGGTGCCGGTGGTGCCGTCGTGTCCAAACACGCTCTCCGACTGCGTCACTATTGTCTCTACAAAGTTAGATGTCGTGAACTTGCTGGAACTCGTGGAATTATCCTTGGGCGTATTACGACCGCTACCGCCGCTCTTATCGTCCGCGATGCCATTTATCTCTAAACTGGGACTAGCATTGGATTTACTCTTAGAATTCGCGGTGGACTTGGAGCTCAGGCTCTTCCGTTTGCCGCTCGACGATTTGATCGGCGTCTCCGCCTCCTTCTCCGGCGACGAGTCCGACGAACCGTTGTCGGCGGGTATCGGCTTGTACGGCGGTATCGTCTTCACGTTTCCGCCCTTTTTCTGAAAATTATATTATATAATTATATTATACAATAATATAAATAATGAATAATAATAAATAATATATAGTAATTATGTATTATATTATATTAGCTGATGAATTTTCAAGGGAACCGTAATTATCAAGTGTATAAATTATTCACCAATTTGGAATAATGGTGCTGGCAATATCCGCAATATTTGACGTTATCGAGATAGTTGCCAGCTTCCTCGCAAAGTAAGCCCAGAGCTTGTGCACAAGTTACATGAAATTGCTGTCTGCAGCCTGTCTTATTACACTGCATGCAGGCTCCTACGTTTGCTCTGCTACCTCTACCTTGTTCCTCACAAATGTAGCATGTCTGTATAATGTATAATGAAATATAGATTTCTTTTCTTTTGCTATATCTGACATAAAAACGAATTTTTTACTTTGCTATATAGATTAATATACATATTAATGTAATACTAAGCACAATGAAATAAGATTTCTTTTCTTTAGCCATATCTGATATAAAAACAAACTTTTTACCTTGCTGAATCTTTCTGAAGGAATAAGATGCAATATAATTGGCTCCATTGTAGTTACGTTACCAAATCGAACTTCTGGGATGTATAGTGCACACACAACATGCGCCCATCCAGCTTGATCTGTTCTCTTAAGAGCTCCATCTCGACTCGGACATAACTCACAGCGCTATAAAAGTCACATCAATATAAATTTATACTCTGTCACAATAAATAAAAGAATATCGATTATCTAATCCATTGTAAGAAAATTAAGGACACATCAATATAAATTAATACATCATAATAAATAAATAGATATAGAGCATCCATCGTAAGGGAAAGATCTATACGTACCACCCGAGCACTACGTTCTTGTGACTCACACTTCCTGCAATACCACGGACCTGTTGGTACAGTGACAATGCCGTAGCAAGCTGCAAGAAATCGTAACACTTTTGTTACAATCAGAATAAAATGACTCGCTCCAGGAGGGTTAAGAGCACACAAGTACCTTGGTGTACAGCAACAGTGCAGCCCTGTCCATCGCAGTACACCAGCGGATTCTCTGTCCAACCCCTCTCGTCAGAACACACGCAGCACCCTCCGAGCATCTCCTTCATGCTGTGCCCCAAGCAATTCGGAAGACGAGACTAGCATGAGGAGCTAGGCGTGGGACCGCGAGTATTGGCTACGTGAAGCTGACAGACGAGTCTCGTGCGACTCGCACGATCGCATCTTGGCGACGAGCGCGTCGTCAACCCGGCGACGACACCACTATCTCTTTCTCTCTCTCTCTTTCTCACTCTATTCTTCCTTCTTTCGGTCTCCTTCTGGATGACAGCTCCTGTCACCGGCACCGCGCTCCCACCTCCTCGCGCACGACGAGGACCACCACGAGGCTAGATACTCTAGATCGAGTGTACAAGCGACGAGGAAGAGGTAGAGGAAGGATTTTTCTCTCCCGCAAGCGCGGAATCACGCTACCGCGAGCGAACACGCGGAGTCGTGCTTTCTCTCTCTTTCTTTCTTTTTCTTGCGCCGAAATGGAGCTCGCCGCGAGCGGATCGCGAAATAATTGATGTGTCGCCGACGATGACAATGGCGCGGGTACGCACGTGTGAATTCTACGAGGGACACGCTCGAAACGTGGTCGGACGGTTTGTGTTATTTACGACGGCGCTCTATTTGTTTCGTTGGGCGGCCATCTTATTTTTTGCCTGTCGCGCGCGAACCACGCACGCGCAGCAGATTTGACAGGCGCGCTCGCATGACGCGACGCGTCTTCGCGCGCGATTGGTCGCCCCTGACAACCAATGCAAAGTCGTGTTTCTTAGGGACAAAAATTTTCAAATAAGTCGTGAATGAATATATCGAATTTTAATAATAAAATGTAAATAAAATTAATGAACAAATATTCTCTCTGTATTTGAATAATAAATTAAAGTGACGAATTGAGGCCAACTAACGAACAACATTAAAAAACAAATTAAATTAATATATAAAACGATTTTAATGTTCAAAATTCACGTATTTTAAAATTGTACAAACGTTTCTATCTTATAAATTATTACTTATTTTTTCTGTCACAACTGTCAAACGAATCGCGGTGGTCGCTCTCAGGTTTCTCTCTGCTCTGAATACTCTTGCAAGAGCTTGGACAAACAGAAATCTCCTAGGACTTTTTTCCGGAATGCAAGAGAGATTTGCATCTAAATTGTTCGTGCTTCGTGACTGTTCACGCTTTCCCTATATGTGGCACCACTGCCGATGGATGCAAGAACATTTTGATTTATGGCTGCAGTGCGAATCGAGACGTAATCGAAACCTCGAGAGCTTCGAATCGAGAGTGCATCACGAAATACACTCTCACAAATATTTAAACGTGATAAAGAATTCCCCGACGATAATTAATGAACAGCGAGACGACGCAGTTTACACAAAGATAATATTATAGCATAATTACAAGAGAGACGTTATTGTTGAAGAAAGATCACGCAAAGCGATCGATTATTATTATAACGAAACGTCAGTCTGTGTCAATCAGCGAGAAAGAGCCTCACGTTTCCGATTTGCTTCATCTATCATCTTGTAAGTAATTCAATTTCTTCATTTAATTATCACAAAGGTAAATAATAAATAAAATGCTAATATTTATTCCGTAATTTTTTTCATGATTTTAGTTTTAAAAAACAATATTTTAATATTTCTTTTATTCCGTTGAGGAATTTTTTTTCTTGAACTAGATTTTACTTATTTCGCATTTATATATAAGTTCGATATCTTTTAACAATTAATGAAGAAACGATAATTATACTATCATTTATATTAACATTTCGTGATTTCATCCATTCGGAATATTTAGAAATAAAACCTTTCATATTTATAATATTTTATTGAAAAAAATAATACTCATATGTAGATCCAGAAATTATATATAGAAAGGAATGCACATATATAGAATAAAAAGATGTTTTTTTTTGTTCTTGTCAAATCATATTCTTGTATTGTTTTTATATAGAGCTATTATGTATATTATTTCTATAGTTTTTATAGCATTCTTATAGACAGAATTTCTTATGTCAAGTCTTTCTAATCGCTAAAAAAAATTTTGTCGTTCGAAATTTAATTATCAGAGTTAAATAATTTAAGAGCGCGAGTTTTATAATAACGCGATTTATATAATTCTTTTGTGCGATTTATCATTTTTATAGAAATGATGCGAGAATGGATGCACAAGATAATTCGTCGAGGTTCGTCTCACTATATATATATATATATATTCTTGTGACCTTGTGCAATTCTGACGCATAAATAATGACACGCAAGAGATGTAACTCTGTCTGGTTTTTCGTATTCTTATCGCATATTCAATATTGTATCGACATTATTATCGATATTATTTCATCTATAATTAGACTATATTAATAAATAAAAGGAATGTTGAAAAACGTAGCATAATATAAATTATACATATAACGCCATATTATTTGTTATGAATAAATATTGCAGAATGTTCCTAAAATATATCTGGCTAAATAGATCAGTGTATTCTACTAACTGATAAAAAATATCATAGTTCGTAAATATCTTCTTCTCAATATAAATATATACATATCAATTTTAACAAAAAATTATTAAAATTATTCATGCTTAAAAATAGAGAGAAATAAAAATAGAACAGAGAGATTTTGTTAGAAATTCATGGCTGATAAGATAAACTAAAATAAATATTTGTTTCCGCATCAAATCACTCGTAAATAATATTCACATATTTTTTCCGCTAGAATATAATTTTTAATATTTAATACATATTTTTAATATTTTTACGTCAACGAAAAATTATATTCACAAACGTATATTCGTATGCTATTTTTTCATTAATATATGTAACTTGTAGAAAATATGATAGTAAAACTTAAGTCGAATATTTTTGGTACATCCTGTATAATTTTGTTATTAATGTAATTATATGATACAATACATAACATGGATATATTTTTTCCATTTGCACATTCTTAATTGCACTTTGTTCAAAGGTCGATCTTGTCGTTTTGAAATGTATAATTTATTCCAATTAAATTTGATAACTTCGACGGAGAATGCTTGGTTTGCGTGTCTAATTATTTTTCAAGAGTTGTTCGTGTCATTGAAAAAATGCAAATAGCTCTACAAATCAGTCGAGAACAGACGAATGAATCGCATTCTCGTTGCAATCACATTGATTATGTATATTCAATAAATTGGAGTCAATGCTCTCACGATGATAACTAATATTGCTGCATAAACATGTGTCCAGAAAGAGAAAACGCAATACAGTGAGACCTTCAAGAGTGAATGTTATTATACGATACATTATCCTTGCATGTGTTTACGTATTATCAATGTGTGCATAAAACGTTGTATTATCAGGGCTGTATTTATCTACAAGCGCATTGGAAGTTCTCCAATTGCATTATATTAAGAAAAAGAGAATTACAACTTTGATACTCCTTAAATAAAACATACATTGAATGTACGTATATACATCTTAAAAAACATAAATAAATCCAGAAAGAAAGTCTATAAATTAAAAAAAATAAGAAATTTAATTTAAAATTTCGTCATTAATTGTGTTATAAAATAATATAATTAATATAACAAAATTTAAAATAATTATAGACGTCATGTATAAATGTTTATTCCTATATGTAAAATATATAATCTAAAAAATTATTTGTACATTTTTACACTATTATTACTATTAAATAATAAATTTCGTTATAATATGCTCGTTATTTGTGCATCTATCTAACTTAATTTATATTTTAGATAAATTATATCTAATCATATATATTTAGGGTCCCCTAAATATAATATGTATACAGGCTTGTATTCAGTTCCTTTTAACGAGCTTGTTTATCATCGATAATTTTAGTATACGAGGAACGGTCATCGTGCTAAGAGATCATTTTACAGATATGAGGTATTACCAGAATATTCTTCAGAATTTTAAAATAATATATTTAGTGTATTATCTCTTTAATATACGATAACATTAAAAATAATTAAGCGATAACAATAAAAATAATTATAAAAAAACTAATAAAATAAAAAGTTTTGATATATAAATACAAATAAATGTTTATGTAGACAGATATGTATTTGCATTTTTTAAAAATCAATCTGCTGTTTAAAAGATCTTAAAATTAAATTTAAAAAATTAAGAACAAGTTTATTATGCCTAATTTCTGCATCTGGCTCTTATTAGCATATTTTTTCTTATCTTTTATATTTATAGAAAAAAATTTTTAATTTTTTAAATTATTTAAAAAATTTTTTAAATTTGTTTCCAATGTTACTTTATCAAAATTTTCTTATATGCTTATATAGAATAATATATGTATAATATATATGTAAAATGATATATAATAATATAATCATAAAATATAAATAAAATTATATTATAAAATATAAATAAAATATAGATATAATTATAAATAATATATATAAAAATTAAGATAAGATGTAAAAATTAAATGTAATATATGAAAATTTTATCGCGCGATAGAAAAGAATGTTTGAATTTTGATTTTCACTAGTATGCTAAAATCATTTAATTAATTTATTTGCGAGCATTGAATTTGCCATGTAATAAAGTATACACAATTGTTTGTTGAATTGCAACAGGAAAACACGTAATTTTATCCTACTTGCTATCTGTTAAAAAATGTACAGTATTTTTGAAGAGTTATATTTCTCATTTGTGTGATTAATATACTTTTAACAATTATTGTGTGTATATGTGTGTAATTGAGTATATATAGCCTCGAGAGACTTTTAAAAGATTAAGTGTAATTGACAACTTGAATAATAAATAAGCAATATTTCATAATTAGAAAGTTTTCAATATATATATATATAAATACAATGTGCAATTAAAAACAGAATTAGTTACATTTTAATTTTTTAATATAACATGATATGGCGTCATACTTCATCAATTTTTTACAATAGTTTTTAAGTTAATGAACCTTTAGAGAACGGGCGTATTTTTTCGTAAACTTTTATAATTTGAAGTAAGAATTTTTATATCTTTATTATAGTGTTGTACTATGAAAAATAAGCGATCCTTATAGAGCCAAAATATTGGCTTCCTGTTCTCTAAAAGTTAATTTTGTTGAATTTTGTTTTTTGAAACTCATACGATGTTGTTTTCCAGCAAAACTCGCGAAAGGATGTGTTATTATCAGCCTTGGGGCTCGATAGAGGATGGCCGGATAGAATTCGAAACTTTAACAGACGAGACCTTGCAGGGTGCTCTCGACGTGATAAGGAAGAGCTTCTGCGTCCATGAGTCGGTGTGTAAAGCCGTAGAGTTGATGTCTGAACCAGGGGCATCCGAGGAACTCATAGAACTTTGTCTAAACGCGGCCAAGGACGGTGTCACTGTAGTGGCTATCGATATTATCACGAACGAGGTTGTTGGCGTCTGCTTTAATAAACTTCAAGTGAGCAGACATCCTTTTTTCTTCAAGTTCCTATAAAACATTAATCTAATTAATATTATATTAATAATTAATATAAAACATTAAAAGATTTAAATTTATGACACATTTCACAATATTTTACTTTAACAGCAATTTAACTTTAATAACAACTTTTACTATGTATAATTATTTGTTCTTTATTTTTAATTAATACATTTTATTTTTAGGTATACAGCGACAGCTCGGAGAAGAGTTTCTTTGAGCAATTCCGCGACAATTGCAAATATGAGTCGTCCAAGTATTTGATGAACTTAATGATAGACGTGGACTCGAGGATAAATCTTTTCAAGCATTACAATGTCCATTGTATCCTCGAGCTCATGTTCTTGGCGACTCTTCCTGCCTATGGAAAACGAGGAATAGGTGAGTCGTTAATCGCCTCATCATTAGCGCTCGGTAAAGAACTGAGACGCGACAAAATCAAGAAGATACCCATCACGATAAATGGCAACAACGAGTTGACAAACGCCGACAAGGTGCCGACCTTGGCTTCCGCGATCATGACGTCCAGTTACTCGCAACGAATCGCCACAAAACTCCACTTCAATCAGTTGATTGAAGTTTCCTACGACGAGTTTGAATTCAATGGTAAAAAGTTTAGCGAGAAACTAGAAAAAGAGAAACAGAAAAAGTGCACCTTAGTGGCCAAGATAATACACGCAGTATAGTTGTTCATCGTGCAATTTTGGCGTTTCCGCAAACAAAAATTACAGATTTATGAACGACGTCTTTGCATTCTGACTATATCCCTAACTCTCACTATCAGATTTTCATGTTACACATTTAAAAAAATTATAATATAGTATATCAACATATAATATATAATAATATCCATTTATCATGTTTATATATATGTAATATAATTTCGTAAGTACATAGTAGATATAGTAAGATCTAATTTTATGTAAGCTTTCAAAGTTATATATATGCAATAGAAAAATTAAAGAAGCGCGTAAGTCATTCTTCTGCACCTTCAGAATGCATGGAACAGTCAATGAATGATTTATAATTTCACATTGTTTGTCGAAGAAATATCTTGTAGCAAAATAAACTAATAATGTCAGAGCGCAAACAACAGATATGCGTTTTTATTAAATGCCAAAAAGTTAATTAAACGGTTAATTAGATATTTGTTATCTCTTCAATATACTAACATACATGTACAAAATTGCATAATATCGCGTTCATTTTTATATGTCATTTACTTATTTTTTCTATCATTCTTTACTTTTAGTGCGTAAAAAATATTCTTCTTAATAATATATATATTTTTTATAAAATATTATTTTAAATTAAAAACTCTTAGATAAATAATTAATATCATATATAACACTATACAAATTAGATTTGAAGGAATTTTTTATGCAAGATTCTAGTGCATGAATTAAGTAATTTATTTGATAGTTTCTTGTTATTTAGAAAAAGAAATATTCATATTTTGTATCTAATTTCGTAAACAACTTGCAATTAAAATATGCAATTAAAAAATTGAATTGTCTAAAATGTATAAATAATTTCTCTCTTTCTATGCGATCGAAAAATGTTGCTTTTTATAAAATATGCAACATGTTTAATAAAATATGCTATAAAATATGTTACATTTGCATGTAAATTCATGCAAATACATCACAGTGGATGGACAAATTGATTGCGCATTGATGTTACTTGAATAGGTCGCTAGAGTAATAACAATAATGCAGTAATAGAATTAGGATAATGTTCAAAACAGCTATTCCCTGACATCTCACATACACACACTACAAATGTAATCAAATGTGAAGAGGAAAAACTTGTCAGACACGAAGATCTCAATCACATGCAATGGCAATAACGTAAAATTAGTAAAATTAGCTATGTATATATCTTAAAAAATTACATAATGCTATACGTTATTTATAGAAAAATTATCGTTATTTACCGAAATCAATACAACGTCAATTTTACAAAGTGGGATAAAATATTCAAATATTTATAAAATTCGTTGAATCTAAAATTAGAATTTTTTCGATAATTCTGCAATTTTCTTTTTCTTATGAGTCTTTCCTCTAACTACTTCGTTACTTTGGACAGATCAATTATATTATTCACAATTTTTTCGTTGTATCATTCATATATCAACATCAATGTTATATCGAATATTATTTCATCAAGGAATAAATAAGTATTTTCGGTTAAAATGCAATATATAATTATATATTAATTATTAAGTAAAATGAAAAATTATAGAGTATGTAAAGAATTAATAAATCAGAATCTCGCTTCCGATTTCACGAGATAAGATACTTCTTCAATACGATAAGGAGTAATCAAAATGACAATGAGATGACAAGGCAATATGCTACAGTGACATGCTAGTCACGTAAGTGAACGGTTATCAAATGTTGTTACGATATAGTATCTGTGATACTATTGCAAACGGAACTGTACTGCAATGGGGAGTTTGCGATGCAATTTTTTATCCCGATTATTCCGCATACACAAAGAGCCGCACTCTGCCGGCAGAAGACATCGCTCGCGAATTAACTAGGTAAGACGTCAAGGTAGATTAGACATACTCGTTTGATGCTTCAAAGTGAAGACTGTTTTTGCCAATTAACTATATGTAATCTAAACAAAACAGAGAAAGCTAAACCTTCTCTATAAATTATAAATATGTAAATGGTACATTTATCAAATATTTGGATGTTCTGAGAGTTACAAATTTCGTATCGTGAATCGAATAAATAAGTGACTTCTTTTTTTATATCAAAAAAGTTTTAAATGTTAACAAAATATCTGCTCTATATTTTTTATGCATAGTGATGTCCATATTCTACCAATATACTATAAACGCTCGTAGTACACACAAATTTACGCTCCACTTAATCCTTGTGTCGTCGGGTTCGATACGATGCGAAATGTTGTGAGAAAAACCGGAAGGGGATGCGCAAGACAAGTGTAAACCCGGGAGTTTGTATCGATCAGCTTTTAGCGATGCCATATAGCCTTTCTTCCAGACGAAACTCAGATCAGATCAGCTATGCCAGTCTGTCTCGGCACTGATTCCACCGGCGCCATCGAATTCAGGATCCTCAGCAAAGACCGGATCGAGGATGCCATGATCGTGCAGGACGAATCGATGCGCCAGGAGTGCATCGCGATCGGCATGGGGATGTACGAGAATGATCCCGGTGCAGCCGAAGAGATGCAACTGGTCTTCAGGGAGGTCATCAAGGACGGGTGTACGGTGATCGCGGTCGATCGATCGGACCGCGTTGTCGGCGTGGCGTTCAACAAGTTACATGCAAGTAGAAACGTTACATCCCAGCAAACACAGTATATAAATGTTATATACTTAAGTATGTTACATGTAACGTATATGTTAGTTGTAATTTCCCACACTCATAGATGTAACATTTTTAATATTACATATATTACATTGTAGTTATATTGTCATTATATCCCAAGATAGCACTGACTTATCAATACGTCAATGTGCTATTTGATATATAATTACAATATAACTACAATGTAATATATGTTATATTAAAATGTTACATCTATGAGTAGGAAATTACAACTAACATGGATGTTACATGTAACGTACACGTTATATTACCTGTTACTGGGACAGTATATAAATGTTATATACTTAAGTATGTTACATGTAACGTTATATGTTAGTTGTAATTTCCCACACTCATAGATGTAACATTTTTAATATTACATATATTACATTGTAGTTATATTGTCATTATATCCCAAGATAGCACTGACTTATCAATACGTCAATGTGCTATTTGGTATATAATTGCAATATAACTCCAATGTAATATATGTTATATTAAAAATGTTACATCTATGAGTGGGAAATTACAACTAACATGGATGTTACATGTAACGTACACGTTATATTACCTGTTATATTCCGTTTTATTATAGCAATGTAACAATTATATATCGGTGTTTGCTGGGATCAGTAGATCAGTTTCGATTAAATGCTCGACGTTCTCGAAAATAATTAGCCATCTCCGTCCATCTTTGATATTTTATATACACATATTTTATCTTTAATACGTCGATTAGATTTTATACACATTTTATATCTTCAGTATATATTAATAGTAATAAATACTCTGTGCTTGAAAGCTCCCTTTAATTATTCAAACTGATTGCGACGTAATAAAATATAAAACAAATTATAGTATTACTACTATTATTGCTAATACACTGAGAAAAATATAATGTTAATGAATTTGGAACATAATATTTTTTCATATTGACAAATATTTGTTTGACAGCCCGTGACCGCCGCATTTAGTTAGATTAAAAAAATTTTTTTTGGCTGAACATTATTTTTTTCTCAGTGTATGAAATAACAAATACGAGAATAAAATAAAATATGAATATAAAAATAAAATGTAAAATACACGTATTAAAGTATAAAGTTCAGGAGCTTGCTTATTATAGCTTGCACACAAAATATTAATTTTTTAAAATATTTTTAGGAGCCACGTAAACCTGGAGAAACGGATTCCTTCGCTCTTTTTGTAGAAAACAACATCAAACATCGTTCGTGCCGGGATCTGATTGAATTCCTCGACGATGTGAGTTTGTTACTTAAATCATTTTATACACGCTGCAATCAACAGTGTCAATATAAGTTTTTTTTTTTAAATTTCCTTGATATCTTAAAATTCTTTCGTAAATAAAGATAAGCTTTGCAGCTATCGCGACTTTTTGCGCGTGATAATTAAGCTTCAATTAAGCCATCTATATACATTATTTCGTTTAAAGAGATTTCACGTTTGTCTCAAGTAAAATAAAATAATTCTTGTGCAAAGCGATTTTATCTTATCGCATCGTTAATTGCGTTTGTACTTTAAAGTTTAAAAATTATAAAAGATCTAAAGTAGTCATTTGTTTTAAAATTCTAATAAATATATAAAAGACTTCAAAAATAATTCTTCATTAAATATAAAATTTCGAAGGAGAGTGTAAAAAAAGTTTCCGTAAAATATATAATTAAAAAAATTATATGCATCTATATTAATCGTTTATGAATTATTAGCAAAACGTAGCGCGTCTTTTTCTTTAATTACATAATTGAATGTAGACTCTATAATGTATAAGACTCTATGTTGTGTAATGTTAGTAAATCAGTAATTGAAAATTTATGATTTTTATATTTTATTTTATTTTTGTATTTTATTTTAATACTAATAATAATAATAATAGTATAATACTATATTTTGTTTTTTATTTTATTACGTCACAATCAGATTTAATAATTCAAGAGAGCTTTCAAGCATAGGATAAATCACGTTTTCTTTAATTACGTGATACAGTAGGCTTTTATAATCGTTTGATCTACAACATATTTATATAATAATTAACTTCAATAAATTTTATCAAGAATTGTGTTGACAGATGGAATCAAGAGTAGATATCTACGAGAAGTACAACGCGCGCGGTGCCATGGAAATTTTCTATATAGGGACAGATCCAAAGTGTCAAGCACAAGGAATCGGCCGACAAATCACGGAGAAAAGCCTCGAAGTCGCTCGCGGATTGCGCACCAGGAGACTGAAGCAAATCTGCGTGGCCGACAAAATCGTTAACGAGCACGTACGACCGGAAGTAGCATTCTGCGTCGCTGCCTCGATATATAGTCAACGAATCATGAAAATACTAGACTTTGAGATTCTCGCCGAAATGCGATATGAAGATTATGTACGCGGTGGCAAGAAAATGTCGGACAGGATAGGTGATTTACACAAAACGGTCAAATTTGTCGCCCGCAAACTTTAACGATATCGATTTCTATATGCTTGAATTTTGAGTAAACGGAAGTCGATCGACTTTATATAGAAATTGAATTAATTTTTAAAATTTGTTTTGAAAGGGAAAACAATATAATTTGATTTAAGAGTATTATTGTCAGAATAATTTGCAACATGATAATGTAACAAAATAACGCGATAATATATATGAAATTATATAAATAATAATATGTTAGTTTAATAAGTTCAATAGCTCGACAGTGATACGTTAATAGTAACGTTAAGAATATTTATGCAAATCAAAAAGTAGTTAACTAGCTGCTTATTTACACTGCCCTTTAAAATATTAAAGATTAATTTCATTAAGGTATCAGTATTAGCTTTAATCGTAGTTTCAAAAATATCTATTCTTCTAATTTATCTGGCTGCTAATAACATGAATAGAAAAACATGTTATTAAGTTGATTAAGAATTACATTGTCATTTAACTTTGAACTGAATTATAAATGAGACACACAGGTAGGAGATACAAAAATATAACAATGTTTTTTTTTTATATAAGTATATATATGTATAGATGTATATATTAATACATTTATAATATATATTTATAATATATTAATGACTGAAAACGCTCAAGACTATGATGCATGAAGACAGCATTATAATTTTGAGCGAAACTGCATTTTTATTCCTAAATAATTTCTCACAAAATTATACGATGCGACCTGACATCTGTAAGCGAAATATCGGACAATAATAAATAATGTGTATTATTCTTGACACAATTTGCAACGTCTTGACTTGATTGCAATTGCATCTGAAGGTACTCTGACAAAGCTACGAAAGATGATAACAATCTTATGCGAATTTATGTAACTTCCGCGATTTTAGCGGATATTGACGACGGAATCATTGACGACGGAAATAATTTATCTATTGCTTATGATATTTGTCTCTGTGTTCGACAATAATTACTATCATCACGCATATTATTTGTTCTCTCTAAAGGCGCCACGATTTGGAATTCTGCGCAATGCGTTATCAGGAAGACACCTAGTGTATAATAAATATTCAGTGAAGTCGAGATATATATCTATAAAGAAATCCATGCGACAGAGATTTGCAATGAAATATCTAAATATTTAAAGTGCAAAAAAATTATTGCATTTTGCGCAACGAATTAGATATTATTTTGACTAAAGGTCTCGTCAGTTTAATTTTAATCGATTAAGGACGAACATGAGGGAGGGAAATACTGAGTCTAACAATTCTTCAAATTGCACTTCAATTCCTTCATCTGAGTTCTTGGCTTGCTTATCCTCTATAAGTGCGACGTATATATTGGCGTCTATAAATAAATTATCGTATATCTCTAATTACACTACCCGTCGCACACACATATTTATGTATTTAATTAAGAGGTTAACAAATATGTAGAATATTATATAACATATATGTGTGTATATATATGTAGAAAGTGTATACGGAAGAAATTTGTTCTTTTGAAATGGAGAGAGCTCTGGCGCAATGTATAAAGAGTTGAATTCTAATTTACATCTTTCTTGCAACTAAAAAAAAAAAAAAAGGTGACCGTATATATTAAAAATTAAAAATAACAAATAAAATTATCTACGCCGATTTTACGTTGAGGTGAAGAAACGTCAGGATCTCTAGAAGAGAAAAAAAAATCATAAAATGGACTTGTCGCTTTTTTCTTGCGCCAAAGCCTTCAATTAGTTTAGTTATTTTATGCTAAACAACGCGCAAGAGTATAATCAACTTTATTACGAAGACTACTACTACTACTACTGAACATTCAGCGATAGTCGATTTATAATAGACGAAGCTACTGAGACTGCAAGAGACGGAGAGAGTGGCGCACCTAATTTTATTATCGTTGCACTCAGTCAACCGTTAATTACTTACTTTCTCTTAAAACGCCTCGCTATTAATGCTATTGTAAAAAATGTGGACGTATAATTGTTTTCCTTTCAATATACATATATATGTATTAGGGTGGTCGTTAAATTGAACATCATGTTGGATGGTCATAAATCAGCTCCAAATGTAGAAAAAATAATTCTCTAATTTTTTCAGATTTTTATTTTCATATTCTTATATCAGTTCATTTATATGTTATTTAAATATTATTTATATTATATTTTTTATAATTTAAAAAAATATTTAATTTATAATTCAGTTCTAGATAAAGTCAGCTGCAAAAGTAGTGAACAAAATTATTTAATTTTTCATAAAAGATAGTCATAAATATTATATGGGCTATTCCGCTATTTATATTACAATATTGAACTATTTTATATTATTTTATACTATATTTTCGGTATTTTCAAATAGTTTCAACTTTTTTTCACTAAAATTTCAAACTATTTACAACAAAAATTGATGACAGAAGCAGCTGTAGAATTGTGGTATTAATAAAATTATTAATAAAATTACATGCCAACAGGGAGACTCAGGACTCAAAATAAAAATCTGAAAAAATTAGAGATTTTTTTTTCTACATTTAGAGCTGGTTTACGACCATCCAACATTAAAATTTTGAAAAAACCTATATAACGACCACCCTAATATGTATATACATATATATATATATATATATATATAGAATACGATATTGACACACTTCCAACAAAGTTAATATTTCCTTCTCTGACTTACGGTCTAATTAACTTACAGCCTGAATTCGGTAATCGCTGCCAACGAACTACGCCGCGTGTCGAATTCGACACATGACAAATATATTGTATAACGACACTTACGTATTATTATTTTTATTATTATTACTGTTGTTATTATCATTATTGTTCTTTCGAAACAGTAACGCAACCACTATGCAAACGCGTGAATACACTTATCTTAAGTCGAGTCCTTCGAGACTCGTCGGTATTTTTTTTGGCACGAATAATCTTTCTTTTTTTTCGTTCATTTTGAGATCACTCTTCCTCATTCTGAGCCGCTTTTGAACTTTTGATTTTTCTTTTTGTTCTTTCAGAGAAGTTTGATTACTTAGTGATTTCATTCCGGGGAGAAGTATAAAGTCGGAATGAAAAGTTTGCGACAAGTGACAGATGTTCTGCGGTCTACAAAGAACAATAAAAATGTACAATACGTTATGAAAAAAATTTAATCAGAAAGAATCTTTTTCATAGATATATATTGCTCGCTCTCGTACACATATATAATAAACATAATTAAAATTATGTGTTTATGTTACACTCAAGAATTTTTTATGGATAAATTTGTTATTGTAAAAATAATATAAGATAAAATAAAATTTAATTTTGCAATCATAAAAATATATAAACGAAACATTTCTGTATTATATAAATACTTTGCATTTATAATCACCTTACGAAAAAAAATACATATAGAAAATTTGAAATAAAATACAAAATAATCTTACAAGATGAAAAATAATCCGTAAAAAATTCTTTAGTGTTACATAAATATATAATTTTAATATTAATAATTTTGTGTATAATAACAAAATATATATTTATGAAAAAGCTACTCTTCGTAGATGGAAGACTTAAAGATACATGGATAAAAAAAATATAATTGGCACTCTGATTCACAAGAGGAAGACATGTCTAGGAATTCTTGTAAACGGGATGGTTAACGCGATTTGGAAACTTTCATCCATTATCAAGTTTTATAGGAAGGACGTGAGAAAACTATTGCTACAATTTCCAAGAGATCAATTGCGCAAGAAGAAGAAAATTCAATAAGAAAACAATGAAAGAATTCTTAATAAAAAAATATTTTCTAATGACATTAAGTAAAGGAAGATTATGTAATTATTTTGTTGCTGAAAGCAGAATTTTGAAATCTAGAACAAAATATTGTGGGACAATAAAAAACACAACAAAGAAAATATATATAAAAAAAGAAACATGTAAAATGAGAAAAATATAATGAAGGAAATCAAAAATACGAAAGTCAAGATAAAAAGAAAAAACCTACAAAAATAAATTTTGAACTGTCAAGTCTTGACCACCTTTTTTAAATGTTGGAAAAAATTATGAATAATATAGTTAAATATTAATGTTGTTAATGCACAGTCAGGACAAATAATTATTTTAAAGAAATAAAAAATACGAAAGTCAAGATAAAAAGAAAAAACCTACAAAAATAAATTTTGAACCACCTTATTTAAATGATGGAAAAAATTATGAATAATATAGTTAAATATTAATGTTGTTAACGCACAGTCAGGACAAATAATTATTTTTTGTAGTTTGTGCGCTGAAGTTAGTGATAGAGTAATGTCTATCGCGTTAGTGGAACATCGTAGAGAAATATCACACACATATCTTACTCTTACTACCTTGGTATTTCCACACTGTGGAGGAGATATCAAAGCAGTGGCTGCAAATTTGTGCAACAGATACAGCGCTGCCTTCTCACAAGTTTGGACGAAATTCGCTTCGATATCGCGTGCACAGGAACTGCGATGTTGCTCGAGTGTGAAACATATTATCGTGAAGATCAAAACTGTCGACGATTCGATTTTTCAAGATTTTTCTGACTGTTCGTTCCAATAACATTCGTATTTTATATCGATTTAACGATACTGCATTTAATAAACTGTAGATATAATTCAACAGATCAAATACTCGACTTATGTTGATTTCAAAATAAATCGATGAATATTTTGCAATTTAGAACCAGTCGAAAAATTGCAATAGATTCATATGACTTCATCGTCTTATAATTTTTTCTTTTTCAACTTTTCTACCTCTTTTTTCTTCGATAATGAATACGTTCGAGTTCAAAAACTAAGTCGAGAATAATATAATCTTATTAGAAGTTCCTGTGCACGCAGGTTCGCAGCTAAAAAAGTACTTTCCGCTTATCCTTTGCTCTCTTTTACTTTTCTATAATCAATTTTCAATTACACGTAGTCTGAAATTGTTCAAAAAAATATATAAAACATCTTGTTATCAAAATAAAATATAAATCGGCTATAACGGTGCGCGCGTTTATGTTTGGCAAATACATAGGAAGCATTTCGTCGTTTTCTCTCCTTTCTTTTTCCACACATTATTCTTATTATTTCTCGCAAAAAGGGAATTTATCGATATATTGGCGCTATTCCTTATCACAAAACACGCGTGCATCTCGCAATCTCATTTTTCCGTCCTTGAAAAAATGCATTTTGCGAACGCACACGTCGCATTTAAAACACAATATGGCCGTTCAAAAATCTTCGGCCTTTTTTTCACCAATGTCAGTTGTTGATCCTAGATTAATTCTTATTGTAAATTTATTACACCATTATAATTCTTGCAACGTGAATAATGTTGACGATTAATCTACACGTACATAACAATTATTATTTAACTAAACAAAAATTAAGATATATATTTATATAGTAATAGAAAGTTCAATATTTTTACCTTATTTTATTTTCTCTCTAAATCTTATCTCTAAGAAGAAAAAAAAAAAAAAAAAAAAAAGAAAAAATTAAGAACTGACATTGGTGGAACTGATTATATAATCTTGTATAGATTGGCGAGATGTAAATGCGAGTTCAAATTTTACCTTCTTGATCGAAGGAAGGAACGGGTCGGTTTTTGTAGTTCTGAAAACAGTCGACAAAATATATCTGTCAAGTGTACAACAATAACATTATGCGGACTCGGTGAAAACTTTCGATGAATCCAGATCGACTCGACGCGCAAGAAGCAACATTTCGTTTCGTCGACTCGATCAGAATTCATTTGCGCCGATCAACGTCAATATACGAAGGTCGTGAGGCCGGGCCGAACGCGTTACAGAGAGATTCATCTGTGACAAGGCTCGTGCGGCTGAATATCGGGCGGCTGGATTGTCTGGTAAGGAAGCTGAGTGTCCCTGAAGTGCGACCTGACGAGCAGACCGAGACCCAGCAGCACAACGGGAAGACCGAGCAAGACGCAGATCAGCTCGCCCGTCACTCCTGGCGACCAGGAGACGGAACCTATTTCAAGGTTCTCTTCAGAAACGGCTCGTAATCGAATTATGCTGAAGCGTGCTTCATTTTCAAGCGTTACAGCCAAACTCGAGAGATATTTACAATGCATGCAATCGTCGTCTTGTGAGACAGCAATAAATGCGTACGAGTTTGCAGAGACCAGAAGCGAGAATTAAAGAAAAATTCAGTCCTTCGATAAAGCAAAATATTTCTGTAGAAATAGACATTTTTTTTCTTAAATTAAATATTAAACAGGGTGTCTAGTGAAAGTTGAAAATGTAATTTCAGGACATTTCAAGGAAATTTGCACGATTTTCCAGTGGTATGATAAATATGTCAAAGAAACTGAAAATTTTATTTTTCTTATCAAGTCGATATATGGTAAATTGCACGTTAATGAAAATTTATTTTTGCGTTACAAATATTCGATGTAGTATTTTTTATATTATATTATATTTGGAACTTTTAAAATCTACACAGAGAAAATTTTTTCTTAGAATTTAGCCTGAAAATCATAGTAAGTGTAAAACAATATAATATTGGAAGAATTTTATAAGAGTTTTTCTGATTAATATTTATCGCAATAAAAAATATTAATACTTTTTTATCGTGATAAATATTTAATCAGAGAAATTCTTATAAAATTCCATTCCACAATTACATGATTTATGCGCAACACACATTTTGAATTTCGTAAATAAAAAATATATTATTTATGGAGCAAGATTAAATATTTTTTCCTTGAATTCTCAGCTGACTCTTTTAGCTCAATATTTAGAAGCAACGAAAAAAAAAAATCAAAAAAATCTACGAAAAATTCAAATACATTTCCAGGATGTTTAAAGGAAAAACAAAATTCCCGAACAAATTTCACGAATTTCAAGAACGGCTAGACACCTTGTTAAATTTCCTAAATATATAAAGATTTCTGCGAAAAATAAATTCCTATTTACTTGTGCAAAAATAATTGGTATCTGCCAATTGCAGTAAAACAAGCTGCAGATCGAAGTTACATTGCTTCGAATTTACTTACCTCCGTGAGAGTCGACGTCCATCCTGTAAATGCTCCACCAGATACCGGACAGCGGAAGTGACACGGTTGCGACGGCCACGCTGAATACCGCGCTCTCGCATAAGGACAGGAAGTTGAGGATTGAGATCGAGAACACAATGTAAGCAAATAGAAAAGTCCATCCGTGGCTGGACACGTTCGAGCACAGTTTGCCGCCTTTGAAATGGCACATCAGTCCCTGTTCCACGGTACGGTACAATTGTACGGGCGACAAACCCTGAAATGACATTAAAAACAAATTATTCGATCGAATAACGAATTGGTCGTGTAAAAGCTAAAATAATAATTTTCGCTTGTTGCATTTTTTTTTCTAATCACAATGACATAAACTTGGAATAAATTCAGTGCGAGAAAAAAATTTAACAAGTGTGATTTCAAATTAAAAAAATGTTTATTGAGAAAATCTCGGAGAAAAAATTCGCAAAGCTCAACCTGTCATGTTCAGTCTCTATAAAAAAAGTCACACTGAATATTAGCTTGAAAAGTCGACTTTTCTTCGCTTTCTAGATACACAAGTGTGATTTGAAATTAAAAAATTGCTGTGGAAAAAATTTACAAAGCTCGACTTGTCATCATCAGCTGCAATCACACACGTAAGAGACACATTTCTTTTTGCGCCACTCACCCTGCCGATGCCGGGCAGAGTGTCGAGCCAGCAGAAGGTCAAGATGGCAAAGAAAGCGATGACGTGTATGTAAAAGAGGGTTTGCATCACCGGCGGTTTCGGGTAGCTTTTTGGCTTTATCGTGGGATCCGGATCCGTCACGTGCAGCAGTCGACCGCCTTCCTCTTCCGAGCCACGACGACGAATGTCGCGGGAAGACACCAAGCGGGACACCGTGTACAAGAACGAGTTGTGCTGCGTCGTCAACATCTGACACACGTTTTGCTGCTGAAAACCAGAGAGATCGCGGACGTCAGTCGTTGTCCGGAAAACGAAAATCCGCCGAATAAGCAAAAGCGATCCGCTTAAAATTCCGCAACGAAAAGAAAAAAAAAAGATCTCTCAACGATCTCTTTCATTGAAGTCATCATTCACTGAGCGAAGAATATTTTTTGTACGTATGTGGGAATTAAATATTCCTCTTTGTCTAATTAATTTAAATTCTATTTTTTTTTATCTTCGCTGAAAGAGAGAATGAGGATCGCGCGGAATTAAAAATTCTCTCGGGATCAGTTTTAATAAGAGTTACGTCACTATATATATATATATATAAGTATCGTTGAAAATCTCACTGATACTGCAAATAAATCTCAATGGTCGAAAAGGTCGACGGTTAAATTACCCCGGTGGTATAATGCCGCTCCAACAAGGTAAAGAACATGGCGAAGGAAGCGAGAGCACCCACGTAAACAAACGTCCAAACTGCTCGGATGCCCCAGGATCCTCTGGTGCCGGCCGTCGTGTGCGAGGAAACTTCCCGTCCACGACAACGAAATTCGTCGCAGAGACCATAATCGACGCTTATAAATAGACCCACTATTATGGTCGTGCTGGAGAATATTCGTTGCAGACTCATCACTGAAAACAGTCGCGGAAAAGATTTTTCTCTCCGTAACTTTTTTTTTATATAACTACATATAAAATACTTAAATTTATTTCGTATTTTATTTTTTTATCTCGTATAAATTCTAAAAGAAAGGATAAATCTAAAATATTTATTCGTGATTTTTCTTCACCCAATTAATTCAGTTTCCCCGAAATAAAATTTCTCTCCCGTAAAGCTATTTCGTTCATTATAGTAATTATATTACAGGCTAACAACAGCTCTATAAGACACTCACTTTTCCGACAGAAGAAGAAGTAGTAGACGAGGGAGAAGACGAGGGTAATGCCTTTTATTGGATCCTGTAAGTGGCACAGTACTCTATTCCGATCGAGAGATAGGGTGACTAGGATGCCCGAAAGGGCATACAGAGTGCTTATTTTGATCAGGCCACAGCGGGGTATCCTGACTCGCAAGCTGTTAGGTATCAGAGGCGGCGGCGGTGACACTCTGTCCGCGACAACGTACACCATCCCCAAGATGCAGGCGGAGCACAGGGCGGTGAAGAGGAGTCCTGCGAACCGTCGCAGAATTAAGAAACATTTTTTTAAAACTGAAATTATTTTAAATAAAATTGATTGAAAAAAATTAATTTATTTTATTTCCTATAGAAAATCTAAAAAAAAAAAAGAATAAATGATATAAGTATATCTAAAAATATTCATTCTCATTTTGAAGGCGGTGAACAGGAGTCCTGCGAACCGTCGCGGAATTAAGAAATTTTTTTGTTAAAACTGAAATTATTTAAAAAAAAATTGATTGAAAAAATCAATTTAAATTAATTTATTTTATTTCCTATAAAAAATCTAAAGAAAAAGAATAAATGATATACGTATATCTAAAAATATTCATTCTCATTTTGAAGGCGGTGAACAGGAGTCCTGCAAACCGTCGCAGAATTAAGAAATTTTTTTGTTAAAACTGAAATTATTTAAAAAAAAATTGATTGAAATAAATCAATTTAAATTAATTTATTTTATTTCCTATAAAAAATCTAAAGAAAAAGAATAAACGATATACGCATATCTAAAAATATTCATTCTCATTTTGAAGGCGGTGAACAGGAGTCCTGCGAACCGTCGCAGAATTAAGAAATTTTTTTGTTAAAACTGAAATTATTTTAAAAAAATTGATTGAAAAAATCAATTTAAATTAATTTATTTTATTTCCTATAAAAAATCTAAAGAAAAAAATAAATAATATACACATATCTAAAAATATTCATTCTCATTTTGAAGGCGGTGAACAGGAGTCCTGCGAACCGTCGCAGAATTAAGAAATTTTTTTGTTAAAACTGAAATTATTTAAAAAAAAATTGATTGAAAAAATCAATTTAAATTAATTTATTTTATTTCCTATAAAAAATCTAAAGAAAAAGAATAAATGATATACGCATATCTAAAAATATTCATTCTCATTTTGAAGGCGGTGAACAGGAGTCCTGCGAACCGTCGCAGAATTAAGAAATTTTTTTGTTAAAACTGAAATTATTTTAAAAAAAATTGATTGAAAAAATCAATTTAAATTAATTTATTTTATTTCCTATAAAAAATCTAAAGAAAAAGAATAAATAATATACAGTATATCTAAAAATATTCATTCTCATTTTGAAGGCGGTGAACAGGAGTCCTGCGAACCGTCGCAGAATTAAGAAATTTTTTTGTTAAAACTGAAATTATTTTAAAAAAAATTGATTGAAAAAATCAATTTAAATTAATTTATTTTATTTCCTATAAAAATCTAAAGAAAAAAGAATAAATAATATACAGCATATCTAAAAATATTCATTCTCATTTTGAAGGCGGTGAACAGGAGTCCTGCGAACCGTCGCAGAATTAAGAAACATTTTTTTAAAACTGAAATTATTTTAAATAAAATCGATTGAAATAAATCAATTTAAATTAATTTATTTTATTTCCTATAGAAAATCTAAAGAAAAAGAATAAATGATATAAGTATATCTAAAAATATTCATTCTCATTTTGAAGGCGGTGAAGAGGAGTCCTGCGAACCGTCGCGAAATTAAGAAACATTTTTTTAAAATTAAAATTATTTTAAATAAAATTGATTGAAAAAAATCAATTTAAATTAATTTATTTTATTTCCTATAAAAATCTAAAGAAAAAGAATAAATGATATACGTATATCTAAAAATATTCATTCTTATTTTGAAGGCGGTGAACAGGAGTCCTGCGAATCGTCGCGGAATTAAGAAACATTTTTGTTAAAACTGAAATTATTTTTAAAAAAATTGATTGAAAAAATCAATTTAAATTAATTTATTTTATTTCCTATAAAAAATCTAAAGAAAAAGAATAAATAATATACACATATCTAAAAATATTCATTCTCATTTTGAAGGCGGTGAAGAGGAGTCCTGCGAATCGTCGCGGAATTAAGAAACATTTTTTTAAAACTGAAATTATTTTAAATAAAATTGATTGAAAAAAATCAATTTAAATTAATTTATTTTATTTCCTATAAAAAATTCTAAAGAAAAAGAATAAATGATATACGTGTATCTAAAAATATTCATTCTCGTTTTTCTACCTTTACTTAATTTTCTGTGAAATAAAATTTCTTTCACGAGAAATTATTAAATTAATTTAAATTGAAACTTAATTGATGAACATGTTTTAATGAACGTTTAAAAAACGACACTATTTCGTTTATGGAATAAATATTTCCATCCACGTGTTTCAGCCAAATGTCAAACGTGAGAGGAAAATTAAATCTAAGAAGATCCGAAAAGGTCAATTTGAATATTTTCTTTTATGATTGTTATTACATATTGATATGGAAAATATCTTCCGCTTGAAGAATCAGGCATCAGTATGGAGAGCTCAGTCGAGTGTTTCGCATAAATAAATTACTTTTTTTCCTAGAGATAACTTACGCAAATCGGACGTCGAGCCCGTAATTTTGGAAATGGACGAATAAGACTCAATGAAAAAAATTCCCTGACTTTTTAGTATTATTTTTTCCAAATATGTAATTTGCATATATCTATATAATAAATCAATTCAATGTTAAATCATGTGAAATGATGTTGAATCATGAAATAAAAAATTTCAATTACCGAGACAAATTAAGAATGCGAAAAAATCCAGATAAATAATAGAATTTCCCGACTTTTTTCCCTGACAATTCCAGATTTATAAAATTCCCTGATGCCCGATTTTCCAGATCTCCCTGACCGCTAGACACCTTGATAAATAGCCATAAATCATTTTAGCGCATAATAATCGCGAGATGTTCTCTCGAATCCCGGAATTACGAGGAGCCTCTCAACGATCGATCGGTCAATTCTGATCAATTCATGCATGTATGCCGTACCTATTTTAAGCACGTGTACATATATATATATATATATATATATATATATATACAATACACACACATACATACGTATGTGTATTTACATGTTTATGTATATCTATACCTGTGTAAGCGCTGGAGACGGCAGCGACGCTCTCGAGATAAAGCGGATACGTGATAACGAGGACGGTAACTGATATCGCGACGGACACGAGGGTGGCCAGGAAGCGGAGCCTCTGCCAGTTCTCGCGATCGGTATCGAACAGCTTATCGCCTCCGGCCTGATAAGCGACATATGGCGACTCCTCGGTGTCGGTGTACTCCTCGATCTCGACGTCGCTTCCGGTGCAACGGAGCTCCTCCTGCTCCTCGTCGTCCATCATCGTCGACACGCAGCTCGTTAGGCTCGCCAGCTTGACGGCTTTCTCGTTATTCTGGCGAAACGAGGGCGAACTTACTTACAATTAGTGTAATCTTCATTTTTTATTCTCATAATATTTTAAATATTTTATTTTTATATTTAATTTATTTAATTTTTAATAACTAATGCATATAGCTTATAATATATATAATTAATATATATATATATATATTTATTATTATTATTATTGTTATTAATATATATAATATTTACGATAACACATTTGTAGCCTAAAATTTTAGCCATCGATGGATTTTGCCTTGATTTCGTTGTATCTTTATTTAATGCAAGTGACATCTATTTTCAACTAATTGTAAGTTATAAATTATGATATAAAAATAATCGTTTCAATTCGCTATTTTAAATAAAATAATTTGCTATATTGAGATCAACAAATCAAGTAATTTCTTATTATGTTTTTAAATGTAAAATAAATCTAATAATTCCATTCTATTTTTAAATTACTGATATTATGAGCTGAGAATTAGACGGTCGCATTTAAGTCTGACTGTATTCATAACGTTTTGAATAAGGAATCCAGCTTTGAATTGAATATATGGCAACCACAGAAAGTGTGTGATATATGGCACACGAGTAATGAAAGGACTAACTTTCACAATTTCGGAGAACAGTTTTTAATGAAAAAGAAAAAGATTCGATCAATTTCTTAACTGCGTCTAACTTAAAAAATATATATTTAAAAAACATGGATAATTTATTTTATATTTCAAACAACAATTGCTTTTGCCTTTACTCGAATTACATTTATTCATTATACTGTAATGTTACATATGTATCTATATTTATTTTTATTAAAGTAAAATATTTTTCGCACCTGATAAAATTAATTTCTAGTTACGATCCTGAAACGCGGAATTTCGCGAACCTCGCCCTTTTCGTGGATTCTAATGGATATCTACGTGTCAATGAACGACCGAGAGATAAAGACTCTGTTTGCTTTTAATATTACACTGTAAATGCATTCTATATATTTTGTGACACGATAGAAAAAAAATATATTTATGCGAAACATTATATTTTTTGTAAAAATATTATTGTGCAAATAAAATATATGGCTTATCAAATATTTTTTTTTCATCGATTAGTATTCTAACGAATAATCGGAAGCGAGTATTAAGTAAGCATAAATAACAAAATATCAATATTTGTAATGTTAATTAAATTATAATTATTTCATGATTTAATAATGAAGTACCGTAACGTAATAATTATAAAAGATATTACACACAGTTTTCATAACTTGATTTAATTAATGTTAACATTATTAAATAAATATAAATAACCCGATTTTTAATCATGAACAGCATAAATACGACAGAATTTATCTTATTCACATATTTCACTTGATAATTAAAAAAATGACCAAGTTTTCATTGATAACTAAAGAGATTTTCCGGAAAAAATCTCGTTATTGTGGACCACACTGATACAAAGAGAACGAAAAAAAAAAAAAAAAACCGGACACAAAAAATATGCACTGCTCCGAAAAAAGCGCCACATAAACAAAGCAGCACCTGTCATCGGGTAAGACGTAGAATCTCTCCTATATACCAAGATCGCTTATCAGCATATACACAGAATTATCTGTCAACGATATGTCAAACATTGCTGTCACCTTCCGAGAAAAACGAACGATCGATCGAGCAGAGCAGCGCAAAAAAAAAAAAGTAATTCGCGTTGTTTAAAAATTCACGCTTGTGCAGGAAAAATATCTCGGACTCACCCTTAACGAGGGAACCTAACCTGACACCGCCCACCCTCGGGAGAAACTCTTTCCCCGGCTATCCTGGAACGTCGTGTCTCCTCCGCGAGATAGTCGGCCACGTTGACGCGCGATGATGACGGATGACGATGACGACACCGCGGCACGCGTTAATCGCGAGTGATCGCGAGCACTGAGTCGCGCGATAAGGCAAGCTAGCAGAAGCCGCGACTTCATCCCATTGTTAATGACGAGGACAGCGCCTCTTTGTGCTGCGGCCTCTGCCGCCAGTCTGTCGCCAGGACCGTACTTCGCGAGCGGAAAAAGCAATCGATTAATTTTGTCGACCCTTACTCGCGTCGAATTTTTCACGTGGTCGGAAATATATTTGTAAAAATTAATTTTAAAAATGTTTTTTCATAATTAAATATTGTAATGTAATATCGAGTATTTTTGCAACGGGAAAACAATCGGTTAATTTTTTCGACCCTTACTCGTCGAATTTTTCACCGTAGAATCGGAAATATATTTTAAAAAATGTTTTTTATAATTAAATGTTGTAATGTAATATCGAGCATCTTTGCAACGTCAATACTAGTCCTAGAATAATCCAATATAATCTGGTCAATAAAAAATAATTCACATACCCCATCGGAAAAAGCAATCGATTAATTTTGTCGATCCTTCCTCGTCGAATTTTTCACCGTAGAGTCGGAAATATATATTATAAAAATTAATTTAAAAAATGTCTCTTTATAATAAATAAATATTGTGATGTAATATCAAGTGTTTTTGCAACGTCAATACTGGTTCTAGAATAATTCAATATAATCTAGTCAATAATAATTCATACACACACAACATTATTAATGTGATTATTATTAATTGAAGACTAAATGTATATTAATATTATTAAATATTCAAGACTAAATATAGTCTTGGAGAAACTATAAGATTAATCGATTAAATGTATACATTTCTCCTATAGGAGATAAATATAAATATAAAACTAAGGCTGCTAAGTAGTAACAGACGTCATAAGTCAGACACGTCTGTTTATTATATATATATATATATAATATTATACGTCGCATTAAGTAAATATGTATGCACACATTTGCATATGGTACGTGCCATATTCGTTGTTCTTATCAAGCTTCTGCATCATTGAGTAATTTTATATTATGCAATAAAAAAATATGAAAAATAATCGCTTGTTTAGTTACGTAAGTAGATAAAGAATTAAATAGCCTCAACAACATCGGTTTAATCACGTACTTTTACAAATTATTAGCTTAGAATAATTCAATATATATTTCAATCATATTATTTAAGATTTATTATTCACCATAATCTGATAAATATATAATTATTTAATATTAAAATTCTAATTATTATTAATTTTTAATATTCAAGACTAAATCTAGTCTTCGAAGGATAATAATTAAATTAGCAGGAAATCGTATTTCCTGTTAAATAGAATAAATGTGAATCTAATAAAGATGCAGCAGAAACAAACGTCAAAATTAGACTCACCTATATATAAATGTATAATAATAAGTTGCATTAAATAAATATGTACGCGCACATTTGCATATGGTACACGTGTCACATTCTTTCTTATCTTGCCATTAATATCATTGAGTAATTTTACACTGCGTAACAAAAATAAAATATGCAAATAGTAGCTTATTTAGTTACGTCAAAGTCAGATATATCTGTATTATATATAATACGTTGTAATAAATAAATATATGTATGCACAAATACACACACTTGCATACGTCCCATATTCTCTGTCCTTATCAAGTCTGTTATATTTTCGAGTGATTTTACACTGTGTAGTAAAAAAAAAATACAAATAATCTTGCTTAGTTACGTAAGCAGATAAAGTCCACCCACGTGCAAGCTCAGCAGTATAATGGATATATGTTGAACCGTTAACAGAAGGAAGAGAGAATAAATGTCCCTGCAGAGATCCTATCAAATATTCGGAATAGATTACTCGCGATCATTTGCCGCAAAATTCACTTTTCAACATTAAATACCCGGGATAATTAAGCTCGAAATAAAATTTCTCTCAATGTAACGTTCGTGTCAAATTACGCTTAATTGCACATTGAAATCTGAAAAATCGATCTCGTCGGAAAAATGAAATAAAAATTCATTAAATATTTTTAATCTTATAAAAAAGATTAAATCGCGAGAAATATTTAATCGACATTTTAAAATGTTGATTTTATATAAATTTTCTTAACGTTATGATATAATGTTTTATAAATATTTTAAAAATATTATTTAATAACATATTGCTCTCAAAATATTAATAAAATATTTAAAAAATGTTATTTTCGAAAAAATTGATGTCAAAGTTGCATACAATGTTAAAAACTACATACTTGACAACTATAATAACGTTATAGCAAAGATTTTTTGCTTCCTGGGATAGATCTTTTTTCTCACGATATACAAAATTAGAGAGTAATTTAAAAAAATGAAAAAAAAAATTAAAAAGAGATGACGATGTGCCTCTTGCAATATGTACGGTCTTGATTTTGCGCATGAGCATAAGATAATATATACATATATGTGCAACACAAGTCACGCTCTCTGAATTAATTTAGAAAATTCTGAATTATTCGTCGTGAATATATTGAGAGCAACGCAACATCGACTAGAATGCATTAAATCATTCCCTTAATCCCATAATGTAATGGACATCGCGCGAATCATCATTAATCATCATTACTTTGTGCGAGCATCATAATCGAACATCGTGCTAATTGAAAACTAAAAGTTTTTGACATATGTAACATCGTATGGCTGATCGAAAATTGTATATATATATTCAGAGATAAAAATATTCAGAGAAAACTTTGAAAAAAAAATAGCCGGATCAGCAAACTGTGAAAGAGATAAATATCCGTTTACAAGAAAGGATGTAGTGTTTTTAGATTAAAAAAAAAATAAAACAAAAAATTTTATGCGTTTGACAATTCTTGAAAAATTCCGAAAAATTGTGTTTTGAGAAAAGATCTTTTTTTTTTCGCGAATTCTTCATTTCGCATACAATTATAAACCACTAAAATTTACATGGAACTAGGGTATAGGCCAAGTGGTGGCTACAAGAAGTTGAAGTTTCGGAAAATTGCGAAGTAGACTGATTTTTATTCTGTCCACACAACAATGGCATTATGCGTTTCTCAATGGCGCATTTAAACTCGAGTCTGGCAATGTTGAATGAAGAAGAAACGTAGTATTAAAAGAATAGCGAGAGGATGAGAGAAGGGAAAAATGTGCGAAAGGGAGAGAAAAAAAACGATAAAGGAAAAAGAATCAGTATTCTAAAAAGAGCTATTATTTCGAGCGGAGAGTTTAATCGCGTGAATTGGGATAATAGTGCTATAAATCTAAGAGAAGACCGTGTAAAATCTGCATATAAATCCTACATTACTCTAAACGCAGCTATAAATACAATAACAATGATACATTGCGTCGATATTATGCGAATAATGCATTAAATATCTGCATTATACATCAGTATATATTTAGCATCGTTTTCGAATCTAATGAGAGAGAGAGAGAGAGAGAATTTGATAGACAATGTACAGGGTATTTTATTGCCAGACACCCTGTTAATAGGGAAATTCCTCAGGTTATTTGGAGACGATTTTTCCTCAGCAAAAATGTCGAGGCACCAATAATTTTCGAGTTATAAGCGATTCAAAATAAAGAGTTTTTCACAAACTAAGTGGAAATAAAATATTAATAAAATCACATTTTTTAATTAATTTCAGCTAGAGTTTACTTTAGTAGAATTTTAATTTAACATGGTGTTCAGCAGACTCAATGAAAAAAATTCCTTGATTTTTTCAGATTTTTCAAGACCAGAAATTAATGTTTTCCCTGACTTTTTATTTTTTCCAAATATATAATTTGCATATATCTATGATAAATTAATTAAATGTTAAATCATGAAATTCTTGAGATATTTTTGTCAACGATGAAAAGGTTCGAAAGTTAAAAAAACAAAAATTTTAATTAATTATACAATCTGCATTATGTACGATAATCGAAACATAACATGTCACTATAAATACGTTCAAATAAGTCATTTATTTGAAACAAATATTTAGTTGATATAAAAATACTTATTTGATATAAGAAAATCCTTTTCAAAACAAATAAATTATTTATTTGAACTAAATTTTTTATTAATTTGACAAACTTTTTTCAGTGTACATGATGATAAAAATGGAGAACATGCAAAAAATGATGACCTTTCTCGCCAAGCAAAATTGTCTCCAAATAATCTTAAGAATCTCTCTGTTAACAGAAATAATTTTGTCCGATAATTTTGGGACACTCTATATATATACATACATATATACAGTACAATCATATAACAGCTCTCCATGGCCTGGTAATTGCTATTGTTTGCGACTAACGGAATTGGTTGATTGAACCGACACTTGGATAATCGAAGTCTGGCTGACAAGTTAGCGAAAGCCCATCAACCGATCTCGATATAATGCCCGTATATAATTGTATTCCTATCAAAGGACGACGGAAATCGGAAGCAAAACGGACCACGAGGCTATTCAACCAAATTAAAGGGTGTCTCGTACACAATTCGATTACATTTTCATTGAAAGGAAAAAAAAATACCGGAGTAAATTGAGATATAAAGCTAATTTATAAGTGTTTCGCTAACTCTTTGTTAAGAGATCCCTTTCGTCGGCGATTCCAATATCGCGAGATGCTCTTTCTTTACTTGATCCTGTGATGGAAAATTTAAAAAAAAAAAAAAAAAAAACCAATTTTTTTTCTTGAGCGAATCCTCTCTAAGAAGTGAAAACCGGACGACTTTAAACTTTGAAATGAGATGCGAATTCTTTTGCGCATCCCAGGCGACTCTTGATGATCGCGTTCATGCTGCATTTATCAAAGGCCAAGTATACCCAGACCTTTTCAGCTTTAATGAAATAAACATATTGTCCCTCTGTCTCGAAATGTCGAGAGAGATTTTAATCAACTGATGTGTATTTCTTCCGAAACTTTGCAATCTTGAAAAATAAATCGCGACTTAAAATTATCATAAATTTCATTTGAATTTAAACGAAGCAAGATTTTCTCTGAAGAACTTGCTTCTTCAAAAAAATTTACGTCAATCATGTCTGTCAATATGATAATGTCATCGAGTGAAGATTCTACCAAGTTCGAATTATCTACTGTTCTTTAAGCTAAAGTTTCAGTCTTTTTTTGATGGTAAAAGTTACTCGTTATTTTTCACTCGCTTCTAATGATTGTTACGATAGAAATTTCCACTGAAATAGAAAATGTGTATCAGCCTTACGAATATCGACGTAATAAATTATTCTACGGAGAATTATTACGAGATCTTACGTACTTTACTTACGTCAACAACACGCACAGGTCATTAGAGGCAATAATTTCTAAATCTGGACAGAAATATATACGTAAACGTGTGGGAGCGAAGGGATATAATAAGAATATAATAGCTGGATTTATACAATATCGCGGGATATACAGTGTCGGTGATTACATTTTTTCTGCTTTTATAAATTTTTCGCCTAAAGCCCACTTTACACGATCTATAATTCGCGACAAAATTTCATTTATTAATTTCATGCCTCGTGTAATACAGAAAACACGTGACAATCAAATTATAACTAGAATGCTCTATTTTTTTTTTACGAATAGAAAAGACGCATGAAATATGCGTAGTGTACAAATATTCGTGATTGGTGAATTGTAAATGACATAAAGACATAAATTACAATTTAACATTTCGTATTTGATTAATAATTTATAGAAGAACAAAAAATATACGTGACAATGTCTTAATTTATTTACACGCGTGATTGGAAAATAAAAACCTTTAATATTTGATTAAAAAGTGTCGGTACTTTGGCATTAAGAAAAATATCTAAAATATTTAAAATATTTTAAAATATTTAAAATTAATTATATTAAAAAATTAAATATAATTAATAAAAATAAAATATCTTTTTAAAATAATTATTAATCCCGGGAGCAGGTAACAGGTTTATTAGGTGAATATAAGAAATATCCTTGTGCTTATATGTAGTAAAATCTATCAATTACAATCGAATATTTTATCCATAATTTTAAATTAAATTATGGTTCGTGTAGTACAAAAATTTTTCCACATGAATAATTATATTCATAATTTGATACATAAAATTATAAATAAAATTCGCGAATTATAAATCGTGTAAAATGAGCTTTATTCTGCGCTCTTATCCGCGAATCTCTCGTATCAGATACATGACGAAAAAAAAAAAAAAAAATTGTTTCGAGCTTTCTCGTTAATATTCGACAGAGGGACAGCGGATCAATCGAGATATAAAAGACCGATATGCGAGAGTCGACCTATCTCTCTCGAAAAAATTTCGATTTACGAGACGAGACGATAGACGTAACCGAAATCCCGAAAGCGTGGGATATATTGCTCTGGTTTCGTAATAATATATCCACCGCACAATACAGATTTGATTAAGTTCGATTTTCATCCCCGAAGCGGATGCAGTAATCTCTCGCACACAGAAACGCATTCCGGTGTAATTTGCCATCGTGATGCAGCTGCATTATCCGTACGCGATAGGGCAGCTATTAATTATTTCCATTAATTACCGCAACTCGATCCCGAGCCGTGATATCTTCTCTCGCGCAGAAATTAGATTCTAAATGATTAAAATTAATACAGACAATTTAATTAAATAAGTTTTAAGAGGGAGAGAGGAAGAGCTCGGCTCGATCGTATAGTTTTCACAGTTGGTTCTCTATAACACTTTTATAAAATTAAAAAAAAAATATTTTGTTACAAAGACTTACTGAAATCTCTAATTTTTTAGAAATGCCGAAATTACATTCATAATGAACCTTTACTCGCACAGAAATTAGATTAATAAAATTTGTAAAAAGAAACATTTGTTGCAAATTTTCAAAACACAGCGTATTAATTAAACAGAAATATTAATTTTTTTCAATTCGAATTTATTAAAAATGCCGAAAAATTACATTCATTATTAAATGGATCTTCTCTCGCGCAGAAAATAAATTCTCGATCAATAAAATTAATAGAGATAATTCAATTAAATATTATTTAAGGAGAGACTCGACTCGACTCGATCGAGGAATGTATAGACCATAAAGAATTTTCATAGTTGGTTCTCTAGCACTTTTATAAGATTTTAAAAAATATATACATTTTGTTAAATTTTGAAAAAAATAGCGTGTTAATCCGAAATCTCTAAATTAAAAGAAAAAACGCCGAAATTACATTTATTGTCACATGAATCTTCTCTCACATTGAAATTAAGAGTCGAGACTTGGTCAATAAAATTAATACAAAGATAATTTAATTAAATAAGGGGGACTTATAACTCAATCAAGGAATATAGAACGTTTTTACAGTCGTTCCTCTTTTACTTCTGTAAGATTTCCGAAAAAAAAATTTTATATATAATTATATATATAAAGAAATATTTATTATATATATATATATATATATATTTATATAATTAAATTATACATAAAAAAGCACTTTTATCTCATTATGTACGGACATATTTCATATATATAATTTTCCAATTATATGTATAATTTTATATATTTCTATATAATTTTATATTGTTACATATAAAAAATGTTTTCCCGGGTTTCTAAAACAAATTTAATAAGGATTTCCAAAAATCGCCGCGTGTTAAGTGCGAAATATCTGAATTCTCCCTCAACTAAAATTTAAAAAAAAAATGCCGAACTCTCATTTATCGAACGAAACGCTTCTTAGAGGCAAGTTGCGATCGAAAATGAAAAAGCCCAGGATTCGCACGCGATACGTGATTCGACGCGAAACGATTTGTCTATTGCGTGTCTACTTCCCGGCCTTTCCATTTCCGAGTCGAATGACTGAACACATCGTTGCTACGATTACTCGCTCTCTCTATATAGATTTTCTAAACAGACATTTCTCCTATAACGAGTTTCCAAAGCACGGTAAAGCCCGACGGCTAGTTAACCAAGTTTGGTTTTACATTTGCATCAATCGTTCGTAAGTAGCGCGTACATAATGTCGCTTTGTTACAGCTTGATATGACAGATCTGACCCGACGACCTTCTAAACGCAGAAAGCGCGAGTAATATGTGAATTAACATCGCATAACATGTATTATATTTGCTTTCGCGTCAAGTGAGCCGTGTATAAATTTCAGTGAATGTGAAATTCTATCTTCAGATATAATTAAATTCAATTGTTTATTAATTAAATTAGAAATTAGTTTGAGCGAGTATATAATGAATTGATATTTATAATATGCGCGTGTAAGGAAATTTTTAAACCTACAACTTTTATAAAGAACAAATGAAAATAAATATATCGAAGTATTTTATTTCTTCGCGCGTATTAATAATTTTTTTCATAAATAGATCTAAAAAAGTCTATCGATGGCATCGATGAAAAATATATCAATCGCCATAGGATTGATTTTCTAGAAAATAATACAGATGAGAGATCTTCAGATATAATTAAAAATAAAAAATTTAAAAAGTAAATATAATTAAATTGATATATTTATAATATGCGTAAGCAAGGGATTTTTTAAATCTAACAGTTTTGTAAAAAGGTAAGAAAACATCAAAGTTTTATTTCTTTGTAATAATTTTTTCATAAATATCTAGAATCGAAAATTTAATTCGACGATAAAATGTTATCAATCGCATCAGAGTTGCGGCTTCTTGGCATGTTACAGATGAAAGAGCTATGTACAAAAGTTTTGAAATCCTTTCAGATATGTCAGACAATTAATTAATTCGCTTATCGGAGTTTTTAAATTAAGAGTTAATTAAAATAAATATAATTAAATTTATATATATATATATATATATATATATATATATATACACACACACAATGTGTGCATGTTACAAGAAATTTTCTAAATCTACAATTTTGTGAAGAGAGGATAACAGATATCAAAATATCGATAATTTTTCCATGTGACAACTGGAATCGATGCTTTATCGATTTTTAAGGGAATGCTACAGATGAGAAAACTATGTACAAATTTTAGTTTTGAAATCCCTTCAGATATGTCAAATTAATTCGCCTATCAGTTAAATTAAAAGTTAATTAAAATACAATTAATTGAAATTTATATAATGTTTTTAAGGAATTGTATGTTTTAAGAAATTTTTAAACTCACAATTTTGTAAGGAGAGGATACAAGATATCAAAGTATTAATAATTTATCTATAGAACTAAATACAAATTTCAGTTTTGAATCAGATATGCCTTCAGATATGCCAGACAATTAAATTCATATTTATACAATATGCGCATGTTGCGAGGGTTTTTTTAAACCCACAATTTTGTAAAGAGAAAATGATAGATATCCAGATATTAATAATTTTTTCATGTAACAACTGGAATCGATTTTTAAGGGAATGCTACAGATGAGAAAACTATGTACAAATTTTAGTTTTAAATCCCTTCAAATCTGTCAAATTAATTCACGTATCAGTTAAATTAAAAGTTAATTAAAATAAATACAATAAAATTGATATTTATATGTTTTTAAGGAACTGTATGTTTTAAGAAATTTATACAATATGCGCATGTAGCGAGGGTTTTTTTAAACCCACAATTTTGCAAAGAGAAAAAAATGATAGATATCCAGATATTAATAATTTTTTCATGTAACAACTGAAATCGATTTTTAAGGGAATGCTACAGATGAGAAAACTATGTACAAATTTTAGTTTTAAATCCCTTCAAATCTGTCAAATTAATTCACGTATCAGTTAAATTAAAAGTTAATTAAAATAAATACAATAAAATTGATATTTATATTGTTTTAAAAAACTATATGTTTTAAGAAATTTATATAATATGCGCATGTAACGAGAGTTTTTTTAAACCTACAATTTTGTAATGAGAAAATAACAGATATCCAGGTATTAATAATTTTTCCATATAAAACAGCTGGAATCGATGCTCGCATCAACGATAAATGTATCGATCGCGTAAGGGGTGGCTTCTTGGGGGACGATACACAGGTAAGAGGGCCGTCCTATGCGCGTCGGGACGCCACGCGACGTCGCGTCATTGTCGGGGTAGCCGGCGGGTCACGTGACGGCCTGAAATCGGTGTGAAAACTCGAGGGGGCCGCGCAGTCAACCTCAGTCGGCGCGCGGCATCCGTGTGTGGCGTATCGCGCTCGTTCTTCGTGCCGGAGGGTCGATCGAAAAGCCGGTCGACGAACCCTTGACACGACCTGCGAGATTTCGTGTTCCGAGAAAAAAAAAAAAATAAAAAAAGAACGTTCGTTCTTGCGCACAACGAATATAAATCGATCGATCGACAGTGCGATTCGTGGCTCGAAGAGAAGTGCATCCGGATTCGGAGTCAAATATATATTTGCGAGAGGATAATCGATCAATCGAAATCGGTTTTTGGTCGAACCACAAGAAAATCGAAGAGAAAGAAAATAAAAAATAAAAACCCTCTAAAAAAGCAAAAAAAAAAAAAAAAAAAAAAAATTAAAAAATCAAAAGACGCTTTGGAGCAATCCTCCTTCTATCTTGAACATACACTCGCTTATACGATAATCGCTATAGGACGAGGCACGCACCTCCGTGACTGCACGCATTAAGGGCATTAAGGGAACGCGCGAGCGTTGCGAGCATTACGAGCGAACATCGAGAACACTTGACGAGGAGAAGAGGGATAATCGGGATCGATCACGCGCCGATTAAATTCAGAATCGAGCCAAAGAGACGAGGCGGCGCGGAATCGAGTGGCGCCCGATATATCGAATCGGGATTTGAATTGCGCGCACGATAATATAATTCCTGTATAAAATACAAATAAAGATTGGAAATGAGAAGATGAGGGTAATGGAAGAAAAATACAGAATCCCTGGGCAATAAAAGCCGATGCTAAGTTTCTCCACGCAAAAAAAAACTGAATAAATACAATTTCAATAATATAATGGTGTATCTTCATTTTTGAACCGAACCAGACGCGAATGGAACGATGTAAGGCGTAGAAAAAAAAAAAAAAAAAAAAAGAAAGAGGATCCTGAGAGGATACAGCAAATAATCCCGAAGGTCTTTAATACGAGATAATATAACAACCGCGCAAATTCGCGAAACGAGAAAGGCGCCTTTATATATATCGCAATATATCGCCGCGAAATTCTCTCGGCGGAGGCATCGTTTCGAGAAACTTGTAATAACAATTCTCGCGGGATAAGGAACTCTAGAAGAAGGAATAAAGAAGTCCCTCCTTTCTGGCTACACAATTGCTCTCGCGAGATAATAGAAGTAGTAAGAGTGGGAATAATAAACGCGGATAGGATAAAACCGCTTAATTCCAGGCGGGATTCCCAGCGGAAAGAAACTACCCTGGAAAAGAGAAATAATCCCCTTTCCGATATCGGATTAATGCTCCCCTCTCTAAAAATCTGCTGACTGATGAAACGGAGAGATCTCGATAATTTCGATCTCTTCGTCATCTCGTCCTCTCGACCAGGAGACGATCGAGTTCGCGTGTTGAATCCGCGACGTCGCTTCGCGATTCGATAATTCCATACCTTGTATTCGACAAACCTATTGTTAGATGCCACCCAGTTGCACTAGAAGGCTCTCATCGCATAGATACCCTCTTATTGCGGTGGTATCGAAAGAGATAAGGACGACCTAGGACGCGCCTTTTCACATAATCGAGTGCATCATGCTATCTGTTATCGTGCTTGAAGAGAATCGACGCGTCTCGTGAAAAGGTTGATTTCATCAGGCGATAATCGTGGCATGTGGTGCTGAGGAAAATCTTAAGGGAAAAAGGAAAACGAGAAGAGGGAAACACAAGAGACCTACAACGGGATGGGAGACGCGTCAAGATGCCGCGAGATGCGAAGTGAGTAAATTCTCGTTTCTTTGTAAGTTGAAATTTCTGAAAATATCAGGGTGTCTAGCACAGACTCGACGAAAAAAATTCCAATTTTTTCAGATTTTTCAAGACCAGAAATTAATTTTTTCCCTGACTTTTTAGTATTATTTTTTCCAAATATATCATTTTTTTCTTGAGATATATTTGTCAACAATGAAAAGGTTCGGAAGTTAGAAAACAAAAATTTTAATCAATTATGCAATCTGCATTATGTACGATAATCGAAACAAACATGTCACTACATAAATTATTTAAATAATCACCTTCTTATTTATATTATATCAAATTTTTTAATTTTATCTCTATTAAACACATTGAAATAAAATAACACGACGATAAAAATATAAATTAACAAACACGCTGTAGATGAATCGATTTTTAACAACACAGAAAATTAGTGTGCTGGGAGTCAAGGAAAAGTTTATATTTATTTAATAAAAAAATTTCAAATTATTGAGACAAATGTATAGAATAATGTGAAAATATCCAGATAAATAGTAAAATTTCCTGACTTTTTCCTGACAATTCCAGATTTATAAAATTCCCTGACAACGTCCGGTTTTCCAGATTTCCCTGACCGTTAAACATCCTGTAAATTGAAATTGCTGAAAATATATAGCGCGAAATGTTGCGAGAAAAATTTTCTCTCAGGTAACATACGCATCTTAAATTATTGTATACGAGAATTTTTTATATCGAAGAATATGGCCCTTATTTTTGCTAAATCTCAAATTTCACGTTTCAAATTTTTTTCAGTCTTGCATTATTTAATGATAGATATTAGTTTATCTCGCGAAAGAATTTTATCTCATTATTTATCGCAGTTACATTATTTATAATTATTATATGTATATTTATTATACTTATACTATAATTTATTATAGTTAACATTTATTATCCTCATTATATTATTTACTAACGAGCAAAATCTCCAATCGCGATCTCATATCTCTCAGGTCTTTCTAAACGTTCATTATATCTTCGTTGGATTTCTTTTTCTTTATTGCACTTTATTATTGTTATTCTCATATCATTCTTTTTTTCATTAGCATTTTATTCCGCATTTTTCGCTAATGTTAGTAATTGTAATAAATAGTCACACATTTTTGTACTGAAAAAAAAAAAAGTTCTTTTTTCACGTAACAATAAACAAATATATTTTCTCCTCTATATATACATAAATAAATAAACAGAGAAACAAATAAAGTATTATCGTAGGACCGTGCGAAATTAACGCGCACAATGTGGGCGATATGATGAATGAGGCGAGATTAAGACTTCATTCTTGCTATGCGTAGCGGGAATAAAAGTGCCGGACAATTTGTAAGGGAGCATCGCGGCTTAGCGACAAATTAATTAATTATCAAAGCCGCTGCCGGCGTCGCGACATTGTTAAATCGAGGCTGCAGCACGACGAGGTCGGTCGGCGGCGAAACCTCGTTAACGGCGTGACACACTAATTGAGCTCGTGAATAATAATTATGATTGGTGGACGCGGAGACGTGTCAGTTCGCATCACGGAGCCGCACTGTATGTTAATTCGAGAGAGCCGCCGGCGTGTTGTTATCCTCGCAAACGTCGGGTCGTCTTATCGTCCCATCTCTAATCCGCCAGACCGCGAAATCTCCACGGAATAAATTACCATACATTATGTCCGTCGATGTCGATGTCGCGCGCACTTCACGTTCGCATACATTACATTCGATTACTAATTGATGACCCGATGATGACGCCCGATGGGATCTAAGACCACTGTTTCATCTCGCGATAATTAACCCTTTAGCACATTCGACCGTATATCGCTTTATGACCACGATTCCGCATCGATAATAAATATTATACGATATAGTTGTGTAAAATATTTCTAGGGTGTCCCAGAACTGGTGGAAAAGTTTTTAATGGCAGATTCCTGGTGTCATTCGGAGACGATTTTTCCTCGGCGAAAATGTCGAGACATCAGTCATTTTCGAATTATAAGTTGAAAATAAAGGCTTTTTTTGGAAACTAAGTCTTGTGGAAATAAAATATTAACAGAACTACATAAAGATATATATAGTAACGAAAATTAGGAACGTGCTAAAAATCATGGCCTCTCTCAATATTTTCACTAAGGAAAAATCGTCTCCAAATGATACCAAGAATCTGCCATTAAAAACTTTTCCGCCAGTTTTGGAATACCCTGTATATTTATATATAGATGTAATTATGCAATATGGAACCACCAATCACTAATTTTTTTATTTTGAGATTTTTACTGAATATATTCTGACATAATTTGCAATAAAAATCTCGAGAAAAAAAATTGGTGGTTGGTTCCCCATATTGCATAACTGCGTGCATATATTTATTACATATTATATATATTTATTTATTTATTCGATATTATTCTTCTGGATAACAGAAATTAATCTATATTTTAATTAATATATATTTTATATATATTTAGGTAAAATATATATATAAAATATGTATTAATTAAAATATATATTATATATTTATTATAGATGTAATTATGTAATATGGAACAATCAATCACAATTTTTTTTTTACGTTAAGATTTTTACTGAATATATTCTGACACAATTTGCAATAAAAATCTCGAAAAAAAAAAAATAGGTGGTTGGTTCCCCATGTTGCATAACTGCGTCCAAATTTATTACACATTATATATATTTATTTATTTGATATTATTCTTCTGCATAACAGAAATTAATATTTACACGTGAACCAACAAATGTAGAGTTATTATTTTCAATATTTCCCGTGACGTAATTTATTTACTAAATTAGCGTTGCGGAGCTTGAAGTTCATGCAATATGAACGAAGAGCGCAAAAAGATTTTAACAAAATTCACCTGTTCAATAATAGTCTAGGATTATTTATATAAATATATAAAACACACGATTCATGAAGAATTCGGATTCCTTCGTTTAAAAAGTCACGTATAGAGATAAGCGTGCAGGGGGCAAACTAAAGGGAAAAATATCGCGAATGATGTAAGTGCCAGTTGTAACCAGTTCTCTGTTCTTCGTTCCGCGAGAAGCAATTTATGGTCGTGCGGGGCATTCCATTACATGCGTAATTACAAACTTGCACGAGGTCGCTTGTAAGAGCTACGGAACGCTCCAACACGTGCGGGCACGTGTGCGCGCGTTCTAATTAACTCTTAATCAAGTAATACGACTAACGAGCGTGTGGAAACATGAAACATCTCGCGTCATGTAGCTTCCGAAATTCCGATCTCAATAAAACGCGCAAAACATTTTTTCCTTTGTCGTATCTTATAGATAAAGCTATCGACCACCCAACGTTAGACATTTGTTTCTGAGCACTTTTCTTTTACATACAAATATCATTTCCGACGAAACAGAGTATCCTGGAAAAATATCCTCGAGAAAAAATAATGTATTTAACTCCCCAAAGCAACTTTATGTATTTTGTATACTTATTATATTTATTATGTTATTATTTATTATACTATTATATATTGTTATAACGGCAGCAAATTGTTTGCGAACAAACTTTTCTCTGCCCGAAAAAAGCGTCATGTAACTTCTGAAATTTTGATCATAATAAAATGCACAAAAAAAAATGTTTTCTCTCATCGTGTATCTTATAGATGAATCTATCAATCTTTCAATATTTTTTTGATATATAAATAATTTTCGACGAGAGAGAGAGAATACCTTGGAAAAATATTCCCGAGAAAAAAATAGTCGCATTCAAACTCCCTTCGTTTAACAACGCTTCTGGTAATGAAAAAATAGGTATCAAAGTACCTGAAGCAAATTTTAAATATTAAAAATGTGTTCATTATTTGTTAAATTTATTATATTATTATTTATGATACTATTATATATTATATCGGGAGTATATTTCCGGCAAACAAACTTTTTCCTGCCCGAAACAGAATACAAAAGTTCTCTGTGTTCGGAAAGCTAAAATAAAAATGCCCATCAGCTGATATAAAAAAATTATCGCAATATATAATATGTCGAAAATACGTAGTTATCCATACATATCGTTAAAAAATTATGCATCAACAGACGGGTTAAAAAGCCGTCCGATTAATATTCATACATCAAAAGCGGGAGAAAATTGGGACGCAAAAATCGGTTCACGTTATACGATCGCGTGCGTATCGAGAGATTAGGAATTTGCCGCGGTATTTAACATCCCGGCTCTCGGGAGCTTCGTGTAACTTGTAATTTAGCAGGATACTACATTACGAGAGCGAGTAGGGAGAAATGCTTAAATCGGGTTATGTTCGGCCTCTTGGATAACGACAAGATAAAATTCCTTAAGCGAGTCCGTCCGAGAATTAACTAAAGGCGCGCTACCCTAAAACTCGGAACTCACATTTATCATAATCGTGACGCCTTTATCTGCGAGTCCAAGTTAAGTGGAATGGACCTGACGTGTCCGGACGGATACGCCCTGCGAGCACGAATGCCCCGAATGTTTCGATTAAGGATTAACATCGTCTAACAGAAACGGTTGTTGACCCTCAGGCTGTCCAGCAGACTCAATGAAAAAAATTATCTAATTTTTGCAGATTTTTGCAAGGCCAGAAATTAATTTTTTCTTGGACCTTTTGTTAGTATTATTTTTTTCAAACATATAATTTACATATATCTATATGATTCAATTAAATGTTCAATCATAAAATTCTTGAAATATTTTTGTCGACAATGAAAAGGTTCGGAAGTTAAAAAAAGAACTTTTGCAGATTTTTCAAGGCCAGAAATTAATTTTTTCTTGGACTTTTTAGTATTATTTTTTTCAAACATATAATTTACATGTATCTATATGATAAATCAATTAAATGTTCAATCATGAAATTCTTGAGATATTTTTGTCAACAATGAAAAGGTTCGGAAGTTAAAAAAAGAACTTTTGCAGATTTTTCAAGGCCAGAAATTAATTTTTTCTTGGACTTTTTAGTATTATTTTTTTCAAACATATAATTTACATATATCTATATGATTCAATTAAATGTTCAATCATAAAATTCTTGAGATATTTTTGTCAACAATGAAAAGGTTCGGAAGTTAAAAAAAGAACTTTGCAGATTTTTCAAGGCCAGAAATTAATTTTTTCTTGGACTTTTTAGTATTATTTTTTTCAAACATATAATTTACATGTATCTATATGATAAATTAATTAAATGTTCAATCATGAAACTCTTGAGATATTTTTGTCAACAATGAAAAGGTTCGGAAGTTAAAAAAAGAAAATTTTTAATCTATTATACAATCTGCATTATGTACGATAACTGAAACAAACTTGTCACCATAAGCTATTTAAATAATCGCCTTTTTTATTTATATTATATCCAATTTTTTAATTTTATCTCTATTAAACACATTGAAATAAAATAACACGACGATAAAAATATAAATGAACGAACACACTGTAGATGAACGATTTTTAACAACACAGAAAATTAGCGTGCTGGGAATCAAGGAAAAGTTTACATTTATTTAATAAAAAAATTTCAAATTATTGAGAAAAATGTCGAATAATGTGAAAAAATCGAGATAAATAGTAAAATTTCCTGACTTTTTTCCTGACAATTCCAGATTTATAAAATTCCCTGACAATGCCCGGTTTTCCAGATTTCCCTGACCCTCGACCGTCGCTTAGAAATTTCGCAAATTGCTTGTTACACAGTGTCTCAGAACTAGTAGTAAATCTGTTAATGAGATTCCTGGAATAATTTCGAGACGATTTTGCCTCAACGAAAACGTCGAGACAAATAATTTTCGAGTTATAAACGATTCAAAATAAGGAGTTTTTTGCAATCTAAGCTTTGTGGAAAAAGAAAATATTAACAAAATCATATTTTTTAATTAATTTCATACAGTTTATTTTAATAGAATTTTAATTTAAGGATTAATTATGAAGATACATGACAAAAATTGGGAATCTGCTATTAACAGGTTTACTATTAATTTTGGGACATTCTGTAGATATCTTGCAAGATGCAAAATGTCAGTAGGGATCAAATATCATATTACAAACTTTTAATGATAATGGAATCAGTAATAATACAAAAAATCAATAATGTATTATATAAATGCGAAACAATAGCCAAATTAAACAATAGTCAACTAATTAATAAAATATCATATATTCCCGTAATGCGTTCTAGAACAATACTGAGCTCCAAACAATAAGTATAGATTTGAAATATATTCGGAATACTTAAAAATAATAATAAATTAATGATAAAATTAAGCTCGTTTTATAAATAAAATGTAATTATTTTAGGTTGAACATTTGTTATATAAACATAATAAATCTACACATTATTAAGCGATACGTTTCGATACTTGCTTATCTAATAAATTTTATCAAAATAAAATAGTCTCGTTAAGGATTGTTTCATTACATTTTATTTGAAAATTATTAATATATAAAATTTTCAATGATTTCTGTTAATTTTATCTTTTCGCGACTTTCAATTTATTTGAAATAGAATATTCAATATTCAATAATAGAATAAATTGAGAGTAAACGACTAAATGAAAAATATATCTGTCAAAATAATATCTGACAAAATTATATCTTGAAAATGCAATTCGCAAAAGTCGGTACTTTATTTTAACACGAGAGATATCAATGTTTTGCATTTTTCCTCGAGCAAACAATACGCGAGAAATAAGTATATCTTGACGAAATTGTAGTGAAATTCAGAAGAGTTTTGAGAATTGATCGATATAAATATTCGAGGGAAATTCACGCGTGAATAAAAATAATCTGATCATGTTGCCACTAAATTCGCGCCGATAGTCGATTCCAATGAGATTTCGATAATGATCGATTTTCGTTTATATACGCACATATGTCATAAATAACGCACAAGTGATAATGATCGACATGTGGACAGACAATGATAGAAGGGAAAAATGACACTCGATTCGAATATCGAAAATACTTCATCACTCGGGAGATCTCGAAGAAGAATTTGTCGACGCTCTAGTCCAGTAAAATTAGACTTTGACTTTATAAAAATTACAATCAAGCTGAATTTTTGGGGAGACCTTTATTTCGATGTTCTAATAAAATCCTGAAGTCTCCTTAATTTTATCCAGGGCATTCTTGTTTATGGGAGGTAAAAGGGTAAAAGGGTAAATTATAGTTTTTCGCCATTATTTCGAAAATTATCAATTTTTCGAGAAAAATAATTATTATCAAAATTGTAGCTCATAAAACTCCCTACAAAAAGGTTATTATACTTTTTTTTCGTGGAATTAACCGTTTCGAAGATATAGAACGAAAAGTTCGTATTTTTTACAAACTACAGATATTGCAACTCTACGATTTACTCAAAAACGATTGGTTGTGCGAAAAAAATATACAAATGTTTTTTTTAGAGAATTTTACGAGCTAGAATTTTCATAATGACTATTTTTCTCGAAAAATTGATAGTTTTCGAGATAATGGCAAAAAACTAAAATTTACCCCCCATAAAAAACGCCTTGGATGAAATTAAGGACTTTTCAGGATTTCATTAGAGCATCGAAATAAAGGTCTCCACAAAAATTCAGCTTGATCGTAATTTCTATGAAGTTTTACCCTTTTCAAGTCTAATTTTACTGGATTAATCAAAGAACCAGGCATTCAAGTCGCTTAACGCGAAGATCGATTCTAAAGCAGATACACACGCGCGCGCGATATTTATTTATAACCTCGGACACTTGTTCTTCTCAACCGAGGGTCATTCACTCGTAAGTATGTTATCGACTATGGCGAAAGTTTGGATTGTTCATTTAAAGCGTGCGCAAACTTCCCTCCCCCCCTGTATAATTGCCTCTCCCTCTGTTCGAAGTTGTGAAGCCCTAAGTGAAATTTAATCGAAAACACACACACTTTAGGCTTCCCGTATAAATTTGAAAATTAACGATCTATGCGCCAAAACTTGTGAAAAACAGGATAAATTTTAATCGCGCAATTAATTACTAAAATATTTAAAAAATTATTAATCTTGCATATATAATAATAAATATTTTAAATGTGTAAAAAAGAAAAAAATTATATTAATTAATATAATATAATATAATAATTTGTACATCGTATATTATAAACCAAATATTATATTTCTATAAACTCTGAGATATAAATATATTGGTTTTCTTAATATATTAATTTTTCCGATGCAGTAACTCGGTTGACTCTTATTAATCGGTAGCTATTTTTTGAAAAAGGTCGCAGCGAAATAAATAACATTAAGAAATTAAAAGAGAAACGAGAGTTTATACTTGGATGATCGCGAAGTTTAAAAAAAACAAGATAATTTCATTGAAGCTTCTCTGAGGAGAATTGATCTCGCGGATCATAAAGAAATTGAAAGTTTTAATCGACTTTAATAAAGTCGACACTTCGTTAATTAATTGCATCGTTGTTTGAAAGAAACTCATCCGTGTCACGTTCCATTCTTTGTTTCATTCGCAGATTCGCAAACGAATTGCAAAACGAGCACAAGTCAGAAGTTCTTGGTTTTCATTAAATCAAACAATTTCGAATGGTCTGATGTGCGTAAATAAATAGCGGAGTTTCGCGAAATCTCCGAGCCGCGTGAATTATTTTCGCTTTCTGCATTATATATCGAAATGACGAAAATAGTATAGCACATCCACGGGATTCGTGTAACACATAAATAAATGCTAATGGAAATTCGCCGTTTCACCAAGCATTTTGAAAAATATTCCCGGCGTAAATATGGTTTTCGCGAAAGCAGCTTGGCGCATTTAAAACTTCCGCTCGCCTACGGAAAAACTTTTCAGCGATACACGCATATATATACTTGACGCAAATAAATAATATCCAATTTTATGCGAATAGAAAAATATATGTCACTTCGAAAAATTTGCGGAAAAAATTTATTCCGTCGAATAAGAAATCGAATAGACGCTGTCGGCAGGATTGATTTTAGGAGTTTCTAAAAAAAATTTGAAGGAATATATCACGTGCGTATATTACGGGAAGTAATTCGGTTATGAGGGATGCGATTGAATCAATATATATCAAATTAATATTATTAAATTATTCTCTCTCCGATGTGCGCCATCGCTGGCATAACCGTAGAATTTTGTTATATGTGCGATAGGAAAGCTGCCAACGAACAGAGAGATCCAATGGACAGAACTCATTTACGAACTGTCAAAGTCAAATCATTCCGAGCTGTATAGAGATAATGGTATATCTATCACTTAAACATTAATCTTCGAAATAAATGCTATAAATAGAATTGAAAAAGCTTAACGAAAACGTGGAAAACGGCATCCGGATTATTTCTAATTATCAACTCGAGTGATGTAACAATTGATATGATTTCGAGGAAATATATTAGTAATAAAGGTAATCGAGCGCATTTTTAATATATGCACTCTTTTTCATACAAATGGCATTCCTTAATATTTAATTGATTCCTCGCGATTTCAAAAAAAAAAAAAGCTTTCCATTCTAAATCCAATGATATTAAAAAGAGGCATCAAAAATTCAAGCAGCCTGTTCAAATATCATCGATTTCGCGATGGTAAAATATGTAATATTTCTACTCTTTCTCTCTCGCTCTTTTTTCAAGGGATATTTATTAAAATATATATTTGAATATATTATCGAAAAATGGCTAAAATAAATATATTGCGATTAAACAACATATACGTGATAATGTCAGACGTGTGCCGGGATAAATTATCGTGTATAAAAACTTTTAATATATTTCTCATTTCGGCCAATTTGTCTTGCTTTATCATCCAGCAAACTATTTGTGAAATTTCCAACATGAGTGTTATGGAAAATATAATTTTTCTTCCATCGAGAAATAAAATAAGAGAGCTAATGTTAAAATATTACATGCAAAACATGTATAACTATAGGATATCGCGTATAAAAATTATTCAGAATTTAAATAAGGTTCGATCAACTCCTGCCTTTTAAGCTCACACGAATTATATATATCAATTTGCATAATTTATTCATAACTCTCCCGTACAACTGCATATAACACAGTTTGGATTAAACTATACGATATACATATTTTTCGCTTTATTTTACAATTATATTTAATATCTCTTCTTCTAGATTCCGCGTCGAATAAATTCCCTCATTTCCCGATCCGAATCGACGTTTGTAGGAAAGAAGATGTTGCGATAAGGCTGATTACCTACTTGCAAATCGCGATGAAGATCGACCGACTTTGACAGATGTTTCGACCCAAACCGGAAGTTGAAGAGGAAAACCGCAAACACTTCCGTCATAATCGCGCGCGACAGACGATTGAAAAATCGAGGAGACTAATCGGATTCCTGCTCGCTAAGTCGGAAAATCGCATTAGCGTTAACCCAGTTTGACAGACGACGTATGCCAGGTAGTTTCCGCTTCCGGTTTTAAAGCCGACGCATAACGTAAACAAAGTAAAGACGCGAGAGTCGATGCGATCTTAAGCCGTAAATAGCCGACCAAAGATGACGTTAAAAGTCGATATCAAGGCAAAAAGCCTCCAGTGGAGGGATCAGGACTTCTTTGGTCCTTCTGTGTAGCTTCGACCCATTTTAAATAAATATTCAGCAACGGGCTGCTCTTGCTGAATAAATAATGGAGAGAGAAGCATTATAGATAAAATCTTTTGCATCGAAAATACATAATGGTAAAAATCAATCGTTCTAGATTTTCTCCTTAGCGTCAGGAACCAACTTGTCCTTTAGACCGTAAAGTTTAGTAAGAGGATGCTGACCATGACTGTTTTACCGACTTTCAGTTCAAGGCCTTTTTTTTTTTTATTGGCTATACAGATTGAAAAATCCTTCTCCGCAATTAAAATACTGATAATAATGAACGGGGAGCGCTGTAATTTCGTATAAAAAAAATAAAAAATAAAAATTACAGTTTTTTATCGGTCTCTTGCATCAGCTCGTAACAATACTTATTTAATACAAAAGTTCTGCGATTTATTTGTGCACAAAATATGGCGTTCTCAATAGAGATGACGTGAAAGAATAATACAGAAGTAATACAAATGAGATTAAAAGCCTGTATCAAAAGATTCGTTCTTCAATTAATTATGTATGTATATTTGCGTGCGGAATCGATGCCGAGGTATAAAACAGCAAAAATTAATTGCCAAACAGTGCTCCCCTTTATTATTATCAGTACTTTTATTGTGGAGGATTTTTCAATCTATAAATACAATTAATTTTATGATTATACATGAATATTTCAGAACTGGCGAAAAAGTTTTTAATGTCAGATTCCTGGTATCATTTGGAGACGATTTTTCCTTAGCGAAAATGTTGAGGGAGGCCATCATTTTTAGCATGTTCCCAATTTTTGCTATTATGTATTTTTATAACTAATTTTACATTTAAATTGTATTAAAGCAAACTACCTAAATTAACTGAAGAATATAATTAATTTTGTTAATATTTTATTTCCACAAGGCTTAGTTTCAAAAAAAAGCTTTTACTTTTAACAGCTTATAATTAAAAAATTATTTGTGTCTCGACATTTTCGCTGAGGAAAAATCATCTCCGAATGGTAAAATATATAATAATATTACATAAAAATAAGTAAAATTATATAAAAAATAAGTGTAAAATTACACGATAAATGATGAAAATGTATAGCTTTTCATTATTTATCGTGTACTTTTACATTTATTATTTATGTAATTTGACATATTTTTTTATATAATATTACATATTTTTTTACAGTGCAGGAATCTGCCATTAAAAACTTTCCCGTCAGTTCTGAAACAGTCTGTATAAAACACGGGTTAGAATATAATATAAAATCAAAAAAATTTAATATCGTTTCATTGATCGTACAGCAAAAATGAAAGATGAGGTGCAGAATCTCGGGGGAAAAAATCCGCTTCTCGAGTTGAAAATGTATAGAATTCTAGAAATGCAGAGGAAAATTGTACTTACAATTAGTATCGCGATCCCCGAAGATATCTCGTTTTTCTCCAGCGTGGTCGGGTTCGCGAAATGCTTTTGTCGCGCACGAGATCGCGAGTTTAAGACCTATTGCACATGCGAGACCACGAGATAATCAGGCAATCGAGAGAGAAAGAGAAAGAGGGAGAGAGAGAGAGAGCGGGTTTATCGCGTATATACACGATCAGATAATAAAGAGAGAAGAGAGGGCTCTTTATTTCGCATTCCGTTCTCGTGACCTTATTCGAGAGATCACCGGATGAAGCGTTATTAATAATTGGGGCTTGATTAATCGAAATGATCGTACACTCTCGTTTCGTGGCGTGGATAGTATTGTACATTACATATGATATATCGGAAATAGTAAATAATATACATATATGTATGTAAGTATATTTTTCTCCCTCTTAATTAAATTTGTTTTCGCTCACAAGTATTTGTTTTACCGTTACAAAAAAAGAATGCAAACGTACATCTTGAAAAGTCGTTGAATAAAAATTTACGATTTGATTAAAGAGAAATTATTTGATAAAACGGGGTGTCCAGTAGACTCGATGAACAAAATTCCCTGATTTTTTAGTATTATTTTTTCCAAATATATAATTTGCATATATCTATATAATAAATCAATTCAATGTTAAATCATGAAATGTTCGGAAGTTAAAAAAACAAAAATTTTAATCAATTATATACAATTTGCATTATGTACGATAATCGAAACAAACATGTCACTATAAACTATTTTAATAATTACCTTTTTTATTTATATTATATCAAATTTTTTTAATTTTATCTCGGTTTTCCAGATTTTCCTGACCGCTAAACACCCTGTACATCTTGAAAAGTCGTTGAATAAAAATTAACGATTTGATTAAAGAGAAATTATTTGATAAAACAGGGTGTCCAGTAGACTCAATGAACAAAATTCCCTGACTTTTTAGTATTATTTTTTCCAAATATATAATTTGCATATATCTATATGATAAATCAATTAAATGTTAAATCATAAAATTCTCCAAATATTTTTGTGAACAATGAAAAGGTTCGAAAGTTAAAAAAAAAAAAAAATTTAAATCAATTATACAATCTACATTATGTACGATAATCGAAACAAACATGTCACTATAAACTATTTAAATAATTAAAAGTATTAAAAATATAAATAATAAAATAAATTAAAAATTTATTTAAAAGTTTCTCCGTTTTCTCGGAACACAGTAATAAATTATTCGAAGAGACTCCGATGAATAATTTCTAGTGAAACGAACCGAGCATCGGTCTTCTGCCTAACGATTCAAACATAATAATAATAATAATAATCTGCAATCGAAATTTGCAGCTTACATAACGGGTGCAGCACGCGGGTGTGTGCTATACTCGAGACATGCAACAGACGAATTATCTATGTAGAATTAACTGAAACTGAACCCGGGCACGCCGTCTTTCCGACGCCGAGTTGCTCACGCGACGCTATTTTAATCCCCCAGTGCATTCGCTAACTGCGAGTTTCGACCAACCCCGGGGGTGGCTTGCAAAAATTTTCAAGCGTGTTTTGCACCCACCCCAACGTTGTAATTGCGGCGTGCATCGACGTGTGATTTGTTTTGCCGATAAATCAGAATCACGCGCGCGCGAAACCCGCCAACAGAAATCGCTCTCGTTTCGGCTGATTGCTCGCTCGGATATTAGGTTCTCTCTCTCTTGATTCTCCAGTTCCGCATGGCGATTTCGAAGAAAAAGAATGAGAAAAAAAGAAGGCCGTTTCGACCCGCAATAGGCTTTAATGGCCAGCCGTTTCGACCTATTCGTCACTTCAAAAGCGCTTGGTTTTTCTTTGCTTTTTGCGATCGTGAAATCGAGAGGTCAGAATGATTAAAATGCGGGCAAGGTCGTTGACCGAGGATATATATATATGGTTCGCCGATAGAGAATTCTGTAAATGTGCCTTAATGCTATTTGAACCGTAATCGAGTTATCCTACTTTCGATTCTTTCATTTTTGATATCTCGTATATGAATTTTTTACATAGAAAAAGTACACTTTCTTATTTAATCGCGATTTGCCATGCGAGTAAAATGTGCGAGAAGATAAAAATAATTTTCGTATACATATTCATTTATGCATTTGTCCAAGTTTGCTGAGCGAGTTGTGTTGCAGAGAAAAAAAGTGAATATAAAAAGTGCGAACAAATTGTAAAATTTAAATATCCGCGAATATTTTTCAAAGCCATCAAGCTTGATAATTTAAGGCATCATTATTGAAACAAATATGTTATTACTGAATAGAGTGTAGAGTAAATCATTAAATGCCACAAATATTTGTCACAGTCTGCAGCAAATTTCTACATTCAAGTTTAGAAAGAATTTTATAAATAGGATCTTACACGAATAAAAACTCATTACAACATTTATAAAAAAAAATATACATTACAACGATTTAAAAATTATAAATTTTTAAGTAATCGATTAAATGTCCGATTTAATATAAAAATTAAATTTAAATTATAAACTCCGGGTGCGCGAACACAGTTTTTACTCTATACAAAAGTGATTGCATGCAGAGAGAAATTTTTAAATAAAAAAAAAGCAGCAACCAACCAAATAAAAGTAAATAATATTTAGAGAGTGATGAGAGATAAACAGATGCAGTGCAATAAATCTGTATATAAACACAATGTTTACCGCGGCTTGCGTGACGCACTTTTGTAATGTAAACTTGACGGTGGTCGCTATAAATAAATATATTCATCGAAAAAAGTATTGTTACGGTAAATAGATTTGATGAGAAAATGCAATGCAGAACGCATGACTGACGGGCAACAATTTTATGGTGCATCGAAAACATCGCCATCGTCAGTTTTATGACGCGTTTAATTTATCGGGCCGCGTTATGCGCGCACTTGATTGTAGCATTGTGCAGTGCTAATTAAAGTCCGATCTCTACATAATAATTAATTAATCGTCACGGAAGGCCGAATCGCAATCCCATTTGCAATCGACGAGACAATCGCAGATTGATATGTGCAACAATGCCATTCGTTCTCGCGCATAATTTTCTATTAGTTTGACACATTAATGCGATTACAAAGTACAGTTTGTCCTCCGTTGTATCAAATTTCGCACAAATCAATTAGAAGATTATTATAACATCATATATATATATATATATATATATATATATATATATATAATGTAAATAATCAAAATAATGTATTGTACAATATAATGTATATCTCGTTTATATTTTTAATCAAATATATTTATTGTGTTTTAAATAATTTTCCTTAAAATTATTTTAATTAATGTCTTTTAATAATCATATAAATATATTTAAATATATGTATATATACAGGATGTATCTAAATAAGAACGAAAAATTTTAGATCTATCTTTGACGAAAATTATAGGAGGTTTCTCATATAAATATATACTCTTATATCCCTCCCTGAGGTGTTACACTTTTCTAAAGACAGGTAAAAATTATATATATATATATTAGTGTTAAAATATTTCAACTAAAAAATTTTTCACTCGACACAAAAATTCATACGACGCAGATTATTTGAAAATTAAATTCCTGCCTGAATGGTTAAATAATGCGATGGAATAAAATTTACCAATATTTTGTTTCAAACGAGGTAAATATTTTATTTACGGTTTAATGAAAAGTTTCAGATTAATTGAGCGTGTAATAAAATGGGCTTTTGTGCGCAGCTGCTAATTTCGATTTATTAGCAATAATAAACCTACATACATATGTCTCTGGCGCTCTTGCGTTATTATTATTATTATTATAGCCTCAAACGAGCTTCTCTCACTATTTCCGCCCTCTCTCATGCATTATGCATCGCGCTATGCAACGAGGAAAGATTCGCGTAGAAACGGAAGAGCGCTGTCCTGCGTAAGTTCAGACCCACCTAAGAAACGGAATTGGATTAAGCGATTCGTGCGAGTCACGCGAGAACGATTACACGACGATTGGCGATAAGGAAATTATTACGCCGCCACATGCTCTGTTTACTTGTTTACCAATATATGTACAGTATATATGGAGGATTCGACCGAAGGGTGTTTCAACCCCGAAGCGCGATAAGGCGCAGGATGGCACAAACACGCGCGATTTTCCCATCTCGATTCGTGTTGGCCTCCGAGATTCTGTTTTGTTGAACAAATCCAAAGGGTGATAGAATACGGGGGTTGTTCTACCTTTCCGAAACGCGTGGGAAATTAATTTCTTCGACAGGGGATGTAAGAAAGGAACTAGAATTAATACAGAAAAAAGTTTAACCCCGTGGAATGCTTAATCTTGATAAAGAAGAAAAAATCAATGTTAAGAAAAAGAGACTCAACTCGATATATTTTTACAGAAATAAAGAGATTTGATTTATTTATGTATATAATTTAATATTATATATGATGTATGTTATATTTAATATAACATATATGTGTAATTCATATTTATCGTCAAATATTTATTAAAAGATATCAATTGTAATAATTTTAAGAAAAATGATTTAAAACACAATAAACATATTTACTAAAAATATAAACAAGATATTATAACATTATGCATATAATATATATATATATATTTTTTTTTAAATATATTAATATATTTATATAAATAAAATACATTAAATGCAATAATTAAAAAAAATAATGATACTTTATTATTATATATTAATTCGTACGAGCTATAAACTGTAAAATTATTTTATATTAAAAAAAATGATTTAAGACATGAAAGATTACATTTGACTGAAAATATAAATAGAATATCATATCGCGAAATAAACACAGGATTTGACAGCCCTAATTTCGATGCTGAAAAGAAGCGTAAGGGTTAGCATGCGGTTAGCATCTCGTAGAATCTCGAGGGCTGTCAAACACCGGGAATGTTGCCGCATACTTCTCTCCCTCGTTTAGGTAGACGTGACTATTCTTTAAACGCGGAAGTCGATACGCGATAAGGTTGTCCGTTCTAAGGAAGATTAACGAGCCAGCTTCAAGCCGTTATCGCGTTTTCGATCGCGAAGTTACTTAATGCTAACGTTTTACGCCCCGTTTAGTAACAGCGGAATGCACTGTATACAACACACGTTATGTAAATTTATCGAACGAAATTCCCGAAGAAACTCGTCGACGGCGCGCAAAAATATCCTTTATATCTATCCCCCGTTGCATATAATCCAAGGCTTATCAGGGAAATTAACATAAAACAAGATATACATCTATATATATGTGTACAATATATTATAAATATATATTATAAATGCTATATATTATAAATAAATATATTATAAATGCTACAGCATTTATATTCATCTTTTCCCTTCACGATCGAGGATAACAACAATTTTAATTGTATCTCGCTGTACCTCGATATTCGATCGAGTAGGCAAAACAATAACGATTAATTAATATTTGCGGCGAATCCGCAGACATGTGTAACCACTCCCGACAAAACTGACGCTATTTTTATATATCGAATAGCGAATGATGAAATCGAGAGAATTACGTTTCGCCAATAGAATGTCATTATAACTTTTGCCGACACATGCACGCTGTTTCGTTGAAGTGACGAAATAATTTACATTGCCCAATTAAATGGTTCTCTGTATGTTTTGTTTGAAATATATGAATAGAATATGTATAATATATATGAAACATCGAAGTATTAATTTACTTTTTTCAAAGCAGAAAGACCGTTCATCTACGTCACTTTATTCATCAAATTATCCGCGCACAATAGATCTTTTTGCGTGATTTTTTTTCTTAACTCAAATATTGTAATATTAATGGTATTTTTACGTATTATATTATAACGGGAATGTGTTGGAATTTCATGTATCGAGTGACATTCATGGCATGGCACGTCGTGCCAAGTGAAAAATTCTGCTATGTCGATAAAATTGGAGTGCGCGTTTCATTTTTCCTTCGAAACAAAATACAAGCCGACGCAATTTTTTGTTCCGCGCACAAAAAGGAAGAGAATGATATTTCGCAATTGCGATATATTTTTTCAGATTTCGACGATGTATAATAATATCGATATGCCATTATTATTTTTGTTTATTTAGAAAAATCAAGAGAGAGATACGATATTTTTAGACCAAGCTTAATAAATGCGTGAATTTAATATTTATTATTATTATTATTATTATTTTTTTTTTTTTTTAAATAAAATTTTCACTCTTTCGCGATCGATTCGATTCTAATATTTCTTTTCTCTGTCTGATCAAAACTTGACTGTACTACTGACGAACTCGCGAAGACGGCGTGTTGTTATATATCAGGAAAAATGATGATCCATGTCGACACTTGCATTAATAATTACGGAAGTGTAGCCGATCGAAAAGTCGATACAAAGTACGATGCGTTGCTGCATAATTTATGAGCAATTGTTATTTTACAGACAACAAGACTTTGTCGGCGATGACGCGTGTTATCAAAACTGTGATAAAAAAAAGACTGGATTATTTTTTCATCTTATTCGTCGATCATATTTAATTGTCATATACATAATAATATTTGCAAGACTTATAAGATATCAAATTTATTCAATCCCGCTAATCGAGTAGTATAAGAAAATTTGATATAGAATAAAATATACGACAAATTCTGCGTTGATCTTATTACTAATATAAATGTATCTTATTACTTTTTATTACATTCTATTAATGACATACTCAACTTTATCCTATTAAAATTTAATTAGGTCGCTGACTATATCGTATTAAGTTATTACAAGAGAAATTGTGGTCTGTCAGAAAAATAATAATTAATTCCAAGGTTCCATACACGACATTTCTGATATTTTACAATTAAAGTTTGATTGTTCATAAGGGAGAAACTTAGAGAAAATCAACCGCTCGTATTTAGAATAATTATACACATGAACTGTTTCGTACAGGATTAAAAATAAGTGTGTAATTGTAACAAGATTTAAACTAAGTGGGTAAATTTCGAGAAAATGTATTATGTATATATATGTAATAATAATAATAATAATAATAATAATATGATACGCAATAATAATACAAGGGTGCGCGAACTTGGCGCTCGAATTTATCGAGAACGGGAGAAACTTCCGGTCTATTCTGCACCCATATTATTATCTTACAACTCTCGCTCGCTTGTAATAGCAAACCGGTGTTGATTTAATTAGGGACGGTAATTAGAACGGCGTTTCCGAGATCAAGAGTCGCTCTATCGATGCCGGTCGAATCAATCGCGATTAAGGGAATCTTAAACTTCTTTGAAAAATCTGTTGTTTCTTTCCTGTTTTTATCGACAAAATGTGAGATTAGATAAACTATAAATCTATTTACTGGTTTGTTTTTTATTTAAAATTAGAGCGTTTCGCCCTTTGTTAATATTAATACTTTAATTTGTACAAATATTTAATATTAACAAAGGGCAAAGCTCTTTATATATATTATAAATAATTTTATATTATTTTTATATATATTATAAATAATTTTGTATTATTTTTATATATGTTATAAATAATTTTATATTATTTTTATATATATTATTATATATATTATATATATTATATACATATATTATAAATAAATAGATTTATAGTTTATCTAACTTCACATTTTGTCGATAAAACAGGAAAAGAACAGCAGACTTCTCAAGGACGTTTAGGATCCCCTTAAGATTTTATCCGGGTGTGCAAATCCCGAGAATGTTACGAGAACAAACACCCTGGGACGTTAAATCACTCGCTCGTGCAAGCAATCGTAGATGGCGAAGATGACCAAGATGGAGTTTCGCGCTCAATCCAGAATTGCCCGCTTTCCATCCAATCCTATACACACCGGAATTTGGTTAGTAGTAATGTAATTGGCAACGAAGACTAGGTATGTAAATATAGTTGCATCGCGCGATGCATTAAAACAAACCTCCCGACAGATTAAAGCTGCAGTAACCAGCGTGTTTATGACATATCACAATTAATTTTAATTAATTTGCACTCGAAACGCGGCGCACGAAAGGTAAATAATGTATCATTCGCCCTTTAAAGGGGATTTCGCTTGAATTTCATATACAATACATATACAGGGTGTCTGACATCAAGTGTCACGTCGAAAATATACAAGTAGATCTATCTCGTTATTTCGAGACGATTTTTCCTCAACAAAAATGTCGAGACCATCAGTTTTTCACATTCCCAATTTTTCACATATCTTTATAACTAAACCTTAAATTAAAAATTTTTTTAAGTAAATTCTACTTGAAATTAATTGGAGAATGTGATGTTGCTAATATTTTTTATTTCCACAAGGCTTAGTTTGTAAAAAAAGCATTAATTTTCAATAGCTTATCTTTTGCATGTTCCCAATTTTTGCCATCATGTATCTTTATAACTAAATCTTAATTTTTTTTTAAGTAAACTCTACTTGAAATTAATTGAAGAATGTAGTTTTGTTAATATTTTTTACATCCACAAGGCTTAGTTTGCAAAAAACCATTTATTTTCAATCGCTTACCATATAACTCGCTTATTTTTTGCATGTTCCCAATTTCGCCATCATATATATCTTTACAACTAAACCTTAAATTTAAAAAAATTTTTTTAAAATAAATTCTATTTAAAATTAGTTGGAGAATATGGTTTTGTTAATATTTTTTATTTCCACAAGGCTTATATATAGTTTGCAAAAAACCATTTATTTTCAATCGCTTATAACTCGAAAATTATTGATGCCTCAATATTTCTGCGGAGGAAAAATTGTTTCCAAATAAAAAATTTACTTGGGACTGTATGTGATCAAATTAAATGCTGTCGCGCGCCGTAACGATTTAATTAAAGTACAATAGAGCAGATGTTCGCGAAAAATTAATGCGCCGAATTTATTGCACTTTTCAAGTCAGACGCCCGGCGGAAAATTTTCAGATTTTCGGTTCGAGCTCGATATATCGTTTCGAAAGAAGTGACAGGACTCGGTGACAGGACAGGGAGAGTGACATAATATACACGTGACAAGCGGAAGTTTGCGGTGCGCATCGTGGCCCTCTATTTCCGACACGAGGCCTCTCTTTTTCTCTCTTCGACGGCGTCGAATTTCGCCCTCGACACACGAAAACTTTCGATTGCCAACATTGTTTGGTATTTCGTTTCCTGCGCGTATACAACCGATTGCGTTCGCAATACTGCCGTGTGGGTAGAATTCGATTTTCCCGGTAGGCCAGGAAATTAAATTTTTGCGAAGAGACGTAGTCGCAAGCCGCGAAGCGTGTCCTCGGAAAATGAGAATGTAACAATTAAAACACGTGACAAGAGAGGATTTAATTGAATGCTTGTTGAATTTTACAGAGCGCATTTTGTTTTTTCCGAATTATTTTCATTATTAATCAGTGACACAATTATAATTTATTTTTAAGAAAAAAATTCTTTTTTCAGAGGTTTTATTTAGGTTAATTATTTATTTGATATTTTGTAAGAAAAATATTCTATCTCTGTGTTTTTGAAGTCCAAATATTTAATAAAGCGTTACAATTTATTATAGCAATATATGGATAGTAGAATCCAATTAATGCACAAAACCTGTTCTAAATATCACAATTCACAAAGTTACAAATTTATTGAACTTAAACGCTGCAAAAGTTGTATATGTATTTATATTTTTATTTTTTCGTCAAGATTCTCGAGTTGATAAAAACAATTTTCAAACAACTGTTCCGCAGATAGGATAAACGAAGCAGTTATCGCGAGATGAATTGTTCTTTTGTAAGACCATCAACGAAAGCGCTTTACTGCGCGTTCGTAGTTTTCATGTATATCTTCGTGAATGTGATTAGCGAGTCTGTATACTACACTAATTGACGATGAAACTCGTTGGCATCCTACTTAGTCTTGCGTCGAGTTTGACACATTCATCTAGTGTCATCGTTCCGTTCGTTAATTTTTTTTTTTTCCAATATACAGAGTATATCTCTGAAATTTTATATCTAAATTGAGCGATACAAAAAAAAAAAAAGAGATATAAATATATCGGAACGCGATTCTAATTTTCAAATAAATTCGAAATATCCGAATACATCGAATTACGTTTCTACTGCTCGGCATAGATCGATTCGTGGAATTGTTCGTGTAACCTCTTAATTACTTTTTAATCGAATGCCGCTTTTTCTACTGTAGGTACAACATTTTTGCGATTGCCTTTGACACTTTCGATCAAATGCCGTTTTCATCGAGACAAAGAACGAGAACGAGTATATCGAGTCATTAAATACTTTATAACGCGTATCTACTGTTATTCCCGTGGTGAGAGACGTACTTTTCATCCCCGTCGCAAGTTCTAAAGTAATGAAAACTTTAATGGAATTTAGTACTGTACTCTACGCCAGCCTTTCCTTTTCCGATTAAGCGACAAACGTCCGCTTAACTCCCTTCGGGATCGACGAATCGTACGAAAATAAAAATAATTTGAAAATCGACGATAATCGTTACGATAAAAGATTCAACGATATATCTCTTGTCGCGATAAAAAAATTATCGCCAGATTTTTAGTTCAAATTAAACGCAACGTAATAATTATACTGTAAAAAAATTTTGTAAAATTACATTAAAAATATGTAAAATTACATAAATAATAAATGTAAAATTACACGATAAATAATGAAAAGATAAATATTTTTATTATTTATCGTGTAATTTTACACTTATTATTTATGTAATATATTACATATTTTTTTACAGTGTAGTGCACTGAAAAAAATGTGTTAACTTGACTAAACCTTTCAACTAAATTACTATTTTGTTAATTGAACATATTATAACGTAGTATTTCAATCAAATATACATGTAACATTCAATTTAAATATTTGTATATGTTTAATTAACAAAATAATATTTAATATTAAGAATATTATAATATAATGAAATAATATTTAGTTGAAAAGTTTACTCAAGTTTACAAATTTTTTTTCAATATAGAATATAAAATAGAAAGAAAAATAACGAAAAAAATTTGTTGAATAAAGTCGATTCTGAGATTATATATACGTGACATCTTTTATATATATAAGTCGTTCGTTCTATATATATTTTTGTTAAAATCCAGGACATATTAAATCGTTATAAATAGATTTTGACGCGATATAATTTGATTTTCCGAAAATAATTTTTGAAAAAAAGCGTTCGAGAAATAGAAAAAGTGAATAAAATAATCGGGAAAATGACATCCGACAAAGAGAGATATTTGCAATTTCGAGGCAATAAATTACTTTCGCCTATCGATCTCTTGCACTTCGCTATATAACATAATACACACGCATCAGGTTGTATGTCGCCGGTATTAATAATTGCTTCGCCAGTATCACAATATCATGCGCGTCCCATAATCAATTTCTCCCGAAGTTTATTCCACTACACGACGACAGTCGGAATAATTATATTTGTTGCGGCTAATTCACCGGTCGCGAAAGTGCGACGTTATGAATTTCAAACTGCGGAAATTAACACACAGTATCGATAGATACAGCACGAGGCGCAAATAAATTCGCAGTTAGAAGGCAAATATTATCACACACGTGTATTATTTTTATATACACAAGAACAGTAATTCCGCTATAAATCGGCACGTGTAAAAAATTTTTTTACAGATAGATAAGTATACGTGGTCATAAAAATATTTTTTATCGTCTACGCACGATTTTAGATATCGTTCGTGAATTTCTCGATTTATATTTATCGGGGAATTTTTAGAAAAATAAATTATAAAAAATATTATATTCGATAAAAAATACAATTTATGATTATTTCAAAAAATAATTTTAGAAAATATAACTGTCGTTAGATAAAGAAAGAGGAAATAAAGTTTATTACTGTAATAATTATATTTAGCTCGTCGCGTGATATTTCGAAAAAAAAAAGAAAAAAAAATCGAAGAATTATTATCTCGGACGAAACAATTTCTCTTAATCTCTTTTTCTCTATCGTGTGCGCAGCTAGGATTTTTCCCTTGGTCGTGAACATAAGCGGTAGAGAAACCTGAAAATTATTTGTCTAGACGCGATACGGGTGTTGTGAACTCTATAGTTACAACGAGTGAAATTTCTCTTCGAGTAAAATCGTCCCATGGTGCGAGAAATGACACGTGTCCCTCGGGATGGTCAGTCCTTTCAACAACGATTATGTTATGTCTGCGGAAAATTAGATGGAATTTGCGAGACTATATACACATACGTGACAATGAAAAATTAAATTAAATTGTTATCGCGAAACACGGCTGCTCGAATTAATTACTATATATTTTTCGAGATTTATCAATTATTCGTCGAATTTTTAATGATTTCTTTCTCGAGCAATTTTATTCAGCAATCTTTCCAAATGATTTTCAACGGTCTAGAAAAAGAGATTAATAAAGAGAGATTACACGAATATTTCAGAGGATCTTTATATAGAAATATCCTCAGCATCGTAGTTTTTCGAAAGAAATAAAACGCTTATCGTACTGAATAAACTCTCGGAAAGCAGATTCGCGGTAATAAAATATAATGTTACTCCAGAAACGCTAAAGACTTGATGGAAATGGCTTTAGCGTCTCGCGCATATTGCATCTCGCATTATTGCAATCACGCTTGAAAACATTCTATTTTTAGGTAAGCTTTCATCATAACTTTTTCATCGTCAGATACCTGCAAAACTATAGTATACTTGCAAAGAAAATGCGAAATGCACAGATATGGTGCGAATATATGTATATTATACCGCAGTAACTTTGTATCGCGCTACTTAAAACTTAACGAGACACGAGGTATATACATATATCTAAAAGCTCTTTCGCAATAGTACGCGAATCATTATATATTGACGACGTTACCTTGAACGTTAAGTTGTGTGCATCGAGTATTAATTAATTAATTTACGACATGATCGAAGCACTCACTGTAATTAGTCGAATAAGCGATCGCAAAAACATGTCGACGTCGAGAGAGATATAAATGTATATAAGAGAGAGAAAGGAAGAATCCGAGGTTGGTAATTTTTCGCACAAGGGTTAGGTAATCCAAAGGAAATTTTGGGTAATCCAAGGTACACTGTAAAAAAATATGTAATATATTACACAAAAATATGTAAAATTACATAAATAATAAGTGTAAAATTACACGATAAATAATAAAAATGTTTACCTTTTCATTATTTATCGTGTAATTTTACATTTATTATTTATGTAATTTTACATATTTTTAATGTAATTTTACAAAATTTTTTTACAGTGTATTTTTTAGTAATTCTATAAATAATCTATAATAATCTTAGGTAATCTTGGGCAATCTAATAAGTAATCTAAGGATAATGTCAAATAATCTGTAGGTAATTCTAGGTATTCTTAAGATAGTTTGAGGTAATCTAAGGTAATCTTGAATTTTTGAAGTTAGTAAAAATTATTGATAAATCGATGTTCTCGAAGATATTTGGAAAAATCTGGGATAATCTTAGAAAATTTGAGGTAATTTTAAATAATAAGGTAGTATTAGGTATTCTGAGATATAATTTAAAGGAAATCCATATCCAGGGTAATATTTTGTGCACTATAATCCCTAGTGACTCCTCGGAAGAATCTTACTATAGTAATTTTCTTTTTGTACAGGAGAAACATGAAGTAACAGAAAGCGGTCCATTGTTGCCCCAGAGGGCTTTCTGGAGGCAAAAGACCTGGTGACACGGGAGAAAATACGGCATGGATTTCCCGAAACGAGAATGGAGTCAAAGGCTTAGTCTTCGCGGTAGCCGAAGAGCTTACGAGGTAACTATTCCATCGAGAGTTGCATTATTTAGAACATCGAGACACATTATCGAGACACGCGCGCATAAAATATATTATTATAAGTCAGGGTTGGGCAGATACTTCGAAACAAAATATTTAAATACAAGATACTCTTTGACATTTACATTTAAATACATTTATAAATATACTTTTAAATACAATTATTTAAGAAATTTTTTTATTATATACTATATACTTAATATTGAAGCAATTACAAAAAGATTATTTACTATTATTTAAAAAATGAAATTTTAAATACAATTATTTAAAAAATTTTTTTATTATATACTATATACTATATACTATATACTTAATATTGAAGCAATTACAAATAGTATAAGTATATAGTATATAATAAAAAAATTTTTTAAATAATTGTATTTAAAAGTATATTTATAAATGTATTAAAACATTTCATCTTTTAAATAAACTAAATTAGTAGAACATAATAAATTATACATGTGCACTAAAAAAATTAACTTGATTAAACCTCTCAACTAAATATTATTTTGTTAATTGAACATATAAAAATATTTAAATTAAGTATATTGATCTCACAAAAAAACATATATTTGACTTAAAAACTAATATATGTTCAATTAATAAAATAGTAATTTAGTAGAAAGGTTTAGTCAAGTTAACAATTTTTTAATATTTAGTGCGGCATTTATTCGCTAATTTTTTTTTTGCAAGACTCGACAAATTAATTTCGTATATAATTTATCGTGTTCTGATAATTCGACTTGATAACTTAATACCCGTTCTTAAGTAATATTTTCGATATTTCATTCTAATCGCGACAATTTCCTCTTAGGCTTTAAGCTTAAATACCGTAAAAATAATATTAATAAGATTTTTCTTTTTTTTTCCTAACACGTACTCACGTTTGAGAATTGCATTTAATATTCCAGCTTTGTATTATCGATTATAATTATCACTCCTAATTGCGTGCCGTGCTATACATTCTACGATTGCAGATAAAAAGAAATGAAGTGAAGACTGCGTGTGCAAATTGCACATGTGCAAGGGATGCATGCCTCTTGCATACATTATTCATAAGAGGGTTTCCCGTTCTAAAAACTAAACGTTCGTGTGTTGAACTCGTCGTATCATGCATTAAAGCGTACTTTTCATGTGTCGTCACGAGATATCATGTTATAAAAGCGTTTCAAACAAGATCGAACGTATGTATGGCGCCTGTATTATTTCCGGAGCGTACGTATAATTGCTTTATGTTATATATCTCCCGATAATTACAGATTGACATAAACGTAATTCAATCGTTGCATGTGCACATTCGTAATAAAATTTATATTGTCATTACTTTCATCAATATTAATATCGATATTAATATCGTATATATTCGAGAGCATAAAATTATTCTATACGCTATGACATACTATAATATACACTCGCTATTAAAATAAAGTATGCAACGATATGACAATATAATAATATAATGGCGTCTGCATGTGTGGAAATAAATTTTCAAATCCAATATTCTGTTAATTTGCACAATGAAAAAGATATGTAAATCTAGATTAAAGAAACATTATTATGCTAGCAAATAGAGCTTATATCACATACATATATATAATAATATCCATGGAGAAACTTTTTTTTTCATTCTTTTATACATAAAATAATTCCTAACGTATATACAATAATCGAAAATATTTTTACAATTTTGATATAAAGAAAAATTTTTGGTTTATTTTTTTTGTAAAAATATTTTTGATTATTACATACGTCGCGAATTATTTTAAAAAATTTTGGTCTACATGGAGATTTCGGAGACGAACTTTTATTACAAATTATAGAGATATAACAACGTGCCAGGTGGCGTGTTATCAACCCCTCGCGAAACACACATTGCGCGCATATGTTAAGAACGCGTCGACGAAGGATAAAGGCATTACGGTACTAGATGTTCCGAATGTTTAGAATTTTATCTAGCTTTCATGAGCGGACACCGAACGTCCATTAACGCGTTTCAGTTCGTTTTATCGTCACAAGGCGCTTCAACAAACGTATCGCTAATTTGACGTTTCGTTAAGAATTTATATATATATTATTTATATATATATTTTTTTTATTTTTAGAAACTGCTTTAAACACATTATGAATATGACAATTTTTAATCGTACAAAATTTGAAATTTTAATGCAACGAGACGAGCAGAAATAAAATCAGTTATTATACATATAATATAATCCGATTGTCTTATGATGTATTCGCGATTTGACAGATGGGATGAAAACGTGGAGCTCGGCAGAATAGATAGCTTATTGCGAATTCGGATGTGAGTAGGATGAAGTAGTGCGCACTAATGCACATTAATGGTCGTCGTATTGATGCAAATTGACGCAAAGACGTATACATGGTAATTTGTATTATCATACGTAAGCAGTGTTGGATTTGCAAGACGCATAATTTATCACACTCATTCAAATAAATTAATTAATCAACGAACTTTAATTCGTTGGATGATTTATTGCATCCAAAACTAAAGTCTTAACTAAAGCTAGGGTGTCCAGCAGACTCAATGAAAAATTCTTTGATTTTTCAGATTTTCCAAGACCAGAAATTTATTTTCTCCCTGACTTTTTAGTATTATTTTTTCCAAATATATCATTTGCATATGTTTATATGATAAATCAATTCAATCTTAAATCATGAAATCCTTCAGATATTTTTGTGAACAATGAAAAGATTCGAAAGTTAAAACAAAAATTTTAATGAATTATACAATCTGCATTATGTATCGAAATTAAACATGTCACTATATATAAACTATTTAAATAATCACCTTTTTTATTTATACCATATCAAATTTTATTTTTAATATATTTTAACAAATTATAATGCACATATTTTAATATATTTAATAGTATCTAATATCACAATAAAACTTTTAAATAAAACATTTTTAATAAAATATATTAATTTTTAATAAAAAAATAAATTAAAATAAAGTTCTTGAACAATATTATAATTCTTGAGCAATGTTATAATATATTTCGAAATATATATATATAATACATTGAAATAAAATAACACAGAAAATTAGCATACTGAAAGTCAAGAAAATGTTATATTTATTGAAAAAAATTTCAAATTATTGAGACAGATGTAGAATGATGTGAAAAAATCCAGATAAATAGTAAAATTTCCTGACTTTTCTCTGACAATTCCAAATTAATCAAATTCCCTGACAATTCCCAGTTTTCCTGATCGCTAAACACCTTCAAAGCCTATAGCTCTAGATTTTTATATAATATATATCTAATAAAAAAAATATGTAAAATAAAAAGTCATATTAAACATCTGAATAATGATGAGACTTTAAGTGTTGAACGGAAAGATGATAATATCGTAATCTCGCGGTCGGGGAGGCACGATGTTCTTCAAAAATGAATATTGCATGGTAAACGCAATGCGATTAACTTGGCGCGACCAACATTAAGCGGCGCGTTTAAATGACATTAACGAGAACGCGCGAATCATTCTCGCGATAATCGTAGCACGTTTCTCGTAATGAAGCGATATTATCGCGTTTTAACGTTCTTCCCTTTTATAATATATTACATTATTTTATATCACGGTTGAATGTGCTCGTTCGCTCAGACATTTGCCGGCCAAGGAACGCCCGTAATGCCTTAATACTCCTGGCTCTGGTGCAGTAATTTCTAGTTGAGGAAGCAGAGTCTCAGCGTTCGCAATACGCATTTTATAACGCATATTATAATTCACCGCAACTAACTTGTCGTGTAATATATGTATATTGGTGCAGCATGTGCGCGGAATATCGCGAAACACACACATATATATATATATATATATATATATGTATATGTATATTATATATATATATATATGTTCTCGTTCGAGCAAAAGCTCTCCTTAAATGCATTTCACGCCGTAGGATTCCATTTAACGATGTAGAGAAGTACTGGAAAAATTCTGATTATAGTGCGTTACATAACTCATTAACTATTGACATTAATTTCAGTGGAAATATTCAACAAAAAAATTTTTTAAAAGTATTAATAAAAAAAGTGTTAAAGACGGTAACTGGAAAATCAAGATTTTGTACTATTAAAAGTTATTTTTGAGTTCTAATTTATCTAGTCAACTGGAAAAATTATAAGGAAGAAACATTAGAATAAAATGAATATATTCTTAGACTTTAATTGCGATGTATAATTAAAATGCCATGCTGCCAGACACGTTTACATTATAATATATTTTGTACTGCGCACTGTATGCTCGATTATCATGCGGCAGAAACTGCGAAACAATTAATTTTCATATCTAGTCCCTTTATCGTCGCATTGTCATACGGCGATAATGAATGACACTGCAGTTGTCGTAATACTTTTTCCATTTCTTTCACGTCTTTTTTCTCTTCACGATATCTCATTAGCACATATTTCTGTATAAATGGTTCTTAGTAAATTTTAACGCGCTTCGCTTCATAAAAATATATACCTATATTTCTTATTTTGTCGTACAGGTTTCATTTATTGATGAAATTATAATATAAGACTAAAACTTGTGTATATATATATAAAATAAAAGATCGAATCATTTATTTATTTGCTTCAAAGTATCTTATAATTTACTTGATTCGATATCTCATGCAAATACTCTTTTCTACGAATATTTTTTATCAGAGGATATATTTCATGCAATAAACATACTTTGATGAAAATAAATTTTAGTGCAATATTTAGATATAATAAATTGCACTTTTTTTCTTGATAACATTACAGTTAGATTCAAAAGTATTCTTACCTCGCAATTAGATAATTATAAATATATTGCGACTCCCTAATTATGCATGCTGCAGGCGCGGTAGCACGTTGCAACGAATATTCTCATCTATTGTACTTAAAGTGCAACACGGTAATAATGCAAACGAAGGCGCTCGGCCATGCAAAATTGAAATTAAGATCCTAAGAAAGCTAATGTTCTAGTTTAATTTGATTAGAAACCATGATAATCAAAGTATTCTGAAATAATTAATTTTTTAAGAGAAAACACAAATATTATTTAAATATATTATTTATAATTATTTAAGTATATATTAAATATATATATTATATATTATAATATATATTATGTATTATAATATAATATATATAATATATTATTTATAAATAATTTAAATATATATTAAATATATATAATCACAGGTAAGATTTTATTTTTCTAAACAATGATAGATTTCGCTCTCGTTATCTGTCGTCGTGTTTGCTGTGACGTTTACTACTAAAAGCACATATACGCTTCTTAGAATATTTCTTCGATACCCGATCGTTACAAATGTCGTTCGTCTTGGCGACCGACGTAGAAAAGCGCACGTACGTCGTTAGAGGGAATAAAAAAGGAAGTGCCTCGAAATGGGACGTGTCGAGAAACACGAGAAAGAGAGCGTATTCTCGGTGAAATATACGCGATGAAATATAGCATTCGCAAACGAGAGCGCGAAGTCTTCGCGCGAAGCGTGCGAGAGTTTCCCTACCTAATCAGCACGAACGAACGAACGAACAAACGTCCGCGGAAAAGCTGAATAATTTAAGAGCGGCAATTTCCGCGCGTGATGCGTGCGCAACGATCTGGCACTGCAAGCTACTTTGCGCCCTATTTAAACGATTACGTATTGTATAACCGATATATTTGTGCAAAATGAGCGACTCCGTTAAGGAACTGATCGAATCGCGGAGAAACGTCAAGTGAAAATATATATATATGCAAATACTTTCAGATAAAACATACATTAAGATAACGTATATGTATAATACATAATGTATATGTATACATATATAATATTATTACTAATAAATTTGTAAAATAAAATTCATTAAAAATGTTCATTACATACCTTATTTGATCGATAACTCTGATTTACATAAATCAAAATAAAATATTTTTATATGTCATATTACATAGATGGATGGATTACAAAAAAATTGGGATAACGTTTGTTAAAGAATAAATTATTTTTATATGTAAAGCAGTTGTTACTATGCATAATTAATAAAATCACAAGAGCATATTAAATAAAACAAATAAGTAAAATTTAAATTGAAATTCTTTATATCTTGCTTTAATTTACACTTGTATATATGTGTAAAATTCTTTAATTATGTATAAGTTTTTTCTAATTTATTTTAGTCCATCCAAATTTTCAAACAACGAATCTATTAAAACTACAATCTACAAATCCGTTGCTTTAAAATTAAATAAAGTTTATTTCACTCACCGACACCGATGCACAACAGCGGAGTAGTTGATGTTCACACAAGTTGCCTGTAACATAAAAATGTAAAATCTAAATTAAAGAAGCGTTTAAATTATTTTTTTTTTAAATTATTATTGGATGCGCCGAATTTTATATTTGGTGTATAATAAATTATATAAATATACTGTATGATAAAATAATTTTATAAACTAAAAAAAAATTTATTTAAGAAACTTTTATAAGATTCGTATAAATATTTATACATATATATATATATAATATATATATTGTATTTTTAGTCAGAAATAAAAATCTCTCTTTGCTTTTTATTCGATTTATTGATATATATACTATGTGATATACCGTGTGTACTATAGCATTTTTATATTATTAAGCTGTTATGTCTGTTACATTGATAAATTGCCATATGTATAATTAATATTGTCGAATACAATATTAACATGTTATGCTCGATCAACCGAATGCAATCTCTTTTTTTTATTCAATAAGCAAAATTAATTATACTTTACTCAATATATTCGATAATTAAAGTTTATCGATGGAAAAACACGAAATGAAGCGTAGTACCAATCCAGAATAATCAATTGTTTATGTCGATGTAAAGGAAATTGCGCGAGCATTTTCGCTTAATCAACAGAGTGCAGAGTAAAAGGGGAAAAAATTACGTTTGATACGATTACGTTGCGAGAAAGATTTCATGAGAAATGGGGAGGCAACAAATACACAACTTTCTTTCTTCCATTTAAGCACACTCTGCAATTGGCGTGCTTATTTCATTCGCAAAGCATATAAATTAGAACAATATCTGCAAGATATGCCATAATTCCCGTATATTAGAATAAATCTAAAATGTTATTGTAATAATAGCATTAAACTTTCAAGCTTAACGCAAAATCCGTGAATTTATCAAGACTTAAGATATATAATAATAATAATTATTATTATTATTATATATCTTAAGTCTATAATTATTATTATTATTATATATCTTAAGTCTAATAATTAATTATTATTATTATATTTATTATAATAACAATAATAATAATTATTATATTTATTATAATAACAATAATAATAATTATTATTATTGTTATTATAATAAATATAATAATAATAATTAATTATTATTATATCTCTCAATAAATAAAAATTATTATTCAACACGGTTCAAAAAATTATTATTATTATAGATGTAATAATTATATGAGCGTTTAAACGAAGATTTCAATAAATAAATGTCATCGAATATTATTCATCGAAATATATTATCTGAATATATGTAAAAATGATAATTTTACAATGCGCTCTCTCGGCGGCGCACTTAAGTGAAACATGTCAACGAATGCGCCGACACAAAAGTAAAATAAATATGAGACAATATAAGGCAAGACGCTCTTTCCTTTTTACAATTCTTTTCAGAAACCGTCGGTCATAACGAAGCAATTTTTGATAGCACGACATCAAAAAGCACACAATACGAAAATACACTAGGTTAGAGTGCGAGAGAAATGCGGCAATTTTGTATTGTATTGAAATCTTTTTCATTCGTTGAAGAGATTTTTAAGGAAGATAACATACTTATTTTTCATCAACTTTTTCTACGAAAAATAAATACTAATAATATTTCTTTTAAACATTTATACTTTAGCAACATTTTAACTCTACAAAAATAAATAATCCGCTTTCCGCGAGTGATAGTTTTTCTCGCAAAAATTGAGGATGCATTTTTTTACAAAAGTATATATAATAGCGTTAGAAAAAAAATTGGAATTTTTTTCTGACGAGAAAAAAATATTTCCTCGCCGAGGCGCTCAGACGCGAAACCGTCTTATTTTTCCGTCATATTCATAGCAAAATAAATATCTTTCTCGCACACGAAACTTGCCGTGTTGGAGGGTTAAGAAATGCATTACACGACGTATATATAATATATAATATCGTTATCGCGAAAACTGAATAAGCCTGCAGTGAAAGCTTCGCTGAGCTGAAAACTGGCTTGTAAAGCTGACTGAGATGATACACGAATGATGAGGCAAAGAGCACGAAATCGGAAAACGAGAACGTCTAAGAGTGCAAGGGATGTATATATATATCTTGTAGAGGTCGGAAATAAGAATAGAAAACACGTGCGATTGAACCTTCGTCACGTGCATAAAATAATCAGATCCCGTACATACATTTATATATATATGTACATGTGTGTTTAAAGAGCTAAATCCCGTGTTTTAGAGTTTGAAAAGAGGATTTATTTATTTCAAAATAGCATTAATTTCGAGATAATCTATGTAAAAAATGTATCGCGCGTTATATTTAATTTATATTATTTCTCCATATTTTTGTTAAATCTCTACAATTTTTATTATTTAATTTTATATCAAAAAAGTTTACGCATCATATTTGATTTAGGTTTTTCATAGAATTGATGTATATTCTATTCTTTGAATATGAAAAATTATCTTTGCAGGAAAAAAGAAGTGCCGTACTCATTTATTAAAATTAACTTTATCAAAAAATAAATGTGTATCCTTCTTAGCGTTGTAGCAAAAAATAGACGCTATAAATATTTAAAAAAAAAACAAAGTAGAATACAACAATAAAAGAATGAAGTATTACGAAGCCTAATTCTTAATCCTAAAATCATTTGAATTTCTAAATTTTAATTTAAATCGAACATCGTTTCATCAAATTTCGGTGCACTTGAAATTACTGTCAATCAAACGCTGACATAATCGAACATTGCTGTTGAAGTTAGGTTACTGCCATCGTTCATTAATACGTTTGTCGATAACGTACGAAATTAGGAGATTAAAATACGAGCAATTATATTTTATATTTTAATTTTAACGCGCGTCTAAATGAACAAGTCCTGCATTAAATGATCGTTGTTATAGAAGTTTCGAAAAGAATAGAAAATCATCTGACTCACGGATACTCCAGAATCTACGCTGCTGCAACCAATCATTGTCTTTCCTTCATCCACTCCGAACGATCCGTCTTCGCATAATGGTTCTCATGTCATGGAAAATACACGAATAATTCCGATCCCGCACATTGACCCTGAAGTCTATTATTCAGTATCGCTCTTCCATGAATTACACGAGACTTGGAAGGAGAAAATAATACAACGAGCCGCGCGCGCTCGCTATTGTTTGTTGACAATATGCGTGACGTCATATCAACCTTCGGAAAAGTGTCATGATTTAAATACGCAGTGCGCGTAATTTAAATTTGCGAAATGGAATTCATATATTCAAAGAGTGTGTCATCGCGCAATCGTTAATTATTAAATTATATATTTAAAAAAGCTATATTTACACTTAATACACACTGTAAAAAAATATGTAATAATATTACATAAAAATATGTAAAATTACATAAATAATAAGTGTAAAATTACACGATAAATGATGAAAATGTATAGCTTTTATCGTGTATTTTTACATTTATTATTTATATAATTTTACATATATTTAATATATTATATATTTTTTAGACGCGTTATAAATGATGTATTTAAAATAGATTCGATAAAAAATTATGCTTTCATTGAAACTCGCTTATAAATATTATAAATGAAGTATTCAATTATAATTCAAATAATGAATAATTATAAATAATGATTTATCTGACAGATTCGAATATATATATATATATATATATAATCATGCTTTCAATAAAACTCACAAATATTTCAAATACTAAAATTATGTGAATGAAATTATTCGAATATTCATATATTATAAACAATGTATCTGAAACAGATCTGAAACAAAATCATGCTTTCAATAAAACTTGCTCACGAATATTTCTGCGCGATATAGGATCCACAAAGAGCGACGATTGTATCGTATTAAATTTCTATTTTCCACGAAAAAAAACTCGACTCTTCTATTCATTTTTGCTCCTCTTTTCTCCTCTCTCTTTTTTTTCTCTTTTTCACTCTAACGTTTCAGGGTTGCTCTTGTTCGGAGAGTGCGATATGATGTAACGAGAATTGGACGATAAGGGTGCGACATATTGTTATATGACAGATAAAAGCAGAATATTCGATTCGAACGTCGAGTATTATAATTATAAAAGAATCGAATGTTGCATACTATTATTATAAAATAAGAGAATCATTATTAAAATAGGAGAATATGTCCAATACATTTCTTTTTATTCTCCCTTTGAAGCTTTGATTTCTTGTATAATGTTAAAATATAATTTCCTATATTGTATGTTGAATATATTTAACTAAAAAAATGTATAAATTAAATTAAATCGTAAAATACGAAATAAGAGAAATATGCAAATCTACAATACTGTAAAAAAATAAGGAATCTATGATACTGCGTAAACAATAAAATGATAGCCTATAAATGAATATCTTCCTTAATTATTCTTGAGCTCTCGAATTTTAACGGAAAAGTTCGAAAGATTTTTTTTTTCATTTTTAAACTCGGTGTACGCAAAATGCTAATTACTAAAACTAAGTGTACACAGTCAGCCACTTTCTGCGACCCGGTACAATGAAATTAACTTCGAATAATTCAACGCGAACCCGTTCGCCGTTATATGTATATTTGCGTATTGTGTAATAAAACAACTCTCGGTATTTATGCAAACTTTTCTCCTACACGTGGCATGCGAGGATTCTCGTTGCTCCGGTTTGTATGCACAAATGTCATGCGCCATTGCGGAAAATGCAGCGGCATCGAGAGGCATTGAAGACGGCATAAAGAATTTTCCGGGAAAATATAGGGTAAAAAAAAAAAAAAAAAATAAGAAAAAAAGGGAGAGAGAGAAAAAGGCGAAAAGCCGAGACGCGATGCGGCATGTTTATACGGGCCATGATTTCAATTTCCGCGCGTCCTTTCGAAAGCGGTCGGTGATCATCGATCCTGAAAAAAACGAGCTCCGAAGCTATGCGATAGTTATTATAGGTATACCTGGCTGCTTTTCGCATCAACGATTCGCATCGCGTTTATCACCGTCAACGACGGATCTAACCGCATATGCGGATGATGACTATGTTGAAAGCTCTGACAGCTGACACACGACCACGTGCGTTCATCCTAACAAGAGCACACAATGTTTTCTATTTTCTTTGATACTTCATTTTAGTTCTTCTTTATGAATTTGAACTCGAGAACATTTTCCTAAGCTCCTTGCAACTACTTAAAATTGTAATATACATATGTATATTACGAACAATAATATAATATTTATTATACGTAATTAATATAATAGTTATATATATATATGTATTATATGTATTTCGATTTTTTCTTTTCATAGAAAAATTATATTTTTATGATTAATATTAAATATATATTATATTACATATATATGTAATAAAAATGAATAAATATACAATATTATATTTAATGTTAATCATAAAGCAAATATAATTTTTCTATAAAAAGCAACAAAAAAAATCAAAATACATCACTTATCAATACGATGGAACATTACTGTTATATAATTTTTGTTCTCCAAATTAATCCAGAATTAATGAAATGATAAAAGATATTTTTATATATAATTTGAAATATGTACGTAAAAAGATAGTAAGGAGAGAATCGTGATCAATGAGAAAAAGGAAGATTTTTTGAACTTTTGACACACAAGTGCAACTTATGCATGACGTTATGCATTGTAGAACAAGAACGCGGCTTCACGTTTCCCTCCGCGTTCTGCAATTTCTACGCAAAGTTGCGAAAATTTACGTAACGGGTGTTGACTTTCTTTTGACGTTGCTCGAGCTGTTTCGCCTCTGCTTTGAACCGAGCAGATACTTTCAGTGCCTGAGGCGACATAAATAATGGTGTCTCCGATGGCATGACACAGTTTTCTTCTGATCCGATGTTAAAAGTATATCTTTTCTCAATAAAACAAAAATAATATCTATACAATATGTAATATAATAAAATAGATCGAATATAACGTCAGAATCATATATTATTTCTTCTTTTCATTGCATTTTATGTTTTTGCAATTTTTAATTATTCATAAAAAAACATATACATTCAATAAATAATACAAGCAAAACAATAAACATAAAATTATTAATTTTCTCTGCACAAATATTTATACACCGACATTTATATTTATATTCAAGTTCTATGTATATGTATTTGTATATAATTAAAAATTAATTATACAGTCCAAGCGTTCTCATGAAAAATGGAAATTTAAAAAAATAACTAAAAAAAACCCTTTTAACATCTATCAGTGACTAATAAAAAAAAGACACCCGCGAATATATTTATGAATATAAAATTTTTTTCTCAGTCGTATGAATTGTCTTTTTTTTTTCGACAGGGCGAGATCGGGCCCAAAACGATATCTGGCGCCCCCAGGACCACCAGGAGATGGGCCAGCCTAAGGCAACACGTGAGCAGCGGCAATGACGGCGGCAAACCCCGGGTCGAACTACTGTTCGACACGTCGGGTTCCAAATCTTCGACGCCGTCTTCTCAACCGCACACGCCTAATACACCAAAAACACCGCACACTCCACCAATTAAGAAGTCCAATTGGGAGGTCATCGAGCACTTCACCGGCGCGCCACGACCCTCCATCATTACGGTGAGTCGTCACGTTTATTTCGAAACAAAATATTTAAATATAAGATACAAAATACTGTCCGACACATTTTTAAATATACTAGTTGTATTTAAATACACGGAGAGAATTTTTTTAGAATTTAAATCATGGTAATCATGGGATAATATGGCGTTGGAAGAATTTTATACAAGATTTTTAATGTTTACCACAATAAAAAATATTAATATGTACATAGGAAATTAATCGAGTATATTTTATATTTTATTGTGGTAGATATTAATATTTTTATTGTGGTAAATATTAAACAGAAAAACTCTTATAAAATTCATTCAATACCATACTGTCTCACGATTACCATGATTTTCAGGATAAATACTTTTAAATACAATTTAAATACAAGTTTTTCTTAAATTTGTTAAATTGAATTAATTTTTAATTATTAAAAATTATTAAATTTTTATAATGTAATTATATGCACTTAAACCTTTTCAATCGTAAATCTAATCAAGAATTAAGAGAAATAGCAGTTATTTCATATTATAATTTGAGTAAATAAAATACGTTTTTCTTAAATTTGTTAAATTAAATTAATCTTTAATTATTTGAGATTATATTAAATTTTTAACAAAATTGAACAAATTAAATATAGTAGGCCAACTGAACGAGCAAATAAATAAGATGTAAAAAATTTTTTATTAATAGTTAAATAATTAAATTATCATTCCGTTACAGAAACAATATAAATCGTAAACGTTTCGACTGCACTGTGTGTTGCGAAGTCTGAATATGTCGGACAGACAAAAAGACAGTTAGGAACAAGACTTAAAGAACATAAAAATAATATTAAATTAGACTCTGCTAAACATTCGGTTGTCACGGAACACATTCTAAACGAACAACATACATTTGACTGGGACAACATTAAAATTATGGATCATGAAAAGAATTACCATAAAAGGCTAATATCTGAAATGATCCACATTAAAGAACAGAAAAATGGAATTAATTTAAATAAAGACACCGAATTGTTAGACAGTAGTTATTTTGACATACTTAAAAAATTTGCTGAATCATAGTTTAGAAAAAACATTGATAATAAATAAATACATCACGCTCTCTACTTTGACATTTGTTATTCAGACTTCGCAACACACACTTGAAATATCGGGAAGAAGGACTTGTTAAAACGATAATGTAAGTTGAAAGATTTTTTAATTTTATCTGACATTGATTTAATTCGCGTAATATATCCGCAGCATGATTAAATGTCGCATAACTTGGCATCTCAGACCAATCGTCTTGCACATCTATTGGTCAACAGTGAAGAATCGTTTTAATTTTATATTTCAATATTTAACTAACTTTGTATTTTTAACATTTAACTTTGTATTTTAATATTTAACTTTTACGTATTGAAAAAGACTGTACACAGTCGAAACGTTTACGATTTATATTGTTTCTGTAACGGAATGATAATTTAATTATTTAATTATTAATAAAAAATTTTTTACATCTTATTTATTTGCTCGTTCAGTTGGCCTACTATATTTGATTTGTTCAATTTTGTTAATTTATACGAGCCTTTCATTAATTAATTTAAATTTTTAATATAATTATATACTTTTATACCTTTTCAATCGCAGATATAATCAAGAATTAAGAAATATCAGTTATTTCATACTATAATTTAAATAAATAAAATACATCGAGTTAATTGCTAAATGTGATTAAAGAAGATTAAAATAAAATCGTATACTATATTTAATTATATTACAGTGAAAAATTACAGATTATAAAAAAAGAACTGTTCGAGTTAAAAAAAAAATAAATAAATAATCAGATAAAATTATATTTAATTATAACTTTGTATGTATTCTTTGTGTTATTCAGTTATAATTAAACGACTAATATCTGATTGCGCTAATTAATTTTTTAACTTGAACACTTATCAAAGGAATAATTATATAATTAGTTAAAAACTAATAGCAATGAGTAATTTTGATGTCTATCGTATTATTAATACTATTAATAATTAATACTTAATTTTATATATTAATTATATATCGATTTTTAACTACATACAATTAATATATAATCATGTATTAATTATTATATATAATTAATTATGCATCAATGTTTTACCTTATATGTCATTACCAACCTCTCCACGAGATTATATACTTAAGCCCACGAGAAAACTGAATATAAACTTCTATTTTAAGATAATTTATTTTTTATTTTCCCCTGGAGAGAAGAAAAACAGAGAGAGAGAAAGAGAGCAATTAATCCATCATCTCGTGAATTTTAATAAACTTTTCACGTACGATATTTGCGCAATTTGCATACAGTCTTTTGTGTAATATTAATAACTAGATACAGGATTACGAGGGAGAGTGTGGAAGTGTATATAGAATTATTACGCATAATCCTGATCAACTTCAAAGCCGTTCGACGAATAATTATCATTATCCGGGAATATCGAATCTTTCTTCGTTGCGGGAGATATTTCCTCGTTATCGGTCGGATAAAATTTCGACTATCGCCGGGAAAGAGAAGGTACTTCATTAACAACCCCCGACGCACAACGAGACAATCGCTCGATATCTTCGCCGCACGCGCATCACGTTTCCCATTATCGCGGCCGAGTCGGTAGTCCATCGGGAAAGGTACAAATCGTTGAGAGCAAAACGAGGAAACAGGAAACGATGCGGAAAGGCGAAACCACTTTGTCAGATCCTTTTTAACCCCCATTCGATGCGTCCGCTCGATTTTCAACAGAGTGGCGCGAGACATCGCACACATTGCACGCGATGTTGAACTTTGCCAATAAACAACGAAACACCAATTTCGTCAATATGATTGATAAAAACTTCGATTCGCGCTCTGTATTTTTTATAGGAATTTTTGTGTTATATTTGTCGTGCGGCAATTTTACAAATTATTGACTCTTAGATCCCCATCAATATTAATATAAAAATAAAAATATGTATGCATATAATTTAAAATAGGATAATATAAATTGATAAGAATTTTTCAAACAATTTTGGAGACAATGTTAAATTCTTAATATATATATAATATATACATGTAATAAAAAAAAAGGATAATATATAATTAATATAAACCTCAAAATATAATATAAATTGGTAGGAATTTTTAAAACAATTTTGGAGACAATAATAAATAATTAAGCATGTATATTCGTCGTTGAACTTAAAATAGATTTCATAATCGATCGAGAAACTTTGATTCGCGCTTTGTATTTTTTATACTCATTCTGTTGGAATTTTTGTTATATTTGTCGTGCGGCAATTTTACAAATTATTGACTCTTAGATCTCCATCAATATTAATATAAAAATAAAAATATGTATACATATAATTTAAAATAGGATAATATAAATTGATAAAAATTTTTAAAACAATTTTGGAGACAATAATAATGTTGGAACTTTTGTTATATTTGTCGTGCGCCAATTTTATAAATTATTGACTCTATTATATCCCCATCAATATAAAAATAAAAATATATATGCATGTAATTTAAAAAAAAAATAATATATAATTAATATAAACTTCAAAATATAATATAAATTGATAGGAATGCTTAAAACAATTTTGGAGACAATAATAAATAATTAAGCATGTATATTCGTCGTTGAACTTAAAATAGATTTCATAATCGATCGAGAAACTTTGATTCGCGCTTTGTATTTTTTATACTCATTCTGTTGGAATTTTTGTTATATTTATCGTGCGCCAATTTTACAAATTATTGACTCTTATATCCCCATCAATATTAATATAAAAATAAAAATATATATACATATAATTTAAAAAAAGATAATATAAATTTTGAAAAATAATATAAATTGATAAGAATTTTTAAAACAATTTTGAAGATAATAATAAGCAATAATAAATAATTAAACATGTATATTCGTCATTGAGTTCAAAATAGATTTTATAAACGTGTTTTAATAATGGAAAGAATTGCGTGGCAAAATTTAATAAAAAAAATTATCAGGAAAAGACGCGAGGGAGAAACAATAAAAGCGGACAAACAAATATTAATAAAAATCTGCCAATAACGTTTATGTTTCGCGCACGCATTTGAATGAATTTCTCTTCGATATGAGAGGAATAATCGCTATGGAAACTGTATACATACACCCGCGGTCGACGTATGAACAAATAATCGCACTGGCCTAGGCAACGATTATCGTATTACAGACAAACACTGCCAAACACGTTCGTCGGCTTCAGTGTATGCCTTTCGTTAAATTACATTAATGCATCGTGCATTCACCGTGCTGTTTGCACGTGGAATCGCTATATCCAGCAACAGTACAGGGTATCCCAGAAATTAACTGAAATGATCAAATTCGTTTTATATCGCGAACTTCGAATACTTACACATTCGCTTATTTTCAAAGCGTCTAAAAATAACATTTACGAAATCTATTTTCAACTCAGTGATAAATATATATGTAATTTTTTATTTATTACTCCAAAATTTTCTGCTTTAAATTTTAATTTTGAAAAAAAAAATTGTTTTGTATGTAATCAATTTTTAAAGAATTCAAAATAATTAAGGGATCAAAAAAAGCAAATTTTAAATACCTGTAACTTTGTTTTGAAAAATGAGAACTTAAATTTTAAAAAGGATTTTAAAGCTTGAAATCTCTACTTTTGGTAAGTCGTAGCTTTTTTCATTTATTCCAATTCTGATATTTTTTTACATACAGAATACGACGAACATATAATAAAATAGAAAAATTTCTCTCACTTTGTAGACTGTGTATATTGCATACGCAAAAAGATTTTAAAACATTTTTTGACATTTTCACTTTAAAGCGTAAAGTTTTCCCTGCAAATTCGGTTTTCAAAATTTAAATTTTGATCTTTCCTTATCAAGTTATCTCAAATTAAAGAGAAAATGACATTTTCTGTTCAATTTGAGATAACTCGATAAGGAAAGCTCGAAATTTAAATTTAAAAAAACAATTTTGCAAGGAAAACTTCAGGCTTTAACGTAAAAATGTCAAAAAAATTTTTCAAATCTTCTTGTGTATGCGACATGTCTACAAAGTGAAAAAAAAATTTCCATTTTGTTACGATCGTCGTTTTCTGTACGTAAAAAATATCAGAACTGAACAAAATAAAAAAAGCTATGACCTTTTAAAAGTAGAGATTTCAAGCTTTGAAACCCTTTTTTAAAATTTAAATTCCCATTTTTCGAAACAAAGTTACAGCTATTTAAAGTTTGCCTATTTTTTCGACAATTATTTTTGATCCCTTAATTATTTTGAAAAATGTATCTTCGGAAATTATATACAGTACACAAAATATATTCCGTTACTTTTGAGACACTCTACGGGTGTCCCAAAACTGGCGGAAGAGTTTTTAATGGCAGATTCCTGTATCATTTTTTAGCATGTTCCCAATTTTTGTAATTATGTATCTTTATAACTAAGCCTTATATTAAAATTCTATTAAAGCAAACTCTATCTAAAATTAACTAAAGAATGTAATTCTGTTAATATATTTTATTTCCACAAGGCTTAGTTTCCAAAAAAGCCTTTATTTTCAACTGCTTATAATTCGAAAATGATTGGTGTCTCGATATTTTCGCCGAGGAAAAATCGTCTCCGAATGATACCAGAAATCTGCCATTAAAAACTTTTCCGCCAGTTCTGAGACACCCCTCTACAGGGTGTCCGATAACTAACGGACCAATGATTAAGGGCGGATTTTCTGGCCAATTTGGAGACGATTTTTCTTTAGCAAAAATGTTGAGAAGTCAATAATTTTCGAGTTATAAGCGATTGAAAAAAATGGGTTTTTTGAAAACTAAACGTTTTGGAGTTAAAAGTCTAACATAATTACATTCTTCAGTTAATTTCAGGTAGAGTTTACTATAATAAAATTTTAATTTGAGGCTTAGTTATAAAGATAATCATCTAAAATTCTTCACGCCTATTAGATACACGCTGTATATATTATATTATATATATAATTTCATTTTATTCATGTATTTATTATATAATTTATAAATTTTCTGTATTTTATAACATTCATAAAATTGTAATAAATACGTGAATTAATAAATTACAATAAATTATAATAAATAAAAAATGAAAATAACATAATGACAAATATTGGAAAGTTGTAAAAAATGATGACCTTTTTCGACATTTTCGCTGAGGAAAAATCGTTCCCAAATTGACCAAAGAATCCATTTGTAATCGTTGGTCCGTTAGTTACCGGACACCCTGTATATCTCGATTTGTTTCCAGGTGGCCAGAGGCTCGGAGGTAGGCATGGCGCCGACGACCGGAAGGGAATCCATAACGGAAGTGACGGCGAACGCAGGAATTACGCAGCGCACGCCGAAATGCGCTCTGAGCAGGTTCCTGAGCTCTTTATGCGGCTCTCATCGCTTCAAGAATCTGCAGGTAGGCGAAACAGACACTCTTGATGGCCGCCTCTCCAGTCCTTTATACATACTACTTTTTTTCCTTTTGCTCCGCGCGCGCTTCCGAGTAATTACTCGAATATCTCGCTCCTAATGAGAGCGTAATTACACTCTTTGCAGTTAGTGCACCCGGTAAATATCGGATAATGAATATTCGACGTAAGTTGCGAATTCGCTCAGTCAAAGGTGACATGATTAAACGTCCGCAATCATGCGCGTCTGATCATACACAGGCGAATCTACTTTCTATCAAAACGGGAATTATTTCACCGCAAATATCGGAATTGAGGCGGAATTCAAATTAACGTAAAGTCAAGCACACATGTAAAGGCAGCATTTGTACGCAGCCGAGAGAAAAAACGTATTGTAATTAGCTAAATTAAAATTGCGCCAATTTTCTCGATGTGACCCGTAATAACTATTTATATTTCTTGAAATTGTAACTATGTGAAGGGAACTAATTTTGCTAATGGCTTTAATGCATATTATGATAAATATTATTTTTGATGTATTATTCCTCTGATATACAAATACACATTTTAATTATTATATATTATTTCAAAATTCACAATTTTTGCAGTCTATTTGTATGCAATATAATCTCTTCGACAGCTTGTAATAATGAACTTTTCACGATTTAATGTTATTTCTGATAAAAATATAAATTTTAATTATTATAAGTAATTTCGATATTAACAATTCTTTTACAGTTTATTTGTGTGTAATAATAATTCTTTTATTATACGCTCACAGTTTATAATGATAAATTTCTTATAGTATTTACGATAAAAAAATAACGAAAGTAGCAATTTATCTTCACGAGCAGACGCAAATATTTTATAATATATTATATATACATGTTTTTTCACCCGAGTTCCTTAGTAATCAATTTTTCTCATCTCGTTAAACGACGTGATTCTTCAAAGAAGCTGTCACCAACAACTACTAACCCGCCAATCCTGAGCATCTGTTCTGAACTGATGGTAGCGACATTCCTCGTTTTGTCATGCAAATCAACGACGTTATCAGGGATTAATCTAAGTTTGTCATGCGGAGACACGCACAAGAGAAGAGAAGAGAACGTTGATGGCGTAGATTGACGCGTCCTGCATATAGGAATTTGATCAGACACGTCGGTGAAGAGACAGAAAGAAAATGAGAAAAAAAGGAAAAAAAAATAAGAGAAAACATGAATTTTTACATCAAAGATATGCAAAATCGCGCAACAAGTTTTGGCTGGGCGAAAATCCGCAACTGTTTCGAGCTTCGTGACATTTCGTAAACACAAATTTAATACCACAAATGAATGTCTCTCTTTCAGGGTCTAGTAAAATTTGAAAATGTAATTTAAGAACATTTCCAGGACATTTTAAGGAAATTTGCACGATTTTCCAATAGTATGATAAATATGTAAAAGGAACCCAAAATTTTATTTTTTTTTTATCGAGTCGATATAAATTGCACGTTAATGAAAATTAATATATATATGGTACAAATATTCGATATAATATTTTTTTATATTATATTATATTTGGAATTTTTTAAATCTACACAGAGAAAATTTTTTCTTAGAATTTACCCAGAAAATCATGAAACATTGGAAGAATTTTATAAGAGTTTCTCTGATTAATATTTCTTGCAATAAAAAATATTAATATCTACCACAATAAAATATTAATATTTTTTGTCGTGATAAATATTTAATCAGAGAAATTTTTATAAAATTCCATTCCTCAATTATCATGATTTTCAAGATAAATTGTAAGAAAAAATTCTCTCCGTACATAAACAATTTATGCGCAACACATTTTAAATTCCGTAAATAAAAAATATATTATATTATTTATGAAGTAAGATTAAATATTTTTTACTCAAACTCGCAGTTGAGTCTTTTAACTGAATATTTAGAAGCAATAAAAAATCAAAAAGATCTACGAAAAATTCAAATACATTTCCATGATTTTAAAGAAAAAACAAAATTCCAGAACATTTCAAGAATTTCAAGAACGGCTAGACGCCCTGCTCTTTCCTCTGTATGCCACGAATAGATACAAGGTGTCCGGTAACTAACGGACCAACGATAACAAGTGGATTCTTTGGTCAATTTGGGAACGATTTTTCCTCAGCGAAAATGTCGAAAAAGGTCATCATTTTTTACAACTTTCCAATATTTGTCATTATGTATCTTTATAACTAAGCCTCGAATTAAAATTTTATTATAGTAAACTCTACTTGAAATTAACTGAAGAATGTAATTATGTTAGACTTTTAACTCCAAAACGTTTAGTTTTCAAAAAACCCATTTTTTTCAATCGCTTATAACTCGAAAATTATTGACTTCTCAACATTTTTGCTAAGGAAAAATCGTCTCCAAATTGGCCAGAGAATCCGCCCTTAATCATTGGTCCGTTAGTTACCGGACACCCCGTATATCCGTGCGTTGCATCGCGGTTTCCCGCGATGGAAAATACAATTTTCGCATGCCTTGAAGATCCCCCGATGATGCACGACGCATCAGAGGATGCGAAATCCCGGCAACGAACTGGTGGTTAAACACGTTAGCGAGCCCTTTATCGCCCGTAGGGCTCGTACAGAAACCATATCGAAATGTCTCACCTGTCAAATGCAGCGCGCGCGTTCCAACAAAAGCTCCGATATCGCGGAACTACTTTTTTTGGAATTTTCAATACGCGAATATTACGATCGAAGAATATTCCCGACTTCAAGTTTTTACTTTGTCTCGTAATCGAATGTAACTTCAAAACTAGACTGCAAAGCGCGGAAGCTTTGTTAATGTTATCTGTTTCAATATTATGTAAAATCGCATATTTCTGTATGCGAAACTATTATTTGAAAAATTTCGAAAAAAATGCATCGTTCAATTTATTGTATATTTTTAAGAGTTGAGTTTTTATATTAAAAAATACTTCTCGTTAAGAAAATTTGAATCTTTCTAGAAAAGGAAAAAAATTCAGACTATGTAAAACTAGACAGCTGCTTTGTTAAATAATAATGTATTCTTCAAAAACAACAGGAGGTTTTACGATATTGCATCGTAATATTGCAGTATTTTTAAAACGATTTCAACGAAGGATTTTCTGACAAAAAACGCTATTTATCTATGTCAAAAGCTATTTTTCCTATTTTCCGTTATTTTCAAAAGTTTGGAATTTTACAGAAAATCGAGACGAATGCATTTTTCATTTATTTAGCAGAGTTTCATATCACTTTCTTATAAACACAAATATCCTATATAATCTCGTAAATATCAAATACGTTTGTCAAGCTGTTAATTTTCTTGACAAGTTATTTTCTTCGTTTATAACTCAGTCCAAAATCCAAATCCTGAATTTTATATAAAACAAACTCATCATGGCGACTGGATTCGAATAACCAGGTCATTAAAGTTGACCAAGTTGGACCTCGAGTCTCAAGTTGAGACTCCATTAACTGTCGTTAATATTAAGCAAATAGCTCAAGTAAATGTTAAAGTAAGCCTTATTTATTATCTCCTATATCAATAATATGTCCATCAATATATTATAGTGTAATCTCCACCGTAGTAATCAATCTTCTACATAAACTTCTGCATAAACTTGATATCTCTTTATATATAATATAAAACTACTGTCATTATTCTTATATTTTAAAATGTCATAAAAGAATATTCCATTAATATTACAAAACTCTATGTATATAATATTATCAAGTAAAGAGTGAACAATAAATAAAATACCAAATACAATAGGCGGGAATTAGTTAATATTAATATTAATAATATTAATTAATAAATTTAATTAATATTAATAATATAAATGAATCCCGATGAGAACAATAATTGTCAAAAGGGAAATCTTATATAAACGGCGGATCAAAAATATGGAATTAGTATGAAGGTTTCAGGATTACGCGAGTTACACGATCCGTGAAACGAATGTGTTGACAGAAATGCACGTAATATCCGTTCAAAAATCGCTACCCGCGTTTACGAGTCGACGCACGTGGGAATTCGAAGGTGACGATCCGTGAATTTGAAAATTGGCCCGCCACACCATTGTCACAGAAACGTGATCGGATAATCGAAAGAGATCAAAAAAATTTTTAATTAAAAAAAAATTAAAAGAAAGAAAATTAAAAAAAAAAAAAAAATTAAGAAAAAAAAATAAAAAGCGATACGAGTCACACAACGTTTTTCCAGACGCAGGGAGAATTCGCATTGCCTGGTCACGTAGAAACCGGAAACGGGAAGAGCAGGGTGTCGATTTGATTGCATCCAACGGGATATTCCTGCCGGCGATGCAATATCTTCGACGGGCTCTTTTATTCGCCATCACTCTTTCGTAAGAAGGGACGAATCCGAAGGAAATCTCTCCGTCATTCTAACTGCTGTCGTGCTGTGTCGTTATATACCCGATAGACGAGATAAAATAGTTCTTTTTATCGATATGTTCGAGCAAACGCTGAGCTACACGATAATAATATGGGATGTTTTTGCGAGATAGAATTGACAGAATATCGGATGGTTTAAATAATGTCATTTCTCATTCGTCAACACTGTGATTATTTTATACTCAAATTTTCATATAGATGCCCGGATTAATTTGGACTTGGAAAATTTCCATATAAATGCCGGAGATGAATGCAGTTAATGTAGATTGTAATAATACATTTTAAAAAATAATTTACAGAAAAAATAACTTTGAAAAATACAGATCTTATATCGCTTCCACGGATAATAAATTGAAAGCGTTCAAAAGGATTTAATTAAAGTGAAATTTTAATATAAAAAAATAGGCAAAAAACAGATACAAAAATAACAGAAGTAATGATTAATCATTAATAAACGCTTTCATTATAATTAAACGTACATTCGTAATTCCGAGTATTGAAATACTGCATGTCAGTAACACGAACCCGCAGGCGGCGAGAAAAGATATTTCTTTTCAAAGAGTAACTATTGTATGTGGTACACATAAATGTATGCAAATGAAGGAAAATTCTCGACAAAATTATGCATTTACTTCTCGGAATATATCTCGGTCGCATATATGCAATCATTAATTTTTCGTCGCACAATAAAAATCAATTGTGTTTCCGCTTCCTTTGCGCAAATTAAAGCATCGCATATACGCTATTATAGTTAATTAATATTTCATCGATCATCCAAAAAACATTTTTTACATTCAGAGAAAATATAAATCGTTAAAAAATAAATTTAATTTTTTTTTCCGGAGACCTAAAAAAAAAATAAATAAATAAATAAATAAAAATAAAATTGAAATTGCAATACAACTTTAACAAAATTTATTCGTGATCTTTTATACCTATAATTCGATATCTCCCTTCGTGATCGAATTAATCCATCCAATATTTGTCATTCCCCGTCGCGATTGTTATCGACTTGCAATCGCAGCGCAGCAAAGTCACAGAATGCAATCCTATGAATCGCGATAAAATCGCATCCAGACGGAAGTCAACGCTCGATTACCCGGAAGTCGTCTGAGCGCGATAAAACGGAGAAAGAGAAACGACGAAAGATTTTTTTTGCTCCGAAGAATTTGATCCATCATTTTAGCTCGATGTAATTCGCGGCACTTGCACTTTACAACATTCTGTCGTTGTATCGTCATTACAAAAGTATTTCCTTAACGAGAGAAACTTCTATTTTTCAACCACCATAAGAAAACCGGATCGTTGGAGTTCGGATTAATCCGCGGAAACGAGAATACACAACCGAGAGTTAAACGAGATGGTTTCACCGCGATTTATGTTTGCGATTTACGTCACAAATTTCCACAGGGCATCCTTTCTCCCTTTGAACGCAACACAATGGATTATATAATACATTACATTCGCGCGTGAAAGCATTTTTGAAAATAGATCAAACGATATATTGAATAACAATGCATTTCCTCTCTTTCTCTCTCTCTCTCTCTTTCGCTATTTTCTCACTCCAATATATATTTCATTTTAATTTATGGAAATAGATATCAAAATTTTATAATAGAAATCTATTTAAAACATTTTTCTGAAATCTATTTAAAAAAATTTTTTTAAATATGGGCAGAAGAGAGAAGAAAGCTTTTCTTTTCTCGCAAGCATTGCAATATAAATAAAATTGATTTTACGCGATTTATTCTTAGCACAAAAATAATTTTTTTTCTTGTTTGTACGATATATTATATTTGCAGCTAGCTATACGTGCTATTTATTTTTGGAAACAGCTGCAGCTATATTTGCAACTCGCGATGCATTTTATAATGAGTTTTTGTCGGTCTTTATTATAATGTAAATTCTGCACAAAAATATACGCTTAAAATATATACCTTTGGTAAAAAGAAAAATATTCATTTAATGAGATTGTATGGTATTATATTTATCATATATATTCGCGAGATATAAAATACGCATGCATGATATGAAATATAAGTAGAAATGTATATGAAGGCAATATATTTCATTATATAATTACAATAATACTAGATTTATGCATTACGTCCTTATTTAAATACAATCAAACAAAAATAAAAAAAATATATATACACATATAATGTGGATATTTCGATGTATCAAGAAAGATAGATATTTACTATTTAGATATCGGTGTGGAATATCTCAGATTCTCAGAAGATCTCTGAAAACAGTTTGAAATTCACATCGTTACAAAGATATCCATTTACAGCGACCCGATCACAGATTATATTGTTTTGTGATGTTAAATTTTGCACAATACATCGTACGCATACCTATTAAGCTGCTTTCCCTCACTATCGCCAAATAAAATCATACCTATCAATTTAGTTAATTGTGCGCTAATTATGTACTAATTTGTTCCTGTAATCTGGATTCTGTTACTTGAATCATTTAACAGGAATTTACGTTCGAAGTGAGAGAGGCTCGTTTAACATTAAGCTAATAAAAAACTATAAATATAGAATAGCTTGAATATAAAAGATAGCTTAAAAATTTTAATATTTAATGAATAAAAAGTAAAAATAAAAATAACTAAAAGATTATTAATAAATAAATTTTATTTTTAATAAATATATAAAGTAAAAATTAAAATAACTAAAAGATTATTAATAAATAAATTTTATTTTTAATAAATATATAAAGTAAAAATTAAAATAACTAAAAGATTATTAATAAATAAATTTTATTTTTAATAAATATATAAAGTAAAAATAAAAATAACTAAAAGATTATTAATAAATAAATTTTATTTTTAATAAATATAAAGTAAAAATAAAAATAACTAAAAGAATTTGTTGTTTCCATTTTTTTGTTACCAAAATAATCACAATGTATCGAAATATATACGAAATTCAATGAATTAATTTCTAATTAGCAGTATAATAAAAATCAACAATTTGTCACAAATTTTAATTGGATAACTCTGCTCATTTTGCACATAATTAGCACTAAATTAATTGACAGGTGCGACTTTATTTGACGAGGGTGAAAGAGCCAAAACTCTTGATAAGGGTGCATAACGTCGATTCAAGGGGATTGCTGCAATTTGTATGCATGTAACGCGAATCGCGAGTCTTCCACGAAGATTGCAAACCATCTGTCGAAAATGCAACTTAATCAAACTCAACTCAAACGACGTGACGTAGAAGTGGAAAAACCAGAAACGATTAAATTTGATTTTTATGCGTTCTTCCACTTCGGGCGCCTTAGCACATTTCTGATTTATACGTCTGCAATGCAGCGTTTTTAGAGATGCATTATACATCCCTCTCGAGAAATATACTTCGATAATGTCACGTTTTTACAGAAAAAAAATAAAGGAAAAAAAGTAATTTCGCAAACTAATGAAATTGAATTAATATGAATTATTTATAAATCTTTTTGACATTTTTGTAACTCTGTATTTTTTAATTTATTCAGATATGAAAAGAACTAATAAAAGTGAGATATTAAGGCAACAAAATTGTTTTTAAATTCCTCTTTAATTTTGTTTAAAATTATTTGTTTATTTCAAAATAATTAAAGAGGAATTTAAAAACAATTACGTTTTAAGTCTAATATCTGCATCCATTATCTATGTATTTATATTATTTATATGTCTGAATTTTTTCAATTTATTGTATTAATTTAAATTTATTGTCATTTGTAATGGAAATTTTTGTTCAGTATAACTACAGTTTTATCATTTTTCTCTTATTTAGCATTCGAAAAATATCACAGATGTTACTCCATATTTTTATAAAGAAACGTATTAATGAACAATAAACAAATAAGCGCAAATTAATAGAAACTCCTTTCTACTTTTATTTTGTTCGCACAGTATAAAAATGATGATACGTTCAAATATTAGTAAAAAAAAAGATATGAAGAAATGTAATCAGCAAAATATTTTTGCTTGTCGACGTCGGACGAATTGTATTTTCCGGAGTATTGCCAGCGTAAAAATTGAGTTTGATTAAATTCAATTTCGAGACGCGGCACGCGAGGAAAAGAATCGAGGTAGGAAGACATCCTCGGATGGATAACAATCGTCCGATCGATACGATGCAGCTCGATTTCTCTCTCGCGAATTTTTGTCTATAGAATTGGCGAGACCTTATCGTGTTCCACGTTGGAATTACCGTCATCGACAATACAGTCGGAATGTTCGGCGAGAGTTATTTAGTAGACATAGCAAACGACAAGGGATACCGGTCCATTCATCATTTCGATCTCGTTTAGTATTTTAATCCATCATCATGGTATGAAACGCACGCGTACGATTGAGCAACATTACGAATGCACTTGGAAATTACATGCACTTTTTTCAACACAGACGTAACTTGTGACTGATAATTTTCTTTTTTTTTTCTTTTTATAACGAATATTTCATCTCGTATATTTTCATTCAACAAGTTCATTCGACAATTTTTAATTTAACGCGACAGTACTTTGCCGATATCCCGTAAATATGTTACATAACAGATATTTTAGACAATTTCTTTAATCTGCGATGTTTTTGCATAAAATATGTAATGAATTTTTCCTTATTAAAAGTTTACTTTTTAAAATAATTATTTGAATATATTAAATAAAATAGTATTGAGATATAAAATTCTCTAGTTGGAATAAAACATTTTTTTCATTCCTTCATCCATTATTATCGAGAAAAAATAATTTGTAGTGATTCTAAAGATTTTAATATTAATATTTTACATATCTTTAAGAAAATTCATATTTTATATATTATAAATATTATATTTTCCCAGATATGTTTTCAAAACCCTGTTTTATGAAACCTCAGATATTCATTTCATCTTTATCATAAGACGATGTTCTTGTATAAAATATAATGAATTTTTCCTTATTAAAATTTTACTTTTTAAAATAATTATTTAAATATATTAAATAAAATAATATTACGATATAAAATTCTCTAGTTCGAATAAAACATATTTTTTATTCCTTTATCCATTATTATCGGGGAAAAATAATTTATAGTGATTAGAGAGAGATTGTAATATTAATATTTTACATATCTTTAAGAAAACTCATATTTTATATATTATACACATATTTTCCCAGATATGTCATCAAAACCCTGTTTCACGAAATCTCAGATATTCACTTCATCTCTATCATAAGACATACTCTTAATACCTACTATCAGTTTACTAACGAAAATTTGATTAACAAAGCATGGCGAATTCTTTGATCGTGTTTCAGGTTGAAATGCTGTATCAACGCTACTTCCTACGCATGAATCAAAGTAATATGACACACGTGCTCTTTCTACTAGTCGGTTTGGCGTTAGCACTAGGCCTACTACTTGTTGCGAAATTGATGCAGACCGATCAGCCGCTCTTCACGCTTTTACAGAGACCTGAAAACTTCTCCCTAGCTGTCACTCTAGTGACTTGTATCGCTGTTTACATCGGTAAGAGAATTTACATTTCATTTCAAATATCGAGTTTACATTTGCTTCCCCAATTTTTTTTAATTCAAAGTTTCTCACTATAATAAAAGGTGGCGAAAAGTTTAGAACCAGCAGACTCAATAAAAAAAAATTCCCTGATTTTTTCAGATTTTCCAAAACCAGAAATTAATTTTTTCCCTGACTTTTTAATATTATTTTTTCAAAATGTATAATTTGCATATATGTATATATGATAAATTAATTAAATGTTAAATCATGAAATCCTTGAGGTATTTTTGTCAACAATGAAAAAATTCGGAAATTAAAACAAACATTTAAATCAATTATACTTTTAAAAAATCTTTAGTTTTCCATCAAAAATATATATATATAAAATTTTGGTCAATCTATTTTTTGTAATTATATTAAAATTTTGTTACGTATGTATAAATCTGAAATTTAACGTAAAAGAATTTTTTAAATTTTCATGGATTTTTTATATTTCTGTCAATGAAATATCGAATCGAAATTACTCGCAGTAAAGTTTGCAAATAAACGGAATATTTGCTACATCACATCTATATGTAAAAATGTGTAAAATCCATCTTCACACGAAAATGTCGAGTTTTCGTAAAATATGCAATTTAAATACTGTTAGAGTCGCCAAAATGCACACAGCATTGTCAAGTATCACAAACACTAAAAAAACGCACATTTTATCCGACACGTAAAAGAATGTCTCTCTCGTTGTCTTATCTGCGAGCCGTGACATTATGTTTTCATGCTACTACGGCATAAATAATGCACAAGAATATTGCCTACAAGTAGTTTTCTCCCGGAAGCATCAGAAAACACGACAAGGTTTGCAGACAGGGACATCGCAGAGCTCATTCTTTCATATCTCCTTCCTGAGCTGAATTTAAGCTCGAGCAATATTGTACCAGAAACTTTAATCGAGTCCCTATCTGCGAAAGCTTATTTGTATAAAGTCGTGTAACTTGGAAAACTATGATAAACGTTGTACTCTCAGATTAGCTAAAAGATCTAATATCGAGACTTCTCACTCATTTATTTTGCATTAATTAATTGGAAGCAGTTTTTTTTATAACAATCTCTCAAACATTTTTAGCTCTTTTATCGAATATCCAGACATCCGTACATTGAAAGATAAAAAATTACGATCAGGGTGTATAGTAAAATTTGAGTGTTATTTAAGAACATTTCCAGGACATTTTAAAGAAATTTGCACGGTTTTCCAATAGTATGATAAATATGTAAAAGAAATAAAAAACAAATTTTTTTTTATTAATTCGATATAAATTGCACGTTAATGAAAATTAATATATGCGTTACAAATATTCGATATAGTATTTTTTATATTATATTATATTTGGAACTTTTAAAATCTACAGAGACAATTTTTTCTTAGAATTTACCCAGAAAATCATGAAACATTGGAAGAATTTTATAAGAGTTTCTCTGATTAATATTTCTTGCAATAAAAAATATTAATATCTACCACAATAAAATATTAATATTTTTTGTCGTAATAAATATTTAATCAGAGAAATTTTTATAAAATTCCATTCCTCAATTATCATGATTTTCAAGATAAATTGTAAGAAAAAATTCTCTCCGTGTATAAACAATTTATGCGCAACACATTTTAAATTCCGTAAATAAAAAATATATCGTATTATTTATAAAGTAAAAGATTAAATATTTTTTACTCGAATTCTCAGCTGACTCTTTTAGCTGAATATTTAGAAGCAACGAAAAAAAAAAAAAGAATCAAAAAGATCTACGAAAAATTCAAGTATATTTCCAGGATGTTCAAAGGAAAAACAAAATTCCAGAACATTTCAAGAATTTCAAGGATGGCTAGACACCCTGTATGATAGAAGGATTAAATAATAAAAAATGTCAAAGCTCGAAATTCCCAAGCAGTGATAAATCTTTCTTCTTCAGTTTTGCTGGCAGCCATCTCCAGACCGGGAATGAACGAGATATGGCTCGCGGCTGTCAGCGGTGCGGTCCTGATCACCTTGCTGGCCCTTCAGGTGACCTTGAGCATTCATCTGGCCCGCCTGCACGAGGTGAGCCGCGACGATGCCGACGACTCGTCGCCCTTCTTCAGACATCCTCGAGCTGGTGGACCTCTCGCCGCCGCTTTGGCGGTTTGCTTCTTCATCTACATGGCCTACGCTCTTCTGCCGATCAGGCTCAGGCACGCCTGCATCGCCGGCATCGTCTTCTCGGCCGCTCATCTCGTCGGAGCCTTCCTGCTTTACCCAGATTATCCATCCATGATAGCGCACGTGAGTTTAGATCACTCTTTGCGGCCTTGTAAATTTTTTTATATGCAGCAAAAAATGTTTCGATTTAATTTAAAATATGTTTTAATTAAAAAAATTTTTCTCAATTTATTTTTCTTGAATTTATCTTCTCAAGTTATTCCAGTAATTTTATGAGACTCGAATAATGAAGATAGACACCATCTTCTGGAGAATTCTCAATGCTTTCTCTTGATGTAATAAAGTTTGAGAGATTGTCATTGGGAGAGAGATCGTATAATTGGGTAGCTCTTGCATGATTAATTCTGAATTTGACGAGCCTTAATTTGATATGTAGACATTCTAGATTAAAAATGTCTACATATCTTCTTTTAATGGATTTTTAAAAATTCATGCTCCGCGTATAGCAATAATTTTGAAGGTAATATAGTCAGTCCATCGTTAGAAATGTCCTGAATTACTCAAAGATATTTGATATAACAGGTGTTTGGTTAATTTTTAGACGATTCAAAAAAATGTTCCGCTTCGTTGCGATCAATGTGACAATTATAAGCTGCAGATTCGCGTTAATTAACGATCGAGTTTGTACATATACTATACTGTGCATCGCACAGCAATTAGCGAAAGTAGGTTACTCGATGATATTAATTAATCAATGTTACGCAGAACTGTATAATAAATTGTACGTTTCTGTATAATTCTGGGGTATTGCCATGTCGGATCTCGATCTCTATTTGCCATCAAGATATTGCTCGTAGTGGAATTGTTAGCGGAATATTATTGCTTATTATTCCGCATGTAATGAGAATTAACTCAAACAATTCCTCGAAATGTCTTTCAGATTAAAAATTGCTTGGGAGAATTAAGAAATGTTTGGAAACATTTTTCTATATTTTCCACGTGTGACGCGAAACATACATATCTGTCATAAGTATAATTAAATTTAATTTAATGTACAAAAAATAATTTTAAAAAATTGCTGGATCAGACAATTATAATCTCTATTAATATTATATTATTTTTATTTATTTACGTTCTAAATATTTTCGATTTAATTCGGAATATAAAGCTCCGAGATCCATAATAATAAATTTTTCCATCGAATAAAACAAATGCATAAAATATTTTTGAAATGTTTCGCGTCGCTATATATAATTTGTAACTGTCGACGTGGCAAATGACGGCGTGAATAACAGAACGATTATTAACCAAATTGCACGGTAATCAATATATACATCGTAACAGAAGCGGATAGAATACACGAAGTGCGTGACATAATATCCGACGAACGTACACGAATCCATTTATTAATGGCGTACAAAGTGGACACAAATACCCAAAACGAGGTGTATGCTTCGCAAATAGCTGGCCAACTCTGAATTGGAAATCTAATTAGAACGATCTTTCTCTCTCTCTCTCTCTTGATCTGCTATATTTGTCGGGAAAGCACATTTTGGTATTGATATTACATTTCTATCTTCAAATTTACCGCACAAGTATTTTCGTAAGTTTAATAAAGGCACACGAGAAGAAAAGAAAGCGATGAATAAAGAAAACAAATTATCGCTATCGATATTAATGACATAAAAAATGTCTCGAGACATTCATTTGCAAGTCGATTGCACAAAAGATTTAATTAAGTTAGGAATATTAAACAACAAAAAGGAAAATTCAACAGATCTCTCTGTGTCAAGAGATATTTGCGATCTTAAATAATTTTCTAAGAACAACGTTGAAGCACAAACTCTTGAGAATCCATTTAATTATAATTAAACAAACGCGCGACCTTAAACAAACAAATCAATCATCAAGATGGCACTTTGCCATTTTTCCACGTATTCATTACAATTTTATTAGCCATCTTATTGCAATCATCGAGAACATCTGATATTCATTCTCAAAAGAGATAAAGAAATAAATCAACAAAAAGCCAAAAAAATTTTTCATAGCTCATTCGAGCTACGAAATGTCAACCCTGCTTATTGCGAAATCTTGTGGAAAAGGTTTGGTCTTATTGGAGATCTCCAGCCAGATAGACATTTCCATCCATCAAGTCGTCCTTCTTTTCTCCTTCTCTTCTTGCGCAATCTATTTTTATATCACGTCAAAAAACTCAGAATCCTACGTAATTAAAAATATATCGAGATCGCGTGCTCCCTTTTTCTCTCTCTCTCTCTTTCTTTTTCTGTTGTGTCACCGGAGAGATTTTATCTGATCTTTTAAAAGTAACATCGTCGTGGCAAAAATAAAATAGATCCTTTACTGACTCAAGTAATTGAATGTTAATAAAAAAAATCGCATGTCAATAATATGTCAGATATTTTGTACCAATAATAATAAAAGATCATTGAAATCTTGAATTAATAACGCTTTTCATCAAAAAAATTTTATACTATTAAAAGATTAATAGAGAAAATTGAATTTTTTAAATTTAATTAAAATTTAATTTAAAGAAAAAAATAGTACATAAAAAGTGTTTTAAATAGATTGCATTAAATTATAAAAGAAATCAAAAACTTTTTCAATTTCTTTTAAAAGTACAAAATTGTTTAAAGTATATAAATATTATAATTATATAAAATATATAAAAAAAATATTTAATTTTGTATATTTTATATATTTAATATATAATTTATATTAATATATATTTATATACAAGAGTTTATATATGTACTTTTAGACAATATATAGAGAGATATTATCGGATTAAGCGACAAACTGTTGATTTAGGTAGGCGAAGGGAAATGTTATGTAATGGGTCCTACATATCGCAATTTCGTTGAAACGCAAAGCCTCGTTGAAATCCGCGATGCGCGCTTCGCGTCGACATATTTATAATTCATTTACCTGGTTATTTTCACGTTCGAGAGGGAATAATATCATGACGATTTCATTCAAGCCGGGCGCTGCAAGCACGTCGCTTTGCAAAATGGACCGTAATTGCTTTTCACGCCGCTGGGTACAATACATACGGCGATTTTCTGATCTGATATCGTTAGAGGACTCAACAGTTTTTTAGGTTTTACCTCACGGTGAAAGATAACATTTCAGTTATTAAAGGACGTATCGTAAAGCGATTCAAAGCGATTGGACGGGAAAAAGAATCATGGATTTCTGTGAGCAACGCAGCTGTGGTTAATTAATAAAGTGCAACGAGTTAACTTTTGCGAGAAAAAGAGATTCGGAATATTAAATTATCGCGAGAACCGAAAATTAAAAGTTCCTTCCTTTCTTTTGGAAATATAAGAACTGTCAAGCTCTGTTATAAATTAATTTAAGACTACGGAGTAATATATAAGATGTAATTATATATGTATTATATAAATATATAATATAATTATATAATATAATTATATACTTCATATAAAATTAATATATAAATAAATTAATTATACAATTAATATTTAAATAAAATATATAATTATATAATATATAATTATATATGTATTACATAAATATGTAATATAATTATATATTTTATACAAATTTAAACGTATTTTAAGTGCGCAATATAACACTACATAGTTTTTTTATTAAAGATTGAGAATGCTCGTAAACCAACTCCCATTGCGGCAATTTGAGAAACCGCGAAATACTCGCACTGAATCCCAAGGAATGACCAACAAACCGTAAAAATTTTAAATCAACAACAATAAAATGCGATCGCGCTTGCGGTTACATTGTACTCTTTCTTGGATTGTTAAATTTATTTTCGTGGCAAAAGAGATAGATGTTTTCTGCGACACACTAGATCAATCTCTCGATATAAATCATAAAATATAAAGAAAAATTTATTTATAAAAATAATTATAATAATTAATGCACAAATATTGCAAGAAATTTCAAAGATAAATTTACAAAATTCAGTAGCATGACGCAAAAAAAGTGATTGTAAAAAGTTATTAAAATTAGATTAATAGCGCAGTAAGCTTTATTACTGCTTGCGTAATTTACGTTTTATTACGAGAAGCTCTCTTGCAAAACATATTTTATTAGATTATTTTATCTTAATTGGTTTTTCAAGTTTGAATATAAATCATGTTAACATTTTATATGATGCTAAAAATAAATTGTGTAAAAAAAAAATAAAAATAATATTTTGCATGTGCACTATCCGCCGTTTAATCCTTCATGCTACAACTTTAGCGTGTTTTTCGTTTAGCCTGGGTAAAGATAAAGTGAAAGATGCTTTCTTTCTCTCTCTCTCTACACTAATCGGTTTATATACTGTGTGAACAATTTAATGATTATTCCGAACGTTAAAAAATACATCTAAAAAAGTATAATTATATATTAACAGATTTTATATATTTCGTCAATAACAATATTTTATAACAATTTTATGTTGATAAAATATTCCTTCATTTAATATTATTTTATTCTTCTCTTTTTGTGCACGAATATATGTAACAAAATATGCATATATATGCAAATGCCGCTTTAACAAGTGCTTTAAAATACAGCTTACAAAATATTGTTTATGCAAATTATCAGCGGATTTATGCAAGACACATCACACGATTTACTGTCAAACTCGATTTACTTAAAAATGTCCTATTACTATTTATTCTTAACATTATATCGAAAATAAAATTAAAATAAAAATAGAAAAAATCCGCCGTAAGTTCCGAATTCTCTGAACTACGGAATAAAAGGCAGTGCGAACAAATATATTACCATTTAACTTTTTTATCAAGTTAGACATCAAATTTATATCGGTCTGTCATTTCTATTTTTTTTTCTCTCGAATAAAGCACATCTAGACGCGTTCATAAATCATTTCGAGTCTTGTTATCGACGTAATTCGACGCTTTGTCATCAATATGAAAATCTCATACGACGAGTAGGTCCATTGAATAAAACATTCATTGGCTACTTCTTCCTCGCTGCGAGAAACGAGAAGGTAAAGCTGTTATTTATGAGAATCCACCTGTCTGTGTCTACGAAGAGACATTCGAAATGTATTTTCGGAGCAAAAAAAATAAACAAACAAAATGCGTATTACACCTAACAACGCACAATATAACATTAAGGGATATCTTTTTTTTTACAACATAACAAATTGATGACAAGAACAAATTCTAGCTATTTATTGCATAAGTACTCTAACAACACTAAAAAAAAATTTGTTAACTTGACTAAACCTTTCAATTAACTATTCAATAAATCACAACAAAATTACTATTTTGTTAATTGAACATATATTAGTATTTAAGTCAAATATACGTTTTATTAGATTTAATTTAAATATTTTTATATATTCAATTAACAAAATAATATTTAATTGAAAGGTTTAGTCGAATTAATAATTTTTTTTTACAATGAACATTTTATTTATTTAACATTTATTTATTTATCATTGTTCGCGAATGTAAGATCTAGCTTTGTATCTTGAAGGAGTTCTTCTCTTTTATTCCCTCTACTTTTCTTTATTTAGTACACACATTTTTTCTCTTCACTTTTTCTTTTTTATTTATTTTAACAGTTTGTCGCTGCGATATTCGCAAATATGGAAGTTCGATGTGCACTCAATTGTATGTATAAACACGATTTCGAATAAATACTTCTCGTTTCGAGCGTGTGTAAGTGCGTACGATGAATGTTCGAAAATAGAAAAAAACTAATATATAGATCGGAGAATCTCTTCTCGGGATTCGTTATTCCAGCTGCTGGTGAAAATTGTTTTGCAAAGTATTAAAGCACCCATCGCGAGTGCAGAAACTTCGCAAGTGCACGTTTGTTCGGATTAGCGAAATGATTAACATCGATCGTATGAAATCACGGATTCGTATACAGAAATTTCGGATTTTACAAAATGGAATAATTATTGATGCGAGTGCATCCAATAATTGGTTCCGCTTCTAGTATCACGATATAAAACTTCTTGTTTTAATGTACTTCAAATCTTTTAACAATTGAACGTATATTTATATACGCGAAACATGGAATAAAAAATACAGATAGCCGTGTATCTCTTTGTTCTTTAAAGCCATAAAAAAATAGCGTTCATTATTTAAATCGTACAAGAATCAGGAAAATTAGAGAATGGGATTAACTGAAAACGCGTAATTCTGTATTTTAAAAACATATGTACGTAAACAAAAAATGCATAAATTATTTAATTTTATTAAAGACACGAGAAGATAGAATTTTCAAAAGTATTTATCATATCTAACTCGTAAGAAACTAATTATTGACTGTTTGTGTAACCTAATTACATATTTCCATGGCTTATCGAGTGAAAACTCTCTTATAAAATAGAAAGATAAAAATTAAGTAACTTTATATTATTCTCGAGTTAATTAAGTACTAATTACTACGAGCGAGGCAAACGAGATTTTCCGCGGACTTTGTTTCGAACTTTCAACCGGATACTCCGAATAATCCTTTACGCTTTTTTTGAAATAAAAGAAAAAAATTCTACGTTGATAATCCGAGCGTGCAAAAATGATCGATACACCGAGATTGTCCCTGTTATATCTCCTGTGTACCGTAAAAATGGTTACACGAACAATTCGTTCGTTTCTTTTCACATATTGTACCAAACATTCGCATTCCATGTGGAAATTTTTGTTATATATATATATGATGGATTAGAATGCTAACAAAAATTTCGATCGCAATTATTTACAGCACGTCTTTCCAATTTTTACAGCAAAAATTTGCATCTACTTTAGTCGCTCACAATTTCTATTTCTATCTTAGTAAGATGAGTAGATTTATATGCAAAAGTACATGTACGCGATTGTTAATGTTATTTTTACGAATCATAATAAAAGGGAAAAAATATCAATACGTGACAGTTGAAGAGCTCAAACGATCGAGATGGGGATTTGCCGGAAGCAGAGCAATATAGCCAACAAAAAACATCGTGGATAAAAAGTACGCCCGCAAGTGTATCCATGCGAATCCTATAAATGATATATCCTTGCAGGATGTCTTTCGACGACAAAAAATTTCATCTCATCGTATCAATTTTACCCAACAAGTTGAAAAATATTCAAACGTATTTTATTGAATATTATTTTTATAAAAAAAATAATCCTACCCGTATTTTCAAGATCATTAGTAACTTGTAATTTCGATAAATAATCCTTAGAATTTTATATATAGAATAAATAATTTTTCTCTCAATTACGTTATTTATATAAAATTTTATTTATCAGGTATTTTTAAAAATTAAGAGTATTCTTAAATTTTTCTCGTAAATGCAATAACAAAATTTGCTTAAACGATATAAACGTGCCTAGACACGCTCTTCATTCGAGAAAAATAAATCGTAAACGGCAGATACGGAAAAAAAATATCACAGAATGAGAAATTGCAGTGACATGTACGTGATGTAACAGTACGGTATTGATATAAGTTATATATCGCCGACGAATGCGTTATGTATATGTATAACAGAAAAAGCCTCGTGGGAAAAAATTGAACACAACATAAATATCCAAGCATTTAATCGAATAAACGTTCGTAAAATATTTATCGACACATTTATTGACGCGTAAAATTGCGGAATAAAAATTAACTTCTCTTTAGGTGTGTAAATAAAAAGGAAAAAAAAAATAGGTGCGATCGTTCGTACACGAAATTTTCACAGCAAAATAATTCGAAACTTCAACGTCGATTATTTGTCGATGTAAGGTGCAACATCTGGCGCAGTTTATCCCGCGTCCATTTGTCGGGAGAGTCCTGAGTGCCTCTTTGTGAAATCACTTTACCGCAGCGATGGACCGCGTCTAATCGACCGGAAATGCGAAAAGAGAACCGCGACAATTTGTGACATCGCACAGCTGTCGGTTTATTTGCGGAACAAGCCCCGGAAATGAAGACGGCGGAAGTGCAACGCAACGCGTGAACATTTCCCCATCGTCGGAAAAGCTTTCTTTCAACGTGGATATTGAAGACAAACGTCGCCAAGTGCGAAAATAAAATAACGAAAGATAATAAATACGCGACAAAGAAGACTCTTTTGCGCCTTCACTGATTTTTTTTTTTTTTGATTGCAGAATATTATCGAAATAAATCAGAGGAAACTTTGCTACGTTTCTTGACCGGAATTAATTAATTTTTTTTATTTTATAAAAAATGTATCCTGGTTTTTTAATCGCGCAATAAAGAATTTTCAAGTATAATTCGCATAATATAAATACATAAATTGTTATATCAAACGAGCAAAAAGAAATGTAGCTTTGATAAAAATATAAATATCAAATAGATTCTTTTGCGTCTTCACTGATTATTTTTGATTACAGAATATTATTGAAATAAATCAGAGAAAACTGGTAAACTTGACCGGAATTAATTAATTGGTTAGTAATTTTTTTATTTTATAAAAAAATGTATCCTGGTTTTTTAATCACGCAATAGAGAATTTTCAAGTACGATTCGCGTAATATAAATACATAAATTGTTATATCAAACGAGCAAAAAGAAATTTAGCTTTAACAAAAATATAAAACCGAAATATAATTTTATTCTATTGTTTTATTTATATATATTTTTCTTTATTTTCTTAATCCTAGAACTTGCAGAAATATTGATCTAAATGACTATACCTTCTTTGCATTGTATATTGATCGGAACAATTACATTTAAAATAAGAAATTTCTTCTACGCAGTGTCTGCTATGTTAAGATATTTTTAGCGAAGATTTATTTCAATAGTTTTCCAAAGCCAAGCGCTATTTAGTATTAAATATTAAAAGTTTAGATAAAGGAAAGAAACTCCTGAATGGAAATTCTCTCATCGAAGTGTTTTACGAAAGCGTGTTTTATATTTAAATATCTACAATCGCGCACATTATATGAGGTTTATAATGAAAAAAATAATTAAATCTTGTTTTCTCTCTCTCTCTCTCTCTCGCATGCAGAGATGATAAACAATGAATAAAATGATAATGAGTAAGAGGTAAAGCGACAAAGAAAAGCTTTTTGCGAAGCTCGTAAATTCTGCTGAGTAATTCTTATTCTCTGCTATACTCGAACTATAAAAATATGCTTATAAAGAGTTGTGAAAAAAGACTATTTATACAAAAAATAAAGCGCAATGAAATTTAAATTCATAGACAAGAGAGTCTTAATCTATAAACATTATTTTGAACAATTAAGAAAATAATTTTTAAAACAGAATATATATATTTTTCAATTTGAATTCATTTATGTTGATATATCTTCCAACGTTTAAAGTTCACTTTAAAATTTCCTTTAAGTGTTCTTCCCCACATAACCAGAGAAATTTCTATCCCCCTGAAAACTCGATAAGCGCGCTCTTTATTTTTCCCGCCATAAATGCAATACTGCGTTCAATTTCCGGCGCGTTTGGTAATCGCGCGATTACACGGCGGAAATGCACACGGTGTTTATCCCGCGAAAAAAAAAAAAACGGATATTAACGACGTGAAATGCGAAGGGGTCAGCTACATTTTTTAATCGAAAAACCGTTGCCGAGACAAATCGCGAAAAACTCGACGTAAAAATTTCGCCGATATTCACGTAACTTCCCACGTCGACGAAAACAAATCGGACAACGAATCCGAATGGCATGCTGGAAAAAGCGATAAAGAGATTGCCGCAAAATAAAAGAACAAAGAAGAGAGCCGGTGAGAAAATAAAAGAGGAAATAAACCCTAAATAAAAAGCGAAGTCCGATAACAAGTTCGAATAAGTCCATTTTACGAATGCGGTCTCTTCATTTAAGTCTCACATTTTTATGCACCTTCAACTCTGTTATCTTCCAGGTCATTTCGCAAGTTAAACGTGAAACTTTTCGCTTTGAGATCACGAGAGGAATCACATTCTCACCACTTTATGCGCGCTAAATCCGAGTATTTTCATCGATGACCGTGAAACCGGATCACTCGATGACGTACGCGATCAATCACACTCGATCTTTAATATCGAAGTCACGAAAGAAATGATCTGGATATACATTAGGAAGGCACTTCGTTATATTACGGAGATCCTTCCTGCGTCGCGTCATCCTGACTGACACATGAAAAAGTCAAGACTACGTCATCGAAAACATTGAGCGAGATAATTTATTTTCGTTTTTCCCGCTTTAGAAAAAAATTCAATCCTCGCTCTCTTTTTAAATCAAATGTTTAGGATTCTAGTTAACATTAATTTCATATTATTACAATATGTCAAATTGAATACTACAATATTTAAAAAAATAATAATTTTTGTAGCAAATTTTTTTTAATTACCTGGCAATTTAATGATCAGAGAAAAATTCCTTTTAATTACATTAATATATATTCTCTCGAAATAGATAGCTAAATCGCTTAAATCTCTTGATAATAGATATGTTAACATTAATTTCATATTATTACAACATGTCGATTGAATACTAAAGTATTAAAAAAACATTATATAGCGTTTCCATGAAGAATAATTTTTATAGCAATTTTTTTTTAATTACCTGACAATTCAATGGTCGAAGAAAAATTCCTTTTAATTATATTAATATATATTTTCTCGAAATAGATAGCTAAATCGCTTAGATCTCTTGGTAATAGATGTGTTAACATTAATTTCATATTATTACAATATGTCGATTGAATACCGAAATATTAAAAAAATATTATATAGCGTTTCCATGAAGAATAATTTTTATAGCAATTTTTTTGAATTACCTAATAATTAAATTTTTTTAAATTTAATTCAATGGTCAGAGAAAAATTCCCTTTAATATATATTCTCTCGAAATAGATAGCTAAATCGTTTAGATCTCTTGGTAATAGATGTGTTAACATTAATTTCATATTATTACAATATGGTCGATTGAATACTGAAATATTAAAAAAAAATATTATATAGCGTTTCCATGAAGAATAATTTTTATAGCAATTTTTTTTTAATTACCTGGTAATTAAATTTTTTTAAATTTAATTCAATGGTCAGAGAAAAATTCCCTTTAATATATATTCTCTCGAAAGGGATAGCTAAATCGTTTAGATCTCTTGGTACCGATATTTTTCACGTCGTGTCTACTTAAGGGGCTAATAAGCGAAGTAAAAGAGCTATTCGCGAGAAAAAACTGAGATGATTAAATATTCCACTATCTCCCACGGAGGACAACGCTCTCCCTTCTTGTAATTTCCTCTTACTCGTTTCTTGTACAAGAAAAAAAAAAGAAAAAGAAGACAGTTTGCGATGAAAAACGAAGGGACGACATGGTGTCGACCCTTATCTCAGCCACCCACCGACAATCTTTTCCACTCGAAAAGTGTAACGCGACCTCGTTGTGTCGTGGGCAGCCTCGAGGATGCCGAGGATCATTCCGAAGGGTTGGAGCCGTGTATGTATCTTAATAGCCGGCGGTAACTATCGATTTTGTTACTAAAATAATTTAGCCCGAATATAGCCTACGGTGTAAACTACGTAACGTAAATGGCTATCGCATTACTCCGATGTCGATGCTCGAATAAAGATAAACAGTTGGCACACTGGCGGGAAAATTGCGAGAACGATTATCGAATCGAAGGAGAATAAAATAATGGAAAGAGTAGCTCCTTTTCTCGAATCGAAATAAAGATATATATGTCCATGATAAAGTATGTAATGCAGCAAATTGAAATGTCAATAGATTAGGGAGAGTCTGAAAGATGGTTAACATTTTTTTACTGATAAATTACATGTATATGTATGCTTAGTATTTTTTTTTTTAATTATTAAAAATAATAATTTATAATTATTATATTCTAAGTAATAATTATACTCTGTATAAATTATAATTGATAAACTTTTTGTCACGAGACGTTAATAACGTTTTTTCTGACATCTCTATAATTTGTAATTATTTTTTTAAGTTTTAGAAAACATATTCTTTCCAGGAATAAATTATACTTTTATTTTTTTAACAAAAAGTCTGAATAATATTACATATTTTTCTCTCTCTTCCGAATTAAAATAAAAATACAGTGTAGTGATGACAATAATAATTATTTATATATACTTAACATTTTAGCGTACATTTAGTCTATAATTGATATTTTTAAATATAATTTACTTATTATTTTAGAGATCATTTATATTATTAATTTATTTAAAATAAATCCGAATATAATATCCACATCCTCATCTATCGAAATATTTTCTCTCACAATTTATACGCTATTTTATAACTGTCTTTATTTCTTAATATAATTAAATAAAAAATAAAAATGAGAACAAATAAATTGTATTTTAGAATTATATATATAACATTTCTCAAGACGAGTAACTTGTTCTAGTTCTGCCTGCGAGAAACTTTAACTTATCTTGAACGCAGTACGGTGTTAATGACGTCTACATTATTATAACGCCAGACGTATTTCAAGTTTCGTTTAAAGTGCGCATCTTCTAACAAGGTGTCCAGCAGACTCAATGAAAAAAATTCCCGGATTTTATCAGATTTTCCAAGACCAAAAATTAATTTTTTTCCTGACTTTTTAGTACTATTTTTTTCCAAATATATAATTTGCATACATCTATATGATAAATCAATTTAATGTTAAATTATGAAATTCTTAATCACCTTTTTATTTATATTATATCAAATTTTTTAGTTTTGTCTCTATCAAACACATTGAAATAAAATAACACGACGATGAAAATATAAATTAACGAACACGCTGTAGATGAATCGATTTTTAACACAGAAAATTAGCGTGCTGGAAGTCAAGGAAAAGTTTATATTTATATATAGTGTTTCATTAGTTAAGTATTATATTTATTTAAATTTATATTTATTCAGTCTGGGAAAAAATTAATTTCTGTTCTTGGAAAATCTGAACTAAAATTCAAATTATTGAGACATATGTAGAATAATGTGAAAAAATCCAGATAAATAGTAAAATTTCCTGACAATTCTAGAAATTTATAAAATTCCCTGACAATGTCTAGTTTTCCAGATTTTCCCGCTAAGACACTCTATTCTAAATGTGATCCACAATAGAGAGCAGGATAAAAAACAATCAAATAATCCCTTTCTGTAAACGCGAGTCAGATACGCATCCAAGAACAGCTGATTGTCAGAAAGCGAACTGTCAGGCGCGTTTCTCTCTCCTCCAAACTGATTTCTAGTTTTCTAGATTTTCCCGCTAAGACACCCTATTCTAAATATGACCCACAATAGAGAGCAGGATAAAAAAACAATCAAATAATCCCTTTCTGTAAACGCGAGTCAGATACGCATCCAAGAACAGCTGATTGTCAGAAAGCGAACTGTCAGACGCGTTTCTCTGTCCTCCAAACTGATTTCTAGTTTTCTAGATTTTCCCGCTAAGACACCCTATTCTAAATATGATCCACAATAGAGAGCAGGATAAAAAAACAATCAAATAATCCCTTTCTGTAAACGCGAGTCAGATACGCATCCAAGAACAGCTGATTGTCAGAAAGCGAACTGTCAGACGCGTTTCTCTCTCCTCCAAACTGATTTCTAGTTTTCTAGATTTTCCCGCTAAGACACCCTATTCTAAATATGACCCACAATAGAGAGCAGAATAAAAAAACAATCAAATAATCCCTTTCTGTAAACGCGAGTCAGATACGCATCCAAGAACAGCTGATTGTCAGAAAGCGAACTGTCAGGCGCGTTTCTCTCTCCTCCAAACTGATTTCCGCGATAATCATCACAAAAGCAGATAATAACCGCGAAAGAGCCTTATTCCGCGACGAGATTGGATTATATATAGCGCGAACGATTATGCGGGATGCACGAAATGCAATGCCGAAGTTGATCACGTCTGGAGGAGGATACATGCATATATGTGTGTGTGTGTGTGTCTGTGTTTGTTTGAGGCGGAAAAAGCGGCGAAAGGCTTTGTCGACGCTGTGTTCGTGGTTGCACGTCAGGGATTTCGCCGGATAACACGCGACGAAGGCATCGAGGGTGCTTTTTCGCTGAAATCAAGGGGGTTAAAAGGGGGTTAAAAGAGGGGCAACGCGCAATGAGGTTAATAGGAAGGAGAAGCCCCGGGCAAAAAACCTTGTCCCGTCGCATTTCCATCTCGGGGGATTATCATCGATTCTCGACGTACAATCGGCAACTCGTTCGTAAAGAGAAAAAAAAGAATAAAAAGAAGAGCCACGGCGGAGAAACCAATTCGGTCGAATTCGCTCGCGGAAGAAATGGCATTAGAGAATTTTCCGCGACAGCGCGGAACGGTTTATATCGTAGCTTCTAATCAATCGCGTTCTCGGGACTGCCATTCATTTGCTTCCCATAGAGTAGGAAATTCTACGAAGCTCACGATATATGTACGTACATATTTGCATGTTGCATCAACGATTTTTCACGGTATACGCGATTCGATTAGTTGAGTGCTCTCGAGGTACCACGCACGCAACACTGTGTATATGTTTCATTTTAAAATTCTTTACTCAAGAATTTATATAGAATTTGCATGTAAAAACTTTCTATGTATGAAATGAATAAATAGAAGTAATTAATGCGCTTTTTCTACGAATATTCAAAAAATTTTTGCAATATAAAACTCGTATCGATATGTATTTTGCATGCTATCAACAAATTATAGATTTCGTTTCAAAATTTTTTATTCAAATGCTACAAGAGTTTATATAGAAGTAACTTTCTACAAAATGAAAAAGAAAAATAATCAATATATATTTTTCTTATAAATGTTTAAAAATACTTTTTATTTTTCATTTTACGAAATTTTGTTGATAAATTAGATATAGAATATAAAGTAAATATCTATGAAATGAATAAACAGAATTAATGTGCTTTTTCTACGAATGTTTAAAAAATTTTGCAATATAAAACTCGTATGGATATATTTTGCATGCTATCAACAAATTATAGATTTCGTTTCAAAATTTTTTATTCAAATGCTACAAGAGTTTATATAGAAGTAACTTTCTACAAAATGGAAAAGAAAAATAATCAATATATATTTTTCTTATAAATGTTTAAAAATACTTTTTATTTTTCATTTTATGAAATTTTGTTGATAAATTAGATATAGAATATAAAGTAAATATCTATGAAATGAATAAACAGAATTAATGTGCTTTTTCTACGAATGTTTAAAAAATTTTGCAATATAAAACTCGTATCGATATATTTTGCATGCTATCAACATATATATTTTGTTTCAAAATTTGTTATTCAAATGCTACAAGAGTTTATACAAAATTTACATAGAAGTAACTTTTTACCATAAATAAAAAAAAGAAATAATCGATATATATTTTTCTTACAAACGTTCAAAAAAACTTTATATTTTTCATTTTACAAAATTTATTTTGCTAAATTATACGCTGATAAAATGATACGTCAACTCTCGGCAGATTTCAACTGCTGAGAGATGGAAACATGTAAAATAACGCGGCGAGAAATACATAATTCTCTGGAATAAAATTTAAAGTTGCAAGAAGGGGCTAAATTGAGCATGGAAATTCGTCATGGCAACTGATTAGGAGATAATTGACGTGCCACGTGTACAAAATAATACATTTCCGTATATATGTATGCAAAATGCGTGCGCGGAAGAAAACGCATTTGCGATGGACGCAAATCAACAAACGCAAACACGAGAATATTTCTGGGGCGAAAACGCGAGAACAAAGGACCGAATGAAATGGTTTGGTGAAAAGACGCGCTATTTCGACAACAAGAACGTTTCAGTTTGGCCATTTGTGTCGTTCGCCTTTACCACTTCAAGCTCGAAAGCATCAAGAGAGAACAATGCGCGAATATATGTATATGAAGAGACAAATCTTATTTCGCAAATAGAACGAATTTTCAATCCCGCGAGATGCATCTCTCACGTTAAAACCCGTGTGACTAATTGTCTTGGAAAAAATTTCCAAGGATATTTACCCGGAAAAATTTTATATATAATTATTTAGAAATAATTGTATAATTATACATATAATCGTAAAATTATATTTGTGAAATATATCCATTTTTATACACAATTATATAAATTATAAGGGTTCATATATATATAATCATGTTAAATTATATATGAAATATATATATTTATATGTATGAAAAAATATTTATTTATTATACATATATAAATTTATATAATTATATATAAAAAGCACTTTTATATATGGACATACTTCATATATAATTTTGCAATATATGTATAATTTAATATGTTTCTATATAATTTTATATTGTTATATATAAAAATTCGTTTCCCAGAGCGTGATTAAAAAGAGAAAAATATATGATAAATTATATGTAAAATAAATAATTATAATATATATTATATTTCATGTAAGATATGATATAAATAAAATATATACGATATATTATATATTATAAATTATATAACATATATCATTAAAATGCGAAACTGCAATGTGTTGATAGTTCCTCGTAAGCGTAAAATAATTCAATCACGTGGACCTTTCTTTGCCAGTACAGACTTTATTTAGGCGCCTCTTAAACTCGTACCGAACATTTCGCGATTTATTCGCGTTTTTGCAGGCCAATTTTAAGAGAACTCGCTCTACTCTTGACGCTTCAGTTCACAAACGTAAACTTTTATAATGATCGTGGCGATTTGCGTATTATTAAAATACACTCGATGGAAACTTCGACCCTGTTTAAAGAACATCATGAACCTTTCGTGATGTCGACGCGATCGTTGATTTATGTTTTCAATGAGGTCGAGAACTGCCTCTATCTACCCTACTACGGAAGTCGAGATAAATAGGGATAGAAAGTTTCGTCATAAAACGTGACGAGGTAAACTTCACATTGATAAAAAAAAAAAAGAAAAAGAAATTGCCAGAGACGGAAGTGACTTTCTCTTCGCCGCACGATGTACTTTTTTTATTTATTTATACGCTTCATATCTCTTTTCCGCGATCAAAATCCAAGCGATTAATTTACTGCGTATTTTACCATATTTATTTTGATTGCAGCTCGCAACGTCAGCTCAAAAATAAATATACATTTCTATTTTACGTAAACGAAATGCGAGTATGAATAATATCGTAGCGATATTAAATGGTGAACATATTTTATTGATTGGAAATGTGTAACGCGAGAGAAATCTTTTTTTCCAGAATTAATTTTCCTTACTTAAAGACTTAAAATTGTGAATAATTTCCTACACAGAAAAATTTGTGTTTTCTTGTTAAAAATGGTCCCCGTTAAAAGTTTTGTGTTAAATTTTTAACACATTCATGTGTTAATTTAACATATTACTGTTAATTGAACTTAAATGTTAAATTATTAAAACAACTAAAAAAATGTAAAAATAACACAATCTATTTTTAATTTTACACAATAAATATGTTCTGCTTTATTAGTGACAAGATATAAAACTATTAAAATTTACAGAAAAAAATGTTGATTTTCTATTTTATAATCTAAGTGGGGATGATAAAATCTAAAATTAACATTTTTTTCGTTCATTTTTACATTAAAAGTATGTTAATTTTACATAAAATTTATTTTAAATGATTCAAAGTTTTGCATTTATTTTGTGTTCAAATATTAACACAAAAATTTCTGTGGACCATTTGGGACATGTAATATCTATTAAATTTAACTGTGTAAATAAGAGGAAAGAAAATCGAATGTGACTTACTTGAAAAAGCAGAGTCACGTACTTTGGTTACATTCTAGGTGCAACAACTTTACAGTAATATGCAAACGTCTGAACTACGTACATAGTGTACATAAACCACAATGGATGCGGCACTAAATTCTCATTCCCGTAAATTACATGCTCTTTTTTCTCCTTTCTATTCCCTCGTGTATTTTACCTTATTGCTTTCTTTTGGCGAATTTTAATCAATTTTCAATTAACGTAATGGGAAAGAATTATATCGCGACAAGCGTAATTAAATCGTTAGTGTCGCAATCGCATTAATATATATGTACATATCAAGAAATTGTAATAAATAAAATCTTTTTAAAACAAAAATATAAAAATGCACTATTTTTTTTAATATGGAAAATAGGAGCCAACGAAATATATTTGAAAAATTTAAGTACTATTAAATTCAATAATTAATTAAAATTGAATTTAATGCATCGACGGGACAAAGATAAATTGTAATTGCAATTTGAAATTGACACTAATTTTAATACAGTTCAAAACCGAAGAAGATACAACTATGACCTATTCGTGCATTATGTTGTTGCCTAATTTTGATTAATTAATCAATCTAATAGCACTCGAATAAGGCATTGGTTTTTACTGTCAATTTTTCATTATTATTAAAAAAATCATTACATTTTTCGGAGCCTTTGATCAAAAATCTAACTTTTGAAAGCCGCATTTTAAACTTAGAAAAAAATTGCGTAAATAAAATTATCGTGAAAATTAGTAAAGATTTTGGAATAATTATGTAAATACATTCTAACTAAAATAAAAAACTTTGTCGCGTTACGTCAACATTATTATACTCATTTTTCACAATAGTTTTTCTTATTTAAAAATATTAAATTTATTCGCTAGCATTGTGCACTGAAAAAATGTTTAAATTAAAAAATAAAATTATTTATTTTGAAAATTATTTTCTTATATCAATAAAAAATATTTTTACATCAATATTATTAGTTTCAAACAAAATTAGACAGTGTATTGAGATAAATACTTATTCAAGTTTAATAAATTTTTTCTCAGTGTGCGATATTAAACTCATGTCAGTTTTTTCTTCCCCGAAAAAATCGAATGCAGAAGATACCTAAAAGTTTGATATCGCAAGTGTGCATTTAACGAGAGAGGGCAACATGATATTCAGCTCCGCTCTTGGGAGAGTTTGAAAACTTGAAACGCGGGGACGCATAAAATATTCCGACATGCGCATAAAATATCCCCGGCGTTGTAATAACGCGAAAATGAATTTCGCGTTACGTTAATTGGCACGAGAGCTGCGAGATGGGAATTACGAAAGGAACAAAGCGATCTCTCGATCCCACGAATTATTCATTAATTCTAAGCCAGAAGGGTTCGCCATATTGTACTCGATCAAGTCAAAGCGTTGCGGCCAAATCGACAGTCGTTAATAAAATTGACGAGTCAAAAAGAGTCACAAGAGTTGTGTCAAGAGTTCATCAGCGATTCCGAGGTGTACAAGTGGGTTTTCATTATGCGCGAAACACAACAGCTGATTTATTAGCAACTTTTAATGACACTACGAGTAGAGACTGCAATAAAGTTCCTATTTTATCAGGGTGTCTAGTAAAATTTTTGAAAATAAATAAATAAATTTGAACATAAAATTTGAGGAAATTTGCACGATTTTCGAATAGCATAATAAAGATGTACAAGAAACTAAAAATTTTCTTTATCAAGTCCATAATTGCATGTTAATGGAAATTAATATATACATTACCAATATTCTCATATATTATATTTGTGCACTTAAAAATCTATAGATAACTTAAAATCTATATTAACTCATATTTGTGAACTCCTAAATAAAAATATATTGTATTATTTACAAAGTAAAATGAAATATTGTTTACTCGAATAGTCCCAACTGCTCGTTTAGCTGAATATTTAGAAGCAACGAAAAAGAAAATTATTTAAAGAAACTATTTTATATTGTGATTAAGTTTAATATAATAATAAAAACCGTGACAAAAATTCCCAAATAGACATTTTCAAGTAACCAAACTGAAAGAAATTTGTTAACTTGACTTCAACCTTTCAACTAAATTACTATTCTGTAAATTTTGAACATATATATTAGTATTCAAGTCAAATATACGTTTTGTTAGATTTAATACGTTATTAAAATATTTTTATTAATTTAAATATTTTTATATGTTCAATTAACAAATAATATTTAGTTAAAAGGTTTAGTCAAGTTAACACTTTTTTTCAGTGCATTATCTGGAAATGCAACGTTTAATTAATGAAGATAATAAACTGAGTAAAAGTAAACTCTGTGTATAAGGTTTCCTAAAAATAATATTGCTAATCAGAGAGATAAAGTCATTGAATCACGTTTCAAAGAGGTTTTCGATAAGAGAGAATCTGTAATGATCCAAGATGGTGCAGGTGTAATTACGATCTCATCAACAAGAAACCCGATCGCTGTGGCTCATATGATCAGATTTCTCCGTAAAATCGAGACTTCCTCTCTCTCTCTCTCTCTCTGCCTGCAAATTCCAAAGAAACGACCAAAAATGAGATAAAAGCCGGATGAAATGGAACGACCAGTCCATGAGATAACGATTCTCTTTATAAAAGAAACAATGTGACATTACTCCCTTTTCTCAGGAAAAACCGAGCGCAGTTTTATAAAATATAGAAAACACGGGAAAAATTTTTTATTTATAATTATATATAAATAACTGTATAATTATAGGCACATATAATCGTAAAATTATATGTCAAATGTCCATTTTTATTTGGAATTATAAATTATAAGGGTTCATATATAATCATGTCAAATTATATAAAACATATATATTTATATATATATAAAGAAATATTTATTATATATATATAAATTTATATAATTATATATAAAAAACACTTTTATCTAATTATGTATGGACATATTTCATGTATAATTTTATATATTGTATTTCTATATAAATTTATATCATACATAAAAAATTTTTTAACAGAAAGTAAAACTCTTATACAATATAAAAATTCATGAGATTTATATAATAAATGTGTAATATAAATAATAAATATGTAATAATTATATATCAGACAGACTTAAAGAAAAAATTGAGAAGCTAAGCTGACATTAAGTTATAATAAATAATAAATGTAAAGAATTTATATTATAATATCCTAATCAAAATAATAAGCGAATTCACTGATATCATCAAAAAAGACATTAGCATTTGCGAGATACACTGTAACATTCTTAGGGCAAAAACGAAAAAATGGTTTGGCGGAAGCTGTTAAAATTTGAATGAATCCTGCGGCGAGCACATGTTCTCATTTCTGTGTTTGAACGCGAGTTTCGCGTCTCGGGAATCCACGAATCTACCGGACGCGAATCTCTCCCGAGGGTGAATTCTTACGGAGTCGGAAACGGAAGTCGCGTGGATGCTCTCTCGACGGCGAGGCCGGAGAGGAATAAGATAAATCGATATTTCTTGCTCCCGAAGGAATACACTTCGAGCCTCTCTCTCTTTCGTCGATATTAACTCTGTGACGAAACTCTAATGATGTGGACGGAAAAACATCGCGAAGCTCGCTTAATTGCTGTTTTCTTTCTCTCTCGACGAAACGAGGGAAAATTAGAGAGAACTTAATTGTACGAGTTATCATTTTTCAAGCAGGTGTTTGACAAATGGAGCCCTTTCACGCGAAAGCTCTCATTTATTTTCATGCATGTAAAAATATAATGCCGCAGACATAGACGCGTTAATACTTGAAAAAGTAGCTCCGTGCAAACGGAGATTTTTAGTGGCACAAGAGAGATGTATGAATTTGAATTTTGTGCAAATTTTCCATCTCACAACATAAATGAAAGTTTAAAAACGCGACGATGAAGAGAGTAAAGTAAAGACAGATATAGAGCTACGTGTGTCACATTTCTCTTTTTTCCTTCTTACATCGGAAAATATAATATAATCGTATCACACGATTCCATGAATTTTTCTATTTCCGGCTTTCGGAATACGACGAATAGACGGTGCATTAAAATTGCATATGTAACGCGAAAAATGTCATGGGCGATGACGTGAAAGAGATGTGATTTTTCGTCTCGAAAGCTGCGCTTTATCCGTCGACGTACATATATATCGACTATAGCCTTCATTGCACCATGAAGACGGCAACATGTCCGCTTGCATCAGATTCATCGATAACTCTGATGGATCACTCGCTATAAAAATGCCTGCCGTCGAAAGCGTGTTTCGTTGCGAGGCAAACCTGCATCCAGGCGATAAGAAAAAATTTAAGTGTTATGAAAAAATTGACGCGCGTTTTACAAAACTAACACTTCGCCTAATTGATCGGAAAAATCAATTCGTATATCTGGTAAATTATTTAACAGAGTGTCCAGCAGACTCAATGAAAAAAATTCTCTTTTCCAGATTTTCCAAGACCAGAAATTAATTTTTTTCTGACTTTTTAGTATTATTTTTTACAAATATATAAATGTAAAAGTCAGGGAAAAAAATCATTTCTGGTAAATCAATTAAATGTCAGTAAATCATAAAATTCTTGAGATAATTTTGTTAATAATGAAAAGATTCGGAAGTTAAAAAAAAACAAAAATTTAAATCAATTACAATCTACATTATGTACGATAATCGAAACAAACGTGACACTATAGATTATTTAAATAATCACGTTTTTTTATTTATATTATATCAAATTTTATTTTTAATATATTTTAACAAATTATAATACATACATTTTAATATATTTAATGGTATCTAATATCCTAACAAAACTTTTAAATAAAACATTTTTAATAAAATTAATGTATTAATTTTTAATAAAAAATGAATTAAAATGAAGTTCTTGAACAAAATTATAATTCTTGAGCAATGTTATAATATATTTTGAAATTTAATATACATTAAAATAAAATAACACAGAAAATTAGCATACTGAGTCAAAGGAATGTTATATTTATTTAATAAAAAATTTCAAATTATTGAGACAGATGTAGAATAATGTGAAAAATCCAGATAAATAGTAAAATTTCTTTACTTTTCCCGGACAATTCCAGATTTATAAAATTCCCCTACAATACTCGGTTTTCCAGATGACCCTGACCACTAGACACCCTGTTTATATATAATAAATTTTTTTCGATTAATCTATAGCGAAATTTTCTGAGGTTGATTTCTTTTTAAATCTTAGTAGAATCTTGTTGAATTAATATTATACAACTTGTGAAATTTTTCATATATGCAAGAGATGGAGCGTCTTTCCGCAATTTAATTTCATTAACCACGTGTTGCTTAATCGCGCAAAGCAATTCTTTCAGCAAACGAAGCTTAACGAAACGGCAAGCACATGCTTTTTAAGTGCACCGGAAACAGTTGGTTGTAAAACATTTAAACGCGTTGTTGCGAGCAAACATAAATTTCCGCGCTCTATCGCATCGCAATAAAAACAGATCGAGATAAAGTCAAGTGTAAAGTACCATTATTAAAGAGAGCTGATAAAAAGCGACAAATTTTTTGATGAATATAAAATTAACATATCAACTGCGTAATATTTCCGCGAATAATTTAGTCCGTTTGAAAAAATGATATCTATGCAAGAAGATATAGTCTTTGCTTCAAATGTTTATTTTTAGACACCAAAATTTCAGTCAATATTAATATTAAATATTTTTATTTTCAATATATTAAAAAAAAATAAAAAATCTTTGTATCAAAAGAAAATAATTTAGTCCGTTTGAAAAAATGATATCTATGCAAGAAGATATAGTCTTTGCTTCAAATGTTTATTTTTAGACACCAGAATTTCAGTCAATATTAATATTAAATATTTTTATTTTTAATATATTAAAAACAATAAAAAATCCTCGTATCAAAAGAAAATAATTTAGTCCGTTTGAAAAAACGATATCTGTAAGATATTAAATTTTTGCTTCAAATGTTTATTTTTGGACACTAGAATTTCATTTATATTAATATTAAATATTTCTTGTTATTTTCAATATATTAAAAAAAAAATAAAAAATCTCGAAAGAAAAAAATAGTGAAAACGCATAACGCAAAAGAGGGAATATATCTCTCAGTAGTAACGGCGCGAATATATGAGTCTGCGTTTAGTAGTAGAAACCTGAATACGGAGCGACTAGTTATAGTTTGTATACTCTTCTCCCGCTTTTCCTTCTTGCGGTTTGTATTTGAGTCTTCGTTCGACAAGTGTAAGTTCTTCGTAAAACTTTTATCATTGTATACTTGGAATTTTCACGAGCTACGAATTACTATAAAATCGAGATATTTTTCGATCAAAACCAAATGTCGATTTTGCTGTTACATTAAATGTGCTATAAAAATATAATATAAAAGATATAATTGAAAAAGCTTCGATATATAAATACGAATTGTCATTTTTATACATTGTATTTCTATATATATATTTATTTTTATAATCTTGAAGAAACATGTAAAAGATACTATATCTAATTTTGTTAATTTTTTAATAGATATAAATTAATTTTTACATAAATCATGGAAGGATAAATTGTGTGGGAGATAAAAATGTTCATCTGTCATCTTGTACACGAGAATGTTCATAAATCGTATAATATTAATCTGACAAGACTTGATTAAGATTTAAAAAAAATCAACTTCACAGATTTTTACTCGCGATTCTTCGATCACATCCATGTCACGATTGGAAACAAAAAGTGCCATTAAAATGCGCGAACTGTCGACGTGACAATTACTGGTCACAATTTTAAAATGCTGTAAACTCACAGATGGAAAAGACGATAGAACGAAAACGGAGAGAGAATCGGGACCTGTCATCGTGCGGCGAGCACAAATCGGAAAATTCAATTGGCATTTGAAGTCAAGAGGGTTTCATCGCACGGACAGAAACGGGAAATATGATCGAATAAGACCTATTAACCTGGCTGTTCCACCAAAATCGTCAAAATAAAATTGCACCTATCAGGAAGTATAGAAATTTATTTATACGCTGATATATGTCTTCATTTAAAAATTCATTAAAGATTAAAATACGTGAAAGTAAATTTTCAAAAATAGGTGTCGAAATTACCAACTTGAAAAAATTACGTAATAAAAAATTTGATTGGCTTATGGATATTTTTCTCTTCTCGGATTTAAATTACAAATTTTTTTTAATGCGTCCAATGCGCCGATTTTGCACTTTATAACAAATTAAGTATATAATAATTATTACGTTCTTTTTTAAAGTTTGTAATATCGATATCTATTTGTGGAGGTTTATATTTTTCTCTTTTCGAAATCAAATTGCAGATTTTTTCAATGCGTCTAGAGCACCGAATTTGCACTTTGTAAGAAATTAATTACTATGTAATTTTTTATAAAGTGCAAATTCGGTGCATTGGACGCACTGAAAAAATCTGTAATTTGATTTCGAGAAGAGAAAAATAGAAATCTTCGAGAAAATAGGTATCGATATTACAAACTTTAAAAAAAAAATACGTAATAATTAATTATTATATACTTTCTAAAAAAACTAATTTTTCCCATTGTGACGACAAAATCGTACACGTGTGCACGAGCAAAGAAAAAAAGGAACGAGTGGATTATGAATGTCATAGAGCGAGGATTGAGAACGAGACTGCTAAGGAGAGCTTTAATGCCGGATCTGTGGCTATAAGCCACGGATCGGAAGATAGAAAGGAAGAAGAAACGCAATAAGAAAAGAAAGTCTAATACTGGATTAGAGCAAAGTGGAAGGAGAGAGAGATTAACAGTCTGGCAAAGAAGAGTAATGAACGATATGCGACTCATATATTTGTATAAACCCACGTAAATGTAAAATTGGATTTGCAGGAATTCCATCCCGTTACGAATTTCCAAAAGAATAAAAAGAAAGAGAAATGGATCTTTTTTTAACGCTCGCAGTTTTTTATAAACTTAATGAAAGGCAAATCAGAAAGTAAGATTTTTTTTCATCTTTAAAGAGAAAAAATCGAGAAGGAGAACGAAGATTTCTATTGCAGTAGAGGAGAAAAAGTGTCAATACAGATAACAAAAGAATTTAATCTCTACGACAGAAAAATGCGATTAATTCGATAATATCGCGAATATCGCAAACAACGGATTAAATTAAAATCGTTCGTATTTTTTTTTACCATGTACGATTAAATTCCGATTAAATTTCGTCGATGTAAGTTAAAAGTATCAGTATTATTTTACCAAAGTCTGCAAATGCACACGATATATACGACGCGCAAACATAACAGAAGCGCATGTGCACGTGTACAGCTGCATAAAGCACGTGCGATGCATTCGCATTCGAGTTCGCCGAATGAAACTGGTTGGACAGTGAATAACGTCGATGTGGATTGACGAAGTCACGCACACGCGCGCGCATAGAATCGCGAAAGCGATTGTTAGATTCGAAATGCATAGGGGATTCTGCATCGGCGTCGAACAAAAGGCTCGAAGGGCCGCGAAGCTAAATTGAATCCGATACGCAAAAAGCGCGGTGTGTGCAGCAAATTATAAAATAAAAATTGTCACGCATGCGAAACATCCGCCCTGACATCTCATCACTTTATAGTCTCGAATTAAATTAACTTTAACAGGGTTCTATAGTAAAATTTGAAAATAAAATTTAAAAAAAAAAGGACATTTCCAGGAAATTTGCACGATTTTTCAATAGTATAATAAAAATGTATAGGAAACTGAAAACTTTATTTTCTTTATCGTGTATATGTAATTGTGTGTTAATGAAAATGAATATAATGCATTGCAAATATTAGATATAATATATATATATATTCTTTTATATTATATTTAAACGCTTAAAATTTATAAATAATTAACTTGTGTGTAACTCATATTTTTTTGAACTTCTAAATAAAAAAAATGTATTATTTACAATGTACGATAAAATATTTTTTACTCGAATAGTCCGACTGTATTCATAGCTGAATGTTTAGAAGCAACGAAAAAATCAAGGATTTACGAAAAATGTAAGCATATTTCCAGGATTTTTAAAGAACAAACAAAATTCCAGAACATTTCAAGAACGGCCAGACACCCTGCTTTAAAAATAATTGTGACGATGACGAATAAAATCAGAGTATCCAGCAGATTCAATGAAAAAAATTCCTTAACTTTTTCAGATTTTCCAGGACCAGAAATTAATTTTTTCCCTAATTTTTTAGTATTATTTTTCCCAAATATATATTTTGATTATATCTATATGATAAATCAAATCAATATTAAATCATGAAATAAAATAACACGACGATGAAAATATAAATTAACGTACACGCCCGAGATGAATCGATTTTTAACAACACAGCAAATTAGTGTGCTGGGAGTAAAGAAAAAGTTTATATTTATTTAGAGTATTTTATTATTTAAAATATTTAAATTTATATTTATTTAGTCAGGGAAAAAATTAATTTCTGATCTTGGAAAATCTGAAATAAAAAATTTCAAATTATTGAGACAAACGTAGAATAATGTGAAAAAATCCCGATAAATAGTAAAATTTTCTGATTCTTCTCTGACAATTTCAGATCGATCAAATTTCTTGAAAATATTCAATTTTCCAAATTTCCCTGACTGCTAGACACCCTGAAATTGACGATCAGCGATGAGAAGAGAAAATAATAAGATGTCGCGCTAGATAATGATGTATATAGGCGTGTCTACATAATGACATAATCTATCTACTGATAATTATTATCAGTATACGTATTGCAGGAAGTTTTCCTCGTATAGGAAGCGACAGGGACGAGTGTTTCATTCTCGATGAATAAATATCTCTCGGAGAAGGTTCAGCTACCGATTGACACCAACCTTATTTTTAGATCCCTAACCCTAACATGTTTCTGTTACACGATCCAATAAGCACAATGTGAAATGAAGGAGGATTAGCGGCGACCCTCGTCTTCTTTTTCATACCATAGAGGAAGAGACGTGGCGAGTATTTAAGAGAGAACGACGACGAAAAAAAAATCGATGATCGGAATCGGTAGAAACGATCGGATGAAACCTTCCGGTCGCCAAAAAGCCAAGCTCTCATTTTGTCCGTCACATTGGTCAATATTTAAATAAGTTTGCGACGATATTTATTATCCGGAAACCCTCGTTCAAATATTTAGCTGCCAAAGAATCTTATCGGAATCGTTTTATCAAACGCGCCCACATGGATCCGTCTTTCACCCCTTTAGAAAAATAAGAGATCTTCAAAGTATTGCATATTTCCAGTAATTGCTCTTTGTTTGTCATAGATTTGACAATGATATATAATGAAGAAAATTATTAAAAAATTTTAAAAATGTTTTTTTTTTTTAATTTAGAATTTATGGACAGGTTACTCATTATTTAGTGCGCCGATGTCTTGTAATTTGATTGGATTTAACATAAGATAATATAATTATATAATGAAGGTACGTATTGTTAGACTCAAATGCGCGAATTGTGTAAAAGTAAATTATGAAAAAAATATCTCCAATAATTTCCAAAATTTTACATGATAAAAGTCAAGTTGGAAAACTAAATTTTATATCTCTGTGTAAATAATATATATAATATGTAACGCATAATTTTTTAAAAATTAAACTATGCACCAGAAAAGTGGAACATTAATAAAAAATAAACGAAATAAAGTGATTAAAAAGCTCACAATTGTTTTTAAACAGATTTAAAAACAAATGTAATAAAACCTTATAATACCTTTATATCACACAGATATATTATTACTTGAAATATATGTATGTATCTAAATGGAAATGTCTCTATTAAAAAATTTGTTTTCGGAAGAGATGGTTTTATCGGATCACGTAAAGTACTATATACCGTTCTAAAAATAGCGCCGAAAAACGTAGCTTATAAAAATAAGTGACTTAAAGGTTCCGAGGTGACGATCCTACAGGTGGTTGCGAATAAATCCGTCCAAGATTACAAGTAAGTTATACGAGCAATCTGGAGCAATTTCGCTGCGGGATCCGATGGTGATCCTCTTTGAAAGTCCACGTAGAACTAGAGGGTCGACCGACCGTTCGCAGATAGGTAGTTGTTCAACCTTCCCTATACCTAAGATAGATCAAAGAGCCGCGCAAAAGGTACAAACCACCAGTACAAGGTGTCCCGATAATAACCCGCCGATATTCAGGCTTTCATTAGATGAGAAGTTCGTAACATAACACGGGCCCTGTGTGTGCTCGTATGCAACAGCGTCTACGAAACTCTGCAAACTCAATGAGCAGTCCCTTTGATAGAACCGGGGCTCTTTGTCACGAAATTTTCCCGCTCGTCCGAGGATGCGTGAGAAATTTACTGTCTCATTGTTTTCGCAAGTCGCTATAAGTTCGCCTTTGACTGTCAACCATGTAATCGCACTTTTGCCACGCAGTTAATGTATTAATTGCGCACGGTTAATGCATATTTAATGTGGCGAATTGTTACGTCTCTTACTGCGATATTCTGCTCTACCCGGGAACAAATTTTTTATATATAATTAATTCTTTATTTATTTTTATTTATTTATTTATTATATATAAATAATTGTATAATTATACATATAATCGTAAAATTATGTCTATTTTTATACATAATTATATAAATTTATGTATAAATTATAAGGGTTCATATATAATCATGTCAAATTACATATACATATATATATATATATGAAAAAATACTTATTTATTATATATATAAAGTTTATATAATTATATATAAAAAGCACTTTTATCTAATTATGTACATATTTCATATACAATTTTGCGATTATATATGTATAATTTTATAGTGTTATACATATATATAAAAAATTGTTTCCCAGGAATCCTGAAACAAAAACCACTCACAAATTCGTGCGAAATAAAATTATATAATTAATTTGCAGATTTAATTGCGCAATTAAGAGTATTAAATAAATTTAAAATATATAATATATTTTTGTGTATTAAATATAAATATAATTTTGATAATGAGCTAAAAGGAATATCTGGATAGGTAAGCTTTTGCAATGCACGATCTAGCTAATTTTGGACAATACTTCGCTATCTGTCAGTTAAGATTCTGTCAAACAGGAGAACATGCGGAGATCAGTTTTGTGTGGGTGGGCTTAATTATTTAAAGGATTACATAGGTCTCGGGAGATTCGCGGCAAATAGGATCGTTGCGAAGGAGAATTCTACAAAGCTCTGTTGAATATTGCATAACAGAAAGACGAGCCAAGCTGCCCTCATACATGTATATGTATGTGTCTATGTTCGGCAGAAGCAAAAGAGATGCGAGAGAGAAAGAGAGAAACACACTTCAACTGATATGTTTGCTCTAATGGAGGCCGAATTTCGTAGGAGGATTTAAAAAGTTAACCTGACAAGCGAGATGCCTTTCATGACGTATAATCAGCTGATTACCTTGCAGAATGCTTTTATGAGATTCGTAAAGGAGATTAACATATTACTGAAATCAACCATGAAATTAACAAAAGGCAAAGGCGCATATAATATTGATCACAAATAAGTAATTTAAAAAAAATAGACTAATACGCATATAAAGGATAAAAAAACTATAGAAAGAACAAAACTTGTATTTTTTTATACTGTTATTTTTTTCGTATATTAAAAAAACAATGCGTATGATTTTTTAAATTGTCGAGCTGTTTTCATAGATTTAGTTTTTTAAAAAAATATGTATTTATTTATTTACTTAATATATTTTTCACTATGAGTGATCGATATTCTTTCCCAATATTTTATTAACATAAATAATAAAATAATACATATACGTAAATTGTAATAAAAATACATATCAGAAATTAATAATTTTATATTAGTTACGTTTAATTTTAAATTGTAATTTATATCTTGATAATTAATTATCAAAGAAAGAAAAAGAAAAGTGATATTCATTATATCAAGAGTTTTTGTATTGCCATTTGTAAGGTTTGATAAAACAGACCTTAAAAGCAACCCTATAAATTGTTGCCTTTGCTTAATTGGCATGAAAGGTATTTAGTTTCCCATAATTGTGCGCAATATCTCGACAATAGTGCATTTATCATCGTATTCAATGGTGATTTCGACAAGATATATCCATTGAAATTGGCAAGGATTCTATCATATTATGGCAAATTGTGGCTCCAATTACGGGTTGATACGCGATTGAATCAAGCAGAGAAATATAGCTTTTCTAGTCAAAAATATCTCTGAACCTCCTTATAATTTTCACGAGACATTCTCATTCAAATTGTCTATCAAACTAAAAGAAATGTCTATTAAAACATTTCCGCTAATAATTTTTTTCAATAAATATTTGCAATAAATTAAATCCTAATGCAGTGCTTTTAATATTTCAACATCCGATTTCAATACTTAAGGACTAATTTAATACTATAGTCTTTAAAACATACTTTAATAGTTTTAAAAATAATTTATATCAATACGTCTCTCTCCATTACCCGGAAAAAATGTTTATGTAACAATATAAAATTATATAGAAATATATAAAATTATACATAGAATCGCAAAATTATATATAAAATATGTCCATACATAATTAGATAAAAGTTTTTATATATAATTATATAAATTTATATATATATATATATATATATATATATATACACTAAATATTTCTTCATATATATAAATATATGTTTCATATATATTTTGACATAATTATAAATGAACCCTTATAATTTGTATAAATTTATATAATTATGTATAAAGGTAGACATATTTCACATATAACTTTACAAAATTATATGTAAAATTATACAATTATTTATATATAAAAAAAATTTTAAGTGTGCCTACAAATCCTAATAAATTAATTAAAATAACTTGGAGGATATCCGGAGACGCTAAGAATTCAACTGATCTAATCGTAAAATTATTTTTGTCTCCAGCTCTTGAGTTCAATCGTGGTGGTCGGTGGAACAAACGTGGCCGGCGCACTAACACATCACCCCCGGGAATTGGCGCAAAGACAGGCCTTCCTCGAAACCCGACAATGCGTTGAAGCACGTCTGACCACGCAGCGGGAGAATCAGCAACAGGTACGTTGCTGCATTTACGGAAAACTATGCATCTCAACTTACGTGTTGCTCGACGTAATATAATAAAATTAATTGAAAAATAAAATTTTTTAATATTATATTTTAATATAATTTTTTTATTAATAGGAGAATAAATTATAATATTTATAATTTTGAAACAAATAACTGTCTCTCTAATTATTCATAAAGCGGTAATGTTTCAGAAAAAAGAACTTTGAGAATTCCATTTAAAAAATTAAAAAATCTCATTTATATTAAAAAAATACATTTAAAAATATAAACTTTTAATTTAAAATGTAATAAATGTAATTAGTAATAAAGTTATGAGAAATGAGCAAAAAAATTAAAAGCAAAGGAAATAATTTATATTAAAGACATCTCAAGACAAAAAGGGTCAATAAGTGTCATGTAATTATGGATTCGTGTTTCGATGAACTACATTCTTATAATAGTTCCCATAAATTAAGAAAATGCAGCTGATTTAAATATCATAACTCTCTATTTCAACTGTTAAGAAAACTGTGAAACGTCTGGAAACGTCTCAATAATTATAACCGGGAGATCTATTTAAATGTTAGCTCCTTTATCGACAAATCGATAAAGCCCTGTCACGGAAATAGCGATTATTATCTTATTCCTGTGGGACGTCATCCTATTGGAATCTCGAATAATTGACGTCTTTATCGATTATTAATAACGCAATGTTCACGTAATCTGCAACGTGAGCATGTGAATATATGAAGATCCTTGTGTTCTATATTTAGAAACCGCAAACCGCTCGAGCACATCAATGAATAAGCATTCTCTCAGACATCCTTACATACAAGAACAATTAACATAGAACGTTATTTAAACTTGAACAATAATAAGAGAAAAATTATTAATGAAACTTGCGTAACGAGAATAATCCAAATATATTTTTAATTATTTTGACAAGTCTAGAAAAACATATTGCATGTATTTCTAGAACAGAAGAAATATCAATTGAATAATATTAAGAAATTTAATAAAATATTAATAAATTTTTTTGTAGTAATGTAAGATATGTTGACGTTTATAATTTCCATGATGGAAAATATTAAATGACAGTAGCTTTAAAAAAATGTATTGAACGCACAAAAATTACAGCAGTGATGTTTCGTAGATCCTCGAATAAAAATTTGTAACTTGCGTATATTTCGTTGCGCGATTAAAAAAAATCTTTCTTAAACAAAGAATGTAAAAAGCAACAACGAGCGATTTAATTTTGACTTTTGTTTAAATAGCAGATATGTTAATCGACGGCTGAATATTAAGCACATGATTTACATTCGACAAAAGTATAAATTAAACAAAAAACAGTATTATCTGTAAAAGAACATGACTCTAAAATTACGTTTAAAAATTTCCCTGTTAATACCTAACGTTATATATTTTAAATGTTCAAGCGAAAAATGATAATTTGCAGCCTAAAATTGATAATGCAAAAACTTTTTGTTGAAAAATATATTCGCCTAACTTTATAACTTATACATGAAGATAAAAATGCATAATGTTGTGTATATCAATCAATTTTTTTATACAAATCACAAAATTTTAATTATACTAGAGTGCATTATGCAAGAAAATAAATGGAAATATAATACGACAAATATTCAAAATTAATATAACAGGAAATAAATATTAGAAAGATTGATATACATACATGTCAAATAAATTGTTAAAGCTGGAATTCTGTTATATTTAATTATTTACAAAAACATTATTGCTTCGAGGTATGTTTTATTGTTTTTTCCCAAAAATGAGAAATTTATTTAAACAATGAAAAAAAAGGGAGGAAAAAATGCGCATATATACAGGGTGTTTCAGAACTGGCAAAAAAATGGCAGATTCCTGTTATTATTTGGATACGATTTTTTCTTACAATTAATGAAAATGTTGAGGGAGGCCATCATTTTTAGCATTGTTCCCAATTTTTATATTATGTATCTTCATAACAAAGTTTTATATTTAAATTCTATTAAAGCAACTTTACCTAAAATCAACTGAAGAATATAATTCTATTAACATTTTATTTCCACAAGACAGTTTTCAAAAGAGCCTTTATTTTCAACTGCTTATAATTCGAAAATTATCGATATCTCGACGTTTTCGCTGTGAAAAAATCGTCTCAGAATGATACCAGGAATCTGCCATTAAAATTTTTTCCGTCAGTTTTGGAACACCCTGTATAAGTGTGCGCACGCTTTAACACAATAAACTAAATTTACGGTTGAACCCGAACAAATAGTTAATGAATATTTGGTGGCGGTTTTATTGAAATCTTGCGCAAACAATTCGTCCATTATATTTTTCGACTGCCGGACAACACGTTCACGCTAAATAAATTTACCGCGGCTTTGTTGGCCGACCGCTTCACGTTCCGAGCGGATTCACGTGCTTTTCAATACGCATATATGCGTGCATACGCAGGTAATATGTATTATTTTAATACGCGTGATGTGTGTGCCAACTTCCATCTATTAGCAACAGTGAAGTAACAGTGGGCGATATACTGTCAAATAATAATTAATTATTTTACACCGCGAATATATCGCATCCCGTTCAACGCACTCCAACGAAATAAAGTTTCCGCGAAAATTATTAACAATTAATAAATAATATACGCGCGCTCGGCAGAGGATCCAGCAAAGTCCTATTCAAATTGCAGCTTGATTCGGTTATGTTTTACCGTTGTTTATTTAAACCATCTAGTTTTGCGACGTAAAACGTTGCTTCCCGTCAATTTGCACGTTGATTATATATACGCGAGAGAAATAATTCGCGGAAAATATACTCGCGCGAATTTTATTCATTTCCATTTCTCGAGCATTTCGCTCTACATCTGACGCATTGCGTAAGATATTTATTTTATTTAAAAATAATGTAAGGTTTTGAATTACGTTTCGCAAAGTTTAAAAAAATTCTCATTTAATATCATAGAATCATATATTATTTCTACAATCCCAGTATTCGAGAATAATAATACTGGATTATTTATTTAGAATCGTCGCGGTTCGATGAAATGTATAATTTGATTGCAAACTTAACAAAAAATTTATGGGCGTTAAAATAAAAGCCGAAATATAATGTATTATTTATATTTATATTATGTATTACTTATAAAATTTTATAAAAATAATCCTAATTTTATATATTACAAAAGCAATTATACTTAAAGAGCAGATATTCTGATAACTAAAAAAATGGACTTATATATGATATAGAAAATATAAATTATTTATTTATAATTTTAAACATTTACTAAATGAAAGTAATTTATAATCAAACACACAATCTATTTTTTTTTTTTTAATAAAATATTAAATGTATTCACTAAATTTCATATCAGTAGAAATTTATTTGTTGCACTTGCATAGAGAACACACTGCATAGATATATTTTAACACAATTAAAATTTGTAATTTGTAAACAGAAATATCTTTGATCTATTTAGCAAATACAATAATTTTGTCTGATAATTTTTAAATATTTCTTAAAATCCACTTATATAGTTTTTCTTTTTTCTTGTTTAGTCTTGTTCTTCTATTTAATAAATTTTGCAGGAAAATATGATGTTACTTTTCAATTCACGTAGTTATTCTATGTATTTTTCGTAATAGGACATAATCAAGATTTATTTTTGTTTAATTTTTTTTAATCAAAAATTCAATTGTCAACAATTACTTTCTTGAAAATAATGGCAAAAATTATATGCAATCTAAATAATTTCACTTAAACGGCAGGAAAAGGTAAAAGAATGCAATGATGTTGTGCATCCTTGCACGTAAATCATAAAAAATAATATCATGAAAAGCTTGAAGGTATACGTTTAGTGTTTTATAGTACCTTATAATAAATTTTATAAGATTCTTATTTTTCGGAGCTTATAGATAAAAATAAAGATGAAGAGAAATTTTGAAGATAAAATTTTTTAAGATGAAAAGAAGGGAATTTTCTAAATCTTGCAAGATTTTATTAAAAAGAAGAAAAATGTGCTAACAACCCAAAGAATTTATTAGAATAATATAGACCATAAAGAAACATTTTTGAGTTTGTACAATGTGAGTAAAAAATAGGAAAATATTTCAAATTCTGTATTAGATAATGATATAGACTTTAACATTTATCATTTTCAATTTATGCATTTATGCCTTACACTATTAAAAATCAAAAATGCTTTTTCTTCAGGAATACTAGGCTTGTTTAGAAAAATAATTTGAATATTTTTTTACAAAACAATCCGAAAATGTTTTATGTAAAAAAGACCTAAAATAAAATTTTGGCAAACGGTGTACTCAACTCTCACTATATATCCATTGTTTAAAATTTCACCATCATGTGATAGAAAGATATAAATGGAATTTTCTCTCCAACTCTCTGATGACGAGTTATTTCAAGCGAAGAACCGAAATAACCGAAACCGAAATAATTGACGGAAAGCGGCGAGGTTCTATTAAAGATAGCGTCTTGTGCTCATAATCACGATCGGCCAACGACGAGCTGGCTTTATGCTATTAATCAGAAATCTGTGACCTGTCGCGATATCCATCGACTATTATTCGCGTCTGCTCGCCCATCATTCAGTATATGCGATAACGTTAAATGTGCATGTGATCGTTTAAGGACGAACAATGTGCATCGAGACACACCCGTTTCTTATCATAACGATGATTCTAATTCTAGAAAAGAATGAATCACGTCAAAGTAGCGCCGAAAATCATTCGCGTTTTTGGAGAATTAAAAATAAGCTTTCAACAGAAAGGTGTTAAAAAATAAAATTTATATTTAAATTTTACTAGAAATTTTTAATAAATAATGCTAAATAAGATTTTTTCTATTTTTATGTTTAATATTCAACTAAATTATAAAATAAAAATTATGAATTTCTATTAATATGAAATTTAGTAAATACATTTAATATTTTATTTAAAAAATAATAGATTTTTTAGTTCTCAAAATATCTGCTTTTAAAATAGGACTTATATATTTTTATAATTATTTTATTTCCTGACAGTTCCAAATTTATAAAATTTTCTGACAATGCCCGTTTTTCCAGATTTCCGTTAGACACCTTGATTATAAAATATTAATAAAAATTAAAAATTTCTATTAATATGAAATTTAGTGAATACATTTAATATTTCATAAAAAAAAATAATAGACTTTCTTAACATTTTGTTCGTTCGATTATAAATTACTTTCATTTAACAAATCTTTAAAATTATAATTAAATAATTTATCTTCGATATCATTCGAGTCCATTTTTTTAGTTATCAGAATATTTCCTTTTAGAATAGGACTTATATATATTTTTATAATATTTAAATAAATTGTTAAATTCCGAATCCGGTTAATGATTCCGTCAACATCGAGTTAGCGGCATCGAAATCGATCGGGGTTTCGATAAAAGCTCTCGGAGCGAGAGCTTTATGCAGAATCGTAGTAGTGCAGTGCTCTGCATTACGCGAACATAACATCGCGATTCTACAATAAAAGCGCACGACTCTATGTCCGACGTATCGACCATCAATGTGCAACTCTCGAACGCGCTTGTCGTCGACTTCGGCCGCACTTGAGAAGTTCCCACGATGTTGACGAGCTCTCCACGTGTTCGAACAAAGCCGCCGTGGAATATTGCAGCGTGCAACCAGGTCGTGTTACATAGTTCGATGCGAAACAGCGAAGATTACCGGGCTATCGCGAAGCTCGTTCTTACGTTCCTCGGCTCGCGATTTCCATTTCGATTTCCATCGTGGGAAATCACGAGATATTCGAAAAGCGGGAATGTTTACTCGCAGTTTACAATTTCGCGCGAATAAATAATTAAATAATTCCGTAGCTATATGCGAGATGTTTAACGTTCCATCTAAATTCTGAACAGTTGAATTTCAAATGGACGCTAAAGAATTTTATTATTTAGTTCGCTTTCTTTTTTTTTCTGCTTTCGCTTGTAATCTTCTAAAAAGGTCTCGAAATTGTAGAATACAAATCGCCTAAGTGTTTGGAAAATATTCAATATAAGAATGATTCTGACACGTCGCATATTCTCAAGACGAGATATATATATATATATATATATAAGTGTGTATGCATGTCTTGGATGGTTATCCGAGTAATGCACTTTAGCTCTTATGACTGTATTAACACCCGCATGTCCCTCATACATTGGCCTATCCATTATAATCCTTGCTATACAGATTGCTTGAGAGAATCCTTCCCAAGGACTAACTTAATGATGCTAGCAAACCATTATCACGTAAGTGAAGCGATTGTTTGATAGCATAATCTTATGTTAGCAAATCTGATGAAAAGTAGAATTGGTTTTGCATGTACGAATTATGACGGAATTGTCAGAGAAGTTACGTTACGTAATTAACAAAATTATATGTATACAGGAAATTTAATTTAATCTTCAAAATTATAATATCTCATATTAAAATCTATAAATGTGTGAGTTTGCAAAGCATATAATTAATTAAATTAATTAAAACAATAATAATAAAATTTTTATATATAGATTTTTTATACTTAATTATATTTCATCGCTTTGATTCATTTTATTAAATTTTTAAACTGTGTAAAATTAAATATTCTCTATATGACATTAATTTATATTCCAGGAAAGGCTTCTGCTCAGCGTATTACCCAGACATGTAGCCATGGAAATGAAAGCTGATATAGCAGGAAAACCAAAGGATACGATGTTTCACAAAATTTATATTCAGAGACACGACAACGTGAGGTACGTCACATCAAATGGACCCATTTAAAATTTGTGTTTAAAAAAAACTTATTTAAAAATGCTACTTTGACATTTCGCAAATGAAACTCGTTTCCACTTTGTCACTATAATTTAAAGGAATTTTTGATTACAATTTCTATATATACACGGTAAAAAACATTTCGTATTTCTGTTGAAATTATCTTGTGTAGAAATTTTTGTGTTAAAATTTTAACATACTCTTATGTTAATATAACATATTGTCGTTATGTTATTTTGACATTTGTCTGTTGAGTTAATATTCACTATTTTTAAGTGTTAAAACAACACAATTAAATGAAAATGTACCAATTTTTGCTTATATTATATTTTTTGTGTTATTTTTTCACATATTACGTGTGTTATTTAATTACATAATTGTTTTCTGTTAAATTAACATTAAAATTAGAGTGGATAAATTGGGACATGTGAAATGTGTTAAATTTAACACAATTTTTTTTACTGTGTAGATATTATAAGTAACGTCAAATTTATTATTTATTATTTGGCAAATTCAAAATAACACACGTAATCACTCGATCACGAAATTTCTTCGAAATGGAAATTCACCGCGACGTTATATGTATCCGATTTAAGTATGTACGCATTTGACATAGAGAGAATTCTAGATCGACTTACTGTGGATTGAGATGTAACATCCAAACTCTCATATATCTGACATTTCGCCGAGCTCGGATCAATTTAACTTAACCGGCGAATTTGCAAAGAGCAAACGTACCATGTTCATTTAACTTTAATGAGTTTCCCCTCCACGTAAGCTCGCGACAATTTTTCATTACCAGTTCCCATTCTTTCCTCTTCAAATTGCTTAAGTCAATATTTCTCTGTTGTACAATTTTTCCTTTATAATATTCCGTTTAAAAAAACCTGTTATACGGTTAATATTAATTATAAATTACAATGTAAAAAAAATATTCTTTCAAAAGTGGTTTGCTCAGAAACTGTTATAATTGAGGCGAATATTTAATCGTACAAAGATCGACTGACTTTGCGTATTTATTTAGTTTCAAATATATTTCAGCATTCTATTCGCCGATATTTGTGGATTTACTTCGCTCTCCGATCAATGCACTGCCGAAGAGCTCGTCAGATTGCTCAACGAACTTTTTGCACGGTAAGAGAAACACTAATAATATTTATAATAATGACTATAATAACAATAAGAGAAAAATCGATATTAGCTCGAAACTTGTTTAATTAAAATCCTATACGTATCACGATAGATAATCAATCGAATTGCTATTGTTGTCAGGTGACTATAATATCGCAACAAAAAATTAAGTATTGATTCATTTGCTGACAATGGCCAATTTAATAACCGAACATCCGATATTTATATAATTAACTGATGAATCAATTTTATCAGAAGACAAAAAGTCTGTTTACAACACCTGCCTCTTAATTAGCCCGTTTTTCATTTATTTTAAATATAATTTTAATGTTGCCTTTTTGAAATCATATATATTTTTACATGTTTTTTCTATCTACGAATTTTTCGAAATTTATGTATATGGTACTCGCGTGTAGAATCAATATTGCCACAATAAATAAAATAAAATTTTTAATGAATACATTTTGAAAACCCACGCTATTGTATTACATACATAAATCAAGATATTTTTTTTTCATACACTTTTCATAGACTCGGTGACATTTAAAAAAATTATTGCAGCGAGATAAATCATGTTAAATCAACAACGTTATTCCTAGCTTATTTGATTCAATATCAATTTCTTTTTCTCTCTTTCTTTTTTTGCAGCATTGATCTCTCGGGTCTCGTAAAAATTCTTGTTCCTTCGATTTACAGAATCCTCTTTTCATATAGCCGCAGATATGAAACACCCCTTTGTAATACGTACAAGTTACATTGTTGTAATCTTCCAATTGAATTAACGTAACGTCGCCGTAAAAATCCTTTGATCCGGCTATTTCGATTTATAAACATGAAATAAATTTGATGTCAAACTATTAACATACATATATGTAAAGTTTATAACAACTTTAGATTCGTGTTAATAATAAATAATATTCTATATAAATATACTTTCGAGATTAATTTTTAAATGTATTTAAATAAACTGATTACAAGAGTCAAACGTGAATGTTGGTGTGTCAATTACAGCAAAAAGTAAATTAATTAAAAATTGATTTTTGCTCTCATTGACGCATCAAACGCCTCTTATAAGCCAGTTTATTTCAAATATATTTTTAATTGTATATTTATTAAATGTTGTCCCCTTATCTTAATGAATACTTATTTGTCTTATATTTGTTGTATCGAGAGTTTTTTGGCACCCTTAATACTTTCCAAGTTTCCCTCGATCAAATCATATTCCTCAGGTCCGACGAGCTCTCAGAAAGGCTTCGACAGCTTTAGATTTCACGTCCCTAATAACTTTTCGGGTCAATAGGGTCCTACTACCAAGAGGGATTTGCTAAAAGGCAGCTTTTTCATGTATCAGTACAGCCGAGATCACTTTCTGGGATTTTGCGAATGCAACGTCTTCATTCTCACAAGAAAGAAGCAAATTAACTCTTGAAAAGAACGCTTGGAGAATATAAAAAGAATGTAAATAGCGAATTTCGATCAAGAATGTCAGATAAAATTTCTCTCATCCTGGTATTATTAAAAAAAATTCGAATATATATATGTCGGATGTTAAATAGAAAACAAAATTATAACGAGAATCGGTTATTTATAAATATTTTTTACGCAAAGAACACATGTACCAAAAGGATATCTTTTGTGCATTTTGTATACATACAGTGTACAAATGCGCGTAATCTATTAATCAGGATGTCCAGCAGACTAAATGAAAAAAAATTCCCTGACTTTTTCAGATTTTCCAAGACCAGAAATTAATTTTTTTCCTGAACTTTTAGTATTATTTTTTCTAAATATATCATTTGCATATATCTGTATAATAAATCAATTAAATGTTAAATCATGAAATCCTTGAGATATTTTTGTCAACAATGAAAAAGTTCAGAAGTGAAAAAAATAAAAATTTATATTTTATTTTAAACATTTTATTTTTAAATTAACAATATTAAAATAACTAAAGATATTTATTAGAAATATAAATTGAAGAAAGATATATTTTAAATCCAGAATATATTTTATCGATCATTCCACGCATGACATCTTTTTACGTATCAAGACACTAAAAAATTGTTTTTTTTTTTAATTTTATATATATAATTATATAATAATATAATTATATAATTTATTATATAATTATATAATAAATATTTATCAGTTTTGAAAAGAATTTTCTTATATGAAATAAATATTTTTTACATCAAATCAATATTATTAGTTTCAAATAAATAATTTATTAGGCGGTATTGAAATAAATATTTATCTGAATCCAATAATGTTTTTTTCAGTGTATATATCCCTAATAATTTAGTTTTCTAAAGTCTAGCTCGACTAGTTTTGCCTGTTTGTCCACTGATTAGAGCACGATTAAGATAGTATTTTTTTTCAACGCTGTTTTCGTACTTTGTGATATTGCGGATGAGAGAAAAAATCGGTAAAAATGTGAAAAAATCCAGATGAATAGTATATACAATTTCCTGACTTTTCCCTGAGATTTCCAAATAATTTATAAAATTCCCTGACAATGCTCGGTTTTCCAGATTTCCCTGACCGCTGGACACCCTGTTAATGTCGGCGTAAAATGCTCTATTATCGATTTGACTCTCACAGATTTATGCGATAATACGTTAATAATTGAATTATTTAATTGCCATATATTCACGTCGCGACTGCACACACACAGCTCCACCGACACTGTTATTTCGTGTATATACATATATATCATATTAAACTAGCTTAACATTATATATATATATATATATATATATATATATATATACCCTATGTGTTACGCGGATTTGCTGCGCGTGAAATATTAATATCACCCTTCCGGCGTCCTGAATTAATTTCGTATAATATGCGCCGCACGGAGTGCGACGTTACTGAATATCTAATCTGAATAAACCGATTATCTCCCGGTTGTTGGGGTCCCTCTCCTGTTGTCGACGTGCTCTCTATCTCCATCTTCATCGTTTCGAATTAATTTAATCGTATCTATCCCACATAATTCGACTCAATCACGTTTCCGTATTGACGAGTCAATCGAGTCAGTGCCAATCAAAGTCAATGTCAGGCAAGAGAAAGATGGCAATAATGATATTTTAAATACAGGAAACTTTGGAAACTTAATTATAAGTTACAAAGGAAATTTTTTTTTAACAAAATATTTTAGATGAAAGTTTGGATATTGCGATTTTATTTTCAGGTTATTTTGAGGATTCTTCTCTCTCTCTCTGCTGTTTTAAATTTTATATTTTACGCAATTTATTATCCTACTCAATCACGTTTGTGTATTGAGTCAATAAAAAAAATATATAATGACGAAATGCAAAATATGGTCAGAAACTTAATTATAAAATTATAAGAGAAAATCATAACAAAATATTTCGATGAAAATTGCACGGTATTTCCTTCACGCTTTCGTATGAAATTACGTTAAAAAAATATTACAGAATTTTTACCATGAAACGTAGAGGTACACGTGGGGAAAAATAGTAGATATTTTTGTAAAAACAGCGCGTTGTTATAAACGCGGCTTCCGTCAGTTTAACCGCAAAAACCACAACTGTTACGTATATATTTTCGCGAAAAAGGTCTCTCTCGGCTTCTTCAGCTCGACTTTAACAGCTGAATTTTTCGCTCGAAAGAGAGGGAGAGAAAAAGTCAAGTATTTCTCTCCGATATATTATTATATGTACGTTTAAATAAATCAGGATGTTTAAATTCCTTGGGAAATATTCCGCAGGTTCGACAGGCTAGCAGCTGAGCACCACTGCCTCAGGATAAAGCTTCTCGGAGACTGTTATTATTGCGTTTCCGGACTTCCGGAACCACGACCTGATCACGCTCACTGTTGCGTAGAAATGGGATTGGACATGATCGATGCAATAACGTAAGTCCGAATGTTTTCTCTAACTCATCTAACAATAAGCTTCGTTAAATCCTCATTGTAAGAAGGCTTCGGAAAATAATATATATTTTTTTAAAATAATCACCTTTCTCTCTCATTTATATTATATCTAATTTTTTAGTTTTATCTCTATAACACATTGAAATAAAATAACACGACGATAAAAATATAAATTAACGAACACGATGTAGATGAATCGATTTTTTCAGATTTTCCAAGACCAGAAATTAATTTTTTCCCTGCCTCTATTTATTTTTTCCAAATATATGATTTGTATATATCTATATGATAAATCAATTAAATGTTAAATCATGAAATTTTTGTCATCAGTGAAAAAGTTTGGAAATTAAAAAAAAAAAATATATATATATAAAATTTATATATTGTCCTTTTAGAAATTTATATATATATATATATATATATAATTTTTTTAGAAATTAATTTTTTCCCTGCTTCTTTATTTATTTTTTCCAAATATATGATTTGCATATATCTATATGATAAATCAATTAAATGTTAAATCATGAAATTTTTGTCATCAGTGAAAAAGTTTGGAAATTTAAAAAAAAATATATATATATAAAATTTATATATTGTCCTTTTAGAAATTTATATATATATATATATAATTTTTTTAGAAATTAATTTCTTCCCTGCCTCTTTATTTATTTTTTCCAAATAGAATTAAAAAAATATATATATATATAAAATTTATATATTGTCCTTTTAGAAATTTATATATATATATATATAATTTTCTAAAAGAATTTATAAAAAATGTAGCGTAGCTTTATCGCGCTCCCAGCTACGAATCTGTACATTTGAAATCACAAAATAACAAAATAAATATCATATATCACAGAGGTTTCGAGTATTCCATGTATACGCGATTGATATATCGGACAAAAGGAAAACGGCGGAATATAGAAATGGTCGAAGATAGAATATCGAAAGCTGTTCGGGAAACGAACTTGACGGATCAAAGTAACATGCCGGCAATAAGCAACGCTTTTCGTTTGTATCGGCGAGACGACCGCGGAAAATCAACCCCGATAGAGAGCTGACGGTGGTGGTATCCTACATCATGTCCCGTATTCGTTTCGCTCGTGTTTTCATAAAACGCGTTTCACCGTCAAAGAGAAGATTTCCTTGGAGGGCAGCGCAGCATGAACATTGCAGCGATTGAGGCCGATATATATACTGGCTTAAAAATCGAGTAAACACGGCTTTACCATGAAGGATCCTTCCGCAAGGACCTCTTTCCACACGGGTCACCGAATTGCACGGGTTAAATCGCTGTGCGAGGATTTCGATTTTAATTTCTTCGTCGCTTTTAACCCTTCTTCGTTTCAAGTTCTTATTATTCTCGAAAAAAATTTCCCTTCCTGTCAAATCGATAGCAAAATCAACGTACGAATATAAAAACGCCCGAGAAGTCACGTACGAGAAGCGAGAAGATCGATGCTGAAGAACAATTATTGTAATTGAGAATGTGGGTCGCCAAGAAAATCAATGTTTGTCAATATATATAAAATTCTTCTGCCGTTTCATATCGATAATGAAAATACTTTGATACTTATCCTACAGTTCGAACACTGAAACAACGTTCTCTCCCAGCTGTAACGATAAGTTTGCTATTTTATTTCATTTCTACGCAGCTGACTCGCAGGGTGTCCAGCAGACTTGATGAAAAAAATTCCCTGACTTTTTCAGATATTTTTCAAGACCAGAAATTAATTTTTTTTTTTCCTGACTTTTTAGTATTATTTTTTCCAAATATATAATTTGCTTGTATCTATAAATATGATAAATCAATTAAATGTTAAATCATGAAATCCTTGAGATATTTTTGTGAACAATGAAAAGGTTCGAAAGTTAAAACAAAAATTTTAATGAATTATACAATCTGCATTATGTACGATAATCGAAATAAACATGTCACTATATATAAACTATTTAAATAATTACCTTTTTTATTTATATCAAATTTTATTTTTAACATATTTAATGATATCTAATATCACAACAAAACTTTTAAATAAAACATTTTTAATAAAATTAATGTATTAATTTTTAATAAAAAAAATAAATTAAAATGAAATATTTAAATAACTTAAGTCGCCAGTGATAATTAAAATAACTCTTAGTTTATTCAATTCGACCAAACTGGCATGTTACAAAAATGACAAAATCTCACGACGTTTCGGCCATCAATTACTGACCCTTATCAAGTGAATCTACAAAAATTATATAATAATTTACTAGCAATGTTGATAATACAAAACAGTGACATATAATAATCCTGGATAAACAAAACGTCGTGAGATTTTGTCATTTTTGTAACATGCCAGTTTGGTCGAATTGAATAAACTAAAAGTTATTTAAATTAAAATAAAGTTCTTGAACAATATTATAATTCTTAAGCAATGTTATAATATATTTTGAAATATATATAATACATTGAAATAAAATAACACAGAAAATTAGCGTGCTGGAAGTCAAGGAAATGAAATCAAGGAAAATTTCCAATTATTGAGACAGATGTAAAATGTGAAAAAATCCAGATAAATAGTAAAATTTCCTAACTTTTCCCTGACAATTCCAGATTTATAAAATTCTCCAACAATGCCCGGTTTTCCAGATTTCTCTGACCGCTAGACGCCCCAAAAGTTTGCTTTTTTTTTTTATTTTATTTCCACGCAGCTGACTCGATTATTCGTCCAACGACGAAGAAGAAGATTAAAGAAGAAGTGTAATAAGTTTACGCGTCTCATTGCAGATTGGTTCGCGAAGTGATGGCCGTAAACGTGAATATGAGAGTCGGCATCCACACGGGCCGGGTTCACTGTGGGGTTCTCGGTCTAAGAAAATGGCAGTTCGATGTCTGGAGCAACGACGTGACTCTAGCCAATTACATGGAAAGCGGAGGGATACCCGGGTGAGTACAAGCAATTTTGTTCGAGGTATGTCAGCCCTCAACTGCGATCGAGACGACGATAAATTACGTCAGTGTGTACCTCATTCTCCTTATATCAAATATAATATACTCCGCCTTCGTACTCTCTCTTAAGTAAAATTTTGTTTAAATTAAAAAAAAAAAAGATCTTTAATAAAAATAAAAAATACAAATAATTCCTGTCGAGAGAGACCTCATTCTCCTTATATCAAATATAATATACTCCGCCTTCGTACTCTCTCTTAAGTATAATTTTCTTTAAATTAAAAAAAAAAAAAAAAAAAAGATCTTTAATAAAAATAAAAAATACAAATAATTCCTGTCGAGAGACCTCATTCTCCTTATATCAAATATAATATACTCCGCCTTCGTACTCTCTCTTAAGTAAAATTTTCTTTAAATTAAAAAAAAAAAAAAAAAAAAAAAAGATCTTTAATAAAAATAAAAAATACAAATGATTTCTGTCGAGAGAGGCAATCTCTCAAACGTCGGTATATCAACGGTGCTAATATATTAGATGGAAGATATGGTGTTTCGCAGACGCGTGCACATCACGAAAGAGACTTTAGACTGCTTGGGTGGATATTACGAGGTCGAGGAGGGCCGTGGAGGCGAGAGGAACGCGTATTTAAAGGACCACAATATCAGAACCTACTTAATTGTCCCTGGAGACACGTTCAAGGACAACATAACTAGCTCCGGGATGCGAAAGAGCTTCCCGGCGAATGGTAATGTGTCCAAAGAGATGAGGGTTATGGGTCACGGCTCGCAACACGGGAAACAAACCAGGTAAGTGCTCCTCAATTATTGCTTGCTTAATCTCTTAACCCTTGACGTCATAAACGACGATGTACAGGATCCATTACCCAAATAAGTTGCGAAAAGACGGCGAGGCATTGCTTCGTTTTATATTAATTAAAAGATAATCCCATGTAACCGCGTCTTTGTTTAATGTAAAATTAATTATTCCTATATTCTTCGTCCTCGAAAAAATATAATGAATAAAAAATATCAATGTATGTATAATGAATTGATAAAAATAACGTAAATCACATCTGTAATAAAATCATCTTAAATTCATGCATGCTTAATCTCTTAACCCTTGACGTGGTAACGTCATAAACGACGATGTACAGAATCCATTACCCAAATAAGTTGCGAGAAATATCCTGAAAGGTTATATTAATTAAAAGATAATCCCATGTAACCGCGTCTTCTTTTAATGTAAAATAAATTATTCCTATATTCTTCGTCCTCGAAAAAATATAATGAATAAAAAATATCAATATATGTATAATGAATTGATAAAAATAATATAAATCATCTTAAATTCGTGCATTTTAGTAGATTAGGCTTCGGCGAAATCATCGAGGGCGAAAAGGACCCCGAAGATGAGGTGAATGAATATCTGATGCGAGCAATCGATGCTAGAAGTATAGATCGATTAAGAGCGGAACATTGTACGCCCTTTATACTGAAATTTCGAAGACCGGATGTCGAGGAAAAGGTAATGAATTAAAGTGAAAAAATAACCGCTAAATTATGACGACGTCAAATTGTGTCCAATTATAAAAAAAATATTTTTAACTGCATTTATTCATAAAATCGATTTCAACGTCAAAACTGTGAGATTAATTAACGAAATGATATTTATTAGAATTAGGTATTATCGAATTTTTGCGCGGTTGGAAATTTTATAAAATACTTATATATAATTTTTATAAAATATTTAAAACGCTCAGAGTCAGGTTCCATTTATATTATTTCGAGAGTTCGTAATTAATTTAAGTAACACGTAGAAAATAACACGAGTCATAATTACGCGTTCATACTGATACAATTAAATTTAACCAATCGACGCGGTAATCCGTCGTTTAATACAAAGTCCGTGCAAATTTAATTTAATTAAATTTAATTTAATTTAATTTTAGTTAATTCGCTAAACGGCTCCGTTTGGATTATCCGCGTGACTTAATCGCGCCTCGTAATCAATTTGCAACGACATTCTCTCTCCGGTCGAGAGAAAAAAATTTCACAACTGAATCGTGTACAATGGGAAAGCAAACAAATATGGTTAAAACAAACACGCTGCATTTAGCAAAAACACTCGGCTGTTAAAGTACAAATAGAAACAATGGGCGATATCGACTTGTTTTAATGACCTGTTGCAGTACTCGCGCGAGAGGGACAGAATGCTCTCAGCTTATTTTGTGTGCTCCGGTTTCGTCTACATGGTCGTTGTGGTAGCAATCGCCATCACCCTCGCCAGGTAAATACACGTGGTCAATAAATCCTACTTTGTACAACCGCACGCGGTATCTGCAACTTTACTACGCTCATGATCCACAATGTCTATGCAGTCTGCTAGTTTGTTCTTCAATTAATATTAATAGAAACTATTCAATAATACAAAAATATTTTATATTAATATGTTAAGAGAATATTAGTTATTAATATATTTGTTTATATGCATTTATTTATATTATTTTATAATTATAACGAATATAGTGTTTAATATTTATTTTTGTATTTCTAGATTTTATATTATGAATATATTATTTTGTAATTTTTTGGCATAACAGATATAAATTTCAAACTTAATTTTAATAAGCTCGAGAAAATCACGCTAAAATTCCTTATCTTCGTAGGAGCGTATACTTTTACGTCTGCACCGCGATTAGCATACTGGTGATAGCCTTGGTCAATGCAATTTTATTCACGGAAAAAAACGAGGTAAGTTCATTAAAAGACACATAAAACTTTCACACGTATATCTTACGAATATTGCAAAAATTTCATTTTAAGAAGGAATTAATTCTCCTCTCGACGACACACAATGATGTCAAAAAATATACATCTATTAATATAACGAGCGTGATATTTAAATCGCTTGATACATCACGTATCCACCTCGGGTCGATGACGAAGACCCTCTGGAAGAGTGCCACTTCCTCTTGACCTTGATCAAGCGACATGCTTCCAGGCCACTGTCAAAATCATCGATCCAAGTAATAACCTTCCCTTTAGTTCTCTCCTTCCTTCTCGCGATTACTCGATGATACCTGCAGATCATCTCCCTATCTATCAGATTTAATAAATTTTTCTGTGAATGCAATTTCAGGATGTCCAGCAGACTCGATGAAAAAAATTCCCTGACTTTTTCAGATTTTCCAAGCCCAGAAATTGATTTTTCCTTTAACTTTTTAGTATTATTTTTTCCAAATATATCATTTGCATATATCCATATGATAAATCAATTAAATGTTCAATCATGCAATCCTTGAGATATTTTTGTCAATAGTGAAAAGATTTAGAAGTTAAAAATTTTAATCAATTATATCATCTGCATTATGTACGATAAGTGAAACAAACGTGTCACTATAAACTATTAAAATAATCACCTTTTTTATTTATATTATATCAAATTTCTTAATTTTGTCTCTATCAAACACATTGAAATAAAATAATACGACGATGAAAATATAAATTAACGAATACGCTATAGGTCAATCGATTTTTAACACAGAAAATTAGCATGCTGGGGAGTCAAGGAAAAGTTTATATTTATTTAATAAACAATTTCAAATTATTGAGAGAAATGTAGAATAATGTGAAAAAATCCAGATAAATAGTAAAATTTCCTGACTGTTCTCTAACAATTCCAGATTTATAAAATTCCCCGACAATGCCCGGTTTCCCAGATTTTCCTGACCGCTAAATTTTCTGGGATTTAATTAATCATTCTGTGAGTGCAATTTATTTCGGACGGAGAGAAGTTTCAATAAATATTTAACATTTAAAGTTTCCGCTTAGGGTACCCTTTTTTATGTATATATACAAGGGGAAAACCTCGAAGGGTACATAAGAAATTTTACGTCAAATCTCTCGAGCGTCACTTTGTGGGCTACTTGATAGGAATCTCTCGGGGGCTCGCATTTCATTATTTCGAGGAAAAGGCATTTTATTTATTAACAGGATTAATAGAAAAGAGAAAATGGAAGATAATAGACATGTTTTACAGAGAGTACCGCAATGGGTGAGAAGCACGGCCTTACAGATCTTCGAGAACCGCATCGTCGCGCAAAGCATCGCGTCCATCGTCGTTTTCCTGACATTCATCACGGTATTGTCACCACTGGTAAGTGATCGATACATAAATTACGTCTGCTACCGTTTGCGTTTCATTTATTATTAATATAATCATTACATTTGATGCGAAGCATTAATTTCGCACTGATTTATTAAGTGGTTCGCTGAAGTTTCTCGGACATACGCGCCTTTTTCCATCACAATTTGTGTTACATATATATATATACAATATATTTTCAATCAGAAAACTCGTTTATGGCAAAATTATAGCGGCGAAGTGAAATTAAAATTCTGGCAGCCATTAAAAAAATTTTTTGACGATATAAATCGCGCGCATGTCGATACGACGATTAATCATAAATGGGCGGAATATAACGGTATTGCTGCGAAAACGTTTAAATCACACGCGGACGGAAGGGATCGTCGATCGTACGCCAGATATTGCTTTTCTCTTTTTTTTTACCCCATCAGCGATCGAATGAATTCGCGTTCACGCAATAAAACTGTGGTAAATAACGGCCGGTTCGTGTATCTTTTTCTCGCAGGTCACGCTGGAAGGAAGCGAGGCTTGCGCCAGCAATAACACTTTGCCTCTCGCCGAATGGCTGGACGAGAATTCCACCGTGCAAAGAATACCGACGAGAAGTAACGATAGCGACATATGTCATTACATTCTTTTCTGCGATGTAAGTGGTAATGCAAATCGACGAAAGAGACATTTGTTATTCCGCGAAGTCATATAAAATATGCACGAGTGATAAGCAAATAATTTCAAGAGATTCTCACGTTTTTTCTTCTCCGTTATATGTATATGTATTTAATTTACGAAAAAAAGAGATTAAAAAATGTAGCGCAAGATTAAAAAATATAGTAATCATCTATCTTTTAATAACAAAATTTTTTAACTTGTATATAGTTATTTGTTACTTCATATTACGAAGATATTCTGTAGTTTTTTTAAGTAATAATATTATCTGATTTTTACATACAATTTTTTAATTTGCATTCATTATATACTATATCATTTTTATGCAGCCGTATGAGACTCGAACCAGCTTTTTTACAAAAAAAATGTTGCATAAAAAAAAAACAAATGTAAACGTTTACGATAAAAATTTCTTATTTGTCAAATAATAGAAGATAATTTCAAACAATTTCAAAAGAGATTAAAGTAATTATCTTCTCCCTTCGCGAAAAAAGCCGCGGAAGATTAAATAATATAATCTTTTAATAACAAAATTTATCAACCTCTATACATATAATTGACGTAAAATTTTTCTAGCGGATTGGAAGATTGTAATTTTAGATTAATCTAATACGATTAAAAATACGCGGTGTTTGTCTCGTTTTCTGTAATTCCTTAAACAAGCTTAAACGAGATTTTAAAAAGTTTTTCAAATCTTTTTCAGGGTGTCTAGTAAAATTTGAAAATCTATTATAATTTAAGAACATTTCCAGGACATTTCAAGAAAATTTGCATGATTTTCCAATAGTATGATAAATATGTAAGAGGAACCGAAAATATTTTTTTTTATCAAGTCGATATAAATTGCACGTTAATGAAAATTAATATATGCGTTACAAATATTCGATTCCATTCCACAATTATCATAATTTTCAGGGTAAATTGTAAGAAAAAATTCTCTTCGTGTATAAACAATTTATGCGCAACACATTTTGAATTCCGTAAATAAGAAATATATTGTATTATTTATAAAGTATATAAGATTAAATGTTTTTTACTCGAATTCTCAGCTGACACTTTTAGCTGAATATTTAGAAGCAACGAAAAAAAAAAAAAAAATCAAAAAAATCTACGAAAAATTCAAGTACATTTCCAGGATTTTTAAAGGAAAACCAAAATTCCAAAACATTTCAAGAATTTCAAGAATGGCTAGACACCCTGTGTTTGATGAAATAATGATAACGCTCGACTAATATACTTCACGCTAACCGATAATGATTGCAGCTGTTTCCGGTTCTGGTGATGTTAGTGATGGTGACATGCGCGGTGTACCAGATCCTAACGTTGGTCTTTAAAGTAACCGTATTGAGCATCGTCGTGATTTTTTATCTCGGGGTCAGCATTGACCAGGCACTAAATGAGGACGACGTCGAGCCCGTCGGAAGATGGCTTGCGGGCGTTCTTGTGGTTTTCTTCATGGCCTGCTTAGTGGCACACTCCCAACACACGGAAGCGACTTACAGGTCCGACAAATTCGAACACACAAGCACAATGGTCCACCCGAAACTTAAGCGGAGTCAGCTCGTAGATATAATTTGAAGCTGTGCAACCCTATTAGCTTTTAAGGCCCTTGTGGAATTTCCCACAAGAAGCTTCGCGGACGATCATTCTCCTGTGAATTGACTTCCGTAATAATTTCGTAGTCAAAACAAGAAACTATGTGTAAACGCATAGAGAGATTAAATTTATTCGCGGAATAAATTTAATATTGATGTTTATAAAACAAATACAATTATACATAATGTAACACATTTCAATTTTGAAAATTATATATATTAAAAAGACACGCAATATTTTTTGTTGATAAATCAATAACAAATATAAATTAAAAATCTCTCAACGCTGTATCCACGCGTGAAACATTCCGTATACTCCAAAGACGTAAATTTCGAGTCTGCCAGATGAAAAAGAATCATAAACTTTCTCGTGCTATAGAAGAACATTAACGTACTCTTTGCATCAATACAGATTAGACTTCCTGTGGAAGTTGCAAGCGACCGAGGAGAAAGAGGAAATGGAACACTTGAAAGCCTACAACCAGAAACTGCTCGCGAACATACTTCCGGAACACGTGGCCGCCCACTTCCTGTCTACTGTCAATTCAGACGTAAGCTCCTTGTAAAAACTTTAAAGAACATTTTCGCGAAAATTCTCGAGCCTCTTAAATGCAAAATACGATATATATTTGCTATACATATTAGAAAAATATATATACACTTTGTTCTACAAGATAGACCAATGACTCTGTCCACTTGGAATATCTCCGTTATTTTTGGAGATACAAAAATATTGTTTTTACAAAAATTGTATCAAAAGAATCATATTATGCTACTAATAATATTTTTGTAGGTGGAGGCACTTTAGAGATTTCAAAGTCATCACCATTTTTTTAAATGGCATGCTATACTTTTTTATCCTTATTGTTAGCATAATAGCAGATGTTTAGACGATTTAAACGACATAATAAAGTCATTCGGCATTTAAATAAAAGTGTAAAACAATGATTCTTACTTCTAACAGAAAGGAAAACATTTTCACAAAGACTGATTTACCAAAATCACGCGAAAGCTAAACTAAATAGACTGATCACTCTCTCAAAATTCTACAAATACTAAAGTCTAAAATTTCTGTTATTTATTTTAAAAAATTGTGTGTTAAATTTCTCGCTGGATGTTGAGTTTTTCCATACACGAGTATATCTACTTTCGTTAAACGAAAACATTTTCACATAGACTGAATTACGAAAATCACATGAATACTAAACTAAATAGACTGATTACTCCCTAAAAACTCTACTAATACTAAAGTCTAAAACCTCTGGAATTTATTTAAAAAAATTATAGTAAGAAATAAATACGAATAAAGGATATAGAAATCTCTGACTGATAAAGCTAGTAATTATAAAAATTCAAGTTTTTTTTTATAAATAGTAAGAAATGTAAAAATATTTATATTTGAGAAGAAATGTGTACGTACAATATCTTTGTATATCGTTAGATTATAGTAAAGAATTGGTCGTTAAAATCGTCTAAACATTCGCTATTACGCTAAGGATAAAAAAGTATAGCATGTCATTTCAAAAAATGATGACGACCTTGAAATCTTTGAAGTGCCTGCACCTATAAGAAAATTACTAGTGACCTATGATGGCTCACTTGACCGTACAACTTTTGTAAGTACAATATTTTTGTACTCTAAAAATAACGGAGATATTCCAGGTGGACAGAGTTATTGATCCACCTTGTATATTACATTTTCTGATTTGAATAAAATATAATTTAATGATCTCTCGCTTTGTCCGTTCGACATCTAATCAATTCTTTTGGTTTGCATGACAAATAGAATAATTGAACAAAGGAAAGGAAATATTCGCAATATGCATTTTGACATTTGCTAACGAGGTTAAGCGATTATAGATTACAATAGTAATTTACATCTGAAAAGGGAAATAATATCTTGTATAGACATCCTGAAGTTTATCTTAATAAAATTAACTAACTTTCTGAACCTTCTCTTGTAAGAATCTCCTGTCGGCGACAATTGATAAAAGTATAACAATTTATATCTTTGCTCTTCTTTTACTTTGTTCGTTATTTTAATTCATCTAATTAAATTAATTAAATTTATGAATTATATCTGAAGTATAATTTTACGTTGCTGAACTTTAGTTAGTCTTCGACTGTGAAAAGAGACGCGTAAGAATTAACTCGAGCGATACTGCGCATATTTAGTAGTTCAATTAAGAGTCATTGCTAGAATTTCAATATTTAATCCTAGCTTTGCAGATAAATTAGGATGCCTTAGTTTGTGTACAGTAACTGACGTGAAATGGAGAATTTCAACGGTATTTGCCTAATTTGTCTTGCTCAGAAACGATTCTAAAATTTAAACCAGTTCGAGACTTAAGATGTACATTTCAATGTGCTTGAAAATTGAATCTTGACTTCTCTCATGCAAGCGTTTTTAAAATAAAAATCAGAAAATTATATTTACCAAACATTACAAAAATTATCAAAATAATTGTTGTTGGACTTTAAATTATTACACAACATTTTAGTAGTAAAAGTTAATAGGTTCCTTTAAAAAAAATCTCAAAATCTCTTATTTACCAAAGATTAAAAATTATAAAATTATTATACAGCATATATTTAGTACACGAAGAGAATTTTCTTTTAGAATTTACCCTGAAAATCATGGTAATTATGTACAATATGGTATTGGAAGAATTTATAAAAATTTCTCTAATTAATATTTATCACCAAATTATATAATTTATATAAAAAATATTAATATATACATAGTAAAATTCATCGCACATATTTTATATTTTATTGTGGTACAGATATTACTATTTATATTGTGGTAAATATTAATCAGAAAAATTCCATTACACTATTTTCCACGATTACCATGATTTTCAGGTCAAATTCTAAGAGAAAATTCGCTCTGTGTAGTAATAAGTTGATAAATGCCTTAAAAAAAATCTCAATCTCTTATTCGATGAAAAAGGATGAGACACAGCACACACTTGTATCTATTGTTTCGCAGGAGTTGTACCACGAACAATGCGACTTTGTGTGCATTATGTTCGCCTCGATTCCGAACTTTTCGGAGTTCTACGTCGAGCTCGAAGCGAATAACGAGGGCGTGGAATGCCTCAGGCTTCTCAACGAGATCATCGCTGACTTTGACGAGTTACTCGCTGAGGAACAGTTCAAGTACATTGAAAAGATCAAGAGCACGGGTGCCACATACATGGCCGCTTCGGGTAAGTCCCCATCGAAGAATTCTTAAGCGACGACACACTTCGACGAGCCTTTGATTCGCTTTCCTCCCCGAAGGCGGCTTTCCGAGCCATCGGCTCCTTTGCCGATTTCAGAAGAACCGGCGTTTGCTTGCGCAATTTAATCGCTAGCTCGGCCGAAATTAATCGAATTATTATCTTAATAATTCTCTAATTCGTTCCGGCGATTCGCGGATGTACAATAAATTCGCAATAATACATACATAATCTTCATCGGACATTTGTAACTACACTGAAAAAAATTTATTAAATTTGAATAAAATTTACTTCCAATTATTCATTTGAAACTGATAATATTGATTCGATGTGAAAAATATTTATTTGTTTCAAATAAATGATTTATTAAACAGTACTGAAATAAATATTAATTTAATAATTGTTTTTCAGTGTATAATCTTTGGTATTTATTCGCAAAAAATTGCTGTTTTTATATATTTGCACGAAAAGAGAAATCTAATTTTCCACGACGTCCGTAACAATTTTCTTACAATTTCCTAACAGTCGCTAATCACATTACGAGGAAGAATACCGCGATAGGAATGCCGTCGCGCTAAGTTAACCTTTGTCTCTTTCTCTCTTTGTTACATCAGGCTTAACGAAAAGCACCTGCGACATGCGGGATTTCAAGCACGTAGTCGCTATGGCGGATTACGCTCTGAGAATCCGCGAGCAGCTGGCCTATGTCAATGAACACAGCTTTAATAACTTCCGCATGCGTGTGGGCATCAACATCGGACCGGTAATCGAAATACATCAACTGTAATTTTCAATCGCGCCCTCCCCGTGTCGTCATTAATATAATGCATAAATTATTACAACAAAAATACATCGCTCGAGAAGACATCAGAAATTTGCAATAAAAATTTTTGATTTTAAATCGAGAAAATAGTATAATAAATTTATATGGAAATATTAATTCAGGGTGTCTAGTAAAATTTGAAAATGTAATTCAAGAACATTTCCTGAACTTTTCAAGAAAATTTGCACGATTTTCCAATAGTATGATAAATATATGTAAAAAAAACCGAAAATTTTATTGTTTCTATCGAGTCGATATAAATTGCACGTTAATGAAAATTAATATATGCGTTACAAATATTCGATATAGTATTATTTTATATTATATTTGGAACTTTTAAAGACACAAAAAAATTTTTTTCTTAGAATTTATTCTGAAAATCATACACTGAGAAAAAAATGCTGTTGAATAAAAAAAAATATGACTTTGATTCAATTAAACGTAATATTGATTCATCAGTATTATAGTTGAATCTCATTAAACATTTGTATTAAAAGAACCATACATCATTTTTGAACTAATAATATATAAAGTTATATTCACAATATGCAGAATTATAGAAATTCTTTTAAATTAACAATTAAATTACAATATAATTATGGAATTTTCATATATATGATTATAGGAATACTGCATAATATTTTTTCATTAAAATATTTTTTTATTCAACTTCATATTAAATTTGTATTATTATTTATACAATAAAAAAATCATAAAGATCTACAAAAAATTCAAGTACATTTCCAGGATTAAAAAAAAAAACAAAATTCTAAAAGATTTTAAGAATTTCAAGGACGGCTAGACACCCTGTAATTTCGCAAAAAATTTTAATAATTAAAAAAAAAAAAAAATTTAATCGGAAAAATATTGATAAACTTGCTATAGATTTTCATAATGTTTATAAATTACGCAGGTGGTCGCCGGCGTGATCGGGGCCAGGAAACCGCAGTACGACATTTGGGGCAACGCCGTGAATGTGGCCTCCAGGATGGATTCGACGGGCGTGTTGGACGGGATTCAAGTCACCCAGGAGGTGCACGATATCCTGGTCACCAAAGGATACCCGCTCACCTGTCGTGGGACGATCCAGGTAAAAGGGAAAGGAAGTATGGTGACGTACTTCCTGGACGGCCCAAAGGATATTGCGAAACCCAATCAGGTGGATGTCACCAGGACGAATTCCAACAACAACGACGCCACAGACAAAACAACGGTCAACAACACCAGCAACGGGACTGTCTGATTGGTATTATTTATTATAGGCATTGAAAATCGTAGAATTAATATTGGAGTATATATTAGAGTTTTTGAGCATGTGTAAAATTTCTCTATCATATGCAGGGTGTTTGAAAAATTCCTAGTATCATTCGGGGACGATTTTTCCTCGGCAAAAATGTCGAAACACCAATAATTTTCGAATCCTAAACAGTTAAAAATAAAGACTTTTTTGGTATTGGTAATTAAATCTTGTAGAAATAAAAATAACAGAACTATATTATTCAGCTAATTTTAGGTAGAGTTTACTTTAATAAAATTTTAATATAAGGCTTGGTTATAAAAATGCATAATAGCAAAAATTGAGAATATGTTGAAATGATGGCCTCTCTCAACATTTTCACTAAGAAAAAATCGTTTTCAAATGATACCAGGAATCTGACATTAAAAACTTTTCCGCCGGAAACACCCAGTAGATAATTTTATCTCTTGTGTATATCTGACATCATTTCTACACAAAGAAAATTAATAAAATAGTAACGAAATAATAAAGATCAGAATATTGTTGAATTTGTCAAGAAGAAAAAATTATCTGATGTTGTTTCGTGATTTAAGAAATGTTCAACTTTCTATCCTCGCGATCGATTTGTTGCATAAGTATGATGCATGTTCGATGCATGTTTCGATTATATTATATCGGCACGATAATCGATGGAATTAACTCACGATAAATCTGAATTCGCCAAGAGAAACAAACCGCACGAAAAAGGCTTATTATTTCAGACGAAACTAATATCAACAGTAATGCATGATCGTAAATTATTATCTATCTGAAATATTTTGCAAATTGCTGTCAAAATATCCGAGTATATCATACTTTATGGCGGTTGTCTCGCAACTTTTTTAACCAAACTTTCCACTTTTATAATACGTCAATCATGACTTCGAAAGTATATCATCATCTATCTCGATTAATTTATACACAATCTGAAGTTATCAAAAAAATATAGAGAAAAAGTAATATAAGTAATTTTCGATATTTTATTTAAGTCGCGCTTCGTAAAAAAATATAAAGCGTTTTAATTTAGAAATAAAAACAAATAAAACTTAATTTTATTCAGCATCAATTGCATATCGATTAAAGTGCATCAATTTTTCTTCTTTCTTCAAGATATTCATTCAACAAATATGTTAAAAAAAAAGAATTCTGCACGGAAGCAACCTTGTTATTATTAATCCACCGACACGCATTTTTCTCCGAATACTGTGTATATTTTCATTCATTAATCGAAACTCGTGCTTTGTCTAGCGTGAAAGATTTTACCGCACATATTGCACAATATCTTGTTAATGTAAAGTTGCCACTATGTCAAGTTACACCAATACCAGTCACGGGATCGTTATGTAACACTTTCAACCGCACCGTCACATCACAGAACAAATATGCGTGTATCGATGAGAACACGTGCACAATCAGTTACATAACATCTACGCCGATGGATATTTATTGTGTAAAATCTCGTTACTCAGCAGACTTTTTGCGAAATATTTCACATATAGTCGCAAAAGGGGTTTGTGTCCACAAAAAATGAAACGTGCAAAAATCGATTAACGAAGTACGCTTTCAGAAAATTGTACAAAATGATAATTGAATATTTAACGCGAGAAATACGCAGTGATCGAGATATTTAGAATTCCATAAATTTTGCGAAATGTTAATATTTTAATAAAAAAAAAAACGATCTATATGTACTGTGAACAATAACTTTCACCAAACGTAAGGTACATTAATATTATCGTCGCATTATGCAAATATTTGAAATAAAAAATTGCGAGTGAGAAAGACCTCTGTATACATATTTATACGTAATGCTTGCAATTTATATGTAATTTTGTATAAATTATTTTGCTTGTGTCTACACGTAATTTTCATATTTAACGTCACCTCTGGCTCGATCGTTAATGAATCGATAATGTCGACAGGTGGGAATGCTTGAGCAAGAATTCGCGGCGAAAGACGCGTCACACCGACGATAGAAAGTACCAATTATTTTATTCCTGCATCATTTAAGACTTCTTCCATGTGCTGGAGCCGAAAAAAAAAAGAAAAAAACGGCCGCGTAATCTCTAAAGCGCGTTTGCACAAATTGGAGCCGTCGAATGCCGTATAAACGACGTCAATCGACCTCTGATACACAAACGGAATAATTGCGCCACTAGTTTTAAGAGTCTCAAGGCGAACGAAGCGTGATCGACGCTCGCAAAAGTAATCCTGGTATTTTGGTGCGGATTTCAAAAGCGAGTTATGTTTTTCGTTCACTCACTTTTGAATTAACCGGATTAAAGGAACTGTAAAAACCGCGTATGAAGCGCGAACTGTCAAAAACAGTTCGACCAATTAATAAAATCTCGAAATCAAAATATTTTTTGCAAACCTTCAAAACTTGTGCAACGAAATATTATTATATATATTCTTTCCGTTCGTATATAATTTTTTTTATCGTTTTGGTCTCAGAAGGATTTGGACCATCATTAGCAAATGTTAAATAATATATAAATTGCGTGGATTATAGAAATAAATTTAAATAATTGTTTGCAGCTGTAAATATTTAGCAAACTCGAGATAAATATGTACCGAAATACCAGACGTTATAAAAATAAGCTGGCAGCCGTCGTTCTCTCAGATAGATGCAGTACTTAAACTTGAACAATGCCTAAAAATGTATGTGATTGTATGTTAGCTCTTCAATTCTTTCTGCGAGTGCTAATTTAAAATTAATTAACGAGCGATATCAGGAGGATTATTTTTAAGATAATACGGTGCTGCGAACAGAAGATATGTCGCCAGAAACGCGTCGGCGCGCTTCTCTAGAAAATTTCTTTCGAGGATGAGTACATACGATGCTAATTAAGTGAAGTATTATATACAACAACTTTCAATTTACTCATGAACTTAAGTAGCGCACAATTACTTCATTACAATTAAGTAGTTAACATTTCTGATAAATCATTTCTTCAATCATATTTTCAGAACATTTAATTCCCTATAAAATTCAAACAGATTGCGAAAAGTTTTCAATTTTATATTATATTCATACACATTTCGAGATAAATAAAATTATGTTTTATATGTATAAATTTCAAGCTATTAAATATTTTTCATAACTTGTCAATATAGTCTTTGAAAGAGACACCAGAACAATTTTTAACAATTATAAGAATAATAATTTTACATGCAGAGAAAGATTTATTCTCTTACAACAATAAACGCCAATATTAACAATAAGAACGCCAACATCCTCGAAGAAATAAACACGCATAATGTTAACTTATGGATTTAGTCTAAAATGCAGCATTAGTTAAAAACTTGGGGCAATAATATGTTAAACTTTACAGAACAATTAAAAATTGCTATAAATAACATGATATGCAATATATAGTAAATTTTCAACTTAATTTTAATAAAGTATCATTCTAACAATAAGAGAAAAATCTCCTTTTTTTATTTGTTTCAACATGTTATTGACCCAAATACTTCATTTAATACATGTGATTTGTAAATAATAGCTTGATTATTTGTAATATAATTTCTAAATTAATTGCAATATTAAATCTCTCTCGTGTCCAACACGTTACTTCTGTAAAGTTGACACCTTTTTTTTAATTATAAAAAAAAATTATTAGTTTTGGACACCCTTATAGAGCAGAACTCTCAATAAAAATAATATCTGTCTTCTTGTATTTTTTTTGTACTTTTTTGTATTTAACATTTTTATATGTATATACTTTGATGCAAGACGAATTTTTTGTTTTTCAAAATATCTAGAAATCAGAACTAATGTTTATTGTTTTATATATTTAATAAAGATTAATGCAAAACTATCCTATAACTACTGTTAGATTATTTTAGAAAAATTGTAGAACTATTTGAAATATTTTCATAAATAACTTTAAAGAAAATTGCAAATTCTAAGAAAATCCGGAAATATATAATTTTTGAAATTAAAAAAAAAATGGCAACTTCAGAGGTAGCAAGTTAGACATGTTGATGCAAGTTTTTATATTATTCTAGTCAATATGAAAAGTCTCCCATGAATATATGCATATATGTGTATGTAATCAGAACCAAGTCGAAAAAGATTAAGTCTAATACAACGAAACCGTGGATGAACAAGCCTCATATATGTATGTACACAGTTTGATTTAACAAGAAGGGGACCACGGCAAACTAATTGTATATTGACGATTGAATTGTAGTCGCCTCTAAAAATGTGAAAAAGAAATTATTTTTGTTTTATATTTTTGTGTTTACTCTTTACAATTATACTAGTCGATATCTTAAGCAAGAAAAGAGTCAAGCATTTCTCAATCTAGAATTCACTAAAAAATTATTCCTAAAGAAAATTCTTCACATAAATTAATAATCTAGAAATTAATAAATTTAAGATAAAAATTGCTAAAAATTATTAGGTAATCTTTTATTGAGAAAATTTATTCTCATAATTAAATAATCATAAATTATATTTCACAATAATTGAAATTTTCTATTAAAATATGGAAAATTTTTGCAAGTTATGAAAAAAAAAAATTAAAAACTGGTCCAACAAAGGCAACTTTATCCTATTAAACAATTTTTTGTTCCATTTCTTCTATGATTGGGAAATGTATTAAAAAAGCGATTTATAGATTGTACATTATGATTTTTCATCGTTGTAAATTCCTGAATAGCAATTTGTTTATCATAAAATTATTTATACCTATAAAATTTAATGTCATGCATATTTAAGTATTATAAAGCGACATCTTTTTCTATTAATAAGAGCTTTAAATAGTCCTTTACCCGTCCGCAGCTATTTTGATTTCAAGATTTTAAAGGACTTCTAGCTCGTAAAAATAAGTTTATATTATTAAAGAAGTAAACTTGGAGCGAATGTAGGAAAAAAACGGACGAACGATTTTCTACGCTAACCAATTTTCCGACAGAAATTTAATGAAATTGCACAATGTTATTGTGGCGTCGACCAATCGATGAATAACTTTTTTTCTTTTATCGATCTCAATGGTCTATAAAAGAATGTCCGGAAATTGCATTTGATTCTATTATCTGTAAAGAAAACTACGAAAATAAACATTGAAAAGCGTTAATTAATTTAAGAAACATTTTTCTTTATCGGCCACAGTATATAATTAGTTAAAAAACTATCATACTGTTATATAAAAAAAGTCACAAGATTGTAGAGAATAAATGAAAAACGAGAACAAACGAGAAATAATTTTCAACACAAGAATAAAAGACTGAAAGAGAAATGTAAGTAAATATAAAAAGACTTTTTCTTTGTTGCTTCAAAAGACAAAAAAGAATAACCCAACGCTTTGATTAGTAAAAACAAAGCTGTTGCGACAGCGAATACCAAGATATAAAAAGATAAGCATTTTGCAAAATCCTCCAAATGGAATAAAAAATGAATAAATGAATAAATGCAATTTTACAGAATCAATATTTCAACTATTAAAAAAATCATTTTTTAATTTAAAGTAGAAAAGCGCAAAAAACGCATTTTTTTCCTTATTTAAAACATTGAAATTTATAAAAAAAACGATATCGAAATTATCAAATCGTAATCTCTGAAGGAAATGTTTACGTAGAAACGATCGATCGATCGATTCGAAATGCGAATTCGACGAGAACGTCGATATTCTGCAATATTCAATGTCTAATACATTAGATACATTCATAGAGACTTGTAAATATGTATGTATGTATATGAAGCGCTTGAGAGCATATGGTATGTGTACAAACTCGGCTAAAAGGTATACATAGATGTTAATTACGTTGATGTGTATTAATTATGTCGGCGCGGCGCGACACGAGCTCGATCTTCTCGATCAAAATATACATATCGATCTTCTGTGCGCCTAGGCAATCCTTTCCAAACGATAAATTAAAAAAGAAACTATATTTATTATAGGCAAACTAGTAGAGCACATAAAAGATATTTTGACAAGTCTAATTAACTTAATTGAATAATTGAGTAAGTGTATTTCACGTACACATCATTCAATTAAATACTGTTAAATGAGATGTGTGAGCAAAAAAGTACGACGTGTCAGACGATTCACGTCGAATTGAAATTAAATGCTAATTTTCGCGATTTGATTATGTGTGCTGCGGCAAATTTAACACTCGATTAAATTAAATCGCCGATCGATGGACACGATATACTTGATAAAATACAAATAAACATCAAGCTTACGCTTTCGTGAGAATTTCAGTCGCGCTGGCAGGTCCAGCTAATATTGAATGTTGATTGACGTAAGCGATTGACGAGGCTAATCGTGTAAAGATGCGATTGTTAAAGCAAAGAATTAAGCGATCAAATCGTATATTAATAAGCAGCGGGATCACTTGTGCTAAGATCTTCCTTTGATGCATTAATTACGATGAAACATAATTGCTTAAATAACAAATTTCAAAGACGTAAGAACGTTTCTCGTGAAAAATTTTTTATATATAATAATATAAAATTATATATATAGAAATATATAAAGTTATACATATAATTGCAAAATTATATATGAAATATGTCCATACATAATAAGATAAGTGCTTTTTATATATATAATTATATAAATTTATATATATATATAATAAATATTTCTCCATATATATATAATGTTTCATATATAATTTGATATGATTATATATGAACCCTTATAATTTATATATATAAATTTATATAATTATGTATAAAAATAGACATCTTTTCACATATAATTATATATAAAAAATTTTTTCCCGGGTTTGCCTAAATATATATGTATAATAAAATTTAGAAAAATTGATACACATTATATGTCAAATTTACTTTATTTTTAAATAAACAAACTTATACTTAAAAATAAAATTGCATATTGAAATATTAATATATTCAAAGTTGTTTCGAACATTTTTCCCGTAAAGTTCTACTTCTCATCATTACATCGATCGTTACACACATACATAGAACACGTGATTTTTTTTGTTAAATAATTTGAACTTAATGTACAAAACCATCGAGACAACGTCGAAGCACAAATGATCCATGTTAACTCGAACTTATTGTGCACCATATACTGTATCAGAGTAAGCTCTTACATCATAAGTCCATTTACTACATGTTACAGCCTATTAGGAGCCTATTAGCATCAAAAAGTTAATTGTCGAAATATAACAAGAATAGGCATTGGTTCTGTCGACGAGAATTATAGTACACTCCATTCTGAAATTATTAAAATATCTAAAGTTCGACGAAGTAATTTATCTTTTTTAAGAAAAAAATAATTCATTTTTTAAAGAAATATCAAATGTTTAAAAAAATTAATAAAAGCCTTAGTTTTTTTAAGGGCAGACAATTAAGACACTGTGAATGACTTTGACTCGTCGGCAGTAAATTAACAGTTGTTAAAATTAATACGATAAGGAGTATTGTATATCGTAAGAAATTTGAAATATATCGATCAGTAAATTTCAAATTTCTTATGATATACTTCTTATCGTAATATCATCCAGATTTCCGTATGACAATTCTTGTCTATCACAGGAAAATGCGGAAACTTCGTCGATGACGTCGGTAAAATGTCGCGTCAGTCTTATAGTCAATATGTAACGTTACGGATCGATTGAGAGTCTATTAAATAAAAATCGAAAGTGCACGAGAAATAGAACGAGAAGTAAAGACTATATTTATGATCCAAGAAAAATGTTGATGTAATTTTCGATGGCCTAAAGTTCAGTCTTTACTGAAAACACACATCTATATCATAGTTATAATAATCGCGCGCCGTGATTAACACATGCTGATATGAAATAAATTTTTAATAAAAAAAGATGGTGCTTTTTCTCTGCATTCTTTTCCTCTCTTACAACTTTTTTCAAAAAGAAAAAAATTATTCAAACGTAAAACGTTTTATATATATTTTTATCTATAAATTATTTATCTTGATCTAGAGATCAAGATTTATATATATTTATTATATCAATACTTTTACTCCTGCAATTTATTCAATTCAATCAAAAAAAAATTTGATGAAATTCTCAGAATATTATACTTATATCACATACAAACTGTCATAGTCCTTCCAGTTAATCCATTTAGGTAAAAAGAAGAACCGGTTTCCTATCCGGTTTCTTGACCTGCGTTTATTCTTATAGTTTTATTATTAGTTTCTTCAAATCATTCAAATGGCAACTAACATAAATTTATCGATAAGTGATATTGTAAAATATTACTTTCCTAATTTTGAAAAAAAATCTAATGTGTAAAATTATTTTACTAAAATAAAATTTATTATAACTTATTATAATTTAACAAAGAAAACTATTTTTATTGATAGCTATTCAATTCTGATGTTTAAAGTATAATAATAAAAAATATTTTAATACAATTTTTTATCAACTAACACTTTAGTAAGTCTTTTATAACTTTAATATTACGCTCGTTATTGTATTTAATCTCTTTAAAAAATTATTTAAATTATGGAAAGAAGAAAGAGTTAACAAAGATATAAAAAAATCAAGTTTTGTAATAATCTATAACATTCAATGATAATATCGTTGTAAATTCTAGCAGAAGTAAGCTTGACTCTTTCAAATTTCCCACGCAAAACTGAGGTCGCTAGATCAATACTTCACATAAGTGCGTATCAGTGCCAACTGCACGCAAAGTCCAATATAAACTAACGCTTCTAGAAAAGTTATTTTTCTGCTCCGAAACCGAAAGAGAAATGAAAAGATAATTATCAAACTAAAAATACCCTTCACCGGAAAGTCGCTTCAAAATTAATGTCTCTGACTTTTCCGCGAGATGTCGTCGATTTTATTTTTAACTGTCCGAGAGGATGGCCAACCTGCCTGACGGTAGAACACAGATGACTGCAGTCATGAATGAGACGCCGCCGCGAACACTCGGGAAAACACGTGATTGCTCGTAAATTTACTCGAACTGTCAAACACGCCAAAGTGCACGTGGTACGGAATTTCGCGCGCGATATAATCTTGCGTGTCTCGTTGGCCAAAATTATTTTGCGATTGCATAATATTTGTAAGTCAAGATCTGATTATGTAAAATCGTCGTCCACAAGGCGACTCGGACACGACCGGAGAATGTCAGTCGTACGAAAGTGAAGGTGTATAATTTGCCGGTTTTACAGCGGTTGCACGTACATTTTTTTTATTCATGTGCCAAGATGAGCGTATTGCATAATATTATTGCAAACCATGTGGGCAAACGGTTGTGCAATCAGCGAAATAAACCAATGAGTGAATAGCGAATTGTTTTATCAACAAATATGAATAAAAAAAATTTTAATTTATTATAGAATTTAAATAAAAAAATTAAAAAGTTTTGATGCAACTTAAAACTGCGCGCGCACGCGATAACAAATTTATTTTCATTCAAAAGAGTTTGATTTGTTTTATTTAAATTTGTGGAAAAATCAAGGATGCAGATATAAACTTATCATACTGAAGGCAAAATCAGCTGATACGCAATAGTATTTATAGTTAATATACTAACAATAAGACAATCAACAGAAGTTCAATTTGTTTCATTTAAAAAAATTGTGAATATTAAACATGATATTTTCGTACGAATATTAAGCTCTCCCAAATTTATAATTAATAGAAATAGTGTTATAATATTCTTTAATTAATATTTTCATCAGTTAGATATTAAAAACTACACATAAATTTAAAACTCTTCTTGCTTATAAAAGTTTTCTTATACATTTTATTCAATTTAAACTATAAATTTCATTTAATCATATTGATTTCTAAACTTACAAAAAATCAATATCTTGAAGTTGTTTATTATATTGATTGTATCGATTTTAATTACATTATATGTAATTAAAATCAATCAAAAAATTTATAAGATTAAATACAATACAATTAATTTAATATATTTATATCTACATCTATCTGTTATCAAATCGATATAATAACAAAAAATGTTGTGAATGACGTCTCTCAATAATAATCGGAGAATAATCTAATGCGTCTTTAAACATATCATGCTAATGATATAATAATTACAAGTACTATTATGAAAAAAATAAGCGTATCTGCTATCATCCTTTGCGCATCAACAAATTTCTCAATAACAATTTCGTAAATCGAAAGTAATCGAAAGTAAAATGCTAGGCATTTAATATTCAACTTCTAATTGTCTCATTTTCATAAACTCGTCCGGCTTCAATTATTTAAACACATTGGGAACGACATGATAACAAGTGCTCATAAAAATAACTTAAAATAGCAATAGATATATTTTATTTTACGACGTGATAATTTCGATATTTGTATCGATACTGTGCAAGTCTTCAACAAAACCATTTTCCGATCAATGAACTCGAAAGCATTTGTGCCACAAATATAATGCAACACAATATAAAAATGTGTATAACATTTTAATTGACAATTAATCGATATTATTTATCCATTTTCGACCAGATAACTGCGAGAATTATCGCGCCACTCATTGAAATAACTTGAAGGCAGTTGAAGAAAAAATTAAATTTTTAAAGGCTGAGAATCTTGGAGCTCTAAAATTTTGCAGTTGATAACGAAAAGTCGTAAACGAGCCGGCATACATGCAATTTTGACTGATAAGCAATTTTCATCACGTAGATAAACGATTCCCGCTCATTCTTACTCGTCAAAGACAAAAAAAGAATTAGCTTAGTAATCAAGAAGCATATCGAACTTATTAGTATATTCTGTGAGATGTGCAGTAAAGAAAGAGACTTTACGCGTGAGGTTCGCGAGACTTTGCAAGAAAAATGAATATATAAAATAGGCTACTCGAAAAAGCTATAAAAGTGCTCCTACATAATTGAAAAAAAAGAGGAATCTTTAATAAAGATGGCAAAACCTGTAATGATTAGTAGCGATATTAAAGCCGACGAGGTAAGTTACAAAATATTATATTTTGATTTAATTTACAAAATACACACTGAAAAAAAATTTAGTTAATTCTTATAAGTATTTATTTCAATACTGTCAAATAAATCATTTATTTGAAACTAATAATATTTATTTGATATGAAAAATATTTGATATAAGAAAATCCTTTTCAAAACAAATAAATATTTATTTGTTTCAAATAAATGATTCATTTGACAGGATCAAACTAAATATTTAATTTAACAAATTTTGTTTTCAGTGCGTGTTTAATTCAATTCTTTAAAAATTTAACATTTCTAAAAACATTGCAAAAAACACAGAAGGAAGAGAGAATTAGCGGAGATGTTTTTTATTAAAAAATATAAGAGTAACATCAATTTACAAAGGGACACAGAAAATCTAAATCCTATTTATGATAAGTTGATCCACAGTATATGATTGTCTATTTATTTATTTATTTATTTATTTATTTATTTATTTCGTTGTATTGTCGAACTGAGATATTATTGTGTTTTTAAATGTTTGACTTAAATCGTTTTACTTGTCTCCAGTTTAACATTAGTAATTTTACTGCTGTCGAATCAACATCTTGAAAGGTACATTATTTTTATTTATTGTAAATTTCTTCGTTAACAACTTTGTAAATTATTGTCTCATATCTTAATCATTGTATATTTTTATTGTGCAGTTACACTTGAAAAGGACCCGTACCTAAGGGTCGAAACGTAGTGTTTCAAATTAAATTGTATTGGCCAGTTAGGTCGAAAATTTCAATAAATTTGTATGGTATTTCTAAAAATATTTTTATGAGAAAAAAAGAAAGAAGAAATAGATATACTTCTCTCTACCTATATTTTGGTGAAAAAAATTCTTTTTAATTCTTTTCGATATTATTTAACACAATCGCATTCTATCATTTAGTAATTTCAAATAAATGTATAGAGTTAATAATTAAAACATTTTCTCATATTTTTTATATTATCTCTCTCTCTCTTGCTCTCTCTCTCTCTCTCTCTCTCTTGTAAGACTTCTTTCCTATTAATTATATATATATATTTATATATATTATTTTGTATTATATATTTAATACAAATAATATAATAATATATTTATATTATTATATTGTATATATTTATGTTATCGGCTCTTTTTAGCAATATGTATAAAATTAGTTGCACATATAACTGTGTGATATTCATAATAATTATATTTATATATAGCAAAATTTATTTTATTACTATACCATCTTAAAGTATTTAATTATATGCAATTATATCAGTAACAGTTTTCTCAATACAATATACAAGGCGATATAATCAATGTAAGCAATTAATATAGCGGTAAACTAGAAAGTTCAATTAAATATGATACATCAAGAAAAACATGATAGGTGATCGCTAAAAAGACTACATAACTACTAAATCAGGATTCTCATTAGAAGAGAAAGGCAGTTATATCAGATGAAAAGAGCAGCTTTCAAATAATAATCCAGTGATGTATGTTTAATATCGTATGCGTAATATCGTGATTAAATATCAAGCCTTCTAAAAATTTTATAACTTTATAATTATTTTACAATTTTATTGAAGCTTTGAGAAGAACTTCTACAATTATTTATTCTTTTACACGGTTAAATTGTACAGAAAAATCGGTAGATATTTTCCTCAAGCATAAGTATTTATTTTAATTTTGCTTGTTATCATAATATTACTTATATCAGAATATATTATTAGTATTCTGTATCTAAAACACGACTCGATAGCTAGAAGTCAAGAGTTCAAAAGCATACGTTATCTCGTAAACGGTAAACCAAGCTGAAAGCTAAGCGGAAACAAAAGGCCTGATATACTTTGCATTTGATAATTCTCATTTCAGCGTGTGCCATAATATTTTCTAAGATTATATTTATACCTAAAAATACATATAAAATCATTAATTGACGGAGCTATAATTACAATTATTCAACACTAAATAGAATTATCAAAAAAATATTAATAACATTTGTTTAGATTATTCTAACTTTTCGTAGATTTAATGTTATCCTTTAAATTTTAAACTGTCAAGCACATTTTTTTTTACTCATTCATTATTTTATCACTGTTTTCATAACTCTTAATAAAAACAGCTTTTATATATACATATATATATTCTTACTGCATACAAGTTTCATATAAATCTTTTTTTAATTAAACGTTTGTTATAAATGTGAAAAATAAATTCAAGTCAACAATTTTTCTATCGTTCGATTACATTTTAGTATTCGTTTTGCAGGCGATATCACAGATGGAATCTTCCTACAGAAACAGATGCAGACAATTCTTTGGATGGACAAAATATATATCGGTAGAGCCAACAATGTGGCTTTACATGATGGCATTTATGTTTACATCGGTGGTCGAGCAAGATTTCTTTAGGCACAAAGCATGCCGGGTCGATCACGGATATTCCGAAGAAATCTGCTCCAAGTTAAACGATGATAATAATAAAGCGATAAAAACCGAAGTGCAGGTAAAAATTACAATACATCGTTTAAAAAAAATAAAAAAATAAAAAAGCGAGAGAAAGCGGAAAAAGATGCCGTTATTAAAATATCGGAATTATAGTTTAATAACAACTCGTGAAACCGTCAGAATTCCATCAAAAATAGCTAATTGTGTAGAAATATTCAACTTGACAACCGCGTTGATAACTTATACGATAAAAATTATATATGTAAATGAATATAATTATCTTATCTGCAACCTTATAGTCACAGCAGTGCAATAATGTGAGAAGGGCACTACAATGTAAGAAGTGCTTATTGAACGAAGATAAGCGGCAGATAAGAACAAGCTATCAAGTTAAATATTTGTACGAGATGAACACAAAGTAGTATCATATTTTTCATATTTTTAGCAAATTTAATATATTCTCTCGGGCACATAAAATCATCTTTCCGTATTCTTTATTGTTTTACGGAAACTTATATTAGAAGCAATAAAATTAAATAAAGCGCATACTAAAAAAATGCAATGTAATCGAAAAATTAATGACAAAGCGAATTGACATCTCAGATTACTACACTGAAAAAAATTTTGTTAATTCTTATAAGTATTTATTTAGTATAAGAAAATCCTTTTCAGAACAAATAAATATTTATTTGTTTCAAATAAATGATTCATTTGAATGTATTGTATTAAATATTTCTTACTTTAACAAATTTATTTTTCAGTGTAAATATATTAGCAAGCAATCTTTCTCTCTATGTGCATTTTTCGAAATTTCGCATTTACGTTCTTTATTATTTTAGGAAAACTTATATTAAAAGCAATATACACATTAAATAAAGCGCATAACTAAAAAAAATACAATATAATCGAACAATTAATTACAAGGCGAATTGACATCTCAAATTGTTTAATGCGCATTTTACGGAACTTCGCATTTACGTTCTTTATTGTTTTACGAAAACTTATATGAAAAGCAACACTGAAAAAAATGTATTGAATTCGAAGAAATATTTATTTCAATATTGCCTGGCAAATCATTTATTTGAAATTATAATAATATTGATTTGATGTGAAAAATATTTATTTGATATAAGAAAATCCTTGTCAAACCAAATAAATATTTATTTGTTTCAAATAAACGATTTATTAGGCAGTATTGAAATAAATATTTATTAATTTAATAATTTTTTTTCAGTAAATAAATTAAACAAATAAGCGCATACTAAAAAATGCAATGTAATTGAAAAATTAATGACAAAGCGAACTGACATCTCAAATAATTTACTAAATAAATTAGTATAAGCAATCTTTCTCTCTGTGTGCATTTTTCAAAATTTCTCCTTCGCTACGAACTAAAATATTCTTTCACATTGAGAATAGAATTTTTTTCGTCAGTCAGTGGACTATCATTCCTTAATTAGTGTCCATTAAAAGAAATCATCTTGCAGATAACCGTCTCGCAATTCCATCAATGGAACGACATCGCCGGACATGTGATGCCTATCATCTTGGCGATGTTCTACGGGAACTGGAGCGATCGGCGTGGCCGCAAATTGCCGCTCGTCTTTGGCTTGATGGGCAAATTTATCTACTCTTTCATGGTGGTCATCAATTCGATGATGGACACGTGGAAACTGAACACGGTGGTGTACACGGCCACTCTGCCAATGAGTCTGCTAGGAGGCGACGTTGCGATCTTCGCTAGCTGCTTCGCGTACATATCGGACGTGTCTTCCGTTCAACAGAGAACCCTGAGGATCACAATTTTGGATGTCGTTTATCTCAGTACGATGCCATCGGGTGAGTTCGGCAGAGAGATTCTCTCTTGAAAAAAATTGTCCTCTCGAAAAAAGTATGATTATCCACTTCCTTCCAAAAAATTTGCCAATTACATATTTTTAAGACATATATATAAATATGCAGCTCTAAATTTAAGAACAGAAATCAAGAAAGTATCTTAAAAATACAAGTTTCATGAAATATATGATAAATATGCAGTTCTAAATTCCGAGGACAAAAATCAAGGAAGTATACTTTAGAACTGCATATTTATCATATATTTCATGAAACTTGTATTTTTAAGATACTTTCTTGATTTTTGTTTTTAAATTTAGAGCTGCATATTTATCATATTTCATAAAATTTGTATATTTTAGATACTTTCTTGATTTTTATGCTCTTGAATTTTGAGCTGCATATTTATGAAATATGAATTATTCTTTGTCTCAGCTTGATGGTTATTGATGCTGATTATAAATATGAACAAAATATATTATACATTTTATGCAATTTAATAATTGCATTTCTTCTTCTTTGCAGGAGTCGCACTTGGATCTTACGTCTTCAGTCACTTGGTTAACTCGTCCTACACGATTATGTTCATCGTGAACGCCACCTTGCTTGCGTTAGCGATTGTTTATTCATTCGTGTGGCTCAAGTGGCAAACATCATCCCGACAGCAACCGTTCTCCGGCACCAATTGGCTGGTAGACTTCTTCGATATGAGACATGTCGCCACGACGATGCGAACGTTGGTGAAGTCGAGGCTGAACCACGGCAAACTCCACTTGTGGTGTCTCCTGCTCGCTATGTGTCTCTATACATTCCAGAGAGACGAAAAACCGAAGACTCAGATGTATACCTCACTGATCTTCAAATGGGACGTGACAGACTTCAGCAACTTCAAAACATTCCAATCGACACTCTTCGTGTTGGGTCAGTTTGTGGCAAATTATTTATCGAATTTAAATCTTTGACATTTCACGAGTCTTCATTGTAATTGAAAAAGAAATTTCTCTTTTTATTTGCGCGTATCTCTCAGAAATTTCTTTTTCAATTTCTTAAATTCTACTCAAACTTAATTTATCTCTTATTATGTCAATGAATATAAAATTATTAATTACTAATTACTACTATAATTAATTACTATCTAATTTATAACTACTATACATTACTAATTACTGTAATTTATGTTTAATTAAAAGCTTCTATAAGCATTTAATTAAATTGTGTATGTATCCGTTTACAACGTCGTTTTTTTAAATATAAAATATAAATATAAGAAACAAAAAAGATGTGTAAAATGTAATGTATTAGAAATTTTGTTTCAACAGCAATGCTCATCGGGGTGCCTATAATGAGCAAATTAATAGGAATGAGAGATACCTTTATCGTAGCAATCGGAGCAATAGCGCACGCATCCGGAAGAATAGTATTTGCGTTAGCGGAACGACCGGAACTGTTTTACGTAGGTAAGCATCTTTTTTATGTGTATCTCTTTTAAAAAATCTCAAATTTTCAAGTGTAGAAATATACGACCATCGCATGTGAGAAAAAAGATGTTCATATCATTTTTACGCATAAAAAATAATTAGAAATTTATTTATCGTTCTGCAGGTGCTACTGTTGCTGCGTTAGGACCCGTAGTAGCCCCTGTACTCAGATCTATGACCTCCAAACTTGTAGACGTAGAAGAACGAGGTACGTTTAAAAATATTTGTCGCATCCCGGTAAAAATTTTGTTATATATATATAACAATATAAAATTATATAGAAATATATAAGATTATACACATATAATCGCAAAATCATATATAAAATATGTCCATATATATAATTAGATAGGTGCTTTTCATATGTATGTAATTATATAAAAATATAAATTTATATATATATATATATTATATATTTATATATGTATATATATATATATATATATATATATATATGTATATATATAATAAATATTTTTTCATATATATAAATATATATGTTTCATATATAATTTGACATAATTGAACCCTTATAATTTATATATAAATTTATATAATTATGTATAAAAATAGACATATTTCACATATAATTTTACAGGTGTTTATACAATCATTTGTATGTAATTTTTTCTCGAAATTCGAATCCGTCAAATATTGATTTGGATTTCACATTGTTATTTCTGTACAATTTCTTTTCAGAGCCGTTATAAAAAAAATAATAATTGTATCAATTTTTAGGAAAAGTATTTGCGATGCTCTCCGTTTGCGATAATGCGGTCCCGCTATTCAGCGGTGTTTTATATTCTCAATTGTACAATGCAACTATAAAGACTGCACCAAGTTCTTTCTATTGGTTGACGTTTGCCACGCAGATCACTGTGCTTCTGCTTATTATGTAAGTGAATTTTAATTTTACTAATGCATTTGAGACAATTTTGTACAACATTATTTTTCAATTAAATTAAATAAATTTAATTCATTAAATTAAATAAATTTAATTTATTAGATTAAATAAATTTAATGAATAAAATTTATGTTATTAAATTAATTAATAAATTAATTTAATTTAATTAATAATTAAATTTAATAAAATTTAAAAAAATTTTAACTTAGAACATCACATTGTTTCGAATTCAAACAATCTAATTGCCACGAGCTATTATTTTTCTCAGGTTGATTCAATTTTCATCGTGGTCTAAACATGCGACCGAACAACAAGATTACATTGATGACGAGGTTGTGGCTCCATCATTAGCTAATACTTCTGAAGCTAATTCTTCCAATAATATAACCGTATAACAATAAGCTAATTTCAGACTGCTCAAAGAAAAACAGTCTGATAAAATATATTAGAAATTGCCATTTATTTTATAATACATCAAAGATCAGAATTTGTTAGTATTGATATTTCATCCTATCATCTAAAGAATGTACAAAATGCATTTTACAAAACTCAGGGTTCTCTTTAATAGGTTTCCTTTAATTTTTTCAAATATGCTCGTCAGCTTTATATTTACATATCATTATATTTCAGGAAAAATATCAAATTATCTTTTTAGGTCTTATAATAAAGTTGTAAGTTTTTTTATAAGCATGTATTTAAAAGATAGGAAGCTGAATTATTAATGCATTCGTAATCTCGTAAGCCTTGCAAACAATGTATTTAAAGAATAGAACTCAATTATTTATATTCGTATACGATAAAACATTATAAAGCATATTACATAGAAACCAAATATTTAAGCAAGTTTATTAATTAATATTTTTATAAAATATAAACTAAATTACATAAATATATAGAATCTAATAATACGCAAATTAAAATGTTCATTTTTTACGAGAGAGAGAGAGAGAGAGAGAGAGAGAGATATTAGGACATATTTTTATGTGTAATATACACTTATATATGTAATACAAAAAAACGTTTTATGTGCCTATAATGATGTTATACAAAAGCAATTCTGAATATAAAAATTTAATTTTAGAGAAATTTAATTTAAGAATCTGAAAATTAAAATTTTCTAAAGTGTAAATGCGTCAATGTAATTGTTATGAATCTGAATGGTTATTTATATGTATAATAGTATTATATTATTAAGTTTTTGAAATTAAAGAATTAGATGTAATATATTATTACATTTTTATATTTTTTTCATTTATAATTAATTCCTGTTACTAGAATAATTGATAAGTATAAATGATGAAAAGTATATATATATTTTTTTATGATCCTTCACTCATCGAAAATGAAAAGGAAAATTGTATTTCATTACCTAATACGATAAAACATACCGAGAACATCCCTTTTTTCCTTAAATGTCAGTAATGTCATTTTACTCATAATTATATGAATCATGAAGTGAGATTAAAATGTGTCATCGTGATATTAATGAATAATTTGTACGTGATTAAAAATGACATGCAAAATATTCATCGTGATGACGCATATGTGCAAATTGAAAATATTAGCAAGATCACTCCGATCGTTTAAAGATCAAAGTCGACACAGTGGAAAAAAAACGTAATGTTTCTTACACATTATACCCAAATTTTATTTTGAAATTTTTAAATATAAAATAAAATATTGAACATAACGAATAATCTGATGAATAAATTGTATTATATTTCTGCTAAATTAAGATTCATTTATAATTATTTGGGAACAATTTTCGATATATTGTTGTACTTCTTCCTCCTTAAAACTCTCATAAAATATTTACCAAAATAATATTGACGTCGAAAAGGTCATTGTCATTATACAAACAGCAATAAAGCGGAATTGATTTTCGAAGTTGCAATTTACATTTACACAATGTTTAAGACGATTCTATGAAACCTGTGATATTCATTAGCATTCAACATGTGCGAAGAGCACAAGCATGTCAAGGCCTAATATCTAAAATCTATCAGAAACTATACAACTATTTGGAGTGCAAACAGAACTCTGATAAAACTCCTGATTTTCAAAAGTGCCAACTTTACAGTGGCTCTAATTACTGATGAAATTTTCTACTTCGATTTACTGATTAACAAAGTGATCATAAAATTCGACTTTGATTATACAATAAAAAAAAATGTTCGACTTTGATTTTCCAAATAATCAAATAATTTTCGATTTTATTTACTATGATTATCCATGGAGTTAAGTAATATTAATTTTTTTATTAATTTTTTACATATTCCTTTTGCATGACAAATCGTCCTCGGCAGTTTTCTCGATCTCGGAGTCTCATATTAATAACATACGTACAACAGGATCATTGCATGCATATTGGGGACGCGGAAGCGCATGTGGCTGCATATACTCGGGCGATCGTAAATTGTCGCAATAATAGATGTCACGTCGACATCGTGAATAAAGAGAGCGTGTAAAAGTACTTTACTTGTTGCGTGAGACTACGTGACGTGAATTGTTATCGTCGACTCGTCCTGTGTGGCTCTCCACCTCGAACAAGCATCCTCCTAGCATCGTAATCGAGAATTACATTTCGAGTCAAAAGTCGCTACCTTGAGAGAGAGAGAGAGAATAAATGCGCATACTTCGAGAGATAATGTCGATGTGCAATTCCGACGTTTGTTTCCGTTGCGAAATTATATGTAAAACTCGTCGACAATTTCTGCGGAGTCTTTATTAAATTGCGAATTTTCTTCCGACATTTATTCCCCTTGCGAAAATAAAAATTGTCGACAATAACCGTAGAATTCTTATTAAATTGCAAAAATGGTCATAAAACTATAACGATTTTTTTATTAAAGAAGTAATGAATTTTTTTCTCCATAATTTAGAGAGAAATATACTTATTCGTATATAGAAAAAATTACATTGAGATATAAATAATAAAACATTCTGGAGTTAAAATATATCTTCCTTTAATTAATCTCTGTAAATATCTTATATATTATATTTTGATAGAATTTTTTTCTTCTTATTTATATCCGAGAAAATGAATAAATAATTATAACAATTTACAGCAATGCATTTACAAATGCACATATGTTACAACAGGCTTACAACTTCTCTAATTTATAACAAAATAAATATAATCTACTTATTCATATCAACGATATTAATCAGAAACTAAACAATTAGTACAATTTAGAGTCTCGAGAGAATACGGCGAATAATTGCTCACGACAATTAATCACTAATTGTAGCTTTCTAACTGACATTTCTGGAAGAAAAAAATGCTCGCGTTACACAGGTCACTTGCTGTGTCATTGCGTAATTGATAGCCGTAATTGTAAACTGACACATTTACGAATCGAGGGAAAAAAAAAATTTCTCGGAGTCAGCTGTATCGGACGGTTCGAAGGGAGGAAGAAAGCTGAATCCGTAATTAGCGTCCCGTAGGTTGCACCGTAGTGGGCTTCGGGTAGACCCAGGGATTCGGTGCGTAAGCCGGCCTTTGAGGTATCGGGTAAACGGTAATGGCTCCGGATGCGACTGGACCGGGAGTCGGTATCGCGCCCGCGAGACCCATTAAAGCTGCCGTAACAAGAGTAACGATTTTTTTCAGCGAAACCTGAAAGCGAGAACACAACGTTCGATGATGAATTATGACATGCCTGACGTTTGACGGCGACTCGCGAAATTGTTCCGCGGGAAGAGAGAACTAAAGCCAATGAAAAAAAATTTCCTGACTTCTTCAAGATTTTTACAAGACCAGAAAATTAATTTCTTCTCTTATTTTTTCCAAATATATAATTTGCGTATATCTATATGATAAGTCTATTAAATGTTAAATCATGAAATTTTTGAGATATTTTTGTCAACAATGAAAAGATTCGGAAATTAAAAAAAAAAAAAAAAACAAAAGTTTTAATCAATTAAACAATCTGCATTATGTACGATAATCAAAACAAACATGTTACTATAAACTATTTAAATAATCACCTTTTTTATTTACAATATATCAAATTTTTTAGTTTTATTTCCATCAAACACATCGAAATAAAATAACATGACGATGAAAATATAAATGAACGAACATGCTGCAGATGAATCGATTTTTAACAACACAGAAAATTAGCGTGCTGGGAGTCGAGGAAAAGTTTATATTTATTTAATAAAAAATTTCAAATTATTGAAACAAATGTAAAATAATGTGAAAAAATCCAGATAAATAGTAAAATTTCCTGACAAAATTCCAAATTTTTAAAATTCCCCGACAATGCCCGGTTTCCCAGATTTCCCTAACCACTAGACACCCTGATTAATTATTTTACAATTGAAAAGACGATTCCTAAAAAAATTTATTTTTAAATTAACAATATTGAAATAAGTAAACATATTTATTTAGAAATATAAATTGAAGAAAGATATTTTAAATGCAGAATATTTTATCGATCATTCCACGTTTACGCATGACATATTTTTACGTATTAAAAATTCTGAAGAATAATTGTTCTTTTTTCATTTATATATATGATAATTTAGTTTTCTAAAGTCTAGTCTGACTAGTTTTGCCTGTTTTTCCACTGGTTAGCATGATTAAGACACTATTTTTTTCAACGCTGTTTTCGTACTTTGTGCTATTGCGTGTGAGAAAATATCGGTACAAAAATTTGTTTCCCGCCAGACGTCTTAATGCGGTAAACTTTTACCGGTCTTGCGAATCGTCTAAATTACCACTCGCACCTAGATAAAAAGAGCGACGTGGATTAAGCACATTACTTTCTCTAGGACTATTCAAACTATGCAAACTGTCAGTCTGAGAAATATATAAGCCAAATAATATATATAATAAATGCAATATGCATACTCTGCGTCACCGCTTTCAATTAAAATAACGTTGCAACTGCTATTGAGAGTAAAGATTTATTGCGATTCTATCAACTGTTACTGCAAATTCATCGTCATTAATTATAGTTATTGCTCGAAGTCTTTTCGTGGAATATGATAGATCTGTTTTCGTCAAAATATTTCGCGTGCAGTAAAAATATAAATGTGTAGGTGCGTGACATTTAAATTGTGCAGCAAAGTATATCGATCACATGCATATAATGAATGATAGATCTGTTTTGATCAAAATATTCCGTATACAGCATAAATGTGAGACATTTGGATTTGTGAGGCAAGGAATATCAATCAGAAATAATGTTACCTCAAACGCTTTGATTTTTGTATCGTTAGAGAACTCCATAAATAATTATTTCATTTTCTTGTTGACAAAAAGACAGATAAATAAATTCGAAAAAAAATTATTATTGCATACTGCGTCAATAAATCGCGATCATTATACAATAATGATATTAAAAAGGCCAGATTTTTGCGCGAGAATGCAAAATAATTCGATCAAAAATATAGTAATGTACAATTGATTTTTTGTTCGTATAATCCGATTATCGACAAGTCAATAAGTTTTCATGAGAAGAATGTACAGCTGCTCGTTTTCGAATGCAGAAATCGTCGGTGTGCAATTTAAGTAGAAATCAACCGCGTACCCAGAAAGAGAAAACCGAAAGATCTTATTTAATTCGCAACTTAGTTCGGCGGAAGCGTACGATCAATAATTGAGTTGGAGCAACTCGAATAATGTATCGTTTAGACTTTATTTATTCTCACTGTTACGATCGCCACCGTGATTTCCGCGTTCGCGCGTAAAATCCGCAATTTCGCACGGCAATTTAATAACATCAATACATCGAGAAATCGCGAGATTGCAAATCAATAAATAATTTAAAATACTAGATATACTATGACACGTACTATACGAACATAATTTCTAAAAAAAAAAAATATATATATATATATATATATAATTTAAAAAAATTTTAATATATTTAAAATTTATTGACAAATTTTTCACGTAATTTCGTTATTAATTTAAATTTATTAATAATATATTTTGCACACGCGACTTACGTGAATTTAATAAAATTAAAAATTTCTATATACTTATCAATATTTTAATTATATATGCGAGATTAGGACGACTAAAGAAAAACACTTCGCTTTTCAACGAAGAATTATTATACTATAGTCTTGTATAAATTGTTATTTAATGTCTTTTCTGCCTATTTTTAGCGAAGTTTTATCAAATAAGACTTATCGTAATATTCTCCGTATTGTTACCATGATATCGGAAATCTCGGATGTTCTTTAGCGATGCGATGCTCGAAACGAACAGTACGCATTTTTAAACGTTGGCAGACTTTTTATACTAGTGAGTTCTGAGAGGTGGATATTTAGGTCAAGATACGTGGGAAACGATACGACCCGCATAACCAAGGAAGTTTCTTGCCAAGGAACCGGGTAGATTTTCATTTTCATTCATGCCGGTTGCGAAATATATTCATTGCCAGTAAATATAAATTGTACAAGAAAGACAATTGACAAAATCATCCCATTTCTCAGTCTTCATTTCTGTAAGCGATGATTAGATTACGTAATTATGTACTTATTAATATATATTTTTAACATATTTAATTTAAATACAAGCAAATGGCACGATAAATGATTTTCACGAGTGACCTAAAAAAGAATCGACTTTTTATGTCGCTGAATAAATTGTGTAACTTGAGAAAGTGATGTTAAGGCTGTTGTGTATAAAATCGCGGTTTTTATTTTGCTGAATCTTCGTGATGTTATCCCTTAAAAGATATTTTTATACTATGTCGAGATAAAACTCTGCATTCTTAGAATTTAATTCTCCAAGGAGAATATTTTATGCCGAAAATTCTATAAATGTTCAGCAACAATTAAAGGATAAACAGTTTAAAGAATAAAATTTGTATGTTCTTATGATAATTCGATATTAACCATCTATTTAAAAATCCTTGACAAAAGTTTGGAACCAACCGTTATCAAATTTTTGTTATTTAATAAAATTAAAGTTAAATATTATATTTTAATTTAACAGAGAATTAAATTTTGTTTGAGAATATGTGTTATGTGCAGAGCAATCTCGCGTCGAGTATAAAATCGAAGAATATAAACCATAAGAATAACATATAAAATATAAAACCATTGACAGGAATTGTACTCTCTATTTTTTTAACAGAGGAAAAGGGAAGAATCATGATAGAAAAAAAGAAAATGTTATCTTTTAAATGTTGTGTATTTGTATTAATTAATTACCAGTGCTGATCTTACTTTTAAAGCCAACAAATCAATGTCGATTATTGATAAAATGTTAATACAATTGATAAATATTGTCAATTTTTGATTAATTAGGTCAAAATTGATCAAAAGTTATCAAAACCAAGTTTTTTTATTGGCCATTAATTATAGAGGAAATAAAAAATTGTGTGAGTTTAAGAAAAAAGAGAAGATCAATATAAAAAAAGGGAAAAAAGTAAACGAGGGAAAGAGTACAACCCCTGAAATTATAATAAAGACGGTAAGTTATGCCAATGTATTTGACATAAAAGAAGGTTTGACACCAATTGTTATGTAATACAGATTAATTCCAGATTTCGTTCTTTAGATGCGCTCGACAAAATAAAAAAGTAAATTAAATTTTTTTGCTGAGGCAAGAGCCACGTGACTCGGACACGAATCAATCTAGCTGTCACTTTTACACGCCCAAACACACAGAAAACGCGACTTAGTGGCGCAGCTTTTTATATACTCGTACGTATATATTATTACAAGATTCCGAGATGACCGGTTTCACTGAGAAACTAGAATAAAAGGAGATAAAAGATCAGCATTAAAATAGGACTAAAGTTAACGGGCCGGTGAAATCGACCACGTGGGTCGCTCAAGTGTACTTTCTGCGCGACCGTTTTATCTAGATACATAAATAAAATATTTCTCTGTCTGAGCTACTCGAAAGTACTCACTCTGCTTCCACGCGATATGAATTGTCACGCGGATCACGTGACATTACGGGAATAAAAATCTATTATTTGCATGTTCACGTGTTATGAATTCCAAGGATCGTGCTAGTTCGATTCTCATCGTACATATGTATGTATGTAATGGAATCTGGGGAAAGTGAAGGTCTTACATACTCGTACGTGATTGATTGTACGATTCATCACGAATTATTATTGATGTCTGTTATGTAAAACAATCCGAATCGATCAATAAAAATCTATTGGAAACATTTTATAAAATTATTAGTAGTATAACATCTATCTTTGTTGCATCGCACTAGGGATTAGATTTTTCAAGTGCTAGAATATGTCATAAACAAATATAAAAAAAATATACATGAAAATACACTATTCGACGTGCATGTTAAATTGCATCCTTGAATATTACGTATATTTACGCCAACCTTGCACTTGCATGAATATTGACATTACGTTGCAACTTTATTGCAAAAATATTTGCACAAAAGAATCGTCGACCGTCACACTGCGAGCTATGATTACATTTTCCTTTTTTTTTCCCCTCTTTTTTACTCGGGATTGAGTAACGTTTTTGTTCTCGCTGCTTCCGCGTGCACTATTACGACATGTAACTGGATTAACGAGCTGTAGCGAGCTTAAAATTCGTTCCTGCGTAAATGCCAACAATTGTCACTCTCGGATTCTCAAAAATGTGTACGAGACAAAAAAGCATAATGCAATCATGTAACACGTGTTCTAAACAAAGACGATACAACAGGTTTAATTTTTTCATCAATTTCTTTTGCAAACTTCTGCCGATTGAAACAGAGTGCAATTGTTGTTCGTTATTCAATTCAAAAATTTCATTCACTTCTTAATTATTGCAAGGTGTAAATTGTATTTATTTCATTATATTTATATAATTAAATAAATGGTAAATCTTATAATACTATAATTGATATAATATATAAATACTATTATATAAATCATATATTTTGTTTTTATTAATTATCTAATAACTGATAAAAAATTGCGAAGTTATGGTAATGTGTCTACCTCTGCATTAATTATTACGTATGTATTACGTCAAAAATTTATGTTATGTTAGGAATGGGCAAAAAAAGGAATTACATTAGATCTGTACTATCTAACACACTTTTATATTGACGTAATATGTTGACATTTAGGAAAATTACTTTGATAACCAGTAATTAAAATTAAATATTTTTTTATTATTTATTTAATCAGTAATTTAAAAAAATTTTTTTATTTGAGATTTTAGTATAACAAAGGATTAAGATCTTAAACTAAGAATATCTCTGCAACTCTCGATATCTTCCATCTAGAATCTTGATCTTTCTTTATATTTTCTATCAAAATTTCAATTATTAATAATTGAAATTTCTGTAGAAAACACAAAGAAAGATCAAGATTCTAGATGGAAGATATTACAAATTTCAGAAATATACGACGTTCGCGACAAACCCCAACGTAGAATTAAATATAATTGAATAATAATTCTAATAATTAACTATATAAATAATCAAAAGAAACATCTGTCTCATCAGAATAATCATATTCTAAATGATAAAATAATTGAAAAATGTTTAGATATGATTATCTTATTGTTAGTACTGACAATGCCCGGTTTCCGAGATTTCCCTGATCGTTAGACACCCTGATAATCGTTGAAAGGTGCTCGGGAAAATTCGGGACGCGCAAACTTCGAGGGGAGAAAAAAACGTACTCAGTGCCCGGGAGCGCACTTCGACGCGAGAAATCAAGCGTGTAAATGCCGACGCGAGTGCGCGCGTGCACGAGCGTTCACTTTCGCTTGGACACATCCACACACGCACGTGACAAGCAAGCAAGGAGGAGCTTGTGACTTGTGCACAGCAGCGGTAAACTCTATACCGACGGTTTTTCATCTTGTCAGTCAGCCTTCCTGCTTCCACGGGAGCGGGTCTCGCCACGGCCTCTCCTTTTTTCCCGCGCGCGTTTTCCGCTAACCGATCTCCATGCGTCGCGTCTGACGGAGGCGAGCTGTCAAACGCGCGCGCGCGCGCGTCCGCGAAAACGATGAAGTACCACCGCATAGAAACGAGCCGACTTCCGACGACGCTGATATGCGTCATCGTCGTCTCCCTCGGGATCGCGAGGGCGACCGAGCCCTTGCCCTCTGCCCTTTTAGGCGGCATCGGTAACGTCGCGAACACCGCAACCAATTTCCGTGAGTCTATCTGGATGTCAATCTCGAATATACTATATACCCGCGTCGCTGAGTTTAGCGAATGTTCTACAAATATTTACAAAGATGCTGGCAAATATTTTTCGAAACGAGGAAAAAATAGGGACAGAAATTTGAAATGCAAAATTGTTATAAAAAAAAGTGAATAACCACGCGAAGCTGCATCGAGATGCTATGAACAGGAGATTGTAGGCTAAACTATTTTCTAGAATTATATTTTCATCTACTGCTTGAAAAATTAATTTATGCCTATGCATATGTGTCCCTGTACGCTGTTTAATTTACAAAATATTTATTGGGAAAATATTATTAATATTCATCTTAATAAATGTTTGTGCAGTAAATATATAAATAATTAATATTGTATGATTAAATAGCGGAATTGAATATGCAATTATACATATAATGCATTTCTGCGCACGAATTATTCTCACACAATGTGAATGAGATATAATTGAAAAAATTATTGTAGCTGTTACAGCATAAAATTTAAAGAAAAACCAAATAATTTAATATTTTTAATTAATGTAATCCGAATCGAATGCGCGGGATGTATATAACTTCTTACTTTAAAATATTAAACTGTTGTGTTTTATTAAAATATCACATTTTAGCTTGTTCGATAATCCATCGAAAAAGCGATTAATTCAAAATTGTATTTCGGTTATAAATAAATGTTAATATTATTTTGCACGCATATATTTTGCAATCAATAATATGCAATCTGAGCAATCACAAAGAATAAACTTTAAACAAGTTGTTTTAGAATTGAAGCTTAAACACAACAGGAATAAATGTCGATGCTCGAATATCGAGGCGCAGTATCGTCGATTAAATGAAAGTGAAAACACAAATACAGTGATACAACGGTATCAATTAAGGATGAGGCGATGGATGGAAAGTTAAAGTACGAGGAGATGTTAGATAACGATATTATAGAGAGCTCCGTCGATATTATAGAAGAAGCCTTTCCTCGCCAAAGCAACGGCGAGATTGAAAGTATTTGATTAATAGAGATAAAGAGTTAGCCTTTAAGTCAGCCGGTAACCCATTTAAATAACTTGTGAATCGTAGGATGACGTAACTCACGCGAGAGTTTCCCAAACACGGCATTTAACTTGCGGCTATGGCTTGCATAAATAATTAGCATAAATGCGAAATTTATTGTATCCACTGGTGACCCAAATTTTTAATCAAATGCAAAATCAGCTGTAGATTATTATTCCAATTTGAACGACCTTAGATAATAATTTATGCGCGTCGCACGCAAAATGATAAATGTTACATACACCGATGTATTTTTATAAAAATGCAAATTAACCAGGGGCAGGAGGATAGAAATTGAGGACATTCGTAAAAATATGTACGATATATTGACACACATGGGGCATTCGAAATGACATTCCGATATATTATGCAACTATCTAAAAAAAAAAAAAAAAAAATAGTCGTAGAGTTCAGACATAGATAAACTCCAATATTTCTAAAATTATCGAGAGGTCGTAAATTATATCAATAAGATATGTTTTAATAGACAGAGTGTCCCATAAATGGTGCGCACTTCGTAAATATTTATCATTAATTTACATATGTGATTACTAGCGCTTTTTTAATTACATTTTTTCAATAAAAAATTAACTGGTATACAAAGATTTTATTTATATAATCCATTAAATTTCCATTTTATTTATATATCCATTAAAAACTGCAAACTTTCCTCTTTTCAACACAATTTTTGTTTTCTCAATAATTGCGCGTGCATTAAAAAATTACAGCTGATAAGTTTCAGCAATTTCCTATGGGACACCCTGTATATTAAAATGTTTGTCATATCAAAAACGTGAATATATTTAATGCAAACTTATTAAACGCGAAAAATCTATCTTTGAAAATAGAATTAATCTAAATTATTATTAAATTTAATTTAAGCTCGATTTATTAAATTCAAAATTGAAAAAAAACTTTTCAAGAAAAAAACGGCTTTCAATCAAATGAAATTAATATTCAGCGATACAATACCAGATAAAGATTATCTATAAGTCCAAAGGCTAGTTTTTTTTTTATTATCGGAAAGCATTTATACCGCGAATAGCTATAAAAAAAAAAAATATGCATTCGCACGTTTGTTCGTGGGAGCGACGATGATTCAGACAAAGATGCATTCGTTGTGCAGCGGACTGGTAATTGTATTAAAGAGAATTTAACGTACCTACATTGAATGATAATATCTGTTAATGGAATGAGATTTCCATGTTATGTAGAAAATCGATCGACGCGAGACGCTTTTTGCTCGCCAACGTCGGCATTAGTCACATCTGTTATTTACGGATACGACTATTTTGCATATTGACGTGAGTTGAACGCTTAATAACAGGAATTATGCTCTTACACGATTTTCATTCGCGACATTACGTAAAAAAAAAGTTTAATACAAAGCGACCAATTTTCTCTTGATCCATAGATTAAAAGGCTAAATGTTTATGATTGTCAACAACATCACAATCTTCTATGTATATATACACACTGAAAAATACATACCTTATACAAGTAAATATTATACCTGTTTTCAAGTATTTCACAAGTTCATATATATTCACAAAGATATACATATAATAAGTTCATCATAAGCATCAAATTTATTCCAAATGTGTTCTTAATGTTAATAAGTTTGATACTTCAATAAAAAATATTAAATTAATCAAATCTATGACTGTTCTTTGATAAAATTTTAGAATATTCTTGAAAAAAAATAATTTCTTTTTTTTGAATATATTGAGTATTTCTGAAATTTGTGAGATGAGTTTATTTTAAGTGTATTAAGAAGAAAATATTCTTTGTTAAAACTAATTGTTACTTATAAAATAAGAGAAGTATAATAAATAATTATTTTTCTTAGCAATAGAATAATGTTTTTCTGTGTGTACCTGTACATCATTATGTAAATGCATTGAAAATAAATGTGACGTGTAATTTTTCGTAAAACGCTAAATAAATCGAAGCGTAACGTGTAACAAATCAATCATAACCGGTAGCATAAACTCGGCGAAAGCGATATGTCTATTTTTATATTTCAATACTTTATTAAATTTTTTTCTCGCGCGACACGTTAACTCTGTAAGTTACAGTAAACGCAAACGTTGAGAAAGTTTCTTACAACTTGCTTACAACAAAACGAAATTCTTGCACCACTCTCGAAGCTCAATTAATCATTTAATTACTGCGGGAAAACCGCCGAATGCATTTAACCCTTTTCGATCAGGAAGTCGAGCCGCGTGTTGAAGTTTCTGTGTTTCATACAACAAAACTCATGCTTGAATTCGATTAATCATTTAATTACTATGCGGACCTTTACTGTAACAGGAAACTGCTCGATATACGCATTCAATTAGTTCTCGAATAGAAGATTCTCGAATTCACGATAGCCGATGTTCACCGCGCCGATAAACAGTTTAATTAAACGTGTGCGAATAAAGGTGCTTTGAGAATTGATTGCTAAATGCAACGTGCAGTATGGATTTAATGAACATCTTCTCTATTGTATGAGATAAGCATTAATATCAAAGCGTTTGTAAAATGCAGTTTATCTTTGGACGTAGAAAAAACAGCGAGAAAAAAAATAAAATCGTAAGAAAAATAAAAAAAATATTTCACGCACTAACGAAGAATACTTTTATAATTAAATATATAGCACACATCTTCAAATCATGTTGCTTCAGAGATGATAAATGTTAAAGGGAGAAACAAATGTATTTTGCAATTGTATAAAACAATTTAATTTCAATTACAAAGGAAATTATCATAATTGAAATTATTATAACATAAGTAATGGCGTGAATAAAGTAATTACTCAAAAAACTTGTGTAATGATTGATCTTTTTTTTTGAACACAATTGCAAAAATAACTTTAATAATTGCAAATAATGGGTATGAAAATCACAAATATTTGAAGACATTTATGATGCTGCAAAAATTGGTCTATTATTTATTGAAGAAAATAGATTTTAAAGTAATTTTTTATATTTATTATACTTGAACAAATAAATGTTATAAAAGTGAAGTTTAGACAGAATGGGGTTTTTTCTTTAAAAAAAATTCAATTTGTGAAAGTGAATTGTTAATTATGTCACTGTAAAACGATCCTATTGTTTTGATAACAATATTGGATATGTGTCAACCAAAGAATATGTTGCGTAGATGAGAAAGCACACGTGGTTCAAGGAGCCAAGAAAACATTTTTATTGAACTCGATATACGTCCGAATATTTGGTACAAGACGAAATTAATTTGCAGAGCAAATACCAACAATATTTAAACTGCAATACGACGAAAAGTTTCGAGTACAAGTTGTCAAGATTAGTCAATAATCAATAAAAAAAAAGTCAATAATCATTATGCCGGCAACTCCAGCGGAATTTGGGGAAAATACGATGACAAGAAATGCCTCCAAGTATGCGGCAAAAAATATTATATGTATATCCGCACCTTGCAGTGTATGTATAAACAAATAGAAATATAAAAAATAGAATGAGAAAAGTAAATGTAATCTTGATATTGAAATATAATGAAATATCAGAAATAACAAACATAAAATATAGAAGAAAAAATCTTTGAAATTTAATTCAAATATCCACCACATCCTAGTTATCGTTTTATAAAAGAAATTGTAAGCACGGAATACATGTAAAAACGTATGCAAGCAAATAGCTATATCAGTAAAAACATCCCAGTCATAAAAATATTTGAAGAAATAAAAAGCCAATAGATAAACTGTTAACGAGAAAACAGAATATGATCAAATTCCAATGTCCAAATTAATTATTATCAAATTCTTCCATGTCACTGATTTGTGAGCAATTTGCGAAAAAAATTTCACCTATGCTAAATAATTTAAATGAGTTAATAGCATTTTCCAATAAGTGTTTCAAATAAAAAAAAATTAATGTTATATTAAGAAACAATTACTATATCGCTATTGAAAATTATATACATATTTAAACGTTAATTAAATAATTATTGCACAAACTTTTGATACCGTTTAATATCGTTTTAATTTTTGACTAATCGGTTGTGGTTTGCAAGGGTACCCCCTTGACATGTAATCGTTTGTTACAGTAACGGGAATCGTGCAACGGCAAAAAGAACTATTGCATCGCGTTACGGACACTGCCGCGGAATACAGTACGTTTTCGCAGAGAATGCAATGATAATTTAAAGGCTTACGCACTTTACTTCACGCTTAAATGCGGGCTTCAGCGCAGCTTCCCCCCAACAAAAATAAAGAAATATAAAAAAAAAACAGCTTAAACTTTGCGAGATTTTATTCGAAAATCTTGACAAATCTCTCGTATGAAATGCTTTCATATATCTTTAATGTAACAGATAAAAATTTTATTATTTGTATAAATTACACAGATTTACCCATACAGCACAAAATAATTTTAAAATCTTTTAAAAATATTTCTTAAAATATCAAATAATTCTCGAAAATATTTTTCAAATGTTTCTACGACTGCTTTTTCATGTTTAAAACATATTTTTGAATATAGATTTAAACTAATATTTTAAAAATATGTATCAAATATTTAAGAAAATATTATCTGAGCAATGAAAAAGAACATTTTTAAAAATATTTTTTAAAGTTTCTAAAAATACTTAAAAAATGTTATCACAAAAAATTTTTAAATCATTTAAAAATATTCCTAAAATTATTTTAAAATTTTTTTATGCAATATTTTATAGAAATATTTTTTTAAAACATTCATAATATTTTGTACTGTATGAGTAATTAAGAAGAAATTTATTTTTAACTATTATTTTTATTTTTACATTCTTCTAAAAAAAAAAATTAATTTCTTAAATTTAGAATACTTAATAATTATTCAGATTCTTGATGCTTGATCTCTCCGAAATTATATAATGATTATAACGTACACACGTTTTCGTGCGCATGCTGTTACATTCCACGTTTTAACCGTTGTAAATATCTTGCATTATCAAAATCCGTCATATATTATTTAACGCGAGGATAGAAAAGCAATGCATGTCAAAAGATTAGCGACCAATTGCACTTCCACGGAACACGTTTGGAGAATGTAATTTGCATTAACGTAAATTCCGAGCGTATGCGCGTGGATAGAGAGACGAGAGTTTCCCTCTCAGAGATGCAAATATACGTACGTCTGGTGGAGAAATACCGTAATACCGCGTAATTCGATCTGTAATAACGCGGTATGGCAAGGGGCATTTGATTGAGAAGAGATTGCATTTCTCTATATATCGCGGAACGATACGCTTTTGTAATTGCATTATTCGCGACCTAGATTGCTTCTTAAATCCTTTTAAAATGAATGGTATCGAGTCGCTTCATTTACATTCGCCGTCGAATAATGAACGAATTGAACGTTCTATTTGTCTACTTCTCGGTAAGAATCGCCAACAAACTTTCGCGGGAAAATGCAAGGAAAGGCGCAAGGTCTCGAAGAAAAGACTCTCACGATATAAATACTTCCATAATTTCAATTTGCAAATATAATTATAATCAGGATAAATATTCAATTTACCGATCACGCCTGAGAAATTGTATATGTATAGTATATACATGTTCAAACAATTAATAACTTATAATACCTTTCTCATAATAATTTAACAGGGAAAACTGGAACATTGAGGCTACAACAGTATAATAAATACTTCAATGAACCCGCGGAATAAATTATTAATGTATCGATGCATCGCTGTAATGTATATTTAAATATAAATGGTAAATGTCAAAGACCGACAATATTATTACATAAAAAAAATGATCACAATGCTGATGAATTAACGATTCCGCTATGTTATGCATGAGACTACTTTCGCGCTTCTATCTTCGATCTTTTAAGGCTGAGAAACCTGTGTGTTCTTATCAAATTTTCTTGTACAATTAAGACATTTTCACATAATTTTCTTTTCTTTACGTACACATATTATATTATAGAAATTAAATTATATAATTCTGAAACATTCTATATAATAAATTAAATAACATGCATTTTCTTAATAATAATTTAGAAATCTGTATATATTTGTATTACTCCTCGAGTTTATAATTGCATACTTATTGATTTCATATAAATGCAATTTTATTGCATTTAATGTATGGCAATATACTTTTGCAATCTTATAGAAAGCACCAATATAAAAAATAATTTTTTAATTATTTTTCATGACAAAAAAATTGAATAAACAATTTATATTTTAAGAATGTAATAATTTTCAGTCAATGAAAATCGTTAAAGTTGAAAAGAGTTTTATGAATATACGTAACTCGCATCGTTATATAAAGTTCCATAAAATTTGTCTTCTATTCATATATACATACACAGTGCGTAGAGAGTATAATTTGTCTTCTACTATTCTCGACGCGAAATTAAACAAAGTTCGCCTTTTCACGAGTATACAATTTTGCGATATGTATATAAACAATAAAACAGAGATTGACATAACACACAGGAAACTCTCGGCACTGAAAGAGTTAATGCCTGAGCAGCGGCAATAACAAGCAGGCGCAGTAAATAAGATAAACGAGAATGCAAGCGAGACAAAAGACAGAGAGAGAAAGTTTTTCGTATTCTAATTGTAGTAACTAACGCAGTGGAGAGACCGAGAAATTTATTAATCAACGCCACCAGGATGACGACAGGAGTCAGTAAGTATCAAAAAGTATATCACGGTGTCCAGCAGACTCAATAAAATTCCCCGACTTTTTCAGATTTTCCAAGATCAGAAATTTATTTTTTCTCTAATTTTTTAGTATTATTTTTTTCCAAATATATAATTTGCGTATATCTATATGATAAATCAATTAAATGTTAAATTATGAAATCCTTGAGATATTTTTGTCAATAATGAAAAGGTTCGGAAATTAAAAAAACAAAAATTTTAATCAATTATACAATCTGCATTGTGTACGATAACGGAAACACTATATGTCCCTATAAACTATTTAAATAATCACCTTTTTTATTTATAGTATATCAAATTTTTTAGTTTTATTTCTATCAAACATACTGAAATAAAATAACACAACGATGAAAATACAAATTAACGAACACGCTACAGATAAATCAATTTTTAACACAGAAAATTAGCGTGCTGGTAGTCAAGAAAAAGTTTATATTTATGTAATATAAAATTCCAAATTATTAAGACAAATGAAGAATAATGTAAATAAAAATCCAGATAAATAGTAAAATTTCCTGACAATTCCAGATTTACAAAATTCCCTGACAATGCCCGGTTTTTCCTGATTGCTAGACACCCTGTACACTTCAAGTATATTTAAGTACACCTAAGTACTTAAATACGTAAGTACACTCAGTTTATGCTAATCATCCGAATTGCACGAATCGCAGTCGACAGCGCTGCGTCGAAGGGTCTCGAATTCAAGCTGAGAAGATTCCTGGAGAAATTCCGCGCCCGAATGCGCAACGGCATCCCGGAGTTGGGTATACCTCCGCTCGAGCCGTTCACGCTCGACGAGATCGACATCGATACGGATAATCCGGAAATAGGAAAGTAAGTCGATGGGATTGATACACGGGGGAGGGAGACATTGGATTCCAGAGATTATCGAGAATCACCGGTGAACAAATGGATATTGCGCGATTTTAGAGAGGAAGCGTTTGCAAAAACTGTCAGAAATAAAATCGATTTCCGGGAAAAAATTTTTTATATATAATCATATGAATTTATATAGAAATTATAAGGGTTCATATACAATCATGTCAAATTATATACAAAAGAAATACTTATTTATTATATATGTATACATTTTTATAATTATATGTATATAAAAATCACTTTTATCTAATTATGTATGGAGGCATATTTTATGTATCATTTTGCGATTATATGTTTAATTTATATTTTTATATCATTTCATATTGTTTTATATAAAAAAGTTTTTCCCGGGTTTGAAGGTATTTTTGGGGAGACGAGAAAAGCAAGAAAAAATTCTATATTTTCAGACATCATGTATTTGTTCTATAAAATGTATTCTTAATAGATTTATTTATTTATATGTGTGGAAAAATGAGAATACGAGGGCCTCCTTCCCTGCCTTGAAAAAATTAACTTAATTCAATCCATGTCCAAAGGGCGAAATTTTATTTTAAAATGGTAATATTTAACATTTCATTTTTCTACACATAAATAAATAAATCTGTTAAGAGTAATTATATAGAAAATTACATGTAATTCCTTTAATAAATAATAATTATTTTGATATTTATTGGTCAGAAAATGATTAATGCATTGAACAAAAATTTGTTTTGATTAAACTTTTCAAATATTATTTCATTAATTAAATATATAAAAATATTTGAATTAAAAATATAACATATTAAATGTAACAAAACGTATATATTATATTTAAATACTAATATGTACAAAATAGTAATTTAATTGAAAGATTTAGTCAAGTTAACAAATTTTTCCTGTTTATCGTAAAATGATGAGTTTTCAAATAGAGAACCAAAATTATCGTGCCAACAATTTTACTTCTGATATTAAGAAGTATTTTCTATTTGATATATGAGCTTTATTTCTCTCTCCTCTTCGCTATTCACAAAAGATACCGAAAACGTTGCGTGTTTGAAATGTGTTAATAGCTTCGGCAAACAAGAAAACGCTTCGTAAAGTATGTCATCGTAAATCTGTTCGCCAGAGTGAATCTAGTGATCGAAAATCTGGAATTGAGGAAACTATCGACTTTTCTGATCGACCGTGCCAAATTGTCGCTGATCGGCCCTACGATCTCCGTCAACATTTCCATTCCCGAGATCCTGGCGACCGGTTATTACAACATATCCGGCATTTTGGGCGACATGTATCCCCTACGAGGCGCAGGTCCCTTCGAAACAACCGTACGAGATTTCCGTGTGTATGTAAACACCGTGCTGGGCTACGCCAGAGGAATGTACATGAAGAGATTCGACCTCGACTTTTCATTGCGTGCCATCGAGATATATCTGGAGAACTTTATGGGCGGCGAGAAGATCGGGCAAATTATGAGCAAGGTAAGATGTTGCGATGATTAAAGAAGCTCTTTGAAAGATTAAATATTATTTCAACCTCGTATAATTTAATTTTTAAATATTACATAAATATTTTAAATTATGCACAGTTGAAAAATTTCTGTTAAAAATAGATATCACATGTCTCAAACGGTCCGCAGAAATTTTTGTGTTAATTTAACATAATATGGATATATTAAATGGAGACACAAATATTCTGGTAATATTTTAACACAAAATAAATGCAAAACTTCAAATAATTTAAAATTAATTTTGTTGTGAAATTAACAAACTTTTAATGTAAAAATTAACAAAAAATATGTTAATTTTAGATTTTATCATCCCTACTTAGATTATAAAATAATAAATCAACACTTTTTCTGTAAATTTTAATAGATACATAAATCTTGTGATTAATACAACAGAACATATTTATTGTGTAAAGTGTAAAGTAAAAAATAGATGCACATTGTTATTTTTACATTGTTTTTCAGTTATTTTAATAATTTAACATTTCAATTCAATTAACAGAACAGTAATGTTAAATTAACACATAAATGTGTTAAATATTTAAGACAAAAGTTTTAACGGAGACCGTTTTTAACAAAAAAGCACAAATTTTTTTACTATGTATATATCATTAAAATTGATAAAGTAAAATTAAATTAGAATTACTGGAATATAATCATTTTTATTTTCCATAAATTGTTTGAGAATGTTCAGTCGATATAATTAATTATATATTATATAGTTTTATAATAATTATATACAATTTTATATAATTATGTAATATTTTCTTGATTTAAAAAAAATATCAGTCTATATAATTAGAGAACAAGATAATATGAATTGCCAGAATAAAATTTATATACGCATACCTAAAGATGATAAAATCGCGTCTTGAGAATTAAAAAGTTTTATTTTACGATATTCTTCGTAATATCAATGTAATATAAAGACGATTCCATGCGCGATCCTGATAACATTCGAAGGTTCATATTCGAGCGTATTGCATTTTTGTGCACAGTGCATTTTACGACCGGTTGCCCTTTTTTTGCGATCGCTATAATATTTATCGGTGAGAAATTTTATTACAACCGTTTTCTCGATATCCGTCGCAATTTTTATTAGCGATACACGCGAGTGGCACGAGGCCACATTTGTCCTGTCATTGAAACTGAAAAATTCCAGGTCGTTCCCCGAATATTAATCGCTCAATTTATTCGTGTCTCTCACCTCGACGGCAACACAAAATTTCAAATGTGCAACTGTCAAGCTAACCACGTGTTGTCAATCGATTACTTCCAAGTGAACGCAAATTAATTGTAGTTATAACCGGCAATAAAAAGTCAAGGTACATTTAATCACAAATGGCTGTAACGTTTAATTTTCCGTACACTAAAAAATTGTTAACTTGACTAAAAATCTTTCAACTAAATATTATTTTGTTAATTGAACATATAAAAATATTTAAATTAAAATATAATATTGTATATTAAAGCTAATAGAACGTATATTTGACTTAAATACTAATGTATGTTCAATTAACAAAATAGTAATTTAATTGAAAGGCTTAATCAAGTTAACAATTTCTTTCAGTGTACACTTAATCATTTTTCATATATATTTTTCGCGGATATCGAGCGGAATAAAAATTTCCGGAGGAGACTGGGAGGAGAAAATCTTAAGTACGTGCCTCGATAAATCGATCGCATAAATCGATATGTTCACAGGTCTTCGAGGAGCTGACACCGGAAGCAATGGACATTATTAAACCGGATATACTGCCGCCGATTCAAGATTACGTAGCGGCTCACGTGAACGAGACGATCCATCATCTCAACATGAGGGATCTGTTTCGCGTTCTCCTGGGCGAATACGAATTCGGCGACATCACGCATTTATTGATACCCTGACAAAAAGATCCGCAAAAAGTGGTGAAAAAATATCGCCGAGTTATCGGGTCGCGCAACAATTACGAGCGCAATAATACGAGCTTAACGCGACTGACAATGCCCGAAGACTGTCTTCGTTCAAGGTATAAGAGGCTGAATAATCGCTACCGAATACGTCAAAGTCGACAGAATACTTCGGTGAAACAGAACAGAGTCCGATCGACTTTAAAAATCGGCTCTGTTATACGTAATTCGTGCATAACGACAAATGCTACATAGAAATGTCATGCAATAAACAATTTTTCGCACTCACCGACCGGTGCAATAGCGGAGTGTTAGCACATCGATCTGAAAACAAAACATTCAAAATTATGTATATACGTTATATATATAGGGAAATGCCTACTAATGTACGATAATGATTTTTCAAAAGTAATTAATATACATGATTTTTTTAAATTGAGTATATTATAAATTATATTTATTTTGCATACCTTATAGTTGCCCCGCTGTCGCCAGATGCCTCCTTCGGCCTCCTCCTCCTCGCTTGGTCTTTCATAGCACTCACGACACTCGCGAAAACGCGAATAATTACGATCGCCCGACACTTAACACGGCACTTCCGACGCGCGAAACTTGACGGCACTCCCGACGCGACACGTTAATTAATTGCATGCATATTTACGTACAATAAAAAAAACTATAATCGCACGAAGCAACGTCCGTTCGACACTCGAGAATCTCGCGCACTTATCAGTAATGCTATCTGTAACAAATAAAAAATATTGTTGGATGAGTGAAGGAGATCAGAAATAAACACCTTTCTTTAGAGAAATGCACAAGAGTTTGTAATAAAAGACGAGAATTTTTTTAAACGAGAATTAAAAATAATCATTTTTTAAAGACAGAATTTTTACAATTTTTGTACATTTAACTATTTTTTAACGATATTCAAGATTCCAAAATTTATAAGAAAGAATGGATTATTCGAAACCAATTTAAAATTATTAGAAGAATATTAAATGACAATACGGAAAATCGAAGGTCGCACTGAAAATATTGCCATTGGAAAAATTAAACATGAGATTGTATGGAAAGAAAAGAAAGAAGAGAAATATTGACAACTAAGAGAAATTACGAAAGCTTTCAATTTAAATTTCAAAATAATCCATTTTCTTTTTTTAAAGAGGACAGAAAAAAATTAACCACATTTTAAACATTTCACCATTTAAATCATTTTAATTATTTAAAAATCATTTGACTATTTTAATGTTTTACTTAATTATTTAACTATTTTAATCATTTTAACCATTTTAATTATTTAAACTTTTTAAATCATTTAATTACCCATTAATCATATAAAAATACATTTTTTTAACTATTACTAAATCAAAATGTTCTCTTCTTCTTGTATATGCGAATTTAATAACTTCGTTGATTAATTGCAATTTTTTAGCATGAAATGTTTAAATATGTAATTCTAAAATTTTTACTTATATTACAAAATGAAATTATATACTAATTGCATTATTGCTGCTAATGCAATTATTCGCTGCACGAAGATAGATTGTTCAGAATTCCTATATCATCAGAAAACTTCCTTCGTTAATTAATTCATTAGTATAAGCCGAAATGGTGAGAAACCGAGCTGTCGATCGATACTATAAACCAAAAGAGCAAACTTTGGCCTTAACATAGCACTATCGGTCATTGCTAATTGGTTTACTTCATCATCGTATCACAATTAATACGCATTGACGTCAATAAAGGTATGTCGTTTAGTGTGTTTTAATAAAAGGACGTACACTCTGGAAAGAGGGAGAGAAAGTTCTCCGTAAAAATCAATATATCAAAACAATACGACAAATCGAAGTCGAAATAAAAATGTTATTGCTATTAAAAAAATTTTAAGTTAAACATATACGATTGCTTGAAAAAGAAGCACAAATTAACAAATAAGAACTTATTCGTAAGGCTTTCAATTGGTATTTAAATTAATAATCTATTTTTAAAAAAAGACAAAATTTAACTATTTAAATATTTCGCTATTCAAACCATTTTAACTATTTAAATCATTTAAATTATTTTAATAAGACCACACAAAAATTTAACAGATTTTTATGTAATAATGCAACAAATTCAACAATAATTCAAGCAGCAATAATACAGTAAAACTGAATAAAAATTGAATGAACCAACTCAATCTGCACAATCATCTACTAAAGTGTAATATGGTGATTTTTCTATATCACAAAATTAAAAAATTCAATAAACATACATAAATATGTATGTTTAAGTAATAGTATATTAGAAATATATTTAAATTGCACTATCTGGATACAAATCAAGGAAAGGGGCAGAATATTCCAGATATATACAATAATAATAAAAAAATTTAAACATTTTAAACATTTCATATTTAATTTTAATTATTTTAATCATTAATAAAAGACAGAATTCTAACTATAATTATGTATATTTCAGACTGTATGTAATTGTCAATGTAATGAATAAATTAAATGAAGTATTTTGAAGAGGCTTATGACTGTGACTGAAATTTGATAAATTAAAAAAAAAAAGGAAAGAAAGAGAAACGAATAAAAGTTTTTGAAGTATATCAAATTGATTCATATTTTTAACTTTGAATAAACGCTGTACGTAGTCCAATTTATTTGTCGCGGCTTGTTAAATCGAATGTCAAACAGAATTTCAGATGTGTTCCATTATTTGTACTTTTCCTATGAGGATGAGCGTGAGTTTAACAGAACGTTTTTGTACGTCCCAAGGCAAACCACTCTACCACGTCGTAAAAATTAATTACTGACGAAATAATGATTCCGCGAATCTCTGTAAATGTTTCATATCAAAATTCACACATATTCGTCGCATATTCCATAACGTATATCCTGCGATAAAATCATAACATATGCAAGAAAAACAATGGTGAAAGAGGAAGCAATAACAGATTTACTGTTTCATTAAATGATTGATATATTATAATAATAATCAGATATATAGTCAAGCAATTTACGTCATAATGCCTATAGCATAATACATCATGTACGATTTATCATAGAATTAATCGTAACGCGTAGATAAACAAAATCGACATCGTGGGAAATGTTCAGAAAGTGAATATTTGATATCTGATAATAAGTGAATATTTGATAACAATGTGAACACATTTGTATTTACATCGCTACTGCACCAAATTTGCAGATTGATTACGATATTCGCGAACATCTAATAAACTCCCACGTTAGAATATTGAAGCAAATTATTCTTTATTATAGAATATAGCGCAATTCCCGAAATTATTCCAATACGCCTGATGCAATTTCGTGAAATGACATCTTAATTAATCGCACGAAGAAAATTGCATTCTCAAACTGAAACACGATAAAACATTTCATTATATCGTTCACAATCTTGTGCAAAGATTTTAGTTTGCTTGTTTGTGAATTTGCCAGTGCATTACAATCTGTTGATACATTTTGTACGTAAATTTTAAAAAATTACGAAGAATGAGAATTTATCATAAATGGAATAATAAGAATTGACCATAATTATAAGAGAATAAGAATTGAGAATGAGAAAAATTTATTAATTCAATAAAGCTACAAAAACATAAAAATATAAAACAAAATATAAATATATAAAAAATACATTTTTAAAATATATCGATCCGTATATAAAATGCAAATTTGTGCGCCTCATATGCATGAAAGAAAATATATGGAAAAGGAAACATTAAATTAAATGTTTACACTTGTAGTGAATTTACATACAAAAAGATAAATATAAAATATTCTACAAAAATAGGGAAAAATATTTGTAAAACCAACGAGTAGCAATCAGATCGATGATCTTTTGTAAATGAAACAGTAAATATATAAACACAAGTGAAATGCGGGAAATCGCTTGAGTGCACGTGTATGCAAATAAAATTGCAAGCTTTAAAATAAAACAAATCAGCTGTTTCGATGTATTAAGCGTAGTGCGGCATTAACAAAGATCTCCAAAATAAATATAAAAATAATAATATATATAAAATAAATATTTCCCTTACCATTCCGGCTATCTGCTATATCTGCGAAAGCAACAGTTGGTGGGGGAGATTCACGCGAGTCGACAGGCGCACAAAAGGCGCATATACGAGTGCAACGAGGAAAACCACGGACGGAACGAGCACCGATGACGGGGTTGAGCGGAAAGAGAGGAAGAGGGAGTCGGAAATCGGACGGACATGCGTAAGATCCGACAATATAGAAGCGATATTTCTCAGGAAGGCAGTCGCGTTTAAACGCCACTCGATGACGGACGCGCGAACAGTGTGCGAATAGTTTCGAGCACGTCTGGCATGTCGCAAAACTTTCCGTGATGTTGAACATGTCACGCGAGATGTATAAAAGTGTTAACAAATATGAAGAAAACTTCAATGTGAGGGTTAATCCTGAAAATTGCAACCAAAATTCGTCGTTATATCTGAAGAATTAAAAATGTTAAATGATATAATAAAACGTTAAAAAAAGGTAACAGTTTATACATACAATAAACTAATTATAGTTGCTTTCGTAGATGTAGGTAATCAGAATGGTGAAATTTGCATTTCTATTATTTTTTTATTATTTATCTCAGAGATCTTTATTGATCTCGTACTACACTTTAATATATCGAAGAGCAGCTGTTGATTTCTTTACCTGAAAGCTTGTCATTTTATAATATTTGTGCGTGTATGTATATTTGCACTCGATCGATTTTGTTATCTCACTTGCAATCTTACAATGCACAAATCTGCATTTTTTTACATATAAAATTGGAGGATATACGTTGAGGAATGTAGAATATGCGACAAATATGTGAGTCTCAATGTGAGATTTTTACATGCGAAATCATTATTTCGTCAATAATTAATTTAGTTGGTAAATATAAAATTTATATGTCCTATGATTTAATTCGATATAAAAGCCATAAAAATATGAATCCATTTAATTATCTTTATAAAGGTTTAAGAACTAATTTTTATAAAAAAAATTTCTGTTATTCGACAAAACTGAAATAATTAATATTATCAATTATATTTTTATTTAACGGACAATCAAATTTAATTCTACAAGATGTGTTATGCCGCGTCAAGAGTGATAAACTAAAGAATATGAACCATAAAATATTAACTATATGAAGAAAATAATCATTAAAAGAATGAAAATTATATGTTCTATGATAATTCAATAAGAATATGAATCATAAAAATAAATAAACCATAAGAAAATGAAGAATAAGAATGGACCACACAAATATAAAAAATTAACTATTACAAAGAAAATGAACCACTAAAGAATATAATTTGTATATATTTGTACATTGTTCTATGATAATTTGATATGTTACCTTGTTTCGAAATAAATACATTTAAGCTTTATTTATATAACAGCTTGACACAAATGTTATGTCAAAAAATCGCGTTAAGAGTGAGAAACCAAATAATATGGTCCATAAGATAATATAAACTACATTAATATGAACCATTGAAGAATAAAAGTTGTATGTCCTATCATAATTCGATATAAAACACATAAACCATATTTTAAAAAATAATCTTTAATGAAACGGGGGCCAACTGTTATAAAGAAATTTTGCGTAATCCAACATAATTGAAATAAATAATATTATCAATTATATTTCAATTTAAAGAAAAATAAATTTAATTCAATATCTGTCAAAAACGTCCAGCAGAAAGAGTCTCTGCATATAATTTAAATATAATCTTAAAATAATTAGCTATGGTATCTCCTATATCATCATCATACTAGTATAAAATAAAAAAAAACTAATAATTTCTCACTCACCGATACGTGCAATAGCGTAGTTGTAGTACACAGCCACATTGATCTGAAAATAAAATATTCAAATTGTGTGTAAAAATTTTTATTTATTAATATTATTTATTAAGTATTAATAAATAATTTTGTACAAAAATATTATAGTTTCTACAATTATCTATGTAAATATTATATATATAAAAAAATATCAGTTATAAATATTTTATTATAAATATTTAACGCGAAGATTTTAAAATAAAATTTCTAAAATATTTTACATACATAAAAATAGTATAAGTATATGATGCAAAATATGAAAATCATGGATTTAAAGTAATTTTACCAGTAGTGTAAATAATAAATTATATTTTTTATTTATTATGTTATTATTGTCATATTATGTAATAAATTATATATATATATATATATATATATATATATATATATACAACATACTCAATTTACTAATTTCCTACTGATAAAATTATTTGATCTATCTCCATAGAATTTATTTTGCATTATATATGTATATACTATTTTTGTGCATATAAAATATCTTGGAAATTTTATTTTAAAACTTTTGCTTCAAATATTTATAATTGAGAATTTATATATAAAAATTTTATGTAAATAATTATATAAGTTATTTTTATATAGTATTATTTATTAATAAATATCTAAACAGATAATATTAATAAATAATAATAATACTTAATATTATGTATATTAATACTTATATAAATCATATTTTATTTGCAAAGACGCCTACACGATGTCTTAATAAAAATAAGATTGAAATATTGCGACTGAGAATGACAGAAATGTTACATTACATAGTAATAAGTCGAAAAAAACTGTATACATGCCTCTCTCTCTCTTTCTCTCTCCTTTATTTTTCAGAGTATCTCACAGCAATATATTTGAAATTTAAAATTCTCTGAAAATTTTTTTATTTTTTTTATTTTATATTTCTTAAATAGATATATGGAATAGATAATAGAAATATGAAATGTTCTCTGAAATATTTTTGTTTTTTTTATTTCATATTTTTTAAATAGTTAGAATAAATATATCTCCTATTTTATAATGTATAAATAATTTTAAAAATTTAATTTGTATTATCAAATAACACATATTTTTTAATTTAAATATTCTTATAGCAACAATGCTGTACATCTTAATTTTAAAATATTATTTTGATTACATATAATCTGCATCAATAAATTATTTTAGAAAACTCAATAAAAGGTATAATATATAATTACAGAAAGCGACACAGAACATTTTAACAGCCAGTGCACCGATAGCAGAAATATTGTTAAATACACGAGTCAATTTTAAAACACTTTAAATAATTAGTTGTACATAAATGTACCGTACAAATTTGACAGAGACGTGAAAAAAGACAAATTAATCAAATTTTAGACATCGGCAAAACTTATTATAATTAAAATTGATATGTGAAATTGATTGTTCGGAAAATAATGAACAAAATTAATTTGTTGTCAGTTCTAAAATTAATTTTACTTTTTATCATTTATCATAAGAAAAGCGTTAAATTTGTAAATTAATATTATATATTGATCAATAAATTTTTAAACATTATTGTAAACATTGTTCATTATTTTATTTGCATTAATTTTTATTTCCTTATTTTAAATTAATATTAATTTTATTTTCTAATTCAGTTAAAATTACTTTTTTCACTTCTCTCTCTCTCTCATTAATATTTTCTTAAACTCATTATTAACAAAATAATTTCAATTCTAGCATTAATATTATAGCAAAAAATATACATAATTTTATAAATTTTATTTTTAATGTCAGAAATTTTTTTTATATTTCTAAATTATGAATATGTAAACCGCAATATAATTTTTTATTATTTTCCTAAAAATAACAGTCAATCATTTTCCGAACAATGTAACATAAACAAAAAATAAACGTACATTGCGTTAAGTCGATTAACCTCTCTGCTTTAATATATCCGCTTTAATGTTCCACTGCTGCTCTGCTATAATCCCATATGGTTTGGCACTGATCACTGCACTGTTTTTCTTATTATTTATATTTGTAATAATTATTTATCGCATTTTACTACACACAGATGCACATCGAAACGAACGGACAATACGAAAAAAATAAGATCACTCGCGAATAAATTTCGTGACATCGCAAAGTGAACGGAAAGTGTCATGGCAAAGTGACACTTGCGCGACATCACTCAGCGACACTCGGTACCACAATTTTCAAGCAACGGTCGCCACTCCTTCACAATTTTAATCGCCGATTTGAGAATCCTCGCGAAGCTCTATGACGAGCGAAAATCACGACGGAACGTCCTTCCTCCCTTCGATTACGTCCATCGATTCGCGATCCTCCGAAACTCCCGGGTCCCCGTCGACGCCCAGATGCTCTTCGAGAAGATTATTCGGTCCATCGCGTCGAAACACAACACTCCCGGATTTGCACTCCCGTTTATTTGCATTATTCGCGCACGAAATCGAGACGAAAATTGCGGGAGCTTGTTCACGCACGAATAAAACAGACGCATCACTGCTTTTATCAAGACTAATTATCAGAGGGCCTCATCGAACGATGATGACTTCCTCGCGATCCACTCAGGAGTCGCCGATATTCCAGAATTGGGCATTACACGATAGCAGCGTACGCGAAGACCGAGAACTCGACAACCGACAACCTACGTCCTGCACGTCTGGAACGAGACTGACTCGCACGCACGCGTCGCGGCCGTCGCGGGAGACTGATCCCAATAGCCAATCACGAGGCTCCGTACGTATGGAGTCTCGTGATTGGTGCGCCGTAGGGTACACCAATCTGTATATAAGAGCTGCGTTGAACGACAGACCGGACAGATGCTTCTTGATGTTCTGATGCGGTGGTCGGCGGACGACGCTACTTGATTAAATTGCATTATGAAGATTTTTAAAAATAAATAGATAATATACATTTATATATATAGCTATTATATTATTTCACAATGTATTTGAGTTTTTTATTTCATTACTTATTCGTATATAATTATATGATTATGTACGAATAACTAATGGAATAAGAATAGATAATGAAATAAAAATAGATAATATAGATAAATCATAAAATAAGAATAGATAATATACATTTAATTATATACATATAGCTATTATATTATTTCAAAACGTATTTGAGTTTCTTATTTCATTATTTATTCGTATATAATTATGATTATATAAAGATTTTTAAAATTATATAGCCAATATACATTTAATTATACATACAGCTACTTTATTATTTCAAAATATACACACATGAATTTTTGAGTTTCTTATTTCGTTATTTATTCGTATATAATCATATGATTATCATATGATTATATACGAATAAATAATTAATATGAAACTCAAATACGTTTTGAAATAATATAATAGCTATATGTATATTAACTATTCTTATTCTATTATTTATTCGTATATAATCATATAATTATATACGAATAATTAATGGAATAAAAAATTCAAATACATTTTGAAATAATACAATAGCTATATGTATAAATATGTATATTATCTATTTATTTTTAAAAATCTTCATAATGCAATTTAATCAAGTAGCGTCGTCCGCCGACCATCGCATCAGAACATCAAGAAGCATCTGTCCGGTCTAGCGTTCAACGCAGCTCTTATATACAGATTGGCGGACCCTACGGCGCACCAATCACGAGGCTCCGTTCGTATGGAGCCTCGTGATTGGTGCGCCGTAGGGTCCGCCAATCTGTATATAAGAGCTGCGTTGAACGATAGACCGGACAGATGCTTCTTGATGTTCTGATGCGATGGTCGGCGGACGACGTTACTTGATTAAATTGCATTATGAAGATATTTAAAAATAAATAGATAATATACATTTATATATATAGCTATTACATTATTTCAAAATGTATTTGAATTTTTTATTTCTATAATTATTCGTATATAATTATATGACTATATACGAATAAATAATGAAAGAATAGATAATATACATATAGCTATTATATTATTTCAAAACGTATTTGAGTTTCATATTAATTATTTATTTGTATATAATCATATGTGTGTGATTATATACGAATAAATAACAAAATAAGAAACTCAAAAATTCATGTGTGTATATTTTGAAGTAATAAAGTATCACGAGACTCCATACGTACGGAGCTTCGTGATTGGCTATTGGGATCAGTCTCCCGCGACGCGTAGCGTGCGAGTCAGTCTCGTTCTAGACGTGCAGAGTGTAGGTTGTCGGTCGTCGAGTTCTCGGTCTCCGTATACGTCGCGATCGTCGTGTAATGCCTAATTTTAGAATATCGGCGACTCATGAGTGCGTCGCGGGGAAGTCGCCGTCATCGTTCGATGAGGCCCTTCGACCATTCCTTGAAGAAAGCAGTGATGCGTCGGTTTTATTCGTGTACGAACAAGCTCCCGCGATTTTCGTCTGGATTTCGTGCTGCGAATAAACGGGAGTGCAAGTGCCGGGAGTGTTGTGTTTCGACGCGATGGACCGAATAATCTTCTCGAAGAGCATCTGGGCGTCGACGGGGACCCGGGAGTTTCGGAGGATCGTGAATCGATGGACGTAATCGAAGGGAGGAAGGACGTTCCGTCGTGATTTTCGCTCGTCATAGAGCTTCGCGAGGATTCTCAAATCGGCGATTAAAATTGTGAAGGAGTGGCGACCATTGCTTGAGAATTGTGGTACCGAGTGTCCGCTGAGTGATGTCGCGCAAGTGTCGCTTTGCCATGACACTTTCCGTTCACTTCGCGATGTCACGAAATTTATTCGCGAGTGATCTTATTTTTTTCGTATTGTCCGTTCGTTTCGATATGCATCTGTGTGTAGTAAAATGCGATAAATAATTATTACAAATTTAAATAATAAGAAAAACAGTGCAGTGATCAGTGCCAAACCATATGGGATTATAGCAGAGCAGCAGTGGAACATTAAAGCGGATATATTAAAGCAGAGAGGTTAATCGACTTAACGCAATGTAAGTTTATTTTTTGTTTATGTTACATTGTTCGGAAAATGATTGACTGTTATTTTTAGGAAAATAATAAAAAATTATATTGCGGTTTACATATTCATAATTTAGAAATATAAAAAAAATTTCTGACATTAAAAATAAAATTTATAAAATTATGTATATTTTTTGCTATAATATTAATGCTAGAATTGAAATTATTTTGTTAATAATGAGTTTAAGAAAATATTAATGAGAGAGAGAGAGAAGTGAAAAAAGTAATTTTAACTGAATTAGAAAATAAAATTAATATTAATTTAAAATAAGGAAATAAAAATTAATGCAAATAAAATAATGAACAATGTTTACAATAATGTTTAAAAATTTATTGATCAATATATAATATTAATTTACAAATTTAACGCTTTTCTTATGATAAATGATAAAAAGTTAAATTAATTTTAGAACTGACAACAAATTAATTTTGTTCATTATTTTCCGAACAATCAATTTCACATATCAAATTTAATTAAGTTTTGCCGATGTCTAAAATTTGATTAATTTGTCTTTTTTCACGTCTCTGTCAAATTTGTACGGTACATTTATGTACAACTAATTATTTAAAGTGTTTTAAATTTGACTCGTGTATTTAACAATATTTATGCTATCGGTGCACTGGCTGTTAAAATGTTCTGTGTCGCTTTCTATAATTATATATTATACCTTTTATTGAGTTTTCTAAAATAATTTATTGATGCAGATTATATGTAATCAAAATAATATTTTAAAATTAAGATGTACAGCATTGTTGCTATAAGAATATTTAAATTAAAAAATATATATGTGTTATTTGATAATACGAATTAAATTTTTAAAATTATTTATACATTATAAAATAGGAGATATATTTATTCTAACTATTTAAAAAATATGAAATAAAAAAAACAAAAATATTTCAGAGAACATTTCATATTTCTATTATCTATTCCATATATCTATTTAAGAAATATAAAATAAAAAAAATAAAAAAATTTTCAGAGAATTTTAAATTTCAAATATATTGCTGTGAGATACTCTAAAAAAATAAAGGAGAGAGAAAGAGAGAGAGAGGCATGTATACAGTTTTCTTCACTAATTACTACGTAATGTAACATTTCTGCTATTCTCGTTTGCAATATTTCAATTTTATTTTTATTAAGACATTGTGTAGGCGTCTTTGCAAATAAAATATGATTTATATAAGTATTAATATACATAATATTAAGTATTAATATTATTTATTAATATTATAAAATGTGATTTTATATAAAATAAAATATGATTTATATAAGTATTAATATACATAATATTAAGTATTAATATTATTTATTAATATTATCTGTTTAGATATTTATTAATAAATAATACTGTATAAAAATAACTTATATAATTATTTACATAAAATTTTTATATATAAATTCTCAATTATAAATATTTTATTATAAATATTTGAAGCAAAAGTTTTAAAATAAAATTTCCAAGATATTTTATATGCACAAAAATAGTATATACAGACGTGATTACGCGTAAGAACGATCGGATTAAGATTTGAGATCTGTCGATTTTGTGGATAACGTGTTACGTAAATTGCGAAGTCCAGTATGTCGATAAGCTTACACTTGATCCAATAAAACACTGTAGATTCACCTTTTCCAATAATAATACTCATTGTAACTAGTTCAATTTTCATTTGCCCTCGCTTTGTTAACCAGATATAACATTAAAGCTCTAAGAGTGATTAATCGTTAGCTCTATGCACAAAAAAACTACTGAAAGTTCTATTAATCAAACAATGTTTCTAAATTACTTGTAAAATGAAGATAATTAATATGACACTTCGATGAAAAATTGTTGCTTGAAAATTGACTTAATTAAATCTTTACGTACTGTAATTTTACGTTCCGAGCTTACAAAGAGGTCTTGTCTTCTCTATTTTAACATCAACCTTGTTCGACTCGTAAAATGTCGTGTCTTATCTCTTATCTAGTTTATTTTAAAAATGTTTGCTGTGAAAATTTCTCTGAGTGCTTTTTTATACCGGACGAATTCATTATTTTCACGAATTGCTTAAGGCAATAGCAATATTCTGCTACGAGCTAGCTTATAATAATATATCTTTCTATTTTTGCAATAAATTATTATACAAGTTGCAATCATTTTTTTATCATTAATACCGACAAACATTTCATTGTACAAATGTAAATTCAACTAAATTTCTTACAGATAGAATTCAGGAAAATTTGCGAATTTTATAAATTTCCATCTTTTGACGTGACTGTTATTACGCTCCCTAATTATAATTGGATTTTAGTTGGGCAACCTAATGATTCTTAAGGATAACTAGATGAAACGAGCTTACTTCACGAGGAGGCATTTCAAAGTACAGTTTGCCATTAACAAATCTAGGGTCTCGTAGGCGTCAAGATTGATGAAGACTTGAAAGTTTAAATCAGTCATGTCTCGAAACCAGATTAACTCATTGCGAACGAGTGCTGACGACTTATATTACGTTTGTCTTCGCTTTTCGTTGACAAATAAGACGATATAAAATTATACAGATAATGCATATTCAACATTGTCTTAAGAAAAGACAGTTATTTTATTATTTAACTCAAGATGTAAAATATAAATATAAAATGTCACATAATTACCGTTTGCCCTTTACTATGCTCGAAATTTTCATCAAATTAAAAATAGCAAGTAATTTACTCAATATTAAAATTCTGAGTAAATATACAAAGCAATGTTAAATTAATTTTGTGGAAAGAGATCGTTATATAACATATAAATTTTTCTAAATTTAAGTGTATTCATGTAAAATAAGCGCAGATGCTAATTTTTTAAATTATTTATAAGAGTATCCTGATATATTAAAATGCTATTTTAAAATACTATTTTAAAATAATTTATAAGAGTAAAATGTTATATTTAAGAAAAATATAAATTTTTTCACTGAAAATTAATTCAGTCATACGTGTCGCATGAAAGTTATTTTAATATTACTGCGAAAATATTATTTTTCTCGTATATGTCATTTGATTCAGGAACTTTGAGGCATCTGCAGCATAGTTTTCAGTTTCTTGCGGAATTGAAATTCCGTACTCCCGAGAAATCGAGGATCCCTCGGAAGAAACGAATCGTATTATCTTGGACAAGTTTCATGATGTGGTCAGCAACCGCTTCCTCCCAATTTACCTTTCAACATTCTCTTTCCCCACAACGGTCTATACTCTACATAATTCTTTTATTATCCTTGCATGGGTCGGCAAATCTGCCACGCACAATCAGCTGTGGGCATAGATTTCAGAATCTCGTTTATGAACAAACGCGTGCGATGCAAAGTCTTCGAGAAATGTGAAAGATATTTTACAAGCATCGCCTAAAGGGACTTCAAATAATTTCCCTTGATGTTCAGAAAATAAAAGTGCAAAAATAAAAACGAAGCTCAGAAATATCACAATCTTCGTTTGAAGAAACGATTATATACAGCTATATTTTAATTAATTATTCATACCTTCGCAATAAATAATATAATGAAACATTAAACAAATCTTTATAATTATATAATAATCTTAATAATTATACACATATATGTATATATTTTAAAAAATAAATAAAAATATAATTTGTAAGTATATATAAATATAATAATTTTAATATAATTATTATAATATTATAATTATTATATTTATATTCTTACATATGTATAATTATATTTTTTATCTTTACTTATTAATTTTTGAAATACATATTAGTATAATTTTCAAAATTTAAGAACTTTGTGCTCTTATCACATATACAATTTATATGTTTATATGCTGTTACAATCATTCCTGATGCATTAATTTCTAATAAAAAAGAAAATAATTTTTAAAAGACATTACAAACACATTGATATGTACGACGCATACAGTTTTCTTAAAAAGAGAATAATAAACGGCGCAAAATGTAAATTCTCTGCTTTTAGCTTGCTTAAATAAAATATATGTAAATGAGAAAACTTTTCAAAAATATTTCGAGAAAAGAACGTTAAGTTATTACATGCGTAATTTATCTTGCAGATGTAATAAAAGTACCCTTAGAAAAAAAAAATCCATTCCTTCGTGCCCCTTCGAATAAAATTTGTGTTTTATATTTTTTTCTCTCAATATAAGTATAAACGAGGAGGCTGTCGTAAACATTGTCGCGAGGAAAATATCGACAACTGGGACAAAGCATTCAATCTCGCTGCAGGATATTATCGTTTTGTAATAACGAATAGTTATATAAAATTTAAATAGAAAAAAATTGATTTTAGCTAATCAAATAGAACGCTGCAATAATTAATCATACAGTTGCGTATAATGCTCTTAATTTATTCGTAATATTTTTGCAATGTTATTGAAAAAATGTTTAATTGAAAAAAGAGTTAATTTTTGAATAATAATAAAATACTATTTCTTTTTAATCAAATATATATAGAAATATCAATAATTTTTTAATTGTGAATTGTAAGAAAATCTTTAAATTTTTTTATAATTTTAATTTTATTGGCGTAGAAAGTAATATAAAGAATACTTTTAATCAGAAGAATATTTAATTTTTTACAATTTGAATTGTGTTGGTGCAAAAAATAATGTAAAGAATGTCAGTTTTATATATATTTTCAATTTTTTTAATACGAGTATTACATTTGCGTTATTGTTATATTTGCATCAATTTTTTTTTTATATATTCTTGTCATGAATGTTATTAGTTTCATATAGATGGATCGAACGTTTCACTTCGAAGAATAGCGTCACTCATTCATGTTACAAGCAACAACACAAGAAGCAAACCTGAGCTTTCATATTCTTGCCACACACGCCAGTGTAATCTTTCTTACACAAGTATTGACATTGTGTCTATGAGACGACGATGCGAAACAACATTTCGCGAGTCTAATGAGTTTTAAGTCAATTTTGCTTAAAACGTGACGGAAATATTTTACATAGATAGGATACATAATCCTGCTCTTTCTCGCATACTTACTATTTATTTCTATAATATACATTATATTATTTATATAATGTTACACATATCAGCGCGTCAGAACATGAATACAGAACATGATACATGAATTATTAAGATACTCAACGGGATCAATAATTTAATAGTAGTTTAATTTAACTTACTATTTATTTCTATAATATACATTATATTATTTATATAATGTTACACATATCAGCGCGTCAGAACATGAATACAGAACATGATACATGAATTATAAAGATACTCAACGGGATCAATAATTTAATAGCAAACTATATCTGTTAAATCTCGTGCAAAACATTAATTTTATTTTCCTCGAAAAATTTCATTGCTTATTGATTTTTACTTCCATTCCGCATGATTTACATTAGCATTTTCTACGTGATATCGTTCGTTAAACGAACTTTTCATTTTAATTTCTCATTTCCTTAAATGCTTTACGACGCAAATGAAAAGTTCTTTTCAATTACGAGGCAATTACGAGCATTATCGATTGGTCGTCGAGAGAAGAAAAAACATCGTAGAAAATTAGAATACTGTTTGCGATGAAATTACAACTGAAAAAGTCACGCGATGAGACAAAAGGCACCCATAGGATTTCAACGTGCTCGATATGACGTGTATATATATTTAAAAAATCCAATGGCCTATTTTAAAATGTCATAAAAATCCAAAAGTGCGAAGTTCATTCTATTCATGGACTCCACTTGTCGCAAATCCACCAAATGGATATTTATTTGCGATTTTCTATGCTTTGATCACGTATTGCTTGTTTTATTCCGATTGACCGACCAGCGCGAATGGAAATTCATGATATATACATATATGACCGGACTTTGCAACGTTCAACAAGTTGTGCTTTTCAATGTCTGCCATTTGCCACATTATAAAAATTTTATTTCTGCATTTGTAATATGCAAATTCTGAACGCCGTACATGTTTGAATAATGATTTTAAAAAATGATAAGCTGATACGGTTGTTATGTACATATTTATATACATATTTGTTATATAGATATGTGCATATATTTGAATTATAATTTAAAAAATTTAAAGCATATATTAAAGCGCAGAAAAACAGAGATATATTATTATTATTTTATTAGAATGAAGAATCGACATACATTACCAGAAAAGTTTGCAAAATGTGTTTGTTGACATTCTAATTTACGCGCGAATATTTCGTATGTAGATGAGGTGAGAGAAAAGTCACAGAAGAATTCAAAATATGAGTATTTCTTTTATAATATTCTACAATCATAATTTTGTGACAAATACAGAAATAATCGAATTAATATTTAAAATAAAATATATAAAAGCCAATAATTTTTCAATCATAAGTTAAGGGAAATCTTTAAGGTTTTTTTATATTCAAAGTTTATTGATACAAATAATAATGTAAAGAGAATTTTTTAATCTAAAGAATATTTAAAGCTCTTTACAATTTAAATTTTATCGATGCAAGAAATAATGTAAAGAATTTTAGTTTTACATCATTAGAGTTTTTTTTATTTGCATTATCAATTTATCTTTTTACATTGTTCGCAAAAAATTGCTTTATATGACAAAAATCATTTCAGATATCACAATAAAGTTTTCTTATGATTTCTGCATCGCAGTACTACTATATATATCTATATATGATACCAAAATCGACGAACTGTGTATACGAATAGATTTACAATAGAATACATTCGTTTCATCTTCTGATAAACCGAACCTCCCTGACTAATATACGAAAATATATGCATACATATATTATATGTGTACTATCATCTACGTGATTTTATTTAGAAAAACGTTATTTTCTAATATTTTTTTTTTCCAATTTGTATAGTTATCGGATACATTTTTTTGATCGTTCTTGCGAAATATATTTTTTTAATGGGTAGAGAGTATATATTATTATAAAATATTTTCTTTTCATTTTGTGTCATATTTTTTCGATTATTCTGCGTGCTCCTAAAATAAATTTTTTTATTGTGAAAATACCGGCAAAACGTCCGCGGAGATTCATTACACAACACCGAATATATACGTCTAATGTGAGCACTTAAAGCTAAAGGGATTATGTTGAATTGTTGCACGTCTTTGTCTCTTTTATCATCAAAGCAAGGAAACTTTGTCACGAGGGAAGTCGATATTTTCGCGTAAATTAAATGAAGCACAAAGCGAGCGAAATACCGCAAATTTAACGACACAAAGTAGGGCAGAAGGAATACGCGATGGAGTTAAACCACTCTTAAACATTACCTGACTTTAAGCTAGATTTCAACTTTCGGTCCAAAACTTTAATTGCGATCTGTAATATTAAGATAAAGACAAGTATTATAATACTGTAAAGTTAATGTTTTCTTTATATTCCTGTAAGCGTATAAATGTTTGCAGTGAGATGAAATGCCAGAAACTATATGCATTCCATGGAGTATTACATTCTGTTATGCCTTTCTCACAGATTGCAGCATTTAATTAAATGCAATATACTCGCGCTATTTCCTCTATTTTTCATATGTTTACTACGTGAAGTTACTTTTTAATTAATTATGATATTCCCGATAAAAAAATGTTCTCCAACTGTAAATTTCAAAAAATAATAGTAAAGTAAAATTTGTCAAACAAGGAATTCAATTTTAAAAGTGAAATACAAATTTTTGGACATCCGTATTAACAATAAAACAATAATTTAAGAATTATTTCTAGAAATGCAAAAAGCTTCTAAATAACCCCAGAAAAAAATTTTTATATATAATTGTATATATAAATAATTATATAATTATACATATAATCGTAAAATTATATGTGAAATATGTCTATTTTTATACATAATTATATAAATTTATATATATAAATTATAAAGGTTCATATACATATAATCATGTCAAATTATATATGAAACATATATATTTATATATGAATACTTATTATATATATATATATATATAAATTTATATAATTATATAAAAAGCACTTTTATCTAAAAAATGAGAAGAGAGACGTAATCTTATCGTAATCGAAATGTAAATGTCGCATTATTTCTGACTCGATATTTTACGTAAAAAGTGCTCTTAACAGTTTTCGCGAGAAAATTTCGCGCAGGCTCATTCAATTGATTAAGAAGCCATGGATAATCCTCGGGACGGTATAATTGATTTTCTAAGCGCCGTCTTGGCGCGATACGGCTTTTCCTCTAATTGTTTGACCGTTCACGTCTGTTAATCATCATTGTACAATAGTTCGCACGGCGCCAATTGCGCCTGGTGTTTTTAATTTAATATAGACACGTGCGCCAACCGATGTGGAATGTTTTCGTTTCCCTCGGAACATCCCTTGAGTGCTCGTGGCACTCGAACACAGCCTCTCGAGACTCTCTCGCAATCGTACAAATACGCGCTGATGTTCTTCAATCGCGATCGAAAAGCGCGTGACCATCCGACTGATAAGACGCAAAAAAAGCACACGCGTAGTTATACGAATTTTTTTTCAAATACGACTATTTATACTCTCTAAGACTTCGATCGTATTATCGTAGATCGCGGAAAAGGTTTAGTATTTTTAAAAAGATACTGTTAATAAAAAAAGAGAGATCTCTAGCTCTCTCATATATCAATCATTCTAGGCTGTGGATAAAATTTTTTTTAATTATACTCTGTTTATTTTGTTATACATAAAGCTGGAAAAAATGGTAAAAAGTTTCGTCAAAAAAAAAAAAATACAATTTTATTTAATATTATTTGAGATATAGATGCAGTATGTAAACTATTGTTTGAGCTTGCATCTCCTGGTCGGGTCAGATAAATTCGATTCTATCAAACCTGTCAAACTCGACATCATGGTCAACGATATGTTACAGCGATAACCATTTGGACACGTATATATACATGGAATAAATGCGACGTTCGACTAGCGTATCCTTGCCATTTAAAATCGCAGAACTAATAAATTCAACACTACTAAATAAATGCATAATTGAATCTCTCTTGCACGTGATTCGTTATTCTTCTCTATGGTAGGCTTTTAATCAAGCGCTGATGACTCTTGATAACCTCGCATTAATATACTATGTAAAGTTGATGTGCATTCATGCACATTATAATTTGCTGAAGACATAACGCGTCAGCAAATGTGCTAAATCGATATTCCCATCATAAATTCACGAATGTAGCAAATGTACGATCTAACTACGTCAGTTCGACAAATTGTTCGCATTTAATATATCAAGTTTTCAAAGACTGCAATGTGTATTATTTTGTTGCATAAAATATAATACAATTATGTGAATCAGATTAATATTTCGATAAATACTTTTTAAATAAAATGAACGATAATTTAACTTTTCCAGACATATGCAAAAAGCGTAAAAAAATCATTTGCTTTTCTTATTATAAAAATCAAACAAATCTATTGCATATATAAATCATATGCAATACATATTTGCGTAAATATTAAAAATAAGAAAAGGAACAATTTTGAATAATAGAAAAAGATAAAATTTCTAATATAGGTGAATTGTCGAATAATAAATAAAATATTTAACTCTGTTCCAAATAAAATTGGACTTAAATAAAAATCATTTCCAAATGAGTATTTTTCTATTTTATTTTATTTATGACGATCTTTACTCTAATTCCTTAATTTATTTATTTTCGTGTGATAGCTTATATCTATTACATGAATCGAATTAGTATGTCAGTGGACGCAGTATATAATCTTGTAATGGATCCTTCAATACCCTTGTCAGTTCGTTCATTGAACAAATTTCGCGAAATTCCGTGGCTGTTATCTACGGTTGCTGATCGATTGCCACTAATGATTATCGTATCCGGATTAATAGACGGAGGGTGCAGTATCGCGAAAGAAGAAGAGGTGTTGTTTGACCTACTAATACACGGCTAATTAAATGACAAACAAGGGCGCGTCCGGTCATTCCGGCTATCATCGTCAATTCGAGATTTCGTTGATTAACTTTCGTTCGATCTTTCATCGAGCCAGCCTCTAAATGATTATTTTTTTTCCTGTCGAATTCTTTTACACAGCTGATATGTATTCATAGAATAATAACAAATAGCATGATTAAATATTCTCTCTATTTTTGCAGGAAATTTTTACAATATTAATCCACTTTGTTGACAAACAGAGGAGAAAGAGAATGATCAACAATTTATATACATATTTTATTGGGAAACATGCGCACATCATATTCATGTTATACGATCGCATTAACGTTTATTTCTCAAAACATCGATGTATGAAAGATCGCTTTTACATCGAGTCGATATTTATCACCGATATATCGTTCTGACGAACAATGAAGCGGGAATTCTTTCATCAAAATTGTTGTTAAACAGCCCACCACCGCAATATATCGAATTATTCACGGTAATAACAGTCGATTTTCGCGGTAATATTGCCAAAGCCGTGTCAAAGTGTTCTCTCTTCGTATATGAACGGAAGAATAATCGATGTATTTTCTACCGTGCAGCTCATTACAACAGCTATACAAGCGCACCATGCAATAATTAACGGTTCGCACGCCAAAATTAATAATCTAAACACAATCGTTCCGAAATGGCAAAAATTACAGAATTGGTGGGAATATGACGGCAACAACTACGTAAAGTGATTATAGAGAGAAAAATAGAGCGTGGTCCCCCGCCGTTATATACTGGGAATACCGACAATGACTAATAATTAATATTTAAAGTGCGCGATATGTTTCAGAACGGATCATTCTGAGGGTCGGAAGAGAAACGCAGCTGCGAGAAGAGGATTAACTCACGGACTCTAGTTTAATCCAAGAAGCCGCCATGGAGACGCATGTGAGTACTACTAATTATATTAAATATTTGCACAATAACTGCAAATTACAGACGCACATTATAGTATTTATATATAGCGTTTTTACTGTTTTAATAATTTATTTGGCGGAAGTAACTTTAATTAATATAATAATTATTAATTTGAAATTTATATAAAATTTGTTAATTAATATGAAACATTAATTAATTAATTAATATCTTTATTGTGTATAATATACAGAATATTCAGAAATATATTTTAATATTTAATACACAAATCACTTTCCTTTTACAAACTTTGATAACTATTTTGACAACTGTTCAAAAACAGTTTGTGTTTGTCAAACGACAATTGTAAATCAATTAAAATAAAATATATGGTGTATGTAATAATACAAAAATAACATCATAAAACCAATCGAAAGCAGCAATAATATGAAACACAAATAGCGACCACTTGCTGATGCAATATGAATTTTCACCATTAAAAAATATGTTTGGAAATAATTTCCAGGTCAAAAAATTATAAACAAAATCTTTAATTTTTTATAAAATAAAACAGTAAATGTGACTATTAAAAAACGCGAAAAGCGTAACTGTAGAACAATCTTAACATAAAAATATTTGAGTTTTATAATCTGAATGACATGTCTGTAATTGTAATATGCACATTTTATAATGAATAATTTTGACATTTATTGATTATTTGTTTTTGTTTTTTTCCTCTGAAGCAATATTTATATTTTTAAACTGCGAGAGCAAGAAAATAAATTATTTTATTACAATTTTATTAAATTACAAAATTTAATATTAAATACTACTTTTATATATGATTACAGTCGTATGAATATATTTTCGTATATATAAAAATAATTACACAAAAAATGAATAAAAATATAATATTAAATATATCTCTTATTTGTTTTATACTTTTTTTATATTGTTATTTTTTCATTTTTATTTTAATATTCTCGTTCAATATTTGTCATCAAAAAATCAACATGTCATAAATTTTGCTTCGTACGTCAGTGGTAATGATGAATCAAACGTCAATAATTAAATTTCGATATCGCTTTTCACGTCACTTGGAGGAAATATATGATTGCGTATTTTAAAATTGACGAATAGATTTCAAAACAAATAACAGTTGATTCAGTCATCATTTCATAACAATCTTTTAGGTCAAAACAATAATTGTGCGTACTTGTGATACTTTCTCAAATAAGATGATCTCAAAAAGCTTTATAAAATAATAGAAACAAAATAAATAAAAAAAAATTATAAAGAATAGCTACATAAAAGCCTATAAAACAGTCAGTAATGCAATTTAATTTGCTTTTTTAATTAGGAAAATAATGTTAATTGCCGTAATAATAATAAGTCAATGCAAATATATGCCAGATACATGTTCGATGCCAGTCGACCTTTCAGTTTGTCGATGTCGATGAAAGAGGATCTCGAGATCTTACGATTTGCGTGCATTTGCACCACTGAAATATTTACTAGTGGAATATTTGTGCCAGAATATCTATAAATCTTTGCGGGGAGATAATATTCTCTAAATAAACTTGTTGAAGGCTCAACTGCAAGCTATCAGCAAACTGGCCGGCGCTTTTCTTGATGTGTGCAAAAAACACCGAAAGGGCCAGTCGGACAGATATTTATAGACGCGGTTTTCAGATGGCCATTTTTACACGATGCAACTACGTAATTTCGTTTTCTGAATTTCTTTGCCGCGGCAGAAACTCTGAAAACTTTTGAATATTTAAATTATCAAGGTAAAGAATCTTAAAAGGGGAAAAAAGTGTCACGTGCAGCTGGTAAAGGCTACTTAAAATACTTTCTTCTTTTATATCGGTCTCTTTTCAATTTAGTTTTAAAATAATGCGATATAATTTCGCATTGCGAATCATAATTTCAATAAATTCTGTATGATTTATTTATTTTAAATCTTTATTCAATTTTTGTATTTTTCAAACAAATTCAGAATTTATTTCTTGATTAATAAAGAATAAAACGTATCTGATTTTAATATTTTTAAATTATTTAAAAATAAATTTAAATCAGGATTTGATTACAAATAAAAAATATAATTTATATATATATATATATATATATATATATATATTTAAAATATAATATCAAATATATAAAAAATATATTATTACACATTGAAAAATCTTTATCGAGATTATTTTATATAATAGAATCTTTGAAATTATTTTTTCTTCAAAATAAATTATGTAACTTGCACATATAATGTTTGATAAACTATTTTCTTGAAGAAATTATTTTTATCGTAAGTTTTCCTGTAACAAAATGAATTTGTGTGCTGTAGTCCGACGAGATTATACTTAATCATCAAGATCACGATTGTAGTTATCTTTATGCTATGAAATGCGTTATTATGCAATTTATCACGAAAATTACATGTAAAGAAGGTTCCAAGTAATTTATGTCAAAACAATTATGCTATTTTCAACTCTATTGCATTTTCGTTGCAACTCACATTCTTTCGTTCGGCAAAATCAAAATTGCATTCATGCGATGTCAAAATTACATTAATGTGATATTGCTTGCTATTAATGTGACATTTCATTAATGTCACATTAGAATTAATGTCGCTTTAACGATTATAATATATTGCATAATATTACTGACCGAAGAAATCTCAGCTTTAACATTTACGAATTTATTTGATTGTTTATAATATATATTTTAAATAATCACAAAATTAAGGACGATGATTATATTTTTTCACCAATTATTTAAATTATAATAAGTGTCAAAGTCCTTTATTCTTGCTTAATCAGAAAACATTCGAGTCCTGCGAATTTTTTTATCTTCAAATTTTTATTTGAAGGTAAGATAAGAAGAACTTTTCCGAAAAATAAAAAAAAAACGTCGTGCTTCTGATTCGTTCCGATATTTTATTATCGACAGCTTATTACGAGATGTATCCGTTTCTAATAATATCTGTGTGCTTTCGAGAGCAGACGCGAGTCCCCAACGAGTTTTTTCCAAGCTCGTACAACGTATTTTTTGCACGCATGTACGTAATGGATATAACAGGATTTTTTTCTCTTCGTGAACGAGAGTTTATACGCGAAAGCTTTGCGCGGATCATAAACTATACTATCGTTAAGAACGGCAAAAAGTAACCCGTGTCCTACATTTTCCCATATGCGGATTTCCTTCATCGCAGGAAAACAAACCCTTTGCTTTAAAGTGCCCTTTGCTATGCATGTATTCGCTAAAGTCCGCACTCTTCGAACGAAGTCAAAGCGAAACTTCAACCTTTTCGAGCGATTGTCGGTTTTGTTCAATAACAAATTTCCCTGACACTTCCTTGCCTTTGAGACAGATTTGTGTACTGATTTTATTCACATCATGTGGTCCAATCTTATACTCGAAGAATTCGGAGAGTGACTCATCGCTTCTCCTAACTTTTTAATGCGTCCAAATAAATAATCCGACTCTCTTTCCTCGGAAAAGCTTTTATATCCCCGAGGTACAGATGCAGATTGTCGTGAATTTATATTTTATGCCATTACACTTTTGACTAACTGTCATTTATTTGTCACGTGTGCATTAAAGTTAGGAGAATGAATCGTGTAACTCCGGTATATCGTTTATCTACTTTTCCCAAAGGGTTTGAGGACGCTTTACATGTAATATGTATAGCATGTACAGAGTTTGCTGTACTTTGTATAAACTGTTACTGAGGAAATTGTTATGTAATAAATTTTTGGTATATTACAAAAATCTTTTACATACATACATACAAATACAAATATACGTTAGAGAAATCTTGAATATATTTCCAGGATATGTTTCTTTCTCTCCCTTTCCCAGAATGCATTTTCTACATTTTTCGCAATTTTTATATACGACCTGCTTACGAAATTGAGATAAAGCTAGGATACAATTATTATCGTATATACACAGTTGAAAATTTTCTGTTTTTAACAGATATCACATGTCCCAAACGGTCCACAAAAAATTTTGTGTTAATTTAGCATAATATGGATATGCTAAATAAAGACGCAAATATTGTGTTAATATTTTAGCACAAAATAAATGCAAAACTTCAAATAATTTAAAATAAATTTTGTGTAAAATTAACAAACTTTGCATGTAAAAATTAACAAATAATATATTAATTTTAGATTTTATAAAGCAGATTTAGACACTAATAAAGCAGAACATATTTATTGTGTAAAATTAAAAATGGATATACCATACATTGTGTTATTTTTACATTTTTTTCAGTTGTTTTAATAATTTAACATTTAAGTTCAATTAACAGAACACTTATATGTTAAATTAACACATGAATGTGTTAAATATTTAATACAAAAATTTTACCGGAGACCGGTTTTAACAAGAAAACACAAATTTTTCTACTGTGTATAATTCACGGATAATGCAAAGCGGATATTTTGTCGAAAGGGCTAATTTGAAACATCGGGAGAACGTATATTTCGTGTCTTTCTGACACGAGGTATCGGCAATCGACGTTATTGATAGTCGTCGTATCTCAAACGCTCTCGACAATGCGACGATAAACGTCCTCTCGGCAGAAAAAGCTCAGGTTCGAGCTTTCGAGCGAAATCCAGAGGCCAATAGAGAGGCTAACTTTCCGTGCGGAATGACCGTTCATTTGCCAACCGTAGAGGAGTTTTCCGACAGATATAATATATATATAGATATATATATATATATATATATATATATATATATATGGATGCTCGTTTACGTCGTATATGTAGCGAGATGAGGATCCGTTTGTAAGTTATATATACGGAGGTATAAAAATATATTTCTCTCGACAAGTGAAGTATAAATGCACCTTTTCCAAGACAGTGCGTCGCGTTTGACATATTTGCGTTTGGGACTCGTTCGCTCAAATATATATATATATATATATATATATATAAAATTACACGCGGAAAGTTGGTAAATAAATTAATTTTCTCTCTATATGCAACAAAATATATGCGCATTTAGATGCTGAAAGAGAGACTTAAAAAGCGGAAAAATATGGCTTCGGATACAATTTTGTCAGGTGAAATTATTATCTTATGTATGTTATATTGTGTGAAACGACGAGAAAAAAATTTATATTCCTGAAAGATATGCATATATAAATTCATGCAATATGTTTCTTAAAGTTGTTCTTTTGGAAATTATTAGAAAAATAACGACAGTATTCTCTTTTTTGCTCTGTTACGGTTCGTTGAAACTCTTTATGAGAAATTTATATAATCCACACATTACTTTTTCCATATAATAAAAACGAAGAAAACTTTTTTATAGCTTGTGCTCTCTATTAAGGAAATTATGTAAAGAATAAATCTCTGAAATAATGTATTTTTAAATTTTTCTCCGAAACATTATTTGGTCAAAATTGTAACCCTATATATACTATGTTAAACATTAATTTTTATTGTACAATTTTTATTTAATTTTCATCATTTTTTTAAAATTATTTTTTACATTTATTGTAGTTATTTCTGCGAGAAGAGATAATCTGCCAAGAATTCTTGCGTGCACATTTATCGCTTTACAAGAATTAATTACAATAATTACACTGATAGTTTCATCAGCGTAAAAGTGAAATTTGTAGTATACGGAACGGCTAAACTACCCTCGAAATTATCCTCGATTGTTGCGGGAATAAATTAACACGAATGTAGATGTAAGATAAAGAGGAATGCGCTGGCCGGAAATTGTCGCGATGAATTATCCGCGAAGTTTATTTTGAGCAAGCGACCTAGAATAGTTGTGTATACGCGGGATGCATTTTATGGGATAGAGCTCTTGCTTCTATCTACGGTAGCGTGGAAAAGTCTGACGGAAAATAAACAATTTTATTGCCTCGTCAAAGTATCGTGGAAGGTGAACGCGAGAGAAGAAATGTGCAGTGAACTATTGAAACCATTTTGAAAGCTTTCCAATGGGTTTCTATGAACCAAAAGCTCGAAACTAGTAGCCATAAATGAAGGCAAATCACCTGAATTTCTTTACGAGGATAGTTGTAAACGTGAATATGTCATTCTTATATTAATGTCATTCTTATATAAAATCCTTTAAACCTTTTTAAACTATTACTTTATCCTCTTCACATTGATAATAACAATTGCTAATATATAATACGAATAATAATTTATAATACAATATTATTGCGATAAACTCTTGAACTCAAATAAGCTCTGCGATATGATATATAAATTATTCATGAAAGTGATATTGATATTTTAATTTCTATATAGGAAGCGTTGTCTAATAATTTATGTATTTATAACAATGCTGTTTTGCATATTAGTTTGCAGTTTTAATAATCGGTAGCCATATTGTGGGGACAGATCATATTATTGATCGCTAACAATTTTTGTCGCTTGATAAAAATATTAGTGAGATAATAAAAATATTTTTAAGAGGGATATCAGCTTTGATAATGCGGTTTAAAATATCATTGTTGAACTTAGGCAATAATTAGACGCTAGAGAAAAAAAGTGCAGAAAATAGATGCAAGAAGGAGTTTTCTGTGCGCTTGTACAATATTACGATATAATTAGATATTCTAATGCAATAGTGCAATAATGTGCAACTCGCGATTTCAAAACTTGCAACAAAAAAGCGCATCGATGCAACGTAATGCAACGTGGAAATGTAAAGTAAGATAATATGAAATATTTGTGATCGTTATATCTAATGTTTGTTAATGATAAATTTAATTTCGAGTCGTATATGTAATGCCATAATTTGAAATTTCTATAATTATCTGTGATTATTTGAATTTTTAATTATGTATTTTGTTTATCTTTTCTTTCATTTTTCTTTTTTTTCGAATATCGGAGACTATAATTGATTTTATTTTGATTCTGCAAAATTATTTCTGAATATTGGAAACTTCTTTTTCAACTACTTGTAATTCTTTAATTGCAATTATTGGAATTATCTTTCTTTGATTATACTGGCAAGAGTTTCTTCTGAACAGTGATTTTTTTCTCGCAAATTTTGTTAATTACATACTTTATATGATTGATTGAATACTTTATGAAAATTTATATCGTCTATTTGACCTGAATTTATTGTTTCCTATATAAGTATACATATTTTTTTATTATGCTACTATCTCGAAGTTATCTCAAAGAATCTCTATTATATTAATTAACTTATGATAGAAATAAGTTCTAATGTATTAATATAAAGGATTGAAGGGACTGAGCTAATAAAAGTCGGCGCGTCGGAAATAAAAACGTAATAAATTTGTGTGTTTAACTGAACAAACAAAGAATAAATACACACATATAAAATTATTGCGTTTTTATTTCTGACGGTTCTTATTATTAAGCCTATTTTCTTCAATCCTTTATATTTATATTATTTGAGTATAAACATTGAATCTTTCTTTTCTCAATTAATAAATTAGTATTAATGCAATTTCTTCGATTTTTTTCAAATTTCTAATAATGTCGATATTTGCAGCAAAATATGTATACCTATACGTTATACGTAAAAGATTATATGTTATATAATCTTTTACGATGACCAATATAATTTATATAGACGTATATAAAAATGTTTGGTTTTATATCTTGAAGATGTGAATCAATAGAAAATAATCATGAAAATGGCTGGAACAGAGTCAAAAGTTTTCACAAGATAGAACGTACAGATAATGCATATTCATTATTTCCAATGTCTTACAAAACATTTTAATTATTAAAATAATAAAGAAGGAGAAAACGTAAAAAAAGAAAATAAATATTCGGAAATTATGCAACACATTTTTTTTATCGGTTCTTTCTTAACTGCACAATTTGTATTCTTTTTCTTTTCTTTTAAAGTATGAGTATTTTTTTAATTACAAAAAGAGTAAAAGAAGTATGAAACGATACAATATAAGGGAAAATTTCATTAGCTTTATTCATGGTCACCGCAATTTAATTAATCTTCTCTACCTCTATTTATACAATATCATAATATTATGATATAAATATAAGAGAAAGAAAAATTTTAATTAACTATGATTACGTGTTAAATAATTTTGCATACTACGAACTACGATACAATAAGCTATACGATGCTATTATGCTAATGAAAATAGAGGATGGTGAATTACTTTTTAAATATTAAAGCTTTATTTTGAGATAAAAATCTGTTGAAAATAGCGATAAAATTTCTGAATATATACATTTATATATAGGTATATTGTTCAAATAAATGAAGTAGATAAAGATCTAAAATATTTTTAGTGTAAACATTTAATCTTGTCATATATTTTTTTCTTTGTTGCAAAAAATGAATCGTAGAATTTCTCGAAAATATTGTAACAGAAAACAAATGTAAAATACAATCGAAGATATCAACTTTGGCAAGCTAAAAATCACAAATGTGTTTATCCGAAATAAATCTTTGATTTTTACGTGAAAACAGACACGAGTTAACATTTTCCATACATTTTACATATATTTTGACGTTTTAATATACCGATTTTGATACGTAAATTAAATACAGAGACTCGAAATATTTGTGCGATAAACGGTATCTCGATTTAGAGCATATGAAATTGTTTATTTAACTTGACTTTATTTAATGAATATTTTATCTGAAGTATGAAAAAAGTCTACATATAAAATATCAACAAATTAATTTGTATCCATTACTAACGTAAAGGGAGAGAGAAAAAGAGAGAAAATTTTTAAATAATCTCCGATTCAGTTCGTATTGTTCGGTTTGTGTAGATATGAAATTATAAACGAATAAAATAAAAATTTAAAAGTGTTACTATATAAATAAATGGAAGCATCATTGTATCAAAGTGAAATAGTACAGCAACATAACATTATTTAATCTTAATATTTGCCTTAGGGATCATTTTATATTTCTATTGAATTCCCTTCTCCCTTTGTTTTATCGTTAGATATGCGCTTATGCTTTGCTCTTAATAGATTTTCTCTTACAGCATTATTCCCCGGGTGATCATATATTTGTTACTATACTATCAAAATAGAGATTTAAGATACCTAAATTCCGGAAAGATATAGGACGAAGTCAGATTAATAATTAAAATACGAGCTTTAAAAACGAAATTTATGAAATCGAATTGCGCAATCAGAATTTACTTTTAATTGTCAATATTAATTCATATTTTTGTTGAATTCGTTTCAGAGACATGGTGACATCGACCGGATCCAGAACCTGATGCTCGAAATATTGAAAACGGAATCCGAACGCTGTAAGCACGGAAATATATTGGGAACAGGTAAGCAAGATAGTATTTGAATAATATTTCCAGAAATTTTAATGCGCGAAATATTGTCACGCTTTAATTTATTGATATTTCAGCGAGAGACGAAGAGAGAAAGAGATAGAGAGAGACACGTTTGCGTGTTTCACGGCTGACACAATTAAGCATCCGTTTAGTAAAACTGATCACCATATGCACGAATGATCTTAAATTGCCGTATTTAATCGCCTGCTTCGTGTTAGATCATTTATAATCGTCATGTTAGCACATACTCCGATCACTTCTCGTGTCATTCCTTTATTACGTAAAACGATTGATCATTGGATATCTCAAACGATATGGCATTTTGATTAAATTTTGTTATATTAGTCGTAAATAAACACAATAGGCAAATTACGTTTAATTATGTTGGAATTATGTTGAACGTGACGCAATCAAATTAATCAACATTCTCGTAATAGAATCGTAAATAATATTATACATATATTAATTTCTCAATTATAGGGAAATTCATTCAATTAACGATATCTATTTCTTACCATATTTGTGTTTATTTAAATTAAATATTATTATTGTGTTTATTTAATTAAGCATTGTTACCACATTTATATCCACTCTTAAAAGGTATATTAAATCGATACTCGTATGTATCAAAGTCAAGCCTCTCGCAAATTCCCAAGTTTATTGTTGCTTTTTTCCTGTGAATACATTGATTTTTTCAAAAAATAAAAATTTACTTTGATAAAAATATCCGTTACTTCGATACAATTACAGTTAATAGTATAAATTAATTTGTTCCAATTTAATCTTTTAATTTTTTTTACAAAATAAATCTAAATTTCAATATTGTTATTATTTCAATTAAAGAATTTTATTTTGCAATATTTATTAACTAATATACGACGTAAGGAAATCAATAGCGCGTGCTTTATAATATTTTAATCAGTCGCGCGAGATGTATCGATTTAAAAAAATTTTCGACATCTTTAAAATTATGACAAAAATTGAGAGAGAGATGTTAAATTTTTTTTAATTTTTATCGCAAGCCAGTTTATGTATTTTTGTTTTCGAGAGGCAAAATAATTCGCACCGTCTATATTGACCGACAAATTTGCGGCAAATAAATAATTGAAAATAAACACACTCACAAGCGACAAATTTGCATAATGCAGAGACTGGAAAGGCCGAGATATGATGCACACGCGCAACGCATAACAAACTCATGTCAAGCGTTCATATACACGTGTCGCGGCTCACATTTTGCGTGTGTACACACGCGTGTGAACAAACAGTGCTTGTATACATGTATAGAGAGAGAGAGAATGTCTCCGGAGCAATTAATGTCATAATTAATCTCGCATCATGATGCGGGCTTGTTTAAGCAACTCGGGCGAAATCAGACGATGCAGTCGATATGCCGCCGCTAATTACACAAGTGACATTTCGATTACGAAGCTTAAAGCTAAACGAGTTTCGTGCGGATTTTTTTTTATTACGTCTTTGTATAATAGAAAGTTTTATATGTATGTGTATATGTAGATATATATATATATATATATATATGTTGCTTAACGCGCGTTACATCATCTTATTTACTGAAAAAAAAATTGTCAACTACTTGACTAAATCTTTCAACTAAATAATATTTTGTTAATTAAATATGTAAAAATATTTAAATTAAATATAATATTAAATCTAACAGAACGTATATATTTGACTTAAATACTAATATATGTTCAATAACAAAATAGAAATTTAGCGAGAGGTTGGTCACTAGTTATAGTGTACAAAAAATTACCCTTGATACGGATTACCTTTAAATTACCTCAGATTACCTAATACTACCTCAGATTACTTAAGCTTACCAAATATTACCTTAAATTGCCTAAGATTACCTTAGAATATTTAAAATTACCTCAAATTTTCTAAGATTACCCCAGATTTTTCCAAATATCTTCGAGAACATCGATTTATCAATAATGTTCACTAACTTCAAAAATTCAAGATTACCTTAGATTACCTCAGATTATTACAGACTACCTTAAGAATACCTAGAATTACCTACAGATTATTTGATATTACTCTTAGATTACTTAGATTTCCCATTAGGTTACCCAAGATTACCTAAGATTACTATAGATTATTTAGAATTACTAAAAATTACCTTGGATTATCCAAAATTTCCTTTGGATTACCGTTGAATTACCTAGCCCTTGTACGAAAAATTACCTCAGTGACCAATCCCTCGTAATTTAGTTGAAAGATATAATCAACAATTTTTTTTCTTTCAGTGTTTATTTAATGGTAGTTATTTTATTACTCTACGCATCCGGATATATTTCAACACACGTATAAATATTTTTCAATTAATAACGCGCAGGATAATCAAGTGCATTAACTGTAAGAGTCTTTTTTAAAAGCTTTCCATTCTCCTTCAAAGCCTTGCATTCTCACATAGTTATACTTAGTTATTTAACTGACAGAGAACGCTTTAACTCGAGAAAAACTGGAGTTAAAATGAAGATAATTACGAAAAAGCTCCAGTAAATTATTTTAATGTTAGCGGCTGTTAAGAAGCAAAGTGTTTAAATGCAGCTTGAGAGAATAAAGGATCGAAGAAAAAAGCATCGCGATATAAATTCTAGCCATCACACAACCAGGAGTTAAAAGTCCACTCTTAATAATTTGCTGTTTTTTTTTACATAATTCAGTTTTGTCATTATACATAATTGACAGCACCAGGATTTTAAATTTTAGGTAGCACTTGACTCAAGCCAGCAAACTTTTTTTTATTAAATAATATAATATCTTCTACCGCGTTTTTATCAAAAGTATCATGTACTTTTTCCATCTTTTTTTAAACATTTGTTTTTTATCTTTTATATAAGTTGGACTAGAATTTTGTTTCATAATTTATTTTTAATTTATATATATTTATATATAATATATAAATATAATTTTTATATATATTTAATTTATATAAAAATTGAGATAGAATTTTGTTTCATAATTTTTCTAAATTTATATATGTATATACGCTCTCGCGTATATATATATATAAATTAAAAATAAATTATAACGTAAATAGACAAAATTAAATCATAGTGAACAAAAAAGCAAGAGGGTTTCTTAAACTCGCATTAAATGTTTAAAGCGCGTAATTAAAATAATACGTAAATAAAGTAATGCCGTTGTTCACGTCTCTCCGAATCATTTCGTGTCATCATCCAAATTCGAATTGGAATCTCGGCTTTGCAAATCTTATTAGCTCGAAGACCAATAAATCCGACACCGATCGGAAGGCTTCGCCACGACTTCGAATGCAGCTTGTGTACTGCAATGTAGATAGTGCATCAGCGGATGAACAGTACACCTGGTCTTGTAATACGCCGCGTACGTGTATAATGAACCTCGATAATACTGAGCATATAGCATTGTTTCGTGCAAATCTGGTAATCCTGCTGCTCCACATAGCCGTTCGTATTATAGATACAGAGCACACGCAAACGCGATATACATATAATATATACACGAAAACGACTAAATGCATTTCCGTTCGCACATGTCTGCCTAATGAATTGCTATAAGCCATGTTAAACCTGAAGATTGCTTGTCCAACTGGAAGGGTGATGTTCTCACTTAGCTTTGAGAATAGCGTAACTTCCATATACGCAATTTATGCTAGCTTACGGCAATGTTCAAATACAAAGCATATTTAATTATCACGCGTGGAAATACTTAAATATAATTAGATCTACATGTATTGTATTTTATCATATATCAAAGAACAGAAACATTATTTCCATCGAACCACGATATTCATAATTATTCGTAATACTGAAATAGTAGATATCTAAATATATATACATACGTTGTATATTATTTAAAGAGAGACTGAGAAAGATATATTTCAATTTGTTAGCAATTTTATACACTCTTCAAAAGAATTAAGAGATAAAAAATTGTCCAAAAAATAGGCAAATTTTAAATAACCGTAACTTTGTTTCCAAAAATGATAATTTAAATTTAAAAAAAGAAAAAGATTTTAAAGCTTTAAATCTCTACTTTCGAAGGGTCATAGCTTTATTATTTTCTTCAATTCTGATATTTTTTACATACAAAAAATGACGAACATAACGAAATGAAAAATTTTCTTCTCACTTTGTAGAAATGTCGCATACATAAAAAGATTTGAATAAATTTTTTGACATTTTTACGTTAAAGCCTGAAGTTTTCCCTGCAAACTCGTTTTTTTTAAATTTAAATTTAGATTTTTCATTCAGTTATCGCAAATTGTAGAGAAAATGTCATTTTTACTTTGATCATTTATAACTCCGTTAAAAATCATTGTATAACAATTTCAAGAATGGATTCTTAAAGATGAATAATATGATATAGACTAAATTTTTTTAACTCACGAACTTTTTACAAACAGGTGAAAATAACGAAGAAATTCGCGAGTTTTCTCCTTTTTATTTAAACTTAAAGCTATTTAAAATTTACCTATTTTTTAGATAATTTTTCATCCCTTAATTATTTCAAGGAATATTACATTTGTATATTTTATATATAAAATATATATATATAGTATATACATATTTTATATATAATATTTATAAAAAGTATATATTTTATAAACACTCACGACAGATATGAGCTATTTAAATTATGTGCTCCCAACACATAAAATTGACAGCTCAGTTTAAATCTGAAAATAAAATAAAAATAAAAGTGGAGACAAATATATGCTTCTTTAAGTGTTTCGCCATTAATTCTTGTGCTAATATTTGGGTGCGATTTTGTTCAGGTTGGTGCCCGGAAATTTGGGACGAAATACTATGTTGGAATTCGACAGCACCTGGACAATTAGCAGTTGAACCCTGTCCCTCTTACATAATGGGTTTCGAGACTCGTGTATGTATAGTTTCGCGATTGTATAATTGAATTGATTGATGTAATAATTTTTTTCAGAATCAACATAATTCGCACTTATATTACCGGTTGAATTACATAAGTATACATTCAACATAAAAGTTTTGCGATCGAAACGAATTAATATCAAGAAAGCGCGTCTAAAGCTGCGAGAAACTTAATTAAATTAGTTTCTCGATCTAACAATGTCGTGCTCTGATCTTGCGAGATCTTCATTGATCGATCGGTGAAATTCATTTTTCTGACCCAATTGAGAAATCAGCTGATTGAGATGCCTCCGGCATTCGTCTGACGTCAAAAGTTTTCCAAACGTATCCAAACGCTTCGTCGACAAATTCAACTTCTACTTTTTCTTAGGCAAAACTTTAACAGACGTTTCGTTCATTTCTACAATACTTTTCGGCACTTGTGCTTAGACGTCTTGAAATTCGCGAATTGTAAAATTTTACTCAAGTGTAAATTCGATTGAATTTAAATTGAGATCTGTTGCAACTTCTCTTGTACAACTTCAGATAATTTGTATCTTGTCTGTTACCTTTAAAGTATAAATAACAAACACATTTTTTTCAGGCATTCGCGTCGAAGCAATGTATGCCGAATGGCCAGTGGTACATAAATGACGACACCCACAAAACGTGGAGTAATTACAGCCAGTGCTATCAAGAACAATTGGTCACCGTCCTGGTGAACATGTCGGACATACAGGCGAATAACGTCACTCTTATTAAGGTAAATAGATGTAAGAAGAACGGCATTGATAAATGATTCGGAATTTAGATGAACTCTCTGTTGTTAGAGATTTAGATAATCATGTATGTCAATTGATCGATCGGGGGAATACATTTGCCTTGAGAATAACGGCGGAGATGAAGAGATCAATTGGAATCACACGGTGACGTGACGTCAGTCACTTCGCTCTTACGAGGAAATGAGTGCTGCAAATGACGTTCTGTCCCCGGGTGGGGTCGTCATTGACTCTTTACACAGTCGCGAGTATCCAGGGCATTGTCGTAAAATTAGTTTCCAGACTTGAATAATGAAACGAGCGAGCAGACAAACGAGCCAATAAGTACACTATTATAGTGCACAAGACTATACTTAGTCAAGAAAACCGCGGGTGCTGGAAAATGTTAAGAAGTTTTTTTTCTCCGAGAACTTTCGTGCTGGATTTTTAAAGCCGATAGTCAGGTTTTCCTTCGTCATGTAACGCCTCGTGCAATCAGAATCCTCAACCTGGAATGGATTTTTTTTTTTTTTTATCAAACATCAATTTCTCTTTCCATAAATTTTTCAATCTGCGATATAATTAATATATCTGAAAATAAACTAGATAAAATAAATAGAGAAATTAATGGGGAAAAATAATTCCCTTCTCCAATTTTTGGACGCAGTTATTCAATTTAAGTGCAATGTTACATACATGTACATTTGAAATTCGACTTAAATTTTATGAGAAATTTATCGAATGAAAGTATCAAATGCCAGCGTATTTATTTATCGCAATTTTAATACAAACGAATTCAATTAAAATATATCGTATTCTGTAGTAAATAGACAACCTTACCATAAACATTATATAACGAGAAGCTTTCGGCGATAATTAGAAATGATAACATATAAGAAATAATCTTCTTAAACATTATAAGTACTATGGACATGAAAGCGAATACGCAATAAAATAAGGAATGCCATTAGTGGAAAATTGAGTAGAAAAGAATGTAATAAAGAAGACTAAAAGAATTTATGGGCCATTAATGAAGGAATTTACATACTTAAATTTTGTAACGTATCTTGAATAGAGATCACATTTACGACAGTATTGTTTTACAAAGCATTATTTAAGAGTGTATCGAGTGTTAGATAGAATTATGGTATTTAAAAGCGACACTCACCAGCGCATTAACAAGTTGATTTATTTTATTATTTAATTTGTTATTAAAATCTCTAAAAATAATCAATGCTTATAATAATATTTTATGCAGAAATTAGAGAATTACTTCTTAGTTATTAATATAAAATTACAATTAACTAAAAATTATAATTATAAGGTTACCACCCATATTGATATCTAATTATTTTATTAATTAAAATTGTGAGCAGGTGCATTAGTACTAATTAATTAATTTTTATTTAAAATGCAATTGCGTGTTGCAGAAATTTTTCCCGATCGTGAAAACCATCTCGAAACTCGGCTACACTATTTCGCTATTCACTCTCATCATTGCGTTTTGCATTCTGGCGACTATCAAGTAAGTATAATTATGCAAATATGATTTCAGCGCATGTGATTTTTTAACGAGGCGCCTCGCTTTAAAAATTTTTAACAGTTTCGTGCTTACGTTTCAAAGTATAATTAAAAAAAATTAATAAAGAACATTAACAAAAAAAATTGTCCAACATTTTGTAGAGCATTTTAAAGAGAATATACCTTTGTACTTTCATTTCTTCCGATTGATCATGTTATAAAGTAGAGATTTTAATATCACAAAATCAGATTGAGAAATTGAGTGATAAATTGACAATTCTACATTTAAATTGATAACAAAGTTCGGAAGTTTCGTCCTCGTCAAGTTTCAATTGGGACCAACTTCAAAGTCAGATATCGTGTGTATGTCTCATGGCGCCGCACGAAATCCCGCACATTTTAATCGAAACGGAATTCGCGTTGCCACGTTCAAGTTTGTCTCCCATCGGACGTAGGAAATTGCGATGTTCCCGGAACATATTGCACATGCATCTGTTCGTCTCGTTCGTGATGCGAGCGTTCATGGCGCTGCTCAAGGACCTGCTCTTCGTGTCCGGCATCGGGCTGGCGGACTCTGTGATCAAGGACGACGAAGGTTACTGGCTGGTCAATGAAGAAAAGGAAAGCAATTGGCAATGCAAGATGTTTACCAGTCTGTGGCAGTACTTCATCCTGGCCAACTATTCCTGGATCCTGATGGAGGGTATATATCTACACAATCTGATCTTCTTAGCACTCTTCACGGACGCCAACTCCAGTATCGCGGGCTACGTCGCTTTCGGATGGGGTGGGTAAAATTTTATCTTTAGAAATAATCGATTTCACACATTTATAGATTTATTAATCACTTGGTTTTTATTCATTACTTTGCCAGCTAATAAATTTTATTTTGTTTGATTAATATCTGCAATGTTTTTTAAATAAGCGTTTAATTTAGCTTTTTTTTTTTTTTTTTTTTTTTTTTTTTTTTTTTTTTTTTTTTGAGATTAAACAAATAAAAGATAAAGACTACATTTTTGCTAATGAAAGTCGTGGTGAACCGCAAATACAATGAGAAAGACAATGTATAAATTTGCTTCAAATACTTGGATATCTCTTTTGAAATATGCTGATCGTCTTTGACTGTAAAAGACATTTTTCTAAAAGAAAAATTCTTTGATGTTCAGAGATTTTCTCAAGTGTTATCGAAAACACGACATAGTTCTATACATGAAATATGACATCGTATCGACTGTTGCATCTCTGAACTCCGAAAGTTACATAGCGATGCAAACAACAATGACATACATCACTTCGAGTTATAGTTTACCATGCACATATCCAAACAGCGTTAAATCAATTTCCATCTTGAGTTTCACCTCATTATGTTGATATTTCTTTTGTGACTCTACTATTTTAAAATTAATTTTTAATTAGTACTTGTGAAAAAAGACATTTGTTTTCTACGAGCATGAAAATCACTGATATTCGTCGAAAATACTTCATCAAATTCATTTTCGCTTTTGGAGAAATGTTATTATTAATAAACGTGATGGATTATCTCTGGTAAATTTGTCTCTCTACGGTCGTCACACACAATTTCCTCTTTCAGGTTTGCCAGCTGTATTTATTTTGCCCTGGGTAGTCACGAGGATCATATACGAGGATACGTATTGCTGGACGACCAATGTGAAACCTCTCTTATTTCTCTTCATACGAGTTCCTACGATGCTCTCTATTTTGGTAAGCACTTTAGGGTTGCCAGAAAGAGGTTTGTTGAGCCATAATTAATTCAGTCGCAAATAAATTCGTCACTTCTCCCTGCTCTCACGTCAGATAAATTTCGTCCTCTTCATCAACATCGTGAGAGTGCTGCTGGTAAAACTCAAGTCCACCATGTCGGAGGAAACGCAAAGATACAAGTAAGCTTTATGTGAAAAGATATTAATATACAGGGTGGTCCTCTCATAACGATCGTCATGATTTTGAAGACATAATCTTATGATGTTTGATTAAAATAGTCACAGAATGATTTATCAGTTTTTAACAATTGCAATATAAATTGCAATAATAAAAATTGATTTCTCGTTTGATAAAAAAGCACATTGACTTTTTTAAATAATAGTTTTCTTAATAGTAATGAGAGGACGATAAAACAAATTTAACAAGAAAGAGAGTCTTACTTTTCCTGATAAAATTTTTAGAGAAAAGTGGGACATATACATAAAATTATATTATAAAATTGTATTTTTATATGTAATATTAATATATTTAATATTATTTTAATATAATTTTTCGATTAATTTTGTATATATTTGATATGTTTCGATATATTTAGACGGTGGGCTCGAAGTACCTTAGTCCTGGTGCCACTTTTTGGCGTCCATTACGCGTTTTTTATCGGGATGTCGTACAGCATCGGCGTAAACGAGACCGTAGAAATCGTATGGTTGTTTTGCGATCAGCTGTTTGCGTCTTTTCAGGTATATAATATGCTATTAATAATTACTAATAACGGTAATCTACTTTATACCAAACACCAAACTGTCTTAAAGCCGCAAGAGCTCTTAGCAAACTTCTTAATGACTATCGCATCTGAACTAGTTGAAAGATGATATGCAAGAATTAATTCACTAACACTAAGTCATTAAGTAAACTTTTATTTTCAAAATTCAATTATATGTACACTGAGCAGGACATTTTTTATTTTAAACTTGATTTCCTTAAAAGCATTATTTATTGAATTTATGCAGCTTCATACCATCATTCAATCTTATACATCAAAATTGCATTAAAGGCGGAACCTGTTTTTTTAGATCTATAGTAAAAAATGTTCCTCTATTATAATATTTATTGTACAGAATAATTTTTCTTCATTAAAATTTCAATTCCATATTGCATTTCTTAAAATTATTTTTTTTTAAATAGTATTAAAATAATGATAAAAAATAAATAATATTATATATAATTAATATCATATTAAATATTTTTTTATATTTATACAATTAATACGATGTATACAAGGAAAACTAGTTTTATAAAAATTCGCATTAGAAAAAATCTAATTCACTAAAGATTAAAATGATCGAACAGAAGTTATTTCTACGTTTCCAAAGGGCTTCTTTGTTGCGGTATTGTATTGCTTCCTGAACGGCGAAGTGAGGGCCGAGGTGTCCAGGACGATTCGCAGCATCAAGTGGACACGAGGAATACGATGGGGCCCTCGACCATCAACGCACTCAGTCAGCACGTGTAGCTGCAACAATGTCCCGAAGTCCGGCAATCGACACTCGAGGAAACCCAAATGGTGGAAGTCGCGCTGGAAGGCGAATCCTTGCCTGTTTCAGGATCATGCCATCCGTCAGTCCACCCACTCGATGGCGAGTACACAAGGTGTCCCCTTAAATCCTACGGAACGTCGTGTCCTTCGTTTTGTCCTTGTCAAGTCCACTGTGCTCGATATTTCATTGTTTCACTGCCTGGAGTCTTATTTTGATCCCTTTTTTACCTTGATTTCTTTAATAAGTAACCGATAAACAAAAGACTGCGTCGGCGATTAAATCAATATTTTTGAAAATGTCTGAGAACTAACAAAATACTTTAGATACAGATCTCTGTTTAAATAATTTGAGCGAAATAAAACGATTAATCGAATCTTTAAAAATTTTTGCTATCAATGCTTTTGCATGAATCACATATATTTTACGCTAAACATATATATGAGATATATAAACAAATATAAAAAATAGTAAATTTATATCAAAAATTACATTGCATCTAAATTAAAATATATGTAATCCTTCCTTTTTTTAGTTGATTAAAAAATAAACAAAGAAGGCTAAAATATGTCTCACAGATAAGCTAAAAATAATACACTACGGATATCAGTTAAACGTTGATAAGAGTTTGGCGTGTTCGAGGGCTTAAAGTCCGAGATTAAATCTGAAGTCAAAGTTAAAAAATCGATTAAACGAAGCAGTGAAAGGCTTACGTAATTTCTCATAGCTTATATACATAGCTCAATGTATACATGACGCGATTTACATAATGAAATTTTACGTAATAAAATTTTAGATGTTAGAACGAGAGGATGTAGTTTAGCGAGCAACAAGGATTATCTGGAAACTGCCGCAAACGGCCAGATTCCGCAGCCGACGACGCAAGATCAACGTGCTCATCATACATCGCCCCTGTGCAGTAAATATACAGATCAATCGCTGCTCTCTTTTTGCTCGAACGTAAGTGCGTTTTACACGAATATCTCCTAAGTAATCCCTTAATATAGTTGCCGAAATAAATCATTCTTCCTTCTTTTTTCACTGCACTGTAATGTCTAATAAGTTTTATGTCATTTCAGTTTTATATCATATATATTTAATTTTTCAATAATAATTAATATAATATACTAATTATTATATACTTATAGTAATTATACGCTAAAATATTTAAAATTCATATAAATTGATAAAAATTTTAATTATATAATTTAAATGGAAAGAGATGATATATGCATATAATATACATTTACTAATTGTTTCCTAAAATTTACTGCATGAATAGATGTCTAATTATCTTTTTCGAAATAATACAAATGATTATTTGTATTATTTCCCGTTACTGGGAAATGGATTTCTACTACATTATATATATATATATATATATAAATAAACTATTTTTTTTTCTGTCAGATGTCGGATGCATCAGGACCGAATATCGATAAAATCCGCGATCAACATCGATGGAGCGACTCAGAATGCTGTCATCTCGCATATGAATTGCAGAATCTACAGCAACATCATGGACATCAGTGATAACGCATTCAAACATATGGGAAAATGTCCTGTAAATGTGCATTATGCATCTAAATGCGTTTATTATATCCGAAAACAAAAACAAAAAAACATGAAGAAATTTTTTAAATCTAATATAAATTTTTATATAAAAGAAGAAAACAGAAAAAAAATAAAAGAATCATATTCTTTAGTTTTTTTAATTTCTTAGAGTAGTTTTTTATTTATTATAGAGATTGAGAGTTTTGTTAATTCTTCTTCTTTTACAGGAATATTGTATTATTTATATAGTTATTCGTGTTGTGAATTTTAATTTGTATAAACATAAATATATATGTATAATGTACAGAGAAAGTCGATGTTCGATATTTTACTATTTTAGAGATTCGTTGAAACGTGCTGAAATATTCGATATCTTGTCGATATACCTCAACGTTTTGAAATTCAATACGCCACCTACTATTGTTGCACGTGCTCGGCTCGTGAAAATGTTAAACGTCCATTTATTCACAACGATTTCTATGCACACTATGGTATAAATAAATGAAAGCAGCTTATTAAATTTATAATGAATGCTATGCTGTTACGCGTTGCGAACACCTATTCTATTTATCAATTCTCTTTATATAACTTTCTTATACATAATAAAATATTAAATTTTGCATGACTAGGATACTTTTAAAAGAGAATATTTTATTTAATTAGAATAAGCAAATTCTATGTTTTACATATAACAACATTCAAATTATCAATTATTTCTTTTATTCATTATTTATATATAAATGATATCAATATCATTAGCTTTTTAAATTGATTCGTTACTCGATATATCAATAAAAATGTTACTTAATAAATTCTAATTTTTAAATATATATGTATAAAAATATATGTGCTTGAAAAGTCGTCCTCATTAAGTAAGATATTAATAATATTAATACTGTGCATTGTGAAGAGTGTTATCAATTCTAAGATAAGATTATTTCATTTCAGAAATAAATATTCAGTTAAACATTTTACCTCATAAGCTCTCATTGCATGTATGTAAAATGTGTATATATATATATTATATATATACATTATACATACACATATTTGTATTAAGATCAGCGATGCATATATTTGATATCACAAATCAATTTAATGTAAATTATTTATCGATATATAATAAAGCAAAAAGAAAATTAATGTAATCTTTTCTTAATCACTATTTATACAGTTTTTACAGCTAAGTTTCTATAAAAAAAAAAAAATTTTTTTTGTCATTGTTTAATATATTGAAAAAATATATTATACTGTATATACAAAATGTATATTTTATGCATTATATTTTTTATGTAATTTTAATATATGCACATATTTTTCTATAGTGTAATATCAACATAAAAACTATACATAAGAATGTTGCAATATTTATAACACTCCCTTGATCGGCAATGATGGCATCCAAGAAGAAGACTCCTCGTTTAATTGATCATACTTCAACTTGTTAACAAGAATACTAGTCATAATCTTGTCTACATCATGCGTTTGTCCATAATAATCAACGAACATGCCTTCTGGATCAACCAAGTATATAATAATTGTATGATCCACCTAAAATAAGGAAATATGATGTCATAAAATAGCATACAATTACTAAATTACTAAATTGTTTGTAACTTATATACTAACAATGTAGTCATCATCTTGATCTTTAGGGCCATTACTATAATAAACCCTGTATGCTTTGCATACTTTTCCAACTTGTTCAGTATTGCCAGTGAGACCAATAATCTTATTAGAGAATTCTTTAAGATATTTGCCAACAACAGTGGGTGTATCTCTATCTGGGTCAACCGATATGAAAATTGGTTGTATTTTGAAGTTTTCTTCTTTTTCTGTAAACAGAAATAATATGGACTGTAAACAAGAGAACAGAATATGAGTATTTTTTCTAATCAATATAATCAATTAAAATTTTTAACAATTGCTTACCAAGTCTATTCACTACATTTGTCATCTTTTCGATTTCATCGGGGCAAACATCTGGACAATGTGTAAATCCAAAATATATTAATACCCATTTACCTAAGAAATCATCAGATTTCACGGTTTTTCCCTCTGTATCTATTAATTCAAATTTTCCACCAATTTTAGCTTTGCCTAGCTGTCGTCTTCTTTCCCGTGCTATATGCTTATCTTTCTCATTTTTCAAATGATTCACATATAACAAAAGGCCACCACCAACTACGCTGGAAATTAACAAACTCTTCCATGTAATAGGCGATCCTTTTTTTACTTTTTTAGGATCCTTTGGTAGGACAGACTGTTCATATAATGCTTTCGATGTATTTATATACCTAAACTGCATACATAAAAAGAAAATCATTAATTAAATCTCTTTCTAAAAGGCTGTATTAAATATATTAATAATTAAGACAAACAAATTAAAAAACCGACAAGATGGCATGCAGATGCCAGGATTTATATATAATAATTATATATTATTCGCAACTGAACTCATACTGAATTGAATTGAATCATGTAACATTCTAATTTTTTTATGACATTTAGGATATAAAATAGACTTGCAGCCATATTTAAAAATAAGAAAACTTTAATAATAATAATAAAACTTTCATTTCTCTAGTAAAAATTTAATAAAAGAAAAGGTTATTAGGACATTAAAAAAATAGGTTGCATATAATACAAAATATTATTGCAGCTTTAGAGTGTCAATGAATGTTAATAGGTCTTTTAAGAAAAATTACCTTCGCGGAAACATTATTAGAAGTCCTATTAAATAACGCAAAAGATCTTGATATTAACGTTGACATTGTTTTAACGCGGAAACTCAATCAAATTTTCACTGTCAAATGAGGTTATGTTCTATTGCCGGCCACATCTTTGTGTGTGTAGATAAAAAAATATCCAAACCATGATGTAAAAATCATAATTTAATCGAATAATCATGATATAATAATATCATAATCCAAATATATTTTTTTGACAGATAGATGCTAGTTTAATTTCAGTCAAACTTTTATATAAAATAAATTTTAGAATTTCTGCAATATCTCTTTCTAAAAAAGGGATGTAAATGTCTGGTAGATTATATTTTGTGAAGGAATAATTAACTGTTTATAATTAATTGCTTATTAATTCAGATGATTTTTCGAACGTATTAAGACATTTATTACTCATGTAACTGCTTATCTCTTCGCAAAATATAATCTACCAAATAACACAAGCACACTATTGTCCAATTTTCATGAATTTTATTTAATTTTATTTTAAACTGTCAATCTCTCAAAAAATGTTAAAATTCAGAATTTTCGATATATTAAAAAAACATAATTTGACAAGAATATAATGAAAATTGGCATAAATTTTGAAATAAAAGAAAAAGAAATAAAATAAAAGATAATAAATATTATTAATAAATAATATTAATAAAAGAAATATATATCTCTGTTTTTTATATCAATCAAAAATACATAAAAATTTTTTAAATAACAAATATAAAAAACATTTTTTCCTAGCATATGAAAACATGAAAATAGTGAACTATCCTTATATATATATATAATTTTTTAAGTTATAAAATCAGAATGTTTATTTAATTAAAATTCCTATAGACGCACAATGTTATTTGCATACAATGTTACTTCTTACAAAAGTATGTTCTACAATTTGTATATAATTTTATGTTTCATATTTGATTTAATTTATATAAATTGTTGAATTCTGTCTCTTTTTCTCTAGTATTAACGAGTTTTATTCCAAATATATTGCACACAAAATATGAAAATGCAACAGTAATGTATGAAAATGCAAAGCACAAATTCAAATTAACAGATTAGATTCTTATAAGTGGGTAGTTATAGACACTTGTTTCATATAATGATTTTGACAAGCTCAAAGAATGTGCAAGAAAAATGAAAATAGCATTTACATAATGATTTAATAATGTTTTAACCAGAAGATTCTTTACTCTGTTTTTGTTGAATCATTTCTCTGATTTCATTTTCGCTTTCCTTTAAACTACGTTGCAAATATATTTTATTATTTTCTAATGTCTTAATCTTCTCATCAGATGTTTTCATTCTAGTATCCAGATTGCTCTTAATATTGTTCACATCATCTAGGAAGAACATTCGACCGACAGATTCGTATATTCTTGTGTCTTCGGGAAAGCAGCCAATTTCTTTTGTAGTGAGTTCTGCCCGCTGCTTTGTACGTCGCAGCTTATCAATTTGTATATCAGCCAGCTTTAGCTTCTGCTTGGTATCCACCATCTTTTCATGCAGCTTTGAAAAAGCTTGCTTCAATTCCTCATCCAGTACCTTTGACATACTAGATTATTGTCTTCCCTATAAAGAGAATAATATTAAAACAATATCGTTCACAAATATATTTATACAGTAAGAGAATCACATTTGTATTCTATTAATTATCCTATATACTTGATTAATTTTTATTTTAAAGTTTATAGTTTATTTTAATTTGAGACACTTTCTGTGCTGACTGGAAATTATTATATATAAAATAAATAATATAAAATTATTATATATAAAACCCATAAAAGATGGTCTTTTAATATATTTATACAATAAGAGAATCACATTTGTATTCTATTAATTATCCTATATACTTTATTAATTTTAATGTTAAAGTTTATAGTTTATTTTAATTTGAGAACTGGAAATTATTATATCTCCATAAAAGATGTAATCTTTTAACATCTTTTATACATTTGACATATATTTATACGTGTCTCACACATAAAAATAATTATTTGTATTTTGAGATATAAATCAAGAGAATAAAACAATTTTTTTGAAATCCTTACTTTAGTTTCTTTCTACGATAATATACGAATTTTTTATCAAATGTATTTATGACAATGTTCGATGCTCCTAATTTCTTAACCTTATATGTATACAAGATGCGCTTCATCCCATCTCGCGATTATCGAAGTTCGAGAGTATCGATACTTATATCGATTATATCGATGGTTTAAAAACGTCAATCCTAACCTAATCATCGATCTAACCTCAAAAATTTGTAAACAAGAGAAAAGGATACTAAAACTATTTTTATCGATACATAAAATAATTTCGATGATTTATAAATGTCAATTTTGACTTAATCATCAATCTAAACTGAATTGGTAAGTGTAAGAGAAATATTTTTGAAATTTGAAATATTTATCATTAATATTTAATGAATATTCAATATTATTTTGATTAAATATTTAAATATTTATTTATATAAACATATTAATAATAAATTAATTATAATTATATTTATATAAATATATATTATATATAAATTTATATTAATATTCATTTAAATATTTATTATATATATTCATTTATTATATATTTTTATATTAGAGATTAAGAAAAATATTTAGAGATTAGAGAGGTTTGCAATATTTAATAAAATATTTACCTCTCTCATTTATCTATTAATTAATATTATTATATCTTATTAGATGATCCAAGAACAGTGATATCAAGAGCTTGGGGTAAACAATGGCATCGCCGTCAACGTCAGCGGAGAATCCACCATCATGGGAGCCGCATCGATTGACATATCTCAAACCATCCTTTGACAGTCACGAATTGGCTCTCGCGAGTCGCAAGGATCTCTGGCACAAGTTCATCATCTTCGACGGCGCCCGGTATGGAAGAACCGACGTCCTGCGAGCTGTCGTAACCGCCAGCGAGCCAGCGATCTTACTCCCGATTATGTACACCATCGAGGATAAGCAGAAAAGTAGCTTTCTTGCGAAATGTAGCAACAATGTCATAGAAAATCTAGTGAAGCAAGGATTGTGCGTAACATTGCCGCGTGGTCAGGAACTGCATCTGGACATTGTATTGGGTTTTCTTGGTACGAAGGAATTGCAAGTGAACACGAACAGAATCATAGCACAAGCTTTACATTCCAGATACGAACCGATGAAGAAGATATTCAATTTAGACGACTTTGAAAACGAGAAAGCTCTGGGTTCGATATTCTGTCCCATTTCGATACCAAAAATTCTGGATCTGGTCTTGCGTTGCAGCAAAATGGGGATTATGGGCAATAGTCGCGAGTCCCAGCAATCGCGATTGCCCGTTCGCGAATTGAGTATGAAAAACAACAAGCTGACGGCTATCATTCTATTTGATAAGTTCTTTAATTATCATTTAACTAAGCTGGACTTGAGGCACAATCAGATTTTGGACGTGGAGTATTTACGTTACTTCTGCGAGTTCAAGATCAGCGAATTGTGGTTGGACGGAAATCCATTGTGCACAAGGTACACCAACTCTCAGGAGTACATACAGGCGGTAAAGAACGTTTTTCCGCACTTGCAGAAGTCAGATGGAATCGTGATAGGAATGGAGAAGAAATTTGTGCCGAGCGTGCAAAGTAATTATCTCGGCAGTGGAACAAAAATATCTCTGATCAAGCAGTTTGTCAAGCATTTCTTCACCCTGTACGATCAAGAAGATAGAATAGTTATGAATGGTCTGTATGACAGAAACGCGTTCTATTCCATGACACTGGGTACTGTAACAAATCATGTGCATAAAGAGATCATCAAGACATTTTCCACAAATAGAAACTTATTGAAATTTGTTGACTATGCTAAATGTAACGAATTCTTATTTTGCGGACCTGAAAAGATAATTAGTGCTTTGAGACGGCAGCCACCAACGTCACACAACTTTAAAACATTTCATATTGACTTGTTGCATGAAGAAGATAATTGTCTAGCTATTGCGGTGCAAGGATTATTTTCGTATCGAGTATTACTCTGCCCACCTATGTTATTCAATAGAACTTTAATTATTATTAAAAAGGACGATAATGAATACTGTATTGTCAATGATCAATATTATGTTGACGGTACACCGGCCAGTGCATTTAACGAAACAAGGTTTGAACAAAAATCCGCGCCTAAATTTACTCCTACAGTACTTAGTGTATCGGAAAAGGAACAACTGCTTAGATTTTTACGTGAGCTTACTACAATGAATATTCGATATTGTTATAAATATCTACAAGAAGCAGGCTGGGACATAAGAAATGCTATTACTACATTTATGAAGAATTATGCAGTTAATGATGTTTCTCCAGAAGCTTTTCAATAGATTAATCATCAAGATAGAGGTTAATGTAATTTTTAAAAAAATGTATAATTTTGTGTAAATATATACATATATAATACATATTTTTGAACGAAAAAGTCTTTTGTCGTTTCAATTGTAAAAAAGGTTTTATACTTAATTATTTACACAAATCTAATAGACTAATTCTTTGATATTAACAACCTTGCTGCATATTTAACAGAGCAATAGTTTTAGTGATGTAAGGCATCGTGTTGACATTGGAATTTACTCCCAATTCAAATACCCTCTGCATCAATGGTAACGCGTGCTCTGCAAAGAAAGATATAAGAATTTATAAAACTATATTGACATAAATAAACATCAAAATATGTAAATTTAATTTTGTCGCAATTTTACCTTGCATGCATAATACAATATCTGGTAATTTTTCCAAAGCTGACATAAGAACGTCCGCTCTATCGCTGTCCAAGCATCTTTGAAACGCGGATAATATAGTCGTATTCGGTGTAGGACGATGCTTTAATGCTCTGGCGAGTAAAGTATGAGCGAGCGTTCTGATATTGCTCTGAGGTGATACGAGCAGTTCCGTTATATTATCTGTTATCGGTTCCAAAACCGAAGGTTTTCGCGACGAAACATGCTCGACCTCTTGAAGTGCGTTGAACACATCTGCGTGGAATACAAAATTTATTAGAATATTTTTCTTGTATTTTATATTGTCAGAAAAGAATAATTTAATAACAGGACATTGTTTAATAAGTAAAAAATCAGATTTCATTGTCATTGATCAGATGTTAGCTCGTATAGATTGAAAAAGGAAATTTAAGTGAAAATATATAAACCTTTTATAAGATAAAAATAAATGAATAAAAATAGAAAATTGATTTTTGTATTGATAGTTATGATGGATAAATAAATTTAAATAATGGATAAATAAATTTCTCTTTATATTTTATATCTCAAAGAGTGTAATTAAAAAAAACGAAATATATATATATATATATAATTCAATATTTTTGTTATACCTTCACCATACAATTTACTGAGTGTACCCAGTAGCGATTGCCAGTGTTCCGGAATAACAGGTTCCGAACGATGTGGCGCGGGAGCTATGGTGATTAAAATGTCATCCGCATCTTCTCCTTCCCTTGGCATCGGTATTCCCGATACAAGTATTCTCAAAGCCTCTAAATTAGGATAATTTATCTGCAATTCACTGTACATACGTACGTATAAGTTACATATTTTAAATATAATGTGTAAGTCGTGTAATATATGCATTTCAGCAGAAAGCAACTTACTGTAGAACTAGTGCATGCTTGTGTAGATATTTCAGTGCTCGCTTTGGATCATGTGAGATATACGACTGTAATAATGATACGAATCTGTTCAACAAGGAGCTAAGATCTTTCACATGACCGTAATTCTGAAAACGATATTGTATTGAAATATATATAATTATTAGAATAATATATTTTTGAAATCTATCTTTTGAAATTACACAAATCGCAATACCTGAAAGCATTGGAAGTAATTCCCCAATGTGTTCTCCAATGGAATTTCATGCTGCTCGTTAAATAAATGCGGCTGCAAGAGTTCCAACAGTCCCATAACTTGAGTAAAGAGATTCAGATGATGGCCAGATCTAAATTGACTGAAGTCAAGGTAACATCTTCCCATCAGGGAAGACGCCAACATTGGCAACTGTCGTAGTACTAGTACAGGATGTACCGCGGCCATTTTTCTCGCGCAGAGTTCAAATTCCTGGGACTTGGCGTTCCAGGATTTTTGTCTCGGGGTTGCCGCCAGCGCAGTCAATAAACAGTGGCTCATGCAATCAAGTACAGAGCCCGTCCAATCGGTTATCATTGCCCCTTTGACGAATTTGTTCGCTTGGAAAGTGTCAAGGTAGCAAATGACCTTCGGAATTTTCATGTACATGTGTAGCAGAAACTGATGCGCCATATCTGCCGAATTTAAGCTGAAAAAATTAAGTATCGATTAGCTCTATTAAGTTGGTCGCACGCTGTAAAAATATGTATAAGATATGGTAAAATTCGTACTCCGTATTGTCCATCATACGTTCCGCTAAGTAATGAACCACGCTGGAGATCAAGTCGTCTTCAGTGGATATACAATGTAAAAGTAGATCGAGTCTAATGTCCATCCTCGCGAGGGCGGCGTTTCTGTTCTGCGTGCTGCAGATGATAACAGCTTCGGACACTAGATACGCCACAAGATTAAGCAGCTGCCATTTCTCCAATAACAGAATATTCTCAGGAACGTAATGCTTCGGCGTAAATTTGTCCCGACCTTGCCACAGCTTGGGGTTGCACGTCAGCGCCCACAAAAAGTCCAGAACCGCGGTTGGATCGTATCTGTAAAGCATATATTTGAATGTAAGAACATGTTGATAAAATAATATCATGATTAAAAGAAGAAATATCGGCAAAAAGACATTGTTTATTCCTCCACCTCTACTCACCCATCGTCATATTTATCCAACAAGATTCCCACACACTTGTACAAAGTGGCCCAGCTTGCTCTGTGCGTCAACAACGTTAACAGATAAGGTCTGCAGGAGTAGGAGCTCACGACGTCGTTATCGATTTTAATATGCACTTTCCTTTTTCCAAACAGAAGCTTCATTTGGAGACTAGGACAAGTACCGATTAACTCGGGTTCCACGGAGGCCAACCAATCGATCAACAGACCCGTGCGAGGCTTCAACGTCACTTCATTATTATCGCTGACCAGTAATTTCGCCATGGCTTCCACCAGGACGTCGTTCTTCTGTTGTTTCAGACACAAATCCAGCAATTTACGGCCGACACTCTCGAGATTCACTGGGTCGGTGTTCTCCAGTATCGTACCGGGACCTTCGCCGCGGTTCTGCATCAGCATGGACAGTTCTGCACGTTGCGGCATCTTTGTAGACTGCACGTTGGCGAAGTCCCGCAGGATCGACAGGACCGGCGCCTTCACGTCGCCTATCAGCGAAATCAGATTCATGCACATGTTGCGGGCCAATTCGACCACATGCTTCGACGTAGACGGTCTCTTCAGCGGTAGTAGTATCACGCGCATCAACGTGCACGAGTACTGCGGCATGTGGACGAGCGAGGCCAGGAACTGCTTGACCTGCATAGAGCTCAGAACGCTGCAGATGTGTTGTATCGCCAGTACCACGGCGCCGCTCTCTTTCAAGTTCGACTTTTGCAGATCCTTCGCCAGGGTCTTGTGCAAGCGCCGATAAGCGTCCATTTTCTGATTCATCGGGATACTCTCGATGAACAGCCGGTTTATCAAATGAGGCACGTCGGTCTTTACGGAGCACTGTATAACGGATTGCTTCTGCACCATCGCGCTAGCCGGCAATGGCTGTTGCAGCTTATTAAGAGACACGATGCCCTCGTCCGGCAGTTGCGGCTCTAGCAGCTGTAATACCTGGACAAACACCAGCCCACCCGTGGCGCCCCTTCGATGTTGGACCTCGACCAACTGTGCCATATAAGTTTTATCTAATACCGCTTCCCCGACCGAGCTGGGATCGATCTGAACACCAGCATCAAGCGTATGAAGAAGTTTGCTCATGGAACACACGGGTATTCCGAAGCTTTGAATAAAAAGTACAAGTTGTTGAGGCTCGAGATCTTTCAGCGCTGCATCGACTAGGCGCGGCACGTTGCTCCTGATCATTCGTAACTTGAGCCAATCCGGTATGAGCAACGCTTCCTCGCTAGTATCCACGAGAAAGGCCTTTGGAGGCTCCGTCAGCGGAAACCAGGTCTCTAACAAGTTGCTGAACAACGGATCGTCCTCGGACGTATCATATGTCAGTAGTATGATCATGGCGTGCACCACTAGAATATGCATGGTGCACTCCTCGCCGTTACTCCATTGCACTAGAATTTGATCCTGACTCTCGGACCACTGGTAACCCTCTCCTCTAGGCGATCGCGCTTTTTCAAGGTAGTTGCAGAAGATGGCCATAAAGGCGTGCAACGTTTGTTTCGCCTGACGATTGTCACTTTCGGGCTGGGGAAGTATTGCCGCGATGATGGTGCTACGCTCGACGACCAACTGGGAGATTTCATTCGCCAAGTCGGTCAAATCGGGCAAATCGTCGTCGATGGTATGCGCGGCCAGATAAGATATATACGTGTGCACCAGCTCGGGACTGTTTTCGACTTGACAAGCGCCACGTAACGCCGTGGAAACCAGCGAACGTACAGACAGAAAGTGAGGTATAGATGGTAGTTTTCGTAGAAGCCACATTTCCCTGGAAAAAACATCGTTAAAGTGTTCAAATCCATTTCTTTCTTCCAAAATATACATTTGAGTACTCACTTTTCGTTTTCCCCCTCTATATCCATGCTCTCGTCCTCGAGGGGTATCGAATCTAGAACCATCTTTAATCCGGTGATCGCTTGGACGCGGCTGCTGCTCTGCTGACTGCTCAGCCTTCTCAAAAAATATTCCAAGACTTCATAAGCGTGCTGCTGATCCTGCTTTGGGTCGGTTAGTAGTGCCTGAAGATGTGCTAGCAACTGCTGTTGTCTTGGCTGTTTCTCAACCGTTTGCGAGCTGGTTGACAACAGGTATTCGCAGAGGCATTGCACTGGCAATTGACTCAGAGAACCCTCGCTGTTTTGCACCAGGTCCGCTAACCATGGCATGCTCTGCGATGTGCTCTGCTGTTGCCTCTGAATGATATCCAGCAGGAAATCCGGTTTACGCGATCGACAGAGCAGGTGACCCAATCTGTGTGACGTATTCAACGATTGTAATTGCTCGAGAACGGCCGGTGGCGGTCTTCTAGCGATTCCCGTTGGTTCCATGGTGATCAGTTGCGACAGCAGAAAACTATTCTGTTCGGATAACTGGATTCTACTCGATGCCGCGGCCAAATGTGACTCGTACTCCAGTATCTCTTGTTTCTCGATGGCTTCAACTTGCAGTTCCTTTGCCCGCTCTTGCTCCATGATCTCCGGCAAGGCCATAGTCGGTGGCGGATACGAAAAGTGACTATGAAAGCACGTATTTTATTATTGAAAACATATTTGTGATTTAATTGCTATTTCTTTCAGCGCAAAATATTTAATACCAATCTTTAAAAATTGCTAAACTCACTTTGTGATACACATTTCCATCAATGTTCTTAATATAGGATATCGTTTCCATGCTAGTGCACCAATTGTGGATGGATTATGAGCAACCAAAATTAATAACATTATCCATCCTTTCCAGTAGAGATTAGCTATCGCCAATGTCGGTGGTACATATCTACAAGACAAATGTATATTTCATGTAAATACTATATTTATTAATAATTAAATTTAGATATATTCTCTATTATAATTTTCATTAATATAATTATTTTAAAATTAATTTTATAAAATTAAGAACTGTTATATATATATATATGAGAGTTTTAAATTATATAATTTTTTTCATATTAATTTTCTCTTTTAAAATATATTTAAACAGTAATAAATAAATTTAGTGATTAATTCGATTAAAATTATTATTATGATTATTTAATAATTAAATAATATTATAATATTATTATATTAAATATATAAATATAAAATTTTTCAATTTATATCAATTTACACACATATATTTTCCCCTTTAAATATTATTATATTTAAATACATAAACCATATATGCATAGTACACTTACCCTGCAGGTATATTTATTGTCCCTGGTGGTTGATAAATGCACAGATTAAAAATAAGTTCGATTATGTCCATTTTTTCGGCTTGTAACATTGGAAAATTTTCTGTTGAATTAGCCGCAGCTCGTCGTATTAATTGATCAGTCAAATCCAACGTCTCCGAATGAGTAATGCCATTATCCTATAAATAAAATTAGAATAGAAACTTTCTCTAAAACGAAGAATTGTTTCACAAATAACTAAAAAACTGATTTACCTTTGAAAAACCGAGAACTAGCAGCCTTAATAATGTACTTTGCAACAAAGGAACATCGGATACTAATCGTATATAGAATACTCTGTCCGACTCCGGTGGCCAATTGTCCAGTTTATAGTATTGCTCAGGAGACTCCAGGAGTAAGATCTTGTGCATTGCGTGCAACAGCTCGTTTCGTCCTATTGCGTACATTTGCTGCGCCAAATTTTGCAGCCACAGTACAGACTCGTACTGTATCATGGCTACAAGATTTTGAAATTGATGCAGCAGAGCTACGTCTTTCTTATCTGCCCTCTGCGACAGCGTCGCCGCTTCCTTCACCTGGGGACTTATAGCCAGGAGCATGCATAGGCAAAGCAGATCCGCTACAGAGATGAACATGCGATCTTTAAATTCAAAATTCAACAATTGTTGAGCTATGTCCGGTCTTTCGGCCATCAACGTTCGAGCAAATGCGATCAGATTGATGTCATGTCGACATACACGCACGATTTCCCTAAGTAGCGCGCGTAATGGTCTCAAGTAATCTTCGCGGTTCATCAGCAGATCCTGAAAGATCTCCGCGAGCAGTTTCGCTGCCTGCTCGGGCAGAGTCTGGAACATTATAGCCAGCATGGGCATGTTGTTTGGATTGCGCGCGTTCGACAATTCGTTGTAAATCGTGTGCTTCAGCATAGTAGCCAGATTCTCTGGGTGTAATCCGATAAGTTCCTTTACGCCATTCAAATACAGATTAATTACAGCTTTCGTTTTCAATCTCATCTTCACCAGTTGACTTATGACTTCGACGTCTCTTTGAGTGTGAGACGTACAGTTATAACAAATATAAATAAGTAGCTCCTGCGCTGGTCTCATTAACTTAGGATTATGCAGCCACACTTCTAGCCTAGGAACGGCGATGTTTCTGATCTCAACAAAACCGCATGCCGAGGAGAGCAGCTTCAAGAAATTTCTCGTTATGGTCTCAGCCTGGCGTCTGTTCAATTGTTCCTTTACAGCTTCCAACACTATAGATTCTATGTTCTCCACGCAATGCGCATATCGTGGGCCCACCGGAAATTCTATCTTCTCCTTGTCCCCGGACAATGACATCATTGATGCTGCTGGATCTTCATCATCCACTGTAGATGGGCTGTGACAATCCCGCTGCATCAGTACAGGGAATTCTGGCTGTAACACAGACTTAGGTGGATGCCTCGTGTTAAAACCAGTCAGTATATTATCGACAAAACCCTTGCATTCCTCATGGTCGACCCATACGCGCTCACCCAGAGCGTCTTCAATATACAACTGTAAAAAAAATCAAGTCAGGTGAATATGACAAAATTATGCGGTAAGCAATACAAAAGCCAGGAAATAAATGAACCTTCACAAATACTTCTGGCCAGTTCTTTTTCTCGTGAAATCCTCTCATTAAAAGATTTGCCGCAAGTACAGGAACTAGTGGATTTCCTTTACTCTTGAAGTTATAAGTCTGATCTCTCTTTAAAAGAGATGATAATGCATGTAATATACAATCATTTGAGAAAATGGATGGGCGGATTTTTGCTAGGTATAATAAGCCCATGTAAATTAATGTATCGGGCTTCCATTTTTGATTCTTCAGTGTCTTGACAGCGCCACATATTATTCCAATAACCTTGTCAGCTTCATCATTGTCGTTAGCTTCGAGTGCCATAGGCACAAAATCTGCAGGATCAGTATCTATAGCTAAAACTTCCCATGCTTCTGCGCTAGAAGAAGGTTGTCGTTGATGGGAACCAACGTGAGCCAATTTGGGTTTCTTCTGCGGAACATAGGAGAATGACTGAAGTGAGCCAGAAGGTGCTTCTTTCTTCCGATCATTACCTATATATAATTGTTCACAACAATCAATAATTTACACCGTAAATAATCAGAATCACATAAATGATAAACAGAAACTATCCACTTGAGAAAAAGAATGAATTATGTACCAGAATTTGTAGAACTGCCACTTGGTTTTGAATGAATAACACCTGGTCTGCTTTTAGAGTCAGAATTTTCATTTCGCGAACTCTTTGATCCCAGAGCAAAGAGATCAGAAGGATGTTGGGCAATTTTACTTTTTACTGCTCTACCAATACCAGTTTTTCCTCGCTCCATGATTAATATATCTTCTCTGTCTATGTATCGCTACAAACAAAGTATAAGAGTGTGAGTATAAAAGATTTTTGTAGAAATGCGTTTAATACCTTTTTTTGACATCTGTCATATTATTAAAAAAACTATTAATCTATATTATTAAAAATATGATTAAAAGAAAAGAGAGAAATCTTTATACAGATATATTATTGGAATATAAATAAAGCTGTGAATTCTAACCTAAACTTTTCAATGTACATAAAAGGCTGTCTTCTCAAAACAGACTTCGCTTTGCATTCGCATAATCGAGAAAGAGCTCGCGGTGACTAAAACGATGACATATCTCGAGATTTTAAAATTGATTCATCTGTCATTTCGATCAAACAATTAAAAGGACATCATTCTCCTTCCTCCTCCAGAATTGAACTGGCTCCGATTGGCCAAGATAAGGTTAGGAAGGTCCAACTTATGGTGAAAGGAGATATAATATATAATATATATATTTATAATATAATATAATATAATATAATATAAAATGTAATATATAATATAAAATATAAAATATATATAATATAAAATATATAATATTTTATATTACATATATATTTTATAAATAATAAGATGCAATTTCAACAATTAATTGTGAAGATATATATTTTATATTTTATTAAATATAATATTATATATATAATAAATATAATATATTAAATATATATTTAAATATAATATTAAATATATATATATATTTTTTTTATATTTATTATTTCCTTCCACCATGATCCAAATCACATACATACATATGTTCACACACAGATTGTATGAGAGGGTAGTTTCTAGTTTCTTCCAAGAAATAAGATACCACTCTTGGAAATCAGGACGGAAGGCTTGAGGGTAGATCTCGCGAAATTTTTAAAATAATAGACTTGAGGCTCACAATTAATTAAATAATTAATAATTAATTACCGGATCAACAGTGTCTTATATATTTGCACATTTTGATGTTTGAATTGCGCGCGCAATCAATTATTCGAAACGTCATGGATGTTATTACATCATGGTTAGCGTGACGTCATCGCGCAAATGCAACGCATGACAGAAACACGCTTTGAATATATATATCTCATATATGTATGTATGTATACACACACACATACAATTTACTTTATTGACAGTTGCGAGATCATGATCATGCATGTGTCTTGCAGCGAAAAGAGCGAATTCGGGACGCTGAAATTGCGATTTTCCGTATAAAAAAATATATGCATGTGATTTTTTCTAATATGGCAAGGACGAATAATTTTCAGGAAGAAATTTATTAGAAGCGCAATACGCCTTGTACGTGGACGAGACCACTCTTCCCTCGTCTCGCGCATGACCGTGGCTAGCCTCACCACATCAATATCGGAGGTGCAGGAGGCAGAAGACTCAATTACATCGGTGCATGATTGTGATCTGTTGAATTTTGACGAAGAAATATTCATGATGGTGAGTACAAGCGCGAGGACGAATTCTTAACTTCGTATCGAAGATGTTTTGTTCGTCGCAAACATGCTCGTGAATTTTTGTACGACGAGAGAGAGAGAGAGAAAATGTTTTCTTGACGGTCTCTCGATCAGCCCTCTGTTTCTTCTGTTCCTTCCCTCATATGAAAATCTCATCAATACTCCCTTTCTCATATTAAACTTTTTCGCATAAAACTCTCTTAGAAGACTGAATTTTGTTCCCCTTTCAGCGGATGAAAGCAGTGAGATGTCCTACAGATGAGCTCAGTCTCTCCAACTGTGCAATTATTAATCCTGATGATTTTCCTGATGATGTCAGGTGAGAATTTATTTGTGATTTTAATTGACCTGTCAAAGTCTAATAGAATTCAACATCATGTATTTACATTGGTTTAATTCATATCTCTTAATGTATATTTATATTACATCATCTATTTATATATTTTACATTTAATAATATATATATATAAATAATTTAATTTAACAATCAATAATAATTTAAAATATTAACAATTTTATTCTTATTCTAAATTATTCAAATTTATATGAGAACCTATTGTTGGTATTCTCTCTCTTTATTGATTTACATTTATTTTATTTATTGCAGGCATATTGAAGTAACTACAGCACCAAATTATCATTTTGTGTTTACTGTGAGACCGCATCATGAGGTACCACGTTGTACAGTTGGCTTTAGTTTGCCTCAACGAAAATGGGCAACATTGTCTCTCAATCAAGAGATTGAGGTTCGACCATATCATTTTGACCCTACTTCTAACACTGAATGTTTGTGCAACATTGTATTGGAAGCTGACTTCTTGGCGAAAAAAACGTATGCTTATTAAATGGCTTACATTACAATATATATTAGGAATTTTTACAATAGAAAAATTTGTGATAAAATTCTTATATTACTATACACATACATACATATATGTGTGTGTGTGTATCCATATATATATATATATATATATATATATGTATATATGTATATGGGTTTAAATAGCTGAAAGTCATGAATAAATCTGCTATTAGAGGGCATTTTTTTCAAATATGTTAAAGACTCTTTTTTTGGTCATATTAATATTGTAATTATATATATATACAGTGATAGGTAAGATACATTTAAAATATATCTCAATACAGATACAGATACACAAAGTAAAATGTATATAGATACAGATACTAAATGTATATAGACTCAGATACTTTAAAAGTATCTCAGATATATAGCAGATACTTTTAAATTTATATTTTATCATAATAATGGTAATATGTACAAAATGTACTGAATAATTCTTTTATCTTTATTAATATTTTTGTTCATATTATGACTTTATTCCTCAGTCTTAACACGTGAAAAATGCCTCAAAGATATCATCACTCAAACTATTTGACCATGGTATTAAAATTTGACCAATGCTTAATAATCGCTTAACCGGTGTTGATGACGATATGTTAATAACTTGTAGTCTTGATCTTTTAAAAATTTAAAGAATTGGGCTATTAAAAAAAATTGTGACAATATATCTGCAAATGTATCTGAAAAAAGCAAGATACCATGTTTTGTATCTAGATACAGATATAGATACTTCAATTCGAATATATCTCAGATACAGACTCAGATACACAAAATGTATCTAGATACTGTATCTAGATACTGTATCTAGATACTACCCAGCACTGCTATATATATTCTTTCAGGGTCACATTGGAGCCATATAATACAGATGAAATGGCTAAGGAGTTTCTGCTACAGTTTTCAGGCCAGGCATTCACCGTGGGTCAGCAGCTGGCATTTCAGTTTAAAGATAAGAAATTGCTTGGTTTAGTTGTCAAAACTATGGAAGCTGCTGATTTATCGGCCATCAGTTCAGGCCAAAGCACAGTGCCCAAAAAGACCAAGATGGGTCGCTGCTTAGGTGATACCATAATACAATTTGAGAAAGCAGAAAACTCAAGTCTAAACCTCGTCGGACAAGCTAAAGGAAGAGCTGTTCGCCAGACTATTATTAATCCAGATTGGGACTTTCAGAAAATGGGTATTGGTGGTTTGGATAAGGAATTTAGTGCCATTTTCAGAAGAGCATTTGCATCTCGCGTTTTTCCAACGGAGATTGTCACTCAATTGGGTTGCAAGCATGTAAAAGGAATTTTGCTATATGGACCACCTGGTACAGGAAAAACATTAATGGCTCGGCAAATAGGTACAATGTTAAATGCAAGAGAGCCAAAGATTGTAAATGGCCCACAAATTTTGGATAAATATGTTGGAGAAAGTGAAGCTAACATCAGAAGATTGTTTGCTGATGCAGAAGATGAAGAAAAGAGGGTAAATAATAAAAAAATCTACATGAACATATTTAATTAGAATATTTAAACTAATATGAATCTTTAAAGGATTATTATATTTGTGGGATAAAATACTTATTGTTAATTGGCTGTGGAAGATCTAAATAAAAATTAAACTAGTTTTATTGCTGACAGAGAATTTTACAGAAAGTGTATTTTATTACAAATATCAATGTTTAAAGATATACTTAGAGATTTAAATTTCCTCGCTTTCTTTCTAAAAAATCAAACTAATCTTTGCTACATATTTTATTTAAAAAATTTTATATATTTTTAGCTTGGACCAAATAGTGGACTTCACATAATCATATTTGATGAGATAGATGCTATCTGTAAATCCCGAGGTAGTGTTGCTGGAAATACAGGAGTTCATGACACAGTAGTTAATCAGCTGCTCGCAAAGATTGATGGTGTTGAACAGTTAAATAATATTCTCGTTATTGGTATGACCAATAGAAGAGACATGATCGACGAAGCTTTGTTACGACCTGGCAGATTGGAGGTGAAACTAGGTTTCTTAATAATAAATTGTTAAACTGAATATATATTGAGAATTTAATTAGAAATTTTCATTATTAAAATTTGAAAGAAATATACGTCATACGAATGGAATATTTTATTCGATTTGTTTATAAAACGATGAGAAATATTTTAAGTGAATTTATTTTCGTATTCTAGCTTATTCTTAATTCGTTTGTTCACATAATTATTTTAATATAATAATATTCACTGTTATTTTGCACTCTAAATAAATCTCGATTTTCTATACTTAAAGCTGCAAATGGAGATTAGCTTGCCAGATGAACATGGACGACACCAGATCCTTAATATTCATACAGCTCGAATGAGAGATTATAAAAAGATAGCGCCTGATGTAGATTTGAAAGAATTGGCGACTCAAACTAAGAATTTTAGCGGTGCAGAATTAGAGGGTCTAGTCAGAGCTGCACAGAGTACTGCTATGAATCGGTTAATAAAAGCTTCCAGCAAAGTAGAGGTTGATCCATCCGCGATGGAGAAGCTTATGGTTTCTAGAGGCGACTTTTTCCATGCACTTGAGCATGATGTTAAACCGGTAAGTCATATGCAAAGATATTCAATTCTATATTTTAATTTGTACTTTATATTCAATTTTGTAGTTTCCACTGGTTAAATACAGTTTCTATAATTGATAAATATTTTAATATTATTTTTTTTAAAATAAAAAAAATGAAACTTGCTTTTATTTTACGCGTGATTATTGTATTAATCAATTTGAAAGATAATTAAATATCTCTAAGTATTTCTATATAATAATCACTAAGGATATGTTTATGTATCTTTTAGGCATTCGGTACAAGCCAGGAAATATTGAGTCAATTATTAATACGTGGAATTATCAATTGGGGAAGACCAGTGGCTGAAATCCGTGCCGATGGCAGTTTATGCATTCAACAAGCTCGAGCGACTGAGGGATCTGGTCTTGTGTCTGTTCTCTTGGAAGGACCACCTAATAGCGGAAAAACAGCGCTTGCCGCACAAATTGCCAAGGATTCAGACTTTCCATTCGTTAAAGTTTGTACACCCGATGACATGGTCGGTTTTGTTGAATCCGCAAAATGTCTTTCTATACGGAAGGTAATGTACAACTTACATTATTTACAAATATTTCAAATTCTTCTTACGGTCAATATTCAAAATTCTTCTTTTATTATATATAGTAAAATAAATTATTAAATTATTATTAATATAAAATATGTATAAAATTTAGAACAATCTCTTATCATTTACGCATTTATACATTTTAGGTATTCGATGATGCATATCGTTCGCAGCTCAGCTGTATTTTAGTTGATAATATAGAACGTCTGCTAGATTACGGCCCAATTGGACCAAGATACTCTAATCTGACATTGCAAGCACTTTTGGTGCTGTTAAAGAAGCCGCCGCCACCTGGCCGTAAACTATTAATTCTATGCACTTCTAGTCGCAGGTAGAATAAGGATTTTTTTCTACATTCAAACAAAAAAAATTACTTAACACGTTATTTTCTGGACAATATATTTTTTCTTGCAGACAAGTTTTAGATGATCTCGAGATACTCTCGGCATTTAATACCGTTCTTCATGTGCCTAATTTGTCAACCCCTGATCATTTGTTAAATGTATTGGAAGAAGTTGATCTTTTTTCAAAACACGAAATGGCTTCCTTACATGCAAAGCTTCAAGGAAAACGGTAAATATTATCATTATACATTTCAATAACTTTATCGAAACATATGTGGTATTAACTAATATATATATATTTATTTATATACTAATATATATATTTATTTATTTCTAATATATATATATATATGTTAGAAATAAATATATTTGATCAAATACCTCATCATAAAGTTGCAAAATTAATTTAATATTCATTTTTTTATTTTAGGGTATTCATCGGTATTAAGAAATTGCTCTGCCTGATAGATATGGCACGTCAAGTAGAACCAAATTACAGAGTTCCGAAATTCTTATCAAAATTAGAAGAAGAAGGCGGCCTAGAATAAGAAGTGTTATTTCATTTTGGAATGCGATAACTTTAGAAGCATAGAAAAAATGCAGGCGCTTTATTGAGCGCTGATTTGTTTTAAGTTTAGCGCACTCGGGCTGAAGCGACATTATCCCAAACAAATGTATCCTTAAATTGTAGTAATTTATGTAGAAATAATTTAGTGAAAGAAATGTTTATATATACGCAAAGACACATCTAGATTCTCTGTGTCACAATAAGTTCGCATAATAGAAGGTAGAAAATAAATGATGCCAGCTTGCATTGTGATGTGTATCTGAAAACGTATTCATATTTTGAAATACAAATGCATAAATGATATTTAAACAGTCATTATTACAGTTCTAGAAATTATTATTGCAGTAATTTACATATAGTATTTTCAGTGTCTAATAACTGTTTACTGTAATCTCAATTTATATAACTTTATTTTTACTAATTCTATAAAATTTACAAAGGGATAAGTTGCTTTATTTTATACCTTTACACGGACTTGACGGGAATTAATTTGCAAGCTTGGAAGTATAAGAATTTACCAAGTTGAACGAATATTTGATTGATGCATAATAATGTACAATTGTATAGTTACTATGTGAAAATATGTAAAAAGGATGGAAATATTCGAAATAACATATACAGTACCCGATTTTAAAATATAAGGATGGTCTATTTTTAATGTCAGGTGCATTTCTTCTTTATGATTTACAATTAGTATAAATTTTCAATACATAATTAAATCAGTAAGAAATCTAAATCAGAGAAATTGTACAAGTACTTTTATACATATATATATTATATGTGTGTACATATGTATAAAAGCTACCATAAAGACAGTTGTTTATTACCAATATTCAAGGTTTAGAAAATGATTTCTTTAACTTTATAATCTTAATTATATCATTGAGAGAAAGATTTCTATAACCAACCAATTAGCGCAAGATATAGAATTGCGATAAAAGCAGCTATAAGTAAATAGCTAAATGCATTCCTATAGTGCGTATATTATATATATAATATATATAAATATATTTATTCCAGCACAGAGATATTTTTCAGAAACAGAACAATATCTTGAATGTACACTGATTGTGATTCTAGAACAGTGCTTCCCACTCAGAGTATTGTGACAAATTTGCAACTTTGTTAGAGCATTGTTAGAGAAATAAGAAAATTACTTATATTATACGAGAGTATATTTATTAAAGCAATAGTTTATTAATGCAATAATTATTGACACTCTTAATATATTAAATATATGTATAATTAATGTAGTTTATTTCATATATATTAAGCAAGTATATGCATATAACTGTACTTAAAGTATTTAACAAATATTTTTTATTTTTGTTATGTTTTTTTATATATATAATTTCAATATATAGATAAAAAATTAGAAATTTTAATTTTTATAAAATATTCCTAAAGTTTTATGTTTTGTTATATTATAAAAGTTTATTTATTAAATTAAGTAATTTTTTTTCAAATTGTATATACATATACATATAAAACAATAAATATTTTGTTTCGTTTCAAATAATACTAGAAAATAAAGTAAAAAAAAAAATATTAATCTGTGAGAAAATAAAACTTATAAAAGCAAGATTTCTCCTAGAGGAATTATATTAGTATTTTCAATTTTTTTACATGTTAATAATATATCGTATATATGTTAATAAGAGAGTTATATATTTTTAAAAATGTTGGGAAATACTGTTCTAGTTTGCAGTTGAGAAATAATTGTTTATAAGAGTGTGACAGCTTGACTTTTGTCCATAAAAAGATGAATAGAGATGTTGGTATTTCACTTTTAATTATTGAATATAGCAATAAACGTGACTATATATATACAAAGAAATATACTGTTATATTCTCATATGTTGTACATTGTTGAGTGCATTTGTACAAGTGCACATGTATATTATGCGTAATAGATGATGGTGCACATGTTAATTAAATATTTGTCACATCTCATAGAAATTGATTATAATAGAATATTTATAAGGAGAGCTGAGAATTAGTCAATATCTATCATTAATCTCTGCTAATCTTCAGCATGTACCAACAAGAGCATTCCAAATATTGCTTAAGATATATTTATTCTATTTTATCAGCCAATTACAATAATAAACCAAAAAGTGTATTATGTTAATTTATTATATTATTTTTATTTTTAATACTGGAATTAAAATAAATCAATAGTTATATAATTTATTATTAAATATATAAGTATATTGCGCTCTGATTGTGTGTGAATTATGTGAATAAAGTAATATATCAGTTTATTTATTTTTTGTATACATTATAGCTTGAGAAATGTATCAAGCTAATTATATACGTTATATATGTGTATTGAGAAAAAGAAATCGTATATATTGCGAATGTCGTTGTGAAAAAAATGTCGCTTGTGCAAAAATATTTCTTCTTTACTGTAATATAATCTACTACTTGTCTGTATTCATCAATGTGATCTGTTATCAATGCAAGACAGAAATAAAAAGAAATTCACCTACAAATGTGTGTGTAACAATCTTTTCTCTTTACATTTGCATACAGAAATCTTTTTGTAAGGTATTATGGAAATAAAAAAAATATATATCTTAATTTCATAAGGATGTGCATGTGGCATTAAAAGTCTTTTACCATTAAAAGATATAAAAATTATTACCATAGTTTTTATATATCTTTAATATATTTAGCTAATATAATTTCTTCAAATTTTTGTATGCTGCAATAACTCCTGAAAAATAATTTATTTAATTTAAAAATACAAATTATAAGCAGTTTCACATGTAATTTGTTTAATTTGTCAGAAAATATGCATATTCTATCTTTGTTTTCACTTTAATAATATAGAAATTGATTAAATATCCATTGTAAATTTACAACACTGGAACAGCATTGTTCGTTCACTCTTGGTATCAATAAGTCCATGTTTTTATTAGTGTTTATTAGTCCCGTTGCGTCAGGTTGCGTAAATACAGGCAAAGTAACGATCAGTAAGTTTTCATCGTCAAATTATTCGTTGCATATCGATTGGTACGGCTTGCCAGAGGCAGGAAAAAGGAGAGTGCATACGTAAATTTGTCAAGGATACAGTGAGAAACGTATAAAAACAAGGCGCGGCCTAAAATGAAGACTGACACTAATGATCCTTGGTGTGGATCAGCTGTTCAACCGTCTGTTAACGACGACACGCCAAACGATCGTTTCGAGGACTCTTTCCTGGACAAGGATCATCAACGATTGTCCGACTCTGAGCAGTATCTTCAGAAATTATGTAAGACACATCCTTCGTCTCAAATGACGCATAAAATAGGCGTGGTTCATGTTCCAAAAATCTTTCCTTTCTCGCAATTTCTCGTTCCTCATCTCTATCGAAATCTTGAAAAATATATGATTATCTTATTTTGAAACAACATAGAAAGAAATTTGTAGTCACTATAATTTTTTTTAAATTTCGCGCAATCTGGAAAAAAGAAATAAGATAAGAGAAATAAGATAAGAGAAGAAAGAAAAGACAGATAAATTTTTTAGTAGAATAACGTCAGAGATAAGCGAGACAATTTGTCCAAAGAAAACTATATATAGCATTTATTCACGATTGATTTTTATGATTTTCAACGCTTTTTCTGATAAATAAATATAACAGATTCTAGATTGAAAGTTCTTCAAGGAGGTACAACAAAAAAGGACCTTGTAACATCGTTGTCAGTAGCAAAAGAGGATTGTATTGCACGCTTAATCACTTCTGGAAATAATCCGCAGTCTGAGGAAGAAGCTGAGTTGGCATCGAATCCTCTGATAAGACATATAGCCCCACATTTGCAGGCGAGTAAATTTGAATAATAAATTAAATAATTTCCTATTAAATTCTTTCTAAAAAATAAGTTGTAAAATTATTTCACTAAGAGAATTTTATCTTTGAATTTACATTTTATCATCTTATACTAATAACAACTAATAACTGTTTATATTTTTCATGTACAGGCTTTAACAGCCAGCGAGTTAATTCATCTGTTGAAGGCAGACGTGTTACAAGCAACCACGGAAGCTGAGCAACAACAAGATATCACGGAAGAATCACAAGCAAATCAACCATCAATAGAGTTTACTAAGTCAAAAGATAATTATAACTTGTAATATAAGACACCATGTCGATTGAAGCACTATCTGGAAAGGTTTTCCTGGTGCTAACTGGTGCTTCTCGTGGTATTGGTCGTCAAATCGCAATAACATTCGGATCGCTATTACAAGAAGGCTCGCATATGGTTTTGTTAGCAAGGAATCTGAGTGGTCTACAAGAAACTGCGAAAAATATACCTTCTAAAGTGACAGTTCATACTGTCAGTATAGATCTTGGTGAAGGGACGAAATCCGATTTTGAAAGTGAGTACCTTTTTTTTGCTTTAAGATCAATTATATTAATACATGTGCTGAGAAGACAATTTTGTAAATATTTTGTTTCTTTGCTATTCTAGGGACTATACTGGAATGTCTAAAGGAAACCACTCGCGATGCATTTGACCGAGTGGTCGTAGTGCATAATGTAGGCACGATTGGTGATGTTTCAAAATTTCTAAATGAGATGTTGGATGTAGATGAATGGAAACAGTTTTACACCTTAAATTTTTTCCTGCCTGCTGTTTTAAACGCAGTGATTATGAATTTGTTTGACAATAGCACTAAAAAACTGGTCATAAATATTACATCTTTATATGCAATTCAAGCCAATGCTGCCTGTGGTTCTTATTGCTCAGTAAAAGCAGCACGAGAAATGTATTTTAAGGTATGTATGACGTATTGTATTAATGCATTTCTCTCATACACGAGAATGCAACAGCTCTGTCATTCTCTAACGAATTATTAATATGCTTTTTTAACTACTTACAGGTCTTTGCTTTGGAAAATCCTGATGTTAACGTCTTAAGTTATTCGCCAGGACCTGTCAAAACAGATATGTTTCACTACGTTGTTGAAGCAATTGCCAATCCTGACACTAAAAAAACATTGAAACACTTGCATGAAACCAACACTGTATTGACTACAGAACAGACAGTTAATCGTCTTGTGGAAGTATTAAAAAAACATAAGTATAAGGCTGGCGATCATGTGGACTATTTCGACGACATTTAAAGCAGCAGCGATGGTAATAATATCTTAATATTAAAAAAATATATATACAGAAGAAATAATTTTAAAAAGTCGTTAAGTTTCTTTCTTAATTAAAACATTTTTCTGTTTTTAAATGTGTTAACTTTTATGTAATACTATAAAAATATATATTATTAATTTATAAGTTTTCTTTAACTAAATAATAAAAATAAATATTTGTATAATAAATTCAATAATGAAAATCCATAAAGAAATTGTATTTTTTTAAATTATAGATCACGAAATCACATTCTTATTAAAATAGAAAGATTGTTTCTATTATATATAAATTATGTATTTTTATAAATAATTGCATTAATATGCAGGAAAATAGAATATATAGAGAATATGATATAAACATTCTAAATCTATCTATATATATATATGTATGTATACATATAAAGTCCTAAATCTTAAATACTTAATATTATAACCATGTATAATCGATTAAATGAGGTTAGGTTAGGTTCAACATGGAAAAGGAAGAGGAAAAGGAAGTTTATATGATTATATCTTCTTTTTCTTTTGTGGCAAGAAATAGCACAAGCTTAATTATGTATATAATATATAGTATTGAAGAAGAAATACTCAAAGTGGGTGGTGGGTAAATGGCACAATTATGCAATCATGTGATCTACATTATCAGCTAATTAATACTTCGTGTATCTTGAAATGAATAATTTCGCATGTTTGATTTTATTTGATATTATTTATCAATGAATTTTTTAAATCATATCTTCCATTTTATTTTGGGATAAAAAATATGTTGTGAATATATATCAATATTATAAAATTGTAACATTAAAACTAATTTTATATTACATCTAATTGTGTACTTATGCAAATTGCATAAATTATTTAGTAAATAACAAGTGTCGAGAAAGATTAGTTTTTAAATTATCGCGCCTTTTTAAATCATCGCGCTCGATTGGACGAGGCGTCAAAATGGCGCAGCCAATCACGTTCGTTGTCTCTCCCCGTCAATTTTCTCAACAAGGACGCACATCTATTGCATTTCTCAAGTCTATGGACGACAAGTGTAGCACCGAGTACTGCGTATTTTTGTGGTCGGTCTGTGTTGTAAATCAAAATACGTTTTTGTCGAGAGTGTAAATTACAAGCTGAAGAAGTACGTAATTCGGATAAAAGGTCAAAGTACGGAGAATCCGTGGGTCATGATAGATTATCTCGATATCACGTACATGCCACAGAATCGCTCTAAATCGTATCGCTGAGACACTAATTGCTTTTTTCCGAACTTTCGACACGTATTTCCTTAGGTAAGAGACTCCACCTTAATAACATTACGATAATCCGTGTGACGTCAATTGATTGCGATAAGGCAAGAATGTCTGATTTATTATGGTATCTCGGAAGTTTTGCATCCTGTCTCCTGTCTTTGTCTACTTCCTGTAAATTATCGACGCATATTTTGGATTTGTTTTACTTTGTCTCATTTCATTCGTTTTAATTGTTATTACAATGATATATATTTAAGTGACTTTAAACATTTATTTTTTTAATTATTAATTGAAAATATTTGTATTCTTAATCATGTATTGTGCAAAATTATGCGTGTATATGTATATATACACACACATTATATATATATATATATATATATATATATATGTTTATACTTAACATGGAGGTCATGTTTATTTGTACATTGCGACATAAAAAATGTACATGAATATATTTTGATGTTTGTTTTGTCATGTTTCAAAATCATGTTTTATGGTATGATCTTTAAGACTATAAACTAACAATGTGATAAACTCAATAATTACAAAATCAAAATTATATAAACGAAAGCTTAATTTATGTTACAACACGAGTCATGTTAAATGAGCCAGTTGTTAATATAATGGATATTATAAAATGAAAGAGAACACATTTCTGAATTACTCGTTATATTAAAAATTGTTTATCTTATATTTTTTCCTGTTTGGTACTGGCTCTTAGTATTTATTTTATTATATATTATTTTTCCTTTTCATTTGTGTATATAATACTGATACTGCAATCATCTTGTTTATTGCAATAAATACAGAAAAAAATGTTTGCAAATAATATGATAATCTCTTTAAACTCTCTGGACCTTGTAAAATGATTATGGCATTTAATTTTGATAAATTTCCAATCGTGGGATTGATATACAACATTATAATATTTTGATACAGAAACCTAACATGTTTATGTGAATATTACATGTTACATGTGTACCCATAGAATGTCGTATATTACAGATTGATTTAGCTGACTATGCCATACATTCTAGTACGTGGTAACCTAGCGTCATACAGTCATAAATATCCTTGGAGGGTTCATGTGTCAGGGCTTAAAGGTACGAAATTCTGCATACTCGGCCTCTTACAAATGCATATGTTACTCTTTTCCCTTTGATTTTAATTTAAATGCCAGAGTTAAACGATATGTTCAGCAACTTATCATAATTGAAAATTCTTTATATTACATTTTACTAAAAGTCATTTTATATATGCTAGTAATAATACAAATATTTAAAACTTAATATACATTTAGATTGATATATTTTGAGAATTATAGATGATATTTGATACAGTTAAGAGAATATTGCAAGTAGATATATAATAATGTAATAACGAATCAAGTTTTCTTGAAGTGCAAATAATATTCAATTATGTTATAGCGGCTGACATAGAGCAGTTGAGTCGCTTCACCTCTATAGGTTATTGCGACGATTCAACGATAGTATATTTGCAACATCCTTGCATAATATTGACTGCTTTAGAGGTACTCGGTTACAAAGTCATCGCATCTTCCAGTACTAGCATTAAGCAGGATTATAATGAGTATATGTGGACTATGAGAAAAGAATTCTCAGAACCTGAACCTGATACTGTTGTAAAAACTGGTATGGTTCGAAAATTAGTATAATGCAACTTTAAAAGCAACTTCAAGAGCACATTGCATAGCGTAGTCGCAACATTTATTATGCACAATCGTATTCTAATGCTTCTATGAACAATAGTTTGTCCATCAGAACATCCATACATGAATTTTTATTGAAAGTTTATTAGTACTCTAGTCAAGCTATCACTTGTACATATAATTATATGTGTGCTTACATGCTCTAATCGCATTTCCAATAGAAGAAAATCTTTTCATCTATCGAAATTCTTATTTTGACAGATAATAATTATTTATAATACTTAAAAAAATAATATTATAAAAAGAAATCAATAAAAAGTAGTTATTATTATTTACAAACAATCTATTTTCTCTATTGGAGATACGATACTGTATCATCATATCAGCTTCAACATTTCATTCAACATTTCATTTGATTAGAAATGCGCCATGTATCCTGAAAGTGGCTTTAATCATATTATTTTTAAATCTTATCAAAAATATTATCTGCAATAATAATTGAACTTGCATAAGATAAGATGTGCTCCATATTTAGAAAAAGATTTTGAATTCTTTTGTTGAAGGCAATGTTTCATAAACCTTAATTTTATATGCGTAAGACTCTTGTATAAATATTTCCTTATTGGAAAATAGAAATTTTGAAGCTACAAATATTTTTAAAATAAAAGAACAGCTAGTCATATGTCTCTTTATGTCAAATCTAATAAGATCTCAAGAATTGAGAGGTGGAGGTGTTCTTTTTATCTCTGAAATCGAATTTCAATTGAGAAAATATGAATGAAAAATTGGAGAAAATAACAAAAAAGCCGCATATAAAACGCAACTTTCTGAACTTTCGAAATCGAGAAAAAAATATTCTCAAGAGATTGCTTCTCGTATAAAGTGTGATTGTGTGTGTGTGTGTGTATTACCATTTTCCTGGTAAATCGGCTTTCGATCGTCACTCACGTGCGTCACGTTTGCTTTTCTTCTAGAAGTAAAGCACAACGAGGTATAACGTACTTTTAGCGTGGCAATGGCAACCACGTCCAACGTCACGTCCAAAAAGGACGCCGCCGACGAGGACGACGACACTTTCTATTACGTCGGTGTAAGGGCGTCCCCGTTCGCGGCCGATTGCGCTGTATTTGGTCTGCCGTCGAAAGAGGCGTCGGCCCTACGTAGCCGCTTCCCGCTGTCCCCCAGTAGTACGAATGTCGTGAATGGAATTATGCTCAAAGGTTAATATGACAAATCAAACTTGAAAACGCTAGCAGATGGTGCACGGAAGAGCGAATACCAGATCTTTCCTAATTATGACTATAGAAAATTATTTGTGATTTTATGAAAGTACAAATTAATCGCAAGATGATAAATTCTTAATATGAATTGTATAAATATTGCATTAATTTATGGAGATAATTTTGTTTACAAAAAGCCAATTATATCAGAAATATTAAATTTCGCAGCTTTATCTATAAAATAATCTTATAATTATTATACTAATATTAACGTAAATTATTTTGTTAATTATAAGATATTTAATAATTTTTAAAAGTTTGATTCATTTAATATAAATGAGATTGAAGATTTACATTATTGTGTATATTAATAGTATAATTATTACTTATGAAAACTTTGAACATAAAGTTAGCATTACTTAAATAAAATATAATCAATTAAATTAAATGTATTATAAATTTCTAAATATTAATATTAATTTTTTCATGGCATCTTTTAGAAAATTTACGTTGCGAAATTGATTTCAGGAACACCGTTCTCCGTCATAAATGCTCTAGCCGAGCTCGGCTATCGAGTTATTTGTAGTACTGGAGAGGCTGAGATACTTTGGACATTGCAGCGGGAATGTTAATGATATAAAAAATGGGCCTTAATGTATTACACACATATTGTATATACTTAATCGCATTTATTCGAGATCTACATATATATCTGTCTTTATGAATCAAACTATAGCAATTAGTGAATGAGATCTGTAATGTTATTTTTTTCTCTACATTTTTCATTTATACATCTTGAATTTCTGGCATTCGTTTCTGCATCTAATCGCATATTTTGACAAAATTTTTTACAATAACAATTAAAAGCATGTAATATTGTGTGGACCAACTCAAAAGTCTTAATCTTTACTTGTATTATGTATACGTACCTTACAAAGTTGGACGATACGTATATAAAGAATGTAGCTTATCATTAAAATGTAGAATATGTATTTCGCTCGATATGAAAATGGAAACTTACATGTGTTATTCTCATTGCTGTAAACGATAAACACGAATGTTTCTCGTATGTTATCGGATGTGACACTTTGTACATATCTCGGCAATGTCGCGAGTTTCTTTTTACAGTTTTGAAAATGACGTGATAAAATTGTACGATCGTGTGATAAGACTGTCTGGGAGGGAGTAATAATTCCGGAGAATTTAATCACTTGAACATTCCTGTGCTGTATGTTGCGCATAATAATTTATCAGCATATGCTGGAAAATTGGTCGGAGCAAAGCAAAACGCACGTTGACACACGTTATATGCCGTATCGAAGTATTATACCTTGTATTTTGTGATATCTTTACCTCGTTGCGTGAAAAAATGGGGTTTTTTTTAATGCTTTAATTGTGAGAGAGTTGAGAAACGAGAGTTTCGTACAATTAATCCAGGCTGCGGTCCAAATCGGAGCAATAGAGATTATTCCGAGTTGGTTCCACGCTGACTTTAAGCAGTGTTTATCTTTTTGTGGGGAATAAAATTTTATTATTACATTGTTACAAATAAGAATTTACATGATATCTTTATATACCATAACATATGTAGCAGCAGTGTAGTACTTTCTTCCACCATATGTATTGTATTTTTTGGTGGTTTATCGTACAGTATTATGTGTGAGATAAAAATCGTCCGGATCGAATACGGTCCAGAGAGTTTAAATGTAAAATTATTATTGATATAGAGTGTTTATGATGATGTTTACTCTTTGTATATTAACGTATATTTCTTATTGCAAATATGTGTCTAAAGAATTATTGCGATTGATATTTCTTGTTTACGTTAAGTAAAATCGAATAAAAATATATAAAGAGCAATTATTATTTTATATAATATAGTATAACAGTTATATTAATTTATATATAAGAAAATCAAAAGCTATATTCGATGATAGTAACGCGAATAAGGAACTTTGTTACAATTTGTAATGTATAGAGCATGAGAACTAAAATTCGCGAAAGTGGTGAATTTTATATTTATATATAAATTATTATTTGATATTTATACAAAGTAATAATTTCGCGCCTAAGCAGTCTTAAACTGAACTTAAGTCTTTATATGATGCAGTTGGAGCAGCTTATAATTCAACGTTGTACACAATTATTTACAATATAATATATGAGAAATATCGATACATTCGTGTTATACAATTTTTATAATTTTTTATGCGACAAAAATCTTTGTCTCCTGAGAATACAAAAGTAATCTTTTTTTTTTAAATATAGATGTATAGTAAGATGCTTATGTCAAACTTATATGATAAAATCTTAATGATTTTTTGCAGATATAATAAACAATGGCGCACTCTCACAATGATACTCATGCATGCTGCCAAACCAACTCCAGTGTCCACCAGACTTTGGATGAGATGGTGTTCGAACGTGGGCTTTGGCGAGCAGGTAAATAAATATGAAAACGTATGATACTTCTATTTGCGATATGAATATTTACTCAAATTTATGCAAGAGATGGTAAATGTGTAAAGCATTAGAAAATAGATTATCAATGAATGGACATATATATTCAGACTTGGCTCAACGTTTGTTATAGATTCCAATATCGGATTTGTATTAACAGAGAATTCAATAGGTTTTATTCTTATTACTATATATGTAATGTATGTACATACACAGACAACTCGCAAAAAGATGGAAGAATTTCTCTTTGAACAGATAATAGATTAATTACATAAACATGTGTGATTATTAAAAGGAAGGCACATAAATTATAATTTTATATAATTATTTATTGTTATTTAATTATATTATATAATTATATTACTATATATATATATAATATTCATGATTTGGAAACATACAATATGAGAAAAAAAAACATTTTATATTGTTTCTCTATTTGTATTTCATACACAATTGTTTATCAAGTGATAAAATATTTATTCATGTATACAAATATATTATACATGATGTCTTCGAATTAACAGGAAAGCTAGTATTATTTCAAAATTAAGCTTGAAACTAGAATAACTAATAGAACATAATTTCTCATTTAAAGTGAACTTTGATAGAATTTTAAATCGTTGTGACAAAGTTGTGTATTGCGCTACATACATTGTTGAAAACGTGTAAATCTAAATAAATTTGTCTATTTCTAATTTTGCAGTGTTTACTCAATAAAAATGTAAAAAGTGATGAAATATAGACTGATAAACTTTTTTCTCATGCATTTTCAGCGTTGGAGGGCGACGTGGAACGCGTGGAGATGTTGCTGAAGCGGGGCCACGATGCCAGGGCAGAAGACTCCGCTGGCTACACACCGTTGCACTACGCCGCCCGAAACGGACATTATCGAGTATGCGAAATCCTGTTGCAACATGGCGCAGATGTGGACGCGACTACTCCTTCTCTCAAGTCGACATCTTTGCACCGTGCGGCTATACAAGGTCATGCTGCGACTGTCGAGACGTTGCTGCGCCACGGTGCGAACGCAAATCTCAGGGACACGGATGGCAAAACGGCCCTGCACCGAGCTATCTCGGAGCACGCCAGTTCGGTCGAGACACTTCAAAACAGCCAGTTCTCGAACATTTGCACGTTGCTGCTACCGCGCACCGACCTCAACATCAAAGATAACTCTGGACAAACTCCAAAGGAACTGATCTCCGAGGCGTACAACGAAACGTTAAACAAATTCCAGGAGGATGTAGTGAAAAGTTCGTTCTTCGGGACGACGTGGATAACGCAGAAGGAGAAGATGGAAAATACATTAAATGAGTTGAACAGCAACCTATTACTTTCGGATGAAGAGGATCAGTTGGTGCAGACAAGTTAATACGAATATAGCGAAAAGAAATTAGGGAAATAAGAAAAATTGAAATTTGCTGAAATTATTTGAATATATTTCATTTTTTTATAAGTAATAATGATAATAGAAAATATTCATGGCCGTGACATATTGATATTTTTGTAAAACAAATATTTTATTTGAGATTTGTTTTTCGAAACATTATTTGAAACGTATACAGAAATGTTTATGATTTTTCAATACAAAATAAGACTGGGAACATACACACATTAGTATTAAAAATGTATAAGCTTAGAAAATCTATTCTTAGTAAGTATTCGAAATTTTATAATAATGACAGAAAAACAAAGGTTAATAAAAACATCAATATGTTCTACGAAGAGGAAAGAAACAATGTTTATTTTTCGACTTGTACATAAATATTAATTTTAAGTATCAAGGAAAAAGGGGGGAGAAGAAATGATAAAAAAAATCTCATCAGATTGACGAAAAATCAATTTCTCCACATAAAAAAGAATCTAGATTTCCTAAACAATTTTCCAAATGAAAAACCGAACACGTTGAAAATTTATCCATCAATATGTTCTACGAAGAGGAAAGAAACAATGTTTATTTTTCGACTTGTACATAAATATTGATTTTAAGTATCAAGGAAAGCGGGGGGGGGAGAAGAAATGATAAAAAAATCTCATCAGATTAATAAAAAAAATCAATTTCTCCATATAAAAAAAAGAATAGATATCCTATACAATTTTCCAAATGAAAAATTGAATAATTTTTTAACTTGTACATAAATATTGCTTTTAAATATCAAGAAAAAAGAAGAGGGAGAAGAAACGACAAAAAACTCATCGGATCGATAAAAAAGCAATTTCTCCCCATAATAAAGAACAGGCGTTTTTCCGAAACAATTTTCCAAACGAAAATTCGAACGCGTTGAAAATTCATCTGGTTACCACGCGACACTCATTAAAGTACCCTACATACGGTCGATCCATCCATCCATCCATCCATCCGTCCATCCATCCGCGCGCGACAGACAGACAAGAAAGAAGCCCGGAGGGTCGTGCACTTGATATTGAATCGGTCGCGCTCGTGGCGGCTCGGGCGTCTCCGGCGGCGCTCGGGCGCGCTCGGGGTCCCAAGAGCAAGCGGCGCGCGCGCCATCTCGCGGCGCCTCCAGTCCTACTCGTCTCGCCGCGCCAGTCGTACGACGCGAAGTCGTCAGTTGTTTCACGAGAGTGGATTAAACCGCGGATTGTTTTGCGCGTCGCGGAACCGCGTGCGGGTCTCGCGTTTCCTGCCCCGCGTACACGTCCGCCGGTCGCACCGGGATATTACCTCGTCGTCGACGACGTCCCTCTGTAAGTTCGACACGAAGCGACTCCGAGCGAGGAGAGGCGAGCACGAAATATATCGCGCGACCGCGATATCCGAGCGTAGCCGTTCTCTCTCTCTCCTTCTCTATCTCGCGTCGACCATCACGGCCAGCCAGTCGGCCAGCGATCGTCCACGCCCGTTTTGTTCCGGTTTTGCGAGGCCGCTTTTCGTCGCTTTTCGTCACTCGCGCGAGTGACAATCGCCGGAAGGAAGGAACGGAGGAGGGAAAGGAGAACGAGATCCGAGTTCGAGCGAGACGAAGAAGAGGAGAAGGAGGAGGAGAAGAAGAAGAAGAGGGAGCGAGGCGATGTAACGTCGCGGCTGTGTGTGACGTCACGCACGTCGGGTCGCGCTAATCGAGTACACACGCGCGCGCGCGCAAATTCAAACACGGACAGCGCGCGCTTTCCCATTCCGTCGTCGCGCGTTATTATTCTCCTATCTGTCCCGTGTGTACAAACATATATTCGTGCTCGCTGTCAAAGGAACAGACGGAGAAGAGAAACAACGCGGTGTCTCGAGTGAAGAAGGAGAGCGAAATAGAAGATAAAGACACAGAAATAGGAAAAAAACAAGAGAAAAAAAAAAACACATACACATATATATGCGCTCTCGCCGAGTCGTCGGTGAAAAGGGGGTGGAGGAGGGGGCGGCGGCGGGAGACGAGACGCGCGGGACGCTCCGTCGCCGCCGTGACGTACTTCTTGACAGTACGCGTACTGTTGTCCGGCAGCAGCGTCCGCGAGGAGGATAGTCGCCGAAGAGGATGAGAAGAGCGGCGAGGTCGCCGCCGGAAGCTAAGGGCGACAACATCGTCATCGTCGACGGCAAGTTTCCGCGTGTAACGCACGTGCGAGTGTAAAAGGAGACCGGACAACATATCCGTCTATTCGCGTATCCCGTGGCGCCCCGCTGTGTTTTTCTGCGGAAAGAGAGCGGCTGAAAGAGGAGGAAGAAGAGAGAGAGAAATTGTCGGATATTCCTCTCGCAGCTGTGCGCGCGCGCGTCGTTTTTCGAGGTTATAGAAGGACTTCTCCGAAGGAAGAAAAATGGTCGTTAGAGTGCGGGTCCCTCGCGCCGACGACGACGTCATCGTCGTCGAGTTGTTGTAATAATAATAATGCCCGACAGCGGCGCGCCGGATCGCGCTTGGCGCCGCGCGAAAGCAGCGGCCGGGTTTCTTCTACCGCGTTCCGTTTTTATTCGCCCGTCGTCGGACGGTCCGCTGCTCCGCTGAGAGTCAAGTTCGTCGCGCTCCGTTGTGCGCGCCGCCGCTCTCGAGAACCAGTGTTTCGACCTAACCATCGCGCTTTCGATTGTGCGTCGTCCGTCGTCGTGGACTCCAGGATTCTGCGAGGATTCGCCCCGAGGATTATATACAGACGAGTTAAAGGTGCGTGACTTTTTTTCTTCTTTCATTCGTTTTTCTTTTTTTTTTTTTTTTTTTTTGACAGCACGCATATCCCAAAGTTCGGAGGATGTTCGGATATCCTTTTGGGATATGTGTGCTATTAAGGATTTCTTCCTTCGAAAGTGATGAAATGTTTCGGTTTCTCGAGTGGGAAGGAATTGAAAGGTTATAGAGCCAGTGTTGTTTGTTTTCAAGGTTAGCGTGACATACTTCGGAGCGAGTGAGAGAGAGAGAGAGAATTGTGCTATGTTGTTGCCGAAGGAATTTTGTCACGTTCTCTAATGTATATATTTGGGGAAAGAATAGAGAGAGAGAGAGTACGAAGTTTGTTTATTTAGGTAATCTGAAATTTTGTTGTATAAATGCTAAATTTGATGTAGCTGTCATCGCTCAAGAATCTTGCAAATATTTTCGATGATAGGTTATACGCGTTTGAGAAAATATAATATTATTTTTCATTCGTATAAATATTTTCAGTAAATCATGTACTCGATACATAACATATATACGTAATCTTCAGTATGAAGTAACCTTTATTTCGCGTGTTACGATTTTTTTCCTTCCTAAAATATGCGAGATTTTGCGCGCTCTTTTTTTTCCGCTCAAAAAATTCTCTCCGTAAATCTATATACTCGAACGTTTTCTTTTAGGGCAAATTCCGCAAATTTTGCTCCGGGTAGGAAATTATTTTGAACTCGAAAACCGCGATATATAGATTGATTACTTCATGGTGCGATATAATACATTTCAAAGGAAGTAAATATATATATATATATATCCCTCTCTCTCTGTCTTTCCTAAAAAAAATTTGTTTTTCGTACCTTCTTGGGCCCTCAGGGGCCAAATCACGATAATGGGAGGATAAAAATTGGACAATGGCAGTGGCACATTCTACGAACGAAACGCGGTGCTCGCTTCTAATTTCGGTCCGTGAATTCCCTCATTTCTGCGTTAAACTTTTTCTCCGTCTAATGAGCCCGAGAGAGCCACCACGGTCGTCCTAAGGGCATGTCACGCGATCGCGTAGCCTAAGCCGCCTCTATTCGGGGAAGGAGTTACAATGTACTCGCATTGTGTATACGCGGCGTCACGAAATTCTATAGGCCTCTCCGATATTCTGATGTGTGTTTCGAGAACTCCTCGTACAAAGCGCCTGAGAACTACCGCGGTTACGCAAAACCTTTTATTTTTTTCGAAAGGAGACCAACATCGTGTGTGATCAGCCTTACTTTTTATCTATACACATATATACATATATGTATATATATAAATAATTGATATGTAAAATATTCTATGTAATATAAATTTATAATACACAAAGAGAATTTAAACCTGAAAAGCATGGTAATCGAGGACAATATTGGGAGAATTTTTTAAGTTTCTCTGATTAATATTTAGCACAGTGAAAAATATTAATATCCACCACGGTAGATATAAAATTTATTCGATTAATAAATAGTACAATATTTATTATTTGTCATTTTTCATATATTGTCCTACGATTACCACAATTTTCAGGGTAAATTCTAAGAAAATACTCTCCATGTACAAATATTATATATATATATATATATACTTTATTTAATTAATTAATTAATTAAATTGATTTAATAATGTGTGTGTAAAATATATATTGATAAATTATGAATCAATGATAATTGCGAAAAAAGCGGCTATGATAGTGATAAGAAATTATTACAACTTTATTCACACACAGGATATTTTATCTATTTTAATGCTTGACAAGTCGAGAAAGTTACGAGAGATTTTCCAAGGTCCTTTAAATTACGTAACACGGGAGCAACAGGGGTTATTTAAATGACCTCACACTTCAAAGTGCTAACCTCACAACTGATGTGTCGTAAACGTTATGACCTAAGTCCTAAGTCGATGGGACTGGATTATGCACACATGCTGTGTTTCCTGCTCTGTTCTTTAGAATCATTTCTAATCGACCTTTTTTTTCGAATTGACACTTCAGTTTTCAAGGGATTTTATATCTCAACTGCTTATTGTTATATATTGGATTTACTTTCCATAAAATTATAATTTAAATTGTGAACATTGCAAAATAATTTTTTATCTAGAAATTTTACGATTTAAAGAGATATTGAAATAACTTTTTATTTTTTAACTCAAATATTTCTTTTATATTTATTTAACAAAATATTTTATATTGATAAAAATATCTTTACATTTTTCTAATTATTTGATAATAAAACATTCACATCTTACAATAGAATAACTGACATTATTATATGCATATTATTTTACATATTTTATATATATATTTGAAACACTTTTCAAAGATTAAAATATATTGAAAAAAAAACATGTTATTTAATATTCGCGTAAATATTTTAAAATATCTATTATGGTACACAAAACATTTTTCATTTTTGCATTGAAATTACAAATAATATATATGTAATGTATTTCCGGATATTTTTTGATGCAATTATTATTTTGATGGAAACTGTTTTGTTCGGATAAAACAATAGAAAATAGCAATTAAGCCGCGTTTTGCGCTGACGTAAGTATCCTAAAAGCGAGCGTTACGTTTATTTTAGAGAAGACCTGAAAGTGATGATTGAACGACGTAACGCTCCTTTTAACGCAATGCAACGCGATTCGCGGTATCCGAATTAATTATGTTCGGCGCATTTGAGGCGTAAATTCGACGAATGACAAGGCGTGTTCAAGTACGCGCGAAGCCGAAAAAACACGGGCCAATCGCTTCGCCGCGGCCTCTAAATTCACGCTCTGTGACCGTGTGTGTCCGTGATTTTCGCAATCACACTTTTGCGACGGCTCGTTGAACGATGACTCACTTTAATATATAGCAAATGAAAAATGTTTTATGTTCCATAATAGACGTTTTAAAATATTTACTCGAATCTTAAATGGGATAATGTCTTTTTAAAAGGATATATATTTTAATTCCTTCAAAAGAATATTCCGAAATCCTTGGCCTAAATTTTGACGTATAGAAAAAGAACTTGATTTAACGGCAAAGTAGATTTAATTTAGTTTTATTTAGTGAGACTTTTGAAATTTTATTATTTGATAAAAATTTTAAATATGATTTTCTTTTAATTCCTGAAATTTGTTTTAATCAAATAAAAAAGAACTTTTATCTGTTTTATCTACATTTAAGTACATTTATTTCAAATCAACGAACTGTAAAAATTTTCAACTAATTATGAAATGAGAAAATAAATTTAATTTGAATTCGAACGAATAAAAGTGAGTTAAAGTTCTATAAAAAGATTAAATCTTTCTTTTCAACTGTTTAGTCAATTATTGGCCAATGTAATTTTTAAATCAAGCCTCTATTTTATTATAGTTTCGCTTTTTTTGTTGTAACTTCAAAAAAAATTTAATAGACTATTATTAGATGAATCCGTATTATCGCAGACAATTAGCTAAAAATGTATTCTATTTTTATTTTATTATTATATAAACTGTATTTTATTATATATTTCTTACTATACATTGCACGCAGAGAGAATTTTCTCTTAAAATTTACCCTGAAAATCAGGGTAATCGTGGGACAATATATAATATTGGAAGAATTTCTCTGATTAATATTTATCACAATAAGATATATGTTTGATTAATTTTACTATGTACGTATTAATATTTTTTATTGTGGTAAATATTAATTAGAGAAACTTATAAAATTCTCTCATGATATTTTCAGGCTAAAATTCTAAGAAAAAAAATTCTCTCCGCGTGTAAAAAAATAAAACAGTCTATAATAGTGTCAAAATATGTACTCTATTTTTGTCATAGTTATTTTTTAAATGAATAAATCTTGATTCGGGACAGCAGAGATATTCGTCGGAATTTTAATACGTAAATCGCGCAAATTCGCGGACGGACTGAGAGCGACGTCGACGACGACGCGACGGCCGACCAGCCGACGACGATATCGATCTCCCGAGTTTTCCTAAACGCGCCCACGGTCTACATATGTTTCGGAAGCGGGAGAATGGGCCGTGTGGACATGCGCCGCGCATGCACGCACCCGGGGCTATTGTATTAATGGCAGCGCCTCTTCGCCGAGCGCGACGCCATGTGATGCGCGTGGTTATATCGCGGGCTACGACTCTACGGGAACAGCGACAGTTGTTGGGTTGGCAATTTCGAAACCTGTCATTAGTTGCGGATGCGTTTAACCTTCCCGCTCGCTCCCCGTCTCGCCGAAAAAAAAATAAGGAAAAACGCAGCGAGCGAATTCTCGCGATTTTACGGAAAGCGCAATTTTTGCTTGTTGCTCGTCGGAGTAGAAATATATGACGCACATCTAGCGTTTTCAGAGAAAACGATGGGTCGGTTAAAAAAATAGCCCTTGCATCTACTATTTAGCATCAAGTTCTCGATTGATATATATACTATGGAAAGTGTAAACATTTACTTCTCATCATTACTTAATATTTTGACGATTTTATGGTGGAATCACGTAGAATTCATATTTGTTTTTATTTTATTTAATAAGTAAAGTGTAGCTTATATTTTTCTTTAATATTGCGCGTTTGAGTCATATAATTTCCAGAAATATGCAATAATTAAAACGGTTTTACCAATACAATACTGCGACTATATTGCGAGTTGCATCACCTCGTAAGGTATTACAATGGTAACATTGTTCTAGTAAAATGATGATAATGTTTAAGTTATTTTGTTTCACGTTTTTGTTTTTTTCATATATTTTTTCTACGTTGCTGTGAAAAAAATATATCAACGTAAAGGTATAACATTAATTTTTTACGTACTACACTTATAATTTTCATTACTCACGACAATTTTTAAATAATCATCTTATTTATATAATGATATAGAAACAAACCATTTGATTAAATATATTTTATTTTTATCTTCTCATGTCTGTTTTTATATGTTGTTTTATGAAAAAGAATGTAATAATGTATCAAAGAATACAAAATTAATTTCTTACGTACTATATATATATGTATGTATATATATATATATTTATATTTATAACTCTTATCATACGTAACAGTTTTTTTAAATTGAATTATTTTATTTATGTAATGATAAAAGCAAACGATAAAATATTTAATTAAATATATTTTATTTCTATTACGAAATAAATAAATGGTAGTAACCGAAAAATAATAAATAAAAACAATATTTAAATTAAACAATTGATATGAAAAAAAAAAACAATGTATAGCAATAAGCTTTTATAAAAATGATGCATATTTATACGTGAAAAAAAAAGAAATGTTGAATCTACTATTCAATTCGATAATCAGTTGTTTCTCTTGTATATCACTCGAACAAAGAGGTATCGATAATCATTTATTCGTTAATAATTCCACCCATTATCTCACAAATGAGGTAGAACGACGACGCGCGCATTACGAGCTCGTCAACGAATGCAAATGCGTCAAAGCATTTACGTAACGTGTAACGCATTTGACGTAACGCGCGGCGCGCAATCTTTCTTACTTGTCCTGCCCATTAACGTGTGTTACGTGGACATGTTTTATAGCATAATACTCTTTTCTTTTTTCTCTCCCTTTCTCAACGCTCACACCGACAATTGTCACTCTCACTCATTCACTCACTCTTTATTGTTATCGTTTTCCAGGATCAACCTCAGCTTATCAAGCTCACGACCTACCTGACGTGATAAACCATTGAACTTGGTGGACTTGAAAAAAAAAAGGAAACTACGGAAGGATCAACAGGAAGATTCTTCTACGTGACGGACCAAGAAACTTTGTCGACTAGATCCAGAGAAGCTTTCGTCGCGCAGGAAGAGCTTGAAGCTATAAAAAACGACTCCGCGAAAACTTTTCTAGGAGAGAGAAAGCATCGAAAAAACGTCGGAAATAGTCCGATGAAAGGAAGAGAATAATCGAGGGAGGCCAGGCTCTCTTCGGGGAAGAGACACTCCCATCTCGCTCGTGCTACGGACCCACCCTGACGACGTGTACACGTCTCGATAGAGAGATCACGTCCATCGTCGATCACGCCATCGCTCTCTCTTGAGCTGAGGCCGCTCGAAATTTCTGCCGTGATCTCGCAGCCGATTCGTGCAAGGCTACGTTTCTCGTCTCTGCACCTGCCCGTCTGCTGTATCCTTCGGACTGGAAGAAAGAAAGAGAGAGAAGAGAAAAAAACGAGACGGCGTGGTCGGCAGTGGTACGGGCTATATCGAATGTCGTCGAGCTCGGGAAGAAGACGGTTGAGAACCATCGGTGGAAGGATGATGCAGCTTCCGACTCATCACCGGATGTCACCGTTGAGCTCTGTCGGCTAATCGGCAATTAATCGCGAGAACGATATCCACTCGTCCGTATACAACCTCGCAGCTCCGAGGTACTTCTCAAGACACTTTTGGGACACGAGGGTTTGTTTGTGCGCTTACAAAGTAAGGTGCGAACCTCGCTTTTTTTCTCTTAACGTTGGCCTTTTTTTTTTATTATAATTTTTTTATTTTCATCGCGACGAGAGGTGTTGATTTCTGTGATACGCGTTGACCGCGAGTGATGGTCAACAATCTCGTCGCTCAGTGGTGACATCGACAGTGGTGTTGGTGGTGAAAAGTTCTGTTGGTGCACGAGGGTAGTGGTGTCAACGCTAGAAGAAAACGAGAGAGGGAACATCTCTCGCGTGCAAGCGTGACTCTCAATTCATTACCACGGATCTCCCTCGGCAATTCGACGCCGCGCCCACCCTCGATGAGAGGAGGCACATGTCCATTGCTGCCGCTGAAAATGCAGGGTGAGTCTCTCACGAATTTCACTATTTGTCTTACAATTAGTTACAATTTTATCATTCGCCGTGCGAACTTTCACGGCGCCCGACAAGATTCAATCGGACAGTGTATTAATTATTGACCGATAATATAATCGATAAAAACGACATAGAAATCCTGTAGGTATACTAAAAGTAAAAATTTCGTTTTTTAAAATTTTTAATATTTTATTCATTTAAGAATAAAAACGTAAAAAGGATTTTATAATCAATTTTTATCTCATTGCGCGAGATTTGATTAATAATATATTTGTACATTTAATTATATTAAAAAATACCATAATAATTCGATATTAGTTGATTGCTTTATTTATGATGGAATTATTTTATAGTTATTTATGGATGGAAATACCTATTTTTTCATACTTCTCGACGATTTTTATCCCGATTTACACCGCTAATGTACATAGATTAGATTGCTAGAAATTTCTCTCATGAATTTTAAATTAAAGAACACGGACAAAACCCTACTTTAGTTATTCAAATGTGTGTGTTGACGTATAATTCTCTCTGTTTATTATAAATGTTACCTAATTCTCGAATCGATCTACGGTCAAGCTCAACGATTGAGCCAAGAACGGCGCACGCGCTGCAATTCTGGAAATTAAAAGGCGATAGTGTGACGTCATTGGCATCTCTGACGTAGTTTCAGCACGGTATTAAACCCACCGACCGGTGACCCGGTCAGGACATTACCCCAAATAACTAAAAACATCCTAATAATTTGCTAACTAAGATCGCGATGTGAACAATGAACGTCTGTCTATAAGGGGAACTTATAAATGCCAATCTTCAATCTTCTCTTCTCGACGATTTTTATCCCGATTTACGCCGTTTGACATTTCGCGAAACGATAGGAATATCGATACCCCAATTTTCGATAGCTTACATCTTAAATCGGATTCTTGAATAACGGAGCGAAAACGTGTTTTCGTACGTGAAACATTTGAAGATTTGACGTAAAAAGACTGCAAGTGTATATTTACATTTTTTTATTTAAGAAGAATTTATGTATCAGAAATATTAAAAATAGAAATAAAAACTGCAATGAAATTATATTCTTTCATGGAAAAAAAGCTTTCATAGCTGTTTCTATCGTACAAATTTAATTATCGTGCCTAAATTTCGACTATGGTAACTAATATTTTTTTATAGTTATAGTTTAAGAATTTTATTTAAAAAATATTAGCTACCATACACGCACAAAGAGAATTTTATCTTAAAATAAAAATCATATATAATCTTAGGACAATATGATATATTGGAAGAATTTTATAAGTTTCTTTGATTAATAATTACCACAATAAAAAATATTAATATGTAGTAAAATTAATCGAATTTATTTTATTTTTTATTGTAGTAGATATTAATATTTTTATTGTGGTAAAAATATATTAATCAGAGAAATTCTTTCATATTGTCGCACGAGTATCATGATTTTCAGGGTAAATTCTAAGGAAAAAAATCTGTGTAGCTAAAATTTTAATGTGATAACTAAATTTTATATGTAATATAAGGATAGCAAAAATTTAGCTATTGTAGCTAATTTTTTTCTGTGCTACATTATCCGAATTTTTAAAATTTATTTTTAAAGAAATTATAAAGCACAGAGAATATCTCGAAATTCGCGAATCACGTGACAGGGACACCCTGCATGTTCCTTCTTAAAAGAAGAAAGATTTTTAGGACACTGTATATATACCGGGCTAATATGTCACTAATACCAAACTATCGTATACTTTACTCTTCCGATACTTTCACTTTCGACATCATCCAGATATACAAGGTGTCCCGACTTGTCACGATTCCACAATTGTATTTGACTGGCCGTTATATTTAAGTTTGAGGAGAGAAAAAGATAGTAAAATCCTTTGTGCGAGGCCTCATCTCCTGGCCTGGTTTGCTCCTTTTTTGGGGGGATGAGAATAAGAGTTAGGGAAGAAGGGTACCTGTCTTGCATCCTCCCTGGGCATCTTCCACGCAATTTCCACATCCGAACCCTTCCTTCTCCTTCCTCTCAGGTGCCTCTTCAGGTCTGTTTATATATATCTGGGAGAGATATATATACCCTCCCTCTTGTATCCTGTGCGATGACGGAGCCCCTCCTTCGTAGACGTTTAAGTATCCGTTGCCGCCGCTATCAAGCGACCGCCAACTATTCTTTTGCATCTCTCCGGCCCTTCTTCTATCGCTAATAACAACCGGGATCGGAATTCTTTCGCGGATAACAGGGAGGGAAAAATAACAGCGAAATTATGATAGATTTGTACGATAGATATAATGTAAAACGTATACACGAAAAGTATAATTGGATTTATCACACACATTTATTTATTTATATTTATATTTTATTTTATTTTTTGTCACGTTTCAATTCCGACTTGTGCAATTCTGCGTTCACTTTAACATATTTTATGGTTTATTAATATTTTACATATATGTATACATATAATATTTATATTAATATATGTATTATATATATTATAATTTTTTTTAATTAGATTAATTTATAGTAATAATTTAAAGAGAAGAATGTCAATTATATTTTTTAGAAGTTCTCTCAAGTAAAAAATTTTGTACAAGCTTATAATAAGACTTACATAGAGCTGACAATGAGATATAATGTAAAACGTATACGCGGAAATTAATTGGATTTATCATTTATATATATTGCACTTTTTATTGTTATTTATTTATATCTTTATCTGTATATTTTGTCACGTTTGAATTCCGACTTGTGCAATTCTGTATCCACTTTAACAGATTTTATACTTTAATGACAATATATGTCGCGCACGAATAAAACAGACGCATCACTGCTTTTATAAAGACTAATTATCGGAGGGCCTCATCGAACGATGATGGCGACTTCCTCGCGATCCACTCAGGAGTCGCTGATATTCTAGAATTGGGCATTACACGACGATCGCGGCGTACGCGAAGACCGAGAACTCGACAACCTACGCCCTGCACGTCTAGAACGAGACTGACTCGCACGCCACGTGTCGCGGCCGTTGAGGGAGACTGATCCTAAATATATAAATGTATATTATTTATTTATTTTTAAAAATCTTCATAATGCAATTTAATCAAGTAGCGTCGTCCGCTGACCATCGCATCAGAACATCAAGAAGCATCTGTCCGGTCTGTCGTTCAACGCAGCTCTTATATACAGATTGGCGGACCCTACGGCGCACCAATCACGAGGCTCCATACGAACGGAGCCTCGTGATTGGTGCGCCGTAGGGTGCGCCAATCTGTATATAAGAGCTGCGTTGAACGACAGACCGGACAGATGCTTCTTGATGTTCTGATGCGATGGTCAGCGGACGACGCTACTTGATTAAATTGCATTATGAAGATTTTTCAAAATAAATAGATAATATACGTTTATATATATATCTATTACATTATTTCAAAATGTATTTGAGTTTTTTATTTTATTACTTATTCGTATATAATTATATGATTATGTGCGAATAACTAATGGAATAAGAATAGATAATGAAATAAAAATAGATAATATAGATAAATAATAAAATAAGAATAGATAATATACATTTAATTATATACATATAGCTATTATATTATTTCAAAACGTATTTGAGTTTCTTATTTTATTATTTATTCGTATATAATCATATGATTATATAGATTTTTAAAAATATATAGCTAAAATACATTTAATTATACATACAGTTACTTTATTATTTCAAAATATACACACATGAATTTTTGAGTTTCTTATTTCGTTATTTATTCGTATATAATTATATGATTATATACGAATAAATAATTAATATGAAACTCAAATACGTTTTGACATAATATAATAGCTATATGTATATTATCTATTCTTATTTATCTATTCATTATTTATTCGTACATAATCATATAATTATATACGAATAATTAATGGAATAAAAAATTCAAATACATTTTGAAATAATACAATAGCTATATGTATAAATGTGTATATTATCTATTTATTTTTCAAAAATCTTCATAATACAATTTAATCAAGCAGCGTCCTCCGCCGACCGTCACATCAGAACATCAAGAAGCATCTGTCCGGTCTATCGTTTAACGCAGCTCTTATATACAGATTGGCGCACCCTACGGCGCACCAATCACGAGACTCCATACGTACGGAGCCTCGTGATTGGCTATTGGGATCAGTCCCTCGCGACGCGTAGCGTGCGAGTCAGTCTCGTTCTGGACGTGCAGAGTGTAGGTCGTCGGTCGTCGAGTTCTCGGTATACGTCGCGATCGTCGTGCCCAATTCTGGAATATCGGCGACTTCTCAGTGCGTCGCGGGGAAGTCGCCATCATCGTTCGATGAGGCCCTCCGATAATTCCTTGAAAAAAGCAGTGATGCGTCGGTTTTATTCGTGCGCGAACAAGCTCCCGCGATTTTCGTCTGATTTCGTATGCGAATATTGCAAATAAACGGGAGTGCAAGTCCGGGAGTGTCGCGTTTGGACCCGAATAATCTTCCAGAAGAACATCTGGGCGTCGACGGGGACCCCTTACTGTCGCTTGAGATACCATTTTTCGACTACATTTCGATTATATTTTGACGTATACAGTGGTTCTCGGGTAGCGTTTCGGCATTATCCGCTCGACGAGGAGCTTCGGGAGTGCTTCAGCATCTCCAGGCGTGCTCGAGTATTGGAAAAAGTGTCCGCGAATTTTTCGAAATCGGCGATTCAAATTGTAGGGGAGTTGGCGGCGGTCGTTGCTTGAGATATTTTGGTACCGAGACTATCCGCGTAACCGTCAATGGCGCGCAAGAGTGTCTCTCCGCCGTGACACTTTCCGCTCACTTCGCGAAGCACGTGATGACGCGGCGCGCCGGGAGATGTCGCGAATTGTTCTAAGGGCATTTCGATGCGTACATGTGATTAATATTCTGATCGCGATAATATAATTGTTATGAACGTAAATGTGGGATCCTCGGACACTCGGAATCGAAAAAGTATTTTTGGAACAGATTTTATTCGCGAATGTGATCGAGCGGGATCGAAAGTGCCGAATGCCATCGCGAGTGATCTTACTTTTTTTTTCGTATCGTCCGTTTATTTCGAAGTGCATTGCACTGTATGTAGTGAAGTGATAAATAATTATTGCAAATATAAAATAGAAAAAGCAATGCAGTGATTAGTGTGTGTGCCAAACTATATGGGATTATAGCAGAGTAGCTGTGGAACATTAAAGCCGGATATATTAAAACAGAGAGGTTAGATAATTGACTCAACGCAATGTGAGTTTATTTTTTGTTTGTTACATTGTTTGGAAAATAATAAAAAATTATATTGCGTTTATACATATTTGTATTTAGAAATAAAAAAAAAATTATAAAATTAATAATGAATTTAAGAAAATATTAATAAAAGTTTATTGAATCAATACATATTAATTTACAAATTTAACGCTTATTTTATGATAAATGATGAAAAGTTAAATTAATTTTAGCAACTGACAACAAATTAATTTTGTTCATTATTTTCCGAACAGTCAAGTTTACATATCACTTGATTAAATTTTGCCTATAACTAAAATTTAATTAATTTGTCTTTTTTCACGTCTCTGTCGAATTTATACAATACATTTATATATAACTATTTATTTAAAGAGCGAATGGAAATAAGTGTTTTAAATTTAACTTAACAATATTTATGCTACCGGTGCACTTGATGTGGCTATTAAAATGTTCTGTGTCTCTCTCTCTCTCTCTCTCTCTAATTGTATATCATACCTCTTATTGAGCTTTCTAAAATAATTTATTGATGCAGATGACACGTAATCAAAATAAAATTTGAAATATAAGATGTCTGTACATCTTGTTGCTATAAGAATATTTAAATTAGAAAATACTATTCGTTATTTTATAATCCGAATTAAATTTTTAAAATTATTTATACATTATAAAATAGAAAAATTATTTATTCTATTTAAAAATTATGAAATAACAGAAATAAAAATTTTCAGAGATAATTTTATATTTAAAATATATTGTTGTAATACTCTGAAAAAAGAGGAGTGAGAGAGAGGTATCTATACAGTTTTCTTCGACTAATTATCTACGTAATAGTCGTAATGTAACATTTCTGTCATTCCTATTTGCAACATTTTATTTTTATATTTGTTCGAGACACCGTGTAGGCGTCGAGAAAGAAATGTTCGTTCTCAGTATAGCAGATAAAGAGAATTGACGTTTGAATTTTTCGACACTCGTTAGAGTCGTTGCTCGAATGTGCGTTATTAAAAATTAAAATTTAATCTATATTTACAGAATAAATTATGTATCACAAATTCGAGAGAAATTGAAAAAAGGCAAATTAAAGAAGCTTTGAATTTGATCTCTATTTTTTACAATCGCGATTGTCTTGCAATTGCAAATTAAACTTTCATTATGAAATATCTAATTTGAATACAATATTGTATAGTAACACTTTTGAATAAACATAATTAAGCTGAATACATACTATGTAAAAAAATCTTTATAATTATTTAAATGCTCAAATGCAGAGTACTAACTTTTTTTTATTTTCTGGGAGGGAATTACTACAGTGACTTCTCTTTTTTTTTTAATTAATTAATTAGAAAAAATAAAACTAATCTGAGGAAAAATAATACTAATATTAGGAAAAATAAAACTAATATTAAAAATAAAACTAATATTAGGAAAAATAATACAAATATTAGGAAAAATGTATTTTTGGCAAATTCTAAAGTAAGAAAACTGAGAAATGGCGCACTTTTGTTCTAGTAATTTAAAGAAAAGAATGTCAATTATATTTTTTAGACGTTCTCTCAAGTAAAAAATTTTGTATAAGCTTATCATAAGAAAGAATTACACAGAGCTGAGATTTTATTGATTCGAACATTTTTTTTAGATTAAAATTAAACATAAAATAGTCTCACGAACTTTCATAATTCCGTCCGATATCTCGTGTTCTCGTGTGTTTGCATTTTTCGCCAGTAAAATCTGTCTCGCAATCATTTTGCGCGTTATAGAAGCACATCGACCGATAATTCGAGCGCTTATGGCGTCTCGTTACCACTCGTGTATAAGTGTAAGCAACACTCTCCGCCTACTTAACACTCGATCGTCATAATAGATTTCGTGTTCCGTTGGCGGTGTGTTAAATTTTATCGATAAACTTCTTGCCGCGAGAGATATTCCCGCGGATAGAACGTTTCTCGCGAGCGCAAAATATCGCGTAACGACGAGGGAATGTGAACGTTATACTCGCGGAAAACGATAAGAGACTTGCGCAACGATGCGCTCTTTTCAACGCAGTTGCATATTTCATTGCAATATGCAAAACGGACTGAATGAGAACTGTGGAACTATATTATATTTGACAAGGGGAGAAAAAGAAACCATACGTATTTTTTTGTAATTTTAGAAATATGTCTCTGACATTTAAAAAAAATTGAGAAGAAGAGATCTGTTTCTGGTGAGAGACCCTACGTAAAGACTTAAAACTCGAGCCGATGACGTGACATTCTAATTCGTCGCAACCTGATAGTAAGGTTTCAGATATTTGCGACTGCGTCGATCGATGTCGTTTTAAGCATGGAGGAAAATTAGTATGTGACGAGTAAAATATATGTCATTCGTTAAATGTCATAAATATCTTGTTAGAGAAAAACAAAGAGAAAGAGATTCAATAAGAATACTTTGTTGCAACTATTTATACACGAACAATAATTTAAAAAATTTGTATGCTTGCTTTTCAGAACACTTTCCAAGATTTAATATAAGTTTCAAATACATTTTTCTTTATTTATAATTTTCTTCAAATGAATATCTCGATTTTTAATATTTTAATATTCGATCAATTTTTACACTCAGCCAAACAAATTTTTATTTATTCGAATGAGATATCGAAAATTACAGGTTAGCGTTAAATGGCACTTAAAAACATTCGTTTTAGTTATTAAATATTTTTTTGCAAATGTCAAAATTTGCACTCACGTTCCCACAATCTATCGCATCTGCAAACATGCAGGGTGATTTATTTTATTCTTAACAGGCAAATATTTGTAAATCACGGGGTTTAAAAAAATTGTTTATATAAATCGATTCTTGCAATAAATATTAATATCGATATAAAAAGTTATAAAAGTGGGATGACCAAAAATGAATAATTTATACGAGATATTTTATATTTTAATTCGACAAAATTTTACATAAACTGAAATATATGTCTCGTATAATATTTATTTTTCGACGATCTTCACTGCTTTTATACACAAAATAATGAGAAGCATCAAGATAAAGACATGAAGAAAGCATAGTAATTTCTGCACAAAGAGAATTTTTTCTTATAGAATTCACCCTGAAAAATAATATAATATTAATTATATAATATTAAAAATATTAATATGTACATAGTAAATTTTATCATGTACAAAGTAAAATTAATCGAACATAGTTTATATCTTATTATGGTAGATTAATATTTTTTATTCCTATTAATCAGAGAAACTTATAAAATTCTTCCAATACTATATTGTCCCACGATTACCATAATTTTCAGAGTAAATTCTATAAGAGAAAATTCTCTCTGTGCATGTCTATATAAATTTCAGTCTATGTAATATAGAGACAATTATTTAGTTACGATGGCTAATTTTTTTCCGTAAACGATCTGTCAAGCCTAAGAATGTTCAAGAGTTAAACAAATTAAATAAAGAGAAAAATCATATATAAAGGACATTTAATATACACTGAAAAAAAAATTAGTAAACTCGACTAAACCTTTCAACTAAATATTATTTTGCTCATTGAACGTATATAAACTTATTTAAATTAAATATAACATTAAAATATATATTTGACTTAAATACTAATATATGTTCAATTACCAAAATAGTGATTTAGTTGAAAGGTTTAGTGAAGTTAACAAATTTTTTCTCAGTGTACACTATATCGATGAAATAAACATGTTTCGACTGTAATATCTAATGGACCTCGACCGAATTCGATATTATCGATAAAGAACATCGTTATTATCTATTGCCCGCTATTCGCGGCTGCAAGTAGCACACAAAGCTGCATACGCAATGCGTCACCGTCGACGTGCGTGCGAGCCACATGTAACAAAATAGAAACTTAGCCGCGTAACTGACTCCGCCGTCAGCAACAACGTGATAGTATCTTTGCGAATACTAAATAGCCTAATATGAGGAAACAAGGTATACACGTGCTGAAAAAAAAAATCCGCATCATCATATCAACATTCGCGTCCAACTCGAATTTATTACGCCTCATCTTTCGCGAGACGAAATTAATTACTCGCGAAATTTCCACGAATATCATTTCTATATATATATATATATATAATATTCAGAAATCATCATCCTTTTTTTCCGCTCTCCATTGTTGTCTCGGCGCATATAGGATCGGTCAGCGCCGCTCGAAAAGCACAGCACAGAACCGTCAGAGGCGGAGATGCGAAATATACGGGATGAGAAATCGGTCCGATGTTTGCCGAATAGCGAGTAGAGAGAACGTGCCGGGAGTCACGTGGTCGACGGCGACGAGCGTTGTCGAGGCTGGCCGAGCGCGCCGAGAGAGTCTCGCCAAGTCGGGATATAGATCCTCTTTTCTCTCCTTTCTCCTCTTCTCGCCTCTGATGTTGCCAGGCCTCCTCCCTCGTCATCGTCAAAGCCGGCCGGCCGGCCGGTCTGTCGGTCGGTTGGCTCGCAATTGTGTGCACGCGTTCCATAACGCATCCTGTGCGGGAAAAATAGACGTCGCCTTGGCTCTCTTTTTTTCTTACCTTACCCTTAAAGTTGTCGTGACCGCATTTTTTTCCTCCTCGCATCTGCGAAGACGCGCCCTCGTCGCGGAAGAGCCCGCGATCTCTCGACGGACGTCGCGATATTGTTTCGACGGGACAAAGACGACGAGAGAGAGAGATGCTACGGCGACCATAATTATCGGTTATTGATTTTCGTTAATGCGCACGACCGTCGAGCGGAGGTACAGAAAGGGAGAGACGTGACGTAAACTAGGATATCGGCGGGAAGTAGAATTCTCTATGTCGAGAGGATGTCATATGTGTCTGACGTTTGTTGCTATTGTCATTGGGATTGGTACACTGAAAAAAATGACTAAATTAATACATATTTAGTTCGATACTACCAAATGAATCATTTATTTGTTTTGAAAAGGATTTTCTTGTATCAAATAAAGATTTTTCATATCAAATCAATATTATTAGTTTCGAGTAAAATGATTTATTTGGCAGTATTGAAATAAATAAATTTTTTTTCGGTGTAGTCAGGGTGTTTAGCGGTCAGGGAAATCTGAAAAACCGGGTGTTGTCAGGGAAAATCAGGAAATTTTACTATTTGTTTGGATTTTCTCATATTATTCTACATTCGTCTCAATAATTTGAAATTTTTTATTAAATAAATATAAACTATTCCTTGACTCCCAGCACGTTAATTTTCTGTGTCAAAATGTGTCATAATGTACTCGATAGAGATATTTCAATCTATATTTTTCATTATTTAAAATGATTAAAAATAGTTTTCCTAAAATAGTATGTAAAGATACAAGTGCAGAGTTTCTTTCGAGAAAAATATCAATATTGATGAAACTTTCATAGAAAATCTCAATCCAAATAAACTGCGAGCTTAATTTCGCGATTATCTGTTATTCCTACTGACTAAACGACACTATCTTGAGTTTGCGCGCACATGATAACAAACGATAAGAGGCGGTACGAAGCGGTTAATATATCGAGTAGCATATGAGATAATTCGATGTGTTCGCGGCTCATTAAATATTACTACGATGATTGCTTTGTAAATTTAATACGAATCTTACACTATCGTTTGCAAACGATTATATAATGATTTCTTTTGTCTTTCTCAAAGAAATTTTTTTGCTTATTTAACAGGCGGCTTTATATTTTTGATTATAATATAGCAAAGAAATTATTATTTAATATCCTAATAAATTAGAATTTTTTTAAAAAAGCATAGAAATATATATTTATCTGAAAAATAATTCAGAATCCGCGCAAAAAGGTTTCTTACGTAAAATTGAAGAAAGCGATACATTTACCAGATATAAAAAAAATTTTTTTATAAATCCGTAGACCTTCTCGAGCAGAGAAAAAAAAAGAACGCGACTCGACCCTATTCTGGATTAAGATAATAGTCCATTAATAATATCCACGCGTCGGGCATCTTCGATAATCGTGACGCGATTACGGATGCAGAGTCAGATCGCGAGATATGTTAATTCGACGGAGATACTCGTATTTAGAGATACCTCGGGCTTATACAGTCCTTTTATCAGTCCGCTCTCTCTCGAGAGGGATAGAATTACGGTGCGCCGCGAAATTGCGATACCGAATACCTCGCGTCGATTCGCACGATTCGAGGAAAGATTCCGGTCCGTCCGTTTCTCGTCGGCCGCCCGAACTGTCTGCGAACACACACGGTAGAACAAAGAAGGAGATATTACATCATCATCGTCATCGAATGACGCGGACAAGACAGGGAGACACAGTTCGGCCGCTAATCTCGAAGATAGGAAAGAGAGGATAAAATTTGACGGGAGCGCCTTTGTGTTTTAATCCCGCGCCGACGATCGATTTTTTTTTCCTTCTCGTGTGTATCTTGTTCTCGGCCACCGTCTTCAAGATCCACCCGCGGATAGAAAGGAAAACAAAGGAGGAGGGTTTGTCGAATCGAAAGAGATTGAGAAAGTCTCTTTTTTATCATTCTTTTTATCGCGAATTTTACTTTGTTTTTTTAGATAAATATCTTGCGCAATTTTTTTATTTTTTTTCTTTGTTCATATCTTTCGAAGACACGCGGTCTCCATGATTTCAAAATTATATCGCTTAATATTAATAAAATTATCTCATTTGACAGAGATAAAAAAACATTCCTTATTTTTGTTTTTGTTACACTGAAATAAAAATTTATTGAATTTGGCTTGATTCTTTAAATAAATATTTATTAATTAAATCATTTTTTTCAGTGTAATAACTTGGAAATAAAAATTTTTACGTTACAACAATATAGCAAAAATTAGGTACCATCTATTTCTATAAATTTTTCTCCAACATTTGTATATATTAACATACACAGTGTCTCTTGCATCATTATGTATCATGTTAGATTCAAAGACGAGAGGTTCGAAAAGAGACATTAATCATTCAACGAAGATAAAACGTGTCATGGTTAATGTTTGTACGCAATACATAGGTTCTTTTTATTGTTGGTAAAAGTTTAAGAGAAATCTTTCTCGCTTTTTAATCGAGTATCGAATTAAAAATATAAGATTTATTAATTACAATTTTTATAAAGACAACAATTTTTGAATAAATTAAAATAAGAGTTATATTAAAAATATAGAAAAAATTAGAGAAATGAAAAAAAATAATGCACATATTTTTTAGATTACTTTTAAATGATTTAAATGATTTTTTTAATATTTAATATTAAAATTTTCAAAAAATATATATACATATAAAAGAAAAGAAGGAAGGGTATAGTAATAATAATTTGCATATAATTAGGAAGGATAAATTTAATAATATATAAAATAAATAACGTGGAACGAATGGATAAAACGAACCGCCGCGGTAAAGTCGAACCGCATATAAGAGCATGATTCGCCTCGTATCTGTATGTACATATAAGCTCGCTCGGCAGAAGCAGAAGGTCGAGGGTCAAAGTAGTCGGATGGTGTGAAACGACAATGGCAATAAGAGAAACGGTTTTTCCAAACGCCGAAGAATAACGACTGGCGATTACAATCGCTCTGCGCGCACAAATCGTTTTATTCTCCCTTTTCTACCCTCCTCCTTTGATGTTTCATTACGCGTTTACAAAATCAAAGAGAGAGAATATGCTCTGCTTCTTCTCTGTTATGCCTCGTTATTTAACGTAAACTTTATATAGACGCGAAAATATGCAATTTATTTCTTTTTAATAATTATAATTTATAATTATGATAATTCAATTTTTTAATATAATTTTAGTTCAATTATAATTATAATTTAATTTTTTTGTATCTATTGTGAATACACACGTTTTTGACAGTTTGGTCTGAAGAAAAATTTTTCTCTTTTTCTGAAAAAAATTAATAAATAGTGGCTGTAGTTATGATATATTGTTATTAATCATGTGTACATATTTTTAAATAATTTTATTATGACGTATTGTGCGTACCTGTGCACGAAATCTGAATTAGACTTTTCTGAATCATTTTGCTTTTCTTCATCATGCTTGCCTAGTCGTTATTGCGCATCAGTCGTCTTCTTTGATTTTATCAGCCATTGATTATCACTTTCTTTGTCACTGTCAAGATATAATCAAGCCAGATCAAAGATATATGCCTGTTGTCATTAACTTTTAATCGCATGCTTCATATCTATATGTATACATACATATTTAAAAATTGGACGAGAGACAGAGAGAGAAGAGAATTTTATTTAATCTCATTTTAATAATCTTAATTTTTTTGTGACGTATTACAATATATCAATATAAATCATTACTTTTTTTCGAGACATTTCACGTTCATAGATGCTGATTAAATATTTTAAAAAATGTTGAAAAAATATGATATCCGGCTCTCGAAAGTTTGTCAAGGAAAAACTCGAACGAGATGAAAATTCGTGACAAAAATGTCGAGATATCATAATCTAATCTCTGTAGAAGAATTTAGCGAATTTTGTTGCGAGGGAAGTTGACAGAACGATGGAATTCGCAATTGGAGATGCCCGTCACGGAGATGGAACTTCCGAGCCAGATAAGCAAATTCGCTACGGATTAACCTTTTTTTTTCTTTCTTTTCGAGATTACTCGCTGGCTATTATTCACTCCGACTTTCGCGATTTCCTTTACGGTTGTAACGTTTCGGTCAGCCGAGCGTTCCAAGATGCTACATGAAATATTTGTCTCTTTATATTTTTCTTATCTAATCTGGTCTTAATCTATCGGCGGCGGAGATCTCTAAAAATAATGCGAGACATTTATAGTGCGACTCGCTTATAGAAATTCGCGGTATTCTTACAGCATGACATCATTCTCGGCAGAAATGCTGCACTTTCTTCAAGTGCAGTTCGCGTTAATTTTTGTTAATATAAGTATATATATCATTCATTACAATATCATCTTATTTTATATAAAATTTTAATATTGTCAGATTTTTCATGATTTTTTTTTTATAAATAAGAAGTGTGCATAGTTTACGAAAACTACACATTATAACGAACACATTGAAAAAAATTTATTAGCTTGACTAACGTTTCAACTAAATATTATTTTGTTAATTGATTTATATTGATTTTTTTCTGTGCACAATTAACAGATATAGAAGGGGAATAAAAATTTTAATTAATCTATTTTTGAATATTAAAATTTCTAACAAACATCTAGTTTGAAGGCATACTTTCTAATGTGTTTACAGTTGTATCGATATTTAATTAGTGATGTAAAATAAAATGTATCGCGCCTCTTCGGCTATTATTAGCCAATCATCTCGATAACTCGCGATAAGGGTACCTATCGATATTTTCGAGATCGATATCGACAATCGAAAAAGTCTCCGCGTTTACCATTTTATCGTCGTGCCGTTGTGTCGAAGGTATGCAAAAGTTTTGCGGTATAAACGCGTCGGTTCTCTCTCTTTCCGGTTCGGAAAACTCAAATCCCGCCGAGGGCAGCGCCGAGAGCGCGCGCTCGCGTGCGCGCACACGTGCACACGTTTATGTGTGCGTGTGACACGGAATTGCGACGTTGCCGCAGCATCTCAGGGAGGCAGGCTCACACTCAAGGGCAGTTCACACCGTGTCACTGTTACCTGAACACAGGTAATCACATTAATCTCGCCGAGTGCAGTCCCGGCGTGCGCTATCCAGTCGGATTTATATATATATATATATATGTGTGTGTGTTTGTGTGTGTGTGTGTGTAGCTTATTCGGAGAATGGCGGAGGATATATGTATTTTCGCGCAAAAGTGGGATACAGCGCAGCTTCGCGCAAAACGAAGCCCGTATATATACAGGGTGTCCGGGTCTACCACGATCGCCTATCTGTCACGTTATTTTTTTGTACTCAATATTTTACGGGATATGTCATATCAATTGCAATTTAAATGTATTTTGGCACATATAGTATAATATGTAATAAAAAACCATACTGTTTTATGGTATGGTTCAGTTTGTATATTAAAATGAATGTAACTATTTCCGAAATATTGATTCGTTGCAGGAGCAATTTTTTGTTAAGCTTTGTCTTTTGCTTGAGAAAAATCAAATTTTTATTTAGATACACAGGGTGTATTTTAGGAGTTATATCCCTTGCTGAGGAGTTATATTTTTCTAAAGAGGGAGGTAAAAATTAAGTTTCAATTTTTTTCCTTAAATTTCAGACAAATTAAAAAAATAAAACCGAAAATATCCATCAAGTTTTATTTTTTTAATTTGTCTGAAATTTGAGAAAAAAATATAAACTTATTTTGTGTAACTCCTCAGGGAGAAATATAAAATATCTGTTTATATAAAAAACCCTCCTTAATTATCTACAAAGAATCATCTAAAATTTGTCGCACTTATTTATTACACCCTGTATAGAGCCTAATCTTCATATGATTACTATAAAGCACCTTAAAAATTCTAAAGAAACAAAAATACAGAATTAAAAATTTCACGAAAAGATACAGTGTTTTATAGATATGTGATAAAGACTAACGACAAAAATGATGATACTCGATGTTATCCCGCGTAAAATTATATGCGTACAATTAAAACGCATTTACATTTAGCGATACCGTTATCGGCGAATGAGGCGCGAATAATTATCGTTTTCGTGTTCTGTGGATTTCAAACGCGGAGTCTGCGGAGGAATAAATATACTTACGTATGTTCCGCGCGCGCGTATATATTCCGACCCTATAATTAGTTAATTTTAACGACGACCGGTCGCGCGCTGCCGCGAGTTGTGAGTCAACTCCGTGTTTGCGGAATTCCGTGAGTTTCCATTTTATCACGAACGGATTGTAAAGAAACGCAACGCCTGCAAAAATCTCGCCGTCTTCTTGTCCCTCTTTCAGGGACGATATGAATCCTTGCAATGCTAAACGCGTCGATGTAGGAAAACATTTTTGCGATTACAAAGCGTCTCTATTTTCATGATAAGTGAGACATTATTTCCATATCTGTCGGAATCTATAAATCTCCAGGGTGTCTGGCGGTCAGGGAAATCTGGAAAACCGGGCATTGTCAGGGAATTTTATAAATCTGGAATTGTCATGGAATTTTACTATATATCTGAATTTTTCACATTATTCTACATTTGTCTCAATAATTTGAAATTTTTTATTCAATAAATATAAACTTTTTCTTGACTCCCAGCACGCTAATTTTTCGTGTTACAAATCGATTCATCTATAGCATGTTCGTTAATTTATATTTTCATCGTCGTGTTATTTTATTTCAATGTGTTTGATAGAGACAAAAGAAAAAAAAATTGATATAATATAAATAAAAAAGGTAATTATTTAAATAGTTTATAGTGACATGTTTGTTTCGATTATCGTACATAATGCAGATTGTATAATTGATTAAAATTTTTGTTTTAACTTCCGAACCTTTTTATTGTTGACAAAAATATCTCAAGAATTTTATGATTTAACATTTAATTGATTTATCATATGCAAATAATATATTTGAAAAAAATAATACTAAAAGTCAGGGAAAAAATTAATTTCTGGTCTTGGAAAATCTGAAAAAATCAGAGAATTTTTTTTATCGAGTCTGCTGGACACCCTGGATCTGATCGAAATTACAACCATTTAAAATCATATGAATGATTAAGTGGCTGAGAAGGGATTTTCTAGAATATTTTTCTTTGCTCAGGAAAAACCTACATTAACAAACAATAATTTCAAATCATTATTCTTAAAATTAATAATAATGAGAATTCACGTTATAATTAGAATGTAAATCATATTTCATTATTCGCCTTTCGAATATATGCACATTCTTACACAACTATTGATTACTAATTTTAATTTAAACATCTTTTTTCCTTATCGATTTATCAGCAGATTTTCTGATCGCATGTGTAAAGTTACACAATACTGTTGGAATGCAAAACTATTTATTCTAATTTTTTTGCGCATATATTTATATTTCTCTTCAGATAGGTCAGTTATTTTTCAGTTACGTTTGAAATCTTTCGTACATGGACCATTTGCTAAAGTGCTTATACCTAGTAATAATTTTATTATGTTTACACAAGATGCGGCCAAGTGTCGACAAATTTGCACGGCGATTAAATGTCAAAGCGCCGAAAATAGACTCTGCTCGTCAATTATATATCTATTAACTCGTTTATTTTTGAATCTATATATCTATATTTAGCAACCTTTAATTTGAAACCATTAGCTTGAACTTTAATGTATTTTTAATTTGCGACGTTAAAAATATGTAGACAATATTACTTAATATTTAGAAGTTACAAAATTCTGCCAAAATATTTAAAAGTGATGAAATATAATTTTCTAAATCGTGTTGATTTTATGATGGAGCAAAATTCGACATAAAGTTTGATTTTATAACGTTCAATAATTCTCATTTATACATTTTTTAGCAAAATCACTAATGTTCCATTATATTTTAATTAAGGAAATGTGGGTTTTTCAAATTGATCAAAGGTGTTATTAAAATAGATAAGACGTCTCGTGAAAAATAGCAAATAACGTGGTCTAAATCTTTCTATCTCTAAACATTATTTTAGGAGGCCATATAATTTTTATTTTATTATACACAAGTTAATTAAGAAAGTCCAAACAAATTATGAACAAATAAAAAATAATGATAATTCTATATTGAGTCATCTGTGTGATATAACAAATGATAACTATTAATAAATAATGCACTTTATAAAATATTCGTTTTAAAATAGAATAAATCAGATGGAGTAATATATTTATTATTCATTTATTTAATCAGTAAAATATTCTTTTCTCATTTTTCGAATTGAGTAAATAATGAAAAACCTGGATAGAATTACACCTGTAGACTCGATAAAATGTTTTTATCAACTTTGAAAGTAATTCCATCGATATGTGCACACAGTGTTTTTTTTTATCATTGTTTTTATCGCCCGAGTATGTATTTCTCGTCGTGGCGAACGGCGAGAAACTCGATCAGAAATGGCTCGAAAGACTGGATTTATGCGCATCGGCCATGCATTACGCCCGTCGAGAGAAAGTGGCGTAATGTGGGTAACCTTATTGTTGCTCTTATTGTTATATAATAAACGTAACCCGTCCGTGATTTAGCAGGACGCGGTGGCATTGAAAAATAATTACGCCACATTCCGACGATCGGGAAAACTAGCCGCGAATTATTTTCCTCGCCATTTTCTATCGGGAATGGAATTGCTTGCGCAATTTTATTACGTCTGTCTGTCTTAGAAACGCGTCTCTCTCTCTCTCTCTTGGTAAGATAGACATTTTTATTACACCTTATGTGTGCGCCTGTGCTACCTGAAGAGAAATCTAATCTAAAACATGTGCGACAGAATGACCCAAGAATAAGTTATGATTGCTCAACTAATAATTAGCCGTTGATAACAGAATTATTTTTGGTATATTAAATATTAAAGATTTTTTTTATCGAAATTCGAGAATATAAATAAATAATTGATCATTGAATTTCAGCTCGAAATGCAGCATAGTCCTAAATTTATGTTGATAAGAATTATACAATTTATAATGGGAAAAATAAAACTCAAATTTGATTAATGAAAAAGTGACTCCGAATTTGTCATAAAAATATTTAGCCATTAATGATGCGATTCTTACATGTTATAATCATATGCTTATGATATGTTACATATAATCTTTTACAATTGCCTTTTTTCTGAAAAAGTGATCTATTAAATTACATAAAGTTTCCGCGTTTAATTTTTTCGTCGATTATTTATAGTACGTCAGACATTTGCATGCACGATTAATTAGATCGATTTATCTACTTTTTGCCTAATGAACTAGAAAAGAAAAAGATCTCGCTCAGCTATGTGAACCTGGCATCCGACTTTTAAAAAATTAATCTTTTAATATGGGAAATGATAGCATTGTAGTTTTATTAATTAAAAAATAAAGAAAAGACTTGTATCAGAGACATTGAGATATCTCAAATTCTCTTGTGCAGTCTTTTCTAAAATTATTTGTAGTGATTTTCATTTGTAGTTGCACGGTTTAAAAATTACAATTATTTAAACAAATGGTCAAGAATGAACTTTATCAATTAAAAAAATTTTACAAATCCGTTCTTTTCCAGGTGATTTAGACTTGTTTGTTGTTGTTTGTATCAATATTAATTTCGATCGTAATTCTTACAAACAACTACAAACGAGTCTGAATCACCAGGAAAAAAAAGACATGAAAAATCTTTAAAAAATTCATTCGACCATATGTTTAAACAATTGTAATTTCTAAACCGCGCAACTATACAAACGAAAGCAAAATCACTACACATCAAGTACAAACGATTCTAAAAAAGACTGCTCAAGCGGATTTGAGATATCTCAATGTGTGCGTCATTTTTTACTCTTTTTTTATTTTTTAATTCATCATTTTCCATGTTAAAAAATTAATTCTTTAAAAAGTCGGGTTCACCTAGCTATCTCGCTCCCTTATCAATGTGTAACCTGCACATTTATATGCAATCGCCCTGAATGCGTCAGAGGTAACCGATGTATGAGCGCAGCATTTTTTTCAAGCCTGGACACGTGAATCGTAAAAATAGTAGCGCTTAGAGTCGCTTTTTAGCGTACAGCACAGAAAACAGTTTTTCTTTCTCTCTCTCTCTCTCTAATTATCACTTACGCTATACTTTGTTGCGTAGATAGATTTCACGTGACGACACTCGAGTCATTGCTGAGACACGTTCATCTTATCGCGCGATGACAAACAGTTAAATCGCGTCGTCGTCCATTGTCCTGTGCGTCGTAAAGATAATCACGCTTAACTATGACTCGAGGTATTCGTGATGAATCGACAATTAAGAAATTAGCGCTCTCAATTTTTTACAAATTTAAATTTCAACAGGCAAAATGTTAGCGCAGTAGTTTAGATTTTAATGAACATTAATTTTGCCGAACTGAAACTGATTTGTACATTGAAAAAAATGGCTAAATTAATGAATATTTAAATCAATACTGCCAATAAATGAATCATTTACTTGAAACAAATAAATATTTATTTTTGGTTTGCGCGATTTTGAAGAGGATTTTCTTATATCAAATAAATATTATTAGTTTTAAATAAATGATTTATTTGGCAGTATATTGAAATAAATACTTATTTGAATTAAATACATTTTTTTTCAGTGTATATAAAAAATGAGCAAATTATATCGAAGAGATATTTATAAAGTTGGATAAAGAATATTATAATATTAATTTTGTTGAAGTAAGTACGTTTAAAATATATGTAAAATGAGCAAAGATGATCTTTTTAATTATGACGATTATGTTTATTAATCACCACAGTATTTTCTTACAAATTTCGCTCTCTCTCTCTATATATATATAATTATCGTATTAAAAAGACCTAATCTGGAGCGAAGAAAGTACAAAATGCACAAGCTGAGACAAGATAATTCTTATAACGACAGATGTACGGTATATAATTACAGGTCGATTTACATGTAACTCTCATAAGCGCGCGATCAAGCGTTAATATTATGTTGCACAGGATGTTTTAAATATCGTAGGGTACTTTTTCGTTGTGCGAAACACGCAAACATTCGATACCGTCTTACTTCGATATAAGATTGATGTGTGTATATGCATCTACTCTTTCTTTCTCTCTCTTGCAAAAGATTCCTCGTTTTCGTGCTGAGGTGGAGATCATTTCTTCGGAGCCGGTCTGACCTGTTGACGATAAATGTATAGGAATCACACAAAATCGTAATTGCAACCGTACCGGCGCTATACTATGTATCTTTCCGACTAGGACATGAGAGCCCGGCTCCTCTTATTTGATTTATTTACTGTCGACTGGAGATCGAGTTTCGAGTCTCTCTCAGTTCATTACTTAAGTTTCATCATATTTCATCCGATGTGTTTGCGGAGCGTTTGATACAATTATACACACACACACACATATATATATAGAAACTTGTAACTGCTGGAAATATTTCGATAATGCTTGATAAATAGCGAAATTTAAAACAGTCATATCTGTATTTGTTCTCATTAAATTAGCGGTCCTCCCATTATAGCTAAATAGAATGTAATTTATTAAAATCAAAATAATTAGGCAAGTTTTAGAAATTATTTAATATCATTAGAGCATTTTAAATTAGAGAGGTAATTTATTTTAGATAGAGAGAGAAAAAAAGAGAGAAAAGAGAATTTATGATGTAATTCTGAATTAATATTTAATACTCCAGTGAATTAAGTGTTCATTATGTATTTTGCATATGTTTTCATTTTTTATTACACGTTACAAATATATAGGTAATTAAACTTAAAATATTTAAATGGGTAATTGATTTACACAAATATATATTATCGAAAAATCATTTTACTTAATAGTATATCCATTTCAAGCGATAGTATATTCGAAGTTAATTTAGTCTACGATATTTGAATATCTCTTTGCGGAACTTTTTGGAATTTAAATTTATTTCAAGAAGATGAAAATCTTTCGAAAAAAAGAATATTTTAATATTTACTTTGCAATTTTATTCGTAGAGAAAAATTGTTTACATATAAAATTTCACACGCATTATCGAACACGCAATCCTAGAGTGCATTCTATTTCGTCACAGTTTGTCACTTGATTCATCACTCTATTCATCATTGACACAGCTGGGGCGCGAAGCGGAGTCCCGAAGGGACTCGACGATATCGCGAGGGGTCCGAATAGAAACATGATCGATATGTCAAAATTGTATGAATAGACAGACCCGGCGAGGAATGCGGATGCAGGTCGCGACAGAAGCGAAACAGGTTGATCCGTCGGGGTGTCTATGCACGTGGAATTCTACAATATGATTTGTATCAGCGTGACATTACATGAGCGAGCAACTATATATGTGAGGCATATACTTTATTGAGACAGCCGAAAGAGCGACTTATCTCTTACAGGGTGATACATATATTTTAATCTTGATAGTCACATATTTGGAAATCATAGGATTTAAAAAAAAAATGTATTAGGAATAAAAAGTTATAAGGGTAAGATGACTAAAAAATAAATAATTTATACGAGATATATATATGTTAAAACGCCGCGAGTGCCGAAGGAATAAATTTTTTTAAATATAAATTCTCGCACAATTGATCTATTTTTTTATAAAGTTTATATATTTTTCCTTATATTTTTTTACATACATAATCGTAGTATTACTAAAAAAATTAACGTAGATTTTTTTTATGAGATATAACTTTCATTTAAATAGTATTTGTTGATATTTTATGGTCAATGGTCAATTTATTAAATTTTTTTGACGTAATTTACCTGAAACAAGAAAAAGAGGACAAATAATAGAGAAAAAAAATTATGCGAAGCAGAGGGAAGCAAAGTATATTTTTTCATTTTGGATCTTCTTTGTGTCGTTGTTATTTGTGCACGCTTGAGTCGTTTATTAGCGGATTAGTTACGTTTTAGTATGTTTGGATTTTCTTGTCGCTGACAATCAAATACACATTTGCACAAATGATTAAAAAATATATTAATTGAGAAATAAAAATATTTAAAATATTTAAAATATAGACAAATATCATTTAATTTTTTTTTCTGCTTAATTTATAGCTAAATATTTATTATATAGCATTCATATCGCATAAAATTCAATTTCTTAGTTTCATCGATTCATTCAATTTTACAGATGATTATAATTCATTTATTTATATGCATTAGTGTTCACAATGACTCGATTAATACTAAATGAGCACTCAATATACTACATTAATATTGCAACATGAAACAGTATGCTTCATTTTGAATTTAGAATTAATTTGCTTGCATATTTTCTCTCTCTTTCTCTCTCTTGTTCACTTAAAAGAAATAAATTTTCACGAGCTCGCTCTCTATGCACGCTACTATTTCACATTATTACAGAAAATTTTCGTCATTATACGGTATGACTATCTGTCGGATTATGTAACACACACGTGTATAAGAGAGGTATGTTTAATCTCTCCGTCGTTCGTCCTCGCTTTATCCAATCAGAATAAGTGCCTGCATCCCGAGGATAGGATTCACCCGAAAGAACGTGCTTCCCTAAATCCTTCATATAAGGAGCTTTGCGGAGGAAGTGGCTGGTTCGCATATATCCAGAAGCTCATATTTCGTGGATTATAATAGTAATGTCGCGGATTTGCTAGTTTCATATTACATCGTGAATAACATTTGAATCGAAATCGATAAAATATTGATTAAATCAGATTTTGCGAAATTTATATATGTTGCTGCATATAAGAATCGAAATCTGTTTCGTTTAGGAAGATTCATTCAAAAATCAAAAAACAATTATAAGACATATACAGTTGAAAGATTTGTGTTAAATTTAACATTACTCAAAAATTCGAGTTTTTTGGACATTTTTAAATGTTTATTTAGTAGCAGCCCGCGGTCGGAATTATGCCACAGAACTATAAAACTCGTCGAAAACTATAAAATTATAAATCTAAAATGTGTAATGATGTGCTAACTTTTAGTCAAGTTAGCATATCATGTCATTTTTCGAGTTTATTCCAATGCATTTTATAGTTTTCGACGAATTCTATAGTTCTACATTTTTTAATTAGTAGCAATTAATTTTAATTAGCATATGTGTATATACAGGTATATATGTATTGTATATTAAGCTATAAAATTCTCCCTGAATTTTTCAGTTTGAAAACAATTATATTTCAATTTTTTAAATTATATACTGAAAAAAAAATTTGTCAACTTGACTAAATTACTATTTTATTAATTGAAGATATATTAGTTTTTAAGTCAAATAAACGTTTTAAAATGTGACATTTAATTTAAATATTTTTATATGTTCAATTAACAACATATTTAATCGAAAGGTTTAGTCAAGTTATCACATTTTTTTTCAGCGACAGAAATTTACGTCGACGAGTAATTTCGGGAACAAAAAAAATTTGGAAAAAAATCACAATCGTATACTTACAATTCATAGGTTTCACTCTTTTTATTTCATCGATTTATTTTAATTCGCTCAGAGTGAATGGACACGAAATGAAAGTTTGTCGAATGGAATTTAAAAAGTGCATCGTAATCTCCAGGCGCTGTAATTACACAATGTGACACACACATACACAAGGACATACACATACACGCGTTGACGAGAGCCGTGTGGCGATCGTTACACGAATCGTGTCATAAATCAGGTCTCAACCACTTCGCACGTTCGGCCGATCCGCCGGATGACGCCGCGTGCACGAACGGTTCTTCGTTTCGTTTACGCGCTGATCTACCGCTATAATAAAATGGGCCGCGCGTGCGGAATAACGCGTGCGCGAGTAAAATACGATGGAGCGCGAAACTCGACGTTCTCGCGGATTGTTCGCATTTTTTGTGTCACGGGAATTTGTTTATTCTCCGATGAGAAGGTGAGATCAAAATCTCGCATCGAACATGTCTTTAAATAATATTTATTATAATTATATCTATTTAATTATATATAATAAATATTTAATAATAAAAAACAAATTTAATAAATATATATATTTAATTATATGTATATAAATATATTTATATAAATATACGTAATATTATATGAATATATTTATATAACATTAAGTATACATATAATAATTTTTTTGTTGGGGAAGAGCGAGAATAAATCAGCTGATCTCCGGACGATTTTTGCGTACATATAAGTAACATTGAAACAATTCAGCAGAGATTTAGGCACGTTCCTGGCCTACATATATTATCATCCGAAAGCGCGATTTGGCCGACGAGGGTTAATCGGATTTTCCATTTGATTAATTTCAGACGCAAATGCCTCTTGCCGGTACGCAAGTATAATAACGCGCAGGATTTTAAACTGAAATCCTCGTAGGTGTTTTTGCGTTGGTGTCCGATTTAGCTCGAATTATACGCCGGATATCATTATGATACGCCGGAGATGTTCAGCGAGTCGTAACGCGTGTGCCGAATATGGAAAACGCGCGATATAATATATATATATATATATAGGATGTTCAAGAACTGGCGGAAAAGTTTTTAATGGCAGATTTTTGGTTTCATTCGGAGACGATTTTTCCTCGGCGAAAATGTCGAGACACCAATCATTTTCGAATTATAAGCATTTAAAAGTAAAGGCCCTTTTGAAGGGAGAAACTAATTGTAAGTCTTCTGGAAATAAAATATTAACAGAACTATACATTCTTCAGTTAATTTTAGGTACACTGAAAAAAAGTGACTAATAATTAATACATATTTAGTTCAATACTGCCAATTGAATCATTTATTTGAAACAAATAAATATTTATTTGTTTTGAAAAGGATTTTTTTATATCAAATAAATATTATTAGTTTTAAATAAATGATTCATTTGGCAGTATTGAAATAAATACTTATTCGAATTAAATAAATTTATTTTTTAGTGTTAGAGTTTGCTTTAATATAGAATTTTAATATATAAGGCTTAGTTATAAAGATACATAATAGCAAAAATTGGGAACATGCTAAAAATGATGGTTTCTCAATATTTTCACTAAGGAAAAATAATCTCCAAATGATACCAGGAATCTGACATTAAAAACTTTGTATAAATAAAGTAAACATCCTGTATAAATAAAATATCAAATGACGTTTCTTAAAATTATTTTTTTCTACATTTGTCTACGCTGTCGTATATTTAACATATGTATACACATAACCGGTTTCTAACAGTTCTACTATCTAGCGCTTATTATCGAATATTTTCATTCATTTATCGTCTTTTAATTATTGGACTGCCGGGAGAGAGAAGAGGGAGAAACTTGCGCTCGATTATTATGTAATAACTGCGAAACGGTTTTCCGTGTTCGAAGTGATATCATTATCACTCTGAAGTTTTCATAAAATAACTATAAAATTGCTTTATTACTAGCCAAGTCTTTTATTCAACTCGAAATTTTTATAGGTCGACTAATCGGACTTTTGTATAATTTGTATAATATCTCAGAAGTCATATAGTTGAATTTTTTTCATATGTATAATTAATATTCTCATAAAAATTACTTTATAGATAACATTATCTCTTCCATATTTCAATTAATATACTCTGCTTCATAAAACGATTAATATAATGTAATGATTTAGACACACAATATTGCATTACATAATTTGATCGATATTCTTATAAATATTTTAAGAATTAATTTTTCGTTTTTTTTTTTAGTTAATATATAATACATTTTATACCTTTCTTATTTCTATCTTCATTATTCTCATAAATTAAATTAGTCGGTAATTTATCTTTTAGTTTAATTGAACATTTACTTTTATACAGAACTTTGATATAATACTTGTCACTTATTTTAACACATTTTCATGAATTATAAAGTATAATATAATAGCTGGCGTGTTATTTTTTAATTAGCGCCTTCTTAAATTAACCGAAATATATATAATATTCATCGCGCTTAAAATCAAATTCAATGAAAATTTTCATAAATCAATTTAGCCGTCTCTCTTCGTCTTACGAAAAACGACATAATGTAATATAAATTAATGAAAGATTTCGTTACTCGAATAATTTCGCGCGGACGTCTTCATCAGGCGGCTGCGTTCGTTTCGTCTTACGCGTTAATCATCGAGGGAGGCGAAAGTTGATGCCTTATCTATCACCGATTCTCACTGTACATATTAAACTCGGTCTAAAGTACGTGGCGCGCGGCTTGAAACAAAGTTTTAATCGTTTCTCTCTCTCGGCAAAGACTCGCTCGCGAATGCTCGGCGCGTTTCACTTATCTATCCTCTAATCATTTACATTAGCGAAAGGTTAGAAAACCAATCACGCCGCCAATTATACTTCATCAAGTTGCGCCAAGACACGCCGTCTTTATAACGTCTCTCTGGCGTAACCTATTCTTCAATCATCTCTCGGAATATTGTAATTCTTTCTTTCTCTCTCTCTCTCTCTCTTGATATTATACATAGACAGCGCGCATGTATCATAAATATGTGTATGTAAAATGTAAAGAAGCACATGCGAACTTATCTGCTTTAATTTATCATTCTCTGATAAAACCGCGCGCTTCTCATTTCGATGCATTGAATTCTTGGGAGGGAATTGTGCGTAATTCCGCGAAATATTTTTTTTAACCGTCTTGTATGCTGATTTAAATTTTGATTATACATTTTCTTTGTTTTCGGAGAAAATGTATTCATCTTTTTTGCGACCCGCAAATTTCTCATTAGGTCTGACTTTTTTTTTTTTGGATACTATCATGCTACAAAATAAAGGAATTTAATACGAATAATAATGACTTGCAAGAAATATAATATTTTATTTTACTTTTGTATTACTAAAATAATTTTATTAATAAAAAAGAATTAATACCTTTTCTTGAATAACAACGATTTCAGAGTTTTGATGAATTAAAAAAAGTTTTTAGTGTAGATTTATATTATACTAAAACCTGCGATTTTTATATGCTAATGTTACTGGCAAAGTATATAATATGCAAAATAATTTATGATCTATTCGTCATAAAAGAAAGGAGAATTATCTCAGAGCAATTGATAGTTCGCGACTTTGGTCGCGTATTAATTTCAGAGTGAACATGCGAAGAGCAGGATTTAACCGAGTAGTTAGAGAGTTTATTTCTAGCACTTAACACCCACTAATATATATATCTTCATAACGAGTTGTTGAGCGAAGTACAAGTAGGACAGCGTCGAGCGAAGTTTTCGAGAGAAAGTCACGCCTCTGTGCTTTACTTCTCCGAAACTGCGTTTACCCAAAATATCATTTTCGGTTAAGCAGCTACAGCTTGGTGAAAACGATAGGGGTAATTATATGTTAATCGCATGCTGAGGCCTTTGATAAATAAATCGGTCGAAGACTCCAAATTCTTCTCAACAATGTCGCAGAACGAAGTCTGATAAGGATAATATTTTTTTGCAGAAATCGCGATTGAGGAAAAAAGTTACACAGACTTATGCAATTGATCGAAATAATTCGATGACTTAAGATTTTTTTTTTAAGCAATCGATTGATTGATTTGTGATAATTATTATTGACTGAAGAATAGCGATTTTAAAATTATGATTTTATTTTCATCAAGATTTGTTTTGCGAGATACCTCGAGACGAACGGGAATTTCGGACCGATTACACAAATTTCGTAAGTTTGATTCATTATAATCAGTATAAAATCAGTAAAATGTTATGTCGACAATCGCTATCTATCGGGCTATAATTTGAACAAATGAGTATCATAAAATGAGAAGAGTGACGTTTTATTATATCGTGGGCTAAAGTATCGGCGAAAAAATTTCTACACTGATTCCTTCTTATAATATTAGGATATTACATAGTAATTTTCCTAGAAATACACTATTAAACCGCTATCAACATTGACGATAATTTTGTTTTCTATCTTATAATCGTGCCTAAAATATTTAACGCAATTAGTTTTCAAAATTGAAGGCTTTAAGGAATTTAATATAGTATATAAAGGATCAATCGAAAGAAAATTATATCAAATATTACATTAAATATAAATTAAATAATAATAAATATATATAATTATAAAAATAATATACAAATAAATTATATTAATTTTTAATTCACTAATCAAGTAACAAATATAATAATACAATAATAAATAAACTAGTTTATTGAATTAGTTATTTCATGTTCAATGTTCTTTTAATTATATTATACAATACAAAGATGATTTATTTAGTAAAAAACCGCATAACCAACGAAAAATAACCGTATACAATTCAATGTGTATGCACGAATCAATATAAATATGAAAGGTTCATTTTGCTTACAATTAACGACAATTCAGCTCTCTTAAATCTGATCCACGCGTCATAAATTGAATCGGGTTGTTTATAGTCTCGTGCAGAATAAACTCGCGAGCGAAATGTACATCCTTCTTTTTAATAAATAGGATCTAGAATCTGCTTTAATGCAAGTTTTATATATACGCGAGAATGCAAACACACAACTTCTCTCGTGGGATGAAGCGAGAAGAGAGAAAGAAAGCGAGAGCGAGAGAGAGACGATATCAATGCTTGTCGTAAATATGTTATTTTTAGTTGCCTCCACGCTCTCTTACTATACATATAATACGAAGATATCTTTAATCTGTGGTGCTCGGCTATTTGCGATGCGTTTGACATTGATGTGTAATTTATATCAGCTAATTGCAACAGTTTTGCTGTACGCAGGATGTTGAATATTTATTCACCAAATCTTTCAAATCTCTTCTAATATACTTGCACATTATTATCGTCATTATTATTGTCTTATCGTCATAATAAGATCATAATAAGAATTATTATTGTCGCTATTGTTGTTTTATTAATAACTTTACATTGAATAGAATAGAAACACCACAGATGAAAGATAAAATTATATGTTGTGCGTGTAATTGTTTTTATTATAAAATATCTTGTTAAAGTAACAAGTAGTATATATATATATATATATATATATTCATAAATTATTTAATTGTTATTATTTAGTAGAAGAATCGTAACGAATGAAATATAATTTAATGTGCACGAAACAATATTTTTATTTTGATAAAATAATTGTATTTATTTATAAGGGGGATTATAATGTGTCGTAATATTGTAAAGATTAGAAAAATCAGTTTGTTGTTTGGAATATATTTTTATCCTTCTGCGTCCACAATTTATATCGTCATCTAACGATAATATGTGAAATTTTATCACGTAGTTCACAAACAGTGTGAGATAGATCGCTTTAATAATAACGTCAGATTAAACTACTATGTCGTACAGGATGATTCGTTTTAATCTTAACAGGTAAATATTTGGAAATCATGAGCACAAACGTAGCTTCGAGGGAAATTTCATAATATATCTTGACTTAGAATTATTCTTTGCTAGCATTTCTAAGATTATTTCAAGATCAACTTAGTTTTTTTTTTAAATAGAACTATATCCAATTGTTTAAAAATAAATATTAATAAATATTATCGATTCCTCGCAATATTTGGCATAAAAAATATAAGAGAAGGATGGTAAAAAAAATGAATAATTTATACGAGATATTTTATACTTTAATTCGATTTAATTTGAAAAAACTATAAAACATATCTCTTAAAATATTCATTTCTCGACGATCTCACTTTCGATACTTTTATGCACGAAATAATGAAAGGAATCAAGGTTGGCGTAAAGAAAACATAATTGCGTCTTTATGAAAAAATACGTAGCCTAGTGGCAAATTGCAATACTATATATAGATCAAAAGAGGGAGAATCTCTCATAAGTTTTTATAATAGTGAAAGATTGTAACGAAGGCGAGGTTTCTTTGACCTTGTCAGACTAAGCGTTTATCTCCTTTTAAGAGATCTTGACGCTCCTGAGACCGTGTACAGAAGGTGTCTTTGAAACGGTCGTCGTTAGGTACTTTATCATCGTTCGCGATGATAGGAAAATGAGAGCGAGGACGTCATTGTTGATAGAGGAAACACTGGCCGTAAGTTTCCTTGGTGGAATTATCGCCTCTCTCTTTCTCTCTCTCACTTGATCCAAGACTTTCGTCTTTGCGGCATCGAGTGCCAATAAGAGATAAGAGCAAGACAAACATTTTTAGCGTTAAATACATGATGTGAGCATACACAAACTTTTACATTAATGCAAAAAAAATGTATTTATATTTCTACTCCTAGAGGAGAGATTATTATCTTAATAATCGCACGGAGAGATTTATTTTTTTTTTGTACATATATAGGGTGTCTGGCAGTCAGGGAAATCTCGAAAACCGGGCATTGTCAGGGAATTTTATAAATCTGGAATTGGCAATAAAAAGTTAGGAAATTTTACTGTTCATCTGGATTTTTGTTCACATTATTCTACATTTGTTTCAATAATTTGAAATTTTTTATTAAATAAATTTAAATGTTTTCTAGACTCCCAGTACGCTAATTTTCTATCTTGTTAAAAATCGATTCATCTACAGCGTGTTTATTCATTTATATTTTCATCGTTGTGTTGTTTTATTTCAATGTGTTTGATAGAGACAAAACTACAAAATTTGATATAACAAATAAAAAAGGTGATTATTTAAATAGTTTATAGTGACATGTTTGTTTCGATCATCGTACATATACAGATTGTTTAATTAATTAAAATTTTTGTTTTAACTTCCGAATCTTTTCATTGTTGACAAAAATATCTTAAGGATTTCATGATAAATTCCAAATTATATATTTGGAGGAATAATTTGGATGAAATATAAAAAATTCAGGGAAAAAATAAATTTCTGATCTTGGAAAATCTGAAAAAGTCAGGGAATTTTTTCATCGAGTCTGCTGGACACCCTGATATAACTCCTCCCATATCCGATACTTTATTCGTTTGTGCTTTTCGTCACTTATCAATTCCGCTACCGGTGGCTACCACACTTGATTCACACTTGACTCACACTTGGGACATAAAACCATAGGTCTGTTACCGCCGTGGTCCCGGGGCCATTGTGCGCCGTGTTTATTCGCGCTTCCACGCAGCGGGAGACAGAATCGAACGAACGAGATAGAAAGAAAGAAAGAAAGAGAGAATGTAAATGAGAGAAGAGCACATGAAGGTCGCCGAACCACCGTAAACGCGGCGCCGTTCACATTTCATTAAACGCACCGCGTTGTTGCGACAACGATCCTCGTCGTCGTCCTTATCTTCTTCTTCTTCCTCCTTTTATGGCGTAGTTCAGCAGATTTGTTAGGTGCTGCCAGATTGTCTTCCTATGATGAGAGTATTTGGATTTTTAATAAATGTCAATCTTGAAGTAGGTGCTGCTTATCACATTCAGGGTGTATACTACCGAGAAAAATCTGGAAAATCTAGAAAATTTTTTCAGGGAATTTTTTCTATCTTGAAAAATCTTGGAATACTTATGGAATTTATTTCGAACTTGAGGAAATTTTTATAAAAATTGCTTCTGATTTTATTTTTAAATAAAATTTTAAAAAATATTTTGTGTCCAAAAATGATGTATAAAAAAAATAAAATTCAATTTAAAATTGATTAAAAATTTTTTTAAATATTTTAATTTTATTTGGAATTTTGAACAAAAGTACCTGGAAAAAATCACGGAATTTATTCATAAGATTTGAGAATATACATCTTGACATTAGATGCTTTTTGAGGAAGGAAGTGGCCGGAAGGATAACTTTTGGGCTCAAGCTATCCTTATAACAGCGGATCTTAACGCTGCTCCTCGTTCGTCCGAAGTCGGGAAATAAAACCGCACGTTCGTCGGAAGAGAAGGGAACGAGAGGCAGGAAGTTAGGCAGGGAAGGGAGTTCTAGGGGGGAATTCTCGAGTTGCGAAGAGAAAGGTGGATGACGGAGACTAAGGAAACCTAGTGCTTCTCACGGAACCAGTCGGAACGTGGATCGACCACGATCTTTCCTCTTAAATCGTCGGAACGGTGATATAGAATAAAAAAGAGAGAGATGATTCTCTCCCGATGAGTAGTTTTACCGATATAGAATTGATATATATGAGGGGGCTCTCAAAAAGAGGATGCATATCTCATTTTTTTTTCGTTTTGGAGAATATCAAAGAGATATATGTGACGGAATTTTTTTTATAAATATAACTAAAAGCTCTCCAGTCTTGTACTTTATTTTAAATATATACACTTTATGCGTGGGATATTTTATTTATTGAACAGGAAAAAACAAGACAACTCTCGATTATGACAGGAAACAAGAGAGATATAATTTACAAATAATAAAATAATTTTTTTTTTATTTAATATCCTTCTATTATTTTTCACATTCTTACACATTTAAATAGATACAAGTCAGCTCTACACGAGAGAATTTTCTCTTAGAATTTACCCAGAAAATCATGGTAATAAAAATATTAATACATAGTCAAATCGATTGAACACATCTTATTTTGATAGATATTAATATTTTTTATCGTGGTAAAAATATTAATCACACACAGAGAAACTTATAAAATTTTTCCAATGGTCCCACAATTACCATGATCTGTCAAACCTAAGATTGTTCAAGAATTAAATAAATTAAATGAAGAGAAAAAAATCATAGGAATATAAATAACATTTCATATGCATACACTGAAAAAAATTTATTAAAATTCGTCTGATATCATATAATTGTCCTACGATTACTATATAATTTTGAGGGTATAAATTCTAAGAGAGAAAAATCTCTGTGCACACTAATTCGAGAGATAAACTCGTAAAAATGGGGACTGTAACGAGATTGTACGTATGCGGGGCGACGGTTTGTTTACTTTCGCATGGTGCCCGGCTATTTTTGCAAGGGGAACAAGTCATTCTTTGAGTCTTGTCCCGTTTTGAGCGCGTTCCGGCTCGCCGCGAGTCGGCACGAGAGGCGCCGTCGAGGCGCGGAAGATTGATTTAAAAAATTCAGGACTTTATATACGCGCGCGCGTGCAGCACATTTTCTTAAGCCGAACATTTGCAGCTGCGAGGGCGGAAAGAAAGGGAAGCGAGAGCCGTAAAATTATTATTATGCGAGCGCGCAAGACGGATCCTTATTAACACTCGGCGCTTAAAAGATTTCTTCCCCATTTTTTTATTCATCAAAAATCGGCGCAATTTTTTTTTTTTTTTTTTAACAGTAGTGTACGATAAAATTGATATTTTTTTAAAGTTTTTGTACATATGACGAAATTTTACAGTGTGGCTCGAGTGACTCGTATTTTTATTTTAATGCATATTTTGTGTGTGGGGTATATTTATTAAACTAATATTTAATTACGACAGTAAACAAGGGATATTAAAAATGCTATATGACAAAATATTTCGCAGATGATAAAATAATTTCTATTTAATGTCTTTTCCTATTTATATTGCTCCATATTTAAATTGATAAAAGATTTGGGAAAATATTAGTTTGGTCTTTTAATTTGGAAGTATATTATATAAAATGTAAAAAGTGAGATATTTTTTTGGGGGAAATGCCGTGAGATAAAAAGTTCGTGTATGCTCTGACGAGAGAATTCTTATCGAATATTCGATAATTTTCAATATAGGCATTGTCACCGTATTAAAATATTTTCTTTATTCCTTGCGTTTTATACGCATTTCGTTTATCGGTTTTCAAACATTATATATAATAAATAATAGATTACATTCAATATTCTATACGTATAGCGAATCGTTGTTCCAGTTGAATGGAGTAGGCCACCTTAAAATAGTCTCGCGCTGGACAGAACAGTAATCCGAAAGCGAAAAGCGCGCATCTAATCTTAATTAGATCAGTTCCGATCCTTCTCCTCTGCCGATTAAAATGGGTCGCGCGTTTATATTCTCATTTATCGAATAAACGTGACGCTGCTCGCGCTTATCGCGCATGAAAGAACCGAGACATTGTCTTAGATCGACCGTGAGGGAAGGTATCGTCTGCTTTATTTGCACGCGATTTTCAGACCAAATTTTGTCGCAGAAGAAATTATTGTAACACTTGTATTTTGAAAATCACATAAAACACTTTCAAACGTACGCGGAATTTTATTGTACAGTATATCACATAATACTCGAGTACAATATATCAAAATAATATTATTGTAGGTCTTCCTCAAGCAGAGAAAAAATATTAGGAGTGATTTTCCCTTTCGATAGACAGCTACTTCACTGTTACGTTAATAAGTCTATAATAATGTAATTTTATTTTATTAGTTCTCGTTCCACGTCTCTCATTCTCTTTTGTATTTGAATATTTTAATTCAATATTATCCTGTATTATTACTATCTCTGATAATCTAATTATGTATTATTAGCAATCAGTGTAAATATAGGGTCATTTCAGTGCATGAATAGGACAAATTGATATAATTTTGCAAGAGAGATATTCTACAGTTGAGACACCACTTTAATATTTAAAAGTGCACCTATAACTTTGCAGACCTTAATTTATTTTTTTACACCGAATTAAATAAATTTAATAAATTTTGTTATATCGTCTCCTGCGAAATATACATTGAACAGGTAATAATATTTACCTTTTGAGTCACGGCGAAGTCAATCACACAACGTGTACACATTATCCGGAGATTGTTCGCGCGTGTGTCAGCCACGAATTCGAGACTTGGATGTCCGCGTTGGCGGGTTTCCAGCGACACCGTTGCTATCGGATTTATATCGTACGTCCGTCGACGTCGTCGTGCATTACCCTTTTCGGTGTCCTTCATTACTTTGTAACGGCCGAGCTACGTTGGAGAGGGACGAAATTAGGCGAAACAAGTAGAGCTGCACGCGTGTCTGGGCGAAAATAAAATCGCATCAATATAGTTATTATGCACTTATACAAATAAAATTAGGCGTTCGTTTTTTCCTCTTGCTGATTTTTTTTTTTTTTTTCAGAAAAATAAGATTTTTTTTTCCAGGAGAGGGCATTCAATTTTTTTATCTTCTGGTTTTTCTTAATTTAAAAAAAATTTATTTTTTAGATTTTATTTAATTTTATTTATGCAAATTATTCTCGAGAGAAGAGATACCTCTTCGAAATTGTACATAGGGGGATATTTTTAATTTTATATCCGTCTAGATTTTTTCTAATAAAGAATTATTATATCGGAGTGACATATGTAACGAGAAAAAAAAAATAATCGAGAACGACGACTTTATCGTTGAAAAGAGCCGCCAAGGGAGCTTTCCGCCGGGTGTCGAATCTCGAATAGCCGAGAATATCGACCGGTCCCGTATGATAACGGCGCAGCGGGCATTTGTAAATTCCAAATCGCAATGCGGGGGGGAAAAGATAGACAGGGAGAACGATGTGAGGTATATAGAGGCGACTGTAACAGCGGGTAGAATAACTTTTGTTTAGAAAGTTACGTGACGACGATGACCATGGAAATGACACAAGCGCGCTTTTCGTATCGTCGAGATGAGGCTGTAGAAAGAGAAAAAAAACGTACTTTTAAAGATAACAAAGATAGAAGCGAGAGAGGGAGATGAACGAAGAAGAAAAGAAAGAAACTATTGAAATAATTCATAATAAAAAAATTTATCGTTTTATGAAAAAAATCTTTTTTCCCATATTGTGTATTTAAATTTGTTATAAGTGGATTATTATTTTTTTCGCTATGCATAATTATATTAATCGAATATTTCTCGATAGCGAAAGCATCTTCATTAGCCAAGTCATTAATTGTCTCGTCGTGAAAAGGGGGTGGATTCGTAGAAGTTCCTTTCTTCTTTTTTTTTTGTTTGTCGCTTTTTTCCTCCTGCCCGAAATTGCAAAACGAAGAGAACGACTCGATGGACAAACTAGTGAGATGCGAAGCCCGTGACGTGAAGACGATATTTTTATGAGTCTCATGGCATACGTCCAAAGTGTACTTGCATGTTGTATTCTCCTTCTCTCTCTCGTCACTGTACCAAAATAAAAAAAATCGATACATTAGAATCGTGTGCTATTTACGAGAAGCGAGAGACCGCGAGAGAAGTTGTGATTTTGAGAGATGATTAACATTGGATGGATAATCTGAGGTTACGTATACGAAACCCCTTACATTATAATATTTACAACAAAGTAGATAAGATTCAGTTCAGGATGTAAATTATTCATGGAAAGGGAATTTCAGAATTTATATTTGAGAATGCGTGAGGGAAAACGATATTTTTTACGATACTTTACGATCTCTATTCATATATATTCTTACTTGAAAGACACCAATGAATTATGTAGATATTTTTCTAAGCGTCTATGGATCACTTGAAAATTCCGAGAAATGGTTGAAGTGTTTAAAAATATTCTTAAAGATTTTTTATTTTTTTATCTGAGAAATTTTCAACACGATGAAAAATTGCTATAAAATATTAGACACAATGCAATTATAGTTTTTCTCGATTTATAAACACCATCATGCAATATCATATCATTATTGTGTATATAAGGAAAATATCTTAACATTTTATAGAAAACATTTGTCTTGAGAAAACCACACTTGTGTAGATAATTTTAATCTAATTATATCTATCACGGGAGATGTCGATGTAATTAAAATACGGAATCATTACTTATTCAATACTCCAGTATGCTTCTGAAATAACATGAATTATTAGAATTTATTTGAAGAATAATTTAGAATAGGTTGCGGAGTCAAATTCTCGATATATTGAAAATTGATCGACAAACTTGATTTGGAAATACGCGATATTTTAGTCTGATTCTGCTCGGTCGTTGACGAGAGAAAAGCGAATCACTCGCATCGTCGACGTCTATGACACAGTCGACATTATGGGTCAAGGTTCGAGGCGATAGTCGCCTCACGGAATCGCTCCGACACGTAGACACGTCAAATTATGGAACCAACAAGACGCAACGAGAATGTCCGAGACTCTTTATTGTTTCCGAAGTATTATAAATATGCGTTGGGGTTAATTCGTGAGTATCATATTGATTATTTATATCTTCACACAAAGAAAATTATACGGAAAATTTCGATTTGTTAAAACGGACACTTAACTTTCGCCTAATCTGTACGGTTGACATTAAAACAGCTGATAGTGAAGCAAGCGCAGTTGTACTTTGCAAATTACTGTGTTTTAAAATTTAATTTAAAGATAAGCTATTTTTTAAGTAAATACAATAACAAGAGATTATTGTAAATTTGCATTTATGTTTTCTGTTGTGTTATGGATCATGTATAAAGAAAATTTAAAAAATTAAATTTTATTTTAAATTATATAAGAATTGAAAAAGAGGAAAATTTTAATTTCTTATAAAATTAATATTATTTTCTTAAGTAAAATTTATTCTTATTCATTCTCTAAAAACTTGTCCATAAGAATTGTGTGTGATTTGAGAAAGATTAGGATTATATATAAAAATAAAATGTTTTAATGTTTTTCTGCAACTTATAGTTTACTAATTTTGTTTTTATAATTAATTTTATGATCGGTTTATTCATGCGATTCTTCATCAGCTGATTAATAACGCGAATTTATTTCATAACAGAATCAAATTATTCGTAACAAATATTGTGAAACGTTGTAATCTAATTAATATTAGATAATGGTATTAGATAATGCATGATGGTATTAGATAAAACAACATTATTGGATAATTATATGTATATACATATATAGATATTTAATTCTCAATTAATATTTTTTGACAGAAATCAGCTGATACTGTCAAAAATTATTAGTATTAAAAAGTATATACTATATGTTAATTATTTTTACATATTATTTTCAAATTTAATTAGTAAATTGACACTTTATTAATATTTCCTAACAGAAACCAGATTTAATTTGTTAATTTGTTAATAAAATTTGAAAATAATATAATAATTAAAATATGTTTTAAATAAGATGTTAATATTTTAAACTTGATTAATATTTTTAATAGTTATCAATTAATTTCTGTCACAAAATATTAATCATGTAGGATAAGGTATTATAACACATTATTTACAATATATTATTATTTAAAAATAATTAGTCTATTTAAAAATGTTATTATCAAATAAAAACGATTAATTAATATTTTTTAGAAAAATGTATGTGTACATGTTCGACACAGCATTGTCAATTTTATCATTATTCTTCGCGATAATATCTCTCTATTTACGCGCGCGGACGCCGGTAGTTTTCGAAATTGGCGCGCATGCGCGGTGGCGTTACTGTAGTCTCGTCGAGTCTCCTGCCGGACTGCCGGCTCGTCGTTTCGGCGGCGCGTAGTTTCGGCGTATTTTCGCGATATTTCCCGGTCTGAGTCGAACCACGGGCGCGAATTAGTGTCGAGTGTGTCGTGTTGACGCTGTGTCGCGTTAATAAGTGCGGTGCACGCGTATCTCGTGATAATTCTAGCCATTCGAAACATCGACAAAGCAGAGGGAGAAGCCTCGGTGGCCGACATTACCGCGCGTAGTGCTCAGATTGCAACGTCCTTGTCACGCGAAAATGACCCTTCTTGACTTATTTGTGGCGACCGTTACGACGAAGGTTCGCGATCTTTCCCTCTTCGTAGATGAATTGCGAACTCGAACGAATTCCGGGAGGGTCGAATTAACGTCCGGCGAGTGTCTCCGGTGCCGAATCGACGTTGGATGAGTATCACGGCGCGATAATTGACACGCGAGATTGTATTTTGAGACAATAGAAAATGCGTCGAGAGAGATTTAAAATGGACGCGAGCAGTAAGTACGAATTCCGAGTGACGTAGGCACGCGAAAATGCTCCTTATGTCGATGTTGCGACGTCATAGACGGTACAGTCTGATAAAAAGTTTTCTTTCCACGTCGTTTTTTCTCGTCCGAGTCAAAAGTAACTCGCGAGTCGTCAGTGCGGGAGTGTCGAATTAATATCGGGCGTTGTGTATGAGTGATCAATATATAAAAGCGTATTAATTTGTGAGTGCAAAATGAAGTGTCCAGAATTTTGTCGATTGGATTTAATTGGATTTAATATACGGCGGAATGGAGTACGGCAAAAATATTATTTATTGGTGAGCGTTAGTAATTATTGTCTTCAATTCTAATATATATAATGCTCGCGATGTGTAATGATTTACATATAATGTTATATATTTTTAGTACGCAAATTATAGTCATTAATTTCTTATCAAGATAAAAAAATGGTTTTATAAAAAAAATCTAATTAAAAAATAATTTTAATCTAGCAATGTGTGATTAAAAAAATTAATTTTTTCACTTAAATATATTTACAAATTTTTTAAATTTATACTGATGAAAAAATGTATATATATTTTTTCTTGAGTTTATTATTATTCTTGGCTTTATAAGCATCCAGAGAAAATGGAATTATAAAAATATATGATAAATTATAATAAATATATAACAGTTATGAGAATCTTTACTACACATCCATCTTAAAATAGTGCAAGTTTAAATTAATTATTGATATTAATGAGATATTTTAATGACTTAGACAAGTCAATAATTTTACATAATTTATAAGTCGTACATATTTATCTTTGTATTTAAAAAGACGCTCTTAAAATGTTTAGTTATTTTAACAATTAAAATGATTCGGTCACAATTAATTCTATGGTCATAGACAAATTGCGTCATTCATTATATTTGCATTATATTTTTTATATTGTCTCTCGCCGATTAAAAAAATATCCCGTTAATAAATTCTTTACTTTTTTCGCGTGATGCAGGAACTGTAGAATATAATATTATAGGCTTAGGGTACTTTCTTCGTTTCTCGGTATTGATGAAATTTCAGCGGAATTAAGGAGCTTTGTGTGTGCGAAACAGACGTAGGTATATAATAAACACGCGGTCTCGTTCTTCTCCAGGCGCCAGTGTCCAAGAATTTAATTAGTGGCACTTTCTTGTTCTTAGCTAAGTTCTTAGAGTCGTGGAAGCTGACGAATTCATTCCGGCACGGAAATAATTTATTTCAGAAGCATTCATATTAATCACATTAATCAACGCGTGACGATTCTATTTAACAATATGCATTGGACACACATTTTTAAATTAATAACATAATGTATTTAATGCTCTATAATACCTTCGTTCTTTATGTCACTGATCTATGTAAATATTGAGGGAAAACAGTCTTGATTATCCTGTCAGCTATACAATGACACAATAGCATTAGGAAAACTTCAAAAGGTGAGAAGCGAAAAAAGGTCTGTAGACCTTTTTCCGAATAAAGAAAAAATGTAGGATCTTATTTAGAGTCTTATTTAGGACCTTATTTAGGACCTCCCAGTGGGATCTCAGCAGGTAGCTATTCTGCTGCTAATTATGATGAGTCACTAATACCATTGTATTTTTTAGGCTGGATTTTCGCACTTGACGCTTTGATGCTGAATTTCGCCGTGAAAAGACGTGACCAAAATTGACAAATTGCTATTCTTATTTTTCATCTAAGTGACATCTTTTGACGCTGAAATTCAGCGTGAAAGCGTCAAGTGAAAATCCAGCCTTATACAGTCTCTACAGACGCATTTTTCAGTCGGAACGCATGTCGTTCAGTGATTCTGCCACGTTATCAACCTCGGGTAGGTTTCAGATAATGTCGACAAGCGTCTTAAAGGCACATTACGAGGCGTTGAATTAAATATTATTGCCGCGAAGAGCGGATCTTCCGTCATACCTCATCACTCTGTTACGATGATAAACGATTTAAACAAATTCAGAAATTGCGTCGCGCGCCGTGCAGAGATTACACACGAATGATATATATCGAATTTGACGTTTCATCATTTTTCAGGGCGGGATTTTTTTTGAAGGCTCGATGTTTATTATAATAAATGCAGCACATGTGCGTTAGGACTCTTAATGATCAGTACACAGAGAGAATTTCCTCTTAGAATTTACTCTGAAAATCATGATGATTGTAGGTTTTCTCTAATTAATATTTATTACAAATAAAAAATATTAATATCTACTACAATAAGATATAAAATATATTCAATTAATTTTATTATGTACATATTTTTTATTATTTTTTACTGTGGTAAATATTAATTAGAGAGACTCTTAAAAAATTCTTTCAGTATTATATTGTCCCATGATTACTATAATTTTCAGAGTAAATTCTAAGAGAAAATTATTTCCGTGCAATATTTTAAATTTATTGATATAATTATATAACTCTAAAATATCTTTCATAGAATCCGAAGAATAATTTTTACATTGTTTGACATCACACGAGTTGCTTGATTTTTTAACATCCAAGTACACTGAAAAAAAATTGATTAACTTCACTAAACCTTTCAACTAAATTACTATTTTGTTAAATCAACATATATTAGTATTTAAGTCAAATATACGTTATTTAGTTGAAAGGTTTCATCAAGTTAACTATTATTTTTTCAGTGTAGAATCTTGCAAAACTAATTCGATTGAGGATACAATCTTTTATGCAATCTTTTGAAACGAGCGCTTAAAAAAACGAGTACAATTTACGAAAAATTCAAATATTTCTTTTAATAAATAGATATACGATTGAAAAAAAGAGCAGAAAAGCTAAATTAAAAAACTTATACCTAATTGATTGAATTGACGAAAGGCACCTGGTCGCGTTAATAAAAACGATTAATTAGTCGCGCGCGTGCATAGTTTTTCTCGCAGTAGATGATATAAAAACAATCTGGAGTGTCGTTTTGAACTCGAGATTATTCCAAAATATGACGATAGAAAAAGAGAGAGAGAGAAACTAGGGTGTCAGGGAAATCTGGAAAACCGGGCACTGTCAGGCAATTTTATAAATCTGGAATTGTCAGGGAAAAATCAGGAAGTTTTATTATTTATCTGGATTTTTTCACATTCTACATTTGACTCGATAATTTTAAATTTTTTATTAAATAAATATCAACTTTTCTTTGACTTCCAGCACACTAATTTTCTGTATTCAAAATCGATTCATCTACCGCGTGTTTGTTAATTTATATTTTCATCGTCGTGTTATTTTATTTCAATGTGTTTGATAGAGACAAAACTAAAAATTGATATAAATAAAAAAGATGATTAGATTTAAATAATTTATAGTAACATGTTTGTTTCGATTATCGTACGTATAATGCAGATTGTATAATTGATTAAAAAATTTTTTTTTTAACTTCTGAACCTTTTTATTGTTGACAAAAATTTTTCAAGAATTTCACGATTTAACATTTAATTGATTTCTCATATAAATATATGTAAATTATATATTCGGAAAGAATAATACCAAAAAGTCAGGGAAAAAAGAAATTCCTGGTCTTGGGGGGAAAATCTGAAAAAGTCAGGGAATTTCTTCATTGAGTCTGCTGGACACCCTGGAAACACGTGGCGATGCCTCCGACGTCGACACCGTCGTCGACGTATAGGTGGCAGAGAGAGGCGTGGTACATCCGCGACGACCTTGACCCTCGTCCTCGACTGGCGCGCGTTCTTTGCCGTCGACGGATCGATATGTCCACGCATACCATCAGCAACATCGTCGTCGTCGTCATCGACGCTAGCGCCAGCGATGATCGTCGTCCTCGTCGACGTCGTCGTCGTCATCATCATCATCATCGTCGTCGTCGTCGTCGTCGTCGCGTTTCACTAGGACGATGAATCCATCCGGCGTGCGTCGGTGCAGTCGGAAACGTCGACGTATCGATCCTTCGATGGTGGCGACGGCGGCGGCGGCAACGAGGAGTCACGTTTCGTAACCAAGTTCCCAAAAGGTCGTGACTGCGACCGTGACGCCGCTCTGGCGAACGCCATTATGTCGGCGCGGGTGGCTGTGGGTGGAAGGCAAAGAGGGAGGATGACCAGCTGGGGGTTGTGTATGCGCAGCTGACGAGAGAGAGAAGGTCGGTCGCGCCGGCGTTCGTGGTTGACGGATAAAAATGCGGGCTCGTATTTTATGGACCCCCTCGACCCGTCGAACGTGTGTGTACATATATTTTTCCCGGGATACCTCGCGCTTTTATCAGTAACGCGCTTTGAAGTTCCAATCAAGCGTGGAAATTAAATTTTAGGATCTCTTTATGTGTATATTTGTTTGTCTCTTTTTTTTCGTAATTATACAGACTTCTCTGTTTCATTCAAGTTGATTCTTCGTGTTTATTAAATACTCTGGGGAAATAAGTTGTTGATTTAGAAGCGTTATCAAAATTCGTTATGATTTCATATTTAAGATAATACAATTCATACATGTTTAATGAAGTTATATTATTAAAATAAATTTGATCTTTGATATAATTATTTCTGTATTATATAAAATATATTAAAATTATTTTCTATAGGAGAAGACAATTTATTTGAATTTTGTAATGAAATGTTAAGATGTTTTTTTTTTTTTAGTTTTTCGCAAAAGATTTTTGCTTGAAACTAATGTACGAGATGCATTGAGAACATAACGTGATTCAACTTGGATTGATAATAAAAAGATTATTCTGAGGTCTGGCGTTTGAATCAAAGGTCGCGTTAAATCGTCAGCTTATGAAAATAATTCGATAAGCCTGTTTAGAGAGTGTTTAACAAATCGTCGGTCTTTTCTCTCAATTAACCTTAGATGAGTGTAAGATATGATGCAATCGCATTCTCCCTCCCCCATTAAATTTTTCATTTTAAGACAGCTAGATATACTCTAATTCATTTAAGAGAAATTAACGAAGAGAATAAAATTCTTACCACAAGCATTTCTAAGAAAATCATTATTTTTGATTTAAAATTATAGTGAGAGATATTTCAGAGAATAATCTTAAAAAAATTTTTCCTTGCAAGAATTTTCTTATACATATTATCTTTCTATTAATTTTATAATAATACTCTATCAAAGACACATTTATCTCCTGGGAAAACAAATATATCTATTTTATTTATACAGTGTACAAGAATTTTTCTCATATAGTATATATTTTTATTAATTTATTGGATATAAAATAATGTTTGCTCAGCAGAGAGAAGATTTTTACAATTTTTAAAAATCGAAAGTATATCTCCTCATAACCAGAGATCTTAATTAGTACAAATTGATGTTGATTTCTTTATTGACACTTTTTATCAAAGGCACATTTATCTAATGGAAAAAGTGTTCTATTGCTCGCGCGGGAAGAGACAAAGCTTGCGGTGTCGGTTCCGAGCGAGAACGACGACGTTGTTGTTGCCATCGCGTCGGAGCGACGTGATTTACGGGGCTGCGAAGTTGCGCGCGCGGAGGCCGGAAGGTCATCCTCGCGGCATCTGTGTGAATCCGGCTTGATACGACGATGGCGGCAGCGTCACCCAGCAGCCGCAATATCCAGCCAGTCACCTACTTTCGAGCTCGCGACCGACGTATACAGGGTGTCCGCGAAAAGGATTGCGAACACGACTGACGATGACAGTAATGATCGGATGTCAGAAGCGTTGGCATTCGTCCGAGTAAAAATCTCGTCGAGGAAAAAAAAAATCAAAACGGGTTTTAGAGAGGTACTCCTTTGTATATATCTCAAGTATTCGAGCATATATCTCTACAAAGACGATAGTATTGTCAAAAACGGAATGACTTAGCAAGAGATTTCTTTCTCGTATCTTCGTAATCTTCTTCATTTGTCAAGATTATTGAAAGTTTTAATTTAGTACTTTTTTTTATCTATTATAATAAATGTTTCTTCAAAAGGAGGAGGAAGCTTGAGAAATTACCCAAAATTAGTTTTCTCTCATAGAATTAAAAAAAAATATATTCCTCATTTGTCAAAATTATTCAAAGTTTTAATTTAGCATTTTTATGATTAATAATTTTTTATATTTATTATAATAAATGTTTCTTCAAAAGGAATATATTTTTTTATCTTATGAAAAATAATATTTCTCATTTGTCAAAATTATTCAGTTTTAATTTAGCATTTTTTTATGATTAATAATTTTTTATATTTATACAATAAATATTGTTTCAAAAAGAGTAAGCTTGAGGAATTGCTTGAAATTATTTTTTTTATAGAAAAAGATATATTTTCCTCATTTGTCAAAATTATTCAGTTTTAATTTAGCATTTTTTATGATTAATAATTTTTTATATTTATACAATAAATATTTATTTAAAAGAGAAAGCTTGAGGAATTATTTCAATTAATTTTTATAGAATAAAAAATACATAGCTTGTTATATAAAATTTTCATTCGCGGATGATTCGTACAATTATCTTTAAAATCCGAAGAAGGAAAAAAAATTATATTAGAGAGATAAAACGACATATGATTTACGTTGAAAAATCGTCATATGACGATAATTGCGAGTGACGGCCGTGAAAGATGCCCCACACCGGATGGAGTGAAATTTCATCAAGAGAGCTAATGGCGACAGAACGATGCAAACTGTGCCCCTTGGTCTACGGAGCTCGCTCGTCGGTGTCCATTTGTATTCGCGCGTATCTCGCCTCGATTTTGGGGTAGGTCAAGCCAGTATTTCTCTCTCTCTCTCTCTCTCTCTCTCTCTCTCTCTCTCTCTCGCGCATGGCCAGCCAGCCGATCGGTGCCGCGGCATTTGCGCGGTCGACCGTTGACAGTCATCCCGTTTTGGGGTTCCCCCTTTCTGCACGAGGGTCGAAGCACGACGGGGTATTAACAAAGAGGACACAAAGGATGAATAATGGAGTTTGCGATGTCCGATAATAATAAAATATACGAGAGCGGATTTTTTAAATTGCGGGCTTTTAGGATTTCGTCTTTGTGCTTCGAGAATTTCGAGACATTAAAAATTCAGATAGAACAAAATACGATGTGTTATTGAAAAATTATATACCTACATATAATATGATAATGTAGGGGATCATTATATTGCAAAGATGCGATTTTTATTTTTTAATGGGAAAAATATCTCCGAGAATGCAATCTGAGTCTGTTTCCGGATGGTAATGTGATGGGAACAGCAATACAATAAGTCTTACGCGTATTCAACATGCACTGATTGTGATTGTCATCCTTAACGACTTTGATTCTTGAAGCTTTTGATTGAAACAGAAATTAGTAATGAGAATTCACTCAACTCTTTGGAAAATAGTTTATTTATTCAATATGCAACGAAAGAATAAAACCTAATAAAGCTAATTTATTATGTATCATTAATTGGATAATTTATTTTTTAAAATAAGGAATTAAAGAATTCATGATTTAATCATGAATTCCTGATTCAGATATAATACGATTTACGAAAAATGTAATTGCAATCCTTTTAATGAAATTTTGTTAATTTTTGTGGAAACTTGTTCTCTTTGTTTCATTTTCTCTCATTGCTATATTATCAAAGTATTGAAAAATATTTAAAATAAGTAATAAGTGGAAGTATGAAAATATTTATGTCCGGAAAATATAATAAATATTGTATGTTTTTCTGAAACTGTAAAATCCATTAATTATACTTAATATCACGGTATCGAAAAATAACAATCGGATGATGAATTCAAGCATCCCATACAAGGACTCGCGATACGAAGCGTGGGTGGAAATTTCGTTTCCAAACGAAGCTTAAGTCATAATTGAAAGTAATTCATCTCCAAGAGGGCCTCTTAATTCGCGTCGCAAAAAAGATTGTTTAAATTAGATTAAATGTAAATATTTTTAATCATCCAATATCGATTACTACACGGTAAAAAACATTTCGTATTTCTGTTGAAATTATCTTGTGTAGAAATTTTTGTGTTAAAATTTTAACATACTCTTATGTTAATATAACATATTGTCGTTATGTTATTTTGACATTTGTCTGTTGAGTTAATATTCACTATTTTTAAGTGTTAAAACAACACAATTAAATGAAAATGTACGAATTTTTGCTTATATTATATTTTTTTGTGTTATTTTTTCACATATTACGTGTTATTTAATTACATAATTGTTTTCTGTTAAATTAACATTAAAATTAGAGTGGATAAATTGGGACATGTGAAATGTGTTAAATTTAACACAATTTTTTTTACTGTGTATAAATATTAATATCGCTCAAATCAGTTCTTATATCAGTTCTTTTGTATATATATATATATATACTCACGTCTTCTAAATAGTGGGGTGTGTGTATATACATACTTACAATTAGAGGAAATAAATGGACAAAAAAAGAACTGATAAATGTTATATTAGTAATAATCATTTCTCTTTTTTTCGTATGATAGGAGTTTGAATGGTTAATATTATAATGTGTTTTATTCGAATATTAAAATGTAATAAAAAATTGCATTTTTATTTAATTTGAAATTGTCGAAATTGCAATGTTTCTTCCGTATTTCTCGAATAAAAAAAATGCAATAAACATTGCAATTTAGACAATGTCTCAATTAGGAACTTAATTTCTTAATATTAGATACGGTTCATAAACAATTAGTATCTGTTGTACGTGACATTTGCTCGAATATAGGCAACCTTTTGCTCCAGATTGGGTACTTTTATTCTCGCGTGTTTCTTATATAGACTATTGAAGATCGGTTTTGAGAAACGTCGATGTGTAAGTTCAATAAGTTCAATTTCGAGATCATAGAGACATCACAGACGATATCTTATGTCAATTGTCGTACTTTTATTGGCTCGAGTGCAACGTGAAAATCATTTTCGAAATGTAAGATTGTGATAAAAAATTTTTTGACACGTGCACGCGCTCGAGAAAAAACAATTAATATCTTTCTCTCCTGAATGTGTCTGTTTCTTCTCGACAAGAAGAACGAAACTATTAAAAATAAAAACTCCGCGTAGTGAGATCGAAAGTTGCGGTCAATTTATGTAACTGAAAGAAGATGAGAATGATGCCTTTGGCGAGAGGTATGTCCTCTCATTCTCGCGCTAAATTGCAATATCCATTTAATGATGCCAATAAAATTTCTGCAATACTTTGTGAAGATATGTGAACATTATGTTTTAGGAACAATAACTGCTCTTTTTCTCTAACATATAAATATTATATATATGTATATGAAACAAAAAATATAATATTTAAATATTACCCGAATATTTTATATTATATTATATTAATATTTGCCATCTTTTTTGTATGTTATTACTGCTTAATTTTTTCATTACATTAGTCGCGACTTATTTTTTTTACAAATGTAATATTTAAATATTATATTTAAATATAATGGATTAATCGGGAGAGTACGTAGATATTTTCTATCTTTTGCCCAAAAAATGAGCCCAGGACGAATGTCCTAGGACTTATACAGGCCTTAATTTTTGCATTTAAGTTGTATGTCATTAACAAAATTAAAAATGTTTTTAATTGATAAATCTATAAGGACGAAATTATTCTTATTACAAACAACTGCGAACGAAATCATTTTCCGTATTAAAAAATGAAGTTTTTAAATGTCGGGTGCGCCAGATTCTCCTGCCGCTCCCGTTTTTTGTGCGCAGCGTTTGCGAACGCGAATATTGAGCGCGGAATTACGTGTCACTTAGAGCGTGGAGGTCACCGCCTATATACACATACATTCGTACAAGTGAGTGGATGAGTGCCATCGCGGATCCGCCGCGCGGATGAGAAAAAGCCGGCCGGCCTCGCTTTTTCGGCCTCGCGTTTCGCACCGCGCGCGATTTATGACACCTCGCCGCGTAACCGATTGTACGTCGTCTGTGACCAGATCGAATCGAGCGCACCGCCAGATCGATCGATCGATCGATCAATTTCCCTTTGTATTTTGAGCGAAGCAGCGAGCCGGATAGCGCGATCGTGTGAAAAGATAGGAGAAAGATTCGCGCAGTTTTACAAAACATTCTCTCTTCTCTGTAACGACGAAAAGGAACAATTGTGACAATTAGTAGACAAAGAAAAAACGTGTTGAGAGATCGTTTATTTATTATAATTTATTCTTTATTTAATCATTAGCAAATATATATATATATTAATTATATTTTTAAATAAGGGAAAAAAATTTTGCTGCTTATTAATTTTCAAGTATAACATTGAATAATTTAGACAAAGGTAATATAAGTATTTATTCAACCGTAGCTATTCATAAATGCAAATGCATTGTATATTTTTTTTACAATATAGTATACCTATATATTTTTTTAAATTAATGTAATAGAAAGATGAAGATTTTTTTAAGATATATCTTGTTTGCAAGATATATTTATTTACCTTTTTTTAAGTTTTTTTAAGTAGGCAATAAAATAATATTTGTATTTGAAAATTTATAGCCGAGATACTTTAGATTTATTGAACAGTATTAAGTCCGACAAGAAATTTTATCCGACACACGTCTTCGACTTAGAATGTCTGTTATCGGAATGATAATCCTTGATAATCCGTTTCAGTTGCAGCTGTTAAGCTATTGACTTTAGCATTGATTCTTATCCGTTTATAAAAAGGGAGTCGATACATCTTTATATATTATTTGTGTCTTGGTAGACTTGAAATAGAATATGATAAATGCTCAATTATTTTTTCCGTTTGCGTCCTCATTTTTGTCTTGTAATTATTTTTCTATTCGACAAGTTTGCTATTAAACTCTAGACATTATTTTTTTGCTGCGTTGAACATATGCAATCATTGAATATACAGAGGTCCAAGGTCATACAAACATGCATTCTCAAAATAAATAAAGTGTAGGTAGGGGATAATTAATACAAAATTACATATATAAATATGTAATTAAAAATTTTTATTTGAATTTATTTATAATATAAAATTACCATGTTTTTTTTTATTTTAACGTGCGAGAATCAGTTGTTATATTATCTTAAATTTTTAAACAATTGTATTTGTGCAAAGCTTTACTGGAGTGTTTCTGTAATTTATATTTGTTTTATGGCATAAAAATATATGTCGAGACCGATATCTTCGAGCACATCTCTTTTGCTTCTCAGGTACAGAATTGCGATGTAACGGTACAAATATTGTAAGTAGGAATCTCATAACAAGTGTAAAGTAGCACTTGAAGTGCGAGGTTCAGTTAGCCGACAACTATATACGCGGGAAAAATGCATGCTCGTGTTGTTGTCGCGAACGCTTATCAAATCTAATCTACCGTAGCTGCCACTTAAAACAGTGCTCAAACGATTTTTGTTGAGAAAAAGTCCCATCTTCGCTAATCTGTGGAATTAAATATTTTCTGAATATTTCGAAATTTAGAGTTAACTTGAAATATAGAATACATATTCTCATCTCTTTGTTAACGATATTTCAGATCATTAATAACTAGTTATTAACGATTAAACTGCACATAGCGTCGGTAAGAAATTATCGATAATTAACGTTAACTAATTTTAATTAATAATTAACAGTCGCAGTTACAGTAAAAAATGTATCTTGAATGTATACTAATTTATTCGCAAGTGATATAAATGTCATAGTTAGACATTACAAATTCCTAAGTATACCATATACATATATATATATATTATACTCATCCGAGAAACATGTTTGCAAGTGCGATCGCGATACAATTTACCGTATCGCCCGCGAAAAGATCTCACACTGGAACGTTAATGTATGCCGAGCATCCTCGTTCATTAGCGCGCGCGATAAAGTCGCATTCACACTGGTGCGCTCTGTGTACACATTTCTCACATTTTATATTATAATCCCGTGCGCACTTGAATCTAAAAATACACGTATATAAAAATTGATATTCTTTCGCAAGTCATTACATGATTTTTTACTATTATTATTTTTTTTAATTTTGTCTTAATTAATTTTCAATTATGTTGTCTTACATAAAAATTCTTTTGATAACATATCTGATATATAAATTATATCAGATAATAATTATCTATATGTACACATATCTTCTCCATAGAACAATTCCAGACTTATATTATTAGGACAGACTTTAAAGCCCCTTCCGTCTTTTCTGGCGTTTGGTTTTATATAAATATATAATATATTATATATTGTATATTATATATTGTATATTATATAATATATCATATATTATATATTGTGTATTATATAATATATATATTATATATTGTATATTATATAACATATATATATTATATATTACATATTGTATATATAATATATATATTATATATTGTATCTTATATAATGTATTATATATATATTATATATAAATATATACGTAACAAATATTGCGTTAAACGTCGAATAACCACCACCGGGATATCCTGCCAGTCTAGGAGATTCCACCTAATTATCGCAGCCTTAATCTGCCATTCTGCCTGTTCATTGAAGGCGAGTCCCACGATGAAGACGCCTGGCGGAGGTTGTAGACGCGCCGGGGGCCTCATCAACGGAGGTTGAGAAAGAAAGGGAAGGGGAGTCTGTCTGCCCCCTCGTTCTCTCCGAGAGGGTGGCATCCGGCGACGGAAGTAATAGCTCGCGCACGGTATCACTTGGGAATTTCTGGAATAGCTCGTCGAGATCCTTCGCGGCGCCGTTTGCCTTCGTTCCGTACGTTTGCGGATGCATGTATATATATATATGTATATATTGCAATAATACGCTCCGGGGCGTCTGCAGGTCCCTGAATTCGGTCGTTCTTCTTTAGAAGCGTACAGCTGTAAGAAATAGCGGAAGAAAGTAATACCTTTTGAGTCCCCCAACAAGAAAAGGGATGGTTTATATAGAATGGGCGAATGCTTCTAAACAAAGATTCTAGTTCTCGTAGTAGGCTAGAAAATTCTTTTTAACCATCACTTCGGAATACAAATTTTTTCACTCCCTATTGTTATCAATCATAGGCTATTTTTTTTATAATTTATTATATATATATATTTTTTTATGTATATAAACACATTTTTTATTTATATTTTTTCATGCGTTTATTTTTTTATATGTTGTACGTAATTTTACATCTTGTCAAGACATCAGAACAATATTTGGATTTTGCAATTTATATATAATTTTTTTTGTTTTATAATACATTTTGTGGAACATTTAAGGAGGGAGAGGAGATTCTGGAGAGATAGGTTTCAAAGTAGTAAATATAATCCTTTTTTTTTCTACTTTCTTTTTTCCTTTCTTCCTTGATCTCGTACAGCTGTTGCACATCTATAGGATTTTAATTTTAACGTCAGCAAGTGAACAGACAAGGTGGGGTTCGGAGAACTCCCGTATTCGTTCTTTCTGCTTTCTCATCTTCCTACAGAAAAATATTTCTTTTTTTTCAAGAGATATAGAAAGATAGTGAAGAATGAGAAAAGGAATAAACAGGTGATAGATTGATAAAATTAAATTAAAAGTGACTTTTTTCTTAAGAAATAAACTCTTATTAATTTGAATTCTTAGAAATTCTGCATAACATGAGTCTATTAAATTATTCATAAAATTGAAATTCTAATTTCTAAATTAAATCCATATCTTAGGATATTTTCTACATTAATTATATAAATATATTCACACATATGTAATGTGCTTAAATAATATATACTATGAGTATGATATGCTTTATAACATGATTTTATTTAATAGCAAAATAACATTATCTGTTAATAGCAGAACAGAGCATTATCTCTGTTCACACAAATTTGAACAGAGAATTACCAGATAGGATTAAATGAAAGAACTTTAATCTGACGAATTTGGCGTTCAATGTTCGTGTTTGTGGACCGATCGGAGAACGCAAAGGTTTAATTTTAATTTTTCGGGCCTCGCGACAATCGCGACTTAAATGCCCAGGGTATATTTCGATTATGTATGCCCGGTTGTTGCAATTTATTCGCGTGCCGGCGAGCACAATATGCCGATATTAATTGCGAACATGCGCGCGACGCTGCCCGATAAATGCGTCTCGTTTAATGAAACACGCGTTTATCTGGCGCGGTGAAAAGCTCCGGCGATCCGAAATGCGATCGTAATTTATAACGAACCCTCTGCACCTCTTTCCCTCTCGTTCTCTCTTTTATCGCCGTCTCCTTCTTATACCGAATAAAAGTCCGCGCGAGTACTGTAACACGAAGAGGAGCAGTGCAAAAAAGATAATTAGAATTGTCCGGGATAAAGAAAAAGAAAAGTCTCTTATTAATGCCCGATTTAATCCAACGTTAATTAACTTTAACGTTACTTTAACTGCCTCTTTCTAATTTTAATTCCGAGACACGTAAATGATGATAACATGCAATTTTTCAATAAAATTGTATGAACATAATTTATTTATTGTTTTTCTTAATGAAAACAATTTTTCGAATATATGCATATTTCTGAGAATATTTTAAATTTCAAATACTTCGATTAAATATTTAACTGCTTATATATTTATCGAAGATAATAATAAATATGAAGAAAATTCTTGAAAAGTATCTTTTTTATTTAGAATTACACATTTGCACTAAAGTATTAATGGGGGAGATTTTTTTTTTTCATTTCGAGAGGTTCTTTGATCAGCGAACTTTAGAGCGGAATTTTTTCCACGACGTGCTTTCCTTATTGCCTGTCCTTATCTACGATCCTTCGAGCCCTCTTCCCTAGCTACGGTGGGAACCAACGAGAGGAAGGACGACCCTCTCTCTTCCAGAGAGGCCGCGAGTACCTCCCGAGTATCGATCCAAGTCTCGGCACGTCAAACGTATACATGTTATCGCCATTGATTTTATATACGAGGTGTCTCGAGGAATATTTCAGATGTTGATTTATTCTCCTACAATAGATTCGACAAATTCGGGGATTTCTAGATCTCTCATTTATTTCCGTCAAAGAAATTAATTACATAAAATTAAATTTGTATACTATTACATATTCAGGGTGTTCTAGCGGTCAGGGAAATTTGGAAAACCGGGTACTTATTGTCAGGGAATTTTATAAATCTGAAATTGACAGGGAAAAAGTCCGGAAATTTTACTATTTATCTGGATTTTTTCACATTATTCTATACATTTGTCTCAATAATTTGAAATTTTTTATTAAATAAATATAAACTTTTCCTTGACTCCCAACACGCTAATTTTCTGCGTTAAAAATCGATTCATCTACAGCATGTTCGTTAATTTATATTTTCGTCGTCGTGTTATTTTATTTCAATGTGTTTCATAGAGACAAAATTAAAAATTTATATAAATAAAAAAGATGATTATTTAAATAGTAATTGATTAAAATTTTTGTTTTAACTTCCGAATCTTTTCATTGTTGACAAAAATATCTCAAGGATTTCATGATTTAACATTAAATTGATTTATTATATAGATATATGCAAATTATAAATTTGGAAAAAATAATACTAAAAAATCAGGGAAAAAATGAATTTCTGGTCTTGGAAAAGTCAGGAAATTTTTTTCATTGAGTCTGCTGGGCACTGATTTTATATAATATATTTATATATATTATTTTAATGTTATCTCTCGAAGAACTCACGTGTGTTTCATATAGAATTTTTTACTTAGGGTAAAATTCGGAATTTGTTTAGGATTCTAATTTAATTCTTATCTCATATACAGAATCTCTCGTATCTCACCTTCCCTCCTTATTTTTTATACGAATTTTATATTACTTTGAACGGTTTGTCATTTGTTTTTTCTTGGTAATCTGTTGTTCAAATAATTTTCGCTTGATCGGGCACATTCTGTGAAGTGTCTCGTCGGCTAGGCGTCGATATGAAACTCGAAACTATTTTCGAGGATTGATACCGGTACGATTTCACTGAGCGTTGCTTTCGTGGATGCGCGTGTTGTTATTGTGACACCCGATATTCTAAAGAGACGCAGAGAAGTATCATTGTTTCCCTTATCGTCACTATTATCAGTACACTGTTATGCACAAATATTGAATTTTATTTACGTGTAATTTTAATAGAGTTAAGGTTATTTTTTCAGCTGATGAAATAACTCGGCTGATTTCGGATGAGAAAAAAAATTGATAAAAAATATATTAACGAAAGAAAAACATTAGTATTTAAAAAATCGATTATCAATATATCACCTGATAAATTAGGTAGTGGTTTTTTCATCTTTCGGAATCAAATATTTAATGGGAAAGTTGTTAAATTAAATTGACCGATCGACGTTCAGGTTTTGCCTTTGTTTATCGAAAAGCGAAAAATACGTAATTACACGGAGTGAATAACATATATACAATATATTCGAGTCGCGGTTAGTTAAGCTTGCCCCAAATGCATAGCTATGACGTGTACGTCGTCCTTTATCATACACACCAGCAGGATAATTATCTCATGAACACGGAAACTTGTGCCCATCACCCATCCGGCTTGAGATTAAAGGCACTGTCTGTCGTCTATCTTGTGTGATATATGTAACTAAAATCATTTTACAATGCGTATTCTTTCGCAAAAAGATGATCGCGAGGGATATTTTAACCGAGTCACGCGTAAAAAAAATTGGACAACCAAAAATTGAAGTTATAAAAAAAAAAGAAATAATTTAATTTTATTTTATCGGTATTTAATTTAATTTTCATCCTCCCATACCGCGATGTACAATTTATTTGTTGAAAGAAAACAAAAACGAACGAACGTAACGAAAACTGGAAGGGCGATGAATTTTGTCGTTCCTCTTCGTCTCGGAATAGGAACAAAAACGCACCTATCTTTTGACGAGCGCATCCGCGTACATAAAGCGTGTTCGCGAAATGAAATTCACACCGTGACGGATGTGCTCGACACCGGTTGTCGATACATTACGTATACACATATGCGCGTTACACGTTGCAAGTCACAACGTGCATTTTAGCATCATCGACCATGATTTCACGATTATCGGCGAACACGTCGGGGATCCGCGAGCGCGCGCAAGTGTTGCGCAAACTCGAAAGTGGATAGTAAAATCGAGTTACCTACTTAGGCTGTGCGGGAAGCGGAGAATGCGAATGCGTCTCTCTCTCTCTCAATGTGTGCATATACACGAAGAGGTGGGCGTTTATGTGGCGATCGTGTGTACGCGAGAACGGCACCATGAATGAATGAATTCTCGCGCGGCGAGAAAGTCTCTCTTGCGAGATTTTGCCACTTTTGACGTGTGTGCGACTGCGTTTATCAACCTGTTATCCGTATATTTGGGTGTCACTGGGCCAAAATTTGCAAGCCGTTTTTTTTCTTATCGACGCAAATCGAACATGACGTTAATTAATACATTAATTAATTATTTTATTATCATTAATTAATTACAAGCAGAATTAGCTTCTATATATTTCCTTGAGAACGAAAATATTAAAATAATTTTCTGATAATATTGTTAGAATTTTGACGGGAAATATATAAATTGTGAAATTTATTTCCTACCGATCATTAATGCAACTTTAATATTAATGTAAATGTTATTTAATCCCTAGTTTGGGGATATTATTATGGTGGATCAATTTTGATGATAAATTTATCGGGCGATGTGTTAAAATAATTCGTGCTTGTGGTAATCGATTTTAATGATATTGTTAGAATAGATCAAATTGTTAGAATAGATTAAAGAGAGATCGAGTAAATTAAAGTAATATTATTTAATTTGGATTTAAATAAAGTAATGTGGTCAACTCTATCGAATTATTTTAAATATTCTATAGATAATATATATATATATATATATATATATATATATATATATATATATATTCTCTCTTTTAATATATATAATATATATATATAAATATATGTGCTTACAATTTAATATTTTACTATACTTATTCTACTTGGATTAAATGAATGATGTTGCTAAGAAATTGTTCAGATACATTATTGAATTCATTATTGAAAAAAACTAATTGGAATATTTTACAAAATTTATATATTTTTAAAAATTGATTCCTTTAAACATGCATTATTACTTTTTACTTACGATCTAATATATTATCTAATATTTAATAATTAATTGCTGGTAAAAACTAACTAGTATTTTATAAAATTTATACATTTTTAAAAATTCATTTCTTTAATACGATCTAATATATTTTCTATTATTCAATAATTAATTGTTCGCTAAGTAGGTCGAGTTCGTCGATGAATTTATATATCGCGTAACCGAGATCTCTTTTCTTTTTTATACCGCAATCACCGCACTAAAATATCAATCTACTTAAACGACCCATTTCTTGTGGACGCATCTTGCGGACACGCGCGGCGCGGAACTCGCGAGCTGTTAAACCACGGAGGCCGGTTTACGATGCAAATCGAATGACAGAATCAATTATTTCTTCATTCGACTGTAACTTTATGGCTGTTTCGAACAACGGGCGGGTGAAACCGAGGAAGAGGAAGCTGCAGCCGGCTTCTTGCCTTGCGGCTATTTTGGCGCCACCACGCGTTAAGAAATGGAAAATTAACCGCGAAGAAGCAGCCTTTTAACCGTTCGCAGTCGCGAAGAGACGTAAATTGCATTCGGTATTTAACAGCTTTCTGACCGTCGCTTTAAATCGCTTTTAACATATGTTGCACAAATTGTACCGGTTTTGAATTATGGTTATTACTTTAAGATCTGCAGGGAATCTTTCACGGGGAATCTTGATTGTGGATAATTTTTTTTTTAAATATTTCATCGGTTATGAACAATTTTTTATGTGTATTAGCTTAGGACAATTTCTGATAATTTCAACATATCGTATGTAAGATAATCTAATCAATTTCAATGTATTTTCAATAAGATATAAAATATAATGTGCATGGACTACTTACGTATTACAGTTAATTTAAAACTCGATTATTAGAAATTTCGTTTATGGATTATTAATGCTTTTCTTGCATGAATTATGCGGTGTGCGAAATCATTGAAGTATATATTGGATTCCCATTTTACTGCATTGCAATTTTATTTCGCGATAAGAGTGTTCTAATTCGTAAAAATGATAAATTGAAATCGCATCGAGTTAATCGGGCAATTAAACATTGAACGATTACAACACGTATACAACGCTCGTAAATTAAACCGCGTTGATAAGTTATGCGTATGCCGGATGCAATTCGGGCGAGTTTCGTAACTCGGGACTTTCGGTACGATCGAGCTTATTCATCCGACCAGGACAAGATTCATGAGAGAAAGTGCTCTTACATTCTTACGCGCCGATACGACAATGTGTATAACGTAACGGGGCATGCGTATTTTAATATAACGGGCGATGCACACGTAACGATGCCGCCTTGTCCTTATTTTATGCCATCTGCTTTCGTTCGTGCTACTGTCAAGTACGCACCAAAAAAATTATATTATCGAAGAATGAGAGTTGCATACTGTAAAATTCCTTTTTATATATATATTTAAATATTTCTAGAACATCCTTTCATATCCTTAATTTTTTCCCTCACATTATTAATTGTTTAAAAATATTTTCTTTGTTAATAACAAATAATTATGTCTTTTTTACGTAGGCCGTTATATTTTGTTGCAACGTACGTAGTTATATAGTATTGCAATTTATAACGCAGTGCAGTGTTTGTCACTGAATGGTTTTATTTCATTAGAAGAATGGATGAAGTTAATAAGTGGCTCGAAAAAGAAGACTCGAGCGACTTAAGAGAAGTGTTCACGAACAAGTAACGTGTAATATAACTTAATTTAATCGTTCAGGAACCAGGTCTCGTGCCTTATGTTTGATCTGTATATACTATATCTATGCTTTCTTTATGGTCTTTTTTTACCTGTGTGCTATAAAATATGTGTTTTCTTGTTGATATAAAAATAAATCCCATTTTGTTTTTATTTTTCTAATTTAGGAATATCTGAGTAATCTTTAAAGTTCCCTTTTTAAAATAAGAAAATCCTTTTAGCGTTCTATTTTAGAACAGGGTAGTCTGAAAATGAGTGGGAAATTCTGTAAATAAGAATACAATTTTTTCAGTGAAGTGCGTAAAGTATGCGTGACTCAAATATAGATAGTGATATATCTTTTCTTAGTCATTTCTTTTTTTAACAAAGTTTAAAAAATTCACGGAAGTAATTGTGGAAAATAGAAAAGAACAATGCACATTCGAAATAATGAGAAAATTAATTAATTTGGACTATATATTTGTTACAATTATATTTTATAGGCTATATTAATATATTAATAAAAATATGAAACTAATAATAAAAATTAACAAATATTGTATAAATGTAAAAATAATGCAATTTAATAAGGGAAAAGAATATACGAATATAAATAATTAATTTGGAATGAAAAATTAATTTTTTGAATTATAAACGAGTTGAAAATTAAAATCATTTTTAATTATAATGAAAATTATATACATATACTTAATTATTAATCAGTATAGTTTCTAAAAACGAATAATGTAAATGTAGAACATTTCGGTTAATATTCATCTCACATACAAAATATTAACTGAATTGCGAGATCGAAATTCTATGGAGAATAGGTTCGGTATTTCATGTGCTACAGCACATGTTACTTCACAATCGCGACATTTCAATTAAGACAGCCACATTTAGCAGTTAAATGTGGTGAAAATACGGTGAAGAGAGTCGGAATATAGAAGAGCAGAGAGGAGAGAGAGAGGAGTAACTCACTTCGCGAAAGTGATTCGATAACGCTTCGTAGCTAGAGTCACTTTTGCTGCTGCCAATGTCGAAGTCGATAGAATTGACGAGTCTCCGGCGTGTTAAACAAACGATACGGCCGGTTCCACGACACGCGAACAATGCTGTCCCTGCGGCAGTAAGTGCCTCCCACCTACACAAATATTGATACGCACGACCGCGGGCCTGTGCTATATACAGACGGCTCGTTAAGGCAGAGCCGTAATTATTATACCGCGGCGAGGAGGATGAAGATGACACGGTGAAAAGCGCTCGTGAATCACCTGTGGAAATGAGATATTTCTGGTGTAGGACGCTAGACGTATAATTACGATAAGAGAAATAAAGTATGTAACATTAAAGAGATACAAAAAATAATTATTCTTTATATTATACATAATTTATAATTATATATAATCATAGCACATATGTATATATTATAAATAAATAAATAAGTAAATACATATATATGTATATGTATAAAATAAATTATTTTTTAAATGTGAATAAATTATTTGAAAATAATAATGCGAGATTTGAAAGGGAAGCGTGATTATAGGTGTAGATTGATGAAAAGCAAAGAAAAGTAGCGGCTAAAAATATAATCTTGCGTGCAAAAATATTTACTTCAAATTCATCGTTCTTGCCTTGTTTTTACATTTACACACGCACACACATATTTCAAGTCTTTAATTAAAGGGAAGTGTAGCGTAGACTCTATAAGGATTACAAATTGCAGGACATGTGAGATACTAGAAATACAAGACACATGACATCAAGATACTGAAAAATCTTGTGTATACGATATGCATAAAATAGGATACACGAGGCATTACATATACGATATGCAAAATAAAAATTACGTAAGACAGAACAAACATAACAAGACATAATTAAATTTTTTTACATAAATTGCAAAACGCAAATACGCAAGATACAATATAGTATATGCGCATAATAAAATAGATTCGTAATTTAAAAAAAAAAATTGTATTTTTCTTTTAAGAATTTTAATTCTCTTATCTTTTAAGAAAAGAATCTTGTAAAGATTAGTATCAGATATTCGTAATTTATAATAATGTAGGCGAAATATGATTTATTTTTATATTGATAAAAAGATATTATTTTACAACACATAGGCAGAAAAAAAGTATAAACCTATAGATGGAGCATTAATTTAAATTATATTACGCGTTACTTGCTCGTGAACACTTCTCATAATTAAGTCGTCTTTTTTTTCGAGTCGCTTATTAACACTCCACCTCCCATTCTTCTAATGAAATAAAATCATTCAGTATCAAACATTGCACTGCGTACTGCAATAAATTACAACATTTTATATAAGCATATATATTGCTGCAACAATATATAACCATATAATGCTAAATGGTTCTGCACAAAGAAACATACTACATTTATTACCAAATAATAAATTCTTAGTTTTGAAATACTTTCCAGAAAAAAGGAGAAATTTAAGAATAGTCGAGGGGAATTTTATGGTACATAAAGTTCTCTTATTTCGAGAATAGAATTTTTTAATGTAGAAATTAGAAATTATATAGAAAATGATTTTGCATGTCATTGCTGTCATCCCTGGCCGGATTCGGGAACGTTCAGCCACGTGCTCTTGCTGTCACGTTCTTCGTTTCGCGTCATAATTTCTTCTTGTCAATTTTAATAAGAGAAGAAGGCCTATACGCGCGTATATATATATCGACCAGCAGCAGCCGGTTTGCGTTCTCTCTTCGTCAAGAGCAGCCAAGTCGTTAAGTAGGATAATAATCGCCACGGTCGTCGCATCTCGTCGCTCGTGTCTCATTCTCGTGTGTAATTAAATATCGCTCAAATCCCGCCGCGCGTGCGACAATCATCCTCGTCGAGTGCGCCGCGATATCCACGGGAAATTACTTCGTACGTCACGAATCCGTAACGCGCTTTTCTGTGATTTTCTGCGAGCGAGGCGAACGATCGGAATGCGATCGCGATCGTATCGACTGGATGGCATACAATGTGCGTGAGATTTTTTTTTATATCGCTCCGCGAATCTATAATTTCCAGTAAGGGCAGGAGAGAATAAATACTTCACGTTCACTCCTTCTCTTCGTAAGAGCAGAGATATAAAATTAAAATTAAATGTAAATTATAAATATTACGTATAAAATTAAAATTAAATACATATAAAATATGTATGTTAAAATAGTTCGTTTTTTTTTCCCGCTGCGAAATACTTGCGACAATAACAAAATACTAATCAAGAATTGATTTTTATATACGTGTTTCCTGGGAAAAAAATTGCCAATCTGCTTGGCGAGATTTAACTTGTCACCTTCGACGCGATAACATCAAATTAATAATGTATATGTGAGACGCACAATCAATTTTCGGATGTGTTTCTTTGGTGTCGCGTGGATTAGGGAAAGTTTTCGTGAAAAATAGAACAGGGGTGGCTTTCACCCTGGTTGATGAACGAGGTGTCGGTCGAGATTGACCCCGGAGACCTCCGAGATCGTGAAAAGATTGCCCGGGTATTCTTATAATTGCGACATTCTCTACACAACGCTTTCACGTTCCGCCGATTCCCCAATTTTTGCCTCGTAATTTCTACTTCGTGCTTTCGCGTATAATTGAACAATCTATTTCGTAAAGGTGTTTGAAAGAGGAGAAATTGTACTTGAACAGATTAAGAGCAAAATTAATTATCCAAGGCTGTTTGTGTGTATAAAAGCAATTGTTATAAATGTTGGGAAACTGAATCTTTTTCTGAACCGAAGACGAAAGGAAATATCGACACTTAATCTATGTATACAATAGTATAGTATAATTAAAGTGATTTTGTAGACAATTAGAAAAGTTATCAAATTTCGACAATTATTTTAAATCATAATTAATTTTATACACAGAACGAAAAAATTATTAACTACGTATACACTTCTTTAAATTATTTATTAAAGTTATTAAATATATTATTTATTTTCTAAGATACACAATTAAACGGAGAGAATTTTCTTTTAAAATTTACCCTGAAAATTATGGTAATCGTGGGACAATATTGTACATAGTGAAATTAATCGAACATATTTTCTATTTTATTTTCCGGTGATAGATATTTTTTATTGTGATAAATATTTAATCAGAGAAACTTAAAAAATTCTTCCACTACCATATTGTCCCACGATTATCATGAAGTTCAGGATTAATTCTAAGAATAAATTCTCTCTGTGTTTTATAGGAAATGGAAAATATTGTAAATAAAAAATATAATATATATTAGAGAAAAATAAAACATTTTTTATAATATATAGAAAATATATGTATATAATTTATTACATATACATATACATCAATATTTCCATTTTTAAGCATGTAAAATTAATATCTCTTATATCTTGTCTCTTATCTCTTAATATCTTATGTTTCGTCATCTAAGATTTCGGATCACCCTAGTACATGTCAGATTAACTCTAATATGCATTATCGTATAAAAATAGACGCGTGATAAGTGAACATTGCTTAATCTATGTTAGCATTATTCTCCGATAATACCGTAGAATTATGATAAAGGAGATATCGAGATTAGTGTAGCACATAATATATATCTGGATAATATTTCAAGAGCCCCTAACCGAAATATATATCGTTCTACTGAACTCGGAATGGGTGTCCCTGCGCAACTCGACTATTTCAGGATCCTTGGGGCACCTTCGCGCCCAGCCCGGGGCCGTCCAATCAGCGCGCAGGCCCTTTTTTCGTCGGCGAAAATGATCGATCCACCACGTCTCGACGTTGTCGATTACGTAACCGTATAGCCGTCGTGCCCTACAAGCGTGAGCCTAAACCCATCGGTGCTCTTCCCCGTCGTCGTGGCCATCTCTCTCCCTCTCTCTATCTTGTTCACCCTTCTCCCTCTAACGCTTCGTGACGCAAGGCAAAGACGCGGTACGCGGTTACGTCATCGCGGCGAAGCGCGTCTTGCCCGTCGTCATGGCAACGCGGTGCGCGCGCGCGTCTCCTTCCCTTTCCAGTCTTCGTCGGCGCGTCACGTCGCGCGCAGCCTCGTGTTTACCATTAGCATATTTCGTCTTATATCTGCCATGCTCGAGGTACGGGTATTAAATATCATTCGGCGAATTCCACCTCCCCATCCGCATCCTTGTTCGATCTTCGTCGCGCTCTCGGCCGGCACGCTTTCTTTCCTCTGAGAGGAAAGGAGAAACGGAATTTAAGGGCACCGCGATGCCACCTGCCGCGGCCATCTTGCATCGTGATATCTGCAGCGGGAAAACAAACGGTGAAGCTTCCGCTCGGGATCGGACGCGAAATCTCGATGAAATTATTACGATGGGATGAACTTCGTAAAGTGCGTGATAAAGGAAGTGCGGAAAGGTATGAAGAATAAACAGGTCAATTTTTTGGCGTTGTAATTGGATAGATGAGAATGAAACCAAAGCAATGTTTCTGTGTGAGAAAAATATTTATATATATATATAGTTATACTCTTGATACGATGCGTTTTCGACGTGTTCGAGAACTCGCTCAAGGTGCATTTGTCACCCGAGGACCTGTTGATTTAACCTCCTCCCCTTCGCCAAGTTTGACGCCAAGTTGATAGCATCCGATTAAATTTGTCAAAACGTGTGTTCGGTTACAATCCTCCTCCCGGAGAATGAATTATCTACTGTATCTTTGGCACGCAATTTGAATATCAAGTATATGTTAAATCCTTACGATGCGTTTTAAAATAATTATAATAGTTTACATGATAATCTTTAGTCAATTATGAGATAAAATTTTATATCAGATATATTTAATTATTTAATTAATTATGCACGAAAAAATATATAGTTACAATTATAGTGGATAGTTAAAATGTATTGTTACATTAATATTTAAAAATTTGGTACGTTTATAAATGAATGATTAAGAATTATGTTTGAAAAAAAATGCATTATCACTTTTCGCGCCAAAATCAGATCTGATTTAATAAAAGGTTTTTAATTTTTTTCTTGGAATTTTTTGTAAATATTGTGCGAGAGGAAAGAGAGGGGAAGAATCTTGTTCATCTTAAAATCAATTTTGTGGGACAAAAATAACCGATGTCGTCGTTGAAATCGCCGCTTGATTGATCGTGACGTATGAACATGTGTCTCTACTATACTCTGCTTTCAATTTCACCGAAGAGACATGTCCTTCCGAGAGCTTCGAATACGCGATTTATCATCGTCATCTCACCTGCAAACTGGCAGATATTGAATTAAAATTCATTTTCATAGAAAGGAGCCTCTTATGCATTCTAGACACTTTTAGAATTCTTCGAGAGTTTTATTTTTAATTTTAAAATTGAATGTTATTCATCATTGACAGACTGTGTGAAATCTAAATAATGATTAGAGAATTTTTGGACACTCTGTATGAATGAACGTCTCTTGAAATACCCGAAATAGTTTGCATGTAAGTACGCGTCATTAACATATAAATCTCATATCTCAGTTTGAAAGTCTTAAAATAAAATTAATCGAATTAAATAAAATTAAGATTGAGTTCACTTGAAAAAACAAAAACAAAAGGTCCATGATCCAGTTGTATAAATCGAAACAATGCGGCCACAAAAATGAGAAAAAATTCACTTCGAGCGTGTGTGTAGTTTCGTATTCCGGAATTATTTTGTCGGAGATTAAATCCGTTGCGTAATCGCCGTTGAGTTTTTATTGTCCGACGAGTTTCTTCAATGCGAAGGGTATTCGAACTGAATTCCAATAAAAGGGCAAGAAAAAGGAGACGTTGTGTGAAGGACGATCTTTTAAATTGACCAGATTTTCGAGTGGTAAAGGGGAACACAATATTTCCAGTCGGATACTCTTCCCTTTTCAATAAAAAAAGATATAAAATAGAATTTATAGAAATGCTAGAAAGAAAGAAAGGAGCTAAAATTATCGCTTGTATTTTGCTCCGACTTAAAAAAGATATTTTTGTATACCGTTTATACTTTGCTCATACTTTAGAAATATAATATTATGCAATATTTTATTTTACTGAATAATTAATTTTGAAATAAATTTTATATATTAAAACAGCACATAGACTTTCTGAGAACTTTAAATAAAATTTAAAATAATAATTCTTGGAATGACTTTTTTTTTTTTTTTTTTTTTTTTTGGAAAATAGAGTGGGTTGGTGTGATATATTGGACTCGTATTCTCGCCACGGATCTTAACGCTGAATGTGCTTATTCCAATTCTCATCTCACGTTGACATTGACCGCGATCTTCGCGTCAAGCAAACAAAACTTAGATCATCGCGTTTGTTACATTTAGTGCTGAATGTACGGCAGGTACACGTGGCAATATTTTTTCAATGCTTACACAATCTGTCAACTGTTTTATTTTTTTCGAATGTTAAATAAGAGATCACCAATTTTAGCGAAAATACAAATTATTATGCTTCACAAAATGTATTTTAAAAATAAAACTCTTGATGTATCTTCTCGCAAATGAAAAAAATTAATCATGATGAAAAATAGTGGATTTTTTTATTTTTATCACTAATTTTATTGTGGAAGTTAGATCGATAATTTATCGATAAATTGAGTCACAGTTTTAGTATCTATTGCGTATTTTACCACGGGTACAAATTTCTGAAGCTTGAAGATTTTTTACATTTTAGGGTATTCTCATTTTAAAAATTTATTTTTTATCTTTTCATCAAAATATGAATAGCTAGAGATACCCGCTGTGCTTCTCACACATTGTACGATGACAATTCTTTATTATCTCTGCTTTAGGATTTCGAATACAAAGGCCCTTCGAATTTTATTTGAATGGAGAAAGGAATTTCGACATTTTTAACATTAAAGTTGCTTGAAGATCCGAATCTATCCACTGAAAGGGTTAAAATAGGTTTCGCTGAAATAACCTTCTTAAAAGGGCGAAATTTTCTAAAAGTTGATATCAGATTCCTAATTTACAAAAATGTAGACGCGAAATGGGATTTATTTTTACATTAACAGAAAAGCATTATTTTTATATTTTACATTTTACAAAAAAGACCATAAAGAAAGTATGAAGTATTTGGGGTCTGAATTAAATTACATTGCACATAAACATAACTAAACTCTACCTTTTCGAGCCATTTATTAATTTCATATTTCCATTTTTCTAATTAATTAAAATTTTAATTAAAGTCTAATTAAAATTATTCAGTGGCAAACACCGCATTGCATTATATTACCATATTTTTAAGGTTTATTATTAACAAAGAATATTTTCTTAGTTTTAGAGGATGTTCTAGAAACACTTAAGAATATCTGTTATAAGAGGAATTTTATTTTATACTTACTAGACAGTCCTCTTATTTCGAGAACACAATTTTTTCGATGCAGATTAAGATTAAATTTTTCACCGCGCCGTGTTCGTTTTTTTTTTGACGGATCGACTGCTTTCTCTCTCTCTCACCGGATAACTGAATTCACTTTCAAAATTATCATCGTTCTTGATCAGCTCGTATGAGTGTCCGCTTGATGCCGACTAAAGAATCGGGATGTAGGTACCGTTGATCATGGGATGTGTGTCGAGGCAAAAAACTTTCTTCTGGAAAGGGGAAGGATAATAAAGCGCTGGAATTTGTATACCTGAATATCAGAAAACGTTGAATTCTGAAACGTTAGATGTCGACGAATATTTTTTCCGCGATTATCAGTGATTTTTAGATACAATTAATATGTATATAAATACCGATGTTAATAAAGAATGCAATGCACAAGGAAGAAACGAGACGATAATGAAATCTGTACGTGACTCGAAAATTGCATCGTGGACGATGGAAGATTAAATTGCATACACAAACGCGATCAAATAGCATTTCGTATAATTCATATTATGCAAGTTGCACATCGTTACGCAATCAGGACGAATGAAAAAGAGAGGGAGGTGGAAAAGTAGGTGGAGAAGAGACGAAGCTTTTAAAATTCCTTATAAAAATGCGGGTCGCTCTTCGTTCGTGATATCTTTATTCCTTACATAAATATTGCGCAAGACCGCTATCACGCAATTGCAATAAACAAAGCTAAGAATAGCGTTGATATTTGCGTCGCTCTCCGCAAGCTTTGCGTCGCTCATTACTTTCCTTTCTATTATTTATATATGCGGACTGTCTATATTCTTCTCCGATGAATATATGAATCAACTTTGCGCGACGCGAAGGCCGAAAAAAAAAATGCGTGCGCATGACATTTTAGGGTTTCGTTCCCTCGCGTTTCAGTGATAAAGAGGGCACGCGAGTATGAACCTGAACTCGGTATAGGAAGACTGGATTAGCGAAAGGTATATATACAGAATGCCTCGGATGTACCGGGTGCTCCGCAATTTTATGTCCAAATGAAAATTATATTTCCAGTCAAATTTTTTTTTTTATCGAAATGTCAAACTATCGCTAAGAAGGTATAAAAGATTTTCTCGAGGAATAGAACTCGAAAAATTTACATAAAATATTTTTGAACAGACGACCGATCGTAAATATTTGAAGAAAAATTCGCATAAAAAACTCCTTACCGTTTCGTTATATCTCGAGAAGCAAAAATCGTTTGGGGATTAATCGAGGTGTCTTCGCCGATTGAAACGACAAGCGGTGCGGATTTTTTCGGGACACCGGGTATACGCGAACGGGGGGAAACTCTGGTCGATGGCCGTGGCTGCGCTCGCGTCTGCAGAACAGTTTACAGCTGCATAGCCAGACCGGGGAAGTGTGTTACTACTCGAGCGTAACCGAGAGACCTCGACCAATTTAAATGCGCGATCACCTTCTACGGATCACCGCTGACTCCGATTCACGAAGTCGATTAACGCTTAACTTTGGCCGCCACGCCATTTCGAGCCCGCGAACATACACGTCGATTTTCGAGTACGTAATTTTGCGGCTATGTAAAGTGTGACTCGACACGCGAATAACGGTATACTTCATTCCTGGGGGCCAGTTGCCCTTCAATCGCTCCAAAATCATGAGATTTTTTTTTTTTAAGAAATTCCAAGCTTTCGATCGATGATACTCTATAGATTTTATATTCGTGCATCGTGTTAAAATATATATATTTTTTTCAACCTAAGATCTTTATTTCGTAGTAAAAGTGAAAGAATATTTCAAGGTGATAGAACGTAAGGTTACATCAAAAGAACAGTGCCGCTTTTTCAAGCATATCCAAGCAATAGAATTTCAACGTAAACATTTATATAATGAACTCTATTAAATACTATATAAAGCCTTTAGTGCAAATGAAATTATGAAGTCTTTTTTAATTTATTTTTCATTAAAAAATTTTATAATTTTATTAATTTTTTTATTTGAAGATAACTTTTATATTTTTTCAACATATCTTTAATGTAAGTATAATTTTGTATAGCTTTTTAAAATAAATTTCTAATATTTTTGATATATTTATTTTAATTTTTTATTTTTCTTGTTCTCAATAATTTTACGTTTTTACAATAATTCCATGAAAATTTTATCGCAATAATCTTTTCAGATGCGAACAATAGAGTGATTTTTCATGAAATGGTTATCTATATCTCATTTGCGTAAATCTCAATCAGATAAAATTTGCGCGATCCTCTTCGCGTCTCGTGGATTGTCTGATGTCAAAGTATGCAAACTATTCTCAGTCGTATCATCGCGATTGATACGTGATATCTCGTGTTTGATTGCCGCGAGAACAGGTGTTCTCGACCGTGAAAGTGCGAGTCTCGCTATGAGCATAAATCTTTATATATGATGTTTTAGAAACGTCGCTATACTTTTATATTAATCTGAGATTTTTTCTTTTTGTTCTCGAAATATTATTTAATTTTTAAACATGCATGATGCAAATATTATCAATATTTTAATTTATGATTTTTTGTGATTAAATATATTTAGTTGTTGCATCGATTTTGAATCGCAATTAAATATAATAATAAATATATGAATTCTTTCACGGAAGTCAAATTGATCAACGCAACTTTTTAAACACAGTAAAAAAAATTGTTAAATTTAACACATTTCACATGTCCCAATTTATCCACTCTAATTTTAATGTTAATTTAACAGAAAACAATTATGTAATTAAATAACACACGTAATATGTAAAAAAATAACACAAAAAAATATAATATAAGCAAAAATTCGTACATTTTCATTTAATTGTGTTGTTTTAACACTTCAAAATAGTGAATATTAACTCAACAGACAAATGTCAAAGTAACATAACGACAATATGTTATATTAACATAAGAGTATGTTAAAATTTTAACACAAAAATTTCTACACAAGATAATTTCAACAGAAATACGAAATGTTTTTTACCGTGAATTTATCAAAATTGAAGTTCATCAATTTGGCTAAGCAAAATTCATAACCGGTATTAATAATCGATAGCAATTAATAAATAATTAAACAGCATCTAAAATATGTAATTATATGTATGAAATTCATGCGAAATCGATAGAAAATTATGGTAATAAACTGTTGGGTGTATAAGTCACATGAAAATTAATGCGGGTAATAGTTAAATTAAGCTTGAATATTATGTGTAATATTCATACCATTCACGATTAATATAATAAATACACCGTAATAATTCGCGGAAAAATAAAAAACGACGAAAATTAAATTGCGTGAAATTTGCAAATCTTAAGATTAAACAAATAAAATAACGAATATATATATCTTAACGCATCATGATCTATTTAATCATAATTAGCTCTAACAATAAGTATAATCGTTTGACGCACGAAAGTTTTATTTGACTAATATAAAATCGTTGTCACATATACGAGATAAGATTCGAATAGGCGCGTTTTTAGCGTGTTAAATACGTGACGATGATATAGGTGTGTCGATAATAAACGGCGTCTTTTTTCCTCAAAAATTGCTTGGAAAAATATGAATATTAAATGTATAAAAATATAAGGTTTGATAAAATTTTATAAGATTTTTTTAAAATAAAATAAAAATTTTAATAAATTCAAATACAGGATAAAATTTAAAGCGCAGGAAAAATTATTTTGAGAAATGAAAAAAATAAATGCAGATTGGGCAATTATTAAAAAATTGAAGTTTTTCTTTTATATTCAAATTTATATATTTAATAATATATATGTATTTAATTACAAATAAATGATTACATGAAATTATTTATTATAGAAATTATTATAATTTATTTTACACAACTAATGTTTAATAGTAGAAGTTCAAAAAAAGTATATCTGCAACGATGACTAAAGTTACTTAAATTGAAAAAAATATATCAAACTCTTTTTATCTGATCGAGAATATAGATTTTTGTTTATCGGCAAGAGAAAGCATACTTTATGTACGAGACGTAATTGCGTCATTTCGGTTATCGATATTAATTTCGTGTTCTGCACGGAAAAAAAGAATTAGCTATGGTAGCTAATTTTTTTTCTTTTTACGTATCTATTGCGCAGTTCATCGTTCATCTCCTTTTTTCCTCTCTTTTTCTCCGGAGATTACAGCGACGACGTCGTTGCACTTTGCTGAGAGTACGTTGCTGGAAAATACTTAAATCGGTCGGATGCTGGCCATTTACTATTCATGTCTTTCATTTATTCTACCGGGAGAGACGATGAAATTAAATTTTCCGCAGTTTCTCGGTAGACAAAGTGCACGCAAAAGTATAAGACATTAAAAAACGAAACAGCATTCGAGATATTAGAGGAGCGTATTAAGCCGGTATTTTTTCCCCTTTCGCGAGTCTATACTTTTAAGTTCTTCTCACATTCCTTTATTGCAAATATAAGTCAGTCTGCTCATCGTGTATCATATGGATTAACGGATAAGATATTGATAGAGGGCTCGGGAAAATAAGGGAAGGGGTTAGGATATTCAGAGTGATCAAGGTAAGAATAAAATGCAAACCGCGTGTGAAGAATCTCCTGGAATTAACCTTCGACTACACTTTTTATGCTAGTGCAATTTATCGATTAGATACTCCAATGAAGCTTGCTTTTTACTTGTATAACGATGTATTTTTATACATTCCTCTGTTGTAGCACACTTTTATAATCTTCTACAATTATCATGAAAATTGCAGGTTGCAAATTAGCTTTAATTTATTACAATTATTTCCATAAAATAATACATATTCAGGAAAATATAAAGATTATTTTTTATAGCATATATTTAGAAGTGAGGAATCGGTTTCACCTTTTCAATATTAACTTACAAGGCAGCATTAATAATGCGATATTTACTTAAATTACTTAATATCGGTATTTCATATGATATCAATATCTATATTGCACTTGTAAAAAAAAATCATGAAATAATATCTATATTTTTTTTACGCTTCTGCACAAACATATAAATCTATTATGTTATGTCTTTGATATTTAATATATAAATTATATCTCGATAAAATTTATATTCAATTGTTGTTGATTTTTCTGCATAATGTTTCAATTTAATCGATACATTCCACTTGCTTTTAAAAATATTGTCTCGATTTGCGTACGGAAAAGATAGCGACGAGATTCCCGCCGGAATCATTCATCATTTTCAGTCTTCCACGCGAACATTCATCATTCTCATTTTCCGCGCAACATTTCATTTACATATCTACTATCTCTATCACAAAACGTGCTTGTCGCGAGACGTTGTCTTTACATCAATACTCATTAAATGCTAAACATTTGTAAATATCGTGGATCAGATGGATCTTTATATAGGGTGTGTTTTAAAAGCGTTCTTCACTTTCATCAATCTTAGGTTACTGACCATTTTTTTCTCGAAACATTGTTTTATTTTTAATCATGCGTAATGCAAATATTATCAATGTTTTAATTTAGGGTTTTTTTAGTTGTTGCGTTGCATCGAACAAATATGCATTCTCGAAATAAAAGAGAGAACTGTATATGTATACTATAAAAAATATTCTTTAATATTCCTAGAATATTCTCTAAAACTAAGAATATAACTACACCGCAAATTTATTAAATTTGTTTTTTATTTTAAAAAATTTTCTAAATAAATTTTATATAATAATTTATAATTAATACATATTTGTATAATATTTAATATAAAAATTTATTTATATTCTTTGTTAATAACAAACATTTATTTCTTTTTATGTGGGCCGTTTATTTGACATCATATTGCAATTTACAATGCAATGCAGTGCACTGTTTGTCATTGAATAGTTTTATTTTATTAGGAGAATGGATAAAATTAATAAGTGGTTTGAAAAAGAAGACTCGAGCGACTTAAAAGAAGTGTTCACGAGCAAGTAACGTGTAACATAACTTAATTTAATCGTTTAGGACCCAGGTCTCGTGCCTTGTGCTCATTGTCAGTCTATGTGCACTATATCTATGCTTTCTTTATGCCTTTTTTTTTTTTAATCTGTGCGCTGTGAAATAATGTACTCTTTTAACGTAAAAATAAATCCTATTTTATTTACAGTTTTATAAATTAGGAATATCTGATATTAATCTTTAGGGGATTCTCCTCTTAAAATAAGATCTTTTTGACATCTATTTTGTAACAGTGTTCTAAAAATAAGGTTCTGAAAATTCTAAAACAAGGATACAATTTTTTCATTCAGAAATTGATCAACTCCTCGTTTTATTTTGCAAATTTCTACACGTGATCAGTGTATTTTACTATAAAAATTTTAAAAAAATTTCTAAATAAATTTTGTATAATAATTCATAATTAAACACTAAAAAATTTGAAAAATTCCCAAAAAGTGGAATCGATCAGTTTGACACTTCCGAGCAAATTTATCAAATAATAAAAGACAGGATATCTAGCGAATTAGATATCTAGTTTAATTTTAATGACGTTTGTTTCGATTATCATATACATAATGTAGATTGTATAATTTTTGTCTTAACCTCCGAACCTTTTCATTGTTTACCAAAATACCTCAAGAATTTCATGATTCAACATTTAATTGTATTATCATATAGATATATGCAAATAATACATTTGGAAAAAATAATACTAAAAAGTCAGGGAATTTTTATATAAATAAATTTTTATATTTAATATATACAAATATGTATTAATTATAAATTATTATATAAAATTTATTTAGGAAATTTTTTAAAATAAAAAACAAACTTAATAAATTTGCGGTGTAGTTATATTTCTTAGTTTTAGAGAATATTCTAGGAATATTAAAGAATAATTGTATTAAAGGATATTTTTTACAGTATACATATACAGTTCTCTCTTTTATTTCGAGAATGCATATTTTTTCGATGCAACGCAACAACTAAAAAAACCCCCTAAACTAAAACATTGATAATATTTGCATTACGCACGATTAAAAATAAAACAATGTTTTTTTCTCGAGTCAGCTGAACACCCTGAGAGGAGATAATACCTTCCGGACAAAGGGAAGCTGAACTCTCGTAAAGAGTTTAAATATTCGAGATGGAGATTAGCATCCCGCGCGATGCATCACGGAATACTATATGTATTAATTATAAATTATTATATAAAATTTATTTAAGAAATTTTTTTAAATAAAAAACAAACTTAATAAATTTGCGGTGTAGTTATATTTCTTAGTTTTAGAGAATATTCTAGGAATATTAAAGAATATTTTTTACAGTATACATATACAGTTCTCTCTTTTATTTCGAGAATGCATATTTTTTCGATGCAACGCAACAACTAAAAAAACCCCCTAAATTAAAACATTGATAATATTTGCATTACGCATGACTAAAAATAAAACAATGTTTTTTTCTCGAGTCAGCTGAACACCCTGAGAGGAGATAATACCTTCCGGACAAAGGGAAGCTGAACTCTCGTAAAGAGTTTAAATATTCGAGATGGAGATTAGCGTCCCGCGCGATGCATCACGGAATAAAGGGGAAGGAGAAGGCAGGCAGGCCAGGCCGGCAGCGCAACGTCAAGCAGCAACGCGCACGTCCGCGTTGCCGTCCGCGATCGCCCTGGCCCACTGACCTATATTACACGCGGGGTGTACAGGTCCCGCATATACGAGTCTCGACCCACAAGCGATACTCGGCCGCGCCAAGTCGGAGCGGGCCGCGTCGCGGCCGCGTCGGTACCTGCTTCGCCTCGTCTCGTATCGTCGTGCGTCAACCAGGCGTGCGTCTTCAGGGCTCGTGCGTGCGTGCGTGTATGAGAGGAGGTCGAGGAAGATCGCCCGCAAGATGATGCTTGTCGGCGCCGGAACGCCGAAGTATGGAGCGCCAAGTACGTGTTCACTCGAGATTTATAAATTCGCGATTTATTAATTTTTTTTTTTTTTAGTAAAAAAAAATTATATACAAAGTTACCGCGAGCGCGACCAGGTGCGAATGGAACCTCCTCCTTCTGTGCGAGGCGTTTGACGTATGCAAAGCATATCCCTCGCACGTGCGCGTTATAGATGTACACTATTTGGCGCAACGCGGGTATTTCTGTCAGTGTCGTCTCGTCGAGAAGTTGTGTATACAAGTTGAAGCGAAATTCAAGACTCTCGTCGTCGGTGTTTCTGATAACGTCGCACGGGGGTGAATTTTGATTTGTCAAAAATAAAGACCATCCATCATCGCTCTCGACACCTGGATCCGGAATTGACTTTTCGCGAAATTCATGAATGAAAAGGGGTAAAACACTTGGAATACACCCCGTATTCCGAGGGATAAAGAACAGTCGGGGTATTGCGCGCGTAACTTCCGCGATCGCATCGATTCGGAACGCGCGGGAAGGGAGAGAGCCGGAAGTGTGTCAAGGACGATTGTAAGCGAAGGTATATCGAATAGTGCTCGGGCGCGCGCCTATCTACGTTTCGTCCGCGTTCGCGCGATTCCTTTCGTGATTTCATCAGGTATACCAAGACTAGATTCAGGGTGTCTAGCGGTCGAAATCTGGAAAACCAGGCATTGATAAATCTGGAATTGTCTGGGAAAATAATCTGGAAATTTCACTACTTATCTGGATTCTATACATTTGTTTCTCAATAATTTGTAATTTTTTATCAAACAAATATAAACTTTTCCTTGATTCCCAGCATTGATCAGGGAATTTGATAAATCTGGAATTGTCTGGGAAAATAATTTGGAAGTTTTACTACTTATTATCTGGATTTTTTCACATTATTCTATACATTTGTTTCTCAATAATTTGTAATTTTTTTTATCAAACAAATATAAACTTTTCCTTGATTCCCAGCGCGCTAATTTTTTGTCTTGTTAAAAATCGATTCATCTACCGCGTGCTTGTTCATTTATATTTTCATCGTCGTGTTATTTTATTTCAATGTGTTTGATAGAGACAAAACTAAAAAAATGTGATATAATATAAATAAAAAGGTGATTATTTAAATAGTTTATAGTGACATGTTTGTTTCGATTATCGTACATAATGCAGAACTTCTGAACCTTTTCACTGTCGACAAAAATATCTCAAGGATTTCATGATTTAACATTTAATTGATTTCTCATATAGATATATGCAAATTATATATATTTGGAAAAAATAATATTAAAAAGTCAGGGAAAAAATTAATTCCTGGTCTTGGAAAATCTGAAAAAATTGGGGAATTTTTTTATTGAGTCTGCTGGACACCCTGTTTTCTCTTATTGTTAAATTTGCTTTTATTGCGATAAATATTTTAATCAGAAAATTCTTTAAATACGTATACATATTTTCTCTCACGATTACCATGCATGATTTTCAGGGTAAATTTTTAAGAGTAAATGCTCTCTGTGTATTTATTAATTATCCAAGCCAATTGTGTGCTGATTCGTCTCAGACTATCAGAAATATTTATTTTTAATGAAAGAAATGATTAATTCTAGTTAATTGTCTGTTAACATATAGTTTCAGACGATTAGAAATATTAAATTTGTCTATCAATTTTATTTAATTGTCTTACATATTTTTTTTTTACTTTTTTAAATAGTTATTTATTATACATGTACATATAATATATAGAAAAATTACGGAGTGTTTTAAAATAAGAAAGCAATATGGATTTACAATTCTGAAGTTTAAAGTTCGACAAATAATGGCTATAAATTAAAGCAAAGTAGTTTGAGAATTTATTAAAGAAACTGCTCAAAAGAATATTCGATGATATTGAAATTTTCTTATATATAAAGCTACCAAGGCGTGTTGGATAATTTGCTTTATAATATAATAACATTTACATTTCTGTAATAACATAAATATTAATTCGTTTCATTTACGTAAAAATATTGCGAATAAATTTCACAATATTTTTCAATTGTTTCAAATAATAAAATTCATATAAATACATAAAAGAAGACAAGTTTAATATATAATATACATAGTCTTTCAGTGCTCTTTAATTTAATATAAAATAAAAAAAAATTTTTTTTTAGTTCAGTTTTAGCGAAACAATCCTTCTAATCGGACTCGAAAAAGGGTTTCTCGCTCACGTATCGCACGCGTGTGCATTGTGATAGCAGTCGCGAAACGTCGAGTCGAGAGTCGGAGACGAGTGACGCGAAAAGCGCCGACGCGACGTAACGTAACGCAATGCAAACGCAACGCGACGCGGCGCGCGACTACGCATTCGGGCCTCTTCGAGGCGTCTATCCGGCGTCTCTGGCACGCGCGAACGGAATCCGCGTCAGTCCGCGTTCTCGGTCTGAGTGATAAACACCGCGAATTCCTTCGGACGGCGGTTCCGTTTAATTAAGACGGATTTAATTAAGCTAAAAATGAGGTGCTCGATTCCGAGTAGAAAAAAGAACTACGAGATGTATAAGCAAAGTAATAAATATTAATATATCTCTCTTATGTGTGTAAAAAAAATATATAATTGTGCGTCTCGATAACACGTGTATATAATAAATATATAAGTGAAGATGATAAATGCGAAGTGTGTGCGTGATGTATAAATAAAATGATAAAATTAATAATTTCGAGAAAATTAAAAAAATGTGAAAAAAATGGAGAAGTGACGTAAACTTGAAAAATCGTCGCCAACTAGGTTGAGCAAAAAATTTCGCCACATCTATACCGCGGTACCGATTGCGAGCCGCTGTATGCACACATGTATGCATAATGCACATATGTACATGACACATACACACACGTGTGCCATACATCACCTTCACATACATGTGCACGCTGCTCGTTTAGCGGCCAACGTAAAGGAGGAAGGGGAAGAGAGAGAAGAAGTGGTCTATCGGCGAGGGAGAGAGAGAGAGTGAAACAAAGATTGCGAGAGGAACACGAGGAGCCGACAGAGAGAGAAGGAAGACGGTGCCTCGCGACAACTAGGTGACGGCTGCGTGGATACACGCCGCTCGTGATGCAAGGTGCTTTCCTACGCGATAAGTGGTGACGTCGGCAAAAGTGCACGAGAGTATTTCTCGGCTTGTTGTGCGCGAACGCGTGTTTTCTATCTCTCTCTTTCTCTCGAGAAGTTGCCAACGAGAGAAACGGAGTTTCGGAGCTCTTGACAAAATAAATAAAACAGACGACTTGGATGGAGTTGTGCGAAAAGTGACAAGTGCGAAATTAAGAGTATTTTATGAAAGTGCAACATAATTCGATGATAATGCCATATCTTTCTTATCTACCTGAAATTTCATAATTGTGTGGGGTATAAATTTTTCTGAGTGTCTTCGAGTGAGAGTCGAATGATATTGTATGAATAATATATAATAAATATATAATATATCAATATATCGGGTTTATGTTAAAAAATTGACAATTTATGAGATCGAAAATTTTTAGAACTTTGAAGGAATCTTAGAATTAAAGTGTTCGCTTCGATGAACGAATGTTGGGATATATATATTTGGGATAATATTTTGCGAGTGCAAAGTGTCGAGTGAATGCAAAATAGATTGGGGATTCTCGGGACAAGAAACATCAACACGGGTGTTTGGTCTATCGATTTAGATTGTTGACAAGAGTGAGTTTTGCTTCGAAAGTTCATTTCGATGTATCTTGACTTCATGTTCAAATTACAACTCTCGTGCAGAAAATTGCGAGTCCTCGAAGTAGCTATGAGATTGATTCGTCGAAAAATATTTCTGCAAAGAATTGAATATTCTGTGAAATCTGACTATGTTTTCCAAAAAAACGTTCCTTCGAGCGTGACGTTAAAGTTAAAAACGTTAAAGTGCTTGTAGGTGAATATAAAAGGGAAAATCTTCGATGATGGAAAAGCGAAATGTGCGGTAAGACGATTTTTTAAAAATGATTCTTGTTAATCACAAAACCCACGATGTTGATATATTTTAAACCAATGATTATAAAAAAAAACGTGAAAAAACTTACAAAAAATACGATTTATAAAAATGTGATATATAAATCAAACTGTAAAAAGAAATATTCTTTTCTTTTATATGATGATTTCTTAGTTTTATTAATAGCAAACTTCCGAATTAAATTAATATAGGACTAGGATACTTTTTTCAAACTAACACACAAGTGTCAGATTATTAATGTCGAACAACATTGATTTCCTTGAATTTTTTAATTATTATAAAAATATAATAAAATATAAAAATATATAACTTTAACAGGGTTTTTTATAGTAGACTATTTATGTATCATTTGCGCAATACTTTTCATCTCGTTAATTTTTAATTTTTTCGATTGCCACTTGCTTAAGATTGTCGGTTTAGTCATCAATTTTCTCGATCAATTCTCCTCGTTGTTTTTTGGCATCGCATCACGAAACGCACTTGCGGCATTGACGTCGACGTAGAACCGGCCCCAGCTCTCCTACGAAAATGTCCGATTATTCCATCAAGGCGGTTCAAGGTCGAACTTTCGATTAAACGCGCCACTCGTCCCGAATGTTGCGTTATTACGCGTTTTATTGTGTTAAGAGTCCGAGATGCAACACGTGACTGTTCCTCTCATGCGAGAGATGTTTCGAGAAGCACGACCGGCTGATTTCTCTCAATAAATACCTATATCTATTTATTGCGAAATACGCATTTTTTAAAAATAAAAAACAATTTTGGTAATTACAAAATTATTGAAATGAATTAATTTTGAAAGTTAAGATTCTCTCGACCAAAATATACCAATATTGTCAGTTCTATGGTATATTTAAATTTGTTTTAAAAAAATATGTTTTTTTCGTGTGGAATTATTTTTCTGTTTACGATTTTATTAATTAAAAACTTTGGAATATAACACATTTTGTTTTGATAGCTATTATTTCTATCTCGCTTAAATATTTTGCATGTGATTGTACCGTTTTGTGAAAATTAATATATATGTTGTCAAAATTTTTCGGATTTTAAAATTCTTTTTGCATGTCATTTTTAGCAAGGTTATCGACATGGAATATCGCTCGAAATAGTCACGGCAATATACAATAATTTTGCATACTTGGAATAAACGATATCACGTATTTGGCAGTCAATGAGTATATATTTATTTTTGGCCGATAAAAATCGACAGATAGACAGAATTGCGCGTGACTTCGTCATAAAACCGTCGATAAGCCTGTTATTAGTGGCCCTAAAGCTAAAAGTGCCGGTATTCCAACAATGGAATTAAATTCTCTCGTTTTCTAAAATAACTCGACGTTATATCGTTCACACATGACGTGTCTCAATTGCTACGTAATTTGATTATTCAAATTATACATTCATTACTTTATATGTGAAAAAAGTTTTCCTTGTAGTAATCTTTCGACAATTAAGAGTTATTACTATGCTGATTATTATTAAATTATTAGTAAGAAATTATTGTCAAGAAACATTATTAGTTGCAGCTAGTTATTATTTAAACATTAAATTACAATTAAATAAGTTTGAATAATTATTAGCATTTAATATCAGTAAAACAATAAATTTTCCAATTAATACTTGGGAGAATTTTAAGTAATTTATCTTTTATCTCATATAAATTACTTTAAATTTAAAGAGTTTAGTAAAGTTTAGTAGAGTTTTTTTTTACAACTTGATGAGTGCTGGTTACTTAAATTTGAATAAATATCGAATATTATTTAATGACACTCATTAAATAATATTTCATATTTTGATTAGTATTAATGCGTTAATTTTGATTTCTGTTTTGATTCGATACTAATTTTGCAAAGAGGATTCTTCAGTCTAATGATCAATTTAATAATTGCTTTGTTAAGGAAAATACTTTATCCAATATATATATATATATATATATTGAATTATCATTGATAATTTTGGAATATTTTTCGACGGCAAAAAACTGAAGTACTTGTCATTAAGTTTAATGTGACGAACTGGAAATTGAAGGCTGAGCGTTTCTCGGCTGCCAAATTTGTCGAAGTGACTTTTAATCAAATTGATCGTTGTTTACCGACTAATGAGGTTTAAATTGTAGTATTTCACGCGCAGATATTTTATAAGCGATTTCCTCTACTCTCTTCCTTCCTTCTCTTCGTTCGATTTTTTTTTTGCCGCGTCGTGCTGAAATCCGAAACCGATTATAAAGTGTAACGTAAGAATCGCCTGATATAAGTTATCGTCGATTTTTCGGATGTAATACTTATACTTGAACGTATTGCAAAGATATAATATTTTTGCTTATGCGTTTTTTGCCGATAATGCAATTCGACAATATTTATAATGTGTGCTTGCTTGGATATAAAAATATGTGTCTTATATATATTCTGTTTGATACGCGCAAAGTGTCCCAGAGATTACATATTTATCATTCCTCGTCACAATATTTTTGAGTTTAGACATATAAAAATATTTGCTTGTTTTATCTTTTGTTAGTTATATTATTTTTTTATTTCAATATTTAAATATTTGTTGAACTTTTCTCTTTCTTTCAAATTTGTTAATATTTTTTTTATTATTTAAAAACATTTCATATAAATAAATATTTCTTTATCTCTGAAATTTGTCATACACATATTACTTTATTAAATTTATTCTACATATTATTTTTTTCCAAAATTAATTTAATTAAAAATATTTTGTTATTTGTTATATTAAAATTCTTGCAAAATATAAAAAAAAATATTATACAGTATACACCATCCATATATATCTTTCTATTTAATCATGTTTGATAAGAAATAAGCAAACATTTACGTTGCAGAGATAGAGAAAGGAAAAAAAGCTGAAAGAAACAAAAGTATACGTAACTCATTTAGAAAGAACAGTCTTGTTATTAGCAGGATACAAGTATAGTCGAAAATCAGCATGTACGTGTCTGTCAGAAAAGTGACGTAACACGTGTCTAATTTACGATGCAGTAATAACCCGTGCACTTTACAACTTGTTAATTACGTTATCGGCACGTCGATAAATTAAGGATCGCGAGAAAATCGTAACGCATTTAGATATTTCATCGAGATATCTAAGTGATCACATCCTATTGTTATTTATTAATCGCGAATAAAACAGAAAGAGAGTGTCATGTAATTTTAAAAAATTACATAATCTTTTCCCACATTGTAAGAGATATTTGTTATAAGCTATATATCGTGATTATCATATAAAGTGAGTAAACAAGTAATTTCATGCGTAAATCCGTGGTAAGCTATTATCTCAGACCTTCAAGTGCCTCGATAGGAGACACAATGCGATCATCTGATTTGTTTGTCAAGCATACACAGGGTGTCTTAAAATTGCAATCAACCATTTCAATCACGACGAAGACTTGCTGTTTTCAAAAAAAATCGACAAAATTAAATAAAAAACGTGAATATCGAAAGGCGAAAAATTTCGAAAAATATCCTCGCGAAAATATATAATAAACGAAATTTCGTTTCGGAACGTTTTAATTGCTCTCAGCACTCATTACGCGCGGCGATTATCTGTTATCTTTAGGCACTTTGTTAGCCGGCCGATTCCCGGGCTTATTATAACGTCGCCGGCGTGCGCGTGTGTGTCGTCATAAAGGAATTTTATTGATTCGTGGGAAACGAACCGAAAAGGGATATACACAAAGGGCCAGCTCGGCGCCGCCGCCGTTCGCGCGATGATAAACCGACGCGGCCGCAGAAAGCGTGAGGAAAAAAAAGAACGATCTCGAGGAATCGCACGCTGCATTACGTCGAAGGCATATTATTTCGAGGTGAATCCAATTTCGATGAAACAATCGGGGGGAAATCGTTGTGCGACGTGTCGCGTAAGGGTGCTCGAACAACGATGATGCGAGGGTGCGTCTGTAGATAGGGCGCTTAAAAGGCGTCTGGAAATTGCGCCGCACAAAGCTCTTTGAGCTTAACGTTTAATAAATTACGAGCCGTGCTTTATTTCAAAGGAGAAACATTTTTCAAAATTGTTTGTTTTTTTTTTAATAATTTATTATTATTATACTGTATTATGATTATTATTTATCTGGCTGCATATATGGTGCTCTAAAGAGTGCTGATCTTATGGGAAAATAAGTTTGTCTCGAAGCTTTATTTTTTGATAATTTATTGAATTAATGTATAATATTTAATAAATACGAAAATTAATATATAATATATAATATTTATATATATATATATAAAATTAATTAAATATATTGTCTTACATCTATTATATAAAAAATAAAGAATAAATAAAAAAAAATTATAAAATTAAATGTCTTGTTTTCTCTGCTCGTTTACGTATCTACCTACTAAAGTATATTTTCAATTACGAAGGTAGCAAGAAAGTTTAAATTAAAGTATGCTTTTTACGTAATGTCTTTGAAGGATTTTAAGCTTAAGAAATATTTAAATTTTTAAAGATTGAGAGAGACACAGATTGCTGGACCTGAATATCGAACTGTTTTCGATATTGCCGCAACAATTTAACATCACTGTCAATTTGTATCTTATCGGTGACGAAATGTGTAGGTGTTAGAGTCGATTTCTTTTCAATAATGTTCGCTTTTCGCAAAGCCCTTTTCATCGACTTTGCTTTTGTCGAGCACAATGTGACTCTCGTCTCAAAGAAACTTCTGTCGATTTCGAGGTAAAGGAGAATATGAAAAATAGAAGAAATATCGGTGGCGGTGTATGAGTGTATAAAGAAACGATGTAACTCGCGTATATGTGTACGTAAATAAGAAAACTGAAGAATGAGGTGGGAAAAGAGGAAAAAATAGGGATTGCACGCGCGACTTTTGTCCACGTGTAGCAAATTAGTCGATCGAGGGCGGATTATTTGAATACCCGCAGGTCGCGACGGAATGAAATTCCGCGAAAGGTATTCTCCGCAAAGGACATATAATGCGAGTATATAATGATACTTGACATGGATTATCCTCGAAACATTGATATCTTGCTTGTTTCTCACTCGTTAGTTCTGACATTTTTGACATTTATTCATTTTTTCAGGCGATTAAATCGCATACATTTTAACCAATTTTTGCTAGCTGACGAAATTGCTTTTGAAAAATATTTTATTGTAAATATTGTTTCACTTTAAATTTTATATATATATATATTTAAAATTTAAATTGAAAAAATATAACTGAAAAAAACAATACACATAATTGTGTATCACAAATCGATAATATGCAGCCTATTTTAAAAAAATTTTTTTTTTCAGTAAATGTGTTGCTGAATATTTTTACATAATCGTGATTGTTCTTTTGTTGCAGGCCTGGCCCATATGAATTGCAAGACCCGTTGTGGGTCAAAATGAGTACGATTACCAGCGGCATTACCAAGAAAAGAAAGAAATCAGATGCGAAGCCTCAGTCGCAGATGTGAGTACCACAATCTCCTGTCTTTTATCTCCCTTTGAAGTACGATGAGTTCAGATCCGCAATTTAGGCGTCATAGTAAATGATAAATCCTTGTATTTCACACTGCATATTCGACACAAAATGCAAGTTTGTCGGCGAGAAAAAAAGTGATCCCGAGTTATTTAATACAATTAATTTAAAAAATTTTACAGTATAAAAAACAAGCTTTTGCATAAAGATAATAAAAATGAACAACATTAGTTTCTTTATTTTTCATATTTTTATATTATTTATTCCTTATTGCAAAAGTTTTTTAATTATTTTCTTTAACTTTGGATTACTTTTTTATTTAGAAGATCGATGTCTAAAATATTAAGTAAAGTGGCGTGGCTTTTAAAAGTATCACACTTTTATCATTTACTTCGATTCGTTGAAAGAATTATTACGGTATAAAAGTATTAAGCTTTCGTATAAAGACAATAAAAAAAATGGACACCGTTAACTTTCCTTATTCTTTATATTTTTACATTCCTTCTTTATTGCAAAAGTTCTCTGGATTAATTTTTTTTTCCAAGTTTTTATTTAGAAGGCAGGATGCCTAAAATATTAAATGGGATGTGCGTGGTTTTAAAGTTTGGAAATCCGTGATTTAAAAGGTTCGACGATGCGTAATCCGTTGCCATCCAATTTGCTAAAGAGCTTATCGTTCCGATCGAATTATCAATGGCAAACACGCGCGCGCGAATTTTTAAGCGTTCACCATTAATTTAACAGACTTTAATGTCAAAGTAATGTTCGGTCGCGCACGAATAAAATTTCATCAAATTATTGAATAAATGATATTCTTATTATTCGTGCGCGAATATGCAGAGAGAATTTCTATGAAGTATCGTGTTTGTTAATAATTTATTATTAGCAATCTATTATTATGCAATTGAGCAACAGAGTATAATAATACTTTCTTTTAACATCGTTAATCAAATATTGTCAATTATCTTTTTATGTTCATTTTTTTACATTAATTTAAAATAGTTGGTTACTAGAGAAAAGGTATTTCAGAATGCGCAAAATATTTCTGAAATATTAAAATTTGTGGAATAACGTTACCGAATATATGAAAGTATCACAAATACTACATTATTTGATATATTTTAATTGTATTTCAAATTGAACATAGTTATCAGTACGTTTTCAAGAGTACTAAAAAATCTCAGGAAAGATTGCTTTTTCAGATAATATGTATTATTTTGAACAATGCATAAGAAAAAGAGAAAGGAACAAAGAACGTGATTACTATTATGGCTTAATTAGAGATTGAAACTGTATAATAAAACTTCGGTAAATTCAAATCTTAATGTTACAGACACATGCAAGTGATTTTCACGTTTATTTGCGGCAATAAAAAAACATGATCCTTATATTAGCGTATAAAAAACGAATTTATAATGTTTATGGAAGATTTAACGCACTCGTCAAAGAAAGGTTTTTTTTAATCTAACGATTAGTGTCAACACTCATAAGTATAGTGTATGTAGCGAGATAGTAAGATCACGTATTGGGGTATTGAAATAGCAACATAGTGAGAGTCACTGCTGGACTGACGTGACGTCACACAAGGCCAACTGAACGTTTCAAACGGGACAAGACGAGTTGATTCAGCATCTAATCATTTTCTTCTTATAAAATTGTCGAATCTTCTCTCGCAGGATTTTTTATCGCTTATTTTTTTTTAACGCCTGGCAGTATTATATTGCATGTTTCGATCAGCAATCTTAATGATGGATTCTTTTTGATCAAGTTGGATTCGATGACGTTTCAATTAAAACGCCAGTTACAAATAATTTACAAGACTTTTTTGCGCTTTAAACTTCACCTTTGCTCCTATTAAATTTTAACACGAAGTTAAATAACACTGAATATTTTTTTGTTCCGAACGAGAATAATTTTCGATATCATAAAGACAAGAAAAATCTAAAATTGCATAATAATAGCTAATAATTTACATGTTTGCATATTAATTGAGATATATAAATTTTCTAAATTAAATAATATTTTTTTTTGTATATTTTTATGTATTAATATTTCTTTAATGTAACTTTATCATGGTTATTTTATAAATTAGGTTGCAGATATTTATTCTTTATTATATATCTCGATTATATATTTTAATAAATATTTTAATAGATATTTTATAAACGTTTTAAGTCCGCCACAATAAAATATCAATTTCCAAGCTTCTCCTTCGTATAAATGTAATTCTCTTTTATTTAAATGCTTTTCAAATTTATTACCTATGATGTATAATTTTGATCGTATTAGTGAATTTATCATTTTGCATTAAAAATATTAAATTAATACGTATTACCGTAATATTATTTGGTAATATATTTTTAATGCAAAATGGCAAATTCAATCAAAATTATGTCATAGACAATAAATTTGACAAGCAGGAAGACATTAAATTTTAAATGAAAGAGAATTACATTTAAATGTAAGAGGGAAGCTTGGGAATTTTATTGTCAGAATTGCCGACGTCGGTATTTTGACGACTGGATTTCAAGCGTTAAATATTATTTTGAGATCGCGAATGCACATTAATTTTGTATTTTGATTCTTTTGCAGTAACAAGTGCCTTAATGAAAAAAGACGACGGAACCAAGAGAACTCATATATTGATGAGCTTGCCGAGCTGATTTCCGCCACGGACATGAGCTCTGGCAAGACTGACAAATGTCAGATCCTTCAGAGAACCGTCGAGCAGGTAAGAAAACAGATTTCTTCTCTCTATACTCCCTCGTGAATCTCGATGATTGATAACAGGTATCATATAGTAACGTGCCGTCGATATTTATCATTTTAATATCGTTTTTCCTTCCTTGGTAATAAAACGTCATCCATTTGAGTGACAAGATTAGGAGAAGGTCGGGAGATATATAATCACATTCTTTATTATACTTAAACACCTCAAATTCAAAACAAGATAAACTATGTCCTTTCTTTAGAGAGGAAAAAAAACTTACCTTTGTGATCATATGTCAATATATATAAGTAAATATTGTCATACGATTAATCCATCATTAATCTCAATCATTTATAAAATCATATATTTTTCTCTTAATCATTACTTTAAATGGAAATTGAAACTTATATATTTTTACAACGCAAATATGTTTTCGATAAAGGCGATGAAAATTCTAAATTTCTATCTTGACAACGCACCGAGAGGGATTTAAATTCCAAGATTAAATCACTGACGAAATAATATAAAATGCTATCTAAAAACACTCACGTTTCACTTGCAAAATTATACAAATTTTTATCGTTCTCTCGGGTCATAAAATTGAAGATAACTGCTCGGTATTCAGACAAAATGACAATTTTACGATCGACAAGGGACATTTTATAAAGTCTTTCTTACTTGAGGCAGACAATAAAATATTTAAGATTAACGATATTATTTTCACGGTTTTTTTTTGCCGTCTTTGCAACTCGGGTGTCCCGTGCGTTTTATTTTTTCTTATTTGTTAGAACGGAAAAAAAAGGTGAGAAGTTATTTTAATAATTGAAATAAAGACAAACGCGGTGGATAGAAAGACGATCGGAGAGAGAATGTTGTTTGCTGTCAGCATTTTTCGTCGGAAAATTGATCGACATGTATTAAATATTGATCTGATCGAAGTTGTTTTTGGATCGACGGGGAAGAATCCGCGCGAAGGACGATGAAATATTTGAGAAAGCACTCAGGATTATTGAGAGATTTCTGGAGCGAGCGAATTTCTCTCATATAAAGGTCTCGTCCCCTGTTTTATAAATGACACATATTCCCGTATCGATCTAAACGAAAGAAAGAGCGACAGTATTTTCGAAAGCGACATTACACATCAGTATCATCAATTTAATGAGAATTTCGCGTAACATTAAAAAACTTGTTCTTAACAAGTTCTTCTATTTCGACGCTATCTGATGGCAATCGATCTTTCTTGCGAAATGTGTCCGTAGTATTTAATCTCTATATATTTGTAGGCAAATTTATTATTAAAATTAGTTGGGGTATGAGTATATTTTTGCTGCATTTATATTAAATCACTTTTTTATAGCATATGATTTATAACGTTATTTAATTAAATTTTAAGTTGAAAGAAATTTTTTAATTGATTAGCCTCTTTCTTATTCTGAAAAAAATTAGAAAAAATGCGCGACGATTATTGTTATTTGTATCTGAAATATTTCAAAGAACGGATGAACTTTGTGAATCTTTTCCGCAAACCTTTAATTTCGTTTCTAAATAACTGTGCTAATTAACATTAAAATTTAATTAATTTCCAAGCAAATGCCAACAGTTAAATATAATATTTCCTCATTTTTGTTATTTCTTACACTAAAACATTTGCTTTTATAGACATTAAATTAATTGAACATTAATTTCATAAATTTTTAATTTTTGACTTTGTGTGATATCTATAATTAAAGTCTGAATTAAAATTCTATGAAAATAAAATTTCCTTGAAGTTAAAAATTCAGATTTTTTTACTCATTTATATTTTACAAGAATTAGTAATAGTAGTATTAAAATAAAAAATAAATGATTCTTTTTATAAATCAATCTCATTATCAAAAATGAAAGGGTTTTTTTTCTAATTTAGAAATCAACTATATTTCAACTTTTTTTCTTATAGTATGACAGATCATGACATCGTTGAAATAATTTAAACTGCTTGAGACAGCTTTCGAGGTATTCGAGTAACACGAGAGATTTCGAGCGATTCAGTAAATTCGGTCACTAGATTTTGGACAGTCCGTATATTTCTTGATGTCTCTCTTTTTTTTTCTTTAATAATCCGATTACATTTTTCGATTCGGTCGTTTTATATCAAATCTCGCCTATTATATACGATATAATACTAGTAATATATATATATATATATATTTAATATAACACTTGTAATATTATTTAGTATACATATATTTTTTTCGAATAATAATATACAATATAATATTACAAAAAATTCAATTTTATTCCTGAAAAATTTGTGTTATATTTTTATAACAAGTTATACAATATGTACGTATAATTCTGGAGCCACGTACAGTTGTGTGTAAAATACGAAAAAATGTGTCACGCTTTTTTTGTCCAAGGATTATTAGTCTGACTAAATTACGCGAAACAGAATTATGCAGAAGTCGGTTAAACGAATTAAAATAAATAGAATTTCAAAAAGTGACATGTATATATCTATACATGCAAACACGCACATAATATACACGGCTGTGAATCTGTCGGCGGTATATAAAATTTTGCATTTTAAATTATCTCGAATTAAGCGCTCGGCGAGTTAATTCACTTTTGCATAACGCCATGGCCACTTTCAGGCCTATTTTATCTTAGCGGAAATTTGATTCGATTTCTCGGAGCCTATTATTATCGCTAATATAATCGCATCGTTTACTCCGCTCGCGAAAGGTCAAAGACGCAGTTACGGGTATTTTTTTTTATCTTTCATTTAAACATTTTTTTATTTTTTAAATCGATACGCCGATTAATCCGCTAACGATACACGCCGATAATTACAGGTCCCGGGGGTTCCTTTGTTAAGCCGTGTGCTGCCTCGCTCGCGCGATCGTCGGCTAAAACGCGAGGCAGAGCAGTTGCATAACGGCCGCTATAAGGCTAAGCCCTTGACTCACTGGCGATTGAGAGCCGAGGTTACGCTTCCCATTGGCGGGGACCAGGTCCGGTCCGAGATTTTTCGGGGGTCTAGAAATTTGGGGATTCGATAATGTTGTCGTAACTCTGCCATTAGGCGAGCGAAGGCCTCCTTGCTCGACTGAAATTTTAAGCAGCGCGCTTTCTCGTTCGGTTTATCAAAGTCATACCAAAGTCGCTTCAGAACGGTACGTGCATATCTCGTTCTCTCCGAGAAGATGTAAATGAAACGCGGTGGTTCAAAAAGCGTAGCGCGTCAATTTTAATAATTATTATAATTTATTTATTTTAGATTGTTGTTTTATTTTTTATTTTATGCATTTTACGATTTTATTTATTTTATTTATAATTATTTATTATAATAAAAAGTTACAGAACGTCTGTAACGTTTGATGCTGACACAATTAAGAGTAATAAATTGTGGTTTTTTTAATAGGTACATTATATAAATCGTATTTTTACAAGAATAAAAATTATAAGAATAAATTATTTTATAATAGATAAAAATATTTTATTCGAGATTAGCAAATATACATGAAATTACTCTGAAATCTCTCGATGCTATTCGATGTCTTTGAACATTGTGGCTATCGTTTGCCAATATATCAATATCATTTGAAGTCTTCTAATTAGTGATGTTACTTGATACTATCTTCTATAGTAATCAGTTCTAGTTATCAGGATATCAATGTCTTGCCATTATTTAAATTACCGAGATATCAATACCAAAAGTCTTTTAGTTATTGCTACTTGATATTATCTCCTAATCACTTCTAATTATTAAGATATCGATATTCTATTTCATTTTAATTTTAAATTTAGATTCTGTGGAATCTATTTCTTTTTAATTATTAGAGAGATAATATATAATATATATTGCAATGGTCCGTTCTTATTTTAATATCATCTGTCTCTGCAATTAAGTCTCAAATAAAAAATCTTGTCAGAGTACGCGAAAAATGTTAATTATATTTATTTTTATTAAAAATTATATACTTAATACACAATATTTATTATATAAAAATTTGATTAAGAAATCAGTTTATTTTAATCATACTTTTTGTATATTTCTTGCTTCTCTATTTTTTCTCTTTCTCTCGGTCGCAAAAATAAACGCACATCTATTTTAGACATGGCAAGTTATGCTAAAACAAAGAGATAATGATATCCTCGATAACATATTCATCTCTTCACTTGCGGCCTGGCACACAATGTGCTGTTCCTCGCTCTCAGCTGCTTCGCGCGCATGCTCGCGCGGCCGAGTTTCGGAGTCGCGGACTGCAGAAATGCATTTCGGTCGCATTCATCCGTCTATTCGCGCGCGTTTCCGACCGGCACACGGTTCGTGGCAACCGGAAAGATGGGAAGGGAGAAGAAGAACAAAAAGAGAACGAGAGAGAAGGATGGAATCGCTCGACTTCCCGTCTCTGTTATCGCCCGCGCGCGTTTGACAGCTCGCGGCGGACCACGTGTTCGCCCATTTGACAGCTCGCGGTGGACCACGTGTTCGCGGTCCGTTTGACAGCTCGCGCGTTGACAGGAGTGGCGCCGCGGAATAAAAGAAAAATCTCGAAAATTGTGCGGATTGAAACGAGCTTGCGGATGAGGAAGGTCGTGTTTTGCGGAGGAATCGCTGCTCCTGTCCCAAGCGAGAGTTTGCCACATGACCTTGGGTGATGTCACCGAGGCCAATAGGAAACCTTCCAAACACCGCTATAACTCGACCTATACCTGAGCGAAAGAGAGAGAAAGGGGAGAAGAAAGAGAGAGAGAATTCTATGACGTCATCTGCGCGATGGCATTATGCGCAGCGATGGATGGTGATTTGAGCGAGGTAGAGTCGATTGAAATTTTCTAAAAGATATGTACAAGTGTCATCAATGTCTCTTTTTCGATCCGCTTTATCTCGCGAGATCCTCCCTTTCTCTCTCTTCCCCCGCGGGTATCTCGGGATTTTTACTGCTTATCGCAGTTTGCTATAGAGATGATGCGACTTTTGCAACGACAACGTGTAGCCGTGGGTGGAGGAATTGCACAAGGGAGGGACGGTTCAATACACGTTGCAGCCTTTTGCGAAATGCATACATACGATTTTTCAGAGCATTGTGTGTGTCACGCTTACGATTTAATCGATCCCTACCCGAGGGATCCCTTTCGAATCTACCTCGCATCTCTTTCCCTCTCGTCTGATCGCGAGACTATCACCTGGGGATCTCGCTATCGGTCTTCCCTTTCTCTTCCCCTTTTGAATGAAAACCTTTTTTATAATTCCGCATCTCGTTTCCTTTTTTCTCATTCGTGGAAACGAGCGCGCGCACACATCGAAGAAGAATTTATTGCAGGCGATGCGATTCGACGAGAGAAATGCGTACACGTACGTGTGCACATTTTCATACATCGGTCACACACACAAACACACACACACACACACACACATATATACATATATCTGTGCGTACATACACATACACTTAGGTTCTCCACTTCCAGAGAAGGGGAGAAGCGGCTAGCGGCAACATTGCACACACACACTCACACAAATATACACGTGTAAAACACGCACACACAGATACAGACACACACACACATATTCGAGCCGGTAGTCGGACACAGTCGACTCGGAGTCACCGACTTTTCGAGGCCACAGCAGACGCGCTCCAAGCAACTGTGTGCGTGACGACACACGTGTGTGATTATTGTGTGGCCTGGATGTATTTGTGTGTTACACTCTCGCAGATTGTGCCGCGTCGATTACAACCGCGCGATCTATCGTCGCCGCGAGATACGAGCTCAAGGACGCGTCTTTTCCGCACGCTTTCGCACGCGGGCGTGAAAGCGTGCACGACCGTGAATTCTGGCCGGTAACGCAGGAATTTCGTCCCTATATTATTTGGATCGCGTCTGAAAATTTAATAACAAAATTCAAATAGATCGATTTTTTCCAACGAATTTGACTAATCTGTTAAATGTAATTTTTCTCCTTTTTGGCGGTTTTTTATCCGTTTGCACGTGACAATTTTTTCTCACTACCTACTAAACACAGAAAGGTTCCTCTTATTGTGTTCTTAGAAAATTTTTTGAATACAAAAGGCCTTTTCGGACAAAGAAACATTTCCAACAGTCTTGAAGTTATTTTGGATACCTGGGTGTCCAATCACAATGAAAAGTTTATCTTGAAGATTATATAGGCATTAATTGACGATAATACACGGTTAATCTTTCTGTTGAAAATTATATACGTTGATGGTAAGAAATGTCATCTTATCTAAATCGTTAGATTTGTAACAAAAACGAAGGTACTTATATTATTTAGAATACTACGACATTTAGGGCCAATTTTTCCTTCTTGATAACTTCTTGATAAATTTTACCTGACTGATAGGTAGCATATCTTCATCTCTTTTCAGATAAGTTCTAAACAAAAGAGACAAAGGTATGCTATCTGTCAGGTAAAATGTACTAAAAAGTTGGATAAATCGGTCCTAAATGCCGTAGTTAAAAGTATGATAAATGACATAAGTATTTTCGTTTCTTGTAACGATTAAGATAAGATGACATTTGACCATCAACGTGTACCACGTGGTATATAAGCTTCAACGTACACCTTGAAGATTTTCTTCAGATAAGTTCTAAAAAAAGAGAGGAAAATGTGCCGCCTATATTTGTTGGAAAAACTAAAAGTTGGAATACTCGACTTTTGTAAATGTTATGAAACGTGTGTAAGTATGCTTTTAAATTTCCATTTGCTTTCGTGTAAAAATAATTGTTATTTTGAATTGAGATTAAATTTCTAAAGGAAGATTGTGAACTCCAAAGATTTATTGGAGAAAATCAGCTGCAAAAATATTCTTGTTGTACGAACACCCGGTATAATACGATGTGTTCTACTTGCGCTTTTACGCCGTTTCTTTAAATTGCGTCGAGAATGATAATGAAGCTGTGCGGTATTTTGTGCGAATGTGTGTATGTGATAATGGAAACGAGGGAAAGATAATCTTAAACGCGTGTTGAATCGTTTCTTATTCTCTTTTACGGAACGATCTTTCGAACGAGGAGAAAGTGTTTGGACGATTCTTTAACGGTGATGGTATTACGTGTGACGTAATTGTGTTACTAATCGTAACATCAATTCGAGAGATGCTGCGTAACCGGCTTATGTCAAAATTCCTCTCTTTTAATCCCTTTGTCTCAATCGACGTGAAATGAAAAAACTTTCAGGAAGAATTAATTGCATTATATTTTTATACGTTCATCGCGTGAGTAAAAATTTTCACATTAATTGTTTATTCATTAGATCATTGATATTTTGCGGTGACTATCTCTTCTGAGAGAAAATAAAGGATAAACTTGACAATTTTAGGGCTTTATTTCAATATGTTTTCTTCAAATCAGTTTGCGATCAAAATAAAAATTGACGAGCAAAAAAAATAATTCTGTGACTATCAGAAGTTTACATATTTTTAGTTTGAAACTGATTTGAAATAAATCCTTGGTTTTTTAAATAGATTCCGGATAAGAGGTTTCGTTGATTTCGTACTAATTCTTATGTTAATACTTTATGGAGAGAATTTTGTCTTAGAATTAATTAATTTATTTATCTTAGAAACCCTGAAAAATATGGTAATCATGGGACATTATGATATTGGAAGAATTTTATAAGAATTTCTCTAATTAAATATTTACCACAATAAAAAATATGTGCATAGTAAAATTCGAATATATTTTATATCTTATTGTGATAGATATTAATATTTTTTCAGAGTTAATTTTAAAAAGAAATTCTCTCCGTGTGCGACATAAAAAATAAAGGACAAAATTGAGTAAAATATAAAGAACAATATTTTAAAATAAACGACAAAATTGAGTTTTGGAAAAATGAATAAATCTAAAGGACAGGTATTTGAAATAAAGGACTGTCCTCTAAAATAAAGGACAGATGGTCACAGTATTGACAAAATACCAAGCAACGAAAAATCTCGTTAAACTATCTCTGGGTGTCATTTTCTCGTTTATTAATTTTTTTATATTTCCAAAAAAAAAAAACTTAAACGAATGCTATCGAGTTATGACTTTCACACATTTCGGCAACGAGACTTGCTCGGACAACTGCCTAACATAGCCTTCCCTGAGTGGTGTCGTTGTTTCGTTAGCTGTCTGACGCAATAACGGATAACAGACGTTCACAGGGCTAATGGACTGTGTATACAGTACAAAAACCGAGCGTTGCACACGCACTTTCGACCATGGTATCCCGTGGTGTACGGATTCGTATGATCTCTTAGTTCCTTCGTCGAGCGAAGTAAATTTCAGCCCCGCGAGAGAAGCGGCTTTTCTCCTCTTCGAGAACGAAAATGGCTCGAATTGAAGTCCAGATATTTATTCTCATAATATACAGGAGAATTCATTTTAATCTCTAAGCAGCAAATATTTGGAAACAATATATTAAGCAAGTTATAAGATTTCGAGAGGAACATATAATATCGTGAACTAGAAGATTGCTCTTGAATACCATTTTTCAAATTTATTTTTAATTGTCACTCTAGTTTTCTTAATGGAATTATTTTAATTTTTTTTATTAATTGATTCCTCGCAATATTTGACATAAAAATTATAAGAGTGAGATGATCTAAAAGTGAATAATTTACAAGATTTGTTTAATACTTTTAATAATATAATTTTACAAATTGTATTATATGAAATCTTGTAAAAAATTCATTTTTCAATCTTCAATATTGTGTATGCAGAAAATAATAAAAGAAGTCGATAAGGAAAATATATACCTAGTTGTTTTTTAAGTGTACATTATAAATATAACTTGCTCTGTTTTAAAATTTAATTGAGAGAATCAATAGTTTCTTACACTTAATAATTTTCAAACAAAAACTTTTACACTTAAAAGTTAGTTGCCTTCCTCAAGTTTTAAAAGAAAAAAAATTATATATACATTTATATTAAATATATAAACTTTCAGGTTTTCTCATTTGTGTCAATGCAATATTTATATATAAATTTATATTTATAAATATATAAACTTTCAGGTTTTCTCATTTGTGTCAATGCAATATTTATATAATATATAAATATGACATTTCGATCTCTTAAAATTTACCTTAAAATTTAGGAGAGAGATATTTCTTATCCGTATCTTTTTATACATATTTAGATTAATTTAGAATATATCTTGACAAGAATATCGAGACAATTCATCTTGGAACTGTTAATGAAAATTTAAAGTTATTTATATATTAATTGTCACACTTTTATAATTTTTTTTCTTCAGGAGAGGCCTTGCAATCTCATTTATCAATTATCTTTTCACATTTTTTAGATGGTATTTTACGTTATTTATATAACAATCAGCCGAGATCACTTTGCGATATACTTGCACTGCTATTTAAGATAATTTGACGTTTCCTTTTATCTTTTTTTATTGATACATCACGCGTCTTCTTTTTCTATCTATATGTCTCTTTTTTATCCTTATTGCAATTGCTGATATCCTTGCGTGCCGTAACCAGTCTGACAAATCTATACTTTGACGTGTAAAAGCAACAGTACACGTGTATGTGCAACAATAAAAATCCAATATCCCGTTCAAATGGATTATTTGTTCGCATTCGATGCGATATACATCATCTCTTATTTCATCGATATCGCATGCGTGTCCCGTAAAAATGACCGTATATTTTACGGAGGATACACATGTCAAAAGTTTGCTTTCGTATATATAGGTATTTTTTTTCGTACGCAGTCGCGTTTCGTTTTATTTTATCGAGGATGTGCATAGAGCTGGGAAGTGCATCGTCGCAGTACAATGATGCACATGTTGAAGACGGCATGTGGAATTCTATGTACAGTTTGAAAGTATAATCGATGCCACACATTTTTCATGTACTTCTTACTCTTACGAATGTTTTTCAGTTGCTGTATTTAATAACATGCATTTCACGACAGCACGTACAAAGATAATGTGACGGTGAAGTTGCAGTAATAATATTGCATGAAAATGAGAGAATCTTAGTTGAAAAAAAAATAAATTTCGTAAAATAATTGCAGGTCTTTCTCGAGTAGAGAAAAAATATTTCGATTTTATGACCTTCTTTTTTCTAAGCATCCACTTGGCTGCTGACAAAGAAATCTCACGAAAATTTTGATAAAACTTTACATGCATGTAGGATAAATGAATTTTTTTATCTCGAAAAATATGTAATATATTAAAAAAGTTTCATACAAAAACAATTGCACGATAAGAACATTTATTTAATGTGCAGTTGCAATAATAATATTGCATGAAAATGAGAGAATCTTAGGTGAAAAAAATATAATATTTCATAAAATAATATTGCAGATCTTTTTTCTGAGTAGAGAAAAAAAAATCTCACGAAAAGTCCGATTTTAATCAAACTTTACATGTTGACGAAATAAATGAATTTTTTATCTCGAAAAATATTCAATATGTCAAAAAATATTTTATACACAAATTTCATGATAATAATAACATCTCTAGTTAACTACATTAATAAAATTTTGAAAAAATTGTTTATTTCAAAGATTAAAAAAAATGTTTTATTTAAAATAAATTATTCTAAAATATTAACGTAGTTAAATAGAGATGTTTTTACTCTATGAAACATTTTTTAATATCTCAAATATTTTTCGAGATAAATTCATTTATTTATTCTCTCCTATATGCAAAGTTTCATAAAAAAACAGAATTTTCAGATTTTTGCGAGGTTTCCTTGTGATTATCTTCGAGATCTATACTCATACATATTCTTTACACAATATTCTTCATATCGAGGATTTCACATTGCATTTAAATGAATACTTGATCTATGTAAATTCGTTAATTAAAGAAAATACAGTTTTGTATGAAAAATAGAGGAAAAATCCGCTTTATATTCTTTTATAAAACGAGATAATGCTTAAAATAAAAAAAAAAGGAATTGTACGTCGATGAAATTTTGCATCGCAATGACATAGCAATGCCACTCGCAGCGTGACATCACTCGAGCAACTTGCTTTGTAGCTGTTCGTGTATGCGTGAGATGATGCGTATGTTCGGGATCACACAAAAAGCGGAGTCAGTCGTTTCCTCGCATTATCACGTCACGCATAACGCGAACGTCGTGATGGAAATGCTACCACCGCTCCATTGGATGGAGAAGATTAAAGGTCCATTTACACCTGTCCGTTTTCTGTTCGTACGCATACCTGCCGTTTCTTGGAAAAAAATCGTGATTATTTCCACTAGATCATCGCAGTTTTCAAAATCTATTCGTACGGTTTGTCTCATCTATACGCTTCGGTGTCATTCGTTTTTTTTTCTTTAAACTTTCTCGCTAATGACAAAAAAATCATTTTATTTCGTCTCTCGTAATGGAATATAATACAATATCGAATGCGATGCAGATATAAAATGGGCAAGTGTAAATGGACCTTAAACATTATTTCGCTCGCGCAGAGTTGCTTTATATATACGGAGATGCTTTTGTACGGACATTAGTGAGGCGAGACGAACGCATGAGCGACTATTACCTAAATCGAGTGTGAGATAAAAGCTTCCTCGCAGCCTTCTTAATATTGAAATTATGAAAGTTAAAATTTGTACATAATTATATTTTTTTATATTCTGTGTGCTATTAATTTAAATTATATCAATTAGTAAAGTATCAAATTATATCAAATAATAGTAGTAAGATTTTTTTTAGACACTTTAGATATTTAATTGTGAGTGATTTGCTTTCATGCGAGTCTTTGAGATAGGCATAAATATTGATATTGCATATTTATTTTAATTACTAGAACTTTTACAAAACAAGATAATCGAACAATATAAGCGTATGCTATTCTTTATTTTGTATTAAAAAGAATATCAAAAAAATAATATAAAGTTTATTTAAATTTGATTAATATTTTTTGACAGAAATCAGCTGATTATAGCGTCAATTTCAGCTGATTAAATTTAAAAATAAAAATATGTCATAAGAATTAAAATAATGTTGTAAATAATATGTGTTATGATACCTTATCTTCGATTAATATTTTTTGACAGAAATTAGCTGATATCTATCAAAAAATAGTAATCAAGTTTAAAGTACTATAACATTTAAAATATATTACTATTTAAAATTTTTTGTAACATTTTATTATTTTAAATTTTAATTAGCAAATTAACGCTTTAATCAGCTGATTTCTGTCAAAAAATATTAATAAAGCGTAAATTTGTTAATTAAATTTTAAAATGCTAATATGTTAAAAATATTAAAATAGTAATATGTTATAAATAATATGTTATGAAGCTTTATCTTCGATTAATATTTTTTTGACAGAAATCAGGTGATATCTGTCAAAAATGTTAATTAAGTTTAAAGTATTATAATATTATTTAAAATATATAACAATAATGATACTTGCGAGAATTGACTTAACATGCCTTTGTTAGAAAGAACTTTGCAAAATTTATGGAATTCAAGTTTGGTACAGATATTACATTTTTCCGCGCGCTTTCAGCGCAATGCGTGTTCTTTTTATTATTAGTTACTAGTTATATACGAGAAGTTTTGTAATAAAATGCAGTAAAATGTTGTTCCTTTGCCTCTCACGAGAAACCCAGCAAAGTAATTAACAAATGTTATTATTAATTGGATGATAACATCTTGTATTGCACAATTTATATTTTATATGTGAGGCATTTTAAAAAAATAAATTGCAAATTGACTTTGAGATTTCAAGAAATCTGTACGAAAAAACATGATGTTCGAGATAGTCTATTATACGAATTACAAAATGCGTCAAATCGTGTTTTATTTATTTATTTATTTATTTTTTGCAGATTCGGCACTTTAGGAACCAAGAGAGCTCCAATAGTCATGCTATACAACAGGGGGAAGTGTCCTCGTCGAATCCTAACATACTGTCCAACGATCAACTTGGCCCTTTCTTACTTGAGGTTCGTATTTTCGGTTTGAATTAATAAGTAAAATTAAATTAAATAATTCAAGCTAAGCTCATTGTTAGAAATATTGTGAGAAAGTCATTATTGGAAAATGGAAAAAAATGAAAGAGATTTTAAATGTTACTCTGTATTTTTTTACTCGTAAAAAGTATTGTCACTAATTCAATTGTATACATTTATTATATATATTTTTTTTCATACAGGCGCTAGACGGCTTTATACTTCTTGTAAATACAGAGGGCCGCGTAGAGTACGTTTCGACGAACATAGCGCAGTACATAAATTACACGAAGGACGATGTACTCAAAAAGGATATTTACAATATCATACATCATGGGGATCACCACACCTTTAATTCTAATTTGCTACCTATGTCTTCGTTAAGTATGTATTCTTTTCACTAACTGTATCACGAGCGATGGTACTCATTTTCATCGTGGTTTTCGTTATCTCTGCATGACGTGTACAAATATACCAGCAATCTTGGTCAATTAATTCTCGTTTTTGAAATTTCAAATTCTTTTCTTTAATTATAATCGTGATTATACCTGTAGTTGTGCAAAATACTTTTGTTTTGAATTTTAATTATATAATTTTTGAGACCAATTTTAATGTCACTTTTTTTCTTAAGGGTAGTAAATATTCAAATGTGTAGTAGATTGTAAATAGGCGCAATTAGCAGATCATGAATAATTCAAATGCAGAGATTCTGTTGCTCGGGATTTCACGTTTTATTTCCTCGTTTTTTTATTTCGTCATTTGTGGATTTAAAGATGGTTTTCATAAAATCGAGGGATGACACACATTTCTAACGAATAGAAATTCTTCTTTTCATCGTGGTTTTCGTTATCTCTGTATGACGTGTACAAATATACCAGCAATCTTGGTCAATTAATTCTCGTTTCTGAAATTTCAAATTTTTTTCTTTACTTATAATCGTAATTATACCTGTAGTTATGTAAAATACTTTTGCTTTGAATTTTAATTATATAATTTTTGAGACCAATTTTGATGTCACTTTTTTTCTTTTAGGAAGAATTTTCAATTTAGCTTAATTTTAAATTAATATAAAAACAATACCTAAAAATGTTATACATGTGACGCAGAGTATTCTTTTCGTGTTAAAAAAAAGGACTCACTCAAGTTTGTATATTACAGACTGGACCAGCGAGCCGCAATCTCAGACCAGGAATCGCGTCTTCAATTGCCGCTTCTTAGTGAAGCCTCCTGATGATAAGGACGAGACTATGGAAGAGAAGCAACAGCGAATATCGAAGTACGAGTCTATGCAAATCAATTCTGTTCTTCTGTCCAATAATGCCGATCGTCTGGAGAGCGATGTGTCCGAGTCGTCAGACATTAGTCCTTGCCTGTTGTGCATAGCGCGTAGAATACCGTCAAACGAGAAACCCATTGGTGCCCCCGTTGAGCAATTCACCGTCAAATTGGATACCAATTGGAAAATTATCGGGGCTGATCTCAGTTGGTTATCCCCCGTTTACAACTACCTAAGCAAGGTAAGGGTGCGCACAACCATGTCGTACATTTTGATTACTGTAATGTTCCATTCCGATTTACGCCAATTCAATAATAGAGTTTTTTTTATGAAGAATTATACTCCGAGAATGAGATATAATAATTTTCTTATTTTAATCTGTAATGCAAATTGTGATTTAAAAAGAAACATATAAGGATTTGTTTTGAAAATTTTTAAATGTTTTTAATAATTATCACAAATATTTAACAAGCGCAAAAACTTATTGTTTTCTTTTGCTAGAGTATAAATTAATTATATATGTTTGCTTACTATTTTAAAATAAAAATTTAATATAATTGATGATAATTTTATCAAGAACTTTTACATCATTTTTACATTTTTTTATTCTATTTATATTTTACTTTACTGTATTTAATTAACTGAAAAACACAATCTTTTCTATATTATAAATAATATTCATACAGTGTAAAAAAATTTTGTACATTGAAAAAGAAATTTCCGAATTATTAATTTTAAATAATGTATTTAAGTTGAGGATTAAAGAATTTTTTCTCACAAATTGCTTTTAAAAGTGAAATAAGATATTTTAAGTTAAATTTCAATAAGAATAATATTTTATAATTATTATTCTCTGGAAGACTTTTTCTCTCTTTTCTCTCTTTCTATTTTCTCTTACGCATTGCAGAATTGCTTGAGAGATATTCATAAACGTTTTCTGTTGCAGGACAACTTGATAGGCAAATCGATTGAAGAGTTATGCCACCGTCATGATCTCAATACGCTCCAGAAGCATTTGACCGATACCCTTCAACTCGGCGAAAATACGAGCGATGTGTACCGATTGCGCGTTGGTTCTGATAAGTTCCTTAAGATTCAAACAAAGTCAAAATTTTTCAAAGCAAATGCGATGAATAACGATAACGATTTCATGATGGCTACTAATTCCATCATCGGGTAAGTTTGCACATTACTTTCGATATTTATGATTATGCAATATTATAAACATTACACACATATTTTATTCTCTTATAACTCGATAGATGATTGTTCATTGAAAAATATATTATTGAATGTCATTTGACTATATTATATAAAATTAATATCTTGATATATTAAAGAAACCAGAAGTTTAATTATTTCTTTTCTTCAACATAAGAATTTATAAAACACACTGTTTTTGTATAGTAAGCTAATTATATATAATGTCTGTCAATATATTTCAATAACTTAAATCGCATTTAAGATTATTACATAACAGTTTATATATCAGAAAAATCTCTTTTCAAATATTACTTTTTATTATTCTGCGTTAAATTTATAAGATAATATGTAGTCATTGAACGAAAAGAAATAATTAAACTGTTGCAAACTGTTCCAATTGCGATTTATATGAATTAATCTTAGATTAAAGTGAAAATGTGCAGCTAAATTGACAAATATGTGTTGTTTTATGTTGTTTTTATTATGTTTAATTCTTGTTTACGATAGGGACAATGACTTAATACCTATCGAGAGTGGTCAACTTTCCAACAACAAGATGTGCTCAGGACACCCTAGTAACCGTTGTGCGAATAATAGTAATAATAATAACGGCAACAATAACAATAACGTGGGTGGTCCGTTGATGCCCGTCGCGCATCTGAACGGTCAAGTGAGTGGTATCAGTGCTCGTGGTATGGCGGTGTCCCATGTCGCGACGTCGTCGAACTCAATCGCCTTTAACACGGGAGGTACCACCGGTAGCGGTGGCGGTGCCAGCAGTGGTAACAGTGATTCGTGTAACCCCCTGACGCTAAGTGCTTCGGGCGGCAATCCGTTCACCGTCAACCATTTTTCGGGAAACATGGACCTGGAAGGTTTCGACATTTTCCCTAGTACCACAGCTTGGGACAGCTTGGACAGTAGTGCTGGATGGGTGGATAGGCCGGAATCGAGAGCGAGTGGACAACCGAACTCTCGACCGTCTTCCCAACCGGCCCCCACGTCACCGAGTCCGCAGGGAACCTTCTCCAACTCGGCAGCAGTGGCATCTCACTGTAGTCCTCTACGACCGTTCAGTCCGACCTCGGTTAGCACCGCTCACACCTTCAGTAATTCGTACTCCTTCAGTCCTCTTCAAGAGACTACGCAGACATCCACGTTGAATAGCAATGTCGCCACCAGCATCAGCACTAATGGCGGAAACGTTGGCGGGGTTAGCAGTAACATCGCTACGACCATCAAGCGAACGGAAGAGAATAGCAAGAGCGGATGTCCTACTAGCAACAGCGCCGGCACCATGGATAACGCGACGGCGAGGACAAGCAGCGCCGTCGAGACTCAAAATAACAGTACGATATCCACCGAGTCCGGTAGATTGCGAAACTTGTTGACCATGGGTCCGAATGCCAGCGAAGACAGCCAAGACAATACGGATAACGATTCGAATAATTCGAATAGGCACAGGATACTGAAGACTCTGTTGAACCAGCAAGACGAAGACGACTATCATTCGGAGCATAAAGTGCGCACGAGTCCTAGCAACATGCCAAAGCCTAGCATGGAGCATAAACCGTCGCTCGGAAACAATATGCTACTGCAGGTAATTTGATGATTACAGGGTATATACTTTTGGGAAAAACCTTGAAATATATTTTCTAGGAACTTTGTTTAACTTTGAAAAATCAGGAAATTTTTATGGAATTTGTTAAATTTAGGAAATTTTCAGGGAACAAAAAATCATTTTTTTGTTAATTTTATTTTTATCTAGTACTTAAGAAATGTATGTCTAACGTACATATTAATATTTGTCAAAATTATTAAAATTTTATGTTTTTTTTATTGACAATCTATTTTTAGTATCAAGATCTTATATAAATTATAAATTTTACAGAAAATTGTTCAACTTTTTAATATATTTAGACCAATTGGCACTCCTTATTTATTTAATAAATAATTAAATAAATAATTAATATTATTTAATAAATAATTAAATAAATAATAAATAAATAAATATTAATTAAAATTTTTTTTCATTTTTAGTTACTAAACGAAAAGAATGATGATGAGGACGATACACAAGATACACGTGGTGGAACGAAGAAAAGAAATGAAAAATTGCTTCTGCAATTGATGAAATCAGATCCAGACGAAGAGAGAAAGCTACCAGACCAACAATTACAACAGGTACAACAAGTACAACAAGCACAACAGGTTTGTTTTAGTATTCATATCAAAAATTTAAATGGAATTAATGGTATATAAAAGTAAGATGTGAAAAATAAAAAAGAGAGTATATAATATTTACATCATGATACAATAAGATAGTAACAACAAGATAATACATATAGGATTTTAATTGTCAGATGTTGTGCGTAACTTGATATTGATAAAACAAAGTTCCTTTCTTTTTTAATTTTTAATTTTATTTGCCAATTTTTTATATCTGTTACGTCTTATTGAAGTATATAATTGATAATATACTATGTATTGTTTTGATTCTCCAAAATAAAGAATTTGCACATACAGTTTGCATAAATAAGTAGGAAGTAATATCAGGCAATGACAAGAAAGGAATTTATTTTATAAACTAGTGTTCTTGAAATTAATGTACACCAAAGAGATGAGACCTGTACACCAAAAAATTTGTATTTTTTAAGTAAGAGGGTTGTATACTATAAAATTCATCTGAACAGATACTTAACAGATTTTTTCCGCAAGTCGTAATTTTATACTGGTTTTTTCTTTCTTTAAAAATTTTCATTACTGTGTTAGAATATTTTATTTAGTCACGGTGAAGATTTACCAAGGTTATATAGTACAGGTCTAAACAGGCTACACAAAATATTCTACGTCTGGTCAAAGGGGGTGCTGACTGTTTATATAGTGAAAAGATACAAAGTTCGAAAAGCAGATAGTTTTTTCTGCACTGTTCTTTCTTTGCTTTGTTCCCAAATAGTAAAAGTTTTGGAAAAAGTGCAGGGGATAGCATTTGAAGAAAGTGGGAGTAAATGAGAACTAATAGCATGTCATGTTTTCTGTTAGAATCGAGAAGACGACCCTCTCTTACGAAGTCTTGGCTTTCGGACCACTACACCGTCTCCATCGCAATCGAGCGAACACATAGCTCTCAGCAGCAGCGCATCTCAGGTGGGCCAGAAGAGACCAGGAGAAGACGGTGATCTGAACGTAGCTGTGAAACGACCTGTTGACGGATCGCATCAAGTATCTTCTTCAGGAACGAGCAACGCATCGGGCAGCAAGCTATGGGAGAAGAATAAGATGCTAGCATCTTTACTAGCAAAACAGCCGCCGCAAACAACGAACGTACCAACGAAGCTGCCCGCGTCTGTGATATCAGCAACTCCACAGGTATGAAATCTGATAATCAAGTTTTCTTCGACACTTTCTCCCTTGATTGCATGATCTTATCACTCCTATACGTAGAAATTTTCAGTTAATTTCCTAATAATTTCTAATATTAAGAGAAAATGCGTTCTCAACATATTCTTGTTAAACTTGATAACCACGGTAGATTATCTAAACTTTTATTCATTTTCATCATTTTTATGTGGTATAAACAAAGGCTTTTCTCCGTTTTATATACCTAGAAATTTTCAGTCAAAGTCGACTAGATTGTTTTTTGCTAAAATGTGCTAAAGCAGATTTTCTTCAAAAAGAAAGAAAAATTTGCGCATGGTTTACATGATTTACTTTTATTCTCTTAATTAATTCGCTTCTATTTTGTTTGTGAATATTTTATATATCAGAATCAAGAGATATGGTAGTGTTTCGCAGCAAGTAAGGCGTAACAAACGAGACACTCTTCGTGTTCTAACTTCAATTCTTTTTATAAATTATATAATATGTATAATGTAATTTTATAAATAATATTACTATATAATTTTACTATAATTTTATAAATATAATACGTATAATATAATTTTACATACATTTTACATTTCGAAATATATGTATTAGAAAGCTAGAAATGGTACGTTGAAAAATGTCTTTTTTTTTCAGACAAAGAAATAAAATAATAGACAATAGTTTCTGTAGTATTTCAGTTAGGGTGGGCATTGTAAAGAATCGAGAGAAAATAAATGAAAAAAAAGTATTAAGAAGAGAATAATTTATAGGTTTTACCTTGCTTGTTTCACAGTATAATTTTTTCTAACAAAAAGAATTCTTTTTTATTGTGTGTTTCCTTATTTTTTATAGTTTTCTCTGAGTAACCACGTGTTTCCACTTAAATTTTGTTTTTGTATATGATTTATTTTAAAAAAATGTATATGAAATTAAATATAATTACTACTTAAAAATGAAAAAATTATATGAATATTTTTATTAATTAAAATTATATGAAAATAAATTAGTTTTTTAATTATTATTTTTACGTTCCACATCTTTGTTTTTAACAAAGATATAACGTGGTGGCCATGTTATATCTTTTTGTAGGAAACAAAGGTGTGGAATGCAAAAGTGGGGGTCTCTTTTACATTTTCAAAAGATTTGAAAGATTCAAGGTGGTTACCTTTTTCTCTCTCTTTCTCTACATGTATTTATAACACAAACCTTTTTGGGCGAGGCTAAAGTAGATTCGATTTTCTTTGATATTCTTGGTGATGATTTGCCATTGTCTCACTAGCTAATCCTGAAGTCGCTAGTGGAGTGAGTGTTTCTACAAAATTATTTGGTTTAATATAAAAATATTTTCGCAAATCGAGTTACAATTATTTCTTTTAAATTGGAAGGGAAGGTGTTTTAATCCTAAAATCACCCTCCTTAAGATTCGTCAGTGCATTGTCTGTCGAGAAGTGGCGAATAAATCCAAGTGATGCTTTTTAGTTGCATTCAAGTTCTAGAGAGCTGTCGCACAACTCTGTCAGCAACAATCATATGAATTTATATAATATTTTATTAATTAATATCTTATTATTTTCAGGACAAATTGCCCCGTGTAAAACAGCAGCCGCAGCAGCAACAGCAACAACAACAACAACAATCGCAGCAGCAGCAACCTTGGACAGGTGGCAATATGCAAGTTGGTGCTGGTAACGCGATTACGACGACCGCGTCGGCGCGTCCTCTCCAAAGTCAGTCGAGACAACTACCTCGTCAATCAACCAATACCTACCTCAGTCATATACTAAGTCAAGTAAGTATTTATTTAATTTTAATATATTACATTTAATTTTAATGTTTTTATGAATGGAAAAAAAGATACATAGTTAAGTTTCTCTGTACTTTATGTCTTTATGCGAATAGAGATATTTCTTTTTATATTTTACGAATTATTTTTACGAATAAATCGCTAATATAATATTTTAGACAATATTTTTTTAAACGTGTCTTCTTTTTTTACAGCAGCAACAAAGGCCCCAAATGGGACTAACTGATTCTGAATTTACGAGTAGCGGAGAATACCGTCAGACTAGCAACGACCCAACCAGTTGGGATAATCAGTCATCGGATCCGGATCTTTCGGAAATTTTGGATCAAGTGATAGATTTTGTCCCGGAACAACCTAGCGCGGGTAATTATAGCGATTGAAATGATAAATAATCATTTTTTCCCAACTTTTGATTGACTGATATATAATTACATTACAATTATAATTTTAGTTTAACTTAAATACATTTGTTTATAAATATTTTTATATATGTAATAATATACATATTAATTTTATGATCCATAAAACTTTGTTGATGTGTCAAATTAAATTCATAAACATTTGAAGTGTCAAAAATTAAAAATTAATTATTTTAAATACATATCTCTTCTGCTGTCGTACTATAAATTAAATAAATTTAAATCAATTTCTCGATAGCACGACAGCTTTACTTTATATATGATTCGATCTGTAAGCAATGATGCATTTGCATAACAATACAATTGAAATTACATGTAGCAGTGAAAGTAATTGTATCATTATAAAGAAGAGATTATATTTTTTATTTAATAGATACGTCTCCGATAGCGAATCTCCTCCTAAATCCTCTTATCGAAGATAAGAATGCAATGAACGAGAAAATGGCAATTAGCGCTATCCAGAAGTCGTTGATGTTGTGCGAGACTGCCGTGAATCCAACGTCTTCCACCACTATGCCTGGTACTCCCCCAGCCTATTCCACTGCGGTAAGTTTCTTCTTCTTTTTTTTTTTAATAAAGTCATCAATTTCACATTTTAATTCTATCTATTTTTTTATCTGTATATACACATATTTCTCAATTTACATCATGCTATCTTGTAACGTACAATGAAATGATGAATTGATTTGTTTTAGTTGGGCACTACACCTGTGACAACTAGTCACAGTTACCAGCCACCTCCAATGTACCCACAGCCCAGAATGAGGTTTAATCAGCAAGGTGTCAGACAACCAGGTCAATTTACGCAACAACAACAATTGCAGTTACAACAACGTTCGAAGCTTATACAGCAACACCAGCAGCACCAGGAGCAAATGAAGGACCAAATGCAATTGAAACAACGATTATTGCAACAACAGAAGCAACAGCAGATGGTTATTCCATCAAATGCCACCGCGACGGATCAAATCAACAGCAGTATTCATAACATCGATAATCTTCTTAACAATACCGTTGCACCGCCAAACGTATCGTTGCAGGTATACAGTTTATTACGAAAAAAATATTAATAATTGAGATTTTAATTATTTATTTGATTTTTATTCATTTTATAATATAAATATAATTATATATATACATATACATATACATAAGAAATTTATTCATATCTAACGAAAATAGTGCTATGCTTTGTCATAAATATTCGCAAAATTATAAAAATAACGCTGCAAATATGCAATCTTTTTTTTTATTCAGCGATCGAGTGTCCCAGAATCGCAAATCTCTCCAGGATATGGGGGATCCGTCCAGATAGCTTCTGGTCATCGACTCGCTCACTCGTACTCCCATCCGTCAACGATACCACAGCAGTAAGTATTCCGTATAAAGGTATCATTCTCTGCTACATATGTGTGGACTCTTTCTTTTACAGCCCTATTGTGAACAACAACTTTAACAGTGGGCAACAAGTGTCCGCTCCGGCGAGACTCTCGCCACATTCTCCGGTTGGTATGCTGCCCTTCCCTCACCCACAGCCACTATCACCACGGGTGACGCAAGTGAGTGCGAATAATATTATTGCTTTATCAGATTAACACAAGAACAGAAAGAGTACTTGTATATGCAAGTAGTTAGAATTAATTAAAAATTAGCTGATTTTCTGTCTCATTCTAGAGATAGAACTAGAAACAGACGAAGAACTTAAACTAAATTATGCGAATGTTTTTACGTTAGGCAAATGAGTCAGACATGTGTTAGATAAATGTTAAGATAAGATCGGTTCCAGTTTTTTTTTTATTTTGCATCGTTTTCCTTTATTTTCTTAGGAATCCTTTATTTCTTTAGGGATATCTTTTCGTGTCTCAAGTATTTCTAGTATGTTTAATCGTGATATATGCGCCAGGGCAATTACGGCAACACACCGAGATTATTCAACGTGAACCAGGTGAGGCCGCAGCAGCAGGTCATAGCGCAGCAACAATTGCAGCAGCAGCAGCAGAGATCGATGCCTTCGCCGGGGACACCTGCAACCGCACGGCAATCGCCGTTTCCTACAGAAGCGTTTCCCCCACCTACGTCCCCCACGGCCAGTCAGTTCACACCGGGTCCTAATACCGGTGCGCCGAACCCGTCGGCTCAGTATCGGTTGCAACGAGCCACGTCCACGCCTTCTGCTACAACTCAGTTGCCAGGTACGTGTGCTGTTCCTCATTACGGTAGTTATTCGATTATTCTCGAGTATTTCGATTATTGTCGATTCACGAAACAGGTCAACGAGGTGTATACTTGTGTGACATCATTGGATGAATATTTTAGAAGTATATAATTTGTATTAATACTAGCTTATTATAAGATAATCGGAAGAGGTGTTTATGATGAGAGAAATCGGTTTTGCGATTATGAAAAGTTTATTCACAAGAGTTACATATATTGATGTTACAAATCATGTTACAAATATAGAATGTGGAATATATATTAGGATATATATTTTGTATTCTATATATTATCATTTGTTATTAAACAGAATACTCTTGAGTAGGAGTATAACGACAAGTAAGGGATTTTATATTGTGTGCGAGAAGACAAAATGCGATGAATTCTATATCACATCTAGTTGTAAGATTAGAGACAGGCATCGTCGAAAGTCGACAAGTCGTTTTATCAGTATTTGTATATTTGAATTTGATGAGAGAACTCTGCAGAGTAATTTCAAGAAAATTTCTGTGCAGTTATCTTTTTTATCACATTCTCTTGTTCGGTTGTTTTTAAAATATAATATTACGTTAATTGTTATGTGATGATAATTTTTAATATCGGTAAATCGACTTGTGTAATAAATTAACAGAACATTATACTAATTAAATATAATAATTATATATATATAAAAGTCGTGGCGCGTGATTATTGTTTCTTCTCTTCACTTATTAATAAGTGTTACGTTTCTGTACGGTTTTCAAAGTGTTCGAACTTATTAGATCGAGATTAGATTTCATCGTTTTTAGATAAGAAAGATATTGTTAGATTAGAATATATGCATACATAGTTTTTATGCGGACGATCATCGAGTTGATTTTTCACAATACTAAAGTCGATATAGTTTAATATCATTTCGCGCGACGGAAGAGACGTGAAATCGAAATATACAAAAGATTTTGAAGTGGGTAAGTATGTGCAGATTAAGATTAACTTTTTTTTATTAAACATTGTGAAAACGCCGTATATGTAGATTAGTCGAGTATGCGCATAGATTTTATTAGTATCTTTTTGTGTGCCTGTATACATTTCGGTGTTTTTTCTATAAATAGAATTGTGTTATAAATAGTGTGTTATACGAATCCTCTAGAGGAGAAAAGGATATCGTAATTTTGAGTAATGTAGCAGACTTTTTTGCATAATCTATGATTTTATAATCTTTGAATATTGGCTAATGGTGTTGTTACATTAGATATAATTGCGACGCTTTGTTATCTCTCTTATTAGGTCTAATTTTTTCTTACTCGTCTTAAGTATATACTTAATATAAAAATTACGTACGTATTTATTTTTATTTTTTCATCTTCGCAAAATAGAAGTTTAACAAGTTTCTCTCTTTAAAATGAATCTCTAAAATTGTTTTTCTCTCACTACAATCATTTCATATGATTTTGTTTAAGGAAAACAAATATTTTTTTTATTATAAAATGCTAGAAAATATTTTCGATATGTTTAATCGTGTCCAATGATTAAAAAACCTCAGTGTGTATATATAGTATTTACTTGCAAACTTATATATAAAAATAGCATCGTCAGATAAATTAAAAGTCCGAGTTTCAACGGGAGTTTTATTTATTTAGCGTTACTTGCTTGTAGCTTTCAGTTGGCAGAACCAAGATTCGCTTTTCGAAGATAATTCGAAGCAATTCGGTGCGTGAGATGTTTGGATTTTTTCAACGTATAGATTTCGATTTCTCGATATTATGTGCGTGATTATTGAACATTGGCGAACGTTGGCATGATACATATATATATACACAAAAGCGTGAAATCGATAGGAGCGTGATTTGTCTGAAATATAGGCTGGCCAAGGACAGCCCGAAGGCTATACACGATTGATGTTACAGGTGGAATTGCGTCGCCAAGGCACTACAGCGGTCTAAGTAAAGAACCGCTTCTTTCACCTAGTCATTCACACACGGCTTGCCCGGCGACACCACACAACAATCAACACAACGCCACCAATACACAACAACACTTCTCCAGTCAGCAACACACCCCATTGCTATACCAACAACACACCACCAATACGGCAGACATGCAGAATAGTCAGTTCTGTTACGATCGCTCGTCAGTCCCGCTCTATCCGTCTGGTGGGGAGGTGCAGGATCAGGCCAGGTCACTGCCTCCCGGTAATCCTGTCAATCACCAAATGGGTGGTAAGTCATATGACTTTTTAACGTCATGTGACACTTCATTCTCACATTCATTCTCACCGTCCCATGCAACTTCGGCAATAGATCATTATTATCACCCCTACCAGCACCTCAATTATCAGACGTATCACCATTACCATCACTACCAAAAATCAGAAAAACACCAAAGACAACAACAGAGGCAAACAAACGCGCAGCCGGCGTCAAAACGGCGAAAAAAATTTACGGAGTAATGGATGATGTTGGACGCATGGAATTATTCTCTCTTTTTCGTATTTTTTCTTCTATCCATGTAGATAGATTCTTTCATAATGTAAATATCTGAATATTTATTTTTTATTATTTGATTATTTATTTTTATAATCTTTTTTGATCTTAAGTATTCCATGTATTCAATAATAATATCAATCCATTTAAATATATTTATTTGTTAATATTATATTGTTTTAATGAAATTATTTCATTAGTTTTTTTTGTATTAGTTTTTTCATATTATTTATATTGTCCTAAACGAATTCAATTAATTATCTGAACGCGCTGTGCGCGTAAAACAATTATAAATTAAATTTTATAATAGAGAAAAAATATATGAATTATATAAATATATTATGTAGAAGTATATAATTTAATTTATATATAAATTAAATATTAATATATATATATATATATATATATCATTATATTAATATTAAATATTTATATATAATTATATATAAATTAAAATATATTACTATATTGATAATATTATTATATGTAAATTGTCAAATTAATGAAATTTATGCCTCAATTATTTGAAAGAATTACACTCTTATTAACATATATTTGACACACAATTAAACATACTCTAGCATTTTCCATAAACTGTAATAGGATTATGTGTTAAATGTTGCATGTAATGCTTTCTTTATACTTTTAATTATCCATGTTATAACTATGATTGTAATGCTGAATGCTTATCATATTTCATATTTCTGTGACTTTCTATCTATTAAAAAAAAATTATTCGTACACTGCAACATACACATGGACACGATCAGATTCAGCGCGCTATATTTGCACCTTAATATTAGAAATATTAGAGTGATATGGATGTGATATTAGAAATATAGATATTGCTAAATCTTTATATTAATAAAACTCTCTTCTATATATTTATTAAGACAACGTAGAAAATGTGGAGAGAGGTTTACATTAATGTAAAAATTTATCTGTATAAATACACGATTTGTTATATTTTTATATATGCACTACTCACTCTCACATTTTATATATTATAATATATTACTGAATATTATATAGTTAATTATACTCTGAAATCGTTGTACTCGAAATTGTTATATATTTTAACTTTTATATATATATATATATATATATATATATATATAAAGGTAAAATTTCTGTAATAATTAATAATAATTATATATTTAAGATACACTGATTTTTTTTTTATTGAAAAAATTATTGTTGAAAGTAATGCCATTATGTGTGAATATGTTAACATTGCAAATGTCATATTATCGTCCACGCATATGTCATCGCATAATAACTTTGCTTTAACAATATTCTAAGTTTCCGTCACACGGAATTGCGCCATTGTTATACATATATTCGGTTGTATTATATTAATATCGTATATTAATAGTTAGGGGAGATATATGTTGTTAGCCTTTAATCTCGACTCATCGGCATCGAGCAAGTCCTCTATAGTCAGTCGAACTCTTCTAACAATAAGTTAAATTTTTTGTAGATAACCGAGAAATAAGGTGGGAATAGATGTGGGTGAGAGAAGCAAAAAATACCGAAAATTCAAAGACACGCAAAACTGAGAACAAAAATGATGGGAAGTGTCTCTTTTTCTATACACAATGAACTGAATCATTTGCTAAGCATATGGCAGAGGAAGAAATTTTTTTTTTTTTTTTTTTACCTGCTTGTCACTATTACTGTCCGTTCGACTATTCTCACTAAACCAGAAGAAGTACGAAACTTTTACTACCTAATCCGAAGGATTATAGAATAGAGAATCGAAAATTTTGAGACTACACTATAGAGGAGCAGCTTGACTGTATAGTAATATTTTCCGTAGTGTGCAAAGCGTATTTGTAAATTGAGGAACACCGTAGCCATAAGCTTGCATTAGAATTCTAATGACGCGTCAACATCATTGAAGTATTTCCAGGAATGTGGAGAAGAAAGGGCAATTTTTTTTTCATGTATCTTTCTTGCGAGGAAGACACTTAAAAAAATGAGTGGTTAAATGTGTCTGTCTGGGTTTTACACCATCTTTGATCATCATTCTCTCATCATTGTCACGTGTTGTGTGTTCTCATCTGTGTATAATATAACATTTCAATGTAAAAAGATAAATTCAAGCACCGCTTATCTCTACCGTGCTGTGGAAACATTTTTACTAACACGACGAAGCCTCTTTTATATGTACAATGCATCGAGCTTACGTGATTAATATTTTTATATTTTGCGCATCAGCCCCTCATCGATCTTTATATCATAATGTATATGCACCACTTGTCTTCTAAGAGATTTCGTCATATGCAACTTTTATATCTATAAGATATAGGATAGTTTGGAGATACATCGTGCACTTTCTCTTTAATTGCAAAGAAAGAAAATAGATTATTATCAGAAAAAGATTCACACGGCTCTGCAATATACAAAACCGAAAAATCGAGCTAATAAAAGCCAACAGATATTAGGATCCTTAGAAAAACAAATAACATGTTTGTATCGTTTCTCCTGTTTATCCTTGACTGGTTTTGCATGACTTTTCATTATTACTGAAAGTTCGAAGACGGGTCTGAGTTATATTATTAAATTTTATTTATTATATTCTTGATTCTATTAAGAAGAATATGTAATTTATTAATTAAGAATAATTTACATTCTATGTGTTGACTTTTATTAACACGACTGTTCAATTTTGTATATAGAATATTATTTGTGTCTTTTTATCGTCGACACATTAATCTTCTAGAGATAAATAATATTAAATTATAAAATATTATTTATCATGTAATGTTATTTATACATTTTTAATGCTACATTTTAATATAATTTTAATTTTAAATTTACTTACCGAAATACATTGTCTTCCGCTTGTAAAGTCATAACTTTTAGAAAACGATCGTTGTCTGAAAATCTATTCACACTAGACAAAGATGTGCCTCGCTATACAATGTCAATTTTCTTCTTCTAGAATGTTTCCATTTAGTTATCGAAATATATTGTCTTCTACTTGTAAGATCGTTACTTTTAGAAAACGCTCGGTCGTTGTCTGAAAATCTATTCACGCACAGTCAAAAATGTACCGTTATATAATGCTAGTTTTCGTCTTCTAGAATCTAGAATGTTCCAATTTGGTGACACGTTGCCTTCTGATGTTTTTCTAAACCGCTCGCGCTGTTGTCAAAATCCGTTTTGTGATTGGTATTGTACATGTATAATAGAGGACGATTCGGCGTATCGAATTTAAGATAAACTGACAGTTTATTATCAGTTACAGTAAATTTATTTATTTCTATGCGATAAAACGTGAAACATTATTTTATTTAAATTATTTAAAATAATTATTTTTATTAAAATTATATTATAATTTTAAATTACAAGGCGAGATATGCGTCTTTGTCTATATAATATAAATAGGTCTTAATTTTGCTAGTATTTAGTCTTACAATCATTTAACTTTCCTAAGAATGAAAAATAGCTAAAGTTTTTATTTTTTAGTTTTTAAAGAATTATGGATGAGGGTGAGGTAAAAATAAAGTAGATGATATTTTAGAAAATTTATTTCGGCATCGAGTAAGGGTTATTGTTTACTTAAAAAAATGAGGATATGACTCACGATCTTACAACTGGGAGACACTGTACTTAAATTTAAAAAAATTGTGAACACGAATTTAAATCTTTATTAAAAAAGAAAAGTCTATTCCAGATTCATTAAAGAATCTATGTATATTGTCCAGAGAAAGTACACGATGATATTTTTTAAAATACTTTGTTGACAAATAAACAAAGAAGTGTTAATCATAAAATTTTAATATTTATAGAAAAAAATTAATTATTTAAATTTAATTATAGAGGAATGACAAGTTATTTGTATTTTTAATTTATTAAAATTTCATCAAAAATGGTAATTAATTTACTTCTCTTATTTATATATTCTGAGATATCGTCGTAGAATTTTTATGTTATAATTATAATCTTGTATTGTGACAATGGTTGAGTAAAATTCACATAATATGTAATTTTTTTCAATCAATATAATATATATTGTTAAGATCATAAAGGCAGCACAGATCGAAATTGAAAATTACGACGTGCAATGACTAAGAGAGACTTGCTTACATAAATTTTTCTTCTTGTCTCAGGTAATGCCGCTACCTCGGAATTTGTACGACAAGAATTGCGGGCGATTGTTGGTGCGCGAACGCAACAGCAGCAGCAGCAACAGAGAGTACCCAACAACCTACAGAACAATCTTTCTGGTCAAGTTTCTCAGGACGATCTTGAAGCACTTGGTCTGACGTTCGAGATGTCTTCTGCAGGTATGCGTGTATTATACATATAGCTCTTACATCGTGTTCCGTAATTTAAATTACTTACCAAGTCGTATAGAAACGATGAAATGTGATTAGCTATACAACTGAAATTCTTTGATGATTGAAAGCTCACATAGCAAGATTGAGAATTTTCAAGAAATTAAATTTTCCTATATTTTTTAAAAGATTCTTTCGATATGTGATAATAATTATGCATTTAAAATGAGAGTAATTATATAGTTTCATCTATATTACCCTGATTATTGCGCTTTCAATAAAAATACATATAATAAGTATATATAATTTTTTGTAGATAATTATAAATTGGGAAATTAGTATACGAGTTATATAGATAATAGAAAAAAATTATAAAACACTCAGCAATCATTTATTTGCAAAAAATTGAGATTTTGTGATACGCTTTACATTTTAAGCGTACACGAAAAATAGAAAAATTATAATTATTCGAAGGTGCTTGACCATTTCGCGATAAGGCAAGATAAATTTAATTAAGTTTGTTTCCCTCTGCATTTCTTTCCATAAAGGAGGATTATTCTCCATTTTTATTTTTCTTGAATTTGATCGAGAATCGCAATCTCTCACAACTCTGTTATACATTGTGTAATTCCGCAGTCCTTATTTTCTCGTATATGACGTGAATTTCACGAATGAGTACTGTGAAAAAGTATTACAGGCAGTTATGTATAGTTTTTCCCCCTTGTAGATCATGCACATTTTCTAGATTTGTGTTATCGCACGCGATTATTACAATTTATAAAACACTTATACAACGCATCTCCCTTAGATTCCACGTCTCTTCGTGATATTTATTATAGAATAATTTTTCCAGGATAATTCTGAATTCGCAAAAGATTCTTATCTTTCCTAATAAAATTCTATTTTCCACATCTTCGAAATGTAAAAGTGAATTAAGAAAAAAAAAATTGTTTCTGTCTCATTGAATTTTAACAAACATACGACGTTGGTGTCCAGATAAATCTCTTATGACAAAAAGAAATCTTCGATTGAGAAATCATATTACGAGTATAGATCGAGACACGTGTAAGTGTCAGCACGTGCGTTCCCGATTCATTTGAATTGCGTAATCTCTCGCTTCTTAATAAAGAGAGGCATAATATCTCTTGTTCTACAAAGATTGTGGTAACGTCTACTGTTACGATGTCCCAACTAGGTGAGGCTGTGGTTAGCGATGGCCCCGCCAAGAGCTGGGCCATTGGGAGTGCCGGAAGTGCCCCCTCGTCCTCCAGGGTAAGAACCCCACATTCCGACAATATAATTACTTTTACATATTTTTTTTTTTATTGATTTTGTTATGCTATGTCTTCCCTTCTATACGCTTGGCTTCAGAACTGATTGTGCACGAAACATGTTTAATGATTCTCTCTCTCTTTATTATTATTATTATTATGCGCACTGAGCGTAAAACTTGTGTAGGGGATTATACTTACTTTTTTTTTTAATTTTAATTTCGTATTTTAGCGCTCTCTTTTTACATATGCATGCGCAGGCCGTCATTTGATGACTACATCTCGGCATTGTTGCATATCGTTGCTCCTGAGTGACGATATCTTCTCGAATTTTTTATTATGGCGAAGTAGTAGAGAATTTAACTCTTTCTTTTTTTTTGTATGCTAAAGTAGAATTTACTCTGTAGAATTAAAATTTGCTCTGAAGATATAATTGAATTAAGAAGAATTGATGGACTTTATTTGGCAAAGTTTAGGAATTTCTAATTCGTCCCAGTTAAGGATTAGCTTTATAGTTGTAGAATTTATTCTTATATACTTTTCCTTCTATTCTTATTTTTTTTTATTTTATTTGCTGATTAAAATTTAGAAAGGAGAAAATATCTTTAAAATTGTGTGGAATTTTATAAAGATATTTTTTACATGCTTATTAAAATAGTATTATTATCGTAGTATTTCTTTACATTTTTATTTAGGTAAAGAAAGGAACGAAAGAAAACACAAAATGATTAAAAATTCATTTACACGAAAATATATTTTTTTTAAATTTATATTTATCCATTTTCATATTTTTTTGTAGCATGAATATCGCGCGACTTTGTTAAACGTGAATTTTCAATTATTTTGTCGAGCCTTTTAATTGTTGCATAGACTTTTACAATTACAAATTATATGAAATTTTTATATTAATTTATAACAATTAGTTAAAGTTGTATCTTCATATATAAATTGAAATTTATGTAATCTATTTTAGTTTTCGAAACAATATTTTTATATTGAGAAAAATAAGAATATTTATTTTTTACACAAGTAAAAGTTTTATCTAAGGAACACAATTGTTTTCCAAAGACACATTAAACTTGAGTTACTGAAGACATTTAAGTTTTACACTCAGTGTTTTACGCCCCTAAGAAACGCTGTTTTCTTTTACGTAGCTATATTGAACAAGTTGATTTTAAGTTATATCAACTGGATTTTTGTTCAAAGTGTTATTCGATTAAGGCGCATTATATAGCTAAACATATTAATTAATTGCCTTTGCATAATGTAGCGCGTTCACGCGCTAAATTAACTGCAAATAATTTTTTTCTTTTATAATTTTTGTATTTTTTTCTTACGTAAACAGCTGATAACGTCATCAATAATATTCTATTAATCTTGTGATTTTATCCACTTTCATTAATATAAATGTCGGAAATATACATTTTATATATTAGAGTAGGAGTTAGAATTAGATAGTTGATGAAATTTATTCTCTACTTTTAAATAAACTCTTTAATTTTTAAGTTAAATTTAAAGTTCAAAAAGATTTAATCTTGTAGAAAAAAAAAACGAAAAAATAATAGTAACATTCGGTTGAAATTTTATTTAGAAAAATTCAATTCTGAATTATATAACTTAATGAGACATGTGTAATTAAAATATTCATTGCATTAAAAATAGTTTTAGAGATCATATACACTCAGCAAAATAAAAAAGTCATCGAAAACTTAACATAGCTTATAAAAAAAGTTATATAATTAATGCTTTTCTTTTATTAATTTAGACTGAATTGATCAAATGATAATCTATATTATTATGTTACTACATTCTAGTACTATATAATATATAGATATGTGTATGAATAAAGAAACAACTCTTAATTATTGAAGGCAGTTTTTCTCACGTTTTAAGAAGAACTTTAGATTTTTGATCTTCAATGTCCTTTTTTTAATTTTAAGATTTTAGAGCGCTATGCATTCATTACCGTATTAAACGTCTATATAATCGATGCCAAGTAAAGTGTCTTCTTTTGTATCTACAGGGTGATGGTGTTGTAAGCTTCAGCTCATTTGGAGCTTAATTAGTAATCGTACTACCATTTGTTGCATTGTATAACGTGCGTCTAGTATCGTAATGCTTTTTCACAGTGAGCCAACTAGATATCTGCGCGTTGAATTGAATTTATTTATTTAAAATTTTTTTTTCCTTCGAGAGCGATTGTTCTTGTTGCATGAGGAGACTCGCTAGTGCTACGAAAAGAGGAGGTGTAGTATCTAGAAAGACAATCTAATTTCTAATTTATATGAATCTTGAAGTATACATATAACTTTCTTTATTTTTATATATTAAATAATTATATATTATAAAATTATTTGAAGAGGCAACTCGTCTAGAACGTGATTATAGACTTTTGACATACAAGCCTCAATTTTTTTTTATAAAATAAACGCTTTTACAGCGACAACTTTCGTGTGAATTATATGTAAAATGATGTAGAATATATTAATCATATTTTTGATGAACAAAAAATAGAGAACTAAAAAATTTATTTAAGGGTATAAAAATATATTATTTTTTTAGAATATCATACAAATTATTATATACAAGAGTTATTAGAATGTAAAGAAAATTTATTATATCTGGAAATGAAACAAATTGAAAAGTTCAGTAATTATCAATACTGCTGGATATCTGCTTGGTAAAAAGACGAGGATTTATTTTTCATTTACATAATTGTGAAAAATATCCAATTGGCAATTAACGGAGCATTTTTTGTTAAAAAAATTTTACTGCCATAGCAGCCATTATCGTGCATTGAGATATTGAATGTGTAGTTGCTATGTGGCTTTAGTATGATTTTATTTTTTAACATTGTATCAGGCTGAAACATTATTTAAACATATCTGAATCTTATTGAATGGATTCATGCATCTGAATATATTGAAAATATGGGTATTTGAGATTCTTGTATTATTTGACAAAGATCTGAACAATTAATATATTATTCTATACAAGTATACGTGAATATGAAAAATTATATACTTGAAGATATCAACGTTCGATTCTGTACGATAGAAAAAAAAATACAGTAGATTATTCATTAAAGTGATGATCAAACCGATTGTCGGAGAAATATAGATATAATCCGCTTTAGAGATTTTGTTTATTCTTTGGACCTATACATCATTTTCGCAAATATTTCAGATTTACAAATCTATGTATAATTTTAATATTAGTTTGAAAATATTTTGTGAATTCTTAGTTTCACTGATGAGTATCTTTGACTTTACAGATTTGTATTACCAGAAACATCTGATTTCGTAAATACTTGGTCATAAAAAATTAAAAATTTTATAAAATTCTTATAAAAATTCTTAATTTTTGGCGAAGCGTCTTGATAAAAAAATTCATAAATTGTCAAGATATTTAAACAAATCTTTCTCCGCGGTTGGATTCAAAATTCACGTAAACATTTAAAAAATACAAATAAGCCAATTCTTATGAAGTCTTTTAATTTCAGACTACTATGGAGGAGGTGGCACGAGGTGATCCAAAGTCGTCGTTGCTGCAGAAGCTACTGTCCGAGTGACTGCAGGCCACCATCCCGTCACGCAGTAAAAGATTATATGTAATATATGTTTGAGTGTGTGCAGAGAGATCGAAACACGGAGATGTAGGACGTAAAAACATGAAAGAAGAGAGCGAGAGCAAGAATGAGAGGGAAAGAAAGAGAGAATGTTTGTGTGTGTGTGTGTGAGAGAGAGAGGGTAAAAGAGAAAAAATTATGAAATGCATATACATTCTTATACGTAATGGATACTATTGTATTATATGTAACGCCATACACGGAGTCAGTATTCATATACGTATCACCAAATACAATGCAAAACTTAGCGCGGTGCTCTCTAGAAGAATGTTGCCCGTCGATCAACATCGAGAAGAAAAAAAGAAGAGAGACGAGCGAGCGAGCGAGAGAAAGAAATAAGAAAAAAGGAGAATAAATTATATAGAGATAGAGATGGATTATGTAGATGTTGTATAAAGAGTGAGAGATGGAGCAAAAGGAAGGGAGAACAGCTGGACTTTATCCCTTTCCTTTTGCTTTTCGAAAAAAAAAAAAACTCGAAGGACCAAAAGTTTAGGTTTTCGTTTTGGCTGTGTAAAGATTTGCTAGAGGAGGTATACGCTTGTGATTTTGTCAAGAATGCTGGCGCGAAAGAATCGATTCGCGACGCTTGTTTCTTTTTCTTTCTTTTTGTTTATTTTTGGAAAAAAAAAGAAAGAATCTTTCTCTCGTCGAACTCTCGTTATCTCCCCAGTTTTAGAAAACGAACGAAAAGATATATACGCTGCAAAGATCGCAGGCATACGGACGATAAGCCCACATCCGCATTTTACCTGTCGATAGATTTGTGTATGTATGTATGTATGCTATATTTGTGTATGTGTGCGTGTGTGCATGTCACGTTCTCCGTCAGTATTGTATTTGGTATATATATCAACAAGAAGGGCGGAAAAACGAGGAGAGGAAACACTATATATAGGTACCTCAACAAAAAAAAAGATAAAAATAAAAAATAAGGTATACTTTACTAAAATACCACTGGCTGTTGAAGATAGAGATATACTATTTATAGGATTTAATTATCTACACAGAGAGAAAAGAAAGAAAATAGAGCACTCTATATTCACGTATTCTCCTTAATTTAACATCCTTTCGACTATTACATTTATGAATAATATATATATTTGTGATTGTAAAGAAAATCTGCAACCAAAATGTGACAAAGAATACTTGTTGTTGTGTTAATATGATTATAACTATTATTATATTGTAATAACTATTAATTATTTTATTTTATTATATTATTATTATTATTATTATTATCGACATTATTATTATCACTATTACCAATATTCTTGTTGCAATTACTATATTATTATATTATATGATAGTAAGGATAATTATTATATATTATTATTTTATTATTATTATATATATATATCACTATTGATATTATTGAACACAATGGAATATGCATATTTCTATTCAATAGTAAGAGTACCTTTATATATATAAATATAAATATAAATATATATTGTATAAATGTATATGTATATATATGTATAGTGGGTTTATGTACGCGTTATACATAAGTAATAGATAGCGGATATTATTTATGTATAATCGATATATAAATTGACGTATATTTATATATCTATACATGTGGCGAAGACGAAGAGAAAAAGAAAGGAGAAAGAAAGAAAGAAAAGAGGAGAAATCGATCTTCTATTTTGCATAGCTCGGTATAATAATTCTCTTTTGGGTCTTAGATGCACACTAAATTACTTCTAAACGACACACACACATACATATGTTGTTATATATAAATGAGAGAGAAAAAAAGAAAAATCTTCTAATCGATACACCTATTGCACGTGTATATGCACACGGCGCTACGCGTGTGTATGTGCGTATACGCGTGTATACATACATATGAAAGAAATCTCACGCAAGTGTCTTATTTTTCCAGGAAGTTCACCACATCTATTTAAAAAAAAAAAAAGTTGGAAGAAATCGCTACCGGAGGTTTTTTGAATGAGTGTGACGCGATGGGACTTGCAAATATATAATATGTAACGCGAATAGCACGAGAAACGTCGGTTGACTTTGATTGTAATTTATTTTATTTTGTTTTTTTTTTTTTTGCATGAACGAAAAATTTGTCTTTCTCGTATGAACGTTTCTCTTTTCCGGTTCGTTTCGGTCGTGATTTTCAAATGTGATTTGGACGGACGTGCATGTGGCAATTATTAGCGTTATTTGGCGTGTATTATTATATTTATAGAGTTATTTGGCGTGTATTATATATATTTATATGCGTCCGTCTCATGGTTTTTTTGTTAAATTTAAAAGAAAAGTCTTCTTTCAGCGAAAGGAAAAGGGATTCGTGTGATTTAAATTTCGAATTTAATTTACGGATAAGTAGTACAGCTCGGAATCTTTTGTTCGAAATGTATGTACGTAACGAAAGGGAGATGGAAGAGAAAAAAAGAGACTTTGGATCGCGCGCGAGAGTGTTGCTTTCGATATTTTGTATGCAATTGAGTATAAGACGTTTGTGTCCTGAGGAAAACGACATATATTGATGGCGATGATAACGCGATGATGATTGATACTGTGATGACATAAAAATATTTGGCCTGCTGTTGTGTGTCCCCTGTTGCTTTTTCTTCCAATTAAAAAAAGAAGCAGTTACAAAGTTGTAATCTCCTTATAAAAAGAACACATCCGTGAGGTACTCTGAATATGTACACGTACATACATAGGCATGTACTCGCCTGTGAACGTCTGGATACGTATAGTACGAGAGAGAAAGAATAGAGAGAGAGAGAGAGAGAGAGAGAATGGTATTAAAAAAAAAGGAAGAGTAAGAGAGTGAGAGATGCAGGAAAAAAGGATCACGAGATTATACAAGTATGCACGTACATGTTTGTGTATGTCCGCGCGTGTGCGTGCTTATGTCAGTGTGCGCGAGATAGAACGTCGTAGTGATTTACGCGCGTAGTATGTGTGTGCGAGAGTGTATGTGTGTGTATGTGTGTGTGTATGTATGTGGATGCGTGCGTTGTTCGTAGGCACGCTCGTACGCGGGTGTGCGTAGCAAATTACGTCATATAGATAGATCATATGTGCTTTCTAATGATGAATAATTTTATAAATATAAATATAATAATATCGATCTCTCACCGTGTACGTTCATTTTCGTACGACGAGCTTGTATGCGTGTCCTAAAGAAGGCCCGTTCGCCTTTTATTAAAATGTCAAATAATTTCAACGCTCTTCTGCTTCTTTCAGTTTGGCTCTTTCAAATAGTTTCTTTGTCAATGTCTTATATAAGAGATATATTCCTGACGCTCTCCTTTCCTTTCATTATTTTCGTTTGTACTTTAGTTTTCAGATATAGTGAAGAGTTCAGTGTTATATATTATTTTTAGATTATAAATAATCTTAACGAGATGTAAAAGTACAAGAATTAATTTTATTAAGCTCAATTTCTCTTTACTTTTTTCATCAAGTAGACAAAATTTTGTTATAAATCGATAATTTGAGAAATTGTTGATATATAGCTAATATTCAATTTATTATTCATTTTTGCGCTATGATATTTATAAGTTTTACGAAAAGGAGCAATATGGTATGTTTTGGAAAGACATCAATTAGCTTATACAAAAAGATCTTTATTTAATGCGGTATATGGTCATACGATATCGATACAACGTACACATAACGTTAATTTAATTATCATATTCTCGTAATCTCATCTAAATAACATCGCGACGGCGAGCGCGATGTTATTTTTGGCAGTTTGCGATGGCCGGATGGCGATGGATTTTATTTTTTTTTTATTTGGCATTGTTAAAGGCAGTTTATATGGCTTGCCGGCGGCGCTTTTTATCGGACACACAGGAAGAGACTAGGTGCATGAACCTTGCACGTACAGGATAAGAACGAGTAACACCGACAAATTCTCAAGAGCAACAGAGGAGTTTGAGATAAGAATGTTTGGAGATAAGTGACCCCAGAATTCCTGGTACCAACAGGAGTCTCGAAAATAACACTTTTAATTTGAGAGAAAAAATATGGAATACATGAAGAGATTTATTCATTTAAATTTATTAGTAGAATATTAATTTTTATTAATATTAATTATTATTAATCGACACGTTTTTTTCTAAATATAAGATAAGAGACCGTCTGTTTTATTTTGAACTTCTCTGCAGAATATTCCTGAATATTTATACGCGTTATCCGTTGCTTTAAACCCGGTATAAGATTTACAGCTAAAAGCACCTGGCCCGGAATATAACTTAACTAATTATATATATTAAAAAAAAAGATTTCCTCCTGCTTCTTTATATACATAGACTCGCTACGCCCTTGCGTCATCACTGATCTGATTTCTCTTGATTCTCATTGCTGATCTATGGATTGTCGGGCAATTTTATCGGTCGTTCGCCGTGCCTGCCGCGCACGTGACCTCTCCTGCGGAAGTGCTGTTGTGGCCTGTTGTAGCTGGAATACCTAGACGAGGGTGGCGCTGACAAGGGCTGATAGTCGGGAGGGTAGCGAGGCGGCGGCGCCGGAGGGTAGTAGACGTTGTTGGTTGGTCGTTCGTTGTTCGACGTGTAGGGTTTCAGGACCGTCGTCCTGCCTGGGTAAGGCTCGTCCTCGCTGCCGCGCTGGCGGATGCACACGGCGCAGCGACTCACCCGGGACGTGTGGTCGGCCTTGAGCGTCTGCTGCAGCGGTTTGCGGAACATCTCCTCGTCGCGGATGGTAGCCAGCCAGTACGACGTCGCGGTGGCGAAGTAGTTGCAGGTGCCCAGGCCGCGGCACTCGATGAATGGCCTGACGCGGAACTCCTCCAAGCAGGATCCAGGCGAGACCAAGGACTGACCACCGCCGTCAGCGCCTGCGTCTCTGTGCTGTAATTCAGAAAAGTATTTATAATTTCCGCTAAGAAACCCCGTTGAAAAGTTTGTTTGATCAGTAGATGAAGGAAAAGGAATAATTTATTATATTTGTTATAATATTGTATAGGCAAGAGATATCAAGTTTGATAAACTATATTTTCGTAAAAGAAATGTATTATCTTAATGGAAAATATATTTAAAATATAAAATTAGCTAGTAAAGATAGCACCAAAATACTGATGTCTCTTAATATTGATTTAAAGCATTTGGTTCGTATGTTATTTAAAAATTAATGGAATTTTGATCGAATCATGTTTGAGAATCGATTATCTCACCATGAGGAAACTGTATCCGACCCAGACTTCCTTCCAGCCACCCGGACACTGGGGTATCGCCATGGATTGACTGTGGACAGCTATTACTCTTGTAGGTGCCTCGCAAACGGAACATCTGGATATGTATCTACCGACTTCCGGTGCCGGTATTGGCGTCATACTCATTGGCATAGGCTCAGTTGTGCTAAGCCAGTAGCTATAGTCGTTACGATTGGCGTAATCGCATACGTTGTTTAAATTGCAGAATAGGAAGGGCATAGTAGAGAATTTCCTGATGCAACTGCCAGCAGTGCCTGAATAACAAAAATTTATTATTCGAGAATTACGCTTATTTGTGTGTAATTTACCATTCTTTAATTATATATTAATTATATATATTACACATATTAATATTTAATTAAATATTATATAATTATTTAATGTTATCGTATATTATAAATTACTTAATATTTAATAACAACTTAATTATTATATACTTATAATTATTAATAATATATATTTTACAAAGGCAATAATTGTGAAATTGATGTTTTAATTTTAGAAAGTTTACGTGAAATAAATTAAAGTTATTTATATACTGAATTTTGCGACATGTCAACATGATTTAGTTTAGAAAAATAATTAATATGCTACTTACCGAGATCTTGAGTATAGGGTCGGCCATTACCCATAGTATGTAATAAAGAAAATCCTTCCCATAACTTTACAGTGTTCCTCGGACAGGTCGGTATCATTTCGGTTTGCGAGTGACGAGCAAAGTAGAAACCTCTGTCCCTTGGGCCAATCCCGTTCGATGCAGGTGCACCAGGTGCGCCTTGGAAACCTGAGAAATTGATTTTCTCAATTTAATATAGATAAAAATAATCGACATTAAATTTCTGATAATAGGTTTTGATTCTAAGAGTAAAATTATATCTTTCAGTGTCAAATAATTGAACATATACCTGGTGGTCCTTGTCGCCCGGTTGTTCCAGGAGGACCTTGATATCCGGGAGGTCCATCCTTACCGTCCGGTCCTTGTGGTCCAGAGAAACCGATCATACCTCTTTCACCTGTTCGTCCAGGTAAACCATCCTTGCCAGGTTCACCCATCATTCCCTGTTGTCCAGGGAAACCTGTCCATGTAATATTTTTTTAATTGTATGTACTCTTCCATTGATTAAAGTATAATTATTTTACTGGAAAGAAAAAGATAGTACCTGGCAATCCGGAAACTCCTATATCACCGGCGAGTCCTTTTCTCGGGAAAGGTGGGAAAGGATTGAATCCGGGTTCTCCTTTTGGTCCCTGTCAGAGAAAATATAATTACTCATAATGATTTAGTTTACATCGATCTCTTTTAGTACGTATTTCAAGTATTTTTCTTTTTTCTATTAAATATATCTACATGAAAAAAAAATACTAATAAGAATCCGATGAATTAAAATTGTCTCGACATAATTTTAATTCATCGAATATTTATTATGTGGTGACATAATTATAATTCATTGAATTATTATGTCGAAACAATTTTAATTCTCTCTTAAATTATATTAAATTAAATAATATATATTATTATATATTAATATATATTATTATATTAAATAATTATATTATATTATATTTAATTATATTACTACCTAATCACGATGATTGGAACTCGCGAAATTTACCTGTGGTCCTTCATGACCAGGTAATCCATATTGGCCAGGTTCACCAAGCTCTCCCCTTTCTCCTTTTGGTCCTGGTAATCCGTCAAAACCAGGTAGACCGGAGTCACCTTTTAATCCTTTCGGTCCGGTTCGACCATCTAATCCACGCCATCCAGGTTCACCGGGTTGTCCTTTCCGGCTACCCGCGGATATTCCTGGTTCTCCACGGAAACCTTTCGGACCTGGTGCTCCGGGGAAGCCTTGCAATCCTTCCAAACCTGGTGCGCCTGGTATACCAACGAATCCTCTAGGACCTGTTCAGAACGTAGTAATAAATTATAAAGCTCAAAGTATTTCTCTCGGGGAAAGAATAAATTATCGAATTAACTATATTAAAAACAAAAAGAATCGATTAAATGTGTAATGATAATAGATACCTGGATCTCCCGTAATTCCTTTAGGACCGTGAAGGCTATAGCCCCTGTCACCAGAGATTCCTTTAGGTCCATTCGGACCATATTCACCAGGAGCTCCTTTTTGTCCAGGACGACCTGGGACACCAGGCATACCATCCAGACCAGCGCGACCAATTTCACCGGGTTCGGCGAACTCACCAGGTAGACCTATGGCAAAGAAGTTGAACAGATAATATTTTTCACGAATTTATACATCTGATTTGATTAATTAAATACACATTTTTTTTATACCTGGAGCTCCGCGAAGTCCTTGATCACCCGGTAGACCAGGGAAACCAGGTAATCCTGGGAAACCAACGGAACCCGGATATCCTCTGTCTCCAATTTCACCCTATATACACAAAGAAGTCAATAATTTCTTTAAAGTTTGACATCTACTTCAATTATAAAGTCGTCCACTCACTTTACGGCCGGGCACTCCGATATATCCTGAATTACCTAGTTCTCCTTTCACACCAGCCAAACCATCGTGACCTTGGTTACCGTGGTCACCCCTTTCCGCGAAGGAGTAAGAAGGTAAGCCAGGTTCGCCCACATGGCCTTTCGGTCCAGGAGCACCCAAAATACCCGGGAAACCTCTCACACCCGGTTCACCCGGCATTCCTGATGCAAAATACTTAAGGTGAATTCATATATTCATTTAATTACTTAAATTCCTATTAATTTAATAGAACATATATTCTACTGTAATTTATGTATTTTGATCTGGTGAGCTTTCATTCTAATGTATAAAGATTTTATAAAATATGTAATTTACATAAAGATATACGGAGATTGAATATTACCTGGTCTACCCATTAGACCTGGATCACCATCGAGACCACGTTTTCCCTTCAGTCCATCGAATCCAGGAGGTCCAATCGGACCCCATTCACCTTTCACGCCATGTTTACCGGATATACCAGGTAAACCTGGTCTTCCGGAGAAACCTTGATCGCCTCGTTCACCTTTCAATCCATCAGGACCCATGTCACCAATTTCTCCCTGTAAAATTAGAAATGTTGAAATGTAAATTTTCATGATGTCGTAAATTCCTATGTACATAAAAAATTCGAGAATTACGTAACAAAAATTATATACATAATAGAAATTCGCAAATTAAAATCGTTTAATTATAATCCTATAATTATTATAATCAAATGCTTAAAACTTTTCGACAAGAAAAGTGCATTTACTTTTGGTCCCACGGTGCCATCGTATCCATCGAAGCCAGGTTCGCCCTTCTGTCCTGGCAAACCATTAAAACCATCAGTCGCTAATCCGGGTTCTCCTGGTAATCCTGGTCGTCCATCAAATCCAGCCAGACCGAATGGTCCAACTTCTCCCATAAAACCAGGTTCACCGATGTCACCTTGAGGACCACTGAACGAGTTTTCACCAGGAGCACCCCACAGTCCTTCGAGACCGTTGTCGCCAATAACGCCTTGGGGTCCAGGTAATCCTCTCACTCCTGGTGCTCCGGGAATTCCGATGTCTCCCGCTTCTCCTTTAGGACCGAATGCTCCGTCTATACCATCGAAACCTGGCCAGCCGACTGGTCCCGGGTCGCCAATCTCGCCGACATCTCCCTTTTCTCCTGGAGCACCCGGTAGACCCGGTAGCCCGTACATTCCTTGATATCCCTGAGGTCCTGTGTCACCATCGTCACCGCGTCGTCCGATAAAACCGATCTCTCCTTTCAAGCCCTTCATTCCATCAAAACCGGAAGGACCATCAGGGCCTAAAAATGGATGCGCGATTAATTTTCTCTTAAATAATAAAGTCATTTTATAGACATAAAATAAAAAATCAAGTAGCAATAAATCGGATTGAAAGCTGGAATTTGAATTGGTCTCTGACTATCAATATTATCTAATGTTATTTTATCTAAATTTTAAATTGTGTCTGTATCAAATGACTTTGTTTTACGATTACATGGACATTGATTCTCTTACCACGGATACCGATGTCTCCGATTCTTCCAGGCATTCCAGGCTGACCAGGTGTACCCGGAAAACCTCGGTCACCTTGTATAGTATCTCCATGTACACCTTTGGCTCCCTAGAACATACATCAAATTTAGTATAGTTTGTCTGAAAATATTATTTAATAAGACTATTCTGAATTAATTTGAAATAATCTTTAGAATTTCTAATAAAGAAGAATGTGTACAATGTGTACTTACTTCAAGTCCAGGAAGTCCCTCATAACCGGGTGCTCCTTTAGCTCCAATGACACCCTTTGGACCATCCTCTCCTGGTCGGCCAGGTAATCCTTGAGGACCAGGATCACCAAAGTCACCTTTTGGACCGTACCATCCCCGTTCTCCAATTTCACCATAAGTTAGATTTGTGCCTGGATCTCCTCGATCACCTTTGTTGCCAACGCGACCCTACAATAAATAGATATGCATGCATTATTTTACTTGTGCGAATTTTTTTCGTGTAATATAGTTTTAATTCGTTATTTTAACAAAAAAATTATTAATTTTATTTATATAGATAATATTTATAACTGAATTATCATAGTAGAAATTGAACGTCTTCAATTTACTTACTGGAAAACCAACTGGTCCTTGCGATCCAGGTGAGCCTGGTGTGCCACGAAGTCCTTGCTCTCCCGGCATTCCGGGATAACCTTTCAAACCTCCAGCACCTTGCCGTGATATACCTGGGAAACCGGGTTCACCAGGTAATCCTAGTAAACCTTCGTCACCGGGATGTCCTTGGAACCCTTTAAAACCGGTCTCTCCTACGAGAATATCACGAATACTTGACACTTCTGTTTTTATTTTTTTCCATTAATTGCAAAATTAAATTTTATATAAATTCTTTTAAAATTTTTCATATTTTGACACAAGTTGTATTTGTACAAATTACCTCTATACAATTATAAAATTTTCGAATAATTGATAATTAGTTACAAAAGATAATATTATCTCATTTGTATCAATAGTGTTTTAACGTACCGGGAGATCCTCTGGCACCTTTATAACCCTTGTCACCTTTACTGTCCGCGACGTATTCCGCGGACTCGCCAGGTTCTCCCTTGAGCCCTTTGTCTCCTTGTATTCCTTTGATTCCAAATTCTCCCGAATATCCTGGATCTCCGCGTAAAAATTCGATCGGTACCGAAGCATCGTCACCTTTTTCACCAGGAACGCCGTCCCATCCCGGTAAACCATCTCTTCCCGATAATCCAGGATGGCCATGTTCACCCTATTATCGAATTAGACAATATGACAAAAAGCTTTAAATTAGTGATCGGAAAAAAGTTTCCAAATTAATCTAAAATATAAATCCTATTGTTTTTAATAAACGTGTATGAAGTCAGATAAGACCTTTTCTCCTTTTGGTCCCGGTACACCCGTGTCACCGATAGGTCCCGGTTGTCCTCGCGGACCCCTGAGTCCTTCGGGACCGGGTAAGCCTTTTTCTCCAAAGTCACCGGACGGACTCAGGAACTGTTCGTCTGGCGGGAAATATATTATTCCCGCTTCTCCTTTGGGTCCTTGTGCGCCTGCAATACCGGATCTTCCGCTATCACCTTCAAGTCCTGCCGGTCCGACTAAACCTCGTTTTCCTTGTATTCCCTTGAATCCCCGAGGACCGGGTAATCCAGGAAATCCCGAAGCTCCAGGATACCCGTCCAAGCCAGATTCACCGCGTTCTCCTTTCTCACCGGGTAGACCTGTGCAATTAACGAAAAATAATAATTAACAAAAAATGATGTTCTTAATTATGTTCACCTAATTTATATCAATTAAAATATCTTTCTTACCTGGTGCACATACGCCGCAGTCATCTCCTCGAATACCTTTGAAACCTTTAGCCCCGGATAAGCCAGGCCAGCCATCGGGACCAGGAATACCTGGCGTTCCGGGCAGACCTCGTTCTCCAGGTGGTCCACGAATTCTTATACCTTTCCCAGGAAAACCTTTCTCTCCTACGCAGCAATTATAATTATAGTAAATTAAAATTATTTACATATAAAATGTATAGAACGATATTATTAATGACTTGATAATAGAAAAATAACATAAGTTTTTATACTCATAAATTTGTCTCTTAAACTTCGTATGTAAAATAGAAGCCTTAATGTATATAAATTTGATAATCTATAAAATTTTATGATTATATCTTCGAATAAGTTCTGGTTTTACCTGGAGGACCAGGATCACCGCGATCGCCAGGGGGACCAGACAATCCTGGAAAGCCCGAAGTACCGTCTGGTCCTGGCGGTCCAACTATCGTTATGCCTGGAAAGCCTTTAGCTCCTATAATTCCGGGTGAACCGGGTGGTCCGGGAGGTCCTTGAGGTCCCATGGATCCCGGTAAGCCTGGAATAATTCATAAATGATCAATTATTATTTATCATGTTTTTTAATGTACTAAAATAATTTATTACATCGATGTAAAAAGCAATAATCATTTACCATCGTCTCCTTGTTCTCCTTTTATAGATGAACCCTTCGCTCCACCTAAACCAGGAATACCAGGTGGTCCTGGTAGTCCTGGCGGTCCTATGAAACCGACCTTTCCTGGCAAACCTGGTGTTCCTGTTTCACCAGCTTCACCAAGAGGACCTGTAAGCAAACAAATTTCAAAGGTTATTTTTAATTAAAAATAGATCTCTATTTTTTCGAGAAATAATATTATTGAATAATAATATCATTAATATAATATTATAATATATTTTTAAATATATTAATAATGATTTATGTATATAATATTAATAAATATTTATTGATATATTTACATTAACATGACTAAAATTACATATAAAATTATATATATTTTAAAATATATTTTGATGATGGAAAAAATATGTACTGACCAAGATCTCCTTGAATTCCGATATTTCCGGCGATTATTTCATCAAGTTCTGGAATATATAGTCCAGGTTCTCCTTCGGCGCCTTGTCTGCCAGGTGGACCACGATTACCTTCCTCTCCTGATTCACCCTTTAATAATAAGGCAGTAAATGAGTATAATATTAATATGTATTAAATAATAAATAGGGCGTGTTTAATACGATATAAATTTTATTTAGATCAATTTGATTCTGATTAATAAAAATCAGATATATATATATATGACTGTATTATTTTCTTCTTGTTATACATATAACATGTAATACACTTACATCTAAACCATCCCGACCAGGCAATCCTGCGTATCCTGGAGCTCCTTTCTCTCCCTTCTCGCCAGCCGGACCTGGTGGACCATCGACACCCTGTTTACCTCTTGGTCCATCGCCACCCTGCTCGCCCTTCACGCCTTTGATGCCCAAGAAACCTGGTCGACCCTGTGCCAGAAATTTACATTTTAACTCTAAAACGCAATCGCATCTGTGTTTTTATATTAGATATGATTTTTCATTTTTTCATTAATGTATTTTGAAATACCTTTTATCCTTATTAGACAAATTTTATCATTACGTTACTTTCTTTATTTTATCTTATTGCCTTTCTTATATATTAGATATGATTTTTCATTTTTTCATTAATGTATTTTGAAATACCTTTTATCCTTATTAGACAAATTTTATCATTACGTTACTTTCTTTATTTTATCTTATTGCCTTTCTTATATATTAGATATGATTTTTCATTTTTTCATTAATGTATTTTGAAATACCTTTTATCCTTATTAAACAAATTTTATCATTATGTTACTTTCTTTATTTTATCTTATTACATTTTCTAATAAAAATTTGAAACTCATGAATTTTTAAATAAATATTTCAAAATTTATTCTTTATTACATTCTTTATCATTTTTAAAATAATTTTTGAAAATATCTTTTATAATTTTTTAAAATTATGAAAACAATTTGCGAATGAATCACCTGTGGACCTTTGGCACCCATCTCTCCCTTGTAACCTCGCCCGCCGTAGTCGCCCTTCATGCCCTTTTGCCCTGCCGGACCTTTCACGGGTGTCGATTTTTCCTTCTTTTTGTACTCGTCCTTACCCGGTGAACCAGGCTCTCCTCTGTCTCCTTGTTCACCAAGTTGACCCTTCACACCGTAAACGGTGTCACCTCGGTCACCTTGCATACCAGGCAATCCAGAGGCACCTGGTAAACCCTAAAAAAATATAGATATGTCAGAGCTGTCAGTTTTTATTTTTATTATTATTATTTTTTTTAGATTAATTAATAAAGCCTAAATTCATCAAGAGATCTATGGTCGAACGATTATGCACGATACCTTCGAGACACCCGGTGCATCCCGATGCAGGTCTGCCTATATGCATATATGTTGCATACGCATTACATTGAAGTTATATCTAGCGTAGCAGAGCGTAAGTGCATGTATTATGAATCCATTATAATGCTAATTTAAATGCACGTCCTGGTCCAGCCCTGTTTATTTTTACTCTCGGAGCGAAATATACGCACACACATATACTTTGTGATACTATTTTGATCGACAAGAAGTATTTGACATCTCGTTCTCATTAATATATTATACAAATATATTAAAAAAAAAAAAAAAAGGATTGGAGAACTTAGCATTAAAAATGTGTATTTTTTAATTATCGTTATAATTATAGTATTTTGAAATGACATATTTTATATTTGGAATATTTGTTACAAAATAAAAAAAAATGAACTTTTTGAATCAAAAATAATTACATTCTTATGAAAACGATTCGATCATAAGAGAAGGCGATAGATTCGTTCATTGTAACTTGTCGAATTCGCTCGTCGTTTATTTGGTGCCGACTTCGCAAAGTTCGTTCATCGTCATTAAAAAATTAATCATGAAATTAATGAGGAGAATCGGTTCTCGAATGCGGATGCAAGCTTTTGCTGATTTTTATCGGAAGTCAACAAGAAAAAAAAATTAAGGAGGGTTTCTCGGAAGAAAACCTTCTCTTTCGTCGGCGGATAGAGAATGGATCTCCTCTTCGTCATCTCGTGCTATCAGTGACAGTTGTGTCAGCAGATAGCAGCTGGCTTTGGATTTCAACGGGGATCATTCTCGTATTTAACGATTAAAGCGCGAAACCCTCGCGTATTTCAATACTTTCCTTCTTTTCTCCTTATTCTTTCATTATTTAAAATTATGTAATTTGCAACTAGCAACTGCATTTTTTCTTAAAGATAACTACGTGCTTTTACTCGAATTGATTCCTCTTGTTCTCTAAAAGTATGAAGATTAAGTGAAGTATGAAGATACCATTTCAACCTTTAAATAATATAATATTTTATATAATTTATATATTTATATAATTTATATATATATATATTTATAATAAATAATTTATATATATATATATATATATATTTATAGAATTTATATATTATATATTTTAAATAGTTTTTTTCAAAACAAACAAAATAACACGAATCAATGGAAAACAAAACGAAACTGTGAAAATTTAATAGAAGTTAGATTTATTTGTGAATATAAAATTAATACATGGAAGCTATATGCGAACTGTTTAAATATCTTCTTTATTCACCAAAGCTGTGAATCTCGAGATTGACAGAAAAATTATCATTTGATTCGCTAATAAGTTGCGTCAAGCAAATTGCAAAGCTACGCTTTTTACGGCATCAAAGATAGCTGATAAGTACCGAAGGTACGTTAGAAATGTTAAACCTTCGTTGTCGTAAATTGAACTTTACAGGCCCGAAGCTGGAATATCGCAGATACAAGTGATGCGGATAACTTTCGAGAAGCCATCGTGTTTGTATTGCACCTTAAGAATCTCGTAAAATTTCTTCGTCTACTCATACTACAAGTCAAAGTACTTGGCGATGCTGTATATGCATCATGTATTACCATATTATGCCTCTACTTTAAAAAAGAGAACACGACTTCTTTCTCTAAATTGCAAACTTATATACGTGTATTTTTTCGAATAGATATCATTTACATTTTCTATATTTTTATTATAATTAAAATATAGAAAACGTAGAGCATTTATTTATACAAATATATAATAAAAAAAAATAAATACTTCTTATAATTAAAATATAATATTAGAATTATTCAATATTAATTTTAATTGTAAGAAATATATTTATTTTATTAATTAAGATACATTATAATTATTATTATTAATATTTTAATTATAATCCTAAAATCCTTCAACTAATTAAAAAAAAGGGGTGAAAAAGCTAGCTTTGGGACACAAGTGCCATTATCGTAACGTGAACATCCATTTCGATCGTACATCTTTACATGAAGCTTACGACTTCAAAGGCAAGCTTTTAACCCGTATCCTGTGTAAGAGGATCCCTCGAAGCAGTGCTTATCATGCGATATCACGCTCGAGATTCTTTACCTCCCTTATACCAGTTAAATATTGCCGGCAGGAATACTTTGGCCGCCGAACGATATTTCACGCGAGCAGGTGGCATTTCGCACAAAAAAAAAAGAGAGAGAAAGAGAAACGTCCCGAGCGGGTTGTTCTCCTTCGCGCACCTTCGAGGACCTCTATCTAAACGCAAAGTTCGCCGATCTCCCTCGAGTCGACACCGATCGACCAGGGTATTACGGTACCTTTAAGCAACCGGGATATACAGGGTGTCCGGTAACTAACGAACCAATGATTAAGGGCGGATTCTCTGACCAATTTGGAGACGATTTTTCCTTAGCAAAAATGTTGAGAAGTCAATAATTTTCGAGTTATAAGCGATTGAAAAAAAATGGGTTTTTTGAAAACTAAACGTTTTGGAGTTAAAAGTCTAACATAATTACATTCTTCAGTTAATTTCAGGGAGAGTTTATTATAATAAAATTTTAATTCGAGGCTTAGTTATAAAAATACATAATAAAAAATGATGACCTTTTTCGACATTTTCGCTGAGGAAAAATCGTTCCCAAATTGACCAAAGAATCCATTTGTAATCGTTGGTCCGTTAGTTACCGGACACCTTGTATAGTGCGATCCTGTTATTACTTACGAAGTCGCCCGTCTCTCCTGGATAACCAACTTCACCAGTGAAACCCTGGGATCCTCGATAACCCTGGAAACGTGATCACATGTGACTATTAGTTATATAGTTGGATCGAGCGGATTTATATCAGGGATGATTCTATTCTCTGTACATGTTACTTCTGAAGTTGCGAGAAAATGTCATTTGTTACAAACGTTTTTGAAATAATTTAATAATACAATCTTTAATCGCGAATGATATATATAAAGAAACTCTCTCGTGAATTTTATTTCGATTTGTCGCGCCTTACTATTATAAATCAAAGTTTAATGACGATTACAACAGTAGCCAAAAATAATTGCATCAATTATACACATTGCATAATTGCGCAATTACGTATGCGTGTAGCAATATAATTAAATCGATACTTCAATTTAATTTATTTTACTTTAATAGCGCATGCGCTCACAAAACTCGATAAATTCATGTCACACACGATGAAAATAATTACTACCGAATTTGATATTTTTTTTTTTTAGTACGCAATATACTGTCAAAGCACTGTACAATTTGATCGATCGATTATTAATCATATTCCATTAAACGGGAAATGCTCTCACTTCCAGTCCGTTGATACCGGGATTCCCGCGAATGCCCTTGGCGCCGACCGAGTTGATGCCTCCATCACCAGGTTCTCCTGGGGGACCATAATCTCCCAGGGGTCCTGTCGTTCCGCGCGGCCCGAAAACTCCCGGTCTACCTGGTGCACCTGCACCGCCATCCGTGCCGTTGCATCCGTCCAGTCCATCCGGACCCACTACACCAGGTACTCCAGGATTCCCCTGAAGAACGTTTAATATAATCCCGCTGAAAGATTCTTTCGCGTTTGGAGACCCGACTGTGCGTCGCGTCGTGAAAGCAAACAATAAATATTGGAGCTTCGTTAAATTTGGATTTGGGAATAGAAGAGAGAGAGAGAGAGAGAGGTTGCACGATTTTATTTATTTATTTTTTTAATTTTTTTGCTGCAGAAAGAAATAAAAAATAGCCAGAATTGTTATATTTGAAAACTGTAAATATCAATCCAATTATTAAATTGTGTAAGAAAATTGGTCTGATGTTTTTTATGAATAATTATTTATTATAATTTTTATGAATTTATTATCATTATTTTTGAAAACATGATTGGAGCTTTTGTGCTTTATGCTGCCTAAAATGCATTAATATATGTAATACATGTATACATAATAAATGAAACTGTGAAATTGCACAGTATTTTCAATTATTAAAGAATAATTCTCTTTTTCTATTTTAAATAGTGGCCTTTACTTTTGAAAAATAATAAAATTACTTATTAAAATTTTTATGAATTTATTATTAGTTTTGAAAACATGATTGGAGCTTTTGTGCTTTATGCTGCCTAAAATGCATTGATATATGTAACAATATATGTATACATAAAATAAAAGGAAACTGTGAAATTGCACAGTATTTTCAATTATTAAAAGAATAATTCTCTTTTTCTATTTTAAATAGTGGCCTTTACTTTTGAAAAATAATAAAATTACTTATTATAATTTTTATGAACTTATTATAATTATTTTTAAAAACATGATTGGAGCTTTTGTGCTTTATGCTGCCTAAAATGCATTAATATATGTATACGTAAAATAAAATGAAACTGTGAAATTGCACAGTATTTTCAATTATTAAAATAATTCTCTTTTTCTATTTTAAATAGTGGCCTTTACTTTTGAAAAATAATAAAATTATTATAATTTTTATGAATTTATTATAATTATTTTTGAAAACATGATTGGAGCTTTTGTGCTTTATGCTGCCTAAAATGCATTAATATATGTATACGTAAAATAAAATGAAACTGTGAAATTGCACAGTATTTTCAATTATTAAAATAATTCTCTTTTTCTATTTTAAATAGTGGCCTTTACTTTTGAAAAATAATAAAATTATTATAATTTTTATGAATTTATTATAATTATTTTTGAAAACATGATTGGAGCTTTTGTGCTTTATGCTACCTAAAATGTATTAATATATGTAACAATATATGTATACGTAAAATAAAATGAAACTGTGAAATTGCACAGTATTTTCAATTATTAGAATAATTCTCTTTTTCTATTTTAAATGGTGGTCTTTAGTTTTGAAAAATAATAAAACAATTTTTATATACGTACGGAAAGTCCGGGAGCTCCCACAAATCCTCGTATACCCTCGTCACCCTAAACAGAAGAAATAAAAATTAGATGCATTCAATTTTTTATGAAGTTTCCAACAAGATTCTAATATATTATTAATTAGATATTGTGAACAACTGTTACAAATAATGCAATTCATTGTATCTTTGTTTACTATTTTAATTTATTAGTTTATTATATTAATTTAAATATATGATGCAGAAAATCTAATAAAATTTTAACTGAACAATCAAGAAATTAATTTATTTTATTTTACATAATACAATTTGCTTTAATTTATTTTAAGATATCGCGAATATTTATATGTATCTCTATACATATATTGTTTATGTTCCATTAGGAAAAATGTAAAGAATATAAATAAAATATAATTAAAACTGTTCTTAAGTACATCTCTTGACGAATATACGCTGTTGCAATTGCATTGTGTATCCTTGATTTTAAAGAAGATTGTCGCCGTGACATCGCTGTCGCAATTATTCAAGGAGAATCGAGATCATAAAATTACGAGATGTATGTATATGTGAATGCACGTGTAGAAAAGCACGCGTATAAAACGTATATAAGCGCAACGCGTTCATTCATCACGCTCAATTCACGCTGATTAAAGGACGGCGACGCAATTACATCGACACGTTCTCGCCTAATTAATGATGCGTCAAGGCGTTTTCTCCTTTTGTTGCATGCATATCTCAGGATACATCTCTCAACGTCTCGTAACGTAGCGGAAACTAAATGTAAAACTATGTTTTCAACGCAGAAATGCTTGTAAAGTTTTGACATTTGACGAAAATTTATATCAGCACTTCGCCACATAAATCAAATCAATTGAATCTAAATCGTATTAAGTATGATTATATATTAATTATTATAAAAAATTCATTCATGTATTATATATTATTATTATAAATTAATTATTCATATATTTATATTATATTGATTTATAATGTATTATATAAATATTATACTGTAATATTAATTACAATAATTTAATATATACAATATTTATAAGATATTGAAAAATGTAAATTATTTGTAAAAACACTCAACAGAGAAAAGAGAGAAATATGTATATAATGCATATGTAAAAAAGATAAGTAAAATAAATGTATTCAAATTTGTGCATATTCTGGAAAGTGAAAAAGTCTCGACTGGGAAAGCGAAATTTATATCTATAAAAAAAACTTACTACATTTATGTTAATTTTCGTGAAAAATACGTTTGTACTGGACAGCTAACAGATTTTACATCTTCTCACTGATTTTCTTCACACTGCTATTTCATAGATGTATTTGCACTCGTTATCTGCTTGTTTTATCTGCTTACATTACTCTTTGAGTTTTAACAGTCGTCGAGAGTGAGTTTACCCGAATCCCTCGACAAAGATCTCAAAGATTTCATTGTAAATATTCAATATTTTTAATAAGACAAGAAAAGTTTACAAAACAAAATTAAATTTAATAAAAATTGTGATACAATTATATATAATTTTATATAATTATAATTCTAATTAAATTTCGACATTTGCCAGTTTCGCGTTTAATTATTTTATCATAAAGTAAAATTTAAAATTTTTTTATCTTCATTTAGTTATAAAAAAATATTATATTAAAAAAACTACATTTTTTTTCTAAAGGAAGTCATTGTTTTTAATTATGTAAAAGGCAGTGCAAAAATGGTTATTGATAAGTCAATTTGTAGAAAGCGATAAACATATTATTTTCGATTATTATATAACGTGTGTGTGATAACTTATAAGTACGATAGTTTATAAATATTATTTGCACGTTTAGAAAAATGTAATCATGCGTTGTAATATTTTGCGTTACATTTTAATGATACAATTTTCTTGATATTTCTTCAAGCTTTGCATTCGTCGTCAATTTTTTTTCTATTTTTGCTCTTTAGAAGCTTATCGCTGGACAACATTGCTTATCGCTATTAAACGTACATCTTCGTATAAGTTATCCAAGCACCAACAAAATAAGATGTTCATTATAATTAGATAATATTGTTATGTTTCATTAAAATGATTACGAGTAAACTAAAAATTATAATCATAATATACATGAAGAGTATAAATTTCTATTACATTTGTAATAACATATATAGTAATTTTTAATCATAAATAAATATATATATATATACATATATATATATCGGTTATCTCCGATTGATTTTTTAAGCAAATATTCAGGTACAATTTAATTATAAAATCATTGAACAATGGAATTTAATTAGGGATTTTAACTTTAAATTTCAAAAATATCAATGTACATGTTAAATTAATAAAATACTATTATAATAATTAAAAAAGTAATAAATAATTTTTATAAGATACTTTTCTCTCTCTCCGAATTTGTGATCGAAAAACTCAAGATTTCAAAAATATCAATACACATGTTAAATTAATAAAATACTATTATAATAATTAAAAAAGTAATAAATAATTTTTATAAGATACTTTTCTCTCTCTCCGAATTTGATCGAAAAACTCAAGATTCATTATATCATTAAATCTAATACAGTAGTTTCGAACTGAAATATAGCGAGATATAATATTATGTTAGAACGCAGTACGAAATTTTTCAGCCCGACCAGACATCAATGCTGATCACGCATATGTCTACGCATAAATGCGTAATGTACACGCGTGTAACTTGCGTTCAAAACGAGTTATTATCGGTTAACCTCTTGCGTAAGATGTAAGAAACGTGTCTGATCATAAACGCTATAGCAGTCGAGAATGGGGATTATAGCAATTACGCTCGTACAGTTTCTTTTTGCGGTGTCAAAAGTCATATAAAAGCGATATTTTGTGTTGTGCATCATCAAAAAATATAATATGCAATATAAAAAAAATAGATGAAAAAAGAAAATGATATGTAACGTTTAATAAGGATAAAACTAATTGGATGTGTAAACAAAATCTCGTGTCTCATCAAAATTTCATAAAATATATATAAAATTTTTTTCCATATATTTATAAGTCAAAATACAACGGAGTTTGAGAAACAAGCATTTTTACGATGGACGAGAGATGCTGTTGCTTACCATTTATGGACACGATATGCTCGATACAAAATTGACTCGAGATGCCTTTTAAAGGCCCGGCACTGATTGGATAGTTGTGTGTGTACGCATTTAATGTATATGGTGTGTGAACGAAAGACTCCGCTATGATCTGGTCAAATCGAATATTATATATGTATTTGTAAATGAGATGCAACAGATGTGCGAGATGCTGACGTCTTCTCTTCTTGGAAGAGAAGCCATCATTGCGGTATACTTTCGTGAAATTGACACTTATACGTAAACGTAATAATTCGAAATTCCAGTAACGCAGGGTATAACAAATATTTTTCTAACTTTTATTTAAGTATATATGTAATATTTTTCCTTGAAAAACAACTATGTTTTCTTGTCTCAATTAATTCCTCGCGTAAAAGTATTGAAATAAGATCATCGAGAAATGAGTATTTTACGAGATATTTTACGTAATATATCATTTATATAAAATTGTCAAATTATAAAACATCTCCGAAACTATTCACCTTTTTGTAATCCTCTCATGACTTTTCATACCAAATATTGCGAAGAATTAATTATTAAAAATTAGGAAATGATATTTAAAAAAACGAGGACCTTTAAAATGAGAAATGTCATCCAAGAGCAATTTTAGATCACGATGTTATATACTTCACTGTCTGATTATTTTTTTCGAAAAGAGTTTCTCAAATGTTTGTCTATACGGATTAAAATAAAAATAACCCCCTGTATATATATTATAGATATTCGATCTCTTTTTATTAATGTTTCGCAAAAATAAGTGATTTTATCTGATTCTTAGTATTGCAAAATTTGCTTGTTTCACGAAAAAATATATAAAGTTCATTGACGCATGAATTTGTGACCCTAGTAACGAGAATTTCTTATCTTCAATAATTAAAATTTATATTTTTCTCCATGGGCGCAATAAAAATTTAGGAAAATTATTATTGAAGAAGAGATCTTGATTTTGTGAAACGTCAAAACAGAATAATTAAATTACCACAGAAATTATTTTAATTATTTCGGAATCTAAAGCTGCTGAGCACAGATGAGATAAAACTGGATGTGTACGAAAAAAAAAAAAAAAAAAAAAAAACGAGAAAGAAAAAAAGGAGAACGAAATATCGTCAGGGGAGCAGATTGCACGTGTTAGAACATACCGCAGAAATTTTGAGGAGGAAGGATAGGCAGAGCGGATATCTGGATATGAGATCACGGACACATCCGGTTTCGAGAATGAACCGAGTTCACAATGTGACTTGTCAAGTGGGAAGTGCGTTATCAGAGATGCGCGTCATCCTTCCCTTTTCCAGTTTTCAACTTCCAGCTTTTGTCCTGCTTGATCTCCGACAGTTTCCCCGTCGAGGCGACCTGATTTTTTTTAACGAACGTGAAAGTCCCGGAAAGTAGGTCGCGATGATTAACTTAAAGCCTGGTCCGAGGAGAAGAACGATATATAATTAATATAGAAATATATGTCGGGATTTTATTTATTAAAAATATACCAAGTGAAGCGTACGAGATTTTCATTTTAATTAGAATCAATTTTGTTAAATTTTTTATTAATAGTATATTATTTTGATAAAGTTAATTAAAGTATTTAAAAAGAAAAAAACGATTAAAGAAATTATTCGTTATTGAGCTGCTCTAGATAATAAATATTTTAGAACAGAGGGTTTTAACAATTATATATAAAATACATATAATTGTATATAAACTGACATATAAAACTATATATATAAAAAATCATATAAAATTATATGTAATTTATTTTGAAATTATATATAAAATTAAATATAAAAAATCATTTTTAAAGGAATTATTCGTTATTGAGCCGGTAATAAATATTTTAGAACAGAGGGTTTTAATAATTATATATAAAATACATATAATTGTATATAAACTGACATATAAAATTATATATAAAATTAAATATAAAAAATCATTTTTAAAGGAATTATTCGTTATTGAGCCGGTCTAGATACTATTTTAAAACAGAGGGGTTTAGAAATTATATATAAAATCTATATAAACTGATATATAAAATTCTATATAAAATCATATAAAATTATATACAATTTATATATAAATTATATATAAAATTAAATATAAAAAATCATTTTTAAAGAAATTATTCGTTATTGAGCCGGTCTAAATAATATTTTAAAACACAGAGGGGTTTAAAAATTATATATAAAATCTATATAATTATATATAAACTGATATATAAAATTCTATATAAAATCATATAAAATTCTATGTAATTTATATTGAAATTATATATAAAATTAAATATAAAAAATAATTTTCTGAATATGACGTTTCGCGAAATCGAGATCCCTTTTCTACAACAATTTCGAACGGTGAAATATTGTGCGGAAATGATTTCGCGAAGTGTAAAATAGTTCTGGCCAAACTCCACGCTCGCGATGGCAGACCGGAAGCGCGTTTCACCCCCGCATTTTGCGATATCAAGGAACGGCAAGGAACGCGTAGGACTGCGACGCGTGTATCCGTTTTGTCCCCGTTATCAGTGCGCGGCCTCCCTTATCAGTATTCGTACGTCGAATGCGCCGAATGTGACGAATCTACGATGAATGAATCGAGAAGCAGACGCTGATTGTCGATATATCATCCCCGCGAATGCTGATCCTTTGGGTTCACACGAAGATATTACATTTTAGATCTTTTTTTAATTTTCATTAAAATCAATCTCCCAGAATTATTTAGTAATTATATAGCAATTTATTTGGAAAGCTGAAATAGAAATTATGAAAGGTGTTAAAAAATTATATGTATAACGCATAAAATATATGTAATTATATATAAATTATATATAGAATGAGATCTGGAACATTTACGATTAACTAAACTTCAGAGTTTACACATTGAAAAAGAGTTAACTTGATTAAACCTTTCAACTAATTACTATTTTGTTAATTGAACGTATATTAGTATTTTAAGTCAAATATACGTTCTGTTAGATTTAATATGTTATATATTTAATTTAAATATTTTATATATGTTCAATTAACAAAATAATATTTAGTTGAAAGGTTTCATCAAGTTAACCAATTTTTTTTTTAGTGCAGGTAAAAGATATTTATAAAAAATATTTTTCGAGAATAAAGTTTGTATAAAAAGCACTTCGTTTAGGTGAACATTGATTACGTAGTCATTGAGAAACGTTTTGTAAAGGGCTTAGTATTTAAATATCTTAAAAACTTCATACTACGTAGTTTCAAATTATTTTACGATAGTTTACGACAAAAATCTTTCACTCGAGGTACCGTTTAATTAAAGAGGAATTTTTCATCAAGAACTTTCCAAAGTAAAAATATAACTTGTATCTGTACAAAAATATACGATATACAAGATCTTTTCTCTATTATATCTCCCTTTATAAATAAATAAATAAATAAATAAATAAATAAATAAATAAATAAAAAATAAATAAATAAATATTTCTCGATAAATCCAGGGGATGTAGCGCATTTTCTCAGCAAGTATTAAATTGAATTTCTCGATAGTAAACTGCTACAACAGCATCCGACTCCGATTTCAGCAACAGCATCTAGGGACCAGGCGTCAATCTAACACGTATAGCTTCGAGATACCGAGAGGAGAAGACTATAGTTGACCGCGTGGCGGTGATTTCTTTATCGGCGCTTAGATACCCTACTTTTCTGAACGTGGCGAAACAAAACCGGGAAAGAAAGGGAGGCTGATGCGCAGCATCACGGGTCCTCTCGCACATGTCTTCTCTCCTTCATCGCGTGGGCGGACGATACATCCTCTCCCTCGTTAAAAAGAATTTCCTTCTCACTCATCTCGCCTCCTCCTTCAACCCTTTCTCGCTCGTTTTAATTAGAACGGTGCCGCGCTGGTTTGAACGGGGCTTTTTCGGAGGCGATGAAGTTCTCGGGGAGGAGACGGTTTTAGATATGTGAAGATGAAAGTGTATGTGTGTGTGTATATATATAATGAACGCGCGCACCAGCTCTAAAATTGCCGCGGCGACTCTAACTAAAAGCTCTCGCGTGCGCCTGATGGGGTCCGGTCACGCGATCATTGCGCTTTTAACAATCTGTCTATTCAACCTCCCGCGACGTCGGATCAACGTCCCCTTTAATTTTCCCGGACGGGCGAGCGAGAGGAAAGCGCGGGCTCTCTAGGAAATAGAATTTACACACACACACCTCCCATTTCCGATCAATTTCACGGGATAAAAGCAGAAGGCAACTTTTTAACAAATTTCGACAATCGAATATGAGACGCCTTGAAAAAATATTCTTAAGAGAATAATTTTTTTAATGATAAACATTAATTTATAGTCAAGTTTTTAATTACCTATGTATATTAATAATTGAAAAATTTGATACCGAAAGAAATAGGGTAAAATATTATATTTATTATTCTATTATCAATTTTGGTATGAAAGTTTTCCGCTAAAGTTAATAAAATAGTTTTATCATAAATTTAGGTTTATTGTTACAAATATTTTTAATTATAATTTTCAATTTATTAGGAGAAAAAGTCAATAGCAAAATTAATGATAAATTAATTATTCTATTAGTACTCTCGGTATTAAATTTACCTTACACATTAGAATTTACACACATCTCCCATTTCCGATCAATTTCACGGGATAAAAGCAGAAGGCAACTTTTTAACAAATTTCGACAATCGAATATGAGACGCCTTGAAAAAATATTCTTAAGAGAATAATTTTTTTTAATGATAAACATTAATTTATAGTCAAGTTTTTAATTACCTATGTATATTAATAATTGAAAAATTTGATACCGAAAGAAATAGGGTAAAATATTATATTTATTATTCTATTATCAATTTTGGTATGAAATTTTTCCGCTAAAGTTAATAAAATAGTTTTATCATAAATTTAGGTTTATTGTTACAAATATTTTTAATTATAATTTTCAATTCATTTTATTAGGCGAAAAAGTTAATAGCAAAATTAATGATAAATTAATTATTCTATTAGTACTCTCGGTATTAAATTTATCTATCAATAAAGTTAGAAATTTTTATTACACATTTATTTTAATTATTAAAAAATTATTAATAAAATAGTTTTATCATAAATTCAGTTTTATTGTTACAAATATTTTTAATTATAATTTTCAATTCATTTTATTAGGCGAAAAAGTTAATAGCAAAATTAATGATAAATTAATTATTCTATTAGTACTCTCGGTATTAAATTTACCTACCAATGAAATTAGAAATTTATATTACACATTTATTTTAATTATTAAAAATAGTCTGCTATGAAGGTAATTAAAAATTTCGTTTATTTTGGAAATAATTGCAGAGAGAGAGAGAGAGAGAGAGAGAGAGAAATATAGATCACGTTAAACTGAAAGAAAAACTCGGATATTTTGGAACATTTATCGATTCTATCGACTGTAGAAGAAGAAGAGAAGACAAAAAGCTCGAGCTTAATAGCTCTCATATCTCTCTGCAGTCGAAGAAAGCGTGTCAAAGGAAAGATAACACGTCCTCCGATCCATCACGTGCCTCTGCTAAATCCCCGGAAAGAAGAAAAGAGATCCCATCCGTCGATGAAAGATGAAAGTTTTGAGATCCACGTCGACTTAGTTAGTCCGATTCTGGTTCTCGGTAATGGAAGCCGGCGGTTTTAGTGTCAATTTGTGTCAATCCTAGACAACGAGACGATGACGGAGACGGCTCGATCGGCCGCTTCGCACGTGGGTATGCACGTAATATCTGGGTAATCGTTACGTAGATAGAGATCAATGCCAAATGCAGCTAGTGCGCGAGGAACGCAGGAGATGCAATTTATCATTCACGCCCACGTCGACCCAAAGCCAGGCCGAAACCCGAAGAGTTCGCGCTGGAATTGTGCCACGATTCTCCCGCTGTATTATATATATATGTATATATATACAGGGTGTCCGGTAACTAACGGACCAATGATTAAGAGCGGATTCTCTGGCCAATTTGGAGACGATTTTTCCTTAGCAAAAATGTTGAGAAGTCAATAATTTTCGAGTTATAAGCGATTGAAAAAAATGGGTTTTTTGAAAACTAAACGTTTTGGAGTTAAAAGTCTAACATAATTACATTCTTCAATTAATTTCAGGTAGAGTTTACTATAATAAAATTTTAATTTGAGGCTTAGTTATAAAGATACATAATAAAAAATGATGACCTTTTTCGACATTTTTGCTAAGGAAAAATCGTTCCCAAATTGACCAAAGAATCCATTTGAAATCGTTGGTCCGTTAGTTATCGGACACCCTGTATATGATCATTTCAGAGCGAGGTCTGTCGAATCTCGGTCTCTTCTCCCTTGTCTCTGCCCAGAAAGGACCATGACGTCACTACGGACCCGCCGAGTTTTACGAGTGACACCGTATATGCCGACGATGTTAAATGACTAAATGATAAATCTACGCTTTCGACATGTTTCGCGACGATTGACTCCTGAAATTGGGATAAAGCGACTAGCGAGCTTAAAATTCTAGCGAGCTCGAAAATTGTATTTGGAAATGTACAGAAAATGAAATTAATAATCAATTAATTATTCTATTATTATACTCCTGTTATTAAATTTACCTACCAACAAAGTTATCATTTTTTATTATCAATTTATTTTGATTATTCAAAAATGATCTGCTATAAAGGTAATTAAAAATTGTTTATTTTGGAAGTAATTGCAGAGAAATATAAAGTAGAGATAAATATATTAAACTAAAAGAAAAACTACGATATTTATATAAAATATTAATATTTCTTATTTTATAAATTTAGACACAATTTAGACAAAATATTTTACAAGTTCTAATTTATCTAAATATCAAAGTGCCTAAATTTGTAAAATAAAAAATAATGATGAGAAAAGTAAAGAGATGCGTGAATTAGCTTTAAAAAAATTTTGCAAATATAACAGAAAATAATAATAATACCAGAAATGACAGGAAGCAGCTCATATAAAAGACAGACTAAATTTATAAGACTTCTGTTCGACTGTTTCTTGAATTATTTTGCTTCTACTGAATTGAAAAGGGTCATGACGTCTGTTGCTTTCAGACTGACATCATGTAAACTGACCAATGAGAAAATACGAGTTATGCTCGTAAAATTAGTCGTTTCCTCGTGAATTGAGTAAACTTTCAAACGCGTTTAACAAATGTTCCAGACTCCCGTCGTCCAGTTACATAACATTAATGAGAACGACGGAACATTTTGCTTTCCGACAAAATATCATTCAAGTTTTTTTATGCCGCATTAATCTCTAAAGCACATCTTTATTTTAAATTCTTGTATTTATAATAAGTGTTTAAAATGTATAAATCTCTTTTTAACAAAAATTCGCATCAATTTGATATAAAGTTTAACTACATAATATATAATTTCCAAAGAATATGTATTTTCTTCTAGATCCCGCAGTCGTCCTTTTCGTTGCGATACAATTTTAACTTCTCGTATTCACCAAGAGGGTTAAGATACAATCGCCACTCGACCTCGTCCCAGAGAAATTCTCTCCCGAAACTCTCCGATCGCACGTACGATCTTGAAGTGCAATCTCCTTAAACCTACAGGGGATTCCGTCTAATCCCAGAGTCCATCAATGTCCTCGTTCTGCGACAAAGTGGCTTAAGACGAGGAGCGGATCGCTCAGTATAGGCGAGACGGTATTAAAAATCACGGGGTGTTCGATCAATTCAAAGATGCTCCAGGGAGAGAGAAAGAAAAAAGGAAACGACTTTTTTTTTTTTTTTTTTTAATAAAATCCGTAAAGATCTCGGCGCAGAGATCGTACGGTAAACTTTTGTTCTCTTTGGCCGGCCAGAAAGGGTTGTGACGTCATCTCCCTTCCTGATATAATCCGCGTATGTCCGAAGAGGAAAAAAAGAAATAAGGAAACGGTAAAGGATTCGTTGAAGAAGAAGAAGAAGAAGAAGAAGAAAGAGTTCCCGAATCGACAGACGTTCATTACGCTAACAAAATGCATATTCGTCATGCCTTGCACCTTTTAAATGGCCACTTACTTCACCAGATGATAAGCTTGCTCTCTTTTTTCGCGAATGCATCGTTCTTGTCTTCTCAGCGACCTGATATTTTCCGTGGCCCATCGACTTTATTCGTTGAATGAAAATTTTTACTAATTTTTGTAAGGTCTCATGTTTGAATTCATTAACATTAAAATGTTTTTAAAAATTTTCTCCCAATTAGAAGATACGTCTTATAATTGGTAAGGTCACTTCGTGTTTTAATTTTTCAACATTTAAACTTGAATTTCGCTCTAAAAATATATAATCTTCAAATTAAAGTTTTCTTCAGCTCCTATTATCTGGAGAGTCCAATAATTGCTTTGAAAATTATATCCATTACGGATCTTCATTATAAACTTGCGTTGATAATATTTTTGTAATTTTGTAAATTTATATATCTTTCTCCCTTCTGATTTTCCATCAAGGGAAAGTCTCCTCGCGCTTCTTTCCATTTCTGATTATTAATCACTTCGTGTTATTAACACTGAAATTTGAATTTTTCTGAAGATAGTCATCAAATTAAAAAATGTTCTTACGGTCTTATTTTAATTTTTCAACATTTAAACTTGAATTTCGCTCTAAAAATAAATAATCTTCAAATTAAAGTTTTCTTCAGCTCCTATTATCTGGAGAGTCCAATAATTGCTTTGAAAATTATATCCATTACGGATCTTCATTATAAACTTGCGTTGATAATATTTTTGTAATTTTGTAAATTTATATATCTTTCTCCCTTCTGATTTTCCATCAAGGGAAAGTCTCCTCGCGCTTCTTTCCATTTCTGATTATTAATCACTTCGTGTTATTAACACTGAAATTTGAATTTTTCTGAAGATAGTCATCAAATTAAAAAATGTTCTTACGGTCTTATTTTAATTTTTCAACATTTAAACTTGAATTTCGCTCTAAAAATATATAATCTTCAAATTAAAGTTTTCTTCAGCTCCTATTATCTGGAGAGTCCATCAATTGCTTTGAAAATTATATCCATTACGGATCTTCATTATAAACTTGCGTTGATAATATTTTTGTAATTTTGTAAATTTATATATCTTTCTCCCTTCTGATTTTCATCAAGGGAAAGTCTCCTCGCGCTTCTTTCCATTTCTGATTATTAATCACTTCGTGTTATTAACACTGAAATTTGAATTTTTCTGAAGATAGTCATCAAATTAAAAAATGTTCTTACGGTCTTATTTTAATTTTTCAACATTTAAACTTGAATTTCGCTCTAAAAATAAATAATCTTCAAATTAAAGTTTTCTTCAGCTCCTATTATCTGGAGAGTCCATCAATTGCTTTGAAAATTATATCCATTACGAATTTTCATTATAAACTTGCGTTGATAATATTTTTGTAATTTTGTAAATTTATATATCTTTCTCCCTTCTGATTTTCCATCAAGGGAAAGTCTCCTCGCGCTTCTTTCCATTTCTGATTATTAATCACTTCGTATTATTAACACTGAAATTTGAATTTTTCTGAAGATAGTCATCAAATTAAAAAATGTTCTTAAGGTCTTATTTTAATTTTTCAACATTTAAACTTGAATTTCGCTCTAAAAATATATAATCTTCAAATTAAAGTTTTCTTCAGCTCCTATTATCTGGAGAGTCCATCAATTGCTTTGAAAATTATATCCATTACGGATCTTCATTATAAACTTGCGTTGATAATATTTTTGTAATTTTGTAAATTTATATATCTTTCTCCCTTCTGATTTTCCATCAAGGGAAAGTCTCCTCGCGCTTCTTTCCATTTCTGATTATTAATCACTTCGTGTTATTAACACTGAAATTTGAATTTTTCTGAAGATAGTCATCAAATTAAAAAATGTTCTTACGGTCTTATTTTAATTTTTCAACATTTAAACTTGAATTTCGCTCTAAAAATAAATAATCTTCAAATTAAAGTTTTCTTCAGCTCCTATTATCTGGAGAGTCCATCAATTGCTTTGAAAATTATATCCATTACGAATCTTCATTATAAAATTGCGTTGATAATATTTTTGTAATTTTGTAAATTTATATATCTTTCTCCCTTCTGATTTCCCATCAAGGGAAAGTCTCCTCGCGCTTCTTTCCATTTCTGATTATTAATCACTTCGTGTTATTAACACTGAAAGTTGAATTTTTCTGAAGATAGTCATCAAATTAAAAAATGTTCTTACGGTCTTATTACACGGGGAGTCCAATTACATCTCATTGATCGAAGGTGCAAGTTAGCGGCACCGTGGTCGAACGATCGATGTAACATAATTAGCAAGCGATGCACGCCGCAAATGAGAACGTGCGACACGCTGCGTGTAATTGGCAAATTGTGGCACATGCGGCAACACGATGGTCCGTAGTAATAACCAGAATTTTCGTTCTTGCGCAACGAATTTACGGCGTAATGGCGACGTCTTTCTGCTTCCTATGTACGATTAAAAGTTTCCTGAAGGGGTGATAAGCTTTTTTAATTTTCCACCCTATCAAGAAAAGTGAAAAGCGTTTACCGATACGTTTACTGTTTTTCTTCAAACTTTTTCTTCAGTTAAATGGAAGAAGTCAGCGTTTCTTTTTTTATTAAATTAAATTTTGAAATAATTAAAAAAAATTTTTTTTAATACAATGATAGAATAATGTAATATTTTGTGAAAAATAAAAAATCATCGCAATTTATATTTTCAATACAATGTAACATTGAAATTAAAAGTTAAAAAGTTGTCAAACTCTCTTCATGCTTGAAATTAATTAAAGAATAATATTTTATTATATGTCCGAGATTCAATTGACAAATACTTTCAGTTCTAATCGCTTAAATTTTCAATGTAAAAATAATTGAATCAACTAAATAATTCCATTCTCAAACTGCTAATTTATTTTTTGGAATATTCACCGCAATGAATCAATGAAGATAAGTAAATAATATCAAGTGATAATAAAGCTATTCAATTTTGCAATGCAGAGTTTAATTAAAAGTTACAGTTACAAAAATTGACACGTCCTGTTTTGCAGCCCACACGCGAATGAATAATTTAACCCCTCGCGCGATTAATAAGCGTCAGATGTATCGATATAAGTACCAATATTCTGTAATGCCACATGCGATTGTGAGGTTTTATTTATTCGTGACATTTCGGCAATTAGGCAGTTCTAAATTATTTTACGCAATACAACGCGATAACACATAATACATTTCCGCGACTCGACTATATTATTTTACTATATTTAATATAAATTTTGGTAATTTTTACCAAGCCAGATTTTTTGTTCACTGTACAAAAGTGACAAAGTAAGACAAAAGATATTTCTATAGTTTTATTACAGACAAATATTTTTCGCTTTCGTACGAATTTTAAGTGCTGCTTGTCAATCGTGCGGTAAATTTTTTCCTGAAAATTCGAATGATAAATTCCATATTGACAGCTTAGAAACGATTGATTGAGAGCAAGTAAAAGAATAAAAATTTGGAAAATGAAATACGTAAAAGATGGATATTAAAAAAATTAAAAATATATATATGTATGTGTATAACGCGATTCATAGTTTATATTTAAAATTATAAAAAATAATATAACGTAATCCAAGCGTGTAATTTAATTTGTAATAAAAAGCTGGTACATTAATTTTAAATCATATCATATCTCATTTTAAAATTCATAATCAATTTTTCGAGCAGACAATCTGGGATTCTGCACAAATTACACATTCATTGAAAAAGCTTAAATTAATATAAATAAGCTTTGAATTAAATTTATTATAATTCTTATATAATTTTTCTCTAATTATATAATTTTTCTATAATTCCACAGAGATTTAACCGAAACATCTCTCTATAAAATTGTGACCAGCTGAACACTCACTTATCCTACATCTTTGGATTCTTTGTAATATAAATTGCGATTAAAGATACGGATCAATCGGGCACGCGAGGAATAATGCCTGCAAAATTTGTCGGAGCAATTTAGGGGATTATACGCGCTATGCGTACTTTGAAAATTAGGATGAACTGTCGCGTGTCGAGACTGGAGCAATTCTATCGGTTATCTCCGCCTCATATCATATCGTACAAAGTGTCGCACATCGATGCCGGCCGACAAATTGCGAAACGCAGTTACTCGCTGCGTGTAACAATTTCTCGGTTCATCGTGGGTGTCCGTTCGTTAGTAATTCCTTGGCCCCTGCTTGCGATCTTTCCTCTTCCTCCGCATTTGGAAGCGGTCTGTATCTGGCCGCGGTGACGTCACGTTTCTTCTTTTTCGTCTGATTTTTTTCCTTTTTTTTTTTTTTTCTGCGTCCCATTCGAACATATGTTACGCGACGAACAATCGTCGTTCGAATAGGGAATCGAGAATGTGAATAACGTCTGCTGTCTCTCATCAGCGTTTTTCAATCCTTTCATCCCGACCCAATTAAAGAGATATTCCTTTTTTCTTATTTCTAATAAGCGCGCGTATAATTGTAGAGACATTTGTAATTTTCGAGTGGACGAATGGAGTATTAAATCGATATTTTCAAACACCCAAGTTATTTGACAGATAAAAAATTTGTGAATAAAACTTATGAAACTGTGTAATATTAAATTTAATTGGTATCTTTATACATTTAGAAAAAGAAAATTTTAAAATAATTACACACGAAATTTGACACATGCGTGTCAAACTTTTTTGTGAATTCATATTGCTATTCTATCCTCAATTTGTGAGTTATTAAAGTGATTTTATTTGTGATTTTGGAATATGGAGAATAGAATATTAAATCGATATTTTCAAGACACCCAAGTTATTTGACAAATTTTAAAAAATATGAATTAAACTTATAAAACTGTCTAATATTAAATTTAATTGGTATCTTTATAGATTTAGAAAAAGAGAAATCTATTTTTGACATTTTAATAAAATAACGACTGCACACGAAATTGGACATATGTATGTCAAACTTTTTTGTGAATTCATATTGCTATTCTATCTGAAAAAAAATTCAGTTTTTTAAAAATTTGATTAAATAAAACGAAAAAATCTTATATAGCAATGTTTCTTAAATTTTTATGGTAATTATTCATTATATAATTTTATATAATTTTCTCGATCTGTTCTTAATAGTGAGATTAAATTAGCGATAGTCTAAGAATAGCAAGTGAGTAATTCTTGTAGTGAATTTTCTATATCACAAAAAAATTTTATGATATATAAATTACACCACGATATTTTGTCTATTAGTTTTAATGAATTTATAAGCATGATAAAATAAAGTTTAGAGTTTGTAGTTATAAAGTTACAGTTTTTCACTTACCTTATCATTACGTGTTATTTATATGTAAATTGTTGAAATAAGATTCTTTTTGCAGATATTCATATTAGTATTTATCCATTAAATCAATTGTTACTTTATTAAAACGCTTATCGCGTCTAACGAATCTCCGTATCGTGTCGCGAACTTTAATTAAAATATGAAGCTGTCGTCGCTTAGAAAGAAACTAATTATCGTTGTAATTGATTTAGCAGTCGCATGCATATATATTAAAAATATACGGATATAATTATTGCATTAGCTTCAATTAAATTGTATCAAGTTCAACATTTAAATTTCAACATTATCTAACATCAAATCGTATATTAAAGTTCTTTTTATATTTCATGAATTTTAATATTCATTAATAAACTAAATTCTTTTAACATGAAAATTTCCAGATTGAAATGACATAAAAAATAAAAATTTCAATTATTAAATTACCTTTTAAATTAAATCGTATGTTGAAATGTTTGTTTTATAAATTATCAGTGATACTGCAAAATGAAGAGGCGCGCTCGCGCATAAAATGACGTCATGATAAAAAAATAAATTTACTCACTCGATGCCCTTTCTCGCCGGTACCCCCATATTCTCCCCCAGCCCCCTTTTCGCCCTTGGGCCCGAGGGGTCCATCGGGTCCGATGTCACCCGGGAGCCCTTCTGTTCCTTGGGGTCCAGTTATTCCAAGAAATCCTGGCTGCCCTTTTACTCCGGTACAATTGCATTTGTACGAGTCCTTGCATATCTGAAACATATATAAAAGCTTTCGTTAGAAAATTCCTTGTTAAGAATTCGTTATATTAATTTTTCCTCAGGATCGATATAATAATGACCTAAATATGGATTTCACTTTAGAAGTGTTTTACTATGTATATAAGCCACGATCAAACCGAGAATCGAGATTTATGAAATTATATTCATCATATGTATGGATAAAGTCGCGGAAAATGGAAGCTCCTGGAAAAGCTTCGTCGAAATTAATATTTCTAATTTCATGCTCGAAAATACTGTTTTATTAACGGGAAATGTATGCCGAGTGCTAACAAAGAAAACGTTATATTACATAACATGATAAATTGCATTTATCTGGGATGGAAATAAAATATATCTGCAACGGATCTCGTCGCTGAGGGTCGCGATAAAAATTGATTAAAAACGGCTTTGTTATACCGTTAAAAAAATCAGAATCGAGGACAGGGACTTTGCTGAAGAGGAAGAGCACACTGATTGCTTCGCCAAAGGCGCAGAGCGATTGAGATTTAAAGCGACGAGAGATGAAAGTTATAAACATGCACGCTATGTTTCTCACATACCCTCTTTCTCCTTATTTTCTTCGTGATATCGAAATTAATATTACGATTTAACTGTGATTTTTAATTTTTAGAAATTTATCGATCTCTTCTTCAAACCTCTCTTAAATATTATGAGGCTTGTACAGAGTGAATTATTTTAATAATTATTAATATATAATATAAAGCTCGTACAAATTGAAAATGTTAGGCTCTTTTTTTATAGACGAGCAAATAAACGTTGTTTAAATTAAAAATTAAAACAATTTATTTGAATTAATTTAATTTTAATAACTAAATATACTTTGAAAATATGCAATTTTATTTTTGGAATAAAAGTTCTGTATCGTAGAGAAAGATGTGTAATAGTAATCCTAATTTAAACTTTGTGACGTCTATCTAAGATTATTTAAAGATTATTAAAGGTCAACCTAATTTTTCAGAAATGGAACTACTTTAATTTTTTCATGAAAATTGATTCCTCGACAATATTCGGTATAAAAGGTTCGTGAATAGTTTACGAGATAATTTTTATTTTAGGTAATTTGATATAAAATATATCTCATAAAATATTGATCTTATCCCAATATTTTTATACACAAATGAGAGGAATCGAGTGATATAAAGAGAACATAATAATAGTTAAAAAAATGCAGGTAATTGTAAATTATATATTTGTATATAATTAATTCAATATATATTCCTTAAATATAGCTTCATTTTGTAGAGCTCGATTTACCCAGTTTTGACGGATAAATTATTTATCGTGCGGGCAAAGTATGGTTCTTGAGGCTTGTTTTTTTTGTTTAAAATTTCGGATATCGAGAGATTTTTTTTCGATGGCGGAGATTTAATATCGCGATAATCCCGCGATATCTACGCCAGTGAGTTACGAAGGCCGCGCTCTATTTGAATAACGTGGAAGAGGACGAAAACGGAATCGTGCTTCCACACATTTGCCTTGTAGATGAAAGTTCTGCGCTTGTGTCAACGACGCACTCTAGGACCGACCAGACTTTTCAGAGAACCTTCGTAACACCGTACTCTCTCCGTCGGGGCATCATTGTTTCTCTCGTTCATCTCGTTTCCTTTTCCTCGCTTATCCGCGATCTTCCTGCACGTGCCCCGTTTCTGTTCTTCAGCTTTTAACACCTTATCGTTTTGTCTCGGAATACGACGCCTTTTTTTCAAGACTCAGGGATTATCGCACGGATAACGAGCAAAAACTGAATATAGTTGACGAATTTCTGTTAAATTTAACAGATATCGCATGTCCCAAACGGTCCACAGAAATTTTTCTGTTAATTTAACATAATATGGATGCGTTAATGGAGACACAAATATTGTGTTAATATTTTAACACAAAATAAATGCAAAATTTCAAGTAATTTAATATAATTTTTGTGTAAAATTAATATAGTTTTAATTTAAAAATTAATTTAGATTTTATCATCCCCACTTATATTATAAAATAAAAAATCAACATTTTTTTCTGTACATTTTTATTGTGTAAAATTAAAAATAGATGCACATTATGTTATTTTTCCATTTTTTTCAGTCGTTTTAATAATTTAACATTTAAGTTCATTTAACAGAACAGTAATATGTTAAATTAACACATGAATGTGTTAAATATTTAACACGAAAATTTTAACGGCGACCGTTTTTAACAAGAATACACACATTTTTTTACTGTAAATGAATAATAATAACGGCCGAAAGATTATATCGTTATTGGCTTGAAAAAATAATATACATTAAAAAAATGTTTTTTGATTATATATTAAAATTATATATAATTTTAGAACGCTATTTATCTTTATGGTTATAATTGATTCGTTAAACAAATTTATATAATTGCAAAAATTCATATACGGTGTGATAAACGTGTTCTCTTGAGAGACTTTTTGAGCTTTAAAAGCTCGCTGGAATCTCAATGCTATCGTTACTTATGCAATGATATAACCGCTGCTGCATAATCTCAATGTCGTCATTACGTTATTTGTGAAGAGCTATGTCGTTCTACTTAAATATCGCGGCAGAGAAGATTTGAAAATGTGTGCGGCTCCAAATATTGCGACGAAATAATGTAAGAATGACCAAAGTAATTTCTTTCCATTTTTATTTATTCTAGAAAAAAAAAAAATATATATATATATGCATATTCCTCTTATCGCGTTAAACTCATTCTGCTAAAAATGAAATAATAACTCATTCTTAATTCTTTGCACTTAAAAATGTATTCTTCTTTCATACAATTACTGAGCTATGTACTTTCATATAAGATAAAATTTCAATGAATAATCTTACTCTGTTAGAGACTATTTTCTCGATAGTCTAATTTTTATAAATATTAAACGACAGACAGATTATCTCTTTAATGAATACCGACGCGAAAATTATCTAAATTTGCGGTGTCGGTGCTACTTAGCGAAGCAGTCAACGTGTGCGCATATTACCCCTGTAATATCAATATCGCGTCGTCAACGTAATTCATGCAATTAACTTAAGTGCGTGGGATCGCTTAACGCGTCTTCTCCTGGCAATCTCGGCGAATGCAAGTTGATTCCGCGTCTTCTCATTCTCTCTCTCTCTCTCTCTCGGTTTTCTCATCGAGCGACTTTATTTCTCCTCTTTCTCCCTCGTCAGAGAAGAGTCACATTTCTTTCTCAGAATGTGTGTGTGTGTGTAATATAAAAATAAAATAATATTTTCTTTTTTTAAATAATTCAAAATTATTGAATAATAAGAAATACCTAAAAATTAATTAATAAATATAATTCTTTTTATTTCTCCCTCGTCAGAGAAGAGTCACATTTCTTTCTCAGACTACGTGTGTGTAATATAAAAATAAAATTAAAACACACACATTATTTTCTTTTTTCTTTTAACATAATTCAAAATTAATAAATAATAAGAAATACCTCTAGAAATTTAATAAATATAATTTTTTTATTTCTCCTCTTTCTCCCTCGAAGAGTCACATTTCTTTCTCAAACTGTGTGTGTGTAATATATAAAAATAAAATTTAAAAAATTCTTTTCTTTTTTTTTAAATAATAAAAATTATAAAATAATAAAAGCTTAGCTGAAAATGATCAATAAATTTTGATCCATAAATAAACCGTTATCTGGCGTCTCGCGAGTCATCAGCGTCGTATATATGCATTCGATTGCACACGATCTCGTCGCATAACGATATCCTACCAAATATGTGTAACGCAGGCGCCTCTCCCTGTTTCCACGCATCGACATACATGACGTAACCCCAGCATCAGCCCCGAGGAGGAATCCTCGCGCGGCCACGCCGCGTGACATAATTTCGCGATTACGCGCGCGAGAGGGCGATCTGTCAGGAATTATGCCTCGTTTATGCGTTGTGATACGCGTTCCACCGAGAAGACGAATGTTTCGCGAAGATTTCGCGGAATAACTTGTGCATCTCATTAATGTCAAATATCTCGTACATCTGAGTACATGTACAATCGCTCTTGTTTTCTCATTCCTAAGTTTATTCATACATTTTTCACGATAGAAAAATATTCGAGAGCAATTTGTTCATCGGGTGATTTAAGCGGTTTACTTTTTCTATTTTAGGCTAAAATAATATCGCAAGAAAATTAAATTCGTTTACTCCTTTTATTTATTCTAGATATTTTTTAAATAAATTAATGATTTTTATGTAAAGATTTTGTGGAATAACTTGTGCATCTTTTATTCCAAAATCTCTTATACATCCAACAATAAGTAATAGAATTTTTCATTATATGAAAATATTTTAAATATAAAATATTCTAAGGAAATTTTTTATAAAGCAATTTAAAATAAACGTTTTGCATATTCAAATTTAGACTAAAATAATATCGCACGAAAAACAATTAAATGACTTATGATTCTTGTTGTTAATTAAAGAAATTTTTATACTAAATTTGAGAGCAAATGGAGAGATAATTCAATTTATAAAACTCTTCTTAAGAAAAGATCGCGCGCAGAGTAATATTTAAGTTAATTGTAAGACAGATTAGCGTCAAGTTGTAGATTAGGCTAGTGTCAGAATGGTCAAGGTCTCCCCTGATATATTCTTCTTTATTATCATGAAAAAAAAAAAAAAAAAAAAAAAGAATATTTATATCGAAGTCCTTTTTGATAAAAAAAAAATGCGTTCGCGAAGCATGATACTTCTGAAATTTGTGTCGCTCCATTTATGGACTGCTCCGTATATTACTTCAGCATTAATTTAATATGAAGAAATGGGGATAAATCCGAGGCTCTTTCAAATTGAATTTGTTTAAAATCGTTCGTTGCGCAAATAAACCTAAATACACGTAAAGGATTATGAAAAGCTTATCCCATATGGTTCCGTTTACGAAAACCGACTGGCATAATCATCATAGCTAAAGGCTGCGACTAGTTTAAGTACACGAAGTATAAGTACACGAAGCCTCCTCTCTTCATCACGTACACGTGCTCGATGAAAAAGAGCTAAGTACAGCCCCAAACGTTTTCGACGAATAGCGGACGTTTATGCGAGCCGCCATACCAAATATTTAGGCTTCGGAGGCTGTGGAGGTTCGTGAACCTCGATTCCAAATTTACACCATTACGATACACGTTCTCCTATTACATCGAGATTTAATGCCGCATCCATATGTAAAAGTTTTGCTCATCGATCGATTTTCTTTCAGGTTTTTATTGATTTTGGAGATGAAGAATTAAATAATAGAGTGATTCTCTTTTCTTTTAATTTTCAATATTTTTATTTCATATGTAGCTGCAAAATAATTTTGCAAATTATATACCTTTTCTTAAAAACAATGTGTTTTTTCCAGCAATTAATTTCTCTTGTTATTTTGTGCATAAGAGATAAGATAATCGAAAATTCAATATTTTACGAGACATTTTATTCAAAATTATGTCACGTTAAAATATCTCGTAAATCATTCAATTTCTGGCCATCTCACCCTTATATAATTTCTTATGTCGAATATTACGAGAAAACAATTTACAAAAAAATTAAGATTATCAACTTTGTTCTCCTTCAAAACCTTTTAAATATTTTTTTCGTGATAGCCATAATTTTATAGCAATATTAATTAGAAAATGTATTTGTTGAAAATAAACATTTTCCAAGCCATCGATAAATTGATTTCGAGATGGCGATAATTTTTACGGTTCACCGTCACCAGGAAGTGCTTGCAAAGGTAAAGGCGTTTATTCAGGACTATCCAATACGTGCGTCTCGACTGCATTCTCGATTAGTTGTAGCTCGCCAACGTCGACGCCCTTGCAGCAATTGTACGTTAGCGCCACGATAACGATAATGCACACACTTTGAACCTTTGCTCCGCCATGAAATGGCTTGCCTTTGCTAAATGGCTCACTTGAATTCGTCAGAATCAACAGGTGCATTCGAACAGAACGAAAATAAGCGGTATTAGAAGATACGCGCCACTTCCGCGAAAAGTTCTTTTGAACAGCGACTGCGTATATTTTCTCCTATCTAATTTACATTCGCGATTTATGGGCGAGAAATTAGATCCCCCTTTCCTTGATTTCTTATATCTGATTAAAATATATTGTAAATTGATAGATTCAATTAGTGACTAAAAATTCAGAGACCGAAGAAGAAAAATAAAATAAATAAAATAAAATAAAATTAATTAAAATAAAAATAAATGAAGATAAATTATCTGTTACACGCCTGCTGATTTATTGCACGAAAGTCAAACGGTCGCGTACAAAAAGTATCTCTCGACGTGAGATTAAGTATGAAGATCGGTATAATTAAAACGAAATGCAAGACGTGAAATCGTGGCGCAACTCGGGACACCTCGACATTAAATTACGGTCGCGTTTAACCGCGTAATACTTCGGCGAGACGAATCGAATATATAGCTCATCTCACCCGGTTGCTTTTAAGTACAAGAGAGCCCCCGAGTGGAGGTCCTCGACTCGCTCAGGTTCGACCGGTTCATTTCGCGATATCTTCGTGATATCGACGAGACGCCAAACTTTCTCGCCGAGTTGCACCGCATTAATCGTATGCGGGAATGTACTCGACATGCTCTCCCGCAGATTTTCAATCGCACTTATTTCGAGTTACTGTAATCTAGATTCGTGTACGATGCGTGGGATTTACGGTTAAATCGGTGTAAATAGAGAGAAAAAGAGAGCTCGTCTCCTGCACCGTCGCGAAGAGAAATTGTTTTTCAAGATTTCCTTATTTATTTATTATGCGCATTTTTTTCAAAGTACTATTGCAAACTTAAAAAATTACCTATGTCTCTTTATATCGAAGAACAATATAAATTTTATTTTAAAATTTAGCAAACTGGAACCTGTATTGTATAAATATGGTAATATTATAAATTGCAATGGTATAGTAATTATGAAATTTAATGATAGGAATATCTCTATAGTAAATGTCAGATTTCATACATTATTCTATATATTCATTCGTGCATTTTTTTCAAAGTACTATTGCAAACTTAAAAAATTACCTATGTCTCTTTATATCAAAGAACCATATAAATTTTATTTTAAAATTTAGCAAACTGGAACCTGTATTGTATAAATATGGTAATATTATAAATTACAATGGTATAGTAATTATGAAATTTAATGATAGAAATATCCCTATGGTAAATGCCAGATTTCACATACATTATCCTATATATATTCAATTCCTCCTACATTATCGCGAAGAAAAATTGTCTTTCAAGATTTTTTATTTACTTATTATGCGCGTTTTTTTAATTTATTGCAAACTTAAAAAAATACCTATGTCTTTTTATAGAACCATATACATTTTCAAAGAACCATATAAATTTAATTTTAAAATCTAGCAAACTGAAGCCTGTATTGTATAAATATGGTAATCTTATAAATTGTTGCAAATTGGAGTTTAGTAATTATGAAATTTAATGATACAAATATCCCTATGGTAAATGCCAGATTTCATACATTATCCTATATATATTCAATTCCTCCTACACTATCGCGAAGAAAAATTGTCTTTCAAGATTTATTTTTAAAATCTAGCAAACTGGAACCTGTATTGTATAAATATGGTAATATTATAAATTGCAATGGTATAGTAATTATGAAATTTAATGATAGAAATATCCCTATGGTAAATGCCAGATTTCACATACATTATCCTATATATATTCAATTCCTCCTACACTATCGCGAAGAAAAACTGTCTTTCAAGATTTTTTTATTTACTTATTATGCGCGTTTTTTAAGTATTATTTGCAAACTTAAAAAAATACCTATGTCTTTTTATAGAACCATATAAATTTAGAACCATATACATTTTCAAAGAACCATATAAATTTAATTTTAAAATCTAGCAAACTGAAGCCTGTATTGTATAAATATGTTAATCTTATAAATTGTTGCAAATTGGAGTTTAGTAATTATGAAATTTAATGATAGAAATATCCCTATGGTAAATGCCAGATTTCATACATTATCCTATATATATTCAATTCCTCCTACACTATCGCGAAGAAAAACTGTCTTTCAAGATTTTTTTATTTACTTATTATGCGCGTTTTTTAAGTATTATTTGCAAACTTAAAAAAATACCTATGTCTCTTTATAGAACCATATACATTTTCAAAGAACCATATAAATTTAATTTTAAAATCTAGCAAACTGAAGCCTGTATTGTATAAATATGTTAATCTTATAAATTGTTGCAAATTGGAGTTTAGTAATTATAAAATTTAATGATAGAAATATCCCTATAGTAAATGGCAGATTTCGAAACGAGAAGGCGAGACTCATCGTCTCTTCGGTCTCTTCGGACGGTTTATGCGATGCCGATGCAAGAATCGGCGAGGGATCCTGAGTGGGGACCAGCTCCACGGAATCTGCATAACATGCAGTAATATTAAGCGGACTTGGCCGGATGACATCGCCGTCCTCAGGAAGATACGTCGCCTTTCTCACATCGTTCCTTCTCTCTTCGTTCACCTTGCGTTCTCCATCTCTTTCTCGACTCCCTGGTCTTTCCCTCTTTTTTCCCTCAACCCATACGCCATATCCCTTTCTCTCTCTTTCCCTCTCCTTCGTTCGTAATAACTCTCCGACGCATTTTTTCTCTTCGCATCGATCTCCACCGCCTCTTTAGCCCCGGTCCACCTTCTTTTCTCTCGACGTGTCTCGGATCGTTGCTCCAGGAGAGACTGTCGCGCGCAGAAATATTTAAAGACTCGAGAGACGGACGCCACCGTCGAAAATCAATTCAGGAACCGGAGGAGTTATTAAGTCTCCTTTTTAGCCGCGCTTTTTTCCACCTTTCCTCCTTTCGCGCTTAAGACGGAATTAGCGCGAAAGAAGATGACGGTGAGAGAAGAAGGCGGAAGAAGAAATAAATGATGGGAACCTAGAAACGCGGGTAATTACGTAGATAAATCTCCTCGGCGAAGTCAACTCTCATTATTCTGGATTAAAATGTCTTGCAATCGAGGGGACATATTCTAACAATTTTTATTCCCATTTCTTTAATTAATTAAATTCATTATATGACGTGTTTGCGCTGTTCGAGAAAATTGCGTATAGTACGAGAGTTGGATATCGAGATATGGGACGTATGTACAGAGAGAGAATTTTCTCTTAGAATTTACCCTAAAAATCATGCTAATCGTGGGATAATATGGTGTTGGAAGAATTTTCTAAGAGTTTCTCTGATTTTAATATTTACCACAATAAAAAATATTAATATGTACATAGTAAAATTAATCGAGTGTATTTTATATCTTATTGTGATAGATATTAATATTTTTATTGTGGTAAATATATTAATCAGAAACTCTTATAAAATTTATATTGTCCCAGGATTACCATGATTTTGAGGGTAAATTCTACGAGAAAATTTTCTCTGTACTATTTTGCGCGCGATTATTTTCTCGCTTCAACATCGGAGGATCATCGAGACGTACCTACGGACTTAGGTCAGCTTATGGTCGTAATCATGCGTCTCGTTCGTCGAAGTGTCAGTGTGACTCGCGCAAGTGTTGACCCCATAAAGGACCACGTGTCGTCGTGTGTGAGTGCATGGGCGCCCGCAATAAGGGGCTTAATCGACGCCTCATTTCAGATAATGACGAGAATTGCGAACCCTGGTATCAGTGGAATACTAATGAAAATAAAATAATTAAGAGAGAAAGCGTGACCGTAATTACAAATACAGACAATTAAAAAGAAGCTGCTTTACTAGGTTTAAAAAAATCCTGCAATCATTAAAGCTGCGGCGTATTTGAATTAAAACTGTCTATAAAGATTGAACACCTTTATTGAAAAAAAAAATAATAAAATAAAAATATATTAATATTAAATATATTTTAATAATAAAATAAAATATATTTTTATTTTATTCTATGCTATTTATTTTATCGTATAGTATTTTTTATTAGTAAGAATAATGTCGCATATGTACTATTATATAGCATAATTTTATGATTGGTTTCTTACTCTTTAATTTCTTATTACAGCCACAATATTTCTCGCAACGTCATATCGCACGAGGAAAAAACTTTCTTCGGACGCCCATGTATATCGACCCCTTTGCGGTTAAACGAGATGAACCAGAGATGCTTCGCAGCATCCTTGAAGGATCGATCGAGAGTCCCTAGGAGTATCGAGAATTCGTGGTTGAGCCGCGAGCGTTGATCTCACTATCGATATCGCGCAAAACGGTATTATCTCGTGCGATCCTCCTTGAAAACTGCAGAGATCTGCTCGGAATACATATTTCGAGAGAACGTGCGCAAGAAGCCTCGAATTCGAAAATTGCGAATAAGTATTAAATCATTTTTCTCTCTCACAATCTCTATGGAAATATATACTTCGTAATAATTCTCGCATGAAAATGAAAAATTTTCATCTTCTTGTCAAACAGATATATACATATTTTACTATTAAATTTTAGAATTATTCCTGTATCAATCTGGAGAGAAATTGGAATAAACACTTTCTATGGATATCGTGTGATTTAATAATTGTTTTGTAATATATACGATATACATATATTGCATAGATCGTGTTGCTCGTGAGATTTTGTCGGAAATATACACTTTCATAATAATTTAATTTATATTATATATAATTTATATAATTTATATTTATATATAAAATTTATATATTGACACGACAAATCGTCGCAATTTCTGGCCACATAAATGAACACATGTTCGCATGTAGTATGAAAAAATTTAAATTCATCATTGATTTCAGTTCATTAAAAAAATTCGTCGAAGAATGTAAATGAACATCGCCCCAAGATGGGAGCAGCATCGTTCCATTTTATTTATATTTCGAGCGTCTTTTTTTATACCTTGAGAAACCGTGTCGCGTTTAATTACGTTGTGCAATGAGCCTTGCATAATATTTTGTGTATAACGGGATCTTTGTCCACAAACGGCCCAATAATGTTTGCTCAACTTGAGTAAAATATTACAATTTTTTTTACGTACGAAGATCGTATATTAATTAGTGGAATTAACTGCAATAAAATTGTAATTGTACTGCCAATTTGCAGGAGTGATTAAATTCGCTTGTCACACGACAAATAAAAACATTATTTTCATTTTACGCGGTAAATTTATAGCATTAGATTAAAAGGATTGAATTATTTTTTTTATAGAATTTGAATCATCGTAAATTTAAAAAAGTCGAATTTTTCATAGATATAAAGAAATATTTAATTATATTTTTTTTATTGCACGGTTTTTGCGTACAAAAGTTGTTTTTCTTTATATCAAACTATAATAAACGACCCTGATATTGAAAATAATGGTAAAAAAATTGTATAATCGAGGGTGTGGGATGAGTTTGCCGCACAACGTGAGAGATGGGACACTGTCAATGATTTATGATCTTCGGAGTTAACGAATACTATGCGATGCATGCACCATGGTATGAAATTTTTTGTGACTCTTCTCTGTCGTGAAGTATTGATGATGACGTGAAAGCTCGTAATTTAGTTCAGCGACAGAGAACGTTGTAAATATATTTAATTGTATTACTTGTAAACGAAAAATCTTATTTCACAAAAATTGAAAAATATTCTCTTTTCGTATATAGTAGAAACTACAAATCATCACTTAAACTCTTTGAACTCTTATAAACACATTTTGCCATTAATCTAAAAAAATTCATCTAACATTATCAATAAAATATTACTTTATTATAAATAATTAATGAGAGCAACAATTTATAATCTGAAATTCATATTAATATATTATATCAACAGGCGTAATTAAATTATACGAATTATATTAGCGTTATGTGGACCAAGAGGAATCTTTTTTGAACTATATAGAAAATATTTTAATAACTTCTAATGTAAAGAAATATAAAAAATTAAACTGTAAAAGCTTATATAAAAAAAAATCCTTCCATATAAGAATAATTTGGTTCAAGTACGTGTATAAGTAGGTTCAAGGAAACATATACGACTTAGGCTAGTGTCATAATTAGTAAATTAATCAGAATTGAGGAAAATATATCAACATTGAGCGTCAAATCATAATAAAACGTTGAGGAATCGCGATCTCTCGGTATTATCTTCCGCTATTTTTGTGACATCAGACGTTAAAATAGATCGCGTCATAATATCGCGGAGATCCGCGGATGAAGAGCAAGGTTTTCCTCGCATTACACGTTGCGTAAATGGATTGTAAGCACTTAGCGTCCAATTTTATAATCGATCGCGCACGCGTTTCCCCATCGCGCGTGTCAAATGTCAGATTTTAGCGTACTCGCCTAATAAATCCCGCGTTATTAATCGCGACGCGGCCGATCTTCGGCGTCTTCGTCGCCGACCCTTGACCCTAGCGTGATTTCGAAAGTGCAATAATTTATCGAGCCTATGATCCGATTCAGGGCCGTTGGGATTGTTAGCCGCGTCAGCAAGTCGATGTCGACTATTTTTTTTTTTTTTTAGTCGATTTACACACCCGATTAACATCTAAAAATATATGCTTGTTTATGTATATATGTGGCAATTATATAATTAGAACTATTGCGAAGAAATATTATGTAGATAAATTATGCAAAAGAAAAAAAACAGCTTTGTTGTATACAGAAAGAATTTCTACTTAGAATTTACCCTGAAAATCATGGTAATCATGGATATATAATATGGTATTGAAAGAATTTTATAAGAATTTTTCTGATTGATATTTACCACAATAAAATTATATATATTTTTTATTCTAAGAGAATAAAGAAATTGTAAAAGAAAATTCTTTCCGTGTACGATTTCAAAGATTGTTGAAATTTAAAATAAAAAATTTATTATAGGATTTAATTTAATTCTTCTTCTAACTTGATAAAAATAATGAGAAATTATATAAATTAAATTAAAGTTTAAATGTATTTTTTATACAATCTAAGTGAAATTTAATAAACATTTTTATCTCTGTTAATTAGAACTCTTAATCTATAATATGTTTTCAGGTGTTTTCACAAAATATTCGCGCTTCGTTAATATTAATAAAGAAAAGATAATCGGATAACACTTTTTTATGAGCGTCGTTAAATTACAGGAATTACGATCTATATTTTTTTCCTGCGTTCTCTAAGACTCGATCTCGTTTTTTCTTTTTTTTTAATACAACGAAATGTAGCTTCGCCGATCTACTTTCCCGGCTTAATTTATCGACGACACGTGAGGGAGAGAAAAATATCTCGCATAGGATATGTCGACCGTCTGCGGAAATAGAAACGGATATGCAGCCGCCCTATTTTTGGGGCACGTAATCGATATCCGGGGGTGCGTAGAAATCGTTGAGAAGTTAATCGTTCCCGCGAGCCCGAAAAAACACGACACGACTCTCTCTCTTTCTTGTCTAGAACAAGTAAAGATGAGCAATGGTGTTTTCAAGACTGGTAGGCGCGAAGCGATTTGTTAAACAGTCAAGAGATACAACGCGAAAGATAATGTGACACGGGCTGGACAAATTTCGTTGATGATACCAAGTTAGAGATATTTCTCATTTTCACGGAATTGAGTTGTTTTGTAAGACAGGGGAATTTTTTTTCTAAGTTAATCTGACAAGTATGAGAATTTAAAATTAATATGTCAAATTATATCTGAATATTCTGATATTAATATCGCTCTAATTATTAAATATGAATATTAACAATCATATTATTATTTAAAGCATAAATATTAATATTATTATTAATTTAATATAATATAATATTATATTATAGTATATAATATATAATTTTAAAAATTTATATTATTTCGCGCGATTTGCAATCATAATCCAAACCATCCGCTACATATTAATTATATAACATGTATAAGTATCTCAAGTTCCTCTTAATCCAGAATCTGTTTCAAATCAACTGGAACAATCCACCATTGAATTTAAAATATTCCAAGACAGAGTCTGTATATTTGAAAACTATCGACTTTCCAGACATGAACGATACTATTTTAAAGTGTTCCAGGTCGCCTACCCACGAAAGTGTTAAAGCTTTCCCCGGGCAAACGCGCATGATTCCTATACACAAAAATAGATTCCCCGAGCGTGTATAAACCGATTGTATATACTCCCGAGGGAAAACATTCCCCTCTGCTCGGAAGCAGAAGAAGTAGAAGAAGCGTATGACGTATTCCAGACCGATGGAGAGGAGGAAGCTGTAGGACAAATCGGATTCTTCCGTCGGGTCTGCGCGCGATTCAAAGGAAAAAATGTTACGCATCGTTTCTAACCCTTTGAACTCCCGCGTTTTATTCGCCGATAGCGAGGTATCGAGGTTACACGTTTCGCAAGAGATACAAATATTACGTCCATCCCTGAGTGTCCCACATAGATTGAACGACTGACGGATAAGATATGTCTCCGATCGAATTAGGGAATTAATCGCTAATTCATTCAATGGACTATTTTTCATTTCAATTGTTCAATTTATTTAATAAAACCCGCAAAATCCGATTTTTTAAAATTGATATTTCATCAAAACATTTTTAATAATAATACGCAGAGTTGGGTAAGTTAATATAATTTTTTAAACTAAGTTATTAAGTTAAAGTTAATTGCTTATAAAATTAATTTAGTTAAGTTAAAAGTTGCATAAACAAAAAAATTAAATAAAGTTAAATCAAAAGTTAATTTTTAAAAATATTATTTATATTAAATTAGAATTTTGATTTTTATATAAAAATATATTTTTTTGGTGCTTACACTTGATGACAAATGAACATGAAAATTAATAATACTTTATTTAAAAAATAATACGTTTATAACTTATAAATTTATAATTTAACTTGGGAAAAAAGTTAATAATGAAATTTAAGTTCAAAAATAACTAGTTGAAGTTAAAAATTAATACATTTTAAACTAAGCTAGTTATTAACCTTTTAACTTTTGACTAATTAACTAGTTATTACCCAACCCTGATAATACGATATTAATATTCTCTTGTCTTATACTCACTTGTGTATTATTTGGTATACAAGTATAGGGATTATAATATGAATAAAGAGCCTTTGTATCCGCTACATGAACCAGCATTATAGATGGTCAATACGATTTTACCGAATATTAGGTCCAGGCGACGCGATTATCGAGTGACATCACGCTCCAGAGTTATTTATTATAAACGTGAATGAAACAGTTCAGCGTGACAATCAGCTGATAAGAGTCGGGAGCGCGAGGGTGAAGGAGATTAGGCCGTTTATGCTTGTTCCGCGATAACCCGCTATATGTATACTCCAATCGCGCGTGCACTCTCTTTTCTTCTCTTCTATGTTTGCGGAGAAGAAAAAATTATTCAAGCGATCCACGAATTTAATGAAGCCTGAGCGGAATTAGCGATGGCGGCGTCGCTCTATAAAATCTTTTTATAGATCGACACATGTTTTTATGCGACATCGACACGATAAGGAAATAATGTATTTATGTTAAAAAATAAAAACACACATGTAAAATGACACGATTATAATTGCAAAATTATAATAATTAATTTGAGAAACAATATTGCTGGGTGAAAGAGCTCTGTAATAATGTACAATATTTATGTTAAAAAAATAAAAAATTAAAATACACATGTAAAATGACACAATTATAATTGCAAAATTTTAATAATTAAATCAGAAAGATATATTTTTATCGACTCTCAATATTAAGAATATAAATATGATGTTTTTTAAATCGGTCAACTTTTCGGACCTATATTTTTCACGCCTATTTCTCCATATGTAAGTTTCGATATTAATTTATATATGGAACTTAGTGATCTCAAACCAAGAGATACAGTTCCGAATAATTAATTTTTCGTGCTTTGGCTCTGTTGGCCGATTTAAAAAACATCATATTTATATTTTTAATAATTAATTTGCGAGACAATATTGTCGGGTGAGAGAGCTTTTTTTCAAAAATGCGTGACATGTCATTTGACAGCGCCGAGACATCTAATTTTGCGAAAGGCATCGACGGCCATTATTGATGATTAGTAATATAATAATTTCGCGATTGATAGGAGAGAACGAGAAAGAGAGACATCACTGCTCCGCGCAGCATCCGCCTGAAAACAGCTTCGAGGAATTATATTATCGCGCGTTTATCGCTCGCAATGAAGCGTTCACTCGCGGTGAAGTAAATGTTTGCGGCCAGCGAAAGTATATATATCAGTGCGAGAACAAGAGAGAGGGAATTAACGTACGTTAAATAACGACAAACGCAAGTCGACTATCGGGACTCGAGATTACGCGCGAATTAAGATTACGCTCCGAGAACGCGTGTACTTGTTGCACTTTATTACGAGACGATAAAAAAATTAAGATTTGCAAACTTAAAATTTGCAAAAAAATCACACACATCCACGTGATTCGATCGATGACAATAAATGTAAAAAAAAAAAAAAAATGTAATCTTTGTCTCGGGATAATCGCGCGCGTAATCTATCTTTCTTTACAAGCGATTGTGACGAATTGATCGATCGTTACGTCATGCAGAGTTAGGAGGAGTTATTATTTGGACGAACGAGATAAAATGAATAAATCAACTGCTAAAATTTAAGCTGACGTAATAAATGTCGGGGAATGCATCGACGGAAGTCGCAGAGGCTTTCGACGCTGCAGCTGCGAAGCACACTTAGTGCTTCGAATCATAACACGAATAATTGATTGAACCATCATTCATCGAATTGACCAGAGCCTTTCATTGATGCCTTCCAATCGGTAATCTTAAAAGGGTATCATTAGCGATGTATATCGCGCATGAGTTACATCTGCAGAGAGATTTTCAAGTCCAAAATTGTCAAAAAATTCTAATCGAAAATATAATGTTAATGATGATGAGTTGTTAATTAAAAAATATATGAAAAAACGGAAGAAGAGAAGAAATCCGACGCTATTTTCGAAAAAATTATATTCTCGAAGAGAGAAAGAAGTATACGTTAATTCCTCTTATATTCTTAAGTATTTCCCCTACATCTTTACAATTTAGGAATATCTGATATCATGTTCCCCTTTGAAGATGTCTCTTTTGGAATATAGGATATTCTAAAAATAAGTGGAAACTCTTGAAATAAAAATTTTTCCCTTGAACAGATCTGAATAGATTTTAGTTGTGTTTATCTATCGATAGTCGTGCGTGCGTCTAATTTCTGTTTATACTATTATTGTTCATAATAAAGATCAATGTCGCGCAATGCACGATGTAAATTAGTTATTTGCAGTCGCCTTGAGAACATTATTCCACGCCTGCGGTTTGCGTTTATGTATAGACAGTCGTCTGCTCGTACATATGACATCATACTCCAAAACCATTTAACATGAACATGTCAGTAGCCACTATTGACCGTCTTTTCTGCTTTCGTCATGCGTGAAAGAACCAACTATTCGGAAGAAAAAGAAATAAATTTAATTCAATCTCGATTATGTCATAATTAATTATGCGGTGACTTTTACCTAATACCAAAAATAAATAAAACAAGCTCCGTACATTAGATTTTTATAGAAATCGATATATCTTATAAATCCGCGATCGAAAATCAAAAGTTTAAACTTAAGCGTTCTAATTAATCTAATCAGAGCAATTTTGGAGCTGCTAAGTAAGTAGTGCATCTTTGTGGACGTCAGAAAGGCTTTTATTGGCTCTATAAGGGAAAATGAATACGTATTAGTTAGAATAGACGATCGCTTTTAATAATGAATTATACAGTCGCGTAATAAGTGACAGCAACGCGTGATGTCATTGACAATCATCGCGCCTACGGTTTGTCACTAAATTGACAAGACGGTAATAGCTATGTCAAAGCCGAAGCTAATTGTATTTTATATATCGTGAAGTAATCCTCCCCTCCATCTGTATCTCTATTCTCGGTTGCAATAATGTGAACATCGACTCCGTTCGTTCGATGTGATTCTAAAAATAGCGGGAACTTTCGAGCGATTCGTATTTCGACAAGAATAGTACTGCAACAAATTTTACGATTCTGCGTCGAAATCGTAAAACAACATGGAAAATACACGCTACATCGTTAACTCTGGAAAATAATTTCGACAAATTCCAGTTTTAATAGTTCATTTAATAATCTAAAATTTTATTTATTATATCTAAATGACAGATCGAAATGCTCTTCTTTCTTTATTTTATCTGCCGCGTAAAAATCGATTTTTGTAAGAATCTGGAAATACATCAGTTTCTATATAAAGCTATAATATTTATATATAAATGATTAAATGAAATATTTAGAGGAAAGGAAAAATAGAGTTGTCGGAAATTACTATGCTAAGAATAAGGAAACGCAAACCTATTAACTCCAGTAACACTATTAATTCCAGAAGAGTTATAATTATCGACACATAATAGAGTCGTAAATACGAGCCTATGCAAGTGCTATTATAAGTGCGTGCATTATTGGATACGCGCGACATTAGTCGATGATGTGGGCGTCACGATGATCTCAGTTTTCAGTTATTAAAGACAAACGTGTCATTGATAATTGTGAACCGCTTATCTGCTTTCTATTTCGCGCTTATCGATGAGACTGTTCCTTTAAATAAATTATATACGTGACTGCATACAGTATATACATATAAAGTCTGCGAGCGCGATTAATAATATCTGACTTCATTTTAGAGATAGATTATACAATTTTTTTCCACTATAATTACAACTTATGCGCAAAGATAAAATTTTGCAAATAAAATTTTTTATAAAGCGAAAGCTGAAGGAATCTATATAATAATTTATCGCTGCGTGTCTTGACTTTGCTTGAGTCGCGTCGTCGTAAAAGCACACTGATGCGCTAGTCAATAACAGCTGTATTACGGACTCGCAATAAATTAATTTAAAGCGTGATGTCACACTTGTTTGAAGCCTATATGTAATTGCATTAATAGTACGCGCGCGATATAACGCATTTCGAGTGACAAAAATAGCGCGATAGATTTTTCGAGCAACCCGGGAGAAAAATTTTTTTATATATATAAATAATTGTATAATTATACATATAATCGTAAAATTATATGTGAATTATATATCCATTTTTATACATAATTATATAAATTTGTATATAAATTATAATAGTTTTATCTAATTATGTATGGACATATTTCATATATAATTTTGCGATTATATGTACAATATAATTTTATATATTTCTATATATAATTTTATATTGGTATATATAAAAAATTTTTCTCCGGAAATTTGCGTGCTATTTATGTATCTTAATTAATTTTATATAATTATAAAAATAAAACAAAAATCACATATATTAGAGATTTTATTTTTTTTTTTAAATTATCTTAATTTATATTTAGATTAATCCAATTGGATAATTGACAATATGTATTCTTAGATTGCTTTGCGATAAATAACGTCACGTTTTAGTCGAACGCGAATGTCATCGACCGCTTTTCCTTTCTTCGCGATGACGCATTCCATCATCTCTAGATCCCTAGACAAGTGCATCGAGAGAAGAGAAGTGGTTCGAGGGGTTTGCTTTCAAATAAAAAACAGTCAAGTATCTTACTTACGTCGCCGCATTCCCATACTATATACTATATATTATCAGATGTCGCGAAACGGAAGGTTAATAGCGATATGCGAACGGCGTGTTTAGGTTCAATTACACGAAAAACGTGATGTCACTCACTGGTGGAATGTGGTAAAAATTATCCAATAAAGCTAATTAAAACCTTGAATATACATATATATAACTGCGCGATGAGAAATTTAAATTTTTTTAGAACGCTCTCTGCAATGAATTATTTTTGTGCGTGGTAAAAAATGATTCTTGTAAAAAAGTGGAGCTACGAAATCCCAAAGAAGAGTTATACGTATCTTCCGTTCGAGACTTCCGCGGTATAAGAGCGCGTAGGTGGAAACTGCTTTACATATTCCGCGGCTGTGCGAGGTTTTCAATGAACATATTTCGGGAAACCACGCGAAGCGATATATATTAAATTTCGAAATATATTGCATCAACGCGGTGGGTGTAAGTTTACGGCACAGAAAATCAAATCGCAAGCATGTTTCACTCTTATCGATTAAATTCTCTTCTCGTAATTTGGTTCTTATAATTAATAAAAAATAACAATAAAATAAATATAATAACATTATAAATTAGAATAAATATAATTTTAATTATTATTATTATTATTTAATTATTGTGTTAAAAACTTTTGATGCTAAATTTATAGGTGATAACATATGTATATTAAATGTTGAATGTTTTGAAACTTTCTCTTTCTGTCTCTCGTTATACAAATCATTTCATTCTTTTGGTTATTGACCCCAACACACTATATAATGGACACACATATCTCACATACACAATATATAATAGAATAGATATTAGACTGTCTGGTACTACGTCATGTTTCGTCTGCAAAGCGAACAGTCGAGTCGGGCTTCTTCCTGCAATGATTATCTTTTTTGGACAGGAAAGCTTTATCGTTATCGCGACAACGACAGACTTTTTTTTCTATAGTTTTTCGCGAACCTACATATTGCGATTCGTTTCGATGAATTATTTCATAATACTATCAGTTGCAAACATGATCGTATCTTTATCGTCGTTATATACTCTTTTACAGGATTACGCAATTATTTATTTATTTTTATATTTATGTTATATAGCTAAAATTAATTATCTTAATTTTTGTTTAATTTATTTTCCAAGTCGATAAAATTTAGATATTTTTTTTACTAGATAACTTTTTACTTTCTTATTTCACGTATCTGTTTTTAATTTTATTTCATTTTTGCAATGTTGCGAATTGCGTTTTTATTTTTATGAATCACAAAATAAATTTTAATAATTCCCTGAGCATAAAAAAAAAATAAAAAATCTTAGCAAAGCATAGCAATGTGTGCATATTGATCTTTGCTGAATAATTTAGTAATAAAAACCTACGCAAACAACCGAACTCTTACGTTGTCTCGAAAATAAATAACTGTTACAGCTGTAGTTTGGAGATGTTCGATTAAGATAATATCGTATATTATTGCAACGTTAGCATATAAAAGTTTGTTTAAAGCTTGAAAACACGGTACAAAAGACAGTATTGAGTAATTCATGTAGGCGTAATTCATACCGGATGTTTATATACGTTTGATGTATGCATAGATATATAATTCTATAAGCAACTTATATTTAACTATATAGAAAATATTCTAAAAAAATATAATAATCCCCAAAATTAAAATAAAAAGGAGCACAGTACGATTCTTATTGTTAGTCTGCGTAAAATTTCTTCGTGATATATTAGTTGGATTCATCGGGGGACGACTTCACAGCTCTCACTAGGGAGCGGATTCTCACGATTCTGAATGACTTTGGCATAATGGTGGACGACACATCGGAGAAGATTATAAGAATAAAAATGTAGTCCCTCCCTTTGTGCCGAATATTTTCTTTCACGTTTTCCGCAACGAATGTGTCCTCTGCCCGAGCGTCGAAATCGCCCACGTACTTGTCTACCGGGTGACTTCAATGACATCGTTCAAATTTAATGGCAAAATCGCACCTTTATATCAATTATCACATATAGATTATCATAAGTCTTTGTAAAGAATTAATAAGCATTTTTACTATGTAATATAAAGAGGTATTGTAAGAAAAATATTATATGTATATTGTTTTGGCTACAGGATTAAAAATGCGTATTTTTATTTTCATCTATTACTGTAGTGTGTAATTCAATAAATATTAATTTTCTTGAAACAATATATAATTGTAATATATATATATATATATATATATATATATATATTACAATTAAAATTCTCGAATATATATGTAGTTTATTAATTATTTTTTTCAAGAAAATTAATATTTATTGAATTACACATCACAGTAATATGAAACTAAAAATACACAACATTTTTAATCTGTAGCTAACAATGTACTATATTTTTCTTATAATAATACACCTTTATATTACATAATAAAAATGCTTATTAATTTTTTACAAAGATTTAATGATCTATATAATTTATTATTATTTAATTCTTTCGTCGAAAAATATATAATACCTAAAAATATACGCGAATTTGCGTAGCCGAAATGGAAAAGCGTTGCTCTAGGGCAATTGACATGCACGCCTCGTCATCGATTATAAGCGAGATACCATAATGTCTCGTTTTGCAACGAGATTATGTCAAATAGCCGCAATTTCGGGCTCTCGGATTACACGACGCTCTCAAAGTCATGCTGATGAAAGCTTTCCACGTGGGTCTCTTGCATTACTATCGGCTTCACGCCCGATTTAATCATCCGTTACACGTCGCTCGATCTTCTCCCCCGATCGTTACACGAACCGGTTCATACAACACGAAATTTTGTTACTAGTTAAATGCACATTATACTCATAGACCGCATTCGTCATCCACCGCCCGGAGTTCTGTAAAATTGATTTGTTTCGATTCGAATCACGAATGCATTTTTTTACGTATACGCATCTTTTACATATTTTAAATATTTTATAATACAAAACAAGTATTATGTAATTCTATTTCATTGCAAATTATATGTTCGAAAATATTGACGTTATTTATCATCTCGATATATTTGATTATTGAAATATATGACGGGAAATTTGTTTTTATTAATTCAATGTAATAATAAAATATTTGAAATTTCAATATACGTCACCGTTTAAATATATTATGAAAGGAAATATGCTTTTCATTAATTCAATATATGATAAAATATTTAAAATTGTAAATTGTCAAAATAAAAAAAAAAGATAGATAAAGTTGAATAAAATGTTTCTCTCGATTGTGTAGCGAAATGATTGTTTTAAGCTAGTAGGTATAAATTTCGTATCATCATCTCGTCGAATGACACAGTGAAATCCAATAACGCCTCAAGATACAGAAAGAAATTTGAATGTCATTTTTGCGCTCTAATAAGCACGTACAATATGTAACGACGCATTTAGAAATAGAAAGTCTCCGCGGTCTCATTTCAATACTTTGTCAAGATTACAAAATGACACGCATTTTACATATAACAATAATCATGTATCGTTTCTATTTTATTCTAATAAATATTTGTATATACGTAGAAGCAGACTAATGATATCGGCATTTAAACCGCTGATCTGACATTCCCACGCATTGTTTGAAAGGCTGGAATTAGCCTCCATAGAGGTTACCTAAGAGCGACAGAAGTTGCCCCAGATATGGCATGATATTAGACTATTTCCCCGGTATGTCATAGTCATTCGTTAACTTGGCAAAAACACACCTACATTCGTTAACACTGAAACGGCCGAGAGTTGATTGTCGATTAGAATAATAGTGTCCTATTTTGTGAATGAAGGAAAATCGGCTTGCAGTCAGTGAAAAATTTGGTGACTTTGAAACAAAAATTTGTCACGTAAACTTCAAGCTTTTATGGTATATTTTATGATAAATTCCTCCAAATTATTTTACAATTTTTTTTATGTATATAAAATAGAGATTTCGAAAATCCAATAATAGGAACAATTATATTTAATATATATGTTTTAATAAAAAGCGCGAAAAGAAGTTTTAAAATTTCTCATATACAATATTATGACTATGCAATATAAAAAAATATACAAATACTCTGTTATTAATATCGTTCTAAGGAATTAAATTATTTCTTTTCATAATAGAAAAATAGAAAAATTAATCATTTCAGTGTTAAGTCACGTTATCTATTCATTGAAAGAGGAAGTCAATCTGAGTTAACAGTAAATAAAACGATTGTAATTTTTACGTTAAACGCGTCTTACGACTTATCACAAATAAATGCTTGATAAAATTAATGTTTGTTTCTACGTAGAAATGATTTCTACAAAGATTTATCGTATTTCTGTATTCCATAATAATGACAACTGATTTTCGTGCTTATAAGTCATTTTGCAAAATTGCGAAAAAATGCTGGAAAAAAATATAAAAGCAATTAATTATTACTCAATAATCTGATTTAGCAGGATATACAATATTTTTCAAGAAAAGTAATAAATGCCGAGAAAGTGTGTTTAATAATTTTAAACAAACTTGATATTTAAGGGGTTTCTAAAGTTGTTAACTTTGGAATAATAATTCTGAAATACAAAATGGCGATTCCAATATGGCGGAATAAAATATGGAAAATGCGACTATTTTCCAGAGATTTACACATCGAATAAATTAATCATTCTTCCAGAAGAAAATAAAACACATCGCTTCTAATAGAGAGCTTACCGAATGAAGAAAATATTAAAGTTTTGCATACGGGTGGTATTAAAAAAAATGATGTGCGCGCATATCAAGCGATGAACAGCTGATTAGCGCGAAGCGATGGGTATCTCAAACCGATGACGTAATCATCCAACCCAAGAAGAAGCCGGCTACGAGAGCGCAATATTGACTCGGAAAAAAAAAAAAAAAACAGCTCGATGTAATCCGATCGACGCGTAAGAATTCGCTCTCATTGCAACCATTTATATTATACACGATCCTATATACGTGCGCACTCAATTTCCGGTTCTCCGATTCACGCGGCTTTCGATTTGACATTTCTATCTCGTTTCCCCACCTGTATCGTACAGAGTCCACCTGCCTCGACCTTTGATCTAGATCCTTTTTCGCAAAGAAGCACCATCTCGGTGTCCCTCTTCAGGTGCCCATCGCTTTGTATTTAAAGAGTACTTATGTTTAATTCTCTTTCATTGCAATTCATTATTAGACATTAGATTAAAGAATATTGACTTCACTTTCAAACATAATTCGAATTTTTATATTTACCGCTCTTAACAGCCTTTTATCAAATTTACCCATCGATCGATCCGTCAAAAAGGCAAGAAGAGCACCACAAATATATATATATTTCTCAAAAAAGTCTCTCACTCACCACAGCCTCGGAGACCGGTATCCACGTGGCGGCGAGCACCAGTAGGGCAAGAACCAGGTTCCTCAGGACGAGCGAGATAATTGTTGACATGTTTGCGGCCCTGGGCCGCATCATGTCGTCCTCCTCCTCTCCTCCACTTCCTCCTCCCCCTCCTCCCTCGCGTCTTGACCTTGACGACGAGGATGGTCCCCAGGAGGTTCTTCGCCTCACCTGAATCCTGGTCCCCAACAGAGAGAAAGAGATAGAAAAATGCGGCACACGACGTCTCTCGAGTCTCTTCGCGGTCGTCTTCGTGGTCGGTGCGAGTCACCGAAGGGCCAGACAGTCGGTTGGCCCGTCCTCCTGATCGCAACCTAACACACAGACAGGGCGGACACGAGGCTCGAGGCCCGAAGGCAGCGGAGAAGAAGTTCCGTCTCTCTCCGTTTTCTCCCTCCTTGTTTCTCTCTCTCTCTCTCTCTCTCTCGCGCCTGTATCCTTGCGCCGCTCTCGTCGGGCTCTCCGGCGGTGGCGCGGCTGGCCCCCAAAGCTCCGAGAGACACCGGTAGGGTCCCTCGTGACCGCGCAACAGTCCTCGTGCGACGCGCGACCGCGCGAGCGAGCGAGCGAAGCGCTCGGCTCGCTCTCTTACCACCACCTCCTTCTTTTCTCTACCTCCTCCTGTTTCTTCTCTCGGTTCCTCTGCTTCGTCTTCCCCTACCAACCCTGGAGAGGGTACCGTTCATTCGGTTGTTCCTTCTCTTCCTTCTGGGTACACCCTTTACCTTCTTCTTCTTCTTCTTCTTCTTCTTCTTCTTCTTCTTCTTCGTTCCGCGGATCCAGAAAGAGTTCAGCCGGAGGCAGACTCGGAACTCTCCGAGAGAAAGAATAAGAGGGGGCGAGACTTAGCGGAAGGCCCGAAGAGAAGAAGAGGCTTCGGTCCTTTCGGCGGAGGAATTCTAGCGTTGTGGCGTGGCTCGGCGCGGACGGCCGCCTCCACCTTCCTTCCTTCCCTCTAACCATTCAGAGCCCTCCCTGGATGGGACGGTCTGCACACACCATCGGTCCGCTCGGTTCCGCGCGATATTTTGTGACTGGCCTGTCTGTGCGGTGCTCGTGCCTTAAGCTGTGCTTGCCTTGCTCGGCTCCCTAGGCCCCTCGAGGAATAGGGAGGTCGACATGACCCGGTTGGGATTGCGGTGAGTTTACACTCTCTCTCTCTCTCTCTTATTTTCTTACCTCTTCTTCTTCTTCTTCTTCTTCTTCGGGCTCTTTTTTCTCCCAAGCTTTTCCACTTGGCTCGTCGCCCGAGAGGCGACTCTTCCGGAGGGGAGAGTTTCATCCCTCGTTGCGCGCAGACTCCTGAAGAGAGGACCCCAAGGACGATCAAGGTCGTGCGCAGGGGACGATTGTCCTGCTGGCGCAGCCTCGACGCAGCCGTGTGATTTTTTTGTGTGTTCGTGCGCGTGTTTTTGTGTTTGCTGATTTTTTTGCGTTTTACTTCGGTGATGAATATTCATTACTCCATTTCCTGTGGTCGACGACTCTCGTTGGGTCTCCAGCGGTTCCTTATGAGGTCGTTTCAATCTGTACTGTCCCAATATTGATTCGCGCGAGTTGATGATCGATTATATCCCGGTGATGTAGAGGTATTTTTTCCTTCCTCGAGTGAAGCGGGTTATTTTGGGACAGTTTTATTTAATCACGAAATGACAATGTTGACCCTAATTTTTGTTTTAATAGGGATGTTATTTCTTTTCACATTTTCGCGCTTTGAGTTTTCAATTTTTTTTATTCTCCACTTAATTTTTCAAAATAACGTGTCCTGCATTTTTGCTTTCAGATTCATCGCATCCGCAGTTTGCCTGGCCGGGATAGTTAGTGGGGTATGTATTATATAAACTGTTCAAAATCATCAATTATCATAATCTACACATTTTCATTTCACAATTATCTTTAGATTTCTTCTTCGAGTGATATAAAACCTACGAAAAGCGTCGAAGATATAATTGTTCTTTTTCACGAAAATCTAAAATCACGATTTGCTCCAGAAACGACGAAAACGCGATTAGAGACCGAAAAATCAGCGGATGCAATTTGGCATCCCCCGTTTGGGGAGAGGGGGCAAAAAAAGGGGAGGGGGTGATATTTTCGCGATCTTGCGGTACATCGCGACCGGTTTCGACTGGCTTGTTCCGTCGATCCATTCATCTGCGTGCTGCTGCATGCTGCTGCACGCGCGTGCACTCGCCGCTTTATGCACGCGTTTCTCGTGCGGCGACACCCACGTCGCATCGCGCTGATTCTGTAGCACTTTCGCTGCGAAGAAAAAAAAATAGCCAACTGCGCGGGATCGCGTTTCAAAGCAACTTTTGTTGCGCTCGATTTCGCGCGATCTTGCTCGTTTCTAAAGAAAGAATTTTTTATTTATTTTTTTTATTTTATTTTTTATTTTTTATTATATATGATATTTTTTATTTTTAATTATATATGATATTTTTTATTTTTAATTACATATGATATTTTTTATTTTTAATTATATATGATATTTTTATTTTTAATTATATATGATATTTTTTATTTTTAATTATATATGATATTTTTTATTTTTAATTATATATGATATTTTTTATTTTTAATTATATATGATATTTTTCGAAGAGACGCTAGATACGAAGAAGCTGATGACGCACGATTGCGATGTTGAATTTTAATGATCCTGTCATGGAAGCGGTAATTATTTCCGCGAAATTGGTTCAGTGTTATCCGAATTAAATATAATTGAATTAAAGTCGAGGCTCTCGAGAATGAAAAGAAGGAAATGCTTACGCATTGCGTCTCGTTCGTACGCGAAATGTCATAAAGGGGAGAAGTGTTGTCGGGAGAGGAAAAGGAGGCAAAGGGGGTTTCATGTAAGTGGCGGAGTCTGTATTTTAAGCACGTTACACTACTGCTCGGCGATAAGAGAGTCGTTTTATGGAAAATTACCAGGCATGTGACAAATATAGCGGTGATCGCGGAGGATGTAATAAAACAGTAGCCAGGATTTCGCTAACTCGGAGAGATTGATTTGATTTCTCGTCTGCCTTTCTCATATGTACATAGGATAATAAAGTGCATATATATATATATATATATATAGTAATAATAAATACGATAATAAAATACAAAAGACAAAGCCGACATTAACTAGATTAATGTTTATCTGCTGTTCGATTATGTAACCGGATATTTTATTTTTCTTGTCACAAGCAATAATACGATACACGTTCATTAGATCTTTCCAAATTTTTAGGAGTGATTTTTTATTTACGATATATTCCAATATTATTTTCGTATTCGGGGAAAAATGTCGATAGAATCATTAAATTAAAATCACGATGTTGCTTTTTTCGAAATAAAACGCAGACTTCCAATTTACATTATTCATATTATTTTTTCATGTAGAATCGTATTTTTTTAAATAGAAATATTGACTTTGCAAGACTCGGTACAATTTTTGATTTTTTTTTTAAAGTCATTTTAAGGACGATAATTAGAATTTTTTAATCTTTAAGTATCGCCGAGAGATTTACAAGATCGCTTAACATTTTTCGGCAGTAGCATCCAGGTGCTTTCTCCTGTCAAAGCGATTCGCGCCGCTCTTCCTTCGACCCAATTCCTCGAAATGCCCGACAGCAGCCAAATAGCACAGTAGGAAGCACCCAGGGCTCCGTTTTATAAAGTGACGTCAACGTCACGTGATTCTTATATGTGGTTTATTGTAGTGGACTACCGACTTTAATAGACGAACTTCCAATATACGTATACACATTCGTACACAATTGCGTTGTCCATAAAACAAGTGAATTATGCGACAAGTTAACGAAGTGTTGCTTATTTCAACGACTTCCCATTGCGCGAGTGCATGAGAAATTATTCAGCCACCCTTCCCATGCATCGTTCCTAAAATAAGAAATGTTGCATTTTTTTTTTTTAGAAATCTTATACAGGTTTCTTTTGCGAGAAGAGACAATTCCTATATTAGTAGTTTAATAAATATAGATAATTCCTATATTAGTTTAATATTTTTTCTGCAATTTACTGATTGCATTCTGCATCCCTCTTAAAATAAGAAAAAGTTGCATTTTTTTTTAGAAATCTTACAGATATTTTATACAGGTTCTTTTACAAAAATAAATAATTCCTATAGTGGTTTAAACATATAGATAATTCCTACATTAGTTTAATATTTTTTCTGCAATTTACTGATTGCATTCTGCATCCCTCTTAAAATAAGAAAAGTTGCATTTTTTTTAGAAATATTACAGATATTTTATACAGGTTCTTTTACAAAAATAAATAATTCCTATAATGGTTTAATACATATAGATAATTCCTATAGTGGTTTAATACATATAGATAATTCCTATATTAGTTAAATATCCTTTCTGCATATAATTTACCGATTGCATTCTGCATCCCTTTTAAAATAAGAAAAATTGCATTTTTTTTTTTAGAAATTTTACAGATATTTTATACAGGTTCTTTTACAAAAATAAATAATTCCTATAATGGTTTAATACATATAGACAATTCCTATATTAGTTAAATATCCTTTCCGCATATAATTTACCGATTGCATTCTGGAGTATAATTTCCGTCAACGTAGTTACAGGGTTCCTCCCCCGTTTTTTCTCCCAGAGAACGGGAACAAGAAAGGTGTTAGGTCTGAAATAGGGCAGTCGTCTCTCTTACGGACCCGTCCGCCTACGGCGCCGTAACTGCATTCACCGTAATTTTATTACCACGCATTACATACGCGTACCTCTGCGACTCCCACCCATCTTTCTCGTATACCCGGTGCACGCGAGCTTAGTCACTACTGGAAATAGTCGGCAATTGAGCTTGGAAGATCGGGGACTAGTGATTTTTTTCCCGTTTAGTACAGCACTCGTTCGAGTCCTCCTTGCAGGAGGATGCACCGAGATAAGGACCAGTCGCGTCTCGTTTCGTCTCCGTCTGCTGCGTCTTTTTTTTTTTTCCTATATGCAAGTCCACTTTCACTCGGAAAATTTCTCACGCGGGGACTTCTTGAAGCTTTGTTGTAATTGAGAAAATTTGGAAGTGTGATTTGTGCAGGAAATGTGCTACGGATAAATTAGATTGGTATTTGAGATCTATTTTTGCGAATTATTTTCTTTTTTCATTTTGCTCCCGTATTATTTAATTGTTAAGAGACATCTAGTATTAAATAAATATATTTAACATTTCTCTATTTAATTTTTGCGATTTTCGAGAGAAGATGAAAGAGATTCCAGACTGAGCAGCGAGTTTTAATTATGAAGTATTTAAGTGCTACATAAGAACTATATATAGTGTATTGCTATAACATCATATTATAACAATTTAATAAAATTCACAAAATTCTGTATCGATGGCTAACGGTTAATTAATCAAATTACAAACTTCTCTGTCCCTTAATTAAATATCTCTGACACAAATGTTCCGCAAATAATGGCGCAAGTGAACGAATAAAAATCGCGGAATTCCGTCATCGGATACCGGGTGCGTATATTTACGTTCACGAATACGCGTGCCGCGGGATCCGGAAAAATAAACGAATTAGCGTATGCCCCGGCGTCCTACGCTGAGTTAACGTCAGCGTCTTAAGCGCGGGATGTGACGGCGAAAGATGAAAAAAGAGGCGCGGGCGGGTCGAGACGCGGCGGAGAGAAAAAGAGGAGACGAGAGAGCAAGAAGAAGAGACGTCGAGAAGAAGGTCGCCGGTGAGGGGAAGGGACAAAGAGAAAGAGGAGAGGGATCCACACACATACACACACACACACACACACACATAGAGAGAGAGAATGCGGGTCCATCGCGGTCGGTCATCACAATAATATACTCTCCGACGTTGCGTAATCGCGGATTCACGAAGGCGGCCGAGATAGACGATAAAAGGGACAATTCTTGAACCGTCACGAAAAGATATCGCGTATCTAAAATAAGAGAACTGGGTTAGAATAGTTTCGTTAAACGAAATTGCCGCGCGGCGAGTCGTGAATTGAAATTGAAACCGCGCTCACACGAATTTCGCCCATCGGGTTTCTGGCCTTCGCGCATGTAATATCGTACGCGTCTTCCTGTCTTCCGAACCATTGATGTAATGGCTGTAAATCGACCGATCGGGAAGCCTTGATTTAGCTCGAGGGACGTTAACCCGGCCCGGTCACGGTGCTGTATCACGCCGTTGCAAGATTAATGCGCATGCATTTTCGACCTGGCCTCTTCTTTCGCGACGAGCAGGCTTCTCGATTAACGCGAAAATAGCCTATCGCGTTTCGCAGATTATGGGGGTGCATATTTTATACACGCGCTTAGATATATACACGAAGAATTTTAATACGTCGAGATTTTGGTCAGTGATGAAGATGTTAATTTTCTCTTAATATATAAACAGCGGATTCAATCGAAAAAAATTCCCTGACTTTTTCAGATTTTCCAAGTCAGAGAAGAAATTAATTTTTAGTATTATTTTTTTCAAATATATCATTTGCATATCTATATATTTATATGATAAATCAATTAAATGTTCAATCATGAAATCCTTGAGATATTTTTGTCAACGATGAAAAGGTTCGGAAGTTAAAACAAAAATTTCAATCAATTATACAATCTGCATTATGTACGATAATCGAAACAAACATGTCATTATAAACTATTTAAATAATCATTTTTTTTTATATTACATCAAATTTTTTAGTTTTGTCTCTATCAAACACATTGAAATAAAATAACACGACGATGAAAATATAAATTAACGCGGTAGATGAATCGATTTTTAAAACACAGAAAATAGTGTGCTGGGAGTCAAGAAAAGTTTACATTTATTGAATAAAAAATTTTAAATTATTGAGACAAATGTAGAATAATGTGAAAAAATCCAGATAAATAGTAAAATTTCCTGACTTTTCCCTAATAATGCCCGGTTTTCCAGATTTCCCTGACCGTTGGACACCTTGTATAAAGTATATCCTTAAAGTCGCGATAGAAGCCTCGATAGAATTAAATTTTTCTTTGAAGAAATCTCGTGAATGGTGTACTCCATTTTTTCATGTTATTAAATTTTTAAATAGCTTGGTGAAAATTGATTTTCAAGTATATACTTATTTTTAGATTAGTATTTTAAATACAGTAAAATTTATTTAAAGATTTGTAAAATTTATAAATTTATAATTCTTAATATATGTCTCTACAATTATATACCATCTTTAGGATAACATAATCTCCCTCTATAATTTTTATAATCTATATATATAATTTGCAACAGGATTTTTTTTCATATAAAAATATTAATTATCATACAGAATTCCTATAATATAATTGAATTAAAAAATAACACTCGGTCATTTTTTTTTTATACAAATGCACATGTATGAGAGAAGCAATTTGCCACGTGCGCAATCCACATTTGGATCTTTTAATCTTTCCAATCCTTCCATTCCTCACATTATCCGTTGCATCAACTCGCGCTAGCAGTCACCGTCTGCATAAATCGTATCTCATGAATCGCGTAACGTCGGGCAAGAGATAATTTCACGGTTTACCAGATTCGTACCGGCTCTACCTCTGTATATAAAGCCTATTGTCGGCCACGTATTGGGTTTATATCGTCGAGACAAAACCTCCCTGCGTCGCTTTCCTACCGGGTTTTGGGGTTTAGCGGCCGACACGAGCAACTTCCGCGTATATGGCTTTGATTTCTGTTTCCCCCATTCGCATGATCTACGTGGACGCGATGATGACGTATGAGTGTGCAATAAGCCGGAATTGAATATATTGGAGCAGAGAGCGAGAGAGAAATTTCAAGCCGCTTTGATGCGAGCTATTTGCGCGATTTACGTCTGTATCATCGGATTTCGTGCTGGACCAAATTGAGAGAGAGAGAGAGAGAGGAATTAGATGTGGAATTAATGTTAACAAATCTATAATATGAAATAATTCGTGTCAGAGAAATAACTCAGATTTGTATGAAGAGAGAGAGAGAGTTTTGTCGTACTTTAGAGAATTTTGAATAAACTCTCTTTGGCAAAAAATTGATTCTCGATTTTTAATCCTCGAATGTTTCTTAAATTACAGCATTTAAATTAACTTCAAATAAATAAATTATATATGTAAAATTGATTTATAAATATTATATAGAATTATATGTGAAAGATTTGAGGATAATAAATTATTATTATTTCAGAGAAAAGAAATGATATTTAAAAAGTCGATGATAATATTTATTTTAGCTGTTCTTTTTCACGATATCTGTGTCTGAATAAATTTAAAGGAATTAATGAAGAATTAACAATCAAACAAGATATTACAATATTATACAAGATTTTTAGCTACTTCGAGGCAAAAATTAAATTAATTAAAAAATTTCGCGATCTGATTCTGCTTTTTTTTCTGTATTTACGAGACGAGCTGGTTTCGAGTTCGCGCGTCGATGAATGAAATTTTCAAAGAACGCTATCGTCGTTTCTATCATAATGTAGTATATGCAGTATACAGGGTGTCCCAGAACTGGTGGAAAAGTTTTTAATGGCGGACTCCTGACATCATTTGGAGACGATTTTTCCTTAATGAAAATGTTCAGGGAGGCCATCATTTTTAGCATGTTTCTAATTTTTGTTATTACGTATCTTTATAAAACTAATTATAAAAATCTTATATTACGATTCTATTAAAGCAAACTGTCTAAAATTAACTAAAGAATGTAATTCAGTTAATATTTTATTTCCACAAGGCTTATTGTTAGTTTCCAAAAAAGCCTTTATTTTCAATTGCTTATAATTCGAGAATTATCGGTGTCTCGACATTTTCGCTGCGGAAGAATCGTCTCCGAATGATACCAGGAATCTGCCATTAAAACCCTTTCCGCCAGTTCTGGGACATCCTGTATATGCATATATATATATATATATATATGCGGTGCAGCCTCAGTTCGAGGGCGGTACGTCATCTCGAAACGATAACCGGCTATCTCCCAGCGCGCTTCCTGTCAGCGCGTGGCACATCTTCGGGAATACAAAAAGGAAAGGACAAAAACATGAAAATGGGGGCAATGACTTTCTGGGAAATTCGTCGCGAATCTCTGTGCATACATCGTTTCTCGCTTCTTTATGAAGGGGAAAGCCGCGCATTCCGCCACTTGATCGCGTTGTTTTCATCTTGTCTTCGTGCCGAATGCGAATAATATGCAAGTCTAGAATGCATAATATGCAAGTCTAAAATGCATAATATGCAAGCCTTAGAGGTTCTTAGGGAAACGGATTAATTTTATTTAATTTAATTAATTTAATTTTCATTTTCGTCGCATGAATTAGCTTTTTATAATCGTTCCTTTTGTGATATTTAAATACTAAAATATTTATATATGTAAAAGAGAAGCTAATAAATATGTGTCCTAATTAGTGTCCTTGTCGTTTAATTATTTTAATGTGTTATACAATTTTCAAATTTCTCTGAATGTATTAATTAAATTATAATAAAGTAATTACATATAAATAAAAAATACACATAATTAAAGTAATAGAAAAATAAAGTAATATATATATATATATATATATATATATAATTACAAATAATGTTATACTGAGCTTGTCTGCTTTTTTTAAATAATGTGGTACTTGTGATTTTTGAAATTAAGATTAAATATTAAGAGGCTATACATTCTTAAAATGACAGCATTATCAAGAAGAACAGACAATACGAAGAAATGTACAAAGAAGCTAATAAATCTGTCCTTATTAAAGGGATTATTTCATTATTTTAATGTATCACTATTCAAGCTTTTCTGAGTATATTAATTAAATTATAATGAAGTAATACATAAACGAAGAAATGTACAATTACAAATTAAAAGTTGGGCTGATTTTTTAAATAATTTAAATATCTTTGAAATTAAGACCTATGCAGACATACTTATGTTGTAATTGATAAAAATTAAAATATTGATGGAATTGATTTTCTTATTCGTTTCCGTAAAATCGTCGAGATATTAAACGTTAATCTCGCGTTTCCTCTATTGTAAAAGTGAGATTCCCTGTTAGAAACCTCCCCATCTGATAACATAATTAATCTCGGTAAAAACGGCCGCCGGTGGCAAGAAACTTTGGCGAAGAAGAGACACGATGGAGACATTAGAAGTGACCACTAACGTCGAGAAAGAGAAACGCGGTTTTATCTCCTCTTCGTATAATACTTGGTACAATCGGTCGGTATAAAAGCGGCCCTTTTTGCGGCATTCGCCACGAGGCAAAGTAATAAGAACGAAGCTCTCTCTCTCTCTCTCGGTGGATAAAGCGTAAATCTTGGCCGCGCGCGAAATGCGAGTTCGTTAAATTTACAGCCCATTCCCCTCCTCTCTTGCACGTGTCACGGAATGCATACCTATAAATCTCATAAGAATGCCATTTAATGGGCGCACCACGCCGAGGTCAACTTAATGTTATACGAATAAACCGTCATTCGCACGCGCTCGCGAGAACAATCTTGCTGCTAGATCTTCCGCAAATCAAGAAGATATATGTTCCCCTGCCGTTATTAATTCTATAGATCTCTCTAAATGTTAATTTTATTCAATTTAAATCAATTCGGTACACACTGATGTACTAATCGCTAATATACGTAACATACTTTTTAATTTCCTATTTTAAATATATTTTTAAAAAATTAATCTTTTTTGTATACAAAATTTAATATAAATATTATATATTATATATATATATATATAATAATTTTTATAAATTTATCTTTATATATAATAATATAATATATGATATATGTTGTGTTATATTATTATTAAATATAATATATATTATATAATGTTATATATATATATATATATATATATTATATTTAATAATAATATAACATAACATATACCATATATTATATTATTATATATAAAGATAAATTTATAAAAATTATTTTTCATATCGTAGAAATTATTCGAATTTTTTGACATTTATATATTCTGCGCTATTGCTCCGAAAATAGCTCGAAAAATCTTGAAACGAGAATCGTTGTAAAACCACAACAACAGAGTGCCATATGATATTTTACAACTACGGCGCTTTAAATGATATACTTTTCAAATTTTCGAACACATTGACATTTCTATCACGGTTCGTTAATCGCGGTATTATTTTGTCCGAACAATTTTGTTATTGGTGAGGTTGACAAAGGACGCGATTTGCAGCTTTTTTCATCATATACACCCTTAATCCGTCGCTGATATCGCGTTTTATTGATCGGAGCTCTACGCGTACTTTTCTGATTCTATATTTACGAAGCTGTTCATCCACAAATATTTGTTTTAGCAATTTAACAATCTCACATCAAGGCCGCTGCACGTCGTGCCTTTGGAACGAGGTGATATCGGTGGGCCTGCAAACAGTAGCGATGATGAATACGACAGTTCGTCGGGATGGAAAGACTTAAACAGATCGTTTATTACGGACAACGAAGGTACTTGGACAACATGCCGCCTCATTTTCGCTGCTATGATTTATGTGAGAAATAGAAGGATGTATAATATACAATTACATCTAGTCCTTCTCTTGATCTATTCAGTATTGCAATATCACTTGGCAACGAAATGCAGTCTTCAAAATTTAATTAATACCAATTTTTCAATTAAAATTGATAATTAGAAAAAAGAGAGAGGTTGAGAATTTGTATAAAAAAATATTTATATTAAAATACATTTTTCTAAATAGCTGCATTTTTGCACAATTTATATCTGTTATTGCAAAATGAAAATAAATCAAAATATATATTCAAAATATTAGTATACTTTGTTCCATGTAGAGAAGTCATTTTCGAGTTGAACATTCATTTTCATCGCGTGCAACGAGTCATTATTTCATTTTCAAAATTTTGGCAATATAATGAGCGAAATAAAAATACTCGGAAGTTACTATTATATAAATTTCGACATTATATACATTTGTTGATCGGTATGTCTAGGATATGAGGACGCGAGGAAACGGAACAACAGTTTCGGGACTGATCCTTACGATCGTGACGAGTGGACTCGTAAATGGAACTATTATAGAAACAGGAGTCATCCTTACAATACTAATAGGCGGTATCCTCACGATCGAACGTCGCAGGGCGGCTACGATCCTAGATATCCTGACAGCGGCGGCGCGTCAGGATCAGGAACTGACGAAAATCGACCGGGCGGTTATCCTGACGGACGCGGTGAAGGATATTACGATACATACAGCGGTAATTAATCTCGACAGATATGAGACAAATTGCGTTTAAAATAGGAAAAGTTTATATAGAGAGAAATCAGATTTCTTTATAATTATAAATATTTTAATATATAATATAACGTCAAAAATTGGCATTTTTTTTTAATTCTCAGAGATACACAGAGAGAATTTTCTCTCAGAATTTACCCTAAAAATCATGGTAATCGTAAGACAATATAATGTTGAAAGAATTTTATACGAGTTTCTCCGATTAATATTTGCCACAATAAAAATATTAATATCTATCACAATAAGATATAAAATATGTTCGATTAATTTTACATATTAATTATATTTATATTAATTATATTTATTTATTACATATTAATATTTATAATATATTTATATTTATATGTACATATTAATATTTTTATTGTTGTAAATATTAATCAAAAGAACTGTTACAAGATTCTTCCAATATTATATTGTCCCACGATTACTATAATTTTCAAGGTAAATTCTAAGAGAAAATTCTCTCGTTGAATTAATGAAAATAATTCGTAATTTTTTTTTTAGGCGCCGGTGAAAGTGAACGAGGAGGCGGAAGTCCTTACAGTTATGGCCAAGGAAGTCCCGGTGATCCTTATAGTGGCACTTTCGCAGCGAATTATGATGGAAGAGGTGCGGATTCTTATGGTCGCGGAAGTAGTGGTCGCGAAAGAGGAGATTCTTACGGCCGCGCTCCTGCAGGAGCATCTTACGGTGGCGACCGCGGAAGCGGAAATACGTATGGCGCTGGTCGCGGAGGTGGTTACGCCGCCGCGGGAGACGACGAAAATTATCCGAGCAATTATCAAGTGGTGCCTATGCCTGGAGCGCCCAGTAATTGCAGCGGATCAGGATGCTGTGTGCCCAAGTGTTTCGCCGAAAAAGGCTCAAGGGTTAGTTGACAAAAATTAACATTTTAAAAACGTCAAAGCGATGGTTGAACTATTCTATGTATTTGTCGCAAAGATTGATAAGGATAAATAATTGAGATATAGAAATTTTTGATTGTCCATAGAATACAATTTTACAAGAATAATGAAGTATAATAGATCACTTATTATATTTTTTGTAATTCCTAAATACTCAATAATTTTATTAATCGTGATATTTTTTTATTCAGGGGCCGCCTGGATTAATCGGACCGCAAGGTCCTAAAGGACAACGAGGATTCCCGGGGGCGGAAGGTCTTCTAGGTCCCAAAGGTGAAAAAGGAGATCCCGGACCACAAGGTCCGCATGGCGTGAAAGGTGACAGAGTACGTGTTTCTCGTATGATGATAACATTAAACTTAAACTTTCTTCAAGAAATAATTTTATGTTATTAAAGGGAAAAATGGGTATGCCTGGTTTTCCCGGTATAAATGGTGTGCCAGGACTGCAAGGAGGACCGGGAGCTCCTGGTTTACCCGGTCGTGATGGTTGCAACGGAACGGACGTAAGAAAAAAAAATTGTCAAATATTATATTTCATAATTATTCCCTTAATAGATATCTGTCTTTTAAATTTTTAAATATATAAGTTTAAAAAATTAAAGATCGTTATAAACAATACATAATATTATCTAATAATTAATTTTCTATTAATGTATATCATTATTAAAAACGCGATTATATTATTATTAATATTATTAATATTATTAATAGATTAATATATAATATATGTAATATATGTTAATATATTAATGTAATTGTAATATATGTTAATATATGTAATATATGTTAATATATTAATATATTAATATATTAATATATAATATATATAATATATGTAATATATTATATATTAACGTGACAGATTATATATCAATATATTATAATATTCATGTTGATACGAGAAAATGTTTCAAGTTTATGATGCTATATTTTAGGGTGCTCCCGGACGTGACGGTGTTTCCGGAGAACCGGGACCTCGTGGTTTGCGAGGTCCGCCTGGTCTTAAAGGAGAAAAGGGTCAGCCAGCATATGCCGGTGCTTTTCCCGTAGGTCAAAAAGGTGAACCCGGTATGGACGGCGTAAGAGGACCCCCAGGTCCACCTGGTTTACAGGGAGACCGAGGCCCGTCTGGCCCGAAGGGCGAACGAGGCCCTTACGTAAGTGTCAATTATAGTTTGATTAAAAATATTTCTACATAATTACGCAATATTATATATAAATTCAGGGTACCGCCGGCATACCAGGTCCGAAAGGAGCGAAAGGAAACATGGGTCTCGGATTCGAAGGGTTGAAGGGAGATAAAGGACAAAAAGGAGACCCGGGACCGCCCGGTACGACCGCGCCTATTATGCCATTCGAAGGAGTTTCGGAAGTAACTGGTCCGCCTGGAGAACAAGGACTAAGGGGAGATAAGGTACGTGAAGAAATATCATTGATTTTGCGTTATATGTATTTTAATTGAATTTCTAAATTTAGGGCGAATTGGGACCGGAAGGACAAAAGGGAGAACCCGGATTTATAGGTGATCAAGGTATACCCGGAGGACTAGGTCAAAAGGGAGAAAAGGGTCTTCCTGGAGCTCCAGGTATTCGTGTAAGTATAAAATTTTTTATGATTAAAAAAAATTGTTTAAATGAAAAAAATATGAAAAAAAAAAAAACGATCTTTCATCAATTTCAGGGTAGGGATGGTTTTTCTGGACCTCCCGGACCTCCTGGACGAAAAGGTGATCGAGGTATTGATGGATTAGAAGGACTTTCTGGACGCCCCGGAAAGAAAGGAGAACCCGGTCGAGATGGACCGATGGGTCATGCTGGATTACGAGGACCTCCTGGATCACCGGGAGTAAGTCTTATTTTTTAAAATAATATATATTATTAAATAAAATATATATATATATAAAATAAAAAAAATATACATATTTTATTTATATTTATTATTAGTAGTAGATATTGCATTTATTAAATTAATGTTTCAAATATAATTTTATTAAATATTATGTTCTAGGGTGGTAAAGGAAGACCAGGACCACCAGGACCAAAAGGACCACGTGGTTTCCCAGGATCCACTGGACCGCGGGGAGCAGACGGTTTTCCCGGAGATCCAGGACCAAGAGGTCCTCTAGGTTTACAAGGAGGCCCCGGATTACCTGGCATTCCAGGTCCGGAGGGTTTACCGGGAGAGAAAGGTGGGAAAGGTGAGCCTGGCTTGGCAGGATTTCCCGGAGGTCTAGGGCCACGTGGATTTGACGGACCACCGGGACCAGCAGGACCGCGAGGATTGCCAGGAGAAAAAGGATTGTCGATAATGGTAAATATAAATTTATGTATTTCGCCATCACGATTAATTGACCGATTATTATTGTTATTTAAAAAAAATTAAATATTAATTATTTAAAAAATTAATTATTTAAAAAATTAATTATTTAAAAAATTAATTACTTAAAAAATTAATTATTAAAAAATTAATTATTTAAAAAATTCATTATTAAAAAAAAAATATAAATCGTCACATATCTTGCACAGGGCCCGAAAGGAATGGATGGAACGCCCGGTTTTGATGGAGAAAAGGGTCAAAAGGGAGAGCGAGGTTACGCGGGTGTCCGAGGCCGACCGGGAGATTCTCTGGATGGTATTCCGGGAGCTCCTGGTGCGCCGGGTGAGGCTGGTGAACCGGGAGCACCAGGAAGAGACGGTATACCGGGTCTTAGCGGATCAACCGGAGAGAAAGGAGATCTTGGCGGTCGCTGCATAGATTGTTTACCGGGATTGCGGGGTGTTAAGGGAGATCGCGGTCTGGACGGTATCCCGGGTCTTACCGGACCTCGAGGACCGCCTGGAGAACGTGGTTTTCCTGGAGAAGCTGGATTGGACGGATTACCAGGCGCGATCGGACCTCCGGGACCGCCGGTACGTTAATAATTCTGATTGAATTAAAAGTTTTTTAATATTTCGCGCTAAATATATTTAAATTTATGGTGACATATAAAAACGATTGTAAAGTAATATATTTTAATAGAAGAAAAATTGCGCGATATATATTAATTTAATTTCTCATTATATTTATAATTGCATTTACATAGTAAAAGTATATTTAAATTAGAATTTTTATTAAAAAAAAGATTTTTATGCGAGAAAAGAAATGTCGATATTGATGTCGCTTTAAATTATATATTATTATGGCAGAATTTATATTCGTTTTCCAACAGTAAAACTTCGCTTCGATACTTTTAAAATATTCTTCCTTATATTTTTTTAAATCGATATTTATAAATCTATAATATAAAATATTTCTTTTAATTGCATCGAATATTTGATCACGTTGGACAATATTTCTAAATTTTATGTGTTTATATGCAATATATATTTTATTTAAAATATTTAACTATTGAATTGTGTGATGTACGTATATGTAAATTGATATACATACACACGCGCGCACGCACACATATCTGAAATATATTTTGTGCACAAATATTAAAAAACTATATTAATTAAATCAGAGTTATACAATATATCTGTATATGTACATTGTCAAATAAAAAAAATATAATTTTTCAATTAGGGAAAAGATGGTATACCCGGTGCTCCAGGACCTCAAGGAGAGTCTGGAAATCCAGCGACTGTGACACGGAGTATGCTCAAGGTAGAAAAAGGTGATAAAGGAGCGCGTGGCGAGATTGGTCGACAAGGCCCGCCAGGACCAGAAGGACCTGCGGGAGAGAAGGGACGCCCTGGATTTGAAGGATTCCCAGGACTTAAAGGCACTCCAGTAAGACTAATTATTATTACTCCTTAAAATGAATTACTAATTTAAAAAATTATTAATTTTTTTCTGACAAAATTTTTATACTATATCAAGTTAAGAATTATTCATTACTCTTTTTAGGGAGATCGCGGATTTCCTGGACAGGATGGCGTTCCAGGAAGATCAGGCACGCCTGGGCGTAAAGGAGAGAAAGGATTAAGTATAAAGGGTGAGGCAGGAGAATCAGGTAGACCAGGATCTCCAGGACAAAAAGGAGAACCTGGCTTGTACGGTTTTAAAGGCGAACCTGGTAAGATTTTATTAATTTTTTGTTTAATTATTATGTGTTCTTAAAATTCTTTAGATATTTTTTAAAAATATTTAATATTTTTAAAAAAATAAATAAACAAAATTAACGACCCAACTGGCATAAAAATATCTTTATTGTTAATAAGACATATTATTAAATCAAGACTTAAAGTCGTTAATTTTGTTTATTTATTTTATCATTCACTGGCGAGACAAAGATTAACTCATTATATTTTAGAAAAATATTACAAATACATATATAAATTTTAAGAGATATATTTTTTTTCCTGTAACTAGGTCAATGTCCGCCACTTGACTTAATGAAAGGTTTCAAAGGCGATCGAGGTTTAACTGGAGATAAGGGAGAACCTGGACCACCTGGTTTAGATGGATTGCCTGGTGATAAAGGCTTGCAAGGTTTTTCGGTATGTATTCTCTTTATCAGAAGATGTAAATATATATATATTTTTTTAACATTAAAAGTTTAAATTATAAATTATATATATTAATTTTTAATTAATTTAAATATATAATTAATTTAAACTTTTAATGTTAAAAAAAATAAACAAGCTATTGAAAAACTTACAAATAGTAATTAATACTATGATTTATCTATGAGAAGTATAATTCCTCAAATAATGTAGATTATTTAAAAATTAGGGTGCACCCGGTGTATCAGGTCCAATCGGCGCTCCTGGGCCCGTAGGTGCGAGAGGTTTACCTGGACCACGTGGTGATAAAGGCAACATGGGACCGATGGGTTTCCCAGGAGAACCTGGTCGGGAAGGACCTAGAGGTTTCCCGGGTTCTCCAGCTCCCAAGGGTGATAAAGGAGAGCCCGGAATATCCGTCAAGGGCAGTCCCGGTTTAACAGGTCCTCCTGGTGAAAAAGGAGAGAAGGGTCTACCAGGACCACCCGGAAAAGAAGGTCCGGTAGGTTATCCAGGATTACCAGGCTTTGCTGGCGAGAAAGGAGACCTTGGTGCACCAGGAATAAATGGTTTACCAGGAGCACCAGGTGAAAAAGGAGATACTGGTCCAGTTGGTCCACCTGGTCCCCCAGGTGTGGCTGGTCTTCCAGGAATCGATGGAAACAAAGGTATGATATAATAAAGCCTCTTTTAAATATTTGTAATCTCAATAGCAAATAAGAATCTTTTTACTTAATAATAAATCAGGAGATATAATTTAATTTGTTGAAAAATTTTTTCACAATTTGTCACAATTTGTTATATTAATTATAATTATTTATTATATAATGTTAATTATATAATATTAATTTCTTATTAATAAAAAATATTAATTATATTTAACATAATGAAATATAATTATTTTATAGGCGAGCCTGGATTACCGGGCGAACCTGGTAGAGCAGGCCTCCCAGGATTCCCAGGCGCAAAAGGTGATCGCGGTGAACTAGGTATTGATGGAGCGAAAGGATATCCAGGCAGACGAGGCTTGCCTGGTACTCCAGGTAGACCTGGTGGGGATGGTGTATCGGGTATAAAGGGAGAACGCGGTGATAAAGGTTCGCCAGGATTCCCTGGATTACCGGGTATGGAAGGAAAGCCTGGTCGTCCTGGTATAGCTGGCTTGAAAGGAGATCAGGGACTACCTGGTTCACCCGGTTTACCGGGACTTATCGGTTACGAAGGAATTAAAGGCGACGTTGGTTTACCGGGATTACCGGTAATTCTCTCTTGTTTCATAATTATATAAATTATATTCATAAATATATTATTATGTACATACGACATTTTATTGTTATAATTAGGGAAGGAAAGGAGAACCAGGACAAGTTTCGGAAAAAGGACAGAAAGGTGAGCCAGGAATGCCTGGAATACGAGGTTCTCAAGGTCCTTCAGGACGAGACGGTATCGACGGAGCAAAGGGAGAAGTTGGCAGATCAAGTACTGGTCGTGATGGATTGCCTGGTGTGAAAGGCGAAAGAGGTACGCCTGGTCGGGATGGATTGCCAGGATTCCAAGGTCAAAAGGGTGATACTGGCGTACGCGGATTCCCGGGAATAAAAGGCGACTTTGTGAGTTTAAATAATGTAAAACAAAAGCATTAAAACAGAATGTTCTAATTATTTCGATTCTTTTTATCGTTTTTATTATTTATAGGGCCCACCGGGTATACCTGGAGAACCAGGACCGCCCGGAATAGATGGACTTCCTGGAGAAATTGGTGAAGTCGGAACACAAGGAGCACCCGGTTTTCCTGGACTTGACGGTGATATAGGTTCTCCCGGTCGACCTGGACTTGATGGCGTTAAAGGAGATCGCGGTTTGCCAGGTAAGACATAAATATCAAATCTGTATAAATGCCATTTAACAAATATAAAATATTTTGGAATTTAGAATAAAATATTGTAATAAATATAAAATAGTTAGAATTAATAATAAAGAGCGAGAGAATATTTAATAAATTAAAAATAAATTTTATTTAATTGTTAAAATTATCACATTCTTTCATAATTAATTTTCAAAAATATATAAATCAATCTCTATTTTAATTATTTTATCTAATATTGAATAATTTCGCGTATTGTATTTTATATATATGTGTGTGTGTGTGTATTACATTTTAATAAAATTCAATAACGTATTATTAATATAAAAATTAAACATATAAAGCACTTCATAATGAGTCGTGCTAAACAAAACTGAATTTCAGGAATTGTCGGATTGCCCGGTATTTCTGGAGCACTTGGAGAAAAGGGAGATCGTGGTCCTCCAGGGCCAATAATTCAAATTAAGGGTGAGAAAGGCGAACCAGGTATTCCCGGATTTCCTGGAGGGAAAGGAGAGAGAGGAGATCAAGGTCTCGTAGGTATTCCTGGTTATGATGGCGAAAAGGGTGACAGAGGTTTACCTGGACCAGAAGGATCTCCTGGACCTCACGGTGCGCCTGGATCTAAAGGTATGTTCTTTAGTTATATAAAATTTCACTAATTAATAATAAAAAGAATTTAGAAATCATTAATGTGTGTATATAAATATTAAAAAAAAAAATTATATTAAGTATATAATTTCTTATTTACCGTATTTTTTAGTAATTTGATTAATATTTAATACGAATATTTATATAAAAAATTGTTTCTACAAGTAATAATAAAAAAATTTAGAAGTCATTAATGTGTTTATATAATGAAGATTTAAAGAAAAAAAATTAATATTAGGCATGTAATTTTTTATTTACATTAATATGCATAATAATTTTATTAATATTTTATATGAATGTTTATATAAAAAACTGTATGTCTTATATAGGTGATCAAGGACCTTCTGGAATTCCTGGAATTCCCGGAGTTACGGTAAAGGGTGAGAAAGGTCTACCAGGTTTAATGGGTAAACACGGTAGAGATGGATTACCAGGACGACTAGGAGAAAAAGGTGAACCAGGATTGCCTGGTTTGCCTGGACAGAAGGGAGACATTGGGCCTTATGGACCAATTGGACCACAAGGTGAAAAAGGTAATCCAGGTCAACCAGGTCTGACTGGATCTCCAGGACGTGACGGAACTCCGGGACTTGAAGGTGTACCAGGATTACCTGGTGAAAGAGGTTCGAAGGGTGATCAAGGGCTGCCTGGATTATTTGGCGCTCCAGGAGAAAAAGGAGAACCTGGTCTTTCAGGTATTATAAATATATTTATTCTTATATGTATGTGTAGAAAATTTATAATATACTAAAAATATAGATATATTCAATTAATGATAAAAAAGGGAAATAATAAGTATTATTTCCTTGCATAAATATATTATTTATTGAATAATAAAAAATATATTATATATAAATATAAGTTTATAGTTTTTCGGGAAAATATACAATATTTTTATTATTCAACAAATATTCATTCAAAAAAATTTATTATCTCTTTCTTATCATTAAATGTAATATATTTATATCTTTATCTTCACATACATTAATCCAATAAAGAGAATCATATATTTAATAAGTTAAAAAAAATAATTGATAATTTATTTATTTATTTATTTTAAGGGCCAAGTGGACTGGATGGACCTGCGGGAGAAAAGGGTGATAGAGGTTGGGACGGTGTTAATGGTTTACCTGGACCGGTTGGCGAGAAAGGTGATAGAGGATTCCCTGGGCCAGTCGGATTGATAGGTGCTGTTGGTTATGTAGGTCAGAAAGGTGACAAGGGTGATGACTGTATCGAGCCACCGATGGGACCTAAAGGAGATCGCGGATATCCCGGTAAGCTTTATATTAAATTCTCTAATAAAATATATTTTGTACTTACACACAATTTTTATATCTTGATATAAATTCTATAATACTATATTAAAAATATAGTTTAAAATACAAATAATTAAATATTTAAATGATAATTAAATAATTAAATATTTTTTTGAAAAACTTTAATATAAAAAAATACAAGTTATAAAAAAATGTACGTCATCTTTTTATTAAAAAAATATTTGTAACGAGATTGAGATCTCACGTTATTTCTGCACAAAATGCAATTGAAATTATAAAAACATAAATGTTTTCACAGGACCATCCGGACCGCCTGGTCCCTCGGGAGAGAAAGGACTTTCGGGTCCACCCGGTTTCCCTGGCTTAGACGGTATCAAAGGCGAGCAAGGTTTCCTCGGTCCACCAGGACCTCCCGGACTGCCGGGATTACCTGGACCAGTCGGTTCCTCCGGTCTACCGGGTCTTCAAGGTCCGGCCGGCTTGCCAGGACTTACTGGCGAACCTGGTACACCGTGTGAAGCGACACCTGACTATCTTACTGGCATTCTTTTGGTCAGGCACAGTCAAAGTCAAAGCGTGCCAGGTTGTGAGCCAGGTCACATCAAGCTCTGGGATGGATACAGTTTACTCTACACCGATGGGGACGAAAGAGCGCATTCTCAAGATTTAGGTGAGTTTTCTGTATATCATTGTCAATATTTGTGCAAGATAATATTTTTAATTTATTTATTTAAATTATGGTCTCTATTTGATATTATGTATATCTAAATATAAATATTTCTAATTCGATTTAAAAATAAACTATAAGCATAGTTATTAAAATTATGCGTAAAACTCATATAAAAAATATATTAAAAGATTTCGCGTTTCAATTTTTATTATCATTTTTCCTAATTATATTCATAAATAGAGCATAATCTTTGACCCGCATTTTGGATGTAATTTGCCAGAGATTTATGAGATTTGTGCGATTAATCTCGATTATACGCATTAAATTGTCATTGCTGGTATTTGAACATTATGCACTTAAATTCATTATTCAACGAATTTATATGCATCGCGTCATATATTTTTGTGTGATTACGTAGACTGATTAGCATCTCTCCAGTTAATGCTTATTTGCATTTTGTAAAGCAAGTTTGTTTTTTCCCTGTGTTTCTGCATCGGATACTATGTTTCTACGAGATAATGCGAGATTTGTGTCGACTTCAAATCGCTGGGGAAATAATGATAACAGATTGACGTGCGATTAAATTTTTTTTTAAATGCAAATCAATCTAACTCGTCCTATAAATTATTGCAAAACAGGTTACGCCGGCTCGTGTGTCAGAAAATTCTCGACGATGCCCTTCCTGTTCTGCGACGTCAACAACGTCTGCCATTACGCTAGTCGCAATGATCGTTCTTATTGGTTATCGACCAATAGTCCAATTCCCATGATGCCCGTCGAAGAGACGGCGATACGAGATTATATTTCCAGGTACGTTCAATATGCGCGTTGTATCCCGCTGAGATTTTTGTTCCGAATGTAGAAAAAATTGCATTCATTTAGAAAATGGATATTTATAGAAAATATACATAACACAAAAACCGGATACTTTTTCAGCCACACATTTAAATTGAAAGTCGAATTTAGCAAAACCTTTATATAAAAAGTTTGTCTTTTCTTGATATTTTCTCTTATTTTCACGTTATTAATTTATATATATATATATTAATAATTAGATATATTTTCAGTGTGTTTTTTTCAAATTCAAGTATCACTCTAAAATCCAATTAAATTAAGAATGTAAGACTATAAAAATACTTGATTAATACGTATTTTATAAGTGTTACATGACACACTTAGGTAACTGTTCACACAAGTTTACTTGGTAAATAACAATTTCTTGCGACAGATGCGTGGTGTGCGAAGTTCCGGCTAATGTGATAGCGGTACACAGTCAATCGATAAGCATTCCAGAATGTCCGGCTGGATGGACTACTCTTTGGATCGGTTATAGTTTCGTAATGGTAAGTAACTTTTTCTCCTCAAAAAATTTCATTTATATGATAACTCATATATTTTAGATTTTTATTTTTTATGAAAATAAATTTATTTTATTTATTTATTGTATTATTTTATTCGATGTATTTGTTTTTTCTATGTCTTATATGCAGGTTTATAATTTTTAGATGATTAAATACCTATAATATTTAATCTATCAGGTATTAATACTCATATATTAATGACTTCGATTGTAATATAAAAGTTAAAAATTATATAATTTTTAACTTTTATATTATAAATAATCATAAATATCTCAATATTGTAAATTAAATATTTAATCAATTTAAAATTATAAACCGTAATAAAGCTGTATAGAAGATATACAATACAAAACATTGAATAAATTTAAATCATATATCAGATTAATGAAAAATATTGAACGAATTTATTACAATGCTATAAAAATAGAGATGGGAAAATTAAATCATTTATTATTCCACCAGTACAAAATTTCTCATGTGCGTGTATATTAACTTTATTTTTAATATAAAACCTGACGAGAACTGGAGTAATTAATTTAAATCAAATAAATCAAATAAATTCAATGTATGTATACACAAATAAATAAAAGAGGGAGAAGAAGTAATAATTATACGTGTCAATTATACAACATCAATATTGATAAATATCTGTGTTTGCCAAACAGTGATGTGTGTTTGATGAAAAATCGCATTTTGATCGTCTCATATTTATACGATGATTTCTTTACTATCACCTAAATTCGGAATTCGCTCCACGAGGAGATCAATCATGTCCGAAATAAGGCAAACTTCCATCGCTCAGGAGGTAAAGATTGTCTCTGCCGAAAGAGATCCATTTCACCCAAGACATTCTCCTTATATCAAAATTTCTTCAACAACGACACTCGAATAGACTGATAAGACGCGCGACTGATTCATACACGGAGAGAATTTCCTCTTAGAATTTACCCTGAAAATTATGGTAATCGTGGACAATATGGAAGAATTTTATAAGAATTTCTCCGACTAATATTTATCACAATAAAAAATGTTATTATGTGCATAGTAAAATTCATCGAATATATTTTATACTTTATTGTGGTAAATATTAATCAGAGAAATTCTTATACAATTCTTCCAATACCATATGATCACCACGATTTTCAGGGTAAATTCTCTTCGTGATATGATATCTTTTCGATTAAAGGGGGAGAAAATGGATTTTGGACAGTTATAACTTTGCGGATCACTCAAGTGTCGAACCACGTCTTCTAGGCTTTATTACTTAAAGGGACAATTTTTTTCCATCGTTTCAGCACACCGGCGCAGGCTCTCAGGGCGGTGGCCAGTCTCTGTCGAGTCCTGGATCCTGCCTGGAGGACTTCCGCGCGACACCGTTCATCGAGTGTAACGGCGCTAAAGGACACTGCCATTACTATTCTAATCAGTACAGCTTCTGGATGGTTACCGTAGACGATGGCCAGCAGTTCAGGAACCCCGAGAAGCAAACCCTAAAGGCGGGCAATCTTAGGTCCCGAATAAGTCGCTGCCAAGTTTGTATAAAGAACACGTAAACACACCCACTGTTTACACGAGAAACAAACACCCACACACACACATACATTATACACACGATACATTGTATTCTCTCTCCCCTTTTTCTACACGAGAATAGAAGCGAAAATATATCACTATGAGTCTAAAACAAAAAAAATTAAAAAATTAAACGACGATCGAAACCGAACGTGATTTCGTCCAAAGTTCGGATCTCGACGTTAGAGATTTTGTGGAAAAAAATAAAAAAAAGATCTCTATGTTTATTCGAGACGATGAAAAGGCGTTCGATACATTTCGCCGCGAGTGCGATGCGGAAAATTAGACTTTGTCGGAATTACGCCGGTTTCGATCCCCGATAACAAGGAAGAAAAGAGCAGTAACGTCACGCGATGGAATGGAAGTTCAGGAGGACTCGCTTGATCCGCGTCGAGAAATAAAGAGAACGACGCATCCCTCTCTCTCTCTCTCTCTTATTCGTGATTCCTTCTCCGCCGGATGTGTTCCGCAACCGTCTTGTCTTCATTATTTCCTATCTCTCTGACCCTCACCGTGTCTATACTCCACCCCGGATAAGTTCTTTACCCTTGAGAGCCATCCTCCTCTCGCTCGTTACCCGCTCTTTTATCTGTTCCCACGAGCGCTTCCTCCTTTTCGCCATATGTGTTTTTTTTCCTCTCTCTCTCTCTCTCTTTATATGTATAACTTTACAAGCAAGTGCCTCTAGCGTACTACTACTCTAGCATGTAAAATAATATATATTTATATCTCGTATGAATCTCGTATTTTTTTTTTTTTTTGAAGTCTAAGTTTATCGTAACGACACTGCCCATATTCAATATGGCCCATTTTACATATTGTATATTAATATAAACGATCTTAGCCTGGTAATCGTGTGACTCCAAATATTTAAATAAATAGGTATTTTGCTACGTAGCTAATAAAATTCTATTTTCAAACTTGACCGATTCATATTTTTACTTTCTCTGTATAATCCGATCCTAAATAGTATATAAGCGAAATTTTTATATATTATATGAAACAATGAATTTTTTTTATAAGCTTCATTTGTAAGAGGAAATGTAATAAAAAAAAGAACAGAAAAAATCCATTATCCATTAATGTAGATCTATAAATTTCACGAGAGAATATTTTGAAAATGGTAGAAATGACGACTAATATCTATATCGATTACTGTTATACACGTCCTTTACACAATTTAATTAAAAAATGCAGGGAAAAATGTGCTTTAATAATTCTGTTCGTAGGAAATATTTTCTCGAGTTTCTTTTTACGCAGCGCGCATAATTATTTCAAGACCTTTAATTGAATCCAAGAGACGTAGAGCGTTCGTTTTATCGTATAAGAATAAGAGGGAAATTTATTCCCGCTAATCACTGCTGTTAGAATACTTTATTTTATCTGCAGATACCACCGTATCTTTTCATTATATGTATATATGATAATCAGAAAATAACTTGTCAGCACAAATATATGTGTAAAATATTCGTTAATAAATATGTAGATATACAAATGTACATTCACGAAGAATGTGAAGTATTTCTTAAAAGTCAAGTAAAATTTATATTAATTTTAAAAGTTTCGTCATGAATTTCACATGAAGGTAATTTTAATTTCTAATTGATTTTTCAAAGTATGTGGATTTATCGTAACATATAACAGAAATTTTAATTTCATAGTTTCCTTCTATATAAATGATGAATAAGTAGATAAGAAATGGCTGAGGTTAAATTTTCGATAAAATGTACTCTATTTCATTAAAGAATATCTCTCTCTCTCTCTCTCTCTCTCTCGCAAACCTAAATGCGTTTCGTGCATCGTTACACGCAAGGTAATTTATTTTTTCGTGTCGCACGCGAATAAACTGTCATTGATGGCGATTTTACGCATATGCTCAAATATCATCTCGTTATGGTAATCTTTTTCCCCAAGGAAAAAAAATCGATAGCGTACTAACGCCGGGGCACTTTAAAGTTTCGAAGGGCTGTCTTCGTGTCGAGAAAGTTAAAACGCTCACGAAATTCTGGAAGAGACTGATCAAGATCAATGTCAGTCAAAAACCGTTTAACTGATCAGCTGGAAAAGAGTTAGATCTGTTATGAGTTTTGAATTTATACGTGCGAAAAGTAATAATAACAGTAATAATTCTTTTATATTTTATATATGTGTATATATATATTTTTTCAACTTTTTAATTCCAAAGATAACAGGTCATTATTCGGCGATCAAATAATTAATAGGTGCAATTCAAATATAGGTAAATAATAACAAGATATATAATAACGTATAACATTTCTATCTCTAAAAGCTCTTGAGATTTTAGAGGTAGAAACGATTCTAAAATTAATTCGCCACTTGGATAATGCAGTAACGATAACTAAAATGACTTCATTTATAAATATGCGATTTTCTAAAAAATTACCTGAATATTAGTGAAAATTATACAAAATCGATATTTCGCTTAATAAACGATATTCTAATTTCTTACAATAGAATATCCATAATTAATATCTACATATTATAGATTATTTTTTCTGTATTATATTTCAGGAAAATAAAACCGAATATTGTTATAAACCCCGATAAAGAAAGGGATGAATTTTGATTCGAAGGCTGTTGATGATGCCAGAGTTTCTTGAATTTCGATCAAAGTGCGAACGGGAACGCGATACATAAGATTGATTTGCATATTTTCTTCGCAGTAGTTGAGAATGATTCTCATTAGCATATGTTTTCGTTTTCATTACGTGTAAACAGCACCGCCTTTCAATGTTTGTAACGCCACGTTCGATCGGGCATGAACGGATGCCTCGATTGAATGGCACGAAAACTGAATCGAGACTCTCGATCGAGCTTGCACTCTTTCGCGAGTTTCGAGAAATACTGCGACATTTCCTCGAGCATACATCAAGTTGACTCCCGGGCGGTACTTTGAGTGCTCCAGAATACGATATGCGCAAAAGTGTAGAGTGACAATATGCGAATTTATTTTTCAACTGTACGACTTTCGTCGCACGCTTTCCTACTGTGTTGCCAATTTTCTACATTTTTATTCTGCTTTTTAGATGCATTATTTCATATTTATAAACATATATATATATATATATATATATATAATATTTTAACTTAACATATTTAATTTAATTTATTTTTTAATAAATCTTAATAAGTCAATCTTCCTTAGGGAAAACTTTCATTGATCAATTTATTTTTGTTTGGCATGAAATTGTAACGGAATACGTTGTCTATTCACAAAAAATTGTGTACTGATAATAAATATAAAAATATATGCAGTTATCTGTTTTTTCTTGATAATTATATTGTTTATTATCGTGGGAAAAAATCAAGCAATGTTATCGATATTACATTACTGTCATTAATTCTTGTTATTTTAACCTATATATTACATGTTTACCAATAAGACGTACATATATTATATATAATATAATATACATAATTTATGTATGTATATATAATTAATTATATATAATTTACTTTATTTTGCAAAAATAAGATTTTAATTAGACAAGAGTGTGACAAATATATATATAGCAAATTGGAAAAATAACTTTATCAACAATCTATTTAAAGCAATTCCTATTTAATATTTAAAAAATTTCTTATAAAAATGTCTAATTTTGCTAAATTACGTCAGCATTAAAGCATCCATATCTATAATTATAATTCATTTATTCTCTGTGAAATGCGTTTACGCAATGTGATTCACGCTTTGTTTTAGGTGTCTGCATGCTCCAAATGAGCGCATTATCATTAGTGCCTTTCGACCGAGTAAAGCTTTTAAATTTATGCTATTATTATCTGCATATAATAAGTTTATCGTTGTCTAAAAATATCTATAACATATAAAATATATAAACATAAATATTGTTTTTATTTCTATTATTTGTAAATTTAAATAAATCTCAAAAATAAAGAATTTTATGATGCACAATAATCTCGAAACAATATTAAATAATATTGATGTGATATCAAAGTGTTATGATGTGGGGAAAACGTGCAATAAATATGTTGGATTGCAGAACTCATGAATTTTGTCGATAACAACTTAACATCAGCATATCTGATACATAACAATTTTTGACTCACTGTCAACAAGTTCTTCTAAAGTTAGTCAACATGTTCACAGCATAGTAATTAAAGGCGAGCCTCCAAAGGAGAATTAACTATGCATTCAAAGAAATAAAATTATGAATATTCAAATAGTTCCTCTTTTTTAAATAACAGAAGATATACTTCAGTATGGCATGATGCGTATTTAAATATTGCGTATAAGATATTCAATTAATTAACCAATAAATCAGAATATTTTAATGAGGAATGACGTGTCTTTGCGACTCGAGAAAATAGCTATTACGCGATACTTAAGTGACAATAAATTTCTAAAAATTTGACATTACTAATATTAATTTGTAAGCATTTTCTAAAATTTTTCACTACTTTTCTCATTACTTTTGATATACGTATAAATGTAGATTGCCACTAAAATTTTTATTTCGCGCAATATATTCGTTAAAGTGATAATTTGCGAAAATTCAGATAACAAGCTATACAAAAATTATTTTCACAAAACAAGATTTCATTGAATTATAATCTATTTAAACGTAAAATTACAAAAATTGTGCCAATATATGATGTTATATAGTCACAATCAATGTTTAAATTTCAATCTTAATGGATTAAATGTCTAAATAAATTGACAATATGCTGGTTTTTATATTTTTCAATCGATTAGTAAAAGTCCTCTTTTTTTGTAAATCAATATAAAAAATAATGTTCTCAATAATTAATAATGGAAATAAATTAAACAAATTCTTGCCGTTACATTTCATACATTTTCACGTAAATTAAAGATGACATTATATTTCGTAATATTTTGGCATCACGTTTGTGAATAACTATACTGCTCCTATCACTCTATTATTTCCTACTTAAAATTCTCGTCGTGAAGAAACTTCCAATATGTATATAAGTAATATATATATATATATATATATATATATATATATATATATATCAGTATCGACTGATGTAGCGTAGTGAGAAAGTTTACGGGAGAATTTCAAAGAGCACAGTTATAGGAGGGACGTCCGTCGTAAAGGAATCCTGCTGAGGCCAATGTGTTTAGCATAGTAAGCAGTCGAGCCTCCAACGAGAGGAGCCTTGGTTCGGCACACGTGCCGTGTTCTGTAAAATAGAGTCACGAAACGTCTAAAATTCCATCTTGGCCCAGTCCTCGGCAAACTTTGACAACATCGAAACCGGCATCGCAGCATTCCTCCCGAGATTCATTTTGAAAGGAAAAAAGAAGCCTCCATCGGGGGATTTTAATTTAATACTGTCCAATAATTTTTTTATCTCTCTGTTGGATTTATCGCAAATATATAAAGAGCAAAGATCATGACAGAAATACAATACAAATGGAAATTGCGATGTTTCTGCTATTTTAGTGAGTTCGCGAATAGCTTATCGCGACAAAATTTCGCGAATGCAAAATATGCAAGTATTGCATGGAAATTAATATAAATACTACAATATGCCCCGAAATACTTCTGTTTAATTAAAATTGATGTAACTTTCCTGTACATATATAATCTGTTTTAAAATTCTCATTATATGTATATAAAATTATACTAACAAATTTATTATTATTATTATTATACAAGATGGCAATTTTAGCATAATATTAACTGTAGAAATTATTATAATAGAGATATTTATATATAATAAAAAAAATATATATATATAAAGATATATATTGTAAATCTAATAAAAATGCTTAAAAAAATATAAAATATTTCTGTAAATCTACCATATCCATAAAAATATAATAATTCTTTCAATATTAAGAATATTTTATTTTCTTAATTCTTTCATAATATAATAAATAATATTTTATAATATATAATATGTATCATTTAATTTCTTTTTTTTTGAGGAAAAATAAGATCTTATAATAATATATTAAATTATAAAAAGTCTACGGGGAAAATACATGCGATAAGCTTATAAAAAAATCATGATGAATCAATTCTAGCTTCTCCGTGTCTATATGTATTCTTCAACCGAGTATTTTCATGATTTTCTAATTTCTGGCAGATAGCAGTTATTTCTGTTTCATTCCGCTCATTCAGCCGTTCATCCCTAACATTCGTCGGGCGGATCCAACAGAGTAGTCTGAACGTTAAACTCAATTAACGAGCAAACGCACGTTCATGACATCTTCGTCGGACGACGAAGCGCAGCGTTAGAATAATCCGCGACCGTAGTAACTCGGAGTAAACAGTTACGAGGTATAATTGCATAAACATTAGCGACAGACGGAACAAAATAGGAACTTAGCGAAGGAGTTAAGGTTCCACATTCTGGAGAGTTCTTGATGGCGCGACAGAGAAAAAGACGATGGCGGGACGAGAGAAATAGAAAGATCGTACTCTTGTTTTGCTCTCGTCACGATGACAACACATGGTTGACATAGTCGCTCAAGGTACTCGTTTTCTACGTAAGCACGGAATCCATTTAATTAATTATGAAAGAAGGTGTGGTGTTCGAATGGACCAATCCGACCGGTTCGTTTGTCCTCGAGCCTCCGTAGAGCATTTCGATTATTAGCGTGCGATCTCGATTGGGACTCAGTGATAGAGAGCGAGCCGAACGGGAATAGTCGATTCCAAGTAAATACCGAGCACAGAAAAAAAGGAATCCTTGATTCAAGTATATTTTCATTCTTTAACGCTATTTGATTGATTTAAGCATAGCGTGCGCTTTGTAATTTTCATTTGCCTTAATAATAAATAAGTTTGTGAAAAGTATATTTTATCCTTAATAAAATATATTCTCGTTTTAAAATCGTTGTATGCTAAAAACAAACTTAGTTACATTTAAATTAAGAATTATATTTAATTGAAATAAATTTCAGCTTCTCAACCAAGAATATTTTGCACTTTTGTTTTAAGGATAAATTATTCTTTATCCAACAATATTTGCATTCTTTCAAGGATACTGTTTTTTTCTGTGAGAGGAAATATCTGCGTTATCGAGAGATACGCAGATCAATTCTCTTTCTTGTGGAGAGAGAGAGAGAGAGAGAGAGAGAGAGAGAGAGAGAGAGAGAGAGAGAGAACACACGTATCTCATTGTTTCTCTAACCGGAAAGAGATCGGCAAGTGAAGCTTTCGCAGGACATTTCTTCCGTCCACGACGAGATGTCCAAATCTAGTTTCCGCGAATGTTGGAACGTTTGCGCCTCCAACATCGCTCGAAGGACACACAATCCTATAAGATCGATAGTGGAGAACATCGTCGTAGAGCCGAACCCGAACAAGCCGATGATCGCCTTATCTATTGGTGAGCTGACGAGTCAAAATCGTCGCTGTAGTTTTGCGCGAGTAATATTTTAATACAATTATTTCAAATCGCGCGCGAACTAGAGCGATTGGATGAAGCAGAATGAATACATTCATTTTTTAATAATTATATTTTTATGGATATTTCTTTTCTTTTATAATATGTATATCCTATATTCTCTTTCTTATTATACAGTTTTCGAGCTATTATTAAATCTGTTATTTTTATATTTGCTAATTTTATATAAATCTATTATATGAATTTATGAATAATTTAATATCACTTAAGCTTTTATATAATAAGTAGAACTATTCTATATTCAAAAGAGACAGAAATATAGTATCTTTGGAATACAAAAATAATTTTACTTATTATATAAATGATATGAATATATTGTTATTATGTGTTAATAAATTTGTATATGCATATATAATAATAAATTCGATTACTGAGCGCGATTTTAAGAATTTTCCACATTTTTCGATGACGATGATTTTATTTGACAATCCCGCCATATTTCTCTGAATTTTCATTCTTTACTCGACAAGAGATGAAACACAGAAAAGCACGAGACAATGTATCACGATGGTATAATTAAGCGATTATTTTTTTACGCGAGACAAAAGATAACACGATATAAACTGACCCGACCAATCTTTTTCCGTTGAGGTGAAAAAGAGATTGTCCGTCGCGTCCATTCTTTATTACAAAAATTGCACGAAAATAAAATGATGCGAGCGTAAAACTATACAATATAATCTGTCTTTAGTTTTGCTAACGTATGAAACAATTTAGTAATTGAAAGGTAATTTAATATGGAGTATATTGCACGTTTTGCTGCAAAATTACATTCATATGTAAAGTCACTGCACGAAACGTCATAATTACATTCCTAAAATTAATATATAAAATTATTAGATTTTTATTTATTTTATATTTGAGGCACATTGCGGAAAACTTTACGCAAATAGAAAGCCACCTACAAAGGCCACAATGTCAGTAAATGCATACAAATTGCAAACTTTCGCTATTTCCTAGATTTTCAATATGCATGATCTCCCGCTTGCGAAAAAAAAGTTTGATATATCGATTGGTACAAAATAGGAGGTCAAAAATATGCTGTGCGAGGAAAATATGCTGGAATATGAAAAAGCGTATTTTGATTAACTTGGAAACTCCGCAGGAATTACGTCGAAAATATCGAAATGCGTTCGGTTCAGCCTTTTCGCGCTTTTGAAAAAGCATAAAATATTAATATTATTTTTTGCACGCGATAGTTGGAGTAAATTTTTACTATTAATAATAACAATCTATCATTTTCGCATAATATTTCAAATTTATTTTTCCATAAATATTATTCAACTTAATCTTTTTTCAATAAAATTTAAATTAAAAAAGTTATATGTTAATGTTTGTAATTGTGCGTGTAATTTCTTTTATCACTATAATAAATCTACAATTTTATCATTACAATAACTCTCTGATATTGTTAGATTTATAGAGATAGGGTCAGTTTAAAGGAGTTTAATAAAATATGGATATTATAATAATTATTTATTATACGCCATTTTTGCCTGAACGAATACTATGATGGCTATTTTTCATAAATTTGCAGAATTTGTAAATTTATAAAACCTATGTGATATGTCTGCGTTTATTTCTCTGTTTGTAGTCATTTACATATAATGGAAAAAATTTTCAGATAACAGCGTATATTCTTATTGTTTATCTTAATTGTTACATTAATCTTGCTATTTGTTTAATAAAAAATAAAAAATCTTTTCTTCAACTTTTTAAAAATCTGGATAAAAGAAAACATGAAGTTAACTTCGTCGTAAGATCTGTTTTATCCAAAAGTATTGAAACTTAATATACAATTCGCTCTCTGGAAAATATTGATACGCAGACACGCGGTGCAAGATAGACAATATTTCGTTTGCTGATTCTGCTGTATTTCTAAAAGAAACAACTTTTTCAAAAGAGAGTTTATCGGATAAAAGTTTCCTAAGCGATAAAATAATTCCAATATACTTGGCTCGATCAAATTCCTGTGACGCTTAATATAAAAAAAAAAACGCTACTTTTATAATATTGAAAATTTTTCCACGGTAGATAATTGAAAATATTATGTACGTTAAGAAAATTAAAAGGACCGTATAAATAAAATAGAACTGCGCTTTTTTTGATAAATATGAAGAAAATAATTAATATAATATAATGTATATGCGGAGAAAATTTTACAGTACAAATTACATGGAAAATGCATTCATTTTTACATTTATTGTAAATCTTGAAGATGACAATGGCATTAAAATATAGTACTATAATTGCAAATTATACATTTGTTCTATTGGTCGTTAACAATTATGTAGGTGTATGTATGTGTCAAAATATTTGGATAATGACAATACTCCTTTGGAAAATATAATACATATATAATATTATTGAATAATATCATGATTTTTCTTATATATTAGCATATTCCATGATATTACAAAAATAATATTGTAATATTTTCTTTGCTTTTCAAAAAATATCACCTTTGATAAGATGCAAATTTCTAGATGCAAATTTTTTGACATAAAATTTCAATTTTTTTAGATTAAATTTTTCTACAAATTCGGTTTTATATTCAAAGAGAAAAAATTAATTTACTCACCCAATATTTAATAAAACATTGAGAGAAAATATTAAAAACCAAAGAGTAAATTAAAACATGTTTCAATAAATGATTTTCCAAGAATATTTCCTCGCAGTATTTTGTTAGAAAAAAAATGGGAGTGGCTGCGAAAAACTATTTTGAAGAGTTACGCACATAAAAGTGAAGCATCTCAAGAATTTTATCTCATGCCTGAATTGTATATTTGTTTGTAATTCTTTAGGAAGTTTGCAAACTTCTACACACGAAGGTATGCAATGTTAACTTTATATGTATAGGTGCAGAATTTTATAAGCGATGAAAAGTTAAAAGGCTTGAAAAGTTAAAATGGTAGTGACGCGTATTGAGTCCTCTTAACATTTGTATGAGTACGAGTGATGCAAAATGCGGATGTGTCAGAATGTATCGGAAAAACATCCTCAGTAAATTTTATACCGGAATAGAATAGAACTGACACATGAACACACTAATCTAAATATATTTCGAAACAAATCTTACCCGGATGTGCTAGTGGCTATATATGTATACCTATATTTTTTAAAGCTTCTTTTATTCTATACATATGCAATTTTAAGAAGATTACAACGTCGGAAAATAAAATAGCAGCGTCAAAATTTTCGAAAAATGCTATCTTTTATTTTTAAAAGAGTAAAGTGTAGTATTAAATTATTGAGATTAGCGTAATAATGTTTTTTAAAAATATTTTGATTCTTTTTATAAAAAAAATAATAAAAATTCAGAGAAATTTGACAATTTGGGAAACCTTTTTCAGATTCTTTTTATCAAAAAAAAGTATGCCACGATGTGTACATTAAATGTTTCGCTTTCGGTAAAGTTTCATGTATGGTTTTGCTCCAAAAATATTCCAAAACCGGTTTATAAGTTTCATAACATGCCGAAAAGATCGATAAGACAAACAAGAAATTTTACTACATTTTTTTCTATCATGTAAGAGAAATATTCATAACATATTTTACTTTTTATGAAATTCATACTTTCAAAAAAACGATTCCATTTGAAAAAAGTAGTATAAATGCTCTAAAAATAAAATGAAATGTATATAAAACTTTCTCAGAAAGAGAAAAGTTAAGAGTATTTAATTAAAAAAAATTTTTTTTAGTTACATAATCTAATAAAAACTATCCATACTCTATGTAGAATATATTTTTTTCATATAGTATAAAGTAAAATACACATGCAAACTAAAAATTAGTTACGTGCAACAAATAAAAATAATTATTTATAAAAGTTCCAAACTTCTCGACGTTGTAATATGTCTGTAATGTGTGTAATTAATAATTCTCTGATAATTCTCCCAAAGATTTCAGCGTGAATCGATATTAATTGTTATCGATTGTAATAGAAAACATTGAAATGCGAAATTTAATATTGGAAAATGTTAACCGCAACATTGTCGAAACGCTATTCTTTCCGATTAAAGGCGACGAAGTTGTAATTATGTCTCATGGTACTCGGTACTCGAATTTTATTTTGCCGCGTAATAGACATTTTGCAACAGAGATTGACTATGACGCGTAGCTTCATGGGAAACAATTAATTAATTTCCATTACAATATATCCAGAACGCGAACCGAGTAGTAACTGTTTCGTTACACTTTGACAACGCATCTGTAAACAGCATTTCCTAGGGCTAGTTTAAACACAGTAATCAATTACAAACGAAACACATATACGTAATTAACTGCCTTACGCGAAACTAAATAAATCTAGTGGCAAACTAGATTTATACAATTGATAGTTTATATTGCAATCGTGGGATAATCGATAAACCAATGTGTTCATGGCGTTTAAAAAAAAATTACGCGTTCTATTTTAAAGGTGACCCTACGACTTTTGGCAATTTGAAGCCGCCAAAAGAGGTGATCGAGGCTGTTCAAGAGAGTGTAGCTTCGCAATTGTACAACGGATATGCACCGAGCACAGGTAACGTTTTATTCTAAGTTTCATAAATCCTAATCTAAATCTTTGTTTAATTACAGTATAATTGATGAAAAATAAATCTGATGAGAGAAATGATGGAAAATAAATCTGTTAACATAGAAAATTAACATAGAAAATATCCCCTATTAACATTTTTTAAATAATCATAGATAAATTATTTAAATATATATATATATATATATATATATATATAAATGTCATAAAATAATTACTAATTATATATGTGATGATATATTTATTTATTTTATGATATAAATCGTATATGTTATATCATAGACTAACTAGACGTTAAGTAATTATATATCTATTTAATAATGTAAGAAAATGATTTCGATTTATCCATTTTCCGCAGGTTATCAGAGGGCGCGAGAAGCTGTAGCTGAATATAGTTCGAACGAATTCGTAAAAGTCGATCCTAAGGTAAAACATATGCCTACATCGAATATCGATGACAGATCGGCGAGCACGTGTCGCGAACAAATTTGAAATCACCGATGTAGAGGTTTCTCGTCACGCGTTTATACGCGCTCGTATTTTATTTATTCAACATCAATATTTTATTGTTATTTATTCACAAGAATAGCGCGAAGCGCCAAAATTGCCAAAGTTGTTTGAATATTAATAACAGGACGTGAAAGAGATACTATAAATTTTTCTTTCAGACTCATAAAGAGAAAGAGAGAGAGAAAAAAGCGATCTAGGTATTACATTACAGGAATTATTTCCGTGACGTCGATTGTATTGTATATTCCGAACACTTGTACAATCTCGAGGATAGTTAATTAACTTGACGCTGTGAAATCTCGCGAGATGGAAATCGCCGATGCAGACGGAAAAAGAGATACATCGATAAAATGAAATAGAATACTGAAAACGAATGAGCAGATCAATTTCGAATTAATCATAAACAATTTATTGAATTACTAGAGCAAATATAAAATTACACGGCAAAATGTAATGTTATATTATCGAATGACAAAGATAAAAGAAGAGAGAAAGAGAACGTGAAATTAAGCTTGAAATTATATTATTTTTCTTTTGATGATTTTTAATTATGTCCTTTTATATCCGTGTCGTCCAATTATGATCTGCACGTAAATACAATACAAACAGCTCATTTTTCTGTACTGAAACTCTTGCGATAAAAATTCTCCTTTCCATTCATCAAAATTTTTATCCAATTTTTGTTTTGAAAATTTCGTATATATTTTAGTTTTTTAATTTTGATATAATATTAAAATTTATTAAAATGTATCGAATAAATTCTTTAAAAAATATAGAAAGAGCGTGTAAAAAGTATAAAAATAATAAAAAATTTTTAGCGCGGAAAGCTTTTTTATTTTTACGTGTATGAGAGACGCGAAAGCAATATAAATAATCTATTTCGTATTTCTATATTTTGCCATAGGACGTAATCCTGTGTAGTGGATGTTCTTGCGCGCTTGACTTGTGTATCACGGTTTTAGCTCGAGAAGGCCAAAACATCCTAATCCCACGTCCCGGTTTTTCGATCTATCGAACGTTGGCAGAGGGTCTTGGTATTACGGTTAAATCATATGAGTTACGTGTGAGTATCTTTTTTAAAAAAAATCAATATCTTTACACGCATTTAACATATATTTTATGCAGTAAAATTTGTATCTAATAATGAAGAAGTGAAACAATATTATAGATGGTAAAAGTTGTTATAATTTTCATTTAATAAAATTTCTACTAAAATTATTATACATATACATATATGTATATATAATAATTTTATATAAAATATTTGGATTTAATTTAAAAGATATTTTGCACGAATATATCGTTATTCGTCATTTTCAAAGTACAAAAAAAGATTATCTTAAACGAGCAAGCTTTAAATGTAACTAATCAATAACCGCTTGTTGGTCAACAATTGTGAGAACGAATTATGTCATTTGCATGTACGCATGTGATTTCAATATAATAAAACTTATCAATGTATGCATGGCAACTACTGGTTTTCAGTTTTGCTTCTGAATAATAATTAATCAAGAACGTGTAGTTTGCGTGAACTACACGCAAACTGCACGTGAACTACACGTTTGACCAGGTAGTTCTATGGATAATTTAAAATTCATATATCGTAGCAATTACAAATTTATGATCCGAACATTAATATAGATTGAAGTATTTTTTTAAAGAGTATATTTCGAATACAAATATAAAATAACTGTTTAAAAAAAAACACGTGATAAAGAATTTTCCATAAAGAGCGTACTTAAATTAATTCATTTGTTTGTAAAAATATAAAAATTTTAAGAATCATGCTTTTGAAATAAATAAATTTTTTAAATTATATTAATTATCCGAATGTTTTAAAAACATTATATCAACTTTTCAAATTTTAAATTGTCTAACAATTGATTTGTTTGTTTAATATGCATTCTGAATCATTTATAGATAACGAACAGCATAATGAACACTTGCTTGCATATTCCCGTGATAACATGCAAAATATTGATCGATACCGCAGCGACAGCGCTACTCTGTAATAATCGCGCCTGTAAAAGAGAAGGCAGTATTACACGCTACCGTGTTACATCGTCATTAATAAGAAATGTGCATAACAGACGTCTGCCATATTTCTTAAGTTATACGCATTATTACAAAACGCTTCAAGAGACAATCGGGATTAGCATGCGCGCGTACGAACGATTTTCTATGCAAAAATATTCCATTTCATTAATATCTTTAAATTTATTAGCCATCTGTAAGGCGTGAATATCACGAGAAACAATAAAGGTTCATAATGTTTCGTTTTTTAGCGTGCAGAGACGAAATCTTTTATCACATAACTACATTAATTTTATATATACATATATTGTATTTCTTCAGACGTATCAAGAAGTGAAAATTTATATTTAAACTTTAATTTCTCCTGCAAATTTTCAAAATAAAATCTAAAGTACAATTGGTAATATTTAAATATCTGACATTTTTTTATTCGCTCTTATTAAAAGTATGTATCTTTTTAATATTAAATAATGTTATAATTTTAAGAAATTTTATTAATTTCAGATCTTGTAAAGATTTCGTTTCTTTCGCAAAGCAATCATGTAAAAAATTGGACCACCAATTGGAGCTATTATTGCGTAATGACTTTAAAGAACACGGAATCATATTTAAATTGTTCATTACGAGATATCTATACTTTTGCTTTGAGATCCTTCAAACATTAAATTCAAGTGCTAATGAAGCAGTTTCCTCTCTTTTCAACTTTGCTTACCGGCAAGTTTTAACATCTTACTCGCCTTCGCTATGTGTCGCTACAAAGTATTTTACTTTCCTAAGAAGTAATTACAGTCGTAATACTGTAACTTTAATTGTCTACAAAATGAAATGCGCGAGGAATTTGTAACCATCCTATGCATTTTCTCACACGTCGCGTATTTATGAATCGCATAAATATTGTCGTACATAAACGTTTTGGCAATTTTATATATTTGTGTATACAGTCTATTGCTTCGCAATATCTATGTGTGTATATTTTATTCCTATTCAATATATTTCTCTAAATATTATTTTATTTAAATGCGAAAGCATCTACACAAAAATATATATGAATTATTTTTAATTCGAGATCATCGATTGTTTTAATTCAACGCGATAGAATATTTTGAAATATATTTATTCTTTGTTAACATGTAATTGTTGAAAGAATTTTGTTGAAATGTAAAAATAATCGAAATATTTTTACACACAGTAAAATTTAATTTGTGCGAAAAAATTCAAAACCATGAAAGAATCTATAAAAAAAAATTGCAGGCGATTTTTCCGAGACACCCCTTGTACATTATAGATTACAGAAAAGAGAGAAAATGAATGTCCGAGAGAAAGAGATGGAGAGGACATCTCGCGAATGCACCCTATTAATATTAATCGTTCATTTCGCAGCCGGAACTCGGTTGGGAGATCGATCTGGACGATCTGGAGGCGCAAATCGACGAGTCGACCGCAGCGATTGTTATAAACAATCCTTCGAACCCGTGCGGCTCCGTGTTCAGTCGCGACCATATACTTGACATTCTCGACATCGCCGCTCGTTATTACGTACCCATTATAGCCGATGAGATTTACGAGCACATGGTACGTGCCCGAATATTACGCTTCCCTCTCGCAAGTATCAAGTGACAAATCGTTTCATTTGCGGACTTCGAAATAAAGCGACGTCCTTTTGTGTTTCCAAGGGAACACGCAATTCATTCACGGAACTAGTATGCAAAATCCCGGAAGGAGAATTTTCGCTTACGAAAATTACACGTCGCAAAGATTCATTGTGATCTAATCGTAAAGAAAATATTTTACAATAATTAAATTATGTTTTACTTCATATTGTTTCTTTTTACGAATTAGAATAAAAATTTCTTTTTGCGTTATAAAAAAAATTATATGTCTATATAAGAATTTTATGAGTTTTTATAACTTAATTTTCGTTATTCTAGTTTAAAATATAAAAGTACACGCACAATATTCTATTGCGTGACGTATAATTGTAGTAGTGTTTTTTTTAATTCAATTGAATGAGACAAAGTAACGTCTGACTGTCACGATTTTGTGTCATTTTATGTCACATGCAGGCGAAACATACGTGCCTATTATGCGCAAATACATTTTTCGCCTCTCCACTGTTTTCAGGTATTTCCAGGACGGACTTTCCACTCGTTAGCGTCTCTATCGACCGAAGTTCCTATTTTGTCGTGCAGCGGACTGACTAAAAGGTATGTTGGAACGTGAAGTGACTAGTAAAAATCCCGTATTTCGACGTTGAAATTCGGGCGCGAGATTTTGTGTAACATCCTGGAATTTTTACGCGCAAATTTAATATGCAATTTTCGCGTATATTAAATAAAACGGTCGAATACCTAATCTACCTCTTGAAAGACCGTCATGTTATTTAATGTTTAAAGATGAAAAAAACAAGGGAGAAGTCAAAAGTGATTAAACAGGTTGACATCAATTGTACTACGAATGTTCGCAGAGCAAAATTTCAACATTTGATCCAAAAAAGGCATTCAAAATCAAAGGATTTAAAGCAAAATCTGAATATTTAGCTTCTTGAGAGAAAAAAATAGAAATACATACCTTTTTACATTTATCTTCTTGAGAGAAAAAACGTAGAAAAATACATACCTTTTTACATTTATTTTAAATATCATAAATACGATTGTTAAAAATGATTTAAAAAAAAATATATTTATTTAAAAATTTATTAATTTGATTCATTTATCTATTTAAATATTTGTTAAATTCCACATTTTCTTCAATATTTTGTCAAGTTTTTACCGGTTTTTACTTATTTTCAGTACGTTACCTTCTATTATCTTCTTTCATTGAGAATAAAAGTACGTAGCGAAACTAACGATTCGTGAAGTTGACGAAAAGATTTCTTAGGAGCGAAGGCGGGCGCGTTCCGTCGTAAAATTTTTCGTCCGATTTTCAAAAATAAGACGAAAGTTGATTGAGCGTGAATAAAAAGCCGAAAGAACGAAGTTTCGCGTGATTATGCTTCCATTACTCTGACGATATCAGATTTGAAACGCAACTTCATTTACAAACTCTACACTAGTTGTAAACAAATACGTGCAGCTATTATATTAAGTCTTTCATTGTAATGTACAGTATATTTTATCATACACTGCGAATTTTTTGCAGCACAGTTGATTTCGCAGATATTGAGATTGAACCGCATTTTTATGCAGATTCTCAACGATATATATTTAAATATAACATACTTACATTCAAATACAAAATAAATGATGGATGAATCCAATCAGAATATATGAATTATATACGAATATGTTACAATATAATAATAGCAAACCCAGATTACGCCTATGATTTAATCAGTAATTACCATGTGAATTTCTATTGCAAAAATATGATAATTGAAATATACATTAAAATTAATTTTATAATCAAAATTAATTGAATCTTTCTCTCAAAGAGGTTTTGAAAATAATTTCTCTCGAATATGAATACTCTGATCCGTTTCGAATAAATTAATTAAATGCGAATTGTAACGGCTATATGCTTCTTTTATTTAACAGTTATATTCGCATTAATGAAAAGAAAAATCAGAAAGAAATAGTAAAATGATTCTGTCCACAAAATCAATGTGAAAATGAGATTATTATAATATCGGATTATCGTTAACCGTATTCATAATAGACGTTATTAATGCAATCATAGCAGATTAAAATGTGTATTTAATTATGATTAAGCCTCTCTTTCATATGCAAAGATAAAATAATTATCTTAGAGAATAAAGGATACATTTTATATATTAAATTTGCACGCCAAACTTTTTTTGTCATTTGTACAATAATAAAAAAGAACAACTTTTGTTGTTCTATGAAAGCCTAGCATTCGCCTTTCTATCAATCGGGGTAATTCTGGGTTATAAAATAAATTTCTCACTCACCGATGTTGATACAATAACGAAGTTGTACACAGCATATTGATCTGAAAAAAAAAAAAAAAAAATATTCAAATTATGTATTGTACATAAGAAAATGTCCATTAATGTACAGTAAATTATTTCCAAGTAATTAATGTGTAAATTTTTTTAAATCATGTGCAAATTTTTTTCGTGTCGTTTAAAAAGATATTTAAACAAATATAACAAAATATGTTATAAATTATATTTATTTTGCATACCTCACAGCTGCCTCGACGTCGCCCGATGCCTCCCCAGACCTCCTCCTCCTCTCTTGATTCTTCATAGCACTCACGGCACTCGCGAAAATATGAATAATTACGATTGCCCGACACTTTACACGGCACTCCCGATATGTAAAATTTTACACGGCACTCCCGACGCGCGATACTTTACACGGCACTCCCGATACGACACGTGACTCGCACTACCTGTGATAACAAAATACATATATGTATTAGAGCAATTTTATCATTTTTTGCATTATAACATACATGATATAAATATGTAAATAATTTCTGATAAAGAAAATACCATAAAACAAAGTGAGACGCTACGAGAAGTCGATCTCAGTTTATTCCAAGGGATTTTCGTTGCTTTAAATAGTCAGAACGATTTATATAATTTTTATAATTGTAAATATTATTTATATATAATTTTTTTATTATTAAATATTATTCTTGAAAATTATTTATCTAGAAAAGTATTTTATTTTTAAACTAAAACTTTTTGTTGCGATACAAAATTATTTCAAAGAAATTATGTAACTTTGATAGTAATCTGTAAAATAAAATCTGACGAGAGATAGTTATATCTTGTTCTTTTTTTTACAGATTTCTGGTTCCAGGATGGCGTATGGGATGGATAATAATCCATGATCGTGAGAATGTACTCGAGACCGAGGTGGGTAAACGGTATAATATATCACAGCTCGAAAATAATTGCTTTTCTGGTAGCATTGTTCTTCGAGTAACGAGACCGGACATATCGCTGAGAGTTCGGCATATTACAGATTTGATTAAATTTCGTTGATTAAACTTTATTCCGCTATGAAAGTTCAATCCTTTGGCCACCGATGCCAATCGTATCTTTAATTCCTTGCAAAAGGTGTATCGCCTTTGGATAAACTTGGAACCATCATCTCGCGTATCGTTACACGAATATATAGTTGAGCTTTTTTAATAACTTTTGCAAGTTGTTTCCTCATCTTAAATAAGTAATAAAAATAAAAATTCTGAGAGAAAATCTAATCAAAAAGTTTATATATATAATTCACAAATATATTGCTTAACTACTGCAAAAATATTTTTATGTAAGACACTTTAACTCTAAAGTATTTCTTTCTCATTGCTACACTTTATAATTTTATAATAAAATTTCTCAAATAAGTTTACAATAAGAGTAAATTTCTAAAATATTAACATATAAAAAAGCGATTAATTTTTTTTCTTTTTTTTCTTTTTTTGCAATATAAATATAATTTTTCTTTTTTCCACACATCTTTATATTCATTATTTCATTGTATATATATTATTTTTCGTTTTAAAAGAAAATATTGATTGTATGACTCTTTCTGATAGTGTTTTCATAGACGAATATTGAATAGACTGATAAATATCTGTCGATTTGCAACATGTTCAATGTCTCACAATATTCGAAGTCTGTGAAAAATACTATCAAGTTTTTAGAAATGATTTCGTATTGAATTCGACATGTCTAACTCAGATCTCGCTTTTGAGAATTTTCTACATCTGTTCAAATTTACAAGACAACCTGATGTATAATCTTTTTTATATAAACCGTATTCTTTCAGATATAAATAGATATATATTATAGATATGTAATAATTAGATAATAATAGATAAAAATAAATTTGTAATTTATTGCTGTCGTTTAGATTCGCAAAGGTTTGCATTGCTTGAGTCAACGGATAATTGGTAGTAATACTATTATTCAAGGAGCTTTACCCGCGATACTTGGTCAAACACCGCAAAATTTCTTCGACGATGTTATCCATACCTTACACGTAAGTTTTCTCAATTTAGAAGATAAACATACATGTACAAATAATTATACAAAATTCGCGATGTTACAGTCGCACTCCAAATTGGCGTACAGCTGCATAATAAAGATTTCGGGCCTAAAACCAATAATGCCGGACGGAGCGATGTATATGATGGTAATCACATTTCCGTGAAATTTACTCGGCCAACAGCCTTGCATAATTCCAAAAATCGTAGTGTTTGATTGTTTGACGGTCCGTAGCTCGTGGCATAAAGCCGTAAATGTTAATTGGGCGCCCGATAAACAGGTCGTACAATTAGTCGATGCACGACCGCCATTTATACGTTAATGCACAAATACCATTAGTAAGGTGGACCGACTACAATTTACGGGCTATAAATTATTGAATCGATTTCTAGGTCTACATCGATCTACCATGTTTTCCGGAATTTAATTCCGACCTGGAATTCGTGCAGCGACTACTAATGGAAGAATCCGTGTTCTGCCTACCCGGCCAGGTTCGTTTCTGACGCTTAAATTATTAACTGATCATTTTTTAATTCTAAATGTTCATCCTGCAATTTGCTCTCTCTTCGTGCGTATACACACAATAAAATACCAGAGCTTTTTTAATTAAATTTTACGGTATGCCAATATATTTAATGCAGACGATTGAAGTATCGTAAAAAAATTAAAACACATTATCTTGCAATGATGTTTGTCGGATAAATATTTAAATATAAATTCCTTTTAACAACAATTAATGAGAAGTGAATGCAAATTTTCACAAATGCTATTAGATTTCACAAACCATAAAACAAATTTTTTGCAATTATTTTGCAATGAATGGGTACTAAACGCTTATGCGATAGTTTCGAAAGATATTTATCAATAAATCTCAATTTGAATTTGTTTCTTTAGCTTTCTACATTTAACATTAAATTTTATTTATAATACATAAGATACATATTTTTCACTTCTTTTAAATGTATAATAATTTAAAAATAAAATAATTTAATTTAAAAATTATTAATCTATTTTTTTGAATTTATTAGGATAAAAATAAATTTTTCATGTTTTTATTATATATATATATATATATTAAATTTTTAATAGCTTATTTAAGAAAAGTCTAATTTAATCATAAAAGCATGTCAGTTTAAAAAAAACAGCTTCTTAAAAATGTAAAATAATTTGATTAATCTTTTATATTCCTGCTTAATTTAGTGCTTTGATTATCCCTCTTACATGAGACTGGTAATCACCGTACCGTACGACATGCTCGTAGAAGCTTGTCAAAGGATTCAAGAATTTTGCGAAAGGCATCACTACAAAACGGCAGAAATCATGGGGAGAAGCAATTTCGTCAATGTGGAAATTTCATATTAAAAAGAAAAATACATCGTCAAGAAACATCGAAAATATTTGCATTAACTCGCTGATTATTTTTCAGCCTTAGTTTTTGCTCCTGTGCATATGTATATCTTTATATTTCTACATTTATTGTATGTATAATATATAAATATATCTATCTCTTATAATTACATACATCTTTTGTATCTCTACTTTTTTTGTAAGTATCTATTATTTATGTAATAAATATTTGATACGTGTAATTAAAATAATTTTAATAAAGATATCAAAATCACCTGAATGTTTATTGTAAAGCACATGAAAATGGAGAATAAACATAAATATTTTTTAAAACTCACTTTCTCTTATAATTACATACATCTTTTGTATCTCTAATTTTCTTGTAAGTATCCCGTAATTATGGAATAAATATTTGATACATGTAATTCAAATCATTTTAACAAAGATGTCGAAATCACCTGAATTGTCAAGCACATGAAAATGGAAAATTTATATGAGATACCTAAACTCATATATAAAAATAAATAATTTTTAAAACTCACCGAGCTCGTAGTTTGTCCCGCTATTTTCCGCGATGCCTCTCTCTCTCCTCTTTCGCTCTCGTCAGCTGGAACGGAAATGAGGTTAAGTACGCGCGCACAGAACTCTGAATGACACTCCCGACACATTAATCGTACGCGACACGCGCTTGATTACATCGCGACGAAAATAATAACGCGAAAAAAATCAACGCAATCGACTCGACGTCTCGCGCACAGATTAATACTAATGAATATCTCTCTCGAACGACGAATAGAATCCGACAATCGCGCGCGACCAACTTTGCCGCGTAAATATTTTCGTTCGCGGCGCTTGTCTGCTTCTTCCGCTTCTACTTGCACTTCCGCTTTTCGCAACTCTCGCACTGTAAACAACAAATAACAGATAGGTTAGTTTTAGATAGAACATATAATTGTCATTATATGCTGCAAAGAATTTTAGAACACAATAAATATGCATAAGCTCAATTGAGTTAATTGTCAAATTGAAGTTGTTAAATGTTAAATTAAAGTAAAATGTGTTAAATTGAAGGAATGTGCAAAATTCGGGGATGCTGGACGCACGATGAATTTCGATCGAATAATCTCGCGCAGATCAGATCGTACCAAATCGTCGAGATACAAACACTGCTATTAATGCTGCATTGACAGTTAATGACAGATGTTAACACACTAGATTAATTACTGTACCTATTAATAAAACGCAACTCGCGATCCGTCCCGTGCGCGCAATGTTTTCTTTACGAGCGAACATATGATGCCGGCAACTTCACTCTGGTACCACGTGATCATACCACGTGATACTACGCGAGTCAACTTAGGTTAGATGAATCGAGACGATGAATCGAGCGAAAATATATATGTATACAATCGAAATTTGATGTTTGACGCGAATGCATTTTGAGCACGAAAAATTCATAAAAATTAAAATTCCAAAGCGTAATTAACAAAAGTCGAGATTTTCCACGACTTTCTGTTACCTCAAATCACTCGATCCAGCGATTCGCGTGTGTATTATTCTCAATTAAAAACACATAAAAATATATCGAAATATGTGTGAAATAGAATACAAACATAGTCTAATTACATGGAAAAAAATAATTATCGATGAGGGAATATTAATTGATCGCGATGAAACAATTATTATATTATATATCTGTTTGTTACCGACGAATAAATCATGCAAAATGCGACTGTCTCGAAAGATATAATATTCGTCGTCTCAACATATTATGATAATCGCTAAATCTAGACAGTTAATTAAACGTGCGAATTCATAATCATACTCACGATTGTGATTAATGACGGGAAATAGTAACGCGTCGACACGGAGCGACTTGTCTCGCTGCCTGTCGGCTCGGCTCTCACCTTGCGAATGACAAGGTCGCGACGTCACACGCATCCTCTCTCTCTCTTTCTCCGCTGCGCGGGAAAAATAAACAACACCGCGCGCCGGCTAATTTGTTGTTCTTGCTCCGAAATATTTTTACGTATTACAAAGCGAAATATGTGTGTCACGAATATGTATTTCTATTATTTTGTTCCTTGCATTTGAAATTAATATTTATATTAAATCAATGATTGACTTATTATTTGCGCTTTAATTTGTGAACATGTTAACGTCACCTAAGATATAACGATTAATTAATTTTGTATATTTGTCAGAATTCTAATAACAAACTATTGTCAACGATTGTTAATTATTTAAATTCTAATAATAATAATAATTGTGCTTTATATATATATAAATTATTTTTAAGTAAAATTTAATCGATATAAATATATATATATAGATTTAATTTATTAATTATTTTAGTAATTTTATTAATTATTTTATTAATTATTAAGATATAATTTATTAATCATAAAGAAATAAAATTTACTTTTACTTGAAACGTAAATAGTATCTATGTCAATTATTTTTATTATCATTATTAAGTACTCCTTTCATATTTTTACATCCTGAGAAAAAAAATTGTGTAATTTTTAATGACTTCAAATAAAATTATATATTACATAGCAAAAGACGAATCGTCTATTATTATAATATATATGTTATTGTTCGGACACACATTACGCAGAAATGGTTAAACTGATTTTCGCAAAACTTGGTGTATCTTACAATCGATCCAACTTGGGATGTTGGCCGCATGCCATAACAAAATTTCGTTTGAAAGGGGAGTTTGCGAGAAGTCAACTCAAAAAATGGGCGTTACCCTGCTTGCTATTGATTTTACGAAGAATTCACATGACAGAAATTATAAATTGTTGGCTTTCGGCAGTTTCAGAAACCGATTGGGACGAGCAAAGCTTACAAAAGAGATGATGTATACATTTGAATGCCACATAAATTTTTGGAAACAGAAATAAAATTCTGTATTTTTATCAATTTAATTTATCGAAATAAACGATCACTCATTTCAAGTATATTTTATACGAGTAATTTCTGCTGCTCTAATAATATCGTAGAATATCATTTTCATCATGTAAGTTACATTTATTCATACATATCTACATCAATTCTCGGGTTAAATAAATGTAATCGGAATATATATATACATACTCGTATATATGCTATCGTAATATTGCGCATGTAATTTATAATATAATACTATAGGTCAGTGCGTAATTTTTATAGCCACGTTTTCATCATACTTTCAGGTGCAAAAATGTTTTTACAGTGAAAATGTAGGGACAAAAAAATTCGCAGCGTTATAAATTTTGTTGCAAAGAGATATAGCAGAATAACAAAAATTAGAATCCGTCGAGCATCGTCGTGATTTTTTTCTTTTGCGAATTATGACGGTACTACTGTTAATAATTTATGCATTTAAAGATGCAAAAATAATTTTGAATACTGGATATATAATTTTATTTTTCTATTCTTAGAGAGAGATATTGATTTATTAAAGTTTATTTTAACTTGCTCTCACCAGTCAATTATAATGAGCTATAATTCTATTTTTATGTTATTATTTTTTAGTTTTAATTTTATTACAGTTTTAATTATACATTTCAATTCTTACGCTTTATTTCTCTTTCCGCCTTTAAAAAACATCTCCATTTTTCTTTCTCTCTTTCTCGCTTTTTTTTTTATTACGGTTGAACCAGAAATGTATCTACCTTGCATGTATGTACTTTGCCTGTGTAAATCTCGGATAATTCAATTAGAGATGCGATCAAGCCATAGCTGGACTATCGATATCATGGAACGTGCTATCGAAATACTTAATTGGGAGCGAAATTTGAACGTTATATTCTTCTATAAAAAGATTTATCGTAATACCATATAAAATCCGAGTGCGGTCGAAATGGTTGAACAACAGAATTGGAGTAAATCGCAGAAAAATAAACCAAGTAGTGCCATTTATAAAACTGCGGTCTTTTTTTTCGTTTCGCGGTTAAATGTATAATCCAATCTAATTTGGAGACAATAATCAAATTTTTATAAATTTGACATAAATACAAATAAAAATTGCGTTCTATTAAAAAGTTTGAATTTCATATTTTTTTAAAATATGAACAAACACATAAAATCAGTTGTAATAAAATTAATTACGAGCAAATGAAAACGGATCTTCGTGCGAGGTGAATGTTCCAGACATATTCAATAAAATATCCGGAATCGTAGCGTAATAATAGCGCAATGATTCGTAGCTATTTGCTAGACAGTAAAATACTACATAATGATAGTGATTTTGAGGCATTTCTCATTCAGAGGAAAATGAATAATGAAAGGAAATTGCAAATTTACAGTTGTTACATTTCGGAATTTTATCGTTTCCGAAAATAGAAAGATACTCTTTCTAAAAATATTTTTGTGTACCATTATCCCTAATAAAATTTTCTTCCCATTAGTTTAGTCTATTTTAAATAATTTACATCTTAAAAATCACATATCACTTCTCTAGAAAATTGTATCTTACTCAAAATATTCCTAAATGGTGGTAATAATTTTACTTATTATATTTAATAATTATATTTAATATTTAATTTAATTATATTTCTTAGAAATCTCTCTCTCAATATAATTTTTTTTTGTTTTTTCTGAGTTTCATAATCATTAACTTGCTACTTTTATTTATATAATGTGATATACAATTTAATCGCAAAATTTAACTAATACTATTAAATGTCTCGATAAAATGTATTGCGGTTCAACAATCCTGGTAGTGCTATATTCAAGTCATTGGAAAAAGCATTACGTACTGATTTGCATAAAGCTTTTCGAGTTTGAAAGCACTTTGTATGATTCACACAGTTCACTAAGCGCATTTCTAATATAACATTATATCGAACGTTTATATCGAACAAGAAAAATAAATAATAATATATTGTACTCTGTCGCAATGCAGCATCCTCTTATTTTGATCGACTTTTTCTCGTAACATTTAACTTTAAATGTTTATTAATTCTTGCTATTAAAATTACATACATATACTACTTATTTAAAAGAGAATACTATTTCAACTATTCGTTTTCTCTAAAGAATAATAATAACCGAAAATCCTCGACACTTCCAGATTTTGTTCAAGAAGAATTTATTCCCAATTGTTCTTCAAATTGCAAATATTTATATAAAAAAGATGTAAAAAAAAGATGACCCACATTGTATCTGAAACTTCGTCAAAGTATTTTTGTTTTATATTCGATTTGCTTTTTTTTTTATATACGCGTGAGTGTTCACTCTATTTAAAATAAAAGCATAATAATTTTTCCCGAATCCATTGAATGTGTTTTCTATCTGAATACTATCGTGGTATTGGAAAAATGAACGATGCATCCCGGTCGATATATTAATAGATATTTATTTTCATCATAAATCACGGGCGCTATTCGCGTTTCTCTGACAAAAACGAGAGAAAGAGAGAAAGCACGCAAAGGAACGAAAGAAAAGGAAAATTGCCCTGTTTCTCCAACAACTTGCAGCACGTTCGTTACTACAATATTTCGTTGCCAACGTTTTGAGATACTCTTGTAGTGATAATATTAATGTTACGGCGTTAGTGTACAAAGAAGAGCGAATAAAAACTGATATTACATACAAACATATAAAAACAATGTATTAAAAAACCCTCTAATGTTTCAAAAATTAGAAAATATATTTTCTATGAGTACATTTTGTGATTTGTGAAATTTAATATTTTTTTTAGAATTAAAATTCAAAAATGTATATTTATAATTTATGCTTATTAATCATCATCATAGGAAAGCCTAAAGATTTACAGATATTTAGGAGGAAGCTTTTGAAATATCTCTTTAAAAAATCGCAATTCTTCAAACTTGCTTTAAAACAAAACAAGCTTATTTATCTTGAAGCTCGTACAGCAGGGTTTATGGTGGCATCTTGTGAAGACAACATGAAAGCTCAGAAGATGAGTTTAAACGTCAAAGTCTTAAGCAAGCGTTTGTTCTGGGTTATAAAACTAGAAGTTATTCAACTTCTTTTTTATTGTAAGTCTTGTATGACAAAGCTGGAACATTTTATTTTTAATTACAAATCCTATGTAAGATGTATTTTTTTTCCAAATATTTTATATTAAAAAATTATTATAATTTCTGATATTCGATATTAATTTTATCATTACACATTGCACTCTTACATTTAAACTTCAGATTTCTGTGTGAAAAGGAATTAGTTGTATTTTCACGATTCTAAATATAATCTAGTATGTTGTATGTTTTAAAATTTAAACAAAAATACTTTACACAAACACGAAATATAAGAAACATAAAATATAATTTCATGAATCACATTTTCTAAATATTTTTTAAATAATTTCCATGTAATACTACTTTTTATAAAGAAACATTTAAATTTTTGTGATCCCTAAATCGATCAGATAAAATCTTAAAATATATAATTCATGCATTTATATCTTTTTACTAGAACGTAGAAACTGATTCAGGATAAATCATTCTTTCTTCTGACATAATTCAAACGACTAGCTTCCACCTTTCACAACTACATATATATGTATGTATACGTGAGACAAGCAAACCATGTAGCAAAATATAAAGCTTTGAATGAATTATATTTGTTCCTTTTGAGTATGTACATATGTATATTGGGTTGACTCATAAGCTCTGTTTTATTTAACAAACTAAATTTTTATATTTAAAATTATTTAGAATAATTTTAACTTGTTATATTCTTTTCCATTATTAAATACAATTTTATGTTTTTATTTAAATAATAATTTGTTAATTCCTTCTTCGAAGAATTTCGAAGATTTTGATGCAAAAAAAGTTCTTTAAATTCATCTCAGCATCATTATGAAAATTTTTTCATTTAATAAATTTTGAAAAGATCTAAACAGATGGAAATCTGATAAAGCAAGGTTTCGAGAATAAGGAAAATGAGATAGAACTGACCACGAAAATTTCAGAATTTTTTTCTGGGTTATTTTAGCTGTGTGTGATCGGGCGTTGCGAAGCAAATCAGATTTTTGCGATTGATGAGAGCGGGTCGCTTTTTTTGCAATTTTTCTCGTTGTAGTTTGGAACACGTATACATCCGTTGCGATTGTTTCGTTTCGATTTAAAAAAAAAACTTTTTGTTTTTCAGAAGAAGTGATTCAGTATTTTTAAGTAATTATTTCTAGCGGAACTTATTTAATTATTTTTATTTATAATCAAATCAATTCTATAAATTTGACAAACGCGTAGAATATATTGCATTTTATTCAATCGTTGATAAAAACATTCAGACTTTTTTTTGGTTTGAATAAGTATTTGTGAAAGTAGTGATATTTAAATTTTTGGAGCAACTATTTTTTAAATCTTTATGCTTGATCTATATGTATAAATATCTACAGAGCAAAAATACATCTTTACTTTTGATGCTTTTTCCAATTTACGTAAATAATTAATTAAATGCATGAATAATCTCTTTCTCTCTTTGATTTGCAAAGTATATAATAGCAATAATAATAATGCTGTGGATATTTCGGCTCAGAATGCCATATTGTCAAGAGAAGCAATTCATTTGAGAATATATAAACGTATAAGAGATGAGGTTGCAATATGATTATGCCATAAACGATATTATGTTATTACTGAGAGCAGAAGTTAGACTCAAGTAAACCTTCGCGCCTCGCCAGATATTGTATTCGAGTTATTCAAGACTTGGTGAACTCTCTCGTCTAAGAATACGTCATTTTCGCAACAAAACTCGAATATATCTCTCCCTATCCATCTTTCGATACTTACAAAGTCTGCTTCGACTCCTTCTAAACTTCTTCTATATGTCGTTATATATACAAAAGTACAATTTTATTATATTTTATAATTTAACATTTATAAAATTCACGTCTTTTCATAAAAAAAAAAAAAATAATAATTTTGCGTACACTAAAAATTCCTTCTTGTTTTAAGTAATTTGCAATAAAATCGATTCGTGTTTGAGAAATTTAAATTAATATATTATTTATTTTTAATTGTCATGTAATTTCCAAAGTGTTCATTATGCGTATGACACGTATAATTAATATTTAATAATAGATTGTAATTAAAAACGAATCATTCAAATAGAATTATATTTTTTCTATTATAATTTTGATGTAATCTAGAAAATTCTAACTTTTATTTATATTTTATAATTTAACATTTATAAAATTCACGTCTTTTCATAAAAAAAAAAATAATAATAATAATTTTGCGTAAACTAAAAATTCCTTCTTGTTTTAAGTAATTTGCAACAAAATCGATTCAGGTGTTTGAGAAATTTCATTCTGCCGAATATTATTGATCAGTGAAATTTCTGGAGCTATTTGTATTGTAAATTATAATTAAGGCACGAGACATAAATGTATAATGATTAATTTTTGTCTTTTATTCCCGTCTCAGCGCGTGTGTACCTTCTGCAACAGAATTTTCCGCTCCACCGAGTGCTGAGAGTTCGATTGCAGGTAAATGCGCAGAATAGCTCGTTCGAGGTAGAAACCGATAAAGCGAGGCGTAATACGAGATTAATGCGAATCGAACGCGATTCCTGATTAATAATTTCAAGGCGGCACGCCCGGCGTAGCAGCATAATTGGATTCGCGATCGTCGCGCGATGATCATCGCAGTTATAAAATTCTCACGAAGAAACATCGACGAGAGAGACAAATGTTAAGCTCCGAATAAATGACCATTTCGAAATTAAAAGGAAAAATTGAGATATAACAAGTTATAAAAATAAGAAATAAAATATAAAGTACTACATATATGCGCATATAATATATTTGGGAACTAATTATATGTATGAATAAAAGTGTTTTTTGAATTTTTATAGTGTTACCTTTTTCAAAATAAAATATAGATATATTGACATATAAACTAAAAAAATATATAATTAACTGTAAATATTTGGTTCACTCGTTATTTTAATCAACCGTAATGGTTACCAATAAAGCCTTAGGAATAAAAAAGGAATACAGCTTTGAATATAAATTATCTAAGTATAGTATTGAGAGAAATAACAGTCACTTAAAAATACGATATCCATTTGCAGTAAATTTTGTTTGCTATAAAATATTATGTGAAAACGAAATGTTATTACTGAAGATATAACGAAAGAATAACATTAAAAGTCTGTATGGCTTTAAAGAATTTTCATAAATATCAACAAAAAAGTAACAAATTGTAATTATGATAATGTACGTACGTAATAAAGTACGCATGCAATTTTTTATAGCAATAGTTTAAAAAAAATTAATTTTATATATCTAAAAGTTATATTTCTCTAACAATAATATGTTATTTATATATTTACATATAAATGCAAATGTTATGTTTAATATACTTAATGTATAAATGTTTATGGAAATATTTATAGTTATCAGAATTGAAATAGATATATCTTCAAAAAGGATGGAATTTATTTTTCCCCCAAAAGATGATTCAAACATGATATATAATGACATGGTGGGAAAAGACTGAAGACGCTCAAGTATTAAACATTATATCTACAGTCACGAGTCATGACATAAATTCTCTGGAGCAAGTTCGTCCCAATTTTGGATTCATTTATTATATAAAATTATCGCGTCATCCTGACATTTGAAATAACAAAGTTAGAATTTTCTAGATTACATCAAAATTATGATAGAAAAAATATAATTCTATTTGAACGATTCGTTTTTAATTACAATCTATTATTAAATATTAATTATACGTGTCATACGGATAATAAACACTTTGGAAATTACATGACAATTAAAAATAAATAATATATAAATTTAAATTTACATTGTTAATAATTAAAAATATTATATAAATATCAATGTATATATTTGTGTAATAATTTTGAATTTTGAAAATATTATCTCAGTAAAAAAAACCTATTAGTCAAAAATTGTACCACCAATATCTGAATCTTCAACCTAACATGATATGCTTCCTCGAATACGATTTGTCTCTGCGGTTGTTATAATAAAACTAGCTAATCAATAACCTGGGCGTACAACAGAAAACTGGAGAGAGAGAGAGAGAGATCAATTTTGTACAAGCTTTAAATGTCATTCCGCGTACACATTCGTTCGCGATTGAAGTTTGAAGAAGTACAACATATAGTGGATTCCCGTCGCGTTTCGGGCGGGATAAGAGAAGTCATCTTCTCGGTACAACACCTCATCATCCGCGCGATCGAATGACATCAGCTCCTCCCGGATCGGATCAATCATAGAGTTGAAATTCCGCGACCGTCGTATATCGATCTGCTCTCTCTCTCTCTCTCTCTCTCTCTCTCTCTCTCTCTCTCTCTTTCTCTCCCGCCCTGAAACGAGATTATATATACGTAAGACGTTCGACGTCATGTCGAGGTCTAATGGAGCTAAGACATTTTCGGTGAAATACCTCGGGTAAAGTGGTCATTACCGCTTCGTGTTTCCCGCTTCGGATCTGCTCTGAGGCCTTTTGAATACGGCCCGACAATAAATAGACCGAGGTCGGGGCTGTGATAGACTTTAAGTACTAATCTCATCAAGGCGACGACGACGACCAATCGCTTAATGCAGCTGAGCGGATATTACTCCGTGCACGGATGAGATCTTTATTTTCATTGTCGTGAGCAAATGGTGAAAAATCGGGACCGGCAATGGCAGGCGATCTTTCACACCGACAGTTTTTATAATCATTTGAAAAAATTATACATTACTTCGTAATTGTTGTCTCGTCGTAGAAAATCCTGTACAATCCAGATTGAAATTAAATTTTGATAGAATTGGCTATGATCGGCTTATGATCTGCTGAACAAAAAATGTAATAGGTTCAAAGCTAAATAATAAACAGTTACTGATTTACAGCCAGTTGAACATGAGAAACTCGGGCTTTGCGAGTTGTTTGACTGGCTGTAGCTCAGTGTAACTGTCCATTATTTAGCTTTGAGGCTATTAAAACCTTTTGTTCAGCGGATCGTAAGCTGCAATATACGAAAAAAAAATAGTTAATTCCACCGAAATTCAATTTCTATAATTATTATGCGAGGTTCTTGATATATAATACGAGAAGAGAGAGAGATATATATAAATAAAAATTGAGATAACGCTATTAATAACATGGATATTATTGTACTTGCACGAAATATGTCAGAGGAAGACTACGTTATTGAGCTCGACTATACTACTGAAGTATATCAATATTTAAGTTATCGAATTGGCGAAAGCTTCTTCCGTATTTGCGAGAATAGTCAATGTAAATCTGCGCTGATCAAACCGTATAAAACAATCGAGATTGGAATACAACTCATCTCTTCGATCGGCAAAATATTGTTCCAAGGATAGGTCTTCCTCGAATGTCTAAAGACAGCGAAAACAACTCCATCGATCTTCAGCAAGCTAAGGCCTGGGGCGTTGCTGAACTTATTTGAAAGCTTAACAAACGCTTAAAGTGGAAGAGGGTTAAGAAGCAATGACAATCTAACTCACTGCTTGGATCGGAACTTTGAAACTCAACCGCTGTTTCCGCCAAACAAAAGCCGATTACTACAAAGCGATCTGCCGGTGTTATATAATAGTTCTCCTCGTCTCTTTCTCTCCCTCTCTATTTTCTCCTATATAATAGAAAAATGCGAAATTTAATTTTAAAATGTCGTCTTATTTAAATTCATCCACTGAAACAGCATTATGGAATAAATGTTTTTCAGCGGTTTAGTACTATTGTGATATAGCAATTATTTTTCTGCTTTCATTATTTTATACATGTGTTTTATTCACAAGAAACGTAAGAAGCTCTTTTTGCAAAGAGAAATGTATAGCATAAAGCTTTGTATGATTTTGTTCGTATTTAGTTTTTTGTAAAGTTACTAACACAAATTTATAAGTGCAGAAACAATATGTTAAGTGCAAACTGACTAATTCTTGTTTAGTCTGTCAAAGAATGAGATAAAGAGATGAAAAGAAAATGAGCGAAGCTTTGTATATATACATATTATTAAAAAAATATTACTTATTTATTATTTTCTAAAATAGAATTAATTACTGATTATATATGCATTGCATCGGCAAATATTGCTAAAAAATTTATACAAATATTTATTATGAAAATCGACTAACGACTAAGTTGCCCCTGTAATTATCCAATCCTTCACACTCCCAATATATAAAGTCTCTTATCCCGGAACACATACATATAAAGAAGAATCGATTCATCTCAATATTTATTAAAAATATTTCTTTTGTAATACTTATATAAGATAGGAAAAAAAAAAAGATATTTTGCATAGCACGAAAATTTGTCTTCCATTATGAGATGCATCATCGATAGTTAATATCGTGCAAGCAATTAAGCGAATGTCAAAGAAATCTCGAATATCTGATAGTTATTTTTTGTAGACGCTTTAAAAAATGGCATATTCTTTGTCGCCTCGCCGTTCACAGTCGACGTACGTGAATTTTTTTGTCATTACCAGAGTTTTTGTCATGCGTGCTCGAGATGAAGCTTTTGTTGGTCTTTAAAGTAGGTTGTAACCCTTGCGAGCGAGAGAGCTCGAGCGAAGTGGATGCGTCAGAGTGGATGAGGCTGCAATATTCAGATGCTGTTAGGGAGGATTTTCTCGTCCGCGGCGAATACATAGGCTTTGAGCAGTCTTGGATCAACACGGATGCATTCGGGGTCTGCGCCCGAGATTTTGATTCTGATTGTCTTTCTTGCAAGGTAACGCGTATCTTGTTTTCTTTCGGATATACAATGATGGATGCATCGCGATGACAGGACCGTATTTATGGTTATAGCAAGTATTCGATGAAAATAATAAAAATAATAATATAAATAGATAAAATTCGAGTAGAGATAATTTTTAGATAAATTACATTGCATCCAGGGAATCATGAATAATTGAATTGCAAATTGTATAACATCGATGAAAGCGTAATGCGTTAAAGATGAATAGAATAATGTACAAAAATATCTTGTTCATGTTAGATATATAACGTTCGTATATCAGATAATACGAAGCAACGAATATTTGTGGAAGTAAAAAATGTTGAGAGAATTTTTCCAATAAATATTATGCTCACTCCTCGCTGATAATGCATTCTCCAGTTATTGATACTGTCAGAAGAATAATTATTTCCACCGTTTTCTCTGCTAGAATCACGAATAGCAGAAGAGATAACAATAACAGGCTACAGTAATGATTTATTTCTCCTAGATTTAAGAGATGTCAGCTTCTCATAAAACAGATATGCAATGTCTCTAACAACTTCAATATTTTATATAGCACATATATATTTCTGATCTTATGCATCTATCGTATCTTCGAATGCATAACATGTATTTAGTATTAATGCATATTATTAATCAGGTTCTACAGACAGATTGACAAAATTTGAAAGGAAAGATGAAATATCTAAGCAGTCACGTCAGTTGATATACAAAAATAATTATTTCTCTCATTTCAACTTATAAGTATGAAAATATTACGTAACTTTGACGTATATGAATTAAATATCCAAAAATGTAGCTGTGCTACCGAGTATATACGATATTTGATGTGGCGAATATTTCAGAAATATATATTGCTTCTGCGGGACAAAAAGTCCGCCGAAAGGCACTATTACGTATGAGTTTTAAACTGTTAACGCGGATTTAAGATCGGCGATAAATTTGCATCCGAATGCAGACGAGAACGACGACGAGACGCATCCCAGCCCAAGCGAGTTGTATGCAAAAGGATCGTAAAAAGAAGGTGTATTTGTGGATTTATGCTTCCGCGACGATCTCGCCAGAAAAATTCACAGAGTCTGTATTGAATCCTTTGCGCCGAGCCGAGAGAGAGAGAGAGAAAGAGGGAGAGATGTGTATATTTCATAAAAGCTATAAATCCTCGTTAAAGAGCAGGTTACCCGCGCGTGTGTGGGTTAAATAATGCCGGTAACTTTGAGGAAAAATTACCACGAACGCATTACATACATTCCCACAGGACCGTGTTTCGTTTTAACAACGAGCCGTAATTTACTGGCGTTTTCACTAATAAATATCGTTAATACATATATTGCTGTATATTTCTGTCTCTCTTCGTCGCAGTCGCGTTACATAAACCGATGAAACTATAAAGACGCCTTTGTTCACGCGACATTAGCGTGTAAACATATAAATAATTTCGTTCAAATTAATTATACATGTGATAATAATAGTGACATATAGGGCATACGTATGGATGAAATATCTGGAATATGATAATTTTTATGATAATAAAATTTAATCGCATTAGCTTTTAAACAATAATGGCGTCAATATGTAATGTATCACACTACATAGCTTATATATACGATACATATATACATGTAATATATTACATATTATATAATTTATTATATAAATTATATATACACATCTTAAAATAATTAAAGGATACAAAAATAGGCAACTTTTAAATAGCTGTAACTTTGTCTGCGCGTAACTATTTTCAAAGATTAAACAAAAAAGAGAAAACTCGCGAATTTCTTCGTTGTTTTTACCTATTTGTAAAAAGTTAACAAGTTTAAAAAAAGTCTGTCTCTCATATTATAGAGCAAAGATTCAGCTTTAAGAATCCGTTCTTAAAATTACTGTACGATTATTTATAACGGAGTTATAAACAGTTAAAGTGAAAATGACATTTTCTCTTCAATTTACAATAACTCGATAAGAAAAGGTCAAAATTTAAATTTTAAAAAACGATTTTGCAGGGAAAACTTTAGGCTTTAACATGAAAATGTCAAAAAAAATTTTTTAATTTTTTTTGTGTACGAAACATGTCTACAAAGTGACAGAAAATTTTCCATTTTGTTATGTTCGTCGTTTTCTGTCTGTAAAATATACCAGAATTGAAGGAAATGAAAAAAGCTATGACCTTTCCAAAGTAAACATTTTAAGCTTTAAAACCTTTTTTTAAAATTTAAATTCTCATTTTTCGAAACAAAGTTACAGCTATTTAAAGTTTGCTATTTTTTCGAGAATTTCTTTTTGATCCCTTAATTATTTAGACGAGTGTATTATATATTATATAATAAAATTATATACATAATTAAAATATATAATTATATATTTATATACATAAATGTACATATAAATCTCATCAAATTAAAATTAAATTTTAAGAGCGTGAAGAAAATGATCCCGCGGAATTTGTTAGTTAATTAAAGCTTGTGATTGTGATTATGGCCAAGTGCTTTCGTTCGTTTATATTGAAAGTTCGTGGGGGATCGCCTTGACGTGCGATCATTAATCTTTCAGTTTCATTCGATACCTCGTCATTGTGTCATTTATCACGTCATTCGTCGGACTGCAGCCGTGCGAATCGTGACGTTTCGAGGGAGATGGGGGCACCCTACGATGAAGATTACGGCGTTTCGCGCGAGTTTCGTTGCCGAGAATGGGGAAAAGACAACAAAAAGAAGGGTGCTGCGCACGAGCGAGCACGGCGCGTGCTGCGCTTCTGACATCCGGGTGTGCAATATCGCGACATACGTCCGGCTGCCTATAATAAGTCCGAATTACAGCTTTGCGCGAGGGCCAGGCAAGTTGAGAAACGTGTCTTGGGAAGAAAGGGCGAAAGGCGAGGTCGATCGCTCGTGCACAAAGTATTCTAGAGTCATCGCGTGCAATCTTGATCGCGGATATTAAAGAACAATTTGAAAAAATAATGGGTTTCAATGACGAAGTTACGTGATATTTACGCAAGCTGTTCAATATTGAAAATTACAAAGCTTTGACAAACCACGTCTCAAGGATGTATACGTAATTATTTATACGTATAAATATACATTTTTATTAAAGTAAAATCCGCTTTAAATAAAATTAAAATGTATCGACTTTATATATATATAAATAAGAGAGAAATTTTTTGATTTCAAAATTACTTAAACTAATTTTACTTTAATGTAAATTTTAAAAGACCTATAATTGTTTAAATATTAAAAACTGAAAGGTATAATTATAATATCAATACAAAATTAAACTTATCTGTCTCTCTACTTTACTGGCAAATTATTCTTATCCAAGAATCAATACTCTGTTGTCACTATTTCGCCTCCTATTATTCTAGATCAATAGTTCTCACCCTTCTGTTATTGATGTCACCCTAAATACGTGTCTTGCAGTATGCAGCTGCCTCTACCTTTTACCCAACTATGTCTCCCTTCTAACTTAATTTTATTATAATAACTCTTAAACAAATACACTAAAAAAACAAATTTAAAATCTATAAAAGTTTTAAAATTCTGTGAATTTATCGATACATTTTGTTGCTATAATTATCGATAAACAGACATAATAAACGTAAAAAAAATATTACCGCAATTCCATCTTTCATAAATTCTTATCGAAGCAATTATTCACTTTAATGATTCGAAGAGGCTTCTTAATTATATATAGCCAGTTGTACGTGAAAATATGAAATCGAAGGTTATGAAAATAGGTGAAATCCACGCATACCAGGCAGGTTTAGTGGTCATCAACTGGGAGATCGTTCGGCACGAGATTACGACATTTAGGATGCCGGGCGTTTGGGGTACACCAAGATGAATTTTAGGTATGTCCCTTTCGAAGTAGGGCAACAAATTCGCAATCGGTTGCGGTATCGTGAGATTGCGCATTCGCGACGAGGAGAGATCGAAACTCGAAACTTCAACCGTGGCATACGCTCTAACACAAGATGAAATTATTCATTCGCGTTTCTCTTTCGTATTACGCGTGTCTTCCGGCTCACTAACGAGCTTAGTCGGTCCACCACCTCGATCTCTTATCGTAGCTTCACCGACTCGAACGAGATATGCAAATGAAACGACTTATCCGTCAGTAGTTACGGTAAAAATGGAGAAAAAGGAAAAAAGAAAGAGTAGAGTTACGCAACACTGATTAACTTCGAAATGTCGTTAAACCCCGTCGTTTCGATAAAGGTAAACCCTCCTCCATCGATCTTCCTCTCGCGAGGAAGTTTTTCGTGTCCTCTCCTGCAAAGTTTCGTTTGCCAACTCACGTATCCACCAAGAAGAGATTGCTATACGTTGCCTATGTTTTATTATGAAGGCTTTTCTCCGACAACGACGACAGCATAAAATTTATTCGTCTTCAGGTTTGCAGTTTTCGCGATAGCGAGACTGAACGTATACGCGCAAGACTCTTAATTATTAGAAAGGTCGCTCATTAAATAACTGCGCTCCGGCTTAGCTTAAAATGAACGAAATATCTTCGCAAACTGTTGGAATTCAATTCGTACGAGAAAATTAACAACAAAGCGCGCCACGGATTGGATTACTGCGAAATCCCATAAATTCGCGGAAATACGTCGCGAATTCTTTTGGCAAACGCGAGACAGCGCGTGAGATTAATAAGAACAATCGCGCGATAAAGAATCCGAGAGATTCGCATTTCCAACACATACACGTTACATAAGAAATCTGTCCCAAAACCTCCCTCTTTCTCTCTCCCCTATCTAACGAGAGTATCGCTCGCCAAGAATCCGCAGGTCATCGAATCCGAGAGGCAACCCCGTCGCGTCATCCCCCTATAAGTCTCGACCACCCTGCTCGCCCTGCGTTATCTTCATTCTCGATCGTGAATGTTGGGGTGACGCGCGCGAGGGCACAACTTTAACGGCACGCAGGCAACGTACACGAGCGAAGCAGGGTTCGCGCGCGCACCCTGCAACCAACCCCTCGTCGACGACTACGTTCCTCATGGCGGCAGTGGAGGTGGTGGTGGTGGTGGAGTCGAGTAGCGCGCGTATGAAAGGGGAACGTATAGTGGAGGGAAGAAGAGAGAGCGAGGAAGGGAGATTGAACGAGACCGATAGTGGGGACTCTCCGACCGAGAGATGGTGGGGAGTTCGCACGTCGACCGGAACGGCCCCACCAAGTTTTATCCAACGATCCGGGAGGCTCGTCGAGGTAGTGGCCCGCGCCCCACAGCCGCGACAGCTCGAAGCGCGCGCGCCGCGTTTCTCCGCGTCGAGAGTTGCGCGCGAGGGTGAAGTTGGAGCGAGAAAGAGAGAGAGAGAGAGAGAGAGGAAGAAGGAGGGTTAGCGTGGTGGCGGTGGTGTGTAATACGGTACACGGTGAAAGCGACGACCGCGCGTACCCGAGAGTCTCTCCCGAGGGCGCCACCCCAGCGAAAGGGGTCGTCGTCGGCGTGACGTTTCGTCGCGTTTCATCGCGAGATTCCGCGAGAAGTGTGCACTGTCGAAGGTATATCGAATGTAAAAGAGAAGTGTGAAGCTAATAAGAATCTTGACGTCGCTATATTATTTTCCAAGTAATCGTGTGTTGCTTGCTTTTTACTGTGTACACATTATTCGGATCGCGTCGGTGGATGCTCGACTGGTCCGAGAGAAAACAGACGTGCGGGTGAAAAGTGTCCGGGATAGAGGAGAAGAACCTGTCGGCACTTCCGGTATATTTCCAGTACTGGTTCCGGTGCAGGAGAGAGAGAAAGCTGGTGGTGGCCGACTCGAATTACTACACTCGTCTCGAACCGCAAAATATTGGCTAGAACCAGCGGCCTGTGTGTTTTTTCCGTCGAGCTGGTTTCAAGGGGTGGCGGTGTAGGTTGATTGTACGTACACACGGGGAGTGTCGCAGGTGCGGAGGAACTCGGGGGTGGCGTGCACACGAGGAGGGGTGTCCTCGCGCAACTCCCGCGCAACATCGGAGCACCGAGAAAGACCTGGGGAGGTGCCGTGCTTCGCTCTCGCTGTGTGTGTGTGTATTTACGGGGACGCATTAGCACCTGGCATCGATACCGTACGTATCCCACAACTTGTTCCTCATCTGAATCTAGAGCGCGACGCGATGCCGCCGTTACATACACGCAGAGTCTCTCCTCTTCCTTAGGTCTTCTCTCCTACAACCCCCAAACAGGTTATTGATTTTGCCCAAGTAAGGAGGTACAGATGTAGCCCCGTACGCCCTGCGGCCTGTGCTCTCTTTCCCTCTCTTTCCGTTTCAGTTCTTCCTCCATCCATCGCATTCTCGTCCCATAACTTGTCCTTGATCCTGCGTATCTCTGACGAGCACAGGTGAACTTAGGTGATCCTATACACATACACATACCCTTCTTTCCGAAAATGCGCGTGGCGTTGCTGCATGCTGTTCGACGATATGTCACGAGACGTTGCCCTACGTCGAATGCATGTTTCCGAATCGATTTTTTTTTTTGGCTCCTAGAGGATTGCGAGACAGCAGACAGTGTGGATATAGATATGACATATATATCTTGGAGTGAGGTCGTCGAAACTCGGCGAAAACACGCGGTGTGTCTTTACGTGTGTTTGTGTGTGGTGCGAATTGTATTCTCGGGAGGATATTTGATATTTGGGAAATGAAGAGTCGCACATGGAGGATATAAAATGGATTCGCGCCGGCGTGAATCCTGGGTGCATCGCGCTGACAAGATAAACCACGCTTCGGCATAATTGCAATTGATGTGATCGATGACGTATTTGTGCTTGTCAAAGTGTATCATATTGTCCCGGGACGAGATTCTTAAAGCGTTCTTAAACTTGGATGCACGAAAAAGAATTTTTTAAATATTTTTCTCATTTATTTCAAAATATATCTCGACCACACAAGCGATGTTATAATAAACGCTAAAATTATTTAATTAAAGACGATCACGAAATATCGTAGCGCGCCTCAAGGACGGACACGCTATCGATTACGTCACAATTGCAATTTTACCAGGGGAATTTGTCGCGTATAGTTGCCATTTACTCCGAAAGTATTCTATCTTATCATCTTGATCGACGCGAGACCTTGTCGTGTCTATATATCGTCGATAGATTGTATAACCATGCAACTCTTACGTGGCCTTTAAAGATCTACACTCCAGTCTTTCGATTTTTCCTAAAAATATGATCTATTTTATCGTCAATTCGAGAATTAGAATTCACGTAATTCTTACGCGTAAAAAAAACAATGGCGGATATCTACTAGGTTTTTTCACCATTTTTTATTTTCATTACTTGAATTCCTGAAGTATCATCATCTATAATAACTATTGATCCCTTTTATCCATCTTTTTCGAATAGTTCGAAAAAAGCTTTCAAAAGAGATTAGGTCTTACTAAATTTTTAAAGAGCATATTAATGTTTAAATAAAAGTCAAATATAATCCCCAGCTTAATAAATGGCCGTTACACTGATAACATGACATAAAAGAAGAAATATAAGTGTCTTGTCTTCTATTTGAAAAATATATGAAAAAATATTATTTGAGAGTTGAACGTGAAAAATCAAAGGTTCCAGAAGATCAAAAATTCGATGTTCCCTCGCCAAGAGGTGTTAGGCATCATCGCCGTAGTGTCAACGAACCTACAGTGGCACATTGTCGCGTATAGTAGCGTGACTAAAGTGTACTTCAGACAGCGGTTACGGGCAGATTCCGACTGACACCCAGGGGGGGATCGATCCAACTTTTCGCAGACGAGAGACAGAGCCGGCGATGTGCGGTTCTTTCGTGAAACCGGCGCGGCGGACTCGTAGTAGATCAATAAAAGCCACGTGAACCAGCGACGGGACGATATCGTTCTGTCACGCTCCGTCCGTAGAAGCCTCCGTGAATTCGGCGAGCGAGCGGGATCGATAATAATTCGGCTGAGGCCGCCTCCGCGAAGGATTTGACCCTTTGAACTCTCTCTCTCTCTCTCTCGCGCGACGGTTTCTCCCGATCGCTTCCTTATCAGCGTTCTTACGCAACACTCGTTCGAATCATCGATATTGGAGCCTACGTGACCTCTAACAACGTTATCGGAGGTTTGGAGAAAAATTGCTGTTTGTTTAGAACAACTGGTTTTTATAGTTGGCAGGAAAAAAGATATCGTCTATCTATTATAATAATAATAATAATAATGTTTCTTAATACTTTTCCAGAATTTTGTTAAAATTAAATTCACTTTCGAATATAAATTCGATGTGTAATAATATTGTTATGCTATGCAGCTTATTTTTTTTTTGGTATTGAAAACTAATATTTATCCGATGTACTGATAAGAGATTTCTAAAAAAATAAAGAGAATTATATATTTATGTTTGTAAAGATAATTCCAGTATAATTTTAGCAACGTATGTGTTTGAATGCAGTGATGAGACAAGATTGAACAACATGTAATATAATATCTGACAATGTAACTGCTTTATAAATTAAATAGATTGTGCAGTTCCTCAACTCGCAAATTATCGAATAAATACATGATAACATCCATTACACTTCTTATATAAACTTTGTCGGTTATTCATAAAGGAACTATTTGGAAATTCAACATTAACTAAACAGACTTTCAAGATTTATATGCATAATTCTACCGTCCATCATTTCCAATAACGTTTGTGTTACTCATTTAATAATGAAATTAGAAAACAGGCATTAAAATGACACGCGACAGAATTCTATTTCTAAGCTTCATCTATCAAATGTAATGTAAAAACCATTTCTAAAAAATATCTAAAAATATATGGAATAAATATCAGTACATAAAAACACACATTATAAATATACATACATATATATATAAAAGAATACAATTTTGTCGTGCGCAAAAATATTGATCTTAAATAAACCTTGTGAAGGATTCCCTATTTTATAACCAATGTCAAGCTATAAATAGTTGCAACATTCCGAAAAATAATCTATTTCGCGTATTTCGGAGAGCAACATCTCTTTACGACGAAGAGGCATCTTGATAGAAATAGCACATAGGCGTGTCTTGTCGCATCCGAGAGAGAAGTATCGCAACTATTTCTGAAATTATTTGGCACACTCGCGAGATACCCTAACGGTATGTCTAGAATGTTTCTTTGAGAAAAAAAAAAAAAAAAAAAAACATTATTCGCAAACTTGTGTAGATTGTTAAAAAAAAAAAGTATAACGTCCCCAGTCGTCATTCATCGCGATCGAGAGTTTCGTCGAAAAAAAAATAAAAAAAAAAATAAAAACAGTCAAGTCAGAGTAATGGCGGAAACGTCCATTTTTCGACGTCGTTATTTCGTAACGCGGCCGCGAGATGTTTGCTTTAATGACAGCAGGCAGGTAAACGCGCATAGTCGGCGCTTTCAAGTTAATCCTGGAAATTGGAGTGGTTCGTATAATTTCCTCGCTTTTGAATGCCCCGCAAAATAGGATTTATCTCTAAATCCCCGTGTGCCCAGCGGGGGTAGGAAAGGGGGTGGGAGACGAAGGGGTGGGGAAGGGGAAGAACGGTCAATAGTGTCTCGAGGTATAGCATCGCGGTAACTATATATTCCTGGACGCGGAAAATTTAATTGCCTTCGCGGCATCGCGACGCCAGACTTCGCGTCTTTCCCCATTTCTCGTTTCCTCGATGAAAATCTGATCGTCGAAAACGACTGCGACAATAATCTGGGGGAGAACACCGAAGACTGATGACTGCTGCCTCGACTCTCTCTGATGACTGTCGGGACGTTGGATTAATTGGTTTCGTCCCATCGAATCACACCGGTCGTTGCTTTTCATCTCGCGTGTGTTCGTGTATAGGTCGTATCGTGAAATGGGTTTATCAATACGGTCCAAATATCTCGGCAAAAACGTCAATAATATCGAGGTAAAGTGCGATGTCACAGCGGTCAGGAAATAAGGGCGGATTGCCTTCGTCGAGAATAATGCGAACACGATAAAAAAAAAAATGTATATTTACCGTATACTAGAGAAATATCTGCTTGTATATAAATTCGGTCGGAAGTGTCGTCAAAATCTCCGCGCTGATAATAGAATCGGGATATATAAATATGGAATATTTCAGATTCGATCGCGTGAATTAAGCTGCAAAAAATGCGCGAACGGATAATACGATTTTAATTAATCTCGCGAGCAAATAAATTTTCAGCGCGACCCTTAATGCCGCAGCGTTTTAATAAAGTCCCCGCAAGCGTAATTAGCGTGAAATTTTCATTGGGAAAAATGGAACTTGGAATTATATAGTTCTCGAGGATAGGAAATGATCGATGGTTGATTAGATGATGGAATGGATGTAGTATTACCTCGATTTGTAAGCATCTGGCGAACTAATCCCAGGAAATGAGCATCCGCGAAACCGTAATACCCAAAACGGAATTTAGGATGTTTGGAATATCGCGTTTTGATCCGTAATTGTATTCGCCTAATAAAGCGCCATGGTATAGTATTGCGAAACTATCGATATTCTCTCGAAAAGCACGATTGTGTGGGACTGTCGTATTATAGGACACGTCCGTGTATATGCGCCATATCATCAGTCATACGATGTAAAACTAGCAGGTGTGGCAATACGAAGATGTCCGTTTGTTCAATTAATGGCGGCTCTTCAATCAAAACTCTGACCCAAATGCGAATATCCAATATGGTCTGCCGTAACGTATTTTCTCGTTAATAACAACATAAAGTAGGATCAGCATTATAGTTAAGTGAATTATCAAGTTTTGCAATTTATCTTGTATGATTAAATGGGAGGAAAAAGAGGAGGGATGGAGGGAGAGCATGATTAAAATATATTTGGATAAATATACGAATGATAATGATGATAATAAATATGTAACGAAATTTTGACACAATTATATATTCTTTCTTTCAATCCAATTAAATTTTTCGATTATTTCGCCGTCGTTATTCAGGTATTTTCCACTCTTGTTAATTTTGTCAATAACTATTATACGCTGTTTGATTTATCGAGTTGCATTCAACTTTACGTGCATTTTCCGAAACGTGCTGAACGTCACTGCTCGTATTTGGGACAGATACGTATATATTTATCTCGCCTCTATTACACACATTATTATTGCTTATATATATCTTACGTCAAAGTTTATCAATCGTGTGCCAAAATTCACTTCGTGCTTGACACAATTATTACTTTGCAGATTGTTTTTTTTTTTTTTAGAATATCAATCCCAAGAATTCTATTTTAAATAAGACTGAAAAATATCCAAGTATATACATACTATAAAATTCCTTAACAACGATCGTTGCAATATTTATTTTATCGCTTCAGCGCAACGTAACGAGGCTTTCTTCGACGCTGCAACTTTCCTGGGTGCGAACAGAAAATTTTTCAAGTTAATTTCGTAGGGCGACGTCGACGAAAGCCCAGATGTAACCGGCCGCTAATTGCGTTCGTTCGCATCAAAACAAAATCGCCGCTTGTGCTTCGCCCTCCAGCGATTTTGCAAAACGAGGTCAATGACCCGAGCGGCCGCGCAGCGTGGAAGCCCGCCAATGTGTCCCGAAATATACGACGGAAGTTCTATTCGCGGGTCAACGTTTTCCAAGCTGGCCGTACACGCCAAGTTCCCAGGATGGGATGTTCATTAAGAACAATAGCTTCGATTCGAGATTCTTAAACCAATTTAGAATACCAGTATTGAGGAGGATTCCATTTGAGAGAATTGCGCGTCTACACTGGGTGTCCCAGAATTGGCAGAAAAACTTCTAATGGCGGATTCCTGGTATCATTCGGAGACCGATTTTTCCTCGGCGAAAATGTCGAGACGCCAATCATTTTCGAATTATAAGGCTTTTTTGGAAACTAAGCCTTGTGGAAATAAAATATTAACAGAACCGCATTCTTCGGTTAATTTTAGATAGTTTGCTTTAATAGAATTTTAATATAAGGCTTATTTTTATTTTTTTTTTTTATAAAAATGATGGCCTCCCTCAACATTTTCATTAAGGAAAAATCGTCCCCAAATGATACCAGGAATCTGACATTAAAAACTTTTTCGCCAGTTCTGGAACACTCTGTACATAGATCAAATTAATTAAATTTTGGCGTTATATTGCGTATACATTATTTATTGTTATACGTTACTCAGGAATTTGTATCTGAATAGAATTAATTTATTTTGCTTCTTCAGATTATACCTGGTTATAAAAAATAAAGTAGAAGAACAAAAATTGTAATAAAAAAAATATTTTGTACAAAATTGAAAGATTTCAAAGGAAAAAGTTGGTAAATCTTGAATTTTAACTTATTTACAATCATTTTTTATTTGTATAGATCAACCTAGTTTCTAAAATAAAATTATTTTAATTTCTTATACAAATCGATTCCTCGCAATATTTGACATAAAAAGTTATAAGAGTAAGATGGTAAAAAAATAAGTAGTTTACGAGATATTTTGTATTTTTAATGTGTGACATAATTTTATATAAACTAAAATATCTCGTTTTTCAAGCTCTCTTCTCTCAATATTCTTATGCACAAAATAATGAGAGGAATTAATTGGAAAGAGGACACTTTTAAGGAAAAGTACCTGTATGTAATTTGCAACAATTATATGGAGAAATATCAGAGATAAATATGTCAAGTAAATTTAAAACAATTATTAGATAATTACGTTAGATTATACACATGCGAAGATGTGGAAATATCAAAGATACATACGATATATAAAACAAGCGTCACGCATATCACAAACATAGAGTCAGACAGTCTACGAATTTATTGATTCGACCCTGACATATGCTGGACGCATACATGTGATGTACATATGTATGTGTCCGAACTCTCTTCTCTCCCTCCTGTCTAAAGATTTACCTCTCGTAAAAGTCAAAAAGTTAAAACAGAAAATCGACAAAAGAGTTTAAAGCATCAACGTCGCTGTCAGATTCGTGGAGATCGAGAACATGATCGTCAAACTCTGTTCACAATATTCGGATAACAATATTATATAAATTAAAAGTATTGATATTATTTATTTATATATATATATATATATAAAACGTTTTAAAAGATGTCAACACTTACACTATTGTTAAAAAAAATCCGTGCAAAAAAATAGAGAACGATTTGAATGATTTGTTGAAGAGATGGCTTAAGGAAGATTATATTTCAAAAAACGAATATTATAAATTACGTTGTAGTGATTCTCTCCTTCCAAAAGCGTATGGATTACCGAAAATCCATAAGGAAAACTATCCAGTTAGAATCATAGTTTCATCGGTTGATACAGCTCTATACTCGCTGGCTTCGTTTTTACAAAACACCTTACGAACTAGTCTACCCAAAGCGAAAAGTCATATTAATAATAGTTTTGATTTGTACAGCATATTGTCTGGTAAAAAGATTGATGAGAATGATAGGATGTTTTCCTTGGATGTGGTGTCTTTGTTTACGAACGTTCCTCTGGATCTTGCGATTGACGGTATTAACGATAGATGGGATCACATTGGAATAAATACTAAAATACCGAAAAACGAATTTTTGGGGGGTATAAAATTCATATTGACTTCTACATATTTTACATTTGATGACATAATTTATAAACAGACGTTTGGGACCCCTATGGGGTCACCGTTATCACCAATTATTGCAGACCTGGTTATGCAAGATCTTGAGGATACAGTTCTCAAAGCGTTGAATTTGGAATGTTTGTTTTATTTTCGTTATGTGGATGACATAATAGTGGCCACCTCTATGACTAATATGACTCAGATTGTGAATAATTTTAACAACTATCATGAAAGACTTAAATTCACGGTCGAACAAGAGGTTAACCATAGCTTGAATTTCTTAGATTTATCACTTAAAATTATTAATAACAAAATATATATAGACTGGTATCAAAAAGAAACCTTCTCAGGAAGGACGTTATCATTTTATTCAAACCACCCACTATGCCACAAAATAGGAATAATATATAACCTTGTAGACAGATGTCTATTGCTATCACATCCACTATTTTTTAATAAAAATTTGGAGTTAATTATTAATATACTCAGAAGCAATGGTTACCCTCTTGATCTGATTTTTAACAAAATTAATCAGCGGATAGAACACATCATATCTAAGGGGAGCATTATAGAGAGACAGGCCAACATAGAAAGAACAAAAAGTATAAGAAATGACTCGGTCAATAAAAAATTCTTTGTCATTCCGTATATAGATGGGATCTCAGAAATGATTGTTTCCTCGGTAAAAAATAAAAATTGTATGGTAGGGTATAGATGTCTCAACAAACTGGACAATATTATTAAAGCGCAGAAAGATAAAACTAAACATCCATGCAATTCGAATGTGGTTTATAAGATCAGTTGCAATAATTGTAATGCATCTTATGTAGGCCAAACAAAGAGGCAATTGCAGACGCGAATAAAAGAACATAAAAATAATATTAGGTTGGACTCAACGAAACATTCAGTAATTTCTGAACACATAATAAATGAACATCATACTTTTAATTGGGACAATGTTAAGATCATGGACAACGAAAATAATTATTATAAAAGACTCATTTCTGAGATGCTACATATCAAGGAACAAAAAAATGGACTAAATTTAAACAAAGATACTGAGTTACTTAGCGAGTCGTATTTTGATATTTTGGATATATTAGCGAACAAGAAATAATAATAGGACAAATAGGACATTAACGAGTAAAACATAGATATTAGATCATATATAAACACGCACGCTCTCCGATCAAGTAGAGTTTAAAATGAGCTGTCTTTCTGTATTGTTGGTTTGTTATGTGTCATCCTTAATAACTGTTAATAAGTAGCAAAATTATCAAGAAGAACGATGATAGGTAAGCATACTACCAATTGTAGGGGATACATATTATAATTTGGACATGCGTTGATCGGTAATTTTTTATAAATCGCAGCGCCTACGGAACGGGTTAATTTCTCGCATATTAACGATGAAACTATCCGAGATCTGAACAAAATCAGGGATCATATCGAGGCGAACATTGTTGGACAGGACGGATTGAAACACGCGTTAATTACTCAAAAACTCTTGATTCTGAATAACTATAATTAAATTTCGATATTATGTGAATTGTAAGAATTTATATTTCAATAATTATACTGAAGAAGACCGCGTGCGGTCGAAACGTTTATAGAATGATTGTAATTTGCGTTAGTTTTAATATAATGACTGTAGTTTTATAATTTATACATGTAATAAATGGTAGTTGACTGAACATCTCGAATATTCAGCTCGATAAGTTGGCCTTATATTTATCACTTTGTTTTCAATATACGAGCGACAATTGTATTAATTTATTTTTAATATACGCTGGCCTTACAATGCGTCAATTTAACACAAAACGGACTGATTACTATTTTAATTTTAATTTTATTCATAGAGTTTTTGGAAGAATAACCGCAGATTATTTTAAACAATGGATTAATGCGAATTACTTGTTAATAAGAGCGAGAGCAAAATTGGAATTTTTAAGAAATTGTAAAAATGGCGATATTTTTCCTACACATTTAGAAGGTTTTTGCCGCATTAAATTTAACGTTTTTCATCACAGATCGATCAGAAGACTAGATAGTATGTTGTACAAATTCAAAACAAATGCGATGAGCATTGAAATCTTTGATTTGCATAGACAGGTAGAGTCATTACAAAATAGGATTTTTCATCTCACCAGCGGGTTATTTAATCGTTTACCTGTACTCGCGTGGAATAGAATTTTCGAACATCATAACATTGCTTTTAAAAATTGCCACAACAGATTGGTTACTGCACACGAAAAGAAATTCAATTGGCTTAAGAGAAAACAACACTATAAGTATATCAACAGCATCAAACCTATAGATATACATTGTTCTTTACATTTTGAAACTTCACAACCGACGAAAATATCACAAAATTCTCTCAGGGCAATCACTAATGATGCCAAGGAGATCAATATACACATAGAAGCCAATAAATTTCTCAATGATACAATTAACCCTTTGGAAAATACTAATAAAAAATGGTTTGTTAATCTTTCCAACACAGACATTCCGCCTAACGTTTCTAATCTGTTGCAAATGGGTGATAAATTCTGTCTTCCGAATATTAGTAAAAAAACAGCGATACATGAATTCATCAAGGACATAGAGAGTAATAGCAAACGAAATAATATTAATAATCTCACAACAATCAGAAATATCGCGGTTCCAAAATTTGCACAACTTCTGAACACGAAGGATAAAAATGACGTAAGTCAACAAAAATTACTTGGTGCACACAGAGATTTAATAAAATTTTGTAAAGACAATCCGAATGTTCTATTCACACGCGCGGACAAGGGTAATGCTACGGTGGCAATGGAAAGATCTCATTATATTAACAAAATGGAAAACGTTTTAAAAGATGTCAACACTTACACTATTGTTAAAAAAAATCCGTGCAAAAAAATAGAGAACGATTTGAATGATTTGTTGAAGAGATGGCTTAAGGAAGATTATATTTCAAAAAACGAATATTATAAATTACGTTGTAGTGATTCTCTCCTTCCAAAAGCGTATGGATTACCGAAAATCCATAAGGAAAACTATCCAGTTAGAATCATAGTTTCATCGGTTGATACAGCTCTATACTCGCTGGCTTCGTTTTTACAAAACACCTTACGAACTAGTCTACCCAAAGCGAAAAGTCATATTAATAATAGTTTTGATTTGTACAGCATATTGTCTGGTAAAAAGATTGATGAGAATGATAGGATGTTTTCCTTGGATGTGGTGTCTTTGTTTACGAACGTTCCTCTGGATCTTGCGATTGACGTATTAATAAGTGACACATTGATCATGATATAAAATCAGAAAAACGGAATTGGGGGGAGCTTTTAAAATATATTGGATTTACAATTTACATTGATGACATAATTGTAACAGAAATTTGGACCCCTATTATATTCGTTTTCACCAATTAATTTCGATTACGCGGTTATTCAGGATCCTTGAGCAATACATTTCAAGCGTTGAATTTGGGCATTTTGTGTTTTATTTTCGTATTGGAGATACATAATATCCGCCTCTATTACTAATATATTATTGCTGATAATTCTTAACAAATATCATACAGCTTAAATTCACTGGTCGAACAAAGGTTTACATAGATTGATTTTTGTTTTATTTAGAATATTAATCCAAAATTCTATTGTATAAAAGAGAAAATTATCAGAGGATATCATATTTATAAAATATGCCACACAAGAGTTGAATATATATTACCTTGCGACAACGTCAGTGCTTTCCACCGCAATTTCTTCAAAGAAAATTTTGCAGTTAATTATTTAGACTCGAAAGCAATGTTACCCCGTAATCGTTCGTTTAAACAAAATTTTCTTCCCCCGGATTTGAAACGATCAATTCCCAGCGGCGGCATGTAGAGACCCGCCAAGGCCAAAATACGAAAGACCGAAACGTTAAGCCGTAACGAAGTCCCGATGTCATAAAACAAATTCTTTGGTCTTCCTTTGTAATATGAGGGGATCCATTGAGAGAATTGCGGTCTCACTGGTAAATAAAAATTCCAAATGTTCGGGTTTAGGGAAGATTTTCCCAAAATCGGACCAATCATTTATTAAAGGCTGAAAAAGTAAATAAACATATCAATCGAATTTTGGTTAATTAGATAGTTTGCTTTAATGATTTATATAGGCAAACAAAAGCATGCGACCATAACATTCATTAAAAAATTAATATTAAGGTTGGACTAACAAACTTTCGCCAGTATTCGGGAAACCACATAATAATATGAAATTTTGCGTTTAATTGCGTACAAATGTTAAGATCAGGAAATCGAAAGAATTATTTATTTAGCTCTTCAGAGTATACTGTAATATAAGTAAAGAAAAAATGTAATAAAAAAATTTGTACAAAATTGAAAGACAAAGGAAAAAGTGAATCTGAATTTAACTTATTTACATCATTTTTATTTTGTAAGATAACCTAGTTTCTAAAAAAAATATTTAATTCTATACAAATCGATTCCTCGATATTTGACATAAAAACGTTATCGATAAGAGGTATAAAAATAGTAGTTTCGAATATTTTGTTTTTTATGTGTACATTAATTTTAATAACTAGAAAATTATCGTTCAAGCTTTCTTCAATATTCTTATGCACTAAATTGTAGGGGATAATTGGAAATTGGACACGTTTAGGAAAATTTGTTTTCATAAATGCAGGAGAGAATCAGAGTTAAATTTGCATAATTTAAACTTATGAACTATCCGTAGATTAACAAATCGAAGGTGAATATCAAAGTACATACGATTGAAAACACGCGTTAATACTCAAAACATTGAGTCTGACTACTATAATTAATTTCGATATTATGTGACTGTACGATTATTTCATAATTATGTGTCGAACCCTTCTCTCCACGTTTTAAAGATTTAACTTCGTTAAGTTTAAAACAAAAATCGACGAGTGTTTTAAACTATACACGTCTGTCAAATGGTGGATGATGAACATCTCAACACTCTGTTCCTATATTTATCACTTTGTTTCAATATACGAGCGACATTGTATTAATTTATATATATATATATATATATATTTATTTTATTATATTGTTGGTATTATATATTTTATATTTTGTTATAATATTGTTGTTATATCCAACAATATGTTAATATTATCAAATATATTTTAAAACCTGAATACATTGACTATTTCCTCGACTAAGAAATTCAATTCGAGAAAGAAAAAAATCGTCACAATCAATCAACGTTTGTTCCCGTGATTTGTATGAGAATCGAATCTGATCTGATTATCAGAAAAATGACTTGCATCTCGCAACACGACACATTTACATTGTCGCGATAGGAAAGGTTGAAAATTAACCGGGATTTCGAATTAAAATCACTCCTGATTTTATTTCGTTTCGATTCTCTCTCCCCGGAGTCGGAAAATATATTTTATAAAATTTCGATTCAACTCCAGAATGGAAAAAGAAATATCAAGGGATTTCGGAATTTATATTGAAAAGATTTTATTCCGTTCGCACACAATAAAACTGCGATAACTTTTGTTCCTCGAATTTATTTCTATATAACCGGATATAAATCTGAAAAAACAAAATAAATTAATTCTATTTGAGATTTAAATTCCTGAGAGATTAACGCGTGTAAACAAATATGTAATATAACATCCAAATTTAATATGTATAAATATGTAAATACAATGCATAACATACATATTTTTCTTTTCTTTTCTCTTCTGACACATTATTTTATTGTTACGTATTTTTTGTAAACTAAAGGGTCTACTCGTTAAATAAATAAATAAATAAATAATGTTCCGCAAGAGTCGGTCAATAAATAACGAGACTAGATATTCTTATCACAGTCGTCGCTTATCGATCGCTCTGGATGTAAGTTCGCCCTAGAAATCTCGCGAAACCTTTCCATTCCCTTCGTCGCGACGAGAATCGTTAATTCTTGAAGCTCTCGGAGAGCTTCCTCTCAAAAGTGTTAATTCCCGCGGCCTTATTATTGTGCACGGGGCTTAACATCAATTCTCTTTGTAGCTCCCTGTACACTCAGGCTAAGACGACTCTTTAACATTTGCGTGCAAGCGAGATTTCTAAGCCGCAGCTTAGATCAAAGTTCACGTTTGCCCCACGACCTGATCAAGTATGTACATAAGTACATATATATGTATATACATATATTGTACATTTTACTCGCGTAATTACAGAGCAACAATCTGCCGTTCCGTATATATCGTGCGACTACAGGCCATACGGAACCTCGAGACCACTTTTATTCTCGGAAACGAACGGTGAAATTACGGCGCAAAAATTGGCCGCTTCCGATTGACCGTAAAAATATGTTGTGATTGTGCACGAGAACGCCGATAGAGCCATAAATCCCCTCAACTTCCGTATATCGGTCGTCCAAGATATATACACTTAATGTTACTACGGAACATTCGATCGGGAACTATTATTTCTCAGCGAGACCAAGAAGACACATCGATGTTAATTGTCATAACATTAAGTTGTTTAACGACAGACTAATAATTCTTTATGCATATAATTTTCTTTAACTTTTTGCAATTATGCGTTGTAAAGGTTTTAATATTTTAATTTTTCGAAAATATCAGTAGTATTCAATTGCGCGATATTGATAAAATTTAAGTGATATGACAGTTTTGAGAATTAAAATTTTAATAGAACAACATAAGTTTATTACGCTTTTAAATATTCTTAGAAATGAATATTCTCTGTCACTTGCATTCGTTAATTTTTGACGGAGGTCTCTCGAGAAATAATATTATATGTGTGATGTCATGGGATAAATTAAGACTCAATGAGGTCAATTAAGAGAAAATTAGAGTTGTCGCAATATAACACATCTCTAATTGTAAGTTTAATTCTCTTCACGATATTAAGTTTTCTGTCATGTTCAAACTATTAAATACACGAACAATATTATTAAATATCTCAATTTATCTTAATAGTTTCTTCAAGCATCCAGATATTGTATGCAAATATTTTTACGAATCAAGTAGTTGGGCACCCAAGCCTTGGGAATTATATTTTTAAATATGTTGTAATTTATGAGAGTATTTTATTTTATTAATATTATTTTTAATATAAATAATTAACATCTGATATTATTACTGACAATTAAAAATTAAACTGCATTTCAAGCAACAAAAAAAAATCAAATATTGACAATGTCTATTTCATCTATTTCGATAAGTTTATTATACGTTATTTATTAATATGTCAAAATTTATTTATGAAAATATTAAAGACATTTAAAATTTCGTTTTTAACAAAGTATATTACTAAAAAGAGATATATCGATTTCTGATAATTTTGTACCAGGCTATACTACAAAAACAATCGTTCTCTTTAAACGCAGTTAGGTACTTTCTTGCTCTCCCTCTCTGTTAAAGAAATTGATGAAAAATTAGCATCAGAAGAAGGAAATAAAAGTGCTTGCGCATTTATTTATAAAAATATTAAAGATATTTAAATTTTTCTTTTTAATAAAATATATTAATAAAGAGATATATCAATTTCCGACAAAATTAATCGTTCTCTTTGATTACTCTTTCCCTCTTTCTCTGTTAAAGAAATTGATGCAAAATTAGGACCAGAAGAAAACAGGGTGTCCAATAGACTCGATGAAAAAAAATTGCCCGACTTTCAGATTTTAGAAAGAGGGAAACTCTTTCTCTGTTAAAGAAATTAATGAAAAATTAGCACCAGAAGAAGGAAATAAAAGCGCTTGCGCATTTATTTATAAAGATATTAAAGATATTAAAAATTTTCTTTTTAATAAAATATATTAATAAAAAGAGATATATCAATTTCCGACAAAATTAATCGTTCTCTTTGATTCCTCTTTCCCTCTTTCTCTGTTAAAGAAATTGATGCAAAATTAGGATCAGAAGAAGACAGGGTGTCCAACAGACTGGATGAAAAAAAATTGCCCGACTTTCAGATTTTAGAAAGAGGGAAACTCTTTCTCTGTTAAAGAAATTACTGAAAAATTAGCACGAGAAGGAAATAAAAGTGCGTGCGCATTTATTTATAAACATATTAAAGATATTAAAAATTTTCTTTTTAATAAAATATATTAATAAAAAGAGATATATCAATTTCCGACAAAATTAATCGTTCTCTTTGATTCCTCTTTCCCTCTTTTTCTGTTAAAGAAATTGCTGAAAAATTAGGACCAGAAGAAGACAGGGTGTCCAATAGACTCGATGAAAAAAAATTGCCCGACTTTTTCAGATTTTAGAAAGAGGGAAACTCTTTCTCTGTTAAAGAAATTAATGAAAAATTAGCACCAGAAGAAGGAAATAAAAGTGCTTGCGCATTTATTTATAAAGATATTAAAGATATTAAAAATTTTCTTTTTAATAAAATATATTAATAAAAAGAGATATATCAATTTCCGACAAAATCAATCGTTCTCTTTGATTCCTCTTTCCCTCTTTCTCTGGTAAAGAAATTGATGCAAAATTAGGATCAGAAGAAGACAGGGTGTCCAATAGACTCGATGAAAAAAAATTGCCCGACTTTTTCAGATTTTAGAAAGAGGGAAACTCTTTCTCTGTTAAAGAAATTACTGAAAAATTAGCACCAGAAGAAGGAAATAAAAGTGCTTGCGCATTTATTTATAAAAATATTAAAGATATTAAAAATTTTCTTTTTAATAAAATATATTAATAAAAAGAGATATATCAATTTCCGACAAAATCAATCGTTCTCTTTGATTCCTCTTTCCCTCTTTCTCTGTTAAAGAAATTGCTGAAAAATTAGGACCAGAAGAAGACAGGGTGTCCAATAGACTCGATGAAAAAAAATTGCCCGACTTTTTCAGATTTTAGAAAGAGGGAAACTCTTTCTCTATTAAAGAAATTACTAAAAAATTAGCACCAGAAGAAGGAAATAAAAGTGCGTGCGCACTGCGGTATTCCATGATGCAAGTATAAATCGTGCTTCGCACGAACGTTTCGTCCACGGAGGGATGAATCTCCCTCTTCGCGCACGCGGTTCGCGCAGCTTCATCGCGGAAACGGAACGCTTCGCGAAGCAGGAACGTCACGTCACGTCGCCGGCCGACCGACGACTCCAGCCAGCGTCGCTGATGCCCTGAAATATGCAGCGCGAACGTCTGACGTTTGTCATTGTCCAAGTCGACCGAGAGAGAGTCGGGGGTTTATCAGGCCGCTGCGAGAATATCGCACTTCCGCTCGGTATACCGCGCTGATTCCTGAGGCAATATCGTCGCGCGCGCGAAATCGGGAACGAAATTTACATACTTCTCTCCCTCGTCTCTTTCTCCATGGTCGCTAACGAGCCGTGGAGGAGAGCCTTTTCAGACGCTACGACATTATGTCGGACGCGCGCCTTCGTCGAGGAAGCCCGAGATAGCTAGCTGGTCTTTCTCCGTCGTCGTCGAAATCGCTGTGCGAGAACTTTGAGGATCGTTACCACGAATGGGTGTTCCCGCGAAGCCGTACCTCGCACCCCCTAGAAACGTCTAATTAGGGTTCATTGTTATTTGCGCACGTATAGGGTTTAAATCCGCGAGACTACGACGACGCGGTCGTAACACGAAAACCGCTTCCGTTCCGCTTGGTTATCGCTTTTCCCTCTTCACGAACGAACTTTCGAGCCCAACTTGGGTGCGATCAGATACCTATATTCTTCGTAAAGTATAAATTTTCTCTTCTTTTTTTATTTTTTCAAATCTTATTTTTCTTTGTTATTTTAATTTTCTTATATTAAATACATGCAAATAAATTCTTAATTTTCAAAATAATTTCAAGGAACGCCCATGATAGGAATATTTTTTTTTATCGTTCTGTTACATTTCTCTAGGTAGAATTTATTTATGTATACCTAACATAAAAGATTTATGTCTCAATCCTTGAAATAAATTTATCCTAATACACGTCTTTTTGGAGCGTTTAATTATTTTAATTATTTAATTAAAACTGTCTAGCGTATGTATATGTGTATGACCTTTCCGTTTCTTAATTATTCTGTCGCTTAAAAATATCGGTCACGCGATAAAAAAAAGAGAGAATGAGAATCGTATTAAAAATTGATTCTTTTTTCCACATTTAGCGAGATCTTTCTCGAGTTTCAAGACAAAGAAAGGTGGACCACTTTCTAAATTTAAGTTCATCGTGACTTGATAAGCTGAGTAAAAATTTTACATTACACGCCTCCCTTCGTTCTTACCCTCCTTCACGATGTTCTATTCGAATCGTGTTATCCAAGTGACACCGATAAGGCCATTTATGGAGCTTGTCAATAGTAATTCCGATATCGACGTGCTATTACGTAATATCGAAATTCGATTTTGTCGCCTTTTCTTAGCGCGTATCGACTTTGGTGGCAGGTAATCTCCCGCATTCGTAATCTCCCGCATTAAATCCGACAAATAACTTTGGAAAGTGTTTCGAAAACATGTATCGATCGTCCCATCCTACCTTCTATCGCAGACTTTCTTAATCGTTATTGAATATAAATGTGAAAAAGAGAAATGTACCGCGGTGATTTTTTCTCACACGAAACGATTAAACTTCTATTTTTTTCCTATGAAATTATTTCTAAGCTTCTTTGTTTTATATATTGTTAATATTTAATATCAGCACATGTCCGAGCAATGAGAATTATTATAGTTGAAATGTATCGAGGACAAATTTTTCTAATACTATGCTTTGAATGTTTAGATCAGAAATAAATTTAAGTTTAAGTTGAAACGAATATAAATAGTATTATCGGTTTTTTATGTCGTATAGCAGGCAATGTATATTTGCAATTGTACTTGCAGCAAATAAAAATAAAATAGTTTCACACAATTTGATAGAATTCTACGTTTTTTCTTTTCTTCCATTTGTGTACAACTTTTTATCTAGAGGATATATATTGCGTTAAACATTTTCTAAATTTATATTGGCTTTAAATATGCAACTAATAATTTTACTAATAATGATTTGATATTGCGAGAGAAATAATTACGGATTCCAATGGAATTCATATAAGGAAATTATCACACACACATCTGGAATTTAAATAAGTTATAAGTTATCTATAATGTTTCGTGATGTTTAAGCAATCAGCTGTAAATCAGTAATAAACACAGAAATTACATATCGTGTAATTTTCAGTCTCTTCTCTGTTTTGCTTGATAAATTGGAGGCCTTTCCACTTATAATGATTATTAATGAGGGTTATGAATCCTCGTGGTTATACGAATGAATAAAACACGGATGTAGGAACGCTAGTAAAAAGGTAGCTTCGAGGCAAAAAAAACGACCGCTCACGGAAACATATGATTTAATGGAGAATTTTTTTAGAATGTGTTATGAATATCTACTCTTGTTATGTTTTAATTATTAGCAAAATTCTGTTCTATTAATTTATCAGTGATTTAATATTTTTAACACGTCTCCATTTATATAAAAAACAATCTTTTACTTTAACAATATTTTAATTTAAATATAGTTTTTGGATCATTATAATATAATATATATATATATATATATATATATATATTTAAAGTTATATATATTTATATATGTTACAGATATTATTATAAAAATATATTTCCTAAACTAAGCAGTAAAACATTAATTAGAATAAAATAACTTCAGTATATGCATTTACGAAATGCATCAATTTTATGTAGAAAAATTATTTCAAAAATATAAATATAATTTTTCAAAATATTAGAAGAAGATTTTGATATTTTTCGACAAGGTGGGCAGTACTATATGAAACACTTCTACCTAAAATAAAAAGGAAAAAATTAATTTTTTGGATTATTATAATATAATATATATATATTTATGTATGTTACAGTTATTATTATAAAAATATATTTCCTAAACTAAGCAGTAAAACATTAATTAGAATAAAATAACTTCAGTATATACATTTACGTAATGCATAAATTATATAGAAAAATTATTTCAAAAATATAAATATAATTTTTCAAATGATTAGAAGAAGATTTTGATGCTTTTCGACACAAAAAATGAAACGAAGACTATCGTATAAGATCATAGGCTTTTCTCTTCATTCCTTTCGTGCTTTGCGTTTCTTCCTCTCGACCTTGATCGGGTGTAAACTCCGCGGGACATTAAAGGGCCAAACATCCATACCAATTAGGAGCGTGTCCGCAATAGGCCAATAACGGGGCCCCAGGGTTGAGTTGCGAGCGTCGCGAGGGAAATCGCTCACCACGAACCTCCTAGGTCGGCGATACAATGAAGGGAGGGTCGTTTCAGCGAAGGGTGGACGTGCACAATGAGAGTTCGAAGCGGGAAGGTCGACGAAACGCAATTTTGTAAATAGGGAATAGCCAGCTCGGGATTATTCTAGGCGCTAGAGGATGATTCAATCGAACGATTTTATGGCCGGCAGCTGCGAATCTCGGAGCAGTGGAAGGAAGTCGCGCAAGGGAAGTTATAACTGTGCTGATTAAGCATTGTCGGGAGATATCAACCATCGGGATTATCTCGCGAGCGATTTACGCGAACGAATAACGTACTCGACGATCGCCCTGACGACATAATGCTTGTTTTATCATTGCCCATTATCGCCGTTACTTACTTGCGCTCGTTCCTTTCGAAGATGATAAAACGCGCAGTAAATCTCGGCATCGATTTTAATCGAAGTCGAAATGATGTCGCGGAGGAATCGCCTGAAAATTCCCTTCAAGAATATCGGTTCATCGAGTCATTATCAGACTATACTGAATTGTAGGAATAAAAATAAATATTTCAGCGAAATGTACACTACTATGATGCAGTTTTTATCTTAATAAAATAAATTTTATAGCTTACTTGATTTCGATTAAATATCCTCTAAAGTGAATGATATTTTTTTAAAGAAAACTTCACTAATATAGATCAATTTTAGCATATTAATAAAGAAGTCAATAATATATCAATTTTATCAAAATTGTTAGTGTATAACAGAGAATTTTAAGATATATTCAACAAATTATTCTTTAATAGAAAGATCAATTTAAGTATAAAAAAGTATAATGCGACAATAACTTATATTTTATTTCATTAAAATATTTCAACCGATATAAAAAAGAAACCTTCGCTTATATAAAATGCGAAGAATCTGTACAATTGCAAATTTTTATTAAACAAGAATCGTGATAAAAATGACTAAAAAATAAAATTTTTATCTTAATAAAATAAATTTTATAGCTTACTTGATTTCGATTAAATATCCTCTAAAGTGAATGATATTTTTTTAAAGAAAACTTCACTAATATAGATCAATTTTAGCATATTAATAAAGAAGTCAATAATATATCAATTTTATCAAAATTGTTAGTGTGTAATAGAGAATTTTAAGATATATTCAACAAATTATTCTTTAAAAGAAAGATCAATTTAAGTATAAAAAAGTATAATGCGATAATAACTTATATTTTATTTCATTAAAATATTTCAACCGATATAGAAAAGAAACCTTCGCTTATATAAAATGCGAAGAATCTGTACAATCGCAAATTTTTATTAAACAAGAATCGCGATAAAAATTATTAAAAAATAAAATTTTTATCTTAATAAAATAAATTTTATAGCTTACTTGATTTCGATTAAATATCCTCTAAAGTAAATGATATTTTTTTTAAAGAAAACTTCATTAATATAGATCGATTTTTAGCATATTAATAAAGAAGTCAATAATATATCAATTTTATCAAAATTGTTAGTGTATAATAGAGAATTTTAAGATATATTCAACAAATTATTCTTTAATAGAAAGATCAATTTAAGTATAAAAAAGTATAATGCGACAATAACTTATATTTTATTTCATTAAAATATTTCAACCGATATAAAAAAGAAACCTTCGCTTATATAAAATACGAAGAATCTGTACAATCGCAAATTTTTATTAAACAAGAATCGCGATAAAAATTACTAAAAAATAAAATAGAAAAACCCGCTGCTGGGGAGGCAGAATTTAACGCGAGCGGAACAATATATCGCGAAGCCGGACAATATCGCCTTCGACAGAAGGTTATCGATACGATTTCGCCGATGTGGGCAAAACGCGTCTCGCAGAAGTCGGAGGGACCCTCTATTCGCAGGATGTGCCAGCTATTTTTACAGATCGGTCGCAGCGGAAATACACGTGAATCGCCGAGTTAGCTGCACGCTTTTACATATCCGCCGAGAGACTATTATGGAGTTCAGTCACGCCATATGGTGTCGATGGAGCGCAAAGGGTTGCGCCAGTCCTTGAGAGAGTCTAAAAGCGCTCGCGCGCTCAGTCTTTCATCTTGGAGACTCGCTCTCTCTTTCTCGTTCTTTCTCTTTCGACCGGCATCTCGGGGCTACTGCAGAGGATTCCGGGGCTCTTTCTTTTGTGTTTGGACCATAGGCGCTCTTTACACGCGTTTCACGCTCGGGCTGCCGTGTTACGCGCCTCCGCGGTTCCTCTGTCGCAAATGACGATACGATATACACGAGACTATTCATTTTTCCAGGGACGGTGACGCGTGAATATGCGAAGACAAGGTACCCGATCTTAATGACTCCTTGTCATCAGTCCTTTCAATGGACTCTTAACAAATAGGCTCGCTTATTTACGCGTGTTTCCTTTCGTCGCAATATATGCGTCATGTCAGCGCATATGAATGATCCGGATAATGAAATTTTTAATAAAAGAATTTGTAACTCTCTTTCTCTCTCTTTCAACTGTTTTATGTAAAAGGAGAATTTTGCATATTTTGTATTTTTTTTTTTTTTTTCATCTACTCAAAGCAATCAGAAGCCTTTTGCAATAAAGGCAGACTTTTGAATATAAAATTTTTATCACTTGTAATAATCAAATATCTTATGTAAATAATTATTGATTTAAATTTCAACTATTTCCTACTTCGGTCTTCATCCATTTATATACATATTTTATTATAAACGTATATTATATATATTAAATAATATACGTATATCTTTTATAATATATTTTATAAAAGATAAACGTAATTCTTTCAAATAGATTTTATTATGTACATGTATATATCATATATTATAAATATTTTACAGACTAAAAGCGGTTATACGGTCACATTTATTCGCTTGTCAGTATAATTTCAAGTTGTTAATAGCTTAAAAGGGAGATTCGTATGCTATGAAATGTATAAGGAGAGTTTCAAATTGAGATTATATTCTTAAAATCTGTAAAAAAAAAGAGTAAAGTCCTGTTTCTCGTCAGGGCATCCTCATAGTACGCGTCCCAAGAATTACGGGCATTACGCTTTTTATGTCTTCCACGGATTCTATGCACCACGTAAATCCGGTTACGTGTACGCTTTTCGAGCACACGTCGAGCGATGGCTTATCCAGGCTCACAGGACTTTCCTCAGGTTGACTAAGAAAACAAAAAGAAAAAAAAGAAGAAAATTTTGAAAACCGAGAAGCACAAGTGGGTCGCTGCGATACCAACTTGATCCACTTTACCCCTTAATGTCCCTGCAATATTACTCGGGAAAAATAAGAACCTGGACGGGCAAAGTGGACGTGGCGTGTTTTGCAACGATACGTCTCGTTTCATCTACTTCTTCCGGTACGCGGAGGTCACTACACAGCAATGGCGTCTGCTGATATCGCAGCAGCTTTTATCGTTATATGTACTAATACCTTCCCATTTAAGACTTGGTTCGCGTTTTGAAAAAAAAAGTTGCACGTATTGAAAATGTAATTTCGCTTAAAGTTCAAAGGCAGTTAATTCTCTCTATTTTTATATCATCGAATTATCGATCAAATATAATATTATAGTATAACAAAAAAAAGTTTGTGTGCGTTACATCGAGAAATCGAGATCCAAATTTAATCAAGTTATCAAGATTTATAAAATTGAATATTAGAGAATTTATGGGTATAGAAAAAAGTAGCTCTTTTCTCTTGAAACTTTGTTCGAGATAAAGTCCGAGAAAATTATTCTAAATTTATCGTATAAAATGAGGTCGAATTCTGTAGAGACATTATGTAGATAATATATTTAGCTTCTTTCTTAATTTCTCCTTTGGCTTTTATTTTAAGTAAAATATAATTTAATTTGACACTAATAAGAAAAAATTTAAACGTGTGATATTTATATGTTCAACGTGTTTACAAAATTTAAAAAAAAATTTTTTTTTTCCAGAAAACAATTTTGTATTCGCGTTTTAAATATTATATTTCCCCATCTCTTTCTCGACAATGTGCGTGTAAGAAAAATACGCGTGTGAAATCGTTGCGGTAGATTGAAGTATGAATAAAATGTTGCATTAAATTTTGCATTAATTTTCCTACATATATGGGAGCCGTTTTAATACGATTACAGTCGTTGTTGTATATATACCGGAACGAAGAGAGAAACGTTGGCAATGTACAATTCTGTCAAGTCATTTATTCCGTTACACGAGATATATCTTTCGCCATTTGAGTTTCGTATATTCAAATAGGTAGCCCCCAACACGTCGCGTGTCCCCTTTGAAATTCTGGCATATTTATTCCATCGAATGGAAATATTCCCTCGCGCATCAGAAAATCGCGAGTGCGACATTCGAGCAAACTGCGAAACTGTATATGGCCGATCTACGAGATCGGAAATTTTAACATAAAATATTTTGTGTCGCGGATTCAAGTTCTCCAACAATCTGTGAGATTATACTTGAATATAAATGCATGTAGCTCAAAAGTGATAAATGCGTGTTTATGCATATTTTCTCTTTCTCTCATCTCTTCTGTATCTATAATAATTCATCTAACAAAAATAAGTCAAATAAGAAGAAGTTATAAATAATATTAAATTATCTAATTAATTTATCTATCCATTTTTTTATCCGTTCATTTATTATCTGCGAAGAAAGCTAACAATAAATTATAAAATGAACATTAATCATTCTTTCTGTAAATCTGTTTTTCTTAGATAAAACTGTGAATCCAATTAACAATTAGATTTTATCAGGTTTATTAATGTCTTCTATCTAAAAGTTTACCGACTCTAAAACTGAACTCGTTTAATTCACCATGGATAGAAATTTAGGTCATAATAGCCAGCACGTGCACGCGCAAAATAATCTGGAAAACGAATTTTTCTAAAAAACAATACAATACGGTCATATAAAAAAACTGCGAACATATTTGCATTCAATATGAAAGAGTTATACACACTTTCGTGATTTTTATCCATAACAATTTTTTATGTTTTACAACCACTCTTATTTTCAGAAAAATAAAGCAAAATCGATAGAATAGATTGATATCATCCGCACTGTAAAGCTAGCGAGCTGATGTTAATACAGATCAATTTGAAATAGATTAGAGCCGCTAAATAAAACCGAGAGATATACTTAGGATAAATTATAGCGTGCGAAAGGTTGTTGAGAAAATGGCGCGTTAGAGATCAAAGTAGTATCGATCACAACAAAATCAAAAGGCACGTATGTGCGTGACAATCTTTTGCTTTCTCTCTCTCTCTTTCGACGAAGTTTATATATATTCCCACCCGATATACTCTTCCGCTTCTCTAATGATATGGCTCTGCCCAAACATCTGGTGGATCCCAGCGTGTTCATTGATTTAGTAGAGACGGTCGTCCGATAGCAGGTTGCTAACCCATCACGGACATCCTTCCATCAACATTGTACGAGCATGCGACAGCCACGACGACACCGTTTTGTAGCATAACAATGAGATGTACATGACACGCGCTATATGTATTAACCCTTAGGGATTCAGAATAATTTTGAGATATAATGGGGGAAAGAGAGTAGAATATTACGTCTAAATTCCGACTTCATCAACGTGTCTTGCGTGTTTCGTCTCGCAAAATAACAAATTTCCATCATTTGCAAAGGAAACATCCTCTCTAAATTACAATTGACAATTGTCATCTTTGACAATTATCATCCACTTTTGTTTCATCTGATACATAAAAATAACTTTTAATCTCATTTATTATAATTCTTAATGTACGCAGAGAAAATCATGGTAATCGAAACTCTTAGAAAATTCTTCCAACACCATATTACTATGATTTTCAGGGTAAATTTTAAGAGAAAATTCTCTCCGTGTAAACTAAAGTTGAAACGAAAAATATATAAATGTTATATAAAAAGAACAAATTAATTAAGATTATTATAAATGTACAAAATTGTGCAAAGCCGATGGGAAATAAATAGAGGTAATTATGCTATTATACATCGAGCCGAGGAAAAATTCATCTTCAAGCCCCGTTATTAAACCGATGTTATCAACGGTGACAATTATTATGACAAACGATGAAATTTAACTCCGACTAATGTCGTATTTACTAAGCGAGTTTGCGCTAACATCCGGCATTTTCCGTGCCGCTCCTAATTATCAGATGTCGTGATCCTACAGTGTCCATCATGAACTCGGTTACACGCGCGAGAGGAGTTTTTCGCAATTTTTTTTCATTTTCCAATCTCGTTAGAATCGCGATTCCTGTCAAATTATACAGTCTCGCGGACGACAGGTACATCAAACATTGAATGATTACTCGATTTTCGAGTGGATAGAAATACCGTGTGTTACGTTAGAGTCTTTTATTACTTTTTTCTTTTTTTACATAAAGAGAGAATTATTTTTTTAGAGAGAGATGCCACGATGAAATGCATTTGTGTCATCGCATTTGGAACGTGGAAAATAAATGAGAGCTCTCGTGCGATGATGCGTCGCAAAAAGTGAATCGAGATCATGTTGTGAAAACGAGATTCCTGGATTCTTTTTATGCGAGAGTTACATTTCCACATACATGCATCACTGTAGTAGAAGTAGAATCTCACATTCTCGGAGAGACACGAACATATATGTATGTCTCTTCATGCACATCCGAAAGATGTATATTAAATGATTTAAATATCAAGATCGCCATTTCTCTCTGTATCATCAAGGAAATAACTGTAGATTTTCATCCGACACAATTCAAATTTATATAACGCGCACAACACATAATTTACAAAAGTGACAAGAGACGTCAGTCATCTTTTTATTAATAAAAAAGAAATTTCGGTTCATTAATTTATTGAAAAAAATTTGTTTTATAATATTTTATGCTGTTTTTATCTAATGAGAAAATAGCTTGAAAAATTACTGTAAATACATATATTATTGAAAACTATGTTTTACGCGTTCGACTATACCTTTTTTGTGTCACATAAGATTATTATATAAGACGAGAGACGTCGTAATCGCTTCATCATCAACGACAACCGTGTTAAGGACCATTGACCGCGCTATAGACTTGACCTGATCTGCTTGAGACAAAAGTGTATCAAACCAGCTGGTATTAACGACATTGCTATTGACATCGAAATAGAATTCAACACGATTACATTATTACATTATGAAAAATCTATGACCGCATAGGGAAGAATGATTTCGCTCGGGGAAATGCAGCGATTCGCGGTACGAAAGTACGGTCGCACGAACGAATCCTGAAAGTTTCTAAACGCTATCGCGACGTGCGAGAAGAATCGTCGGGAAAAGTTTGCAGATTAACTGCCTGTGGCAATAATATAGCTAAAGAGAGAAGGAGAAAGGGCGAACGAGAGGGAGAACGTGGCAACAAGGGTGGTTTCAGACGCATGCAACCGCTATCGATTGACAACCCTCGACCCCACCAGCGCAGCTACGCCATCGCCACAGCTACCACCACCACTGCTACCACCATAACTGTGATACCAGCACGATCTCAAGCCACTAGACAGCGGGAGAGGAGACGACGACGGCCGTCGCCTAGCTTTTCTCTCAATCAATTCAAGTAACCCCGGTATCTCTCTCGCTCCGAGGTCTTATCAGAGACTCGTTTCAACAATTCATACCACTGAATCGCGCGAGATCCAACTTTAACTCTCGCGAACTCGCGCTCTCTCGCAATTATATGAAATTATAAGTCATAGTACTTTGTATAATCTCTACGATAGTCGAGGATTTTATATCTCTTCAGGAGAAGAAATTTTTTCTCCCTCTCTTTCTCTTCTCCGTTCCTTTTTGCATTTCCACGGTTTTCATTCATTATTTATCCCTGATGTTTCCTATTACTCTACGTATGCTCGAACATTTATATAGTTGTAACTTCCACCGGTTTGTATAATCTTTGACTGATCCTTAGAGAATTCTCTCTCTCAATCCCGGTATAAAATAAATTTTCCTGCCTCTCTATATTTCCTCTCGTTTTCTCGTATCCTCGCTTCTGTTTCTCTCTAAATTCGTATCCGCTTTTATAGCTCTATCAAATTATACATTATATCAGTTTGTATAATATCTGTAATCGCTCTCGGGAGATTCAATCCCAGGATGAAGTAAAGTAGTAATTGTATCTCACTCTTTGTTTCCATTTTTCCATTTCTTTTTTCCTCCTCTCTTCCCGTATTTCAACAGATCTCTTTGCTTATTCATCTTGTTCCTGTCTCATTCTCTCTGGAAAAACGAATTTGCACATTCATGTAGTTGCGATATAAAAATTAAAATGTACCCGCGCCTTCGTTCACAATTTTTGATCGTGTCCGTGGGAAAATTCAATATCAGAATGAAATAAACTTTTTCTTTTAAATACAATTTCGTTTCTTTTTCCCTATTTCGTCTTTGTTTCTTTTTACACAACCTTTCTCTAACGCCGCAAACACGCGTGCTCCTTGGACCGAAACGCGTTTGTCGACTCTCTCTCTCTCTTCCACTTTGGCTCCCTCTCTTGGCAACGACATCCGCCACCCCTGTCAGCTCTCTTGCACTTCTTCCCTCTCTCTCTGTCTGTCGGCCTTCCACGCTCTCCTTCTCTATATCTATCCCGTTTCACCCGCGCTCTTTGCCGCGTCTGCCACGCTCCAGAATGCCTTTCCCGCTGAGAGTTTGTCGTCGTCGTCGTCGTCTCGGTCGACTCCCCGTGTCGCTGCTGGGTTTTCGCAGACCCCTAGTCCTAGCGTTCCCTTTATATCAAGAGATGCCCAAAGCGCGGCGGCCGAGACCGAAGGAGACAGATAGATCGCAAAGTTCTGACTTCCCCTTTTCGTCGACTCCCGACATCAGGAGAGAGAGAGAGAGAGAGAGGAAAATAGCCAAGGAGATGATGGTGGAAGGTCAAAGACGCCGAAGAAGGATGGAGAGAGGGTGCGACGAGGATCAGCTAAAGGATATTAAATGATGGGGGAGTAAAGAAGAAGGGTGATAGATTAAAAGGCAAGAAAGAGAAGGAAGAAGAGGGAAAAAAAGGGGGAAATGGCGTCGTTCTCCGAACCAGCAACCAAATATTTTACGAGCTAAACTGCGCCGGCGGCCTTTGCACGCGAGAATCGATGTGCGAAGATCAGACGCCGCGGGTGGTTCCTGCCTTCTTCATCCTGACTCGACTCGCTCGTTCGATGGCCGATTATATAGTCTAGGAAAATTAGACTTGAAAAGGGCAAAACTTGATAAAAATTAGGAACAAGCTGAATTTTTGTGGAAACCTTTATTTCAATGTTCTAATGAAATCCTGAAAAGTATCAAATTTTAGTTTTTTGCCATTATCTCGAAAACTATCAATTTCTTGAGAAAAATAGTTATTACCAAAATTGTAGCTCATAAAATTCTCTATAAAAAAAGGTCGGTATACTTTTTTCGTACAACTAAGCGTTTTTGAGTAAAACGGTAAAGTTGCAATGTCTATAGTTCGTAAAAAAAGTAGAGTACTGCGGGCGCGTCTTTTTCGCTCTGTATCTTCGAAACGGTTAATTCCACGAAAAAAAGTATAATAATCTTTTTCGTAGGGAATTTTATGAGTTACAATTTTAATAATAACTATTTTTCTCGAAAAATTGATAGTTTTCGAGATAATGGGAAAAAACTAAATTTTATTTCTTTTACCCCCATAAAAAACACCCTGGATGAAATTAAGAATATTTTTCAGGATTTCATACAAAAATTCAGCTTGCTCCTAATTTTTATAAAATCAAAGTCTAATTTTACTGGACTATATAGGGGAAGAAAGTGAAGAATCCTTCTTCTTAATCGGAGAAGAATTCCTCGATTTCCGATGTTCTTCTCGCGAATGCGAAAGGTCGCGTCTTCGGCGCACCTCACGTTTTTACTACATCTCTCTTTCTCTCTCGGGACAGGAAGTTGTAATTATCGAAGGAAATGAAGGGGGCGAGCTCCGGAGAATTTGCTCGAATGGAAAGTGGAGAATCTAGTTAACCGAATGCCTGCGGCGATCCGCTGGGAGAACTCGCCGTTGTTACTATTGGTTACATGACTGCGTCGAGTCAGAAAAGTATATGAACAGGATGTAAACTACACAATATAAGCCCTTTGATCTTAAGGGAGACAGATATATATATATACATTATTATTGCGACTATTGTTCATACGACGCGCTCGCGAAAAATTGCCATATAATACCGGCGCGAAATAATAAATTACACGTCAGTTGTATGCAAAATTACATTAAACATGAGGTTTTTGGAGTTTATAATGGTCGTGCGGTTGACAGCGGGAGAGAGAGACGCATGGCTACACGTCGTACATAAATCGCTGTAAAGTTTGGTCGCGGGTGCCGGAAGAAGTTACACGAGGTGTAACTTCTGAGTTACGATGAGGGCACTAACCGTAAATGGGATATATACGGGAGGTACCGAAGGGAACTGAACGAAAACATCTCACAGGTGACACACTGTGTTTTATGTCAAATATAAATCGTTTCGGAGCTATTTTCGAATGTTTCATACATTTATAGATAGCGTTATCAATTTTAAAGTAGAGTGAACATCGACTGAACTCATTCTTTATAAAAATTTAGTTTCATATTTTCCTTGAACAAAAATCTGAAATAATATAATATTAAAAATATTTTAATAAATAAAATAAAATAAATAAATAATTGTTTCGAGAAAATCCGAATAATGGAAAGATTTCGAGCAACGCAGCGCGACGGAAAATTACCTTAAAATTTCTCGAAAACTGTCTCAGCAGAATTTCTCGAGTCTCTCCGAGGCAAGATTCAATTCACGAGTGCACAGGAAATGCACACCGAATTTCCCGCGTTGTGCTTCACATGGTAATACACTTTCACGTAACCGAAAAATCTTATATACACCCGCATTCTGCAATTCTCTCTTCCACGGTCCCCTATATTCGCCTCCATTTTATCGCCAGCGAGTTTCCTCTCATCCGACGTTATCAGGATTTGGCTTTTATCGCGGTGAAATCCGTCGACGATGGAAAACCGGCCGCATACCGACACTCTCGACTGCAGATTATCCAAAGAAGCTGCATTCTCGATCGATCCGCGGGTTATTACACACCTCCCTCATTCCCACCCACCCTAAATTAATCGAGCGCGCTTTAAGGTAGGATATATCGATGCTCAAATTAATTAACGGAGAACAGGGGAAATGACATTGTTATCGCGCAGGCACAGAATATCCCGGAATATCTCTTCCTTGCGCGTAAATACTTTTCAATCGAAATTTGAAAAATATTATCCGTCTATTTTTAATCAAAGTATCTATATAAAAATAAAACTATCAAATAATGGATTTATAATGCGAAGACAAAAGAGTACAAAACTTTAATCTGATAATATTTTAGATTAATACGATTAAAAGCTATATTTAATATTCAAATTCGAATGATTACAATGTTGATCCGTTTCAAGGGGACTTTTTGTATAAAAGAAAGTACGAATAACTTAGATACTCTATTCTTCCTGTCCGTTGTCGCTGATTGTCGGAGAGACTCGCTCTCCAAGTTCATCAGGGTTATCGGCAAACTATCCCGAAGTGATCGTGAGACTTGGAGTTCGTAGCAACTAATGGTTTCTGACTCGCTTAAGAACAGGCGGATCCTCGTTATGATATTTCAGTGGGAGCTGAAATGCTGGTATCTCGCTCACGATGTTAGAGCCCACAATCGTCGTCCGGAAATTTTCCGGAGATAAATATGTGTCTGTCTACCGACCAGCAGAAAACACTACCGAATTAATCCCGACGATTTTTCTTGCGCTTAGAGTTTGTCCAGAGATCACATCCATCTTCGACAGTGAAGAATGTAAAACAATCCACGGGATGGATATCGCGAGGGTTAGATTACCTCAAACATCTGCTGAGATATTTCGTGACAAATTGGGGGATGATTCTTGCAAAAGTTTGCTATTTGTTTCTGTATCTCTTTTTGTTAAAGCTTATACAATACTAAATATATATATATATTTACACATAAATAGTAAATGAAAATTTTTGATTGTGATGTAATTAATCCGGAACGCAGCAACTCCTGTGCAAAGATTAATGTCACCTTGTTAAATTCGATTTTATATAATTTAAATAATTATTTAAATACGAGCGCGCCATTATAGAATTGCATCGTTATTTGATTTTATCGCTCAAAATATTCCGCGATAATTAACGACTTGTCCAACAAGTGCTTTTTCTCCAGAAGCAATTACAGCGAGCTGCATGCGTCGTGGTACACTAGCGTTGCGACTAATTAGAGTCAGGTGATGACTCGAACGACTAATTTGCTTTTCAATTTATTTCATGAAATGACTGCACTAAATTTATAGAATATAAATAACTTGGCGAGAATAAAATATACGTGTACAACGGAAAATGTCATGTTAATGAAATGGCGCTTGTTTTGTGAGTTACAATTAAAATTGAAACATTGAAAAGGTCGTTAATGACGTACCAAATCAGCCCCTTAATTTTAGACAATTATTGGAAAAAGATCCATAGAGAGATGTGAATATAAAATTATATATAAAAAATATAAGAAAATAAAAAATAATGAAGAAAAAAAAAATAAAATTTTTATATAATCTACAATGAATGAAAAAAATATAGGATTAGATACATGTCTATAACACGTCGCTGTATATCTCATAATTATATAATCGTTATTAAATCGCGCTGTCAAGCAGCTTTTAATGAATCCACTGGCACTTGAAACGGACGTAGGATCGCATTTCGCGGACGAGAGGAAGATCGCGAGGGAATATCATCGGCGGAGATGATATTCCGGTTTCCGAGTTTACACAGCAAATTACCGTCTCTACGGGGGTGAAAAAAGAAAGATCGATCGGAAGTCTCTTTGGCGGCGCGGCGACTTGTGCCGATGCGCTCATTAACCCCTCATTAACCCCGTTCACGATTACAGTACGCACGATTCATCCCTCTCTCTCTCTCTCTCCTGTCATCGATCTCTCTCCTTTTTATTTTCCATCTCCCTCGCTCTTACCGCGACCCTTCTTTGTTCGTTACGACGGACATTCCGCCGTCGTCCAGACGGCCGCGTCACTTTCTCAGAAAGCATTACGCAGCTCGTTAGCATGTGCTCTCCCCGGCCATTTAATTGGCTCAATGGAGCTCTTCACGTTCATCGCTAATCGCTGACACGAGTGCGCGCCTGAAACTCTTCTCCGGCGAAGTATACAGGGTGTTGAAAGAAACTGTTGAAAGAGTTTTTTATGGCGGATTTCTGGTATCATTCGGAGACGATTTTTCGAGACACCAATCATTTTCGAATTATAAGGTTTTTTTTTTGAAAACTAAGCCTTGTAGAAATACAATATTAACAGAACTACATTCTTCAATTAATTTTAGATAGAGTTTGCTTTGATAGAATTTTCATATAAGGCTTATTTGCTAGAATGGCAAATTGGAAACATGCTAAAAATGATGGTCTCCCTCAACATTTTTTTATATATAAAAAATATAAGAAAATAAAAAATAATCAAGAAAAAAATATAAAATTTATATATAATCTACAATGAATGAAAAAATATAAGATTAGATACAGCTAAGGAAAAATCGTCTTCAAATGATACCAGGAATCTGACACGTTAAAAACTTTTTCGCCAAGTTTTGAAACACCTTGTACTCTTGTACGGATAAATTTTTAATTTTATCACGTACTATTATATATAGTTTTCCCGTAGGGAAGACTACTACTGTCAAGAGGTGACGGACGAGTCGAGTAAAGAAATTTTTACGAGCGAGTTCTCGAAAAACCGAAGTCGTGACTGCATTAATTTAAAATATCGCGTCGCCGTTAAAAACAAAAAAAAAAAAATTACTTTATGAAAAATCAATCCCGTATTTTTCCACTGAAAAATGTGTTCGCTTAATCTAAAAAAAAAAAACAAAAATATTGAGAGATACGACGTCGCAATATTTCTTTCCCAGAACAGAAAATATCGTCAGCAAATTTCTGTAACTGGATAATATCTTATAATATACAGTTATCCAATTTAAAAAGATATACGACGAGAGAGAGAGAGAGAGAAAAAGTGAAACTTTCGCAGAGCGATAAAAGCGATACTTCGCTAAACTTGCACGGACAGCAGATGAAAAGATTAAAAGGTCCCTCTAATCCGCAAGGAGGATCACAGGGTGCACTGGGAAATATCGCACGCGCCTGATCTTTAATAAAAGAGAGAGAGTGTGTTGCTCGCTCCTTCTAATAAGGATAACTTCCCCGCAAACAGCTGCTGTCGGCGGTCTTAAATCACCCTTTCGACGTTGCACGTGCAAAGTGTTTGTTAAAACGACACGCACGGCATATCAATTTTCATCGCCACGTAAAGTACAATGTATATCCTCCCGTATATATTTTACTTCGATCTACGTTCCGCTGCCTGCACCTTTATGCGAAAGGTGAGATGAGCCATTACGTACACTTGGTCCGAACAATCGCTTCGTTACCTCTGAAAATGAGCGCCTCTTTAAGAGGGTAATTTAACAAAAGAGATGTCAGAGAGACGTCATAGTGCAAATTTCATTTCAACTCCAATTCATGTTGTTTCCATCATTAAAAATTATTGTAATTGTATATTGGCTATGACGCAATTTTATTTATGCATTATATATAGTAAATTTTATTGATATATTATTTCATTTTTATATTATATTTGATGTATCTATTATATTTTTTATTTATACACATATGCATTATATAGTAAATTTTCTTGATATATTATTTTATTTTTATATTATATTTTTTATTTATACACATATAAGCCAAATATTCGATAAAGCTTCAAATTGTCCATTTATGCTCTCCGAATTTATTATAATTAATATAAAATATATAATTACATAAAGAGAGAATATTTATGAATATTTTGTAAATGATAATCTTATGCAGATGCATAATTTCAGCTGGATGCTAATTGCGATATAAATTACAGTTAACAGTTAACAGTCAACGCGCGACTAATAAAACGAACAATGGGCGAAGAAATGCATTGTCGTTCCCCAAAATAAATTTTCGATTTAATCGTCGAAAAAGCCACGGATTACAAAACCGTGCGTCAAACCGGGAGAAAATCGAAACTATCGATAACCGGAGCTTTTAATCCACGGGTTCTTGACCCGCTGATTGGTTAATTAAAATTGTCGCATCGGAGGCAAATACACCGCCGTCAGTCACACGTTAGCTTTTTTTGCGGCAATCCCCGTTTTGCCCTACCTAACCGGTCCCCGGTTTACTTTAAAATTGATACTGACGTTAACTGACGGCTTGTCGATTCGTACTGCGTTCACGCCGAAACTCCGCGTCCGCCGAAATGCCTCATTTCATAACCGAAACGAGCAATCTCTCTCCTCTTCCACCTAGTGCAAACTGCAACATGCACTTTCGTCCCGCGTTCGCGAATTTTTACCACGACGCCAAAAAAAAAATATTTAATCCGCGTTCGCGCATAGAGTTTTAGTGTAGTCAAATATTGGTTTGTCAACGGTGAGACGAACATGTGGATTGACATGTTGACAGTTTGTTCCTCTGCGAATTCTTTCTATCGAGTATTGAGTTTTGCGCGAAGAAGCTTGTCGTATTTTTTACGCGACAAGTTAAATATCCTTTTCAAATTGATATATCTCTCTCTGTATGCAGAAAAAATTAAAGTAAATTTTAATTATTTGTATCTAGTAATGAACACGTTGAGAAGAACTAAAAAAATAGTTCAATGCATTTTTTTTTTAAATAAAATTAATGGAAACATACAAATAACTTATATGTTTGGAAAGCTGCGAATGAATAATTGATTTAATTTTAAGAGTTTTCTCTCAAAAATTTTAATATGCAGATTTTGCGCTTAATTTAGCTTTCGTAATATACTGTTAATTAACTGTATTGGCAGTGTAGAAAAATGCATGCAAACATTCATGCAAACATTACTCTCATCGAGCTTTTTATATGTTGAAATTTTTAATCGAGAAAGAATTTGATATACATTCTTATATATTAAATTTAGCACACTTTTATAATTTATCATGGAATAACAGTTAATTAATAGCATTCGTAATGAACGACAAGAAATTCTGCAAATAAAATTTAATTTTATTTACAGTTAATCACACTAATTAACTTCATTAAGAACTAATGCAATTAAATATATAAAAAAATCAACGTTGGATTTTCGATTAAAAGTTCTTAACATTTTTCTTCCACACACGAGGGCAATAATAATAATAATTTTCGTGCCGACTTTTCGTCTCGAATCAGGTAACTTGTTCGTTTGAAACAGTCACGTTGTTTCAATACAACATTCACCAAATAGCGTTTGTATGCAAACCGTATATCCGTACATTGAACCGAATAGTGATGTCCGATTAAAATTCGTGTTTTTAACAATTAGCGTATATTTTTTCCAACAATGTCAATACAAAGTATCCTTTCAATTGCGTGTCACATTATACGGAACGAAAGCAATCACTTTAAAATAACTTTTGAACAATAATTCCAAATAAAGTCAACAATGCGATTTAAATGGTCATATTTTAATTATTATTTCTGTTTGTTATGTATATATACATAACTTTATTTAAATACGAGTATGTTTAATAATCTGGCCATTAATTATTTCTCTTGTTTCTTCCATAATGATCTTAATAACATAGATTTAATAATAAATATAGGGGTCTAGAATCATTCATACATTTCCAATCTTCAACATTTGAAATTAATACATAATAAATTTCAATATCGTTAAACACACTGCATTATATTAAATTTATGTATCGTACTCATATAAGTATCGAATAATGATGTATTAAATGAGAGTTATTCCGTCATAAAAATAGTTTTGCTATTACGAGAGAATTTAAAACTGTATGTAATAAAATGTTTTTTATAATAATTATCATTCAACAAGTTGACTCGTAACGGGAGCAATATTTTTTCTCAACGTAACTCAAGTCTTTGATCGCTGACGATCGCAATTTATTATCACACAGTGATTTGCGACATACATACATGGTTTAGTATTTGCGTGATGGCAGGCTACGATAAACAAATGCAGTCGCTTACGATTCTATGTTTTTCAATCCCGAAGTACGCTTCTATTTACTAGCTTACCGATTCATACAAATATGTGCTTTACCCATATATATGGAACGCAGTTGGAAAACAAGTGTAATTGGTCGTTTTTCTTTCTTTTTCCAAGCAATCCAGGATTTTTAAAAATTATACAATATTTTATTTTTTTTCAAATTTACTTTTACACTTATTCCGCGACGTAAAACCTACATATTTTTTATGATATCTTTAACAAAAAAAAACATTATATAATTATTTATATGAGCTAAATAATTACGCGCGTCGCGTTAAATCAGTATCAATTCCGAATGCAACTAGTCTATACTTTCGTGCAATCATGAGTATTTGATCCGATTGCATGTGAGTATCCCGTGTATCTCTAACGAGTCAATTTGTATGCATAGAAAATCAGAAAGCATCCGCTAACTATTTCATCACGTTCGCTTGAATCAATGTCAACAAATAGTGATCCTTTAACGTACACAAGATTTTATAAAAAAACAGATATAAAAATTGATATAAAAATAGATTTTATTGAATGCTAATATTCATATCTATTCAGAAAAAAATTAATAAAGGGAAAATTCATCAAGTATTTGAGAGCAATATATTTTTTAAGGAAGTTTGTTTTCTCTTTCTTTTTGTATGTAAAACCGCGTGTTAATATACATAAACGTTAATTAATGTGCATTAATTATTCTATTATTCTGTGCGAAGGTATTTATCGAAGTAAATCGATTTCATGTTACAAGAGCTAATTAACCTTGATTGTGTTTCGTAATCAATTGCAAAAGATATAAACGCATAGTGTCAGGTAGGAACAAAATGCTTTACACGAATTCTTTGGAACAAAAAAATAAATTTCATTAAATGTAATATTCACATCTGTTCAGAAAAAGTTATAAATTTAAGAAATTATTCTATTTAAAGTATTTAAAAAATAAATATATTTCTAAAAAATTGTTTTTTTATTTTTATATGAAAAAGTCATGGCTTTAAAATAAACATGACAATAATAATTAATATGCATTAATTATTCTGCGCGAAGACATTTTAGATGTAAGTCGATGTCATGTTACAAGAGCTAATTAAGGTTGCTTGTGTTCCATAAAAAATAAAAAAAAAGGAAATCTAAACGCATGATGACAGGTGGAGAGAATGCGAATTCTTTGTCTCGATAGCGATCGCGTTCGAAATCTACGACGGATAAAGCATGCCTTGTATTCCTTCGTAGAAATCGCAGCTATAATGAACACTCCGTGATGCACAAAGCGAGGGCTTTACGCTATGAGAGGTTTGTGGCAATATGTTCTTTGGCGCATTTAAATGCCTTTTCTTCCGTTGTTGTAAGGATCGTAGTTGGATCCGATGATAAGATTACTAAACTGAGCCTTTGGAATTACGATAGAGAACGAATAAAGTGCGTTTAAAGCGTTCTTTACAAAACGATCGGAGCAACTCGCAGCTTATTATGTTTTGAACGATCTCAGCTGCAAATAAGTCACCGTAATACGAGTAAATATTATCGACACGGCAGTTTTGAATCTTATTATTCACTCTATACACTGATTGTAAAATTTAATAACATTTCAAATTCTAAAAAGAGCGAATCTATGTAAGATATATAAATATAGAAGCATAATTTCCTTATTTTGCAAATTTTATAATTAAATATTAATTCCAAAAAGCATAATTTTCTTATTAAATAATCTCAGAAATTTATGTTCTAAAAATTAGAAAGAAGATTAATTATTTCGAAACACGAAAAGATAATCTTTGCAAATTTTAAAATTAAATAATAATTCTAGAGATTATAATTAAATAATTCCAGGATTTATGCTATAAAAATTGAAGAAAGCTTATAATATCTCGAGTTTGTATCTAGATGGAAATTGAATTTTTTGCGGGACGAGTTATACATAGCTAAAGTTTTTCTCTTTTATGACGCGTGAACGAAATTCCTATATCGTGGAGAATTCCTATGTCGTGGATTTTCCTTTCTCGTTCACCGAGTGGGAAATAAGACCGATCCAAAGAGAGCGAATTTAAACCGTGACATAAGCCTATTAGCCTGGCAAGATTTATCCGGCAGCCCACGCGATTTCACGCAGTCCATTTGAAACGGTTTTATATAAGTTCGGTAAGGTTCTTCCGAAGTTCATCTATTATAGCGAGCGTTTTGTTAGGAATTACAACGAACCATCGCGTCAAGGAAACGGTTTCAGTGATTATCGTATTTTATTTGTAACTTTGTTCCTCTCGTCCTGTGAATACACTCTCGAGAATTTCGCGAAAGAAAATCAGAATTAAAACTTGCGAGGGACTCCCGAAGTTTTAATTCTGTGACAACAGTAAGATTTCTTTCTTTTTACTTTTGCACATGATTATTCCAAATGATAATATTGAAAGAATGTCAAATGTTTACAATGAAGAAATTTTCTGCGAGATTTTTTTAAATTATAGAAACAAAAATGAACAGAAAAAATTAAGGAAATTCTACTTGCTCTTTGTGGTTCAAATAATTGACACAGCAATTTACTTAATCCAATATTGATTGTGCTATTATAAGTAAATGCAATAGAATATATTATAAAATTAAATATGAATAAAATAAAATATACAAATTTTGATGAATACTTATAATTTTTCTTTAATTTAAAAATTGACAGACAACGAATTAAAATAAACTTCTCTTTTCTAGAAAGATGAAAGATGTCGTGAGAAATCAGAAACCCTGTTTGCTTCTATAAATTGAGTTAATAACTAAAATTGGAGCGTCAAACACGTTGCGTGTTTTGTAGAATGTAATTTTAGGTATTTCTCTTGTACAATATATTATGTATGCACTATAACTACTTGTATAGCGTGCACGTGTCAAGATATGGGGACAGTTTCAGCATTACGGTGAAGCGAAATTCTCCTCTTAATTCCGCGCACCTTCTATTAGTTTTATCTCTATAGGCAAAACAAAGCTAGAGAAATGGGACGGCATTAAAAAACACAGAAAGAGAGAGAGAGACAGAGGGCAAAATGTGCATTCCGATGCAACAATATATTTAGGAGATACTTAGAACACATATAATTTTTTATCAGAATTACACGCGACGTGCACGTTTGTAAGATTAATATTTATGACACTCCCAACAATTTATTACGTAATCCTTCCGAAAATCTGAGAATTTTAATCGTCTTTTCTAAACAAAGCTACACAAGTTCAGTTTCTCTAACACGAGTTCTTGCCAATAAATTCCTTGATTTACAAATATGCCGTATCGGATGTAATTAAATGGCATTACTTGATGTGACTGTTGTTAGATGTAAATGTGCAATTTCCATTTCACTTAGCGTTTAGTTTCACAAACGGAGAGATATTTCGCATTGCTATGTCTACAACTTATACATCCCGTATAATTATCCCGCTTCAACAACGGTTTAATTAGCATTCTCTCTTTTTGATGAATCTATTGCGCTTTATACAGAATGGCTATTAATCCTGTTGATTAAAGTCGAGTTATTGGATCTACGCTCTTCTTTGTTACTACGGTAACGCGTGGTAATCGTGAAGATACATAGTCATCATAGAAACAAACAGTCGTAAAAAATATTCAGATACTTTTACGTGTTCAGATCAAATTGACGCAGTTGAAACTTGCGAAACCTCTTCGCATTTTTAAAATTCTTTTTTAAATACGCCGTTCTAATTGTTGTAACATATATGTAATAATAAAAAAAAAGGTTTTCCACTCTAATCGATTCTTTTAGATACATATTATTCCTATAATAACTTGTAGATTATTTTAATAAATAAATGAGAAATATGTAACTAATAAATGTAAAAAATTATAAGCGTAGCAATAGTTAAATATATATATCGCGATAATTTTTCTTAATACGCAATTTTTAAATACATGTTTATTAATTTCTTAATAATGTGAGGAAATAATTAATTGAATAACGATGCGAATATCTCTCGCATAGAAATTAATAATATAAGTAATAAATTTTATACAACACAAAATATTTCATAAATAATCAGGTGATATCGGGATAATATTTAATGCAATGCTATAATGATTATAGTTATGAGCAATTAATTTTTATCTCGATATATAACCGTTCGAATAAAATATTAAATATATTCAATGTAGGTTTCTGTGTCAATCCTTTCTCCAAATATAATATGTATATATATAGTTGCCCCTTTAGCTTATTAAATAGCCATTTGATTTTATCAATTCTTAATTTTAAAGCACCAATAAACATGACAAATGTTTCAGATTACATCGGCGAAAATTGGAACAAGACAATTAATAATAAATTTTTATTGATGACCGATAATTGAAGAATATACGGTTATACAAATGGCATTTCAATTATTAAATGTATTTTTTTCCAATAAAGTCAAGATCGAGATACTATACGCAAATATATTAACTGAGCATATTAAATTAACTTTATCGTAAGTTTCATACAAATAAATAAAAGAATGCTCTTACTTACAACTTGACAAAAAAAAAATATCTAACAAAGTAAAGCGCACCTGTCGATTACCCCTTTCTCTCGTGAGAAAAATTCGAGACGTTCTTCCGCCCAGCTATCCCCGACAGGGACTCGACGATGAGGTCTTTTATGCGGGTGCATTACACCCGCAAGTGCATCACCGATCTCGCAAGGTCAGCGCGCCGGAATAAGCCGCGTTATTTTTTGTTGCTGCCGGCGATGCGCGATGTATCGTTTTTCGTGCTCACTCGAAAGCCCGGTCGTCCCAGGCTGAAGGCAGTCACTTAATATGTTTCGAGGAGGGATTAGGTGTCGTGTTTCGTCGGACTTAACCGTATAATGTAGGCTTGCCAGACTTGGCAGAGCATCTGCTTCCAAGCCCTCGACTCGTGTCCCTCCAGAGGGACTGGAGGTCTCGACTTCTCGAGGCCGCTGGGGAGATGACTCGGAGATTGGAAACACCGAGAGAGAGATAGAGAGAGAGAGAGAGAGAGTGTTGTTATGTACGAGCATATAAACGGATTGTGAATGTGTGCGAGTATAGACTATGACTGAAAGAGACGTGTGTATAGGGATGACACATAGTCGTAGATGAATTCAATACGTATCGCTGCCGCTAACGCGATTCAGTTGTCAAGGAGTTATTGAAAACGTTGAAATAGGTATGGAATAAGGTATTTCATATTAAAATGTAGTGTGGATATATTATAATATATTGAATTATTATAAATTTAGATACTGTTCGTATATACAGCTAATTTTCAAACTGTTGTTCAGGAAACATCCTGAAGAAGAGTATATATTGTTATTATATAATATATTTAATATATAATATATTTGTAAAAATATATTTAAATATATATAAAATATATATAAATATATATAAAATATATTATATATATATAAAATATATATAAATATGTATAAAATATATTATATATAAATATATATAAAATATATTATTATATACTATTATATAATAAATGGTCCCATAAGATTTGTTGCGCGCTTGTGACGATCAAATTCGAATCAGTCTCCTTGATAAATGTGTTGCGGGGTATCAAGAGAGATATATTTGCCGAAAATATATATTCGAGAAATTGCAAGTTCTTACGTGGGATCTATGCGTTGTTAGAAACAGTTGTTGCGCGCGGTATATTGAGTTCTTGAAAATGCACTGCGGTATTGTCCTGTTATGAATATGCGGTTCGCGCACAAAGATAGTCTTCCTAGTTCCTGTGAGCGAAGGGACACATGCGAACTTATTATCGTTGCATGCAACGGGAAATTCGTATGCTATTAACGCAACAGTTGGTAGAATGGTGAACGAATGCTTTTGGATGTATGTTACAGCGCATCTGTTTCTAACTACGTTTCGAGGAATAAGAACTATGTAAAGAAAAAAATAAATAAGTACGCAGAAATATGAAGCAGTATGCAAACTTGAGGACTGTGCGTAAAATGTACATACATATGTACGCACACACTTCTAATTGGCATATGTTGGTTGAAAGAACTGTATTGTGCAAAAAGAGTCGATATTAAATTACGTAGCTAAAAAATACACATTTTTTAAATATTTCGAAAGATTGCACATGTTTTGATTCTTTTACATATACGTGTAATTTATTCGCTTTTAATGAAAAAATAATGTTTACTTGCGAATTTAAACTTTTGATCGTATTAACATCTCAGTGATATTTTCCCTCATTTAAATATCTTGCAAATAAAAAATAATTCTATATCTTATTTTCCTCGGTTAATTATGCTTGACTAATTATTTTTAAATTATTATTATGTCAAATTATATTATCAGTTAATAAAACTTTGAATTAAAGTTCGTGTTATAATTAGTATTATTCTATATTATATAAATATTTTTATCGTTTAATATCATAAAACTATTAAAGCTCTAATTTTATAACATTACATATAAAATTATTATAATATTATAACATTAAATATAATTTTGTAATATTCTAAAACTATTATATAATATATTACAAAATTATATTTCTTTTGCTGACATAAAAATATCCGATAACATTAAAATCATACCGCGTTTCTTCCGGCAACCATAATTCTGTCAAGGATGAATCTTTCACTTACTTATTTTATATAATATCACATACAGAGATATAGTTTAATATTGAGGGTCGTGTTTCAAGCGCGCTGTATCACAAAGACAGTTATGTTCGGATATTTCTTTTTTTCGGTACGGCCGTTCCAAACTTAAACGAGCCGCGGCTGACCTCACATCCGGTTCTCTCGGGGCGTGAATAGAATCAAATGGAACGGAGGGTTACTAAATGACAATGGTCAACTCGTACGCGCCGGTTCTTATTTCCGGTACAGCGACGCGGACATTGTTCATCGCATCCTGCGTAGCGTATGACAGCCAAAGACGCGTCGCTTGTCGTATTCTATTTTTCTTTTGCATCTCAATTACTTTAGGCAACGATACTTTTTTGCCGTGCATTTCGTTAATTTTTTTCTAAAGATACAATTATGTTAATATTAAATTAATTAAAATTATTAATGAATGTATTATCATGGTGTTATTTATTTGAAACGTCTTCTGCTGTGTTTAAATTTATATTGAATATTTAAATTGATATATGTATGAATTTAGATTGAATATTTAGATTGTATAACTGTGCTTTGAACGTCTTGCGTTTAATTTATTATTTTCTAAATCAACTTTTTTCAGAATCCAATTTCAGATATACACGTATTACGAGGTAAATGCAAGTTCGTAAGAATCGGGATAATCGTTATGTGTGTGTGTGTCTAGAGAAAGGTGTTTTCATAAACGCGTACAATTACCATTAGAATGGTTCAATTTGCATTGTTTTACATTCAGCTTGCATCTTTATCGTTAGAATTATGAGTTTTCCCCTTTTCGGACTATTATTATAATACCGAAGTTGTATAAACGTTTCATATAAAGCCGATTTCATGCGAGTGATTACACTGCTTTCGCAGTAATTGAATACAAAGTGTAAAATTAAAATTTTAAGTCAAAAAGACAGATAAAATTTTATATTCACACAAGAACTTTACAATTTATATTGCGTTGCACATAATCAAAAATGAATTATAAGGATATAAATAGCTTATTCAAATGTACGTAATTTTGAGATGAGAATTTTCCTACAACTCAATTAATAATATAAATGCTTCTATTATCCTAATATTTCTTTCTCTTTCACGATCAAATAAAAATATTATTAATATTATTAAATCTGTAGACATCTGGAGTAAATTTTAGCTTCAGTCAATGTTTGTACTTTCCCAAATGTTTCCCTTTTAAATTTTAAAAGCAGAAAAGAGAGAATGACATGCAAAAATGCGTAGTATCTGATATACCTTACAGGAAATGACTGTTATAATCATATAGGTATAGGGTGTGTAATCTAGAATTTTCCTATACAACTCAATTAATATAAATGCTTCTATTAATCAATCCAAATATTTTTTTTCATTCACGATTAAATAAAAATATTATTAATATTATTAAATCTGTAGACATCTGGAGTAAATTTTAGTTTCAGTCAATGTTTATATATTTTCCCAAATGTTTCCCTTTTAAATTTTAAAAGCAGAGAAGAGAGAATGACATGCAAAAATGCGTAGTATCTGATATACCTTACAGGAAATGAGTGTTATAATCATATAGGTATAGGGTGTGTAATCTAGAATTTTCCTATACAACTCAATTAATATAAATGCTTCTATTAATCAATCCAAATATTTTTTTTCATTCACGATTAAATAAAAATATTATTAATATATATTATTATTAAAATCTGGAGTAAATTTTAACTTCAGTCAATGTTTGTCATGTTCCCCAAATGTTTCCGTTTAATTTTTAAAAGAGAAGAGAGTATGACAAAAATGCGCACTATCCAATACACCTCACAGGAAATGATTGTTCAACGTTATATAGTCATGTATAGGGTGTGTTCGATGGAAAATAAAATTAAGGTTAATTTGTGCCGCGTTTGCTTCCAATACGTAACGCGGGTCATGCACGCACACACACACGTTTAATAATCTACATGAAGGCTTTCTCACGTTGCGGCCGATGTGCGCGTAATTGCCGCGAATAAATACCGTCACGGCTATATAGAGTCGCGTAGCGCGAATTGTTCACGGCTAATGAATTTACGGCTCTCGGCCGTTCACATTCCAAACGGAACGATTGAAAATACATACAAAATGCACACCGGAAATGCTCAAACGCGAACGTTAGCCATCACGGTCTCATTATGGCTATATGCCATCAATCCATCTGTTTCGATAAATTTGTAACATATCTGTCAGACATACAAAATGTTACGAGCGTGATGCATTTCCTTCTATTATCACGTTACACAAAAGATTTATGCACTAATTTCCTGCGATCCAAACGTTTCGCAGTATTTTCCACCCGATTAGTTTAAATGTAACGATTTGTTGTAAAATTAAATATACGTGCATTATTAACATTATTCATTTATAACAGGAAAGAATTCTTTAGATATATAGTAATTCAATGTTTATAGCAGATAATCGTAGACTCTTCGTGAATTTTCTTTTTTTACAAAGATTTGACATTTTATAAAAAAAAAAAATTATATAATATTTTTTTATAAAAAATTGATTTGATAAAAACTGCAACGATACCAGCAGAAAATATTCCAAATATACAAGTCTCAACAATATTTCTGTATCAAATTAAAATAATAACAATAAAAAGCGAAAATAAATGAAGCAATTATAAAAGATAGAAATAGTGAAATAATTAATTGATACCTAATTAAATGACTTAGTAATAAACTTAATTGGCTCCTAATACGTATATCCATAGCTATCTTTAAATACACTTTTTCCTTTCTCCGACAGATAAAATAATCTTCCCCGTTATCTACTTTCAGTTGGCGTCAGCACTGATGCTCTAGTAAAGGTCCTGGAGTTCTAAGAGAGAAAGAGCGAGAGACCAAGAAAGAAGAAATAAAGCAGGATGTGGCGCGTACGAGTCATCGTCTTCCTCCTAGCAGCCACTTCCGTCACCTACGCCAAGGTGGCCGTGTTGCCGCACGATGTTTACCCCGGTTACGAGGTGACGCAGTTCCGGGGCGAGGCGAGTCGGCCTTCGAACTTTCGCCTCCTGGAAACCGGCTTCTCCAAGTACTTCACCGTGCTTGGCAACGGCCTGGTGATGACAACGTCGGATCTGACGCCGCTCGTGGACCGTCCTGTCAACCTGATCGTCCTGGAGGAACTGGCCAACGGCACCCAGACCCACGACCTTCACCTCTACGTCATCAATCGCCGGAACATGCTGACCTTCTCGCACGACCGTCTCGGCGAGGGCGAAGTGGCGGAGAACGCGGTTGCCGGCACGCAAATAGACGGATTTCCGGTTCTGCGGGCGCGTGGCAGCTTTCCGGTCCATTACAAAATCCTGCCGGACGATAACGGGGAACGTCCGTTCGCTCTACGCGAGAACGAGTCCAACGAGACCGGCTTCAACCTCACCCTGAAGAGCCAGATGCAGGGTGTCCGAGTGGTGAGCGCGAAACCGCTGGATCGCGAGTCACGTGGTCTCTACACCGTCGTGATACACGCGTCGGACGGGAACTTTCTCAGCACGTCCAAGATCAGCGGCATCGTCCACGTGCTCGACGTGAACGACAACAGTCCGATTTTCGAACGCGAGCTCTACGTCTTCGAGATCAGGCCGACCAATCTGGATACGTTGCGCAACGGTGGCGACGTCACTGCGCTGCCCGGTTGGAAGAGGTTCTCCACCGTCGGCAAGGTCACGGCCAAGGACGCGGACGGGGACAGGGTCGCGTACAAGCTGGTGACGCCTAGCAGTCTGCTGATAGTCGTGCCGCAGACCGGCGAACTGTTGCTCGCTGGTGAGCCGGAAGTCAGCTCGGAGCAGGACAGCGAATGCGAGCTGATCGTCGAGGCGCATGATCTGCACACGCCTAGTCGCAGTGCCGAGAGACCGGCCAAGGTCATCGTGAGATTCCTCACCACGGAGCCGGACGAGTCGCCGGAGGTGCACCGGATAGAGAAGAGAAGAGTCACCCGGGCTGTGCGGCCGACGAAGAAGGTCGATTTCACGGAGGCGGATGGAAATATCGAGGGCAAGATCGCGTTTTATCTCGAGAAGGAGAACGAGAAGGAGACTTATAAGATAAGAGACGAGAATAAATGGGTTACCGTGGGCGCGAACGGCTCTGTCATGGTCAAGCAGAAGTGGGACTACGAGGAACTGGGTCCGGAGAAGACTATCGACTTCTGGGTTACTATCACGAACACAGGTACAGGTAATATCACCCAATTTCTCATATACATCTTTTTATACATATAGATCATTGGTCAGCTCGCTGTCGTTATATTTCGTTTGTAAGTATTTCATTTGATTTTTATTTCTATTTATTATTATATCAGGTGTTATATGAAAGAGATATATTTTTTACGAATTATTATTTTGACAGGGTGTCCAGCAGACTCGATGAAAAAAATTCCCTGACTTTTTAGTATTATTTTTTCCAAATATATAAATTATATATATCTATATGATAAATCAATTAAATGTTCAATCGTGAAATCTTTGAGATATTTTTGTCAACAATGAAAAGGTTTGGAAGTTAAAATAAAAATTTCAATCAATTATTTAATCTGCATTATGTACGATAATCGAAACAAATATATGTCACTATAAACTATTTAAATAATCATCTTTTTTATTTATACTATATATTAAATTTTTTAGTTTTGTCTCTATCAAACACATTGAAATAAAATAACCCGACGATGAAAATATAAATTTAGAATAATGTGAAAAAATCCAGACAAATAGTAAAATTTCTTGACTTGATCGGTTTTCCAGATTTCCCTGACCGCTAGACACCCTGCTTAATTTTACTCTAATTTATATTTTTGAATACGATATTCGATAATATATTTTTAAATAAATTTTACTGTTTATTGTTTAATTAATTTTGTACTCTCTTGTCGATGTTTCACGTGTCAAGAGCCATGCGCACAATATGCCCCACTCGGTGTCCCGTGCCCATTTTGGGATGGTATAATGTTTTTCTTTAAATCAATATTGCCTGAAATAGTTTCAGTCGACTGTCACAAAATTCACGGACCATTCTTACACATTCACGCTTTTTTCTAATTCATATTCTATCTCTGAAGCTCTATTTAAAGGTTGCGGTATATCTGATTAAATTAGAGGTGGATAAGAATATTGGCAGCAAATATATAATTCATACAGATATAATAAATTATTAAATATATACGGCAAAAAATATTTAAACATGTATTTGAAACTATATTTTTAATGTTTCTTTATAAAATTTTAATTTTTTGATATAATTGTAATTTGTAATAAAATATATTTGTAGCTGAAAATTAATAATTTTCTTTTAGCCATGTGTTGTACGCCAGATATTTGTTGCCTTATTTATTTATAATTTCTTATTCCCATGTATGTAGAACTAATAATAATGATGGCTCTCTTTTCTCTTTTCTCGCATCATCAACTTCCAAAGGATTCCAATGTAAGTAGCAATTCATATCATTCACTTCAACACTAAATAAATAATGTTGAATATCGATACATACCATATTGCTTTCACATTGTATATCAATCTTTAAAAATCTTCTGTAAAAGCACATTTTCTTGTTTACACGCTTCTAGTAAAATTTTCGAGATTGCAAAATAAATTACTATTTATCGACGCTGAACGCTATTTGTGAATGAAAATAAAAAATGTATGTATTTACATAAGGAAACTCTTTGAAGGATAGCTATTCATTAAAAATCCAATCGACTCTCTTTCATTTTCAAAAGCAAGTGTAATTACGTATTAGCGTGTAGAAATATATTGGATTAAATATTCATGAAATTCAATATAAATTGTTTTCAACAAAATATCTTTTTTATATATAAAAAAATCCAATTCCTTGCCTCTGAATAAAATATATAATATAATTAACTTTTAAATTATTTTTAAATTAATATTTTTTTTTTTATTTAATAAAAAGATTAGATAAAAATAGTGTTACTGTAGTGACAAAAATTGTAGTGACACGCAAATGGCGAACCAGCAATTGTTTTAACACGCTAATAGTGCTCTTATGGCTGCTACGTATATGCGGTAATCGATGTGACGTTATAGATACCGACAATCAGCGCGTCATCATCAACATGAAGGACGTCAACGACGAGCCTCCGTATTTCATTAATCGGCCTCTACCGATGCAAACGGTCGTCCAGTTGAATGCACCGCCGAACACTCACGTGTTTACCCTTCAAGCCAGAGATCCCGACACCGACCATAACATCCATTACTTCATCGTGCGAGATCGAAGTACGTAATAACATGAGCAATCGAGATTCGATATTTCGATCATTAACGCTCTCTCTTCACCCAACTCTGTCGCTGATGATGTAATAAGTACGGGGAGATTAATCTGTCGATGTTATAAAAGCGCGAATTGTGAGAGATATATACTTGACCCTCCTAAAGGCTTTACGATTTTATGCGATTTTTATACTCCGTTTAAGAAAAATATTTCGAAAAATTAATATTTAGGCTGTGTTGCATTCGAAAAGCTCGATCGAGGAAATAATTTTTGATAATAAGAAAAGATATCAAGAAAATTTAATACATCTCTGTCATAATGACACTGAAAAAAATTTGTTAACTTGACTAAACCTTTCAACTAAATATTATTTTCTTAATTGAACATATAAAAATATTTTAATTAAATATAACATATTAAATCTAACAAAACGTATATTTTATTTAAATACTAATATATGTTCGATTAATAAAATAGTAATTTAGTTGGAAAGTTTAGTCGAGTTAACAAATTTTTTTCAATAGAGTAATTGATTTTTTCTTGGCAATATTTGTTTAAGCAACAAATATGGAATTAAAACCATTTTTATAGGGAGTTTCTCTTACATATTCTCTTGCATATTCTATTTTCATATTCGCATCCGTCAAAATATAATTTGATGCTATTTGTAATACAAACGCGCGCATCGCATTAATACTTAATTTGAAAATTCTTGTAAAGCTGTAATTTGTGTCATAATAACACATGAGAACAAAATTTAATACATCTGTGTCATAATGGATAATTGATTTTTTCTCGGCGATTGTTTAAGAATTTTAAACATATGTAATTAAAATAATTTTTATAGGAAGTGTCTCTCATATATATTCTGTTTTCATATTCTCATCCGTCAAAATAAAGCTATCGTACGGCTAGATTTTATAATTTGATGCTAATTTTATTTTGCATTACACAAACATTTATTGCATTATTTGTATTTGAAAATTTTTATAAAGCTCTAATTCGTCATAAAAAATAATTCAGTCTAATAAATTAGAATAATTTTCATCGAATAAATTTCAGAACAATTTTTTCTTAAAAAAAAAAAAAAAAAGAGAAACAACCAAAATTACATATCTTGAAAAATGGTTGTATTAATAATTCTCTGTATATCTTTTTTTATTGAAATTCTTTGAGCTTATAAAGAAATTAAATTTCATATCAGCTGTGCTTGCAACCAATATTGAAAATTACTATAGCAATCAAAAAGACTAATTGTCTTATTTGGTTTAGGTAAATGTCAAAGAGTTCGATGTTGTCATTATATGAAAAATTGTGTTCAGCCAATCGAATAATATCGTTTCATTAATTACACGAGAAATATGTGGATTTAATATCTGAGTGCATGTATGTGCATAGAAACATGCGGAACAATCGCGCGTACGGCCTAATTATTAATCTAGCCAACGCAACATATCGGTGTAAAATCGCACATCGACGTCATCGAAAATGCGCACGCGATGATTACGCCGGTGACCCGGTATCATATTTTGCAATTTATAGGATTATATCATGTAATAACGCTATTATGCCGAATGCTTTCCCTCACGATCGCATTTCAATATTATAAAGAATTTTTGTTGCGCATTATAGTATACGATATGGAGTATGCTTGTAATTTAACGCCGTATTATTAATGCGATGCGTAATATATTACACTGACGAATAATAGCTTAAATGCTATCAAATGTTAAACTACCATTTGATTCTCCTAAACGCTCGATTGTTCATTCAGATTTTGGGTAGAAATCTACGTTTGTATAATTCATATATATGCGTAAATTAAGCAACCAGTTCAATTTAATCTTTCAACATTATATAAATATGGAAGGGTAATTTTTCTATATTATTTCATTTTTTTAGTAATTTAAATGCGAGAATCGCGGAAACTGTCGTGCAATTAATGTTGAGCGGAATCTTCACTGGCAAGATTATCGCGAAGATAACGGCCGCCCTGATCAATTAATTAATTAATGAATTATCTGTTATGCACACGCAGCTGGTGGCCGCTTTGAGGTCGACGAGAGATCGGGGGTCGTACGTACTCGTGGCACTGACCTCTTCCAGCTGGATATGGAGTATGTCCTTTACGTGAAAGCTGAGGATCAGAACGGCCGTATCGACGAGAGGCGTTTCCAGTCGACTCCTGAGGAGAGACTATCGATCGTCGGTGGAAAACGCGCACCGCAGTTCTATATGACGGCGTACGAGGCCGAGATACCGGAAAACCAGAAGAAAGACTCCGAGTTAGTTCGCAAGTCAATTTATCCAATCATTCTATTCCTCGAGTATCATATGTGTTTCGAGGAAACAGGTCTGAATTCCCATCTCGAGACGTAATTGATCAATCATTTTTTATACACAGAGAGAATTTTCTCTTAGAATTTACCATGAAAATCATGGAAGAATTTTATGAGTTTTTCTGATTAATATTTACCACGATAAAAATATTAATATCTAGCACAATTATGTACCTATTAATATTTTTTATTGTGGTAAATATTAATCGGAACTCTTATACAATTCTTTTAATACCATATTGTCCACGATTACCATAATTTTCAGGGTAAATTCTAAGAGAAAATTCTCTCCGTGTAATTATAAATAAATTGTTAAAAATAAAAAAAAAAAAAAATTAATATTTTTCAATATTTTTGTGTGGGATAGTGGATCGCGGTTTTAATCTTAAACTATCGCTATTTATTGTAAAAAATGAATAGAAAAGAAATCTAGATTTTTCATAATTATGTTGGATCGTAAATTATATTTTTTGCAATTTATTTGTATAAAAAATGCCAATATAAATACGAAAGTATCAAGAAATTTAAGATTATTAGAGTAACGTTGTAAGATTTATTTGTATATCCTTTTTTGAAATTAAATATTGGCGAGATTCAAACGGATGAACGTTGCGAGTTCATTGGCTTTTACGCGATGATTTTTTCACGTTCCGACTGGCTTACTTTCTTTTATTTGCTCTCCGATATTATTTGTTAGTACAAGACCCCGTTTGCGTTTGATTATCGTAACTGGTCGACTCGAGAATCGAGTTTACTTTCGAAATTGTTTGTCTTCGAAAGGCCCTCGTTGACTTTTCCAACTTCAATCTGAATTCGACCGAGTTACCTTTGCGACGACACACATTCAAGACTTATTTGACAGACCTGTTCCTTATTTATATCGCGCATCTTTTCGCGCCTTTTGCAATTATTTTTGCGCGTCGTTCGCGAGGATGCTCTCGTAGTAGAAATGTCACGTATTGAAACTTTTTAGCATAATATCCGTGAAAGCCAAGTCGTTCGCCGATCGGGAGATACGTTATACGCTGAAAGCTCAAGGTCAAGGAGCTGCGGGTACATTCAACATCGGGCCGACTTCGGGTATCGTGAAACTTGCGAAGGAACTGGATTTTGAGGATCTACGACAGCCTCACATTTATTCCTTGATAGTGACGGCGACGGAGGACTCCGGCGGTTTCTCGACATCCGTCGAGGTAAGTGGATTTATGTCTCCCTCGAACTTTGTTATTGTTGCTACCGCGATAAAAGTGACATTTCTCCTTCTACCCTCGTATCTCTCGTATACGTGCGTGCTATTGTTTCATTTTTCCTCGAGTGCAAGTTATTCATTTTTAGAATTACATTGAAAAAAAAAAATTGGTTTCTTGTTTTAAGAATTTTCCACGTATTTTTAAAATTAATTATTAATTTTTATTAAATTTGTTTCATAAAATAGAATATTCTCTTTTTTATAATAAGCTAGATATCAATTATAACGCAATGGGGAGAAGAGAGAATAAACTATAGTTTGAAATGAATTCTGAAAAACTCATTAAAGTATCTTTTCTCTCGTTTATACAATTATCGTATCATATTCAAATTAAAATAATTTTTCAATTCTTCTATGATATTTATAATTCGAGCCTATTGTACTTTTTCATTTTCCACAATTAATTTTGTGAATTAAAAAAAGTAACAAGAGAAAGCTATATATTTAAATGTTTCGAGCAACGCGTCTTGCTCGTATTAATGCCCGATTGTTCAACTTTTTAGCTAACGATCCGAGTGTCCGATGTGAACGATAACGCACCCAAATTCGAATTGCCGGATTATCAAGCTCACAATGTCGACGAGGATATTCCGCTGGGGACAAATATACTGAAAGTCAAAGCAACCGACGCTGATTCGGGGGCAAACGCGGAAATAGAATATTTAGTGTCCGACGATCATTTCAGCGTGGACTCGAATGGCATTATCGTTAATAATAAACAGCTCGATGCGGATAACAATAATGCTTATTACGAATTCATCGTCACCGCTAAGGATAAGGGTAAGTAACGAAGAGATATAATAAATTTTACGAATTTAATTAATTAAAATATATGCATATTTCTGTGCGTATATAAGAAGCTCTCCTGATGTAACCTATCTATCATGGAAAAAAAGAATTAGCTACCATAGCTAAATATTAGCTGTCCATATATATATTACAACCTGACCTTACAATAGTTATCATACTTAAATTTAATAAGCTATGATAACAAATATTTTTAGCCACAGTTTAACGGAGAATGTTATAGCTGAAAAATATTAGCTGTCAAAATTTAGCTGTGGTAGCTGACTCTTTTTTTCCGTATACTTGTAATTGATCGAATCCGGTTTCCAATTTGTTTTGATCAAACGTCGATCGATCACTTTCGACGACGTTTCTCGCTGAAAAAGAATGTTTCCTAAACGCGACTCGGAGATTTGGCGACGTAGAAAACGCGAAGATTGAAGTCCCCTTATTCTGTCAGCAAGCCGAGGATCAGCTCCGGGCGGCTAAATCTCACCGATTTGGTTTTCAAACGAGCTCCAAATCCTCGTCTTGCGTGTCGCCGAGCGGATATCAAGGCTCGCATCCGGCGTAGCGACTCGAATTTATGTTATTTGCATATATACGGCTCCAATGCGGGACGATTTCCAAAACAAGTCGCGGCTTAATTGGAAATAAAGCAGCCGAAGCGGCATGTGAGCGCTTTTATTTATTGCGCGTTCATGTGCGCACGTCGACCTCGCCCGAGGTTTGACGTTTGTAAAAAATACCTCGCTCGACACGCATTCCTGTCACATACATCCCGAAATTCAATAATTTAAATTATGACAGCGCGATTCTCATAATGTTCGAATCGATACTGCGATGGACGCGACTTATATCACGTGGTTATGTTTTGTAGAAAAACCACGCATTATTATTGTTGTTCTTTTAGAGAGCAAAATATAATTTACTTCCATTACCTGGACATGAAAATGTAAAATAAAATCAATAATTTCTCACTCACCGATGTTGATGCAATAGCAAAGTTGTAGTGCACAGCACATGGATCTGAAAACAAAATATTCAAATTATGTATTTTACAATAATGATTATTTCAAATTAATATGCGCATCTTTTTTAAAACTGAGTATATTAAAAAAAAATTATATTTATTTTATACCTTATTTCACATTATCACATACACAATACAAATATGTACAAGAAGAAATCAAATTATGTATATAATATAGAGAAACGCCTAATAATGTACAATAATGATTATTTCAAATTAATATGCGCAATTTTTTTAAATTGAGTATATTAAAAATTATATTTATTTTATATTTCATTTCACATTATAACATACACAATATAAATACGTAAGCTAGAATTAAAGATAACTATTTACAAGAAAAATACCGAAGGCCAAAGTGAGATGCTGCATGAAATTGACGTCTCAGTTTGTCCTAAGGCACTTTCGTTGCTTCAATGGCCATAACTATTTGTTTAAACTACCAAGAGCTCTGGAACTTGAAAATAAACCCAAATTTCTGATGAATTGAATTATCAGAAGCCAGCTTCACACTAATAAGTCTACTCAATAATATTATCGACTAAAGGGTTTCGATCTTCCAGGAGAACCGTCGAAAACGGGAACGGCGACGGTGCGGATCTACACGAAGAATAAAAACGACGAGGAGCCGAAATTCTCCCAGCAAGTTTACACGCCTAACGTCGACGAGAACGCCGGGCCGAACACTCTGGTGACCACTGTCGTGGCGTCGGACAAGGACGGCGATAACGTGCGATTCCGCTTCGTCGGCGGCAACACGACGTCGGGACAGTTCGTGATCGAGGAGATTACGGGAGTGATTCGTCTTCACGGCAAGGAGATATCCTTGGATCGCGACAAGTACGAGCTAAACGTCACCGCCTTGGACGACGGCGCGTGCTGCCCAAACGGGGATCAAACCATCCACACCAGCACCGCGGTAGTCGTCGTCTTTATAACAGACGTCAACGACAACAAGCCGGTGTTCAAGGATTGCGGGATGTATTATCCGAAGGTCGAAGAGGGCGCGCCCAACGGCAGCACCGTCATCAAGGTACAGGCTACCGACGAGGACAAGGGTGTCAACGGCCAAGTCAAGTACTCGATCGTGCAGCAGCCCAATCAAAAGGGCACCAAGTTTACCGTTGACGAGGAGACCGGTCAAGTCTTGACCAACAAGGTATATCGATAAACAGAGAGCATTTTCTCGTAGAATTTAGTCTCAAAATCATGGTAATCGTGGACAATATGGTATTGGAAGAATTTTCAGAATTTCTTTCGTTAATATCTACCACAATGAAATAGAAAATATGTTCGACGAATTTTACTATGTACATAGCAAAATTTACTTTGTACATATTAATATTTTTTTATTGTGATAAATATTAATCAGAGAAATTCTTATAAAATTCTTCCAATACCATATTGTCCATGATTTTCAGGGTAAATTCTAAGAGAAAATTCTCTCCGTATATATTTTATTTTTTATTATATTTTTAAGAGAGAAAATAAATTTTTATATTTTTATATTTTTGACAAAATGCATAAATGAAAGTTTATATCATGCAAATTTTTAAATTTGACCTTTTTGTTTAAAGTTTTTAATAAAGTACATAAATGTTGCGTCGATTATATGAAACGGGAACATTTCAACGAGATCGGCTTTAAAAGAATAACTTTAATATAAATGAAACTCTCGCATGTAATATATGGAAAATATTAATTATTCTTTGAATATATTAACAAGTATCTAACAATCATTAATTTTCATTTTTACCGTGTTACTTTGCCATCTATCAGACCGAACGATAAACACGCGAGGTACTTAACACTTTAATTATTGCTCGTGTTGCGAATCCATAAAGATCTTTAACAATAAGATATCAACGCTATATGTTCATTTTATGTCAGTACGTGTTTTTACTTAGTTCTCGCTTTTTTATATTTACTTCGCTACATTAATTAATAAAAAAAAATTGCTATACATTTTATTTATTACTGATTGTATATATAAAATTTTGAAATCATTTTTGTGAGAATTGCTTAATTTTGTTGCTTCAATTATGTACATATAATATCACTGTCCTACATATATTATTCTATATATATTATATATTAGAGACAAAAATTGAGATATTCTATATAACTTTTTTTGATTAAAGAGACAATATTTTTCGTTTCATTCGTACTTAAAAATATGATATTTTCAGGTTTTTGATCGTGAAGGCGATGATGGGAAATTTGTGTCCGTCACTGTTAAGGCGACGGATCAGGGCGAACCTTCGTTAGAAGGTGTTTGCTCATTTACCGTCGAAATAACGGACGTGAACGACAACCCGCCGCTATTCGACCGACAGGTGGGTACACTCAACCAGAACTCGAAGGCAAATGTTTAGGGAAGAACCCCATTCGGGATAGAAATTCGCGAGCAGATGTCCGGAAGTAAGATCGTGCGCTGGCGAAACCACCAGCGATGTTTCTCGATGCATATAATTCGAAAGAGCGATGTAACTTTGGGCTAGTTTCGCTGCTAACTCGATCAAGATACATGCATACATTGTCGTTTATCGATTTAATACGTATATGCAGGATGTCCCATTTTAATTCGTGTAGTCGAATATGTCTGAAACTGTAACTGTAACTTAACGAGAAAATATTTCATACAAAAGTGTTCAAACGTATTTCAATAATTTTTTGAATTTTAATTTATATATCATTTTTCGAAATTAATTTAGTTTTCTTAAATAGAATCGTTTTAATTTTTTTATATTGATTTCTCGAAATATATTCGACAAGAAAAGTTATTTTCCGACGAGCTTACCGCAATATTTTTTTGCATAAAATAATGAGAGGAATCAATTATTGTAAAGAAAAATGTGTAGCTGTTAGTTACAAATTATATACTTAAAAAAAAAAAAATATGTTAAAATTCAGGATTATTAATTTATTTCCGCTTTAAAATCAAGCAATTTTTGTTAAAAACTTTTGTAAAACGTCATGCTTTTTATATATTTAAGCATATTTTCAAAAATAGGACACCTCGTACATACAAGATTTTCTGCAGCGAAACAAGTATAACACAAGTCCATAATTTGTAAAGTCCGCGGCATGATATCATATCTAAAGTGCATCTCATAAATTATGGACTCGGTTCACTTTTCTATTTTAAAATAGTTATGTTACAACATATGTAGCGTGTTTTGCAAGGTATTTGTGTCAAACTTTGAGAGTATAATCCCTCGTTTTTAAGTTTTCATTTGTGAATGTTTGAGAAAAGTTTGACTTATATACAGACGAGTTTAATAAATATAAGAAATTTAAAAATTTTCCCAACACTTCTATTCAAATAAAACTTTGAAAGTTAATAATTAAAAGATAATTACGTAATTTATATAGGAGAGAGATTGACTAATATTATTAATTATATATATATATATATATATATATATATATATATATATTATAAATAAATCCCATATAATTACGTAATTACATATTATTTTCTATCTGGATATATTTTATAAAATATATTTAAACGTAAAATCAGCGCGTCGGAATACTCCGAGCAGATTGAAAACTTTTGTTTTCGTTTTGCAGAGATATGTAGAAAATGTAAAGCAGGATGCGAGCATCGGAACAAATATATTGAGAGTGTCGGCATCCGACGAGGATGCTGACAATAATGGTGCGATCGTGTACTCGCTGAGTTCGCCCAACAACGAGCAGAATCTGGAATACTTTGAGATCCAACCAGAATCTGGTTGGATCGTATTAAAGAAGCCCCTAGACGTAAGTATCTCTATAATAATATCGCTAATATCTTACATATCGTCTCTCTTTAGCAGTAAAACAGCATCGTTTTCCTGGAACACTCCCACTTTTTTCGTGGGCGAGGCTTGCAATTTTTCTTTGCGGCTTTTGTGCCAGCTTCTTATGCTCTCTTGACGTCTCTTTACGATAATACACACGATAATTACTTCAAAAAAAAAAAAAAAATGTTACCTCGGTAATTAAAAATTGTGATATTTCGCGCGAGAATAATCTGCGTATCATTGATATTTCGTGATCGATTATATGATATATTATTGAATGAAAATCGCGAATGTGATATAGGCTCGTCCTGAATAAGTGTACGCGTGTCCCAGGAGAATGCGTAGGCTATATACGTAGTATATACTATATCTATTTATATATATATATATACGTACATATATGATATATCGTATAAATACAAAACTTGAGTGTACACCTTCTGCCGATATATTGTATACGTTTGCGTTGACTTACGTTATTATATTTAACACGAATCCGTTTTGTTGCTAAGCGGATAAACTTGTACTAATATACGTTTTGGTCGGCAATTATTTCTCTCATCACTAATATGCAACGAAATGAGTTTCCTTTTTACGGCACATGTATAGAACTTTTTAATTCCCATTGATATGCACAATGTGTTCACTATGGTAAATACTTAGCTACTGCCTGATTTCCTCAAACGCTTCATGTACCTGAATCGATCGACCGTTCGGGCTATTTTTGCAACAAAACACTCTCTCTCTGTCTCTCTCATTCTCTCTATTGAGAACATACTCGCGGCGCGAGTACCTTTTAAAAAGATTCCAAACGAAGCTTTGATACCTCTTGTCCAGTTTTTTCATTCAATTTTCGTCGAGAATCGGTCCTCGAGTTATACGTAAACGAATCGTAAGCGGTCGAAAGAACAAAAATGAAACATGCGCGTTGTACATCTTTTCTTTTCCGTCCTTCTTGTTCTCTTTTCAAATTCAATTTCCGTTGTTCGTTTTGTCGCGTTTTCCGCGTTTTGTATCGCGACACCAATCATGATTTTCAATCGGCCCAAACGTGCCGGTCGAACTCGAAAAAGAAACGTGTGTACTTTTCATACTTTTCCCGAAAAGAAAAGAATGTATAATTCATTTTTTTTGTACGTATTATACGCGTTGGAGAAAAACGGGAAAGAATGGAAAGGAAAGACGGTGATAAAAAAAAACGATGATGATGAGATAAGAGATGTGACAAAAAAAAAAAAGAAATGGAAACGTTCGGAGCAAACTAATATGATCTTTAATTAATCAACTAACATTATTAATTGTGAATGTTTTTCAAAAGGGAAGTGATGTTTTTTGAACTTCCAGGAGCAGGTGGGAACGACATTTTTTGAGCCCCACGTACGGTGTACTTCAACCTCTACGCATTTTGTGGTGCATCAGACATAAACAATTTTTGACAATGCTTGCATATTTTATATGAATGATATGTTTTTGATTCCTTTACAGGAACGGATCTCGCTCTCGCTCCTACATCCGTCCTTACCCTGTCTTTCTCTCTCTCTCTCTTTTTCTCTTACTCTATCTGTATCTCCCTCTTTTCTTATCTTTTATTTATTATTTCCGTTTGTTTCTTTATATAAAAATGTATATACTTTTCGTATGTTGCATTTTGTATTTTCCTGTTATGTTGATAATTAATTTGGAAAATATGTGCCTGCTGATTATCGATTTACTGATTTTGCTGCGTTGATTACTTTCCTAATTAGTTTCTCTATCTATCTATATTTTGTTCGTTAATCAATTTGTACGTGAAAAACAAAGCCTAAGTTCCTCTACTCTTTATTTCCTATTATGCCTTTTTAAATTACTTCTATGTTATAATTTCTTCTACATCTTTCTAATTTTTAATTTTTATCTTTTCTTTTCCTTATATATATATATATATATATTTTTTTTTTTTTCAATCTTTCTGACGTTTCCCGATTTTCATCCCACTCTCCCGGTATACCACGACATGACTGACAAAGAAAAGGAAAGAATACGAAAAGTATTTTTTGATCGAGAGCGCTTTAGTAATGTATATATACATATACATATGTATAGATCATAAGAGAACTGTCCGTGGTGTGACATTTTTTCTTCTGTGATTGGGGCGGCATACCACTGTCGTGACGAAACGGGAAGAAAGCGAATGAAAGTGAAATAAAAGTCGGAAAAAAACCAAACGTGCGGATTATATAACTATCACTATCACGACGATTCAGAAAATAACGTCCATCGGTTTTTGAGTGTCGTTAAAAAAAAACGAGAACGAATCAGACGAGGGGTCGTCATAGTTTTTTTTCTCCCATCCCCAGAGTTCAACATCCCCCATGTAACAACCCTCTGCCCGCCCTTTTCCCTTCTTCGAAACCTTCACATCCATCCTCATCAACAAACCTTTCACTCTCTCTTTCTCTCTCTCTCTCTCTTTTCTCTCTCTCTCTGTCTCTCTATTCTCCATCTCTTTTCCTTCCTTTTCCCAATCCTTTCTCCTAATGCCTCTTTATCGCATTCTCGCTTGCATGCAAATGCCTGCATTGATTGATTTCGTAAAGGAACTAATTTCAACTTCTTATTGTTTATGTTTGTGTTTATTGCACCATTTACTTTCTTCGGATTTGATGATGAACAAAAAAAAAAAAGGGCTGTTTTCCAGTAAGTAGGATCTATATTCTTGTGTTTCACATCTTGCATCGAGACACATTATGATGTGACAGCATTGTTACCTACGCCAAAAGAAAAGTATAATATTCGTTGCAAATACTAGAGCGCCTTTCCGTTCGATTATATTCAACATTATATCGTTTCGATGATTTTTTGCCTCTGTTGTTATTGTTGTCACTCGGAGACGTCACTCTCTCTCTCTCTCTCTCTCTCTCTCTCTTTCTCTGCTATCTTTCTCTTCTTGTCGCTCAATTTTTCTGTAAATCTTTCTCTCTATCGTCAATCTCTTCAAATGTTTTCGTTCAAAAGTTTTGTTTCCTATCACGCGCGTTATATTTTTATGTACATACACACGTGTGCTACCGCGCTATTTTCGCTCTTTTGTCCTGGTCTCGTACGTATCCGTAGGTGAAGGATGCTATTTCGATGCCTGGTATCCTACACCACCGGTGACCTATCAATTTGTCTTTCTCGCGATGCTGGATATCCGACGGACGTTTGACAAATAAATATCGTAAATAATGGCTGTCACTAAAAAGCTTAAATCTCTCCGAATTTATCAAATTTGTAAAAGATTCTTTTAGGTGATTAAACGAAAAAGTTAATACTTAGAGGGCCACTTTAACCAAATTCTGATTAACTTAATCGATGATTAAACTATATCTTTGTCCCTTTTTAAGAACGCGTCTAAAAAGAGACGAAGATTAAGTTTAATCGTCGATTAAATTAATCAGAGTTTGGTTAAAGTAGCTCTTAATGTGTTTAAGAGATGGAAAACTTGAATAAATTTATTTAAATTTAATTTTTGAATGATAAATAGAAATAAGAATTTATTGATTTATATTATCAATTATTTAATAAGGTGAACTGAACATAAACTGACTACTGAAAGCTCATGATCACATCATATTTAATTTAGTATTTATATTAATTTAGTATTTTGTATTATATTTCATATCTCTTTTTTCTATGTAAATCACATTTCTTAGTAAAATCACAAAGTGATTTAGTTAACGTCCGTCGGATTAAATGTTATACAAAATTCTGGAACAGCTTCAATAATTATTTTTAATGTTCCAGGAAGCCGATAGATCTCATTATTAATGTTATGAGATAGCAAGATCTCAATTATAGGCAAATATTTCTAAAGCATTCATTTGGAAAAGAAATGCCGATCATGAACTTGATTTCCAAATGGTTAATATAATGCAATGTGTTCTTTCTAAAAATTACGATGTTAACCTTGTAAGCGGATGAATAGAATCTCGACAATTTTTAAATTTACAAAATTAAGATTTCAAAATTTTTAAAAATTTAGTCAATCTTATATAATTGAAATTAATTGTATCAGTTTTTTTTTAGTTATGTAGATATATACAATTATATTTTTTAAAATATAAATATTTTTACTATAATTCTGTTTATTTCTAATTACTATTCATCCGCTATTTTATTATACTAGATATTTTAGAATAAATTATAAAGTTAAATTTTAAATATAGATACTTTTGGATCTCTCTACATGTAAATAAGAATTTAAAATACTCCAGGGAAAAAATAATATTTGCAAATTAAATGAAAACTTTATTGTGTGCGCAGAGAAAATTTAGAATAGAAAAATAAAATGTATTAAAAATTGATAAAACATTTATGATACAAACAAAAAGAAATATTAGTAGCAACAAAAGATAAAAATATTTATAAAAATAAAAAAAACAATTCTAGAATATCTAGTATATTTTCCGCTTTCGTGTTATCTCGGATGAGCAAGAATACGCATTTGATCCATGCAATCATTACTTGTAGCATTCAATGCAATTTTTGTGTACCTATATGCACTTTTCCACTTTTCTTTAAAATCTCAATTCTAAGGATATATTATTAAAAACGGTGTTATGGAATTATCGAAGTATCTTTGATGCAAAATCAAATATGTATCGCACAGACAAACAATTATTTGTCTGCTAATGTCAATCAATTAACAATATAATTAGCAATGAGCTCAAATATGCAGGCCTGTGCATCCCACAGGTAAGTATAGCGTCACAACTACATCGTCTACACTTGCTTACGATTATTTGCAATCTACTCATTTGATTATTTATTGAAACTGATTACAGATTGCACATATTTGCGTATCGATATATTATTATTGCTTTATGTTAATCAACAGAAATCGGCGATGTAGTACCCTCATCATTATTATCACCATCATCACCATCATCATTATCAGCATCATCATCGTCATCATGCTACGTCACGTGTATGTTGCAATTATACTCACGAAACTACTCATGAAACTATTCACCTCATGGCATGTTTGAGTTCATTGCATAAATATCTTGTTATAAGCGATGCACTTTATGATTTGAATTTGAAGAAGAAAATTATTAGGAGAAAATATATATAAAATTCTCATCCGTTAGGAAGACGGCGAATTTATCACCGAAATAACACGCAATGGAATCCATCGAGATACCTACGAGACTGCACGGTCCTTTCTCTCCGTCTTTTTTCTTTCTATCTTTTTCTCTCTATCTTGTTTGTCTTTCTCTCTTCTTCTTCTTCTTCTTCTTCTTCCGTTTTCAATCTTGCTCGCGGAATAAAAAAAAAAGCAGAAAGACCATCGAGTACTATCTCGTGTGGACGTGCTCGACGCCGAGTGACGCCTTAGCTCTATTCCAAGTAAAACTTCCAACAGAAAAAAGACGAAATCGGAAACGAAAAAAAGAAAAAAAAAAAAAAAGAAAAAAGTATAAAAAGTGACGAAAAAAATCACAAAAAAACCGCCAACTCCCGAAAAAAAGTGTTCTGTAAGTTGACGGCCCAATGTTTTGCCACTAGCGTGACAGCTATCGCCTGCGAGTACGGGCCTCCGACAGAGGGATGCCAGTCTTGTCCGCAGACGTGGACGTTGAGTTAGACGTCGTAGACAGAAACAATAAACCACCTGTGTGGGATGCGAATGTATACGGCCCCATTCACATCAAAGAAAATGTCACAGTGGGTACTATAGTGACGTCGGTGAAAGCCAGGTTTGTATGCCACGACATGACCGAGACAAGACACGTGACATGCCGTGCCGTGCCATGTAGTGCTGTCCCTCCTGTCCGGTATCACTACTGTTGATCGCGGTTTATGATTTGATTTTTTTTCAAATTTTCTTTCGTTCCCTTCCTTTCTCTACTTCAGTTTCACCTCAATTACCCCAACAGCACAACATATCCAAAAGACATCCAAAGGACATCCACTAGATGTCCTCTAAACATTTTTTTGGATATGTGTGCTGTTAGGATATTTTTATATTCTATAAAATCGCCTTCGCGATTCTCCCTTTCGAATTTACTTTACGAGTTCAAGTTCTAATTTCTCTATTTTCTCCTTAATTAACCATTTCATAGATACCTTTCCTTATGTCTATTTAATTATCTCGTTAGACACACACAGAAACACAAGACACACATAATTTTCTTTCTTTTTTAATTTCTGGTTGCGGAAGCACTTATGGTTAAGCGCGGCGCGGTAAATCGCTGATTGGCGGACACTCCTTCTCCTACTACAACAACTTCTGTTACTATTACTACTATACCACTATCTCTTCCTAACATATACTGTAGCGAGCCGCGGCGATCGCTCTTAGACGATATTTGGAGGCAGCGAGTGTTCGATCGGGCAGTCAATCATTTCGGAAATATAATCGAGCTTTTCGATTTTCAACTGGAGTAGGTAAAATAACGAGATATAGTTCTCTAATGGAATAATTTGCATAAATATAATTTTTTCCGAGGAAAAAAAAATTATCAAACAAGAAAACTTGTTCCATTTGAAAATTGAACAGGCTCTCGCTTTTTTTTCGGTAAGGAGAAGAGCGACAGAAGGAACCGTGCGTCTTCAAAGATTCGACAGACACAGCGATCGCCGCGCCACAAACCGTAGCGGACATAATAATAATTATGCGAACGCGGGAAGGCAAAGCGGGATTTCCTACTGGCGCCTCTCTCTCTCTCTCTCTCTTTCTCTCTTTCTCTCTAGCGTGCTAATATAAATGTAATACAATAATTAGGCGAGGATGTAGCGAGAGAGATCCTGGTGCGTGCCATTTTTTTGCGTAATGAATTGCGCAGAATGCAGGTGTCCGTGGGGTGTCGTCGATCGTCCATCCAGATCTCATTCAGCTTCCGGCCTGCGTACGAGCTACACTAATACACGCATTCGTGCGCATTCGTCTCTTATCGCTGTAATACCTTTGTATAGCCGAAGTCGTATCGGCGAGGCACGAGGAAGTGCACGCACGATGACGCGCGTTCCAGGCGAAGGTTCGAGACCCGAGAGAGACCGGGCGGTGTTCGCCAAAACTTGGGGGAACGCAAAGAAGAAAGAGAACACGTCCGGCTCTTCTTCCTTTCTTCTCTCAAAAAAAAAATAATAATAAAGAGAGAAACGAAAAAAAAACCATCGGACGAAGAGCAACGACCATATGTCAACCACCTTTTGCCCACGAGCTTTGGCGCCTTGACACTAACGCCGTTGTTTTTTTGTTCCCGTTTGTTATATACACGCGGTCTGGCCGCATAGCGCGAGACGTACAAGCTGGAAGCGATGGCCAAAGACAGGGGCTACCCACCCTTGTCGCGAACGGTGGAGGTACAGATTGACGTTGTGGACCGTGCAAATAATCCGCCCGTATGGGACTACGTAGTGTACGGCCCGATCTACATTAAAGAGAACATGGCCGTCGGGGCTAGAGTTGTGTCTATTAAAGCCAGGTCTGTCACACTGTCAATGCTCCGTGCGGCTCTCTGCACGAACCCGCCCTGCACGCAAATCTCGTGGCAGTATTGTTCTTGTGCACGTTAATTGATATTGTGTACGAATCCACATTACACGCATCTCGACACGTACAAACACACATAATATATACACGCACACAAGCATATATACTCGCTCGCTCGCTCGCATATATCGTAGAAATATAATTGTGTATACAGGGAGTTGTGAATCGCGAGAAACGTAATGTCGGATGTCGGAGTATATAGTGAGAGGAGGAGAGGGTACGTGAAAAATATACCGGAAGTTCTAAGATCGTATTTTATTAGAGCGATATGATTCTCGAACGTGAATTTAATATAAAGAAAATTAAAGCAGCACGAACTATTTTTTTTTAAGAGTTAACGAATAAAGAAATATAAGCTTCAAATGGGAACAAATATTAAAGTAGAAGTTAAGTCATTTTATCGCAGATATAGAGCAATAACATTCAATAATTAAAATGCTTCATTGTATTAATATTGTTATTAAAATGCATTTATTAATTCTAAACTTTCCCCGCGAAATTTCATGTAGGAACCATTGCTTCAAATTACGTTCATATTCATTCGAACATATATGAAATATATAATTATTTTTTTTTTAAATATGTAGTTGGCAAATTACATACATTTTCTTAAAAAACAATTATAGGATTTTTATCGATTGTTTTCTTCCATTATTTTGTGCATAAAACTATTGAGATAAGAGTATAATAAAAATGAATATTTTACGAGATATTTTATATAAAATTATGTCAAATTAAATATCTCGTTAACTATTCACTTTTTAACCATTCTATCCTCATAACTTTATGCGGAATACTGCAAGAAAAATTGATTTATTTAAAAAAATTAGGATGGTTTTATTTAAAAGAAGTTTAATTAAAATTCCAGATTATTAACTTTTTTCTGCCTTTTGAAACCTTTTACCTTTTGTATGAAATATTTTCTCGTTACAGCCATAGTTTCAGAGATATATCGACTATATATTAATTAAAATGAAACATTCTGTATATAAATAAAAATATATATAAATGCATATCGTATTTACCCAAACACATACACACACACACATTTTTAGACGCTGTGTACCCTCTCTTTTCTATGACGCGAATAGCTATTTGCGATCGCGGTATCGGTCTCGTTAGCGCTTCATTTTTTTCGACTTAGCGTGCAGCAAATGATGCGGTTGTGTATCGGTTTCCCACCGAGCCGATTACGTTCTCGAAACGTTTTGTTGCATCTCTCGACACAAGCAGATACGAAACCATTTTCATTCATCTCGCGGTGGAGCTTTAATCGATTTCGTGGCAAGATTTAATTCCTCTCCGTCACAAGGTAACGAGAAGGCGTTTCTTCCTCCTATGCACTTAAATTGAATAAATAACGCGATCAAAGACCCTGCTTTTTACTCAGAGATCGTGACTTGTAATTTGCAAGGATATATATGTATATATAAGAAACATTACTGGAGAAGAGGAGCCTGTCTGTCTCGACGCGCGTATTTATCACTAGAGTGCAATTTTCCGAACAAAGAGCGTGTCCCATTGTTGCTCCTGATAATCGACACAGGTAGAGCTTCTAGCTATTATTGCATTAAATATTAATTCGCCCGGTTCATTGTTACTCTGAGAATTACTATTAATTTGCGCGAAACGTAAAGAACGGATATGGAAATTTTGTATCGTATCGTATTGTCGAGATAATCAATCGAAAGCTAATTAATATAATTAATTATTGTACGATCAAAAATACGTATTAATTTAATTATCTAAAATATTACAATTTTGACGATTAATTTTTGAAATGTAATACAGCTTCGTATTATTTTTTTTTTTTTTTTCACAAAGATTGAAAAAATATTTTCCGCCATCTTTTAATCTGACTTTTCGAATAGAAATTTAACTTAAAGAAAATATTGCGAACGAGTCGCGGTGGTTTATGGAAAAGAGATGCTCGATCGAAAGCTGATTAGTATAATTAAATATTGTACAATCAAAAATACGTATTAATTTAATCATCTAAAATATTACAACTATGACGATCAATTTTCGAAATGTAATACAGCTTCGTATTATTTTTTTATTTTTTCGCAAAGATATTTTCCGCCATCTTTTAGTCCGACTTTTCGAATAAAAATATAACTTGAAAAAAATATTGCAAACGAGTCGTGCTGGTTGGCGGGAAAGAGAGGAAAAAATCGAGCCGACCGATGTGTCTTTTTGTAGCAAAAACGTAGCGAAAGCCGCGTCGAAAAAAAAAATGTTAGTAATGGGTAGTTTGCGCTTGACATATCGCTTTTAACGGGTAGTCTCGCAGACTTCCGGCGAAAACGAATTGGCTAATTACATACGTACACGTACGCGCGAAAAGTGCCAGGTGCCATCGTCACGCTACTGTCGTTACAAGATGGTATGCGCATTTTATTGTAATTTCGCTGTACATTTTCGAACGAATTCTTTCCGTGTGTCGCGCCATACAAATATTCCCGGTGCTTATCTGGTCTGAACACGCGCCAATTTGATTTTTTACGGGTACTTTAACGGAAATATCCAGCGCGCTACAAATTGAGTAACTTTTGCCTCAACATTTTTTTTTTGGAGAACGAATGATAAAAAATTATATTTGTCTCTTTTCGTTTCTCTTTTCATGTAAAAAATCAAATATTATGTACAGTTTAATTTCTTAATTATATTAATAATTTTAGTGCAAAATATAAATTTTTATTTTATTTAATAATTTTAAAAAATCTTAATTGCTTTAAAATGCGATAAAATGCAATTAACTAGATATTTTTTGTACACCTACACATCTGTTACACAAAAACTTTTATGTCACGTTAATTTCTCAGTCTGAATACAGTAAATATTATTAAATATTAAATTAAATATTATTAAATTACATTAAATATATATATGTATATAATGAAATAAAATTTCGGAGGATTTTCCGACAGATGACACGAATTCCAGCAAAACCAACGCTAGTAACGTTAGTGACAGTTTCGAAGGATTAATTCCGATGAGTTTACTCGTTAGGACGTTGGTTTAATGGCAGTCGGAAAGGGATGCAGCAAAACGTTTCATTATTCGGCGTTAGTTCGCCATTTTCCGCCAACTTTCCTCATCAACGTCGCGACCACGCACACGAGTCTCGACACGCAGGGATGTAATTGAATATATAGATATATATATATATACACGCGAACATATACATACATACATACTTTGACATCATCGGCCGATATTCTCTCTCTCTCTCTCTTTCTCTCTCGTCGGGAATTCGCGGCCCAGCAAGAAACGCATTAACATCAATTCGTGCCACGCAGCGTGTTAACGAGCAATGAGTATTTTAAGTCACGTGTTTGTTTCTTGTGCTGCGACTCTAAAGCGTTATCATATACTACAAAGTCATTGCCAGCTAATTTGACGAAAACTTTGCGTGACGGATTTAGACGCAGAATTTTCTCTCTATCTATCTACCTATCTATCTTTTCATACATTTGTTGTGTGTGCCGTAAACATATTTTTGGGCATGTTTTATACGAATAGATTGCTTCCCCCTGAGAAACTACATATATATATATATATATATGTTTATATATACATATATATTATTGATTTGACCAACCATTGTCTCTCGTTTTTTTTCTTCATAATTTTGTTTCATAATTTTGTACTCAATCATGCGTGTCTTCTTTCGTTTTTGAGTTACTCCGTTTTCACGCATCGGATTGGCTTTTTTCAAAATTTACTTTGGTCTCGTTTTTTCGTTGCTGTATATGCGTTCCTGCCTGGGACGTCTTGTCACTCTAATCATCGGTGATCGGAGTCGCGAGTCAGTCAAGTAGTTGTGGCCGCAAATGCAATCTCGAGCAATTATAATTTCCGATAATGCCTGACTTGAGACAAGTCGCAACATATATATAAGTATGTCATATAAGTATGTACATACATATTCGTTTCGACACTCACTGTTTGGTTGTTATCAATTTTTTTTTTGTAAATCGTCACGATTCACAAAATCTTGGTTAATCGCCAGGACACGCATTTAACCTTCATCGACATTACGTTCCATGAATGCCGTAATTAATTTTTGGGCATGTTTCGTCAATTGCTTCTCTTGCGTTAGGTTTTAACGTGTGCAATCACGTTCTTCTGATTTTTTTCTCCGTTTTTTTTCTCCGAGAGCGTAGTGTGTTCTCGTAGTGTCATTTTGTCGGCGACAATTTTTTTCTTTTTCATTTTTTTATTGCGCCGCTCGACAGCAAGTCGAGCAGACGATTTAGATTTGTTGAGTTGATGATATAGTTAGAGCATATTTTTTAATTGCTGGAATCACCGTATCTCGTATACGTCGGACAGTATAGTGTAGTGTGTGATTTATATATCTTTATCTTTGCAATTAAAATTGAGCGAGCAAAAGCATTTGCTACAATTGACCGGCGAAATGTTCAGGTATCGATTAGCGAGGATCTCTTTCTCTTTATCGTTTTCTCTTCATACAGGGAAAGAGAAGGATATTATGGATTCACACGAGACAAAAACGATTCTACATCCTTCTGGCGAGTGAGCTGACACCTGAAATTAACCCTTCTGTCAATGTATAATTTTTCGCCCATTCATCGATATACCCGGATGTCAACCGCATGTCTTTGACACATATAAACTGCGACAATTTTTTTTATAACAGCTGGGCAGTAAATATTCTTTTCCGTTATATTTTAGGAGAGATTTCTAAATATAAAAGTTTTTTTCAATTTTATTTTGAGTAGAGAAAAATTCCCATACATTCTTAAAATTGATTGTTGCTTTGAAAATCGGGCTATCCATTCATTGACAGAAGGGTGAAATTTTCTAATACAATTTTATTGTCATAAAAAATTATTTTCTTTGAAAATAGTCAAATCATGAGTCAAGTATTTCAGGATTATTTTTCTTAATAAAGATTGTTTTATATATACGTGAAAAATTTGTCGATAAAATTGTATTGGGACTGATGAACGATATGCTCACGTGTACACTCATAATCACACATACAGGACACGCATATATACGGACACAATTTGCATCGTCTCACCGCGCACCAAGGGTTCAGGAGCGGTTATGCACCGAGTGGGGATATATAATATAAGATCTACATTCTCTAAACTTTGCCCTTTCTATACCATAACTTTCGACTACACGCGACTGTGCGACAGTCTTTTACAAGCTCGCTTCTTGTCCACATACTTGACGTAGTTTGTACGTGTATACACGTAACGTGCACACATTCACATACTCACTCTCACACGCAAACCTTCGGACTTTTAAGGGTCACGCTTATGAGCTATACTATATACTAATTCCTGTACTATATACTAACCAACACTGTCACACTCGCGTGATACGGTATAAATCGCTCGAGGCGAACGCAAGAATATTGTCCGTCAGAGGTCCACGTATAACGAGCAATTAAAATCGCCGTAACGTCAAAGCCGCATTCGTCACGAGCACGGGTCGCGTCATTATTCTGACAGCAACGTGAAAATTTCTCCGAAATTAACATTCGGTTCCGATGGCACCACTAACGAGCAATCGGAATTAATCAGCGAAAAGTCGCACACGGTGACGTGGAGTTTATTTCATACGTGGCTCGATAGCGATTAATAAACGAATTAAATTTCGTGGAGGAGAAAATAAATGAGGTTTTATATTCGAACGACCGATCGATATTAATATTGCGAGCTTTTGGATGAGCAGACATTTAGCATCGAGTAATTTTGCGAACGGACCAATATGGGGTAAATGAACGTAATTCTTTTTTTAAAGCAACGAGGCATTTTTTTTGTTCCGTTCAATTTCCGCGAATTTTGTTTCATAAGAAATGTCGAAAACTACTGAAAGTGCAAAATGTGAAAATTGCAAGAGAAAATTGGATGAATAAAAATCGAAAAGAATTTCGGAGAGTCTGGGCACCTGCATGTTCACACGTATCGATATAGATTTTAGAAACGCGAAACAATATATGTTTATGTTATTTTTGAAGATACTTTTTTCTATATTAATCTCGCAAAGCTATTATTATATAAAAATCGGTTGTCTTTTAATAAATTGATAATTTTATCTTTAAATGCTTATATTGAAAAATATTAATTATAACTAAGTTAATGCTCTTAATTAGCGCACAATCGAAAAGCGAAATGCTAATATGTGTGCTATCTATAATCAAAATAATGGCACTGGTAGATGCAATTTTCCAAAGATGATAAACGTAATAAATGATGGCATTGTTAGAGCCTTTTGTGTTCGATGGCTTGAAATTTGATTGAGTTTGTACACCGTTTTCATATCACGAGACATTAATCGCGTTTCAAAGCTGCTCTTCGATATTTTGCAGATATTAATCTACACTATATATTCCGCATTTTAAACGAATTTTAAATGAGTGTTGCGAGACAGCTTCGATATTGCAAAAATTATGTTTTGAAATTATTTCGCTATGGAATACCTAATATAGCAGCTCAGTCTCACAGCATAAACCGTTATTTATTTGGTATTATACATATACAGTGTGTCCCCGGATACTCCTCTTTTTTCTTTTTAATAACAAATTGACAATACTGCAATCGATTTTATCTCGGAGAAAATTTAATCGTAGACTATCATCTTTTTAATATTGATATTAAATATATCAATATGTAATAGAATACAATTTTTTATTACATTTTTAACTAAATACAGATGTCTTGGAATTGAAATATAAGATTTTGTTGGTCTATTTAAAATAACTTTTTCATAGTTGTTTATTTTATCGTCTGAAATGATTACACAATAAAAACTCAACTTGCAATCGAACAAGCTAAAACTTTAAAGTAATTCATAATAATAATATTTATAAATAAATATATATATATATATATATATATTATATATTATACTATATATTATATTATACTATATATTATACTATATATTATACTATATATAATATACTATATATTATAAGTAGAGAGATAAATGAAATGATTGCAGCAAAAATCACAAGTATTTAGGCGTATATATATATATATATATATATATATATATATATATTGCGCTATTTTGTAATCGTGCGTGTTAAATTGAACATTCACATCAGCACTTAAGTTCCGCTGAAAATGTATTTTGGAATTCAATATTGATCAGACTGTCGAGTTGCGTGCGTATGAAAACGTGATGCGCACATCGCATACCGCATCACTGAATTGCCATTTTTTTTTCATATTCTGTTAAACTGCGACAAAGTATCCTTTGCGATTTTTAATGGTCAAAAACGTGTCCGCGTGTGTCAATATTACCATCCATTTGTCCAATACATCGCGTTATTCCTCGTCACCGCTGCCGGTCGCTTTTGGCGATTCCGTAGATTTTTGCACGACAAACGTGAAAAAAATGTAAAAAATGTATCGCGCGTTTATGGGTGGCGATAGTAAATGAATCACTCATAGTATTTGCGTCTTTGATATCTATTTTATCTGTTTCGCGGATCCGGAAAAAGGTTGCCGTGAATGTGCTTGAATAGATGCGCGAGCGGAAATAAATTTGTTTAAAAAATATTAAAAGAGAACTTTTTTAGTCGAAAATATATCGATTATGTAATGTACCAGTTTTTGACAACGTTTATTATTGTTTCATTAAAAATACTTGTCCTATGATAAAATTTCAATATTTTATATAAATTATTTTTTATAATATTGCCAAATTATATATTAATAATAAAATATTACACATTAATAAATTTAATAATAAAAAATCAAAGATAAAATTATATATTAATAAAATTTTAATATTTTATATAATATTCTTCTCAATAAATTGTGTAATAAATTAAGAATTACGATATTAGAAATTATAAACAGGAAGTTACGAATATTGAAATTTTCATTTGTAAGGGAAATATAATCATAATAATTAATTTATAATGGAATTATATTTGTATCGTTTCAACGTTAACATACCTATAACATAAAACATGTTCAAATAAATATGATTCATGAATTAAAATCCCGCTGGCTGTTACTTTCGTAACGAAATAGATAGTATCACATGGATTTTATGTTAGACCGGAAAAATATGGTTGATATAAGAAAAAAAGAATGCTATCGGGATTAAACATAAAATACGTCGTACCATGCCAGTTTTGCCATCTCTGGTAAAAGGATGCCAGCATTTTTCATAGGAAAATCCTTCCATCCGTACATAAAAGTGGCATTTTCCGCAATTCGGTGATACTCTCGCCTATTTAAATAAAATTGGTCGTAAAACGTATATTCGCGGGAATATTTCTGCAACATTTTTCAAACATAATCTTTTTGCGGTTTAATGTAATTTCTAGTAAATCCGAATTTAAATTCGTTTTGGATCGCGTTCGGAAGAGACAGTCTCTCACTTCCGGGACGGACGTGACTTAAGATCTCCGGACGACGTTTTAAGAATATATCCGTGGGAAATGATATTTTAATGCTGAAACTCACTTTCCATTCCAAGTTAAGCGACGAGGACAGGAGAGATAGTGCACGTCTCTCGCAATATCTTGGTCTTCGAGCAAACTTAACATGGCGACGGATTCAAAATGTAATACGGCGCGACCTAAATGATTGAGCTCCGGGCGAAACACGAGCACTTAACAGATCTTTGCGTATTCACAAACGAGCTCGTTTCGCTAACGCAGAACGATGTCTGGGGATTGAATCTTTCACAGATCTCATTAAGCATGATATACAATGGCTGGAGATGTTTGCTACATTTAACTCGAGATCCGGTATTTATATCTGCATCGGTGAAAATGTTTAACGATACGTTTAATTCAATTTTTGTGGGGTTGCTTTATCTACATAATTTTATTTGGATTGTGGAAATTATATATTATGTTTAAATATGTCGGAGAAAAACATTTTTTTTTAAGAAAATGCAAATGACAAAAATAAATCGCGTTATCAAATGTATTAGTATTATTTTACGATTACTAAATCGCATTATTTATGATTTTTAAGATCAGACTCTCAAATTTGTGTTATAAAAAAACTTACCGAGATTGTGATTGAAAGATGTTAAATAAAATATTTATTAATAGCACAATATATTATTAGTATGTTCAACAAAAATATATTTTTTAATTAATATGTAATAATATGCAACAAAAATTAATAGACATTTTATTTTTACTCGTGTTCAAGCTTTTACTTTGTCAAACATTTATTTCTTATTTTAGTATCTTTTGATATTATATTTGCAATATTCTTCCAACAAAAAGTAATAATTTCGTAAGTGTCATTTATATTGGCACTTTGATACCGTCCGTAATTTGCACGTAATAAAAGAGGCAGTCTGAGAGTTAACTTTGATAAGCAGCCATTATATAACGCGCTCAATACAAAGACATAATCGGAATGAATTTTATTTTTTAAACATAAAATAACTTTCTTAACATAAATTTAATGAAAGGTCCATTAGTTTTCAGAAATAAAGCTATTTCAGAAAAAGGTAATTTAATGTAATTTTTCAATTATTCTCGAATTACAAAAAAAAAAATTTTTTTTGCCGAAGGAACATCTAGAAAAAGTCGCCTAAAAATTTATTTTTTTTTTGTTTCCATCTCATTCCCTCTTCTTAAAATCTTATGCAAAATGTTCCCAAAACTAACCGTAATTTTAATACTATATAATCATTTTATGAATTTAAAATCAATGTTTCTTCCAAGAACAAGATTTTGCAAGAATTCTTCCTAAGTTATTAAAATCTGATATATAAATATCTCAAAAGATAGTTAAATTTCATAAATTAAATAATAAAACAAGACAACATTTCTTTATTTAAGTTTAAAAATGAGCTTAAAACGTTTATTCATATTTCGACAAATTAAAAAATTCTTCCACTTTTGTTTTCATAATTTAAAAATGATTAGAGTACTCAAACATTTTATTTAAAGGCAAATAAACTTCAGCCTGATCCGCAAGAAGACATTTTGATGATAATCAATGATTAAAATTACGGTTGGCGATTTCGGAACATCGTACGGAGATGTCACGACTCCGTGTCCGTGTTTGAGTTGACAAATGGTGCTGTCAATTTCGGTCGCGTATCTGAATCAGAGAGGGATTCCTCTCAAGAGACAGCGGAATCCTTCCGTATCAATGGACATTTCGTGGACGTCTAACGGATGACATGACAGCTGCGTATACGCGGTGCGTTATTCGTACGCATGGGACAAGGAAACGCACGCATCACACACATACTAGACACATACACACACACCTATATATACACGCAATACACACAATGTGCGCGTGCATAGACAACATACGATCGAACACGTAATAATCGAGCATGTAATACAATCGTGAGATACGTTCGATTAATGAGCTGAGCTCAGACACATATGCGAATAATTATACTGAATCAGACTGTTATGAATCTTAAGAGGGAAGGATTAATTAAGAGAGATCCAATCTAATTTGCTTAAAACAAAAATTATTTTGTTTTCGTAAAAACAAATACATAAGCTAAAAAATTGATTTAAACATTTTTGTCAAATTTATTTCAAGATTAAGATAATGTATTTCATTTTACGTTTAGAAAAATTCCCTAACGTCAAACTTCAATTTGAAAGATTAAAAATCAAGAATTTTAATTATATAAATTCAAAATATATATATATTATATATTAACAATTCTGGTTGTATAATTCTATTTAATGTAATCATTTATGTGGAATACATTTGTGCATTTTCGAGAAGATAATTAATTTAATTTATTTAAATCGAATTAGAGACCCAAGCGATAATGCGCAATTGAAATAATTAATCTCAAATAGAGCATTTCACAAATCGCAAATTAGTAAATAAAGACAAATTGCAGTTAATGAATTTTACGTAACTATTATTGATCCAAAGCGCGATAATCGCTCGAGCGAAATTTCCTAGACAGAAGTTTACCCTGCATCTTTTATCCGGTACTTAGTCGCGAGATAAATTGTAGACTTTGTGTTATAGACTTATAGAAATAATTTTAATAATTCATTAAATTTGAAAATATAATACATACATATATATAATAAAATATTTAATGACGTAAATATTTATATGTACTAATTGATTTTGTTAATTAATAATTTCATATAAAATAAGCTGTTGGGAGATTTGTTTAACAAATATAAAAAAATACACACGGTGTACATGTGTTTGTATGCGTAATATTCAAGTAAGCAATAATATTTGAGTATAATGATAAATTATTTAAATGAAAATTTTAATGTGTCTATATTTTTCAATAATTATATACGTGCTAATTATTAATTAAACTATTTCCTAAACTATATCAATATTAATCAATTTTATATCATGATTAATGTTAATATTTCCAATTTTGTTCTTTTCTGCATCGCTTTCGTATCTCATTATACCAGTATATTTTCCAGTTATCGCAAATTGGATTAATAAATTTTAGGGAAAGAAATGTAAAATACCTTTTCCAGATAATAACGCTAATTTCTTATTCCATCGAGCAATTCTGCAAAGATCTTTCTTATGTCTTTTTCCAACGAATATATTGGTTTTAACATTTTAAACTCACGGTAATAGAATTGCCGTAGCAATTTAAATCGCCAAGAAGGAATTTTACGAATTTTACGAGTGAACTACTTGCATTATCGACTTACACATTTAACTGATAGCCCATTTCCTTGGATATTATCATAATAAGCAATCATGCTTCAAAATATATACAGTTTTATATTCTTGCATATCTTTAAAATATATAAATTCTAATAATCAGATTCGTCAGTTAAGCAAACTTGGAATAAAGTTATCATGTCGAAACATGCAAACTGCATTAACAGACAATAAAGACATTAACAAATAACAGTCTGATCGACTAATAATTCAATCGCGAAGCTTCCCGAGTAAGACTCGCGCGTTCTAACACGGCACATACAATGGAAACGTAACACTTTTACTATTGAATTAACAAAGTTGGGGATAGTATAATTAGCTCACGCGAGCAAATGGGATGAATGTAGCTAGAGAGCAGCAGATATATACGTATAAATATCTTTTGACTGCGTGAACTTTAAGATTATGGCCGCTCTTCGGCAAGAGCTATCGTTCTGTGTGAGTGTGTTATATGCAAAATATAATAATATAAATATATATATATATATATATATATATATATTATTATACACGTATACGATTTTGTATGTACACGCGCAAATGTGTGTTAATTAAGCGCACCAAATAGAGAAACGGAAGGGAAAAAGAAGGAACGCGGGCGACGACGGGAAGCGAAAAAGAAAAAAAAATATATGACGCATTTTAGGTAGAAATCACTCCACTGATCACTGTCACATGTCAATCGATATAATTTCAATACGTGTCATCCATGTATAATTTGCGATTCGCGTAGCAAATTGCTGTAGGTCGATGTGTTCATTATATGTTGAAATTATAGTTTTCTCCCGCGTCTGTATATAAAGGAAAAAATGGTGTTATGGAAAAATGAGTCGACCCATATATTGTGAGCAGTAGTTTTTTCGTAAATTAAATTTGAAATGCGGAGTTGTTTCATGTTGCTGATTATCATGCGCAAAAATGTACATAAATCCTTTTCTTTTTTTTTCATTCTTTTATTTCACGGATTAACTCATTTTTCCATATAATGCATATTCTGCTCGGAGATCCGTGAAATTATATCGGTTTCGAGCAAGGATAACCACGCGGATGATGAGCGTTATTGTGTAGAGATCAGTGAGATTTTGTTGTTGTAAACTCTCTATTCTACGAGAGAAATCGTCGTTTTATCTTATATTATTAGATGTGTTGACACGCCCCAGCGAAAGACTCTTTATTCTATAAAGACGATCGGGCGTTTAAAAAACAGAAAAAAAACCCTATTTATACTTGTCTCTCTCTCTCTCTATCTATCTATCTATTTAGTAATTTCTCTTTCTCTTTAACTGTGTACGTATACGATGGCGCGTATACGACACATGGCATGACGATATCTTTTCAAAATTTATTTTTCTTCTCGTTATATTGGCAGTAACAATAGTTCTATATATATACATATATATACAGAATGCCCTGAAGCATCTATCGTTTCTTTTATCTGTGAGTTCTTAGATAACTAACGCAATAACAATTTATTTTTCTTCGACAGGTATTTGGTTGAATGACATCGAATAGAGTTTCAATTTTTGTATGATTGTTTTTCTCAAATGATTCTGAATAATTATTGAACGGTTGAAACAATGTTAAAATAAATTTGAAATTAATGCAACTCAAAAGCTAAAAACAAGACATTATTGTGCAAAAATATTCTGAAAAAATGTATTTACTATTTATATTTATTATAAAGTATATATGTATATTTATGAATAATATTTGATTTATTATTTAAAAATTAAATATTTTTTAAAATTTGAATATAAAAAATTCGATGCATTTGCATTTAAAAAAAAAAAATTACGTCATTAATTAATGTCCTCTAATAAAAAATTGAATAAATAATATTTTTCCAAATAATACCGATCTATTTATCAAAAGAAACTTGCATCCACGTATTTCACTCAATATTTTTCATTAAATATGACTACATATTTCCCAGCATGATAAAAATAATAAATGCAATTTTTATATAGAAATGAAACTTCAAATTTTCCTATTTACGTTAAAGATATGTGCGAATCGAATACGAATATCATGGCATTGGTGAAAGGGGATCATGTTTAGCCACGGGGCATTTCTGTATATTCTCTATCTTGAAACTGGAACAACCAATATCGTTTCGCGAAAAGGTCAAACATTGTTACATAACCGAGTAACAATCGTCCTTCGATTCCCGAGTCACGTAAAGGATATCAGTTGTTCCATCTTCAAAATATCGATATGTATATATATCAGCCTTTCGTTTCTCTCTCTCTCTCTTTTTTTTTCTCTCTCTCTTTCACTTCTATCTTAGAAAATTTCCGTTCTCGTTTCTGTTTTTCCGTTTTCCGTTTCCGTTTCGTTAAGCCGTTCACGGCGCTCCCGGGCAACCAGTGGTGCCTTTGTAATATGTGCCTTTGTGTGTGTCGACAGCTCTGGAATCGACAATAATCCGACGGTCTTTTACCACTTAATGCCCGGTTCCACGGCTCAGACGAACAAGTTTCATACGTTTTACCTTCAGCAACGCCCCGATCAATCGGTGACTTGGGCCGACATTAAGGTTAACCATCCCCTGGACTATGAGAGCATAAAGGAATACAATCTCACCATACGAGTGGAGGTACGGCTCGTTTTTCGCATCTCTGTATATCATCTCAGAAAATCCTCGCGCAATTGAATATCTTTTATTAAAAAAAAAAAAAAAAAACTCGAGATCCGATATTTATATCTGCATCAGCGAAAATGTTTAACGATATGTTTAATTCAATTTTTGTGGAATTGTTTTATCTACATAATTTTATTTGGATTGTGGAAATTATATATTATATATTATGTTTAAGTATGTCGGAGAACATACTTAAACGGAAAGACAGTTTTTCAAGAAAATGCAAATGACAAACATAAATCGCGATATCAAATGTATTAGTATTACTTCACGATTACTAAATCGCATTTTTTATGATTTTTAAAATCAGACTCTCAAATTTGTGTTATATTATTAGTATGTTCAACAAAAATATATTTTTTAAAAATGTAATATGCAATAATACGCAACAAAATTTAATAGACATTTTATTTTTACTCGCGTTCAAGCTTTTACTTTGTCAAATATTTATTTCTTATTTTAGTACCTTTTGATATTATATTTGCAATATTCTTCCAACAAAAAGTAATAATTTCGTATATCTTTTATGACAAAAAAAATATATATCTGATTTTGCGGCACCCGCTATCTCTGTTACAATTTGATTATTAATAAAAGTAACACGAAAAAAAGAATTAGCTATCATAGCTAAATTTTAGCTGTCCGTAATTACAACCTGAAATTCAGTTATCATGCCTAAATTTTAGCAATGGTAACTAATATTTCTTAGCCATAATTTGACGAAGAATGTCACAGCTAAAAATATTAATTGTCATAGCTAAAATTTAGACATGATAACTAAATTTTATGTGTAACAGCTTATATGGATAGCTAAAATTTAGCTATGGTAGCTAATTTTTTTCCGTGAATGTATTATAGCAAAATAATATTTGACTGCAATTTTACTTTCAATGAAAACAAAGAGTGTCGTCGAGAAGTACGATTTTGTAATCGCGAATCAATTTTATTCCTTCAGAATAATGGAGCCCAACAGCTAGCTTCCGAGGCGACCGTGTTCATCCAGCTAGAGGATGTTAACGATGAGATACCGCTGTTCACCGAACGAGAACAGGAAACCGTACTCGAAGGTGAACCGGTGGGCAGCAAAGTCACCCAGGTGAACGCGATCGACAAGGACGGGACATTCCCCAATAATCAGGTAAATCGATAGCAAGCGTTATTGCACATAGTGAAACAGATCGACGTATACTCAGGCGACACATATAGCGATAGCAATCAATTAATTACGATACTGACCAATTATTTAACAAGACAACGAGCGAACACGCGATACGGACTCTGCCCTATTGATTTTACGTCCTTCCTTTTGATGTCTCCGCAACCGTGATAATATACAGCGAAAAAATAATATTTTTCGGATATACATGGGTCACCTAATGTTAATTAAATATTTGAAGTACACTTCGGAGAAATATATAGGTCTCGAATCATATAAAGTGAATTTATATGAAGCGAATCATACATATATAAATTTCAGCATAAAAATCATCGTGATATATATATATATATATATACCTATCAATCTTTGTTGATTTTTAAAATGAGAAAGAATATTAAATATTTTGATATGCTCTTGATAAAATTAATTCTCAACATTGGGGTGTTTTTGATTTTTAAAATGCAATTAGAAACTTGTTGATTCTAAAGGCAATTATTTCTAGGCATAATTTTAAAATGTAAGGAAAAATATAAATTGCGTATGAAATATTTCGATATTCTTTTGATAAACTTATCAGTGTGCTATTTTCAATTTTTTTAATATCGATGTTTTGATGCACAATTCGAACGCAATTAAATTTATCAAAGAAGGAGCAAGATATTTCATAGATTTACCCACGTTTATCGTGCGTTTGTAAAATAATATTATTGAGAAAATTAGCTCTCGATCATAATGAAAGATAGCTAGAAAAGGCGCATCGACATAGGTCTTTCCATTTCTTTATCGCGCAGATCCGATTTCGAGCGGATCAATTGCAGAGGGATTGCATTGAGAGTGCACAAAAGAACAAAAGAACACACTCGTATCGCGCTAGACCCGGGGCACTTGAGCGGGACTTAAGGGAGCTCAGTCGTCGAAGTCCTGATTGAGGGACGAGAGGCGGAAGAACGGCCGGGAATTGGGGAATACGGGGGTGCTTTAGACTTGTAACTTAGATCGTCGCGTCGAAACTTTAATGATTTCATGCACAGCAAAACCGGTAGGTATTCTCGCTGTGCCGTTATAAACTCCGTAACGGAGTAACGCAATTCCGACGATCGTGTTTGAGTGGCGTTGAATTTATCACGTACGAGAGCATTATTATGGATACACGCGTTAACGACGGGTATATATTACCATGTCGATGTTTAATCGCGCACGATTATCTCATTCGTTTTGCGTCTGATACCTGGCTGCTACGAAACGTATTTTGCGATGTGTAGGTGGAGCTTTGCGATTATGGATAAACGTGATATTACGCACTGAATATTGAGATGTTAGTTGCTGGAGGCTTTCGAGGGAGAAAGGAGGAACAAGATATCAAACGCAGATATAGGATGGTTTGAGCCTCAGCTTAAATTGGATTAATTTCCTTTTTGTTGGAAAATTCAATACTCGGACTTGTATCGTTATTTTTATGATAATCTTTTCAAAATTCTGATTTAAAATTCGAACGCGTAGAAAGGACTTTATTCTGTAGAATCAGGAGAAAATTTTCATTACTGATTAATTACGCAAAAATATATTTTTTATTCAGGAATATGTATAATTCAAGGTTTAATTTTTCTAAAATTCTTTTTCACTTTACCGTGTGAATCTTTTGTTTCCGTATTTTTAGAAAATGACATAAATACTGCATCCAAAGCGTTATACACATGCACATTATATTTCACAAAATATTTATATACACTAGAACTTGGAAGAAATCTGTAGGGTGAGAAAAATCTCGTATGCACTTTACTGCTGCTGAGTGAATTTTTTTTTCATCCTTTGTACATTAAACAAAAAGTAAGAGCATTCTTAAACGAGTAGCTTCGTGAAAATGGGGCGCACGTAGCTGTAGAAAGGAAAAAAGGCTCTCCCTCCGCGGCATAAACGAAAGCATAACATAGCGGAATTTCCGCTGGAAATTTGCCGATTAGGTAACTCGTGAGATACGCGGACACGCGACTGTAAATCTCGCAGAAAAGCGCGCGCGAAAGTGTCTCGCGCACGCGAGATCTGTCAAATATATGCGCATTCCATTTGCACGTGTTACGGGCGCTAGGTACGACAGAAATTTACGAGACAAAAGGGATACGACGAAAGTGGACGAACGTGTAGCCGAGCGTTGTAATCGCGTTACTGCAAACTCGATATCGCCTTTTCTTCGCTCGTCTATTCTTTCTTGCATGCGCGCCATTACTGACAATTGCGGGGCAAAAAAATATTTTTGCGATAATATATAGAGACAAAAATATTACAGAAATTAATTATGAATAGCAGAGATAACAATAGAATACATAGAAATAATAGAAAATATAATCTTTATAATTTTCACTTTTCGCTGTAATAGATTTATTAACAAAAGTTAATACATTTATTAATTTTTATTAATAAATCTATTACAGGAAACATGAAAAAAGTTGAATTAATATGACAACAGATATAATATGTACCTAATGTGTAGGATTCCAATAAAAATGTACCCTCCCCCAAATGATGAATATTTGATTTTTGCTGAAAAAAAACTAGGTAACAAGAATTTATGCTAATGACTTAATTGAGTTTGTTTCCTTCAGCCTTCTTAATTGAAGGTTCAAAAAGAAGTATAAAGCAGCTCGAAAGAGAGAGAGAGAGAGAGATAACTAATCTATTATTATACGTCTTTTTCTTTGAAATGCAGTAATATCATTTACCGTTTCATTAAAACGAAATTGAAACGCGCAAAGTGCGTGGACAATTCTAAAACTAGTCGAAGAAAAATCTTCTCTCGCAAAATATTCATTCAAATTTTCTTGTACTTCTCGATAACCACTTTATGAAAGTTCCTCACTCTCGGAATCATCATCCGATCCGGACCGTGGCATTTTTATGCGTTTCACGTGCTTTATACATGCATGCACTTTAATATGAAACAGGAAGTTTTCGCGAATAAAGGTAAAGTAAGTCGGATTGTAAAAGAGCTCATGACATGCTCAGTATGTAGTGCGCGAGAGAAACCATATCCCTGAATGATATAAAACCGCGGATATATCTTGAAAACATTAACTATTCTTTTACAATAATATTTTTTATAGTTATATTTTATATATGTATTATATATTAAAAATTACTATAATTATTACAATCACGAGGAAAACATTAATAGTATAAAAATTAAAATATTGTTGCAAATATAATATAATATTATATTATATGTAATTGTATATATTATATTTGCAACAATATTTTATTTTTTATATTATATTGTTTTTCTCGTAATTTTAATAATTCTAATAATTTTTAATATAATATACATATATAAAATATAATTATTTTTATAATTTATCGTAAATGAATCGTTAATGCTTTTTTAAGACATATATCTCATTGTATATAATTATAGAACATTACGAAATATATATAATATTTTATACTACAATTTCATAAATCTTTGTGTTTCATACGAAAATTTCAAGTAAACAAAAAAATCTCGTTAATTTACGCGGCTGTGCTAGACTTAACCGAGATTTATTCGGTTAGGTTAATGCAAACAAATATAATTTTTGTGCTCGCCGAGTGGGATTCCGGATAATCCTTCGTTAGCTATTTTTGTACGTGGACCATAGGTGAAGTCGATAAACTTTACACGCGTTGTTTATCTAGGTTACATATTACGTGGTGGAGAGCGACAGGAACGAGGGCAAGGATTACTTCGAGATCAACAGGGAGACCGGCGAGATCTTCACAAAAGTAATGTTCGATCGTGAAAAGCAGGGCGCTTACGCCCTCGAGGTGGAGGCCAGAGATGGAGCTCCTTCAGCGAGACCCAACAGCAATGGTCATCCAAATTCAGGTAGGTGATGTAGAAAATTTTATTTCAAAGCTGTCCGCCGCACCATAAAATGTGCATTGATCTGTCTGTGTATGCAGGGATATGCATATACGTAGGCATATAATAATCGTTGATATACATATATAATACGGTTAATGAATGAATTATCAATAAAAAAATCAAATATAAAAAAGTCAAAAATGTCTTCGCAAAATAACTGGTTAATTATGACTTTAAAATATAACTGATCAATATACTCGTCAATTTTTTTCTGTTAAACTTTAGACAAGTGATAGAATAAAAGATTAATCAGAGAGACTGTGAAAAGTTTCTGGAGTGATTTGCGAACATTGATTTAAATCTCTATGCAATTACCACCTTATTAAAAAATCGACGATAAATGGACGGTCAGCTTAGTTTAATGCAGAATAATATAAAATTTTGGATAACAAAAATTTTTATCAACATAAGAGATGGAAGATGTTTCCTTCCCTCTTCATCAAAATCTGAATTTCTCATATATTCGAGATATTAAAAGCAAAGCGATCTAGTATAAAATATCCGACGTGCTGAACGCGGGGTCAACCTTGTTAGAAAATAAACAATTTCTCACTCACCGATACCTGCAATAGAGTTGTAATACACAGCCACATGGATCTAAAAACAAAATATTCAAATTATGCACATATAATATAGGGAAATGCCTATTAATGTACAAGTAATTATTATTTCGAAGTAATAATGCGCAATATTTTTTTATAAATTGAGTATATTTAATTATTTTGCATACCTCACAGCTGCCCCGATGTCGCCCGATGCCTTCCCCAGGCCTCCTCCTCCTCTCGTGGTCCTTAGCACTCACGACACTCGCAAAATTACGATCGCCCGACACTTTACACGGCACTCCCGACGCGCGAAACTTTACACGGCACTCCCGACATGTAAAATTTTACACGGCACTCCCGACGCGCGATACTTTACACGGCACTCCCGACGCGACGCGTGAATCACACTACCTGTAATAACAAACCAAATACATCTTATTATTTTTTACATTATAACAGACATGACATATGTAAGTAATTATTAATAAGAAAAATGCTGTAAAATAAAGTGAGACGCTGCGTGAAGTTTATTCCAAGGCATTTTTGTTGCTTTAATGGCTAGAACTATTTGTTTAAACTATCAAGAACTCTGGAACTCTATTGAAAATAAAGCCAGAACTTTTAATTATTTATGAATTTTTACGAAATCAAACGCCAGCTTCACACACGCATCATCTCTTCGAATGCGCCAACGTTATTTTATACTTGCTTTGCGCGAATGGCATCTATCATTTATTTCTTGAAAGCATCTCTAGTTTCCTTAACGCGAAGTTCTCGCTTCATTAGCGAGACAGCCATTAACTCTGTTACAAAACTTATAATAGGCTTATCATCGATTGGTCACCGGCAGAATCAAAATGAAGAAGAGGGTTAACATTTTCTTTTCGCTTTTCAAACTTTCATTTCTCATCGTTTCTCATTTTCCTCAGATAATTACAAATCTTTCGTTATTTTTATTTTTGTCCTCTTTCTGTCTTTTCTCTTCTATTTGATTACGTCAGTATATAATCACATTTACGAAAGCGTGTTTACAAAATAATTGACATTTATCAATGAAAAATTAAAAATAGATTAAATATCTGATGACAGCAAATAATGTAATAAAATGTAGATCTGTATATAATTCTATAAGTTATTTTAAAACAATATCCAGTCCATTTTTCATTGACAAATTGCATTTCATGCATATCTCTTTCAATGCGAAAAATCTAGTTAATAGATAAATTTTTATTTTAACATCATATAAAAAAAGCTTGACATTTTTATTTCTATTACTTTTTATTCTTTTTTAGTTTTAAATTTGTATATGGATATATCGTTTTTACAATGCAGAGTAACTCAAATTAAATAAATTAGTATCATATTTTTTTCAATCTAATAATTTTTGTCATTTCTAGAGTCACGTGCGTTTCCTAAATGAAAATTATTCTCCTATATAATTAATGACTTTTTTCACTTTTTAACAAAATCGTTATTTTTATTCAATTTTCTCACAAGATGCGCGCTTCGATAATGTAACGTCCTTTAAAAATAAATTATAATTTTATAGATTCTATGATTGCAATTTGGACATAGTATTTTGCCAATAGTTCAACGGAATAGTCAAAAAGCGGCACACATCCCTACAGTCAATATGCAGATCCTAACTTTTATTGAACGTGATAACGTTCATGCGGGTTCTCCCCATAAAATTGAGCGCAACGCGATATAAAATAAAGTGTGCACGATAATACCCGGCTTTATACTGTACTCATCAATTTCTATATTTTATGCTGGAATTTCTCGGGAGAACGTAATACACGGCACATCTAATTACATGTCATGTTGCCGGCTCTTATAACGAAGGTTAACGTGGAAGCTTTGAGCTGAGATAATTTATCTACGAAGCCGTCGTATGTTTAAAATGAAGAATTTGTGAAACACGCGTACAATAAACATGGTTTTTGATAATAACTTATCCTATATAGAGAACAGATAGGCCCTTTTTAAATTGTCCATCAATCTCTTTGAAAAAAATATTTGATGTTATAAAATGTTTGCAAAGGTAAAAAATTGAAATACAATTTTATCATATGATTTTTAATTCAGATGCAGAATAGCTTGTAATATTAAAACTCAACATTAAGAAAAATATTTAAAAAATAGTTGTCTTCAAAATTTCTGAATTTTATCTATAATAATATTAAATAAAAAGTCTAATTCTTTATCGGCAAAATGAGAAAAAAATCAAATAGTGATTTCAATCAGATATTTAATTTTATTCACATTTATAGTTAGGACATTTGCAAACAGATTTGCCTGCGCATCAGCTTGAATCTAAAATTATATTTAATAAAATTTCTTTTTATCTGCATACTTTAAATAAATTTTTTTCATTTTATATCGCACGCGTTGCCAGATTTTATAATGTTTGATTTCGATCGGATATCTCGATATGATATCGATATTTTTCCAATTGATATTATCGTGTTATGCGATCGGCAAAATTGACGACAATTGATTTGACCGAGTTGATAACGACAAACAGAATGTTAAAAAAGGACAGGCTTGCAAAAGTTTCTGCGACAATACGCGCTACTGATACAAACGTGAAATCCGGACTAGGGATTCCTGTAATCTAGAATGGATGTGTAAAATGGTGTAGGTGCTTTGACGCCTCTCTTTGTTTTACTCGTGATATGTTGTGTGCGCGACTACAATAGAGGATTGACTATCGACTTGCAGTTTGCGCAGCTTCTATGTAAAGGTCTCGTCCCACAGTTTGCGTATTTTATGGCAGCGAATCGTAGATGTTTAAATACAGTTTGTTTTTCGCAATCAAAATCGGAGAACTATTTAATTGTAAGCCTTTTTTTTCAATCGCCGATATTTTGATACATATATTTGCATTTGATTAACGTTCAAAAGAATATTTATCAAATAGAGAGAAATTGTAAGAATATTTTTAAAATAGAAAAAAATGTAAATTTTATGCAAAAATATTATTAAAAATCAATATAAAACAGGATAAATAATGAAACTTTCGAAAAGAAATTACCATAAGCAAAAAATTGTGTTGGCATTAATTTTCTTAGGAATCTATTATTTTCTTACGCTTATATCAGAAATGACGCTTTGATCCTGTTGGAAGCTCAGAATTTAATCAATTTTATGAACTTTACTAAAATAAGAGTCTGCCGTTTATATTAAAATATCGATCTCAATATTCTGAATCAGGTTGGTAACCATAAAATTTTACATTAAATTGATGATTTATAGTGTCAGTTTAATAAAAATAAAATACAAACGGAGATCTTGTTAATATTTTTGCGATTCAATTCTTACATTGACAAGAATGAATTTTTCATAAATTCGAGAGAGAGAAAATATTTTTGAGCTGATTTATCCTTCCATTTTAGTAAAAATAGTACACGTTCTTACAAATATTTCTCATTTTTGCAATAATAAATTATAAAAATGGAGATTGCTACATACTGATATAATTTAATTCACTGTTCAACTGTTCCTTTCTATTGAAAAATTGCAATAAATGTTTTAAAAAGATATGATCAATAATATTCACTTTTCTCTTAAACAATGAGTTTATGAAATCGAGTAACTTTGGCAAAATAATAAATGTCAACGCGAAGTAAATCTGGATCATTATATGAAATATAAACATTATTCCAGAAATTATGAGAAATGAATGCATCCGGTATAATTGTGCATTATCTATGGTATTATATTCATTCATGTGCGATGGCATATATAATTCCTAATTTGAGTAGATGGAAAATTTGCATATTCAAAAACGCGTCGACATAATGAATTGCATTAGTCTCCAATTAAACTCCTCCCATTATTAATATCAGTAACTGCGAGCTTGTCATATGAGTATTATTGAATTTCAGTGCTAACTTGTTGACGGCTTCAGAATACGATGCGTTACCTTAACTACAGCTAGTCTCGTTATTACTTTAATAATAACCAGAATTAACCAAGTAATCTCACTTAAATATTTTGTACAAAGTATATTATAATGAAGATATCAAATTTCTAAACACAGAACTTGAGAATTTCAAAAATAATTTAATTCTGTCTCAAATTTATTCTATTCTCTTTTATAACATAGTCGCCAATAAAAAATGTATTTAATTTAATTATTTAAAATTAAATATATTCAACCTTATAAAATTTACTTAAAAAATTTTTAAATATAATATATATATATATATATTTACTTATTACTAATTTATTAATAATATTGTGCAATTAAGCTCTAAAATATAGAAAAGTAGACAATAAAAATTCGCGAATTTTAATATTAATAATGATTCAATTAAAATCTTCATTCTACAAGTGAGAAAACATATCAGTTCACATTTCAGTTTATAAAGTAAACGTGCAATATAAACGCGTTGCTGTATAATTTTGGATGGAAACTACTTTGCTGGATGAAATTCCGCGATTAACTATGTTTCGTGGTTGCTGCAAAATTTCCTCGATAGTTGTGTCAACATGAAGCGTTCTCATCATTATCTTTGCCATTTTGATATTCCAATTTTCGCGAAAAAATTGTATAGCTACAGCGTGCTATTTTTTTTATTTATACGTAGAATACGATATGGTATTAAAAATATTCATGTACTTGCATGTTAGTCCGCGTATTTTTATTTATATCTAAATGTTAAAGATGCATGTTTTGAGATATTATATTAAAAATATATTTATAAGAATATATAGAAAAGAATTTGTTTTTCACGCAAGTTTCCCATTTTCCTTTTTTCTTCTCAAGAAATATTTTACTTTGCATTAATATTAACGATATCGATAATTAAAGAGTTTTCCGAGTTCACCGCAAAGGTATAATTTCGTAACAAATCTCGCTTTTATTTTGCAACTAATTTGCTGCAGATTTTCCTTCGTAAAAGATTAGAGATTTTATTTTATCAAAGTATTATATATATATATATATATATATATATATATATATATATATATAATTCACAAGTTCTTGACAGACAGTTGCAATTAAGTGCTCGCGTTCAATCAACTTCTGATTCTGATTCGTATTCGTGTGCTTTTGGAAACGAATGAATTGTTTCACAGTCGGCGAGGAAAATGCATCGTTATTTTCTAAACGATCGATGTGCACTTACAATTAATAATAAGCGAACTAAGCGCATAACTCCCGGATCTCTGAAAGGTCTTTGCATCGTAAGCACAGTCAGACGTTAATATAGCAACCGCTGTACGTACCGCGATGTATATCACAATGGCAATTAATAACGGTAATTGGACGAGCATCATTAAGTCGCTGCATCGCGCTCCGTACTATGCACGGTAAAGTGTATTCGACAGTAGAGGAAGAGATAGTAAAGGAGAGAGAGAGGGTTGCCGCACATTTCGCGCTTACGATATCGCTTCGCATACATGTATACTTTCTGAAGTGCATCTTGCAATAAACGCAGGCAGCCTTTTCCTCTGGAAAATTCGCGATCGGTGTCGGCCCTTTTGCTGATCCAACTTAATAACGCTTGATTTTTCCGATAATTTTTTCTACAATGTTTCTCTCTCTTTTTCTGCTTCTCTTCTCTTGCGAGTATGTTCCTATATGATATTCGATTGAATGACATATACACACATACACGAAGAAAATTTTCTCTTAGAATTTACCCTGAAAATTATGGTAATCGTGCGACAATATGGAGGAATTTTATAAAAGTTTCTTTAATGTTTATCACAATAAAAAATATTAATATGTACAGTAAAATTAATCGAACATATTTTATATCTTATTGTGGTAAATATTAATATTTTTTATTGTGATAAATATTAATCAAAGAAACTCTTAGAAAATTCTTCCAATATTATATTGTCCGATATTGTCCCACAATTACCATGATTTTCAGGTAAATTCTAAGAGAAAATTCTCTCTGTGTACGAATTTTCTGAGTTATTCGATAAAGAGAACAACAGTAATTCGTCCTTTCAATACAAGACAATAAAAAGAGCAAAAAGATGTGAATAAAAATATCTCTTATTGATAAAAATCAGCAATGGATTTACAACGAGCGCGGAGAGATCGTGTTTTTACTACAATACATTTCAAAATATGTTATTTATTTTGATATCTTTGGATTTTCTACGAGCTTTGGATTTTCTACGCGGCTTATTTAATTAACTAAATTTTTTTCGGGATATAGTACTCATTTTCCGTTAAATCATATATCGGAAAATGTCGCGGGATTATATTTGTGACCGCAGTGACATTAGTAAACCGAATCTCCAAGTATTTATCTTTCTTTTCTCTTGTATAATTCCATCATGTTATAGAAAATATACTATATAATCTTTCTAACCGTTTTAATACTGAAAATTGTTATCATGCGAATTGTAATTTTCTGCTAAATTAGAGATAATGCGCGTAATAATACGTAATCATATATAGAATACGTAAATATGAAGTCAACAAATATCCGATTTATATTATTATTATTACATAAATTTGGAGAAATTATATATTTAATTATATTTGTAATAACTTCAATTATGTATGCTTAACATCGATAAGCCGGTTTCGCGCACTTATTTTAATATTAATGTTTGTTATTTTTGATAACAATTTTACAGACAAAAAGGTTCATTAAAAATAAAAAATCTAGCTTATATAAAAAAATATTTAGCAAAAATTTGTAGTTTTAAAAAGGGGAAGACCATATATAGAAAAGTCGTTACAGTATGTAATGACAAAATAATAAAAATTGAAAAATGTTTGTTTTTTCAAACATATGAAAAATTCTAAAATATTTTAAATATTCTTTTTCTCTTCCGAAATATGCCAGAATTATTTTACTCTATTTATGAGTTTTGTTTATTCATATAGTCCACATTAGTCTCCTACTGAATTACTATTCTCTTAATATTATCAAACATTCAAATTATAAATCAACATCGAATATCAGAGACCGACAATTCAATTCAAAGGTTAATTTGCGACAACGCAATTGACGACGATATAAAGCGCGCGCGCTAAAGCGCAATTGCAATCATCAAATAAACAGAACAGTTAACCATGCAAATATAATAACTGAATTTATTTACTCACGAGTTAATTCGTTCTCACCGCCAATTTCTCGTCAGGTCGCTCCGTTGATCATTGAACATTCGCATGGATATCAAACAATCTGAAAAAAATATAATTAATTACAATCACTAATTAACGATTTTTACCCTCGCATTTTACATATTATTCTTGCTCGCGCACAGATTTTGCGATATATTTTGTGACATATAATTGAAAAACTACACTGAAACAAAATTTATTAACTTAACTAAACCTTTCAACTAAATTACTATTTTGTTTATTGAACATATATTAGTATTTAAGTCTACGTTTTGTTAGATTTAATGTTACATTTCATTTAGATATTTTTATATGTTCAATTAACAAAATAATATTTAGTTGAAAGGTTTGGTCAAGTTAACAAATTTTTTTTCAGTGTATGTAACACGATCGGAATTCACACAAGGCTAATAATAGTGTTAATTATATTATCATACTTTAATTAATTACAAGATCCACTTGACGATTCCTAATTGTGCACTGTTTCGGTTGAGAGAATAATATGTTCTCGCCGTCAATTTCTCGTCAGGTCGTTCCGTTGCTCATTGAATATTCTCATTGATACCAGGCAATCTGAAAAATATACTACTAATTACTATCACTAATTAACAATTTTTGTTCTCGCATTTCACACATTATTCCTGTTTGCGCATACATTTTGCGATATATTTAGTGACATAAAATTGAAAAACTATATAACACAATTAGAATTTATATACTATAAGGCTAATAATAGTTAATTATATTATTATGTACTTTAAATATTTACAAGATTTATTCAGCGATTTTGCTGATTGATTGTGCGTAATCTATTTCGGTTGAGCAAATAATAAATACAAGACAATGAGTTTCAATTGATAGATCACACAACACACATACGTGCAGATTACCAAACATCGAGGAATACTGTTAATTACTAATTAATACTTACGTCCGTCGTTACACTTTCGGCATTCTCGATTAACTCCCGACATTCACTGCGCTCGTGATACATTTTGCGCCAAAATTGATCACGTGATGCGTGACGTACTCGAAAAACTTGTAGGGACGCAACGAGCACTTCACGTCGTTGCACGTCGTGACGTCACGGGACGATCACAAATCTGAAAAATTATATCATAAAAATAATTAATTATTACCTCAATTAATTAGGAGTCATCTCAATGATCCTCGAAATCGTATTACTTTACCTTGATCGAGCAAGAAGCGAGAAACGAGGCATTAAAATGCATCGAAAATTCCAAGGCTCCGACTGACGAGACGACGCCTCGAAAAATGTCAAATAATATTATTATTCGCCAATTCCGCGCTTCTCCATGATCGCTCGTCGTTCAGTTCGACTCCTTCGACACTTGTCACATACGAGACGCACTGTGCAACGTGTAATTAAACAATTGTGTAACGCGAAACGAGGAGCCCTCGTGAAACGTGCCCGTGCCGATTCCGTTCGCGAAACTGTCTGAAGATGCAGAGGACCAAAGGGACGCCAAGACAACTTCACGGCTCGCGAGATTCGAGCGGGAATTCGATCACATTTTCATGAACTGAACAATATATATTAGATGAGTGCCATTCAAAATTTTAGCAAGTAAATAATAAAGAATGATGTATCTGAGAAAGTAAGGGAAGTCGAAATAATATGTTCGAGACGACAATGACAAATGTCAAGCGATGCTATTAATTGCTGAACGACATTATTTGGCATTTTTGGAAGCGTCGTCTCGATCAATCTTGATATTAATTTATGAGATTTATTCGCGACTGAAATAATTAACTTACCTCTTTTCTTTTGCTATGACAACCGCGACACGGCACATGACACATCGACGACAGCTTGCATGTAAACATACGGCATTCATCAAAATAATGACAGAGACGCCGGCGTCTCGCTGTCATAAAAATAAAATCTATTATTCTCGTATATATTCGTATATGTATAAAAATTAAAATATTGTCGCTGATATGCTTTAACGTAATTAATACTTGTATTAATTATTATCGAAAACATTAGATGAGACGCTCAATTGATGTTGGTAGTCCTGCAACTTTATACCTGCAGTCTATATACTTCATGTACAGTCTATGGCGATAAAGTTTATTGTATATAGCGACTATATGAGTGATTATTTATGACCAATCAGATTTTTCGTTTTTAATTACGTATAGAAATTAAAGATTAAAGTTTAATTATTGAATAGAAAAAATATTAGCTTCTTTCTTTTATTAATCGAAGTCGAAAATTTTTATCCTTTATTTTCAATTATCGCGTGCGATACGGGCTTTAAGGAAAAGCGATCAAATGCTCTGATTGGCTGTCGCGTATGTATGACGTATGTATAAACTATTAATTCAATGTTCGCCTTTATGTGCATTGTTTTCACTCTACGAGAAAAAAAATTTTATATATAATTATATATAAATAATTGTATAATTATACATATAATCGTAAAATTAAATGTGACATATGTCTATTTTTATACATAATTATATAAATTTCCCCAACAACACACATATCCCGAAGACGTTCAGAGAGCATCCTGACCCAGCAAACACCGATATATAATTGTTACATTGCTATAATAAAACGGAATATAATAGGTAATATAACGTGAACGTTACATGTAACATCCATGTTAGTTGTAATTTCCCACTCATAGATGTAACATTTTAATATAACATATATTACATTGTAGTTATATTGTAATTATATACCAAATAGCACATTGATGTATTGATAAGTCAGTGCTATCTTGGGATATAATGACAATATAACTACAATGTAATATATGTAATATTAAAAATGTTACATCTATGAGTGGGAAATTACAACTAACATATACGTTACATGTAACATGCTTAAGTATATAACATTTATATATTGTGTTTGCTGGGGAGGATGTTCCTCTGAATATATTTTGGATATGTTGTGCTATTACGGTTATATATATAAATTATGAAAATTCATATATAATTATGTTAAATTATATATGAAACGTATATTTATATATAAAGAAATATTTATTATATACATATATATCGGATGTTAAAATTTGCTTACGTTTAGTGCCATTCGATAAAGAATGGAAATCTAAGAATAAATGTCTAATATAATTTTTCAATACAATTAATAGTTTAACCACAATTAATTATTTCAATCAATCAATTTTTAGACATAATGTAAAAAATCTTATGAATTATTCAAATCTCGGTAACATTACCTTAATACATTTATATGCACAGAATTGACAATTGAATATTTTACAAGATATTTTACATTTTATGTCTAAAAATTAACTGATTACAATAATTAATTACGGCGAAAGTATTTATTGTATTGAAAAATAGTATTAGACATTTTTTCTTAGATTGCCATTCTGTGTCGAATGGCATATGCGACACTTTTTTAATACCCTGTATATACATTTATATAATTGTATATAAAATCACTTTTATCTAATTATGTATGAAAATATTTTAAATATAATTTTGCGATTATATATATAATTTTATATATTTCTATATAATTTTATATTGTTATATAATAGAACATTTTTTCCCTGGTCGCGTTTCATATTTACTTGAGATTTTCTTGTATGTCGGGTTTGTAGTCGCGACGAAAGAATTTCAGTCGCGAATGACTGTCAAAGTGTAGGGAGAGCCTAAATTAAGATACACATTAAGTAATTAACAAGTAATTAAGTGACATTCTTGGATACAATGATCAATTTTTATTATTTCCTCATTTTTTTTATGTCACGGTTGATATCGCGAATAGAGAGAGAGGGCAAACTACGTCGACCAATCAGGTAATCTCTCGGCTCCCTCGATCGATCAATCAAATTGCTGTTTTTCGCAATACATAAATAATTTTCGCGGTTGGCATCACTTCGGTGACGTCATCGTGAAGAAGCACAAAATTGCGCCTTTTTTCCATTCCGAAGATGGCGGTCGCGAGTGAGTCGTGCTCCCGCGTCTTGTCTGGATTTTGTGCGCGAATAATACGAATAATCGGGAGTGCAAGTCCGGGAGTGTCGTGTTTCGACGCGATGGGCCGAGTAAATTCTCGAAGAGCATCCGGGCGTCGACGGGTGTCTGGGAGTCTCGCGAATTCACGGAATTAGCAAGCTGCGTGGCGGAGGGTTGTAGGAAGGAGGGAAGGTACTATTGAGATATCGTTTTTGACTACATTTCGATTATATCTTGACGTACACGGAGCTTCGGGAGTACTCCAGCGTCTCCAGGAGTGCCCGAGTATCGGTAAAAGTGTTCGAAAAGCGCGAGTTCTTCGAAATCGGCGGGTCAAATTGTGGAGAAGTTGGCGCCTGTTGCTTGAGAGATTGGTACCGAGACTATCCGCGTAACGGCGCGCAAGAGCGTCTCTCCGCCATGACACTTTCCGCTCACTTCACGAAGTCACGTAATGACGCGGCGCGCCGGGAGATGTCGCGACTTAACCTAATTGTAAGGGCATTAATATTCGGACGCTCGCTTTCCCGGAATAGTCGCGAGTAATCTTCCGTTTTTTTTTCGTATTCGTTCATTTCGAAGTGCATCGGTGTGTAGTGAAGTGCGATAAGTTATTGCAAATATAAAATAGAAAAAACAGTGCAATGATTAGTGTAAGTGTCAAACCATATGGGATTAGCAGAGCAGCAGTGGATTAAGGCGGATATATTAAAGCAGAGAGGTTAGATAAATTGACTCAACGCAATGTGAGTTTATTTTTTTGTTTGTTACATTAGGAAAAATAATACTAACGTAAGGAAAAATAAAACTAATATTATGAAAAATAAAACATTAGGATAACTAACTTTAGGATTTTTAAAATTCTTTTTTATACGCAAGAACAATATTTTTTTTTGCTGTCAGTTTTCGATAGGTGTTTTATATTCAATATCTTTTAATTGAGAATTATTAACCATATAATTAATTCTTATGGTTATTAAAAAATATTCAATATAAAACATAGTTTATATTTATGGTTTATCTTCTCAATATATTATGGTTCATATTCTTCAGAGTTTCGCATTTTTGTGTTGGGTGGGATTATAATTCGCCGTTAAATTAAAATATAATAATTAAAAATATTAATTACTTCATTTATGATAAATAACAGAAATTTGCTTGACAATTTGTTTCCAAACCTTTGTTAAAGATTATTAAATATGATTTATAATTTTATGCTTTATATATGCTTTATATTTATACACATTATCATAAGACATACTTATATTAATAAATTATATTAATATAATATATAATAGAAAAGAATATAAATCTGTATTTCTCAATAGCGTTTTTTTTAAATAGAAACATATAAATATATGATTTTGAACATTTTTTCTTTTATAAAAATTTAACGTTTAAATTAAATAGTTTTCTTTTTTTTCAAACATTACTTTTAATATACACTTAATGTATATTTATATTTAAAATTTTATAATTTTTTACACGTTTTCAAATATAGATTCGCAACTATCGTATAATATTTTGACAGAATATCGATGTAGTTTATAAATAAAAATATTAAAAGTATAATATTCTTTCTTGTATTATATTATTTTCTTTCATCAAATATACCATATCGTATATTACAAGACATCGCATCGAAACAAACAACTCCGATGCAGAATTATATATTTATTTATTTCTGTCATAAAAAGAGCTATTGATATAATTTTGTATTTTTTTCGAGATTTTAAATATTATTAAATTTTTCAATTTAATGTGAGAATATTTTGAAAAAATTTCAAATTAAATTCTAATATTATGTATTACATCGCACATCGGGAGAAAATTTTTCTGCAACTCTGGAAATCCGACCATGTCGTCACAGAGTTGTATCTTGTATTTTTCTCATACTGGCCCGACTTCCATTTCGACTACCAACTTCGAGAGAAAAGTGTTGACTTCGCGGTTGTCGTCTAGATGTGTCGAAAATCGTAAACATTGCATGTAAGCCTTTCTTTCCCAATGGTAACACATGCTACGTGCAATGTATTTTGCGCAGAGTAAATATGAAGCAATCGATGATAACATGGAAACTCGAAAGTGCTCGTATTTTTCTACAAATGACGTTACAGAAACATATTATTTAGAAAAATTTTATATACAAAAAGTTTGTGTGAGAAATTTCTGTTATTTTTCACCGATTCTTCTCCGACGCGAATAAAAGTATTCAGAGTCACAAATTTTATACAAAAAAAAAAAAACGAAAAATTCAGAAATTCAGATTCGAGGAATCGTTAATATTTAACAAATCTATTTGCGACCCTTCATTAAAACTTATGCCAACTCTGTAATGTTTAAATTGCAGTTGAAAATTAACGTGAGATACAAGAATCGCATTAACGTCGATTTAAGTATAGCAAAGTGCATCCATATTGCTCCGTATAAACGAAAGAATTTAATGGGAAGCGTTAAATCGCAATTATGCAAAACCGTATTACACCGTCGGATGTTAAAGGGAAAACGGAATGTACAGCCGTGAATTTCCAAGCACGACTCCTGGCGCAAGTAGTTCGACTTTAAGCTAACGGATTATATTAGTCTAGCCACTCTCTCTCTCTCTCACTCTCTCTCTCTCTCTTTCTCCCTTTGCGCGCAGAATAAAAAGCTGCACGAGGAACATGAAACATTAACATGGAAAAGATAGGGAAATGCATTTCGTGCACGTAGAGCGCTCGAGAAACGAGCTAATATCAGTGATTTTAACATTCATGTATGTGAGAATTAAATCGTTAATACGATTTTCACAAGCATCAATATATTCTCAAACATTATGAACTTTTGATTTAAGTTTCGTTATATTACAAAGATATTATAAAGAAAATTCACGTCAATATCTTCGACTCGAGATTTAATTTATAGATTATTTCACGCGATTTTTATTCCCAAGATTTAATACTTTAAGTTACAATTTATATTTGTCCAAAGTTACGTGTACACAGTTATTTTACTTTAATTAATAATCGAATATTGTTGAAACTATGGATGTAACAAGAAAAGATTTCATATACAAAAGTTAGAAAGTTTCGAGAGGAAAAAGTCGATAATCTTGAGAAACAACTATACATATATATATGTTTTCTTTATACCAATTAATTCCTCTTATTATTTTGTGTATAAAAATATTGAGATAAGATTAAAAATTTTCATTGAAAAGTGAATATTTTACAACATATTTTATATAAAATTATATCAAATTAAATATACCAAATATCTTGTAAACTAATCACTTTTTGTCCATCTTATTCTTATATTTTATACCAAATATTATGAGGCATAAAAAATAAAATAAATAAAATAAGTAAAAATAAATAAATAAAATAAAAAACTAGAATGATTCCATTTAAAAACTAGATCGACTTAAAAATAATATTAGAAGAGATAGTCAAAATTATCAAGATACAATTTTTTTTCGAAATTTTCACTTGGTATGAAAAATTTTATCGTAACAGTTTCAGCGATGTTCGACTATATTTATACAAATAAAACATTCTGTATACGTATAGATTTGTTAAGCAAACAACAAGTTTGACGAAGGTATATCCTAACATTTTCTTTCTGCAAACGTTTATTTTCAACAGATGTGAAAACGGTCCAGGTTGACAGACAACGTTAAATTCGAGTTTGCTGCAAACAGTAACATCGCTCTTGCACGCGCGATCGAGGTTATTTCTTCGTGTGCACGTTTCAGGCACGAGCGTGACAGTAGGTATCATCCCAGTAGCGAGTGTTAAATTACAATTATGCTAAACCGAGCCGAGAACTTCGTGCCATTTTCGGGGGCGCGAACGTGCATATTATATGGTCGGTACATGCTCGTTAACAATACGGCGTGCAATTAACAATACGGTCAAAATCATTGTAAAATTCGGCCCGTGTTCTCTGCCGCGAACAAACGGCCACTTGTTTTACACATACACATATAATGCTGTCTGTAATTAATCGCATATCGCGAACGATAATTAACAGCAAGATATAGATGAATCTCAATGAATACGCGCGTGGTTTTGACACAAAACAGCTGATCGATACACATTGAGAATATCTCTGTTTTGCTTCGAGATATACCGATATATTTATGCTTGTGAAAAATCTGTAAATATCATAAATTACCTTCTTTTTTTGTGTTTTTAAAGAAAAGACTTCTTTTTGTATTTTTGCACAAAGTATTTTATAGTTTAATGAGATGAAGATAGATTTATATAGTAGTTGTGTGAATTAGAGGATCTCATAATTTTAATATTATAAAAACATTTAAAACATTTTTTAAATATATTTAAATATATATAATAATATTTAAAAAATTAAGAGCCTCTTACGAGCTGAGTTGAAAAGAGAACTTTGTTAGATAACAGAAATTTTATTTGAAATTCTGTAACTGCTGTTATCTATTATATAATATGCGAAAATAATAATGTCCACTCCATAACACATGGAAAGAAAGTTTTTTGCACAACAGATGTAACAAAAACGAGAAGATGTTGCAGCCTCCGTCAAAGGCTTCCAGCCTGCTTTTTCAACTTTGACGAACATCAAAGGGATGTTCGCGAAAGTGCAAGATTGTTTTCCAGAAAGATAACAAACGCGCGTGGAGAAGAGACGTCCTCTCTGATCTTCGTTCGCATTTACGGTGATTATTTTTGTTTGTTCTGTGACCCGCTAACACACAGAGAGAGCGCCTGATATTTTTCCGCGGTTTTAAATGGTGGCTTTAGCGACCCCGACGTTTTCTGCGCGCTCACTCGCGAGGCCAGAAAAACTGATAGCGTTTTACGCCCGTTGCATTCGCGGTCCGCACAGCTTCCTCGGACGTTTCTTGGGTTCCCGGAGGTTAAAGGGGCTGCACATGCGGAGCCCTAGGTAGACGCATACCTCTCTAGGCACCGACGGAGCCGAATTACATCGCAACTTCAAGCTTGTTGCCGTGTTTTTCTTCGAATGCACGCTTCAAACGGTAAACGTTAAATTGCATTTGCAGTTTCGGCACCGCACTCCGTTGCTCGACTAAACGCGAACGTTCATCTCTTTTCCGAGGAATAGAGGTAGGAGAGAGAAGGAAAAGGTTAACGCGAGTTTCTTGCTCCTTGGCATGAAATGTTGCGGAATGCGCTCGGCGTACGAGTGCAATCAATAACGTCCGCGAGTATCTCTCTCTTTGAGCTTTTATAATATCCCGCCCTCCCAATCCTCGGGTCCTTTATACCCTCGGTGCTTTATCTTTCTAGGATTGCCAAGTGCTTGCCGTTCTTTCTCTTTATGTCAATGATAATTTCTATGAACAAGTTACGTTGGTTATTCATATACGAAAAAGAGTCTCGCAATCTTCACTCTTTCATTTTCAAATAGGAAAATTAAGTATCAAATTCAATTTACAACAAAATTTATTTTAAATATTATTATATTTAAAAATATTAAAAAATTTGAGTATTGTGATAATTAGAAAAAAGAAAGAAAGTGTTAGATATATTAAAAATATAAAGTACTGTGAAGAATGTAATTCATTATATTTTTTAATATATAGAAGAATATAATAAAAAAAATCTATTTTTATATATTTATATACTTTTATTTGTACTATTTTCTCTTTTTTTAGAAAATGATACATTTTCTCTTTCTGTTTCTTTCAATAAAATTAAAATTAATTATAAACTATAAGATGGTTCACGAAGCTAATTTTTATTGTATGGACACAATTTTATAATTCTTCAAATACTTTGGCAACATATTATAATATGAAATGTTGTCGAAAATTTGTACGAAAATATTTTCTACCTTAATTAAATTGGTACGTCATATTTATAAAGTATCATATTTAACGAGAGCATTTTTCACTGATGAAGTTTCCGGATAATTAAACAGAGCTGTAATTATCCCGGGCATCTGAGCTTGAACTCGCGTAATCCATCCTAGCGAACTGGCGATGGACGATTCATCGTGCACGATCTCAATGTTCGCTAATTATCCATAGCGGACGAGAGTTGTCGCGTTGCGTTTCGAAAAAAAAAAAGATAAATAACACAAAAACGAGGATAATCCGCGAATACGTGGAAAAAAAGAGCGAGCGACGCAAAGAGAACATCCTGGGTTCAGTTTCAATATTCGCTATATACAGAACAATGCGGGAGCCTCGCGGAATTCCTCGTTCATATTTATCTCCCTCCGTCGGTTTTTATTTTCCATTCAATCCAAAACCGCCTATTGCTGGCATTCCACCGCTCTGGCAAGAAAGTAAATGAATAAGTTAAGTGCTCTGAATGCCTCATCCACGAGCAAAAAGTATTGTAGCTTTTTCCATTATATTATTCCAATACATAAGTAGCGAAATTTAAAAAATATATATAATTTGTAAACTACCGACTGATTAAAAATTCGAATGTTTATAATTGTAATATGATTTGGTTCATATTTAGTTAACATTTCGCGCCCAAATCTTCGTTACAGTTTTTTAAATATGATTTATATTCTTTATATGGTTTATACACGTGCTTTATATTATTTTTCTGATAGAAAAGTCTATCAGTTGCCGTCAATTTGCATTGAGACGAATATTAGTTTTCAACGATTAAATAAAAAAGTTTTATTACTGAAATAAAAAAATATTAATTAAAAATCAATCATCTCTGTGTCGCAAATTTAATCAAAATTTGCTATAGAATTATTTTTAACTATATCTTTTTTAAATGATTTGTCTTTTATTCTCAATTTCTTCTTCAACGTTATATTTTTTCGTTCGTCGCTATGTATGACGAAGAAACCAGAGCTTTTTACGAGCTGTGTTGAAAAGAGAACTTTGTTAGATAACAGAAATTTAATTTGAAACTCTGTAACTGCTGTTATCTATTATATGATATGCGAAAATAATAATGTCCACTCCATAACACACATCGAAAGAAAGTTTTTTGCACAACAGATGTAACAAAAACGAGAAGATGTTGCAGCCTCCGTCAAAGGCTTCCAGCCTACTTTTTCAACTTTGACGAACATCAAAGGGATGTTCGCGAAAGTGCAAGATTGTTTTCCAGAAAGATAACAAACGCACGTGGAGAAGAGACGTCCTCTCTGATCTTAGACGCAATTCCGATTCGTGAAAATTTCGAAGAATATTGTTGATCGGTTACGGTGTGACGTCACGAATCGCATAATGGCGGGAAGAGTCGGAATAGTTCGCGTCGTTGTAAAATGTCGCGTGTCGAGTCCGTTCAGACTTTCCGTCTATCGAGAAACGTATTGTTTTCCGTATTACTTTCACGACGTACGATCAGAAATTGTCGAGTGGACTTTATAATTAATAAAGTTTCGCGAAAGTTTCCCTAGCGAAGTTCGGTCGACGAGTCGAGTGCAGTTTGTCCTCTGGTTTTCGAGCAGATGTTGTGTACTGAATAGTTTTAAATATAACCGTGAGAATTAATCATATGGTTATAATACTTCTTATAGTTCATATTCCTTATATGGTTTATATTCCTAATGTAATTAATGTTTTTATGATTCATATTCTTTAGAGTTTCGCATTCTTGTGTTGGGCGGGATTAGAACAATATTTTTTCTTGCTGCCAGTTTTCGAGCAGGTGTTTTAAATACTTGACGAAATTTCCCGACAAAGACAAATATAACATTTCCGCAGGAAAATTTTTGCATCGCGGACTGTCATGTCGCCAGTGCGAATACGTGACGAAGGCAATATAAAAGTTCTTTTTATATATATATATATATATATCGTTTTACATTATCATATATGTAATACAGCCAAACGGATAATCTAGTTTTACTATATAGACTCCATTACTATCTTTATGGAACTATTTTGCAGAGTTTTCTCCATAAAATCCATCTCTGAAAAAATTTTTTTAATAAAAGTTGCGCGTAGAGAAAATACATTAAAACGGGATTTAAACGTAATTTAAATTCTTCATATGGTTTATATGAACCATATTTATTGTTTTGCATTTATTTAAAAAAATTAGGTATTATAAATTTGAAATATTATTTCACGATTTAATCAAAATTTATTTTATTATCGAGGAATAATTTTTGTGTTTGACACTTTGTTACCGTCCTGAACAGAATACGGAAAAAACTTTCTTCGACTATAAATCTATATTTTATATTTCATATCTGGATATTTCTGACTCTTTCCGTGATATGGTCCAAGTTTTGCGGCATATCGTATGGAATTATGTTGCATGACACATGGATGCATATAGACATGTGTCGTTTGTATATGCACGCAAGGTAAAATACGAAGAAAATTGGATTTTGTTTTATATCTGTAGGGCAATTTCTCCAAGAGATATTTGATAGTTTTTAGCGTAATTCTGATTCACAGAAACTTTACTGCATTTTCCACAATTTTGTTCTATAAATTGTATATGATGAGATTAGTTTTATTTATTAATAATTCTCAAATCTTCATTAAAGATTTGTAAACATGGGTTATATTCTTCATATATGATTTATATGCTTTTTTATATAGAATGAACATACAAATTTTATTTTTCTATAGTTCATATTCTTCACATGGTTTATATTCTTTGGAGTTCGTACTCTTTATATTTATAATATATTTAATAAATATATATTTTTAAATTTTAAGTATTATTAAATTTTCCGATTTAACGTGCGAGAACACGTTTCAATAATCTCAAATTAAATTTTGAATTTTTAGTCGAGAAATACTATTTGCTTCGTCTGACTGTGCAAAATCACTCAATTTGTAGTCGGAAGATTGTAAAAGGAATTGATGTTGGCGCACCGCATCGAATCAATCATGAATTTATTAGAAATAAGTAGGATCGAGGCTTACACAGAGATTGCAACTTACGTGCTCTTTCGACCTTCCGCAGAGAGGAAAAGTCAATAAAGTTCACAACTTTTCCGACAGATGCTCATGAAAATCTTCAAAAGCGATGCAAGAGGCAAATGGAAATATGCTTTCAACGCGCGAATAAGAGTAACTCGAGTTCCAAAGCAGGATTTCTTTTTTTTATACAACTATGTAATCTTCGCGATGTGCAGAGCGAGATATAAATCGCTGATCAAACACGGTTATAATTTCACCGATGCGTGTATTTTGTGTTTAAACAGATCAATTCGATCGTACCAGTTTAATACTATTGTATTTTTTGGTATTTTTAAAGAGATGTATAAATTCATTTCAAAAGTAAGCATTACTAAAATTGATAAAACAAATTCAATTTCCTGAAATTGGCAACAGACACGCATTTACATTAATTTGCAAGTAAAACGATAAGGTATATAACGTTTTTAAATTTCAAATATAACAATTTTATAAAAATCACTTAAGTTGTTTGGGTACTATTGTAATAATAAATAATTGTTTGCTTATTCAAAATAAATTATAAATATATATTTTATTATTATTAATTTACGGTTATTTAAAATTTAGCCGTTTTTGCTTTGAGAAATTATTTAATAAAATAATAAAATTGCGTTTTTTGTAAATTACGAAATTATTAGCTCAATAAAAAAGCTTTTTTAAATTTTAGTCACTTGATTATATATTTATACATTTATTATCACATCTATACAATTTTTTTCCGGTGGCTTATATTCTTAATATGGTTTATATTTTTATGATTCATATTTATATTGGTTAATAATTGATCAATTTATAACATCACATTAATCTTTATATCTTTTTCTTTCTTTTTCTCGAAAGAGAATTCTAAACACCGATTAAACATTAAAACAATTTCTATATGGCTTTTACTGGAAATATAGCCGTGGGCTTAAGAAAGATATTCATGATGGTGGATGTTATAAAGCCACTTCCTGATAAGCGAAGCTTTCAAAAGAGACAAGAGAGGAAGACGCCCGACGTGGCTCGTTTCTCGATAATTTAGGATTTTAGGAGAACCCGAGCCGAAGGCTGTAAAATAAGGGAGTTACATCGTCGTGGTATTGGATGTAAAAATTCTCGCAAAGAGCTTCATAAGAAACGTCTAATCTCGCGCAACCTTTCAGACCATATATCTTCGCGAACGCAATTTTCTCGGCAACTAATGGCGGAAAGGGGACGAATATCGAATAGGAATCAATCTCATTTACGATGACGCGAACTATATATGTCTTGTGCATTATAATGCAACATTAATGCGATTCGATGCGGCGTGCAACGTATATCGACGTTAAGGACTAATTATCTGCTCTCGAGGTTCTTGGATCTAGCTTTTAATTAACGGAAGTGTGCGAATTGTGTTTGGAGCAACCACTCGGCGCAGTTAGAGTGTTAATTAATTACATTTAATACGAATCGAAGTGTACAAAAAAGTAGAAAAAGTAGTTGCTGTACGATGTTAATGTCGATAAATTGGTGATTCTAAGTTTAAAAATTTATGGACAGTATGAAACGTACATATTTATGTTGAAAAAAATTTATTGAAAATTTTCAAAAAATAAAAAATTTGCTCTTTATAATAAATATTTAAACATTTATTGGAAAAAAATATCGTAATGTATAATAGGAAAAATATTCTAATCATTTTTAATTTGTGTTTTTAAGATGTATTAGATCTTAAAATATTTTTACTTTTTTAAAGAAAGAAAGCATTTGGCAAAATGTGTTTTTCGTTTTTGCATTTATCTAAATATATACGAGAAATGAAAAATAATCTAATATTGAACACGGTTTAATCAGATTGAGTAATAGAAGCGATGTTGCGTTTAAAGGACAATGTAATATAATTATTAAAATAAATTATATATTAATAAATATTATAATTATATTCTTCAGTACTCAACTATTAATTAAGTATGAACCATAAATTATATTAAAAGTATAAACATTTCCCAAATCTTTGTTACAGTTTTTTAAATATGGTTGATATTTTTTATGGTTTATATCAAATTATCAATACAGGACAATACAAATTTTATTCTGCAATGGTTCATATTCTTCATATGGTTTATAATGTTTATATGATTTATATCGAATTATCATTTATAATGTTTATACACCGGAAAAATTGTATTCTAAAGCGCCAAGAGGATCCTCTTAATTTAAGATAATATTCTTATATTTAGAAAAAAATATACTAAAAAATTTAGAGGAATTTCTTAAATTAAGAGGATCCTCTTGGCGCTTAGAATACAATTTTTTCGGTGTATGATTTATATCGAATTATCATAGGACATTCAAATTTTATTAATCTTCTTCCTTATTTAACAATGAACTGTTTTATTTAATGTTGAATAATTGGTCAATTGTCAAATCTTCGTTAAAGATTTTTAAACATGGTTTATATTCTTCATATGATTTATATATAAATATCGAATGGATATACAAATTTTATTTTTCTTCTGGTTCATTCTTCATTATCTGATTGGACGACGCAGTTTGCCCTGTAGCGGTACCTGTACTTTTACAGCGCGTTTGAGTGCGCATCGTAATAGAGAAAATGCTGAGCGCAATTCGGTATTGTTATCTAGGCGAGATATAGCTGTGTGCTGTTGCGATATAGTTTTCGAGAATTCATGAATATCGATTATAGAGAGTCATATATAGGCATATATATACATGCTGAATATTTGAAATATTCGAAGGGTTTGTATTATTAATTAATTTTGATAGAAAATCTAAAAACCATCATATATTATCCGAGATGATTAAATTCCATTAATAAAAATAAAATTAAAAATCTCGCAAATTACAGTAAAATTTGAAATGAAAGTTCTACATATTCCCGGGGAATTGTTTCCCTATTTCCGCGTTATTTCGATGCGGTCCGTCATTGGTGATTTATTGGCACGTGAAATCATTCTTGGAAACTCCGCGGGCGAAATTCCACGCCCGCGTGATTCTACAGTTTACCACGCGAACGCACATTCAACGAATTGGCAGCGTGTTAAGCGATATCGTATTGCGTGTAACATGTTCGCGACGAACAAAAGTACAGCGATCGAAATTCAGAGACGTTCGCGCGAATCTCGTTCTTTCTCTCTCTTTCTCTATGTCCCACCCCAAAATACAGTGCATCGAATGCAGTTAAATTCACCATCGGACCGGAACTTTCGCGGTGAATGGACTACGCTCTTAAAATTTTATTCTACCATCAAACTTGTGACAGAAATTATATGTCCGGTACAAAAAATAAAAAAGACCTCGGCAAAATTATTCTAAATGAATAATGCAAAAGTGTGTACTATTAAAACTTTTACAATGTCGATGGCGCAATATCGAATTGCGATTTTAGAAAGTTGCAAAAAATTATTTTCTCGGATATGAAAAAATCAATTTATATATATAATTATTAAATATAATATATTAAAAAAAAAAAGATTCGTAAAGTCTTTCCGGACGAGTAGAAAATTAGTAGAAACAGAATGCCTCCGTTTGATATTTTTTGCCACTCTTTCTTAAAATAAGAAGCTTGATAAACTAGCTTCAAATCCTTGTTTCATTCTTCCAATCGGTTGCCCAATATACGAGCGATTCATCTCGAAGCGACGATTGTCCAAATAATCCAAATCCACGTTATCGGTGGGCGATCGCCTTAACGCGGAGTAATCTGGGCGGCAATAAACCGTCGGTAGTTTCGCTCGTGACACAACCACAAGCGAACCGCCGGCGAAAACCGCCGAAAGCGATAACAGTGGCGTATCGCGCCATTGTCAGGAAAATCGGAAGGGACACACAAGTGGCGCTAGAAATCAGAATTCAGGGAACGTTCCCTTTGGCCCGGCCTCGATTCGGCCCGACCTGGCCCTTAAGTCGCCCTTACGCCTCCCTGAGCTCGCTACGTCGCCACATTGCACCCGGATAAACACGAGAGGGAGAGAGAGATAGATAGAGATAGAGAGAGAAAGAGAGAGGGATTGTACACCCCCGCTTTGAAACTTTCCCCGGGTAAGTTTGCCAGCCGCCGGGGTCGGCGAACCAGAAGCGAGCCGAGCCAGTCGCCTCTGTGCGGTGGTCAGAGATTGCATCGGACAGAATCGATATCCTGGCGGAAGTGCGCCGCGAGATTGCTGAAACGTCCCTAATTGAACAGCTTACTTGGAAAGTAGATTTGGATCGTTGTGCGTTTTAATTTCAGAAACGTCGTATGATCCGTCATTTTGCTCGAAAAATTCTCCTCTCATATATGACATTATTGTTTTTTTTTTTTATTTAAAAATATTCACACATTTAAAAATATTCGATTCTCTGACGCCAGGATTGAAGATAGAATACTCGAGATATAAACAGATCAATAGTTAGACAATTTATTTATATGTGTGTAGGTATATAGAATAACTTTGTTATTTTAAATATGAAATATTTTATAAATGCTAATTATTTTTATAATCGAGTTCATTTATAATTTTAAATTATTCAATATGTGAATTTTTCATATTTCTCAGTCCAGATTTGAAAATGCTATAACAAATTTTTATAATCGACATGGTCATTGTTTCGCGGAAACAGTTTTTAAATTAAATTTTTAATTAAGAAATTTTGAGAAGACGATTATTTTAAAAAATGATTATTTCATAAAAAAGTTTTTCATTTTAATGATTCATTTTAATTCTTCATATGAATTGTTGGAATCTTGTTGTGTAAATTATATATGATGAGATTAGTTTTATTTATTAATAATTCTCAAATCTTCATTAAAGATTTGTAAACATGGTTTATATTCTTTATATATGATTTATATGCTTTTTTATATAGAATGAACATACAAATTTTATTTTTCTATGGTTCATACTTATATTCTTCATTACATCTGACCGACGCAATTTGCTCTCTTTCTCTTATATATATTTTCCGAATAAAAATATTCTAATATACATTTCTATAAGACTGTTTTAATTAAATATACTGCATTCGAGAGAAATAAATCAAACTATGGCATTTATAAATCTAACATTTGTGTTTTAAATGCATAAAGTGTCGATAAGTTTCCCGATCGCGATGACGCCAATTCGGCGAGAGAGCGAAGATATTTCCCGTTATTAATTATTTTCGAGTGCAGAAAAGTTTGGCGACGCGCTCATTTATCTTACAGCTATCGTCTGTCCGCGTATCCTGCGAAAACGGAAGCTGTCGGTCGAAAATGTTATAAATCTTGGTTATTAACGGAATGACCGATATGGTCAACTCGACTCCGGCGAATATCGCGATTGCTTAAACGAGATTTCACTCTCTGCACCGACTTATCTGCGCCGACATATAATGGTCTTGCAAAGTAAAAGAAGCAGTTCCTGCTTCTTTTATAGGAGATCCGTGCAATCTCGCTTCGAGCTCCGTTTTTCCCTTAAGTAGGTTTTTAACGTCATTCGCAGGACGATGCGACGATGACGGGAGAGACGCACAGGCGCGTTGAAGAAAGTAAAATTACTCCTGCTTATACAAACGCGGCAGGAAATAAGCGATATTTTGTAGACGGCGCGACGCAATATATTAACTCCTCGTATAATTTTCATAGAACATGTTGATGTAGACGTGACTTTGCAAAGTTAATATATATATAATAAAATAACTTGTTCAAATTGTAAGTGTAAAGAATATGAACTATGTTACGGTTACAGTTCTTTAAATATCTTCGTTACAGTTTTTTAAATATGGTTTATATTTTCCACATAAGATATATCAATTTTATTTTGCAATAGTTCATATTTTTTCACATGGTTCATATTCTTTACACCTACAATTTGAATAATTTATTTTATTTAAATGCTTGACTTTTCTCTGCGTTGAAAAAAAAATTGTTAATTTGATTAAATACATTTAGTTTTTGTTATCATTTCTTTGAAATATATTCTGCATTTCCTTTCACGTCAGTCTATGCTCAGCTAATCCTTTCTAAGTTAGATCAGATGTGCCATAAATTTGTTACTAACGCAACTGGTTCCTAGTTCGATCCTAACCAAATCTTGGCTAACACTCAATTTCTCGCGCAACTCTAATCGACGCCGAATCGCAGTCTCAGACTAAATCTAATATCGATCAAGTTCAAACTTCGTCTAAATCGTCTGAAATTTCATGGCATATTAGCCCAAATTAACGTCTAGTTCATGTAAAGCGAGCCTGCTTTATAATGCAAATTTGGTGTTTCTTTTCTAGATTTTACACAGTCGTAAACTATTTTAATAGAAAATCCAATTTGAATCCGATTATTTGCTGACATAACACAAAATTTAGGTTAATTCCATCGTAAGCGGGAATAATTTTGCCGCAAGGTAATCTTCAGCTCAGCAAATCAGAAATTATTGAAATTGTTATTCTTTATGCGCGCGCAGCAAAATGAAAATTTCATTAGAAAATACGCGATATAACTATTACATCGCTTATGTCATTTTTATCAATTTTTTTATCAACTTCAAGTCTTGCCTTACAGAAAATTAAATGTTATTTTCATGCATAATTTTTGAATTACTAAGTTTTATTTTGATATTTTTTTGTACATTAAATGTCTTGATAAAATTAAATCTTACTTCGAAATATTACAAATATGTTGTAAGCGTAAGATTTTACAGTTTTGTATGCCGTTATATTTTCGTTTTCCTTTTTCCAAATTTTGATTGATACATATACAATAAAGTAAAAAAAATTCTTACGTATCGGTGTATGGGAAAAACAATTTCGTTTGTAAAGATTAGTTGCCCTAAACGGCTGATAGTGATTTACGATTTCATGCAATATGGCTTTTCTGTTGATACGTTTGATCTATATCACACGTATCCAATTTTGCGAGAATCCCAACCGCTATTTTTTCAACAGTTCGGATGGTCTGGGCGTGATCAATTATCTCTAGATATAATTTTATATTCGTCGGTAGAGATAATAGGATCATTGATATAATTTATACCGAGTTATCGTAGGATATACAAATTATATTTTTCAATAGTTTATATTCTTTATACGATTTTTATTCTTATGATTCTTTGATTAACAATTGGCTCCCAAATCTTTGTTAAAGTCTTTTAAATATGATTTGTATTTTTCATATGATTTATAGGTATGCTTTATATCGAATGAACAAACACATTTTATTTTTCCATGGTTTATATTCTTCGCATGATTTATACATGTGTTTTATATTATTTTTCTGGTAGAAAAATATAGCTTGTGCCGTCAAATTGCATTGCGACAAATATTAGTCTTTACTTAAATAAAAAAAAGTATTAATTAAAAATCGATCATGTTTATTGCAAGTTTAATCAAAATTTGCTATACAATTGTTAAATACATCTCTTTTTAATTGTCTTTTGTTCATATTCTTTAAGTAACATTTATTGTTGTAACACATGTACGATTAACAAAAACATTCAATCGTTTAAAAACAGTTGATCTCTCTCTCTCTCTCTCTCTCACATTTTTTACTTTCCTACAAATCCGAAGCTGCGGATATCGTTGTTGCAGATGGTGTACGGAATGTATGATTGAACATGCAGTTCGATCTTTTTCGAATGCATTCGGCACGAATGCGTTTCTTATTAGATATACAGAAAAAGATGGAACCGGTGTACAACTGGTGAGAGAGATACGGGTTCGAATATTCCATAATCTCGCATTAATACCGAAGGTGTGTTTCATCGAGCTCGGGGTACGGCTAAATAATTCGCACCAGGCGAACGCAAGAAAAATCGTACGCAGGTAACCAGTAATAAATTTTATATATTACAAAATTATATTGCATTCTTCGAAAAATATTGTTGATCGATAAATACTTTCCCCGTGATATATATTGGTTTACAATCTTCATATAATTAATATTCTTATGGTTCATATTTTTTTAGTATATTTCTTGATACTTATTTGGCAGTGTCGAACTAAATTTAATTTTCTATTAAATTAAAATATAATAAAATATTAATTACTTATAATGAATAATCGAAATTATCTGGAAAACACAATTGGTTCCCAAACTTTTGTATATTGTATATACATTATAAATTATTACACGATAAATAATAAACCGTAGCAGCAGTATATTTATATTTAGGTTCATGGGTGGTTCTCTCTCTGAGAGTATGTCAACCATGAAAAAATTATCGTATAAATAAACGATATTGCAGCGGAAAAAACTCACACCTCTCTAGCTTGATGTAATAAATCCGTATTTAAAGATATATGACTTATATGTATAGCTGATATTTTTTCACGTTAGAAAATCTTGCATTCAAAATCATGTAAATTCATTACAGTCATATTTCACGAGTGTCATCGTTTTCGAAACATTTGTTTAGAAAAAATTTTTGGAATGCAAGAAAAGATTAATCGTCAGCTGAAAAAGATTAATTACCAAAGAGAGATTGAAAGTAACGTGTTTGTTGTTTTTGAAATCGTGACTGAAATGGCCGAGATATGAAAGGGGCAAACACACACACTCTGCTTCCGCGCATTTGATAAATTCGAGTAAATAATGGGTTGTAGAAGAATAATATTTATATTCATGTGAAATGCGTGCAGACCATACGAAATTACAGTATAAAATAGTAAAGAGGTAGAATGTTCAGCTTATCGCTCGCCGGCAGCAAGAAAAAAAAAGTCATGTTACCTGGAATTTTTATAAATTAACGGATTCGGTCGCGCAGAAGTTATAAAATGTATTAATTGCATTATGTATTTTCTACCTTTACTTTTGTAATCTATTTCTCACTTCTCCAAGAGAGAATAGAATTTTCTCTAATTTATATTCATTGCTGTGTTTTACGGTGCTGCGAAACTTCTTTTATTATTTTCGTGACGATGAATGATTCGGATTTGAGTACCAGTTTTTGCGTTTTACAAAAGAATTATCGAGTCGCAGCGACAATCGATATATCGGTGACTTTAATATCATCCACGAATACGTGTGCGAGAGCACATCCCCTGGGAAATTTGTGTAGGCACCTTCAGCCAACGGAGGCTCTTTGGGATTTTTTCACAGAGCATGTGATTTGCATTATCGGACCTTTATGGTGTGAAGTTTCGTGCATTAACATGATTACGATGTCCGAGCCAATACGCGTCTTGCATTAGTTGATTGCATGACAGTACCACTAGCTCGAAAAGGAGAATCGATAATATTAGAATCCTTAAACTGATTAACTAATATTCTTACACGTATATTTAAAATAATTATGAACGATAATTGCCAGTGTATGAGAGAGAGGATAATAATGTAAAGATTATTAAATATGGTTCATATTTTTATATATTCTTAATAATTAATAATTGGTGAAAATGCGTTTAGTTCGTGATCGTTTCTCAAGTTGAAATATTTAAATATTAATCACATATGTCATATAATCTTTATTATTTTACTCCAAAATTATTTTCCATTTTATTGCCATTTCTATTTTGATTAAGAAGATAAAAGTACTTCTAAAGTGCGATAGCGTATAAAGGAAGTGAAGCGAAACGTTATACACGTTTCGGATTACTGCATAGGATAAATCAAAATTCCCATTACAAACTTTGAGAGATTGTTTGAGAGACCAAGAACAACAAAAGTTTCTGTAAACATCGGATCGGAAATGTTTCCTCCTGGATTATTTGTAGCAGATTCTGTATATTATAAGATTGTTAAGGTTGACCGCGTTTAGCATGTCGGATAGGTTTATACTGGATCGTTTTGCTTCTAATATCTCGAATACATGAGAAATTCAGATTTTAAAAGGGGGAAGGAATCATCTTCCACCTCTTATGGTGATGGAAAATAATGTAAAAATTACTATTATATATCATCTCATTTTTACACACTTCTAATTTTTTTTACTTTTATTCGAGACACAAGTTATGTTAAAATTAAGAAAATGTTTGTGTAGCAAAAAAAATTACACATTCTAATGGTACGTGTGTTGACTCATAATATATTTATTTCGCAAATGCAAGTGCGCGCATAAACATAAAGCAGATTATAATTCAGGATTTCGTCGTTTCCTTAAAAAAAAAAAAAAAAAAAATTCACATGGAAATTGCAGGTTTTTGTGAACGCGGTACAGAGCAGAGAAATATGATTCAATATACAGAAAATTCAATTTTCAGAATTCTTAAGTTGCGCTCGTTGGCGAACACTTTTTAAAGGTTGAAAGATAGAAAAGAGAGATATGCATTTTATTCCGTTCTTGTTCTCTCACATTTTTATTCTGTTACGTTGGACGATTCTGATATCAAAGATACTGATGGGTATAAAAAAACTTCGTTGCAAGACGCCTTTACGAGAATAACAGAAATTTCATTTTTTTTTTGTCAAAGTTTACTTTAGATATAAACCCTTCAAAATTGAATTCAGAAATGTTACTCATTTGTTTTGTCGTTATACATATATATAATAATTAATAATATTTGTACTATACATTTGCCATGCTGCAGAGATAAAATTGCCTTTTATGAAAAATCGATAACACTTACGTTGGAATAATATTTTCACAAGTAGTATTTTGGCTACGATAATATTTAAACGTGATTTATATTCTTCATTTGGATAAAATAAAGAACTTTTTCTTTTAATGAAAAAGACTTTTCAATAATCCCTTTCTTTAAAAAATTATTAAATGAAATTAATCTCATCATCTTTTATAATCATACGGTAAAATTTGTTACACAGTTAATATAACACGGCAATTTCGTTTTATTACGGTTTATATTGGTTTATATTCTTTATAATGGTTTATATTCTTATGGTTCATGTTCATATTGTTTATTATATAATTAGTCAATTTTATTTAATTGTTGAAGATATTTATTGAATAAATGCTAACAATAAGTGACGATTAATGGGAGACTGCTTCCAGAAAAATAAAATAAAACACAAATTATTGCGCCGTATTCCTTTTCGCGACTTCGCACGAAATGAGATTTACAAGGGACTTAATGGACTGGCGAACGACAATTGGATTTTGCCTACCAACATCGTAGATGTAGACTCTCCATCTCGAAATGTCACTGATTTCAACTTGGAGTTTCATGCGTTTCTCGCATAATGCCCGTCTATGTCCGCGAGAAATCAAGAGATCGTAGGCTGCCGAACTGTGTGTACGTACGTGTATGTACGAGAAAGAGACGAAAGCATTCCCCTAGAAAATTATATGTGTGCGTGTAAGCGAAACGTCAATATGCAAATTGTTACTTTGACAGGATATTGACACATCTCACTACCGTGAGATAACGCGATGCGAGGCATCGTTATACACGCACACACACACAGTAAGTAAGATTCTCGTAACTATGACGCACCTCGCTGTCTGTTCTTCGTATACAGGCATTTTCAATTCATATGTTTTTCCAACTGACAGAGAAAATGTGCCTTTATTTCGCGAAGGGATGCAAATTTTTCATATTCTTTATATGATTTATATATTCTTGTGATTCATATTTTTCATATGATTTACATCCAATTTTATCAGAACATACAAATTTTATTTTTCAATGGTTTATCTGATTTATATCTATTTTTATAATTCATATTCTTTAGTTAACACAATTGGCTCCTACATCTGTGTTAAAAACTTTTAAATATGATTTATATTCTTTCATATGATTTGTATGATTTATATCGAGTTATCATAGGACATAAAAATTATATTCTTCAATGTTTATATTCTTTATATGGTTTTTATTCTTATGATTCTTTGGTTAACAATTGGGGGAATGCTTTCGTCTCATTTTCGTACATACACACAATTTGACAGTTTACGATCTCTTGATTTCTCACATGGACTTTTATAATTATATGGTAAAAATTGTTAATTATATTTTTCGGTTTTTATTCTTATAATTCATATTATGATTCTTTGGTTAACAATTGACTCTCACATCTTTGTTAAAGTCTTTTAAATATGGTTTGTATTCTTCATATATATTTTATATGATGTACATCGAATTATCATGGGACATACTTTTACCAGAAAGTCTGAAATATCTTGAGAGCACATTTCCTCTAAGATTTGGTAAAGCAAAATGTATATTTGTCGAAATTCTGATGTCTACATCTCTTTTCATAAAATACGTGTTGAAAAAGTTTCGCGCTGCTTTGGTTAAAAAAAAATTAAAATTATAGACTGCAATCGCCGAATATATATATACATATATATATATATATACATTGTAATCTAATGATTGACGATTCAGAGTTAAGTCTATCATATCATCATCCTTGATTGTTCTCAGCTATTTTGCTGTCATGTTTCACGTTTAGTGAAATGACGTTTGCTTGCAACTGTCATTTGCATTACGTTTCCCTGTCGGACACGCGCGAGATATCGCAAGCAGTCAAAGATTAGATAATGACTAGATGCGTCACTCAGATTCTCATTTGCCTTAATTGTAATAACGAGTAATTTACGCAGTATAATTATATTTACTTTTAATATTCATGTATCTTAATAACACAATTTTATAACAAATAAAGTACTTTTTAATTATATAAATTAAAACATTTTATCTTCAGCGAGATAGTTATTTATATTTTTACAATTTTTTAATTACTTATGAATAATAAAATTTATTAATGATAAATATTACTGATAAATTGAAAAATATTATACTGATATTAATGATAAATAATACAGAATTTACACACACACACACATATATTTCTACATTTTCTACAGAAAAAATCATTTTTGTCAGATACTTGTTTTTCACATAACATATATTTAAATATAAATAATAATTTTATGTATCGGCGAAAGAAAAATCTATTTCCACAAAGTGCTCAAAGATGTCAATGCCACGCAAATCGTATCGCTAGACGTAACCGGTATATGTAATCAGTATTATGCGTGCAGATAGCTTTAATGGACGAGCGGCTCTTGTAAAGTAATCGTAGCCGAAGGGATTGCGGCCTCTATCGATCGCTCATTAGCTATGCATCGCGTCTCGTTGCGGTTCTCGCGGACGATGGAAAATAGCGAGTATAATCTCGTTGCAGGGCGCGGATTTTAATCGTATTGTACATTCGCCTCTTCTCTTCTCCTCTTCTCTTCCACTCTCGCACACATCGTGCACAGCTGATCAGTAGCAATGGACGAACGAAAATTCCTGGAAACCTTCCAGAGTGCGTTTAACCGCAATTTAACATTAGTTATTAAACCGGGCACAAATTTCAGAAATTCCGTTACTGCGAGACAATATATATATATATATATATGTATATATGCATGTATATAACATATTACGAAAGTTAATCACTTGATCAACATTAAGACGACCGCAATGCGGGATCGGTGGGAAAATAATGAATGTCCCAAGCTGTATTTTCGATGTAATCGCGATTTTCCAACGATGCACTTCCGAGTTGTACGATTTAGTGGCACGAACGAGAATTAAATGCTGCAGTGAAGGCAAACGTGACGTCATTTCATGTCTATTCAATCAACGGTCTCACTCTCCTCCTTTCCGGAGTGTAATCCTTTCGTCTCCCGATTCGAATTACAACGGCCGGAATTAATTCCGGCATATTGGCCCGTGTCCTGATTGCGGAATTAGTCTTAAACGTGATCGGATCACTAAAGTTTGGCCCATGTTTACATCGAAATTACAAATTTATTTTCAGTGGCTTATATTTTTAATATATGGTTTTATATTCAATGGCTTATATTCTTAATATGGTTATTCTTATGATTCATATATTTATATTAGTTAATATATAATTGATCGATTCTAAAATCTTTGTTAAATATTTAATTTCTCGAAATATTTAATGGATTATAAATAACAGTAAGAGTTCTAAACAAATGATAGATTTTTCTTCGTATTTTTTTTCTTTAAAAAAATATAAATTAGTTCAAGGATAATATATTAAAATTAGAGAATAAAGTGTGTAAACTTTACTTAATTTATATTTTTATAAATCTTTCACATTTTTATCATCAGAGAAAAGAGCTAAAGAAATTAGATTAACGTAAATTTTAAGAATTAACACACAAAGTTGTTCGTGTTGTGCTCGTTTCGCTTAACTCGGATGCTCGAAACTTATCTGGTGAGTTATGGCGTGAAACTTGGCGGCGATTTTTACGTCGACTCGATCTGTCGTTCGCGTTTCTCACAGGCCAAGTTAGCGGTACGTAAGTTACGTTAGATTGTAAGAACTCGATTTCCGGACAACTGACTCGGTAGAGAAGTGGTCGATAGATTTCGCAAAATATCCCAATTCGTCTTTCATGTTCCATGTTCTGCGAGGTAGTTCTCGAACAACTTCGAAAACACTCTCCGCTTTATGGCTTGCCGGCTACTGATTTCGGTTTCTCAATCTTGTGACAATCTGCGTATAAAGGGACGGGCTGGTGGATTCTCGAGCTTCCGGGCTATTAATCTTTGGTATCCCACAACATATCCAAATGAACAGACTGAAGAGAACTTGCCTTCCCTCCCTACGCTTTCTCTATTCTTATGATTTATCTTTTGTGATTATTTTTGATTAGACAATTGGCTCTCAAATTTTTGTTAATTTTTAAATATTTATGTTCTTTATATGATTCATATGATTGTCATAGGATATACAAATTTTATTTTTCAGTGGTTTATATTCTTCATTTTATTGATATTCTTATGATTCATATTTTTTGATTAACAATTGGCAAATCTTTTTTATTTTTTGAGTATACGCTCAGTGTTAAAATTCATATACATATATTCTACAATCTGCACAAAAACGAAAATTTTGCAACAATACTGGCTTCTTTTTTTTGACAGTTGAGAGCGACGCTAGAAATTAAAAAAAATAATACGAATAATATTTTTCCATGACTCTTGATCGCTCGTGTAAAATTTGCATTTTTGAATCTTTTTAGCATAATAATTGTATGTTTCTTCATCTTCAAAGCGAGAAAAACACATGAGAATCATAGCAAAATTCTCGAGATGAGAAAGCTTAGGGAAAAAGGAGAACGAAAATTGTGAAGCGCGGATAAGAGAAACGCGAAGACAGAAACGCATTCAAAGAGTTCGAGGAACTTTTTCCTTCCTCAAAGAATCTCAGGGTAACGAGTGTCCCAAGTTTCACTTCAATTACCGTGCATTTCTTATTTTGCATGAATATTCGCGTAAAGCTAGACGCTCTTCGTGAAACGAAGGCAGTAACATTTCATCTCCGTGAATCCGCGTTGTTGATATAATCGGACGGCCAATCGTTATCTTGGAGCTTGTGTCTTGAAACTATGTACGAGAACTGGGAATCGATAGGATCGCGTTGTGTCGACTCGGTCATGTCGTCGCCAGTCTAGATTGCATACCAGCAATTCCCTGCATTTGCAGAGGCAAATGGGATGCACCGATTTAAGATGGATGCATATCGTGTCGTGATGGATGTCGATTTGCTGGGCAGATTCTATAGATTAAATTAATTACGATGCACTTTCTGTCGCCTCCTTCTTCGCTTTTGTATATATTTTAATTATTTGATTTTATTCTTTTGCAAGTGTGCGATATATTTTCAATTGCAATGCTTAAAAAACGAAAATAATATATTTGATATCAATATTGATACAATATATATGTATCTTTAAAGAAGCAGCTATAATTTTAATCCATATTCGAAATATGTGAACTTTTCATTAATTTCTATCAATCAATCAACAATATTCATGTTTAATTGAGGTTATTTTTCATTCGAAAACAGAAAATTTCGAACGTTGTTTTAATTGCACGATTAAATAATCGTTGCGCGGATTGCCTTTTGGCTTTTCGCGATAATGATCAACAATTATTGTTTGACGAATTGTAAATTTTCTTGCTAAGCGAACTAAATGTAACAATTTTACGACGAGAAATGACATTGTGGATATCATAGGATTAAAGGACTTTTCGCTCGTCCATTTAACACTATCATCTCTCTTTTATCATCTTAAATCCATTTCCTAAGGAATTAATCCAAAGTAATACCCTTTTGCCTGAAATATCATCTCCCTCTCTGTAAAATTAATTCCAAGTAAGTCAGCAGCTCTCGGCTCGAAACTTCCGACATTGAAATATCTCACTTTTTTCTTTCCACTTGGCAAGCGAAATGGCGAACGGTCAAACAGTATTCCATTACAACTTTATCGCTTAGAAATGGTTTTATCAACCAGTGTACTCTTAAAATAAAATCCGTCTTTAGCAAAAGAAGGAGATATAAAGATAATGTACAAGAGGGATATCAAATTTAATATTTTTGAAAACAAAACATATATAAACACGTGTTCAAAACGCAGATCGCGAGTGCAATTTCCTTTCTTGATATCAATTATTCATTTTAAGATTAAATCGATCGTGTATTAATACAACCAACCACGCATTATCACGAGAAACCTCATCGCACCATATATCGAAGATTTCAAATAACGCGTTGTATTATTGTATTTTTAATTATTATATGATTACACTCTGCAAAACGATAATATGTGATATAAAATATAATTTATATATTTTATATTTCTTCTTTTATATTCTCAAAAAGATTTATATCATAATTTCTTTACATAAATAACGAATAAAATAATATCCATTTGTGCGCGCGAATATTCGATGTATATATATATATATATATATATATATATATATATATATATATATCTCCTGATACATTTTTGATAAGAAAATATTTTCAATTTGAAATTGTATACATACATATGTATACATCAATTACATAAATTGGCTTTATAATATTTAACAAAATTTTTTATTGACATAACTACTATATCTACTATAACATGCTATATTAATTAATTACTTACATGTTGAAACAACGACACACATTTCGAGATAAACACGCGGATTCGCTCGGTTATAATGGCTAAAAAATTGATATTACTAATATCGGAGGAAGCAAATATTGTGCAACATACATACGTATATGTTTACTGAAAAAGCGATGCTTTTTGAATGCATTATTTACCATTCTGTAATTATATTTATATAAAGGAATGACCGGTGGAAATTTTTTCACCAGATAACTCTAGAAAATACGATTGTTGCAATTTCGATTATCAACTGGTCCATCTCCTTTGCTATGCATATAGAGACTAATTACATTGCAATTGTTACGTAAACGTCGATAATGAGTTTCGCGGGATCGAGTAGCATAAATAGTAACTATTAATGCAACCATCAATTTAGCGGTGACCATGCACGTAATGCCATGCGTGTGTATTACACATACACAAGAGTCACCTTATATTATCTTCGAAATATAAACATTAACTTTAAAATTGTATGACATAAATTGACTTATTTTGAAATATTATTGCAAACTTTTTTCTGAAATAAACATTAGGTTTGCTAGTATAGTTTTCTTTTATATTGTTTACATAATAAAATACTAGTAGCTGTAAAATTGATATTACTATGTAAATATGTAAACAATATAACAGAAAAACTGTACTAGCAAATTTAATGTTTGTTTCAGAAAAAAGTTTGCAATAATATTTCAAAATAAGTCAATGAGACTCTTGAAAACAAGTTATAAATTGTATTGGCTAGAGAGCATATTCTGTTTAAAAATACCTTGCATCTCTAATTAATTCTTGTAATTTCTTTATTTAGCATTTTAATCTCATATTTTATACCGAGGATTTAAATATATATTTCTACTCGTCAATATATCTCATTTTTAATAATTGTAATGTTTCTGCATCACATTTGAAAAAGAATATTCTTACACGCAATTAAATTTAATAAATAAATTTAATTTAATAATTTTTTTAATATTTCGATTTTTTACGGAATTGTTAATAATAGCAAGTTTCTTCTTCATTAGATATGCAAATATTAAATATGCAAATCGACAATGAAGATTTCATTGACATTTACAACTGAATAATTGAAAAAACAGAATAGCAGAGATTTCTCGCGATATGGACATGAATATCTATATCTCACGACCAAATATCTTGCGATGATTTTATCGTATAAATTCTCAAAAATTTACACTTGAATGTCTTTCTAATAAAGTAAAAATTACGCGACATGATAATATCGACGAAAGTCCTTTTCTCGATAATTGACATGCACAATCAATGAGAAAGACGTATTGGATGACCGGATGATGATTATACGTGCAGGGATATAGAACTTCTCTCATCCCTCCTGTGAAATGCGATTCGCATATTCGTACGACAAGTCGGGTACAAGTCGTTGACAGGCACGACGTTCCGGCGTCACTACATCGCCAGCTGATCGAAAATTCGACCCTCCGGGCAAATTCATGCGGGCTCACGAATCCGTTTGTTCGACTGGTGCCCGATGGACGGAAAGACCGCAGAACGACAGAACGCGAAGATCGACTATATTGGAGCGCACGTTCAGAAAGTTTCGATTCCCTCCCTTCGTCGCTTTTGCTCTTCCTCTTTGACATTTGATATTTTCCAGCTCGTCGCGTCAAAACTTATAATCCAAATCTGTGGTGCAGTTTTTTTTTAAAACTTTAATATATAATCGGCGATTTATATAAAATCGATGTTTATTCAATCTTTTATAATAACATTTATATCGATTATTATAAAAATGATATTAAAAAATATCTTTATAGAATTTTTTGTTAACAATGGTATTTATTTTAATATTATTCCGGCATGTGACATTTTTTTATTTTTTATAGGTTCTTTATGAATATTTATGAAAATACACGCACGAGGGTTGAACCTCTCCGTGGATGAATTGTTGAACAATTTCAATATTTTTTCACGTCGCGTTTTCTTTCGGAGAAAATAACAATTTGTAATGTAAAAAAACTACGGTAATATAAAAGCGAGCGCTTAGTTGTAGAGTCGCATAACTTAAATATTAAATGACCGCGTACAGATTAAAATAAATTTAACCGCAATATAAACTTTTTTATAAAAATGGTCTCATTATAAAATGCTTGCTCGCGCCACAATGAATTTACAATTGTACATTCTTTTAGTTTTAGCAGAAATATTTACAATATAGTTATTCTTGAATGGTTCATATTCTTCAGATTGTTTCTTGATTTATATTTTTTAATTAACAATTGGCTCTTAAATCATTTATTATTTTACTTATTTTTACTATTTTTTTAGTACATACTCAGTGTTGAAATTCATATATATTTATTATTCATTTTATGAAACTATATATACAGGGTGTCCCAGACCTATTATATAACACGTTAATGGGAGATTCCTGAGGCGATTTGAAGACGATTTTTCCTATATGTACCTACCCGTGTTTATACCATTCGTTTTTTGACCATTTTTAACCTCTTTATATTATTTAATCTTTTATATTATTTAATGTCATACTATAGTTTGTTATATTATATGTTATATATTATTTTGTTATATTTTTGTGCATACTACGAGAGGTCGTGCGATGACTTCCGGCCTTATCGATTCGTGTATTATTTATCGGGTCAACTTGCATAGCGTCTCTTCGGAAATAAAGTCTGATACTTTAGATCGGAAACTCCTTTTCGTAGAAATATTTACGAATGTTTTTCCTTTGACTTTTTTGACGAATCTTGGCAAGTTTTCAACGAACGAGAAAATCAGTTTGTCTTTGAATTTTATTATTTATCAAGACTACAGATTAACTCTAACTATCAGTACTATCTATTAAAAATGAAAAAAATTAAACTCTCTTCGTGATGTTTTAAAAATAATAATATACTATTATATTTACAGAGAAATAAGAAATCGTTTATTTTCGATAATTTTTGATACATCTTATCTAGTTTTTCGCAGATTTTTCGTGTCTTTAAAATTGAAATTAAAAAAATGTATATGACAAAATTGCAAGCGTTCGATCTACAAATATATCTAATTTCATCAAGTTCAGTGCCAGACACTTTGTGAAGATATAAATCAGAGCACTGACGTGCGATCTCGTCTATCGTGTTCGGGAATAGATTAGTGAATGTCAGAGCTGAATGCGAAATGCTCTTTGAAGATTCAATGAAGGATGATAGATCCAGTGGATCGTGGTAATATCCCGACAGCCGTTGAAAGTAGTTGCACGAACAGATGCGCGACTTTGCTCGAATTTCCTCCTGACTGTGCAAAATTTTAAAATTCTAAGAATGTCGAAAGAGCATAGCCCTCAACTTCTTTAATCAAATTTAAAGTCACAGATATTAGGAAAAATAATGCACTTAATTAAGTTATAATATTTTATTAATTTTTAATTCTTGAATAATTTATATTTTTTATGTTTTATATTCTTACATATATGTTTCATATTCTTTGATTAATAATTAGTTCTCAAATTTTCGTTAAAAATTTTTAAATATGGTTTATATTCTTCAGATGGTTTATTTTGAATTATTATAAGACATACAAATTTTATTTCTCAGTGTTTCATATTCTTCATAGTGTTTATATTCTTATGATTCATATTTTTTGATTAACAATTAGTTCTCAAATCTTTTACTATTTTTTGAGTTATACTCAGTCTTGAAATTCATATATATATATATATATATATTTTATGAAACTATCTATATATATATATATATATATATATATGTATATCTCAGAGTATCGAGCGATATCAAAACTACATCGCGGCTTCGACCCTGTTAAAATCGATTCTGCGAGAGATCGAGATGCATCGGAGGCACGCTACAGCGTTATTGCGCTCGTTATTTACCGGCGTGCAACGAAGCGATGCATCCACCATCTCTCTCTCTCTCTCTCTCTTTCCACTACGTTTTCGTTGTGCGCGTCGTGTCTGGCGTCATCGATGGTTTGTTTACGCGCAACGGGAAAATTTGCGACGTTAGAAAGTTTTTACTACTCGCGCGTTCCGCGCTACGGTACGATGATGATGCACTTACTTCCTAAGTATAGTTAGTCCACAGGAGACTAATTGCTTGTCTGCTCTGTTCCCTGCTTTTCAACATGGCGAAAGCGTTCCGCCGAAAATCCATGTTCGTAATACGTGACCGGTTTTGTGAAAAGACACCCGCGAACGATAGCTCCTTTCTACTCCATCAGCGCAAAATTATGCAAAATTTTTTTCCCCAAAAAATTAAGCTGACATATGTATATTTCGATAAAATTAATATCTCTATATATTCCAATCACTTTTTCAAAATGAATAAAATAATACATATTTCTGGATCTTGCCCCTCCTTTTCTTCCCCAAATTTAATTTTTATTTATTTATATAATATCATAAATGAAACGATGCTTTAATGCGGCAAGTCGGTGTTTAACGCTGACCATCGTTGATAATGCAATTCGCGTTCGCTATAGATTATTCCAACTAGATGCCCTAGCTAGGTCAAACCAGATCGTGCAAAGTTAATCTAGGACAGTGTATACGCTGCATAGAGTAATCTTGTTAGAGTTGTACCAAAGACTAGTTAGATCATACCCTGAGACAAGCAGTCAAGACTGTATATGTCACGTGGAGAAATCTGGTAATTGACTCTATTCTTCTGGATAGATAAAGTCATATTTATCATGCAACGCATCAATTTATCTTTTTACAGAGAAAATATATTGCGGAGTTGTTGCGAAAATTTCGTGCTGCAACTTTTGCGAAAAAGTTTTCTCACCGAGAAATTTAAATAAAAGTTCTACAAAGGTAAACATGAAATCTTTTGAAATTACGTAAAAAGGATGGCTTGAAAAGTATTTTCATACATGAAAACATTTATATTTTTGTGATGCTTTGAAAAATCTCTAAAAATGTAAAACGTACGATCATGTATAGTTGAATATATTGTTTCGATTTTTCAAAGAATCACAAACGTTCGTCGTATAATCAATTCATATTATACCATCGTGTTACTCGTGTTTTTTTGGTTCCCAAATCTTCGTTAAGATTATTAAATATAAATAATTTTTTGTTTATATTCTTATTATAGAACATACAAAATATTCTTCATATGCTTAATATTCTTCATATTTTTTTGGTTCATATTAAATTATAGAATAAACAAATTTTATTCTTCAATAAGATTTATATTTTTATGGTACAACATAGTCTTTAATTTCATACTCTTGATGCGGCATATAAACAACACAGTACGAACAGGCGAGTGCATTTTCATAAATTCAAGAGTTTATTACGCAAACGAAACTTTACATGGGGTTTACGTCATTGCGTATTTAAGTACGCGTTTGTGGATGCTGTCGCACTAAGTAATTCCATTAAAACGAGCACATTTAACGCTAGCGTCACGTGATTCGATCGCATCCGTTTAATATCGGAACAACATCAACTATATATGGCGCATCCTAGGTAATATTTCATTCTGTAAACTATCTATTAAAGTCGCGGGTTTTGATGGTTCCTGAGTTTGACGTTAATTGACAATAATGCATCGTAACTGTTCGATAATATTGAATTATTATCAGTAGTTATCTGCCAATTTTCATAGAATGAGTCTGATAGTTAATGAATCATCTAAATAAATAAATCTTTATTTTATCTTATCTGTGTTGTTCTTTTGATTTCATGAAAAGAAAATTATATTGCTTTTTTGTTTATAAATCTTTTAGCGAATTTACTATTATTTTTTAATCAAATTTTTATAGATATTTTACAGATATGTTTTTATAACTCTTCATTTTAGAATTATTTTCAAAATTTTTATAGCGCTTGAAGTATGTTTTAATTTTTATTTCAATTTCTATTTTTTTCTATGTTCGTAGATTATATACAAATTCAAATAAATATACTGGGAGAAAGAAATAATTATTTATAAAATAAATATTTATGTGTATGCAAAATATATCTTATATAAATATACATATATTTATATCTTTAAAGATTTTTAAATATGGTTCATATTCTTCATATGGTTTATCCATATAAAAGATTTCGGAGCAAATTGTTAAGCTAAGAGTTTAAATCAAAGAATAAAGCTAAAGAATGGTTTATTAAATCAAATTATTATAAAATGTACAAATTTTATTCTTGAATGATTATTCTTTATATGATTTATATTTTCATGATTTTTTTTTGGTTAATAACTGACTTTTAATTCTTTGTTAAAGATTTTTAAATATGATTCATATTCTTTATATAATTTATGTTTTTATTCATATTCTTTGGTTTCGTGATTTGTATATTTGATGATTTTTTCATGTACCAAAAATATACCAAATATTTAGTATATTTTTGGTACATAAATATACCAAAAACCACAGATCAGGGAAATTATGTTATATATTTTAAAATTGTGTATTTTTTTTTCTCACGTTTATCGAGAAACATCACTTATCTTTAATCGTACATCTGCATTAATTGCACATGAAGAGATTATAAATGTGTTATAAAAATCAAATACGCGAATTCGTATGTATATACAGTTTACGGAAGATGTATATAGAGACGGAGTTTCGCGCACTCGAGATTTCCCACCTCATAAATATTCACGAGGATCCAGACGCGAAGATCGTTCGATTTGAGAAATTCCCGAGACGTGACAGTTTTTCGTTGAATTCGATGAGCGCGACATTTGCGGAATCACTGAATTCAACTTACATTATACATCTACGCGTATTTGCGACGCAATTTAATTTTTGCGCTACAGCTAAAGGATTCACACCAACAAAGGATTTATGCTTCGTCGAAAAACAAGAGGCGCCTTTCCGACAATCTTTATTTTCCTCTCGCGGAACTGTTTTTCACTCACTCGAGCTGATTTTATCGCGTTTCGTAAATCTTCGCGTTAAGAGAGCATTTTTAACATTCTTTAAAATGGTCTCTGTTCCAGAAAATACTAATGTTGCTTGAAAATTAAGAGAAGCATTAAAAATATCATTATCTCATTTATCTCACGAGAGTACATTTATCGTTATTAATGTAATAGTATAAAATATATATTATTTTTGTTAATTAGAAATATAATTATATTTTTATTTTCTTTGGTCTCTCTGATTTCTGCGTTTTAGTCTATAATTTCTGATCTGTGGCTTATAATCTCTGGTCTCATATATTTTTTATTGGAAAAAGATTTTTTTTATTTGTCAACATTATTATTAAATTTGATAATGTCGCGAATATAAAAGAAGATAATATTAATTAAGATGCATGACAGCAATCAGCTTTAGTCTCATGTTTCTGATCTGTGATTTCTGGTCTCTCGTTTTTTGTCTCGATTTGTGATCTATGGTTCTTATAATTTATAGTTTATGATTTCTAGTTTCTAATAATCTCTGATCTGTGATTTTTGTCTGTGATCTCATTAAACTGGCTTTTTCACATTTAAAAAAAAATATAAAAAACCTTTTTTTATTTATAATAGTCACTCTTGTAATTAAATATTTTAGTTATGTATAATTTTTAAATCCGATTCAAAATTAAGAAGAGAAATATAAAATCAATCATGTACAAGAAATTATCATATTTCTAAACTACATTATTTCCTCTGGCAACACAGACTACAATATTTTTGTTATATTCCTATTACCACAAAATATGGCCACGCAGTCGCAAAAAGAATCACGGAATGTGATGCTGGTCGGCAATCTTTCGACGGGTCAGCCCTGGGATTAATTGTTTGTGAAGTTTGGCGTTCGAAGTGAGAGGGAAGTTTACCCATCAAATAGAAGTTTCGTCGCGATCCGATGGATTGGAATGGCAATCGCGAATGCGTGAACAATTGCAAATTGTTCGGGCGAAATATTTTTGGCAAAAAATCCGCGCGATTTTTGGTAAAATATTTCGGGTGTAGGTATATTGCTCACGCATGAAAAAGCTTGATATTTCCGATTTCGAGTAGAATTATAAAAGTGCTTAGACTCGGGAAAATATAATGACAGACAATTTGATGACAGTTACAAAAATAACGAAAGCGGATTATTGTTTCGAGTAATTTAACTGTAAGCGTCTTAAAACCCCTGCGATTGATCGAAATTATGAATTTTCAATGTATGCATATATATATATATATTGATACGTACATATATGTATTCTATATTATTTACATATATTTACATACATTTACATGTTATATAATCTCATTTATATACAACCTTACATAATAATAATTACACTAATTAAAGTAATTTAAAACAAATGCTGACTTGTTTTAAATAGCCGATTAATTTTTCTGGCTCGTTTTAATTAGTCGACTGAACTCGATGAATTGCTTTAAATAGCCGGTCAATTTTTCTGATTCGCTTTAATTCGTTGGCTGAATTCGATGACTCGCTTTAAATAGCCAATCAATTTTTCTGGCTTGTTTTAATTAGTCGGCTGAAAATTTGATGACTTGTTTTAAATAGGTCATTATATACCGTAAATTGAAAAGTATTAAACTTTTAATCCTTCGAGGAACTGTATTACATATTTTTAATTTTTATTAATCTACAAATAAAAAGGCAATAAGAGCTACATAAGTTCTATACTATAGAAATATATTTGTGAAACGAATTATAACATAAATTATTAAAAATTATACAGAAGTAAGTTCAATTCGTCGTACGTTTCGGTTGTCTTTTCCAACCTTCTTCAGCGCAATTAATAATTAAAATATTAGTATAAATTAACAATAAATTATTCATCGATGTCCGGAAAATAAAAATAAAAATGTCCGGAGTCAAGTTATATGCTTACAGCATATTATATCATATAACTTGACTCCGGACATTTTTATTTTTATTTTCCGGACATCGATGAATAATTTATTGTTAATTTATACTAATATTTTAATTATTAATTGCGCTGAAGAAGGTTGGAAAAGACAACCGAAACGTACGACGACCGAATTGAACTTACTTCTGTATAATTTTTAATAATTTATGTTATAATTCGTTTCACAAATATATATATTTCTAGTATAGAACTTATGTAGCTCTTATTGCCTTTTTATTTGTAGATAAAAATTTTCTAATAAGCTTTTATAAATTATATTAATTTTTATTAAGTTCGATCACGAACGTCAGATTCACATCGGTCGTCTCGCGATTTTATATAATATTTTTCGTTAAAGAAAGAAGAATTGAGTGGCGTCGAAGAGATCGACGCTTTCGGGGCAAAGGTATTCGGGGGCTCGCGTTAAATCTTACACTCGATAGCACAGCGATCCGGGTATTATCCCGAATCATATCCATGGCACCTGGCCTCACCGGCCGAGACCGGCATCGATATTGTCATCGGAATATATGGGTTTCCGGGTCAATACGCCGTGACAGGAAGTACGTGCAATAAGGGGAATAGTTGGTGCGGAGCCATCCCCTTTCCTCTCCACCCTTTTCCCGTCATGCAACTCGGGGTAGTCGCCTCTCCAGGGGTGGTGTTCCAAAACCGGCAGCGAAATCGATATTCGTCACGCAAATGAATTCCCGAATTTGTGGACGCGGCGAAAATCGGCGTTTCACCTAAAAACAGAATTCCTTGTTTCTTTCGTTTCTATAGGGTGAACCGCCGATATTTCGCGCATCTGGATAGCTAAGACCGAATTTGTAATATATTCAAATATTCTCTTTGCTGTTCCGCGAGAGGAAAATCAAATTCAAATTGCGGTAAACGAATAGTAAATTGAAGGAACTATATAGAATGTTTCTTTGACCTGTTTACGGATATAAGATCGTGAAATATTGTAGGATTTTATTTAAGATGGAAATTAAATCGTTTATTACAGGAATAATTGGGCAAAAAGTAACAGGAAACTTAACGTAATTATTTTAAACTAATAAATTAATTTAAATTTAATTTATTCTCATCTTTATCTCGCATTTGGCTCTTATATTAGTCCTTTTTATACTGACATTAAAAGTTTTTTGTTTTATTCATTGGCAAAATATGATATACATAAAATAAACACTGTAAAAATTCTTTAAATATTTTGTGTTCATTATTGTCTAATATATCTGGTAAAAAAATTTGCGTCTCGAGTTTGTTAATTTATGGCTGAGAACGAAGCATCGCGTCGCGCGAAGTTTTTTTTATTCATTGGCAAAATATGATATACATAAAATAAACACTGTAAAAATTCTTTAAATATTTTGTGTCCATTATTGTCTAATATAACGGGTAAAAAAATTTGCGTCTCGAGTTTGTTAATTTATGGCTGAGAACGAAGCATCGCGTCGCGCGAAGCTAAAGTTTAGTAGCACGCCGGCGAGAGAAGTAGGATGTGCATTCCAAAATAAATTATCAAAGTTAACGCGAATAGACGGAATCGACTTAATTACGGGTACTTGTTCCGTACGCCACGTAGCGAAACTCGAAATCTCGCAGAATGCTCGGGGACGTAAACTGCGGCACCTAACACTTTGTACTCGCATCTTACATATCGTTGACCCAGTATCAAGTTGCTCTAACTCTGTTGGATGCGAGTTAGATGAAATTTACGAGAAATCGCGGAAAACTTTAAGCTACGAGTGATTAATAACGCCGTTTTCAGTGAAGCTCCTAAACATAATCCATACAAGTCGTGACTCGGTATATTTTGTGTTTTCTATGATACAAGTATATTATTTTGTGTATTAATGTAACAGAGTCATTAATATGTGATTAGTTAAATAATTATATAATAAAAATGTTAGAGAATATATTTTGAATCTTGATGTAACTAATAGTATACTTGAGGAAAATGAATAATTCAATGCGACATAATTTAATAATAATAATTTTATAATTTACCAATGAAAACTTCAAAAAAATTTTAATGAATTAAATTGCAATTGTGACTCGGTATATTTTGCGTTTTCTATGATACAAGTAAATTATCTTGTGTATTAATGTAACAGAGTCATTAATATGTGATTAGTTAAATAATTATATAATAAAAATGTTAGAGAATATATTTTGAATCTTGATGTAACTAATAGTATACTTGAGGAAAATGAATAATTCAATGCGACATAATTTAATAATAATAATTTTATAATTTACCAATGAAAAATTCAAGAGAATTTCAATGAATTAAATTGCAATTGAGCTTGCAAAATTTTTAGAAATAGATTTGATGCGGAACTTGAATAAAAATATTTAATATCGAAAAATAATCAGTAGCAGAGGTTGCAAGCGAATATTCATTAAGAATTGATTCAAAATATGAAAAAAAATCTTTAATTGTAAGAAAAATCGAAGCTTTCAAAACATTTACATTCAGGGCGTAATGAAAAATAAATATACAATAAACGAGAATTCAGCATATTACTGTGCATAACGAAATTACATCGGGAAATGTTTCTTTCTCTTTCTTTTTTGCAATTTGCAGGCGTAGCATAGAAAACTCGAGTTATTATTTTCTCTTCAGATTTATTTTGAATCTGTCGATCAGTTTACGTTATACATTATAAATCGACTAATGGAATTTGCAATGTCAGGAAACCACAGTAAAATCTTGTTTTACCGCGGAAGAGCTGAATTTATTTATATTATTTTAAAAATATATTCTTTTACATTTTCTAAATTATATTTTTATTTATCGTATATCTCAAAGTTTTTAAAAAACTTTGGTAATTATGCAATTTATTAAATATCTGCTTAAAGTACAGTTAAAACAATTGTACGTAATAATTGATTTTTAAAAATATATCTTATTGAATATATTATCTAATTAATATTATTATCGATCTCTGGTTTCTGGTCTATGATCTGTGATTTTTTGGTCTCTGGTTTCTCGTCTCTGGTCTATAATTTATAGTCTCTAGTTCTGATCTTTGGTCTATAGTCTCTCGTTTTTCATGTTTTTGGTCTACGATCTATGATCTATGGTCTGTAGTCTATAGTCTATGATTTACACTCTCTGATCTATATTTTTAATCTTTGGTCCCTGATATGTGGTTTTTGTCTGTGATCTCTGATTTAATTTTTAAAAATCAATCATTTTAGATAATTGATTTATTATATACAAACAGATTTGTTAAAATATCAATTGATTGTACTTAATTCGTGTTTGACTTTTGCATATATGCGAAAGAACGGATGGAGATAAATAAAGGAATATTATATTTAAAATGAGATATTGATTTTGTTTTGTATATATAAACGCGTGCTGGAAGTCGAAGTTTCCAACAATCGCGGAAATCACGTGGAATATGGATTCTGCTCCTAGCCGCCGCAAGCAGAATAATTTCCGACTTCGTCGACGTGATGGGAATTGAATCGTGAGAAAAATAAAGGTGGAGACGAGAAAAAGGGCGTAAAAGGGATAACTTCCATCTAGTTCAGCGAAGTCGCCAAATGTAGTTTCGCGTCGATCTCGATTCCCCACCCGCGAAGTATCGCTTGCGTGGACGAAATAAAAACATCCTACACGCGAAACTCTCAAGAGCGATTGCATGGATGTATGTGTTTGTCTTATCGTGCAGTAACATTATTTTATTTTATGTTTTATGACTTATCTGTGTCCACAGTTTAATTTTGAATTCCAATTATATCCATTTATTTTACTCTTTTTCTGTAAAAATGGAGAAAAAAAATAAAATTTACTAACAATAACACGCAAATGTAATATATGTATATTATATTTTCGAATTTTCGATTTAGAGTTCTTATATAAATTTTGTGTAATGCTTTTATAATCGTAAATGTATTGGCGTAAAGCACTTTCAAACATTCATTTGGTAGAGAAGTTGAGAGTTTTCGATATCGAAATGCGGTTAAAAGCACTCAGGTATTTAAATTTTTTAACCGCTTAAAATATGTATATTGTTTTATAAAAGTAAATAAATAAATTTAAAAAAATTGAGGGATTATATGTCCTGTAGTAGCTATTATTTTCTCCCGCGTGCTGTAATATATTATTTATGTACAATATATGTTAATCTTTAAAATATTTTTTATATTATTTTTATAAGTACATAAATCGCGAGTGTGTAAATAAATATTTCAAATATATAAATTTTAAATTATTTAGTAACTTATATTGTATATAAATAAAAATTGAAGATACAGATATTGCAAAATTTTTAATTTTTTTTAAAGAAATATATGATCACTTTTCAATAAGCATCTTACATAATTTGCGTTTATTGTATGTAATATTCGAGACATACATAAACATAACCGACTAATCTAAAAATTATACGTTCATCTTTATCATGTAAAGACATAATGGATATTTCTTGTGTGTGGATATATTTCTCTTTTCTTTATAAAATTTTATACACCAGAAATTTTTATGTTTTATTAAGCTTTATTATTGGATAAATATACTTTTCTACTATCCCTATTACTACTTTCATATTGCGTAAATGTGCACGAGGTCTCATCTTTCTGAATAAACCTGCATAAAATTTTCATGTCATCTTTATAGACTCTTATATGAATATGTCGGAACAAAATAAACTCGTATATATTATGTGCTTGCTTTTTCAAATAAAATTGCGGTAAGAAACGTAATATCGGCCTTTCGGCTTTCATCTTGAGCTTTTATCTTTTCATCCCTAAGCATTTAGCATTTTCCAGTCACGACAATACGGACAATCATGACGACTACAACCCGAAAAGTCGTTTTTCAACGCAGAAAGTACCTTTCTTACTATTGTTCTCTTTGCATCCGCGGCTGCCCTCTTATTCGACGTTCCAATCTTACGTTTTATTCTATACAAAATGCAAGGAATTCAATCGAGGAATTATTATTAAATTCAAATTTGACTGTGTCGCGAATATTAGAAATAGCTGATTACTCACGTATTTGATTAATATTATTTTTAGTCTTTAATTTTTGGTCTCTCGTTTCTCGTTTTTAGTTTATGGTTTTTCATAATAAAAGAAAATTATTTTTATTTAGATGTTGAATAAAATATATATATATATATATATTTCTTTTTTTTATATTCCTTATTCTCTCATCACAAAATATGAAATTACAAAAAAGTATATAATTTATGCTATCAATATACTATAGATGTATAGATTAATTTGTACAAACTACATTTGGCGACTTCGCTGAACTAGATGAAAGAGTTGTTATCCCTTTTACGCTCTTTTTCTCGTCTCCACCTTTATTTTTCTCATTCATTAAGTTTCAAAAAGTTTGGTTTCTGGTCTCTAGTTTGTGATCTCTGGTCTCTGATCTTTGATCTATGGTTTATGATCTCTCGTTTTTCATGTCTCTGGTCTACGATAATTTAAGATCTCTAGTCAGTAGTCTATGATTTATGATCTCTGGTCTGTGATCTTTGATTTTTTGGTTTCTGATCTATGGTTTTCGTCTGTGATCTTTAATCTATAGTTTATGGACACTGATCTCTGGTCTCATATCGATTTATGTCGTTAAAAACTGTATAAAAGATACGTAATTTATTTTGTTCAGATTTATTTAAGATTCTTATGAACGCTCGTAAAAAAGCGAGTCACATCTTGTAATTTCAACTTTCTCGATTTAGTAAAACAACGCGCAAAAGAATAGCCATTTTAATTTCGACGCATATACATATAAAATGCCAAAATCTAAGTCATGATATATGAATATCAAATGATCAAGATGAAATATTTTCCTGTAATACGAGACATATCGTAAAATTTTTTTAGAAATACATAGAAAAGATAAGAACGAATAGAAATATTAAGTATATATTATATTTTAGATTTTAAATTGCTTGCTTTTTATAAAATAAATCAATGTTCGTATAATAGTAAAACAAATTGAATTAAGAATTTATGTATTAAGCTTAAGCTGGTCCTTAAGCTCTTCATATTTTGAAAAATTTATATAGGATTGGCATATTGTATATTATACACATATGCGTATATATTTACAGACAGATATAAAATCCATTCCTGTTCGAAAACTGTCAGCGGGGAAAAATACTGTTCTTGCGCATTCGAAATTTTTTAATGCGTCGTTTTTACGTCGCTTTATCATTGATTCACGTACGTGATTATCACAGCATCTCTCATCTCTATCTCTCATTTTCTCTTTATTTCCTTCTCTCCCATTTCCTCTTCGCTTTTTCTTCTCACACCGGTCATCGCACATAATTTATGCGCCGGATGGGATTCTTCCGTACAACAAAAGCAGAAAACAATTTTTTTGCCTAGCAAAAAATTAGCAAACGGCGTATTTTTTCTAATTTTAATTTTCTCCTATTTTATGTCCGACTTTGTTATGTGGGTACACTTTCTTTCCCTTCCTATTCCTTTCTTCCTGAATTTCCAAGAGAGATCGCAGAGACGTGTGCGCTCGTCGACCGATCGATCGTATTAAAAATTGCAAGGCTAGAAGCGCCATCGAACCCGAGGATATCGAGCCGACCGGTTCTTCTTCTTTTTTTTTTTTTTATTCCTTATATTGCACGGAGATCATAATTGATGATACGACGTTACCGTAACTTTCGGCGCGAATCTCGCGCTTCATTATTCCTGCATCGCTATATAGATAGATAGATAGATTCGCGGGATCTCTGTATTTGTATCTGAAATTTTTGTATTTACGAGCTACTGTCTTTACTCTATAGTTACTTCCTCTTCTATTCTGCCCTTGTTTCGCGCCTTGTTGCATAAAATAACGATGACGGAGATGCGCAGATGCTAAGCAGCGAAATGTCAATCTTCCGCATCCGATATACCAGATATGCTATTTCAGGATTATTATCATTATTGCAATATATATATAGGATATGTCGTATGTACGCAAATATTAATTTAAAGAAAATAATAAATTTTCCAAGAATTACGTTCGATAACTTTCACGCTACAAGCTACATTAAATAATGTTTTTACATCTTAAACTCTAGATATACTCGATGGTATAATTTTATCCTTCTTTAAACTTTTAAATAATTTAAAGCTTTTAGATAATTTAAAGATCGTAACTTTGGATATTTATTTAACAAGATACATTTAATGCTAAAAATCACGAAGTAAAAAAGGAAATAATTCATAATCCATTCTTAAAAAGTGAATTTAATTATTTTTATATTTTTGATCCTTGTTTTCGATATAAAATAGACTTTGCCTATCTCGACATAAAATTGTGTCTCTCTCTCTATGAGGTGAGAATTAATAATCTGAAAACCAAGTTGTTAGAAAAAATAATACCGTTCCTTTCTATGCAAAATTTATTCGACGAAGTTTACTCGGCCCCAATGGAAATAATGTATTCGATGTTTCACACGAACGGCACTTTTACAAAGTTCATATCTCGCTTGAATCCAATTTGTAACAACGATACCGCGGAGAGAAAGATTCATCAAAATTTTACTCTTGTTTAAATATGAGGCGAGAGCGTCTCGTAATTATTAAACTGACCGCTGACTGATAAAAACCACGTTGCAGCAAGGATGATTGTCTTTTTGCGATTTCCTTTTTCTTTCTATATTAAACTGCTAGAAAAGTTAGTTACTAAAATAGATTAATGTGTTTTGGGCAAGCTTTCTCTCGGCTCTATACAAATATATCTAACCAGCCAGCGGCGTTTTGTTGTTATGTTTACTCGCGAGTTTTGTTTAAACGTTAACTTCGTTGAATCCTATAAAATTTCTCTTGCCGTCTATTAAATTAAACGTAATATAAAAAGTTAACTTCCCCCAATATATAATATAAATATATAGAAATTTTTTGCGACTATTTTCGTTGTATTAAAATACGAAATAACCATGTTATATTCGTACATAAAAGGTGGAACCGCTAAATTTCATATTTCACGATTGCATTACGCCACGTTCTTTTTTATTTCAGAATGACTGGTGTAGTAAAAATTGTACAGTTCTATAACATTTTATCTGTATTGCCATTTAATATTTTATTTTAACTACATCTCCCTAATCTTTTAATATAATGAAATATAATAATCACTTAATTATGCAAAATTTATTTCACGTGTCAATATCATTTGAAAATGGAGAGATACGTATATGTGTGATAAAAGGTAAGAAATTAATGTCGATTTAATAGTATATCAAATCTCATTATTCATTTAGGTTTTAATCATATTACGTCATTAAAGGGTTTAATTAACAGCAGAGCATTAATTATAAAGTTTTCATATTTGAATATGATTAAATAATTAAGAACTCTTTGTAACTACAATATAACGATAGCTTACAGTTTGTTTTTTTTTTATTATAGGTTTTTTTAAATATAAATTTGCAACTCATTTTTTGTAACATTTTTATAGAAATTGCATCATATAGTCGCAATTCATAAATACTTATTGCTGCTGCATATTTTTTATTGTATCAATTAAAATTAATTAAATTTTATTTGAAGCAAATTCAACTTGAAAATACTCGAACATTTTTAACGTTTACAGATTGTTGCTTGGCTAAATTATATAAAAAATATTAATTATATAAATATAGCTAATTAGGTCAATTATCCAGTCTTTTTATCGAAAAATTACCTTCAAATTCAAAACAACCAAAAGAGATATGTATCATTATCGAAATTAAATGCAATCATCGAATACATTTTTTTCTGTGTGTTCGCCGAGGATAAAACATGCCGAATTTTCGCGAAATTTAATAATATCCTTTGCTCTCGCGTGGAGAATTGTCGTTAGCATGCTGTTTTCGCGAAGCTTGCGCAAAAATAAAATACGAGAAAAAAAACGAGAAAAGGGAGAATAATAACAAGCGCTACCGTTCGCACTTTTTCGTCGAAAAATTCATTCTCGAATTCGGCCGTAACATATTCGTCCGGCCATTAACGGAAACTTGGCGGAAATTCGATATTTCGCGAATTCGCCGAATTCTACCGGCCGAAAATCCAATTGCGATTAACGTCAGACACGATGGGGATTTAAAAGCGCGTGTGCAAACACGCGAAAAAAAGAGCGCAAAATATCGAGCGCATTTTCTCTTGACAGATGACACTTTGCGTGCCGCGCATTTCGTATATATTGTATCGTATATTTTTTTTGTCCTTCCTCACACTTATCATTTCATATTCGAACGCGTGATGAATCCAGGATTATCCCTCGATATCGATATACAATGCCATTAGATTTGGAGCGAGCCACATTTCGCGCTCTCTTGCGGCTATCTATAAATAATTCCACCACCAGAGAAAGAGCAACGTGTCGCGAAAACGCTAATTGACGAGCCTGCGCACGTGGAAAAAAAACGCTCGGATGATGTATTGTACCGGTTTAAAAAAATATCGTCGAGGTAAAGGTAAACAGTGATCCGCAAACTCGTTTGACATGCAGTCTCTCTATTGCGCTTGCGTTTTCATCAGAGACAGATTGATATCGCGGGCAAAGTAAATAGTTGCTTTCATTGCTAAATATATTTCTTCCAGAGAAGCAGTCTTTAGTATATATATATCTTGAATCTTATTAGCGCGGTTCGCGTTAATTAGATCCGTAATAATAATCGGGAAATATTTTTGAGGATTCTATGAGGAAGAAAATTATGATTTTGAGAATCGCTCTCTCTGAGTAGATTAATTTTCATTTTTGTCATTTCCACATCTTCGATGTCCATCTATCGATCTATATATTTATATGACAACTGAGAATTGTAACTCCCTAGCATTTCGCGCACTCAATTAGTCGAGGGCTACAATATTCGCTATAATATGGAGGAGACGGAGATCCGAGCAGCTCTTTGCTAACCGACACCACCGTGTTTTGCTACCGCTGTTTACGGCATCTATGTATATATCTATATACATATACATATATATATATATATATATGTGTGTGTAGCACGTCGTCGTAGAATGTCCCGGATTTGCGGATGGCATTCCGTGAATTCCGGAAACTGTACCGACCGAGATTTAACGCGGCGCGCTTTAATCCAAAGCAAATGTAACTGTATATTTAAACGGACGTCGTCATAGTATTAGATAGTCGCCGTAATCTCGAATAATCTGTTGACGAGAGCACTATTAACTATCCACATACCACGCGCCGCTGTATACGCTTCGATATATCCGTCATATTCCCGGAGCTTTCAGTTAACGTTGCGAATTTCCCTCAGGGGGGAATACCTGATAGCAAAAGTTTGGTCCAATTTTTCAAGCTGAAAATTGGTAATGAAATTTTTGCGTTAACTTCATATGGAAAACTTTCACGGAAACTTAATGGAGAATTAACTTCCGAGATAGTTAACTTTGAAAATTGCCTCGAGCTACGACGAGCTTTTTTTTTTTCTCTCTTTCTCTCTCTCTTCTCGCAAGATATGCGTGTCAATAAATGCAGGATATTGACAGTTACTTATAGGATGGATCAGTCTTTCGCGACTTAGACAGGATATCGCGATATTTCGTCCGAAGGAGAGCGTGAAAGAGACATTTCCGTTTCGTATTTTGGCAGCGCTTTATATGAATGTCGGGTATATTACGAGAATCAGTTGTTCCATTTACATTTCTGCGGCCCTTCCGCAGGAAGGAAAGCGTGCCCGTGTTTACGCGAATTTAGTGTCGGGACGTACCGAAATGGAGCGTTGAATAAGTGTTGAATCTAAGTTCTCGGCTCCACTGAACTCGAAGCACGTGCCACGATTCTCCTTCTCCCGATCGTTGTATGCAAAACTATTCGGAATCGCATTCGAAATAATCAAAGATCCGAGAACAAAGACTAAATGGAGAAACAAGGCTCCCCCGCGAGATATTTGATAGCAATGCCACTTATACAATGCATATTTATTCAGTCGTTATGCAATAATATAATATAATATATATATTATAAAAGATTTAACGATATATAATGTAAAATTTTTAATATTTTAAGCTATGTTGCTTTTGCTAATTTTGTTCAAAATAAGGAGTACTAAAATTATACTGAATAGAGAACACATGACTCCTGATGATACATAAGTATTTGATAGAAATCTATTTATATATACAATTATTAATTTTGTTTAAAATAGGGAGTAATAAAATTATACTGAATAGAGAACACATGACTCCTAATTATACGAGCTATTTATATATACAATTTATATATACAATTATTAATTTTGTTGAAAATAGGGAGTAATAAAATTATACTGAATAGAGAACACATGATTCCTAATGATACATATTTGATAGAAATCTATTTATATATACAATTATTAATGTTGTTCAAAATAGGGAGTAATAAAATTATACTGAATAGAGAACACATGACTCCTAATGATACACATTTGATAGAAATCTATTTATATATACAATTTATAACAACTATAATGTAAAACAAGATATCAAATATAATACGAAATAATGTATAATGAAATATATTTTAAATTATCTTTAGTAATTTTGTTTAAAAGAGGAAGTTATAAAATTATATATTCAATTTCTTTATTATTATATTTTAGTCTCATCTATCTCTCTATTATAATTGAAATGAGGATTAATATACATATAATACGTTAGGATGATGATTATATGTTTGAAAGCTTTTTTTGCTCCGAGAAAGGTATTAATTATTATAGAATTAGTACTTTGAAATATTCTCATGTGCAATTGTGCAGCGCTTTTCAGGTTAGTCATATAGAAATTTCATTGTCCAGCTCTCTCAGACGTTGGAGATTGATCAATGTGGAAACGCTATAGTTGAAATGAAATATACCTAACGTTTATACACAGTCGGCACACATTTAGCCAAGTTTCGACCTTTTGTTTAATGAGTTAAATAATTCGAAGTGGTTTGTTATTACCCAGTTTTCAAATAGAGAGAATATCTTTCATCCAACAGAGATTATCGATTTTTCATCAAAAAACGCAAGTGATAATAATTTACTAATAAAATCACAACCGATTTTTTTTTCACTGCTTTTCTTTTTTACCCCCGATATAAAGAGATAGGGTCTAGTGGCCAGGGAAATCTGGAAAACCGGGCATTATCAGGGAATTTTATAAATCTGGGATTGTCAGAGAAAATCTAGATTTTTTCACATTATTCCACATTTGTCTCAATAATTTGAAATTTTTTATTACATAAATATAAATATTTTTCTTGACTCCCAGCACGCTAATTTTCTGTGTTAAGAATCAATTCATCTACAGCGTGTTCATTAATTTATTATTTTCATCATCGTATTATTTTATTTCAATGTATTTAACAGAGATAAAACTAAAAAAATTTGATAGAATATAAATAAAAAAGGTGATTATTTAAATAATTTATAGTGACATGTTTGTCTCGATTATCGTGCACATAATGCAGATTGCAAAATTGATTTAAATTTTTCTTTTAACTTCCGAACCTTTTCATCGTTGACAAAAATATCTCAAGGATTTCACGATTTAACATTTAATTAGTTTATCACATAGCTACACGCAAATTACATATTTTGAAAAAAATAATACTAAAAAGTCAGGAAATTTTATTATTTATCTGGATTTTTTCACATTATTCTACATATTTATCTCAATATATTGAAATTTTTTATCACATAAATATAAATATTTTTCTTGACTCCCAGCACGCTAATTTTCTGTGTTAAGAATCAATTCATCTACAGCGTATTCATTAATTTATTATTTTCATCGTCGTGTTATTTTATTTCAATATATTTAACAGAGATAAAACTAAAAAAATTCGATAGAATATAAATAAAAAAAAGTGATTATTTAAATAATTTATAGTGACATGTTTGTCTCGATTATCGTGCATATAATGCAGATTGTATAATTAATTTAAATTTTTCTTTAACTTCCGAACCTTTTCATCGTTGACAAAAATATCTCAAGGATTTCATAATTTAACATTTAATTAGTTTATCACATAGCTACACGCAAATTACATATTTTGGAAAAAAATAATACTAAAAAGTCAGGAAATTTTATTATTTATCTGGATTTTTTCACATTATTCTACATATTTATCTCAATAATTTGAAATTTTTTATCACATAAATATAAATATTTTTCTTGACTCCCAGCACGCTAATTTTCTGTGTTAAGAATCAATTCATCTACAGCGTGTTCATTAATTTATTATTTTCATCATCGTGTTATTTTATATTTCAATGTATTTAATAGAGATAAAACTAAAAAAATTTGATAGAATATAAATAAAAAAAATGATAATTTAAATAATTTATAGTGACATGTTTGTCTCGATTATCGTGCATATAATGCAGATTGTATAATTAATTTAATTTTTTCTTTAACTTCCGAACCTTTTCATCGTTGACAAAAATATCTCAAGGATTTCATAATTTAACATTTAATTAGTTTATCACATAGCTACACGCAAATTACATATTTTGGAAAAAATAATACTAAAAAATTCAGGGAATTTTTTTCATCGAGTCTGCTGGACCCCCTGCTTTCTCACCTCCCGGTATAAAGAGACATACACACGAGGAGGATCTTTACTCTCGTAACATAAACCGCCGTTTAGTTTACCCTAAGCCCTTCGAGTTACCCGCGATCGTCGCGACACGTGCTTGGATGACAGAAAGGGATGATGGTGTCGGCTGTCAGTTGTTACGCGACTCTCTCTCTCTCTCTCTCTCTCCGAGTTCGCCCCATAGGGCCAGGTGTGTATCTCGTAAACTATATACGGAATATACCGCATTCCGAGGCGATTCCGCGTTCAGTGTAACACGGTGACACAGTATATTGACTGAGGGTGGATCGCGCGCCTTCTCGTCCCCCGCCGACTGATTTGGCGCGGCTGCGCAAATCTGGGGGCCCCACGTCGGCCACCACATCGGCCTCCTCTCTCTCCATATACCTTACCCATTGCTTTCCCTGCGTACGTATCGCACGTATATAGCCCTGTGTGTGCTCCTCTGCCCCATCGTATAATATAGGACTCCTCTCTCCTGACCACTCTTCCTCCCTCCTATCAACCCTCTCTGTCATTCGTTACCCTCTCTCTCTCTTTCTCCAGTTTCTTTCGCGATTCTTCGTATGCATCCCTTTTGCCGCGCACACGTGCACGTCGTACGGGATATCCGCGGATGAAGGCATGTCGATGACGGGACTCGTTGCGATACGTCGGTACCGGCCCGCGCGGAGATAACGCGTCGCCGGAAGTGTAGTGCGCGGAATCGACGCGGCCGCGCGCGGCGGGAATTCGCCAGAAGCGAACGGAAGCGGCTGACGCGAGGAAGTATCCGCGCCGAAAGGAAGTAGAGAGATCCGTCTCGTTACGTGGGAACGTATAGTGGCGAAGGTGGTTTGACAGTGTATCGTCCCCGTATTTGTTTTTTTTGTGCGTGCATGTGTGCGAGAGTGCGAGAGTGCGTATGCGCTCCGAAAAGTGCTCGGAAGCGTGAATAATCGGGAGTGATCTTTGTTGGTGGGTGAGAGTTCCCTGGGAGTTCTTGTGGGTCCGTCGTCGGTTTCATCGGACCGGCTCGTTTATGTGATGTGAACGTGGTTTAATGGTTGATCCGCTAAAACTCTTCTGGGTTATTACCAACAGCACCTACCTAGGTACGTTTCTCTTTGTGAATGAAGGACCTCGGGGGAAAATGGGAACACAATTACACGGCTGTTTGTTTATGTGTTTCAATGCACAGGTGAAGAGAGTAATTTCACAAGTGGTTCAATGTAATGTGGCAAAATTCGCACTCTCCGCTGAATTGTATATAATATATGTTATACACGAAATGTTAAAAATTCTCGTAATTATCACGATTGTATCCCATTTTCTCTGCTGCATCTCTAAATGTGTATCCGCCATTGAAATTAATGTTTAATCACCTGGTGAAAGGGATAATATTTTAATCTCGCTAGAAGAGAGCAGAAATATTTTTCCTTGCTGTCGAAAATTTCATTACAATCATCGATATAAATTTGAATTACACTCGCGCCGATTATATAAACATCTGTCAAATCGAAGCTTTTTCGTATCCGAGATGCGCTTATTATGCAGTTATATAAAAAAAAGTGTAGGTAATTATGTGTGTTCCGAATGATAAAGATGTGGAAGTGAAAAGAAGGATCTTTTAACGAGAGATCACAATCACCAGCAACGGTGCAAAATATCCGTGCATGTGCATACATCGAGACTGTTTGAAGCTTGGTTACACGCTCGATACCCTCCAATCCATCCCTGTCGTTACACAAGAGTCGTGTTCTCGTAACGTGATCGCGGTGAGAAGTGCACACCCGGGGTTGAGGGAAGGGGATGTTTTTTGCAACGCGCGAATCGACAAAAACAAGCTCGTTGGCATCTCGCGGAATGCTGTTGCCGAGTGGTAATCGACGTAAAACTGACGGCAGGCGGCGTCGAAGCCACTTCGCTTTGTGAAATTTGCAACTACCGTATTTCGCGTCAAAGAGTCTTTCTCCCTCCCACCCTCGTTTTTTCGCCCGTCTCGACAAAGAGAAAACTATATATACCGACATTCCAAGCATTTCGTGGAGAATGCGCTCTCGAGAAAACCGCATCGTCTTTTCCCCCAAAGGAGTTTGTCGAAACCCCTTTCTTTCGGAAGAAACTTTGTAGACAGTCGTCGAAACAATGCCGCGTTCATCCCCCATGATAGTCGCGTCGCCCTGGATGATGCACTTTGCATGTGCATCACGCGCACACCCTCGCAAATTGCTTGCGCGCGATCTGACGAATTAAACGCGCGCCCGCGGGCGCGAAACAAGAGCGCGTTTGATTCAGCGGGAAATCAAGTCAAAGCCTTTCCTCCTCTCTCTCGCATCTCCCCATTTCTCTGTGTTTTCCTCAGCGAAATCGCCGCCTCTGCAATCGAAGCCGCGCAATCGCGCCTCTCTATATTCAGCCGCCGTGCTCGCGGTTATTAAGAGTTATATTCTGGATATATCCAGAAGCGACCGCGAGAGAGAATGGGATATATATATATATATACTCTGCGCATAGTCCATTTCCTCCAATTTCGTCAGCTATACAATATTTCCAACTGCGACGGGAGTTAACATAATCCGCGAATCTGGTTCCCTCGCGTGCCTAATAAATAATGTGAAAATTTTGAACATTTTTTAAAGAAATGTACATATATGCGGAATTAGAATTGGAATATTTGGAGAAAATATTTAGAACGATAGATACTATTAATTGGAAGTGTGAATGAATTATAATTGAAATAAAAAGTGGAAAACCAATTAGAATTAAATGTCGAAATCAAAATTCTGCATTATTTTATAGGAAAAGATTTTATATTAAATATATGTACATATATTTTATATTAAAAGAAAATCAGGGATAATAAATAATGTGACATTTTTTAAAGAAATGTACATATATGCGGAATTAGAATTGGAATATTTGGAGAAAATATTTAGAACGATAGATACTATTAATTGGAAGTGTGAATGAATTATAATTGAAATAAAAAGTGGAAAACCAATTAGAATTAAATGTCGAAATCAAAATTCTGCATTATTTTATAAGAAAAGATGTTATATTAAATATATGTACATTTTATATTAAAAGAAGATCAGGGAGGGTGTTTTTGCAATATTAAGTATGAGCGCAATAAAATTGCGCTTCGCGAAATTTGCAAATTTTTTTGATATTCGCTCTCTTTTTAGATTACATATTCACGTTGAAGCTTTGTTCTCGATTGCGCTCGATCAACGAATTATTAAGACCTCGTACCGCGAGAATTATGAAAAATTTCTCGAATATTATCCCGCTGCGATTCGTTACGATCTTTGTAGTTTTAAATTTCGTTTTCCATACCTATATATAGAAAGTGAGAGAGAGAGAGAGAGAGAGAGAGCGCATTCCTATGAATACGAGAGAACGCAATATGTTTCGTTTTAAAAACGCAAATGAACTCGAAGCGCGATAGTCGTTTGCCCCATTCCTACCGGAATTACAGATTGATGTTGAATCTTCGTTGTACCGGATTGCCAACAGGTGATCAACCGGGTTAACGAGCGAGCTTAAGTTGCAGAAGGCACTCTGCCAGTCTTGGCCTTTCACGAGCTACGCGAAAAGTTGGCAGGTTGTCGGAACTTTTTTCCTCTCGTTCCGGAGCGAGTCATTATCGGATGTGCTCGTTTGCCTTTTCGAAAAGAAAAGGCACCGCAGGATAACCGCACGTTTTTCCCCAGCGGAAATTTGTCCATTTCTTTCTCTCTCTCTCTCTCTTTCTTTCCCATCATTTTCATCGCCGATGAACTTCGCTCACTGAAAAATTCATGACAGCGGAGCAGGAACATCGAATCGCGATCGCGTTTTCATCGTGTTTAAGCGTATCGATGGCTATCTTGCGCAGGACTTCTTTGCACGGGAAATGGGTGGGAATTAAAATTTAAGTTCCTTCTCTCCATTCAAATCCGGTCCGATAATCGCGCCTCGTCGACGAGTTAAGCCGTTCTAAATTTTAAACGCAGACGGCGCTCTCGGGCTTACTTTACCGAGAATAGCTGAGATATATTCGTTAGATAGAAATAAGGAAGCGATGTTCTTTGTTCATGCAAAAATTACTGAGAAGGTACATATGCTTGTAATTTTTACAAAGCTTGTTAAAGACTAATATTGTATTTTTCCAAAAGAAATTGTAACGTTAAAAAAATAATAAAATATAATATCAAGTTAATAATAAACGAGAATACTTTAGCGTTCGAAAAAAACATTTTCTAACGTTAAAAAGTAATAAATCGCAAAGGAAGAGAGAATTTTTTTGTCGTGAAAATAATGGCGCAAATTTTTTATATGGACCCTGATTCAGAGGCTATCAGAAATTTTCATTCTACTCCAATCGTTTAAAAGCAGCTTGTTCTGCGGTTTGCACTTGTTTTTTCATTATTTCTATCTTTTTTAATTTGTACAACTCGTTCGGTCGAGAGATCGAAATGAATTTGCCATAGTATACATATAGTCGAGATTATACGAGAGTATTGGTAGTGGCGGCATTATTGCTGCACTACCGATCAATACTTTGAGTACAATACGCTTTCCTCCGGTAAATCCGGAAGGGCCCCGTAATTCTGAGAGGTAATTTTAGAAAAATTACGTCTCGCGACGGAGCAGGAATTTATTAGCGTCACAAATTAATGTTGGACTTTAATCTCCGCGTCTCTCTCTCTCTCTCTCGACATTACTGTGAAAAAGTATTTTAGAGAAATTTTTCTCAATAATCTCTTTCGATATATACAATATTTCACCTCTCTCTCTCTGTATTGATCTGACATTTATATTCATCGGATTAATCGTCGATATTAAAGATACGCGAACGATGTACCGTTTCTAGCGACGGTTGTTTTATACATCAGCGCCGAACGTAAAAGCTACATTGATAGACAATCACTTTACCCCATCTCTCTTAGGGTTCATCTAAAATCCTATTCACCCGCCGCCAATCCCATTCATTCGACTCGCTCCTTTTTCCACGAGCTTGTCCTTTCCTCGGTTCTTTCGATCGCTTCGAAGGTGTTAAAACGAACCCGAGAAAAATTGCTGGCGGTCGTTATCCGGAGCAAGTGCGCGGCGACAAAAATTCAATACCCCTGGGTTTGCCCTTTTCCTCAGTGAGAATTTCCTACACGTCGTCGTCGTCGCCGCGAAAAGGGCGATTCTTTTCACCATTACAAACGATGTATCGCACGCAGCGCAGTTTTGTCAATCGGCCAATCGGAGCCATCGGGCACCGCTTCAAAGGGTATTTCCCGATACGATGTGTTGTGTGTGTGTTGTGTTCGATCGGGCGGGCAATTGGGGGTATCGTTCCATTGAACGAACGGAAAATCAATCCGGCAGGTCGCTGGTAATTACGTCGTACGCGAGCCTCGCCGAGGTATTCGGCCGAATCGCGGATTTATATCGCGGGACAAGCGTGCCATAGGCACGTTTTGCACACATCCGCGGATTTATGCCCCTCTTCGGGCATAGTAGTTGGGTTTACGCCCGGCTCGGGCCGATGAATGATCCCCATCGGCGACAGCGGGGCCGAATCATGGGGATGCCGCGGATGACACGCATAGCATAAATCTCGAGGATTTGCGCGCGGCCGAGTCATCCCTCGCGGTATATAGTGACGTGTGACGTCAGATGCGTGTAACGCGTCAAAATTGTTAGCGTATATTCGCGCAAACCAGAGGAGATTAAATGCGCGACGATATAAACGCGAGATATGCCCTTTTCTTCGCGGAAAATTCAAGGGATTGAGATTTAATTACGAGTGCACACAGAAAAATATATACTGTAAATATCTGTTTCACAAATATTTCATAAGTTCATCGTAAGCATCAAGTTTATTCGAAATGTGTTCTTAATGCTAATAAGTTTGATATTTCAATAAAAAATATTACATTTAAAAAAATTCTATTTGTTGTTTTTTATCTGACGTCTTTGATAGATGCGTGTAACGCGTCAAAATTGTTGGCGTATATTCGCGCAAACCAGAGGAGATTAAATGCGCGACGATATAAACGCGAGATATGCTCTTTTCTTCGCGGAAAATTTAAGGGATTGAGATTTAATTACGAGTGCACACAGAAAAATATATACTGTAAATATCTGTTTCACAAATATTTCATAAGTTCATCGTAAGCATCAAGTTTATTCGAAATGTGTTCTTAATGCTAATAAGTTTGATATTTCAATAAAAAATATTACATTTAAAAAAATTCTATTTGTTGTTTTTTATTTGACGTCTTTGATAGATGCGTGTAACGCGTCAAAATTGTTGGCGTATATTCGCGCAAACCAGAGGAGATTAAATGCACGACGATATAAACGCGAGATATGCCCTTTTCTTCGCGGAAAATTCAAGGGATTGAGATTTAATTACGGGTGCACACAGAAAAATATATACTGTAAATATCTGTTTCGTAAATATTTCATAAGTTCATCATAAGCATCAAGTTTATTCAAAATGTGTTCTTAATGCTAATAAGTTTAATATTTCAATAAAAAATATTACATTAAAAAAATTCTTTGATAAAAGTTTATAATATTCTTGAAAAGAAAATAATTTCTTCTTTTGAATGTATGATAATGAGTATTTCTAATATTTGTGTCGAGTTTATTTTAAGTCTATAGGAAGAAAATATTCTTTATTAAAGCTAATTGTTACTTAAAATAAGGAAAGGAAAATGAATAATTAGTTTTCTTAGCGATAGAATCATATTTTTCTGTGTGTGTTTTCTACGGGAAAAAATAATTAGCTACCATAGCTATATTTTAGCTGTCCATATATTACAACCTGAAATTTAGTTATCATGCCTAAATTTTATGTGCAATATATGGACAGCTAAAATTTAGCTATAGTAGCTAATTTTTTTCCGTATTCTCTCGGATCTTTGATTTTAATTTTTGAGCTGAATTATTGTGGTAATTTAAATACATGAAATAAGCATATTTTTCTGAAAAAATAAAGTTGATTCATTCGCAAACCATAATTTTAGAAATGATGGGAAAGATTGATTAAAAATGTTCCTTGTTCTTTTTTAATTTGAATACACTTTATTTTTTTAGAATATATCGTTCAGTGTATTTATTAAAAGTTTTTCGAAATATATTTCCCATATCATAAATTAAATATCACACGCTAAAATATATGATACATTGTTATATGTATAATGCAAAGCTATATTTTAAATGATTATGAACAAAATTATTTTGTAAAAAGCTTTTATTCGCAAACTAATTTTAGGAAACTGGGGCATTAATTAAAATTTTTAATTTGAATAAACTTTATTTTTTTTCCCCAGAATATTATAATTTAATATAAAATTTTCAATACATTATTAAACGCAAGGCAAAGTTATATTTTTTCACCCTTGTTGAACAAAACTAGTTTTCGAAAGAAAGCAGAAAGTTAGAATCAAAATCTTGAAGCAACGCGACGAGCACGTAATGTAAATAATAATCGAATCGTCACGCGCATTTGTTATCGTAGAATTATTGATTAAATCCGTCATGCTGTCGAGTAACGATGTTCTATGTCTGCCGATTTAATCATCGCTTCTTTAGGATTCGAAACGACGCCTCAACGTCATTAAGTGGAGCAAACAAGCTCCTTCTTCATTTTCTTCCCGGTTATGCTCGCGTGTCCGCCATCGTTTAATAAACCTCAGGATTCTTCCCGAGAACTCGCATTCATGCTGCTCGATCATGCATCATTCCAAGGATGCATTCGTCGATTTCAGGTCATCATGTCCGCGCGCGGTTGATTACTTTTCTTCTCTCCTACAATCTACTATTCTGTCTCTCGTACGTGTGGGTGTGCATTTTTTTTTTTTTTTTTTTTTTTTTTTTTTTCATTCATCGCGTAGATCCATACGAACAAAAGTGCTGAGATTTAATTCCGCTACTGTGCGTATTTGCGTTTGCAAATGCAATTTTTTTCCTTCATTTTCCCATCTGTGTCTCGCCGCCTCAATTATCGACTATTCACGTTTGTCGACTGACGAAAGATTATTATTCTCTCTCTCGATCCCTTTCTGCTTTCCTCTGTATTTCCGTTCCTTTCCCTGTGCTCGATTTCCGTCGTGCCTCGTCTTCTGGGTCAGAAATTCCCATAAGTCTCGAATAATCCCTTCATTTCTGACGAAACCGGGACGTCTTTGTCGACCAAATGGAATCTACTTCCTTCGGTTCGTCCTTTCTCCGTTAAAGGTCTACTCGATAGATTAAAACTGCATTGTTAAGAGCCTCTGTTTAACTGACAGTCCGTTATTTTAGCGCGACATTTATTAGAGGATCCGCGCGGTACCTTTTTGCCAATAATAATTGACTTGTCAGTTACTTTGTGCGGCCACACAGCGTTCATAACGGAACTTTTCCTCGCAACTTTTCTCCCTTTATGAGGAAACGACGTTGTCCTTTGTCGGGAGTTGTCGCTCAATTCGAAGCAAGCGAAGTAAAGCCGTTAGACAAAATTACAGAATGATTATAATGGCTCTTTTGTTAACGTCAATATTAATCTTTCAACATATAACGCATATTTTTCATTTTTAGAATATATTTTTAGAACATTGCATAAATTTCTTCATATAAATGAATTAAATGGAAAAGAGATATTTTATATATTTATAAATACATGTACAAAATATCTCTTTCCCTTTTAATTCCAATTTAATATTTTATTATATAATAACTTTTAAATCAAGCATGTCCAAACATATGACATTCATTATATTCGAACAAAAAGCTACTCTTACGCATTATGCACGTAACAAATGTTTTGGAAATTCTATTATTAAATGGTTTTGTGTGTTAACGTCACCGATGTTATATGTATGTGTATCCCTTGCTGTACCAAATTATTCGCCCGATCATTTTATTATTATTTCCCTTCTTTGTCTATTAATTTCTCCGCAGTAATTCGCACAATGATATACAAGATGCAAATGCGAAACGTTCAACGGCATAAATAATAATTTCTCACGATTAAAGCGATGGAACTTTTCAAGTGCTTGTAATTCCACAACTTTGCCGGCCGCAATTACCGCAAAGCACTAGTTTTTAATTTGAAAATTCAAATACACGACGTTTTTGTCTCCATCTCATTTCCAGAGACAGATTATAACGCGCACGCGCGTTTTAATAATATAATATTTTCTTCGGAAAACGAGTGTCCTGACTTAATTACATATACAAAGCGCGAAGAATGCGAGTTCTCGTTGTGTTAAATAAATACGTAACATATAATCAGGAGATAAAACACGAGAGTTGCATGCGCGATTCTGGCTTTTAATTAATATAATCTGTATTTTTAACGATAAAAAGCTAGATAGAAGAATTTTGTTATATTAAGAAAAGTATTGATAATTACGATATTGTAAAATTAATAACGTGTAATTACCTGATAATGGCAATTAAAACGTATTATTAGAAAATGAAATTGTCAATATAAATTAAATTTTATTTAATAACAATTTTCCGATTAATTATCAGAATATTTAAGTTTAAATAGTCGGGAGATGGACAAACGAGATATCCTTTTATTTAATTTCAACATAATAGAGGACAATTTTAAATTTAATCGGAGACAATTTTAAAAATATGTACATGCAATATATGAACTAAAATACATGTAATATAATCTCTATGGATCCATGTTGCTGATGACGTACACAGCGATTCTCCATTTTTGCGGAATTGACCTGCTTTTAATCAGCAAATCCGAAATTTATGAACGCGGGCAAAATATTACAAATGGTCAGCTGGGCGCTTATAAACATTAACGACGCGGTATTAACAGCGACAGAAAGCGGCGTATTATAGATGGGAATACAGAGGGAGTTTCATTCGTATGCTTTCCATTTTGCACGATTTCAGAGCGTTCTCGTCAATAGACCATATTTACGTTTACATAGTGCATGACAAATATGAAGCTGCGCATTTCATCTCTCTCTCTCTCTCTCTCTCTATATATATATATATATATATATATATATATATATATCTATCTATCTATCTATCTATCTTCTCTCTTTCTTTCTCTCTGTCCCCTATCTGTTTGAGGATTATTTTGCAGAAAGCTTCACTTTATCCAAATTCAGATTCTCCAAAATGCCTTAAGAAATCGTCGCGTTTCTGATATTTATATCGAAGAAACATATTTAATTTATTTTAAAGATAATTGAAATAAATAGTAAGTCTCTCTAAGGCTTTCTCCGTTGAAAATTCTTTAAAAATTTCATATTAATATTACTTCAAGTAGGAAAAAAAATTTTTTATCAACATATTTTACGTATTTTACGTAGCGTATCGTGAAATTAAAATTATAAAATTCTTCAAGGGATGAATTTAAATTTACCAGCGCGGAAAAAATTTTACGAGAGTTTTAAGATTTTTTATAACATTTATTTTTTTTTGACGTTTTTTTAAATCGGCCAACAGAGCCAAAGCACGAAAAATTAATTATTCGGAACTGTATCTCTTGGTTTGAGATCACTACCTATATTTTTCGCGCCTATTTCTCCATATGTAAGTTTCGAGATTAATTTATATATGGAACTTAGTGATCTCAAACCAAGAGATACAGTTCCGAATAATTAATTTTTCGTGCTTTGGCTCTCTCTGTTGGCCGATTTAAAAAATATATTTATATTCTTAATATCGAGAGCCGATAAAACTATTTCTCTCTGATTAATTTTTTTCTACTTATTTCGCGCGAAAACAATTTTCCATGTGTTGCCGCTCTCGCGAAATCAAAGTATTTGTAATGCATTTTACAAACAGTCGAGCGACAAAGACTTTTCGGTCATTGCTAGTATGAAAATATTATCTCAATCCGTCTCTCTTTCTGTCCTCCTCTTTCTCTGCCTGCAACGTGTTGCATAATGCATCGTCCGTCATGGAAACGAAATGAATGCGCTAGTGCATCAAGCGCAGCCCGATCAAACAACAAAATGCGCAGCCGACTGTAAAATGCCTTTTTACCGCGGAAATCTTATATTTATCCCACCTACACACGAGCGCACAGACACATGTCACGCCATGTTACACACGCAAAAGGCCGTCCATTGTGCGAGACGGCGATAATAAATTCTATTTATTGCAACGTTGCTCTGAACGAGATAGCGAGCTGAAAATCGTTTCACAATGAAATTGGAACAAAGTATTGTATGCATTATTGTATCACTCGCGAGCGCGCGCATGTGCTCGTTCAAATACCTCCTTAATCACATCCCGTTGTAATTTAGCAATTATATACCGGGTATGTCGATGATTTATCATCGAGTTATCGTCGTTTGCACGTGTCTTAAATAACTCTTATAATTAACTAATAGCTCTTTTCTTCTTTCGTTGCTGAACGTGTAAATACAAATATAAAACATTTGTTAGGTATTATCAAAATATTGTCATATAAAGAATATAAATTGTTTAATATCGCGTAATTTTGATGTATGTACAGTTCTCATACGAGTAACAAAATGCTATGGAAATATACGAGTTATAAATTTTTAGAAAACATTTTTCCTAATTAGCTCTAATTAAAGTACATTTTCTTATAACTCCGTGTAGCATTATCTTCCTAACATTTTAATCTGTGTTTGCGATAAAAGAAAATCCGACATAGAATATAGATGTAGCTTTTGTTTCCGCTGGATGTGCATCGAGCGCTATAAATTGACAATTAGTGACGTCATTTATTTCGCGCGTCAAAATGACGCGAATGAAACCGATTAAGCCGAGAAACGTAGTTCCCATTTTCGTGAAAAAGGGAGGAAAAAATGAATGATCCAAACGCGTGCGATCGCATATATGCGATAGGTGACACGTTTCTCTATCGTTTTCCCTTTTTTTTTCCGAGTTCTTTTATCACTTGTGTGATTTATGACGGTCGATCGAGAAAGGGGACGTCGCTCAATCCGGTTCACTTTCGGCGTTCATATATTTGCATTACCCGCAAGATTGCGATTTATGGCACTTTGCGAGTCCCTTGAGCCGTGAAGGAGACACCCCTTTTTATTCTCCCCATCGAGAGCCATCGATATCTCGCTTTTGAAGGACCCGTGCTTTTTTCGGTTAAACTACGTCGACTACGCGAAGCATCGGAAAATGTACAATCGATCATAACTCAATCGCATACGACGGGAAACGATAGAAAGGATCGTAGAATCGCGAGAGCCCCGGTTAAAAAAGCTGTACCTATATATAATCGTGTTTCTTTCACTTTACGTGTATGTACATACACAGAAAAAAAGGAATCCTTGATTCAAGTATATAGTTTTATTCTCGAACGCTATTTGATTGATTTAAGCATAGAATGCTCTTTGTAATCACAAATTTTCATTCGCCTGAATAATAAATAAGTTTTGCGTGAAGTATATTTTATCCTTCAGATATATTCTGGTTTTAAAAATCGCATATAGTAAAAACAAACTTAGTCACACATTTGAACTAAGAATTTTTATAAGTAAATTTCAGCTTCAACCAAGAAATATTTTGCACTTTGTTTTAAGGATAAATTATCCTTTATCCAAAATTATTTATATTCGGCGCTATTATAAGGATAAAATGTACTTGAATCAAGGCACATTTGCATTCTTTCAAGGATACTGTTTTTTCTGTGTACATACACACTATATTATTATTTTTTTTTTTTACTCATTCACCATCTATCTCTGCATTTAATATGCTTGCAGAATGTAGAGAAAATACTGGGAATGATGTTAGCTTCGCTCTAGTTACAATGCACGGACTCGCGTTTGCAAAGATTTTTACATACGCTCGTGGCTTTAATGAACGATATAACAATTAACAAGTTCATTTTGTCTACGCCTCTAAAACGGTCGCGCTAACGATAAAATCCTGTCGAGCATGAATTATTTTCTCTCTCTCTCTCTCTCTCTCGTAGGAATGCAATTACCCGCCGCGTTTTAACGAAGAAGCCGGACGTTGGGAAAGAATTGTCTGCTTTGTACGTTGCGGAAAATTTCATTTACGACCACCTGGGGGTGGGAGGGGGTGAAACGGGGGCGAGGGATTAAGAACCGGGCGGGATTAATGTTAAGTACCGTACGGACGGGCCGGATTCGAAAGAAATGCTATTGTGCGCGGAATTTTGCTATTATATCGAGGTGCACCGAAAAAATTCCGGCGCTATGAGACTCTCTCTCTCTCTCTCTCGGCGGTCCAGGGATACAAATCGTACATATTGTATCTTCCTCCCCGACCGTAATCCGGCGGGTTGTGTTTGTACAGGTGCATAAAATATGCTACCGTAAAACCGCAAATCCTATTTACGTAACGCATTTCCGTCGTCGTGGATTTACGGGAGAACGTCGGACGACGTCGTAAGATTAATAGACACGCGAGCTGAAAACAAAGAGGGACCGCATTTAATATACGAAAATCGCGGAGAGCGACCGGATCGCGATCGCGCATACATTTTTTTATGCTCGCGTGTATACTGTGAATGGAGAAGTCTTTATTTGAAATTAAACGATGCCTCGGTGTACGTCGTTCTGATATATGTATATGTATATATACAATATATTTCTAATTTTCCCGTCAGTTCTGTGTTCGGTATATTTTTATATTTAATACGTTATTACATTTGAAAGCGAAGTAATATATATATATTTTATATTTTATATTTTAGTTTGCCAAGTTTTATATTTTACATTTGTACGTCAACATTCTATGAGAGAATATATAATGTTATAACATCAATTTTTTATATAGAATTTACATTTTTTAAAACATTTTGGCCATTTCTTTCGCGTAATTTATTACTAATAAATGTATCTGTTAATATATTAATTATTATATCTGTCAATAATCAATATATGCGTGTGTGATTATTATTAAATTTCATGCATATTATTAAATATTAATTTTTACGTGAAACTCATTTTTATTTGCAGCAAACCTTTCTGCAAATTTACAATCAGTAACGTAATATTATCAGTGACGTTCATATCGAAGATTATCCGTCAAAAGTTTTATTTAAAGTAAAATATATACATATAATTATTAAATTTTTCGGATATTCAACTATCCTATCGCGACATGAATATCATATCGTCATCCCTGCGGTTCGGATTTTTGTATCGCGAGATTAATTGCGACCGCAAATCAGATATTACTAGCATTATGTCATTATACATGTGTACGCAAACGTTGTAACAGAAAATATCATTTACGGATAGAACACGTGATATTCGTAGACCCTCTCTCTCTTTCTCTGTCTCTGTCGAGCAACCATTTATCTGTCACACGATGATGGAAATATTTTATAAATCGTGGACGTGTGTATCATCAGATCTCGATGAATTGTGGTTAAATCCGTCGCGGCCGATTTGTGTTGCCGCAAATTGGTGGACTAGGTTTTTTTTTTTTTCATATTTTTGTTCGCGGTTTGCAGAATGATTTGATACCGCGCGAGAATTACTAACGAGCCTGTAATAAGTTTATTATTTTCCAGCGATATTTCCTGCGTGTGTACATGTGCGCGCGCTTTGTGTCGATACTCGATTTAATGTCATATAGAATATAAAAGAGTTTCGGAAAAGCTTTTGTAATCGAAATAAAGCAGCTCGTTAGCTCTGATTAAACAAGCTTCGTCCATATTCTCTATATAAAAGAGAAGGCGGGACCTTTTTCCTTTTTTTTATCCTTCGAAGCATGAATCGAGTTGCGGATTAATTCGTTCAGACGTATTCGAATTTTGCGTCGTAATTAATTCGCGTGCCGCTAATTTCGCGTAATTTGTCACATGTATTCACGCTTGTGAATTCTCATCATTGTGTGCTTCGCTTCGTGAGATACTTACGTAAATTTGTAATGTTGACACATTGACGCGATATGTAAAGAGAATTTACATCGCTACTATTATGTAAATTTGCATTTCGTACGCAATCTATATACAAAACATTTATTACATCGATTATATGCAAAATAAGGTATACTGTAGTGTATTCGAAAATTACGGCAGCTGATGATAAAATGTGTACCGAAAATGTATAGACACGGGAGAAATATTTTAGAGATATTACCAGATCAATTTTGATCGTGATTTTGACGAACAGATTTGATACGGCTAATTCAGTTTGTGGGAAACTACTAAATACTATTTCGTATAACTCGAATCTTCACACGTTGTACGAGAATATTACTACATCGCTTGTAGCTTCGTTGCAATTAAATTATGCCTCAATGTACCGATAAATGGATAATGTTCTGCATTCAATCCCGTGTATATCATAATTTTCATGCTTATACGTAATATACTGTTATACATAACGATAGAACATATTCGAACTTGTTCAAAATTTTCACGCTCGGTAAAATTTGTCTCCCTTATTTTGCATACAGAATTTATTTCTGATATTCAAAGTTATCCAGGGTGTTTGAGGAAGGACGATATAACTTGCAATGTAATGTATACCATTATTTTGTAGCGTGAAAAAAAATACTGCAAACAAATTATCATCTTGAATTATATGCAAATATGTATATGTATAGCAAAAGAGAGAGGAACGGCTTTAATTAATTTAAAAGAAAAACAAATATAGCAAGCGTATTAAAATATTATCGAAAACGTATAATTGAAACAACCGTACATGTTTTAAAAATAATCAAGTTTTGAATTTTATGTTATGCAAGAGAAAGAAAGAGGAAGAATTATATTAAAAATTATTTATTACATCAAATCATTTACACAACCGAATAATTTGTGCGAGGTTATTCAATTTAAAATAAATATTCTTTTGATTATGCCCAGGGATATAAGCACTTATTATCTTATGTCATTTATATTTTGCTTTCTATTTATAAAAATTCGGTCAAAGCAAAATTTTAAAATAATTATATTAAAACTGCAGCATGCCAATATTTAATAAAATATATACGTGCATATATATTACTGACGTAAAGTTTATATAAAATACAAATATATAAAGGTGAAGAATTTGTATAAAATAAAAATATTTAAAGTTAAAATATAATGCAATTTGGTGAAACTTGAAACTAAAATTTTCTAATAATTAATTATGCCAACTCACATATTGGTTACATATTACATTAAAATGAACGATTTTTCTATAATTAATTTTTGTGCAAAGAAATCCACACAGTTTTTAAAATAATATTCTTATATGTAATATTATATCCATAAAACACGTTACAATATATCTACGTGTTCTTGCATTATCATCGTTTTTAATTGAAGGTAAAAAATTAAGTACGGCGGCACACACAGTTACTTCGCGTTTTACGCAAAGAAATATCTCCTCTCCTCGTGTGCAAACACACCTCTAAATCTCTTCTTAAACACTTTATTTAAATTTCCATCAAGCACTCGAAAAATTCTCTTTTAAAATTCTTAGGTTGTTTAAATTTCCGTCTCTCCCCTGTCGTCGCTTTACGCGGAATGATAAAAATTCTTACTCATCCTGCGACGGGAAAGAATGCACGTGGACTCTTTCTCGCGCGAGTTTACGATCCCCTTTGGAACGACCCCTTGGAAAATCCTTCTCCGAGTGGGGGATGAGAGAGAGAAGAGAACGTTTCCTTTCGGAGTTTTTATCCGAACGCTCGCTCACCGCGAACATAAATGCATAGGATTGTGCACGCGACGTTACACGGGTTACAGACTCGTTTACGTAATGAGGGTGTTTTATTATTTAATCCTCCTTCTTTCGGATTATATGGCATTCACGCCCGGCTCTACGCTCCGTCTATCTCGAAGGCTAATTAACGTTTCCTATATTGCGCTTTGTAGAAATCTAGGACTTTTTTTTTTTTAAAGAGATGCTACATCGTTCACACTCCTTCCGCGAATTTCCACGTAATAATCTCGACTCCCGAGAGCTTTTGCACGACGCATAATTGGTTTTACCGACTTAGATATGGTTTCCCCGGGTACAAACGATGCTCGACAAATAAGCGAGGTCGGAAAGCGAGCGCAATTTTATTAGAACGCTTGGTGATACTGATGGGAAAAGGTAGCTGTGCTAATGATTCCGCCGTCATTTCGCCTGATAATGATTTAATTGATTGTTGCGGCAGCGTGTTGCGCTGCAGAGCATTATATGAATTTTAGTATGAATTTGACGCTCAAATATTATGAATTTTATATTATGAATTTAATACACCGCTGTCATTAAATGTTCGCATTTGATTATTTTTTTATCATCGTGAAAATGAACACATTACACTTTTTTAAAAATGTTATTCAATATTAATCTGTTGCGAAAATTATTATTCGATAATGAAAATTATATTATATGAGAGGAATTATTATTTAATATATGAAGAGATTTGTCATTTTCGGAATGAAAGGCATTGGTGCTTTTATGAAAAGCACAACACATATTACAAATTATATATTACAACCTTTACTCTTTTATGATTTATAATTATATCGCTTTTTCGCATAATTTGGATACAAATATATATTCTTTGAAGGGAAAAAACGTACAATTTCCGTTCCGTCCGAAAGACATTATTATCAATAAAAACGAGTGGAAAGTTATTCAATAGTTTAATAATCACGTTAATTTACGTCAAATAAAACTTGCTTGTACAAAAGTGAGGAAAAGCGAGAAGTTTGAAGAGCTAAAGCAGTTTCAAAGCCTGAAAATTCTACTTCCGGCGAAGCAGATGTCATCAAAACTAGTAGCAACTTTTCTTTATGTGCACCTGTGTCTTCATTACAGATGAAAATTCATTCCGCAACTTTTTGCAATGTTTGAAACAATGATAATGACACCGTCACGTGTAATGAATACGTAAAACGATAGTTTATCATTTTCTAATTTTGCGTGTATCATTTTTCTAGTCTTTTTTATATAGTGTGCATTGAATAAATATTTATTACATAGAGTATTATATCTTCATAAAACTCGCGAGGCATGTAATTTCAATAACAATAAGTCATTTGATCACAATTTGAAGTCTTCTTCCTCTAATAAAAATATCGAACAATTCCTACAGCGTGAGAAAAAGATGTCAAAATAATATTATTTATCGATTATTTTAAGTGAAACACTTTCGGATTCTGCGAAATCCAGGTTAAAGAAAAAAACGTAAAGAGTTATTGAATTTCGAAAAATTTTGCGCTTATTAAAACGGGGGAAAGAAAAAAATAACTTATTAGATCTACTCGTCTAAAAATATTTTTTCTCGCAATGAATGGCTGTAAGATTAATATATGCTTGTGCTAGACCGAATAGTCGTATATTAAAATCTTACGGAAACACGTATATTACACGATGTAATATTTGCGAGCGGTTTTTCCAGCAACGAATGACCCAGATTTTTTAAAAAAATTAGTATTTTTTATCACTCGTGAGCGCGCGCGTTTCGTGTATCAGGCTACAGCGATCTAGCGCGAAAGGTAACAGAAAAAGGAAAAAAAGTTACGCACATACATATAAACGGAGCATGCCGCGGCATTTAATTACCTCCCATGGATATGCATAAGCTGTATGCTATTGCACTCTCTCTCTCTCTCTCTCTCTCCTGTCTCGTGACGCGCACGTGCTGATCCGCCGATAGAAGTGGATGTTGCGACACATCCCCTTGATTGTATCTCATCCCCGGTTAAACGTATCTATAGAGAAGCTCGTGTTTTTTTACAACATTTTTCGTCGGAAAAAGAATACGATGAAGAGATGCGATGGAGATAGCACAAGCAAAATTTCGAATGGTTAAAGTGTGTAATAAAGAAGGAAAAAAAGAGAGAGAGAAAGAAATTTTATTTAAATAAATAGACAAACCAAACAATTTTTGTTGAATTAAAAAATTTTTTTTTTTTTTCTTTTTAAGGGAAGAAAATATTGTTCGAATTAAAAAAACATGGAATTCTCGGGCTTTGTTCGTAAAATGAGAAAATGTATTCAATCGTCTCTTTTTCTCCCCTTTTTGTGCGAATCCCGTATGGTTTTTCTGCATAGATATACGACAGAACAACCGAATACACGCACTCACCGAGTGATATACGAACAAACATGTTTCACTCGCAGCGTGCGCACTTGGTCGTTTTACACTCTCTACCTTCATGAACGTGGTAATGCGTGCACATGCACAAACATTTGTGCATTTCGCGAAAAGGGAAGCTCTCGGTCGTCACTCTTGTTTCTGTTACCGGCGTCAAACAACGCGCGCATTCGTCAATTCACGTATTCGGTGAATTCGTACAACGCTGTTCTATATATATATATATATATATATATTTACGCAGGACGAATTTCGATTGTCACATTATCGCGTGCGGAGGAAAAAAGGAAAAAGTTATTTCCACAAAAATTTTCACGTTCGCCGCTGTCTCTCGATTTTATTTTCTTCGATCCTCTAAATCTCGCGCAATCCGAAAAATAAAAAAAAAAAAAAAATGACGAATAGCGGACGCGTGTAAAAACCGCGCGGAGAATAATTTAAAGGGAAAAAGAACGACGACGGGAGAGAACGAAAAAGCTGTTTGTGCTTGACGCCGCGGAAAAATCTAGGGGGAAAAATCTAGGAGCTGGTTCGACACTATCTAGGCTTGTCTTTTTGATCGAACTGCATTTTACTCTCATGCACCCCCGTTAGTGTTTGCTTATCGGAGTCACTCGATCGCTCGGGGATGTAAATCGCCGATATTTTGATTTCCCGCGCAAAAGAGATATGCAATATTCGTGTTTTCGAGGAGAGAAAGAAAGAAAGTGGGAAAAAAAAAAAGACGAAGAAATTGCTTGCTCGGTAAAAATCCTCACTCCTCCGGTTCCGACGTATATATTCTTCAGCATCAACGACAATGTATAAAATGGATTACCACCCCCTCGTTCCCTCCCCCTTTTTCCACCCCCTTCCTGTTACGTGACGGCGCCGACGCCGCGTCGTTGAAAATTCGCGTAAACAAAGCGATGCTCGCTGACAATCAATGCATAGCGAAGCACAGAAGAAGCGAGCGAAATACGCGTTTATTCGCTCTAGAGACACAACGTTTAAACGCATTTATTTACATTAAAAATATGCGCGTTAGAGGACGCAAGTTGAGCAGATAAAAAGCACCTTCGGGCTTGTTCTCGCGTTCTCTCTCAGGAAATTGTGTATTTTTCTTGCATGAAATTTCCACAAGGAATATATTTTTATATATATGCGCATTGCTTTATATAGTCACGAAACTTTATATAGACTGAACCTCTTCTGAAAAGTACAGATATAGTATGTGTTCAAGAAGAAAAATTCAAAACTGATTATGTGTGTGCAGATTTTTGAAATTAAAAATATGGAAAACAATTTGTAATCGAAGAAAATTTTCTTCGTAAAGAGATTTAAAATATTTGTGTGTAAGAAGAGTACAATGTTATTTTGAAAAAGTTTATTAATTCTCTAATTTAAAATTAATACGTATATAATATTTTAAAAATATATTTGACACATTAAAGTTAAAAGATTGCTCTTTCCTTGATCATTTCCCGTTAATAACTTTATCAAAATCTTTATCACGATGATAACTCCGTGCGAAATTGAAAATGAAGCTATTTTTAAATCGAAGAGCTATCTAATGGATATCTAATGACAAGTCAAATTAAAAAGAAATTTAGATTCAAGCAAATGCCGCGGCATTCCAATAAAGTTAATCTTTCGCCAAGCAATCTTTGGCTTTTGCAATCTGTTTCTCATATTGTTTACGAAATTCCTCTCGGTAAGCTTCCATTTGCATTTATTCGAGCTGTTTGTTACATTTACGAATCTCGGAAAGATTACAAGAGCAGCGAAACAGTATTGTAATTCTGTATACCATTGGGATTGCGAAATTTAACAAGTATTTAACTACTTTACTAGCGGGTATTCACTAGGGGCTTAATAAGAAGTTGCGCGATGCAACGGAGGCGCCAAAAATTTGTGAACTAATGTTGGAGAGAAATTTCTTCCTATGTGTGCGCAAAATTGGATTTGTAATCTTTGAATCAGAAAATTGCTTGAAACTTTTAGAAATTTTATTTAAAAAATGCATGTAGAGTAAAAATAGAAAAAAGAATAATCTTGTCTTCTATTTTTTTTTGCGCGCGAAAAATAATTTTGCTCGGTCATTGTAATGACTGGGATATTAAAAAAGTTTTATTTATTCATGAATAACTTTCATTTAAATGAAAGCTTCAACAAATTATAACTTTATTTCGCTTTTATCTCCGCGTATATTTCATTTCTCATTGCATGACATCTGTCACGTAATTATATAGCAATTAAATTTTTGCAATAAGAATTCGAAACATCTTCTCTCTAAAATAATAGGATAATTATAATATATATGCTAATGCATATATATTTTAGAATATAGACACGAATATTCTCCGACAAAGTAATCTTTTTCAAGGTTTTCTTTCTATTTTCTTTATTTTCTTCAAACATTGCAACCTATTGAACTCAAGAGAATCTTATATAAAATATAAAATTCATATGTCATTAATTTTATTATTTATCTATTTTTATATATTATAACATTTATTTTGCAATATTGTTAGGTATGTTTGAATTTAATCTATCAGATTCAACAAATCAAGTTCGATTGTCAGTCGGTTGTTATCTCTATGTCAATTTAACTATCGCTGAATATTCGTCTTTGCTGAATAAGCTCATCGCGAAATCGATGCTTCTGGCCAGAAGCTGATGAAGAGTAGTTCATGATGAACATGAATCGAGGGCATTTCAAAATGATTCGAATCTCGAGAAATGAATGTCACATTGACGATAATATTAGACGAGAAAAGGAATGTTAATGAATGAATTCTCAATGAAGAACTTGCATTAGATTTCTTAAAGCTTCTCTTTGATAATTTTCTGCATCTCTGAGAAAGAGAAATCGAGACTAATTTTATCTCTATAAAGTGATATGAGACAGCTAGCAAACGTCTTGTATTATTTTCTCGTGTCTTTTATATTATTTAAATTTGATTTCATCTTTCATTCTTTAAAATTACATTTATTTTTCAACAATTCTTCTTGATATACTTCATGCATAATCTAAACTTCGCGTGCAATTTTTTTACTGTATCTCTGTTTTATTTAAGATACATCAGATATTTTGGAAAGAAATGTTATTTAATTTTATAATTATTTGGTATTTCATTAAAGTTGTCATTAGAAAATTAACGGAGTACACTGAAAAAAATGACTAAATTAATACATATTTAGTTCAATACTGCCAATTAAATCATTAATTTCAAACAAATAAACATTTATTTTCTTTTAAAAAGGATTTTCTTATATCAAATAAATATTTTTCATGTCAAATAAATATCACTAGTTTCAAATAAATGATCTATTTGGCAGTATTGAAATAAATACTTATAAGAATTAACTAAATTTTTTTCAGTGTAGTAAATTTACATTTTTGGAGAATAATAAAAAATTAATATGATAATGGTAGATACATCAGATATTTTGGAAAAAAATGTTATTTAATTTTATAATTATTTGGTATTTCATTAAAGTTGTCATTAGAAAATTAACGGAGTACACTGAAAAAAATGACTAAATTAATACATATTTAGTTCAATACTGCCAATTAAATCATTAATTTAAAACAAATAAATATTTATTTCTTTTAAAAAAAATTTTCTTGTATCAAATAAATATGTTTCATGTCAAATAAATATTACTAGTTTCAAATAAATGATCTATTTGACAGTATCGAAATAAATACTTATAAGAATTAACTAAATTTTTTTCAGTGATAGTAAATTTACATTTTTGGACAATAATAAAAAATTAATATGATAATGGTACATATAATAGAATAGAAACGTAAAATATCTGGTAATCTTCTCACACGATCTCCAGCATCCGACCATTACAATATGAAAACGATACTCTATATAGCTTCCGACGCTTTTCGAATTAACGAAGCATGCGGGCCACTTCTCGAATCGTCAGTGCAGTAAATCTTCTCAATGCCGTTTATCGCGACATAAGAGGAATAAAAAAAGTAGAAGCGAAACGAGAGGAGAGAGAGAGCACAAGTGGATGTTAAGAATCGCGCATTCGACTTTTATATCGATGATTTAACAGCCACTTCTGCGAGCAGATAAGAAGCTTTCGTTCGCGTTCGTATGACTTTTGACTTCGTCTCTTTTGTATTCCAGACGCCTTTACAACACTGTAAAAGCACATTTATATACCGTTGTTTCTCTTTCATGCTTATACGCAAATCGGTCAAAGCAACTGTCGCGTTGAACGATTGTGTACTCATGTTTTAGACGATTGTATCGTATTACGCATATTTTCTGACATATATATTGCAGATCTTTTTTTCAAATATTTCTCTTTAAAAAATTCTTAGTTAAATCTTTTACAATTTTTACATCTTTCACATTAGTTGAAAAGAGGACATTATATTGCATTTTAGCACATACGATTTAATATGTATTTTAGAGTACACAATTTATATTTTTTATTACATGAAAAGAACCTCTAACGCAAATAAACAATTATTCGTGAGAAGACTTTTATATTTTCTTTCTTTTTTCTGTTTAGTCAGCTGTTGTAAATATTTGAATGGTGCACACCTATTTGTGCGGTTCTTCTTTAATTCCGACTCTCTATCTCTCTCGCCTACATTAGCTCGATTTTACGAGCGTAGATATTTACATCGCGCGTACACACTGTAATGAAAACACGGCTAGTTTCACGTTTTACGTTCTGCGAACAGCGAGATAAACTTCCTTACGATGTTACGCCCGTAACTCGCCGCGTCGCAGCATCCGGCTTTTATGTCTCCCGGCGGTGGCGCATCCCGGGGATATCGTCGCGTCAGGAACGAATGGACTTCCGGAGAGATTCGCGAGGCGTCGACGGCTTCCGCCTGCATGCGGATATATCGGCCGCATTTTCGTGCCGCGTCAGGGAAAGGAAAATTCGATTAAAATATATGGCCGGCTTTGAATGAGAGATTTTACGAGATCAAACACGAACTGCGGACCCCAACGTCGTCGTCATTAGTTAATTAAAATTTTTTCAGCGCGATGAAGAGACCCGATTCGATCGCTGATTGGATCTTGGCGAGTGAGAGAGTATGACGAATTTAATTAGGGTTGTTTATTTTCGCTCTCTTTTAAGCTCTCCTTAGAAATCTTATAAATTATTTTCTTGTCTCGACTTAGCCTGATGTAAATTAAAAATAGAAAATATAATAAGTGTGTGTGTGTTTGTGTAAGATAAGTACCGAGGATATACTTTTATCACATCTTCCTCCCAAGGGAAAATTTTATACGGGTATCCATGCGCCGTGTGAGAAATTTTGTGCGAGACACTTCCGGAGGGATTGTTCCATCTTTGTATGCACATCCGTTCTCGCTCGTATAAATATTAATATTGGTGACGGATTTTAATTCAATTTTTTGCCTGATCTAAGTTCTAAACAAGTGAATTCACGCGGGATTTTCACCAGATTATTTTAACAAACTTTAAATTGGAAAAAGAGTTTTGTATATCGAGAACCTATATATGTATGTGTAGTTTTAAAATTTCTCAGATTTTTTATACATCTTTTTATTTTCAGTACGCTTAGCGATGCAATTAAATGGGTAAACTAGAACGGAAACTAGAACGAAAAAAATAAAATAAAGGAGGAAGAACTCATAATATTTTAACTTTTGTTAGGAGAGAGGTACCTATTTATTTTTCTAATTATAATTTTTCTAATGTTGAAAAATAAATAGACGAAATAAAGAAGAATGAAGATGAATTCAACACGATTAAAATAAAAAAATAGTCTCGTTCTCGAAGATAAAAAATTTATCAACGATATATACTTTCATCAATAATTCTGACACACCACACATGTTAGAAATATATATAATCTTATCGATTTACGTCATTAAATATATAACATATTAATGCGAGAGATTTCTTGTGAGAAATTCTAATAAAACTTTAAACTATTTTTCATTATTTAATCATTAATTCAGAAATTATTCACAGCTGAAGAGAGATGTTGAATTTTACATGGCGGATTTTGTTAAAATGTTATATAGAGGCGCCTGTTTTTCTGCCCTCTCTCTTTCTATTCTAGTTCGCAACATATCACATTAACGAAATATCACCGACATAATCGTGGATTAAGAATGATTTACAGTTTTATTCAGTCACTAATATACGCGTACAAAAACACGCCACATATACATATGCAGTATTTAGCTGCATGCACGCCGTGGAAAATCGCACGTATTTTCTCATGCGGAAATCACTCGTTTCCGACCTTTTCGGAATTCCTATCATTTGCATCCGATTACCCGATCCTGCGTTACACGGAAATCCGATTTTGTCGTTGCAGAACTTGACGACACGCCCGTCGATTTTGCCGGCAACGCCGTCGGTTCATGTAATGACAACTCTACCTCGGAAAATACGAATATATAAAACATGAAAATCGGAAAATATTCGAAAATCCGACCCGTCTCTCTCTCTCGCTTTCTGATTCGCGCTTTTTGGCTACAGATTTATTATACTGTTTTCATCTCTCTTAAATTATAAATCTAGGAAATTTTTATATTTGATTTTATATATTCCATTCGGGTAACATTCTTTTTTCAATTTTTGACTGGTATAATTAATCAACATTATGATATATGTAAATGAAAATTTTAATATGAAATTTTACATAGAGATAGACATTTATACAGACATTTTATACATAACGTGTAACAATATCTTTTTGAAACGTTCAGTTTTCACGTAGGATTTTATATTCAACGTTACACAGAGTTACAACACAATGTCATGCCGATATTTTAAGAGATTAATGTTCACCGCGGCTTTCGTGCCAATAGATCTGTATTTTTATACTCTGAACAGTAAATGTGAGAAAGTCAGAATTTCGGTGGTGGTAAGGTATATAAATCATATGTGAATCAAATACTACACATTTTCCCGTTGGAAAAATTTTGTACAACAGTATTTCAAATAAAGCGACAAAATATATATATATATCTTTTTTTACATGCGCAAAATGTAAGATAAATATTCTTTAAATCTCGTTAATAATTGTGTCTTAAATATTATCGATCAAAATATTTGTAATATTTATTTTAATTATATTACGAAAAAATTCCGATAAAATTCCTGAAACATTTTTTTAATATATTATGTTGAGCAAAAGCTAAAATTTATTACAAAATGCGCTCTTTCCTCTCTGTCTCTCTTTCTCTCTCTGAAGAAAAAGTTCAAGTTTATTGAAAACTACTTTTGAAAGTTTATCGATAGATTTCTCTAGTGCATTCTGTGCTTCCATTCAAAAATTAATGGATACACATGTTTTCTTCTTTTTTCTTTAGCCAAAAAGATCAGAAAATTTAATATTTCTCAAACAGTATATTATTTAACAAAAAACCATATTTTAATTAAACGGAGGACTTTGAAATAGAATTATCGATGTGTTCGTCGAACTTGTGTAATTTCAATGAAATATCGTCTAAAACTGTTTTTATGTTTCTAATATAATCTTATAATGTCTAGGGATTCCTTGCTAACTTTAGCTCTTTATTCACGGTAGAATATCCGCAATTTATTATAAGTCGTAAATCGAAAATGATTAGAGCTTTAATGCTGGTTATTATCGCCAAGCCAAATAATTTTCATGCTGTATTAAAAACTTAATCCTACCTTATCTTTCCTCTAAACTTTTTTTCAGTTTATTTTGTAGTACTGTTAAAACTATATAATGATATAAGAACCATAAAATATGACTCATTGAAGAATAAATTAGATGTATCGATTGCTTTATGCGATTGTTATAACCTTAACTAAAACATTAAAATGTTTTATGAATTATTGAAAATATGAATACATGCGTATGCATTTTATAATTTTAGATTCATATAAGTCCAATTTAAATTTGCCATTTTACATTTCACCAGATTTAAATTTAAATTTAAATGGATTTGCATTTATATGTTAATTAAATTTATTAATCCCGATTCTCATCAAAAATACAAAAGTATAAAATTAAAAAAAAGAAGAAATATTTTATTCTCTCATGTAGAAAAAAGTTTTTGTAGATATAAAAATTGGCTCTGAATGACACTTCTATATAAATGATTTTATATTTCAGGAGCAATTTTGTATTTACAAATTTGCACAAAAATTTTATTATTAATTTTTATATTGTTATTTTATACAATATTATGTGTAATGTTAATGTTTAAGAACGGATGATGTGATAGAATATTAATATACTTATTGTGAAATTGAACATATATCTGGCTAAATTAATTATCGCAAATGAAAAAATGAGAGATAGAGAGAGAAAGAGAAGATAAATTATTTAAATGTTAATTTTACATTGATCTACAATCAAAATTTTATACGGTCAATTTTCATTATTAGAGATAACAAGGGAAGAACTTGGTTACGAAAAGCGGTTCGCTTGCGATCTGCAAAGAATCGAATTATGTAAAGTTGTCTTTCATGCGCCAAAGAAAGTTTCATTATCGGAAACTTCTTTGAATGTACGTGCTATCTGAATATTTTCATGCTCGTTCGCCAACAAGCTCGCTTCGACATGGAACGCGACACGTGAATAATATTGATTAAAACGTCAATCACTTTATATTGCATGCTGACAATATTTATCGTGTCTGCCAGATACTGAATATGAGAAATATCGAGAATAAACACGATCTTTTAATTTGAACAATATATAATTAAAATAAACAAAATATAGGTATTTATAACGTAAAAGCGATCGGTAGAGAAAGACTGCAGAATGAATGTTTATGAATTAAATATTTTTCCGATTTAGTTGTTTCAGATAAACACAAAAATCGCGAAAGAAAGTGTTCTTTAAAAACAATTTAATTTAAAATTAGTTCATTGATTAAATTGAAAAATAATGTCGTAGCTATTTTTTAAATGCTATTAAGCAATTTCACTTAAATTACCGCCAACGAAATGTTGCCCGAATTTATTCTTAAGGGAAACTCGAATTATTTAAAAGGAATCTGATATTAAAGTTTTAAGAGATTACGAAAACCTATAGTAAAATCTTGAAAACTCTTGAAAACGCGGGAGCAAAATTCCCGCAATCTTTAAATACATAGTTGAAATCGTTCACGTGCATTTAATTAAAAGTTTCGCGGCAACTATCCTCTCGGCACATTCAACCGAATTCCTTTAATACGTTCGACGATTATGACAGAAAAAAAATTAGGAAAATTAATTGTTTCTTCTAAGAATTCTTTTTCTCCGTCATCCCGTTCAGAAGAGAATTTCTTTTCCGTTTCTTTTCACGCGAAAGCATAGCAAATCCCCGAAGCGCGCCTATTCAACGGCGACGTATTGTGCGCAGAAATCTTCTTTTCCCTCGGCAAGAGCAATTTCGAAGGACAACGCTCCCGGGTGACGAGATGGAATTTACGAAAACGCAATGACGGCCGCATATAGCGGGCACAATCGACGTCATTACCCGATGAAACGATGCATTTAGCGCCGCGAGGTGCGCGTGCATTTTATTAACGAGATGAAATATCGATGACGGATGGGAGATTCGCGAATATCGCGGTCACGCAAATTCTATCTCGTTTGCCGTTAATAACGAAACTTGCATCATTATTTTTTACCGACGAATGCTATTCGTTAAATAAATAACACGTTCGATTATCGAAACGGGCAAAAAAACTGATTATTTATCATTATTATTATTATTTATTATTATTGTTATTATTCGCGCAAGCGAACAACACTGCGCATTATCCTTTTTGTTATTTTTCCGTTTCTCCTTTCTGGTTTTATTCTAAAAATCAACTTTTATGTCCGACACACGTCTATTAATTTGTTTTAGTTCTCTAGAAAAAAAAAAGAGAAATATACAAACAAAATATTTTATGTGGAAATACATTTTTCGATTAAAATATAGGTCGGTTTTCTGTGATCGAGGGTTTTTACAATTCGGTGTTTAAAATATTGCAGCATCATTTATAAAATATTCTTGAGCCGAGAAGAATTTAAAGCACGTATTACAAGTAATTACGTTTTCCCAAAAGAAACTTTTTCATTTATTGTATACATAAGCGCGATTATATAGTACACAAAATATGTAAAATCGCGATATTTAATTAAAGGAAAATCAATATTTATTAATTACCGTTTAATAACCAATTAACGATTTATTCCTAATTAATATTAAACGATAGTTATTGCCCGTCCAATGAATGCGTGATCGATAATACAATTTTCGATGGAAAATAATGGCGTTCCACTCGTGATATTTTCATACGTATGCGGCGACGAAATTAACTTCGTCGTCGAAATTCGACAGTTTTTTTTTTCCCCAAAAAATACACAATTTTCCGAGCGAGGTAATGTTGCGTTTACATCGTTTTAAAAGGTGTGCTTGCATTTCACCCTCTGCCCTCTTCTCGCTCAATTTGCCACCGCATAGTCGTTGTCAGTGAACGTCGCGGTTCCGTATAACGCTACCGGAAATCAATCACGTCGCTTTGTAGCCAAGCACTTTCGGTATCTCTTTCGACCGAGAGTGACGAATATGTATGAGTCGTTTGCGCGACGCGATATTTCAGTTTTCCAAATAGCTCGAAAATAAATGCACGCCCGCTGATTTAGAGAGACCCGTTATGTTGCATGAATATAAAAAAAAAAAAAAAAATGCAAGAGGACCTGTTGTAGTAACACACTTTAAATTTAAATAAGCAGCATAACGCGACTTGTGTGCGACTCAATAAACTCTATACAAATCGTCCTGAAAATTCATTTGCAGCGATATTATCAATTGTTTCAGCGTATATGTACATAATTTAAATTGATAATAATTGACCGTTCTGAGGGATTGCGAGATGAATATACATAATATATACGAATTGTTTGTGTATTGAATGCGATATTTCAGTTTTCCAAATGGCTCGAAAATAAATGCGCGACTGATTTAAAGACTTATGTTGCATGCATTAAAAAAATGGGGAAGAGGATTTGTAGGGCATTACTTTAAATAATACAGTTCACGTAACACCGTTTGTTATTTAATAAATTCAATATAAATTGTATCCGAACATCCATTTTTATAGCGATATTACCAATTATTTTTTTTAACATACTTGTATATAAATTCAAATTGATATAAATTGGCATATATTTTTTTATATCACATGTCTCTATAAGTTTAACAATAATATACATATATCACGTACATCAATGCGCATATTTTCTAACGATATTGCCGCAATCAATTTTGCTCTCTCATATATGCATGATCAGCATTTTGTACGTGACATGAAAGATCGGTGAAAAAAATATCGCCCTGTGCACAAAGCTGCCCGTGTTTGTATTTTTTCCATGAAAGTCATCTATATAACACGTGTTAGCTGATTCTATTGTTTAACGCTAGTCATGGATATTTTCACTACAAAGCGATTTAACTCGCCTTCATATTTTGGTGTAAATATACGTATATTCGAATTTCACTCTAATATTGAAGGATTAAATTAACGATCTTTTTCTCCTTCGAAATACTTGACAATAAGTATTGACAATTTTTTAAATAATTGAAAAATACGTAAAATATTACGTTTTTACAAGTTTATAATATTTTAATAATTTTAATTGCTATAATTTTTTATAATAATGTAATAAGTTATGCAACAATTACACATTTTCTTTAGAAGTTTCTTATTAATTTCAAAATTAACATTATTAACATTATTTTTGAACATTAATTTAAAAATATTGCTTTATGATATAATTCTATATAATCGAATTTTTTAAAGCTTTGTTTCGACGGAGAATCTACTAAGTAGAAGCGCATGATTTCGACGTGCATTGATGCACTTCTGCGTGCATTGTATTCTCAAATCTCCTCTCTCGTTCTCGGTGCGCATTCGAATCGTTTACAAATTTCCACGATTAGGGCAATTTCGCATTTAGTCTACATCGCAATTTCAAAAGGACGCAATCGAGAAACTCACAAATGCAGCTCAGACGCACACGAACAAACGTCAGTAAGCAAGGTGTGTATCTCGCCAAATGAATTAGTCGAGATGGCAAATAATGTGAACCACATATCCTAGCGCGGTTTCGGCGCTTCAAAGAGGCCGGCTTTTGCGGCTTCTGACCGCTTTTGCTCTTAATTCATAGGAGATTCGCCGAGGCGAAGTTATGTTTACTCTGATTAGTAGAATACTAATCTCTCTTCCTTTAATAACTTTCCTAGTGTGTGACTGATTATAATATAAATTATCGATCGAAGGAATATATTTTTTCGATTAAATTATTGTTGATTAGATGTCGTTAATTTTTTAATTACAAGCGATTCAACTTCTCGCGGTAAAAACGTTATATTTAATGGCCACATATTTTTCAAGTCGAATAAAATTTTAAACAACTAGAAACTTATATAGTTAAATTATTTGACGTTCAAAGAAATTGAAAAAGGAATCGCGAGGAGAAATACTAAGTAGAATACTAATCTTTCTTCCTTTAATAACTTTCCTAGTGTGTGACTGATTATAATATAAATTATAAAGAAGATAAAAAGGGATATATTTTTTCGATTAAATTATTGTTGATTAGATGTCATTAATTTTTTAATTACAAGCGACTCAACTTCTCGCGGTAAAAACGTTATATTTAATGGCCACATATTTTTTAAGCCGAATAAAATTTTAAACAACTAGAAACTTATATAGTTAAATTATTTGACGTTCAAAGCAATTGAAAAAGGAATCGCGAGGAGAAATACTAACAATAAGTAGAATACTAATCTCTCTTCCTTTAATAACTTTCCTAATGTGTGACTGATTATAATATAAATTATCAATCGTAGGAATATATTTTTTCGATAAAATTATTATTGATTAGATGTTAATTTTTTAATTACAAGCGATTCAACTTCTCGCGGTAAAAACGTTATATTTAATGGCCACATATTTTTTTAAGTCGAATAAAATTTTAAACAACTAGAAACTTATATAGTTAAATTATTTGACGTTCAAAGAAATTGAAAAAGGAATCGCGAGGAGAAATAAGGGACGATAACCAATCGAACTTTAGATGAAGAAAAATAACTGCAAATCGTGGCAATTGACCGCAAGTGAAAGGGTACACTCTTGGAAGTTTGCCATCTCGTTTTCGTGAAGTACCCTATATACACTTTCATACGGCAGAGGAATCGTGTCGGAAATAAAAGTCATCCCATTTTGCCGAAGTGGACAGAGACGTGCGCAACGATTTCCGGCAGGTTAGTCTCTTCAGCTCTGCTTGAAGAAGAGTGTCCTGAAAGTGTCTCTGAAAGAAAGAGAGAGAAGTACGTTGTTGTCATTCGACAAGCGGGAAATGCATTTATCGTATTAGCTCTAATGGCCAAACCCGGACTATCCGGTCCTTCGTCTTACCATCCGTCATGTTTATCATCCCTCACGATAGCCAATTGAATTTACTGCTCTCGCCGACAGTATGGAGGATGCGTTTAATCAAAAGCGACAAGCTAATTGCATCGACGAATTGCGCAGGGGCAATTGAATTGTCTGATGACACTACGTTAAGCGAAATACTAACATCAAATAAGATGTTGGAGCGTTATATATAATATGTCAACTGCTTGAAAATTGAGGATTTTATAGATTATTTAATAAACTCGATAAACTGGACTTTTTTTAAACGAGGAAAAATTATATTTCTCTCTTCCTCTCTCTCTATTTTAATTTACAATTATATACGAAAACAGGAAATGAGAGAGCTATAACTCGAAATAAAGAGGGCAATTTAAATTCGTTTAAATATATGTGAACATATTTCTTATACATTTTTCAAGATAATTAAGGGGTTAAAAATAATTGTCCAATTTTTTAAATTTTATTTAATGTATTTAGACTGGATATTTTTCGAGAGTTTATTTTTAACTGACCTGATATATCTGCGATTTTATTTATAATCTCGCCATTTACGGCTAGTTCAACTTGATACTTGACGCGACTCTGATTACTTCGTCTATTCTCGCAATAGGAGGCAACTAGCTGCCATTTCTCATTCTAGATCAATATCTCCTTTCACAGGAGATTCTTATCACAATCTCTCGTCGGGGATCATAGCGAAATTTCACAGAAATCCCATTCGATGCGGGATAACAAGCAAGTTCAGTGAATCGATTTAAGTTTAATGATTGTTGTGACATTGCAAGTAATAATTTCGACGTCCTGTGATAGTTGCTCGTTAAAATTCGTCGCAAAACAAAGAAGTTTACGTTGACTATTAACGTTTGCATCACCTAAATACGCTTTTTTTTCGTCTATATATCGGATAACACGCTTCGATTTATCTCTTTGAACATTATAATCATCTTAACAGACATCTGTATTTTTTTATTAAGTACGTTTCATTAAAACTGTCAGCGTTTGAAAACTAAAAGATATTGCTATTATTTATAACTTTATTGCACAAACGTGCAAAAGAATATTTTCTTAATAAGTATATGCATTTGTCAAACATTGGGATATCTCGTTGATCAAAAATTTGACCAGAGATTTTTACTTACAAAAAAAAAGATGGAAATATATCTTGGTTTCTTCAGAAATGTACTTAAAAATCTCATTTCGAGAAAGTATGTAACAGACAGAGTCGTAAACGTCGTTCCAACTTTCGACGAACCTTTTAATAATTCGGACCCCGCGGTTATAAAAAAAATCATCTCACACGGAAAATTCTAATATTCGACTCGCGAATCGCGCCGTAAAAAAAAAAAAAAAACGAGTCCGTAGTAAAAGTCGGGCGATCAAGTTGCAAGCGTTTTTCAACGATCGGTGTCGTTAGTCGTTAAATATGTCGTTAGTCGAAAGTCGATAAGAATTTAACGCTCGTATAAATTGGCAGAATTCGCGCAATTTCACGATGTAACTTTAATCAGCGCGAGAAAAAAAACTCATTTCCGGAATCGATGACTAATAGAAGCGATGAAAATTTTCTAATCCCGCTATCAAGCATAAATTATCTCGATCGAGGAAAAAATATGTTTACGAGAAAGAATCGCGCCATTTTCCGTCTCGCGAAATAAGTGTGCGAGTTGAAACTTTGGTTCTGCTGTTAAAATATACAGCTGGGTTGTAAATTAATTTGCACTCGGTCGGAAAATTCATTTATTCCGCTGCTCACGCATCATTTTTCATTAGTGTTCATTTATCATCTCATATATGTATAACGCTCAACATCCATGCATATTTTTAAAGCCTTTAATCGAAATCAGCACATTATTGCATAGTACATATTAATGCTGCTGCATGAATATCCTATAGATTATATTATTCGCATTGTCAAATTTATGTGCGTAAATCAAAAATGAATATTTTCGATTTATATAATCTCATTTAATATTGTCATCGAAAAGGAATTTTATCGGCGTTTAGGTAATGTAATATCTTGCAAATAATTTTGTTTGCGATCTATAATTAAATATTATGATTGATATGGCAGCCTTACGCTGCAAAAACAGATAATTAACAAGTTTGGCAACAACATATTAAACTGTTATGATTTAATTAAACTTTAATTAATTTTAAATTAAAAAATACATGAAAGTTTTAGTATTTAAAATCCGTAAAAATTTTCTTCAAAAATATTTTTCTTCAGTATTATTCATTTAATATATCGTGTTTATTTGCAACATTTTTTCGTGTATTACTAGAGTGCGCTATTATTGGGTAATGGCGTACTAAACTATCAAATTTTAATTAAACTTTAATTAATTTGTAATTAAAAAATACGCTATTCAAATTCGTAAAAAACTTTTTATTCCGTATTTCTCGTGTTTATTTAGAGAAGTATTTTTTTGTATATTAATAAGCGCGCTTATTATTCTCTATTCAGAGTAAGATTCTGGCAGAATTACAGAAACATACAGAGAATATTATAATGAAAGAGCTGAATTATACTTTCATTCAGCATTTTCATAAATATTTTTGTTCTCCGCGGAATGTTGGCAGCATATGAAAGAATTTTAAGAATTGTATTCAGAGAGGCAAAATTCCCTTCTCCAACGCTCATAGGACAGATATATACTCTACCTCGTGCTACAGAGTGGTACGATATATTGCTGTTTGCCGTATACGATAAGTCATTCAAAGTTTTGGCAATCGTGTTTGATCGAGGGATGCGGATCCATCCATCCGTCCGAATGAAAGATACTCTCTCGGCACGATGCGGGATCGCGAAACCTAAAATTGCTTCCGAAAGTAACTCTTCACCCGAGCCAGTCAAATACAACACGAATTCCTGGCGCGCATTCCGCGAGCGTTTGTATCTTCTCGAACGAAAATGCGGCCGACCTGTCTGCCAACCAGCCTCGAGAGAGAGAGAGAGAGCTCGTAGTTTATATTCTTATTCCCGTCATGCTTTCTCTCTCTCTCTCTTTCTCAGGGATATGTCGAGAATTTCCTCCTCGTGTGAAATAGGCGGCTTTCCGCATCCGTCTTGCTTTCCGCAAGAGGCCGAGCCAAGAGAGAGAGAGAGAGCCGTTTAACGAGGACGATAGTACGACTTCATCAGCGGTTCTTGCCCTGACGCAGCTGGAATTTTGCACACCTACCAACCGGCCGCATTCCTACGGGAAGTTCGCCGTCGTCTTTCTAACCGCAGCGACAGACGACGTCGCCGGAAGAAGTTTTCCGGAACTTCTCCCGATGCACTTTGCGTCCCCATAACCGCAACCCTCAAATTACGAGCCGCGAATGATTTTAATGAATCCTAGGTGGTATAGAACGAGCGATTCTTTAGCCCTATGATATTTATAGGATTTTTAGGAAATTTTGTCGGAGGAATAACGAGAGTCGCTTGTGTAAGAATATTGCTTTTTATCGAAGATAATTTAATTTTTACATGAAATAAAAATCTCAAGAATTGAATGATATTAAAATTATTAAAATTAATAAAATATATGTTAATAATGAAATGACAATCATTATATGTAGGACTTCAATAAAGTCGCGATAGTGCTGACAATAACCGCTGTAAAATAATGTACATATAATCATGTAATTATGTTACCATATCATGCATAGTCATTATTACAAATTACATCGCATCAATCGCGATTAATAAATGCTCCATTCCATGAAATTATAATTCCGTCGAAAATAGAATGCTTCATCAATATATCCATACTCGCGTGTGTTACTATAATATCATCTTGTTAATGCAAATATCATATTAATATTAATATTTTGTTACGAAAAGTTTAGATGTCAAGCTGTCGTAGACAACGATGGAGTTATCTTTGCATTAACATTTTGCTCCGTCTTGTATAAAGTTACGTATAATTAACATTTGAACACAAATTGATCTAGCTACAAAATACGATATGTTGAAAAAGATTGATGATACATCTTGACTTACTCGTGTGTTACAAATGTAATTTTTATATCGATATTTTCAGATATTTTCTTTTTCCATGGAAAAAGTTTTGATAAAAGTAAAAGAAAGTATTCAAATTATTTATTATTACAAATTCATGATTTCTTAAAAAATTGATATAATTTTCTTAACAATAAAATATATTTTTTAAAACTTGTGTTTCATCAAAAATTTTGAACTTTGATGTACAGTATCCTCTGTAACAAAAATGGAAGCAGGAATTCATCAAAATTGATATATATACTCGCGGTGACAATGTATGAATAATAGTAGCGCATAGAATATCTAACAATAAAATTTGATCAAGCGACACATAAAGCGAAAAAAATCTTCTCGAATCTCTAAAATGTCAACTGTTTTCTCTTCTTTCCCTTCAAATCAATGAATTAAACCAACTTGAGGCAAACCGGAATACACCCAATAACGAATCGCGACTAATTTTTCATCGTGTACCATCTAAGGGCATCGTTGTGTATAAATCAATACTGTATGGTGCACCTGTGCACGGATTTAGCGCAGTGTATCGAAAGAGATTATTTATGGCTCGACGCGGGAAGGAGAACCTTTATCGCGAACATTCGAATTATTCCGCGCGAGAGAAACGAGAATTTTTAATCTCGCAAAGGGGCTGATCTAATCTACCACATCGCGAATTCGACTGATCTCGGGAAAAGGAAACCAGCGAAACTCGGTGAACCGCCTCGGGGAGAAATTGCACACATGTTGCCTTCGCCTCGAACTCCCCCAAAATTATTTTGGCAGCCTTTCAAGCGCGCGCTTTACCCCCGGAATTGTGGGAAGAATCCGCGAACATCCGCTGGAGGATTTTCATTATCAACGACAACGGTGGGGAAGAGGCCGGAGCCACCTTGTCCCGGGTTTAAAGCCTGATTTATAGCGCGCATCCGCGACCTGGACTATCGTAGAATTCGCAGAGCAGACGGTACACACGATTTTTCTCGAAATTTGCCGCAACTTCTTTTCGACACTTATTATTACGATTAAGATATTTTGTTAGAAATTTTTTGCCAGTTTGATGGTTATTCATTTTATCAAACAGAAACAATTTTATCTATTAATCTTTAAGAATCGAAAACAGCATCTTAATTTCCAGTTTGATTTATTTCAACGACATATTTTATTTTGAGACTTTAATTATCAAAATAAAAAAAAAACAATCGATCGCAGTAATGTATTTGAAATGCTTAATAAAAGCAGATAAAAATATTTGTACATTAAATTTATATCGGGAACAATTACTTATTATTATGATTGAATTTTTTGTCAGCCTGATGGTTATTCATTATCAAACAGAAACGATTTTATCTATTAATCTTTAAGAATCGAAAACAGCATCTTAATTTCCAGTTTGATTTATTTCAACGACATATTTTATTTTGAGACTTTAATTATCAAAATAAAAAAAAAACAATCGATCGCAGTAATGTATTTGAAATGCTTAATAAAAGCAGATAAAAATATTTGTACATTAAATTTATATCGGGAACAATTACTTATTATTATGATTGAATTTTTTGTCAGCCTGATGGTTATTCATTATCAAACAGAAACGATTTTATCTATTAATCTTTAAGAATCGAAAACAGCATCTTAATTTCCAGTTTGATTTATTTCAACGACATATTTTATTTTGAGACTTTAATTATCAAAATAAAAAAAAAAACAATCGATCGCAGTAATGTATTTGAAATGCTTAATAAAAGCAGATAAAAATATTTGTACATTAAATTTATATCGGGAACAATTACTTATTATTATGATTGAATTTTTTGTCAGCCTGATGGTTATTCATTATCAAACAGAAACGATTTTATCTATTAATCTTTAAGAATCACGTCGAAAACAGCATCTTAATTTCCAGTTTGATTTATTTCAACGACATATTTTATTTTGAGACTTTAATTATCAAAATAAAAAAAAAACAATCGATCGCAGTAATGTATTTGAAATGCTTAATAAAAGCAGATAAAAATATTTGTACATTAAATTTATATCGGGAACAATTACACATGGTTGTTTTTCGCTGATTGCGCGTAATATAATTTTGATATAATGAATTACACGTCTGCATTTGTCAAAGAGATATTCTATATAGGGTTTTACACTATGTATGTACTTGGGAAGCTTGGGATGGTCCAATGATACTCGCTTACACGTATGTGCCTGGGAAAACAACGAATAATAGGTAGCCAGTTGCCAACAAGTAAGTTCCAACGAACAGTCCGCAAATTAGTATAGCATTGTTCACGCGGTCCCGTATTTGCATAAAGAGGAATTTATAATATATAATAGCTCGCTTGCACAAGCTGTGTCGGCTAAATTGTCAAAACGGAAACGGCAAAAAGCTTCCCGCGCAAAAATGAAACCAACATATAATTGTACAATAATATACATTCATCTCGGCTTTTTTACGCTCCGAGTGACTTTTATAATGATGAAATAATATTTCGTTACACAAATTATTCATAATTTTGCGAAAAATGTTAATACAACATTATGAATGTCAACATCATAATTTTATCCAATTAATTCTATGGACATATTTATATACCTATAGGCATTAAGAAAATTGCAATCTCGTAATTGAAAACAAAGTATAAAAAATTCTTTGAACGAAGACGAGCAATGCATAACATTCCGTCGTCTTATTTTGAAATTCTGCTCTATATTTTCTGGAATTTTTATCAAGTCATAACAGAGAATTTTATTTTTGACAAATATAAGAAACTTCAGGTATTCAAAGGATTATGTTGCCTCCGGCTTCAATTTAATTAAAATCTTGCAGGCACGCTTTCGCATCAGTCTAGAAATAATCCGCTTCTCAAGAGCCACGTAATCACCGCGACGAACGTTCGTTAAAGGCGGGAGATGATGGTGGATAAAATTCTGCCATTTATCACGGTCGATGAATGGGATCCTAAGGATCCATCGCGGGCGCATGATTATATCCGCTTCGTTATATTATGTAAACTGTCGGGAGCGCTTGCGCGCGCGCGCGCGATTGTAATTTCGCGAAAAGTGATTATCCCTCCATATAATTATCCCGGGAAAATGTCATGAGAAACATGAAGTATATTACATGCTTGCACACATCGTGGCAGCCTGCGCGATTAAACAACGCGACGATAATAAAGCGCCCCAAGTAGTGCACCGTATGATCTTCATACTCCGACTCTTGTCTTCGTATTACGCCCGAATTACTCGTCTCGCGGTGAAAATATCTCTCGGTTGTATTTGTTCAATTAAACCCCGGAGAGAGAGAGAAACTGAGCGCACAATAGCAGGGGAAAATATTGAGAAATAAAGATTTAAAAATTGATTTTTATTTTATAATTGTTAATATTGTTTTTTTTTTTTTTTTTATAAAATTAATAACAATATTTATTTTCGTTACTGCTCTAGACTTGTACAATACAAAAATTAATATATAGATATGTAAATAAAAAATTGTGATAAAAAATTGATATTGTGTGATTTTATAAAAGGACATAAAAATGAACGAATTTAATAATTTTTAAAGTAATATATAATTATTAAATAATTATTTAAAAAATCAAAAGAAGGTCTTTGTTAGATTTTTGATTGAAAACGTAAGATTGCATATCAAATCTCACGCGTGACGTGTCTGCAGACACATTCAATTTTTATCAAAGTCAGTGCGCGGGTAATTTTATAGGATTGAAAAATGTGCGTTAGAAACGTGCTTCGCGGTTCTATAAAAATTTCTTTACATCGTAGTATACGATTTTTCCCCGAGTTTAGGTTTACTCTGATTACCACTCATGAATAAATCTGATTACCCTTTCTTATGATTTTGATGGAAACGTCGAGTCTCTTCGGTCCGGAAATTCGCGTTCATATGGTATAAATTCGATGTCGAGTGGATCGTTGAAATTTTTACGTCGAATATAAAGCTTCCGGTGAATCGGACCCTCTTCAGAAAGCGTTTCCGGAGAGCACACGCAAGGCTCTATTCTCTTTTTTTTTTCCATTTCTTTTCATTTTATATCGAAACGAAAGAAGATCGCGCGCGCGGACACATAAAAAAAATTGTATGGAAACGCCGGAGATTACGGCACTTTTCCTTCCAGGATAATATTGTCGCCACTCGGAAAAAGCGTAGCCGTTTTATTCTTAATCTTTCTTGTGCTCGACGCGCGAATTTCTTTCTCTATTGTGCACTCAGTTGGACGATGCAATATCCCATCTAGAAAATTCTCCCTGCGCTATTTCTTGACTTGTTCTTCTCTCGTATTTGAATATTTTATATTTTCCACTGTCGGGGACCCGAAGATACTCCTTCACGTTTCAATTGTCGCCGTTGCACGAAAAATACTTAAACTGAGATATATTTTGAAGGGAAATATTTTCGATTGCAAATGGCCGCGCGAAAGTCCGATATTGAAATGTAAATATCAATATTGACAGAACAGATAGCATCAGCAGTAAACTGCTGCCATATCAACTATCAATGATGAATTTTGTGATAAAACTCTTCAAGTACTCTTCAACTCTTTCGGTTCTCTTTCAATTTTCCGTCAAAATGTTAATCTGATTGTTAAAATGTCCTTCCGAAATCGAGTAACTTCATATTTGAGAGGATTTAATTTTTATAACAAAAATTACGAACAATAAGAAGTCGTCTAAAGACTTTCCTCTTGAAAATTTGAATATTATTATATTTACAGGTACAAAAAAATTAAGAATTTAAACTTATTATAATAGACATTTTGAATTATGGTGTCTACTACATATTTATTAACCAGAATTATCTAATGTATTATTTTTTTATTACTTTTATATTTTAAATACAGCCATTTCTTGTAAAATTATTTCATGTATTTTTTTAATTATATATTTCTGTAAGTATTTGTCTACATATTTATTAATCAGAATTATCTAATGTATTATTTTTTTTATTACTTTTATATTTTAAATACAGCCATTTCTTGTAAAATTATTTCATGTATTTTTTTAATTATATATTTCTGTAAGTATTTGTCTACATATTTATTAATCAGAATTATCTAATGTATTATTTTTTTTATTACTTTTATATTTTAAATACAGCCATTTCTTGTAAAATTATTTCATGTATTTTTTCAATTATATATATTTCTGTAAGAGTATTTTGTCAATTTTAACGCAGACTTGTCAATCTGACGCGTATATCGAATACGGTATTGACGTGAAATATGGCCACGTTAGATAAGAATTAATGATAGTCGTAGGGAAAACTTAGTTTGTTTGCCTTTCTTCGCCACTTGCGCAAATTTTCAACTCGATACAAACATTTCTTTGTGTGGGACGGAACATTTTCCCGATTTTGCACGCTTCCGATCGTGGATCAACGTCACCGCGCTACATAGTCTCGTTTGGCAACATTATTCTACTTTAACCCACAAAGAAGTTCTTTTCTAGCAGTGTCGATAAATCTCTACGCAAACAAGACCCGAGAAAGTTGCTCGAATATATACGAGCACGTGGAGTATCCTCCGATAAACACGTGGCCAAAGAACGATGATGCGCACTTTACAATGTAATGCTTCTATTATTTTGTATGTCGAGTAACACAAAAGATAGTCAAGAAACTTTCGCCGAAAGAAAGATCGATTTTAAGTTGACAGACTCAAGAGACTGAAAGCCTTTTCGAAGGAAAGTTTTCGTGATATCTTGAAATGTTTTGTACGTAATGGGAGATAGAGAAACTAGAAAGGAGATATATAATTCTCTTGTTAAAACGCACTTTTTAGGACATTTTTTTAAATTTCAACATTTATATAACGCTGCACTATACATTTTTATTTTCGAAAGTAACAATTTATTTGAACGAAATTGAACAATATGATAAAATAATATTGTATAGTTGATACAACATTTATATAAAATAATAGAAATTTATATCGATCTCTTGTAAAACATGTAATAAATATAAGTGTATAATAATTGTCGAAAAACTCGAACAGTTTTATTATATTTATGAGTGTATTATCGTTTGTTTAATTTCACGAGCATAAATATATATCTCGGAGAAAGAACAGGTATAAAATAATCTTGGAAGAATTTCTGTCGTAATATAAATTGCTATAGTAATTGAAATTATCTGCGCTCGTTTTCGCAAATATGTAAAATTTTAGAAACTGTGAAAATATTTGCTTTCTCACGCTATTACTTCATATATACGCGGAATAAAATTTTAGCGAATTAAAAAATAATCTAAAAATGTTGAAATATAAAGATTGATTTTTCCCAAGCTATATACTTCATCCACGGAGTAAGATACTTTATTGAAGTTTGTTTTACTTCCTCTACGCAGTAACTACTTAGCGTCTTGCTTCACTGATAGCAACTACTTGCAGCGCGAAGATAAAGTAAACTCTCTCTCTACCAGCTTCAACTAATTCTCCGTCTCTCTGCATTATACACCCGGTAGAACCGAAAATGCAATCTCGGCGAATGGTTGACGCGAGAGGAAAAATCTCTTCGCTTAACCGGAGATTTGCAACGATGCAACGTATACTATCCTCTAAGCTGATGGTGAAACTCTGGCGAGCCGGAGTCCCGCTAAATAACGAGAGAGGGAAAAAAATGATAATAATAATCCGCGGAGGGATTCTCGTGGACGACATTTTCGACCGCGATATTCGGGGCGTTTCACTACGTCGAGTGACTTTACCGCTGAAATAATCCTCGTCGCGTGCGCGCGCGGATTTAACATTTCCCGATAAGCAAAATATATCGTCCCGGCCGAGCGTTTGACGTCGCCCGGTCCAGAGAGATATATGGCCCTCGCTAACACCCTCTCTGTCCATCCTTTTCCTCCCCGAACTCCCATGAGTTAGCAAAGTCGATGGATAAATTTCCACTCGCCGCATCTTCTCCGAACCGACTGTACGTAAAACGGGGAAAAATATCGAATATTTTCGGCGAGAACGAACTTGCGAGGGAAATTTCGGAGTCGATGGCTGTAAATCTCTTTCTCGTCGTCGCGGGACTCGTTTGAAATTCCACGTCTGTCGCGTTTAAAAAAGTTTGTCTCGTCCGAAGGACGAGCTCTCTCGCGTTCTCCGTCAATTTCTCAGGGCTTTTTTACGATCCGTCCATTATATACGCGTCTGCACGTGGTTACGCGATAACTTTGCGGCACGTGAGACCGTTTAACTCTTTTTTATCGTAATTTTTTTCTTCTTAAAAGAGTACTTAGTGTAACAGACACGTTCTGAGTCTGTATGAGATATAAAAATGAATACACACATTTAGATATGAAGGGCTACTAAAAAGCGGGAATAGACATCAGGCAACAAAATTGTTTCGATTCTTCCTAAACGTCAAAATAAGAAACGTCAAAATTAAAAAATAATTTTGCCCCGCCTACTATCTCTCACTAATCCTTCCCATATCTAAACTCCTCATTGAAAATCCGAAAATTCGAGAGCTAATCTAATTCCAATGAATTCCGAATTAGCAATTTCCCATAATTAATTCTGTCAAATAATCTTGGCAGGGCGTATCTCTGACGCGGTCGCTATTTGCATGTATCTCTGCGACACGTTGGTGGACACACACAACGTTGATGCGAACAGATCGATCGGGATTAATCAAAGAGTCGAGGCAAGTGTAGTATCACACGGGCTGTGGCGAAGCCCAGGTTAGCCCCGTGTGTGATCCGGGATATACTCGGTATCCCGCCGGAAGATTAATCCTGAGAAAAATTTACGGCCGCAAGGAGATACGACCGATGTCGAGACAGCCGGTGTATACGCACATCGTTCCCCGCGATTTATATCCCAAGGAGCAAAACGGCGACGAGTAATGGCGCAGCGATACAGTCTCTCTCGCGTAGACTGACAAGTGAAATACGGAACAGATCCGCGCGTTTTGTTCAAGTCGCGCGGGCGGACAGCTGCTGGTGGGACTGGTATAGGGCGAATTATGGGCGACATTGTGTCGGCATTCTCTCTCCACGAGAGCATCCGATTTCTCTCTTTCTCCCTCGTCCTCTTTTGTAGAATCTCGCCGTGAAGCATGGATCCGATATCACGCGTGGATTCGATACCACGTGGATTCTATACTCGCGCGACACCATTTTTTCGCGCCGATATATCGGTGTTGCTCCCATGTTCGAGATTTATTCCGCATCATGTCGCGAAAGACGGGAGAATTTGGGGTTGATTCATGACACAGTTTTGCTCGAGATAATTACTGAATTTTTTTTTAACGAAACGAAGCAATCGCGGCGGACGCAGGCGAGTGTGCAAAGAAAATGCAGAAAAAAAGAACGACCGGCTTTTGTCAATCGCAAAAATTTTTTTTTTTTGTTGCCCGACTACATACGGCTGAAATAATCCAGGAGAAAATTCTGGAACTTTCGTAACCAGTTCTATCTCACCCTCCTTACTCTCTGAATTTTACTCCATCAGATTTCCATCCGTTTAAAGTCACTCCAAAACTTTATTAAATGAAAAAAAAATTCATAATGCTGAAATCGATGAAAATTTGTAAAAATCTTCAACATTCTTCGAGAAAGGAACTAACAAATTATCATCTAAATGAAAATTGGTTGTATTTAAAAATGGAGAATATACGACAGATTTGAAGTTATTGCAAATAATTTTAAAGAAACGGAACTTATTTATGAATTAACTCAATAATTAACTTGGACACGGTTTTTTCGTGTGTGAACGGAATTTCTCATTTTTTCTCAAGAACATTTCCGTGTGCACTATGTCTCTTTATTTCACGCAGTTTCACCCGAGACGTATAACAGAAAACTGCGAAAAAGCGTTAACTGTAAGACGTGAGAGGAAAAAGATATTTTTAAGTCAGTTTCTCGAGCGTTTTCACACCTCGTTCTTTTTCGCAGTTTTATTTCAGAAAGAGAAAGATCAGATAAGATCGGTAAACTGAGCGCAAATTTACCACCGCTCGTCTTTACATTGTGACAATATTTCTGTACAAATTTATCCAGCTGAATAATCTCTCTTTTTAGAAGAATGAAAACAGCCTGCGATTTATTCATCGCGAAATATCAAAGATACATATCTCCGTCAAATTGAAAAACATTAATGTACATATATATATATACAGAACGATGTGAGACACATATACTTTCGAAACAGAATTAAAACGAGGAAGATACACACAGACTTGTACTTAGTTAAAAATGTGCGAAAAAGTTCGCAGTATACGGTCGCGACGGGATTATATGATGTCATTCGCGACGGCGGAAGTTCCGTTGCGAACTCGTTCGTGGTTCTTTTTCTTTTTCTTTTTTTTTTTGTTGCGCAAAGAACAGAATTTCCAAGTCTCCGCCTTTCAATCCGCCAAATCCTCACGGAAGGCAGGAAACGAGAGCAAGATGGCTGAAGTGCTGCGGCGGATTACCTCGCATCCCGATAGGTCGATTTTTCACCAAGCCATGACGAAAGAGAGATGTCGAATGACGTTGCGGTGAATCCCGGTGAATCAATCTCTGTCTCGTTACAATCCGTCGGAGTCTCATGAAGTCATACATTCCCCTTCGATATTTTGTCAGAATCGATCGCTCATCTCGCTGCATCTCCGCTCGTGCGGGATTAATAACTAAGCGTGTGTTGCGCACGTAACGTCGGAAGACTAATTAATCGTTGGCTTTATAACATAGGATGCTAGCAGGGGGATCGAGATATTAATAAGCTCACGGTGGTTGTAGGACGGTAGCTGGAATTGTTCCCTGGATTCTCGATTATGAAAGTTAGTAACGATGCTGTTAATTATGTCGATATCACTAATATCGCGAATAATTTAGAAATTTTAACTGCAAAAGTCGGTTTTAGGGAAAGAGGATATATTTTAATGTGATAATCTCCCACGAGATAGATTTTGGCAAATAAATGCGTAATAACGCGGATAAACGCGAGTGCGGTAAATAAAATGATCGGAAAGCAACGTGATTTAATTACAGAAAATTATATGATTGCTAATAACTATATAGTTGCAAGTACACTTGCATCGCGATAATCTTTCAATGAGATTTTATTATTTCCTGCAAATTGTGGATTTCAATAATTATTAATAAAATGCTTTACACGCGATTACACGTCAATGTTATTCACACGGCTGGTTTTAACTATTTGAACAATTAGAAAAAATGTATTTTATTTGATTTAAAAAATTTATTTTTATTTACAAGAATAACAAATTTTAAAGAATTCCATTTTTACTGCGATTTTAACAAATGATTCTCTCTTGAGATAACGCAGAGTTGCTCTGGCAGTAATTAAATGGCGGCTTCGATTAATCGATTATCTCATTTTTAGATTGACTCTCTTTATGTCCGCATCCTTATTAGCGCATAATAAACGTATAATAAAGGTGTACCGACGAAAAACCGCGTTGACAGAACATTCGCTATTACGCGAATTAGCCATAATGTGGTTACGTCAGCGACGAGACGGCGACGTATCCCAATTACATTAACGAGTGCAACGAAGTTTCGAGCCGATTTTTTTTTCTCCATTCCGCGATGATATAAACTTCCCGCAACGCAGGAGTTGATCATCCGGATAATGAATTTGCATCGCGCGTGCTATCGCTATAAATTTGCGGCGAAATTCCGCGGCGGTATCTCTCGACGATACGTATTCTGTAATTTGCGTTAATCGATTAATTGGCCGGTTTCCAATCCCATTCCTACGCCCGCATTTTGTAGATCGTTGAAACGCGATCATGCTCGAAAAGGGATTCGAGCAAAAAAATTTTTCCCTCGTGAAAATCGCATCTAAAAAATATTTAATCGTCCCGTCGATTGTAGTTGAAGAAACCGAGAATTGAATTAATTAGGATTTACGTTAATCGATGTTGCGACCGTTCCTCTTAGAGTTTCGATAATCCAATAGCGATTTCAATTAAACAGAATCAGAGGATGCAGCAGCATCAAGAGGTAAAAGTCTTACCTTCTTCTGGAAGATTAACTTGCATGAAATTAAATCGCTTGAAAATTTGAATATCGTATGCTTGACCTCTATCTTTATCACATCTTTCTTTTACACAATCTTTATTCTAATGTATATATATTTATAAAAAATAATACGCAGAGGAAGAGAGAAAGGGAGATTTTTCATTTTACTTCAAATATTTAATTATTTATTAATTTTCACAATTTTTAATATTTAATAATTAATATATAATTCATCATTTTGAATATTTAATAACTTTTTTATTTAAAATATATTTCAATAACGATATTATTAGTCTTCTGAATTTTGAATAATACCTTTTTACATAAAATTTACATTGGAGAGAAACTTATTAATATAGTTAAAATGGAAAAATAATATTTTTATGTAAAAAAAGAATGAAGTGTCTCGTTCAACGGTTTACTCTTCAACTAGTCATTCATCATATTCGGTTTATGTTGTTCAGGATAACAAAACAAAAAGTTGAGCAGTAATAAAACTTTACTAGAGGCGGTAAACCGTTCCCTTCTCTATCTCAGCGTAAAACCGTCAATGCATTCGCTTTATTACACTGACAAGGTACAAAGTGCATTATGGGCTATAAAGCAATCAAGAGGCGAGCGGATAAAAAATGCATCATGAGTCTCTTCGAAACCGTGAAAAGTATCAAGGTTCTAGATCAACCACAAAAAATCTTTATGGGTGTAACTCTTTATAGATCCTTTGATAAATATAATCGTATTTTTTCTGAATGAATAATTATCAAAAGATAGATATAATTGATTGATCACATATATATAATTTTTTTCATTGAATAAATCATTGCTTCCTTCAAAGATTTCGCAACAATCATATTAAGACTATAAAAAAAACCAAGATGATTACGGGGCATTCGAATATTTTAAGTGATATAATATGATCTTGAATTCCCCTAAGTGGTATACAATTATTTCGAATATAAACAGGATATGATACATATATGACTCCTTATTCAATAAATATCAATAAGCAAATGCGGAAGCTAGAAACGCTTCGAGATACAACATCTGCCACGCGATATACATATCTCAGATGCATCCGGGGATATTAGGGTGATGAGAGGTTAACAAAATTACTGGAAATTAATCGAAGCGGTATTTCTCCGCAGCAGTCGCGATATACTTGATCAGTCGATTGATCACACATATGTAATTTTATTTTATTCATTGAATAAATAATTACGCCTTCAAAGATTTCGCAACAATCACATTAAGACTAAAAAAACCAAGTTGATTACGGGGCATTCAAATATTTTAAGTGATATAAAACGATTTTGAATTCCTCTAAGTGGTATACAATTATTTCGAATATATGACTCTTTATTTAATAAATATCAATAAGCAAATGCGGAAGCTAGAAACGCTTCGAGATACAACATCTGCCACGCAATATACATATCTGAGATGCATTAGGGTGATGAGAGGTTAACAAAATTTCTGCAAATTAATCGAAGCGGAATTTCTCCGCAGCAGTCGCGACATACTTGATCAGTCGATTGATCACACATATGTAATTTTATTTTATTCATTGAATAAATAATTACGCCTTCAAAGATTTCGCAATAATCACATTAAGACTAGTAGAAAAAAAAATCAATACGATCACGGGGTATTCAAATATTTTAAGTGATATAAAACGATTTTGAATTCCTCTAAGTGGTATACAATTATTTCGAAAATATGACTCTTTATTTAATAAATATCAATAAGCAAATGCGGAAGCTAGAAACGCTTCGAGATACAACATCTGCCACGCGATATACATATCTCAGATGCATCGGGGGATATTAAGGTGATGAGAGGTTAACAAAATTTCTGCAAATTAATCGAAGCGGAATTTCACCCGCAGCAGTCGCGATATACTAAGTGACACCGAGTGCAAAAGGAGGTCTTAATTCACTAGTGTACAACTCCTGGACCGGAGACGAACGCAACGTCTCGGGGGAGCCGTCTCGGTGTTAACCGACCCACCAACCCTGCGTCGCCTCGAGATCGAGAGTGGTGAAAAGCCTCGAGGGTGCTCGTATTTATAGGAGCCAATCGAGTGTTGCAGGGTGCGGCTAAGAAGCGAATGTTCGTCTCGGCGTCGTCGGGGCTACGCTTCGGTGGCAAAGGGTTGTGGGATGAAGGGGGTAGGAAACGAAGGGTGAGAGAGACGGGGGTGGGGGGCTTCATCGATTTCTTACCCCGTGGCCCAGTAACGCCGTTTCGTGGACCGTCATTGGGCGCAGCTTCTCTCGCGCGCGCGAGAGAGAGAGAGAGATCTTGATGCGCCGCAAAATGCACCGAGCTCGAGAAAATCGCCCTTCGATTGTCCCTTCGATCGTTCGCGTTGGCTTTTTACCCGCGAACGGGGGTGCTTAATCCTCTCGTTAGAACGCGCCGAACTTTGGCTGTTTTACGACTCGGAGGCGGGTCTCTCTTTCTCTCGATTTTGCGACATTAGCGAGAGAAGTTGGGCGAGTCTCGTTTATAAAGAAATTCCAAATAAATAAATTGGATTAATCGCCGCCCAGCATCTCGAATCATTGTTCAGCGATTGAATGGGTTATATAATATATATATCGTATTATTGCATCAAGTTCCATTAATACACGCGAATAAATCAATAATTAATTGGAATGTCCATTAGCCGCGTTAAACTGTTTGCTGATAATTCACTAAACGTATATCTATGTATATATTTACGTGTGTCATTACTATATATTTGAAACATTGAACAGATTATTTCTATATAACTGAAAACGTTCCTTACCTGCAATTAAATCATTCTCGATCATATGTCTAATTCAAGTTTGTTATAAAGAGAATTGAGATAATTATATATAGTCTTGAAGTTATTAAATGTATTATCATTCAATTACTTTTCCGCTACGCAAAAAAGGAGCGAATCTTTCCTCGCGAAGAATTTCGAAGAAAGCATTAAATTTAGTATTTGGCGCGTGTTAATTAAAAGTTGAAAATCCCAAGGAAAGTTTGCGCGAAATAAAGATGTATAGGAATAAAAGTCGAAAGTTCAAGAGAGAGAAGGAGAACGAGGACAGTTACTATACGTGTACGTTCGTTAATTCCGGGGATTGTGTACCATCAACGTTTCTCTCTCCCAAGGATAAAATCCCGTAACTTTTCCGAAAGATTCCGCACGATCTGTCTCGATTATGGTAATGCGATTCGCGTAAAATGCAAACACATCGTGTTACCCAAAAGCCGATGCAATCTATTAAAAGGAAAACTCTCTCTGACGTTCCTCCGTTAACAATGATGTACAACCCGGAGCACATTTACGATAAGCGCAATGATGAATTATCATTACGTAAATTTCATGTATCATCATCTCATCTCATCATGCACTTGTGACGAGATATATGCGTCACGTATGTAAAACTTTACCTCCCGATTATGTTGGAAGCAAATCAATCACGACGTTTTTCTAAATCCATTATCTTGGCGAAAATAAACCGCGGGTTTATTTTCCTGGCTGAAAAAAATTTGTAGTCTCTTTTCGAGAATTTTTCACTTATACTTACAATACTTTATTCTCTAAAAGAGGATTACCTTGAGAAGAGAGTCCTCTAAAGATTAAAAATAAATATTCTTAACTTATCAAAATGTAGACGCGATGGGATTTATTTTTACATTAATAAAAAATTACATTATTTTACAGCGCATACAGGCAAAAAATAAGACCGTAAAGAAAGCATAGTATATATGTATAAACCGTACGAGACCTGACTGCTGAACGATTAAATTAAATTATGTCGTTACACGTTATTTACTCGTGAGTCGCTTAAGTCGCTAAGTCTCGTTTTTCGAGCCACTGATTAACTTCATCCATTCTCCTAATAAATTAAAACCATGTAGAGACCAACACTGCACTGCACTATTATAAATTGCAACATTATATAATTATATATACGTTTTACTGCAAAAATATGATTATATGACGTCAGATGAACGGTTCGAAAAAAAAAACTGTTTATTATCAAAGAAATATAATCTTAATTTTGACGGACGTTTTTATCTTTTTTATATTTATTATTATATCTCTTCTAGTTATATTATTAAATTTCTTAATTTCAATTAAATCTTTACAAAATCGAGAAAAAACATCCCCCTTTTGAATGTGGATTCGATCCTTTATCAAATTCTCGAATTCCATTTAGAATTCAATTTTTTATTATTAGATTAATTTTTTAAATTTTTGATATTGAAATTACTATATTATAATTCCATTAATTTATATATTTTTTTTATATAAAAAAAACTCATAATTTTTTCTTCATTCTTATTTTTATTTATTTTAATTTTTGCAAACACTCAAGAATATCTTGAGAGGGATTTTATAATGTACCGAACCTCTTATCTCGAGTATAAAAATTGGATGCGCGAGTTGTTACGTCATGTCAGTTACGGCCGACGCGAAAATAAATTTCTCGCCCCGACGATGCTTTAATAACGATCGATGGATTAATAACGCGCGCCCGGAATTTAACGGCATTCGGTGCGATAACAAATTTTCTCTCGCGTCAGATCGGTCTATGTAGCCGCGTAATTGTGCATATTGATGATGCGCGCGCGAGATAGATACCATACGTATTGCTTTCTGCGAGTTTATTTACATAGGGAAAATTAGATTAATGCGAGCTCCAGTCACGTTTCGCGATAATATTTGAATCGTATTACATATTCATGTAATTTACAACAGTTTCCCCCGACTGCTCCCTATATATTTGAAATCGTCATGTTCGAATGGAGTGAAGTATATTTATTCGGTAAACGAAACAAGAGAGAGAGAGAAAAACACTCGGCAATGTACATCGGAGCTGTCAATCGATTTATTTTCCGGGCGCGTTTATTGTATCATTAAAAAATTAAATAACATAATTACATAATTACAAAGAGTTTATATGCTTCTGGGAGTATTAATTTTCGCTGAGTTAATGAATTTGTGTTATTCGCTGTTTGTAAAAAATCATATTTGCTTGTAAAATATTTTCGTATCCTATTAAGAAAATAATCATAGTTAAACATTTTTTAAATATACATAATTGGTTTTCAGTAAATTAAACAACACAATTGCATTTAAGAGATTCACATGTGCTCCTCCCTCTATTTCTCAACTATTGCACTTTGTGAAGTAGTAAAAGAGAGAGAGAGAGACTCGCGTCCGGATTAAGTTAATCAACTGAGTATTTGTCGAGGAAAGGAAACGATCTCGAGCAATAAGATGAAGAGAGAGAGAGAGAGAATTCTTGGCAGGATATACTTGGAGCAAATTGGCCGCGGTTTGCAATATCACAGACGTCATGCGAATGGACTTTTACGGGAATACATTTTAATATAATAGATTTTCTGCTTAACGTGCTTCTCGAATGCATATCTATCGGAATAAATTTAATTGAATAGTAAAACTATTAAACTTATGAAATATTTAATTTGGTTGAAAAATTATTATTAGTTACTGGTACACTATTTTCAAAATATTTGCTTATATGCCATAATTAAATTTTAAATTTAATACACTCATCTGTCAAAGTAATATTTCTTAATATAAAATCTTGAATTTTCAAAATATCTACTTATATACATAACTAAATTCTAAATTTAAAATACATTTATCTGCGAAAGAAATGTTTTAATTTTGTAATAAAATTATTAAACTTATGAAATATTTAATTTGGTTGAAAAATTATTATTAGTTGCTGGTACACTATTTTCAAAATATTTGCTTATATACTATAATTGAATTTTTAATTTAATACACTCATCTGTCAAAGTAATATTTCTTAATTTAATTTTATTGTTGAACTTAAAATCTTGAACTTTCAAAATATCTACTTATATACATAACTAAATTCTAAATTTAAAATACATTTATCGGTTAAATAAATAGAAAAAGATTCAACAAAAAAATCGTACGAAATTATTTATTTTTACATTATAGAAACCGAAGCTGTGACCGAATTCTCTCACATCGATTCGAACTCATACATTCGGATTCGAGTAATTTTACTAAATAAATAGACGCTCGATTTGCGCCTCTTTTAAATAGCTTTCATCCTCTCTCTCTCCCTTTTTCCCTTCAACACAATATACGACGAATATACATATAAAACGCGACTATTCCATTGATTTAATTCGGCGATTAATTAAAGTAAATTCAACTCGGCTCATTAAATGACAGCGATATACGGGTCTCTGTCTGAACTTTTAATAAGCCAGAGCGATGCGTAATTAATCGTACGTTTCGTTTAAATCTCCTCGTAATGTACTTCGTGTATCGTATCGCGTTGATATAAAATGACAAATCCTCGTTATATGCATTAAGCAGAATTAATGATGTTTGCCGACTCTCTTCTTACCACTATAAAATGCGGTTGAGAGCTTAATGTACCAATCTAGAGAAAAAGCGTCCGCAATTATACATTTTTCTCCTAACGGCCACAACCTAGTTCCATCAATAAATGTCTACTTCTGGAATGAAGTGCCGTTATCTGAAACTACTTAACCTTCTTGCCATCGGCGACCGGTAATTGCCCATCTTAAATTTCTGTAGCGGGGCGAAAAAATGATTAACGGTCCCCGGGATTCTTTATCGCTCAACTTCCATACTTTAGCGCAAAGTACATTAAGACCGATATATAATGCGTAGAATGAAGTCAGGATGGCGAGTTTCGAAAAACTTCACGAGGAGATATTATCTCCCTTTTACGTCATTTATAATATAATGTCCTTCTTTTAATTTTATTTTTATTTTTATTTATTTGATTATACCTTCGACGATACATTCATTCATTGATCGGTCATTTTTTACTTTACACAATATTCAATATTATAAGCATCATCTATTTAGTATATAAAAAAAAAAATTTAATTAATTGCACGAAATGTAAGCAATTACGAATGATTTTTATTTAAAATCATTCTCCGACTTTTTACAAAATTACGGAAAAACTTTCTCGCGTATATTAATGAGTTTTATTACGCGGTATAAGAGATTCGTCACTATTCAGTCGAGATTTTAATATATAATTGTCTGCGCGCTCTTCTGCAGAAACTTTCACAAGTTTCTTGTGAGAAACGATGGATATTACCGAGGTTCTATCCGGAATTCAAAAATATAACTAATTCGCCGTATGAATTTTGCATTTGCACTCAATAGTGTGCAAAGTAGATGCTTCCAGTTGTTTATTGTATTTGATATGTAAAGTATATCATTCCCTCAAAAGGAGGTAGACTTGAAATATATCTTGATTCTAGTATCTAGTTTGCTTTTTGATTTATTGAAAGACTCTCTAGTTAGATGCAAATATACTTTTATTCTTTATTTATGAATCATTAAAACCATTTAAATTTTAAGCAGGAATAAACTCTTGAGACTAACTAAAATCAAGGTTGAAAAAGTTCTCGCGATTTTTTCATCTCTCGAATCGGAGATTTTTAGACTTTTAAACAGGTGATAATAATTTTGCAAAATTAATTTTTTGAAATAACCACGATATAATTTATTTAGCATGGTTGAAATTTCTTTGTTACAGTAACGAAATTCATCCGAATTGGGATAGCTGACAAGAACGACAATCCCCCGTACTTCGACAAGGGCCTCTACGAGGCAGAGGTAGATGAAAATGAAGACATTCAGCACACGGTACTCACCGTCACCGCCAAAGATCACGACGAGTGTAAGTACTTGATTGATATTGCCGCATTAATATCGCTTTCATTTGCTTAATATACAGTCAAAGTTATAATAAAATTTATAATCCACGTAGATATGTAATTATGTGAATTTCTGTCGATATATTTTTTCAACGACCTGTCTAAATAAATATGCACAATTAATTATAAATTATAATTTAATAGATTATATATTTTTTTACATTTTATAATATAATAAATTTATAATTAATTATGATTATAAATTTATTATATTATAAAATGTAAAAAATTATATAATATTTATATATTTATATTTATATATTTATATATAATATATTTTTTTACATTTTATAATCTATTAAATGATAATAATTTATATAATATATAAACTAGTAATACATAAATATTATTTTATATAATTATGTTATTTAGACAGATCGCTGAAATATATGTGTTCGAAGATATTTTAAATAATATACGCTTCTCAAAATAATTAAAGGATAAGAAAAATTGTCGAAAAAATAGGCAAATTTTAAATAGCTGTTAAACTTTGTTTCGGAAAATGATAATTTAAATTTTAAAAAAGGGTTTTAAAGCTTGAAATCTCTACTTGGCAAAAAACCACAGCCAAGTTTGGGGTATTAGGAGGCACAAAAATTTCAGTCGATAAAATTTTTGTAGTCACCTTACGTAACTTTTTTTCAAAGTTTAAACAGAAAGAAGAAAACTCGAATTTTTTCGTTATTTTCATCTATTTGTAAAAAGTACGAGTTAAAAAAAATTCAATTTGAGATAACTTGATGAGGAAAGATCGAAATTTAAATTTAAAAAAAGATTTTGCAGGGAAAATTTCAGGCTTTAACGTGCAAACGTCAAAAAATTTTTTTATCTTGTGTATGCGATATGTCTATAAAAGTGAGAGAAAATTTTCCATTTCGTTATGTTGTCGTTCGTCGTTTTCTGTATGTAAAAAATATCAGAATTGGACGAAATGAAAAAAGCTATGACTTTTCGAAAGATGAGATTTCAAGCTTGAAAATTCTTTTTTAAAATTTAAATTATCATTTTCCGAAACAAAATTAGTTATTTAAAATTTGCCCATTTTTGGACAATTTTTTTATCCTTTAATTTTTTGAGGAGTGTATATTAATTCTAAAAATATATATGAGCTTCGAATTATGATCTTTGTTTCTTGCAAGATGAGAAGTTTAATGTGATGCAAGTATAATGTTTTTATGAAATTATATCATTTTCAGCTATGATATTTCATACAGAAGGAGTATCATTTCTGAAAATTCGAATTATTCCATTTGTTCTTCAACGTATAGTCTAAAATTTACAATTACATTTGTATCATGAAAATTTTGATTCTCATTTCGGTCGAGACACTTCAGCTCGATAATAAAACGCGATTTGTGAGGATTGTATTTGCAATATGCTCTGTATGTAAATTAAACAAAGTTTCCCCTGGTGCATTTAATTTATTTCGATATTTTATCTTTTTGAGTGTGGTGAAATATATACACAAATTTGCACAGTTTTATAGCCGAAAAACATTTCGTTCGTGATTCAATAAATATTAATAATGTTAACGAAATTAATATCTGTATTCCTCAATGTATAATAAGCATACAAGAAATATTCACATATTTTATTCAGACTGTATCCTTTTTAAACGTAGCCCAACATTGCGTAAACACATTAACGTGATGGTACGTGACGGGTGATGCAGGCTCTATGCAATTAAAATCCCGTATAAATAAATGCATCGCGTTCTCTCCTACGTGTGTGTACGTGTGCATGTCATTATTTTCTTCCATATTTATTGTTCCAATTAAAAATCACGCAAATAACGCTGTATACACACCTTAAATTACGCATCGAGGGAATAATGACGGCGGATGTTGAAAACTAAATTTCATTAAAATCAAATTTGAACATATTACACGATACGAAAAGTAATATACAAGATCGATTTTAATGAATATTATTTTTGTCAACATTTTATTGCAAATTCGTATTTATAAAACGAATTCGAATTATCGGTGAGTCAGATCGAGAATAAAATTGAGGAGATGGGGTGAAACGATCGAAGGCGACACCGCCTGTATCTCCGAACTTTGTTACGCGATAAAACTCCCTCGCAGAGAGAACTTTTATCTTGAAATTCATTCGATTGCGAGCGAATGTTGGAAAGAAAAAAAGAGCGAGAGCGAGAGGAAAAGTCGCGCGCGAGACTTGCTTTTATTAAAAGCGCACCCTCCTTTCTCTATTCCAGCCTCGCGTATTCGATACGAGATCACGAGCGGGAACATAGGCGGTGCATTCGCCGTGAAAAACATGACCGGCGCCATTTACGTCGCGGGTGCGTTGGACTATGAGACGAGGAAGAGGGTTGGTATCCCCATTAATGTCATTCGAGCGTGCCGACTGGACACTTTTACTCCCTAGCTCCTTTATAGCTTGGCGTCTTTGTTTACGTTCAGCAATTATTTAAAGTGACACCCCTTACAGAAGAATGAACCTAATAACAAGTCTTTTTTTTCTGCATTTTTTAATCATTAATTATATATATATATATATATTTTTTTTTTAATTATTTGGACAATAAAAGCAGCAGATACTTTACTCCACTTTATAGCTTCCTTAGTGCCTTTATTTATGTTCAGATATTATTTAATGTGACTCCTTACAGAAGAATAGATCTAACGATAAATCTTTTTTTTTTGCGTTTTTTAAGAATGATCTTTAAGGATAATTTATTATAGTTTCATTATTTGAGAGCAATATAAGAGAGGAGTTAAGTATCTTTATTTTTGTTCAGAAATTATTTAAGGTATCACCCTTTATAGAAGAATAGAAGCTTAACAATAAATCTTTTTTCTGCATTTTTCAAAAATGATCTTTAATTATAATTATATAATTAATTTTTTTTGGACAGTATAAAAAAGGAGATAATTTAATTCACTTTAGATTTTATTGTTAGTGTCAGTCTTTTTTACGTTCAGAAGCCATTTAAAGTAATAAATTTAATAATAAAGCTTTCTTTTTTATACATTTTCAAAAAATCGTCTCTTTTGAAGATTAATTATAATTATTTTTTATTATTTTTTTCACATTACTTATATATGCAATATTAAAATAGGTCTTTGATACAGTATAAGAATGAAATAATCTCATTTAATGTAATAAAAATAAAATTGCAGTTTAATTAATTATTTTTTTGAAATTTTTTTATACACATAGAAGATATTTAATAGACGTAGAAGAATTCGAAAGAATGGTACATTCTTCACGATAAAATTCGCGCGTGCTTTTTGCAGTACGAGCTTCGGCTTACTGCCTCGGATAACTTGAAGGAGAATTACACGACGGTTGTAATTCACGTGAAGGACGTAAACGACAACCCGCCTGTCTTCGAGCGACCAAATTACAGAACACAAATTACGGAGGAGGACGACAGGACTCTGCCGAAACGCGTGCTCGGGGTAATTGTTCTCTCTCCTTATGTAACATTGAACTTGTGTAGTCTGAATGAACATTTACCGCTGACCACGACGCATTTACGGTAAATTTGCAATTAATATTTGATCCTCAGGTAACTGCGACTGACGGGGATAAGGACAGACCGCAGAACATTGTCTACTTCCTAACCGGGCAAGGTATCGATCCCGATAATCCTGCTAACAGCAAGTTCGATATCAACCGTACGACCGGAGAGATCTTTGTTCTGAAGGTTTGTTTCCGAGTTCTATCAATATTATTTTTTTCTCGTAATGAATATTATTGCTAAAAAAAATTCTTGCAATATATGACAATTGCACAAAATTATCAACGTATATTATAGAGCAATAATTTCAGCAAGATATAATTTTATTAATATAAATACATATTTATTGATGCATTTTTGTGCATTATTACATTCTCCAATAAATAATCAATACCGGTAATCGAATTTAAAAAAAATTATCATCAGTGTTCCTTATATCAATACAAAATAAATTAGCGTAACATCGCGATCTTTGTTCTGAAGGTTTGTTTCCAAGTTCTATCAATATTATTTTTTTCTCGTAATGAATATTATTGCTAAAAAAATTCTTGCAATATATGACAATTGCACAAAATTATCAACGTATATTATAGAGCAATAATTTCAGCAAGATATAATTTTATTAATATAAATACATATTTATTAATGCATTTTTGCGCATTATTACATTCTCCAATAAATAATCAATACCGGTAATCGAATTTAAAAAACAATGTTTCTTATATCAATACAAAATAAATTAGCGTAACAGAATTAAATTCTGAGATATGTTTTACTGTTTAACGAAGATTTTATTTGAAATGAAAAAAGAAAATTTTCTCTCACTAATGTTATTATTTATATTTATACAACAATAAAATTTTAGCTTTGTGTTTAATTAATACTTGTAATCGAATTAAACAAAAATGACACCGGTGTTCCTTTTACTAATAATTATAAAATAAAAACTGACGTAACAGAATTAAACAGCTTTATCGAATTAATTTAAAAAATGTTCAGTAGATAACGTCATCATGATTTAAGTAATGTGAGATGGATTTTACTTTAACGAAGGGTTGATTTAAAATTAAAAAAAAAAATAAAAAGATGATTCAATTATCTCTCTTCATAAGTCAAAGATTAATTTTAAATCGATATTTAAACACCTGACGTAATCCGACAGCTGTTGACGCAGAAATTAATTCTTCCTTAACTACAGAATGCATATATTTGTGCACGTGTGTGCACTATTGCAATATCGCGATGGAATAATAATTCAAATATCGGCTCCGCGAGATGATATTGAGTTTCGGGTAAAGACTGGGTCAATATATGACATCCTCGCCTAGAGAATCCTACGTTTGACTGGCTTCTCCAAACGATCCTCATGTGACTCTCCTTTTTCTTCCTGTAGCCGCTTGACAGAGATCAACCGACTGGTCGACCGCAGTGGCGATTCACCGTGTTTGCTCAAGACGAGGGTGGAGAGGGTCTTGTGGGTTATGCCGACGTTCAGGTTAATCTCAAGGACATCAATGACAACGCTCCAATATTCCCGCAAGGAGTCTACTTCGGCAACGTCACCGAGAACGGCACCGCAGGTTTGTGGGAAAACTGAAACAATCCAATAAACAAAATCCATAAAAATCTCTAGAGACAAAACTTCAACGTTAGCTTATAATGAGTTAAATAGACTAGATGAAAAGAGTTTATCTTAAAATATATAGATTAAAAATTCAATTTCTTATTCTTATCGATATAAAAGGGTGGAATTTTATGGATTAATATGCTTTTGATTTTCTTTTTTTATTAGGAATGGTTGTGATGACAATGACAGCCGTGGATTATGATGATCCGAGCGAAGGTACGAATGCAAGGCTCATTTATTCCATCGAGAAGAATGTCATCGAGGAGGAGACTGGCTCGCCCATTTTCGAGATTGAGTCGGAAACTGGTGTAATCAAGACTGCAGTATGCTGCTTGGACCGAGAACGTACACCGGATTATTCTATACAAGTCGTTGCAATGGATGGAGGGGGGTTAAAAGGTAGAATTTTCTTTCAATTCCATTTTCAATTCAATTTTAGTAGGAATAACTTAATTTTCAAAATTTATCGCACAGATTCTTCTCTAATTACAGTTATTAGTAATGTCGCATTTAGTAGATTTTCATGTCAGATGGTATCGAAAAGAAAGAGGATTTAATAATATAATTCGTGATAAATTTTATTCAGCAGAATATTAATCGTAGAAAAAAGTAAAAAGAGGCATTGTTTCTACATTTTATACTTTTTTATTATGCTTTACATTTCAACGGGCTAAGAACGTCAATTGTGTTTTGTATGTATCTTACAAGTCACGTTCCGGTTTCAAGTATTCATTCGAAAAAGTTGGAAGTCCGCACCCGCCGTGTGCATAGAACTAGGCTATTTCCGGGCGGATTTTGCATATTTTAAGCGTTTCCGCGGGATATTCCCATCCGAGAACATTATTGTAGAACATTGCATATGCTTTTCCTCTCAGGTACCGGGACGGCATCGATACGGGTAAAAGATATAAACGATATGCCGCCAGCATTTACGAAAGAGGAGTGGTTTACCGAGGTGGACGAAACAGAGGGGCCAGATCTGCCGGAAATGCCGATACTCACTGTTACCGTTCACGACGAAGATGAGACCAATAAATTCCAATACAAGGTATCTCTCGCATTTCTGCGCGATATAACTATTTTCAATCGGACGCAAAGTTAAATAAGAATGGATACAATAAAGTTTGATAGTAGAATGCAATTATAAATATTGAAATTGTTAGTAATTTCGCAAAGTATTTTAGCACATTTATTATTCTTGCTACTACTTTCCAATAATTGAAATAATACAATCGTTGTGTCTTCTATTCAATGCCAATAAATAAGTCAAGCGATTAAAGGGTGAATATTTATCGCGGCTTTCAGGTAATCGAAAACAGTGGTTACGGTGCTGATAAATTTACCATGGTACGAAACAACGATGGCACAGGATCATTGAAAATTGTACAGTCGCTGGATTACGAGGACCAACTGCAGAGTAACGGCTTTAGATTTAGAATACAAGTGAACGATAAGGTGAGTAATGAGGGAATTAAAAGAAATATATAAAAAAATTAAGAACTTGAATACAAAGAAAATTTGTAGTATAATTTAATTAAATATATCTTTCTCTCTTCAAAAAACTTTTTTAATTAAATTTTACAAAACTTTTTAAGAAGATTTTAGTCTAATAAATTACGAGAAAAGTATTCAATGGAAGTGACTCTTCATATTCTGAGCTGATCAGTAAATATTTTTTTAGGGCGAAGACAACGATAATGACAAGTACCACGTGGCCTATTCTTGGGTAGTTGTGAAATTGCGAGACATCAACGACAATCAACCACAATTTGAGAAAGCCAATATCGAAACTACTGTCCCGGAGAACGCCCGCATAGGTAGCAGCCTGGAAACGTTCAAAGCCACTGATCCAGACCAAGGTGGAAAGAGCAAGGTCTCCTATTCTATTGATAGAAGTTCCGATCGAAAGAGGCAGTTCTTCATCAATGAAAATGGCACCGTATCGATACAGAGAAGTCTAGATCGCGAAGAGACGCCTCGACATCAGGTAAATTATAAAATGTCGATGTAAATTAACAGATATAAATTATTACATATACATTCAATTATTATTAAATAATCGTAATGAAAATCATAAACGGTTTGCTGCCCTTAGGTTAAAATTTTGGCGATCGATGATGGAATACCACCTAAGACCGCGACAGCCACTTTGACAGTCGTTGTACAAGACATTAATGACAATCCGCCGAGGTTCCTCAAGGACTATCGTCCAGTTTTACCCGAATACGCACAAACGAAGAAGGTCGTCGAGATTCTTGCTACCGATGACGATGACCGGTCGAGGAGCAACGGCCCTCCATTCACTTTCAGGATGGATCCTAATGCAAACGATGTTATCAGAGCTAGCTTCAAAGTTGAAAGCGATAACAGTAAGTTTGATTAATACAAAATTATAATATTTAAAGTAATTTGCTACAAGTTTTCTCTCCAATATTTTTATGCTCTAAATTATTTTTTGAGAATGTGTCATTTGTACTATTTTATAGTAAAATATTTTAATATTGAAAATATAATATATCCATCACTCATATTCTTGCTATTTTGCAGAGGGAGCCAATGGAGATGGAATGGCTGTAGTGTCATCCTTACGATCCTTTGACAGGGAACAACAGAAGGAGTTTTTAATCCCCATCGTCATCAAGGATTCTGGAAATCCTTCTATGTCTGGGACCAGTACCTTAACAGTTATCATAGGGGATGTTAATGATAATAAAATGCAGCCTGGTTCTAAGGAAATCTTTGTATATAATTACGCAGTATGTATTTACATTAAATTTTATTAATTACATTCAGATTTTAGTTGTAAATTCTAACTGCACTCTCTTACATTATGGTTTCTCGATGTAATAAATGATCTAATTATTTCATAATTAATTTTCAGGGACAATCGCCAGATACCGAAATAGGTAGGGTGTATGTGTACGATCTGGACGACTGGGACTTACCGGATAAGAAATTTTATTGGGAAGGACTGGAACACGCGCAATTTAGACTCGATGAGGATACAGGAATGATTTACATGAAGTCCGGCACGCACGATGGCAAATATCATCTACGGTTTAAGGTCTACGATCGGAAGCACACGCAAACGGACGTACCTGCGAACGTGACTGTCACCGTGAAGAGTATTCCGCATGAAGCAGTATTAAACTCAGGGTCGGTTCGAATATCAGGGATAACGGACGAAGATTTTATTCGAGTCTGGAATTATCAGGTGAGAAAATATATATATTTATATATATATAACTTATTAATATATTTTTATTAATAAAATCTTTTCAAATTTATTTTAATCAGAAGAATAATATGAGATTTTTTCAATGTTCACAGAATCAAACTTTATCTAGGAGCAAAGCGGATCTGTTTAAGGACAAGCTGTCGCATCTGTTGAGCATAGACAGGGATAATGTAGACGTGTTCAGCGTTCAATTAAGGAGAGTACATCCACCATTGACAGATGTTAGATTTGCTGCACATGGTTCGCTGTACTATAAACCAGTCAGGCTTAATGGCATGGTACTTATGCATCGTGAAGAGGTAAATTTCATCAATAAGTCGCAAAAAAAAATTTAACAAGTTTTTAAATAGTGTCGATTAAAATCGCATTTTTAATTGGCAGATCGAGAAAGACGTGGGTATCAATATAACTATGGTCGGCATCGACGAGTGTTACTACGAAAATGAGATGTGTGAAGGTAGCTGTACAAACACCCTTGACATCAGCAACCTGCCATACATGGTGAACGCAAACAGAACTGCCCTTGTTGGTGTACGAGTGGATGTGATAGCCGAATGTACCTGTGGAGCACGAAACTTCAGTAAGGGAGAGTCCTGCAGGAACAGTCCTTGTTACAATGGTGGACGCTGTGTGGAAGATCGGTTTGGATTATCGTAAGTGTGAAAATCAAGCAAATTTCATATCACTAACATTATATGCATTTATATGAATTTTTGTTCTTCGATCGTCAACGATAGTTCATGCGTTTTTTCCTTTTACTATTTTAGATGTCAATGTCCATCTGGTTACAATGGTCCGAGGTGTCAACAAACTGCCAGAAGTTTCCGAGGCAACGGTTGGGCGTGGTATCCTGCTTTGGAAATGTGCGACAACAGTCACTTGAGCTTCGAATTTATTACAAAGAAGCCCGACGGATTATTATTGTACAATGGTCCAATCGTTCCTCCTGAAACCGATGAAGTAATGGTTTCCGGTAAGGTTTTCATTCTTTTACATTTTAATTATGTCATCAGTTAAAATTAACAATGTCTTAATAATCTTTTCTTATCGCGCCAACAGATTTTATTTCGGTCGAATTGGAACGTGGTGCACCGAGGTTGCTGATCGATTTTGGTTCCGGCACTTTGGAATTGAAGGTGAAACCAAAACAACCCTTGGACAACGGCGAGTGGCATCGACTCGATATTTTCTGGAATACAGAGGTAAAAATAATCCGTAGCTCTTCGCTTCTTGATTCTCCTTCATAAATTCGAAGCGATTTTAAACGTGGGTTTTATTTTCTGCAGACTGTAAAACTCATCATCGATTACTGCAAAACTGCAAATATATCCGAGTTGGAGGATGGAAGCCCGCCGGAATTCATCGACAATAGTTGCCAGGCTACGGGAACGGTGCCACCCTTCAATGAATATCTGAACGTGAACGCGCCTCTGCAGATCGGTGGACTTTACGTGGAACAATTCGACCCTACGCACTACAAATGGAAACACATGCCGGTCGGGAAGGGCTTCGACGGCTGCATTAAGAACCTCTTCCACAACAGCAAACTGTACGATCTCGCTCATCCGGGTCTGTCGCGAAACAGCGTCGCCGGTTGTCCGCAAACAGAAGAGATCTGCAATAATCAAGAATCGACGTTCCGTTGCTGGGAGCACGGCACCTGCGTAGGCAGCTTCACCGACGCGAAGTGCCAGTGCAATCCTGGCTGGACCGGTCCTGGATGTATGACACCGACAATTCCGACCACCTTCAAGCCGCAGAGCTACGTCAAGTACGCGTTATCCTTCGAGCCGGACAAATATTCCACGCAGATACAATTGAGATTCCGCACTCGCGAGATTCACGGTGAACTCTTTAGAGTGAGCGATCAACACAACAGGGAATACGCTATTTTGGAAGTGAGTGTTTGACGTATTTTATAATTGTAAAATTAATTGTTCTTTAGTAACAATTTTTCTTTGTAATTTTCTTTATGAAATTTATTTTTATTTAAGTAAAATTCATTGAGAAAGGTAGAACAGCTGATATGACTATCCTTGTAATTCCAGATCAAAGACAGTAGACTGCACTTCAGGTATAATCTGAACAGTCTTAGAACAGAGGAGCGAGATATCTGGCTCTCGGCGATAGCCGTTGATGACGGGCAATGGCATACAGTGCGGGTATCAAGATACGGATCTGCAGCTACCCTGGAACTGGACGGTGGCGAAGGACGAAGATTCAACGAGACCTTCTCCTTCGAAGGACATCAGTGGCTCCTGGTGGACAAGCAGGAAGGTGTCTACGCTGGTGGCAAAGCGGAATATACTGGTGTCCGCACATTTGAGGTTTATGCGGACTATCAGAAAGGTAAGTTGGGTCATTTTGCAAAAAAAGTAATTATAAATATGCATGTAATAATCTTTAATTGAATTTCGACTTGTTTTAATACAGGAAAGTTGTTGCTATGTCTACAAATTTTTTTTTAAATAAAAATTTCAGGTTGCTTGGACGACATAAGATTAGAAGGAAAACATCTTCCGTTACCACCTGCCATGAACGGGACACAGTGGGGTCAGGCAACGATGGCGCGAAACTTGGAAAGGAACTGTCCATCGAATAAACCGTGCGCCAACGTCATTTGCCAAGATCCTTTCGAGTGCATCGATCTGTGGAACGAGTATGACTGCACGTGAGTATCACTTTTACACTCTACGTCTTTTATTTCTGCGACACTGTTACGATATTATATATATTTTTCTTATCTTGCACAGCTGCGGAGAAGGAAGGATTCCATCGCCGGATAATAAAGGATGTATGGACAAGAATGAGTGCATCGACTATCCTTGCTTGAATGGTGGTAGATGCATCAATCAGGATCCGCGATTCCGATATCGATGCATCTGTCCTGATGGTTTCTGGGGTGAAAACTGCGAACTGGTGCAAGAAGGTCAAACGCTTAAGCTGAGTATGGGTGCACTGGCAGCCATTCTCGTCTGTCTGCTGATCATTCTTGGTTAGTATAGTCAATCTGGTCGATTATATCGAATATTTTGAATGCTAAATAAGTTTATAACGCATGCTTTTTATATTATTTTTATTATTCCAAATTTTTATTGATTTTTTATTGATTTTTTATTTTATGTTTGAGCACGTCCAATTATGTTTCAGTTATATTTGCTGCGGCACACATACAGTCAGCTGATTGATCGAAAAATAAAACAAATTGCATTACGAAAGCTTATATGTTTCTTTATTTTCTTTTCCTTTTACACCATTTTCTCTTTGCGCTCTCTTTGAAAACTGCTTTAATTTTTGTTTCGCGCTAATAAAAACTGCACTTTTAAAAATCTTTCAAAATAAGCTTTCGTTTAAAAAAAATGATGTTTTACCTGACAAGATTGATATCCGCTTTGTACATTGCAACATCGTAAAACTTATGTTTCCGCGATGGACTTTGTTACCCTTTGCACTTGCTTGAACTCCTTGAAAAGAGAAGTATTACTTTGACATTGATAAAATGATGAATTTTTTTGCACATTTAATAATACGAATTATTTTATCTATTTCAGTTCTCGTGTTGGTGTTCGTCGTCTACAACAGAAGACGAGAATCTCACATAAAGTATCCTGGTCCGGATGATGACGTGAGGGAGAATATTATCAACTACGATGACGAGGGTGGCGGAGAGGATGACATGACTGCGTTCGACATCACGCCTCTGCAGATCCCGATCGGTGGCCCGATTCCGGAAATGGGCGGCAAGATGCCTCCGTGTAAAGTGGCCTGTACGCATTTTGTGTTTTTCATTATTTTTTTTTATGAGAACTGATAACAACAAGAATACATCTCATTTCTTTAGATCCACTTGGACCGGAACCGAATGTCGGCATCTTCATCGAGGATCATAAGAAGAGAGCCGACAGTGACCCGAATGCACCGCCCTTCGATGATTTGCGAAATTACGCTTACGAGGGTGGCGGAAGTACCGCGGGATCTCTGGAATCATTAGCCTCCGGTATGTGAAAAGGAGAATTTTGGAAATATTTATTTTGAAGAAATCAGCATCTTTCGAAAAATCTTTCCTTTTATTCTTAAGAATACATTTGCAAATTAAGAATAAATAAATATTGAAATGTAATTATTAATAAAATCATGCAGATACAAATATATAAACAATTTATTAATTAGAAAAATATATAAATAAATATACTGTAAATTAATAAATATTGAAATATAATTATTCATCAAATCATGCAGGTACGGATGACGAGCAACACGAGTACGAGTATTTAGGCGCCTGGGGTCCGAGATTCGACAAACTGGCCGACATGTACGGTCCCGCGGAGGAGATAAGCGAAGAGGAGGACTAAGTTAGCGTCCAAAAAAAAAAAAAAAAACAATACAGCCGAGTAGTCTCTACATTACACCACACCAAGTCACGCGATCCATATCATCCGAATGAGTAGTGCTCTTGATCTTGATCGAGGCGACCCTGAACCTCGTCGAAATCGTGGGGATCAGGGCTCTACATCACGAACATTCGGAGGATCTCGAGGGATGCACGCGCGAAAATCCTCGCGCGAGAGTGATGAATTTCTCGAGGAGCGGCAGCATATATATTCTCATAGTTGTGTGCGGCTAGTGAAAGTACTATGACACACGCGACGTTAAATGTTACGTCACACGTCGCAGTGTCATCCGCGGTGCGTGCACAAAAAAAAAACACATACAACACACGCACATATATATATACATACATACTCGGGGTCGAAAAAAAGGCGAACGTTGCAATAAAATGCGATGGTTAAGACGAATGGTAGAGATGTTTAATGAGAAGGCGGAGAGAGAGAGAGAAAAAGGTCGCAGCATACCTATATCTGTATAGTACGTTATGTAACGTAAAGCAACGTGTAGTGAAATATCCAAAGATTTACGTGACGAAATTTTTTCTAACGGATCCTTCCCTCCTCCCTCCCTCATTGCATCAATTCCTCGCTCATCGATCACTATCGGGGTAAATTATTCCTCTCTTCCTCCCTTCATTCACCCCCTCTTCTCCCCGCGTGCGTACACTTATATATACATACATATATACGTGTAGGTGTATATCACGTTGTTGTCATCAGTGTTGGATCTTAGATCAGCGTGTCGTCCTCGCGCAACCGGGATCGTTTATTTATTTATTTATCGTCGCGATTCGGGCGAACGCGTTAGATGTGTTGTAACGATTAATCAAGGGCATTCACACTCCCATATACACATACACATAGACCACAGATACATGTTAACACGATATCAATCCTCTCAGCGTATCATGATTCGTCAGCGACGACTTCTGTCGCCCAAACTTTTTTTTTAGTTCTTCGTTCTTTTGCACGAGTCCTCCCACAGGACACGACGTATCCTCGATGAGTACATTTCTCATTGTCCTGAAAGCGAAGGAGTCCTAAGAACAGTGCACTCTCGTTCGTGACGGACGATCCTACCGTAGATAGTCTGCCATAATAGGGATTAACATTAAGGTATCGTTAGTTGTCGCGACATCGGCTCATTGTCGTCATTGTCATCGTCATCACCATCCTCATTAGTGATAGTATTATATACTATTAAATATTATATAATATATATTATAAATATTTATATATATATATAGAAGAGCGCACGAAGCGGAAAAGCGAGAAAGTCCAAGCAAAGAGAGATGAGGGAAAGAAAGCTCACAGAGAAAGAGCACGAGTTTACCGTGTGCGTAATGTAATTATTATAATTTTAATATAGCGAACGTAAAAAAAAAATCTAAGTATAAATACAAATATATATATATATATATATAAATATATATATAAATATAAATATAAATACAAATATATATTATACATACAGACAGAGGACACGTACGAACATACAGACAACACGAGAAAAATGAGATGAATACGCATCCGCTAAACTATGCTCACGTTGATATATCTCGAAATAGTTTTAATATTTATTTTACGTCATCGAAGAGAGAGGGGAGATATAGGAGAATTTGGAACGCGAAAAGGCACGACGGGATGATACATGAGATAATAGAAGTGCACGAGGAGGGAACCGGAAAAAAATGTAGGATTTCGGATTCTAGTCATCCCGAATTGGATTTCCTTAACGTTCTCCATAAAAATAATACTAGTACGGTAAAATTATAAAATTTCTATCTAACGCTAAATTGTCGAAAATTCTTTTTTTTTTTCTTTTACTTCGATTTAAAAAGATATGAAAATCAATATATAAAAAATAGGGGAGAAATGTCAATTTTAGATTAGATTGAATTAGTGAATTAAGGATACTTCAGATTTTTTATCTCGATAAAGTTAGAAGAATAGAGAATGAAAGTGAATCAATCGACCTAAAAAAAGAGATCCTTAAATAAGAAGCGGAATAATCCTCGTGCACACTGAATTATGTCGTCGCAGCCTTTCGCGTAAAAGATTTTCCACGCACTGAGCCCCGACTGAAACCTGTAAAATTCTCAATGGGAATTATTAATAGTCAATTTATTACCAGTTAGAGAGAGAAAGAGAGAGAGAGAAAGAGATGGCGTTATAAAGATGTACGTCGTAAGCACTTGTACGAATATTGTAATTAACATGTGTATGAGTGTGTCGGCGCGCGCAGTATCCTGCGTCAACGCTGTATAACTGTCCTACCGATGATCGTGTTTGCGTATGGTTTCTCAACGAATTTGTGATATTAAGTTGCGTATGTCTACTACATCTACCTATTTAAATACACGTCCCGCGTACAATCGTTGCCTCCCGAGGGCTGCGAGCACCGAGCTCTGACGCATCCAACGAAGAAACATTTTTTTAGACTTAGAATTTATATGAATAACCAGTTTCAAGGGAAACAGCTATGAAATAACTGTTGCAATTTCCAATTTCTTTATATCTAAATTAGTGAATAGATTAATGATAGAGAATTTTGAAGAAATAGATTTTTTCGCATTACAACAAATGTCCGAACATAATTTTATCATGCAATAAATCCCATGCGAGCAATAAGTTCACTAGCAATACATACAAGTTCAGTTTTACATGTGTCATCGTAAAAATTTGAGTTTATTTAACTCGATCGTGTATTCGTAATAAAAATTGATTGCATAAAGAATTCTCGAAAAGAGAAAGATATACAGATGTATCTTAATGCACCAAAATAGATAAAAAGATTTATTTTTGGAGACAAATGGGTTATTTGAAGAGCTTAAAGAAATCGCCGAAAATTTTTTCATCTCATAAATTTTAATTAATTCTAATCTTATATTTTTTAAAGACTTTTGTATATATACAGTTTATTATTTGAAAAACTGTCATGATCTCTCGGTGCCCGCACGCCCGATTCATCCTAGGTTTATTCATTCCTTGTCATGTGCTCGAACCTGTAGATTCTAAGCAGAGACAGTATTTGAATGGGGATTATTATTAAAGAACGAAAGAATTATCGTTGAGTAAAACTGTATTGAGTAGCGCGCGAGCGCGCGTTGCGTGTGTGCAGTGGCAAAAAAGAAAAAAAAGAAAGAAAAAAAGGCAGTCCGATTATATACGAGTAAACACACGTCGATGAAGATGCGATCGACTTGAGGATCAAGATAAAGATAAAATTTCTGGTCCCTTTAATTTAAAACGTATAATCCAAAATGGATATCGATTGATCTAAATAATAATGAGAACGATTTTTCGATTGTTAAAGTGTCAATGTATTCGATCTTCGTTTGGAGATATAAATTATTCCAAGCGGATTTCATCTAATTAAATTTACAAACTGGATACAGCGATCGAGATTTCGCGTACCCTTTCGTTTTACGCAAAGATTTTTGCGATAACAGTTGATCTATGCATCGACGAGGCATCGAAGTCTCCTCCGTTCGCTCGACCCGAGTACACCTCCGATAGTTTCGCTAGTAAAAACATTGCGAAGGACTTGTGCGCCTAGCGCGACGATGGCAAGAGATCGGAATCTAAAGTTCCGAAGTGATGGCTGAAGGAATGCAAAGATTGAAACCGGTACTTTAACAGCGCGAAAATATCTGTGAGACGTCTTCAACGACATTTAAAATATACTTCTGCAAGATTCAATATTTTTTCCTTATATTGATCATTTTTAAATACCTTCATAATATGTTTAATAATATTTTGAATTGATTTCAGTATAATCACGATAAATTAAAATTTCTCGATACGATAAAAAAAGATAGTCTTTATATATGTAAATAATTTATTTATATATAATTATTATATATATATAATAATTTATATTTAAGTAAAAAATAATTTAATTTTAAAATTTATTTATTACACATGTATAAGATTGTAATATTCTAATAAGATCATATAATATGTTGTATGTATCATTCGTAAAAATCGTCAGTTGACGTATCTAAAGTATCTAACGCTAAAAATCGGTTTCAATTTTTGCGTGAGATCTTCAAAAAGTTTATATAAATCAGAAAAAAGAGATAAAAAGAAATACACGATTTCATTTGCGATCGACTGACTTTACTCGTACTTACTTTTAACGAGCAGTGTTGAAGATTTACGACGAAGAAAAATTAATAAAATAAACGACACGTTCCTTAAATCCATTCCAAAACGCAATTTCGCGTTGCTATTAATATAATTAATAGTCAAAAAAGAAAAAAAATTCGGCTCAAAGTTATTTATTGTCGTTTAGATTATAGTATCTGTGCTTGCTTGATTCGTGCGTGTAATTAAAAAAAAATTGGTAATATTGTAAATGAAGGCGCGAATTAATTGGAACATTTCCCTTTTTGTAATATATAGGGAAATTTACCGTCTAAGTATCGTACTTACGGAATTTTTTAAAAATGAAGATCTCATTTTTTTACATTGAATTTTATCGAAAAAGATCGGGATTAATCTTTTCGAAAATTTTTCGCAAAATATAAAAAAAGGAAAGGGATATTACGCTCATCCTACATATCCTCAACCCTTTCTCTGAGCACTGCCCAATCGTGCACAAAGATTATACTTTGTAAATGGGGTATTACAGGGCCGAGCGCGAGCGAAACTCATAATTAATGTAACTGACAATGAATTCCGTTCACAATTTCAAAGAGAGTTGAAATGAGAGACAGATGTGAGAAGGAAAGACAAAGAAAAATTTTGAAGAGGCATTATTCCAAGAACAAGAAGAAACTATTTTTATTTTTTATAAAATTGTATAATTTTTTTGCAAAAATAATATTTAAAAAATTAAGTTCTTAAATTATTGTTTTTATAAAAGTTAAACACAATAATAAATTATAAATGCATAATAATATTAATAATAATAAATGCAAATATGTAATGTTAAAATATACAAAGAGAAAAAATTTGATGAGATTAAAAATTAATTTTATTAAAATATTTCATTACGAGACATTAAAAAAAAAATGAAGCTTCAAAAATAATCGATTCTTACAATTTCAAGCAATTTATTCATATCTACGAGAAGTTCTTTCGTAATGGATTCATGGATTACATAGTGCCTCTTCGGAGCAACGCAAATAAACAATAATCGTAGAGCGAAAGAAAAAAAAGGAGAGATGGCATTATCTATTGATTGAAGAAAAGAGAGATCTGTAAAATATACATATTACTACATAATGTAACGCTGCCACTGAACACATCCCATTAGTACAATTACCGTATATAATAATAATAATTAATAATAATAATATTAATAACCTGCAGTATATACTGGGACACACCGTATTATTAATTAAATTGATATTTATTAATGATTATAATTATTACATTATTACCACTATATTATCTATACCATTTGTACTTTACACTTTAGTTCGAACGAAATAAATGCCTTCTTTTTCATAAAACGGCCGATGGAATGATAATGTTGTGGAAAGCGTATTTATTCTTATTAGATCCAAATACATTATCCCTTTTCCTTTTTTTTAAATTATTCGTAGGAATCATATATCAATGTGCGGAAATTATTGTGAAAATTTATTATGTAGAGAATAGATAGTTCTAATTTCCATCTTCTATTTCAAATCTTCGACGAATATTAAAATGTTATCTGCGCTGATTTCTCGCACGATTTTTACTACGGTTTTTACTACGATTTTTCCTGTGGTTATTAGAACAATATTCATTTTCTCTGTTATTCTTAGCTTCTGGAAGTTCTTTTCGTATACGTTGCCACAGTTTAATTCTCAAGTGCGATAGGAAATACATTACTCCGTTATCCCTGAATTTACGATTAATTTATATTACATTTTTCAAATAATATACAGGATGATTTAAAACAACATTATTATGTCACCACATAAAAAAAATTCGATGAACTAAAATTATGTCAAGACATAATAAAAATTGGGAATTATTTTTATACCCAGACATAATTTTAATTCACCGAATTTTTATTATGTCTCGGCATAATTTTAATTCGCCGAATTTTTATTATGTCACGGCATAATTTTAATTCACCGAATTTTTATTATGTCCTGGCATAATTTTAATTCACCGAATTTTTATTATGTCCCGGCATAATTTTAATTCACCGAATTTTATTATGTCACGACAATAAAAATTCGATGAATTAAAATTATGTCGAAACATAATAAAAATTAAATTAAAATTATGTCGAGACATAATAAAAATTCGATGAATTAAAATTATGTCGCCATATAATAAAAATTCAAGAATTAAAATTGTTTCGACATAATTTTAATTCATCGATTTTTTATTATGTGGCGACATAATTTTAATACATCGAATTTTTATTATGTTGCGACACAAATTTAATTCATCGAATTTTTTATGTCTCGACATAATTTTAATTGTTTTGAATCACCCTGTATAATAAATCAAAATTCAAAAGCATCTTTTACTAAGAGCCCCAACGTTACTTATAATTAGTAATTTTCAAAATAAAAATTCTGTATATTTATATTACAATACTAAGAAGATGATCATTTTTAGAATGGGATTTCAAACTCACGTAAGCTCCTTGAAATCGACAGATTTTGTAACATGAAGAGTAATGAGAAAAATTGTTGTTGCAATTCCATTTGTAAGAATCGTCATAGACGATTTATTCGCATTGAATACTTCGGCTGCGTTTTCCAATCCCAATCGTCTAAGTGTCTGCTTAAATTAAGTTTCAATTCAATATAAACTTTGGCATAAATTGATTATAAAATTTCAGTAAAATATTCATGTATGCAAATATTCAAATCGAATAAGTATAATTTTATTATATAAATAAATTTATTATATAAATTTATATAATTATTATATAAATTATTTATATAATTTATTATATAATATAAATATACAATATTTATTATATAAATAAATATTAGAATATAAATTTTAAAATAAAATAATTTAATTACATATTTTAATTTTATTAAAATCTCTCTCGTTTTGTTAATAATTAAAATTAAAATGAAATAGAGCAGATATCATTACGTGACAAATTTTCTTTGGCAACGTGCTTAAGACGAATACATCTATCGGCGTCCAAATACAAGCAATTGCAAATTCCAGAAAGAATGCTGTTACGAGAAACTGCAATCGAAAATGAAAATTCCAATTTAAATTTGTGAAAAAAGGAAGTAGAACATACTCATTGTCACTAACCTCGTACAAACACATAAAAACAGGTTTTGGTTGTCGAAAAGATTGTGGAAATATTGTTGAATTAACGATGATAATGTAGACACTTGTTGCAATTAAAAATATGGTGATCGGTGGGCTTGATATTAGAGGATAACCGAATTCGTCTTCCAAAGCATTAGCAAAGCACGTTTGAAATGTCGAAATTTTTAAGCTGTTGAGTATTAATGCCCATATCGTACACAACAATTGTACCATGTTGTAAAACGATAAATAATCGTGCTTTATCCATTCAAAATTAATTTATTAATTATATTGATTTCCAATAGAAAATTTCTAAATCAGAAGAGGAGCAAATAATTTTCAATGGCATTTATGATATGAAGTCAGCTTTGCAATTTCTAATTGGTCAGATTTGTTGAACATAATTCTTTCAAATAATAAAAAATGAAAAAACTTAATAAAAATGTGTATATTATATTTGTCATAGAAAAAGCATCGCTATATATATTATAATAAATAAACTAAATATAAATCTGTATGTAAAATAACATTGTTCTAAAATTGCTGACATAATGTCTATAAATTCTGCCTTGTTTTGGAATTAAATCGATAAAGTTTAGAGAAATATGATTTATTCTTATATATATTTATGCAATACACAGATAATGACAAATGTAATAATTTAAAAAAATTTACAAATATTTATTAAAACACAAAAAATTTATCATAAAACAAATATGTAAATAATAAATATGTAACAGATTAGCTCTAACTTCTGTGATTTGTCATAAACGAATTCATTCGACAAAGCCGATAAAAGAACGATTGGGTCACTTCAGGATTGCTAAATGTAATCCTCTTCTTTTTACGTTTGCGACTTTTTGCAACATTCACGAATTGTAAACGTCTTCCGAGAACAAGAGAAATAAGAAAAATTGTTATTAGACTAAACAAACGTGGAATTTATATTTTTTTATAAATAATTAAAATAATATTTTAATAAATTTAATACATATTTTAATAAGAATGAAACTTTGCTGAGAGAGTCTAACGAAATGTATAAGCGTTGTTTTAAATATTATAAAGTATCTTGCGAGAGAGGCAAATTTTTTTTTCATTAAGACGAGAAATTGTATATGTTCATAAAAAATTATACATTGTAATTTTATTACATGTCAGTGACAATTTTGCGGATAAAATTTGGAAGGTGTCAGGATTCACTACTTGCTCCACGTATCCAGAAATGTTTCCAGAGATTCGGTGGCGTCCAGCATCCACACGAAAGATAATAAAGACATGCAAAACGCCATGTGAATCGCTGCATTTTCGCTAGCCATGTAATCCGCGATCGAAGTCAACCAAGAATAGCTATCCAGACCTATCGTGCTATTCAACCAAAACAACTAAAACGAACAAAAAACCAACAAAAATAATTGAAACGAACAAACATTCTCTTCAATGGAATAAATATATTATCTGATAAGTAGTATTTTTATTTATAAATATAGCTGTACAATGTAAAAACTCACTGAAAAAAATCAACTGATGACTTATTTCAATCAAATCTTACCATAATCAGCGAAACATGAGACGATAAGGAAAGTATGAAAGTTTTTTCATTGAAATGTCATTGCATGAATTTGACAGTTTTACTGATTAAACTTCGAATTTTATAAAACCTTTATATATTGTGTCGAATGACGAAAATTTTATATAATTTTATATAACACTTGACAGAAATTTTTGAAGAAAATTATGAGATTTAACTTTATAAATAATTGACGAAATTAAAATTACGATTTAAGGAAATTGCAAAAAACCACAGCATTATATCTTTTGTGAATATTACATACCCATTTACTGGATTCTTGAGTTAGACAAAAGATTGCGTGCATTATTGGTATCCATACCGTATGAATTGCTAAATTCGTACTCAATGCAGCTATCAACATCTGTATAATAAAATCGGCTTTCAATTAATATTATTTATACATTTATATAAATTTTGAGACTCTTTTATAATTAATATAATTAATATTATTATTAATTATTATTTACTATTATTATTATAATTAAATGAGATAATCTCTCATTATTTTTTTCGTACCAGTTACAGATATTAATCAATTTTAATGTTTTATTGCTTTTATACTCCAAAATTACTACAAAATTATATATATATTTTATTTTTTTTATATATTAATAAAATTTTATTTTCGCTTTCTCATTAAAAAAATACTGCACAAAAATACAATCTTTTATTATCTATTTAAATCGATAAGGTAATGTTATATATAAATACTTACTTCATAAATATACAGCAACTGAATCGGTGGTTCTTTAAGGGTTACAGGCCACAATCTATATTCCGCTAAGAGACATAAAACCGAAAAAACGAAAAGTACCGATGCATATGAAGAATCGAAAGGTAGATTATCTTCCTCGAAACACAGCCCGATTATACAAATCTGTCGAAGATGCGTGTACAATCCTGTTGCCACTACGGCTATCCAGTGAGGATCTATGAATCTGGCATAATATTTCACTGTTTCCATTTTCAACTAATACACGACAGTTTTCAAGGGTTTAAGACAAATAATCGTTCTCTAATTATACGTTTCTCGTTTCCTAATGATCTCACGATTTCGGATCAAAATATGGATCGACTAAACCTAAAAGAAAATACTTTCGTAACTGTATTCTAATTTCGTAAAATTTAAATTGAATATAAACAAGAAATTTTCTAAAATATTAAATAACATTAATATGAAATAAATTATATCAAACTATATATATATATATATATATATATATATATATCTGTTTATCCCAAAAACGAACCTTGCATGATGAGAATAAATCAAGAAGAAAACAGTATTATAAAACGATGCTTTTATAGTGTTACACATATATATTTTTTTTTTTGCAAACTCAAAACTTTTTTCGGAGAAATTTCTTTGGTTAATGTTTCATTTCTGACATTAACAGAAAATCACGGATACGCGAATGTTTGACACGAATGTATTTCTTCTGCTTGCTGAAGTATTCATCAGCAAATGTCGATGTAGATAATTGTAGCTTGCAGCACCAACTATTAATTTATCATTGCAATATTATTATCTCGATGCGCACACATCGAGGACTTAGGTTACAATTTTCTTTAAACTGTCATGTAACGTTATAAACTTCAAGATCATCTCGCATCTGTTCATCTCGTACGAGTTCTATAGTTATACAACATTTTTTGAAACTATTAGTTTCAACCATAAAAGCGATAATTAATTTTTTTTTAATTTTAAAGGTCCCGATTTACGTATCATTATTTTTGATGCGGACACGTGTCTTTTCAAAATGTTTTATTATAAAATTAAAGATCGTTTCATTGATGGTCTCCCATATTTTGAAGCTCGCTCCTTCATTTTTTAATTACTTTAAGTCATTAAAGTGATTATTAATTTTTTGCCAAATTTACATCCTATATATTTCTACTGCTACTATTTCTTAGTTTATCATTTCAATAAAAAGGAGAGGCCATTATTCTCTGCAATAGCCACTATACTCTTTGGATCTGTATACTTTCTATAAGCAATGGGGTTTGTACTTTGCTTTCATACATAATGCATTGCATTTGGTGATAAGGTTTCTGTAGCTGCTACGAAAACAAATGACGTTGAATAACAAGGTCTTCTATTTGTTAAATCGAAATTGCGAGTTAAGATTATTGGTATCATTCACAAAAAAAGAATATAAAAATCGTAATTTTTAATTCATACTGATCCTAAGAATGTTTAATTATGAAAATGACTTAAAGCAAATAAATTTTTGAAAAGTTGTGGTCTCTTATTTTTTTGTGTGTAAATTATATCAAATACTTTAAATAATTCATTGTATTTATATAGGAGCAAATTAAATGTGTAAAGAACATTGACGTTTCTCTCTTTCTCAAAATTGTATACATTTATTTTTATGTACATTGAAGCTTCAAATAAATTTCATTTCATTATTTTTTATTATGTATGACAGATCTTTTTTACTTTATGGATTGGTCAGAAATATTTGTTAAAAAATTTAAAATGTAAATCGATAAATTTCATTTCATTATTTTTTATTATGTATGACAGGTCTTTTTTACTTTATGGATGGGTCGGAAATATTTGTTAAAAAATTTAAAATGTAAATCGATAATTAAATAAGTAGTAAAATAGCGATATATATTACGATTTTCACAATATCTGTAGGGATTTGATGTTAAAGCTCGTCACTTCCACAGACCTAGTATAGTTGAATAAGTTTGGGCACTCAAGTAGAGCGCTTCAGGAAATTGCTCTCTCTTCAATCCACTCCCTTTGTCTGTTCTTTATGCGGTTGACAATCTCGCTACGTAAATGCGGATTACGGTTGAAGGATAAGATTATCATTGGAGAAAAATATTGATATTATTCTCCATAGAAAAATATGTAAAATCGCTTGTAAATAATTTAAATATATAATAAAATTTAATCATATAATAAAAAAATTTATTAAAAAAATATAAAAATAAAATGTATTTATAAAATTACATATTTAATATTTACGCAATTAATTGACTAAAACATACTGCAACAGATAGTATAATATTTTTATCTTTTTATTTATATGATTTATTATAATAAAATTTACTCCGCGCAGACGTCAGTCGTAAGATAAAAATCGAAGTATCTTTATGGTAAACCGGATCGCTCCGAGAATGAACGTTTCTCTTCGCGCTATCTGCTGTACTTTCCTTAATCGACGTCAGGAGCGGCCCAGCTTCTGACGTCAGAGATACAAGTTCGCAATAAGAAGATCCACGCGTAAAAGTGGCCCAATATGATTCGCGACACATTCGCGGAAATTCCCAGCGATTACGAGATACAGTGCAACTTGGCGGGTAACCATGACGACGGCACAGTGCACCGAGGAAAAAGTACATTCGTTTCCGAGATTCAACTTCCTCTGACGCGCAAGGAGCACGGCAATAAAAGAGGCATGGGGAGTTAAAGTACGGTTAAAGAGGAGGAAGAAAATCCGAGCGAGCGAGGGTCCTCGAAAAGAGGAAAGTCGACCGCTCTTAGCGCGTCCTTCTCGTCGTCATCCCTCTTCCTTTCTCACGAATAGGGAAGGAAATGGGTTTTTCTCGGGAACATACCGAGGAACTTCTTACTTTCATTCTTATGCTCGAGGATTATTATCGAATTGCTCCCGTCCTCCGTTTCGCATATCAGATGAATTAATCTGCGCTCGGGGAATTCATCTTTCTTATACTATTATAAAATCAAATCTTTTATTATATTAAATGATTACTTTCGCATTTTGTCAGAATATATAGGAATATTTATCCGAGTAAATGAAAATTTTATAAAATTTTATTGTCTCTTCTGACATGAATTTATTCGCGTTTGAACGTAACATTTTTTCATTGTTTTAATATGGAAATAAGTTTTATCCGAACAAAAACAGCGAAAGAAATCATTATAAATTATTTTATTATAATTAATATTTTTATTCATACTTTTGCCCAATATATTCAGTAGTACAATTTAATAATTTACATTATGACATATTTGCAGGATTTAAATTAATATGTAATCAAGATAAGATATAACACTTGATACATATAATTATTTCCGATTCGAGCGCTCCTGTAATTATTATGCGTGTTCACTAATGACCCATGCAATCAGTGCAATATATGTATAGACATCCGCTAATGCCATGTGTAGATTTCTAAACGTTTAAATAAGTATCCGCCCTTATGCATGAAATCAATAGTTTCATAAACTTCTTTCTTATTGTACAGACATTATAAAATTCAAGATGCGTTCTTTCTTCGCCGGAGATAATTTTTGCAATTATGAAGCAATTGATCGTGTAAAGTGCTACGACGAATTCAGTAAGAATAAAGCCGAGGAAACTTTTCTGTTCAGTTCCTGTGAAGTAACCTTCGTTTACTTAAGGTATTGCGAAAGGACGATTGTTTTCGCTAAGATTCCTTTCTAGATCACGATTGCCTAAGATCTTGTGCCAGAACCTGTGAGTGTCAAGTATTTCTTCTGACGTTGGCGAGGAGGACGTATACAATTGGAAACTAGAATTGAGCTTATCCAGAGCTAATTCGATCACTTGTCACTTGAATGCTTCCTTGATTTCGCGTCTGTAATCAAATCGTAGATGAGCACTCGCTCTAAACGTCCTAATTTCGCCTTCAAGATGTCATTATGCCCCTTTAACTTCGCGATGTCGCTTTCTTTACGTAATCCATTTGTTTCATTATCTTGGAAGAAATTAATTAAAAACTATATACGGGGCGAATTGCCTAAATGTGATCACCTTAAAATATTCTGTTGTTGGTAGGCTGATCAAATTTCTTTTTGCAGCATACACTATAATTATTTTAAAGAAACTCTTTAAACTATATTATGCGACATAAATTTCAAATGATCCACTGACAGAATAATTTAAGGCGAAAGATCATGTTACGTGGTGTTTATCCAATATAACACATTTCAGCAACAGTTTACTTAAAACAACGAATATAAATAAAACAATTTATGTGTGTGCCAAATCAAGTTTCCAGACATTATGTATGATATCATTAAATCTAGGAGGCATTTTTTAATGATGATGATTTCATCAGTCTGACACACTTCTTTCGTAATATTAAACAGCACATCTCTCGTGTAAAGTCATGAAAAGTTTAAATAAAAATCTTGAGGATAAAATAATGATATCGCGAACCAAATAACTTCATCATCTATTCAATCATTAATCTTCATATATAAACAAAAACTGAATAACCAAATAAAATCAAATCGCACTTTTTTGTCAACGTGTAGAAGAAGGAAAATTGACGCGCGGTCTACATAGTTAGTCGAGAGTGACCGGTCGTTTTATCGATCTTGCATATCCGCTATCGATCTTGGTCCTCGGTACACGCAACGGGACAAGGTAAGCGAATCTCGACGTATATGCGACCACAATCACGCCGCTCGCGAACGACGAAGAGTGGGGTGTTACATAAAACGCGGCGCGACGCGAACGGAGCGGCAATCCACCGTGGAATACCAGCTGATCATCGTCGCGCGGGAACGCAGACCTGTCATCCGCAGACACGTGGATATATCGACGAGAGGGAATCATCCTGCGAATCCAGGCTCGCTCAATACTCAAAAGGTGAGTCGAGTTTGGACTTTATTTCGTAACAATTATAACTGCGGCTTTATTTAGAATTTAATTAATTACTAATTAATAAAGAAATGCTCACGCGATAAGTTTTGTAACTGGTATTAATCTAGTTCTCTTGACATTTTTCATTTCTTGTAATGTAACGTAATATATCAAAAGAGCTTGAAAAATTTGGAGAAAAATATCAATATTCTTGTTGTGTTTGATAAATTGTTTATATGCAAAAATAAGAAAAAATCTCATAACGACAATTTTATGATAAAAATGCTTAAAATTGTAAAAGATCTATATCTGTATGAACTATATATAATAGCTTTCTAAACTCGCAACGGTCTAAAGCTAATTATTGAGCTTTCGCTTAGTTAAGCTTTCCGCTCCGACATAGTAGAGATCGAAGAGCACACTATAATTGCATCAGCTCGCTGAATTAATCTGTTACGCTCTCGAGAAAAACGACGATGAAACTTTACACGAAAATGAACTAAATATTACTTTAAGATTATCTAATATCTCGAGCTATTTTCATGTATATATGCGTTATAAATAAAGCTGTCTGGATATAATTATACGAATAAGGAACGTTTCGACGCTCACTCTCGCTATATTTGACATCTACATAAATACATCCCGAGAGTATATTTTAGTTTTGCGATGTTATTCGGCCTCTTATACACGGTCTCTTATATATTTGCAAATCATTAGAGAAGAATATCAAATGATATCTGGGAAAACACTTATAATAAGCGAAAGATATACTATTGAGATAGAGCGCTATCATTTTCCTTATCGAAAAGTATTCAGATATGCACTTTTACTTAATGTCATTTTATATTTCATCGAAAGTTTTCCCCGCATTACAACATAATATGCTTGTGCGTGATAAGTATAATTAATTCGATATTTAATTTGATAATTGATACGTTAGAGAAGAATCGATAAACGCAATCAAGCTGATTCTCTTATCTGTAATATTAATTTAAACCAAGCCTTCTTGTAATTTTGCTAAACATTCTGTATAGGTTTTTTTGTCATTTGCATGAAAATATAGTATAGAATTTTAAGAAACTATTTGAAAAAATTATATAAGCAATTATCATAACAGAAATATAAGAAAAAATATTTCGTATGGCAAAAATATGCAATGCCGATTAATTAATTCGTAAAAAATAAATGATAAAAGATGGTTTGATAACTTGACATTTTATTTATATCCTTTCGTGAAATCTAAAAGAACAGTTGATCGGTCAGATATTTTATGAAATATACAATAATATATTTTATAACTCAACAATACAGTTGATGATCTAAACGTATCACATTTAATGTATATAACGCGAGAGAAAGAGAAAAATACAAGTCAAAGTCTATGCACAAATTTTTTCTCAATGAGTAGATCAAGAAAATAATAGATAATACGCGTATATATGCATACGTAAACAATTGTCTGATACATGTAATAATTTCAAAGGATAGTATAATCTGTCAACGTCCAAACTCACAAACATATTAATCGCGATATGACGTTCTATAATAAACATTCTCAGTTAAAAAAATAGTTTGATACGACCCGTAATCTATAAAGTACTCATGCGGAAGACGCATTTATATTTCTCTTCGAAGAAATATTTGCTGTCAGAGGTATCAAGAGGGGATTCCCCAAGAGCGCCGCGGGAGTTTTCTCTATCGCGTGAGGAGTCATTCGTTTCTGTATATCCTCGTTTCCTCACGTGTCAAGGCGCTTCGGAAATAGTTAATTATTTTCAAAAAAACCCTGATTATCATTTCCGCGGGTATTTCCCTGTATAATATAGAATATAGGTATTCCCATAATATATAATATACAGCCATATCAATTTTTAATTATTATGATTAATTAAATTTCACAATTTTGATAAACCGGAAAATCATAACAAACAAATTGTATAATCTTATATATGTATAAGAAATGATAATATAAAATAATAAATAAAATTCCATTATAGTGTAAGTAGCTCTTTCGCATAATGACATTTTTACGCAAAATTCACTATTACTTTCTCCATTAACTATGCTAAGGTCTTTATCCTAAGAGTGACTCAATACTCTTGAAATGAGAACAATAATATTAAGTATGACACAAAAGCAAAAAATCCACGCGGAAATATCTTCTATTCGTCACGTGCGAGCCGTACGGTAAGTATTGCGAAAGAATAAAAAAATTTCAACTTTTATTCGTGCGACCGTACTTTTAAAATTTGCGAAATTCCATGGGTAGGTCAGCAAGTTTAAAAAAAATCGTGGCAGACAAAAATCACGATAGAGATAAACAACGATCCGAACGAAACCTCAATGAAAATGAGTCATGGTCATTACGGACGAATTCACTCTTACTTCTCTACGAAGGCGATCTTTTGCTGATCGTCGCGTGAACATTCTTTCGTTCTCGTCGTCCTTCTCCTACCACTTTCGATCTCGTCGAGACATTCTATCCAACAACGATCACTCTTGCTGCTGAGTTTCTCAAGACCTACGTCATTGGAGGCGTAGTTAATTATTGATTAACTTGTTAAGCATTTTGCTCGAAAGGCTAAATGTATATATTTTATTTCTCTATCGTCATGTACTTTTTCGCGAAAATGATGGAAAGTAGGATGTGACGCAAATAAAAACGTCAGTCACTTTAAGTTACGTGATAAATCTTTTACGTTGTCAGTTTTTCTTTATTAAATATAGTTTCAAGAACAAACACATAATATATATAAAGTAAATGTATCTTTTACGTTGTCAGTTTTTCTTTATTAAATATAGTTTCAAGAACGAACACATAATATATATAAAGTAAATGTGAAAAAGAAGATATATAGAGTACTTAATAATTTTTTAAAATAATTGTTAACAGAAAAAATATAAAGATTAAAAAACATTATTTATTTATTTCAATGATAATTCATTTGTTTCATATTTTCTCGCATATTTGACGTATATGTATTATATATTGGATAAAATAATTTTAATCATTCCACTTGTTAAAATCAGCGATACTGAGCCTATATAACATATGCAATCGCATACGTATGCAAAAATGTGGTGCGTTATTTTATGTAATTTCTTATAGCAATTTCATTAATTCTAGAGACAGAAACTAGCAACAAGTATCACTTTCACTTTTTATCGGCAACCACAGTTTTTAGTTTAGCATGCGTCTCCTTGAATCTGACAAAACAACTTCATCTATATTTCACTAGTTTTCTATAAATTATTATTGCAGGATATTGCGATGTCAGCAAGATTCTTATCATTATCTATATCAATCTTTGATACGTAATATGCGGAAATTGAATCGGTGTCATTCTGTAATCAAACGCCTATTCCTGAAAGGAAATAAGAATTCTACGAGTTTTATGCCTGTATTAGATTCATTCAAAGTGCATGTTATATGCATATACTTACACGCCAAGGATGTCAGAACCACACCTACTACATGTTTACGTAAAGCTAGCATATCACTGGCTTTATTTTCAACAGAACTAGAATTATTAATGATTTAAACAAATTGTTCTGACGATTAAACCAAAAAAAATGCCTAAGAACAAACTGATATGCCAACTGCACACAGTATATCACTTTGTCCTACAGTTTCCTCATCAATAACAGTACATATTCAATTTTGGACATCATTATATTCTATCAATAATCATTTTTGTCTCAATATATATTACAGGCGATAGGAAGTAAATCATGGATCCTGACAGTTTCAAGGATTACGCAAAAGATATGGCGGAATATATTACAAATTATTTAGAAAATATTAGAGACAGAAGAGTTTTGCCTACGGTAGAACCGGGATATATGAAGCCTCTTTTGCCATCCGAGGCACCGAATACCCCTGAAGAATGGAAAGATATAATGACTGACATCGAACGAATAATAATGCCTGGTGTAAGCAATTTTAAATGTTCTAGATTAGCATAAATAATTTTGTTTGAATTATATATATAATTAAATATAATTAATATTTTTATGATTTATTTTTTATATTTTTTATTTAATTCATTATAATTATATAATTATATTTTTGTAAATTATATTATATTATTTATAGCAACAATTTTGTTTCTAGGTTACTCATTGGCATAGTCCAAAATTCCATGCGTACTTTCCGACGGCACAATCGTATCCAGCGATTCTGGCCGATATGTTAAGTGGAGCTATTGCTTGTATCGGTTTCACGTGGGTAAGTATAAGAAAGTAAAATTAGAGACTTTTAAATATTTTTCTCTTTAAATATTTCCTCTTTAAATATTTTCTCTTTAAATATTTTCTTTTTAAACATTTTCTGATTAAATATTTTTCTCATATCTTGAGAATTTACTTGTGAGTTTTGCATCTTTCTATCTTGCGACGTAGAAATGTTGCAATATTATTGATGACACAATTCTTATCTTCTTATACTTTTACTTTATAATTTTCCATAGAGTAACAAAAAGTCGGTCACACAGCTAAGATCATATCAAACATAATAAAATATCTCTTCTAATAAATTATATTATAATAAACTGATGGAAAGGCGAAAAGAGAGAGAAATCCGAGACTAAAATTAACATCGCATTGTCTTTGTAGTTAATTTTAACGCGTAATTTTTTTCCTCAATTTTAGATCGCGAGTCCTGCTTGTACTGAACTAGAAGTAGTAATGTTAGATTGGTTAGGAAAAATGTTGGATTTGCCGAAAGAATTTCTTGCTTGCAGCGGCGGAAGAGGTGGTGGCGTTATTCAGGTAAACAATATTTTGAAAGCGCTGTTGCATTTGTAAAAGCTGCTTTTAGGTACTAGATGATACAATCTCATTCGCGAGGAGAACAAAGGTGCTATTAAAAATGTCTTTCAATTGCAATTTTCACCTATAGGGAACTGCTAGCGAAGCTACTTTGGTAGCTTTACTGGGAGCGAAGGCCAGGAAAATAAAGCAAGTTAAAGAGCAGCATCCCGATTGGACGGAAAACCAAATCATCAGCAAGCTAGTCGCATACTGTTCCTGTGAGTACATATTTAATCATTTTGTTATAATATTTGTTATTAATGCGAAAATTTATAATAAATTAGCAGCATTTTGTCAAAAACAATTTGTGTAAAGCAGTTCGAGCTATTGTTCAAACTATTTTTCAAATTAAAAATAATTTTATACATGAAATATCGACATATAAAGTATCAATTAAATCATATAAATTATTTCTCAGTCAATTATTTTTGTTGATTTTTATCGAATAAAAAACGACAGAGAATACGTCTTCAATTATGCATAAAATTCAATGGCTTTAATAGACACTTGAACTGTGACATATACCTCGATGAGTATGAATTAGCTATGCGAGTCACATTTAACTTATAATAGCAACGGATACATGAATAAAGATAGAAGAGAATAGTGTTTTATAAAATTTCAAAATAAATCCCTACAAGGATCGTTTAAATTAATTCTTTAACATAATTTGTAACAGCTCTTTAAAAATTAATATACATATAAAAGGCAATAAGAGCTAATTAAGTTCTGTTATTAATATTTATTTGTGGAAAAAAATTTTTTAACATAAAATATTAGACAAAAAAGTTCGCCACTTTTTTGTCTAATATTTTATGTTAAAAAATTTTTTTCCACAAATAAATATTAATAACAGAACTTAATTAGCTCTTATTGCCTTTTATATGTATATTAATTCTTTAACATATGACGTGTTATTCGTAAATTTATTCGAACGTTTTAAAACAATTCTTTGTATTTACGTATACGTTCGTTAAACTATGCATATATTATTACAGCGAATGAAAAGGATTTTGTAACAGAATGGATAGTTTTACCTAAAATTTGTAAATTCAACTCTTTGTCAGAATATGACAAGAGTAATAAACTTACTAATTTTTTTTTTATTTATACGATAATTTATTTATACGATTAACATAGTGTATCATTGTTTGATAATTTTCATGCAATTTTTCATTCGTGTGTTTATTACATTACGTCATTACGTCGACGCGTATCAAGGTGCTGAAAAGTGTCCGGTCGCTTTCAGTGACCAGGCGCAATCAGTTCAAAGGCACGTGAATAGAGGGAATGAGAGGGGGTGAATGGAGTGATAGGGTGAATATAGGGGGGTAGTTCATGGTACTTCATCAAGCAGCACTTTGTCGCCATGGCAACTCGTATATATAATAACCGCTCCAGTTATATTTCACAGACCGAATTTTCTCTCTACTATTCTCAATTCCCACAATAATTTTGCAGCTCTATCGAAATAAAAGAATAAAAATATATATAGTTCATCGTCGACGATTATAATAGATGAGTTGGTTTTTTGATTAGAAATCTCGAACGAAACTATATGGATCGCCCATTGTTCAAAGAGAATAAAGTATTTTTTTATTTTTTTCTGTGCTATAATAATGATTGGAAAAATGTTTACAATTTTTCTCTCTCCTTCGTCGCTATCAATTACAGATATTGAAAAATTACGAAACATTACATTTCGTTGAAAAATATTCCAAAAATAATTTGAAGAAGTAATTATGCTTTCATACTTTATAATTGATAATAATTAATAAAATTTATCTATTTATTCATACAATACCAGATCCTAGTAATCTGTGCAAGTTAAATATTATTTCCATAAATATTAAATATATTGACATTATATATATAAATAGTAAATCTATTAATATTGCTAATTAACGTTGCGGTCATGTAAATAATTCGATATAATAGCGAAAAAAAATAAAATGAGAAAGGCTGCATCTAAAATAATTTTGTAAATTTTTCGTCAGTCAAAGATAATTAATATAATTTAATCGGATTAATTTTGTGACGAGATATATTTTCTTTAGGTCAAGCGCACAGTTCGGTTGAACGAGCTGGACTCCTCGGTGGAGTAAAATTCAGACAATTGGAAGTCGACGAGAAATATAAGTTGCGGGGTGACACGATGGCCGAGGCAGTCCGAAAGGATAAGGAGCAAGGATTTATACCGTTTTACGTAAGTCCAGCTTAACCGATATTCTCGAACAATTTGTCACGGTTCATAATTTCTATTTTTTCTCGATGATTAAAATTTTATACTAAAAATTTGTAAAAAATGTTGATACACACATTAGATCCAGAATAATTGATTCAATAAATTATAAAAAATACTTCCAATCCATAAATTATAAAACCAAAAACTTAAGTTCACCAAGTGAACTATTAAGCTAATAAAATTGCTAGTTTTTGGTCAATTAAATCCAAAGTATTTTTTATTTGATTTACTAGCGACCTATATATATATTGACAATAAATTAAAAATTATATATAAATTATAATATATTAATCTCTTGAGTTTATACATATATAAGAGTTGTCTTATTGTTTCAGGCTGTCGCTACTTTAGGCACAACCGTTAATTGCGCCTTCGATCGTCTCGACGAAATGGGCATTGTAGCGAATCGTGAAGACATTTGGTTGCATGTGGATGCTGCTTATGCAGGTATGAATCAATCTTATTATCGCTACACGAAAAAAATTATATTTTTATTTTAAGAATTTTCCATTTATTCTAGAATATCTTGTTCGAAAATAAGCCTCTTATCTTAAGAGGAAAATCCTCTAAAGATTAATGTCAGATATTCCTAATTGTGAATTACAACACTATATAATTATATATATAGCTGCAACGATATGATCATATAACGTCAAATCAACAATCCGCATAAAAAATATACGACCGTTTATTGTCGACAAAGAATATGTTCTTAATTTTGCAGGATTCTGTTTTTTAGAATACCTGGTAAAAAAGGGATTTTATATTCCTCTTACTTCGAGAATATAATTTTTTCGGTGTACTGTCATGTGCAAAATAATAATAATAATAATAATAATATAATAATCTATTTTTATTGCAGGATCTTCTTTTATTTGTCCAGAATATCGATACCTTATGAAAGGTATCGAGCTGGCGGAATCGTTTAACTTTAACCCTCATAAATGGATGCTAGTTAATTTTGATTGTTCCACAATGTGGCTCAAGGATCCGACATACGTCATAAACGCCTTCAATGTCGATCCCTTGTACCTGAAGCACGATATGCAGGGTTCGGCACCTGATTACAGGGTAACCTTTCGAAAGTCTCGCTTAAATTGATTTTAACATGTAACGCGGATCTTTGACATACATCCTTTGAGCTGATTGATGTGAAATTACTTGAAACGATTTTGTGCAAAGTACTACTCATTAATTAGTCGGTATATATTTTGTTACAGCATTGGCAAATTCCACTCGGCCGTAGATTCCGAGCTCTGAAACTCTGGTTCGTTTTAAGGCTATACGGAGTCGAAAACCTTCAGAACCACATAAGATCGCATATCGCTCAAGCGCACGAATTTGAAGCGTTGGTGCTCTCCGATCCTCGTTTCGAAATTGTGGGTGAAGTTCTCATGGGACTGGTCTGCTTTCGATTAAAGGTAAATCAATTGAAATTTTTCAGAAAATGTATTTTAAATGCAAAGTGCAACAGGTGCATTTTACATTTTGCATTTCAAATAATATCTAATACAATGCTATATCTAGTGTTTTATAATTTATTGTAATCAGAGATTACAATTGTATATTATTTGAAATAGATGCATTTAAAATGGGAATACAAAATGTAAAACTATTCTATATTTTGCATATAAAATGCATTTTTTGCAAAACTATTTTATTTATATTTTATATAAATCGCACTTAGAGAAAGAGAGATAATTCTGGTACGATTTACAGGGTTCTAACGAACTGAATGAAATCCTCCTAAAGCGAATCAATGGCGCGGGAAATATCCATCTCGTCCCGTCAAAGATAAAAGACACGTATTTCTTACGATTCGCTGTCTGCTCTCGATTCAGCGAGAGCAAGGACATACAGTATTCTTGGAAAGAGATCAAACTGAGAACTAATGAGGTTTTAGAGGAGCAATCACTTACGAAGTGATGGCGCGCTCAAATTGCTCGCGGTTGTAGATCGCTGGCTCCTGCCACCTGCAACCAATCTTAGCTCGAGATTTTTCCTTATGTCCCAGCGACTTTTGAGGACCAAGTAGAGTTAAGCGAGTAACGTTAGGCGACGAAAAATTATCATCTTGTGCAATAACGTTGAAGTTCCGAAAGCGATTCAAAAATGAAAGTTTTCGAAAGCTTGTTATGTTGATAAATATTTTATTTATAGTCATGTTTCTGTCTCTAACATAATATTTTGATATTTTTATTTGACAATTATTACTTTTTTTAAATGGAGTATTGCTATATGTGTCGAATTAAGAATTCATAAATAGGTTCTATGAGGAATATTTTCCTTAAAAACTCATCCTTCTATCTCTATATTTTATTTTGTATAGATATCTCTCTGCTTTCTGTATATTTTAACAATCAACAAATATTTTACATCTCATCGATACCTAATTATCGAATTATACTCCGTTGAAGCTATAATCCCGTAAACGCTCAACGTAAATGTATAAAGATAGAAGTTGAAAATGCGTGATACTTGTTATATTGTTATTTATAGACATAATAATTCTGTCCAAAGATGGAAAGTTTATGGCTTAAAATGTTTAAATTGATTTTTCACAGACTCAATTTCTTCGAAACTTGTTCCTATCAAAAATAAAATCAATCGCCATATGCTTCCTTTCCTTGGACAGGATCACACGTGTTACTATATATGCGAATGTTAATATGTTATATATTACAGTATGTTATTACGAGGAAGTAATTTATTATGTAAAACTGGACGTAAAATTGTTGCCAGCGTATAATATAATTTGAGAAACGCGTTGTAATTTTGTCTAAAATAATGCGTGCGTACATTGAAATCTTTTCACCGACCATTTGTCGATTACGACACTCTTCCTTTTTGTTCCGTGTAAAGAGACGCATCTTAAAACAACCGCTCTGTCAGAAATTAGTCGTCGCAGGTCGCTGGGATGCATGTTAGCAGCATAATAATAGATGTATTGCAGTATTGTGTGTCGCCTTGTGCCACTTTCGCCTCGAGCACCGTCTCGATGTTACTACGTGAATTCCTTTTAGAAAATATCCTTGTAAGTACATTGTGCAATGAAAGTTGTACGTTTGGCGTTGAAAAAGTGTGCAGCGACGTTAACGCAATTTTTTATTTTTTGACGTTTAATTTTGCACACACGTAAAATATTTCTCGAAACGCGCGGTCCTTATTTATTTGACATTAAAATTTTATTTTTGATTGTGAGTATTCAATCTTTTCCGATTGATATGTCAAGAACATATGATCAGTCATGTAATTCCATTATGAATGAAAAAACTTTGTGCATTCCTATATCTATATAGATTTCCCACCGAAATAATTTACAATCTTTCAAGCGTCCACGAAGAATTAATAAGTCTTTTTGATAAACCTCTTCTTCATTATTATAATTTTCGTGCACGTTGAAATTGTATGTACTAGAATAAAGTAATTATGTTGTATATATGTTATAAATTTAAATTATAAATATGTTGTAAAATCGATGTATGTACGTGACATGTTGTCATTTTTATCACTTTGCGCATATCTGTGTTTTTGCTTCCTTTACTTATTCTCTTCAAAATTTAGTTCATAAATCTCCATTTCATTTGCAAATATTCTATAGTTGTTAAAATACGTCGTTAAAATAGGAACAATAATGAAAGTGTTAATCATGATATTTTTTAAAAGATGGAATACCTAATCTTGTTAGCGTATATATATATATGTATACATATATCTGTATTATGTGTGTTAAATATTTGCTGTAATCGTACTGCAACAGGGACAATAATAGTAATAGAATTAATTAATCAAGAAGGTATGATATCTTCGAAAGTTAAACATCTGAATTCAAAATTTAAAAAAAATCATAGATTATTAATCGTTAAAATAATTATAACATTATTGTCAAACAATTATGCTCAGACCAAAATAAAGACACAAAATAAATAGCTGGAATGCTTAAAAATAGGAAATACATAAGCGTTTAAATATTTATTTTTATTAAATTAACAAAATTATAAATTTTCATTAAACAATATTCATTTTTCATATACGATTTTAAGCAAAAGCTTATTAAGTTTAAACATGATATTATTTTATATAAAAATATACAAATCCATCTAAAGCATTGAGCAAATATTAATTTGATACAACCGATGAATCGATATTTATGGGACCAACAAATAATTTACTGTAATCAAAATAATTAAGTTCTCATTATTATGCAATGTCCACTAAAATATTACAAAATTTATTACAGCTATTTTGATCAAACTTTGATTAATTTAATAAATATTTAGTTCAATTAGAATTACTCATAACAAAATTAAATTTGCCGGTTAAATTAATCAGAGTTTAATCAAAATGATTTTTTAAACATGTTGCAAAGTGATCTTTTTGAGAATTTATATTTATTCGATTGTAAATATTGACCAAGTTAAATTAATAAATATTCCTCTCATCTTTTTGGTCTTTCTTTCTCTTTCAATAATACAAGTTTGATTTATAAAAAATATAAAAAAAATTGAAAAAAAATAATTACTTTATATACGTTATATTTATTAGTTGTACAATGATTATTTGTAAAAGTTAATACTGAGTTATAACAATAATTAATTAAATTTAATGACAGTTAACTTTTGTAAAATTTTAAATTATAATACAGATGAAAGAAGAGAAAAATAATAAAGTGAAAATTTTTAAAGGTGCAATATTTTTTCAGAATTTTTTATTTTTAGTTATTATTCATAAATAATTTTTTTAATTATTATATTCAGCTCTTTTATTCTTTCATAGAACTTAAAAAATTTTTTTTTATTTTAAAATATTTTTAAAATTATTTTAATATATTTTATTTTAAAAATATAAATTTAAAAATGTTTATTAATGTTTGTTAAATGCGTTCATTATCTTCAGAGAATTGTTCGTCTCTTCTGAAAGAGCTGAAGCAGAATTCCATTCTATCACAAATAGGTAATACCCTTCTGTCGACGAAGCAAATCTCTAAATTATCGAAATCCAACAATACAATGAAATATGTTGGTTTTAAATATATCACTTTTATAAGTTAATAATTAATGATAAAAAGCATGCTAATTTAACTATAGAAATAAATAATATAAATATCAAAAATAAAACAATTTAATTAAATGCTTATAGATGTATGTGTTAAATTAAATGTGTTTTTATTAAACATTATGAATAAAACGATAGAAAAAGAATATTATAATTTATAAAATTTCGTATATTTATTATCATAAATCAATAAATTGAATAGAAAGAATAATTTAATTTTGTTTGGCATTTAATTTAATTGTAAAATGATTATCAATTTGTACGAACTAAACTCTTTTTTCTCTCTCTCTCTCTCTCTCTCTCTCTCGGAATGTTAGCATTTAGAGATTGACAGCAAACACCGATAGTTAATAAGCAGAAAATGTAGAGAAGCGAGAAATAGGATTAACAACCGTGTAATGCATGATATATTTTTCTTTTTGAATGACAGGAGGTAAATGTGAAAAGAAAGATGCATTCGTGAGATGCGTTAAACTGACTGCATGAAAAGGTGACAGGTGAATTCCAGAGCCAACACGGTGGTTTATAGATCCGAGATACTTCTCTCTATTAATGAGACATGTAATTCTGTGATTCCGCATATAACGCGAGTTTTGTAACATATATTCATAGAATTGATCGAACAAGTTCCTTATCTGTTTGAGCGCTTTGTCCACTTTTTATAATTTTATATAGAATAATATTATCAAGTTTTAAATATTAAACTAATAATCACTTATGTCGCTTTTTATTGCTGTTTCTACAATGTTCTGTAAGTAAACTACGAGACATAATATATATAAATATAATAGATTGAATGATGAGTCGCAAGATTAGAGCTACTAATTAAGAATTAAAAACACATAATTTTGCATACAAACTCGACAACTAAATTATAGACGTTGTTGATTTCAATTTAGAGTATCACACAGTAATTTAGGCGGAATCTTCCTATATACCTTTCGAATACGTTGGAAAAAAATACAGCCTTTTTTGACCGACATCAAATATCTGACTGCCCTTATTATCCTCATCATGACGTGCTATTAACTACTCGCCGTAAGTATAATAGTGTTAGACCCAAAAATTTTAATTTTCTCGTAATTAAAAACGCTATTTACTATTCACATTTAAAAAAAGGCGTGCATATTATGTAATCATATTTTAAGTAATAGTAATTTCGAAACATAGCATTATATAATTCTCTACTCCTAATTCTCAAGAAATGAAAACAATGCAGCTTTTTAAATAAAACACTTATATAAAATACAGCTCCAACATTATTAACGCGCGTTTCTCATAATTTAATGAATAAAAATATTTTTGGAAACTTGAACGAGAAATTTTCAAGATAAATCGAATAACATCTATCGAAGGCTATTCGCATAAATTATATTTGCTTTAAATAAGAGCGTGCACGATTTTTATTTATTAGAAACAAGGGCTTGCTTGCCTTGTGACGTGCGGTATTGATGATTGGTACTTTAAATGACATTATAAATAAACATTTTTTATATATAATTATATGTGAACTATGTCCATTTTTATACATAATTATATAAATTTATATAAATTATATAAATAATTTATATAAATTATAAGGGTTTATATATAATCACGTCAAATTATATAGGAAACATATATATTTTTTTATACATAATTATATAAATTTATATATATATATATATGTAACCCTACTCGTATTTTTTGGCACCAAGCACAGAGTCGACCGTAATAAATTGTTAAACGAGTATTTAAGAGTGTATGTGCGCGTATATGTAAATATCTACTTAAGCGGAACTCTTCCGGGCTTTGTTTATTAACAAATAAATTTTTTTCTGTCAGAAATAATCTAAGGGTATGTAACCCTACTCGTATTTTTTTGGACCAAGCACAGGATCAATCGTAATAAATTGTTAATCGAGTATTTAAGCGTGTATGTGCGCGTATATGTAAATATCTACTTAAGCGGAACTCTTCCGGGCTCTTTTATCTAATTATAAAAAAGCACTTTTATCTAATTATGTATGGACATATTTTATATATAATTTTGCGATTATACGTATAATTTTATATATTTCTATATAATTTTATATTATTACATATAAATTTTTTTTCACGGATTTAGGCGCTGTAGAGGATGTGTTTCAGTTCTGACACCCGACATGTCTCTGGTCCCTTTCTCTACCCCCAATTATATATACCAATCTCAACGTTAGGTGGCTATTAGCTGTCTATACTGAACGACAATTGACATAACTGAAACGCGGTTCTTCTCACGGCGGTCTTTAAACCAGTCAGCTGGACCCTGGACCGTTAACACTTGACAGGTAAGGAGAGTAAAAAAAAAAAAAAAAAAAAAACAGAACAAGAGAAAGACTGCGGCAGCATTAACCTTTTCGTTTCCGTAAACTGCATCTTGCATTCCTTCTCGAGAATTGCTTTGATTACGAAGATATTGATTTTTTTGTCTATGTAAAAATTTGTCTTTATTTTTATACTAGTTAAAAGATTATGATTTATAATAAATATATTAATCATACAGGCAAGAAATAATTTTTTTAGACATTTTTTAATTCATTTAAAAGTATTCTATTTCCTTTTATCTGCGTTTTTTTCGAGATTTTTTACTCTTTCTCTCGTTTTTCTATTTGTTGATGATAACGAATATGTGTTATATTTTTTCCATTTAGAAAAATATAAAAAAGAGATTATTGTACCTAATTATCGATTCGAGAATGTCGGTAAAATTACTTTGTACTAATTACAAATTAATGAATAACAACGCAGCGAGAAAAAATCATGGTTATCTCTCGTCGCAATTCACATTGTAAGTTACAAATTCCGATTGTTCAATTTTGGAATGCCGCACCGCGGAACCGGATCCGGAAAAGATACAACAGGTTTAACTCGCATGACTCGTACGATGAGACTTCAAATGAGGATAATAAGGCGCATCGCTTATGCACCTGCATATGCATATGTGTATGTGTGTATACATATGTATGTGTGTATATGAAAACAGGTGCGCTTCGTTTACGTGTCAGATTCTTTGCTGGCGCCGTAAGATTCTTTCCGCGGAACATAATTATTCCTTCCGATAGATATTCATTTATGCTGTAACACTTGTCAAAAGAGAATGATAAACGTTAATATTGAAAAAAATTGTGTTCTTATTTCCGAAAAATTTTCCATTTATTTTTAGAATATCCTGTTCGAAAATAAGCGCCATAAGGATCTTCTATTATAAAAATGTTGACTAAATGAGAGATTTATTTTTATATTGGCAAAAAATATATTATTTTACAGCACGCAGACAAAGAAAGATAAAAAAATACATACGGCCGTTCGTTATTAATAAAGAATAGGTATATTCTTAATTTAAAAGATATTCAGATATCTGTTAAGAGGAATTTTATAGTATCTAAATCTTTTACTTTGAAAATGCAATTTTTTGATGTAGAAATAAGAAGAAATATTTATATAAAGTACATATGTGCGCGATCTTACTTTTCTCTTAAACGCTACGATACATCAAAAAATATTCCTTTTTTTAAACCATTCAATTGAATTTGCGCAAATCGATTCTTCTATAATATATGCTTATTGATCAGCCTAGAAGAATAGTAGAATTGTTTTGTGCTGGCTCGAAGGCAATCGCTAATTGCACGGCAAGTGTTAAAACGTCCGAGAAGCTTCTCTCTTTAATTCCAAAAGAACAATAACAACTCGTCGTTTAAATTCCCACTAGCAACATCTGACTTTATTTTATTCGATTTTATTTTATTCTTCGTTTAAGTTAATTTTGATTTATTAAACAGACAATTTACTATGAGAGAGATAACGCTATCGATCGGCATATACTTTAATCCATTGAAGCAGAAGAGATATGTAATTTGCGAATTAACACATTTTCTCTCCGGCTTCTCATTAATTATGCATGTTTGCAAAAACGTGTTGATTCTCCGAAGTTTATCTCATATAGAGATTCGTGCACCAATCGGTGCGAGAATAGAAATCAAAATTACCACGGCTCGAATGTAAATGTAATGTTTGAAAGGTGAAGTTATATCGATAAAATTCGTGCTCACACGGCGAAATATCTTAAATTACGATCCTACTTTGAAATCCATTAGCTGCAGATTAATAGCAATTTATGTGGATTTTTATAAAATTGCAAAGTTATACTTATAAAATATATTTAGGACAAAAAACAAATTAATTTTCTCTCCTCATTATAATTTATTAAGAGAAAGAGAGAGAAAAAAATTAAATAATTATCTTATTAATTTTGCATACTATATAAAGAGAGGTTTCTCTCTCAATCCTTTTTTTTTAATTTAATGAAACACAGTAGCTGCTTTGCAAACCCGAGAAGATTACAAACATAGAAACAGTTTTTCAAATCTCGAATTTTGGAAAAAAAAATCATTATAATTTATTAAGAGAAAGAGAGAAATTAAATAAGAAATTATATAAAAAGAAAAATTAAATAAGCATCGTATTAATCTTGCATACTATATAAGGAGGGAAGTTTCTCTCTCAATCCTTTTTTTTTTTAGTTTAATGAAACACAGTAGCTGCTCTGCAAACCTGACAAGATCACAAACATAGAAACAATAATAATATAACGAGCGAGAAGAAATTAAAATCCCTATACATGTAAAAATAATGTATTCAGAATGAAAGATCTGTTTTCAGATCTCGAATTTTGGAAAAAAATCCGATTGATCCTTCCATTGGTCTCCAATCTTTTTTCAATCTTTGACAGATGCCTGATGTCGCTTTAACCGCTTAACCGCGAATGTGAATAAGCGGCCAAGGCGGCGGCCCCAGACAGACAGACAGAAGTCGAGGCACCTGTCTGTCCCTCCACTCTGAACACTGTATGAACGGTAAGGAGGGGCCCCGGACTTGGGGGACACTGGATATACCCCGCTGCGCGATTCAGTACCCCGCGCACACTCACGCTGATAAGACCTTATTCTAATCACACGTCAACGGGCCCATTGATAGCGAGCGAGCGAGCCGACCTGTCATTCGCGGTCCGGCCTCCGATTGGTGCCTCGTTCTCGCGTTCTCCAAAAATGAATCCCCCGATTAATCCAACGCGTATAGCGTGATCTCTTTGGTGTTTTTTTTTGTTTTTTTTTTTGCGACAAATTGTTTATTATAAATATATATTATTTCGTTCTCGTATCATATATATTGTGGACGTTGATAAAAAGGTGTTGCGATGTCCGAGTTATGTTACGTTGCTACGCGTGAAATGTCGAATTTACTTAGGCGATACCAAGGAAATTTTACGATTCAATATCAATTCAATATCGAGTCTTATCAGGTTTTATTTTCGAATAATCAATCTCTCATCAGAGATCTTTCTTAAGATGCAAAAATGTTACGAAAACATTGTAGCTTTCTCTTTAAAACGATCTGTTGTAAGTATGTGGGACACATTTTTTGGACAGTTAATTATTTGATCTAATGTATATATTTATTTACTATTTATTGGTTATTGATTATTTAATTATTTACTATTTATGATTTCTCATTCATTATTTATTATTTAATATATTTACAGTTATGCGCTTTTAGTAACACTATACAATGCAAATTTTTTTTTAAATATTTTTTTTAATATTTTAGGCGCAGCGATTTAATAAAACTCATGATAACAACAGATATATATATGTATTATTAAGCGAAATAATGTATGAAATAATTGCAAATAATTAGTACAATTAAATACAATCGGTGTGTTTGACATTCTGGCGACTGTAATCAGCATCAGCAAGCAATCAGCTGATCGACCTGCACGAAAAGGAAGTCAATCTTTCAAGTACTTAATACAGAATCTAATCAATGTGAGTGCATCTAAAAATCCTAGAATAAATACTTCAATTGAAAGCAATGGCAATCTTCAATCTTATCGGATTGCTCAGATTTAATCGGAGTAACGACAATAAAGTACAAAATTTTTGTGAAGAGGAAGAATTTCTTCGTCCATTTGTATCGAATCGAAATTATTCGAATAAAGAATTTTCAAATAATTCATAAATTTCCTTTAATGAAATTCAATATTGCAGGTTCGAAATACTCGAGAGTTATATAATAGTGGTCGTTTCAACTTTTTCATGACACTATATTTGTTTTTCCGTATACGCGATAAAGTTTTAGGAATTTTGATTTCTTGATAGCTTTGATTATCTCCGTTATCTCCTTTAAATCATTTCACAGTGAAAGCGGATCGACATTGAATGTGTGCCACGTGCATGACAATATTTTTCCGCAAGAAATGTGTCGTGCCTGAAATTGTGTTTAAAATTTCAAATCAATTTTGCAAAACACGAGTGCCGATTACATGGAGAACACGAACTGTTCTACGTCTGAATCGAATGCCTATCGAAGAAATTTCATGAAAACTGGACGCTAAAAGATAAGAAAGGTATGTAATTTAAATTTCTAATTATATAATGAATTAAAAAATTTAGAGGAACAAATGGGGAAAAAAAGTAATTTAAGATCTCTAGTTACAATATTGTACTGAAAAAACGAATTATGTACATAGCAATACAGCTAATGCAAACTCGAAATAACTATGCATCTTGCTGCACATTGTCATAGAATAATACTCGGAATGTTGTGTTTTTAACGCGGTTACCTGGCAGGTTATTAGCCGCACGCAATTCCGCAATTATTTCTGCTGTGAGGAAATACCTGAAATATCAATTGCAAAATCTAGAGCGATTTCGAAGTAAATTTCATCTATAATTAAGATACAAACTTTTCTGGAACGAGATCAAATATATTTTATATCTTCTTTTTTTTCAGAAAAAAATTGATTGGTAAATTCTAAAATACACAGAGTTTGCGTGTGAAACAATAATTTTAAAATATCACTTTTTTAACAATAAAAAAATTGTTTGTACCATCCAAAGTAAAATTGTGAGAGGGAAAAAAAGGAATACTAATTAATATTAACCTCGGCGAATATACCTTTTCCGAGGTTTATACGACCATTCCAACGGTAGAGCGATAAATCATTCTGTTGACAGTCCGTGGCATGCAGAATAATTTAATGCGAATACAGTGATTTGGAGATAACGTACGACGTGTTGCGGTATTAATATATATCTCTCTCTGCTCTTTTCGATATCTTCTCTGGAATTTCAGCAATTTCTCTAGGAGCCGTTATGTGTCACGTGCTTGTTACGATATAAAAAAGCGTGAATGAGTATTATCTTCAATCTTTTCGTCTGCTCTTATTTGCGCTGCTTCTCTTTTTCGTGCCTCAGGACATTTTTTCAGACTTTTTCTTCTTAAAAAAAAGAAAAAAAAAAGATTTACATATGAATTAATCCTATGATAATTAATACCAGGTTTTTAGTATGCGGATATTTAAGCGCGATATATAATCAACTACCTGGAATCGTGAATATTTATATAAGGATTTAATTTCAAATATGTTTGAAATTTCCATATGATTAGAATTTTTACAAAGATAGAAAAGAAAAAACAAAAATGCAATTTACTATTTTATCAAAACTTAAAAATAATCAAATAGCTTAATGATCCGTCTGTATAAAATCCTTGTATCCTTTTAAAAAAGCTTTTTGCAAAAATTATGCTTTATTACATTTAATATATATTACACATATAATCTCTTATCGTAAAAATATATGGCATGAATAATATATGTGTAATTATAGAAAACAAGAATAAAAAGATAATTGGTATAATTAATTTCCTGAAATGAAATGAAAAATATGTTTTTATTGCCGAAAGGTGAGTGCAATCTTATGTTCTCTGATTTATCAAAGTTGATTTAAAAATGCAATTGAAAATTTGAAGATACAATTTTAAAATACAATATTTATGGCTTATTCAAATTAATTATTTACCTTTAAATGTATTAAATATATAATAAAAAGAAAATAATATTAATTCTTACAATCTTTATAATATGTCTATATATAATGAGAGAGAAATAAATATTAATTATATTAAATTCAATTCCTGTAAATTCATAAATCGCAGATTTATAAGTCTATTTTTGCGTTAATACTAAAAAAGACATAAATATTTTCTTTATTTATTTCATAAAATATTTTTTGTGACTTTAAATGGCTTTTAATTTATATACATGCATCCATCATTTGTATGTATATAAGTATATATAAATGTGAGTAAGTGTTATTAAATATAAAGTTAAAGTTATAAATCAAATCAAATAAATATATCAAATATATCACACAAATCAAATAAACTTTGAAGTTTTAATTAAAAAATAAAAATTAAAATAAAAAATGAAATAAAATAAAGTGACTTTGCAATCGAAATTGCGAATCAAGAAATTAAAATTAAATTAAACCAAATTTAATTTAAAGAATTAATGACACTAACTAAACAAAGAAAGAACTAACTGAACAAATATGATTGGCGCATTACCTTAACAGTTACATCTTCCGGTTATGAAGGAACTTAAGGAATGCGTCAATTACACGTGTTCGGCTTGCATTTACTTTTTCATCAAGCGATTAATTTATACAACAACGCGAGAGGTCGACGATAAACGGACGCGTTTTCCATTCTTTCTCAAGGTATTCATTTCCTCATTCGTGCACGAGCAAGTCCATCTCTTCGCGCGTTTATTTACGTTAACAAGCCATGTAACTAAACCCGTGTAGCGCATAATCCGACGATTCCCAGCCCAATTTGACGCTAAATAAAACGCATTCCCCTCGCAACGTCACGTTCCTCGGCGCGTTCGTCACGATCCGCGATTTAACGAGAGTCTCGATCTCTTTCCGCGAGAAATTTCCGATCCCTATCATCCATGAGAAGCAGCACTTACTTCGGCTATTATTATCTCCCTGCTTCTTCTCGCCCCCTGACTACTATTAATTAGTGACTAATTACCACCCTCTTTGCGGACGAACTGATTAAGTAAACTGCCAATTGCTCGCGATGGGCACATTAAGGGAGTTTAACGAACCCGTTCGCGAACTCGTGGTCTCCTATTTCAACGACCGTTTTCCTTTTCGCGCATTCCTCGAACGTTTTTTTTTTTTTTTTTTAATATTTTTGTCAAAATCGTGTGGAAATTCCTAGCATAATTTAAATTATATTCTTATACAAATATAAATATTCATATTGACGTTTCAAAAAATTTTGTCTTCAAGAAAGTTTCTGTTGTGATTTGAAGTACTGTAATATTAACTCGTATAATTACACACGGAAAAGCATTGATAAACATTGACAAATGAAAAATAAATCAATTTTTCACGTGTAAAATATTTTCTTTTCCTCATTCAGAGATCTTATTACATTTCGCACAAATTAAATTAAATTATTAAAGCACAAATAAAAATAAATTTATATGTACAAAACGTTTTTATAATGTTCTAAAAAAATAAAAAAATAAAAAAATAAAAGAAAATTCGCAAGTGACTAAACAAATCGATTTTCTCTTCTGTAGGATTAAAAAATTAGAGTTAGAACGAGATTTCTATTTTAGAATGTTTATACAACGTTTGCGCGATCTCGCTGATAATCGTCGTCGTAACATCACTCAAGAAAGCATTTATTGAGGCTATTGAATCAATGTAGAAACCAGTGATAACTTTCAATTGACTTTAAACACATGCTTTTATTTGATTCTTGTTGCGTGTTACACGACTTTTCATGGCCTTTATCAATATATATTGAGATATAAAAGCGCATATTTTCTTTTCCTCCATACAAAAATTATTTCTCTTTAATAAAAATGTGATATAATATGGTATATTGCAGTCGAAGCTTCAACATTTTTATTTATAACACTATTTCACACTTGATAACATTTATTCACGCTTATATATACAAATTATAGATATATATAAAGAAGCTATTAAAAGTAAGACATGGATTGAGAAATAAATAAAAAAGATATTTGTATCTTTCCTTTTGATATCAACGCAAAAATAAATTTATAAGTAATTGTGTATAAATATCATAAGATTTAAAGTTTGTAAGAATTGTCAGTCTTATACTAATTTCAACATTCTTAATCAAATTCAAATACTCTCTTTTAATTTATCGTGTGCATTTAAGTCCACGAAAAAATAATGTCTTTTTTGTGTAAATAAAAAAAACGTGATGTATTACTTAAGAAATTTTCCAGCCTAACATTCTGCTGATTATTCTGCTCGGATATACACAACATATATTAACATTTTATACAAAAGTTAATCTAGAACATTTTTTTAAAAATTAATTAAATTTTTTTCAATTAATAATTATTTACTAAATATCTTTACATTTTTAATATTTTATATTCCTTCGCGTTGGAACTGTACTAGAAAAAATTAAAAATTGTATTAAGGAATAAAAAAAATAAGAATTAAATTTCATTAAATATTAATATTTAATTTAAATAAATCAAAGAAAATGTGCGTTGACATTCTTTTAATATTCGGATGTATTAATTATAATTTCATTTGTCGGATCAGCTTTTATTTCTCGCTGACTGTCATAAAAGCATTCCTTAAATCGCATTTAATATCAATCTTTAATTTTTTTATCTGAATATGGAATAATTATTTTTTTTAGATTAATTAGAATTTATAGATTTAGAAATTTATTAGAACATTCATTAATTATAATTTTTTTATAATTAATTTTATGTGTAGAATAGTAACTTTTATATTACCTCGTATACGACATGATAAATTAATATATTTATGTTGAAAAATTATTTCACCTATAATTTTACTTTACTATAATTTTTGGGTTTAAATTTTTATTAATAATAATAGTTTAAATTATAATATAAAAGTAAAAGTTAATAGAAAATTAAAATTTCTTTAATATGTTTTCAAAACATAAACTTAAATTCACAAAATCATTAACTTTACATACAGACATACACAAGTTCTTGAACGGAAGTCGTCACCCATTTTCCCGCTCGAAAGAAAGGCGTAGAGAGAAAGATCCGAGATTCGACCACGATGCGAGCAGAGCAGAAACCGAGGCGAAGGTCTATAATATAGTTACTCGTTCGCCAAACGCCGTCAGTGTCTTAACACGTGCATGCTAATACAGTGTAAATTTGACGCTATAGAAAATCGCTGGTCGTTGTAGAGAATACAAGCATCATGGGGAGATAAACACACATTGCTTGACGTTCAAAGGTATATAATATGAGAGACTAGAAATTTAAACGGGCTACAGTTTCGATGTTGAAGCTTCAATAGTAAATTTAGGGTTGTACATCTTATGTCAATTATCGTGATTATTACGACGAAAATATCGTATTCTCAAAGTAAAAAGATTGTAGTATCAAATCGCTTAATGGATATTCTTAAATGTTTCTAAAACATCCTTTAAAACAGTATATTAAATATATAAACAGGGCTAATAAGAGTCACAATATTAATTTTAAAATTAATTAGCAGCATCTATACAATTGTATTTTATTTATTTTATATTGTACTTTATACATTTTATTATATTACGCTCTTTATTAATTATAATAATTGAGAGTTCAATTTTTTTTACTAGCTATTTATGTTTTCTTCATGATCTTTTTTCCTTGGATGTTAAAATAATGTATTTTTTTGTTAATGTAAAAATAAATCTCATTTTCATCAATAATTTTAAAAATTAGGAATATTGAATACAAATCTTTAGAAGATTCTTCTTTTAAGATCCTTTGGCGCCTATCTTAAAACAGAGTATTCTAAAATAAGAATACAATTTTTTCAGTGGTGAATAAATAATTGTCCTGAATAATCGTTCTATGAATTAATAGTCATTGATTATCATTAATTATTAGACGAGGCTTATTGATTGGAGAACATATGTACGTTCTCCATATGCTTCTCCGCCTTTAGAATATCTTAGATTTAACATAAGATCATTAATACTACAGGCAATAAATAATGTACCAGGCAATTAATAATAATTTTATTATAATTTACCCGTGCTAATTTATTCGCTTGTTATCGATATCGCGCGATTTGTCGCTACAAATCGAGAAACAAAATGACAAGGATTTGTTTGTCGTGCGCAATTAATAATTGATATGCAAAAGCGAGGTAGATGCATAGATACTTTGATGAAACTAGAATAACGATACAAGATCTTCGACGACACATTTATCACGATCGTGTCGTGTCCACGGGTTCACGCTTTCAATTTGTAATATAACATATTTTTTTTTTTTTGTTAAGCATCGATGGCGACTCTTATCAGCAGACATCGCGACTCTCTGGACACGAGAAAGAAATCGTCTATAATAATATACTATCCAATTCAACTTAATCGCGGATAATCACGGAGCTTCGTGCAACAACAACGGTAAAACCAGGCGTTTCGAATATGTCTTTACATCTTGCCTTACCGCATGCGGCTGTATAATTTCCGATTCAATCGCCGATATTGCCGATCATTACGTGCCCTACGAACTATTCTTAGCTCCACTACAATTTCTATCGCGCAAAAATATATGCCGTCGCTCGTCTTATGCGAAAAGAATCCTGTCATTCGGGACCCCTTCGGATACCTTTTCCCTCATTTTTATATACATCGCACACTACACAACATATATTAACATTTTATATACAAAAGTTAATCTAGAACATTTTTTTTAATTAATTAAATTTTTTTCAATTAATTATTTACTAAATATCTTTAATTTTTAATATTTTATATTCCTTTGCGTGGTATTGCATTAAAAAAAAATTTTAAATTGTATTAAAAAATATAATAAATAATATAAAAAATAAGGATAAATTTTATTAAATATTGAATACGCACAACATTGATAAATTTATTAAATATTGAAACACTACACAACATATATTAACATTTTATACAAAAGTTAATCTAGAACATTTTTTTTAATTAATTAAATTTTTTTCTATTAATAATTATTTACTAAATATCTTTAATTTTTAATATTTTATATTCCTTTGCGTGGTATTGTATTAGAAAAAATTAAAAATTTAATATTAAAAATTTAGTATTAAAACAAAAAAATTAGGATAAATTTTATTAAATATTAATATTAAATTTAAATCAAAGAAAATGTGCCTTGACATTCTCTTAATATTCGGATGTATTAATTATAATTTCATTTTTCGGATCAGCTTTTATTTCTCGCTGACTGTCATAAAAGCATTCCTTAAATCGCATAAGGGGATATCTCGAAATTCTTATCTCGTGCATATTTTTTTCTCCAAATATACTCGAGAATAGTTTTTAATGTAGGCGTGTAAAACACGCGGCGCGCCACAAAAATGCATGCAAATGATTTACCACGCTTCTCGCCCACACTTTTAACCCCGACCCCGAGAATTATCCTACAGTGGGTGTCTCTTATGTCTGCTTTCTCTCGCGCGCGATTATTCGTCACGGTCTTACATAAAATTACGATCCATCATGCATTTCTCTAACTTTCTGCGTGATCTAATGATCAAAAATAATTTTTGTTTTAGAAACGATATATAATTAAATTTTATTAAATGATAAGTTTCTTGTAAAATTATTTTCTAACTTTTTTAAGCTTTAGACAATATAATAAATCTGAAAAAAAACACACAAAAATGTGCAATAGATTTAAAATGAGATAAAATTAAAATTAGAATTAGATAAAATGTTTTTCTAAATTGATTATATAAATGATTTGGATGTATGTATTCGCAAATTATATAATATGCACTTAAATACTAAAGTTTTATCGAAATGAGATTTATAGTTCGAAAAGAATCAAGGACATATTGCGAGGGCGAAAAAATGGGCGTCAATGACAGACTTTACAATGTCATCGTTTCACTTTCTATTTCTATTTTTAGATTGAATAATTAAGAATTTTGCCACCGTCTTTTATTACTATTATCATTGCTCATTATATCATGGCAATTAAATCGATACATTCACGAATATTGAAATTAACGCTAAACTTTCTACTTATATATTCTCATTCCTCCCTTTAATTGCTTGATCAAGCATTAAATCTCAATACATTCATAATGTTACGACGATGAACAAGCATAGATAATTTCTCCAGGCTGTAATGCCGAATAATACTACGTGTGGTTTTTATGTCAGCGTTTTTATTATCTACATAATAATGACAAATATATAACTATTACCAAATAGAAATGTTATGACTAGAGTATCTTGATATCTTGGAATAAGATATCAATTTTTGATTCAAATGCAAAAATTTTAAATTTAAAATTTTATTTTATTATTATAATTATATTTAATATATATTAATACAAATTAGAATTAAATTTATTATAATAATATTAAAAATATATTTAAAAAATTAATGTTTTAATATCACTTCTGCATCGATGATATTAGATGTTAAAACAACTCAATTTCTGTTACGTTCATAATGAAATAATTGGATTTTAATTGATGATTAGCATAATTTCTCGCTTCTAGTGCAATGGTTAGATCTTAATATAAGGTAGGTTGAGGCCAAAGACCTTGCCATTGGGTTTAACCTTAATCGAAATTGACATCAGAGATTGTCTGATTCGATGCGTATAAATATGACGTAAACACTGACTCTTATGAAAATCACAAGCGACACTTTGGCGGTATCTTTGATACATCTCTCGAGTTGCGTCGAAGCAAACATTCGTCAAGTTTACGGAAGAAACTACAGGTTTACTGTTGTGTTTTTTAACATACGTATGCATCATCATCTAGGAACCTGTTCAATAAAGATACAAATAATAGAAATAGAAAAAATAAAAGATAGAAGATGATATAAAAGCATACGATTTTACTGAAGAATATAGAATATAACAAAATGTATGGAAGTATGTATATTGATTATAGTTAATTAAAATTCTTTACTTTTATAGAAAATGCGCGGAAATTAATCCTTCAAAAAATTAATGCTAAATTATTTATTGTTAAAATTAAAATTGAATTAAAGAATTATATATATATATATATATATATATATATATATAAATTGAGCTAAAATTCTTTAATTCAATTTTTTGAAAATTTTATAAAATTATTCTTTCAAAAACTATTAATTGATAGATTACTTATCATTGTACTGAAATCTTTAATTTCTTCACAAAAGTTATCTTTTTTTTCTCTCTCCGTACACTGTAAATTTTTAATTAAGTTTAATTCTATCATATCTAGAAAGTGCAAAGAAACGCGCGTAAGAGAAAATTCTAAACAAAATATGAAGCTCGATGAATATTTTAATATTGAATTAAAATAATCAGGATTATTATCCAAGATGACGATAATGCGACTCCAATGGCAAGATAGCTTCATTAATAGTTGCGAATAATAATATGCTGGAATGAGCGAAAAGTGAGCAGGCGTTATAATTCTCCTTTAATCTCGGGCCTCTATTTCCGCTCACGCGTTCATCTCCTAACGAGAGGAATGCTAATCCGCGGGGATGCAGGTTTCTTTACGGCGGATGCATATGCATATTTTGCATCTATGCAATGTTCACGCCGCGGAAGAGCAAACAGCGGCATAATATAGTTGCGCGATAGTCGGCTGCTATAAGTCACGGAACAATAGAGTCGGCATTTATTCTCTCCTCCATTGAGTGTCCTGAATTACGACGCCGTACGTTTTAAATGAGTTGACTCCTGGCCCGAGTCAACATTGCATTTCATGCGCGTATGTACGTACGTGTGTAATAAACGAACATATATGTACGTATACTTGGGACGTGCGATGAAAGAATTTACGACGCTCCGATATCGTTGTGATAAAATTGCGAAATAATTAACCCATTAGTCATCATTCCGCGGACATTTGTTTCGAGTCATCATTAGAAGGCCGCAAACCGGTCACGAATTTTACTGTTTATTTTTCGAGAGGTTCGATCTGGAAACTGATGATTCACACGGATTATAACTGGGATTAGAAATAAAAATTTGGTCTAAATATAGGATATGTGATAAATTTGTGTAAGTTTCTGTTAGACGTAAAATGCACGCACCAAGTTTCTCTCAGATATTATACAATTTAATCAAGATTAATTAGAAAATTCAAACATATCAAACTACTTGTTAATTCATAAATTTAAATAACCAATTATTTTTTAAAAGTTTTACGTAAAAAACTTATACAAGCGAAGTGTATTTAATATCGGACACATTTTTTAAAGTTTCATATTTGGAGAATATTTTTTTAGAAAATAAGAAATTATGTAATATATATACACAAACTTTTAATTGTAATAAATAAATAAACAAGAGACCCATACAGCACAAGTATTTCTAAATATTTCTATAAAATATTACATAAAAACATTTTTAAATAGTTTAAGGAATATTTTAAAATGATTAAAAAAAATTTTGTGATAACATTTTCTAGAATATTTTAAAAAACTTTTAAAAATATTTTTAAAAATGTTCTTCATCGCTCAGATAATATTTTCTTAAATATTTGATACATATTTTTGAAATACTAGTTCGAATCTATATCCAAAAATATTTGTTAAACATGAAAAAGCGGATATGGAAACATTTGAAAAATATTTTCGAGAATTATTTTACTTTTTAAGAAATATTGTTAAAAGATTTTTGTGCTGTATGGGAGGGACCACATTTGGGGAGTCCCAGGGTGCGGCTGCCCAACCCTTATAATGCAATCGAATATTTGAGCGATCGTGAATGTTAACAGGGATCGGAAACCGATACCTCGTAACACGTCCCATTGTCTACGGTTTTCGACAGCGTCTCGGCGAAAAGTCGACACGTACGCGTTGATTATAATCTTCTAACACAAGATGATTTAGACGGCGGTAGAGGAGCGCACCTGAACACTCCGTTAGTCACTCTTTCGTTCTCTTAGCTTCATCGCTTCTAGCGCCGAGCAAAGGATGCGCAGGATGCGCGTGATTTATGTAAATAGCGAATAGCTGCTCTCGTCGGAGCCGAGATCTCCACTCTCGGGGTGATTCTCTTCCGGCTGAGAGAAGTCTGCGAGAGGTCATGATCGTATAGTTTATTCGCAGAAACTATAACGCCTTATCATCAAACGGGAAACGGAGACGGTAGACTTTATTGATCCGAGAGGAGACGGCAAATATAAATATATATTATACATATTTATATGCCGCAGAGTCATTAGTTCGTATACTAATGATCGTTCCAATTCCTCTTTAAGTTAAATCGCGGGTAAAATAGCCGAGTGATTGGAATAGTGAATAGTGAATCGACAATAAAAATTAAAATAAAATAAAATACAAATTTTCTGACACATCATATTTTCATAAAAGACCAAACGAATGATCAATCCCGTGTACTTATGTTGCAAGAAAGTTACAAAATCTTTGACCTCAATAAAATGTTTCAAGATTATTTCACTCTGTAAGTTTTAAGTAAATATACATTAAATATATATTTTCTGTATAAAATTCTCCGAAATAAATATTTGTAAGAATACATTATCGAGGCGTGGAAAATAATTCTGGGGGACACGGTGCCATATTGGTGGTCGTGATCAAAAGAAATTCCTGAGAAGATTAAGCGTTGTAAAACTTCGGACGACACATTCGTCTGCTCATTAGAGACAGGCATGAATACGGCGCGGCTTCATAAGATTCACGTCGAGTTCGTTAATTTGTAACCAGCTTGGTGGATACGAGTCGGCAGACGACAGCATCGACATAATCCGCTGGGCAAACGAAGTTACGATAGCGTAACAAACCTTAAAAAAACATGACGACAGAGATCTCTTTGCCAGCTCGAGCCATTGGAGATAAAAGCAGGTCTTCAATATCAGAGGGACTTTGCAAAGTGCTATCGGCGAATATGACGGCTCATGTTAAGTTCAGAATTATCGCATGCATATCATTGTGAAAATTGCATCGTGCATTGAGCATATTTCAATCAACAAAAATTTAATATAATTTTTAGACAAAAAAACATGTAATTTCAAAAATCCCAATATTCAGAAAAGAGATTATATTTCTCTTACGCGATACACTATATTAATATAACACCTTCATTTTCAATTTACATAATTAAATGTAAAATTAAATGCATATATGTTTCGATTTTAATTGATAGAAACTTGTTTTTTAGAAATATTTGTGTCGAATATTCCGATTCACTTGAATAGAAAGCTATATATATGGCGTCTAATTTTCTTCTCATTAATATCAGACATCTCATTAGAATTAAAAATCAATTGCTATGTGCATTAATTATGCCTTTCGATATCTAGTGCACCTGAAACAGCTGGAAGTCTGAATACCGACTTTACACGGTAATTTTTTTCTTATAATGTATCGCTCATGATTAAGGCCCGTTCACTTCCTTAATAGGTTTCGATAAATTTCAGAATCTCGTCATGTAGCTTCCAATAAGGCATTAACTTCCAATTAATCAATACTTCATGATGTAAAGTATTATTAGCTGATCTCTGTTTTATAACTAATTTGATGCTTCGAGTAGTCATAACTTTGATGCAAAATTGGATAATAAATACGATGGCAAACGAAGCAACATATAGAGGAAAAATTATTATCGATTTTAACATCTTATTTCGTTAGAGCATGCATTACTCTTCATCATAAAAATTAAAACTCGCAATTTTAAATTAACTTTTAATAACAAGGCAATATAATAGTAGATAAGAAGCATAATATATAAAATATAAAATAGGAGATAAAAAGTATTATATATAATCGAAAAAAATAGCTTAATAGAAGAAGACATTGAAGAAAATCAGAAAATTGTCTCCAGCTCTCCCTTTCAATATATCAACTAGTGTTTATAGCGTCAAAATACCGAACTACGTATAAGATTAATATTGCAAATGCTCGGGAAGATGTATAAGATGTCGCAAGCAAGGTGTATCAATAATTCTACAACACTGAAAACTCAAACTCTCCTTGCAGATGCTATGCCGGTTATTAACCCGCATCTCTATTCTACGCTCCTAACTCGTTCTGGTTATCTGATTGGATCTGCTGGAAGCGACATGCCAATAGTGCCACCCGGTTTGCGACAAGTTACTAAACAACTTAACAGCCTTGAATTTTTGTTTTGTTTGTATTCATCTAGCTATGAAAAAATAGCAACGATTGCAACAAACCTGTTAGTATATACAATATATATATATATATATATTTATTTATTTATATTTAAAAACAAATTTACATTTTCGACGCATTAATAAATCTGTTAAGAACTCCTTATCCCCCTATTAATTATCCTCCTCGTGAAGGAAACTTATTCGACAGAAATTTTTAAATTAAAAGAATTTATTCATCTCTCCACGTAATACATACCCGAGTTATTTATATCTTCTAAAAATATACTATATACTATAATTACTTCAGCGTTCTTTGATTAAGTTTTAAAATGGAACGAGTTTCATTTCTAGTGCATATTCCTGCTTCTAAAAGACGCAGCTAATGAATTTAATTTGTAAATCGATCGAATTCAATATTTTTCTTTTTACCTATCACTTGCAATTATTCTTGTATTTATCTGGTTTTACTTTTCACGCTGGTTTACTTTTCAGCCAACGTGTTTCAAACAGTAAATAATTATCACAGCACGACCAGATGAAAAAGGAACAATTTAATCTTTATTTGAAATAGAATTCATATAATAATAAAATATTATTTAATTAAAAATTTTTAATATAACTTTTTCTTAAATTTATAATATATTATTATTTTATTTTTATATAATTATATAATTATTTTTTATATAATTCGATCTTTGTATTTATAATCATAAATAAATAAAAATGTGAGAAAATTACTGAATTAATAAAAATAAAAAACTCCTGTATAAATTAAAAGTATAATAAATAAAAATTAAATTATAGACCTTATGTAAATATTCGCTTTATTAATCTATTGGGAAAGAAGTAATTAAGATGTGATGCGTTCTGATTGCTGGTCTTCACAATCAATTGCTATTAAAGTCACATCGTCTAAAATATAATACAATGTATTTACTATATCATTGCCAAGCAGTAATTAAATCCGTCGCCAAGTCGATAAAGATTAATTTGTTAGTGTATCTTTGATCGTATAATGTGATATCAGAAATATACTTGATAACTGGTATGTAAAATATTAAAGTTTCAGTTAAAGACAAAAAATATAATCTTTGTGTATGTTAAATAACGTTGATAAAACTATATAGATTTCTTAACCATGACGAAAATATTTTCAAAGAAGATATTGCAAAAATATTTTCAAATATCATTTCTCTGATATAAATATATATGATTTAATGTCACTTATTTATCCACTCTATTACTTCATTTCAAGTATCTAACATTCGGCATATTGCTCTGTTACGCGTATAAACTTTATATTTTATTTTATATTTTATTTTATCTATTTTATTTTATATTTTTACATTCCACATTTTCTGCATTTTATATTCTATTACACGTACTTGAAAACCGCATATATTGTATACGTGCACATATACATATACGTGAGTAGCTCGGTATCATGTCTTACTAATATCTGCTCGTATCTAATATTTTACTTACATCATCGATAACTTGTCAAGTGGTGTCAACGATCATTCTGAATTTTCACCAACACGTGTAAGTGAGATCACTGGTTCTGTTCGTTCATATCAGACATATGCGGGTACATTTTATATACGTATACGTATGTAAATGCATGACAACGATGTGCAGCGACAGATGTATCCATCTGCCATAAATCTCTGATAAATGCGGATGTGAATAATATCCGACACGTATCTCCGAACTGTCTCGGAATATTAATTAACAATCAAGCCTTGACATTAAATTTAAATCGCGATCGAATGACACTTCCAGTCCGTGTTGAGCTTTCAGAAATGCAAAGCTATATCGTTTGCCATATATTAATTTGGCGATGTGCTCATTTGTACGATACATCGTTAACGAATTGAAGTTAATGAAAGACCGGTGATCATTTAGAATTCTGATGTATGCGGATTTAAATCGCGAACAAAGTCCCGCGACGCTCAAGATAATCAGATTAGATAATCGTGTTTAAGAATCTCGAGCGCAATTAGCATGCAATTAATGATACAATTATAGTGCAAGTTTTCATTAGGATTCATTATCGTGCGCTAGCACAATTAAGTTTAATTGTAAGCATATATATTGATTGCTCGCGTAAAATAATTCGATCTATATTTGTAGTCATAGAAAGACTACGTCGTGTTTAAAAAATTGTATAAAAAATTGCAAGAATCTTTTTTACGAAAATTTCCTCCTCTATCCCAAATTTGAACACCGGTATTTGTCACACAAATTACACAATACGATATTTTCATGAAATTATATCTTTTGACACTTTCCATCCCGTTTCACTTTTCGGACAGTCATCGTCAGCGTCTGCCTCTCTCGTAGAAGGACTATTATAGGAGTGATGTGATTACGAAAGGTAACGTTATCGCTAATAAAGGGCTTACTAGACGTCCACACGGCGGAAGGATAGAAACGCGAGGTCAAGAGTCACTTGAGAACACTATGTTCTCCCTCGCTTTGATCTTCTCTCCTGCGGAGACGCGTGTGCGGATCTCGACGAGAATCTCGAATCCTCGGCGTTCCTGTTTCTGCCTATCGGCAGACTACGGGAAGCTACGCGTGTTACGATGATGGATGATGCCGCCCCCACGGGCGAGATCAAGAAGAATGACTTCGCGCACGTCTGTCCGACTGTCTCGTTGTCGTTACCTCGTAATCACGCGCGACTCGTAATCATTCGCGACGATTGCGCGATTTCATTAATCCCCTCGCGGATCCCAGCGCGATTTTACGCGCTGACATTTTTTCATTCTCCCGGTGATCAAGATAATGACATCAAGACGTTTTTTATGCATTATAACCAGGGTTCGGTAATAATAACCAGTTAATTAGTTAATTTAAATGTATTGATTTTTAACTTCAACTACACTGTAAAAAATATGTAAAAAATACATAAATAATGAATGTAAAAGTACACGATAAATGATGAAAAACTATACATTTTTATCCTTTAACGTATAATTTTACATTTATTATTTATGTAATTTTACATATTTTTATGTAATATTATTCCATATTTTTTTACAGCGTAGTTATCGTTGATCTTAAACTTATTAACTTTTTTAAGTTAAATTTTTTTATCTCTGAATATCATTATTATTTTTTCCAAGTTACAAACGTATTATTAATTTTGATGTTCATTTGTCATCAATTATAATTACCAAAAAATATATTTCTATATAAAAATCAAAATTTCTTTGTTATTTGTTATTATACGTTTTAAAAGAATTAACAAACAAAATTCTAATTTAATATAAATAATATTTTTTAAAATTAACTTTAGTTAATCTTAATTTAATTTAAACTAAGTTGATTTTTTGTTCATAAAACTTTTAACTTAACTAAATTAATTTTACAAACAACTTAATTTAGTTTAAAAATATCATTAGCTTACCCAACCCTGATTATAACATATAATTTTTTTGCAATAGCTTCAAATAATCGTATCATTTAGCTCTCTTTTCCTCGTATTATAATATACATACATACTTTAAATAAATTTTTGGTATTTATAAAAAAAAAATATATACATATAGATACATGTAATTAAACATTTTATACATTTTATTTAAAGCTGTATAAGATGTTTACCTCGGGAGAGCCTTGCAAAAATATCGTTAACGCCTCTTTCATTGGTAAACAGTTCAATATTTTCATAAATATGCGGATTAACCATACAAATATGTGTGTGTGTCGTGAGCGTGTCGGTTATGTTGATCGACATTTTACGGGGTTCCACCTCGGAATCGTGTCCACCTCGTTTATATTCCAGCAAAAAGTCGTTTAACGCTTTTGTAATCGAGAATCGATCCCTGACTTTCCGTCGCGCTACTTTTATCTGACATTGCGTTGTGCAGCGTAAAGCTATACCTAATGAGTATGGCGCTAATTAATGAACGGAATAAACGATATCTCGCTTCGCGATTGTACGGTTTATTAAAAAACGTATTCAATTAACCGTAAAAAATTATAAACTGCCAATAAAACTGACAATTATATCGATTGCAAGAAAGATAAAACTTTTGATTCAGAAAACTGGAATGTGTTAGTAGGGTTTAGCGGAGATGTTTTGGTTTGAATTACTCTCTCAATTAATATACATTAATAATTCATACTTCAATAATATTTGCTGATGCGCAGTATTTTTTATTCGTATAAGTTTGTTCGAACTTAATTTAGTATTTCCGGATTTTATGAAATCAAGTAAATATACATCTATTAATTATTAATGTTTTCATTGTGTAAATAATAATTATTATTATTAATTTAAATGAATACTAAGTATGTATGCGTTTATTATTTAATATTGCAAACGCATTCTGCATTAGTTGGCAGAGGTAAGAATTAATACGCATTTGTAAGGTAGACAAGCAACTCTCTGAGTAGTATAAGAACTTTTAATGGTTTTTACTACCGATCGGTGCGAGTTACGACTTCAATTTCCTGTACCATTGAAATGCGAGACGAAGTCTACTCTAACAGTCGCGGATACACATGCGCATATACATGCTCATTCAGTAAGACGACGACAGTGATGACAAAATTACGCGCTGGATGTTGTTAACTGTAATTACTGGCACGAAAGAGCGATCTTTTTCGCACTTTACGACGCCGTGGTTACCTAACACGCGTCACGCGCGCAGTTTATTTCAAATGTTACTGCCTCGAGTGGGGATCGCGAAACACGTTGCGATATGTGGCCATCGTGTAACTTACACTTTACTGGCTAGACCAAGTGATACTGAACCAACGGATGAAGCCAACGAATGTTGATACGAGATAAAGGTATACTCACATACGTGCAATTCGCGATCCTTTACTTTACACGGAGAGACTTACTTTTCTCTTAGAATTTATCCTGAAAGTCATGGAGCTAATAATTTCAAGTAAAACTAAATATTTTTAATTTACAAAATTAATGTTTTTTTTTTTAACTATATAAGCTATTAATTTTGATTTTTTAATTTATAATTATTTATATGTGGTTATGATAGTTATATTATTATTAATGTATAAATATATATTAATCGTGGGATAATATGGTGTTGGAAGAGTTTTATAACAGTTTTTCTGATTAACATTTACCACGATAACAAATATTAATAGGTATGTACATATAGGAAATTTTACTATTATTAAATTTTACTATATTAATATTTTTGTTGTGGTAAATATTAATTAGAAAAACTCTTATAAAATTCTTCCAATACCATATTGTCGATTACCATGATTTTCAGGGTAAATTTTAAGAGAAAATTCTCTCTGTGTAGAAACTCGTCATAAAAGATATTAATTATTCTTCATTAAAAATGTGAATTCCAAAAATTATTTTTTATTATATTACAAATGCCAATCTCGGAGATACGAGGATATCAAGGAGCGCGAACAGCATATGTAAATTATTTCAGAGACATAGTATATATATTATATTTCATATTACCGGCATTAGCCGAAGAACGTTCAGGCGAATTTTGTTACGGATTTATTGCCATCGTTTTTAGTGTTCGTTTCTACGACCGAAAATATCGCGGTATTTTTTTTTTATAATAAAACTATATCATCCGATTATAGTCTCTAATCGGATGAGCGCTGTCACGCTTGTTTTGTATATATTGGGGTGAAAAATTATTCGAGACCGAAGACATTTACGACGAACGTAAAGTTTTTTGCCACGGACTATCGTCAAATTTCTTCCTCAAATGAGATTTAAAAATATGATAATAAGAAAACAAGATAGAATAAAATGTTCCCGTTGTGTGTCAAGCTTAATACGCCGCTTCTGTTACAACACAGCTCGTCTCATGTCAACGCTGATAGTCGAAACCTCGGGATCATTTTGCAAGTTTTTATGCTCTTCGACCACCCTGATCGCTATATTGCGAAATTTACAGAAATTCTAGGTGCATCATGTACATTATTTTCTAGCACAATCCTCAAAATTTTTGCAATTTTTTCATATAAAAAATTAATATATTTTCATAGAATTTCATGTTCAAAATATAAATTTTTAAAAAATAAAAAATGATATATTTTCTTTTGAAATAAGACTTGATGTTATAATAATTTTTGTGACGTTAGAAATCAATACATTTTTCAATTATTGTCTGGAAAATTAATTTACTCTATTTTCTGCGATTCATGATGAATGCTATCATGATTTGTCAGACTGTGTATAAGAACTTATTATCGTCTCGTATTAGAAGACGATAAATCTCGTCTTGTTTGTGACATTGTAATTTATGTACTCGCGCACATGTCGCGCACGAGAGAGTTGATTGATTTCGTTTATTTCCCAAAGCTGGTTAAACCAGACGCATCGCGACATTAGAAATTTTCTCGCGTCAAATCGAACCGCAAGCGATTGAAATTTATAACGAGCATTATATGAGAAAAGCGAGAAATCGGAGTAAATAAAATTAAAACGACAATAAAAAATAAATTTTTATCCGAGACACGAACCAGAAAACACGCCCTTAAAAACGGCTTGCATCGCGCAGAAAAATAAATATATCGACGTCAAACCGCTTTCGATGCGGTTACATCGTGATATGTATATCCTCGACTGACATGTATTGATTTGTGAGTGTTTGTTATATATCAAACGTAAAATGATTTTTCTGTAGAACAAAAATTCAGTTAAGAACCTACGAAGACATTGAAATTTGTATCTTTAGTTTGGTAACTTGAATTTGAAAATAGCTAAATGATCAAATTTGTCAAAGTTAAGAATAAAAATAAAATTCGATACCTTCTAAATCCAATCTCTACTAAGGCAATATTAATTCCGTATCGATGTTTGCGAATGTTGCTTACATTGTACAGGATTCACGTTTGAATATTCACTCGGTAAAGAATCGCAAAGCAAATATTTGCAGATTAACATATTTACAACTTGTTTCGACGTTTTTTCCTCCCCTTCGTAATTCGTCAAAGGGTTTTATCGCGTGTGTAAATTTGCAGGCGCATGCAATACAATTGCTTCATTCATTCATCTCTCTCTCTTTCTTTCTTTCTCTATTATAAAAGGACTATTCAATCGGTTATACATCCCGCGACTCGCAAACACCTCGCTGCTTCTCCACTTTCTCGAAAGATATGCTTACTTAGTATCCTGTTTCATGCCTGCGGGTTATTTGCACGAGTCTGATCGATTTATCCTGCGTTTGCTCAATCAATATCCAAGCCATGTTTTACTTGCTAATTATACGGCGCTGAATTGCAATCACAAAAGTCATCACTTAAAGTAAACATTCTTTTTTTCGCCAAACATCATCTTCGATGCAATGGTTTTACCGTTTCTCAAAGTTCGTTACACTCTTGTCATTTTTTTTTTATTTTCATTTCCAAACGTTAAACATATATCTCAATCTTCATAATCCCTTTCTCCGTCCAGTATGTTCATATTTTATTTCAGATTAATCATCTTGCCAGTAAATTACTTATTTTTTACCATATAAATAATCAAGTTGTCAATAATCAATTTACTTTCCCAACACACGAAAGGTCACATGTGCGAAAAAAAGGATTCGATGTTCATTTCTAATTATTATTCGCGCAAAATAATCTTGATCACATTCGAAATCAAACGTCTAGACATAACTCTCTCCGTTAAGAATCAGAATTTCGACATGTAATATGCCCCGAGGCAGGAAGGATAATTCAGCTATATACCTGACCAGTCCAACTATTTCTGTTTTACACGGCGTCGAAAAACATCTATCTCGTCATTCCCGACACACTCTACCATTTTTTATGGCTGATAAATGTCTTAAAAATTGTTCGATGATATGTCGCATTTTTTTTTCCTGAATATGTCGGCATTTAATAAAGAACTTTGTTATTTTTAAGAGATTAAGTGCTGTCGTGAACAACTCAGCTCCTGTAATTATTAAAATGTTAAGCATCTTCAAGATTGTGTGTCTGTCTATTACTCTACTTTATCTTATATAACGGTAAAACATCTTTGGTGGAATGAATTTATCTATCAAAGATGAACTATCAGGAATATATTGTATATCAAGATGTAACGTGCTAGTTGAATGATAGTACTCTTCAAAAATTTATCGCTAATATAAAGCGAACTTTATTAGTGTATCTGTCTTATTTGAAATGCAGAAGACTTAAAAAAAGTTGTAGAGAGAAGCAGACGTAAATAATCATTCTTCGTCACGTGACAGAACATCAGGCAAATTTCGTCAACGAAATATATTAAATACCTTGTTATTCTATTTATGATTACGTAATGATCACACGTCGTGACGACGACAAAATAAATATGTAGAGAGGAGAAAATGTTACGCGAAAAAAAGAGCAAGTTATTGACATAAGGATAAGGAAGCAAATGTTCCGTGCAAGTTTATCTGGCTGTTTACAAGTTTAATTCTCCTTTTATCTTGATATATGCACAATAACTTTAAATATGAATGGCAAAAGTTAATTTTTCGCCGATTTTAGCCTTGATTTTTTGGATTATACTAATTCATCGAATTAAAAAATTCAAATTTGTTTTCTGTGTAATATAAATACAGAGTTAGATGCAGAAGAATTATAAAAAAAAATATATAATTATATTTTTATATAAGCGAATATATAAGCATAAATTCCAATGAATGAATTTGTACTGCAGAAGCTAGAAGTTCATGCAAAAACTAAAAGACATAATAATTGGAATGTACTTTTGTATTTGTAAAAAAATTGTGCACAGTCTTGTAATAAATCAAATAATAAATCAAGAAATTAAAATTGCTTTACTTGTATTTATTACGATTCGCGATATAAATTGCATATAGCTCTGTGTCTTATATATTTTTTTATATTATTATTGTTGTTCAAATAAATCGTAAAGCAATTAATAAACTTGCAAAATTAATATTATATCGTATTAATCTTGTTCGAAAAACTAAAAATAATATTTAAACGTATTTTAGTTCCACTCACGAATTTAATTATTACTATACTTTGTTTTGCTAATAAATCTTGTCTTTTTCTGTGCACATTCGCATCGTTAACTATATGCACAGCAATTATCAATTATTTGCACAACAATATTTTTTTCTGACACTCGATGAAAGATAATATTGCTTGCACTGTATTGGCGCATCTGCGATCACAAAGACTGAAAAATGTTGCCTGCATCTCGTCCGTATACGGAAATATACGTTTTTAATTATACATTACGTTATTGCTTATTTATCTCTCGCAAATAAATATATCGCGTTAAATTTGTCACCGTGCGAAAAAACGATCCATTCACCTGCATCCGTTCCGCCTGAAAACTGGATTCATGATCTAACAACTCGTGAAAAGTTTCGATTGCAAAGGCTGCAGCTATAAATTTTATTCACCAATCACGTTTATTGCAATCGAGGTGTCGAAAATTATCCGAATAAGATTAAATAATTAATTAATGTCGTAATAACAATAAAAAGCAATGATATATTATAATTTTTATCTTTAAAAAATTATGTAATGAGCAATATTCTTATGTAGAAATAACATTATATAATAGAGAGAGAAAGAGAGAGGAGAGAAATTTAATTAATACAGTTGAATCTCTGTATATATGGCTAATGAGAAAATATTTCATGAGAAAATTAAAAAAGAAAAAGTTAATAATCTTGAATTTTAACTAAGATCATCTTTGAAACTCATTTAAAAATGAATCTAATTTTTTTAAATAGAAGTAGCCTAATTTTTTATATAAATTGATTTCTCACATGATTTAACATAAAAAGTTAAGTAAGATGACCAAAAACTGAGTAGTTTACGAGATATTTTAATTTTACACTATTTTAGATTTACCATAAAATATCTTGTATTTATTTTTTGATGATTTTATCTGAATATTTTTATAAGAATAAGAATCAATAATATTTTTCATATTTATTTTAAAAGCGTTGCTCAATAATTCATCTTCGTTTAATTCGCGAGACGCGATATCTTATTATCATAATCAGATTTGTCGCATCCCAAATGGGGAGTATTAAAAGCCGTCAATTATGAGTTCAAAGGCAAATGTATAATCTCATTACAGCGCGACATTCGCAAAGAATGCAGTCGATCTTGTGCCTTTCACGAAGAGGGAAACTTGGGGTACTCTCTGTAGTAGATTATATCATATATTTCTCGCGACAAGCAATGAGATATCACATTTAATTAGCGAGTTAATAATAAAAAATACATATTGTTATATTTCACAATCCTTATTAAAAAAAGAATTAATAATCTATTATAATGTCACATATTTTGCCGCTAATAAAGTTGAAAGGAGAAACTAACGTGTTGCGAAAAACGCAGAACATTTTTTCTTCGCGTTTGCAGTCACAGAATAACACGGGTATGTGTGTTTCGAGGAATCGATATAATTGTACATAATGATCTGTTGCTCGCATCACGTAATCGTGTATATATAATCGTTGTAATAACACAGATTATTTCAGTAAAATTCATATAAAATTCAAGTAAAATTCAATGATCGATCGTTATGTGTAATTAACATAACGTATGAGACTCGTCTCACTCATATAGAATAGTTGTTATAATGCTGATGGTTAATAATTATATATCTCTCTCGTTTAAATCGCCACATCCAAATTACGCGGGTACAACAAGGCGAGATAATGAAAAATGAAACAAGAGATTGTGTTGCGTATGAATTACGCAGATCTGATAATCATCGTCGTAAGTACTCGATAACGAGCGAATAAATGCCCGCCGAAGGCGAAGGGCTTTTTTCCTTATAAATACTAGACATTTTCCTCATTTCCGACGATGAAAAAATTCATGAAAGACGATCTTGCGTGCGCGATTTATGAATTTAAAAATATTAAGAGCAACTCATCTCCAATAATTAGATTAGATTTGCCAGAAGAAAAATTTATCGTCAAGTAATGTCACGAAGGCAAGACTGTTATTTTCGGGACCCCTTATATCATTTCATATGTTAATTTCATATTTTTATAGGAATTTTTATATCAAAAGATGAATAAATAAACCAAACGCTACAATCTATAGTTTTTGAGATATCAATTTTTGAAAGTTACTAGTAAATAATATTTTTGCCACAACAATTAGTAATACTATATGTATATTTAAAAAAGAATATATTTATTATTAATAATTATTATTATTTTTTATTCTTATACTATAATAGAATAAATAAATAGCTTTAACTATTATGTACATAAGTAAAAAGTGTATCCATTTTAAATTTATTTATATCTTTATTTTTAATTTACAATTTATTTGTAAATCCGAGCATTTTTAATATTAAAATTCATAATATTGTACAATATTATATTAATTTATGCTGTAAAAATTAAAAGTGCTTGTGTTCTTGTGTGTATATTAAAAAGTTTAATGAAAAATCGATGAAAATGACTTCTTGTCAAATTTTGAAATTTTAATATATATTTCTAAAAAAAAAAATAAAATTTTGAAGCATCAACATCTCGAAAGCTGTTGACTGTATTTTGCGACATTCTTTTTCTCGTTAAAAAACACTATCAAACTAACAACAAGTGGTCTCGAAAATAATATTCTCTCTGTCTTATGCATAATCTCGTTCCTCTTTTTTTTGCAAATGAGCACGTGAGCATTGACAGGCGAACAGCTGGCCGACTGGATGACGTCGTCCCGGTTAGCAATTGAACGTAATGATATTCTGGTATAGTTCCGCGTGATACACATTTTACATCGCCCACTTCGTCTCCCCTTTCTCTCCTCTTCCTTTGTGACAAGTCTCGCTGTCGTCGTCGGGTTCGTTGGCCATTGACCGACCTTCGTAGTTGAACTGCGCGCACTCCAAACGCTCGTGCGATTCTTCCTCGTGCCTTAAAGGCGAATCTACGCGACGCAATTTAAATTAGCGTCGAATATCGCGTCGATTACTATTCAAAAACTCGATTCGTCGTGCGACGACACAATTTTTTAAAATATAAGGGGAATTTGACAGCTATTTTTTCCGACCGTCAACATTTTTAATTTCTTCAAAATACGTCCAAATTATGTTAAATTATTATCTATACTTTGTAGCTCACTTGCAGTATTCTTTTTTACTACTAATTTAGATTTATTTTTATCATATAGTTTAAAAACCATGGTTAAAGCAAATTGTTATATTTGTTAGAATATAAGGGGTATTTGACAGCTATCTTTTCCAACTGTCAAAATTTTTAATTTTTTCAAAATACGTCCAAATTATGTTAAATTATCTATACTTTTAGCTCACTTGCAGTATTCTTTTTTGCTACTAATTTAGATATATTTTTATCCTATAGTTTAAAAACCATGAAAGCGAATAGCGCAAATTCGCCCTAAGGCGTACGCTTAATCTAGGAAGATTAATACTTGTGAGAAGAATGCGATTCTTTTTCTACGCTCTCTGGTTCGCGCTCACATAGTTGTTAAAGGAGATCACTGCGCGGTTGTAGCTCATAACTCATGACAGTTGCAAAAAGGGTGATCTACCGGTATGCGAGTTGCGTGTTGATGGCACATTGAGATTAACTGCGTTCAGAAGCGAGTTGCACTTTACGATATCGCGATACGCACCTCATAATATTTCCATCGGTGCGTCTTTATTTAAAAAAAAAATAAATAAATAAATAAAATTCCTCCTGACAATTGAATATTATAATTTATTTATAAAGTCTAATCAAAATATATATAACTTGTTTCAAAAAATATTCCACGTATCAAATTTGATTAAGATAGTATTATACATGTATAAAAATCTACGAGACTATTTTTCAATTTATAAAAAAAAATATTCTCTTAAAACGTGGTGTAATGTCTAGTCAAATCGGCATTATTATTCGCGAAAATGAAAGATACGATTGGCGTGTCTGTTTTAACGGCTCTCGTAAAAACTCGACCATCGATCGGCGATATGGACGAGCACTTCATAAGATGACGGTCCACCTGTGTGAAGAGCTTGAGAGAGCAAAAGAAATGGCCATTATAGACCGCGATGTGGAGACCCTATACGTGATTAACGATTAATGACCATCTTTTAGTGATGTCTGCGTGTGACAGACAGCCGCCACTTGACTATATCTTATCCATCACTGAGGTGTAGTTAATGGTCGCATGATGTGACATGATCTGTATTGAGTCGATACTGTGAGATGTATATGCGAGATCGGTCAAAAGAAAATGAAGAAATATGGAACCAGTATGTCGCCGTAAATTGATGTTGGGCTACGTCCTCAAGTCTCATATAATATTTCTCTTCGCACACAATATTTATGATCTTTCACGATGCTATTGACTTTGATATATATACGGAGAATAGGTATTAATTAATTAACTTCTCATTTCTCAAGTATCACTAAACAAATTTTATTCTCGTTTTAAGAATTTCCTTTAAAAGGAGACTTTCTTTAAGGAAATTCCCTGAAATGTTAGATACTTTTAATTTATAAAAATGTAGACAAAATGGTATTTATTTTTCTATTAATAAAAAAATACATTATTTTAGTAAACACGAAAAAATATCATAAAGAAAGCATAGATTTACATATAAACCGAACATAAGACACGAAACTTGAGTCATGAAGAATATATATATTCATGTTTTAAAAGGACGTTCTAGAAACACTTAAGAATATCTCTTAAGAGGATTGTATGCTGTATTATAATCCCGCTTAAGGGATATTCTTAAGTGTTTCTAAAATATCCTTTAAAATAAGATTATATATTATAAGACTACATAAAATATATAAACAGTAAAAGGAGTTATTAAGAGTCATAATATTATTTTTTAAATTAATAAACGGCGCCTATAATTAATTGGAAGTTTGTTTCTTTTTATTTATGCCTTCATCACGCATTGTGATTCTTATTAGCTTCTGTTCGAATTTAGGATACCATTTTCCGGTGCGTATTTCTTAGATTATTGCTGTATGGTCATGTAGCTAAAACTGCATAGAATTCGGCGTACGTGCAATTCAAACGAAATACGATGGCGGTAATTTGCTCATTGACGACATGCACAGAGAGAGCAATCACAAGTGACATTACGACAATCAGAGTGGCGACATGCTCCGAGGACGAGGAAGGGAGAATTGCGTGTGCGAACACTTTATAGGTGGAATTATTAGCGCGTGATCTATTAAAGAGAAAGGCAATACGGTCCACACACATGATATAATATGTCCATCTGATATACTAGAATCGATATTTCAGAAACTCGTCGTCAAATCGACGACGAAAAATACCTAATTATGAATTTAATATGCATGAATATATTTAGGTAACATTACCCGTATAGCGTACTTCAAAAATAAAAAAATTTACAAATGACACTATGATATACGACATATTTCAGAAATCGAATGTTTTTGAATTAATTATGGAAAATATTAAATATTATAGAGACGTACGCAAAAACATAATTACTTAATTATGAATTTAATATGCATGAATATATTTAGGTAACATTACCCGTATAGCGTACTTCAAAAATAAAAAAATTTACGAATGACACTATGATATACGACATATTTCAGAAATCGAATGTTTTTGAATTAATTATAGAAAATATTAAATATTATAGAGACGTACGCAAAAACGTAATTACTTAATTATGAATTTAATATGCATGAATATATTTAGGTAACATTACCCGTATAGCGTACTTTAAAAATAAAAAAATTTACAAATGACACTATGATATACGACATATTTCAGAAATCGAATGTTTTTGAATTAATTATGGAAAATATTAAATATTATAGAGACGTACGCAAAAACATAATTAAACATAATTATGAGCCATGTATTTTAGAAAGATTTATACGAAATCTTGTGCAGTAAATATTGATATGCCAATCCTAAATTCACGAAAGCAGCCACGGCGAGAAATCAATATTCTAGATATTAATGTGGAATGATGAATAATATTTAATTAGCTAAATTTTAGGAGTATATCTACTACACTTAAAATTTATATAGTAGTTAATATTTCTTTTACATGCATAATACACATCAATATTTTAGAATTATAGCCCGTTTTAAAAAAATCATTTGAGATAATGATGTACATAATAAATAGGTTCACTTATTAAATTTTAAGCTATTTATTTTCGTCTCTCCGTCTCTAAAATTAATTTCTTTTGTTTATTTAAATAGTAAACGCATCCGAGAAACTATACCTATGCTATAATATCGTTCGTGCCATTAAGAATTGTCATTCGTATGTCATCATTAGTTTCGTCGAGCCATCATTTTCCTGCAGAATATTGTTATTAATTTTTTTTTGCCGATTCCACATCAGAATATCGAAAGTATCTGTTATTAAGCATAGTGTCTTTTCCTCTGTCGATGCATCGATGCCCGCAATCGAACGATTGTTCCCGCGTAATTGTCATTTCCGACTCACGCTTGGTATCACTTCTAGGACAGACTTGTCGAGTAATTCAGATGCATTGTTCTCCAATCGTATGACAAGTTTGACGCGAGGGAGATACGCGATACTCCGAAGAGCTATGACTCGCGATTTCAGCGGCATCGCGTGCATAATTATTAATTAATGAGCGAGCATTAACTACAGGCCATCACCATTCACGGTCATGGATAGAAAAAGGCAGCACGTACTTTTTTAATTTATCTCCTCCAGATAAAATCGATGGAGATGTAAAGTTGTGTGTTTATAAGGACACATTATCGTGCACAGTGCGACTTCCTCAATTTTAATTCACTTAAATACATTGATTAATATAGAGGCTTTCACTGTTTTTACTTTGCGTCGCTAAGAAACAAAGGAGATAATATTAATTATTATTGTAGAACATCATATGTGTGCTTGCTATGTTTAATTTCAAACAGATTTTCATTAGAATTAAAAGCTATTTCGATTTCTTTATTTAGTTTTTTTTATGTTAATATATATATATATTAATTATATATTAAATATATATATTATATATATTAAATATATATATTAATATATTAAATAAATATATTAAATATGTATATTATATATATATTAATTAATTTTAATATTAATTTTATTAGTAAACTTCACAATTATTGCAAATTTTCAAATAAAAAAATACCCTATTTATTAGTAATCCAATTTTTTAATTAGCCATAAACTAATCTATTAACAATCGATCGATTCTTTTAAGTACTCGTGTTCCATTTTATTAATCTTGATTTATGTGACTCAAATATGCGGAATTAATAGCTCTGCGGATGTATGGTCATCCCGGAAATAAGTGATTTCAGGCGGAGTGATTTTATGGGGTAACCTGCAGTGAAAGATCAGCTCGATGGAAGACGAGCGGGAGTAATTAAATTAAATTTAGCAGAGAATCTTTTTCATCTTAAATCATCAAAAATTCATAAATGCCTTTTATTCAAGGGAAGCTCTCGAACTTGAAACTATATCGATTATTAAGAATTTATTATATATATTTTTTTTCTAATTTCGATAAGTATAATTTTATAATTTTATAATAATTTTATAATTACATCAATTTGTACAATTTAAAAAATATATATACATGTACATTCATTAAATATGTATTCATAAAATTCATAAAATCTCACCCTACCATCTCGGCACCATATATTGCAATCCGTCGATGAAAGCGAAATTTGTCGCTGCGCAATTAATTTCTTTTAGCCCTCTTCATTCGGAAGCTGTTGAACTGAATTGGGAATGCATTGACAATAATCCCGATAGCTTTTATTAACGGAGACATCGTTATCTGATCGGTTGCAAGGTCGAGAGCCCTCGGATAACTGAAAGTCGCGACGTTCCATCGCTGCGTGCGCGAACGCGGAAAACCGGTATTAAATACAGATATTACACACAGATATTTGCAGGGCACGCACATCTCTTCTGTGTGTACTTTAATGCACGCGGTGGCGAAATGCAAGAGCGAACCGATAGACATCTGCGCGCGAATTCCGAGGACGTTGAATGCTCAAGTGCAATTTTTTGCATATCAATCAATCTTCTATCGATTGGAAGAAATATTCATGGAATTAAAAATATTATAATTTTGTAATCTATTTTTGTAAAAAATATAATATTCTTATATTTAATATGTAATTATATAAATAATTATATAATTCTTATTTCCAGGATAAGCTTATATTAAATTGTATGTACAATACCTTATTTATTTCGTATTAAGTCATCGATTTCGATTGCAATTTATTAATGTTATACTAAAAGAAAATGGTGAATTTTTAATTTTGTCCAATAATCTCTTGATATTTTGCGTTTGTCGAATTACTATTACGCAATGCAGTCTGGAATGTAGCGGGGCAACCGCTTAGTAAGCAAAGTCTAATCATCTTCGTTAGATTCGTCTGTTTTTACGTTAGTTATATCAGCGATAGTACATCGTATTATAGGATAGCTACCTGCGTATTTTTGTTCTTTTCTTCATTACGGTATTTGCGATCATCGCTCTTTCTATTTCTTATAGATTCCGATTTTTTTGATCCTTCTTTTTGGCCTTTTGCTTTTATTTCTTTACCCATCAAACAGTGAGCATTATTACTGTATTATTACAACATCTATTGCTTTATTATATTTAATTTATTTTTATCTTTATACTGTTTATTCTTTTATTTATTATGTCATTTTATTACTTCGATATTTCATTCATAACTTCAGCTTCAAATTATTGCTTTTTTTTACATGCATTGCTTTTATTATTATTTGTACGAACATATATAAAAGAAAACAAATGAAAAAAAGAGAGCGAGGAAAAACAAAAAATGACAAAATATAATTTTTAATATTTCAAAGAAGGCGAAATTTTTCCGTCTAAAAGAGAGATTACGATCAAGATTGTTCGCTAAAAAGGGGGATCTCTCTTACTCCCTACATAAAGATACCAGCAACGTGGTTTCACAACCAACATTATACACGTGCCGTCGTGGCTGGTTTTGCTGGTCCCATTAGTAAACTAGTTTAATTCGAAGCGAGTCGCGCGCGGCATTTCCTCAGCGTCTCTATGCAGTATCAATAAATTCTTCGTATCGAGCCTCCGGATCTACACAGGTGATACTCTCCCGAGGGATACTCTTCGACATCTCGGATTCCGTCGGCGGATGGCAGCGCATCACTTCCGGTACGAGAGCGTATGGAGGTGACACATTTAACCCTCAGTTACCTCTCTGATTTTTTCGAAATTTTAGAAGATCAATCAACAATTAAAAGGCAATAAATTCGTTCGTTTTTGTTTTAATTTTACCGAACGAATTTGTTTTAATTTTAATTTTTGTCTGTTATTTAATATGTTATACTTTCTTTCACAAATAAATTACTAATTGATCGAATTAAATTAGCTCTTATTGCCTTTTAATTGTTGATTAATTTTTTAAAGAGCTTTTACAAATTATATTATTTTAGAAGATCACTTTTCATTTTTTCTCAAATATCTCGAGTCGTAGAAATCTGGTGACATTTGTACCGATATATTCTTTTTTCTTACTGTCTGGCGTATCGATTGGAAAAAAAATACTTCAAAATAGCTTCATTAGATCCAGAAATATAAACAAAAGAAGACTCTGGGTTACTCTAACCCAGAGTGGTAAAATAGGGTGGCCAAAAATGAGTGGTGACTGAGGGTTGAAAATTATTTTTCTCGCGGACAAAAAATTCTCTTTTCTACTCGTTTCTTTTTCGTCGCCTGCATACGATGCGTTTTGCATTAATAAATTTTTTACGCGTCGCTTATAATTCTCCCAAATTTCGGCAGACTCTTGAACTCGCCCCGAAAGTGTGTTTACATCGTGACCTCAGATAACCAACGAGAGAAACAAAAGGAAGAAAGAAGAAGGAAGAGATACTTTCAGATATTGTTAGCAAGACGCGGAGATATCTCCCATGTCTTTTGTATACGGTATGCGACACGCGATAATTGCCTACGAGGAGACAAGAGAAAAAAAAGGAAGATAACACCTCAGCTAATGTCTTCGAAGTGCGGGATTTTATCTACCGCGCGTGACGTGTAAACGCGACGTGTGCCTAAAATGAGGTAACAACGAGCGTGGCAGATATAAAATCACTATGTCATAACTCTTCTCCGTTGAATCTTTCCCCGCTCTCGATCTTAATGAGAGAAAAAAACTTTTCCGCTCACCAAACGTCCGAAACAGCCCTGAATACTTGAAATCAAAGAGAGTTTAAATATCAAGTTTTAAAATAAAATTTAAGACACTCAAGAGAAGGTTTTAATATAAATTAATATAAAAGATTTAAAAAAAATAGGCCAAAGATTAATTATCTTAATAAATTATTAGATATAAAAATAGATATAAAAATAAAATAAAAAAATAAAATTTAAGACACTCAAGAGAAGGTTTTAATATAAATTAATATAAAAGATTTAAAAAAAATAGGCCAAAGATTAATTATCTTAATAAATTATTAGATATAAAAATAGATATAAAAATAAAATAAAAAAATAAAATAAAATAGATATAAAAATAAAAAATAGATATAAATATTAGATATAAGAACACATGAGATATCTTTGTTGAAGATCGTAAAAGATTTTGAAAAGTCTTGTTAAGAAAATTATATCGCGGCACGTTTTCTTTTTATTTATTTGAATTTAGGTCTCTTTTAATCGACATTATTAAATCACGATTCTCGGTAAGATTCATCAAGAAGCTCGTAGAAATTTGAGTGAAAGTCGCGATCAAAAATTACGCATCTACGTGGAGTGGGCGTGTTGCCGCAGCAGGGAGGCTCTGCATTATCATATATCTCGTTCTCCAAAAATTTAATAAAAAATGATATCAAATGAGGAGGCGAGAGTTACGTACAAAGAAGCCACTGAACCGGATTTTAGTTCCACGTCGAAGCATTACCCCGGCGGGGTTCGCGTTAACTACGGGGGTCCGCATTAACACCATCTTCACCGCTCACGATTATGATATTGAAGATCTTTCTGCTCGGAGGCTGCTTATATATATGGGGTGTTCCCGATGCATCGCGCACTTTCTCACAGGAGTCTCGCGCAAAAGATTACAAAGATATATTATATTTTCCTCTGAGATATTCAACGAGAAATAGACAAATATTTATATTAAAAGATTAAATATTAAATTATTGTATTGATCACAAAGTCGTTAATAAATAATATTAATTTTATAATAGACGATACTTGAGACGCGAATGTGATTTTCTTATAGATAAACAATTAAAATAAAAAAGATAATATTCTGAAAAGAAAAGAAATGCAAATGAGAAAGACAAGCATTTTTATTAAATTTAGAAAAATATAATGAGAAAGAGATGATAAATTCAGTATGTAATTGCAATTACTTTCCTTGAAAAAAAAAAAAAAAAAAAAAAAACGTAAACTTATTAAAATCTTTTTAATTTACATTATTTGGAAAGAGAAGGCGCGATACTCGGAACACCTTGTATATAATTATAATTAATGTAGAAAGAGCTTAAAAATAAAAATACACTATTCGCTTCCGGGTGGTTAAGAATGGGTCTAGGTGGGTGAGCGTGGATGATTAAGTCTGCGCGCGAGTATCTTGATTGTAATAATTACTACATGTCGGCATATGCGGCATATGGCATAGTAACATCAATTGGCATGACAATTCTAATATGAGCATTTAAAAAATAATCAAAGTACAATGAATTAAAAAAAATACCCTTTCTAAAAAATAAATGTTCTAGTGTCTCAAATTTAATAAAAATTAAATATTGTTAAACACCAAATAATCTAATGTATATATTATTATTCCAAATTAATTTCTACACTCTTATTTTATTTTCTATTAATTTCGCATTCACCTGTCAAATATTGTTCTCTCCCAAGTAAATTCATATTATCAATTTTTTCTAATTTCATAACACGAGACTCGACAATCGCATTTCACCAAATAATTCCCTCGACTAGCCGTCTTTTTTTATGACTAAAGTGCTATGTTAATAATTACACAGTACAACGAATAAAAGGTATTTCAATCATCTTATTCTCGCGTGCACCACACACAGTGCTGCTAAGTGAGCAAATGTCAAAAAAAGGATAGGCATCAAGGAACAAAGAACATCGGTATTCGAATCCTCCGAAATGTGATGGGACACGCAAAGCTTCTCGCGATGGGGCCAGAGATTGAAATTGTTCCTTCCCGAATGCCCGAAAGAGCGAAAGTGGTCCAGAATTTTTACCATCTTGTTCGGACGCGAAAAAATTTTGATTATAAAGAGATTATAATTATTAGCTGAAAATTTCATAGATCAACCAAGTACCTATTTATTACATTTATTCGCTCATGTTTGTTTATTAAATCATAATTTCAGTCTCATAATTTAGTCTCTTAATTATCTCGCATTGCATTATGAATAAAAAAGTACCTGTTAGGATCACATAAAATAAATGTCGGCAAACTCTACTGTGAAATCGACTTTGTAGATAATCATCTTGCAGTTAATAATATGTATTCAGTGTTCGAAATGAGATGTTGAAAAAAATCCAAATCGCGAAAAGTTGCACGTCCCGTATTTGGTGTAACACGATGAACCACCGGCCTCACAAAAATTAAGTCCATTATGCGACCACATGTTTATCTAATTACCGGAGATACCAACCAGATCGTTATCGTTATCGATGGACACTCGTCGTTGTGCGAGTTCGCGCAAGCTGTTAATTAGATACGTATAATTGCGCGCATGTGCATTTAATATCACAGTTAATGTGTGTACGATGTGCCTTTAACTGAAAGCATAATTGACTCCGTTGTGACTCAATCATGTTTTTCAGCTGTCATTCGGAAATTATTTATTTGGAAGTGTATTAAATATAATTAATTAAAATGTGTATACGGCTAATCATTACCATCTGCATCTGGTCTATTAAAATTTGTATTTTACATGAGAGCTTTACTAAATTCTTAACTGTAAATAAAATTAATTTTAAATAATATAAAAAATATGTGTATATGTAACACAAAAAAATATTATATATTTTAATAATTAATGTATAATTCTCTCGTCAATATCTATGATTTTCGTGCAGATTTTCTCTTCTGGTTAAAATCTATTTTAGGTGTGAGAGATTAAAGCAGATGTAAGATTAAATGCGCGAAGAGACCACAGAGCGCAAGTCTCATCGAGAATAAATATTATACGAGATAGTTTTGCATATTAACATCTTTTTTTTATAGCGGGTCGATGTTGAGGCAGTTTACGATCCTATCATGTCACAGGGCGCGCATCCCTTATACCTAAATACATAACTTTCACTAATATTCGAGACCGTGTATGTCCCCCACTGTTTCTCCGTCCCATCTAACTCAAAAATCATCTTCTTGAATCCAAGAACGAAAACATGATTTTTCATAATATACAACAAATAATAATTTAGACGCTCTCGGACTTAAATTTCCTTTTACATAAAAGATTTAAAAACAATAAAATTTTTCACAAATAAAATGTAACAATAATTTAAAAAATATTTCGTGAAATAATAAAAAAAATATTAATTATTAGAACTCCGCGCAAATTAATCTAAGTTTACGTTAAAAAATTTAAATCAGCAAAATTATATAATTATTTTAAAATATGTTTTTTTAATTATAAATAATTTTATACAATATGTTACACTTTTAAATATTATAAGAAAAACCTCATGATAGCCATGAGATGTAAACAGCTGAGTGACCTTCGATGAATCAAATTATCGAGTAACCGCTATAAGAAACTTGCATTTGCACATATATTGGCAGAATATCGTGAAAACGTCTTATGATTGCACCTGATGTAAGAATATCTAATTTGAAGATACTCAAGAGGGAGAGAGAAAAAATGTACGTTTACCTTCATTTTATCCATAAAAAGGCATTAAAACTTGTATATGAAATATTATCAATATACGTTTATCGCGAGAATTATTCTCTTTGCGAGCGGAGAAATAAATGATCTTTTAATACAAAATGATTGTATAAAACTATCACAATATAAGAAAAATTTCAAATTTAAATATAAATTATAAATAAAATAAATTATAATTATTAATTATTTAATTTCAAATTTATATTTATTTTTATTTTATATTTTTTCAAATTTCTAATTCAGATATTTTAATATTAATATTAAAGATTCTATATAATTTCTAAACTCTTCAATTAATATTTCTTCAGATATCGATCTATAATAAACACATACGTCAATTATCTTGTTATTGTTCATTAATTTCTTCCTCGTGAATCATTTGGCGCGAGAGAACATGTCATCAACGGTCATCCCGCTAGATTGCCCTTTCTGTTTCCATTGATAGTTTGATAGGATGAAGGACCCGCAAGATAAATTCGCCGAACGCATTAAAGACGCGTACAGCCCAGCCAAAGAAAAAATCGCAATTGATCTGTAGCTCTTATGTGCGTTAACTCACTTTATACAGATGTCACAAAACAATTGTTCGAATTGAAAAGTGCATACTAGGACCACCCACACATATATGTACTAAAATCAAGCTATTAGTATTTATTTCCGCGTATCTAAGCTATGTATCTTTTTTATATAAATATATACTTATATATGTACATTTTTAAAAAAATGTGTTAAATTTTTTTATTAAATATATATTTTATTAAAATAGATAAAATATATATAATAAATAAAATTATAATTTTAATAAAATATATATTTAATAAAAAATTTATATGTATATCTCTTTTATAAAAAAATTATAAAATTTTTTATTAAATATATATTTTATTAAACTAGATAAAAAATATATATTAATAAATAAAATTATAATTTTAATAAAATATATATTTAATAAAAAAATAAATTTTTCTGCAAAAGGGAAATGAAACAATTATCACTGAAACGATCGACAAATATATGTATAGGTTTATTTATGAAAACTCGAAGAGAGAAGGCAAGTTTTCTCGAAAAAGCAAACGAACAGTGAACACCCTATACATAAAGTTTAGTTAGCAATAGTTGGGATTAACTGACGACCCTAAGAACGTCGCGATGATGGGACCGGCTGGGTTTCACGACGCCTCTCGGCCAGATGTCATTACACCCGGTCTAATGCGGTTTCCATTGGATTTAACGCGTGTATGAATTGAACGGGATCAGCTCATTCCGCGGATTGCTATTCTTAGCTGCTAGCTTCCTCGAGAGGCAAAAGCGCCGACGAGCAGAGCATCGCGTCATAATTTCCCGCGGTGGACATAACGACACGGATGACATAAAGAAAAAGAAATTATGCAAAGGTTGGATCGCGGGTCTCGATCGCTGATAGAAGATCGCGATCCGCTTTACAGCGTCATTAAAAATCACTAATGCTGGAATACCAGAAGCTTCTCGACGTACGTCGTTATCTTCTGCGTGTTGCGATCACAAAAAATTACCGTGACACTGACCTTTTTTTAATCCTCGCATAATAAACGTTAATTAAATAAATGATTTCTCGAGCTAATCAAAAATTTATCAAATGTGCTATTCATTAAATTAAATATATAATGATATTAGCTATATTATTTTTGAGGATTTTCTCCGATTGTGATCAATCTCTATGTTTTGCTCTAGTTATCATTTATTGAATAAAAATTTATTCATAATATAAAATCAATTATTATTATTATTTTATTTAATATAAAATTTGATATTAAAATATTAGTCTTAAAATATTCTTCATGTTTATAATCTATTGATTTATACAATAAACAACTTATACATGTGTGTGTAGATAAACATCCGTATTACTTAGTATATAGTATGCTGTTCTTGAAGGAATATTGATTTAAATAAAATATATGAGAACCTGTTTTGCGCCGGATATTTTGCTACTTGCAAAATCTCACGCGGTTTTTAGTACATAATTTAACAACATGTAGCGGAGTAATTTTCAACGTACGCACGTACTCGATTTCAATAACCGTCGATCGAACGGCGATAAAGTCTCGCTCAATGAACATTATTAAAGTGCTGACGGACGATTAAATTTGATTCCCTTAATCTGCATAAACAAGTTAGTATATAATGGCCAAATTTCCATATTTTATGAGAGATAATCAAAGAATCTACTTCTATTCATATCATTTTCAATATAAAAATTAATCTATTTACCACATAAATAAAATCGTTCATATACATTTTCCATCAAACATTTTTCATTTCTCTAATTAAAATAATAATTGATTAACTTCCGCTCTTGTTATTGTATCGAGATATCATTATATACACATAATCAAAGTGTATAAAAGAATATTTCCCAGAAAAAAAATTAATTCTACAAGACTACGATATAAGAATTAAAATAATACAATGAATGAAGAAAAGAAAGTTAATTTAGAAGAACAAAGCGAACGCGTTCTCCGATAAATATTCCAATAAATAACAGCCGTGTTAAATGCTGCATGTACGAAATGATTAATCCTAAATTAGTGGCTTTGCGATCAAGCGAGTACAAACGAGATGGGCTACATACGATGGTGGATACATCTTGAAACATGCAAATCGGCGCATGATGTTGGACGCACTTGACTTTAATAATCGTCGATCGGCCCGCGATAAATCGCCGTTCGGTCGATGAGAATCGAGAGTAGGAGTCGCTCTCTCGCGGTGTCCAATCAGCGCGAGTTGAGCCTAATTTAGAAACTGCGACCAGCGGCCCGCGGCAACGCAAATTCGGCGAGACCCGAAGAGAGAGAGTCTCCGGGTGTACCTAGAAATTACGAGTGTATGTATCTCCGAATGCATCTACCTGCAATGGTCTCGCCCTCCAATTTAACGGCGCATCAATTTGTCATTTAAGCCCTTGGATTCCCTCCCGGTCCAGCCTCTGGAAAAATGCGCGCAACATCTCGCTTATTTAATATCTTTAACCCACGCCCGCGCGTGAATTATCTCGAGGCTTCATTGTACGACGCTAACTTTATTGTTTCGTTTCTCAGTCTCTGCACACACAACTCTTTCGAGTCGTATGAAATGTTACGTCTCAAATATATTATCTTCTATTTTGAAATTATTTTATTTTCAAGTTAAATTATTTTACTTTTAAGTTAAATTATTTTAATTAATAAGCTACACTTTGATATACTCATTAGAGCTGAATTATCTCGAGGCTTCATTGTACGACGCTAACTTTATTGTTTCGTTTCGCAGTCTCTGCACACACAACTCTTTCGAGTCGTATGAAATGTTACGTCTCAAATATATTATCTTCTATTTTGAAATTATTTTATTTTCAAGTTAAATTATTTTATTTCTAAGTTAAATTATTTTAATTAATAAGCTACACTTTGATATACTCATTAGAGCTGAATTATCTCGAGGCTTCATTGTACGACGCTAACTTTATTGTTTCGTTTCTCAGTCTCTGCACACACAACTCTTTCGAGTCGTATGAAATGTTACGTCTCAAATATATTATCTTCTATTTTGAAATTATTTTATTTTCAAGTTAAATTATTTTATTTTCAAGTTAAATTATTTTATTTTCAAGTTAAATTATTTTAATTAATAAGCTACACTTTGATATACTCATTAGAGCTCTAGTTAGTGTATTGTGACCTATGTGATTATATAGAGGAACTCATCTTATGAAATGTGAGAGCCACAATTGTTAAACAGACCGACACCTCGCTAAATTAATTTGATCGATAGAGATATATGACTGGGAGAGTTCAGAAATTGGACACTATGATTCATTGCGGTGAGATGACTATTGCCCCTTGCAGATTGGTAGCAACATGCGTCATAATAATTTAAATAAATGCTTATCACGTTCGAGCGTCATTTATCATCAACATCTGAAGGACCCACCGGATCGCAACAACACGAACGCCTCACACTTTATTATTTCTCGTTATCACCTGAAAATTTCGTTATTCGTTTGCAGGGCGTCCAGCAGACTTAATGAAAACGATTCCCTGACCTTTCCAGATTTTCCAAGACCAGAAATTAATTTTTTCCCTGACTTTTTAGTATTATTTTTACCAAATATATAATTTGCATATATCCATATGATAAATCAATTAAATGTTAAATCGTGAAATCCTTGAGATATTTTTGTCAACTATGAAAAGGTTCGGAAGTTAAAACAAACATGTCACTATAAACTATTGAAATAATCACCTTTTTTACTTACATCAAATTTTTCAGTTTTGTCTCTATCAAACACATTGAAATAAAATAACACGACGATAAAAATAAAAATTAACGAATCGATTTTTAACAACATAGAAAATTAGCGTGCTGGTAGTCAAGGAAAAGTTAATATTTATTTAATAAAAAATTTCGAATTATTGAGACAAAAAATTCCCTGACAATGCCCAATGTTCTCCAGATTTCCCTGACCGTTATAGACACCCTGGTTTGACGCAAATCCCTGATATGTTCGATCAGTAATCAATTTGAATCTTCTGGGAAGCCGCGGCGTTTTAACGAGCGCGGCTCGTAATTTTCACGGGATAAACTTCCCTGACGAATCGCTCCCGATAAATCGTCAAATTCGTCGGTCGAGAGGGAACCCTAAATCCGTAACGTGTGCTCGCATAAGTCGAGGGAGAAACGTAAGCCGATCGATGTGGCGAAGAAGGTGTCTCTCCGGCGCTACCAGGCCAGAGACGCGTCCCTTTAATGATGCATTAGTGTCGTGTTTTGACAGGAAAGAGCGGTAACCGGCGGAGGTCGCATTCTTCTCTCCGTCTTTTTCTCTCTTTGTCCACCGCCGCGAGACCGGCTTCGATTTCACACGCGGTTCCTTCCTTTTTCTCCTCTGTCCTCGTTTGCTCCTGCTGGCTCCCGATGTCGAAAGAACCCCAGAGAGCCCGTAGGAAGATTTTCGGTGGACCACTTAACGCGCTCTGGACCACGCAACCTTCGATTAATCAATCTCCGCGCGGAGATTGTATTTGAACGTGATCAAGATTTACAGGGGCTGCCTTGAAAATCTTTGGAAAATAGAAAATTATTTCTCGAGATGCAATAATCGGAGCAATAATTTTTCAGCTTAAGACAATTATGTAATATATATAAAATAAATATATGTATAATTTTATGATAATTTAATCTTGACAACTTTTCTTTTTTCTTTTTTTTCAAGAAACGTTAATCTATTTTCCAAAAAGTATAGTGCTCGAAATAATTCCAAATGAAAAGAGATACAAAAATATCACGCGATTTTTAAAATAAAGTATATAAAAATTTGATCAATATATTTTTTCTTAATTAAATACAGAGAAATATACAATATTTTTTAAATCAAACACAAACGGAGAATTATATGAATTATATATTTAAAAGTACTGAATAGAGCGAAATACTACGCGTTCGAGGAGATTAGTATCATCGAGAGGAAACATTGGGAGAGATATTTTTATCGCGTATCGTATATTTAACGTTAAACGTGTTAAATATATACTGTCCAGTTCTGAACTCAATCAATGGTAGATCGTTCGATTACCCGTTACAGAGATTATGTCGGTAAGCGCTCGGACTTACGAGCGTTGATCCGAGAAATCGATGTACACGATCCTTATCTGTGAACTGCATCTATCGTTCGACCCAAAAAATCAGATCTGATGCACATCGTGAGGCGCCCTACGGTTTACTACGTGTCACGACCCTCTCTCTTTCTATCTCTATCTTTGTCTCCTGCAATCTTCCCGAAAAGAGTTTATACGGATACCCGAGAAGCACACCTAGCGTGCCCCGACAATAGAATACAGAGGCATTTATAACGAGCGATCCTTTTCCCTCCTTTTCTTTTTCTCTCGTTTCCATCTCTTCCTGGAAACCAATACGTAAAAACCCGAACGCGCTATCTTTGCATGCATTAATCACGGCGAAGGGGTTGGCACGGGAATTGTTTCTTCTGTCCGGCAATCGCGGCTCTTTTACCCTTCGAACGACAATCCTCCGATGTTCTTTTATCCTGGGAAATTCTATACCTATCCCGGAATGCTGAATTTAACCGCGTTTGGTAGACACGACCGGGGTGATATTCTCCCCAGATTTTAAGATCCGACAGACTGATTTTATCCGACGCAAGAGACATTTTTTTTTGTGTAGATTCGGAGATCGGCAGAGATCGAGATTTCGTATATTAGTCCGGGGAAAGTCGTATGAAACTATGCTGCATTCAAAAGAATTCTACAAAATATTTACGTAGCGTTATTATATTAATTTTATTTTACAAAATTATTACTATTATTATTATTATTATTAATATTATAATATCATAATTAATGTTATTAATAGATGATTCAAAAATACATTTTGCACTCTGCAGAAAAAATATATATATATATCCATCATACTCCTTTCGAGAACTGTCCGTTATCAAATTAATTCGTGTGACACTGGGATGAGAAATTATTACTATTATTATTATTATTATTATTATAATATTATAATTAATGTTATTAATAGATAATGCAAAAATACATTTTGCACTCTGCAGAAAAAATATATATATCGATCATACTCCTTTCGAGAACTGTTCGTTATCAAATTAATTCGTGTGGCACTGGGATGAGAAATTATTACTATTATTATTATTATTAATATTATAATATCATAATTAATGTTATTAATAGATGATTCAAAAATACATTTTGCATTCTGCAGAAAAAATATATATATATATCCATCATACTCCTTTCGAGAACTGTTCGTTATCAAATTAATTCGTGTGACACTGGGATGAGAAATTATTACTATTATTATTATTATTATTATTATTATTATTATTATTATTATATCATAATTAATGTTATTAATAGATAATGCAAAAATACATTTTGCACTCTGCAGAAAAAATATATATATATCCATCATACTCCTTTCGAGAACTGTTCGTTATCAAATTAATTCGTGTGGCACTGGGATGAGAATCAGTAACGAGATATAAATTGAAACTGGAAAGTTAATTCGGAAATTCTTGCGCCACCCGCGGTTATGACGGCACAATGTTAGCCGGTCAGCCCGGTTTGACCGATCGGTTTCATCCATCATAGGTCGCAAGGGAGGCCGAGGCCCGAACAATATCTGATTTCGACCTGTGTGGCGTTTATGGGACATGTTGGATATTCCCATTCGAGAACTCGGGTGACGTATAGAACCGGGACTCACCCCTTTTTCGGTTCTTTCTAAAGCACGCGACAACCTGCTTTTCTTTATGACACCCCGGTTCTATTCAATAGTAGCATAATACAATAATATAAACACACTCGCATTTACGCAAGTTGGATGTAATCGAATTAACTTTGTGGCGACTGACACGTGGCACGTTCCCGAAATTCTTTATATATCTCTTAATAAATTATATATTTATTAAAGGAAGATAAAATAAATAGAAAAATAAAATAGAATTAAAATAAAAATTTCGTGATTCTTCTCTTCTTATGCGCAGATTTCGAAAAATATTGTTGCGGTATATTGTAACACGTGTGTTTTTTCTTAGAAAATATTTTTTTTCTATTACGTATGTATAAAATGCACTTCTGGGAAACGCATTCAGATGATACGAAAGGAGAAACACACGATAAAAAATTCTCCGTGCTATGGGGGGCTACGTTTGATTATTCCGGAATAATGATTTCCAAGTAGTGCAGCAACTGCGTAAATCGAAGAACAGAGGCACGAAGTCTTGCCATTATAATGACCGTCATTAAGGAACCATAAAGCATTGATATGCACGATGTTAACTATTAATGGTTTTATTCTGGGATCGAAAATACACACCGCGTGTGAAAGAGAAACTTAAGAGTGTTAATTAAGGATTATACATCGGCATAATTGTCTAAAGTAATTGTGTAAAAAATTGATACGAATGAATGACAAAAACGGCATAAGAATGAGTTTCAACATAACATTATTTTTGAAAATGTTTATCGAAGTTTGTTTCTTATAAGCGCGATATATTACAACTGCAAAATTTATCTCCGATAAATATAAAATCTGCAATAAATGAAATCTGTATAAATCATTATTGCATTTACGGCACGAATTTTTCTTTTATTTGATTGTTTTACTTTTCGTTTTTTCATACAATACATTAAGACATAAAGTGCCTCAAACTTCGTTTTCCTCTTCTTAAGTAATTGCCAATGCTTAATCGAAGGGTACACGCTTAAAATTTTATAGATCTTATCTCAACCAATAATAAAAAGCTGTTTATCTCTGCTTTACAATTTTTGTAGCGATATGCAAATTCGAGGAAGAAACTCGTATGAGCAGATAATGAATTGATTTCATTAAAAGCTTTTGACGCGTACATCGGTCAGAAGACAGAAAGTAGAGCACAAGTGGAAAGACACGCACACTCATGGTAGAGGAGACCGTGGAATCGTGTTCACGATAAGAATGTGTAAATAATATGGATATCAACCGAAACAAGTTCATAAGAGTTAAATTAAAAAGATTATGATAAAACGATTCTCATAAATATATGCTATTAAATGGAAAATAACAAAATATTTGAGCGTATATTGTTCATGAACGCTCTAACTCATAAATTTGAAAACTAATTTATTTAGATGAGAAGTAAAAAATACTAATTTTTATAATTATTAAAATATCATTTATATAAAAAATAATTATACAATGTATTACTTTGCATCAGAAAATTATTGAAAATTATTAAAAATATAATTAAAATTCTCATAAAATTTCGAATGAGAAAACTAATTTATTTAGATCGGAAGTAAAAAATATAAATTTTTGTAATTGAAATATTTATATAAAAAATAATTTTATACAATATATTACATATTTTACATCAGAAAATTATTGAAAGTAATTAAAAAATATATAAAATTATATAAAATATCTGAGATGTCCGAGGACACGTGAAGGAAAGTGGCCGTAAATGGATCATTTACATTGTGCCGAGATATTTGCCTTGCGTAGAAAACGGGGCCGACGGTCCCTTATCAAAAAAATCGGGCAAGGATAATCAGTTAAGGGGTTAATCTTCTTACTCGGGCATGCATGCCCCGTTCCGACTTCAAAGTCGCGCAGGTGAACCGACCGCGTAATCACTGTTATTACGATAATCGTTTATTACGAGCGAATAGAAATAAAAATCGCGCCTGGAGCACATTGAATTACGCTCTCATCCACCTCGCTCGTACGTACATACGCTTACCTATATGTAAGTGTTCTACGTCTATACGAAGGCCCTTTTAACCACTTATGGCAAGAGGCCCTCGGCAACTGTTCACGAAGGGCGTCTCTTTCTATCCTTCTCGGTTTACGCCCTGGCTAGTCTTCCTGCATGGTTTAACCAGGATTTTCAATCAGCAACAACACTTATTCGGGAACTATGTCTGGTATGCTTTTGTTAGTAGTTTGATAGTACGAGTATCGGTAATGGCTCATCGATTCTCGTGAGAGCGTGATCACTTTATTATAGAAACGTGATCGAGAAATTTCTTCGGAAAATTCGGATACTGAGCAAAAGTATTTTTACATTCAATGAAAAATAGAAGAATTATATTATTATATGTATGATTATTTGATCGATGTTTCTTTAACTCGTTCGTTTTAATTTTTGAAGTAAATACTTATCGTATATATAAAAATTTAGAAAATTCTATCGTATTATATTAAATACCTGGCACAGTTATCAAAATGATCGCTCAATTGACGCATAAATATATTAATATGCGCATGTCGATATTAATATGCATGCGTGCTGCATTAAGAAAATTTTATTGCCAACTCGTGGCCGTCGCTACTACATTTATCTTTATCTGGTGAAAAGAAGTCTTAATTACAGATGCTGAAAAAGAGATTTATTAGCTCGCGCATTACGTTAAATATTATCAAATTGCACATGCATCGTCACATATTGCCATCTAATTATGAAATCTTATAAGCATATATATGTCTTTTATTATTAAAAAATGATAATGACGTGAAGAAATAGTCCGTAATTTCAGAAGTAATATAAGAGAGATATCTCACATTTCACGTTATTTTATATACGTTATGCTTATTAAATGTGTTTCCTATGTTATTTGCTATATTACGCTGCGTTGCGAGTTAGATTAATTCAGTGCGAAGATAATTAATGTGTTTAAGAAACAGAGTATAATTACCACGAAGCTATATATGTCATTATCGCCCTTAATGTACTTATTTATGTATTTTTGGTATCGGAAAATATTACTGGCCTCTCTAACTCTAAGCTATCGATTATAACTAAAACAAGGCGTACTCGGTAAACTCGGACGAAATACGCGATGAGATACCCGCCGGCTCAAATTATCCTTCGATTATTCGCATCCGGGGGATGAGGCTGGGATACCCACCCTTTCGTTACCACTCGCTGCATAACACACATGCACAAACGATGTCTCCTTCTTGTTGCATCTTATTTCGCCCTCACTTTCCTCATTTATCTCATTCCCTCGATATTTCCATCTTTCTCTCTCTCTCTCTCGTCCTCTCTTATAAGTACGACGACGTCGTGTCTTCGGCTGGAAATCAGGGATGCGATAAGCAAACACTCTCTATATACCCGCGCACACCGCTCTATTATTAAACTATAAAATCTCCGGCACTCTTCATTGGCGCAGAAGCCCTCGCCAGAACGTCACTGAAGTATCCTCGTCGGAAAAACGAGTGCGCGAAAACTGTGGACGAGATTTAATTAACACTTAGCACTCTCATTAAACTTGATCATTTCGTAAAAAGGTTTATGGCTGTGCCTGCGGAGGCACTTTTACAAAAAACTGCTCGTGTATGTCGTTTGCATCGCTCGCCTGTGCGATTAATACTCCCCGACTAATGTCAAGAATTTAGAATTTAAATTATCAAATTTTAAATCACCCATTGGACATTTTTTATATATTCAAGTAAAATATAATTGCAAAATCTTATATATTTTTTAAATATTCTTAAATTATAATAATGTACACTTATTATTTTTTATCGCTTATAATTGTTTTATAAGACTGACGTGAAAATAATATATATATATATAATAATATAATATATATAAAATATTTTATATTATATATTATAATATATTGTATATGAATCGAGATGCATTTTTCCAAGTGAAACTTAATTTTGAACTAATCATGTGTGTTGACATTTTATTTGCATAAATTGGGTACCACGCCATTGCATTTGTCTGCCCTCTCCTCGTGACTTATTATTTTGCTGCTGTGGCCTGATCAAGCCCTTATATTCAAACGTCCGTGTTAGCGCCGATGATTATAATATCATCCCAACAAAAAACCCTCGGGCTTATTATAATGCATAAATACAAAAGAGCAATGACGCCCCTCCAATTAAGTGATCCTATGCTTCGTATAGAACGGCGGTCTGTCGAAGGAAAACACGACCAGATATAGAGATTTATATTCTTATTTCGGGAAATTCATATGAAAAAGCAACTGATCCTTGTGCAATCTCAACACATCGCAAATTTTTCAGGAAAATATTCACTCATGACTTAAATGAAAATTTAGAAGCGACACATTTTTTGCGTGTGTTCCACCAGAAATTTCATCACAATAAGATAATTATTATATAATTATATTGTTAACATATATCTGCTTAAAAAAATTATTATTAATATATTTGTCAATAAATTAATAATATGCATATCACTAATATATTGACAGATCTATTTTTTGAAGCAGATATGTAAATAATCATTTTATAGACTTCATATTTGATATAACTCCGATAAAAAAAATTTATTCTTAGCCTGCTCTTATCACTAATTGTTATCCATATTCTTTCATGTATACTTGACGAATATTAGATTTTATTAAATTGCAGCTTGTGTCAGATGAAATTGAGATGAGCCATGTAAAGTTGTTACATCAAACAGTAATAGATAGCACAATTTTTTCAGCGTCCTCTTAATAAGTATTAATGATCGCTGTTGCTCTCTAGAAAGTCATTGATCGCAGCTGCGCAAATATCAGCTGTGCAATAAATTTCATTATTCATCAATCTCGGACAGAATTAAAGACAGACAAATTATATCGAGATATAAAATATGAATAAACTCAAGTAGATATTATCCGAATTAAAATTTTCAAGTTGTAGCTCAGTATAGTTTATGAAAATTTAATATTGAGAATTTAATAGTTTCATTAGAGAAAAAGTAGCGTGTCTTATTACAGTTGTTTTATCAAAGATTTTACAGAAAAGTCCTAAATTAGTTAAAGAAAACTATTCTTGAACGATGCATGTGTTGTAGGAAAGATACTACAATACAGCTAAACTGTGTGTGTTAGAACAGATTAACCATGGAAAACCTTTCGTCTATCGTTCTCGGATAAAAAGATAATAAATTTAAGCTTATATAGGGCTACCATAAAATTCTAAAGCAAAAGAAATTCGCCCAACGTGGGGCTCGAACCCACGACCCTGAGATTAAGAGTCTCATGCTCTACCGACTGAGCTAGCCGGGCTTATACTCGATTACAAGAGCAAGAGTTTATTAAAATCGAAGAAAAAAAAAATATAAAAATTCTATTTGTATTACAATTTAAATATTGATAAAAAATATTTAAAATAAATTTAAGATCAATGATCAAGTCTTACTTATTAAAATCTAGATCTCAATTCATCACTTTATGTTAATAAACATGTATTTATGCGATAAAAGTTTATAAAAAGTGATTTTTCTAACGAATCAATGCTACAAAGTTTTTCCAGGAAATATTTTTTCTTCTAAATTTATATATAAATTAGTTATCTTTTTCTTTTATCTATATCCGCCTGAAAACCAGGAAAGTGCGTTTTTTTAATCTCTGGCAAGCTTCCTTAAAAGATTCTTGACAACATAAAATTTCTTTTAAATCTCTCTATCATTCATTTTTACGAGTAACTCGATATTTATTATCTCCAACCGAATATTTTCCACGTGTTTAAACTCATTTAGGAATATTTAAAAATCTATAACATAAATGCTTCTCATACAATAGCATCCTCATAGCTTCCCCGTGAATTATCTTTCATCAAATCATTAAATATTTAAAAATTATATAAAAATTATTATTATTATTATTATTTAAAAATTTATAAGGAGCGAGTTTTCCTAACAAATAAAAAAATGCTACAAAGATTTTTCGGAAATTCCTTTCCTATTTTTTTCAAAAGTATCTTTTTGTACATACTGCATATCTTGACTTTCATAATTAAACAATGTAAAATTCTAAAAAAATAAAAGAGAAGATCTAGTCGAAATTAAAAGAAAAGCGAGAAGAGTAAGATTTTATAATTTTCAATAGTGTATTATTATTCCTGTGCTTATGCTTTCTTCAATCTTTAAAAAAGTATGCTTCATATAACAACACCGAAAAACGTTCATGGACTACATAATATATAAAAATGTCAAACTAATGACTGAAAAATTTCTTATCTTAATCTTTGGAATATTTTTCTTTAGATTATTCTTATTATTTTTTTAGAAAATTTAATGCTACCTCACTTATCTATCTTTTCTGCTACCTGAACGCCTTTGTATCTTTGTGACAAGTAATGGAACAAAGCAATCATTTTCTCTTCCTATCACAAGAAGAAACATTATCTCAGATATAGATAAACTTTTCAAGATATCTTACAATGAGATATATCGAATATGAATAGACAAATTTTGAAATAAGATATCTCATATCGATAGTTTCAAGAATGTTAAAAATGTTTTTACGAATCAAAGATGCAAATAATAAAATCTTGCAATAAAATCTATTTATAAATAACATAATATAAATCACATTTTACTTTAACAGTGTTTATTAAGTGTAACTTTCAATATAAAGCCTTAATATAAAGTTGACATTTAATAATACTTATTCACACAAATTACAGTAGTATAAACTGGAAAAACCGTTCAAAGTTACAGCAGAGATAAAAAAAATAAATAAATAATAAATTATTGCCACACATATACGTATATGTTAAAAATTATAAAATAGCGTCAAACTACGATTACAACATTCTTTTATCGAACAACTTATAATTTTAGCTAACACGTGGATCACGCGTTGCGAGAATATTCGGCAATTCTGGCTACCCTAATTATTCGCATCTTCCCTCGTGTGCATGACGTGGCTAACAATATCTAAAATACGCGTAAGCTATAAAAATGGTTGCATATGGCTCGAATGGTATCTCTCCATTATCCTCCTATACGTGGCGGGAAAGAAGCACCAGGTAAGAAGCGGACATTTCCACTTCTGGAGCGCGCCGGCGAGTTTTCTCCGAGCGAGGGAAGAAATCGGTATATATCGGTTCTCGCGTCAGAGAGTCGGTCGCGCGCGTGCTTTTACATCGCAGGGCGGTTCGATCATTGCCTTAATCGTCGCGCTTCTTCGGAATGAAATTACAGCGTCTCCGCTTGTTATAAGATTCCGGACTTTGATTTAAACGGAAATTGCTCAGAAATTGCGAAAGAGATATTAAACTTATAAAATGAAAAATCAACCAACTCTCTACATCGTATATAGGTTTCGAGAAAAATTTCAAGTATATACTCGATCGATTAAGGGACATTTATTAATTCAACGTCCTAAGTCACTGGCTCTGTATCTATAAAAAATCATCAGCGAGAAAGAATATCAGAATCTTCGCGTGATTGAATAGAGAATAAATTATTCTCTCTCCTAATATATCGAAGCTTTATTCATTATTACTTTAATTAGCTTAATAATTAGAATTATACTTATATTTTAATAATAATTAGAATTAGAATTTTAATGTTTATTGTGCATAACGATCCACTTTGCATTTGCAGACATCAAGCATACCGTTTAATGAGAGCGACTTTGGATTTCAAATAAGAGAGAATGGGAGGAAGACGTAGCCGAAGGAAACGAGTGGCAACAGGGACAGCATCCGATTGTACTGTCGTTCTTCAGGATCAATCGATGTAAAACAAATGTCAAAAACCATCCTATTAAAAGGAACCAAAGACGGAGGAAGGTGACAGCGGAAGAGAATAAGAGCAGTTCGCAGGTGATTTCGTGCATCCGCAACAGTGACCCCTGATCACTCTCTTGTAGAAAAAAAAAAATACGTCGCTCGCGTTGCTCGCGATAGACCTGGGATAGATCAGGAGAAGTGGATCGGAGGAGACGATCCGTGATCAAGGAGAAAAGAAGCGGAACCGAGTGAAAGAGAAGGAGAAGAAGTCGAGACAAGAGCGAGCTGCCGAGAGTAGGAAGAAGAGAAAGAAGAGCACAAGACAGAGACAAAGCTAAGTCTTTGAACGCAGACGAGAGAAGAGGAAGAAGAAGAGATTCTCTATCCAGAGCAGCTCGTAAGAGGGGATAGAAAAAGCTGCGGCGCGTGGTAGTGGTGGTGACGATGATGCTGATGCCGATGCGGTAGCGAACGCACCGTATCCAGAACTGTCGCGTGCTCCGTGGAATGGAACGGAAGCGCGACAGCCAGCGAGCTGACAATATTAAGCGGAACGCGACGACGATCTTAACGAAACGACGATAGCGAGACATAACGACGAAGCTACTAACTAACCGGCCGGCTCCTTCAGCCGGTGAGCGCGGGATGGGATGCTGCTGGTACGACGGGCACGTGTGAGTAGAGCCAGCCGAGTCGTGCGTCCCGCTGGTAGTATAGTGTTGGTGGTTTCACTCTCGGCTGCTGCCTCCACCGCCGCCGCCGCCGGATTGCCGCCGCCGCCGCCGCCGCGCCGGTTCGGTCTCTCTACGAGAGCGAACCGAGGAGCGTGCCTGAACGCCGGGGAAGAGAACCGCGGCACTCGTTCAGTAGTTTCTCGGACGCCGCACCGGCATCATCCGACCCTGCGAGATAACCCCGCGCGCGCGCGCGGTCGCGACCCCCCGGTGACAATTGCGACGCGTGGTCCGGCGGCCCGGTCATTCTCTTCTTTCCGAAGACTGAACGAAATCGATGCTAAACGATCGCGACAATTTTATTGTCTCTTTAAGGGCGCTCGTGTCAGACCACGTGATCGGTTTCGATTTTCAACCCCCTCGGTTAGGTTCCTGTGAGTTGGTGCAAGTTCGTGACAGGAGTGAGATGTCGATTCAGGAAGGTGGAGAGTTCACGTTCCTTCGGCGAATAGTGATAACTAATCGTGAACAAGTGTTAGCGGTGCGTTACGTGGGGATCTGTTAGCGATATTTTGCGAGAGAGGATTGTTTCGTGCGTGATTGCGACTTTGGAAAAAAAAAAAAAAAAAAACAGATGATCGGTGAGACAAATTGGCGGAAAGGACCCGGTTGAGAAAAAAAAAAGAAAAAGAAAAAGAAAGAGTTAAGAAACCCGTTAAGGCGAGGTAACGCGTGTCGGTTCTCGCCAATTGATAGCAACGTGGAGAGAGAAAAAGAGGGTCGAAAGTAACCGGTAACGTCAACCTGCATACCGCGACAAAACCGTTTAAAAGAGGATCGACCACACCGATCATCGTCCTCGAGGACCGATCGGATCGATACAACCACCAGGATCATTCGCAGTGCATGGAGTATCCTCGGACGAAGGAAGAAAAAAAATACACAATCGTAATAAACTCGCGAGATAGAATCTGTCGATCTGATGTCACTCCGCGATTCGTTGATTCCGTCGTTTCTCGTCTGCATCCGGATAGTCCGGCGATCAGCTGGATCACCAGTTAGAACTGTCACGTTACTAAAGCGCGATCGGCGAGAACCGCAATAATGCAAGAGTGTCGAAAACGCGACGAAGGCGCATGGACGGTCCGCGTCTTTCCGAGGCACCGTCTTCAGTGGACGGAAGCGACCGGAAATCGGCTGTGATGCCAGCTGGCAGCGCGCGCGGCCTTCATCGATACCGTTGCATTGACGATAACCAGGAAAGTGACAACGAGGAAAGTGACGACGATCTTGGAAGAAAACGACGGAGAAGAGCGAGAGGAGGGAAACTCGCGGAGAGAGATCGCGCGACAAAGATCGGCGGATAAATCCTACGGGAAACGAATACAACGCGACTAAGAAGGAGGAGAGCAAGGAAACGAGTGTCAGATGAGACCGTCATGCCCGCTGAGATCAACAGGGGCGGGCATTGGGTGCTGCACTGTGATTCCCGTGCCGATCGCCCGACTGCGACGCCGATTCACGTAACGATTTTCGCGAAATTGCCGAGGTTCGATAAGAACCGGGGACCGAGGAGCCAAGAGTCGAGAGGAGGAAGAGTCCTGAAAGATTGGCGACGAAAAATCGAAATTCAAGTGAAAGCACCCTCCGATTCATCCGCGAGGGTTCCGAAAATAGGTGACAAGGAGGACAGGATCCTAGGATCGGCAACGGATCGGAACTCATCAACGCAGCCGCCGCGTCGAAGACGAAGAGAGGACAGATCGGTCTGTTTCGCGTCCAGGAAATCCGAGGAAATCGAGGATGCCCGCGAACGGCTTCCGATCGCGTGGAACTCACAGGAGAGCGAGGAGAAAGAGCGAGTGGAATCGCGGCTACGCGACGACGAGACGGAACAGTCTTGTCTCGCGATAGCGGACTCGATCGCGAGGCGTCGAAGTCTCCAAGATCGATCCCAGACGAGGCGCGATAGCAGTAATCTCGACACATCCCGGACCACTTTCGATTATCCAGGAAGGACCAGGATAACGGAAGATCGTTCTCTTCTTCTCTCTAGTCACCGCTCGCGTACTCGCTTTTCGACGGAGCGATCCCTGAAGGACAATTTGCAGAAGGATGTCGAGAGATCTCTCGACGAGGAATTGGACAACCGCGATTCGAGACGACGCGTTGATGACGATGATGATGATGAAGGAGTCCGCTCGGTGAAGGAGCGGACCGGAAGGATCGGCCAGGACAGGAGGAGAATCGGAAACGGGCGAGTCCGCTCGTTCCTTCAACTGGTCCTCCTTCTCTTCCTCGTCGCCTTCGGGCAACGCGGACTCGGTTCGTCGAGTGTGATTAAGTTGAGTGCAAGACCGACCGCGAGTATTCTCGGGATCGGCGCGATTATCGGTGCAGTGAGTGCAGGATCCATCGACCTGGCCGGCGACGCGAGCACCCGAGCCGAAAGATCGGCCAATCTCTCGCACATCACCGGAGCCTCGCGAAAGATACAGATGTACATCAAGAATCGTCATCTACAAATCCTACCGGACGGCACGGTGAACGGCTCCAATGACGATACCTCCGATTACAGTGAGTACTTTCTCATGTTATATCACTCGACGACTGGTCGATCCAAAAAAGAATTTCCAAAACAAAATTTCGACTCGTAAAATTTAATATTTCCCAAGTTTAAGTTGCATAATATAAAGAGAATAATATAAAATTAATATGTTATTGAAAAAATGTATAATGATATCTGAGCAAATATTAAGCAAACTGAAAGAGAAAGAGAGGAGATTCATTATAATTAAAATTATCATAGAATTATTAGTTTTGAGAAGTTATTTTGATAATTCTCGTGCACGTTATATTCTCGTAAATTCGATTTTGAACGCTTAATATCATCGTATAAAACAAAGAAATATTTAGGCGATCAGCTGATCGCAGTTTGACATTTCATATTGTTAGATTTATGAAGCGAACATATTTTTGTCTATAAGAAAATATTATGTGTCATCGCTTTAAGCTTAATTTCAAGTTCTAAAAATTACTTTAGACAATCTATAAGTATTCATAATAAAATTCAAGATGTAATATAATATTGAAACAAATTATCATTGCCAGGATACTCAATTAATAATTAAAATAATTAATTTAAGAAGAAAATGTATTTTAATTTTATATAAAACTGAATTATTTTCTTAAGTAAATTATTTTATATAATTCAATAATTTAAAAACACGATTATTTTAATGATATTAATAAATAAACAATATATATATAATTATCAATTGCAATAATTTTAAAATATTTTAATGATGCATTATCTTATTATGCTTTCGTAAAGCAGTAATGGACGAAATACATGACAGTTTAAATTTTTCTTTTTATATCCATCCAAATCTTAATTCGATGCTTGTAATCAATTTTTCTAAAAAACACATTAGTTTTTTAATGGGTGTAAAATTTAAATCGAGTCTATCGATCGTTCAAAAGACTCGTGCCGTTTCTAATTAATGAATGTCTAATCAAACATTATCCTTGAAACGCAATAGGTTGCCTGCCTCTTCGATGCTAATTTTATACGATATATTCAGTGTTCATTTACGACATTTAATCAAAATTGAGAGATCCTTCGACATTCGAAGCATTCATTGTCAGTGTAAAAAAAATACCGACGAAACGAATAGTTCTACTATGCGATTAGATCGAGAAGACAGACGATCTAAGAATATCGTTCTCGTAACTAGACCGCACTGACCTTTACTAAAACTTTGATTGCTCGTTTAACTGCTAAGAAGTACCATCCTGTTTCCAATCTCGCGCATTTGTTTATTCATGTGTATGTACATATAAAGCGAAATTTGGGTTAACGAAGAGAATATATGCAACTAAAATCTACCTAAGTTTAACTTTGTTTAAAGTTCTGCTAATGAAACAACTTTAATAGAACTGTCGTCCTATCTAAAGTTTCTGCACGCTCTGTATATACTGATAATAAACGACACTGTCATATATACAACTCATTAAAAAAACAAATTATATTTCATGTATAGCAAATTAAAAATGAGTGAGTTGTATATACAGGAACTCTAATTATTGTATATATATATATTCAAATTTCAAAATAGAAATTGTGAAAAAAATCCGATAAAAACAATTTGCAGAAACTGATATCAAATATCTCGATTTTATCACCAATATCTGTCATTCTATATACAATATATATACTCGTACATATATACATATAATTATATAATATTTCGGTCATATAATAAAACCCATCAAAAACTGTTATTGAAAATTTGTAAAACTTATCAATTCCCTTATCGATCACTATAATAATAAAATATTGAAATTAGTTATCGGAATTCGTAGAAGAGATACACGTGCAAATATACATACTTTTTCTTAGAATGCCAAAGAGCATTGAACGCATATAAATACGACATCGTGACGCGCTTTCGTCCACCTTAATTATTCGCGCGAGCGCATGATCGGCAATCGTCATTTGCATAAATCACGTAACCGGTGGGGGTTCGACCGCTGTAAGCTATCTTAATAGGCATCCTCGCCGGTACTATTCTCGTCCGTCATTCGCCGGGAAAATCAATGAACCATCATCTGGTTCCGCCGCATCACGTCCACTGTTTACCGGCTAATTGCTTTCTTTGCGTAATGCGTGCGAGTACGTAATACGTGGGCCTAAAGTAGCCGAAAGATACGAGACGAGTTATCGGATCATCGATGCTTGGAAGTCGGCCAAAAACGCGTACGCGATTGCTTTAATCTCAACTACGGATAATTGCGATTAAAACATTCCGTGCGATCGCGACATCAGGCTTCGCTGCCACCCCGGTGGATCAATCATCGAGGAATTCAAACCGGTAGAATCTCGTTTCTAGATTCGTTCGTCTTCCTTACTGAGAGGGACTTCAGCTAGGAATGTCGATAGCATCCGCGATCGGATGGATGATGATCATCGACGCGCGGAATAAGCAAACCGGAGTAAGCGGACGATTTTCTCGTCTATGGATTCGTGTTTCTTTATTTTTTTAGTTTTTATTTTATTTTATTTTTTTTTTGTGATAACATTGACGATTATGCAATATGATAGAAATGATTTGAACAATTATCATCTGGTATTCTTGAATGATCCGGCGATTCTAACTTTTTGCTAATAATATAAAACGACAACGACCGCCAAATGTCAAAAAGACGAAAAAGGAGGATAACAGACGCGATAAATCTGTCGCTTAAATTTGATAATGATGAAAGCTTCAAAGAGATCCGATGCTTGAGATAAGGTTATCATCGAAAAAGACGGGGATAATTAAGCAAAGTCGGAAACACTTGTTGCAAGATCGTGACATTGGATAAACTTTTTGTTCCATTCACCAAATTTTGTGAATGACAACGAGAATAAAATCGCGATTCTGTAATGATGAACTTGTAATAAGTGCAGAGAATAAAATCTTAGCAAGGATGGGAAAAATGTTGTTTTCCCTTTAAATTATAATTATCTGGTGATTTTAATCGTCTTCCTAAGCACAAGAAAGAAATTTTAAAATTAGTTTAACCTTAACGAGACCTTATAAATGTCAGATCGCATCAGAAATTTAACTTTATAGGAGAAGTGCCTACTGTTAATGAGAACTGTAAACGAGTTTCTAATGACTAGCGAGGTAACTTTTTCACCGTCTGTTAATGGAAATTATAAATTTCTACAGTGTCATTAGGTAATTATACATTACATACCGCACTTGACGTGCATCTTTACGCAGGTTGCAACATAATATTATTTCTCCCCTCTTCTGCTAATTTTGTATTTCCGTGTCATAATTAAATAAACGAACACACAGTATTGCTTAAAAGTTCGTTATCCGCGAATATTCGAATCGTAAATATTATTTTGCGGGCAAATGACGTCATAGATTTGCATATGTTAGTTATAAACAAGAATCGCGTAACCGCGGTTTAGAACGTAATTATCTTGAATAATTCTCATTATCAATGAAGATGCGGAACTATAATGAAGATAATTCAGAATTACATATAGATATAGCGCAAAACAAGATTAATGACATCTTCTTTTGAATTCGACTTAACAGTATATGTAATAATTGTCAGGCACTTTTTAAACCGGATTAGTCGAATTGTATTAAGACTCTTAAGTGACAACAGCTTAAGAATGGAAATCGAAGAATGAATTAATATTTCAATATTGCATTGAAGGCTTATTTACGTAAATATGATGTCTATTCTTTCTTGAAGTTTGTTAGAAATTTATATTAGATATAGATATTAATCATCAATTTTGTACAAAGTCTCAAGAGAGGGGCCTCCAAAGTAAGTTGAATTTTCTAACTTCTCATTAGAAATTTACTACGCTGACTATCGCGGCTCTCCTTTTGTAATCCTCGCCGACGTAACGCGGGTGGTCAAGCTAAGGCCGTCGGCTAGACAGGGCCTGAGAAGCCGTGTAAGAGCAAAAGGTGCGTGGCGAAACTATTAATAAGGGAGCACGAATGCTGATGGGACGCGGGTTGCACGTACGAAAGGGGTTCACTTAAAATGTATTCGACGTTTCGGTCCTAATTCCTTTTCACGAGGCGTCAATTACCACCGAGTCATATAAATCGCGATATTAATTTCAGATTTAATAAAATAATATATATGAATAACAAATGAAATGATTGAACATTTTTTAAGAAGACTTCTAACGCAGTAATCTGTACATGTGATTATGCATAAATCCAATAACCTAAGATAGAACATTTCTTTCCAAGGATGATAGAACATAATCGGAACATCAAGTAAAAGCTTGTCCGCAAACCGGTGAAAAATTGAGGTTCCTCATCGACGATTTTTATTCTCGCCGTGGCACGCGTGTTTATCCGCGTCATTAGTGGCGCGCTGAAGGATAACGATAATAAATGATTCTCCTAAGAAGTCGCGATGAACCCGATGATTAACGGATGAGCCGGCACCTACCGCTAAATCAATTTCAGTCAATCGATTCCATCGAATGCGTATTCCTCTCGTATGCAAATCTTTTCAACGATAAATCGATACTCCAGACGATCCCATAATGAGATTAAATTGAGGAAGATATCTCTCTTAAAATTATCGCTTATCGATGTTGCTCAAATGTATTTCTCACGATGTCGTTTAAAAAAAAACTGCGCGTTTTATACACAAACATTTTTAAGATATTCAAGGATAGTCGAATCATAAAATATTGCGTAAATGGAAAATTAATAGTGTGTTAAAACTGAGTCTGCAAAATTCTATTTTAATAGGGAAAAGGAAAATGTTACAATTTCTGATCCTTATGTTTTATCTCAATAAATTTTATGTCTCGTCTACTGAATAATTTGATTGCGTTTAGTTTAATTCCGTTGATTTTATTTTCATTTTTAATTTTATTTTTCATAATTTTTCAATGATGAACGTGAAACTTTATTTGAACTTGATTTGTAACTCTAACTTTACACTTAATTCACACTTAGCCAGTAAGGCATGGCTGAAAGAATAAATAATAAATAAATAAATAAATAACGTCTCGTCTACCGGAATAGCAATTGTAACATTATAAAGATCAATGCCTCGAAGAAAAAAGAAAACTGCCTCGTCCGCGCAAGAGCGACCCGATTCGGTATCACGACCGGGAACGGCTGTGTAGTTTTTTTTCCCAACCGGGGACTTTTCGTTCAGGTTCAAGTCCGCTGGTCGTCGGTCCAAGAAAGGGAGACTGCGATCTCTTCGCGTGTCTCCCGCACTTCCTTGTTACGGTCATAAACCGCAAACACAGGCCACCCGATTCGAGACGTCGAACGTAATTATAACCGACGACGCGGTCGCGTGCAATTAATACGCGATAAATTTCATCGCCACGTCGTCGTTCTCGTTCTGTTCCGCAAAACGAGAGAAGAGAGGCGAATAACACGAAATTACAAACTAAAACCTTCATCACGCTGCGTCGAATATGCATTTCGCTAAGTCGCGAAAAATTAATGTCCCGCCTCTTTCCAACTCGGAAGAATGTGCTTTCGGCACAGAAGCAGATGATCTCTTTAAACGTATTTTTTCTTATACAGTTGCAGCAAACGTTAATGAGGTTCAAACGGAATTTTTTCGCTATAAATGTTACAAGAATATAAAATTATATATATAATTAGCGAATCTAATTTCTTGCAGAACTTTTTCGCGCGCGATTTCAAACTTAATTGGATATTTTACTATAAATTAAATTAATAAATTATTTCGTTGAAAAAAATACAATGTCGCTATAATTATTTTATATTTAATATATATGTATAATAGAGTTTGTAATATGTGTTAGATATATAATTTATAAATTGCAAATGGATAAATTTTTCGTAAGGACAAAATTAATGAGAGAGATTCTCATTTACGATATTATATCGATATTATATTGCTATTTTTACGATTGATATTATTATTGATAAGAAAGAGCATATCGTTGTACATTTTATTACCTCAATTAAATAAATATAAATATAGATATAATGAAATGAAGCTGCTACATGATGTTAAAGGCAACATTAGGCATAATCATTGCAGCGTTGAAATTAATCCGTTTACAAAAAATTACTGAATATCCAAAGTGGCACCGAAACGTTTATTAATTTTTAAATCGAAAAAAAAAAAATAATAGAATTATTCGAGAGGGTACTTTATTCGCGTTCGGCTCTTATTAGTCTTTTTAGCCTCATTAAATGAAATAAAATTGACATTTTTACAAAGAGACGACGAGAAAATGTGAGAGAACGAAAATCGAGCGTAAGAACGCGATTATACAGATTTGAGACCGGCGAAGAAAGAGAGATAAACTACGGAACCCCTGCAGCTGCTCGTAGCACTTAGCTCCCAATGGCACACGTAGCATGCTGCGCGGTTGATTAGCCCGGTGCTTTTAATTGAAATATCCCGGACGTAGGTAACTCAAACGGAACGTTGAAGAAATGCCGACGCAGCCGTTTAATCGATCACGCGCTGTTACACTCTTGTAAGCGGATATAATTTCTCGATCCCTCTTTCTTTCGAGGGCGCGAAAGGGACGATCCGCGAGACGCATAAAATTACAACGATGACATTTCTCAACGTATTCATTAATATATTCATTCGCTCGTCTTCCTCCCGAGAGAATGTAAAATTCCGAATATCGCGCAAGTTGCGGCACGAGATAAAGTATGTGTGCATAATAAAGATATTCGCCAGTCTATATATTTGACTTCTTATCTCGAACTGATATGACTATCGAGTGCGAGATGAGATTGCCGTGAAATTGCTGTTAAGTAATTTGATGTATATATACTTGTATATTGTATACGAATAAATGCCACCGCGCGAAGCTCGGAGAGAACAGGTAGAATATTAAAATATAATCAATCAATATAATGATTAAGGTAATATAAATAATTTTATATAAAAATAATAAATATTTTTATATAAAATAATATAATAAATAGAGTATATTAAAATATGATATAACACATATACGATTAACAGAAGCCGCGACGACTCGCGAAAATTCGCGATCATACACAATCTAGATACTCGCGTTCTGCTAGGTATCTTCCCCGGATTATCGTATGTAATAATTACCGTGTAATTACGCTACATTTGATTTATCGCTAAACGCATGCTCACGATACGTATTACAGGTGGGAACGATGGGACGCCAGGGTTCTGCTACGTTATCAGCTGTTACGCCCGAGTAACTGAAGGTTCTGCACATGAGAGTGAGATATCTCGCTCCTGCGACGAGAGACCGAGCTATCTCTTGATTAACGGTAAATTCGCGATTATATCCGCGACGCAAACTCGTGCCGGAAGGCGCCGGATTTATCTCGACGCGGCCAATTAGTGTAAGAAATACGATCGGCCGATTAGATGCCGAAATGAAATGCTCGACGGAATTCTACACGTGTATACAATTAGCGAACGCGCTAATCGCTGCTTCAACATATCAGGAGAACGCGAGGTCTTCTGACGTGCGAGTGACATTAAAATTGTATCAAACGCTCGAGTAATCAACAGCTCGTAATTATACGATCGTCCGCTCATCACTCGAAGTGTAAAATAATAATCTTCTCTCCTATCGACATTTTCAGTTTTTTGTATGAAAATAATCATCATTAATTATTCCGTATCGTTTGGACTATGCAAATTAGCATATAAGATCTTTATGTCGAATTGTATAATAAGTCTGTCGATGATTCCGAGTGTAACTTTTTCATCTGTCATTGATTGTTGCGAAAAAATGACTGGAAATCAATAAAAGTATAATCTCCTGCTCTACGTTTTTATAATAAATTCTAAAACGATTTATTAAACATAAAGAACTCATTCATATGATGAATTAAATTATAATAATTGGTAATAAAATTAAAGTAAATAAAAATAATTTTTATAATAATTTCTTATTCAGAGTGTATCGAAAAATATTATTTGTTTTTCTTAAATTTTCTTATATTTTTCTTCATTTTTTAATTTTAATATATATAATATATTAAAACTGTAAATATTAAAATAAATATTATTTATTTGAAAACTATGTGAAATTAATCAGAAAATACAGAAATAGTCGTATCGAAAATTAGAAAATCGAATATCTGTCAGGGTTAATACACGAAAGAATCAATTATGATTCAGATCGAGACCACCTTGTCCTTTGAAGCGCCTGGAAATCATTATCGGCGACGATTTAGAAAGAGAAAAGACGCATAGGAGAGCGATTACCTATCATTCATGCGACGAAATCGTCATTAATCCCATAATCGATACCGTGTCACACTAAATGGATCCTCATTACGATTTAACGAGTGGATCGGTATACACAAACGCACTATCGCGTTAAAAATATATAGAGAGTGTGCGTGCACCAAACGTGCATCCAAACCCGTCTTAATGGCCCTGATTGATTTTCGTCGTGCGCCCGAGATGGTGGTCGGATGCATTAGTTTCGACATATTGTGCCCTCCTTCACGTCCAATTTCGTGATAGGTACTCGCGCACGGAGGACCGAGACGCGTGTCAGATGGAACCTTAGAAAGTCCCATAGGGTGAGAACCGAGCTGTGTATACTTGAGATTTTGTCCGTCCGACAGACGCCTTTTGTCGGTTCCCATTGTGTCGAAGAAAATCACCGAGCGAACGAATGTCGAGACGATGATAAGTATAGGTGTGTACAATGTGTTTTTTCCTTCATTTTTCACGGGAACAAAAATCTCTCGCCGCGAAAAAGATCGAACAGACGAGCAAAAAATTCAGATCTTTCTCAGAGCAAATTAATTGAACGAATAAATAAATTATTGAGAAGATAAATTAGATGTTACATTTTTTTTATATAAAAATTAAATGTTTAAATTAAATTCTCGCGAATGAAAAAAAAATTAATTGAAATAATGAATCAATAAATACAACCGAAAAAATTGTATTCTTAGCGCCAAGAAGATCCTCTTAATTTAAAAAATTTCTCTAAATTTTAGTATATATTTTTCTAAAAATAAGAATAAATTAAGAATATCATCTTAAATTAAGAGGATCCTCTTGGCGCTATTTTTCGATGAATAATTGAGAAAGAAACATCGTTGATGAACGTACAGTAAGATAAAGCAAGATTCTATAATTTCCGACAAAAGTGAACTTTGCAAGGGCCACTTAGTGGCGATTTTTTCTCGAGTGTGGCAAACGATTATCACAATTGATACTTACGGCATTTATAAAAGGCATTAAATCACACCTATCGGAAGCACCATTACAGTTCATTACTCTGGCCGATTGATACTTCGAGTATAATCATAACGCCCCTCATCGCGCGAGGAGAAGCCCGGGAAGTTTCATTTATTATTTCACCGTATCCTCTCTCCAATCTCCACCTTTTATCTGCCTCCTTCTATCGCGTAAGAAAGAGCACTGCGCGCGAATACATTGTACGTACTCTATATCGAAATTACACCGTGCACGTACGATTAAAAACAATTTGTCTATCATCTGACGGGGTGAATTTCGAGAGAAAGAAAGAGAGAGAGAAGTTTCGCATCCGCCACACGGTATATTATAAAGCACGTCCCGTTTTGTTGCGCGCGCCAAGGAAAACTCGTAAACGCGGAAATTCCCCGATTCTATAGCGAGAAAGAGAGAGCTAGTTCGTTCACGATTACCTTCCCATGCGATCGGTGAGCCCTTTGATCGCGCCCCGCAACTGTCATCGTTTTTCTACGCTGCCGCAAGAAACTAACGATCCCGCTAATTACTGACCGACAAACGTGAGTATATACATATATACGCCACGGGAGTAATAGCCTCGCAGCTCCTTCAATATTACGTCTAGCTAAAAACGTACGCGCTAAAAAAAATCACTGGCTTCCTAAGCACTGAAGAAAAAAGTTTGTTAAATTAACAAATATTTAATTCAACACGTTCAAATAAATCATTTATTTGAAAGAAATAATAATAATATTGAACTAAATATTTGTTAATTTAATAAATTTACATCTTACTAACATTCAAAATAGAATTATATTTATAATTTTATATACCGCATCTCTCGTAATATGTATACATATAATCTGATATACATATATTTGTATTTCGAATAAAAAAATAATCAGTATTATATTAATAATTTTTTCCATTTTTAAATTCGATCATTTATTTATTATATTAAAATTAGAATACCTTTCAAATATTTTTCACTATTATTCATTAGATTTTATTAGAATGATTAGATTATGTAGAATGTATTTTAAAACTTCCTTGATGGATGACCACATAACTTTAATAAATAAATAAATAATAATAAATAATAAATAAAATAAATATCTAAATAATTTATAATAAATAAATAAATATTAAAAATTTGCGAAAAAAATATCTCTTATATAATACAATTATCCATCGATTCGAATTTCTTATTTCCAAATTGAAAAAAATTCCCAGATCTGCATTTCTTATTTCTTAGCACTACTGTCATTATCGTCTCATTACTACGATATTATTGGATCCATCAGCAGCTTCCCCGAGTATTAGATTCGTACATGATTATCGCAAGTTAGTGGTTGTTGTTTCGTGCGATCGTGATTTATCGACGGTCTTGCTCCGGAAACTGTACCTTTCATCTTCTCCATAATGATATAATTCCCTCACGAGGCCTGTGGCAAAGCGAGAGATTCTTTTCTCCGTTCGATATCGGCAACATCTATCGATAAGTGAAGATTGCGCCTGATCTTATCTCGCCAACGTCTAGTTGCAGCGTCTAGTTTATACGAGCGAAATTTTTCGTCCAATAGATAAAGACGCATCGCGGATAAATCGACGTCGATTATTATTCGCGAGGCCGCTGACAGCCTTGCATTAAACGTCGATGAACAACTCATCCCGAACAACTTGGTTCACACAGCGTTAAAAATGCATGTGAAGATGAACGCGAACCATTCTCTTGCGACTTCAATTTATCGCAGCAACATACATCTTTGAATAGATGTATAAATATTTTTTTTTCGAAATTGAAGTGAGAGAGAGATAAAATACTCCAACGAGTCTATGTAAAAGAATAAGTTTCCAAAAAATATCTTTACGAGCAAGTATTTCGATAAAATCTTGTCTTATGAAGTATGTTTATACAATATAAAGAATTAAGTATGATATAATAAAATAAATGGCTAAACTCGCGAATAAAAAACTCCAAAATAATTTTAGGCATATTATTAATTAAAATTAAACGTTCCGGTGGAACTAAATTAAATTTTAAATTAATAAATAATACCAAAAATTATTTAGGAATTTTTTTATTTGTGTCTTTATCTCGCATTTGGTTCTTATTAGCCTTTTTCATTATCTACGTTGATATATTCTGAGCCTTGTTATGTTTTTATTGCTTTAAAAAATTAAAATCTAATATTTTCTGAATGAAGATAAAAATTGATCGTTAAGAACTTGATTCTAAAAAAATGTTTCTTAAAACACGGTACTTTTATCGATTCGATATATCATCAGTATAGTAGGAAGCAAGGAAACCACTTACGGAATTGTCGTAGAAACTGTGGCGGATTATAAAATAGATAACACAACGATACTCGTATTTGCTTTAAACTGGAGATACCCAGTGGTTCTCAAATTCTTTAGATTAAAAAGTTCCAACCAAAAAGCTTATTTTCAACTATAAATATTTATATTTATTGTCATCTCCATCCGATGATTTCGTATTTCTAAAAGTGTCGCTATATAAAATATAAAATATTCTAGTTTGCTTCTTAAACTTCTAGTTAAATTATAAATTTACATTTTTTTAGAATAATATTAGCTATACATAAATAATAGCTTTAAAAATCCCATTAAATTTCCAAAAATTCTATAAAAGTCGAACTTGCTTGATAGCCAAAGACAATTAGACAATTAGAACTTTATCATTTGGGAACCATTGCGTTTAACTATCGTGACTGCGATACGTGGACATACGCATTTATGCGTAAGAGCATCTTGACAGTTCATTTTATTATCATTGCCAGCGTTTCGTTCACTTTTTGACCACTCTAATCCGATAGCTGATTATATTATAGCATAAATAGTGTACCGTACATAGACTTTTCCACAGTATTGTCAATATCATAATTGATTTTTACAAATCATAATCTGAAAATTTACTTTAAAAACTAGTTTAATATTTTGTATATGCTCGTTAATGTATACTTATAATAAGAATTATAATGACTATTATGCGCCAATTAAAAGGCATAAATCTGTAAAAAGAAGAAAAAACGTTTCTGAGGTGAGATGGAAAATTTATCTCGTTCCAAAGTACAATAATAAGATAAATAAATATTTGTCGAATATTAATTATAATAACACGATGTAATGGTCAAATCTGGCTTTTTATTTTACTTTTCTTTGCTTTTTTAATGTCTGAATATATAGAGAACGTATTAATTTATTTGCGATATGATCTTGATATCTTTCGGAAGTGCACAAAGTGTAGTAAAATAGATTTAAAAGAAGAACGGGAAGAGAGAAAGAAATTAATGATTTTCCAGTAAACGCTCGACACAATAAAGTGTATGTAAATGTATATAATACGTACCTTCCGCGATATAAAGACCACATTAATCGTAGATAATCATATTCTCTCCCGCGGCTCTCCCGTCTTCTATTTTACTACGAGCGGAATTCACGCGGATCGTAATTGCGCAAATGGCGCAAATAGAGAAACGGCGGAAACCGCGTAAAATTTGCGACGCACTGTAAAGCAATTTCATTAATACCCGTGAATAAGCCGACACCTATATAACGCCTCGGTGACTCTATATTTTACAGCTTTTTTTCTCTCTCTTTCTCGCTCCCTCTTTTCTATTTCTCCCTCTTTCGCTTACTCGACAAGATTAATGATCGACTCTTGACTTCTTAACGTTTCTCTCGCCGCGAATCATCATTAATTAATTATTATTAATTAATATCTCTCATTAATAATTCTTGCATCGATGATACGTACTTTGCGTAATATATCGATAGTCCATCATTAACACAATAGTGCTTTTGCCCTATTTCTGATTGCTAATTAATTAATCGATAATCCGTTGGAAATTTATTTAAACGTTAAATTCTCTTAGCTCGTATTTCATTGATTCCTTCCTCTTTTTTTGCACACTCGTACGTGCGTGCGTGCGTGCGTGCGTGCGTGCGAGATATCTCAACCGAATCGTTATCGTTTGCGAAATAAATCAAACGCCTCTCGTATACTGATTCAATCGCGTAAGCCACGTTATTTTTGTTCCTCCTTTTCTTTTGATCTTCCCCCTCAAAATGTACATTCTTCCATTAATAATATTTACTTGTTATATAATTAAATAATTTAAACATATTTAATCTTATTTTTATTCATTATTTAAATTTATTAAATAGCTTTTAATCTATAATTAGTTACTGAAATTCACGTGTAGAATATATTTTAATTAAATCTTATTTTTCAAGATGCTTCTTCTCTTTATCTTTATTCGTTTGTCTTATTCTTACAAGGATATACCACTGAAATTTATGATTAACATACATCGCATTGTTGTTGCTCCTCCTTCAGTCCCCAGATTTACAAAAGAGACTCTAATTTACGAGACGACCCTCGCACATCACCTTTTTATTTTGGCTTATACGTATATACTTTCGAGCATCTGTTTATTGCTCGCGCGTTTCATTGTTTAGACTCTTCCTTCTTACTTCATTTTCCTCCTCGCGTATCCACGGACTTTAACTTTGACTGTACAAAAATAGTAGCACTCTAGTAAACGATCGCGCGCATGTTAGAAAGGTCTAGCTTCTGTTTATTTCAATAGAGAAGTCGGAATTAATTAATGACACCCGTATTCTACGTGTACGTTGTTCTTTCAAACATTGTGTTTATTTTGCAATTTTGATGGATTGTAAAGTGAATATAACGCAATAAAATAAAGCGATTGAAAACAAAATTTGCGAATTGTTAAATATGCCACTGCCCTATAAATATAAAGATAACGAAACGGTGATGGATGTATAATAAATTGTTAATCGAGAAATATTCTGAAGTTAAAATTTGCTATTTTTCTTCTATTGGCTTAACTCCATATGACAACAGAGACATCGAATTTTATTACGTATCTACGTATCTCTTGTATTTTTGGTGTACACATGTATATGTATACATCCTTACTTTTGGCGAGGAATATATGTCAATGACCGGCCTAGTTAGAACGAAAACTACTTAATCTCTGTGAGACTTTCTGTATTTTACATTGTTGCAAAATGTTTTAATGTAATATATATATATACATATATCTGTATAATCTTACTTACAATTAAAGAAATAAAATAAGTTATTTTATTAACAAGAAATAGCAAAAATAAATAAATATATATATATATCCATTTCATATTTGATTTTATAAATGAACAAGGAAATTACAATGTAATCTTTCTCTTGAAGTTGAAGAATTCGTCATTATGATATAGATTAGGTATCTGTTGTGTAAAGAAACTTTGAACTTCGAATTCGCATACAGATAGACTGACACAATGTTCTAAATTTATATAATCGTACTTCTACAGATTGTTAGCAAGCTATAATTATAATAAATAGAAATATTGATGTGTAATTAATTCAGGACAGAGAATATATTTTATATAAAATTATATATTTTTTTCATATGTGATTTTTATAATTATTTTGTATATGTGAACTGTTCTTCTAATTGAAATAATTTACTTATGTTTATCCTATATCAACAACTCATTTACTGCATAAATATGCATATATTAACTATCTTTTTATATTTATCGATATGTTTTTCGAATAATTCTCATCTAACTGCTTCTACATCTCCGAAGGAGAACGATCTCATCATAAATTCGTCTTAGAGTCATATAGAAAAAATGTTTTGAATTTTTCTCGGATCATTGAAGAAGCTCAAATCTCGAAAAATCCTTGTTGCGATTGAAAGACGGATTTAATGTGGCGGGTCATTGCACTTATATCAAATTGAATTTGACTTTTGACTTTCCCGTCAAAGAAACATAAATTTCGAAAAAAAATCTCACTCGTTATTCGAATATTTAATTAAGCGACTTGTTTACTTTATCATTAATCACAAATCAATATGGGGCGATTGATTTACGATTCTATCCTGTAAGAACTTTGTAAAACGAGTTTAACTTTCTCGCAATGTGCTTCGTTATACTTGTATTTTTTTGCAATTCTTAAAAAGTAAAGTGGATATAGTCCAGTATTTTCATTAAGGTTTCTATTAAATATAATAAATATCTTATCAAAATCCCGTTAATCTAGAATAATTTTTTATCCGAATAGAACGTTTCATTATTTCTATATAGTCATAATTAAAAATTAAAGAATCCAAAAACAATAATATTTTATTATATAATATATATTGTAATATTTTAATTATTTATTTTTAACTCTCTATTAAATAATTCTTAACTCTCTGTTAAATAAAAAATTGCCAAAATCATGCGACGCTGTGCATCATTAAAGCGCGTGATATCTTATATTCGCAATGCACTATTATCATGACAATACACATTTAAAATACGAAATGCGCGTAACAAAGCCCTCGCAATAGACTCGCAAAACTCATTCTGCCGCGGTTCTCTTATCGTCAATGTCGTAAACGTGTAGTCGCGCTAATGTAATGAGAGATTATCGCGAGTACATACCAGAGAAGAGACGTTCGTCACTGTTATCTCTCGGCACGTGGGCGCCGAAGGCACGTGATGAGAACCTCGCATATTATCTCGCATCGTTTTGTCTCTTTCTCTGTCTTTCTCTCGCTTCTAGTCGCGCGCGCTCAACTTTATCGCGTTAACCTGCCTATTGTTTGCTATTGTTAGCGGCTCGTTTATTTTAAAGTTACTCCAGAATAACTGGGTCGGCCGATACTCTCCAGACGAGTCGAGTATTCGAAAAAAATCAGATTGTATATAGGCGCAAGAAAAAATCCTAAGGAATTCTAAGGAAATTTCTTATGAAAAAAAATATTATGTGACATAAAATTACAAAATTGTCAATGTAAAAATTGTTATATTAATTCTGAAAATTTCATACCTTATCTTAATCAAATTTTTTAAACAAAATAAAAATGTTTGAACAAAAATAATTTCTACACTCGCGTGTTAACGAGAATAACGAGTATTAAAATTTTCCTTACACAAAGTTATAAAATTTGTAACAAAAATTACATGAAATCTTCATGTATGACGCGTTCTTATTAAAATAATCCGACATATAATCATGGTGTCATGTGTCGATTGAACAGCCGTTTAATTCGCGCAGAAATATTTCCGGGGGCGATTATAGCAAAACAATCGAGACGAAGCTCGAATTTCCGGCGCGACAGTCTGACCGACCGATATACATATATCACTTGGCCGGGTCGTTTATCTTTCGCTACTAGACACATGTCGAGTTGGACACATGTGGATTCGACATCGCGTAAACGCGAATCCCGCGTTATGCAAAATTGCGCGCGCGTAACGTCGTTTAAGAGAGATTCCTGTTCGCTCTTAGTTAGTCTCTTCCTCTTCCTGGGTATGCAGGGTATGCCGATACAGACATTTCGCGACTCTCGCGACGCAAACGTGTTCATTAAATGAGCTTGCTGCGGAACGCGCGCGTTAATTACGCGATGTCACCCGACCGCGAAATTATGATGTTTCTCGATATAATTGAAGACTCGACACAAAAAGAACCCTAAGTGTCGTGATATATTCGCGGAAATTTATTTTTCTCCCTGAAAAAAAGGTTTACGTACCGAGACTAATAACCGCGTGCAAGAGACCGCGCAGGAATTATTTGTGACAAATAAATTTTAAAAATTAATTATAAAAAAATATAGAAAACATTTTCTCCGCATATACTTTTTTAAAATAAATATTAATCATATTATTTACAAAGGGACGCGTATTTCTTTATATTTCTACTTCTTTTATTAATAGCCTTCTCTCTATGATAAGCCTTTATCGAATCTATCCTTTCAATTTTATGAGACGGTTCTCGTTACTCAGCTACAATATGCAATCAAATATAAAAATCGTATGTCTTTCCTTAGAGTTTTCTTTGGAACACTTAAGCTTCTTACGAGTTCTATATAAAACACCGAGCCGTTACTCAACGAATTACATCCATCTCGTTTCTCTCTCGAAACGAGTTCCAAGTTCAGAAACCTTCATGCTTCGTTTCGAGAGACTTATAGTGATCGAAAACGACAGGAAAATCAAGGTTCGATTGAACTAAAGTCGTGCGTTTTGAAACAAGTTAGAGAGAAATAATTTCCAGGCCTCTGTCTATTCTTATAAAAAAAAAAATTTTGACGACGACACGACAATCGTCGATAAAATTCTCGAAATTTGCCGAGTCAAGTTTGCAACATTTCTTATCACCGGTCGTAGATCATGAGTTGTTTCGCGAGACACCGCGAAGTGACATGCAAACATTGCGTTTCCAGGGGATCCTTTTTTTTCCCGGAATCTTTTTTGGATCTGCTCGTCACTCGACGTCGAGACCCTCTCGCACCCTCGTAATCTTTATACCGTGTAATCCGGTGAAGAAATTACTTAACGACCTCTCGGCTTCCTGGGCGAGCGCGCCGTATTCTACCTTCGTGTCTTCTAGAGGCGCACGTGTCTGCTTTCGCGGTTTTTACGACCTGACAGGTGGCCCGCCTCTCCTCCGCATAATCTCATCTCCGCTTAACTTAAGGCCCGAGAGAAACCGCGAGAAACCTGCGGTTTACTCGAAAGTACGTGTCGTCTCGAGAATGTAATCGATAGCCATTTATAGTCGACACCGATATCCACGAACAATAGGAAAATTGCTGGTACTTTAAGTCTATTTCGTGTATGCAGAAAATAAATGGTCCCCCAGAAGTTTTATACATTTAAAGGGATAGTATTCCAAACATGGATTTCTGAATTACTGATGTGTGTTTAAAAAAAAGTTTATACTTCAATTTCTTTCTTACAATCTTATTTCTAACATTCAATCTGCATCCAGCTTAAAAAAATTGTGACACTTTATCTTGCAACATATACGCAGAAAAATGTGACATTCTTGTATCTTTCTATCTTCGTTCTGGCATGAGCTCTCTGCCAATCTACCGCATATCTTTCTCGCGTTCTCTATTTTCGTTTATTTATATCGTTCAATTGCACAGAATATACTGACAGGAAGAATTTACGTGATATGCTCGATAAACAACTTCGAGGCGGAATAATCGACACGAGATCTTCACATTTTTGCTGTTCTGTCATGTCCGCGGGCGCCGATAATTTATATGCGTCTCGCGAGACGTTTCGCGTTTGCTACTGTCTGATATAATTACCCTGACAGTATCGGTTGTAACATTAATCTTAAGGGTATATAATATTCCCATCTTCCGTATAATGTACCAATTTCCGCGATATCTTCTATTAAAAGAGAGATAAAGATTTTTCCTTTTTTTATATCCAGATTTGAATTGTTTTAGAAAAATATTGATTTAGAACACATTATTTTAAATTTTTAAAAATGTCACTTAATTGTGTTATAAATTATATGTCGCAATGCAAACTTTTTATATTTTTTCAGATTTTCTTATGCGATACAAAAATATTCTATTGTTAATGAAAATAACTAAAGAATTAGAAGAATTATAAAATTATATTTTTAATTATATTATGTAAAAATATGTAATATAATATATATTCAATAAAATTAACAAATTTAAACATTCTTGCATCTGCAATTTGCAGATACAAAGACTATCAAAATTACGTTGCTTAATTATAGGATGAATGTCTTATTATGAAAGATTATAAAATTAAATATAAAATTTCTTGAGAAAAAAAACACTATTAATCAAATTTCTATTCGATTAAAACTCGAGCAAAAGGTCTGAATTGTTCGCGATATAATATAAATCTCTACTCCGGATAACACTTAATTCATCAAGGATAAAATTAATAGATGTCTCGCTAAACCGGTAAACAAAAAAATACCCCGGAAGGAAGAAGAAGAAACGGTGTGTTTCACGACTTATCATCTTCTTCAATTACGTCGACGACGGCAACCCCCGTCGCTTTTAAGCCTTTCCCTTCTTCTCTCCGTCCCATTGCTGAGTCACATCACTCTTTTTTTTTTAATTCTCCCTCTCGAAAAGCCCCAGTGATCCTCACAATTTGAGAGACTCGTAGTGCATTATGTATCTCCGGATCTGTCGTCGGGAAGCAAAGAGAAGGAGAGTCTCTGGACGGTCATTTTTCAATATTACCGCGATAGATCATCCGGCAATAAAGGGGATAACGCAGAAGATACCAGCAGTGAATCCCGCGGTCTGATTAGGAGCGCCGAAGGTTTATCGACTCCCGAAGAGAAAAGAGAGGCAGAAGGAAAGGATAGAAGGATGATGATGCATGTCGCACGCTACGAACGTCTCGTACCCTTCGTTTGCTCAAAGAAATACCGCCCACATCGAGAGAGTCCACTCCCTTCGAGTCTCATTGATCCTTCTTCCTCGGCGGTGCCTCGTATCTACTTTATGCGTCCTCGACCTGCGCGTTTGTATGGAAAGTCATCTTCCCTTTTTTTTTCTCTCTACTTATTGGTCGCGGGATTTTATCAATAAAATAGTCAACGACACTATCTCATCTCTTTCCCTCCGAAAGTCGCTTTTAACAATAGCTCGCGCGGCGATTAGAGAGTCCATTATAAATTTTATTCAAGTAAATCTCGTTTTTTAGAGAGGATAAACTCCTTTAGGGAAAATTAAAAATGGAGATATATTTCTCTGACATTTTATATAAATAATTTCAGGTATAAATCGATCCAATTATGAATACATAATAAGAAATTATTAACATAATTTATTTTTTGTACTTTTGTCATTTTATGCGACGAAGTCAAAACTTCAAATGTTAGAACTACAATATTTAAAAAATTCCGTCGTTTTAATTTAAAAAGGAGCGCAATCAATTGATAATTTAATTACATAGATTCAACATCTTTAAATATTCTCAAAACTAAATTTTATCTATAATTAATCTGACTTTTCAAATTCATTTTGAAGACGAGTTGGCGCAGTTTATTCTCGTGCCGCTAATGGCACTTTTAGCGATATTACTTGCGCACTTCTCCTCTCGAGGCAGTCGAATCAATTATCGCGTAAACGACATGGCGGATCCTTTATTCGCCCACAATCCGCACCTTCAACTCGCCACCAGCTGGACTCTCTCGACTCGCCGAGATAGCCGCAAAGAACAGAGAATTCGCGTACATCTCACGGGACGCCCTTTTCTTCCTTCCGTCGCGGATAATTAGTGTTACAGCTCCTAAGCGCGGCCGTGACGTTAATATAGCAGCGCGGAATGTGACGAAAAAAGCCCTTACAAGTGTCCTAGAATCGATGCAGCGCGATTTTATTTCTCGAAAAATGTCGAATCGATTTTCATTCATGCTTGTTCGAGTTTTTTATATTCCGAATTTCTGCCCGAAAATATATTATCAAATAGATTTTGATCAGGATTGGGTAAGATAATGAATTTTTTGAACTAAGTTAAGTTAGTTGCTTATAAAATTAATTTAGTTAAGTTAAATCGAAAATTAATTTTTAAAAATATTATTTATATTAAATTAGAATTTTGTTTGTTAATTCTTTTAAAATATATAATAATTAATAGCAAAGAAAGTTTGATTTTTATATAGAAATATATTTTTTGGTAATTATAAAAAAATTAATAAGTTTAAGGTCAAAAATAACTAGTTAAAGTTAAAACTTTTTAACTTTTTTTTTCACTTTTAACTAATTAACTATAGTTATTACCCAACCCTGATTTTGATTGAGTTCGAATATTTTTATTTTCTACTTATGTGTATGCTTGTGTGAATCTCACGGATCATTCTTGCTCAGGAGATATCAGTTTTTCGAGTTTCATAAGCAAAATTAAAAATACTATATACCATAGGTTTTAGACACCTTTATTTTAGCTATGCTAACCAATTCAAAATTCTAACATGACTGACTTGTGATTTTGCGTCTATTATATTAATATAGAAAGACCTAAAATTTATTTAATATTTTGTCTCCGTGCCATTTTCGCAGAACAAATAAAAAGTAAAAAAATAAGGGCGAACGGCAATTCGCTAATCTTCCACGCGCTTTACAAAGAGAGTCCTTAGGGTTTCTCTCTCATGAAAGTGCGACGCCGAGCGTCGTTCCGGATGGATTCGCTCGCTCGGCGGTCGAGGATGCACATACGGGAGAGAGGCGATTAAGAAGGCAGAGCGAAAAGAGAAGGTAGCGAGAGAGAATCCCTGCGGGGCAGTTGCGCTAGACAACAAGAAGTGCCTATTTACCGCGGGTCTACGTACCTGGTGGAACGTGGCGCGATCGCTTAAAGCCAACGATTATGCCCGAGACAGGTGCGTCGAACTGGAATCGCCGCGAGCAAGGACGGGGATATTTTTATTTCGCCGCAATTTCACGTTTCGCGCCGGCCGCGTTACTCCGGTGACACTGGTTTCGCGCGTTAAACGCTAGTTGCGCGCAATCGAGATAATAGACCGAATGTTTAACTTCTCGCGAGAATATACCGCAAGGTATATTATAACATCACCGACGGCTATCGCGCGATTTTTCCACTTTAAACGTCCCATGACTTACGACTTACGAGAAAGATATTCAAATCGAATGCACTCTTTTCTCCTCTCTTATAGGTATTTCAACAGAGTAGAAAAAAAATACAATAAAAGTAAAAATATAAATGTAAATAAATGTAAATTCAAAAACAATAAGTAAAAGTTATAAAATTTTATAAAATTAACTAGTACGCAAAAATATATTGATACGGTTCTTTTATTTTTCTTTATTTGAAAATCTGATTTTGTTATATATTTTTATATGAAAAATCTTCTTTAATATTTGTTGATACTTTGAAAATAATTTGTTTAAGCATGGATGGCTTACGATCGTCGCGGATCGTTGAACCTATATCAGAAGACGAGAGTTGACGTACAAAATACGTCGCTAAAATAAAAATGTGAAACGACGTCTCGCCGTCTCTCGTCTAAAAATATTTTATGATATTGTTTCCGCACGACGCCCTCAAGATATTTTAACCGTATTCTCAACAGCGTCCCATCGTCGAGGAGATGACCACACGTCATAAAGCTCTCGGTTTCTGTCAGTCAGTCGAGGGTATGTCGGGACCAGAAAGAGAGAGTGGCGTAACTGACGGCCCCGCAGGAGGCCTTCGATGTCAGGGGGCACTGGAGATCAACAAGTGGGAAAACAAAGAAAGAAAGAAAGAAACGACGATATATAGAGGGATAGAAACACGGAGGAAGAAAGAGAAAGAAAGCAAGATCTACATCTGCGAACGTTCGCAGCATTGAATCATATCGGTGTCACAGAGTCGTATCTTATATTTTATCTCGTTTAGCTCGCGCCTACATAATATCGCACATTATTATTGAGATCTCGACGCAGCTCGAAGGCTAAAATAATCAAGATTGACATCGCTTGTAAAAAAAAAAAAAAAGAACGCTCAAGTGCCTCACGTAACCTTTTAACTCTGGTGACCCACGTAATCTCGTAGATCGACAATGAATCTTTTTTTATACTAGTCTTTTTTATACATGAAAGAAAACAGAAAAAAATTTTTTTATAATTTAATTCGTAGTAAAAAACACGATATTTATACTTCCTAAATTTTAATTATCGGTACTTTTAACTTGCGTTTAATAGTGTGTGTCGAGGAAGTATACACTGAGAGAATTTTCTCTCAGAATTTACCCTAAAAATCATGGTAATCGTGGGATAATATGGTGTTGGAAGAGTTTTTCTGATTATAATATTTACCACAATAAAAATATTAATATCTACCACAATAAGATATAAAATATACTCGATTAATTTTACTATGTACATATTTTAATATTTTTATTGTGATAAATATTAACCGGAGAAATTATAAAATTCTTCCAATATCGTATTGTCCTACAATTGACATGATTTTCAGGGTAAATTCTAAGAGAAAATTCTCTTCGTGTAGATGATGTGAGACAACATTTCCCTTCTCCCTATCAAACAACGCGATCAGGAAGAGATTGGAGAAGTCTGAGGGTCACGGTGGTCCTGATTGATCGCTCCTGGAATCGCTCGTCACGTTTACCCTATCATCATCAGTCGCGTGCTGTCAAAGGACGAGCAAACGATCGAGTTTATCGAGTACGGCTTTTCTGGTACGATTGAATCAACGTCAAATAACATCACGAATAGTACCGATCAAAATTTATCAACGTCAATCATTAATTTCCGTTCGCATAAATTTCATTGAAATTTTAAATATACATAATAATTATATAATGATTCGACATAATTTTTAATTTAAAAAAAAAACCCTGCAATATTTGGATCTTTTATATTATTTGGCAATTTACAATTCCAAATTAATTATAAACTTTATAGTTAAAATTTGAAAACTTATAGAATCGATCATAATCAACTTCCTGATCGCATCATTTATTGTTTTTGTTCGATACGTGTTCGATACATCGTGAATCGTAAGTAATCGATGCAGAAGCACCCCCTGTTATTCTCCCTAGTCATAAGATTTTACGAGTATCATAAAGTATACGTTGCATCAATGATAGCTTGTCGATATAGAGACATAAACAACTCACGCCGCTTCCGCGGCAACATGCAATTAAATTTTATTGCGTTTTAAATAGAATATTTTTTCCTTATGCACGAATAAAAACTTCTATGTACAACGAAATAAATCGCAGACCCAGATGCGAAACAAAAGGAGAAATTAACGTTTCGATAATTATATATTCGAACGATACAAAAATGCGAACTAGAACTCGGAAATCCGGTTGTTCGTAATAATTCAGATTCTCACGAAAAGAAATAAATTCAGAAAAAATAAATTAAATGAACGCCGTCGTAATAATCGTCGCCGATTTACAAATCGGCGAATAAATTTTTCACGCGAACGCGTCGGATAATTAGTGAAATCCGCGTGATATGGAGCGTGGATTTTCGAGTTTCATGCGAGATTGAACCGCGCGCGAGATCTCACGCCAAAGGGCGTCGAATTCGATTGCCTGCGCGCGAGGCGAGATCGCAGCATCCAATTTCGCGATGTTATCTAATCGTTGATCTTCAATCTCCGAAGTCATTGAACTCGAAAGAATCATTACGCGAGGCGGTACGCGTTTGGCAGCGGAAAGCGAAACTCATCCACTCTCGGTTTCATTGGCCTCACCTTGACGTTGTGCTCCATTCATTCAAAAGCACTGAGCAAAACTCGTGTTATATCTCCGACATCGAGATTATTTGAATTAACTCTGTTTATTCACTGTACGTAGGTCTGATATATGTAGCCCCATTAATTTCTAGGATCGAATTTCTCGTATATCTTGGGTAGCGTATACGTATATCTTGGATAACTTTACTAATTGGGTTAATGAATACTAAAAGAATAAGATTTGTATGTTTAATGAAGAAACCACCGAACAGTTATTATTTAATTCGTGATCTCATTAATACAACAGATTTCAAATAAAGTGTTATTATGAAAATATTTATATTAAAGAGCTCGTAATTTATGATGTATCTTTCGTCGCGTCTTTCTAATGTATTGGTTAATATATTTTAATAAGAAATAAGATACTCTCTATTAAACACATATTTCCGCAAATCCTGATCGTTAAATCCGCAGATACATTAAATGTGTGTTTATTGCATAAACACTTCTCCAGCAATTGGCACATTTCCAGTAATCTCACCGTTTATTCCACTATTCCCATTAATCTCTTTCCCATAAAATGTATATTAGTCTCACGCCCTTGAAAAATATTCCGCAATTATTATTTAAAGCATTTTATTTGCAATCACACTTCCATTTCTATTTCTAAAGCATTCTTGTAAATCTATCATATATAATTTTATTGATTTAATATTTTTAATATCTTTCTTTTCATATCTAATTCTGAGAGAAAGATAAATAATATCTTAAATAAGTGTATTTTATTTCCGTGTATCACCCGTTTTTTTAATTAAAAATTGTTTTATAAAGATCAATTTTTTAATTCAATCTTAAATATGTATATCGATAAAACCGTAATTGGTCCGATTTTTTTCTGATTATACGAATTATCACTCAAGTATCGCGAATTCATACGCGAGATGCCCCAAGTAAAAAATTAAAAAAAAAAGAAAACAGTCAGTCAAATGAAATCTGCAGCTATAGATTCCTTCCGCGTACGGCGAGACGTCACGTTTGAATTTATCGTCAGCGTATTGCGACCATCCAGAAAACGAAGAGTCGGTGACACGACGCGAATTCGAGACCGAGTTTCGTACTAGGCAAGGAACTGGTCCTCTATAGGTCAACCTAGAATAGAATCGAAGCAGTCGAAGCCGCCGTCTCGAATTCACACATACATAAAGTCACATTGGACCAGACATGAGGCATTGGAACATTGATTTTACACGCGGATGAAGATTTTAATTTTGTTACAAATTATATCCATACAAAAACGTCTCTTTGAGAGATTGTTTACTTTATGAGAATAGTAATTAATTTTAAAATTAATTAACTAATCTAATAATTTTATTAGATTTTAATTCTATTTTATTATATTGAATTTCATGATATTTGAAATAAAGTATCTTCTCCTACTCTCTGAAAAAGGAATCCTCGTATTCTTTGTATTAATATGTATAAAATTCCATATACGATGTAACAAAGCTTATACAAATAATACTGCAGATCTGCGGCTATAGTTTTCCCTCGCGGGCTAATTGCAACAATAGTCGCGTCTGGTATTTCCGTATCACGTGCGCGTCGATTCACGTTGCATAATGTTGCAAGGGTAAGATGCACGCAAGTTAATAGAGCGATAAATATATACACACGACCAGTAGAAATGCAATCTCCGGTCGCATAGATGAATTGATGCTTTACGACGACGTTTCTCGTCATTTCTCACAGCCCCGTGACATTGATGCTTTCCGAGATTACCGGCAAACATCTTAATTACAACTTAATACAAATTCCTGATCATCAGTCAAGTTTGAGAAGCCGTCTTATGCACATCGTATTCCTACAAAGGAAAGGCGTACAGAATTTGTGCTATTTCATTCTTGTTTTAATTATTAAAATCATGAAAATGATGACTGATTATATTAAATTAGACATTTGTGAGACAAGTTTTTCTCTCGTTTTAAAACATTTAAAACATGCAAGCTTTAATTTTTTTTTATATTTTCTAATAATTGTTCAAATGCAAATTCCAGAATAATATAAAAATAATATGAGATTCTCCAATCAAAGCATATAATTATTAAATGACAGTTTCATGATATATATAAATATTCAACAACCGTATTATATTTCTGGAAATTTAATTTTGATTGATTTATTCAATTATAATTTTTTGTGATTTAATGACTAAAACGCAAATTATCTTTGTAAAGGATGCTAAAATTTGTTATGAACTTCTTACAGAGCTACATAAATCATAGTTTGCGGTACTTCGACCCTACTGCGAGTCAATGTTTGCCTACTGAAAGTAGCTAAGCCAGCATAATAACTCACAGAGTTATTCAAACGTGCATACATCCTTCTCGCAATAACTGATGACACGGGATGTAAATGCATCCGTACATTCACATCAGCATAAATTAATATTTTCGTTAATTACCTGTCAGGTATAAACGCGATTCATAATACATATCATTGCTGTCTTCGATTGTTACTATATTTTTTATGTTCTTACACCATTTTACATTTTTATATACAATAATAATACATGTGAAAATACTTTCACAAATTATTAAGTCAGTTTTTATATATATTTTTTAATATATTTTCATAATAAAGTAAATATTTGTTTCTGTAAATATCGATCGAAAAAATTATTTAAAACTATTTAAAATTATTTATGAAAGGGATACAATACTTTTCTCCTTTGTCGAAAAATTAACGTGATCGTTTTTCCTATCGATTTACGAAGTTGCTACCTGTCTCTATGATGAAACTCATCAGAAGTTGGTAATAGGGTCCACTGAATGCACCGAAATAGTTACCTGCTAAATATAATTCGCGGTAGAGCGATGCGGCCGAGACAAAAGATAAATGGGATACTATTTCCGGCAACTATACCTGATTGTGCGCAAACCGTGATTCGTCGTGCAAAAGCTTTCTACTGCTGGATCAACTTCTGTTTCTGAAAGCGGAGAAGCCGTTATTCAAATTCATTCAAGAGGAAGTAGGAAATCCTCGACGAAGTACATTGTGAATAAAACGAGATATTCGCTCTTGCAAGTGACAGAAAGCTCTCTTGCGGCAATATCGAAAATTCTTACGCGAAGAAATAATTTTCACAAAGAAAAAAATAAGAGAAAGAATTTAATCATTTTTACTTTTTGGCATAAACAATTTTTTTAAATGTATAAAGAAAATAATCACATAGTAATGTGTTAATAATAATATTAAAAAAAGAAACTCTCAATCATAGATGAGAAATCTAATTTTTTCGCATGAAAAAAAAGTTAATAAAATAAATGCGCATATATTTTACCAAAATTTTCTCCCATGAAGCGATTCAGTGTGTCAGCACCAAGAAATCATGCATCGTCACGCGTTGAATCTCTATCTCTATCTCTATTTATGCGGCCTCTCTGACCGCAATAAAGCGCGCGCACGAGCGATCGGTTATCCGGATATTAAAAATAAATAATTAAGGACGCGCACACCGATCATTGTGGCCCGTAGAGACCATTCATTACGAAGATTAAGCCGTTCGACCAACCCCTTTTGATTCTCGTTCTTCTATTCTCCACTATGGGGTCGCGATTAAACAAACGATCCATGATTCTTTGCCTAATACCCACGCGCGCGCGTCCTGCTTTTCAATTTACATATTTCCGATAAGTTATTCCGGGCTCTCTTTCTCTCTCAGGCGAATGCACCATAAATTTTGGCTCGTTCCCGTTGACATAATAAGTATACGAGATACACTTGTGTACCTCGTGATAATTAGGGAGGCGCTTCTTCCACGCCTACGCAAAAAGATATCGATAACCTCTTGACTATCCCTCTTTAGGCTCCGGCATCGCCATAAAAAGAGAGATTTATGAAAAAAATCGAATTGTGTTTACGCCTTTTAAATAAAAATATAAAATAATTTATCTTGTCTATTTAGCCTCTTACTATTGCATAAACAGGTTATAAACCTTTAGACATAACTTAATCCATAGTGTTACTTTATTGCCAGTGTAATTATTTAATAAAAGAAATGATCTCGATAATTTTTTTTATTTTACTAGTAAAATATACGATAAAAATTCATATCATTATCTAAGTATTGCGTAACGCACCAATGATAAAAATATGTTATCTATTTGCGAAGACACTATAGTAAAATCGTTTAACTTTGTAAAACCCCACAAGAATGTTCTCCTTATAAATTAATATTCAATATATTAAAATGAGATCTTGTAAAGTGTTAAATCTCGATATTTCAGATATTTTAATCGCGATAAAATATCCGCAAAATATTTTTTGGAATTTACATTACTTTTAATTTGTATATTAATTTATTTTAACATAACGCAACTTAACTAATGTAAAGCCAGTTATCAAGCAATTAAGATAAATGGGCTACAAAAAAAATAAAATAAAATTGATGCATAAAAATAAAATATTATAGTTATATAATTATTTACAAGAATTTACAATCACACGCACAATTAATAATTAATTTATGCGAGCATCTTCTCGAACTAGCAAGAGTGGACAACGGACGCGTTCGTTGACATGAGACTTTATCTGCGGTGAAGTCAGACTAACGATAAGGAGCGTTTAATAATGAGCAAATCGGTTTAATATAACGAATAAGTGATATCTGGAGAAATTAAATAATTTATACAGGGAAGTCAAACGTGGGACGCGCGTCTCTTCGATTTATATAAGAGCGTTCGTCTCTGCGAACGAATTTATTTCAAAAACAAATCATTTTATGATGTTTGCTCCACGCGTATGAAAAATTCGACTTCGGTTTTTTTGGTTGACTTCGATTGATTCAAATATTACACACCGTTCGTTCCACTTTCAGTCACAGCTATTCTCGCGCTCGTCATTGAGCGTGATGATAATAAGTTATCAATGCCAATGTCTGTAGACAATTTATGTATGTACACACACACACATGCATCGAAAAACAAATAAAAAGCAAAGTTCATACTGAATACGTCACATTCGTGTTAATAAAGACTCGATAAAGATACAAACTTAGATTTTATCGAATTTATATCGCGTTTTAATTAATTAATCTTTAACAATATTCATCTCAGAGATAACCTATTATATAAAATTTCATTGTACAGCGATAATTACTCTTATCAAAAATAAATCAAATAAATTTTTAAAAATATAACACATGATGTACGCGTAAAAATTAATTTTTTTTAATAATTATTTTTTAAATATTTGTGAAACTAATACGATATATCGATATCAAAATGACGTTGTAACGATTAATTCATGCACTTCTGATCCACACAAAGTGCGGTCAAGGTCGCTGGATTCTCCGGAGTTTCGTGGGTGGATGTGAGTGCGATACTATTTCTTCTTTCATCCACCTCCCACGCGCGCGTTCATCCCTCGACTGCACGTATGTATCACGTAAGAATAACCTGTTGCTCATCTGCGCGGCCGCGCGTGGCTATTCTTTTTTTACGCGGCGAGACGGAGTACCTTGCGCGGAAAATATATAGGATATTCCCCTCCTGATCTGCTGGAATATATATACTATACTTAATACAACTAGTAAAAAACCACGTTTCACAATTGGAATCTTAAAGTTTCAAAATTTCTTCACAATTTATCGTCATAAATTCAAGTATTTTTTCATATTAGCGGTGCAATTCGGTAGATTCCTTGCATTATCATCTTGTTGTTCTTTCTGCGATATTTCTGCTTCGTAAAGATGTGTACGAGCACAGCGTGAGAGATGCAGTGAAATAGTAAATTGGTGCAACCGCAACGAAAACCGCAATCGATCAGTCACTCTTATAACTCTCCCTCGTGCAACAGAAATTCTATAAAGCCATTAAGTCATTTTCGATGCAAAAAACTTGGTTTACTCGCACGATATGCCATACATTTAGGTCCATTATGAAAATTTGTTTCGAATCATTGTTGCGATATTATAAAATGCAAGTAGATTAGCTTTCCTACGTAGAATTTTATTTCGAGCTTTAAGTTAAATAATTAATATGAAATATTAAAAAAAACATAAGTAACGCCAAATTTAAATATATTTTTTTAATAAAAAAAGAATCATAGGATTTTTAATTTTAAAATTGAAATTAAATTTAAAAGTTCCAATTTTCTAATTAAATTAAAATATTATCTATATTAATTATTAAAAATTTAATGCATTATTGATATATGAATCATAGTTGTGCGTGTATATATTTTTGAAAAGATAGATAAATTATTTTGCTGCATTTCTTAGCAGACCGCTATTTTTTTTCGATGCCCGAAAGGGATCGTCAAAGAAAAGACATGATGAAAGCTTTAAGACCGCCCGTTTTTTGAGAGAGATTACTGACATCTGTCAAAGGATCTAAGGTCACAAAAGAACAATCTTATAAATCGGACGGATTGATAGATATATGATCTTTTCTTCGATAAAAATCGTTGCTTTTTTAAAAAGTTAAGAAAACCGATATCCGTAAAATGAGGATGATATAAAGCGTCAATCGCCTCTTTTTCGACCATCAAAAATCGGCTGCGTTTGCTCTGCTACAGAATTTATTTCATTGAACTATACTTGTATTATCTCTCTGGTTAACATCGGTTTACGAGATACGACACTATTGTTGTCATTTCTTTTTATTACATCATAGCATGTGCAAGGATCCGACAAATTGCACCCAGGCAACATCTGGGATGTCTCGAATTTCTAACTCATATGTATAAAAGTACAAAAATGGTGAAAAAAAATCCTAAATCTTTCTTCGGAGTATCTCATATGTGAACACAACCCTTGCAGAGACTTATAAAAATTCCAAATAACATACATCATTGTTAATATATACATACAATTATTTTGTGTGTGATATATAACACATCTATATTTTATTTTTAACAATTAAAGAACTGAATAAACATTGCGTACTAATTGCCTAAGAGATGTATTCGTATTTCTTTAGATTCATTTTTTTCAAATTTATTTATATATATATACGAGTTATATATATATAATTTATACTATTTATTCCAACTTTTCTTTATTTTATATGAATATTTTATATAAATTTTTATATATTTTTCATAAATGAAAGATTTTATATAAATACAGATCGCTCTAAAAATATCGAAAATTTAACCGATTGTGTTCACTTGTTATTTATTCAGGATACTCCGCTTAATGAATTACGTTCGCCAGATTAGACAGCGTGAATTGAATTTCTACGACGACGGTAAACATCAAAGCACATCCTCTCAACTCTCTTCTTCTCTTCCCGTTCGCGCGTGCGAACGTATCTTCAATTATTCATGCATAAATCAAAGCAGCTACCCTCGTTCGGGAAGCGCGTCGGTGACCGAGCGAGAGTTAACTAATCAGTGAACTCGACGGTTTTTCAGCATAATGAGATATTCGCGCTCTGGCAGATATATGGCCGTAATTAATAATTTATCAAAAATTGTCAACTGCTGTAGATCGATCGAACAAGAACAACGAATGCGCTTCACGATCTTTTAGTCCAGATAATATAGCGGAATTAAATGCATCGATATTCGTCTCGATTAATTATAATTATCCCCTTCAGTCGGGAGAGAAAAGCTCATTTATATACTTACTAATAAGTTCTTATAGAAAAATAGTAAATTAGAGGCAAAAATTTTGTTTCTTTTGATTTTCAACGCACGCGCAATCATTAATCCCATCCATCTCATGGCTCTATTAATCTGTCTAATCTAACAAACATATTTCGTGGAAAAATTCTAAAGCTTTCGTGATGTATTTTAATTTATAGTAATAACATAACAAATAAACAAATTTTATTGATAGAAAGAAATTTCTATAATTGGCATAAAACATCCTATTAGTGCGTGTACAAAGCATGGAAGTGCAGGATTCGAATAAAATCCTAAGCCGCGAACGTAAATCGTATTAGCACATGGTTTATGATGCATCGCAATAACGAGCATTTTGAGACTTAACGAAAATAATAAATATCCTTGCGCGCGCGCATTTCGCAAGTCGTTACCTGTGAAAACCTGCCTCGAGCACAACGAAACAATTATTCTCAGTATGTGAGCCAATACTTCAATATGTAAATAAGCTGTAACAATGGTCGATAATAAATTGCTCGCTATGTTGTATAATTGTGCGTGTGATATCGGTAAACATATTATAAATAATGTTACATAGAAGGCACAAGAACAATTAAATTAATTTAATTCTTGTTTGCATATTTAATCAAAGTTTTTCAAAATTACGGATCTTCATCAAAAAGTCTTTTTTGAACGTTTTAATTTTTATTTTTAATTTTTTAATTTTTATTTTCAATTTTTTGAAATTTCCTATGACTTTATAATGATTTTTTAATTATAACAGATCCTGAATTTTTGCAAAATTGTTTCGTAAGTTTCATCAATTTAATTTTGATGAAAAATTTCTCTAGATTTCGACTTGTTTTCTAAAAATTGATATATAATTTTTGTAGGATAATTATTTGTAATCGACGATACTCGATATTACTTATTTTTGAGATGTACTTCTTTCGTACATAATACTTGATATAATCAGCATCTCAGTTATAAAAAAAATGTATTAGACAATCTTAGAGAATATTTTGATCGTATATACCCGAGCAAATGGATATAGATAAACTGCTATGATTTTTATAATAAATTGGGTTATATTCAGAAAGCATACACATGTAGACGCATTTTGAGTAGCTGCCATTATTCATTTTTAGTGAACGACCTATTATTATGTCTTGTGACTAATAGAGTTACGATAAGTTGACGGACGAAAAAAAGCAAATCGTTTAATCTGCCGTTGGCATCAAATTAAGATTGACGACGATGCCTATACATACACGAGGGAGACATAATTTCTTTTCATATAATTTACAATTTTTCTCCAGATAATAATTAAAAATAAAGAAGATATTTATATTATACAATTGTATATTTTTAGAAAAAAAATTGCTCTTGTTATTAACAAAAATAGCCGTCTAAGCCTCGTTATGTGAATGACTATATAATTTCTCAGATCTCCGTATAAAACGTCAAAAGTATAACTCGTGTACGAAACGGAAGAATATGAACGCATGGTTTGCTCGTAAATCAACGATCTTACAAAAGATTGCCGACCATTGCTGCCCGACGTAGCAAACTGCGCCCATCGATTATTCCGATAATGTCATAATCCACGGTGAATGTATCTCGTGCACATTCCTTCCGCAATTCTATTCAATTGCGCGATATCTGATTATTTATGAGTATTTCTCGCGTGTCATGAAAAGAGATGCGCGCTTCCTATTATCATATTTTACGCTAACGGTGAAATAATATAATAGAATAATTTATGAAAGAATTAATTAATTTGAACTTTACATGCGAGAAATTAAAAATTCTAAAAAATAATCATAAAATAATGACAGATTTAATAAAATAATCAATATATTATTAAACACAATTGTTATTTATATTAATATCTTTGTTTACCCTCTTTGATTCAGTAAGTATAAGTCTGTAAAGACAACATTATAATTAATTTTGCAAAATGCGCGGTACACCTATCTGAATGCTATAAAAATTGTACGTGATTAAAATAACGAAGTTAATTAGTATAATAAAATAAGAGACAGTTGTATTTATATCTATAAAGAAACCCATAAATATACTATATCCAAGTAGAATATCAGGGACATATATATATATATATATATATATGTTGACGTATGAAACTAACCACATGTTCGTTCGTATCTGAATTTTTTGAACATGGGATTCGATATTAAAATATCGTTCGGTATCAGTGATCTAGATCTCGCAAATCAAGCAAGGCCATCGGCCGATTAGCCGCCGCTTTCATCACTTGTCATCTCGCGAGCCGTCACGCGTCACGCGGCGTTGCGTTTCTTTCGCTGCTTTAATTAGAGATCGAGCTGCCGGACCAGTCTCGCTCGAGTAATTGCTCGTCTTCGGTTTCACGGTCACGATCGCCGGACCTCACGATAATCTCACGGATCCTTCCTTCTCTCTTTCTCCTTTTACACGCCTCGCGGTTTCGTTTCAGAAACACGAATAATCAGCGACCGTCATGTGTCATAAGCGCGTTGATACGCCAACTAAATCAGCATTTATTAGGGGCTTCTGCCCTTTTTATACATTTGTAACAGCAAGCCTTTCGGATTTCTCGATATAAAAATTATTAGTTTTTAAAATATTAAAATATATAAATTTTTTATATAAATATGTACAATATTTTTCTCTGATATCTGATCAATTTTTTTCGGAAGGAGAGGCAGGCGCTAAATTTGTCACTATTATCGCGAGCCTGCTTCCTTTGATTCGCGTGTCTCTGAAACTCCTTTCTCGCCTCTAACTTCACCGTCAGCGTCTTTTATGTCTTTTCGGCGTTATTAGTCCTGGTCGGGGCATCAAGACCGCCTACGGTGCTTGGATAGATATATCCACCGTTTTCAAGCAAGAAATAAGATGTTTGGAATTTTTATAGATTCTGCCTAAGCGAACGGTCCTACTACGTGTCCGATCGAACTTCGATCGATTTACATATCGAGGGAAGAGAGAGAAAGGGAGACTGCAGGATTAACGTGCTTGGGTTGTTATTAAAGAAAGCCGACTGAGAAACGTTTAGCGGTACAAATTGATCCATCGAGATAAATAACCGTGAGATGCTGCTAGATATAAGGCTACCCATTGTAGGAAAAAAATAATCATTAAGTCCGCAGATTATTATTGATAGCGTAAAGCGAATTTTATATAAATTAAATTAGATACTAAATCAGTTCTGTATCTTAAAGTAAATAAACTTGGCAGAATAAATTGAAGTGATAAAAACATACGAATATTTTATTTAATATATAAATATAAAGATCTCAATGATGATAATTATAGGTATTTAATTCTAGCTTTAATACACTAATTTCTAAATTATATACGATTGGTATGTGTAATTTACTTTGAAAACGATACAAGAAGTTGTGAAAAATCTTTTTATCCTTTTTATTTAATAATTATATTTAATGCTTGATCAGTCACTGTATTTGAATTGATCGATTAAAATCGAACAACAAAACATAACGTTGTCATATATAATTATAACGGCCTGATAATCATTTCCTGGTAATCGTACGTTCTTTTAGTCGCATTTAAATGCTCTAGCATCGATATTACTTGTTATAATGAAAACCGGACCGTAACTCTTATTCTGTATGTAAACGTATGCAAATATGAACGATTGATCATCGTTATAATATGCAATTAAATTTGTGGCTTATAGCTACTGTCTGAGATCTACAGCGATAATAAAGCTTATTAAGAGACAATTTTTTAAGGACAGTTGTTAATAGATCGGAATATCCTTGACAATTTGCAATATCACGAGAAATGGATTTATCTTAATAATCACACTAGCAATAAAAAATATTCTTCAATTAAACTTATTAAATTTAAACGTATTTAAGTTTAGTATAAACTGAAACACGTATTCAAAGACATTATTTATTTATTTGCGTCATCTTGACGTAAATTTCATAAATCTCTAAATAATAAAATAAAAAGGATAACATTGTTCTAAAAATCTGATAAATCCAAGGGCAGGATAGATCCGTCGCAAATGTCCGAAATAAACGTAAAAGACGGCGGAACAACAGACGAAACAAGGTTAATAAAATTAAAAGAGGAGTAACATATGCGGAAAGAGAGCTAGGAAAGAGAAAGAAAGATTACTCATAAGCCGAGGAACGACCGTCGTATGTAAGACTCAATTACAGAAGTCGCAAATGCGTCTAGCACAGGATTTAGGGAATAGACAACGTCCGGAAAAATTCGACATTTTTGCAGTGGTCTCCGTATTCAAGATCAAACCTCCTTGGTCTTTTTACGTACCGCGAAAACGTACAAACATCGTCCCTCGTGTTAAGATAATTCGTGTCTATTTAGCGACACAAATTACTGGTAAAATGTGTACGTTAAACAGATCCTTAGGAAGTCGCCGACTTCCTGTACCTTTGAAGCCTAACCTTTGATGCCATGATGAACTATAAATTGTCGAAAAAAATACAAGAAGCAAACGCGGTGTTCCTAGAGAAAATGAATAAGAATTTGTTTCTTTTTCTCTTGTAAATCACCAAAAGAGTATTTTGATTAATATAGAAATTATTTGTCGTTCTTGATAATTATAAATACAATTATAAGACACTTTTTATTAAAAAAAATTGCTATATAATTAATTGTTTAATACACTAAAGTACCAAAATAATTATTTCAATAAATAGCGTCATTAAAAAAATTATTTCTATGGTATATAACAAAAAAAATAAATAATCAAAAATTTTTAAAAATGTTTTAACGATGAAAATGATATTAATATAATTTATATTAACAATTTATATATCCTATTGATACATAAAATAATAGATGACTCTCGCAACGGTGATACAAGACACTTGTACTTCTCGACGCTTAAATACAATTCGGGATTTTTACGAACATTTAAGGAACGTCTTGCTTGTGCAGCCTCCCAAATTTCTGAATATATCCGAGGATTGTGTCCGATTTACATAACGAGGGACGCGTGGTCCACGCGTCGCTATTGTTTCTGCGGGCGCCTTCTCCATCCCGGACGAGTTATGCTTGCCGGTGGCCATTTAGCGGCACAAATTACTCGAGCAAAGAGACCACGAACGACGATTTATCACCGAACGGCCCGCCGCGGTATACCGCATACCGTTTCTCCGTGTCATTTTGGTCTTGCCGCACTTTCGCGTCTTTCTCGTCTTGGCCCTCTCTTTATATGACCGTCCCTTCGAGGCAAAACGCGCGCTTCTGACGCGCCAGCGAAATTAATTTTTCAAGACATTTGTGCGCATATATTTGAAGCTATATAGTTTATAATAATATATACATGGAGGTATATTTATAAATGTATTCTCTGATAAAGTCGAGCACGACTCTTCGCCAAGAATTTTATTTATCGATAACATCAGTGTGATTGCGTTTGCAAAACTCATTTTACTCTCTGAAGAATAATGTGTAAAAAATTGAAGATAATACAAAATAAAATTAATAAAATAAAATGTAAAGAATTGAAGAAAATAACATTATAATTATATGGAGAAAAACGTTGAAAATTAACAAATAACTTCCAAGAAAAAGGGTATCTTTGTGCTACATCATCTGATATAATTGTCTTTGATGCCTGGAAATTGAGCGAAGTGAATCTATACGTTTGCACATCGACTCAACCTGGCGTTGTTCCAACTGTTACTGTAGCCCTAGCTTTCCTGAATTGTCAATGAATGAAAGCTCTATCCGATTTCCGGGTTTAAGAGTACTCGAATTACAACATTTCTCAAATTACGCCTAGTATCACACTATCATCTGACAGCGATTAACACGCACAGCTGGGGAATGTGTTTGAAACTTTCGAAGCTTTCAAAGAAACGCGTTGAACTTATAATATAATACGAACTCGACGAAACACAAATGACCAATCAATTGACGTTTAAACAAAAGCAAAAGTTAATTTATTTCGTTTAAAAATTAAATGATAACATCGGACGCTTAACACGTGGTGATAAATTTAAGTTACGTAAATATGCAAAAATACCAGTTTCTCGTGGATCTTGAACAAAAAAAATAAAGAAAATATCTGACCTCAAAACCACGGAATGTAAACCAGGGCAATGTTAAAAAATGTAGTGGCTCGATCGATCGTCAAGTCATCGAGATTAAACGAAAACAATGCATACGCAACAAGTTACGGTTTATTATGGCAGAGTGCACGCAATAAATTAACGGGGCTTCTATTTTCGGCTCATGAAGGGCGACGCCGACGACGTGTCTGATCCATGTGATATAATTCTCGGGTTAGTGACCTCTCCCTTTGATATTCTCCGCAAGTTTTTTGCTTGAATCGCGCGATAATCGAAAGCTGTAGCTATAATATCTTATGGGTTTGAGACAATCTATGAGAGTATCACATAAATCCTAGAATGACTTTATGAGTGTTTATACATATATAAATCTTTCGATGTCATTATTCTTCAAATTTAATTTATTCTGCCTTTAATTAGAAAAAGAAATATAAAAAAGAATATAAAAATATATAAAAAAGTATTAATTAAATTAAATTGTAAAAAAAATTATTCAGTTTTCCAGATTTTTGAAAAAATAATATTGAGATTTTCAATAAAAGAAACTTCGGATGAATAGTGCAACATAATGTATTATTATTTGTTTAAAACAATTATATACTGCTGAAGGAAAAATGGGACTACTTGAAATAAACATTTATATTAGAGAGATATTTTATTGAATCACGGTTTAGCTTCATTATCGAGATGAAATGTAACTCGGAAGTTTAGAGAGCCAAGATTAGGATTTTAATATACCTGAAATAATTTTGGCCTTTCCACCGCTGCTCACCATAATATTTATAAATGTTTGATGCATATTCCGTCAATAAACATCACGGGATCTTTAAGATAAACAAGATACGATTAGAAAGACACGTGGATGCTCTTATTCTGCCTTTTCATTTGCGTACATTGCATCTTTCGTATATTTTTCTGCGATCAGAGCGTTCTTTTGCCTCTTGTTAATCTAAATCTACTACTGGTTTTCTGACTCTCTTCGCGAAATATTTTTTCGATAAATCTTCATTTATTAGATACATAAGTACAGCAAAAATATACGACGGCACAAATAAAGTTTTAACAGAGAATGTATATAAACCCATAATTAAATATTTATCTTGTCTACGGCGAGAGAATAGAGTGTTATTTTTTGAGTAAATAAATCACCTATTATTTTAACTCATCGCGAGCAGGTACAAGCTTAACATCACAATTATTTCTTTTTCGAAGGCGTCTCTTTCTCATCTTCCGCGTATAAATAATTTTTATAATTAATTCTTACTTGTAATTATATCTTAATCGCGATGTAGTCACGACGACCTCCCAAAATGCGGGCGATGATTTAAACGCAATAGGATGACCAACGCGTCCACCTATTTGTGTGTCAAGCTTATTTGTTCTCGTTAAAAATTTTTAGTTCCCCAGTCCGTGAGATATCCACACACTAATTTGCCTCAAGATTCGAACGCGCGGCGCGGCGTTTGGGATTTTTAATCAGATGGGCGTAAATTTTATCCACTGCCGTGATAAATCCTACCGTTTCTCCTTTCATCGATTCCAATCTCGCGTGGTCGTAGCTGATGCTGAGAAAGCAACTTGACCACCAAAAAATGCGACGCGACTAATGCTATTCTGAAATAATCTACGCGCCCGATTCGATAATTTAGAAGCTTTACCATTTCAGTTGAAAAATGTACACCAATGATTACGCAAATACTAGGGCGATATAAATAATTCATGAATTTACAGTTTACTGCGAGATGTCTTTAGATAACCGTATAAGAAACAAAAATTTCATAAGAAAGAAATTATCAAACATTTTCTCAGAAACACTTTAACTCGAATGTATCTTGACACATTCCTTAGAGATGTTTGCGTTGTCGTAATCAATTCGCTTGATTCGCACAAAATTTTATTGCGGTTATCAGCCACTTTTATCCCGGCTACTCATGCGAGGAGAGATGCATGTCTTGTGTCACGTAGACAATATTATGTGACTCGCAGATTTGGCCTCGAAGGACAGTTAGTGATTCTTAGAACGAATTAATGAAGGACGGACGAAAGTTCGCATCTGGCGATTCTCGCCAGATGATTCAGATTCTCGAAATATGTATCACGCCTACGCGATGACATTGCATGCCGTGCAAATCGACACGTACGACCATATGCATTTTGCCATTCATGGTTATAAGTTAAAAGATTTTAAGTATTTTTTTTTTAATTTTTTTTATAATTAATAATAAATAATTATATTTTTAATTTTTTATTATTAATAATAAGTTGAAAGAAGATAAAAAGACAAGAATTTGAAAAATTAAAAATGTTAAATTTAAAAAGATGGTAATTTTATCAAGAAATATTGTATGAAAAAAATTATTAGCAATCCTAAAACGCATTATTATAAAATAATGACAAATGCAAAGCCACATGCGACTATAAGATCTGAAATTAGACATTGGAAAGAGAATCTTTCCCTTTTTTTTCCTCGGAGAAATGAAACATTTTACATCTTGCAATGTATAGAGAATGACATGGTAGTCGATATGCGTGAAAAAGCGCAGACGCTCAATTAGAGCGTTGACGTTCGTTAACAGAAGAGCTCGTTAACTGTACTACGACGTGCTACATCTGTAAATCTGAGTATATCCATTATCACCAACACGGGCGTGTATTTTACCGGCGGCTTATCGCGTCGGATACATGATCGATCATCGCTTTTAAGCGTGCCAAAAAATGAGTATATGCATTAACGAATGAAGGCAATTATCTTTGAAATATCAGATTATGTCAAACGCTTTATATATCGAAATTTACGCAGTCACACCTAAAAATAGTAAATATATTGCTTGTAAATTATGTAAGAATAATAATAATAATAATTCATTTATATCTTAATTAATTTTAATTTTAACTTATTTTACTTCATAATTTCGGAAAGAGATTTTATTATAGTCTCTTGATTTTGTATTCTTGAGTTTAATATAAAATAAAATCCAAAGTCATTTTCAATTAATAATAATTAATTTTTAAATAAATTTCCGGTAAGTTTCAATTTGTTTTTTTTTTTATTGTCATCGCATCGTTTCAATTTCCTATCTAGTCGCGTCCGCAAAACTCACGAGAATGTTATTATAATATTTCTAACATATATTATATGCCTATAAATTAACATCACCCACAAAAGCAACAGCACGCGATTGAGTCGAAACATCTGGATACAAAACGCGCACGAAACGACTCCTAACTTGTTTCTTGAATCGAATTTATAATGCCAATAATTTATTTTGACATCGCGACACGTTGGCCGAAGATGTAAACCACATCGGATTTCTAATGTCATATTGAAATTTTAAAATTAGCAATAATATAATGCACACATCGAAGGAAGGTCGCCGTGAAATTTTACCAAGAAATACTGAATCTGTATTTGATTTTCTTTAAAAAATATATTGCGCGCAAGAGAGATAAAATATAGAGAAAAAAATAAATCAAACTTAAAACTTGTACGTAATTTGTTATATAAAATATAAAATTACTCTATATGTAAAAATAGATATAATTATTATAAGAAAAAAATACTACTGTCGAATTTTTTCTTTTTGCAAAATTCTAATAAACTCTAGAAAAATACTATAATAAAATAATTCGAATAATAAATATTATAATAAAATAATTCGATTGGAAATATTGCAATAAAAATTTTTCTCTTTCTTCCGAAAATTCAAACAATGATGTATCGTATTCGATCAATTGATAACTGTTTCTTGAGCTACATGCTCCATCGATCCTTAAAAGAGTTAAATGTGAGCAATCGTTTTCTAAGTATTATTAATCTATGATGCTTGTCTGCAAAGCTTGTTACGATATCACGTTGATACTGATAATGATGGCTGGATTAATTCTAGCAATCGGTATAAATCAACGAATAAATCGATTTCCATAGACATTTCTACGCTTCCCAGAAATTGAGGTCACTGTACGTTAGTGTGCGAATTTTTCTGCGTGCGATGGCAATTTGAATAAATTATTAAATCTTCCGATAAGAACCGTCGGTTTGTCGATGTATGAAGCTTATTGTCGCAAATCACGAGTTTGTATCGCAACGACGTCGTAAACTCGTGCTCATTCCGATGATAAATGAATCTACAATCGCGTAATATGTATGTACAACACGAGTTCAAACTCATAAAAATGGAAAGGATAAATTCTTGCAAAGCGCGAAATCGTAATTGATGCTCGTATATGTCACCGCGATTTGCGTTACACGTTAAAATGATTTTTATCGTCTCTCTTCGTATCTTTTCGCTTTAAAAAAAATATATATATATATATTAACATATATATCTCATTGTCAGTTCTCCCTGCGTTTGGATAACAAGTTACAATCGCACAACATTTTTTTCATCTCTTTTGAAATAAATGATACGCTATTCGTTAATGTTAGTGTCAGTTTATAATTGATACTTTGCAGTAGTAGTAAATTCTGTCGCAAAATAATAGAATATAATACCAGAAAGACATGTATACAAGATCTTGTAAAATATAAATAGAATAATAATCGTAACATAATTAAAACCGACGTCGAAATAGCGGGAAGAGCTGATGCCGAAATATATTAACGTCAATTGTAGTTTGTTTCAAGACATAAGATTAAGTGCAATTAAGGTATAATTATTTCTCAATCGATCGCAATTATGTATGTGTTACATGCAACGATCGATAAAAGAAAGCATATACTTTGAAACGTGAGAATTATCCTATTTATATGTAATTCCGCGTGCTACCGTGATATTAATCACTATCTTGTGCCGCTAAATTTTCATGTAACTCTACATGGATTTAACACTGCATGTTATTATTGCTATACAATTCCCTCAATATTTTTTTGACACGCTAATTGAAATTATAACACGGCACGCGATCTTATTTAACTCGGAAATTTAGTTTTAAATCTGCCTTTACGTCAATATCATCGTTCATTTAATTCGTAATAAGCTAATCTTCAAAAATATTACTAAGCTATCACAAATATCGGATGCATCATTTTGTCATAAACCGCGCTCCTTGCATTATCATTTAATTATATTTCATTAATCGCTAAATGAGACTAAATGGTTACGAAGGTATCGTAGCAATAGGCACTTACTATTATTTTATGACATCGCCTACTTCGCGAAATTGCCGGTTCTGGCTGCATTAAACTTCCTTTATCATACTTGCATGTCTTTATAAACTGGCTTTATAAATGATCACTTATGCGCAAAGAATCGAAAACGTATCTCTTATACCTCGAATGACTTATCCGCGAATACCGATCACAAACGCTATCATCATCGATGTTCTTAGGTGGCAAGTTACGCTTAATTGATGCCCTTCCGGCTATACAGAGAGCTTTATTCTTAATTAGTGCGTGTCGCAATAAACGTACAAGGACTAGAATCTACGCAGATGCAAGATGAAATTTTACGATCCCTGATTTCAACCTGCTTTGTAAAGCCGCGTATTTAGCGTTTAATAAATCGTCGTAAACGTCGGAAACATGTTTTGATGACACTTCTGAGAAAATTATGTCTGCCGACAAAGAAAAAGAGAGAGAGGGAAACTTGGATTTCGAATTAGATATTATTAAATTCAAACAAGTGCTGTGATATTTTAATAACTAGTTTCGGAGCAAAAAATTCCAATAAGTTAAACTAAACAGTAAAAAATATTCTGACATCTCGAGCTACGAAAATTTATTTGCCTTCTGAGATATCTTGAAATTTCTAAATAATTTTTTCTATAGATAATTATTTGTTCTGAAAAATGATTTTTAAATCGAAACAATAACAAAAAAAATTGCATGAAATTAAATGGAAAAATATAATAATGCTGATTTCACGATAAATTTGTACATTTTTTTTGCGTCACAAAATGTACTGAAAAATGGAAAATAAATAACGGATTAAAATATAAATATATAATCATTTTATAATTTATAATTTCATAAATGAAATGAGTTTATATAAACGTTTAGTTTGTTAAGTAAAACGGAAACTTATTTATGAATCAATAACTCTATTTGGACGAGTCATTGGCATTCGCTGTGCGTCCAACGCGTTTTGACGGCGGTAGTCATCTCGCAGAGAGGTGCGTAAGTTATTACTTGGCAAAAAATCGCAGGCATGCACGAGATATTCACGCTTTCGTGCACAAGCCACCGTGGTAAATGACGCGACTAACACGCCGATGCGTCTTAGCGACGCAACAGCATGTTTAATCGCGATGACAGCAACACGTTGGATGGGCGAGAGAAGGAAAATATCGTTGGAGACACTCCAGCCAGTTTAGCCAATCATCCATTTAAAATCAACCTGCGCTGCTTCTTGTCGAGTCAAGTCGATTTTAAATGCACACTTCATAAATTGCAGGAAACTGAATAGTGTGAAAAATTATAACAGCTGCTAGAGATACATATTGATACACAACGCGCGATAATCAGACTATAGAGGTGAAAAAGAAAAAAAAATGAAAAATAATTTTTTATCTAGATTCTTGACTATCACAAATTTTAATATATCACAAACATTTTTCAACCAAATTTTCGAACAAGAATTAAAAGTGTCGCGTTTAGGGTTCATGCCTCATATCTTTTATTCTATTTAAATATGAGAGGAGCCTCGTTATACATTCTCTGTCCTGTAAATGTGTCTAATGATATTTTTTCTTCTCGCGAAAAAATCCATAATTTTCTGCAATGAAAAGTGAACTCGTCGCATATAAAACCAGGTCGAATATGAAACCTGCTACTCCGCTCGTCGTCGCTTTAATTACGCGGCCATTTATGCGTGCACGTACCTACCACCCGTCCCATCATTTTGCAATATCAGGCGAAAGGAGAGCGGATTGAGAGAGAAATTAAGAGACCAAGCAATGAATTACCGCGTTGAACACCCTGTATTTAGTTCACGCACCGCGCTACAGGTGGTGAGATACATACCTATATATACATACCTGTATATACGCGATCGCGTATCTATTCGTTTTGCGATGTGAGATTGTCACGTCTTTAATATACTAATCGCACGATTACGTCTGCCGCGTATCCTCCAACAAACTATTGAAAAATTCAAATGATTAATGTGTAAGCTGCTATACTTGTATAAGCAAGCACGTATTCTGTTAGTGTCGTGTTCCGCGAGATGAGTCCGGCCGCGGATGAAACACTATGTAACTCCTTCTTCCCGAGAGAGAAATCTCGAAAAAAAAAAAAAAAAAAGAAAAAAAAAAAAAAGAAAACGAAGCAGGAGAGGCGAATCGACTCCGCTCGTTCTCGATAATTCATTTCATTTACCGGGGGCCCTGCGTTCAGATAGAACGCAATCGCGTTCGCCTCTATGATTCGCGCTAGATCGTGTCACGCACATGTTTAATACGCGCCCCGACGTGCTGTATAGGAGCTTTGAGGAATTAAGATGATTACAGCTGTAAGTGCTGCAACTCTGGTACTCTGTAACAACGTTGCAGCCGCTCGTCCTGCTCCTGCATCTTTTCCGAAGGAGTTATTCGGGGGCAAGAGATCGATCATTATTCCCGATAATTCATTTCACCGATCCTGTCAATCGCGCGTAAATGGACGTTAAAGGCAGGTCTTACATAGAGGCGATCGCGTCGTGACAAATAATTCTCGATCGACCACGTCAAGCTTTATCGACGGTATCAATATGCCTCGCGTCGACGTTGCAGTATCTCTGCGCGGCTGCAATTGCAATTTTGCGCTCCGACTTCATTCATCAAAGCCAGACAACGCCAGCTCGAGCAGCTCGATGGACATTGACACGTTCGAGATAAACGTTCATGAATCACGAGCCGGCTGAAAATACGTATTCATCGCACTCAAGATTGAATCATTAGAAGGAAAAAGACTCCGCGAATTAAACATTCAGAGAACCTGTTCCTTCCCGATCGTGTCGTTGAATTCTGTTCTTTGTATTCGAGAAATATGTATCGTTAAACGCGACCAGATCTTTCATTGTCGTATAATAAATAAATGAACTTTACGAAAAGAAAAGAATCAACAAAATTGACAATAATCATCTTTTTCAGCGATTTTTCAAAGGACATCGGTATCGAGAGGCCAATTAAGGATTCAAGGCGTAGCGACCTGTCTTTATCTCTGTATGGATTCCTGCGGTCTACTTTATGGTTCGGTAAGTAAAGCTTTTTTTCTTTCATATAAAACTTATTTTATATAATAGCGACTTCGATGCTTCAAAAAACATCCGGACAGACAAACTTTCTTTTTCCCAATCTTTCCGTATTTTTTTGAATAAATTCCACATTAGTATTATTATACATATACCAGGGTTGGATAAGTTGATGATTCTTTTAAACTAAGTTAAGTGAAAGTTAGTCGCTTATAAAATTAATTTAGTTATCAAAAGTTAATTTTTAAAAATATTATCTATATTAAATTAGAATTTCGTTTGTTAATTTTTTTAAAATGTATAATAACGAAGAAATTTTGTTTTTGATATAGAAATATATTTTTTGGTAATTACAATTGATGACAAATGCACATAAAAATTAATAATACTTTAAAAATACGTTTATAACTTATAAAAAAACAATAATGATATTCAGAGATAAAAAAATTAACTTGGGAAAAAAGTGAAACAACTAATTGAAATTAAAAATTAATACATTTTAAATTAACTGAGCTAAGTTAAAAGTCATTAACTTTTAAACTTTTTGTTATCTTTTAACTAATGAACTAGTTATTAGCCAATCCTGTTATATACATAATATTAAATTAATTAATTCTATTAATTATATAATGATCTTAAATCCCTATTTAATAGATATATTATATGACATGTTGCTCTCTCGGTAGGCACATTTTCTCCGACTCTTTCAAAATATTCCCTGTTCATTATATCTCTTTTGCCGCAACCTGATCTTATGCTGGTCGAAGTACACGCGCTCGTAAGGATAAATAGAAGAAGCAACGAGAGTCATGAAAAATGTGCCTCTCGATCGATGACTGCTTATAATCAACCTGTTCTCCGCACGCTCGTTCTTTCGAACATGCGAAGAAGAATCGTGTTATAATCACACCCTTGGCGATTGTAATTTGATGTTAATAAGCGCACGAAAGCTTCGATCGCTTCTATATAGATATACACCGACGGTAGTTGAAACATAAAACTCTAACTTAATTGCAAAGCTCTCTCGTAAGCATCAGCCGTTTTTATTTATGTCGACTTCATACAAACTTATATTGAAGTTACAATATAAATCGCGAATTAAAACAAAGAATCCAAATATTCGCGTCAATTAAAAATAGAGACGGCTAAGTCGAAAATTACAAATAAAAAATATCGTCCTATTTCGAAAGTTAATTTCTTTATAAAGAAAGTTTCAGCTAAAGCTGATAATATCGCAAAAATTGTAATTGCTATAGAAATGTTTATAATTGTATTTACACCAATAATTATAATTTACAATTAGTATTGATTGCATTATCGTGAACAATGCGTTTTATGAAAATACGTAAAAAGAAGTCTCTAATCAAATTATATATTTTTCGGTCATAAATTCTATTCGCTAATGATTATCAATATACCCTGCGGGTTTTCGCGCGGACCGATAAAAACTTGAGAAAAACTTTCAATTGCTCAATCAACTATAAAATTCTAACTTAATTACAGCTCATAGGAACTTCATGAATATAAAATATATGATACACGCCTGACCACTTAAATCAGAGCTTTGAAAAAAAATTGCCAACAGTGATGGAAGGAATATTCCGTCTTCGAAAACGCTATTTTTTGATCGCTTTTGAGCTATGAGTCGATTAAAACACGTGATGTGCATTAAAATTGACTGATTATAACAAAAATTATATAGGGGCAATCTAACAAAATTATAAATAGAAGGGATGCTTGGAATGTCGAGTGTGACATTAATCCACCGATATTTTTATAATAGCCGTTCTTTCCTTATATAGAAGGTATCTCAAGAAATCTCAAGCTTCGTCTTAATGACATGTATTAAATTAAGAGAGAAATGATGCTTCGTTGTTACAAGACGTGAACATCAAGTTAAATTATAGGTATGATATTAATAATCAAAAATTTGAAAAGCTAATTATAAACTTCAAATATAAAATAAATACAAAATTTTGTTTTAATTTTATTTTATAATTTGATATTTAAAAATTTTATATTTTTTGTATTTTTAATTTTTCTAGAATATATGTACATAATTTGAAACGCCATTTGAAGGTGTATGATCTGTAGCCATTGCTACATAGCGATTCATATTCCATAAGTAAAAAATGAGTTAGGAATTTTAAAAAAATAAATTATACTCACGAAAGAGTCTCGAAGAATTAAAACTATGTGATGTTTGCAGAGAAAATACAATTAATTATAATCTCAATAAATTGGATTTATTTCTTTTAATTCAAAGTGTTTGTATCAAATAAATTTTCTACAGTTGTAAGATCAAGATCAATAGCAAGATTTTCAAAAAATCCAGAGAAGCAGTTTTAGCTACTTCGCGATCAACCGTGAAATTACATTTAATTATAGAGAAGCGCACGTAAATATGAAACTCTGCTACGCTTTGAAGAATTCAAGCAGAAGATCCGGGTACTATTATCGCTCTTGTTGTTATTAAGAAAAATATTGACAATTTAAAGAAATGATCGAACAAATAAAAATCATCTATTGCCTGTTCATATAAAATGCACGATAAAATAGAAAACTTTGTATATTGTTAAAAATTTTGAATTAGCAATTGATAAGCATATTTAAAATTTGAATTCTACAATAATTTTATTACACTTCTTTCCTAATAATAGAATTAATTATTTGTTGTATAAAAATGTGCTGTCCCTTCCCTTTAAAATGCATTTACGTAATCGTTCCTATACTCGGGCAAAATCAAGAATTGATGTTTCGTTATACGCGAAACGAAAATAATCTCGTTTTGTCTCGACAATCAATTTCAGTTTTATTGCAAAGCGATCATACATAGAGGCCTAGCAAGTAATCTTTGGTTCCAAGGATCGATACTCTGTTTCAGCATGACTGTAAGTGATGTATCGTCTCATTTATACCGGTCGTATCTACCGGCATGCCGGGCATATCTTACCTATGATTAGGTTGATCGGCTTTATTTCCTGTTTACACTGCTCCAGGTGGTAGATAATTAAAGGATAAAGGAAATCTCGTAGTTCTCCTTAGATTCATTTCTCTGCGATATACACGCGTGCATAGAATCTGATATCAATCTTGAATTTCTTACCCCATTTTTATTTTAGCCTTAGCAAATACTTGTTACATTTCTGATTTCGATATAATTTTTCAAGAGATCATAATACCCTCGAAACACTACAAGTTGACAATCAAGTATCATTTTACTATATCTCGCGAAAATTATAAGAACCGCGATTGTAAAAGAGAAGCAATTCAGTGAATAAGGCATCACGCGTTTGACTCTTGAAATTTGTCTCAATAATGGACCGTAATAAGTATTTATTATCGCATTTCCATCAATATCATTCTTTGTCACGTGAATGTTACGTATGTATGTCAGTATTAAATTCGAGCAGCGAGACGTAGTTTTGCCTCCCTGAGATTTGCCTCCCTATATCTGTGGCTGAAAGAAGTAGCAGAAAAAGCAAGCCGCGGAATGCGAAACACTCGGCAGTTAATCGGAAGCGAGAAACACGAACGAGAAAGCCGGTCGTCTGATTATCGGTCTAACCTGGAACCTACCAGCGGATGCAAATGGAACATGCAACGCAAGATACGTTGCCCGGCAGATACGTTGCATTAGGTCAATAATAGATCCGAAGGTCTCTCGCAGAAAGACCTCGTCATCGTCATCGTCGTCATCGTTATTGCGCTGATTGAATCGAACACATGTTTGTTCGCGTCAAACTCGTTTGATCGCGTAATGGTTTATCCGGAATACGAATAAATTCCAACACTGATGAGGCAAAAATCGACGAACGGAATTCTGAAATACGAAGTATGCGAAAATTGACCTAATTGAAGTCGTTATGATTTCTTCATCTTGCGTGAGGAGTAACAGCATCGAACAAAAACGTAACTTGATTTATGTATTCTCGATCTTTAATAATTCTGGTGTAAATTTCTAATTTTTTAACTATGTCGCTTTTATTGAATTTATTAAACTGATACTTTGCGAAATATAAAATAATTGTAGATAATTAAGTTGAGAAAATCTTGAAAATTAAAGTTAGTGCACGGAGATAATTTTCTCTTAGAATTTAACCTTAAAATTAATATTCACCGCAATAAAAAATATTAATAGATACATAATAAATTTTACTATGTACATAGTAAAATTAATCGAGTATATTTTATATCTTATTGTGGTAGATATTAATATTTTTATTGTGGTAAATATTAATCAGAATAAGCAAAAGAATATTTAAAATAATAAGATTGTAAAGATTAAATGAACTGTCACTGTAAAATGTAACAAAATAAGGTACTTCCGAGTAATCGTTATCTCTTTAAAAATGTAGCGGTTACGTCTCTTATAAGAGTCTTAACCATGAATAATTTCGGCATCATCGTGCATCCTCAAGGCAACTTATATATCCACTTTTCTCCTCCTCTAAAAGACCGAAACATCGCTTCACACCTCACCGGCAAATTGGATCCGCCGAAGAGTCGTGTCTACCAACGTTGTCGGCATCCTTTTGCGGTTTAAATCGGGGTCAATTTGAAAGTTAAACGAACTCTCTCGCGCGGCGCGGATACTCTCTCCTTCACGCGGCCGATCCCGAAAAAAAATCCCAATTTAGATGGATGCAAGGTCGGTACCTTTGATGGCGTAATCACAATGAGAGGCGCCATACCGCGTGTTCGTAACTTTAAATATTACCTTGTTACTTGGAACTTCTCACTCTTACGGCCATTCGCACGCTTTTCTCATGGATGTGAATAATTTCAGTACTTTATACATTTTTTTCTATGTATATAATTATTTCTATACTATACTTTCATATAATATAAATATACATAGTCTGACATTATATCACATCACATCTATTGTGAGATAATGAGATTGTTTGTAATCGATCTAAAACATCGCTTCAATAAAATCTAATTTGTAAAATTATGAAAAATATTAAATCGAAATCGAAACAATAATGCATTACGCGATTAAATGACAAACAGATATTTGTAATATTTTTTATAACAATTTTGACATTTATGGAAACAGAAGAAACAAGATAGATTTATTTCTACCCGCGTTTGAATTCTTCCAACTCTTTTCCACCTCGCGAGAGCATTAAAACGATCGATATTTTTTCGCATAAGAGCAGGTTTGCAGCTTGCATGTACAGAGTCGTCCTTACTCTGATTCGACCCTGCGGGTCCCCGAAGATCGCTCGATAATGCGAGAGGCGCGACTGTGCCGCCCGATTCGAAACAATCTCATCGAGCCTATCTTTTTTAGACGCTGGAAAGTACGAGGTACCGCCAGTAAATGATTTGACACTTATAATTGCGCTCTCTTTTAAAGACACGTCAGCGTTGGATAAGAAATTGCGCGTCCGCGATCGATACAATCGCAATTTCCCGCTCGCTATATATTGATTAGCGTTTCAGAAATTCGATTTTTCATTTGGTAATTGAATGTTGCAATTAAGTGCATTTCAACAGAATTTCCAATTTGTAAGACTGAAAGACCTATATAATTACATATACATGGCAATTTCTTTTTGCAAAAATTAATATCTATAAAATGTCACCAACATCTAAGGTTGATGATAACTTTCGCGTTTCAACGATCAAAATTTTGATAAAATATTATAAGAGATTAGAGATTCAAAGCACATCCTAACTAGACGAAATTATTTAATATTAAAAATTACGCACACAAATTTTCATGAAAATATTAAATAAATATTTTTTCGACAATTTAAGGAATGTATTTAAAGAATGAAATTATTTTCTAACTTCTGTGTATACATTAGTGCTTCCGATGATTGAAATAGAACAGATCGCTACCACATTCCAGAAAGGAGACAAACTGACTACTAGACAGACGTTCTGCATGAACGAGCAGACGTATTGAAGACAGCTAATTAGCATACGAGAGCGAAATTATCAAATGCTTCTAATTGGTATATTTGTTATTATAATGATTGCAGAGCTTGTCGACTTTCAAGAAGCATATGAAAATATACTACCAGCTTATTATTTGCATGAATAAGATGCGTAATTGGTATAATAATTGGTATAATATTGGGTTATAATATTGGTATAATATTTAAGATTCACTTGAGCCAGTTTTCACGGACGACTCGTTATATTATTATATTTTGGTTAATTATGCATGATTACTATAATACAATCCGAGATAAGTACTTTGTATTGACCAAATCGAATTATATTAAAGTACTTTTAGAACGTGCATACGTTTCCACGAGATCAATTTTCTGATTATTCAGCAGCTTCAAGAATAGCGGAAAAAAAGTCGACGAGTTTGAAAAAAAAACGGGGGACTATCACTGTACTCTGAATTCGAATTCAAGACGTCTTATAACTGGCTAGCACTTAAGCGATTCTCCAGTAATCTAGCGACTACCCGGCACCTACCACTTTGAATTTACTTCTCCTTTTAAATTCTTGCGCGGAAAATGGTTACGGCAAATAGACGGACAAGTACGAATAAATGCGACGTATCATTACAGAAAGAGAGGAGGTTTTCTTTCTTTCTCTCTCTCTCTCCCTCTCTCTCTCTCTCTCTCTCTTCTCGTAATTTTCTGAGAATTGAGCACGTATGCGAGCTTGCAATGACAGTCGATCTGTCATTGTCAAAAAAATATCGCGCATAAATATGCTGTTATGCAAATATCGCAATATGCAAATATGTAGGAAGTAGGTATACCAAATTACACTTATTATAAAATTGTAATCAAGTCTATATTAAATGATTTATAGGAGGCATCTCTCGATCCTTTAACATTTTAATCAAAGAAATATTAAAAATAATTTTATATTCACTTCTTCTTTTGTTGTTATTTAAAATCATTTGAATGATTATTTTTAAAAATTCATCACCGTTTCAGAAAAGTCAATAACAAATAAAAAATAATTAGGTTTAATCAATCTTAAAAACAAATATTAAACTTATTTTGTTATTGAATTACATAATAACTCAATATATTCGCTATTATATACATAGAGTAAAAGAAAAAAAGGCTGTACTTCCTAGTAACTAAGTTTACAATGCAGTTACTATATCGCGTGAAGGATTGCGATATTTCAACTTCTTGCTGATAAACGAGATGAAGTTTGCGTTAAGAACTTCAGCACAAAATTATCTCGTGCTTCTCATCGATTACACGCGCAAAATAAATTCTATCTCGGAACAAGGTGAATTAATAAAAACAACAGCGCAATTAAGTCAGGTTTAACAGCGGCATTCTTCTTGCAATCTCCATCCATTTGCACGTTATGAGAAAGAAATGTAACAAGAAAATAACGTCTGAATAAAGAGTGCCGCATCTCGGTAAATACCTCAAATTCTTTCTCAGATAAAAGGTGATTCAAAATGAGCATTCATGAACATTCACGATATCAATCTTTGTATAAATTTTCTTCTATCTTTTCTAAGTTTTTACATTTATAAATACAAGAATGAGAAAAAAAGTTAATTGATTCATAAATATTACAAAAAGAATTATTTTTTTCATTCGAATATCAGCATACGTATTAATTTTTAAAATTACTAAAAATATATTTTCTGGAGTTTAAAATTATTTCTGAGAGTACCTCTTGTTGTAAATACATTCATTATTATTTGGATATATTTACTAAATCAAAGTAAATATTAATTCCCTTGGAAAGATTGGATAACAAAAATTCTTTGCTCATACAATTTTATTAAAAAGAGGATTGGCCTGATTTTTTTACCTCAATTTAGCCATGAGTGATTTTCGTGCAAATTGTAGTGGGGAAATTATGTTACGCTAAATTATACTGTACGAAAATTGACAGTAAATTGGTCCGCTGATTATCTCGCATTCTTGTTGATAAAATCTTTTCGAAGCCATGCATAATCATTACATAAAGTTTGACGACTTATAGTTTGAATATTCATTTAAATGATTCTTAAATATTTGTGTGTACGTCATTACGCATTATATTTCTATAAATAATAGGCCAGTAGTAATATTTCTTTTTTTTAAACAACAAAGCGTTAATTAAAAAAAAAATCATGTATGATATCTATACATCATCTAGATTAAAAATAAAAATATTTAAGCATAATTGCCTTTAAAATCTCCATTTATTTTCATTTGATTTTTAATTCATTTCGATAATAAATTAATCTATTTACATGCAAAATATTACTTTTATCAATTAAATTATGAATAGTTCTTTATGTTTTAATCTGTACATATATTAAAACCGACGAAGAGTTAACAGCATTAACAGATGTGCATATGCATTGCTTTTTCGCCGAAAGGATGGTTATTCTATGAAGCGTCATGCTTCGTTTCTCCGTAAAGACAGCTCGATGGTTATTGTTTAAGCAAATAGCGGATAGTTGAAAATAACTACAAGACAAACTGAAGGCAGTTAGAAGTGCACGAATATCCAGAAACATTCGAGTCAAAGTCTATTTAATATGATATAAGGCAATGTTCTACATATATGAATGTTTTCACTATAAAAAAAGATTACAAAATTTGCCCAATTTTCTGTTAAGTCTAAATATTATAAAATTTACTTCCTGGCATTCATTATTCATATTACTTACTAATTTACAAAAAAAAATAAAATTTTATTAATTTTAATTTCTTTTTAATTTTATTAATTTTTGCAATAATTGTCTTTATTTAATTCGAAAGTTAGATGTAATTATTCTTAATTTTTTGTTTTCTTAAAAATAGCAAATCGATCAGACTTTGATTTAAGTGTCTCTATGTAAATCAAACCACTTGCATTTGATTCAGGAAGTTCTCGGGAAGAAGATTGCATCGCAGCAAGATAGCATCGCGAGGTTGCGGTCGATTTCCACGAGAAACGAAGCGCGCGCGCGGGACCCAGCTAATTATCTTAAATACTTAATTTGTACCCCGTGGAATTTTTGAGAATTCTCGCCGCGCCCGCGCAGTTTCAAAGGAGGATCTTGGCGAGAACGGAAATCGGAGGGATATGGAAATCGCGTCGCGAAGATTACTCGGATAAGAGATCAATGAAATTTAGTTGCACGAGCGAGTGATTATTTTTTATACACTTGTGTGTGCGTGAGAGAGTCACGTTTCTGATGCCGTTTTTGAATCTATTGACCTTTGCTTTCAGACTGGGAATTTTCTTAAGAGAAATGCAAGTTCCTCTCATAGGCAAGAATATAATACCGATATTTGAAAAAAAAAAAAAAAAAAAAAAAAAAAAAAAAAAACATAAAATAAATAATGTGAAAAGAGTAAAAAGATGGTTGTTCCAAATAGTATGAATAAAAGATTTCAATTGATGAATGCATATAAATTTTATGAAAAGAGTTTTAAAATAAAACTGGGCTACGTACATTAATTTGCATAAGATGTATTTGCGCGAAGCTCTAGGTGAAATAACGTTTCACTTGGATTCTCTTTTATCTACTTCCTGTACCACTTTGAAATCATGTATCGCTCCGAGCACAAAGATACTTATCGATGTCATAAAATAACCTGCAGCGAGAACTTTAAATCGGATTACGCCATCGTTCCCACGACGATGCAAATGTTCAGCATCGGTATCGAAGATGCACATGTATACCGTTTTCCTACATTCGAGTTATAATTCGATCGGTACTCGATTCTCCACATCTATTCGCGAAAATATTGAAAGTATAACATTTAAGAACCATCTGACCTGAACAAAACGTTTGCAACTTCTGGACATATAAAATTTTTTATTTACAAATTTATAAAAGACGGAGATATTCAGAAGAAAAAACAAATAAAAAATAATTATAAATAATTATATACATTAAGTGTTGAAGCAGAAACATCAAAATTGTAAATAATTTTTTGTGTTTTGAGATATTCAATATTAAATATGAGAAAGTAAGAAAAATTAGAAAATTAAAAATATTTTTAAATATTAAAAGGAAATATTCGTCATAAAATTTAAAATTTATAAGAGTTTAAACTGTTTGCGAAAAGAGCTAGAGTTCTATCAATTATATTGAAATTTCGAAAATGAGGTTATCGTTAAACCATCCATTTTCCGCTCTACGAACCCATAATTCGTTCACCCTGCGGCTTCAGCTCAATCTTAACCAGCTATTCGCTGGCGAGAACGCTATGAAACGCTTGATAATATCTGGAGGTAGTGCAAAGGGAAGTGCGAACATCAGACAGCGTCATTTACTTTTACATTTCAACGACTCTCGATTGGATTGGATGTATCTTATTGCATATACAACCAAGTGTATACATATAGTACATACACACACACAATATCATTTTAATATTAGAAATTATATTTGTATTTGTCATATAATAAAATCATTTATTAATTTATTTTGTGTAATTTAAAATAATGATAAAATTCTCAAGACAGTTTATTAAATTATTATACTATAATATACATATCAAATCTTGAAAAAATCAATATGTAAAAAGTTTGTATTATATAAAATATATTATTTGCAGCTAATTTTTTGACTAATTAAATAAATATCTATAAAATAGATTATATTCAACGTTCTATGATTGATTTCGTGGAATGATCCGATATCGCAAATTCCGATATCGTAAAATGATTCCTACGACTGATATACATTTACTTGATACGAAATTGCTTGTCAATTCCGTGTATCAGTATTTACCCTTCTCCGTCTGATCTCGCACAATGTGAGAAGCTCTACATCGAAGTAGCAGAGAAGAGGGCAAAGATATGAGCGTAACGAGGCTCGCCCACGCAATCGATAAGTAGTGCTGCCGCAGGGTCTCCCTTGATGAGACGCGCGATTCCAGACCAACCTTTATCCATCGCGATAGATAGTAGATGTACATAAATTAACACGCGGGCGAAGCCGGAGATAAGCACGAGTGGTTATAGCGGCTCGGTGAATACTCAAAGCAATTCGAGTCTGTCTTTTCCCTGCGGCTCTCTAGACGACTCACGATTCAATAAAATATCAAACGAGCCGGATAAATAGCGATAAAGCTCACTGAAGCTTTTATCCCTACCTGATTTGAATTTTACTATTAGATATTCGATTGTCCGCAATGCACAGTGTAGAGAAAAGAATTTGAAGATAAATAAATATATCGTTGATAAAGTATTATATATGCCTATTAATTTCAATATAACATTTATCTTATTGATTTTGTATTTTATATAGATATATTCTAATTATTATTCTTATATTAATTGTTAAAGAAAAGAATTCGAAGATAAATAAATATATCGTTTGATAAAGTATTATATATACCTATTGATTTCAATATAAAATTCACATCTTATTGATTTTGTATTTTACATAGATATGATATCCTGATAAATTTTACTAGTGCGGGGACCCTACTAAAATTTAATAATAAATTAATATATTTTGTCTAGTCATCAAATAAAACTTTAGAAAAAGTTAGGAACGATATAGATAAATAAATATGTGTACGTGAAATATAATTATAATTTTATTACAATTATTTGAATTTTTCTGATCTTAATCTTAATAAAGATCTTTAGTCTTAATATACAAAGAATAAATAATTAATAATTCTGTTTCGAATCTTTTATAGGATAATCATATAGAATGTATTATATTATGAGATAAGGTGATCGCATTTAGCATTGAATGCGCAGCCCGAAGTTTCACGTTGGTCGAAAACAATTCTCGACCCTTGTTTTCGAACGTCAAACAACAGCAGGGGGTTGTTTCTCGTAGCTCGGCCGGCTTTCAGGTTTAATTAGCCGCCGGCCTTATCGAGAAACAGGGTGTCGCACATAAATACACTCAGGCGACTCCAGACTCGTTGATCCCGAGATGAGTCAATTCTCAGATTTTTTTTTCTCGCCGCGAAGCGACCTCTTTTTTTATGATTTCGGCGCACATGTGCGTCTCTCACGTGACAATTGGCCAATGGAAAACTGATGTTTCTTTTTTGTCTTGCCTGTCAGTTCTGTCATCGGTGGATATGTAAACTCTACAGATATTCCAAAAGGGGTTTTATTGCGCTCTCACACGGAGAGCACAATATGTTTTTACAGTGTTTTATTAATAATTTACGGCTTATAAAACGTTTGAAATAGATCTGCTTACAGAAATTTGTTAGATATCATCTTGCTTGAAACTTGCACAAATTTGGAGAATAAAATTATATTTATTTTTAAATATTTTTGTATACTCATTTTTTGTTAAGACTAAAGATCTTTATTTAAGAGTAAAATCAGAAATTCAAATAATTATAATAAATATATTTGTTTTATATTTTTAATTTAGAAAATTAATAGAATAAGAACTGTAATTATTATCAGAATTAAAGAATATTTCGATTATATTTGAAATATTTATAAATACAGACACATATATTTATATTTATATGTGTAATTAAATCTAGTCTTAACTTTTTATAACTAGAAATATAGAAAAAGATTTGTAAAAATCAAATTTGAAAAATGATTATTATGCTTGTAATAATTTGTTATAAATATATATTAATATTTTAAAATAAATTTTACTAGCACAGATGCTAATAGAATTTAATGATATATTGATATTTTGTCTAAATAGTCATCAAATAGAAATTTTTTAAAGCTAGAAACGATGTAGATAAAATAATAAATAAGAGTTTCGTATCTTTGTGATTATAATTTCAGAAACAGGTTTTAGTAAGACATATATCTATCTTCGACTATGTCCTTATAATACATAAAACATATGCATGTAACGAAGATGCATCTCAATTCATAAATTATATTTCAAATCAGATATTTTCTTCATTCTTTCATCTGTAAAATTACTTTCAAAAATATCAAAATTCGATTTCGGTTCTGATATTAATATTTGTTATTGTGGTAAATATTAATCAGAGAGAAGTTCTTATAAAATTCCTCCAACACCATATTAAATTCTACGAGAAAATCTCTATCCGTGTGAAATTCTTGAAATCAAGGAAATTAATTATATTCCAGAAAAATTGGTTTAACCACTCAAACCCTCCTCGACAAAATACGCACATTAAAGCGTAGCAAATATGACGATTTGGACAAGATTCGAAATCTCGCGTTTGATTTATCGAGATAATCAAAGGTTAATCCGTGAGAACCGTTCTTCCCGAGCTTCTCGCGGTTCCAACTCTCCGGGATGAAGTTCTCCGTTCGATATTTTATCAGCATCCAATCTGGGTGGATTCTCGTTAAAATCGGACACGTCCCTACGTCCGATCCCGTCGTACATCAGGCCCGTGCGAGCACCCACGAGGAACCACATTGGCCCTCTCTTTTCCCGTAATACACGCACACGAATACCATTACACGCTCATTCTCTCTCGAATCATCTCCTTCCCTCGTGTCTAGTTGTTACAACATAATTCAAGTCGCCGACATGAGCACAAATATTATGATAGACGGCCGTTTATGCGCGCAGGTCCGTGTCAGATGGGGAAAGGGTGAGACCCGAGACAGACTCGCTCTCTCGAGTTCCATCTCGTTTCGGAGACCAAAAGAACAAACTCGGGAGAGCCCCTCGCAATGACGGGGTCGACTGGCGGCTTGTGGGTGACTGGTGGGCGTTCGAATACATATCTCTAAATAATTCTACAGAGGCGGAACGCTCGCGGCTATAATCCTTATTCTCCTTCCTCTCGGAATTCTCCAATTTTCGCCCCGTAGGAATTCTTCCGATTTTTACAGCCGCGGGAATCGTCGCGCGAATAGGATCGTGAATATCAATTTGATTCGCGATTGAGCCAAATCGATAGGCTTCGGAATTATAAAAGTCACAATCTCGAGAATTTCTAGCGGAATTTACGGCAATTGATTAAAAATGATTTCAAGTCGAGAGAGTAAAGTCAAGAATGATATTAATAGTTACTATTTAATAAATTTTTATTAATAAATACATATTTTTCTTAATTAATTAATTTTTTTAATACACGACAGCTTTAAAATTTTAATTTGCTATATTGTACTGTACACATGCAAAATTTTATTTTTTTCTTACAACGTCACATCGATCAAAATTATGCCATTATCTGATATGTATTTAATAAGTGTGTCCGAAATACGCACAAAATACGAGATAGTAAAGTCAAGAATGATATTAATAGTTACTATTTAATAAATTTTTATAAATAAATACATATTTTTCTTAATTAATTAATTTTTTTAATACACAACAGCTTTAAAATTTTAATTTGCTATATTGTACTGTACACATGCAAATTGTTATTTTTTTCTTACAACGTCACATCGATCAAAATTATGCCATTATCTGATATGTATTTAATAAGTGTGTCCGAAATAACAGCGATAGTCCTTCCCTCTTTCATGCACATATTACACGCGAATTTTATTCCCAAACATCTCGCAGCAAGATACTCGTCTTCTCCGTGTTTGACGCGAGAAAAAAGAACCGATTACTTGGGCCGCCGCTCGGGATTAAGAAGACAATTTGACGGAAAGAAGATTAACCACGACGCGACGCCGTATGACGCCGCTAAAGGACTTGGCTTTTCGTTCGGTGATGCATCTCTCACGCGGTGAACATCCTGAACATTAACGCCGTATCTCGCGTTACTTTACGATTTTTCTTCTGGCGTTTCACCGTCGTCGAAACGAGAATCACGAGAGCTGTTCTGGACCGTGATCCCACCGGCACGTCAGTTCGCGACCGCAGACCCAAATACCAAAGGCCGTAAATCCGCTCGTTCGAATATTCCGCACGATATCTCGCGAGACGCGTCTCTCGAGACGATGACGACGACTTAAAAAAATCTTTTATCAAAACTAGCGACTTTATCGGGAGAGGAACAAACATCGTTTCGCATTTAACTTTCATGTCCGGGATCGCCAGCCTGTCTATATACGATTCTCTCTCGAGAATTTCGTTTCCCGTAACATTGTAAATCGATTACATCGCAATAAAAACGTGCACGTAACGGTCGTATGCTAAATTCGTTCCATTTCAAGCGTCTTAAACATATAGATGATAGGGACGAAATCTTGTTTGTCACGCGCGCGAGAGAAAAAAATCGAGGATCCGTTTCTCCTTCGAGGGAATATAAATCTTCCCGCCGACCAGCGTCTATTTGATGTATATCGGGAATCGAGAAATTTCTTTGAGAGCGCGCAGATTTTTGTCATGAAATTATTCTATTAACTATTATTCGAATATCAAACGCGATAATTCATAATTTGTCATAGAAGAATAGCAATTGGGATATTAGCATGTCAAGTCGGGAAAAAATAAATAAAAAGAACGTGATATTCTTGCATGGAAATTATAAGGTCGCAGAGCATGATAAACGTCACCTCTATTATTAATGTCTGAAAAACCGTTCGTGAAAGATGTAAATTTGATAATATCGTAATTACGTATGTGACTACATATATAATCAAAATGAAAGATTCAATCCGATGATTTATGATTATTGACGCGCGGCGCCTGTATTCACTTTGAATCAGCATCCAATAACGCAATTAAATCACAAATTGGATTAGACGTAACGCCTTCCTTTTATCGATATAGAACAAATTACCGTGACGCGATTATAGAACATAAATAAATAAATTTTATCCCAGCGCGGTTTCCCTTCATTAGAATCACACAATTCACATACGCAATACCATATCTATATCTTATTCGGTTATTTCTCATCACTTCGATTAAAGAAAAAGATGTGTGAAGAGAGATTTATTATTCGTAAAAGAATAAACATAAGACATTTTAAATTTATGATATTAATTTTATCGCAAATATCGAATTAAATTATAGAACACATAAATATTTGAAAAAATTGTTCCAACTGTTTCAAGTTAATAAAAAAAAGAAATTTTAATAGGAAAATTATTTAAAAGGTGAAATCTGAATATAGACATATAATGATTTAAAAAAATACAAAAAAGTTAATTTTCTTCCAGCATATTTCTTCATGCTATCGAAAACTAATTATTAGCGTGTACGAATATAATTTTTATTCAATTGTTACAATTGAAGAGAATAAATAACTTAATATTTTGTGAGTATGTGCATATCAATCCTGTTTTAGAAAATGTTCTTTAAGTACTGATAATGGCGATCCGTTATCAAACGATATAAAGAATGATCGGCAGCACTTTTAAGGCTCTTCCAACAACTGGTTCCACGTGTACGTGCAAATATGCACGTACACTCACTGATTCTCCCTCTCTTTCTCAGCTCCGTAATTACGCGATAAAGGATTATCCGCAATTCATTATCATGACACGGCCCTAATTATTATCATCAACTTGATTACACCTCGTTAATTGCACGGAATGAAACACAAAGCATCTGCAGCCTGCGCTTTCGAATTACATCTTTTGAAGAATGTCGTTGTATTAAAATACAAAATGACATAACTTTTATATATCTTAAATATTTTATATATCAAAATTTAAATCAAAATTTAAATATTATATAAAGTAAAATATTTATTTTTGATGTTATAGTACTGCTAGTAAAATGTGTTTATTTAATTATGAGTTGACATTATATTTGTCTAAGTTAAAAGCTTAAAGTGTTTAATATAATTACACAAACACTAAATGGATTTTACTTGTTACTAACAAATAAGTTTATGAAACTTGCATAATGGAAATTATGAATATAAAAATTATGTATATATAATAATAATAATACGTATATACAATAAATAGACAGGGGGATTTCACTTTCGAAGTGAGGCAATTCAATAAGACGCATTATTATTCATGTATTACAAGCCGAACATTATTAATGTCAGAACAATTATGAGAAAGTAATAATTGAGAGAAAGTCGATACACACACGCAGTGTGTAATATGAGATTTAAGTTCCGAGTTTCAGCTGTCAGTTTACAGCTAACAGCTGACCGATTCTCCCTCCCTTGACAAAAGCCTTTAAGCATCGAGTCACAGATGCATGCAGAAGTGCACGAAAGCACTTTCTTGTTTTAGAAGACAAAAATAGAACCACAAAATAGTCAGATAATCAAGCAGATTCTTCAAAGTGATATAAGTATGAGCGATTTAATCGTAATTCTGACGTGGAAAAACTATATCTTTGCGATCATTAGAGGAAAATTATTTTCGAGAAGTGGTTAATTGACGAATCATCGACGAAATGTCACCGAGCGATTATTTCAACAAATAATTATTATTCAAATAATATTTCTGTTAGAAATACATTTATTACAATTTTATTATATTATAGTTGAGTCTAAAAAAAGTAGTGCTCGTTAGTATCTATATTCTAATAAATATGTGTGAAAATATATTGAACGTATTAATAATAATAGCCTCAAGAAATCGAACAAGATATGTGATTGATCACGTTTCTTTATTTTTTATCTTTTGCATTTCATTAACCAGCTATCGTCGTTACTCTTTTCTTTTCTAATAATTAATAACCTGGGAACAGATATTTATTGATCCTCGTATCAAACACCGATATAATGCTTTGATAAGATTCTGTATAGCAAAGCTTGTAGAAAATTTATAATTTAATTAGTTTTATGCAATTTTTTAATTTTCTTTTCTTTTCTATAGTATTTTAATCACATTTTCTTAAAAAAAAATTAAATATGTGATTAAAAAATTGATTAAAAAAAGAATGAAGAAAAAAACATTGCTTTGAAGCTTTGTCACAATTAACTTTCAAAGAAATTTTACTTTCTTCCAGATTTTATAAATTGTACATATATATATATATATATCAAGTGACATTTTGACATCTTTCCAAAAATTTGAGGTAAAATTTTTGCATACATTATACCGGTGTACATTATTCTTGGCATCTGCATCGTACTTCCGCTATAGTTAAAATAGCTGCCAAAACGGACTTGAGTCATTGTAGCCAAAATAGTTTGCCAAATTTTCTAAAGGAATTGATGTTTAAGCTTTATAAATTTCAAACTTTAAATAAAAAATCTTGATTTACATAAAAAAAATTTACGAGATTTATTATCGTGTATAATATTTTTACAATATATGATAACCACATAAGAAAGTATAAAAAGTTTTCTTTGACTTTGACGTAAAGTTACAAAGGTATTATATTTTTAATTTTGATATAATTTATAAAATTTTGACTTGTTTCCCTAAATAATTTTAAAATTCTTTACATTTTCAAAAAAATTCTGGCAAAAATATATAAGATTTTTTCTCATTTATTATTAAAAATGTAAGTTAATTTTTCAAATTATCAATCTTTTATAATATACCATTGACTATCTTGTAATATTCATTGACTTTCAATATATCGTTTCTATATCGATTTTTACGGCAATCCAGAAATGAAATATTCTTAAAAACTTTAAATTAAATATAAGATAAGAAACTAGTTGACTTTGACTCCACGTGAACCTGTCGATACATAGTATTCGAACTCATCCATATTTATGTACACACATAATGTAGATAGACCAGTTTGCTGATGCGACAGAGGAAGAGATTTGTTATAAAGTTACGCAGCTGGTTTTAATCGCAAAGATGTATTCTTCGTAATTAGATCAAAATTCGCAAAATTGCGATGTAAAAAAATTATTTTAATATCATGGCATTTGATATTAAGTATTTATATTATTCTCTAGCTATCTATTAAAAAAGTTTAATTAGTTTAAATAATTATTTAATTATTTAAAAAAATTAATTAACTGCTTAAGTGTATTTCTCGCAATATTAAATATCTTTTGTTTTTGATTTCTTAAAGTTCAGACACACGGCATTTTATAAAAGGAAACTGAAACTGTATTCATTTTTGCATAATTAAATTAACAAACAATGCAATACTCTGTTAAAAATATTGCTGTGATTCCGCTCATCTTCGAATTATTATAAAACGGACAGCAAAATTATGTAATCAACCAATGAAATAATGCCTATCTTGTATCATTAATTTGTCAGTCAGATTCTCATTACCCTTAATACTCTGTTAGAAAATTAGCGTTTTAATTGGTGTTAACTTTGTTACGCACACGTGTGCATCGTTTATTATTGCCCATTACCGAATGCAAACAATGTGTCGAGAATCTATATCATGATATACACAGTGCCTTACAAAGCGAGAGCTTAATTGAGATGGTGATTAAAAAGAGGAACATATAAGCAAAAATAATATTTCTAGAAAAATATCAATTTAAAAGTATTATATTTTATGTTTCTCTTAATTTCTTCAAGAAAAATAATCAAAGCCGGTTACAACATTCTTACAATGTAAATTAATAATATTGTATAAATAAAATTGTAAGATATCTTCAAAGAATGTGTAACTCTTGTAAGAAAATAATTTAAATTTTAGATTACTTTTTTAAATTCCTTTCTTAAAATAAACTTATGTATACATTTTTTCAGTATCCTTTAGAATTATCAAAATTACCAAAAAGTATAAATTTGCTTTCTTATGTGGGTATTATATATATTATATAACTCTTAACTCTTAACAAGTTTATTCAAGTTTATGTGTGTAACGGAGTTTGCATATTTAACTTTAAAATTTATATTTCTTCAAACATATTAATAATACTTTATTTGCTTCATATACTTGTCACGAGCAAACATATACTTGCCACATGTATTTCGACCATAAAGTAGGAATAGATTTGCGGAAGAGATAATCTCTCAAAACAAGAAAATAATCCTACGAACTCTCTCTCTCTCTCTCTTCAATAATATTAAAAATAAACCCAAATAGTTTCATAAGCCGAATAAATTCCCTCGCAATAATAAAAAGCATTGCACGCAATAAAAGTCCACAATTTCTAAAGCTATCATTGAATTTTCTGCTTCAGCGCGAGTATACGGAGGACTGCGTCTTTAACGAGACCTTGGAGCAGCATAACTACAACACGTACAGCTCGATACGCTGGTCGACGGCGAAGAGGACCATGTACCTCGGCCTGAATCGGTTCGGCCAGCCGAGGAAGGTACTAGCCAAGGGTCACAACCTGGGCAGATTGTCTGGTTACGCCCGGGTGTTGACGCAGATGGCTCCGTTCGATCGGGTGGAGGCTCTTCATAGGCGGATGTTGGGTGCTGCGCACAATGTGCGACATCGGCATCACGAGCGAGGTCATCATCGGGTGCATCCCGGCGACGTGGCGCAGCAATCCATCTGTCCAACCATGCCGGAGCAGGAAAAAGACGGCAGAGACAGGTTCAGGTGTCGCAAACGAAAGAAGAGGAAGAAGCGAAGGCGACGGTGCAGACCGGGCGAGCAACCTGGTCCCCAGTGCCGAGTCGCCGAAGGGTCGGACGTCGACGCGTCTTCGGAGGCCGGCAACGTCAGCCTAGAGTCGAAGAGATCCTGCGAGGGAGCAGCCAGCGAGGAGGCCTGCAGACGTCAGGCTCTTTCGGTGCCGGCGAAGAAGCGGAAGTCGCGGATAGACGACGACGACGACGGTGGGAATCTCACGCTCAACAACGGTAAGAACAACAAAGCGAAAAAGCCAAACGTCAACGTCGCCGATAGTCAAAGTAAAAAGCCTGATTTGACGGACGGGAAAAAGACGAAGAGGAAGGGTCCGTCTTCGCAGAAGCAGTACGAGTCTGCCACGGTCAGGGTCTCTTCGCCGCGAATGGCGCCTATCAGCGAGGTTTTGACAGCCACATCGTCCTCGTCGCAGTCTCCTCCTGGTGCGTCAACCGTTCTCTCCTTCGCCCGAAGGCCGAGTTCGCCGCCATCTGGTCGTAGGAAACCGCCGTCGTCTTCGAGGAATTCGCGTAGGAAGGGAAAGTCGTTCTCGAATTCGCCGGCTCGATCGAAATCGACGCCGACGATGAGCGAGATAGATCTACCGTCAGCCACCAAAGTTCCTGAAACCACGAGCGCGTGGAGTGCCACATCTATTCCTCAGCTTCCTCAATCCTCGCCAGTTCCTGCCTCTTCGTCCTCGCTCTGGCGCGACTCCTCGGCCGAGGACTCTACAAATTCCTTGTCGAATTTCTTGCTCGTTGAATCGACCGAAATGGTAGAGTCCACTGCTGAAGTGTCCACGCTTAGGCTGGACGAAAAGGACGACAGAGACAATGATTCTAATACGACCGGGACGAGATCGACTACGAGATTTCCTATAGAGCGACTGGCGATGTGACGCCGTTCTCGTTTCTCGAGTGATAGGAGAATGATATTTGTATGCAAATGTCATTGTAAAAACTTAAGTGTACATAGAAATCACTCTATACGTTCTACAACTCCACATTCATGTACGACACGTGCACGCATGATATACGTTGTACCGAAGTTTAAATACTCGCGATATAAAAGGATCGATGTGGTTACGATTTCGACCGGTGAGATCAAATTATCACGGCGAAATTTAAAATAATAATTGAGAAATAGTAAAGTTTACATTCTAAATCAAATTTCGAAATTTGTTATTTCAAGTATCTTTTCTATTGATTAAAATTTCTATGGCCTAATTGTTGACGAAAAATTCGATTTTTATCGTTTATGTATCTTTTTACGCAACATTATTAACGACACGAAAAAAGATTTCTGAAATTTCATTTTAATATACAAAATAGAATTATAAAAAACCTGAATTGGTTTATTTCATTCTTTCTTAATTCCAGTTATCAAGAGTATTTGTGAATATCTTTCTATATATTCTATATAGAAAAAAATTATTCTTTTTAAATATACAAGAGAAAGAATTAAATAAATAAAAAAAAATGTTAAAATAAAAATATTGATGAAAATCTTTGATGGAAATATAAGACGTAAAAATAAAAAAAGTGATCTATCATTTGATAATAAAGTTATTTATTAATGAGTATCAGAAGCTTCAATGTTTATTGATGATGCATTTCATGAGACAAAAACATTTGAATATTGAAGATCAAGAATGAAATTTTGTTGACAGAAATCGTTTCTATGTCGATCCTTGAGATTTACGTGGCGAGAGAGACGCGGATTTCGTGTTGAGATTCAATTAACATTTGATAAGAGTCAGTGTTGCTTGTTCAGGCAGAGATGGGAGGATGTCGGCTAAAGTGTGTTTCTTACGCTTATTATCCAAAAAGGGATAATTACCGGTCAGGAATATCAAATGGCTGGATAACAAGCACGAAGTACGATTTTAATTTCAAAGCACTTTCCTCTCGGCGGCAAAACAAGTCACGAAGCTCGACAAATAAGCTAATTGCATATCTTTTATGCGGTTTCCGTAATCTTCATTCGATTTTAGAAGCAAATACCCTTTGATTACAAGTCTTTTTATTAATGGCTGATAAATCGACGCAATGCATGCAAATGTGCAATTTCTGATCTCTTTTTATTTATGGATTCTTCCAGCTCTTTGAGAGATTTCTCAAAGAATTCTCTTTAAAATCTAAAAATTTCATAAAAAAAAAAGAATCTCTACATTAGTAATAAAATTTCTTCAAATTTTATAATTTAAATTCGATAATTTAATTAATATTACTTATACCACACACAACATAAGACTTTTCAACATCTTTAATAGTTTTAACAATTACAGAGCATATTTCCAGCATGACAATTTAGGTACGTATCTTTATCGCATATTTAAATGTGACTCTCTCATTTAACATTACTATTATAGATGCGAGTGTGAAATAAATCGAATAGAAAATTATGTAAATAGAATCTACAAATATATTATAAAACTAGTCACATTTATATCAAATGACACCAGATAGAGATAAGCATAAGAAATTTAAAAGCATGCATGTTAATGTTTGCACAAATTAGCATAAAGTTTGCAGATTGTAATAAATTAAATTATCGAATTAAGATGTTATTTAAAATTATACTTTATCTTATATGAAAAGATAAATAGATGTTCTCAAAAGTATAATAATATTATTATGCTTTCTTTTTTTTATTAATTTATGTATATAAACCACTCGTCTCGCTACGTATATCGATACATAAAAAACTCCTTGTATAATATATCACTGACGAACTTTGTCCTAATTAGCACGATTAGCGCATAAGTATAAAAGATTATAATAGTATTTTAGTAAACGAGGAGCGCAAGACAATAAGCGATTTGAAGGAGATATGAGCGATAAAATCAATTCGAGCACGAAATGCAATTGTTCTCGAGACGGTAATAGAAATCGAATCTAATTAATTAAGGAAATGGAACTATCCGATAAAAATTAATAGTCTCGTAAATTATGCTTCTCAAATGAAATTAAGCGAATGTTTCCGATTACGCTTAATGTAATATTTCGTAACGAAATAATTTTTTAATTAGCATAAATTATATACAAATTATAGAATATAAAAAGGACGAGTTTAGATATTTACGTTTATTAGATATTACATAAAGAAATTTCTATGAGCGATTAGTCAAATTGTGAATTTAAACTCACGATTTTGAAATTAAACGCAATAATTAAACGCGATATTTTTACGAGTGACGTGTACGTATGTATATGTATACACACACACGCACACACATATATATATATATTTGGAACCGTGTAAATTCGTTCAATGTAATCTCAGTATTTATAACGAAGCTAAGTAACATACTGGTTTTTCTTTTATTTTTATCAAGGAGATCAATTAATCGACGCAAATTAACGTGCTGTTTTTTTAAGTTTTATCTGCCCGATCACTGTCTCTCGCACGCCAATTTTATTTTCAAAACTCGTTTCACGATGCTCAACAATATCGAAGTAAAAAATACGAAGGTCTTAATTACAATATCCATTATATCGTAATCAAAATTTATCATTACAGTTTCATCAAGCAATCAAAATGTTATCAGAGCAAGTAATCGATGTCTAACTATAGAACAAATCTCCGTGTAAAATTTTGCTAATATATAATTTTTAACTCTTTACCAGTTCAATTTCATGAAATCAGCTTTAATGTTACTGTAAAAATATAGTCAAAGAGACATTTTTCTAGATGGAATTGATTGATAACGAATCAGATAATGACACTCCGAAATGCGCTCATTTATATTTATGATTTTCGTTCCAATTGAAATTTATATAAAAAGTGTTCGATTATCGGATGCCGTTCGAAGGGTTCAGTTACTCATTGTCAACGATAAAACCATTACGATTCCTTGTTTCTCCAATTAAGAGTTTCATCGAATCTAGATAAGTGTATTTGTGAAAAAAGCCTCAATCTCACTGCGATTTTTTTTCTTTTTTGTAGAAGCGACCTATTAATATAGTGGCATATTTATTAAAGACTTATTTATTGTAAACAGTTGAATCCGTGTACATAAGTCTATGATCATTACTCATCAATCATGCGCATCGATCATGTGTTCTACGTTGTGTTTGTCCGATAGGTACACGAGAATCCGTTGAAAATACACGATTACGTAAAGAAAACTACTTCAGTATTTTATTTTATTGAATAAAATGCGACAGGTGTGGACGTCTATAATTTTATCACGCTAATATTGAAATGTTCTATTTCGCAAAGCAAGTTTCCCATGCATGGTGAAGAGCTCATCATGTCACACATTTGATAATAGTCACTGACCAACTGAACTACCGCTTCCGCCAGAACTGAAATTAGATCACTTCGCAACGCGTTCTGTATATACTGCGTACAGGGTGTCCGGTAATAATCGCTCGATTTCTTGGATGCAAAAATAGAGCGAGTTAAACTGATTAGAAAACTCTTCTACCCTTTTGCGGTCTTTGCAATAATTAATAAGAAATTAAGAAATCTCGAAGCGAGAAAAAAAAGCAGCCTCATGCTACACAGTTGCTAACTGCAATGCACCTATAATTAAACCTGATTATTAATCCCAACACTTCATCACGTGTCTAGTAACCGCGTAACAATAGGCGGATCAACTAATTTGTTAAAATTAATTTCTCATTAATTATGATGAAGATCGCAAAACAGTAGAGAACTTTTTTACTTTAATCTGTTCTATTTGCATATAAAAGATCAAGATTATTTGCAACATATATTCCTGCATACAGAGTGTAACGAAAAACCATATAATGGCAATGGATGAATCCGATGCTTTTCATTTTATTGGTCATCGTTCAATCGATGCAATTCTGGACGAGTGTGTTAGTATAAAAAATATTTCACAATAATGCAAGGATACAATATATGTAGTAAGAGTTATTTATTTTATACTAAATGTTTTTAAAGTATGCATATAATTATTTTTATTAGAATTACCATTTAAATTTTAAAGTTTGTTAAAATTTGTAATATAAAGTTACAAGATTATTATTAATAATTTGTATTGTCTGATTGTTACACCCTGTATAATGATGATAATGGATTATATGCTTCAGTTTCAAGATTAAATTGTGCGGAAATAGATACTTTCGTAAAGTACATGATACTATATTCTGTAATATAATGTTATATGTATAACTTATTTATTATAACAAAAGAGAAAAGAGTTTTTCTCATTGTCATTTTATTACTGCCGAATTCTAGCAATTCGATACGTGATCATTGATATTTTCAACGGATTCTGAATTGTCTCAATAAAGTAAACGTTTGCGTGCTCTGACAAATGAAATAACAAACGTTTTGACGGGATAAAAGACAGCTTACGAATTAGTGCTTAGAAAATGTACGAGTCTAATGCAAAGTTTGTAAAATTTGGAAAGATGCACATGCGCGAACGTGATGCTTAATTATTAAAGTAATTAGCGACATGGATAGAAGAACTTCTTAAGTTGTAAGAACATAATTTCAGATATGCTGTTCTTATATGTAATTATTTATACTTTCAGATTAATTTTAGAGATGGAATGAGAAAGGGAGAGACAATATGTTTTATATTATTATAGATATTTAACTTTCATCCATGTCGCCGAAAAGCAAGATAATAAAAATGTTTAAGAAATAGTCTACATGAAGCAGATGAAAAATTGAATGGCTTGAAATTTAATACGTAAAATATTTTTTTTTCAGAGTTGAAATAAATCTTAGCTTAAATGATATCTCTATACGATCGTGTTATGTGGAATAATTAATTATTAATAATCAAATGATACGCAAACACGACCGCGCATCGTTGGCATAATTCCAAATTCAAAGATCGAAACAGAACCAGTCTAGCACTGCCATTTTTTTGAGATATATATTTAATTCTTTCATAGACTGAAACACTCTATTAAGATTATAGACGAGTATTTAATTAATAAAATGACAAGAGGGGCCGTGCTGATTAAAATTTTTCATCTGCGGATGTTTAATATAAAGCAGACGAGATACCTAAGATACTACAGCCCCAGATTTGTCCTCTCTAAGCAAAACATCCTGTGAATTTCCGATATTACCTTGTGATAAGAGATTCTCAAAATTCATGACCTCTTTTCTTTTCTATCCTATATTTTCCGAAAGATACATTTCTCGTCGTTTTCGCGAAAGAGAATAAGAGAAAGGAGAGAGAAAGGTCGGGAGCGAATGATGAAATGTAATCAACAAACTGATAGAACAAATTCCTAATTATAAATCAATGCTCGCGAATGCGCATCTCGCTTGCCTATCTTCTCTCTCACTTTTTGGATGCAAAACCCCACCATATCGTCGCCATATAATTTTTAGAAGTAATAAAAGAAATATTATTGAATATATAACCGCTGCGTTATTATTAAATCTTGATATATACCTTGTGTATAATAATTATATATATTTCTAAATATAAAATAATTCCTTTTTTATTAGAAACAAATTATATTAGTATTTTCTAAAAATAAGACAAAAATATTAGAAGCAATTATATATATTTTTCTAACCTATTTAATAATTTATCTATAATTTATATATTTTTGCTTCCTGTTACACGATTTATTCTCGCGACTCATCCTCTATGATTCATTTTAATCTTGATCAAATAAGCAATATACATGTATGATTATATTTTATAATTTCAAAAAAAATTTATACTTAATTCTATTAAAATATCAAAAATTAAAAATTATAATTAATTTTTATAGGTATTAAAAATTTCCAAAAAAAAATTTACGAACGAATGTTTAACATTAAAAAATGTGGTATCGTTATTGCGAAAAAAATCAAAGATTTCTACTTTAATTAATATATTTAAAGAGAAGAAGATTATTACGGATATGAATTCAATCGCTGTGCAGGATTGAAAATATATGAATTGTTTGGTACACAAGAATTTGCGAAACTGACAGGTAAGTGCACATAATATAGGATGTATATATATTATTATAAAAGCAATGCAAATCCTGTGTCTGAGCTTTTCAAAACTGTCATAAAATTATTCGCGAAAAAATTATGTGAGTCCTCATGTAGGTAAATCATAGCAATCAAGCATAGTTGGTATTCAGGAAATAAGATTAAGCACTCTTATATTTTGCTTCCAATAAAAATTCGCGTGATTTCCCCCCATTAAGATCAAGGTTTGTTAAATCAGATTTAATAAAACAAACTGTTTGCTAATGATTTTCAAGATTTATAATTACGAATTACGCTATTTAATCACCTGCTGAATAGCATAGACATGAACACGTATAAATATTTTCTTTATTATAACAGAGTAGTTGTTGCGAGCATTGCTCTCAATGTAAAATAAGCGGTTTGTCGGCGTCTTCGTGACGTAAATAAGCATAAAACGCACGCCGGAAACTATTAAACCCCGTACGTACACACGTGTGGCTTGCAAGCACGCAGAAATATGGAAGCATGCAGAATATGGAGCGGCACTCACACCCTCCTTTGTTGTCTGCATCTCCTCCCATTGTTGTCCCGTACTATAATTAATGATCGATGCCAAGATAAGGCATAAAAGTCGCTCTGCTGCACGGGAAAAGTACGTAGATTGCGGTGCATTGTCCGCTACCCTGTATTTACGTAATTCCTGTGCCCTTCAAACAATTGTCTTTTAATAATCGTATTTTCCGCGTAAAAATGCACCGCCGTTAGAACATTAATTTTTTCCCAAATTTTTTCCCAATTTACAGTGCTCTATATCTTAGTTCTGGATATTAAAATTTCGAACCTAAGAGAATATTTCATATAATTTATATAAAATTATAAATTTTAATATTTGCAAAAAATATATCTCTTATCAAATATTCATTATAAAATTATATTATTAGAGAAATGTTATATTAAACTTTAAATTATTTATAATTTGCGAGAAAATTCAAGACAAGTATTAATAATTATATGTTGCATTTTATGTTTTTATATGTAATATAATATGTATGATATATATTTTCTATAATATTGCATTTTATTTTGCCAAATATTTTCTATAATATACACGACACAAAAATTATAAATAAGAGAAATCTATCCCAAATCTTGCGAATTATGTATAATTAAATATCTGTCATTTATAGTAAGAAATTATCCGCGTATAAATCTTGTGTTGCTCCGAATATTATTTTCCATGACACTTAACTATTTGTAATTATGATTCAGGATGGTAATCATAATTTTCTCTATCTATATAACCGTAACCCCGATCTTTGGCCCGCAAAACGCGTTATTTAATTTATAATTAACATTCTTCGATAAATGCCTTCCGCTTTAATCTCTCGACCTGTACGAGTGAAACTACATGCCTCACGGAACATGTACCATCGTTAATCATAATTGATCCCATAATTAGGCTCATAGATTTTTCGATCTTAGCCGCGTGTACTATACTTGTCTATGTATGTAATTTAATACAGTTTGCGTAAAATTAAATGAGTTAAAGAAGATTTTATGAGCTAAGTAAAAAAATATAAAATAATAAAGTTAAAGATTTAATTTTTAATATAGAAATTATCTAAATGGCATTTAATATTAATATATACAATATTAAAATATTAAATATAAATATTAATATTAATATAAATAACGCGTTTTGCAGGTCAAAGATCGAAGTTATGCTTATATTGATAGAGAAAATTATTATTACAGTCATTATCCATAATTACACATGGCTACAAGTGTCATGAAATAACTTTATTCACAGTATATATTAGTAATATCTTTTTTCAGATTAATTTATATTTTTACCTCAAGTACATTTTAATATAGTCTACTGTAAACAATATAATTTGCTACAAAATTTAAGACACAAGTTTGTTTATAATTTTATGTTGTGTATTTATGTATGCATATGTTCTAATATATATTTTATATAACTGTATATCTCTACTATATTCAAAAATGTATATATATATATATATATATATATATTCTTTTTATATATTACATAATATAAAATTATGCATAAAATTTAATCTCAAATTTTGTTGCAAGATCGTTTAAAATAGACTGAAAATATTAAAATAACTGCTAGACAAATCATAATGCATTTAAGTGATTCTAATTTTCATTACAATATATTTATAGTGGTATAAAGCATGTTAATGTAGAAATTTTCCCACCCAAACAGGTTGTAGTTAAGCATTTTGCACGCGTTTTACGCATAAAGTTGGCACAATTTGCTCATTATCGCAGATATTTATCGTAATCGATTCTACCCTACAATGTTTCGAACATTTCTAGCTCTAAGCTGTACTTATATATGAAACTTTAAAAATAGATACCTATGTATAACATAGGTGTATGAGACTATTAAAAATTTTCTATTTGAGCATCCTTTACACGTATATGCAGGCCCTATGTGTAAAGGGATCTATAATTTCTAAATATCTTGAGACGATTTTCTTACGTTTAATTTTTCCCTGGCATAATAGAATATCATGACATTTATAGAATATCAAAAAAGTAAAATTATAATTAGAAACTCTTTATATAATTTTGAAAAATAGATGTGTTAATAGAAGAATTTCATCGTATATTTTCTGTTTTACGTCGTTAATTTACTTTTGCTTGCAAATATTTATTAATAATAATAATATAAATGTATAATAACAATAATATAAATATATATACCATAAAAGTTTTCAAAGACAGAAATTAATATTCAACTTTATTGAAAGGTTTTATTAGAAATCAAATTCTACTCCTGATTTTATTTTCTTTGACTTGTGACATTCTCTTTTGGAAAATGCAACATTTCGCTTGCGACAGCAAGAAGTCTAACGCTAGACTTGCCTCCGATAAACTCGTTGTGCACTCCGATGCACTCATGCTACGGTTGAAGCGGTTGTAACCTCGGTGCATGCTCGCATTGCCGCTTATTTCACTCAACGAAGCAGCTGCGGCATGAAGTCAAGTGGATTTTTATCCATCTGTCCAAGCGAACTAGCTGCACTTTCCAGGTATTTTCTTAATCCGCGAGCAATGAACATTCTCTTGAATTCTCGGAGCAAAAATTATTTTCTCTATTCAAGAATTACAATTGACTGAGCAAAAAAAAATATAAAATATATATGATTAATATAATTATTTTAAATGCACTTTATCTTTTTAATTTTTATTATTTAGATTTTATTTTAGATATATGTATAAGAAAAATAGCTAAAATTTAAATTGAAATTATTTTATATATTCTACCCATTAGAAATTTTTATATGAACATGTGTCTACTGTTATATTTACTTAATATAAATTCTATTTTTCTTATTGTATTATAATTTAATGTTAGAAAAAAAATTACATGATTGCTATACCGTTTAAAATTGCTTTAAGATAGACGAGGAATTCAAGAAAGGTTCAAACAGCAGTCGTTACGCATTAAGAACGTAACACCAGTGCGTATATATTAGCCTGCGTAATTTTAGCACACACGTCTCTCGAACAAACTCTTTTTGCGTTGCGTCACGCGGTGTCGGGACGTGGGTGAAGAAGCGTCTCGTTACATAACGTCCTTCGTCTGTACGACCCTCTTCAGTTCTATTCCTATCATTTCAACGGTACAAGGAACGCGTCACGACGACAATTCGTGAATCACTTCAATTAACCCTTTGCCATCCAAATTAGTCTCGCATTGTTTTTTTTTTTTTTTTTTAATTTTAAGTCTGATATCGTATAAAATCATATTTCTACTTTGAACATTATAAATTTCAAAGGAACAAATGTATCATTTTTTTTAAAAAACGACAAGTTTCATGTGTGCAAATTAAAAAAAAAATAATATTTGAAAAAAATAAAAATGTTTATTTTTTAATATTGTGAAATAATAGAATGGAAATGAAAAATAAAATAATCGTAGCTTTCTTTTATAAATATATAAAAAAATTCACAAAAAATTTTAATCCATTCATATAATATATATATAATTTAATTATAAATTCAAATTAATGTTTTTTTAAGAGGCAACTATAAGTAACTGGGAATGTCGTTTAAAAACACCGCAGATGATTGAGCAGATAGATAATATGGACTTATTCGAAGATAATTTCTCCCTGCACATATGCTACGAATACCAGATTATCCGTTGCAAATGCAAAGGAACCGTTAATTGAAAACATGGAAAATAGATGAAAACACAAGATAAAAAACAAATAGAACAGAAGAGGAGAAGGCAAATAATCGGTTCCTCGTTTTTTTTGTAATGACGCAGCGTGATTGTTGCACAAGCCACACTTATCTCAACTTATTTTACGTTACACGGTTGCATCTAGCGACCATAATTAATGCGTGAGATTACGATATGCCCGAGGGGTTGTGAAAAAAAGAGTTTTAAGCTGAAGAAGCCATCACAAAATTTTTTTCCAGAAGTAAATTGCTAATTGTTGAAGTCAGAAATTGTTTAAATACTTTTGTCAAAAAATAATCAAAAAGTAATTTGTCGAAAAATAATTTGTTAATACAGTAAATCAATTACTAACAAAATATTTTATACAATATATTGTATATAGAATTTGATTTCTAATAAAATTTCTTAATAAAATTAAATATTAATTTCTGTCTTCTCTTTCAAAAAATGTTTATGATATAAATGTATATTTATTATTGTTATTATATACATTTACATATTCATTATTAATAATAAATTTGCATGTTTTAAGTAAATACGACATAAAACAGAAAATATACGACAAAAGTCTTTCAATTAACATATCTATTTTTCAAAATTATATAATTTCAAAAAAATTATATAAAGAATTCAAATTATCGAAGATAAGATCGGCTTTGAATTTAATTATATTTTCAGTTTATATAATTATGAACTTTTTTCATATCATTAGTATAAATAAAACGAAATAAATAAAACCAAGTTATCAACTAATATGAATAGATTACAATAATTAGAAAAATTGATGTATATAGAATTATTTATAATTATACAATTTATAATTATAGTTACACACACTCAATTAATTATTAATATATTTTTCATAAAATGGATATTCTTTATAATATAAGATTAAATCTGATATATATATGGTATATTATATAAAATATTTATCTTTTTTAACAGAATTCATTATAATTAATTGTAATCCATCCATTTTGAGGTAACGGAACTACACTCTACAGTCTACAATCTACAGACTACAATCTACAGTCTACAATCTACAATTTTCAACACTACAATCAAATATATATGAAACCGTTACCTCATAATAAAATAATTCGACTCACCAATCGATGCACAACCGCAAATTTGTTGATCTGTAACATACAAAATAAAATTTAAATTATAATAGCGCTTCAAAAATAATTAATATATATTTTCAAAAATTATTATTGTATACATTAAGTTTTATATTAAATATATGCGTACAATAATCAGTAGAAATATTTAATATTGAATAACTTTATATTTTGTAAAAACATTTTTAATTTAAAACTTTTATAAAATTTATATGAAAAATATTTTTCTTTAATTCTCTCTTGTTCACATCACTTAAATTTATAAATAAAATCAATGCGTGTGCGCAATTTATAACAAATATTATATACAAATAATAAATGCTCACCATAAAGCTGCTGGTCCAGCGCCCGATGCCTTCCAGACCTGCTCCTCCTCTCAGATTGATCAGGATTGTCCATCGATTATCAAAGTTCATTGATTTAAACACGCGATACTTTACGAACGACACTCCCGCACTAAACGCTCGATACTTTGAACGACACTTCCCGCATTTAAACGCGCGATACTTTGCACGACACTCCCGCACTTAAACGCGCGATACTTTACACGACACTCCCGTATTTAAAAGTGCGATACTTTACATGACATTTCTGTAATAAACGCGCGAATCCCCGTATTAAACGTGCGATATTTTGCACGCCGGATCTTATTCTTCAAATGTTGAAATTTGCTAAATTACGGATATTTAAATATATGTCCAGACGTATGCTCAATTAATGAAATTCCTAATAAAACTTACTTTTCGAACACAACTCTCTATCTCTCCTTTAATTGAATTTAACAAATTAATATAAAATCTATTAAATTATCTTTTATATATTTGTTATATATTATTATATTTATAACTATATATTTGTGCAGTTATATTACTACATATAAAAAAGTTTGAAATTTTTTTATTACGCGCTTGGACTGTTATTAAAACTCAATAATTATTTTTTATTTTATTCGCGGCTTATGAATTACGCGATAATGCAATCGATTTCAAATTTAAATAATGAATAAGTAACGCGTGTATATAAAATGTTGTTCTAATACAAATGTTCTATCAAAAATCCATCAAAATCAATTTTAATCAATTATGGATGAATGGATTACAAAACATTATAAAATCGGCATATTATAACAAGTAAATAATTATGATTGTGTAATTAATTACTAGTATTAATTCATAATGATTAATATATGTTTTATAAAATAAATTAGATTAAAGATACTACGTAAACAAAATATAAATATAGAAAATGTTTTCCATATTTATTTTATTTAGAAAATATTGTATGAAATTATTTTATTTAGAAAATATTGTATATTGAAAAATTCTTTTGTTCTTTTTAAACTGAAATGTTATTAATTCATATTTGTAACCCATTCATTTTGAGATAACGGAAATCTATCTACAATCTACAATCTATGATCTCTATCTACAAAATCTAATTTCTACAAAACCGTTATCTCGTGTAATAATTTAAAACTCACACATGATGTACAATACCATTTGATGTCCAAAGTTAACTGCAGAGTTGAACAATTATATGTTGATCTGTAACATAAGAGATAAAATATAAATTACAACAGTAATTAATATTAATATAAGTATTATAAATAAGAAGAATTATAATTTAATAATTTTATAAATTTTGATTCAATACAATTTATAATAAATACTCACTTCTAAATTAGTTCACTGATGCCCAATATCTTTCCTACATCTCCTCCTCTCAGGTTGTCAGCTACATTGCTCTGTATCATACAAATAAAATTTAAATTAACTTAACTTAAACTTTTATTATTTTTAAACATAATGTTCATTATTTTTTTATATATAATTTTAAAATTAATAAATAACTTATAGAAATATAATAAGATTATTATTATGACATTTATTATAGCAAGTTTAAATGCAAACTTTTATGTATTAATAATTGTTAGAAAAATATTATAAATTGTTTTGCAATAAAGTAATAAATATGAAGTATTAACCTTATGATTATTGCTTTGTCATCGCCTGATACCATCCAGGTCTCCTCCTTGCTTATTTCATTATTGTCACTTTTCCATGGTACTCACTAAAAAAAAGAAACAATTAATTAAGCACGCGCTTGCAAAAACGATTAATTATAGATGCACTAATTAAAATAGAAAAGTTTATACTTACTTGGTGTGATTCACAGCAGTGATGTACACAAGTGTATAGTGCATAGTCAATTTACATAGCATTGATCTGTAAAATATATACATAAATATATGTACTTAACCTAACAAAAATTAAAACAAGTATCCAAATTGTATCTAATACATCTCAAAAGGTAAATATTCCTTGTATTAAAATTTTTCTTTTATTAAATTTTTTTACGAACAATAAAATAATAAATAATGAAGTATTAACCTTGGGTCTTCTCTTCTCTTATTTCAGCTTGGCTCTTTCGTGGTACTCACTAGAAAAAAACAATTAATTATAATTAGCACGAGCTTGCAAAAACGATTAATTACGACTCACAATCTTTTACGATATCTTTAATATATACTAATTTCGTATGCATGCATGGCAGAAATTACAATAAATCATTAATTTACTCACACATTTATTCGTATGCAGGACCAATTTTCACTAAGTTCGGTTAAATGAACGGTCGGTTAAAATTAGCAGGTTGACCAACGCAAACATTCATGCCTACAAATATCATATGAATACTTTTGTCTATTGGCCAACCTGCTAATTTTAGCTATCGGTTCATTTCATTGAACTTGATAAAACTGACCCTTATATGCTATGCAAACGAGAATGTATAGTTTAAAACATAATTTTAATATAGACAAATATTATAGAAATAAATATTATGAGAAGTACACATATATAAGTATATAATTAATTATGTAAATTCCTGTCGCATACTCACTTTACATAAATAAAATCAGCGAAATAATTGCAACAAATAGGTCGTCGTTTCGCTACACATACGAGTTACTTAATCGTACGAATTAAATAATTGCACAAAATGTGATATTTATTAATTACAATGATCTCGTATTCCTCGCAATCACGTCTCGAAAATATACGCCTGACAAATATGCAGCGTGTCTCGTCGGTGTCTACCTGTTCGACTGTCGAATAAATACAAGCGCGTAAACAACACGTCGTACGTCGCTAAAACGTCGAATTTATGTGCTACACGGTTGAAAATTATTGAAGTGTAATATCAGTTATGGCTACTCACCATTTAGAATTGTGTCGCGATTCAGAATCCGTCCGTTCTACGCTCCCGACATTCTCCACCGACTACGGAATAATGTGACTGCATTGTGCAGCAACTTCACAGTGTTTATGGCGCGAAACCGACGCAAAAGCGCGCGACGTTCGATACCTCGATACTCACGACATCTCGATATCTCCCATGCGCGCGAAAAGCAAAGATTTTAACAAATCATTGATATATAGTCATGCAATTTATCTACTCTGCGACTAAATATATATTAACTTTCGTGCAATTTTATTCCTTTTCATATAATATAAAATTATCAATAATAATCAATAATAAATATATAAATGGACAAAATCATGATTGCTCGTATAATTATTTCTCATTCAATCTTATACACAAAATGAAATATATCGAATGGATCAATTAATGTGATGAATAATTGTGCATAAAAATCTAATGAATATTTAAATTAATTGATACATGCGATGTCGATTAGTTGTTGAATTGAGTAAAGTTTTTGACGCGTAAATTGAACTCGGAGTATAAATTTTTATAAGAAAAATTATATAATTTTAAATAAATCTTAAAAGAATTATAAGTAAATTGGCTAGAAATACCTGCTAAGTATTAAATTATAAAAATTTACAAAAGGATTGAATATCTAGACATCACTAGAATTATTCATCCCCCCGGGCGCAAAAATTGCTGACGACGGCACTACGCCTGGCCGGGTACTACGTAGTAGGAGAAGCTCTGACGTCAGAGTCACGTGGTATGCGCCGAGAGAGGAACCGAAAATGGCGACGGTAGCTAGTGTTGTGTCGCGGCGTGTGTTATCGTACGCATGTTATTTTCGCAATGTCACGCGAGTGTACACATCGTGGCGTGTCAACAGTGGCTTCAAGAGATGCCGGAAAGGTACCGAGTTGCTGGCCATCGCTTCTGTCACCTTGCTGGCGCAGCAGTATCTACGACCCAAGGTGGTGCATGCGTTGAAACCTCGCAAAGTGAGTACATATACATATTACGAATACAATGTGAATCACGACACAGGCTAGTCGGGCTGGCTTAAAATCTCGCGTCAGCGTTACGCAGTAAGGATTTGAGAGTGAAAATTGTTGTAATCGTTGCCGACAGACTCATAAATGCATATATGTTATATGTAAGTCGAAGCTGTAAGTCGACGCAGTGACGTGAATATAGACACATACATTGCAAATTCAAAATGTCCAAGTTAACAATTTTGGCGGTAACGATTACGATAATCTGAACTCCAGAAGTAGTGACGCGAAGTTGTGTACATCCCAGTCATGACGTCATGACAGTCACGTGGACTGGAGACCCACGTGCGCGCGAATGAACGTATTATGTAATGAACGTTGCACGAGAGAACGGTGCATAATAACGCATTTCGTTTATTGACGGTTTTTAATCTATAATAAAGATTGGTTTAGATAATCTATAATAAACATTAATTTTTTGCTTTTTTATATAATATATATATATTAATAAAATATATTTTACAGACAATTTTAAATTGATATGTTTAATCAGTATATTTATGTTTTAATTTATAATTGAAATTCTTTAACATCTAAATTTTCTTATTTTTAAAAATTAAATAACATTATTATATCAATAATTATGAGTTAATAATAGATTCATAGTTAATATAATAGACCCATTCCGCATTTCTCACATTTTTACAATCGTTCTATGCTTTTTTTCATCAAATGCAAAGAATATATTTGATGTACATATATTTATTTTATTTTAAAATAAAGTATAAAAAATTTTAATTTTAACTTTTAATAGAATAATTGAAAAGAAATTATTTTTCAAATTATACTTTAGATTATTTGTTACATTTTCACAGTACAATTTAACTCGTATAAAATTCGTAATAAAAAAATTAACAGCATTTTTTGTCCAATTTTCATATCCATTAAAGGTTTTTTGTAATATTTATTGTTTCAATATTTATTATTAATTGATAAATATTTATTATTGACATTTTTGAAAGAAATTTGAAAGAAATTGATTATAATACTTAAAGAAATTTGTAAATTATTTTACAATTGTATTGTGCGATTTTGTTTACACAGAATGACATAAATAATAAACAGAATTTTTTTATACTTGTATAATACTTCGACTAATAAAAAAAATTGAAAAATAAACAATAGAAATATGCAAGGTAAGAAAAATGATAATTTTTAGAATCTTAATCTTAATATATATAACAACATTTTCAGTTCTATTTTTATATCCATTAAAGGTTTTTTGTAATATTTATTATTTAAATATTTATTATTGACGAAGTATTTTTAAAGATATTTGAAAAAAATTGATTATAATACTTAAAGAAATTTGCAAATTATTTCACAATTGTATTGTGCGATTTTTTTACACAGAATGACATAAATAATAAACAGAATTTTTTTATACTTGTATAATACTTCGACCAATAATTGAAAAACAAACAATAGGAATATGCAAGGTAAGAAAAATGAAAATTTTTAGATTCTTTAATATATACGTCAGTCACATTTTATTTATACAGAGAGAATTTTCTCTTAGAATTTACCGAGGGACAATATGATATTGGAAGAATTTTATAAGAATTTTTCATTAATATTTACACAATAAAAAAGATTAATATATACATAATAAATTTTACACAGTAAAATTAATCGAATATATTTTATATCTTATCATAGTAGATATTAATATTTTTATCCCACAATCATAATTTTCAGAGTAAATTCTAAATGAAAATTCTATCTGTATACAGTTTTATTTATATGTACAGATAAACAAATATTTTAAATATTATAATTATTGTATATATTGTTCTGAACCTCTCTTGTGATCTATGTTTTCTTTTCAAAATGTTGATACTGATATCTCTGCATACATATTTTTAAATTATTTAAAATATTCTGCGATATCGTTGATAATAGCGAATCGTCCGCAGGCGAATAAAGAGAAAATAAAAAAGAGAAAGAGTATTTTTCGGCGCGTTTAAAAAGGAGTTTTTGGGCCTCAAGAGAGGTGCTCGCGATTGATCTCGGTCGATCTTTGGTCGTGAGAGACCGAACGTGTAGGTATGTTAAGTTAATAACATGGCCCGGAGGAAGCGGATCAGCTTTTGTGTCAAACGATCTTCAAGTATACCGGCGCCACGCCCTCCAAACGATCACATAGTCGATACGACTACGGTTTAACCAGGTCTGATCTTTCAACGTCTCTATTACGACCTAAGAATCCCGAGATTCTCCCGAAAAGTCGAGTATAAACATAGAGAATTATGTCGTGAACTATATAAAATTGCATTTAGATAACTCTTTCTTACACAGCATCGTTAAAATAACACTACATAATTTAAAAGAAAAATACATTATAATTTTATATGAATGATAAAAATATATATTGTTTAATATTTAATAAGTATATTAATAAATCTATATTAATTTAATAAATATTTTTATCAATATTTAGTAAACATTGTCTTTAAAAATGTTTCTCGAGAAATAAATTAAAAATTAAATAGTCAGCATCTCACATATTGTAGAGAATAATAATTTCTATCTTGCGTTAATTTTTAAAGATTCTTGTACTATAATTATACATAAGTTGAATAATATAAAATTAATTGAAATAATTTTTTTATAATGATATACTCAATTGAATAATCGCATTAAGTAGTACTTATTCAATTTCTATATCAATAGTCTCTTAATATCATATAAAAATTTCATAATTATTTATTTCTCAGTTTATATTATTTTTTCCAGCTTCTAATCAATTGTAAAAATATATTGTGCATACTAGTTTAATGTCGAGTCTTCAATCATGGATTATTATTAATACTTTGAAACTTTTTTCAATGAGAAATTTCTTAATCATTTTTTTTCGTGCTCGCAAGTTAGACATACGTGTTTCATCAATCATGTCATGTTTTCGAGAACATACCGGATGTCTTTTTTCTAAGAAATCCTGAATTCTTTATTTTATAAAACGAGATAGATAAATGACTGGCGTTTTGCGCCATAGTTTATATCCACAAGCTGTCTGCAAATGCAGATGCACACGAGTCTTTACTACGAGACACCCTAATTTGAGAATGCAATGCATGTATCTCTAAACTTCCTTTCCACACCTCGTAACACATGTATCCATCAATTACTGTGTGAGAAGCATGGGAAAGTTGTGTCGAATATTTTTGACATTTTTATATTATTTATGAGGTAATTTGACGTGATATATCTTCTAAAATTTTCACGCGGCTTATATCGATTTATGATTAGCATGCAAATATAATATATTTTTTTAGAAAATATTATATAAAATATTTTTTTAAATTCGATGTGTAGATTTATTATCTATTAATGCGAAAAAATCTTGTGTTTTCTCATCTTGTTTGCGATTTGTTTCTTTTTAATATAATTAGAAATAATCTTCTAATCGCGATATATGTATAGAGTCGGTATCCTTCTTTCTTTCAAAACTCGAAATGTAATAAGTATTCGCATATAGATACATTCTCATGATCCACGCGTCCAATAAAATCAGTTTTTGACACACTTAAACGTGTCCCATCATCTCACTGACTTGTACAAGAATCTCGAAGACATTCTTTGACCGAAGACATTCGTTGCCAAGAATTCGGCGAGAATAGGAACGTTTGCAGGACCAGAACGTTTGCCAGAGTGTCGTGAAGTGGCGTACGTCCGCACACGATTTATGCGAAATATCCAAATTATTTCTTGTGATATAGTCATCAAAACATATACAAATACGATACACGGAAATCATGTAAATATGATGGTAACTTAAATTATTTCATTTAAATGGTACCGAGATATAATTTCTGTAAATTAAATATTTTATTATGTAAACGAGAACAATGATAAGGAATCTAAATGACAAACTTTATAATAATGAACTGTAGTGTGTATAAAGCAAGCATATCATTTCATGGAAGATCATAAATAATTGAGAGTTCTGGCTTTATTTTTCGTAATTTAAACAGATAATTCTGGCGGTTAAATAAAAAAATGCATAAGAACTATTGAAAATAAAACCAGACTTTTCAATTATTTATGATCTTTGAAATGATATTCCAGTTTTACATACACTGATCTCTAACAATAAGTAAATTTAAGATTGTTTTTTAATACGAATACGAATGTTATGTAAATTTAATTTATTTTCTTATTAATTTAGTTTTCCTGATCCCTAAATTATATAACAGAATATTATTGAAAGAGAGAGATAATGTGTTAAATATTGATTATCTTGATGATCTTTTTTATTAAATGAAATAATTTGACAAAATTTATAACAAACCAAAATAATATCTATTGTCAAATTTAAATCAAATTTTAATTTGCTAAACGTTTTGGATTATTACAGTATGCTATATTTATTTAGGGGGGATTATAGTAGTATTTATAGTAGATCATCCTTATTCTATTAACACGCGATTATAATTATGTGTACGTAAATGTGTAATATGAATATAGGTACTATTGCATTTTTATATTTAGAGAGAGAGTGCATACATTTAACATTTTTTTAATTCTATGGAGAGAATATTTATTTATTGTTAGTTAAAACTGATAGAATTGAATCACTCGCGATGATTGTTTTATAATTGTGTTATAATTGATTAATAAACATGTAAAATATAAAAATAACATAAAAATAAAATGTACTTAATAAAGTGTATTTTCAATTAAGTTAGAAAATTTTTTAAGTCGGAAAACGCATTTTATAATACAATTTAATACATGGCTCAAAGCGAATTATTAAAATTTATATCGGGAAATAGAATTTCTTTATCGGGTAAACGGAAAAATGCATCGTTTAATACATCACACGTTATTACGAGATATGGCATGACGTTGTTATCGTGCATTACGTATTATTATTTAGAGGCTTATTTGACGAGCGGTTTACGGTAACTAATGGACCTGATCTTCTTCTACTCTTACCTTCCATCAAGATACTCCTATTGACAATATTCACGTATCCTTTTGGATCAAGATTCATTATAGGGGGACTCCTGCAAGACAAATGTGTGGGAAGATCAGAGTGTAGTTCCGATCAGAACTGTTTTTTTTCTGATGAAAAAAACTTACATGTCCAAATATTAGTTCGTAATTGGATCAATTCTTTTCGTGAACGATACACCTTACACTAATTGGATCATTAGACTTATTTATTCGAATATAAATAATACGTGTTTTATTCTTTTAAAAAACGTGAATTATATGATTCCATTTATAGAATACGTTTCAACATATTACTGCCACTCTTTTAATCTATTAATTTTACATATAATTATTTAGAAGCAATTCTTATTCAAAATTCTTAAGCAAAATTTTAACATTAAATGTTACAAATTCATGAGTTTATATTATAGAGATTTTATTAAAATCCATTTGAGAGAGAGAGAGAGAGAGAGATTGAATACAAGAATAATATTTTAGTTGATTTAATAATTGAATTTTTATATTTTAATTTATCAGTTTTTATTTTTAACTAATTATACAGTTCAAGAATTATATAATTTAAAAAATCTGCTCTATTTTCAGCATACAATATAATAAACTGATTAAATTTGACATGTATAAAATATATAGGTCTTTAAGTTTATTTAATATTAAAAGTGCTGATTTTTTTATTCTAGGCATATAAATAAATTTTCAAAATATTAATGCCTCTTTTAAAAGAAATAAAGAGTATATATGTGTTCTGAGCTATTCATCTTTGCCTTATAAGCATCCATTACACACTCATTTTGAAGATTGCTCTGTAAAAGTTACGCACCATTATTCATATCACCATTTATGTACACATTTATGCCTTTCTCCCTTTCGACGTGCGCGGCGTGCAACATCGTCGTTCGTGTACCTTCGAATAATTCGAACGCGAGAGAGTGATCGATCGGCCGCGTACACCTTCGTATTATCGACGATAAACGATAAATCAGATCGGAGCTTCGACGCTACACGATTAAGGACCTCGACGAATCGTCAGGACGCGCACGTGTGTGCACATGTTGCATCCAATACGATGCTATTCGATACCCTTCAGCTTGTCGATCCCTTGAGGGAAGTCGAAAACAGGAAAGATAATTAACGTGGAAAGTTTTCGTAACATTATCCAGGAAGAACTAGATTACATTTATGAGATAAATTTCATTCTTACAGAGATGTGAAAATTGCTGGATGAAATCTAATTCCTATATGATCCATTTTTTTTTAAATTTTTCAGAATGCAGATTTAATTTAGAATTATATACACTGACTTTATATACTTTAGAAAAATATATTGTATATATTGAATGTCGATTATTTATATTCTTTTGGTTTAATCGACGTTCTCATTTCGTTAATTCTATTTTCTTTTCTGATATGATTGTCCGCAATTTTAAAAATGGAAAATAATTTTTTGCACTTTGCAAGTTCCATCCGTTGTAGACAGCTCGGCTAAAACATTTTGCTATAATCCTCGAGCGTGCACAATGCGATGCTAAATGATAATCTGGCGATAAGGTATGGGATAAGAACGCCGCCACGATGACACATGAATGTGGTCTGATTAGCATGATAGTATCAGTCGCGTGGGTAGACGTCGACGTAAACGTGAATGGACTTTATATGTTCGATCGTTTTTCACGTTCATAATCAATTCGCACACATCGCGTGTCAAGCTACCTGCAGCAGCACGTTAATCAAAAGCATTTTCAATTGAGACGTGTTCAGATGTGTCTATGAAAAATTAGCTTATCTGCAGAAATAGTTCTTTATTTTTAAAGAAATACTCGGTAAATTATAATAAATAAATATGCAACGTCTAATTGTATAAAAAAGTTGATAATTCTCTTTCTTCTATAATTTTTTTTAATAAAATTATACTTAAATTTCATTTTTTACATTATGTAAAATTTCAGACTATTAATTTTGTATTTTTATATTATTTTATTTTTATACTACTATATTTCGATTTAATTATTTTTATGACACTTAACATTTTTCACAAGCATCTAGACATTATAGATTTTTGAACTAAAATAACTGCACTTAATTTATTCCTATAATAATAACAGTATTCACCGAATTTTTAGATGCTTATCGTTGTGAACATACAAAAATATTTTTTGTTTAAGACAATAGCATAGAATATATTGTAGAAAATCGCGAATTGTTTAAAATGTTCAATTGATCGTAATACATTTGCTTCAATAACTATAACTTCTGGATATCTCTCAAAATATTTGGCATACAATTATTTGAAATTAGAAATAATTTTATAAATTTTACAGTATATCTTTAATACAATTCTATTTTTTTATTTTAAATATATTATTCAAATATATTTATTTTAAATATACTATATTCTTAGACGTGTGACTTTGATAATAGACTTAAAATTTTATAAAACTTCAAAAGATACTGGTGTTCAGTATGAAAATTTAGTAAATGAAAAAATTCACAAAATTGAATAAAAAATAATTTTATTTCTGGATTTTTAAACATTTTTAAATGTCGAAATTCACTTGATAAACATACAAAAACGTACAAACAAAATATGCTATTGCCTTTTCACGTGGCGATTATCTCCTTGTGATAATCGATACCTACCGCATCGGTGACGAGTGTATTGTACGTACACCAAGTCTCGTCGTCAAAGAAAGGCACGTTGAATCGCACGCTACAACGTGACCCACGTCGGCCATCATCACGGCGATGAGTTAATGCTAATGAACGTGCACGGTGATTCGTCTAAATTAATTAACGCTTCCTAAACCACCATGAAATTAGCGTTAGCGCGTGGGACGCGGCGCGTTAGGTACCCATTATTTGGCTAATGGACCGATAGCGATGTGGGCGATGTTCCAGCAAGTGTTGTGGGTATCCCGTATACTCACGCACACATCACACACGCATAAGTGGATGCGTGCAAAAGGTGGAGCACATCGCGTGTTACCGCGCTATGCATCAACGAAACAATGCCGGTGTAATTGAATATTTTAAGGGGATTATGATTTAAGAAGCGCCGCCGGCCAGAAGGAGAGATCTCGTTCTTCTCCCGTTTATTCCCTTCCTATCATTTTCGGTTTACATATATGTACGACGTCTAAGTGCGTAGTGTAGCGAGCAATAAATTACGATTTTGGGGATCGCCAACAGATTTTGTTTTGGGACTACGTACTATAATGAAGAGGGACCGGTTAAGATAATCATAGATTCTGTAAATTTCGCTGTCAATACTTGTATTATGCAAATCTCAAATCAACAAGTCGTTTATCATATAATGAATCTTTTTTTTTTTTTTTAATTTAATAAGCTGCAGATAAGATTAAAAAATTTTAATTACATGAATTTTTTTAATAGCTGCAACGCATTTCTCTATAATTTATTGAACATAGATTAAAAAATAAATTGTACACTTTTTAGCATTATATTAATGAATTCTTTCAATTATGTTAAATTCTAAATCAATTATACGCCGTTTTTCTATCTCTACTATTATTTAATCATAATCTAGGTATATTAAAAGATAGAAGAGAAACGGGAAGATAGGAAACAATAAGATTGAAAGAACATAAGTTATTCAATCTTATTCATATTTCGTAAGAGAACCTGATAATTTGTTCACTGTCAATCATTTTGAGCATGGGCGGTTCAAAGGTTGAAAAGGACGTGGGCGAAACACACGGCCACAGAAAAATACCGAATCGGTTAATCACAGAGCGCCGCGCGATAATTTCAGGGTAGTTCTCACGTAACACGCAACCTGGCAACGCTCCTGGATGATGGCAAGATTTTTCTACATTCTCGATACGAGAGATAATACTTCCCTATATTTTTAAAACTTTACACTTCTTCCTCTCAATCGAAGGATATTAAAAAGATTACATAATTATATTTACATTATAACAAATTTAATTAATTAAATTATATCATATTTTTTTATACAATAATTTAGAAATATATTTTGCTTATAAATAAACGATTGGAACAAATTGCTATTTTTATTTTCTTAGTTTATTACTTATATACAGAGAGAATTTTCTCTTAGAATTTATCCTGAAAATCATGGTAATCGTCAGACAAGATGATATTGAAAGAATTTCATAAGAGTTTTTCTAATTAATATTTACCACAATAAAGATATTAATATTTATCACAATAAGAATATAAAATATGTTCGATTAATTTTACTATGTACATATAGTAAAATTTGCCATGTACATATTAATATTTTTTATTGTGGTAAATATTAATCAGAGAAACTCTTATAAGATTCTCTCCGTATATATTTGTGTTTATTTATTTTTAAAGAGTGCAGCCTTAAATTAAAATTGTACAAATAAAATTGTAGTAGTTCAAAATTTCTTTACTTTAATTGTAATTTTAAATAAAAAAAAGCTTTCTTAATTTAGTTTCAACATATGATACTAATTGTAAGTAAGATATTTAATTACAATTTAAAGAATAATGAATGATCTCTCTATAAAGACGAATATTTTATCAAGAATTTTTGTCTCAGAAATTGAAGTAGAAATTTATTCCATAAAGTTTTATGTTAATTATTCTGTATTTTGACAATATCGAATACGGTTGTTTGACAATTGTTAATACTTTCGTCAATGTGGAAGGACAGATAGATCTTGTCGAATTACCGGAGAAAATATCCCTCTCCCTAGAACGAAAGAAACAGGTTTATTTCTCCTAAGAAATCGATGGTCCGATCCGCTTCGCACAACCAGACTTGTAGTACATAGCCTGTACGCAGATACGGATCTGACTGCACCGAATGCACACACTGGCGCATCAGTATGCAACGCATAATCCAGCATCTCCCAACGTCCCCTCCAACAAAGATCACACCTCTCTCGCACGATCACAAATCACGTGACCCACCTTCTTCTGTAGTATATCGCGCGAACCCGGCAATCGTTATCGCGTTATTCGCACGAGATTCGAGACCACGTCGTTTATTTTCTCGGCATGCCTCCGCATCGAATCGGAGATTCGACACGCGGTTCTCTTTCATACAGACGAGAGAAAGAGACGAACGAGACGCGAGTAGCGCCTTAACATGATTCCGGAAATAGAGAAATCGATTGCGATAAATGCATGTCAGAGATAAACGAGGGACAAACGAGAGATAATTCCTTCGTGTACCGGTGCCAAAACGCGACGAAACTAGAACGTGTTCGCGCGAATTGATTTGCATAGGGATAATACGGGCGATAATTTATATATGCGAAGGATGAAGAACATTTGTTATCCTTGAATAATGTAACACAGAATTTAAAAACTAAATTTATAAAATGACATTAGAAAAATAATTCTAATTTATAAAATTGAAGATAAATATTATTATTATTATTATACGTAATTGTATATAATGATATTTAAGGAATTATAAGAATAAATTAAAATTTAAAAATATATTTTTTTTTAATTTAAAGATATTTATTTTTAATATACATATAAATTATCATCCGCAAAATCGTCAACTAAACTGGAGATATATTTCTTAGATATACGTCTTTCCATTTTACTTAAACAAAAAAGAAAAAATATATCAGAAATATTCAGAGTAAACACGGCACTTAATCTGTGACATACAATATATTGAGGAAGGGAAATTCCCACCGATCACATCGAATATCCAATAAAATAGATCACTACAAGTCTCTTCGGACATTGAGATTTCTTCAGAACCGATAATATAACTACTACCCTCTTCTATAAATTGGAAGGATCGATTTTATCGCGAGGCCGAAAGTCAAGTCCACGAACAACCCTTCAAAATATTTTCTTAGCCCGATTAACCCGAGCAGGATGTTGTTTGCATTAGAATCATTCGGACCACCCAGCCTACGTTTATGCGGCTATTAATTTAATTTGAATATTTCGAGCAGAAGCAATAAACTGCAATCTCATGTCTATCATTAGATGGACTCTCTCTTCCTCGAATTCTTACAATAGATACACAAAAGATATACTTTGAAATTGATTCACGTCCATCAAAAAATGGACCAGCATCTTATCAGATTTTGATTGACACTACAAGCTTCATATGAAACACATTAAATTCTTTCAATCTTTAAAATAATCTTAATTTTTTTGTTGTGTATATTTTTATATGAAAATGATGGCAAATAATGATGCAACCTATTACATTAAATCGGTGTTAAGAATTTATTAATTACATATATAGATATACGTATATGTTTCTTCGTTATGCATTTAAGTTATGTAGAAAATCATACAGAGATTTATATCGTGTACGCAACGATATGTACTTGATCAATCTTAGTAATTTCTGTAATAAACTACTTCACATTTCCTTACACTTGCCATGCAATACCAATTTATCAACTTGGAATCTGAGGCTATAATACAAATTTGTAAAGTTCAATTGTTTTTTATAAATATAATTTAAAAAATATAAATGTTTCTTCTTGTAAAAAATAAATTTATTTGAATTTGAGTTATTTTGCTACAATTTAGCACACCTGACATTTTTATAAATACAATAACGAGAGACATTTATCAATGTTACTGAAACATTTATGGTTTAAGAATAGGCATAAAAATAAATCTTACCCCTGGTGGGACTCGAACCCACAATCCCCGGTTTAGGAGACCGATGCCTTATCCATTAGGCCACAGGGGCGGTTATATTCAACCACCCATAGCCATGTAATTCACAATGTAATGATATATAATTTAATGTCAATCAAAGCTAGATCTCATAGGATATTGACTGTACTGAGAGAATTTTTTTCTAGAATTTATTCTGAAAATTCTGATAATTGTAGGACTATATGGGAAGAATTTTATAAGAGCTTCTTTAATTAATATTTACTACAATAAAAAAATATTAATATCTATCACAATAACATATCAATTAATTTTTCTATGTCTCTACATAGTAAATTAATCGAACATATTTTATATGTTATTGTGGTAGATATTAATATTTCTTATTGTGGTAAATATTAATCAAAAAAACTCTTGTAAAATTCTTCCAATACCATATTGTTCCACGATTATCATGATTTTCAGAATAAATTCTAATTAAAAGAAAATTCTCTCTGTGTAGAGTAAATGGGATTATTTTTCGTACAAATATATTTTTGAAAAGAATACAATTAAAATTCAAAGAATGGTATTACGTTATTTTAATTGCTTCAATAATTTAATACTTTTAAAATTTACTTATAAAAACTATTTAAATTTAGTTGAAGAATATAGAACTTCTTAAAGTTTACGAAGAAGCTAGGGAGAGATACTTTTAATAAGATGCAAATGAGTAGATATGTTTTTGCGATAATCTTGATTTTACGCATATGTAAATGTGCTTTCGCGGATACAAGGTATGAATGCACTTATGTACACATGCACAAATTTTATGCATGATCGCCGATTTACTAACCCGAATTATCGTTTATGTCCGAACATTTGAAGCAGCTTGTTATTTAAATTGAACTTTAAAAATTTGTATTATAGCCTCAGATTACAAGTTGATAAGTTGGTATTGCATGGCAAGTGTAAGGAAGTGTGAAGTAGTTTATTACAGAAATTACTAAGATTGATCAAGTATATATTGTTGCGTAAACGATATAAATCTATGTATGATTTTCTACATAACTTAAATACATAAAAATTTGAAAAATAATTTTTGGAGATCATCTATAAAATAATTATTAGATAAAAAAAAAGCTACATTAAAATTTTTATTTTCATTTTTTAATACAATGATTATTCCTGGTGTACAATATGTGAAGAAATAATTTATAATTCTTTGCTTAAATTATTATCTTAAAATAATTTTTTGATTAACCATATTTTATCAAACACTGTTATTACTTAAATATTATCAGTATTATTACTTCATATCTACGTACTGAGTTTTGTAACATGTATATTTAATCTATATTATATAATTATAAACGCAATAAATTTTTAATAAATTAATAAAATCTGTTAATATAATATATGGATTAAATAAACATATATATATATATATATATTTACAATCAAATCTTTTTTTATCACAAATCTATAATGACTTCTCGATATTTCTATTGTATTATTTATGAATAAATTTTGTACAGCTTAGATTACTCAGATCCTTAGATTATTTTGAATCTGGCTGTGCTGCTGATATTGTAAAATGGCCTTACTTTATCTCGCGTATCGTCTACCCATCGTATAGAACTGAACGGAGAAAAAGCATAGCGCTTCTCAAGGTCTACCGCATTTTCTCCTCTCGCACGCTGACGCCTCCGTTTAACACCCATCTACACAAAAATTGACAGCCGGCGCCTGTTCTCGCGCGAGTTCTCAGCAGGCGATGCCTATCGTCGTTGCTATCGATTTAAGTCGAGAAACGAGGCGAAACAACTTCGAAGAAATTGTTTCTACGACGTGGCGCGTCGCGTGCTTCTTTATTGAAAATTTATAAGTAGCGACGAGGGTGGGAAGATTGGATGCGAAAAGGAGAGAGTGATCCTCGAAGGTGAGAAACGGGCAGAGAAGGGCTCGACTCGGTCTTTTACGGGTCTTAGATGGAAAGGGCCCTTAATCACCGAGGTGGTATACCCCGTTGATGATTGGCGGGAGGAGGGCAACGAGCGAAGAAAAAAGAGGGAAAAAAAGAGAGAAGCGATGGCAAAAAAAAAAATCCAAGAGGACGAAAAGAACCGGGTCTCTCGCACTTAGCATAATGTTCACCGCACCTGTCATTACCCACGACACCGCTAACATGCCAACCTAACGCCCAGCGAGGTCCTGAACCGGGTAGAGACACGCGAAGACGTATCCCGACAGACTTTAGTTACCTTCGTATCACGAGACGAGAAGGAAGGACGTCACCTGTCCGGAATATTGATCGAGGGCGATTTAACTTAAATCAACGCGAGATCACCTTTTGCTCTTATCGTTGCGTCTTATTTCTGTGCCAGAAGGACGAGCGTCATCGTCGGGGAAAAACACGTTGATGCATTTGCCAAGTATTGCTCTTGGACATCGAAAATGGCCTCGAATGTATTGACGTCGCATCGATTAACGTTGGCCGAGAGTTGTAATCTTCGAGAAATTAATTGTTTTAGGATATATATTATATATATACGAGATTTAATGGGATATGTTCCAGAATTTGCCATCATTATCTTATTTAATCTGGCGAGAAAGAATCTAATTGTGGAGATTAAGTGCCGTAAATATTAATAAATATTGCATTAAGTAAATATTGGTAAACGCATAAAATAAAAACGAATACTTTTATAAAATCTGGTTTGAGAATATATACAACAAATACATGATAGGTCTCTGTACTTTTAATAACAAAATTTATTTCGTTATTCGCGGTTGTATAGTATTTTGTAGGAGCGAGTAGGCGATGACAAATGATGTATTTCTGGAATCTTTTAATGAGAAGATTTACCTAACGATGCTTGGTACCTCGTAAATTGCCGGTCTCGTGTCAGGTCTATAGAGGAAAAAAAGAATCGATTTATGGTCGTGAAAACATCTTCGTTGCGTAAACGATGGTTTCTGTCGCGTCATTGTTTCAAATAATAGATTCTGCGAGATTGCGAAATAAAGGATCGTGAAATTTTTCGAGTTATTACTTGCAAATATTTCGCGACACATATTTAGATACGAGAAAGATAAAATTAATTTTGAAAAAGATCAATATCGCGATATTATAATATCTTTTATTCTAAATTATTGTTTTAAAGAAATTTATTCAATTATTTGCATTATTAATTAATTCTGAACAATGTAATTCGCCAAGTGATTTTCAAGACAACTTATAAGGTAGATTACTTTGGTCAGTGCAAGAAAAACATTAGTCTAAATGCAAATCATTATAAATTATGCCTTTTTATCACAATGATTTATTTATAGAAGCAACCTCGTGAAAAGATATCTGATCCACGCGAATGAGTATCTGATTACAATGGCATTTATTTCGAATGACAAACATAACTTACCGAGGATACGCGATTCTGAAGTGACCGTGAGATATTTACAACTGTTTCTAAAAATTAGTAAAAAAGAAAAAATTCTGAAATCGCATAATGCATTTTTAGAAATTAAAGAAGAACTAATAACAAATAAAAAAATAATGGATTATAAAATCAAACAAAAAATTAACATAACAATTAATCATTCTTTTTTTTAATGCTCTTACGTTCAGTGTATTTTTTAAATCGAAAATTATTCGTTTTAATTCCACTCATTTCCTGCTTGTTAAAATAAAAAATTTCAAATAGATTTCAATATTGGAATTGGTAGTGGATAATTATGAAAATAGGAAAGATAAAAATGCAGCTATCGTTTAAGAGATATTATATACGGAAGCTCGAGCTGTGTGTTGAACCGGTCAACAATGCGCCATTATTTGCGAATAAATAAAATCCACGCAATGTATATGCGCGAGATAGCCGGTTACCTCGTGAATGTAACGATAATTTAAGCCGTTGAGAAGCAAGGCTCCTCCGATGGCTTCTCGGTGCACAACGGCAATGCATTCTCCGTGATGCGATGCTTCCTCCTTTGCTGAACGATTCAATTTGGCCGGACAAGATCGCAAATTCACGTCGTTAAGCGAACCTCGCGACAGCATATCGTTTGGCGCTTAACTACAACTTATGTGCGTTAATATGTATATATTATGCGTACAATATATGCTGCATGTGCAGCATTGTAAAGGCGAATTTATACGGTGTGCTTTCGATGATTATCACGGATAAATGATTTGAAATTTGCTGTTAAAAGCAAGATCGCTGATCAAAAATACTCTAGTTTCTAGTCATACAATTCATTTTACAACTTTTTCCTATATACTATCTATTTATATTGAATAAAAGTTCTTATATAGGATAATTTATATTTTTTAATTTATATTTATACTTTGTATTTTTAGTTTATTTATATTTTTATTAGATCACTTATATTTATATTATTAGATTACACAAGTTTTAATATGCCTTTTTGTTTCTCTCGCCGAAACTTAACGTTTTTCGTTTCGAACATTCATTCGGCAAGATTAATCCCTACAGTATTCGAAACCGCGTTTTGGCTAAACAAGCAAGACTTGTAGAAATAAAGAAATCCTGCCGACAAAATGGACATGCAGGCTCCTATATGAGGAGGTAACAAAAAGAAATTCGAGAAGCTCCAGCCGAGCAAACTCTTTCTTTTCGTTGTCCATCTTACTTTTAATCGTTTATTTATATAAGAATGCGAACTCGTGGGAGAAGCTCATTTGTAATTTAATCTCTCTTTAATAAAATAGACAGTATGACACATCACCACCTATCGGGACGGCACGACTCGAATTGCATTCGTAATCGAAGCTTTGTTCGCACTTGCAATTTTTGTATACTACGTCTTTCAAATTATATTTTATGATACCATATATGGAGTGTTTATGCGCTATCATTAGCTACCTACTGTCCTTTGATTTAAGATAAAACTGATAATTAATTTCGTTATTAATTTAGGTCTCTATTCAGACATCGTAACTTGACGTTACGTCGAGTATTTTATCCAATATTTTTTATTTTCGAACAGAGGGCTGTTCCGGTGATATTTTCTTATATTTTTAACCAGGTTCTTTTATTTTTTCAAGAATTTAATCCGTTAATTGCGATAATTAATTTTGTCATTATTTTACGGTCGTCATATAGATATCTTAACTTGACGTTAGGTCAGTGTTTTTGCAACATTTTTTATTATCGAACAGAGGGCTGTTCCGGTGATATTTTCTTATATTTTTAGACTGGCTCTTTCATTTTTTAAAGATTTAAAATTGCTAATTGCGATAATTAATTTTGTCATTATTTTAGGGTCTTCATTTAGATATCGTAACTTGACGTTAGGTCACGTGTTTTTGCAATAATTTTTATTATCGAACAGAGGGCTGTTCCGGTGATATTTTCTTATATTTTTAACCAGGTTCTTTCATTTTTTCAAGATTTAAAATTGCTAATTGCGATAATTAATTTTGTCATTATTTTAAGGTCTCTATTCAGACATCGTAACTTGACGTTACGTCGAGTATTTTATCCAATATTTTTTATTTTCGAACAGAGGGCTGTTCCGGTGATATTTTCTTATATTTTTAACCAGGTTCTTTTATTTTTTCAAGAATTTAATCCGTTAATTGCGATAATTAATTTTGTCATTATTTTAGGGTCTTTATTTAGATATCGTAACTTGACGTTAGGTCACGTGTTTTTGCAATATTTTTTATTATCGAGCAGAGGGCTGTTTCGGTGATATTTTCTTATATTTTTAGACAGGCTCTTTCATTTTTTCAAGAATTAAATCCGCTAATTGCGATAATTAATTTTGTCATTATTTTAGGGTCGTCATATAGATATCTTAACTTGACGTTAGGTCACGTGTTTTTGCAATATTTTTTATTATTGAGCAGAGGGCTGTTTCGGTGATATTTTCATATATTTTTAGACAGGCTTTATCATTTTTTTAAGATTTTAAATTGTTAATTGCGATAATTAATATTGTCATTATTTTAGGTTCGTCATATAGATATCTTAACTTGACGTTAGGTCACGTGTTTTTTCAATATTTTTTATTATTGAACAGAGGGCTGTTCCGGTGATATTTTCTTATATTTTTAGACGGGCTCTTTCAGTTTTTTAAGATTTTAAATTGCTAATTGCGATAATTAATTTTATTTATATTTTAGGGTCGACATATAGATATCGTGACTTGACGTTAGGTCACGTGTTTTTGCAATATTTTTTATTATCGAACAGAGGGTTGTTTTAGTGATATTTTTTTATATTTTAAATTAGGCTTTTTCGTTATTATAAGAATTTATATTGTTAATTGCGATAATTAATTTTTTTATTATTTTACGGTTTTTATTTAGATATCGTAATTTTAGATTACGTGTTTTACTAATATTTTTTATTATTGAACGTAGGATTAGTTTAGTAATATTTTTAATTGGATGTAATTATGGCCACAATTAGTTTTTGTATGGATTCATTTTCGCACATTTGTAAATATCTTGTTAAACGGAACTTTTCTGTGTCTTGTTTGTTAAGAAATAAAATTATGCTATTAGAAATAATTTAAGAGTATATAACTCTATTTGTATTATTTGGCACCAAGCACAGAGTCGACCGTAATAAATTGTTAAATGAGTATTTAAGCGTGTATGCGCGCGTATATGTAAATATCTACTTAAGCGGAACTCTTCCGGGCTTTGTTTATTAACAAATAAATTTTTTCCTGTCAGAAATAATTTAAATGTATGCAACCTTACTTGTATTTTTTGGCACCAAGCACAGAGTCGATTGTAATATATTGTTAAATGAGTATTTAGGCGTGTATGCGCGCGTATATGTAAATATCTACTTATGCGGAACTCTTCCGGGCTTTGTTTATTAACAAATAAATTTGTTTCTGTCAGAAATAATCTAAATGTATGCAACCCTACTTGTATTTTTTGGCACCAAACACAGGGACAACTGTTATAAATTGTTAAACGATTATTTAAGCGTCTGTGCAGAAATATCCTGATAAAATGATTTTTCTTGTTTATTTGAGGTTTTGTTTTTGGATGGCATATAATTATCTTTTATAATAATTATTATTTATCTCGAAAACATAACACTAAACGTCGAACTTTATACTGTATATGATTACAGCCATATAAAATTGTTTAAAGCGATGATTTCGATAAATCATATTTACAGTAATTTAAATAGAAAGTGTACACTAAATATAACTGAATAAATTACTATATGCAGATTTATATCAGCTTAACTGTGTTGTCGTGCTTTAGATATAAATTGCTCCAGCTAGAGTCCGCATCGTATATTACTTGACACTTACTATTCGTAATTAGGTATAATCGCCTTAACATTGAAAATAATAATTACGATGAATCGTATTTTCCCATTGACAAGAGAAATGCAGGGATTCCCAAAGATAATATTTAACTTCATTTAAAAAGGATGACATTAAATGTATTAAGAAAATACGAAATAAATATTCAAAATTATTATTGAATATAATTAAATATATTTAAAATCTTGTAAATTTCTATGAAACAGTTTAAAAATCTTATTTAAATATTACTTAATTAGGACAAATTATTTGATCACCACTGCTAGTGTAGTATGTAACTGTGATCTTGGTCTGTTCGTTTAAATATAAAGAGAGATTGTGGCGATATGATCGAATGTATTGCAAAAATGTCAACGTGAATTTATGCGTTCGGATTTCTCGTATTTTATATGTACACCTTACATGATCGAGAGAGATTCATATGCACGATATCGCGTTCGTTGAAACACATTAATTAATAGTTGAACATAAATCATCCACTTCCTTTTTATATATTATAATATATCGGGGAAATTAAGTAATAAAAATTATAATAAGAGCTAAAAATAGTACAGATTATAATACATGTAAACTGTGCAAATTACTTTTCAAATCTTGCAAATCATTTAGAAACGCTAAAAAGAATGTAGTGTTAAATATTTATTGTAAATGATAATTTAAATTTTTCGGGCCTCACAAACATGTTTTTAATTTTTGTTTTTCTTTGTCTTTTTTCTGAGAACTGAAAAAATGTATTGCAATATTTATTATTTCAGAGAGAAGATGAGTTACATAAAGCTGTGAAATTGACATCGAGGGAAAGAAGATTCATAAAATTCGCATCAGTGGCGTACGATGGTCAATTATACATGACTCCGCAAGACTTTCTTGAAAGTGTCGTTGATGCTGAACCTCGACGTAAGATACATTAAATTTAAATACATGTTTTAATTTTTACAATTACAATTCAAGTAATCGAATAATAATGAATTAAATTATAAAATAAAGTTCTATCATTTTAGTCTTAATTCTTAATGATACAAAATTAAAAATTGAAGGAGAAACATAATAGTTTCGAAATAATTTGTATATATTATCTCTCATTATTTTAATATATTTTTTGCCAAAATAATTTTTTTTTTTTTGAAAAATTTTTTAAATTTTATATTTAAATTTTTGTGTTGTCATAGTTTATTTTACTTTACTCAAACTGTAAAAGAAAGCTTTAATTATACGTTAGCTAATATTTACATCACTTCTGAAAATTTGTATCACTTTGACTAATGTTTTCTAAAACAAACTCATATTAAACTTGCACTATTTAATCACTGTTTAATAAACGTTTCTCGACGCAGTATAAGCATCTCTAATGATATTTTTAGCGAGGTTAAAGAGACGAGTACTGACCGATCAGGAACTCGAAGTGATGAGAAATTCGACTTCCATTATACGTCATGGAAGCACGCACATGTTCCGAAATTTACGAGACAAAGGTAAATCAAATACATATATTTTTTATGAAATAAAATGTATAGTAATATCGATTTGTAAGAATGTATTTAGCATACATTCACAGTAATAATGAATGATAATCGTACATAAGAATGGAAGTATCCAAATAAGTATTTATATATAATTTGTCACATTTTTAAAAACTTATCTATCTTGAGAAAAATTTCAAATGTTTATCAGATTTTTTTTTAAATTTAAAAATTGAGTTATATAAAATAGTATTTCTTATTCGTGGCGCAGAATATTTGTAGCGCATCAATAAATAAAGCCTTCGCGATTCTGATTACGGGAGGAGAATTCACGACATAAGTAAGATTCGATAAATCTGCAAGCTTCGGGTGCTACCATTCACACCTGGGAGCTTTCTCCCAAAGTATGCGATTCAACGAGAAAAATAATTCGCCGAGACGCCCGCGATAAGTACGGCTATCGATTGCGATCGACAGTCGCAACCTGTATTTATGGCAGTGCATATATTTATTGGTTTTCGCCACCCACGCAACGTTTCGTCGTGGCGGATGCAGAATAGTATCATTAGTTTAATGCGTTTCCGCGTTCTTTTTCTTGCGCGTTTCTTGCACATTTATCGCGCTAATGGAAATGCAAATAATCAGCAGACGGACCGATGTGAGGGCGACACATCCAGTTTCATACCTTCTCTTAATAATAACGAGTTCTCAGCTTTTTCTCTCTTCTTTTTTGTATGCACGCGAGGAGAAATTCCATGAGCGCAAACGAACGGATCGTTTTTATTAAAGATGCAGCGTTAGAATTAAGGATAAGTTAAGAAAATTGCAAACTATCGAACTGCCGAATCGCATTGTGTTGCTTATATGTCAAAATATTTGTTAATTATTCATTATAATTACTGCGTAATAGATATTGAGATATTACCTGAAAAATTTATAATTTTTTTTACATTTTGAAATTAACTTGATGGATGCTCATAGAATTGTGTGAAATGTTAAATAGAGATACTAGAATTTGATTGCCTAATTTCCTTATTAAATAATTTTGCAAATCTGTCTTCACAGGTGTGATAAAACAAGAAAAATGTATAATTATACAGAATGTTTTAATAGTCGATAAACATAGATGTTTCTGAAATATTTTTTATTAGAAATAATTTACAAGAAAATGAAATTTATGCAATCTTGAAAAACTTAATCTAAATTCAAGAATAAAAAATTTATATATTATAGTAATTATATATATATATATATATATATATATATATATATATGTCATCTTACTGTGCATCTTACTAATTCTACAAATATGTCAGAGGACAGAAATATTTATGGAACATAGCAGAAACGAAATAACAGATTTATATGCATAGAACATCAGCAGTTTGTCGACCGCTGTTTTCTTAATTTTCTTTTGGCTGTTAAGTTTCTTCGCTTTCAGAATCGTCAAAAGATTTTACGAGGTTGACTATGATCTGTAAAGTAGCCCTTTTGTTATAATACATATGCGAGAGAGTTAAAACTGCGCCGCGAGAGAATATATTTAAGATCAGAATTTAAGGTGCGTCTCCATCAGATCTCGCTTTTGCCATTAAATTCTAAATTATTGATCCTTCTTCAGGGTGATGGTTTCTCAAAAATATCTGGAATTCTGTAAGGCGTGTCTAACGTATATTCGACACTAGATATCGTAAACGTTTAGTGCTATAGATTTATATAAATCGCGTTGTACTTAAATGCGGATTAGTGGAAAAATTAAGGAAGAGTTGAAAGAAATTAGGAGAAAATTTATATAAGACATAGAGACAGAAACGTACAATATCATCTAAATTTATTTGTCACGGAAAAAATTTAATTCTCAAACAGTAAAATTCAATATATTGATCCATCAGTGTAGGAATTATGACAAATGCATATAAAAAAATATAAGATTATTTCTTTAATATAAAATTAGTAAGATGCAATTTTTTAAAAATTGATTAATTTACTTTGCAATTTTAAATCGTTCGTGTTTCTACTTTCAGGAATTATTTCTTACACGGAGTATTTGTTTCTTCTGTCTATCCTGACGAGTAAGTTTCTTGTCAATAATTGTGAACATATTTATAAAACGATTTAACATAAAACGCAATGATTGATCACGCTGTTTGCAAAGAACAAATTACACATGGGAAAAAATCGGATAATGAGTCGTTTGTTTTGTTTACGTAAAAATCATTATCTATTTATTCGGTGAGCTGTAATGGCTACATAATTTTTCAATTTATTTATTGGTACAATTTATTATATTTTATTATATTTTTAATAGTATATATTAAGTGCAATATAAGTATATTTACGTAAATGTTCCTTTATAAGATTTTTAGACTTCATGTAAAGTATACGGGATGTTTGACGAAATCTTTAATTATTTTTTTTATTTTGGAATAAATTGAGATTTTATAAAAAATTAATCCAAAGATTCGTGAATAAAAATGTAGATTATCTTAAATATTTTATGTCGAACCTTGCACATAAACTTGTATTTTTTTGTTTGAAGAAAACAAGTAGTATTTCATATATCACGTGCTACAAAAATGCTTTAATGTCGAACATATCAATATAAATTTACCGTGATAATTGATTTCTCATTGTAGAGCCGAAAACTGGTTTCCAAATCGCCTTCAACATGTTCGACACCGATGGAAACGAAAGAGTCGACAAAACTGAGTTTCTTGTGGTAAGATAATAGCATTGTATACGTGCATGTTTTTAATTATTACTATTATGTATGATAGAAGCACTATTAGAATTGTTAGCAAAAATATATTTATTATATTTTTCTTTTAATAATATGAAAAAAGGCTATGATATATAAAACAGATGCAGAAAGTAGACACAACAAACTTATTTTAAAATCTTTTTTAATTAACTTAAACATTATTCCTCTCTTTGGATTAATTTAGTTTTCATCAAAATTTTTATTTTATTTCCTTCAACTTTTGCTCAATATTGCTGATTGTCAATATTTAATATTTCGGATTATTTTCATTTCTTAATGGTTGAAACTGATAGAAAACAAGTGCAATGATTAAAGAACCGTTTAAATTAGGATTTTAAAATAAGTTTGCCTAATTTTTTCCTGACTCTTATTATAGTCCATTTTTTATCTGAATTCTTTTCTTATTTTACCTGTAAAATAAAACTTGAGATTGCTGCAGTTTGCACAATTTTTATGGTAGTTAAATGAAAAATTTCTTAGATTATTATTATATATAATCTTTATATTTTAGATGAATAAGAAGGTAAAATTATTTAATAATAACATTGCATACATATTATATTCTGGTAAATATTCTGAAGGAATATTTTGTATATTTATTTAACATTCTACTGTCTTATTTATTTTATATTCAAAATTTTATTTAATCGAAATTCCGAATAGTAAACTTGTAAGTCTTCAAGTTACATAATTATAAATTTTACATTATTTGACATGTAAATACGCGATTGCAGCATATCCAAGATGCAAAGTTCCGATGATAGAGGAGAGAAGAAGATTTCTATCTTTAAATATTTAAAAATTTTCTTTCTCAAAAATACATACAACAGATGTAAGTTTTCATTGAATGAAAACTTATTTCCAGTTTGCACTAACCAGAAGGAACACTTGACCAGCAAAGAAGAACTTTAACCACTCAGAAACTTTTTATATTTAAATCGGTTAGCATAAAAGTTTTTACCGTTCTCACAGATTCGTCGTTTACTCGGTGGCAGTATGAAGAAACGAAATCTTGACGAGCTGACGATACGTGCAGTGAGTTTTAATTAATGTTCCTTGAATCAGGACGATGTCAAAAGTTAATTGATCGATCAGTTGTTAAAAAATCGATATAACGGAAGTGTCATTAGAATTCTTTTAATTATAAATTTTCTAACGATTATGATTATGATTATGAAAATAATATTAAGTATTGTTAAAATAATATTATGTGCATTTTATAATTACATGCACAATGCAAGTATTAATTGATTTTTTTAGAATACCTTATATCGATTTAAAAATAATTCATTTTTCAGCATATATTATTATTAATAAATTTTTTGCGATCTATTATATTTCAGATGCGTAACAAAAAAAATATTGTACTGTACAAGTAATTTTGTATTTTAGATGTATTATTCATTATTAATTTTTATTATTATTTACTATTATTAATTACAATTTATTATACTTGGTTGTTCAAACATTTTTTATATAATTTTGATTTATTTTTATTTTATTACAATTGTATAATTAGTATTATTTCTTTAAAACTAATGCTTTTTTATTTATTTCGAACAATTAGTTACGTGCCATAATTACTCCCAGCGAAGAAAATCTGGGCAAGGCAAAGCTTCGCGAAACTCGTCCAACTAAATCAAACGAAATTACCTCAAATTCTTATGTAAGTCAACAAACAAAGAGCTGTGAATCAATATTTATTATAAATTTTAAAAAATAATGTATATAGAAATTAATATTTAATTTTGGAGATTTTTTGTGCAATCTTATTTTTTATTTCACATTTATTTAAGATTTTTTTTAACATCTTATTGTTCGATTTGTATATTTTCTTTTACAATTTTTGTAATTTTCTTTAATAATAATTGAAAAATCGAATAATGTTTTATAAAACCAGGATTTATTTAATAATTATTAAATAGATTAACAGCTATTGTACTAATATAACTATTGTAATATAGCATATATGCAGGATATTTCTAGGCATATATGTATATAAATAATAATTCTATATGCATATAGATTAAATATAATCACAAACGTCACCATCAATATAATCAATCAGCATTAACATAATCATCATCGCTCTGTCTCAAATCTTGTCTTCGTTGATATTTGCATTGAATATGTTAACATGCAACTTATCATTTATCTAATATGCAACTTACAATCTTTGTATCCTAACATATTAATAATTATTGTGCTAACACTATTTGCCACATATTTCAGATGCACTAACTCTGGATGCTGATCATTGCTGTCTCGTATTTTACCTTTGTATCCTATTATTTTAGCACATACCTATTAATAAAAAATATATTTAAATAGCATTGCGTCTTTTCTTGGCGAAAAGAATTGCTCTCTTATATTTTTATTCTATTTACAGTTGGAAAAGATATTTAGTCACGCGTGGAGAGGTCGCCATGGATGTGAAACCGAAGAGGAATTGGAACAATTACAGACACGTCAGAAAACACCGGAAGAAATTCAAGGCCAATTTATAGATGATGACCAGGTATCGTCATCTTATATTATCTTTATAAAGATAAAATGTCATATATATATATACACATACACACACATATCTTATATATAGAACAAATGAAAGAGAGAAACTAACAGAATTTATTAATCAAGCCTTGCAAAAATAACCAGCATTAAAATATTTTTTTTTTTATGAAAATTTCGATTAAATTTTTTCTTTTTACTTTTGTTCGAATATTTTATAATAATTTACACTTTTTGATTATTAAAAAAGATATGATTCAAATTATAGAATTATATTTTGTAATATGACTTAAATACATTTACAAATTTAAATATTATTATATTTTAAAACAATTTAATTAGATAAATTTATCAGACAATTATTAAATTAATAAGAATTTTTTTATGAAACACATAATAATCAGTATTTATGTTATGTATACAGGGTTTACAGCGACGTCATGCTGTGGATACCACATTGATGGTACATTTCTTCGGCAAAGATGGTACAAATGAATTGAAATACGAGGATTTCAAACGCTTTATGGAGAACCTGCAGCATGAAGTATTAGAATTGGAATTTCATGAATTCAGCAAAGGACACAACACGATTAACGAATTGGATTTCGCTAAAATTTTATTACGATATACATACCTCGAACCTGACGAGTAAATTAAAATTATTAAAATGTTTACTTAAAAATTTACTTTAAAGATATAAAGAGAATATTTAATTTATATACATCGTATATGTATATATATTTTTTTACTTTGAATTTTCAAATTAAACGCTATTCGAATTTTTTTCTATTTAAATTGTCACTGTATTTTTTAAGAGTTAAAAATGATTACATCAAATAAGTATATTTAAATGTACAGGTACGATAAATACTTGGACAGAATGTTGGATCGAGCAGATTTGCACATTGGTATTACGTTCGAGGAATTTCGTCGCTTTTATCAGTTTTTAAACAATCTAGATGATTTTTCTATAGCAATGCGAATGTACACGTTAGCCGATCATCCTATATCTAAAGGTAAAAAAATAATTAAAATATTAAAACCGATTATTATTTTAAAAATACTTATTTACAATATTAAATTAAACACATCGATTTTTAGTGCCAATTTTTAAAATATTTCTTGAATTTTAGATGAATTTCAACGGGCTGTAAAGATATGTACGGGATCGATGCTTTCGACTCACATAATCGATACAGTCTTCGCGCTGTTTGATGTGGATGGAGATGGACAACTCTCCTACAAAGAGTTTATAGCAATTATGAAAGATCGATTACACAGAGGCTTCAAGGTAAAGACTACGGATTTATATGGATTTTTTGAAAGTTAATAATGTCGTATAGAAATATGTATAATTTTTGAAATTAAATGCTTGCTGTATTACTGAAAACAAAACTGTACGAATGGTTGCCATTCCTCAGGATCTTCCAGATATATATTTTTGAACAATTTAGAAAATATAATAGAAATATTACAATTACTAATACGAAATAATTCGATTTGTTACAGTCTCAACAACGTAACGAAGGTTGGGAGGCATTTAAATTTTGTGTGAAACAAGAGATGAAAGCGCCTTAATGGAAATGGGAAAATTGGAATGCACAATAAGAAGAAAAGCAAAAACAACGATATTATACATAGTGATCATACATATGTATAATAGTATGGATTATTACCGGATTGTCTTATAATTGCCTATTTTCATCTTGATATTTATTTTAATAACAAGATAATCTTTTATGCAATGCACAATTGAATCTAAAATATTAAGGTAAATTTATAAATTAAATAATTATATATATAAAAGTAATTATTATTAGTGATACAAAAACGAAGGTGCTTTTTTTAAATATTTTTTTATTGATAATAAATACCAAAAATTATTATATATGTTGATAATGAATATTAACAAGATAATATTTAAAGTAGAAATTATCTTCAGCAATGTCTTTAATGTTAAATATTTTATTCTTATATCTTCTCAAATTATTATATAATGCCGTTATAAAAATATGCTTCTCTATAACTATTTGTCTCGCACAAAAGATCTTCAGCGATTAATAGAATTGTCCTGTATCCGCAGAATAACTTGAAATTCGTGCAATTTGTATTTAATATATGAATCAGATTATAAAATAATTTTTTCCTAATTTTTTAATTTTGTTACAATATTAAATTTTTAATAAATTATTATTATAGTTATTATTTCTTTAAATATTGAAACAATTTTTTTTTATTCCAGTAATTTAAACGAATTGCACAATTTCGAGGATAATCTGTTCAACTCTGTTGTTCAAAGTTAAAACATTTAAGCATTGCATAAGTCATAAGTATATTATAAATTGTGCCATAAGAGTAAAGATAATAAAGAAGCAATTACTGAAAAATTAACGTATTTAGACTTGAATAATCACTTAAATGTTTTAGCAAAACTATAAAGATAGATGTATTATTTACTTTTTGATAAAAATTTTCATTAATTTTAAATTGAACGGAATTAATTTATAATATTATAAAGCTTATAATATATAAGCTGTAATGTTATAAGTTATATTCAGTAAGATATGTTCTGAATTGTAAAGACAATTACATCGTGAAGATAAAATTAGTGACATCGCTCTTGCTTTCGAGTCACAAAATACAGTACGTCCTACACATAGCAGTCCAATTTTATGTTTGCACTGTCGGCCGTCGTAATTATATCGTTATCAGTCATCGCACCGATTGTGTCGGTATGCTCTTATGAGATATACTCTCAAGCCGACGAAAAAAGACGTGCCACTCTGTAGATTCCGGATGCGGTATCAGAACACTTCGTTACGCACGGAGATTCTGTACAAAGCCTGCTAGTTTCAGAAACGGCGAATTGTGTAATTACTGTCTAAGAATTCAGCTTCTCCAGACTGGTTCAAATTACCATGAGACATACAATGCAAAAGACCTACTGTCACGTGTCAATTGAATGACTATCCATAAAGATTAATAAATTATTTAATTATGTATTAAATGGTTTATAAAATTTGTCTGTTATTATTACTGACAATTATCTAATATAATCTTTTTACAAACAAGATTTTTTTTTAGATATTCCAAGTATTTTTCAGATATAAGATTAAATTCATTTTTAATTAATAATATTAGAATTTTATTGTATTATATACATATATATGCTTGCTTATTTTGTTTAATCCATTTTGTTTTATGTTAAATGATATGATTTAAAAAAACAGGATTACTAATTGATATTAACACATTATCACACTGTAATAATTTTTTTCAATTATTAAATTATCATTTTTCTGTTATATTTAGCTTAAATTTTTGAAAATTGTAAAGCAATTGTAAAACACATACGTTGTACAATTATGTAATTTAATTTTCTATAATTTTGTTTATAGGTGTTTGGGCCGTGGATTATTGAATAGTATTAATAGGTACTTTAATAAATAATTTATCCTACTTCGTTTATTGCTATTGTAGCATGACGTTAGCCAAACGATTAAAAAATAATAGTACGGAGGAGCGGAGCGGAAATTATTGGCGAATAAACAGTACTGCCTATATAGAACAACGCCCATCGGAACTGTCAGAACCGAAGTATCCGCCCGTGTACATTGCCACCGCAATTTCACAGTTTAGTCGTGAAAAGGAAGCGGATCGCATCGCACTCTCGACAGTCCTCGTCCGTGTTATTGTATCTCAGTGCTCGTCGACATCAGGACGTCAAGCAACCTGCTGGAGTTTGATATTGGGGATACCAATCGACTGTTGTGCAGCATGGGTGTGTGCAAAATAGCCAAATGGTTTAAGTAAGTTATTAATTATTCTAAATTAAAAATTTAAAAAATTTCGATAAATTGATGTAGGTAGAAAGTTTCATATTCATCAATTTAATCATTTTCAATTTAATCACTCGAATTTATTTCTAATTTATTAGTTTTTGATACCTGATCATTTCTGATTTAATAATTAAAGTAATCATTTATTTATATATTTTCTCAAATTATATCTTTGCTCTTTTTGTAGATAAAGTTTTATTAGCACAAGACAAAAATATGTTATATATACTTAGTTTAATGATTTTGTCTCTTATTTAAATATGATTATATCTCTCGAAATAGAATATTTACAATAAAAGATGTGTATAAAAATGATATTATCCAAAACGATACAAGTTTATCATAGTTATATAAGTATTAGATTTTTTAAAGTGTTACAAACAAAACTCAAAATTTTTTAAAATTTTCATTAATCAATATATTAGTTGTTTTTAATATGTATTTTCACTATTTTTAATTATAATATGCCGTATACTTCAGATACATATAAATTAATATTTTTCATTATGTTATTATTAGTCATATTTTGCACGCATTTGAAGAACAATTTGGATAATCTCCTGTCTTAAGAAAGTGTTTATATCATTCGATATATATGAGGTGAAGGTCGCCGACATTCGTATCAAATAGATCAAATAAATAAAGATAAAAGAGCTTTAAAAAAATTACTCTGCACATACAAATTCACACATTAAATATAACGAATGTTAAATATTTTCGTAATGTTTCAATTGCTACTAAGTAGAAAAACATTTATTTAATAGAGTATTTATAGCGCGTATTATGCAACTTTTTATTCATTATTTATTTAAATTTCTCATTGTGCAAAATGTGTGTTGTCACATAAAAATTAAAAAATTTATATAAAAATTATATTAAAATTATATATTATTTTTATTATATTAAAACAGACGTCCAAGTGAGATATATTTCGATTGGCAAAATATAATTAATTTTAAAACATTTTTCATATAAATGATTATAATATTATTCCTTTGAAAATAATTATATTTGCATATCTGATAAATTTTTAAATGTTCTTATTAAATATGTATAACATAAAAGCAATAAGGCAAATTTATATAAGAATCAAATAAACAGTAAATATTTTTTTTGTAATGAAACAGATACCACTTCAATAAGATAATTGTAATAATATAAATTAATTCTGTTTATATATATTTATTAGAATATCTATTTTTTATAATGAAATTTTAGCATTTTTATAGCATACTTGTATGTACATGTATATGCATTTTTAACATCTTTTAAATCCAAAAGTGAGCTCGATAAATAATTGCTTAAAAAATGCAGCAACGAAATAAATTAAATTTATCATTTGTCGGACGATAGGGAAATGTATCATGATAGACACTTTAATTGCAGGCTTATATAAAGATAATCAGCTCTTTCTTGATCGATACATGCATAAATGCAGGCACGGGAGCTGCATCTACATAAGGAAGATAGAGAGAGACATATCTAATTTGAATAACATAAGCGGAAGAGCATGTAGCTGGGAGAGAGACTTCGCGATTTGCTTCCGAGTTTCTCTGCGGCGAGGAGGAGATCTACTTTCCATTCCGTGAAAATGTTCCGAAAAGTTCGAGCGTATCGAAGACACGTGCTAATTACAGCCGAAAGAATAGCGGTCGGGAGTTTGGGCAACGAGAGGCATCATACCGTTTCAAACTAGACGTTTCAACCTGGCCTATGTATTCGAGATCTGTAATGACTGTCATTATCTCCTCCTTAAGTCGAGCCGCGTGAGATCGTACATACATTTACCTTACTTATTGTCAGTACTTGGACGGTGAAGAATTGCATTTAAAAACTGCTCTGACGACTGAGATGATGAGTGAACGAACATTCTATTGAGCGAAGATGACAGAAAAAGCCATTAAAATTCACGAAGATTACAAAAAAATTACTTCTCATTGAAATTCAGCGGTATTATCATTTGCACAAATTGTCTGGAACACAACTGACCTTAATTTTAACAATAGATCATTTGTATTTTCTCGATGAAGAACATGAATTATACTTTAAAAGAATCAAAATTATGAAAAATTATACGCGTATCTACTTATATGTAAGTTATATTTAGTCGTATATTTCAAGATTAATTAATGCACGCACATAATTCTTTTATTTTTTATTTATGCCGGCACTATTACATTTTAGTTGAAGAATGTCGTTTTTGCTCAATAATTAATGCCAGTCGTAACAAGTATGTTTACGCAGACATTGTCTAGGTCAGTTAACCAGGTCGATTGACTTAACTAAGTGAACGTATAATCGATTTTCGAATTTATGCATTTATTATTATACATATTAATTGCATACATATAGATTAATTGTATGCATATATTCTCTTTCTCAACTGCAACCTTATAGAAATAAATGTCTAATAAAAAATAGCATAATCAGCTGTTTGCAAGTGAATCGAAAACTCGAGCGCGCAACGTTTCACTAATTATAAATTACTCTTATAAAATTATTTCTTATTTCTCCTGTCTTCTTGTTTAATTAACGCCTTTTAAATCTTATTGAGATATATATATTTAAGCTCACTTTCTGTGTTTTTCAGAGCAAACACAGAATCGTCGAATAAAAAATGCGTTGTAAGAAGAATGCTGCAAATTACCCAGATCGCGTTATCATTTTATCTACGAAAGTATACAAATAATAAATCATGTTATTCTCGTTTAAAATATAATTGAAATAGACTATTTCTAGTTGATCTATTAATCAAAATATTTTTATAAATATTTTTTGTACACATTTTATATGATTTTATATAAAAAAATTTCGGATTTTATTTGAAAGATATTAAATTAACTTTTTATTTGAAAAAATTTGATGAGAATTTTAATTAGAGCTTTAACGAAGTAAAAATATCTGAAGATAGAGATAACATTCTTAAACAGTATATTGACGTTTTAAATCATTTTCTTCCATCTTATATTCTAAATTCTAAAAACAATACTATATACATCCATTTCCATTATGAGAATAAATATTGTCAACATAAAAATTGTTTACAAGATAGATTTGTTGATTTTTATGTCCTTTTCAAGGTTCAAAACAAGGACCTTAAGATTGACAAAATTGGCCTAATTTAAAAAGTCAGTGCGATATCACAGCTGTCACGATACTTACACATGACATTGCTTCACCAATTGTACATCATGAAGAAATTATTTTCGTTTAAATGGGTTAGAAAGTAAGTGAAACCAATTGTCCAAATCTCAAATTAGGTAAAATTTCTAATTAAATGTTACGTAATAATATAGATATATTTTAATAACTGAAAATATCAATTGATTTGGTTATAAATAAAATCCGTGAAATATGATATATAATTAAATAAATTTACTATTATATATTTATACGAATGAAAAAATAGAGATTATTAAGTTCTTTTGCAGTCGCAGATGAGTAAATTAAATCTTTCTTTTAATTAAAAGTATGTTAATCGTGAACATGTATGACTATGTTGATCAACGGGGTTTATATTAATTTTTATTAATAATATATTTTTTAAATATTATATTCAGGCTATAATTCAATTACATATTTATATTTTTGTTATGAAATTTTGATAGTGATGCATAGATATAGATATTAGATATAATATATTAAATAATGTAAATTATATATTATTAAATATATTAATAATTTAGTAATTTACCACAATTTTAATAATACACTTTTATAATAACATTTTACAAAAAGATTTATTCTATATAGTTATGGATTGTTAACTTTTTATATGTGACAAAAATATACATATATTATGACAATAACTGGGTAACTTTTGCTGTCAGTTGATGAAATGACAAGAAAAAAAAGAATCACATTAATAACAATTGAAAATAATTCGATTTATACATTTTTTATAACTTATGATGTGAGTGTCGGATAATTTTAGCAATAATATTTTGTCTGCTAAAATAAATTATTTTGATAAATAGGAATTAAAACATATATGACTGTTTGAAAACATTTTTATAAATAATATCAATAACTTATATTTTAAAAAATCCTATAAAACAATTCTAATAATAAAAAAGTAAATATGAAAGCATTCCGCGTGATTCTAAAATATATCAATAGAAATCGACGGAGTTAAGAATACTTTATTACCTGTGATAAAAAAGAGATTATATATTCGAAAATTTATGTACGTGATTAAAAATGCTACATATTCAGAATTAATTTCAGATTTGTTATTTTTTTTTCAGAGCAGCTGCGCGATTGGACAGGGGCGTACAATCCACTTCACAAGACAACAAGTAAGTGCATACTTTACAATTATTGATATAATAATTATATATAATTAGAACATTATAAAACATACAACGATAATTAATCGATTTCTAATCAATGAGATGTTCTTGATTGTTTTGAGTCTCAATAACTTTTATATCTTTTTATGTATGTAAATTATTAAAGGAAGAGAAAAAGAAAAAGATATACTCTTAAAAAATTATAATTTTAGTAACAATTTTTTCTCCTAAATTAATAATGTGTACTAGAACAGTATTTTATTTTTATTTTTTAATGTATTACAATTTGTACAAATTTATTATCAATTTTAATTGTGTCTCGTCTAATGAACTATATTACATATTTTATTTTACATAATTAAAAATTTTTTCTTTTTTAAAAATATTAAATTTTTTATTATAAAAAATGTGTTATTATACAAAATATTAATTTTTTATTATAAAAAAATTTAATGGTAATTTGAATTAGAATTTTGACGAAGTAAAAAAATCTAGAATCTAGAGAATAGATAATTAAGATTCTTATAAAAAAAGTGTTCTCTATCAATTGTATCTGAACATACAATTATTATGACAACACGAAATTATAATATTCCACTTATTAATAAAATATTGCAATTATATTACTTGCATTATATAAGTTAATTACTGATTAAATTTAATCGAAGTGACTAGTCTGAAGTTTGATGTTATTTGAACATCTTTTAAATTTTCGCGCCTTTTTTTGCGCTAGCAGCGCCACGGTCCGAGAAAGCTCGAAAGCTCAAATTCAAATTTGAAGCAATTGCGACCCTGAAATAAAGCGGTCTCTATATGAAAATAGGTTAAATACTACGTATATATCTCAATGTTTACTCGTAATTAGGTTAGAATGAGCAGGTAGTTTAGCAAAGTAAAAAATTAAAATTCATACATATAAATGTATTAATATATTGATATCTAAATTAATAATATTTAATGTATCTTTAATTTGTTAGTTTGTTGGAGAATTTGCGTAAATGTAATGTTCACTTTCTCAAATATTTTACAAATTGATACTGTGCTTTGTGTGAAACATTACTCATCCTTACACAAAAGACATAAGACAATATTTTTATAGTATTTTACATAAAAAGACATTATAGTTATATTCACTTTATTAACGTTGCTTCATTGAATAATATTTATAACATTAAAAACGCTAAATATTAGCTCGTTTTACTGCAGTCATGGAAAATCTCGAATTTACAACATCAGTTACAAGTGTTGAATATCCTCGAAATCTCAGGTATACGGATTTATTATATAAAATATTAAAACATATATATTGATAGCTAAAAATGATTGATTACTATTAAAAAACGAAACATAGTATTCACAATTAAGAAAAAAAATTACTTTGAAAATAACGTGATTATTATGATTTCTTACATTTATTCGATTAATGCAATTTTTTTAATTAATTTCAATTATCTCTAATTAATTTAGTTTTACCACTCTTGAATGTGTAGCTGAAAAAATACAATGTCTGATTTCTCCAAATAAATCCTTTTTAATTCGTTAATTATTTTTAGATTTCTTATTTCATAACTTAAATCTTTCTCACATTTCTTAAATCCTTCGATATCTCCGTAAATCGGCTTATATATTTTTATATATCGTATAATTTTTATAATTCTTATATGTCTTGATGTTTTCCTTCAAATATTTTTTAAATTAATTTAAAGTTATAAAAAAGCCTACTTATTTTTTCTATGCATCAATGATTAGTTGTGTCTTGAAAAATATTCTTTATTGGTATCATAATTATATATAAAGAAAACACATACATAATTCTTATATGTTTCGAAAAGATAACTTCCAGAGTTTTACATAAATATCCATCAAATCTTATATATGTATTTACGATGTAACGTTCTAATAATTGCAAAGTCTTTTATGCGTTTGCATAATCAACATGACGCGATAAACTGATATACTTGTACTTTGCTAGTCATTACTACGAGCATTTTATTTCCTCAGTTGTGCGAATAATCGTATGCAGTGTGCTTCGTTTCTTTTCTATGAACTATTTCGTCTTTACCACGAAAGAAATATAAAAAATAATTACGAACAATGTCTTCAGTATGACTCGGTAATTTTCGATAAATCAAATCTTAAATGACAATATAATAAATTTGATATAGTATATATAATAATAATTACAAAAATTAACTTAATTAAATTAATTTTGCAATTTTTTAATTTTATGTCAATAATTATATAATTGAAAAAAATATTATAATGAAAATTTTTACTAATGATTTGAATTATATTATTATACGTGTACACATCTAATTATTTAATTATATGTATGTGAAAATAAAAATTTACATTATGGAATTATTATTTTTTATAATTGCAATAATGTTTTTATTTGTAAACATGTACTGTTAAAATGAAAATAACAGGAGAATACAATAGTAGTAATTTGTCAATCAATCTTAAATCTTAAATCAATAATCAAATCTTATAATAAAAGAAAAATGTTAATAAAAAACAGAGGAAAATGGAGGTTGATTAATTTTATAATATACATATATCATGATTAATATATAATAATAGCTCATTTACTTGTTACATATATAATAGCAATTTTTTTTAACTCTGAAGAGTTTCGTTTAAATATGAATATTTTACATGTATGTCTTCAATGATTTATTAAACGATTTATCAGATACTTAATAAGAATAATACTACATAATAATTTTAGAGAAAGTTTTCATGAAAGGAAATAAATTTTTATTGTAAACAAGTAGTAATTTTTACTGATACTATATAGCTAAATTATATCTGTGATAACATTAAAATATATGCAAAATTATGAAATGTGTTTTCTTTTTACAGTGAATATTATCGAAATCTCCTACAACAATTTACAAGTAGTTGTCACGCATCGAATGGGGACATCAGCGATCCAGGCTGGATCATTTATCGTCCTAAAGAACAAAACGCCGAACAATCTAAGAAGACTAATGGAAAATCAAAGGAACAAGCGCAGTTTATATCGGGTGTGCCGCATATACGAGCATCCGAAATATTTGAGATTGGATGTGTGGTGGGCACTGAGAGCCAATTTCTCGAATTAGTTTCTGCAGAATGGCACAATATGAAAGTGACAATGAAGAGAAATGTCTTTGTATCCTGTCACGAAGCAATAAAGAGAGAAGTAGAAGTTCTTAGGTAAGAATAAATCCTATCTTCTATCTTGTATTAATACAATTATGTCATTTGAATAATAATCATTGGTTTTCAGCACAATATATAAGATTATTTACAAATAATTTGATAGATTGTTCGACAGCGTTTATTTGGTTTTTTTTTTTTAATTTTAGAAATCATATTTTACAAAAAAAAAGATAATTCTCGTAATTTTTAAATATTTATTTTCCTGATATGTAAAGGCAGTGTTTATGTAATTTATTTTGTACAGAATTTATTAATTATATAATTAATTTAAACAGCATTTATTTTGACAATTAAAGTAATATTACAGCATTAATAATATATTGTAATTTTATGATTAACAGGGAAATTCGCCATCCTAATATATTGCTGTTGATGGGCACAACACGCACAAATGTGCACGACCTTGTCTCCATCTTCGAACCTGTCGATTGCACATTACACAGTTACATACATGAGCGAGGCGAACGAATGAATACACAAGGAATCATGCAAATCGGTATAAAATTGGCGGATGTATTAAAATATTGCCATATGCGTGGATACATCCATTCAGCGATCAGTTCACGTTGCGTTTACTTTACATCCAACAACACTGTCAAACTTGGTGGATGGGAAATGGCTGTAGAAATGGAAATTGTACGTAGAATAAGTTTTCTTTAATATACATAGTGTTAATAGATCTAGTATGTATATATATATATATATATATATATATACACACATATTAAAAATCACTTAGATTATATATATATATATATAATCTAAGTGATTTTTTTATTATTAAGGTGTATAGAAAATAATAAATATACGCATATTTCTCTGATTCACATCAGATATTCTCGATGTGCGCATTTTTCCGAATTTGTCAAAGACTGGCCGATTTAAACATTTTACAAAGAGAACGGAGGTAGACTATAAAAAACGGATCACGTCATATCCGTGGTTCTATGACACACCCACGGAAACGACCGGCATTGTTTTCGACAAAATGTTCGTTTCTGAATAAATTCGCTGTACCGTATCGATGTTAATCGCATGCGCAGTCTAGAATGCGGAACTCTGCTTAAATCATAATCGCAATTAAATATGATAGATTACTTTCTACGATATAATAATTATAGACTCATGTTGATATCCACCATAAAAAAATTGAAAAAAATAATTTGCGCAACTTATTTGCATTATATATTTAATGTCTAAATTTATTAAAGTTTAAATTAATTATTTTATGATATGTAAATAATTTTATACTCTACCATTATTTTTAAATCTTATTATAACTATTATATATTATTTATACATATATACTACTTATATCAATTTATATATAATTTATATATCTAACTCTGATTAATCTAAAAATTTTATGAAATTTTTGCAATTTTTTATTTGATTTATATATCATAATTATTTTCTTAAACTTTTTTTTTTTTAAATAAAGTATATATGATGTATATAATTTGATTTTAAATTTTGGACTAATTTTTTATAATAGAACATTTATTTCTTTTGCAGCCTTATCAATTTCGTGAATACGAAAAATATTTGCGATTAGAGAACTTGAAGTGGGAACCACCAGGAACTTGTTATGGAGAATATCATAATAAAAAAATCGATGTTTATGGTTTGATGTTGTTACTTTGGGAAATGTGCACAGGTAAATGTATATTATTATCTTTTTACTTATAAAAAATAATTATCTCTATATTTATAATTAATCTTTATATTTTTAGAATAAACTAATAAAGTTGCAATTATTGTGTATCACAAAGAAACTTATGTCATAAAAAAATTTATTTAATAGTACTTTATTTAATAGTATTTAATAATAATTGTTTCCACTTTACATTTTGGCTGTTCCATAGGATGTGTACCACGAAGCGGATATAATCAAAATGTAGAACGACATTATATGATTCGCAAACGCGATGTTATCGTGAGTTTGCAGAATGTTCCACCGATTCTCCATGATTTATTAGAAACTGGATTACACCCAGATGAGACGAAAATGACATTGGACATGGATAAAATAGGAAGAAGACTTCATAGACTGCTAGTAAATTTTTACATGTTCAACATAATTTTTTAAAATTCGCGCAACTTTTATATAGTAATAATGTAATCTGCATTTGTTTTCATGATTGTTTTAATGTTTTCAGATGATACACGAAGAAGAAGAGAAGGATAGCACATGTATGAGTAAATGCGGAAACAACAATAATGATCTTTTATATAATGATAAAAATGCATTATATAAAAAGTCTTTCTCTGTGTCATCTTTACAAGATAAGGCGTTGATCAGAAAACCAATTGCCAAATCATCGCATTGCCCCATGATAGAGAAAACATCCTCTTCTAAACAATTTCTCAAGTTTAAGAAAAAACAATACAATGAAGATTTAGATTTTAAAAATAATGTCGAAGAAGTAGATGCATCTGTGACCAATGATAGTATTGTGAGCTCTATAATTAATAATGTAAAAGCGACCATTCCTTGCACACGTTGTGCAGAAATTTCGGATATGATGTACGACATGGACGAGGTAAACGAGGCACGAGCTAATATAAAACGTTTAAAAGAACTAATAGCAAGTAAAAGAGAAGATTTCTTCTTTGGAAACGATTCAGTGTCTTCTTATTCAACAAGTAAGTGATCAATATATAATAAGAAACTTTTATATTTATATTTTTTTTTATAATAATTGATATTTCTATAATAATTATCGACATATAAACATCTTAGAAATCACTAATTTCAAATTTTTTGTACATTTTTTATTACATTTTATAAATATATGATTGAAATACATAAATGACACAAATATTAAATATACTTATTAAAAGCAAGAGAATATATAATAAAAAAATAAAATATAATTAATAAATAATATATAAAACTAAAATATATTAATAAATGATTATATGTAACTTAAATTTTTTTGTTTTTCTTTTTTCTATATATCAATGTTTGTACAAATTGCTCTTTCCAAATCTTAACATTATTTTTGAACTTATTGTATTTATCGCAAGCACACACACACATGAAATATATATATATATATATAATTTTTAAAATAAAATATTCAATTTAGCATGCTTCTGAATTCTGAAGTTCAAAATAATAGCATATTTAAACTCATAATTTTGAACACAGGTCCAAAAGCCACAAGCACATTACTGACAGAAGAAAAAAGTCCTACCCATATAACATGTAAACCAGCTAATCATACAACTACTATAGAACCAAAATATAAATCATCTAATGAATATAATGGGACCATTCCAAAATCATCTTACATATCTCCACGAAAGGTATTTTCTATTTCAAAAAAAAATTATTCAATTTGTTGATAAATATTATTTTTTTAATATTTTTCTACAATTTTAATACATAATATAGATTATAGAAATAGAAAAATAATTGAAAATTTTAATTACTGAAAAATAAATGCACATTAAAAATAAACGTGCGCAATACAATCCTTTAGTAATTTATTCATATATTACGTATATATGTATATTTATTTTTGTTAATAGGCACCATATTTAAGCATGCCTGCAAGCATTAAGCAAGCAATAATACAACCTCGAATTTTGCATTCTGATACTAAAAGCTTTTACGAATCGACATTATGGAAAAAAGAAAAGGAAATTTGCATATCACGAATGGGACGTGACAGTAAAGAGCAAATAGAAGTATATGAAAATGTTTTTTTTACATTATCTTATGCATTTTTTGTGTTAATCGTGTTATTATTGCACGTATGATTTTATATTTTTAGAATTTATCATCACTACAACAAACAAGTTATAATGATACTCCGATCACTGACGATGATAAAGTACAATGTTCCAAACCAGACTTGATAAATGGTGATGCTACATATACTATTGAGTTTAAGGAAAAGGGTATATTGAAAGAAATATATATTTGCTTTTTCTTTTAAATTTTATATTAAAATATATTTTATATAATGCTTTATTATGTATGTTTATACCATTATTGACGACATATATAGATTAATAATTTTTTATTTTCATTATATTTAGATAATTATATCAAAGAAGAATCACTCTTAAAAGATACGGGAGATGATTATGTATCAACAAAAGTCCCAACTTTTTCAAATAAATCAATACAAGATCTAAAAAATGCTCTTGATCGTGCCACAGAAATAGTACACTCAGTAACACCATCCAAAATTAGTAATTCCAAGGTCGACTGGACTAATTCGAAAGAATTTGAAACAGAATTAAAAGATCTGTATGAAACTAAATATAATAAGAACCAAAATAGAGTTATCGAAAGATGGACACCTAGAAATACCAATTTCCTGGAAATAAATAAAACTAGAAATACAGAAAATAAAATTGGAGCTTCCATAAGACATGAAGAAATGTTCAATCAAGCTTTCATAAATAGTGAAAAATTTAGTTCCACAGCCATGAAAACATTAAATGAATCTCGAATGTTAAGAGAGCAACACTCGCTCGATTTGCAAAAAACGGATCATAATAATATGGTTTTTGCAAATAAGATGACATCAAACTCACAACAAGCCAAAGTAAATTCTAAGGCACAAGAGATGGAATATGTCAATGTAGATACTATTTCGAATAGTCTTGCAATAAAAGATTCACCGAGAAGACGTTCTCTACCCGCAAGACTGAATACTTTGACAATAATGTCTGTCCCAAAAATTACTCATAAAAAAGTAAGTATATAGTCCTAAATTTTATACGTAAGTCAAACAATAAAAACATTACAAAGAGAGATAAAAATAATATTCGAAATTTCTACTAGAGTGGATATCTTATTTTATATTTTTAATATTTAAAAAAACAAACTTCCGACATACTAATATAAGTAACTACCTGTTTCCTATGTTACAGAATATACCAGCTAGCCAATATTTGACCGAGGATATGTATATTGATGATGAATTTGGCAGTAGATTAAATTATAATCTAGTTCTTTTAGACGATGAGTTGCATTTGTTAAATACTGCTTTGAAAGACAATGAAAGTCTACCTCAGACTACAGAGTTATAAATATTGTCTTAGACTCAACTTGTTCATTCATTCGCACATACGTACAAAAATCATCACTCCTTTTAAATAATTTATGTTTATTTATATTCCATTTTGAAATAGCAAGATCAGTGCAAACTTTTGTTTCATATAACTGACGATACAATCTCAATGCGAAGAATAATTTAACAAGATTCGCTTATTTCTTATCATTTATGTGTACAAGCGCAAATAATATTACAAAATGTTTTTAAAGAATTTGTAATTTCGAAAAAAATTACTTTATTATTTGTAGATGAGCGAAAATAAGGATCAAAGTATATAATTTCATTTGTATTTGTTTAAATCATCACTTAAATATTTGAAAAAGAGGTCAAAAATGACTTATAAAATTATTTTACTAAACAAGTTCTTTAAGAACATTTTGTATACAATTTCAAATTGTTTGATGAATACATACATACTTCATTTTATATAACATGCACAATTATCTTGTGCAATATTAATATAAGAATTATATATATAGTGTTGATATCCTTTTATATTTGTCATAAAAGTTATATAATGTATAGATGAAAAAAATATCATTTCTTATAAAAGCAAATCTAAGAAAATTAAATAAGTTTTCCTGCATCTACTTCTATTAGTATATACTCGAATTATATCACATATTCAGCATTGCTTTAACTGCATATAAATAGCATATAAACTGCATATAAATAGCACAATCATTTATGGTCTTCTACTATTAGCAATTTCTATAAATTTGTGTAAAAATATTTTGTCAAGTAACATCAGAACCAAAAATTTTATTTTTGAAAGTAGAGCTTACTACATCTTATATCCATGAATTATTAAATTTTCGAGCACAAAATTATACCTTGTAGATGAGTAAATCTAAAGAGCCAATCCAAAAACAGACACAATGCAATACATTGTTTTATTTTCCCAGCGTACTGTGCAGCTTCCATCAGTAGCATTATCCCAGTAACATGAACTTGCGGTATGAAGTCCAGCACCATTTTTTTGCATGATTGTACAAGTTACTGTAAACATAATTTGCTATTAATTTATTTTTATATTGCAAATTTTTAAATTTTAAACAAATTACTGATTAATCGAATAATGTACAGTTATGATATTTTTCTCTTAAAATATTATCTTAAAATGTTTTATCAAGATCTTAATACGTGATAAAATAGATGATTTCTAGTTTTTTTTATAAAGATCAGTTTGCATTACATACCAATATATTTGTAAGCCTTCTGTAATTTTGTAAGATTCCCTAAACATGCCTCTACAACGTTCGAAGTCCATTGATTGACTTTATTATGTTGATATGCATTGCCTCCTATTGATACTTCGATTGCTTCTTTGATAATGTTGCTTACATCATCCACCACAAATTGCAACTTAAATGATAATGATAAAATGTTTTACATAAAAAGCAATGAGTTATATATATAATATGATATAGAATATTGAAATTTTAGTTAAATTTTTAAAATATTTTGATATTTAGTATGAAACATTAGACAATCATAATAAAAATGAATCATTTTACAACTGAATCTAAGGAAAGATACATTCATAAGTTTATTAAAATCAATTAAAAATATTCTACATATTGTATTATTTTAGCAAAAATTAAACGATAATGGCTGATTTGTATAATTTCTATCTTTGTAGCTACATGATCAACATTTTGTATTCAAACAAAAGTATGAAAAAAAATGTTCAACTAACCTCCTCTTGCGCGTCCTCCATTTCAAACAAACGTTAAAGACTGCTTTATAAGAGAATAATTTTTATAATAATTCGGAAGTTATTGTTCGTTCAATTCCAGAACGATTGTCAGTTTTAATAGAGCTAAAAAATAAAAATATATTAGACATCTGGATTGTCATGAAAATCATTTTGATGAGTTTCTACGCATAAGCAGAGACCTACAATAATTTTCCACGTAAATATTTTCCACCTCGAATTAATGATAACAAAAATATTGCACTGTTGAGATTTATCGTCGTATTCGTTTTACTGTTTAATATTGTTGCTTGACAGTTACCCTCTATCTGTGAACATAACCAGCTAAAGTCAATGATAACTCAACTGTCACAATGTCACTGCGCCGGTTGTTTGTTGCAAATATATTCTTACGATAAGCCAATTTAAAGCCAAAGTTTCTCAAACTACGGGTACTTTCTAATAATAATGTAAGAAAATTTATTTACTTATTCTCAAATTTATCTATCCCACTCAAAAGTAGAATTTTATTCATTTTTTATATATTCTTTTCGAATCTTCATAAATTTGTTAACAATCTCTTTTTAGAATTCTAAAAAAAAATTATTTTGCCTCTCTGCAAATGTAAAATAATTTATATGTATTTCAGAATACTCTAAAAAATAAAAAAATCTTATATATCTTTAATAATTTTCAAAAAAATATATAATTTGCAATATTTTTTGTGGTGCTAATTTATGATGTAAAAGTTTTTTTATTTGCAGGAATTTGGATCGGAAAATATTCTCGTATGAGAACCACTGCTCCGCAGTGACATTTCGATTTGACGTTTGGCAGGCCTGCGCGTGACGTACCAACATGGCGATCAGCTGATGAGCAGCGCCACCGATGACAGCGCGCCAGGCGGTCGCATCGCAAAGCATCGTTTTGAAAAGTAACGACGTGCGTGTACGTGCTCGCGTTTGGCTCGTGTTTACGGTCGGGAAAATACAAGGAATACAGTGAGTTAATATTGTGAGAATAATGGCTGAGTTCGAGGAAACGATGTCTTCGCTCATGAGAACGATGGAGCTTGACATGTGAGTAAATGTTACGGACAAATTCTACTTCCAACACCAACAATACACACACTCACGCGACCCCCTCTTGCGATTCCTGTACATCAGACATTTCACGCATATATATGCGTATATGTGTATACCTATGTGGGAGATCTGTGTGTATTCGTAAATATAAATAGATTCCGCTGTTGAAATGGTATCTGCTTTTTGTTGTTCATTCAAATTTATAGGAGTAAGAAAAAGAAAGAGAAAGAGGGAGAGAGGAGAGAAAGAGAGAAGAGGAGAGAGTGAGAGAGAGAGAGAGAGAGAGGGAGGAAGGGAGAAAAAGACAGAGAAGGAGGGAGAGAGAGAGAGACCTATATTATAAAAACTCAAATGGAATGCACGATCGATTATATTAACATTTGTTTACATTGTTTAGAATAATGTCGTTCAATCGTATTTCATCTATTTTAATGAATATTCTTTCATTTTTGGTCCGTTTATCACATTCTATAATTTTTTAAAATTGATATCATTTTTATATAACAGAATTAAAATAATTTCACACACGTTCTTGAGAGATTGGTTTCAATCTTGAAAATTATTCTGGAATAAAAAAAAATATATATAGAATTTTTAAAAAAACATAAATGAGACATGCGAGTTGACAACGTTAATGTCATGTAATTTCGCAACATATATTCCACAATAAATCATGAATTTACTTGCTGCGTTTGCATTAACAGTGATTATCTTTTCTTAGGGTTAAAGATCAATTTACATTGCATATCAATCTCCCATTTGTCGTATCAATCCCTCTACACATAAGTAAGCGATAAAAGTAACAAGAAGATTCTTTGCACGTGATGTTAAATATTTTTATATAATTAAATATTTCATAAAAAAAACAAATGTCGATTGTAAGTTCTCCAAAAAAATATTTTGGAGAAAAAATAATTTTATTTTTCAATATAAAAGGAGGGAATATCGATTTTAAATTGATTTAAATTACATTCCTGTTTCAAGAAAATTGCAGCGAGATTAATCGACTAAAAAAAACTTGAATTCTCAATCAACATTTAATTCGAGTTTCGTGGGTGTTTTTAGACTCTTCCGTGCTCCTCGTTTCCGTTTTTGTCATTCAGCATTCGCTCTCTTTACTTTCCCATCTTTTTTACCACATGTTTTTCCCTTTTTACCATTATATGCAAGCTGCTTTCATGGGGAGTCTCTTCTTCCCTTCTGCTCTTTGATCCGAGGGTACAGTGGCATTTATGCATTGACTGTTGCATGCTGATTTACACGTCTGCTGATAACGAGAAAAGGCCAGTGAAAGTAGAGAGAGATAGGGTTTATATTTTTGGTTGATATTTCGAAACCTCATATTTATTTAATCATCGAACAAATAAATTAAAATTGTTTTTTTTTTTCAATTTAATTGTGCATTTGGTGCATATCAAAAAAATAAACTTATTTTTTAACAGATTTATGATTGATAATTTTTATAGAAAATATACAAATAAAATTGATGACTTGAATAAAAAATATTGAGTATTAATTAAATACACAGAGAGAATTTTCTCTTAGAATTTATTCTGAAAATCACATGTAATCGTGAGACAATATATAGTATTGGAAAAATTTTATAAAAGTTTCTCTGATTAATATTATCATAATAAAAATACTAATATCTACCATAATAAGATACAAAATATGTTCGACTGATTTTACTATGTACATAGTAAAATTTACTATGTACTTATGAATATTAATTACATATATTAATATTTTTTATTGTGGTAATAAAAAATATTAATCAGAAAAACTCTTATAAAATAATTACAATACCATATTGTCCTACGATTACTATGATTTTCCATGATTTTCAGAGTAAATTCTAAGAGAAAATTCTCTCCCTGTAAATATTATTTATAATTATATATAGCTATTTTTATTATAAAGATATTATTTAAATTTGCGAGTTTCGACATATTCAGAAAAAAGAATATTTTCCTCTGTAATTATAAATATGTAAAAGAAAGCTATTTATATAAAAAAATATATTTATAAAATATTGAATATTATATAGTACCTTTAATTTAGAAAAGATTAGAAATAAAGATTATGTATTTAGAAAAATAAGATAATTGAGATTCGTATTTATGATGTTGAAGAAGGATGTTTAATTTTATTTCTTCAAGATGAGTTTTCGGATTTTTTTTTTTTTTTTTTTTTTTTTTTACCTCTGCTCCGGATCGGAGAGAAGAGAGGCTGCAACCCTTCCTCTTTCTCCTCCTCTCCAGAGTTACGCTCTGGTTGACACAGCGCATCCCTTGCGTCTCCCTTTGGCGGCCCCTCTCCCCCGCAGCGTCACCATCCCTCTATTTCTGCTCGGCACACGCATTGCCGTCTTTCGTCAGTCGTCTTCGGAGCGTCGTGTGATAACGTAGGTAACGTCTTGTGAAACGTGATCCCGATCCCGCGCTCTTCTGCGTCATAGAACAAACGTATTCGAATAAACAAATTGAAATCAGCGCAAGATTCTGCGTTGCATCGAATGCAAAACAACGGAGGTTCTCCCACTTCGCGAAACGTCATCATCGCGAGATCGAGATATTAGCGCGCATTAATCATCATCGAGCTTGAACGAGAGAGATAGAGTACATCCCCTTTATGAAGTCATTTGTACAGGAAGCTGAAAGCTCCGCCGGATTTCTAAAAAACTCGTCGTGATAAGTACGTCATCCTGTCATCGATCAGCTGATTGTCATCCGCATTAAATCGCGAGTCGTCTGAAATTGACGCGAATATCGCCGCCGATGACGAGCCTCGTTTTAATACGCGAACAATCGAAATCATCCTCGACGAGATTCGATAACAGCCGTGGAATTATCTGACGCGTCATCTTAAGCGAGAGTGAACTCCATTGATCGGTCCAGCAGAGAAACATAGTACGTTCGTGCTAACGTCACACGCCCACACGAGAAGATCACCCGGACTTTTTCGGGATTTTTATCGCTCGAATTTTCCGACCATGCCCATATTTCGCGAAAACGCGAGTGCGAGCTCCAGGATTGTTCGTGAAAACTCATCGGTGTTCGCGAGGACCTGATCTTTCTCCCGAAAGAAAATAAGATACTGTCGTCTTTTGTGTGTGATTAATTCGTTTGCGCGTTTTCAGAGAGACAACATTATAATTATCGTGCAAAGAAAAATTGCATTTTTCTCGCGGAAGAGAATTGTGTACGTACTTTATCTCGTACTTTATCGAGACTTTTTCGAGAGCCGAAAAAAAACGTTACAATAACACTCTTTGTAGTGCCGAGGGTTAGCGAAATTTTGTGAACGCATCACGTGTTTTCATCTCGCGATTGTTGTCGAACGCGAGAATCTGCGGAATGCTTCTCGGCGGTTGCAGATATTCGTCCCAAAATCAAAATGTGCCGTCCACGAGGAGCAACGCTTGGGGCTCCAGTCCTTTTCGAAAGTGAGTGCCATATATTCACACAAAAAAGGGAGAAGGATTGAATAATAATTTAATTATTAATTATTACAAAATTATATTTCAAGTTAAAGATGAAAAAAGATCAAAAAGTTTTAGGAAATTAACTTTAACAATACGACTGCAATCTTATAAATTAAAAATTTTGTTGTTCCTAAAAAAGTGTATAATTCAGAATTTTATATTTGTCAAGAGGAACCATTTCAGTTTTGAAAAATCGTTAATTTTTCGTAAAATAAAATTTCTGAATTTTTTTATCTCTTTAGAATGTATTTCACACTCAGACATTAAGTTATTAAATTTAATTTTTTACAAGATCTGTTCAAATGTACTAATTTAAGAAAGATACATTAAAGCTATACATGTGCTTTCATGACATCAAAAGTATAACTTTCGAGTACATTAAAACATTAACATTAAAAAATTAATACAATACAGAAAGGATTATTGACAAGGTTTCGTTTGCTTCTTTGTGCTCTTTATCTTTTAACGAGCACGCATACGGAACATTTAGCAGGTGTCTATTATAACATACTTTCATCATCTTTCAGAGAAATTAATAGTGCATATCGTAATAGGTTAGTAATTTATAGTAAATACGTAAAATGCATCAGGTTTTTTAAATTGATGATACCTTTTGTAATATACATATAGATATAATGCTTTTATAATCCTGGTTCTTATTTTATTATTTTTACTTGCATATGGCATATAAAAATGATTATGCAATACACTTTTTATTATTTGATATAATATGTAATATAATATGTATTTTTTTACATTAAATTGAGCTCTACATATTTATTTTTTTTTAAATATTATATTAGGACAATTGTGCAGTGATGAGAAAGAGATCTTTTTATCTCAATACATAAAAATTAACTAATAATTAAATAATAAATGATGCAATCATACGATGCATGTGCGTTTGCAGATACACCATACATCGTATGTATTGCAAATAAAACTCTTCTGTCAGGATCCAGCTAATTATTTAACTGCTCTGTCAATTCGTTTAACGAACCGTTAATTGAGGAAACTTTGCTCACCCGACATCTACGTGGTCTCATATATTGTAACCTACTAAACGTTCGAATTATCTCATAGAAAGATGCCATTCATAAATTTATTATTTAAATAAGTAATTTGAAGAATTTCTAATTCAAATATTTCATCAAATTTTAAGAGACATCACAATTATATATGTATTATTTGTATGAATACTATATTATTAGTCATTAATTATATAATTATTTTAATCGCAATCAAAATACTGCAATAATATTAATTATTTATTATTAAACAAAGACAAATGCGTAATTGAACATATATAATTCAATGTGCTTTTATTTCTTTTTTATGTCATTTTATTTTTCTATATACGTATGTGTGCCTATATTTTTTTCGTAATTAATAATTAGCTTAGCTTAGCCTTTCTAGCTTATAATCCTTTTTTATAATGTACTATTTATATCGAATATCACAAAAACGAGACGTGCATGTGACGCATATTTTGGTCCATGTGGCTGCTGCTGCTGCACATCCGACTCTGTTACATATATTGATTACTTGCTACATCCACCATCTCTTGCCAGGCAGCAGCTAATGCCCTCTTCATCAGATTACTTCCTTATATCAAGTACTTATAAAAAGCAATGTTCTTTATCCGAGCAAAGAGAAAAAGAAAAAGAAAATTATATTTATTTAATAAAATATTACAAATTATATAGTGATTTCTTGAATGATACATATTGTATTTTAATAATTGAGCAAATATTTACATATTTAATTTTTATTTTTACGAATATTAATGTCACCGTTGTTAATTGGAACAATTAAAAAAATATGATCAAACATTAATACATAGATGTTTTTTTCTGATACAATTATAATTCTGGGTAATAATATTTTGCGAATAAGTTGTATATTTTGTTGCAAGAAAATATTGTTCTTGAAATTAAAAATTTCGCGACAGACGGACACTTGTTTCAATCTTCGGAAATAACAGAAAATCATCTATAAAATTAAATCAAAATATGTCACGCGAGCATACACGTAATGAATGAGCATACGCAGTTACAAAATGCACAAACTTATATATGCTTAAACGCTTCGTTATCGCGTAATGCATTCGTCTTTGGGATCCTTAACATCATCCGACACACGCATCCTCGGTGTAAAATTCTGAGAAGTCCATATTGGGATTCGTTAAACCTGGCAGAAAGGGTAGTGCTTAATATAAACAGTGTTTGATGTATAGGAATAAAGCTGAAAAACCGACGTTTCTTGCACGTGTCTTTAGCAATTGCAGTTCGAGCACATTGAACTCAATTAATAAGCTGTTAAAACCTCAGGCCTATAATAATTTAATAGGATTATATGATTTGATGATATCTAACAAGATATAGATTTTCAAAAATTTAGAAAGACTTTAAAAAGAAGAGAGAAACAGAAGATTCTAAATTATATATAAATCTTGAATTAACAATTGATAAAAATATATATATATATATATAAGTTGTTTTAATTCTGAAAAAATAAAGCGATTAATTATATTAAAAAGATTTGTCGCAGATTGTAGAAATACCAATATATAAATAATTCAAATTTATGAATAATTATTATTCAGATATAATTTTAGGTAAACTTATATATATTTGAATATTTAATTTTAACTCGAGATTTAATTATTTATTAAATAATTGGAAAATAAAAATAAACAGTTTTTTGAGGAAGTAAAAGAGGAATTCTACAGCGAGCAACCATAAGGAATTGCAGAGCAAGGAACTCATAAATGATTGGAATGACGATAGACCTTTGAAACATTCTCTGTATATGCTCTTATTTGTTCGGTTAAATTGCTGGCAGAGCTATTGTTGGCAGACGATCCGTCGTCTTTATGATCGTTTAACGATATAAGAAGGATCTGAAGAAGATCCAACTATTTTCGAGCTTGGCTCACTCAGGGTGTAATTAATGCTTTGTTTTCCCGAGGAATTCCGCGGCCAACAAAACCTGTGTTTCTTGTTGTTAGAGATAGCTTGGACATTACGTCGCTCGAAAATCGTGTTCTTCTACTTGCATTCGCATCATTATTTCCCTTTCGATTTCTGCCTATTTCTCTTCTGCTGTTTATATCATAATGATTGTAAGTGCATTTTTTAAAGTAAAAAAACTGTAGGATTTATATGTTTATATTTTTGGGATATATATTTAAGATGATTTTTTTGAAAATTGTTATTGTATATTCTATTTTTTACTTTACTTTCTATTATATTTTATTATTTATTTTAGCGATTTATTTTCTTCGGCATTTAAATTGATTTTGAAAAAAAATTAAATTGTATTTAATTTCATTGTATTTAAATATGTGATAATTATAATTATATCACTTCCTTGTTTATAATAATTTTTTTACATTGGAAGAAAAAATTTCAGTAGTATGAACATAATAAATCACGAGCGATATTAGACACATGTTCCATCATTTATACAAACATATATTCGAATTCTTCGTTATGCAACGACAATATATGAAGTTATAGCATTGCCTTCTTTGTGCCTACCATATGTTTTCTAATTATAACTGAAAATTATAGTACACTGCAGTGACTTTGTGAACACGCATTATGCAAATTAATTTTTCGATATTACATTCAATCTGCAAAAATCCTTTTGATGCAATTTTATTTGTGCAGATACAATATGAAATAATAATGGAGCACATAATTTACATTAATTTAATTAATCGGCGTATATTTAACTTGCATCTATCGTTCTTGTAAGAATTGCAAAACATTGTTTGATTGGATCATCTTAGAATGAATATTTTATCTTTAGAGAAAGAGAACACACATTTTGTCATGATTTTATGGTATGACTATATGTTTCTCGTAGAAAATCCTCTTTACTATGAAATACGATACTCTTTCCACAGAAATTCCACACGCGTTATGATTTGCAAATGTCTTTCATGGCGTGGCTATTTCTAGTTTACAAGATTCGGATAAATATATTATGTAAAAGAATCTATGTTTTTAGATATCGTTTTTATTTCTGAAAAAAATATAAATTTTTGATCGTTCACAAAATTGAAGTAATTATTAAAAATCTACATTACATAATTAATATATTAATTCATATCTCCTGAAAATCTTTCAAGCGATAATTTATTTTTATAAAAAAAATTGTTTAGAATAATTGTGAATTAATTGCTTGCATAAAAGTATCATTTTACGTTTGATATGTTCTATTCATTTTTTATTTTATACATTTGCGTCCGGCATAAATTTTTATTATTTTTTTTTTAAATAATATAGTTTTTTATTCCGATTTTATATATCACAAATACTTGAATAATATCCAAGTTTTCTCGACGAAATGTGAGAATCAAACTCGAATTATCTCGAGATAGCTTATGTATAACTGTTATCTCTTTGTTAGATTAAGAAGTTTGTGCAAGCTGTATAACAGGACAAGATATTACATATTTTCAACGTTTTTTTTACAAGAAAAGTTTTGAAGTTTTTATTTAACATGCTTAACCCTTTCAAATCACGAATTCACACATAATACTTAATAAATTTAAATAATACCATAAACTTTTTCAAAAATGTTACACATGTGAATCACCTGTAGATTCTGAGTCACCAAGTGTGTTTATTTATGTTCCACGCCTATATAAGTTGCTATCTAAATTTCTTCTTATTTACGCGGATGATATCTTATCCACATTACAAAATTATAATAATGAAAATATTACTTTACTATAAAATTTTTATAGAATAATTAAACTATATCTAAATAATTTGGCATCGATTTTCCTTAATTAGCTTTCCAAATCACTTATAATATATTAACTTTTAATAATATAAATTTTTTTATTAAACATTTTACGATTATTGAAAATTTGTCTATCCAATAAAAAACTGCTTTTTTATTGAATTAAAAGAAAAAAAATCGCAAAAAAATTATATCCAATTGCGATGGCTATAATTTAAAATTCTTAATTTTCATATATACAATTCATTTATTTTTTTCTTAATTTTCTTTATAATATCCAAGACAAAAAAGATTTTTACGAACATTTCATACCTTTAGATCGTATTAGTGCATCAATTTAGAACTCATCGGAACTGTCATGAGTCGTAGTGCGAAATAGCATAAAAGAAGCACAGCGCAGATTAATTACTCATTTTGCGCTGCAGCGTCCCATGGGGGAAGAACCGGAATAGGATTTACGTGAAATCTAAATAAAACTTTACTGGAAATTTTCGTTTTTCTCTCTCTTTCTCTTTCGTCGCCCGAGACAGCTCGGCCACGTAGCGAGTTAATATACATATATAAATCCATGTATATAAAACCCTCGTATATATAGCTCCCTTAACATCAGTAATGACTTCTAAGCAGAACTACGACTTGGACGGAAATTCTGCATAAGCGATTAATTTCGTACAACGGACTCTGTTCTGCGACTATTACGAAAATGACCTGTTACATTTAGATCTTTAAATTAAATCATAGTACCACTATTGCATAAGTATATGCAAGTCTCGGTAGAAATACTTTGTAATTTGTATTCTTAATTGGTTGCTTTCTCATGAACTGTGTTGATATAATAGTGTTTCGTTATTGATAAAATATTATCATTGATAATATTGATTTCTTAATTGTCACAAGAAACATATATAATTACAAATGTATTAGTAATATTGCGTATTAATTATTATTATTTATTATTATTTATTTATTCCTGATATTAGGAATAAGAAAACTAATAGTAGGAAATTTATCCTAATATTAGGAAAAAAGAAAACTAATATTAGGAAATATATTTCTAATATTATAATATAGGAATAAATAAAACAAATATTAGATAATTTATTCTTAATATTAGGAAAAAATAAAAATTAGGAAATTTTTTTATTCCTAATATTAGAAATAAATAGAACTAATATTAGGAAGAGCAGATATGAAACTTTTTTCATTCGATGTATTCCTATAAATCATTGTCCACACACGTGTCGAAATTGACATTGTTATTTTTGTAGCTTTAAACATTCCACTGGATCCCTGAAAATAGAATTTGACGCTTGCTTTGATTCTTCTCAAACAAACGTTTCATCTAATTCGGTCCTGGCTATTTCCTGCCACGTACCATAATACCATTTTTAGAGTCTTATTTCGAAAACAATAATCATTCACACTCATTTCGTATTATTTTTCACTTTAATTCAAACGTTAAAAAAATATCAAATCATAATTTAATTAATGAAATAAGATTTATTTGTTTACTATTTATCCCATGACTAAAATTAAAATTTTATATTAACTGTCAATATACTGCAATTAATTTTTTAATTTTTGTTGCAGCACCGGTATGCCGTTGCAGGACATCACAATGAGTCAAACTATGCCATTGACAAATGGTGAGTAACTATGTTTCCCATCACACTAGCTAGTTATAACAATTTTATAATATGAATCATATATTGTCAGTAACATTTGAGATTAAATAACAATTTAAAATTGTAATTTAAACACGAATAAAAATTACAAGTAGATATAAGCAGGAAAAATAATCAAGGATTGAAAAAAGAGACACAATTTAAAGTTTTTAAATCTTCTTCCAAAGAGAATCTCTTTTTTCCATGGTACATTAATTAATATTTCGCCGGGGAGGTCATCCCTAAGAATGGCCGGATATGATTTTACGCTCTATAAAGACGAAGGCGAGGCGGAAGATTCGTATTTATTATTTACGACCTCGAGTATCGACGATTATATCTTACCTCGGCAGATATATCTCGATGAAATGAATCGAGTCGCCACTCAAATAAGTCGTCATCGATATCGCAAACCATAATATGGTAGCTCGATTAAGCGGCCTTTTCCCTTGCACGTTTATTGCTCACTTCCCTTAAGTAATTGAACCCCCTACCGTTTCTATTTCAATTATAGCTGCAATTGCGATGCTGTTAGCCGTGTATCAGTTATGTTGCTCCCAGCTGGCTATCATTTTTTATCCCTATTTTGATTTGAAAATTAATCCATTTTCAGAAATATTTTTCTCTGCACAAGAGAATATCATCTTTTTTTTTATTTGATAAAATCTGATGGGACATCTAATTATCTTCCATAGATTTTTAACATCTTGCCAATTCAGAGTATTTTTTATTTTTCAAAAATTAAAGAGATTTATTATTATTTATTTATATATAAAAATTCGTTTTTCGTATATTCACGCGATAATTGCGTATATTTTTCCGATTCTAACAGCTGACATTTGCATTTGTTGTTCGTTTATTATGTATGAGGCACTTTTAGAGGCCACGTGTAGATGCGTAGGAGGATATCATATCGGCACATGGCTCGTTACTCCCATTCGCACGATCTTCATTTTCTGCCGTTATCTGCGTAGTTAACAATCGATTGTGCGACATTATTACGCGGAGGTGCCGTTACGTACTTGATTAGAGAAAATGTACGTGACCGCCTAATTGGGAGGTCAACGAACCTTCTTGCACGCGGTTTTACTCTAGCGAGACGACAGGTATAATAATGGTCCTGCGTCTGCGCTGGATCAGCGCAATACTACGTCTGCCAAGTTTTACGCCTCCGTTATCTCGTACGCGAATCTATAATCCAGGAAGATCGCCATTCTTGGAAGCTCTTCTTGATAGATATCATGAAAAACATTATATGCGCACTTTCAATAGATGCATGATTATTTTTTTAAATTATCAAAACACGACCAAAAAATACATTTAGAAATTTAAAGTTTTATAATCATAATTATATAATTTATATTTATATATATATAATAATATATTTAATAATTATATATAATCAAGACCGATAGATTTAAAAATATGAGAGCTTTATAATTTATTTGACCTAAATTTCGACGATTCGCCCTATGTCATCGATCTAGTAGTACTCGAATTACGACAATTGGGACACATCCGCACTTTGATTCAGCTCTCGATGGGGTCTAAAATGGTAAAATGGTCAAGGTCATGAATACGTTGCAACAGTATAGGATGGATGCAATTAATGTTAGTGCCGCGCCTTCTAATCTGGCCGGGATTGATTGTTTGTATCGTCTGAAAAATGTCTGTCGCGATCTCGTGTTACAGGAAGCCAGCATTTATTTTGGGGGACGACAGAAGCTTCGTGTCGATGGGGAAGTTGCACGAACACAATGAAACAGCGTGTATTTATTTTTGTACACGATTATATTTTTAACACGAAAGAAGTATAATTTTATTATATTTTTTCGAACGCGCTTGCAATTTACTTCGTAATAAAATGACGTATTTTTAAATATATTTATAAATTATTAATATTAAATATATTTTAAAAATGTAACGTAATTGAAAAGTTTTATTTTTTATTACATTCTGTAACACATAACTGTTACGAATGTCATTTCTGAAACTTATAAATTTCGAAGAAGCACATTAAATATTAAGAGAACACTTAGAAGTCATCAAGTGATGCTCCAAGCCCGCTCAAGTAGCTTTGATAATTCTCAATTTAAATCATTTGATGATATTTTTATACATTTTTTTAGGCCTCAATAATACAAATATATATTTAAGTTGCGATATATATAAATAATTAGTATATTAAAAGATCGAAATTCTCCACATATTTAGCTATGGAAAATAAATTAAAATCTAAATATTCTTTCCAACATCAAATACTTTTTTATGTTCTAAAATATGCCATATTTTAAATTTTTTAAACATATTTTACATATTGAATTTTTCAATTTAACATGTTTTGTTATTAGACAAATTATTTTACACAAGTATTTTACATTTTTATGCTTTATGAAAGAATATAGTCAGTTTAATTTTGTTTTGACTTGATGAAACAATGAGTTTCACGTTGTAAAATTGTATTTAAATTGATAAGCAGACGTGCAGTCTGTTAGATGACCTGGATGCTATCCCGACCTACTAGTCGGACTCTCGAAATAAACGGCAAAATTTTTTGTCTAATTCAAATCTACCATAGGAATTATTGGCCGGCTTCTTGTTACCCGGAGACGAACGAGCAGAAGCTTCAGCTTCAATTTGCATGTTCTATCCGAGACAAGTGTTGTGCATTCACAAAGTCCGAAGACGTTCAGCTAAAAAGCTGTTTCGCAGATGACAGTAACATGAAGGAATGATTCAGATATATATAAGCGACCATATTGTTTGCGTCATTTGCTTTGTTAGATACAAAATCCGAACAATATAGGACACAACTTTAAACAACCTTGTAGAATTTATTTTTTTTTATCGATTAGATATTTTTTTATTTCTATTACATTTATATTAAATCGTTATTTTTTTTTACTAAAAAAAATCAATTATCAGAGAATTAATTATTAATATTCTACTAAAATAATTAATAATTGTTAGGAGAGTACTATTAATAATTCCTAATTGAAATGTTCCTTAAAAATTTATAAAAATTTAAGATGAAATTAATTTAAGAAAAATTGCAAATTGAAAAAAATTAATTTAAGAATTTAAAATCAATTAATTCAAAGATAGAAAAATATGATATAATTTTTCTCAATTTGTTTAGACATTTTTTTCTCCCAGCAGCTAACAATTAGCTAACATGAATGAAGAGATACAATGTATTGATCTCCAAAAAATATTGAAATTGGGGGCAGCGTTCATCTCTGACCGGTGTGTTGGTGAGATTTTAATTGTCGGCCAGACTAGCCAGATTGATGATGATCTGGAGAGAGTGAGAGTCCTCGAAGCGGAGACTGACCTGCCAAAATAAAGATAGTTTAAACCGTTCTGGCCTAAATGTGTCATCTATAAATACGCGGGAAGCTCGCTCGCTTCGCGGTCTACTCGCTGGCGCGAATCGATATTGCAGTTGCATTTCTGCCGAAAATCGCGAGGCATCGTCTCGAGTTCGCGATCGGACAGGAAATAGATTTGTTCTGGTGCGCACACAAAGCTCTCTCAGCCTCTCTCTAGACGTCTTTTTCTTCTCTTCCTCGCTTTCTCGGGCTTTTCACGTCGGCACGTCAAGACACGTGACGTGCACTGGTGATGATCCTCGCCAATGACAGTTCAAAAGCGAATTCACACTCGTGTTTAAACATTACGACGACTTTTACGGCCTATAATGAAGTCTTCGTATTCGTAAAATGTGTTTCGCTTTTTGGAAATGAGAAGTTCGGAGAAAATTACCCTTTCGTTTTATTCAGCATATATAATATGTAATAAATTTATTGGGAGGGATGCCATGTAAATATTTGTACAATATTTGTGTAATACTTATCGGAATGTAGAAACCATTACAATATAATATTGTATATTTCAAAATATATCTATGTGTGTGAAGTTATCAGAAGTCTCAATTTGTATGAAATATAAAGTCAGAACTCTTAATTATTTATGAGTTTCCACAAAATGAGACTTTACACACACACATAATATTTCATTAAAAGATTATTTTATATTGTATGACTGATTTTTCTAATATCAATTTAATTCTAACAAAATGTTTTTAATTTGAAGTTTCATTATTATAATACTTAAAAATTAAAAAATGGGTGTAGATAATTATTCTCATCCATTATGATTTTAAAAAGATTATTTCAAGAATAAATAGTTTAATATAATTTATAATTAAAATAATTTAATTTTTAATGTATGAAATAACTAAAAAATATTTTTATAAGAATTTAATGTTTCTCTTTTTTGTAGTAATGCTTCTGATTTTTTTATGTTAAGAAAAAGGCGATATTATAGAATAAATTTGTCTCTACGGATAAATTTATTCCATGTGACAGCGTAACATTTTGGGTATGAAAGGGATATGGAAAACGTGTATCGTTAATTAGACTAGATGAATCACTCGTGTTCCACAGGGGAATAATCATTTCTAAGTAGCTCTTCGTGTTACTTAAATAGGCTAGTCGCAAACTTACTGTATGTATGAACTGTACATGCAAGTATTTGAAACAGCTTTATAATAATATTTTAATATTATTTATGACAAACTTGATATTTTTTTATCTTCAACTCTGTTATTCTGAACAAAGTCTTTTAAACACCACGACTAAAGAACATTAATTAAAACAATTTAATAGAAGGATTAATATAATAAAATTCACTTTCTTGTCAATCTTATAATTTTTTCGAATTTTTTATTTATTTTTAATGAATTTATATAAATTTTATGATCTCACAAATTAAATAAAATTTATCTGCTGTCAGTTTAAAGGTAGAAATCAAATCTTTTGTCATTAAGTTGCATCTATGAGAAAAATGAGTGATGAAGTTTTGTTGAAAATGTTAAATCTTGAAGAATTGATTGTCGACTATGAATCTGATTTTTGCGCTCTATTGAAAGAAAAAAAATGTTTATTGATCCGTTTCAGAATTAATTTGAAAGAGAATACATGGATGTTCGACCTTCGCGAAATATATGTATATATAACGTTACGTGTGCGCGTTTAGAATATAATTTTAACCACAGGTTATAGCCTCTTGTCTTTCCGACATCGCTCGTTATTCTGTGTCGCAGTTAATATTTGTGCAGCCGCCTCGTGCGAAGTCTTCTTTTACGCGGTGTGTCAATTTTTTTTCGCGATTTCGTACGGACATTTAAAAATGTAGCGACTTCAAAAACGCGTTCTTCGTGGAATGGGATGTGGTAGGTCGCGATCGAGACCCTTCTTGTCCTCGAGAAACCTCGAAGACGAGCCTGTAAGAATCAAAGTGTCAGATAGGAGAATTCTTAAAGATTTACAGTCCTCCGCTCTTATACGTAAGTTATCACTGATGAAAATTAATTTGAGATATTAAATATAATAAGAATACTGTATTGAGTATTGATAAATGCAAATTTTGCAATTAATTATTTTTAACAATAGATTATTATGAAATAATTAATACAAATTAATTATATAAACATCGCAATAATAACTTGCACAAGACTTATTTGCTTTCTATTTGTCAGCAGTTGCTGGCAAGTGATAAACGATCTCATAGCTCTCTATAAAGAGGCTGCAACAGTATCTTTTGAAAGAGAGTGTCAAAAGAAAATCAGAACAAATCATTAATTTTTTTAATATGTATTAATTATAATAGCAAATGCACTATTACATATATATTTACGAATCCTTGTAATTATCTAACTTATGAATTTTTTATAAATATTTTATATGCAATTATTGTAATAATTACTTGGAGAATGGGACAAATTCATTTTCCATTCCATATATTTGTTTTGTCGACTTTAATTAACTGTAAATATTATATTAAACATTATGTATATAAGCATGGAGATATAGTAATATATTCTTCTACATTATTTTTCTATACAAAGTATTAATATATAAAATAATTTATAATATATAAATGATTCATAAATTACAATTGTAATTTGAACATGAAATGGACAAGTATTACTCAATATTTATATATGTCATAGATCATTCAATGTTTGGATTTTAATATGAGAATTTTTTTGGCGCCCAATGATGCGCTAAAATAATTTAATTTTAAGAGTACATGTCGACGGCGCCGCCGGATCTTCCAAAGTGAATTTGGCATTGCTTATGTTCGCCTAGAGAAGCTGAGAATAGATTGATTCATCCAGCGCCGACAGATGCTTCTGTAAAGAATTATTCTAAAAATAGTACATGGCTGATAAGAACTTTTCATATCGGCTTATATAGATATATTAAATTTAAAAGCCCAATTTTTGCAAAGAGAGGTGATATATAATAAAAGAATAATTAGTATTTGATACTAATTAGTATATGAGAGGATTTTACAAGAGAAAACTGGATTCTTTATGGTAAAATAAAAATTTCTAGACGAACATTTAAGTAATTCATAGTTAAATAATTACTCGACATATATAAAAAATATATAATACAAAATATTTAAAAAATATAGAATCGTATATAAATAAAAAATTATAAAACATAAAAATATAAAAGTAATACGTAAGTAGATAATGTTTCCACTCTTTAGGAAATAGTCTCATGAAAAATTAGGTAATTGAAAGTAACTGAACGACGTTCTTTTATTTGTATCGTTCTATTTGCGATTTGCGACATCGAACGAGGAAAATCGAGTATTTTCAAGATGATTAATTTATTAATTTCGGGTTTAATGCGGCATATACGGCGTATCGAGGTTATTCAAAATTCATATAGATTCCATTAGTGAATGTCGGAAATGATACGGCCAGATCCGGAAACTGAATTATTTGAGTGACAGGGAGAAAATTGAATTTGACGGTGAACTTACGATTATTTCATCGATTTTGCATGTGATTTTGTCACACGTTGTTCTCTTTCAAGATCTCGCATGTGAATGCCGGTGCAATTAAGTAGAAAAAAATGATTTCTTCAGCAATTCGTATTTTGTGTTGTATAAATAATCAATAATGAAATTATTGGATCTAATTAGCATTTAACCTTTATCGAAAAATATATGTAAATCGTAGAGTCATAAATTAAAACAATAAGTCGAATAAGAACACAAATATTATTTTAGTTTGATCTTTACTTAATTTTCGTAGAATTAAAATAATTTTATAGAGATATTGAATTTCATCTATCTACATTAATTACATTTATTGTTCATAGTAATTACGAGTAAATTTATGTGTTATATTTAAAAAAAGGACGAAACTTTGCACTACTAATTAAATGATCTGTATATGTATATTTCTCTCTTTTTTTCTTTCTTCCTTCAAAAATAAGAATTATTTGTATATTTACAGAAGAATTAAATATGGTATTTACGCTATAAAATTTATTGAGTTACATTATTGTGTACATAATCTTAAATATATAATTAGAGTACTTAAACTAATATTCTAATTACTATCTATTCCAGGTGAAAACACAAAAGCATATGGTGAAAATTTACCCGAGGATAAAAACAGTGCGACGATGGCACGGTCAGGAAGTGGTGGAAGCGGAAGTGGCGGAGGAGGCGGAAGCGGAGGGGTGGGTTATGGTAGAACCATGAAAGAATACGAGGACGAATTGAGCAGCTTGAAGAAAGAAAATTTTCAGCTGAAATTGCGAATTTATTTTTTGGAAGAAAAAAATCCTGCAAGAAGCGGCATCAGTTCCTCTGACGAGGATATAATCAAGACGAATGTGGAATTAAAGGTTGATTATTTAATATTGAGCTTGTTTGCAGTAAAAAGTCTTGCATTAATTATTAAAATTTGATTGTTTGAACGATTTATTTTATTTGTTAAATGTTTTATCAATGAGATAAAATGATGATCTTTAGGACGAGTTGGAAAAATTAAGGAAGGAGGTGATGGAAAAGCAGGGTTTTCTCAATCAAGCAGCTACAGCTTTCAAATTATACGAGGAGCAAAAGGCAGCGACTCGAGATCAATATCAGCAATCACTTGAAGCGGAGCGAGAAAAAGTAATTAAGCTCGAAAAAGGTAAATATCAATTAATTTTATTCCCTCCACAACTATTAAAATATTTGAAATTATTTTCTAATGCAAAATGTGTACATAAAATTTATTCGTTTTCTGCCACATTCATTATTTTTATATTTTATGTATATTTTATGCATCTGTTATATATCAATTTTTCTGCTATTCCAGAATTAGCGGAGCATCGTGTAAAGGAACTAGATGCATCCGGATTTTATAAAGAAACGTTCGGTATCACTCCAGAAGAAGCGTTGAAAAATGAGGAAAAATTGAGACAGATGGAAGAATTGGTAGCTTCTCTTGAAGCACAGGTATATTCATGTAGAAAGAAATTAATAACAATCATTTTGATATGTTGCGATAGACGAATTACTTTGAAAAGAACGTAATGTTTTACATTATAAAAATGGATGTTTACTTGAGTTTTATTAAATAAAATAAATTAATGATTAGTTTAAAATTAAATATTGACATTTCTAACAATTTTTTTTAACTAATTAGCAATATTTTAACGATAATAATGTTTCTTTCCTCGCCACGAATAGGTTGTAGATTTAATATAAACAACAAATATAATCTCGAACAAAAAAGAAAGTAGAAATAATATCATTAATTAAACATTTTCTCCTTGTAGCAATTCCAACAATTGTGAATAATTTCTTGTTCGATTAAGACGATAATTTACAAAAAAGAAATGCTCGCGATACACGAAAAAGAATTATATTTACTTACATGACACTTGCGATTTAGATGAAACAAACAACCGTTATTTTGGACGAGGAACGATACTGGGCGGAAGAACTTGAGAATGAGAGGGACCAGTTCAGAGAGCAGTTGGATATGCAGACGCAATTGCGGGAGAAGCAGGATTGTGAGCGAGTGCGAAGCATTGAGAAACTGTGCGAAGAGGTAAAGGAATTGAAGGAGGAATTACTCAAGAAGGACTCCATTGTGCAACAATACAGGGACGATCTTAGCGAACGGGACAGGCTGCTGAAGCAGAAGAGTACATTGCTGGAGGAAAAGTGTCGCATGTGCGAGGAGCTTAACCAAATATCGGAGAAGAGGAAGAAACAAATCATTCAATTGAGGATATCGGTGAAAACGCGCGATGATGCCCTTGCAGAAGTTAACAATAAGCATCGTGCGCTATTATCGCAGGTGAACTCAGAAACTGCAAGCTTATATATCTATTTTAAAGCCAATATTTCTTTATTTGATTCTTCTGTCTACTATAATTCTTTGCTTTTTATATTTTTAGTGTGAATATAGCAAACGTTTGTCGCCGCCTACTAGTCCTTTGGCTATAACTTCGTCGGTGAATGCCGAATATTCATCGCCGTTAATGGGACAGAAGCAGCAATCTTATATTCAGAATACAAGATGTGAAGGTGCTTATGAATCGAATATAAAAGAAAAAGCAGCGAGTTTGAACTCACCCTTAGGCGGAGATGGCAAGGAGATTAGACAGTTGATCAAGGTTAATAAGATTTCTCTCTTTTTCTCATTGTTTCACGCGATAAAATAAACCGATTTATATCAGAGAGTTCAAATTACAGGAATTGGAAGAGCGGGATAATGAATTGAAACGGCAAGAAGAGACCAGAAAACAATTAATATTAAAATTGTGCAATGCTGAAAAGCAGATGAAAACTTCGGAGCAGAAATTGAAAAAGATAGAAGTCGAGTACGAGAAAGCCATTAGGGCGATACAAGGCTTCGTTGAACGCGAGAAACAAATGCAAGATATATATTCTCGTAAGGAACAGAGAACCCTGGAACTAGAGACAGAGTTGCGTAAAAGAAGAAACAGTCACGATCTCGTTTCGTTGAAGGATCTCGGCGTCAAGAATGAAAACGATTCCTGTGAACAGGTCAATATTGCGAATTATTTTTAATCTTGTTTGCCAATCTCTACGTTTCAAAAACGCATTTATTTAATAATCGATAGAAGTTTTATATTATTTATTAATATTGTTATCTCAAAATGTGCATGACATTGAAACGTAGAGATGCACTTTGCTTACTGAGAAACAATCGGATAGTTTAGTATATTTCGTATATATAGACGTGTCTATATTTCTTTCAGGATCATAAAACTTATATTTAATTTTTGCTTTCTATCTTTTTGCTTTACATTACTGCATGATTTTTATTGCTTTTAAAACTTTCTTTTAACACTATAACAAAATTTTATAAATATTTTATTTTAAATTATCTTTGTAGTTTACTTATAATTTTTAATTATTTTTTTACCAAATACACAATGTATCATGTCAATTGATAGGTAAATTTTAATAATGCATATTTTAATTATCGTTTATTGTCGTTTAGTGCAAAACTGCATTTAGAATGCACGCATAACAGATTATATATTCGCAATGTATAAATAGGAATTTGTACATTTATACAATTTTATAAAATTTTATAATTTTTACAAGTTTATTTGTATTAATTTTTTGTGTATGATTACTTTTCAATTAATTTTTTATTTTATTGTTTTTCTGACAATTTTGTTATAGATGCTTCAAAAATCTAATGATAGGCTGTTATTTATAATCTTTTTTTAACTTGCTTATTTTATGATCTTTTCTGTAATTTACTGATGTTTAATTAAAGCATAACAGACATTGAAATTTTTTATATCAAAACATAATAATTGCGTATTTATGCGAGTTTATTAGATATGTCGAGGATAAAATTTTCTAGATGTACAAACTTCTAAAAAATGTATTAAATGTTCAGAGATTTTTTTCTATATTATTATATAGTAATTTTAGAGAAAAAAATTGAGTTATCTGATTTATTATTTATTTAATACTTAATTTTATGTATTTTTATTTGATAACAGAAAACAAGAAACTTGAAATAATTATTAAATATCTCTCAAACAAAAATTGAATTACTATTTTTCTAATTTTTTTTATTTCTCATTATCCTTTTGCACGATATATTTTTCTTTCATAATTTTCATTAAGCTTTTCTCCTTTCGCTTTCATTTTGTATTATTTTTTCTGCATTTTGCGTATGGTGTGTTTGCTTGTGTCAATGTTATAAAGTTTTTTAGGGAGCCCAGTCAGAAAGATCTTCGAGAAGTCGTAAAGCGCCTCGGTATCTTGGGAATACCGTGTGCAGAAGACGCGGTCGTCGTCTATTAATAGAGATCGCCGCCTCTTCTCGCAGCTTCTTACGGTCTACGTGTCGCGATACGCGGACAGTCTTCATACGAAAACTCATCTCGACCGATCTCAGCCACCGCAACCGCGGTAGCGCCGAACGAACAATATTACACGAGTACATACACAGCCACACGTGCAACGACGTGATAGATCCGTCATCGATCTTCCGACTCTTTCGACGATATACCACGAGAACGATTTGTATAAGCTCCGGAAATAGCGTGCGATTGATAACCCTTGACTGACTTGCAGCGAGAGAAAATTGTCGCGTGTCTCGAATACTTAAATCAGAAAACGATCGAGAAATATATTTGTGAAAATAAAAAATTAAAATATTTTAAAATTTTTTATTAGAAATTTGGAAAAAAATTATATTAATTTTATATAAATTTTATTAATTTTATTGTGGATTTGTAAACTGATTACGATCATAGGAAGCTGCAGCACAATTCAGAGTTCAAATCAGACGCGTAATCTTATAGAGAAGGGATATTCACCAGTGCTGATCGCGCTAGCACTGAAGTAGAGTATCTATTCGCGAATCGATCGTTGCTCGTATTGTTGCTCCGATTTTGGAAGTTGAAAAAGTTCAACACACAACTAAATATGTTCTCTTGTCTGTGCGCCTCGATGCGGATGGAGGTAGGTATAACGTCGTCGAGTGCTGTCCTTCTTGGTATTTAAGGGAGTATGGCTGACTGTGCTTAATTTTACTGGGCTCCCTCCTTACAGAGTTATTTCTTGCAGATCTAGATATTACAGATTAAAATTAAATTGTTCTTCTTTTTTGTGTTAAAAAATCGTTATTGAGAATTTATTGACAAATTAATTTAGAAATTAATTTAGAAATTAATTAGAGCAATACATTTTTAGGACAATAAATGCAATGGAATTAAATCATATTTTTATGTTATTCTTTTTCTATATATTCTGTTTTAAGTTTTATAAAAATTTTTTTATTGAAGCAAAATTTATCTCTATAACTCGGTTAAGAATGATAAAATATGTATATTTTTATCCAAATCTATATGTAAATTTTAGAATGGCATACTTCTTTTGTAGCACAGAGCCAGAAGAGATTACAAAAAAAACGTGTTTTTCTTTTAGGGGCCAGCGATTGTCACAATTGTAGCACCGCGATGTTGGTCTAAGAAAACGAAAAGTTGATGAGTGTTATAACTATTTCCCTGTATAAAAATATGTACCTTGCATGTAAAATTTCTTTGCAATTGATTTTTTTTATCACTTTTTCCCGCTTCTCACATATTATATATACATTGATTTTTTACTGTAATCTGTAATTTTTTACTGAAATTATATATTCGAATAAAGTATTTTCGGTGAACCTAATTCTTTGAGTTTTATTGACATAGGACGATACTTTATGCTTGCAGCGACGTTTCGAAGAAATGGAAAGCAAGATCAACGATCTGCGGGATCAAATCGAGACAATAAAAGCTGAGAAGAGCCTCTTGGAGAAACGGACACAAGTCGAATCTGAGGTACAATACAAATATAATTTATTTTTCATACTGTGATATATTGATAGTCACATGTAATATATTAATAATGAAACAAATAATATTTTGTATATAAATAAGTAAATAGTAATTAACAAAATAATGGAAGAGCTATCTTACATTTCAATTTTTTAAAATTGATTTTTAAAATTTAATTTTTAATTCTTTAATCATACTTTCTTGTATTATTTATATATTTTTCTTTTTTGTATATATAATTACTTATTATATAATTATTTACGATTTAATAAAATTATACAATAATTATTTATTGTATAAATAATTTGAGAAATATAGAAAGCAAAATATATTCTGTACAACATTTGCGATATTCTAAATAAAACAAAAATCACATTAATTTTAATATTAACTTGAAATGATATGTTATAAATTATATTTAGAAAGCATACTACTAAATTTATTATAAAAATATATGTTAATCTTATATAATAATATACACATTTAAAAATATGTAATTATTGCTATGATACTTTATATTTTTGCTGATTTAAAGTTTCTCTTTTATAAACAATTCTTAAAAAATATAAAATTTAAAACGTATGATATATTTGAAATTCCAAATGAACTGTTCAGTTTTTCTCAATTTATCGTAACTATATTACTTATTGCGCATTTGCATTTAATTACAAACAAGACGTATATTATAAACGTGTTTGAAAAAAAAAAATATATATATATATATAATAGCTATATTATAATAATAATATAAAAACAATTTACTTTTTGGAAATCAAATTAATTCATATCTTTTTTTTTATCGTGCAGGAACTTCAAGAACGCCTTCATAATAAGGAGCAAAGAATCGCGATTTTGGAAACAGAGAAGCAGATGATTACGGAAGAGTTAAAGGACAAAGTCGCCGAGCTCGATAAGCTGAAGCACACCGAGACGAACAGCGTTGAGCATGAAGTTACTACCACTGATCATCACAATGATACTCCACGAAGGGACGAATTGCTCGAGCAACTGGATCAACGAAACACCGAGATCGAGGAGAAGAACCGAAAGATCGAGCAGCTGACGAAGGAGCTGCAGGTGACGACTCAGAATCTTCAGAAGCTGGTCAATACAGAACTCTGGAGCAAGAATAAGGAAATTGCCAAGCTGCATAATTACATGACGGCGTCATATGGCCACGAAAAGAGCCGTAATAAGTCCGACGTCGTCCAGGAAGCCGATAACTCGCAGCTGACAAATCTGATTCGCGAGCTGAACGACATCGGTATTAAAGTGAACTTCACGAACGAGACTGTCCAACTTAACTACATCAACGGGAATGAAACAGTGAATCTGAAGACGTTGGACGAATACGTTCAGAGATTGACGAGTCAGCGAAACGATCTGGAGAAGGAAGTGGACTATCTGAAGTGGCTGAAACTCGTAGCAAAGCCTGATATCGCCGCAGAAGTCGATGGTTGCGGCAACGAGACGGAACGGGCGAAAAAGTATTGCGAGTTGCTGCGCACGCATCTGAAGGATCTGGTGAAGTTCATGAAGGAGATGCTGAGGAGCGCGGATCACGCGGACACCATCGGTAACGAGCACAAGAAGCTTGTGCTGGACGTTTTACTCAGCTCCAAGATTCTATCAGATGATTTCGTGCGAGCTCTTGAAGGCATGACTGTGCAAGACAGCGTGATCGTAAATGATAGAATCGTCGACGGTTCTATGAGGAGGAGTCGGTCCGAAAACATCGCGGAGACGGGCGCAAAGAATCAGGCGTCGCAGTCGGACTCTGAGACGTTTTCGGAACCTGACCGAACCGTCTCCATGGCTAGAATCGGCCTGCAGGAAACACAGTACAAGAATCCGAGCCGTTCCAGATTTACGAAGTACACGAAAACCTGTAGTGATTCCGAAGATTCCGCAGACTATGTGCCTTACTACAAGACCTACCAGAACGATCTGAATGATTTGGACACGAGCTATCAAATACAAGAGCTGAAGGAGACGAATAATATGCTGTATTCTGAACTTAGCGCTTTAAGAAACGACCTGGTTACGAAAGTTTCTTTCGATTGTGTGAGTATATATTTGAATCGTTGGCTTTGTTTATTAACACAGTTTATTATATCAATTTTTAATTTAAATTTTTAATAAATTTTTAATAAAATTAAATTTACAATTAAATTAAATTTTTATACAATTGAAAATTTTAATAGCATTAATATTTTTAAAATTGCTAATAATAAGTAATGTTTTTTGATCTTGTTACTCTTGTTCTAAAATTTATTATTTACTCAATTTCTAATATAGAACTGAATTCATTTACAGACAATTGATGAAAAGTTAACTCCGTTTATTACAAAATTGGAGAAGTCCCAAAGGTTCTGTGAAAAGTTACAAGCTTCCTTGGAAAAGAGAATACATGAGTTTCACATATTAAGAAAAGAGAACAAACAGAATAGCTTTCGGAAAACGCAAATGGAAAATGCCGAAAAGAAGACTACGGAAACCCTGTTAATCGTCAACAAGGAGAACGAATCGGTTGGTGAAGCGCTATTTTTTTACATTTGTCATAAAAAAACTTGAACACAAATTTAATCATCCGATTATTTTAGATGCGAGCAGCAATTAAACGGCTGGAAGAGGAAAACGAAACTGCCAAGACGACCATATCCAACCTGAGGAAAGAGCTGGATCATCTCGCCCTTTCGCACAGTCAGATACTCGTGGAGAATACTCAATTGACAAACGACAAGTTGAGACTTGAGCAAGAAATAAGGAAAATGGAGAATCGATATGACGTAGCTGTTCGCTCGCTGCACGATAAATTTAGCAAAGAGGTAAACGAGGTTGAATTAATTAGTGAAAATATTTTTCCTCCTTTTTCTGTATATATGTACGAGTGTACGTGCGCGCGCGAAAGAATTACTAATATGTAATATCATCGTCGTGCAGATATTTGATCTCAATCAGATCAACGAGTCGCATCGAGCAAGAGTGCAAGAGCTCGAAGCGGCGAATAAAGAGTTCAGGAGACACATGGCGGTGTGCGAGGCTAGCGATTCCGCACCGAGCTCGAGTGGTGTGTCGTCTATACCCACAGACACTACGCTCAAGCAAACCTGCGATATTCTACACGAATATCAACCTTATAACGTTAGTTGGTTCCCCGATATCTTAAATGTGCGAATCTAATTAATGTGTCTCGATCTTTAGCTTCATTTATGAAATTTAAAGATTGTATAAAAATAATAGTAGTACTTTTAAATTTGAAATATGGTCGCATGTAAAGACTTTTCAGTATTATTTATTTCGCACAATATTATTGATTTCGCACAGTATTGTTGACTGATAGTGATATGTTTTAATAATTGCATGGCGTTATTCTAATTAGACAATTAGGCATTTTATGTTGCATTGATTCTATGATTATATATAATACAAGAGAATTTTCTTATTTAATTTTTTCTCAGTTAGAACTTTTAGATTCGCTAACTAAGCTTTTGATTTATACTTTATGAGTGTACATTATATTGTATTATATATATAATATTCCATGTGATTAATATGATAATTTTTACATTATTGTATTAAATCTCATATAATTTCAATAGACAGATGTACGTAGATATGTGATTGAGAGTTGCACACGTATTGCTATATATTTTGCACTTGTTTGTTTAAAACTTTTTTATAATTGCGTATGATCGAAAGATTTAAGTTAATTTTTATTATTTATTACAGAACTTGCAGTATTGGCAATCGACAAATTATTATACGCTTGGAGGACGCAGTAAGTCCAGCTGTTCACCAGATTTAGGTATAGAAAGTGATGCCGCCGTTACCACGATAAGGCCTTTGAAAGACACATTAAAGATCACGGAATCTATGACTAACTTACTGAGTGACGAAGATAGCGAAAATAGTAATCACAGAGTTCGAGATACAAACAGTGAAAGTCCAATACCGATAGAAGGTGTGTTTTGAAATGTTTTATCATTAATGTTACTAAACATTATATATATATATATATATATATATATATATATATATATATATATATAAAATATAGCATATTTTATATTTTATATATATTATATTATACATTAATAAAATTTATATATAAATAATCTAAAATTATACTTTTTTAAATTCACTTTAAAATGTGATATTTTGAATTGTTTTCACTTATAATTATTTTTTTATAGGTCTTGACGAGGTGGAAACTTTAAAACAAGAGAATGAAGCATTAAAACGAAGACTGATGAAAACTAGAAGAGCGCTAGAAGACACATTTGAGCATCTATCAACTTCAAACAAGAATAAGAAGAACGTTGAAAAGGCGATAATAAAGCAGCTTATGATTACTAGAAATGTCTTAAAAAAAACGAGGACATTTGATGAACCTTTGGACAATTAATAGAGATTACAGACTGACAGCGAGAAATATTGCATTAAAAAAATAGAGCACGAAATTGTTACTCGTTGAATTGTGTTCTTATAGATTAGCTATTTATTCATATAAATGTATAGTATTTTATCTGCTTATCATTTATCTATTCTTGTATTTTCGAAATAAGAAAACGAACAATACATATCGGTACAAAAGATTATAAGATACTTCTAGACGTATTATAAAATTTCTAAACGAAAAGATTTCTAAGTAAGAATATTTTCATACAAGCGGAACATGCTATTTTCATTTTAAAAATTTATATAAATATATATATATATATATCAAACGAAAAAGAATTAAAAACGGATTGTGTATTGAGATTTGTACATATTTATATAGATATACTAAGAAAAAGAGACATTTTCGTAGATTTTTTTGTGAGAAAAGTTTAGGTACTGATAATAGCGCGAATCGCACCTTAAAATCAGTCTTCGTTTATTGACGTACTTTGCTTTATAAATAACATTTATATATGTGTGTATATTATATATAATTATTGCATGTGTGTATCATTATGTAGCATCTGTACATAATATCACTTAATAAAGTGTCATTATTATTTAGAATTTATGTGTCAATTACTTTTTATGCATACTCATGATTCTTATATATGATGTGAAATACTACGATCACCATATTTTTAAGAGAAAATAAAGGACAAACCTGAACATTTTTTTAGGCTTTTTTGTTTCAATATGTTTCTAAATTAAATGCGATTAGTGCCATATATTTTTAAAAAAGCATGTAAAGTCAATATTTGCATGTATCGAAATTTATTTAGTATATTTTACAGAGATTAGCAATTAACAAGTAGTAATGTGTCCTAATATACGCTCGAAAAATTATTTGAATTAATAATAAAATATATTTTGCCAAGAGATAAGTGGCGGTAGTGCCAGCAATGAATGTCTTTTTAGTCTGAAAAATCGTCTGAGCTAATAGGAAAATATATTAGGCGAAGAGGTCGTTCATTAGGAGAACATATTTGCGAAGAGGTCGCTATTAGGAGAATATATTTGCGAAGAGGTATGGTCGGTAAATGTTGGTAATTACGATGGTAACTTACCAACGGTGATTATTTACCGACCGTCGTTTAGCAATAGACCTCTTCGTAAATATATTCTCCTAATAGCGACCTCTTCGCCTAATATATTCTCCTATTAACTCAGACAATTTTTCGACCATATTAAAAGGCATTATTGCCGAACCGCTTGCACTACCTCCTTGCATAATATATTCTCCTATTAACTCAGACGATTTTTCGACCATATTAGAAGGCATTATTGCCAAACCGCTTGCACTACCTCCTTGCATAATATATTCTCCTATTAACTCAGACAATTTTTCGACCATATTAGAAGGCATTATTGCCGAACCGCTTGCACTACCTCCTTGCATAATATATTCTCCTATTAACTCAGACAATTTTTCGACCATATTAGAAGGCATTATTGCCGAACCGCTTGCACTACCTCCTTGCATAATATATTCTCCTATTAACTCAGATGATTTTTCGGATATTAAAAGACATCTAAGTTAATAGGAAAATATGTTATGCAAAGAGGTAGTGCAAGCGGTTCGGCAATAATGCCTTCTAATATGGTTGAAAAATTATCTGAGTTAATAGGAGAATATATTAGGCAAAGAGGTCGTTCATTAGAAGAATATATTTGCGAAGAGATACGGTCGGTAAAGATATTGGTAATTACGATGGTAACTTACCAACGGTGATTATTTACCGACCGTCGTTTTAGCAAGAGACTTCTTCGTAAATATATTCTCCTAATAGCGACCTCTTCGCAAATATGTTCTCCTAATGAACGACCTCTTCGCCTAATATATTTTCCTATTAGCTCAGACGATTTTTCGGACTAAAAAGACATTTATTGCTGGCACTACCGCCACTTATCTCTTGGCAAAATATATTCTATTATTAATTCAAATAATTTTTCGAGCGTATATTAAGACACATTACTACTTGTTAATTGCTAATCTCTGTAAAATATACTAAATAAATTTCGATATATGCAAATATTGACTTTACATGCTTTTTTAGCACAATATATGGCATAATATAATTAATTACATTAGATTTACGGTGACCCATCTTAAAAGACTACTACGTATCTCTTCGCAAAATATATTCCCCTAGTAACTTATTAGATGATTTTTCGGACATTAGAAGACTCATTACATATGTATTATATATATAAATATAAATATAATATATATATAAATATATAAAATAATATTAATATTTATAAATATTTAAATTATAATATTCACATAAATATTTTTATTATTATTATTATTTATAAATATTTATTTAATATACATAAATATTTATTTATAAATATATATTAATATTTATTAATATTTATTATATATATATATATATAACACACATTTAGCATATCACGATATATACCTTGGTGTGGAAATAAAGTAACGCATGATATAAGATTATGATAGAATTTTTATTATCACTCCATGACTAGATAATAATATAAAGATCCGTAATAACTCATAGTGATGTGAAGTTTACGAACTGCGCCAGACATGCGAATTCCTTTTCGGCCGCAGAAGCGGAGAGAAATACGATTCTTATACTGTACAACATTAATTTCTCTTTTATGAGTCTAATATACCTTTCTTGCCGTTTCTTTCCCTTCGCGATATAATCGTACCCGCTGTTATGTGAAACGTACGTTTAAAGGATAGGTAAGAGGAGAGTATGGGATAAGGAGACAGAAAGGTAGGGTAGGGCTGGGAACAATATTTACGTATGTTATATACAATTCTACAGTGACATTCTCTCTCTTTCTGTCTCTTCTGCTGCTACTACTGTTCGTATTGTACGCAAAAACATCATTTAATAGCAATATGAAGCATTTACCATGTTTTTGTACAGAATTTAGAAAATTTATTATAAGCCTTTTGAACGCAATTTTATAACATGCAAATGTGAGCAATCTTTTTTTTCTTTTCAAGAATTAATTGTCACATGCAGTGATCCCTTTTTGATATTCTTTCAAAAAAAAAACAGCACTATTATATAAGAAAATGTTTTTTGTGCATTTAATTAATTTCAATGATTTATATTAATATGATAAACAAAAAGCAATCAATCTAAACAAGCTTCATATTACTATCAAAAGCGTTATTTTTAGTATTTATCGTACATTCAAATGTGAATCGATTCACATATTCTTCTTTTCTGTTTTGATTATCAACATATCAATTTACGCGAATCGGAAACAGATTTCTCTCCCGATTTTTTCTCTCTCGCTTATAAATTACCATTTAATCGACGGCTTTATATGATCTCGTAGTAAATCAACGAGCGAGATGCAGGTTCGAAATTATTTATAATTTTGATCGTTGATTGTGTGCATAGATCGGCATGCAAAAGTAGCAACATAGAACGCATAAGAATCAGAAATCGTAAAATTTTTAAAGATTACATGTTTTATCTTCTTACAGTCACTTCGCAGATTTCACAGATACAATAATTTAATCCATCTGTCAATGCATAATTTTGTACCTTTTGTTTATAACAACTGCTGGACATTAAACATTGTTTCCATTATATTTCAGAGGATTTCCGAATACAAAAATCCTTTTATATTTTGTTTCGGGCGAAGATTGCTTTGGGTATCCGTTCATTGACAGAAGAATTAAAATGCAATCACTTGAATAGATCACATGAACAATGTATGAGCTTGAAAAAAATTTCGCATTTCAACGCAATATCGTTTATAAATTATTTACATAAATTATTATACGCTGTGTCTTTTGTGCGACAATTTTACGCAGCTTTAATTACAAGGAAAAGTTCCCCATTTAAATGGCTCGATTTCGAATATTGTTTCTGTTAAAAAAAGTCGAAAATTCAATAAAGCAAACTTTTCTTACACGAAACTTATGATATATATTACAATAGGTTCTCACACAAGTTGAAATAAAACGACTTTAAATTTTTCTAGGACCAATTAATTGAAATCGAACATTTTAAATTCGATCGACTTTTCTTATATGTCTGACAACAAATTTATTTACAATAAGGAATCTCAAGATTCTAGTGTCACATACAAGCAAGATCGTCAAATTTTACATCTCCGATGTCTGATTTTTAGAATTCAATTAAAATATAAAAATTTAATCAAAAAAAGATAATCAAAAATTTAATAAAATCAAAACGAATCATTTCATTCCGACGATGTATCTCAGAGAACAGTTTTTTTCTTCGATTTAACAAATCACTAAGATATAATAATCTTAAAAAATGTATACTATTTCTATCTTTTTTCTGAGCTCTTACGCATATAAATATTTTCAAACATCTTCGAGACAAAAAAACATCTGTACGTATTAAAACATTAATTGGATTATAAATATTTATACGATTATTCTTTGTTATTCTGTTTTCACAAAAGTGTAGCTGATAAAAATCAGATTCGAAGACAGTGTTTTATGATCATTCATTATCATCTTATGTTAACATTCGTCGTGATGCTGCGAATTCGTCCCGCTGGACCGATTATCGGAGAGAGAAAGAGAGAGAGAAATATTGCGAAACTATCGATGTTATTAAATCTCTTCCCTTCTATGCCACTTTGTTTTATTTGAAACTAAATGAGATCGATGAATTGATGATACCTGGAAATTATTTATCATTATTTATCGATTGATGAATCGGAAATCAGCGGCTATCACATCCGTTCGCCGAATCACGACGAATCGATCCGCGTGTTGAACAGTCCCGGAGGAGAGGGAGAAAGGGGGAAGGGCACGTTTAACACTACCTCCTACTTATTACTCGACAATTAAACTCCGTAATACCAAGAAACGAGGAACTTGTACATAAATATATTTAGATTAATCGTAGTATCGAATTGCGAATCATACGTGTGTCATAAGTGTAACGTTACACGGCGTCGACGATGACGAGAGAGATCGTATGAGGAGGGACGGTGTAAAATACCGGTGTAGAATAACTCGTGAACTCTCGAATTGCGCGAACATCATTAATAATCCGTCGTCGTTGATGAAGATGACATCATGTCATCTTCATCGAGAGTGATATCTCTTCTTGGCAACGTTAATGTTACAGTTTTCGAAAAATTTCAATCTTAACACAGCTCACTAATTCAAATTCATTGCTAACATATCAGTTGTGTGAATTAAAGTATAAAAGATCCAAAAGCCAAAAGATATATGTCTGTTCAAATATTGTTAAAATCTTTCATTGAAACAATTGTATATATATTAATTATAATATATTATTAATTATATATACTATAATTACATATATTAATTAGATAAACTGTTGTAAATTTTATAAATTGTCTTGCAATAAATTAAAAATATTTACAAATGTATTTCTAACATTAGTTGAATTAAAGTATGAAAGATCTAAAAGCGAAAATATATGTCTGTTATCATTTCAAATATTGTTAAAATTTTTCATTGAAATAATTATATATATAGATATATTAATTATAAAAGTTATAATTAATTATATGTACTATAAATATATATATATTAATTAGATAAACCGTTGTTTTATGAATTATTTTTTGCAATAAATTTAAAAAATTTATAAATATAAATATATGTACATGTATATATATTTATAACTACATAATTAATTTTTAAAACAATTTTTTTCAAGGATATAATTTCAAAATATATTATCTGTGCAGCATGTAATACAAAATATTTCAGAAAAATGTCAAATATGTGATGTTATAAAAAAATAATTTTATTCTTATATTTAATAAATAATGAAACCGAGCTTTCGCTTTTCTAGATCTTTCATGTACATATAAATCCTGCATTTAAAGACCCTAAAATAAATTCAGACATTTATCGAACGCGTTCAAATCTTGGATTTTGAAAATTTTCGAAAAATCTTTCGTTCGAGGTAAAGATGAACTTCTCTTCGACGACGACGACGACGACGACGACGACGACGACGGCGTCGCCGATTTCAAACATACGTCCCGCGCCGACAGCACGTTATTCTATACGGTATTTGGCGACGCGCGCTTTTGGCGGGTTATGTGGCGTAATGGGGATGAGAATGATGATGCGCGTGCGGTGGTGGAGGCTCGCCGAGCCAGGAATCCGGCGATGGTGGGAAGTCGGGATAACCGCCGCCGCCACCGCTGCCACCGCCGCCGCCACCTCCGCCACCGCCTCCTCCGCCACCGCCACCGCCGCCGCCACCGCTCGACTCGTTACTCAGATCGGATGCTGGTCCTGGCACCATGCCGCCTGGTCCCCCTGGAATCATATGTTTTCTGTCAGTCCGCAAACTTGCGACATGAGCCGGAATAGTTTAAGATTGAGTCTCTCCCCGTGTGTCAATCTGAGTTATTATATTATCGACCAAGGGAGAGTCGAGGGCTGGGAGAATTCAGGAAGTTTGGACAGTTGAAAATATTGCAAACTTTTCGAAAAATGAGAAAAAACAATGACGAAAAAATTTGAACGCATGAGAGCTGATGAAGAGTGAAAAAAATTGTGGTATGTCAGGACTTCTCTTTCTCTCTGAAATAAATTAATTAAGAAAATCGATAAAGTGCTTCACATTTATTTAATAAATGATATTTTTTTGTAACTTACCGAGAGTAGTGTACACCGAGAGACCAGCATCGGGCGGGTACGGAAACTGGGGCGGTAAGGACGGCGATCTGGACGTTGAGAGATACGGGGGTGTCGTTGCCCCCAGATATCCGCGAGGTGGTCCACCCCCGCCTCCGTTTCCACCACCGCCTGGACTCGCTCCCTCGCCGTCCAGGCCCATATTGACCACCGTTCCGTAGCTGTCATTGCTCAAGTCTGCAAACAGATCCCTTTTGTAAAATATCTCATCAAAAATTAAGGACAAAGAATATGTTTCATCCTCCTATCGATGAATAATTTTTCATCAATGTGTCAATCACATATTATGTTCTTATAGCAGTTGCTAGGCATATAAGATTCTCTTCTATTATAAATGGTAATAATTTCGTCAACCATATCTTATCAAGTGCTATAAACAATTGATATATAATTAAATTAATAATATTACAGATTAATACAAATTAGGTGCTTGAATATTAATATACCAACTCTTCTATTATGTTTGAGACCCTTTTTATTTTATTTCGAGCGAAAAAGTTTGCTTTGGATAGTCATTCACTAACGGGATTAATCGTTTCATAAAAAAAATTGTTGAGAAATAATAGAAATAGATAAAATATAACGATATATGAATTAGAACGTTGGCTAAAGACTGACTAAAATGGATGTTTTGATGGGCTATCTATTCGTAATGAGAAAATTGTCTTTTAATGCCATAACTTTTCGAAGCGGAAAGTCGAGTTGCCGGCATCCATTGTCTGGGATTCCCAGTACCCAGATGCCTGTTATCCGAGGGGAAGACGATCTTGTCAAATATTCAGGAGATCGCAGAGGCTAACTGCCGGCTCACCGTGTCCGAGATTTCAGGAAGATTGCGGGCCATTGAATTTATGCCCGCTATTACCTGTACTTATTCGGGAACGAATACCGCGCACATAATACATTGTTTTGAAAGCGGCTGATGCGATTATTAAAAATAACTTTGATGAATAATTATTTCATGAGTTTCGTTATAATGATATAGCTATCAAACTGTATCCGCATAATGCAATCATTTTATATAAGAAAAGAATAAATTAATTTACATTTAATTTTTAAAAATCTGTTTATAAAATTAAAATTAAATGGACATGTTTTTCATTTGTAACAAAAAATTTTTGTCACGATTATTCGATTATTAATAATATTTACAATTGAGAAGAATTGCGACACACCAGTGCATAATCGTAATATATATAAGTCTCTTTTCCTATTCTTATCTTATATTATTACTTCAGAGAGGATAATAAAATAATAGTGCAACTCACCGTGATGACCAAAGGTGGAGTCCAAGTCTACCTTCAACTCGTCCTTATCAAGGAGCTTATCATGTCTAGGCGAATGACCGCCACCACTGCCCTTCATACTACGGAAGTACTGAGACCATCTTGTTCTGCCAGCATCCTTTTTTAGCCTCTTTTCCTTTGCCCTTCTATAAAGATAAACGATGATAAATAATTCATAATAATCTTTAATATTTTTAACAACTTCGTCGCTAATCGCTTTAAAAAATTTCTTTACAAACAAAATTAATTTATACTTTAAATTTTGCTTAATTAATTTTTACACTATTTCAAAATCTCGTTGATATTCTTAGAAATTATATTTTTAGTAATATTTTGTAAATTGTTGGTATATAGGACGATAGATGCTGCGCTGCTGAAAATAAGGAAAATTCATATGTAACTATATCAGAAAAAAATTTCTAATAGAAGAATGTTTTCCTTTAATATCACGCGTACAATAGATGATAACGATAGAATCAGGAGAAAAAAATAAATTCTGCGACGATAAACGGCTTTTACTCATTGTACTATGTGTACCTAAGTATATTTATAATAAGTACTCTTATCTATCTCTCGAGTATAAATTCTATTCGCCACTATCGCTCCGTTAAAAATGTCCTGGAAAAAAAAATGTATCTTATCTGTCTTAAAGCAGCAAGCGGACGTTAATCTTTCGCGTTACGTCAAGTAGGTATATTGACTCGAATTCGCTAGAAAATTGCATTACACGTGTGCATTTTATAAATTTACCTGGTATACAAATATTTGTTAGCAACATTGATATAAAGGTTTTATTTATTCATCCTTGATGTTACATTTTCACGGCCGCTTTCTAACACTATTCCTCTCTGATAAGAAACGGAGGTCAGCGTCTACGACTCTCCTTTTACAGATAAAAATTTTTTTTCGCAACTTTGTTGCGTTACTTTGTCTAGAATATCACGTAATGCCACTTAAGCGATAAGAGGAAAAATGTGTATCCACGGTTAGAAAGTAACAGAGCTTGCGAATATCATAATGATCGTGGAATATAAGATTAGCGATATTCGTAATACACAATTTTCATATCCCTACAATCTTTTTTTCCTTTGTATCTTTTTTTTATTCCAGATTTATAATCTTGAAAATTAAAAGCGACATTTCTATTTCAGTTAATGTCAATTCATTATAAAATATAAAGAATTTAATGAACTATTTAAAATTTTTTGTATTAAAAAATATATGAATTCGAATATCTTTCGATTGCTTTGGTGAACGGCTTCGGAAACCGTATATTAAGCCATGTTAATGCAGAATCCTAGTGATGAAGCAGAGTGCTTTTTAATTTAATAATTTCGTCAGAATTAATTTTTTCCTCGTGAAATACGTTTCTTTTTTTATTTCTATTTCTTGCAATTTTTCTTATATACGTATTGTATTGAATACATGTTTAAGTGTTCCAGAAAAAGCACCAATTTTTCTTACCTGTTCTGAAACCAGACTTGAACGACACGCATATCGAGGCCTGTATCCTGAGACAGCTGTTCTCGCACGTGCCTCGCTGGTTTTGGACTAGTGTTGTACGCCAGCTTGAGAGTCTCGAGCTGTTTTGCCGTGATCGTTGTTCGTGGCCTTTTATTAGGTTGATCACCGTCTATGCTTCCCCCATCTGCCAGTTCTGGCATTCAAATGAATTATGTATTTTTAATTAATCAATCAACAATTTATTAATAGCTACATATATCAAAAATAGTCAAATGTCTCTATATATTATTTATATTCGCATCATATTTTCTCTTATTCCTTTTATTATGATAAAAAATCACGATACTGCCCCGAATAGAATTTTGACATCGTATACGATATCAAATCATTTTTATATCCCATTTCAAATAACTAATGTCCATCGCTATTTCATACTTATGGTAAGATCACTTCTAAACTGACATTTGTACTTAAGATTAAATCGGTAATAAAAAAAATTGGGCTGTCGAAATAAAATAACATACCGTGTAAAAAGGATTAAATTTTTTGCTTAAAGAAAGGGATTACATCTCACCTTTCGCCTTGGCCTGCTCGTAATCGGGTTTGCAGACGAGTTTCCTATCTTCCATGAGATAAAACTCGTCACCGGTGTCCAGTTGCCGGGAGCAAAGGGCGCACGAGAAACACGTCAGGTGGTAGACCAATTCCTGGGCCCTTCGTACCACCTGCGAAGGCGCCAAGCCTTGGCCGCAGCCCGCGCATTTCGTCCCGAAACGCCTGCCACACCAACAACATACAATATTTTCACATTACATTCACACATTAATGACAAAACTATACGGCTGGCGCAGCTCTCTATCGCGCGATTCCTCAAATCGCGTTAATCTGATAATAATCGGATGCGCATAGCGATATTATATTCACATAATTATATATCCCTGATTAGTGTAATCTATGATGATCTACGAGCGTGTATTTTAGTGTATTATTCTATAATATTTCAATGCACTTATGTGTGAATAATCTTGCACTAATAACGTTGAAAACGATCGACAAAGATATGAATAGAATAAAAGAAAAGCGTTTAATCTTGAGAAAAAAATTGTGACATCTCTTTTACGAATGAGAAATAGCACCTTTACAACGAATATTGATATATTCGATATATGTATCTCAAAAAACATCATTTCTCTTTTGTGCTTTGTTACATATACTTCACTATTATCGATAAGAGGATAAGTCGAACAAATAGTATCGAATAAAAGAGTCGAGAAAATTTTGTATTTCTTTTTTTGATAATTTTATATCGAGGTTAGTATCATTTCCTTGACATAGTCAATAATCGCGATTAAAAAATAAATTAATGACACTTGTCATGATAAACATTTTAAAATGTGTAAAGACAGAATTTCTGTAAATACACGCTAAATATATTAGAAATTTTTGACGCATTTTTAAAATTAATTAAAATAATTGTTTTTAAAAAGATAATTATTTATTTTGCAAAATTAATTGCGAAATAATTAAATACTGCAAAACGTAATGCAATATCGATATTACTGAAATATGAACAGATAACTTAACGAAATTTTAATCCACAGGATACATGCACAGTATTTGTTCGTAAATTATGCAGATAAATTTAATGATAGCAATTATTGGTGCTTACTTGAAGAAGTCATCTTTGCAGAACACGTGGCCGTTTCTCGCGAAACATTTGTCGGTCAACCTGGCACCGCAATCCCGACACGTGAGACATCTTGCATGCCAACATCTCTCGAGAACCCTCAAAACGTATTTGTCCAAAATAACTTCCTGGCATCCACCGCATTTTGGTATCGTGGCTATAACATATAAATCCAAACGATGAATAAACAGTCTTTTTAATACAAAGTATTAAAAAGATAATACAAGATAGCACAATCTTTGGCAGCATGATGTAAAATGTACAATAAAAGAAGGGCCTATGTAAAAATGATACTAACATAACAATAAATTATATAATGTATATAGAATGTCTATCTGTTAATTGCAGATTCCTGAAATAATTTGTAGACGATTTTTTCTCAGTGAAAATGTCAAGGCAAGAAAATACATCAATTGTCAAATTAAGCGATTCAAAAAGAAAAATTTTTTACTACTAACTTTGTGAAACTAACATTTTCGCTCCAAATAATCTCAGAAATCTGTCATTAATAAGTGATACCTACAGTGACCCTAGAACATTGGTAAAACTTTTAATTTTTTTAAATATGTAATTTATTACAATTTAAAATAATATATATTTTATCACGCATATAAAACATACATTATATATTGAAAATAGTCAATCTAAATCACGGTGCATTATATAATATTTATCAAAATAATATATGATATCTAAAATAATGTCAGAATTAAAAAGTAATAATTAAATCAATGTTGTCATAACATTACTATTCTTCTAAATAAAATTGATAATTTGCGAATCGTATCGAATCTTTCTGCAGAATTTTAGCATAAAAAATTATTAAGTCTATAAAACTAATTATTAAATATATTCTGTTAATGTGTTTAGAGTTTCAGAGTTTAATTCCTTATTAATTCCGAGCTTAAGGATTGCACTGATACCCTATTGCTTATACTTTTGAATATATATTCAAAATATGTAGATCCGAGGATCTGCGGTATAAAATATGTATGTACCTCAAGTATTTTTAAATATCCATTAATTTATTTAAAACGGGAAGAGAGAAAGGATCATAAAATCAGGCAATGTCACACGACTGTCAAATTTGACAGACACTCAATATTTTTGGGAAACCCGTTCAGGTTTCAGGTAGCAGACATAACACAACTGAGATACTTTTGCACCAGAATATATTATTTTATAACTAGCACTAATACATATAATACCGCGAAACTAAAATATCGAATGGCCATTTTTTTCGCGTATCTTCGGAAGTTGAACTCGGAAAAGCGAAGCAATTCAAGGAAGAACGTTCGAAGGGTGTTGACAAGGGCGCTTGTCGAACAGACTTACGATGAAGGATCGCCGGGATATGATGCATGGGCAGATGATCGAGCTCGATGGCAGGCTGATCTAAGGGATACATGCCGCCGCGGGTTATCGTGGAAGCGACGCTATCGAGACGATCCGCTCCGTTACGTTGCTCCTGACGAACGTTGCGTGACTCCGGGCTGCTCTGCGGCGTTAGAACGTCGTGCCGCTGCGATCGGTACATCCCTTCCAGAGGAAGAGCCTCGCACCCCAACAACTCCAGTCTTATCTTGGTCATAACTGCTGCCCCGCTTGTTCCACCTGCAGTCTTGCGCTCTCATATATATTATCTACCTCATCGTACGCTAGTCTACAAGACTGATATCGTGTGCTTTCTCGCAATATCGTGATTCCTTTAACGAGACGCTCGGTATCTCCTTCCTGTCTCTGTCAAATGCAAAGGCACTGCGTGGAACGAAACGGTACGGAAAAGAAACTTGAAGTCTCTCAATCATCCAAACAATCTCCGGAGGAACTTTTCTCGTGTGCACAGAATAAGCGAAGACACATTTCATTAGGACTTTTGGTGTAGCCTTCGAAAACTATTGCAAACTCCGCAGACACTTGGACATCTATTTGCGCGAAACTCGCTGGAGCAAGAGCTCCTCATCATCTCTTGGATAAAGTAATTCTGGATAAAGTCAGACATGCGAGATTTCAATGAACCGGGGACAAACGAGTCGACTTTATCTTATCGCATCAAGTGTACAGGTTCCTTATGGGAGAGTGAAAAACACGGAGATATCCGACACACGCGATATGACGAGCACGGTGCAAGGGTACGCGCACGACTGCCTCGCTGGCGATGATGTTGCTCGTGCGCACGTGATATTCATGGGTGTGGCAGCCGAACGGTGGGGCGAGTGCCTGGATTATTGGGTGCAAAGGCACCGACCGGATGCTGGCGTGGGTGCCGATTGGAGAGACACTCGACCGCCTCTAATATGGCGCACGCCAGCCGAACTTGTGCGCCGAAGTCACCCCCGAAGGGATGATGAGCCGAGGGAAGATCTTGTGGAGGGAAGAGACAGAGAGGGAGAGAGACCGACGAAGACAATATTTAATCCTTTCGGACACGAGGCCCCGAAGATGCTGTATAAGATGTTGGACGCGAGCTGATTTTTTTTGTGCATGTAAGGTTTTCTATTCGAACGTTGTTGAAAGTTAAATTTTATTTTTCTTTCCAAGGGGATGATTTCTGATTGCCAGGAGGCTATCAGAAGGTCGATATGCTCGCTTTACTGTTTCAATTATTTATTTTCATTAAAGCAATAGGAATATTAACGGTGTTAAAAATGTGTTAGATCATTTCGTTGTTTGCTGTTAGATTCTTCATAAAATAAATTTTTAATAAAATCTAATTAGATTTCGCCGTTTAAATTAAAAATTCCTGAAAGTATTGAGTCGATTCATAAATACGTACGTAATAAATTGACTTTTTATATAAAATTATGTATCGGTTTTAATCTGTTCTACATTCTCCATTATTAAGTATAATTTGTTCCCGTGTAGACGGTGATTTGTTAATTTCTTTCTCTGATGCAAAAGAGTTTTTCACAAAACCGATCTCGGGCATTATATGAAAATTATTTCCATTTAATAAATTAGGGAATTACCTGAACAATTATAGAAATCTGAAGGTCTGGAGAAAATAAGGAAGACTTATACTGAAAAAAAGTCAGAGAAGGCCTCGTTGTTTGTGTCGGATATTGAAAATCCCTGGAAACATGTAGTGTCGTTTAATAACTCGTCGCAGATTTTAGCGATGCATCGCGGTGGGCTGTATTCATTGAAATCGTCGCCCAAAAGAATTCACGAATCATCCCTCGAGAGTTTCTTTGAGCTTGCTGGTTCTCTTCGATTCGGGAGGCAACCAGGAGCCGGCAGTAAGGATAGCGGCTGGCTGAGTAAGACTCGGAGTAAAAAGGAAGAGGATGCAAAGAGGGAGGAAAAAAGAGGCGCAGAAGGGAGGGAAAGAGGGTGACAGGACACAAAAGGAATCCAGCGAAATTAAGAACGATCACGGGGATGAGGGACGCCATTTTATAATCTTGAGATCATTCGCGTATATCTCTCTCACCCTCCGCTCTTCATTTTATTTTCTTCCTTTTTTTACTTTCCTCTTTAACGATTGCTCGTGCATTTTCGATTGCACGCGCATATAAACGCATATAGAAATCGTGAAAACGACAGCTGTAAATACAGAATCGAATTGATTAATCTTCGAATAATTCCTTAATTAATAGTTCGACGAAACACTCACGTTGAAGAAAAAGCAAGAGAATTATGATGAAATATTAATTAATGAACTTATTAATTAGAATATTTTAAATTAAAACAGTTAAAATTAATTTAAATATTTTATGTTATAAATTGTATAGAAATAGATAGAGTAGATGCATATATAATATTTTATTGACTCATTTTTAGATATTTCTTATTCATACATTAATTTTGTTTCTCATATTTCAATTTAGCATGTCTATATACTTTACTGCAAATATTGTAACTTAGTATGTATTATCATCTTTCTCTATTTAAAATGCATTATTAATCCCCCAAATTTATATTCATTTAACAGCACTATATTCAAATTCATTTATCGCTATATTATTGTATTTATCTATTTATTTCTTAACGATTCCATTCACGTTTTAGCGCGATAGAATTTTTTCCAAAAAATATTTGGGACGCGACGATTTAATCGATCACTTTCATGGGTTTTGCCATGAAGCAGATACATATGTATAAACGTACCACGCGTTTTACGCATTCAGATATATACGTCGACGGAAGTCGCATAAAGACTATGATCGATGTGCGCGATATTTTTCTAACGCATCGCGACGATCGTTAAATTTTCCACCTGACCACGAAATGACAGATGGCACGGTACTCTCTATGTGCGCACAGATACCCATAAAATCTGTCATGCATACGTGTATTGCCAAAAGGGTGGATCGCCGAAAGTAAGCCACGCGATAAATGAATGTCAGAATTGCCTGACATTCAAGTTAATGTCAAGTGTAACACCCTACTAAATACGCTAAATATGATATTTGAATGGTGTATGTAAAATATATTTTAAATTAGTTGCGTGTAATTTTTAATAGAAGATTCAAATTGTAGTATATAGGATGTATCTAGGATAGATGTCCAAAAATGCATCGTTTTCACATCAGTCTTGTATAGAAATTTAAGATACTTAGAAAGTTTATTTTATTTTCGACAATACAGAACAATAGAAAATAATTCTTACAAAATAATTTATTCTCGAACAAAATGGGCAAATTGTTTTCCAAAAATTGTCTCTAAGCAATACTTGTCAAATATCCTGACAAGAAAAAGGGTCAATTAAAAAATCATTTTTGGACATATATATATATGATTTCAATGAATAAAATATGCTCCTAAAGTATATAATTATGTTCACAAAAGATAGAAACTACATATTATAAATTTATGTAATTTCAATCATGTCTTATAAAATTAAAGAGATTTCTCTCTCCGTCTCTTGCTCAGAAATGAAATTTTCCGAAAGTCTACGTAAAAAATAAAATAGACTTATCTAGAAAAGTTCCGTACGAGAAAGAGATATATTACCAAGTATCTTGTCATCTAAAGAAAGACTTGACTGAGAAAACTAATCTTATCGCCGACGATATCGCCGGCCGTCGATTTTCCTGCGGACGCAATTACTGTTCCCTCTCACGAATCGAACTCTTGATTTCGACGACGACCCTCTTGGCGAAATCGGCGACGATGTCGGGAGGGCGTCTTTGCGATTGCGCGACCTCGTGACTTCCGTGGGCGTCTTTCTACTCGAGCTTCGATCACCACCCTTTGTCAGTTTCCGTCGCACACACGTCGACACGCCTCCGGGAGTCGTCTGTCATCGTAAAAAGCGTCGCCGCGGGGTGGCTGCAGGCGTGTAGCGTATATAAGGGTGGAGGGTGCGTTCGCGTTTCGCGCATCTACACTTATTGTTAGTTCGCGCGACGTTTATCGATGTAAAGTTTCTGGTATCGCGCCCTCGGAGGAAAACAAAAATTTATCCCAAGCACCGGAGTAGCCACGCGAGAAGGAAAAGATTTTTTCTCGAATTCTCGGTATAACAGATGCACATTTAAAATATAAATATATAAAATATATATTTAAAATGTATAAAAAAATATATTAAAATATATTCCTCGAGATATGGAAAATAGATATAGGGAATACCAGGTGGAATCAATTGTTACAAGGTCTAGACGCATAATTAGTGAACGAAGAGCTGACCGCTATGAAATATAAAGACCCATATATACAAGGCACGTTTTTTAATTTAACTTGCTCCAAGCCGGATGAGGAGAGATTGGTGGGATGAGATGGGAGAAGACCTGCGAAGGTAGTCCAACTCGGGGGAATACGACTGCATATAATCGAATTTGCACCGGAGAGATCTCTTTCTCTATGGGCGTTTCCATTACGTTGGCGGGCGATAAATTACGCCACCCTTTGCCGCGTAAATAGATTTGAATTTATGCCGCCCGTTCTGCCCCATTTACGCATATGGTTTTTTATTTCTCTTATCCAACCAGAGAAACGGCGAGTCCTTTTGTCGAGACCGTCGGTTAACTTGCGTTAACCATATAGCAATGCCATTAATATTTCTCATACATTTTTGTTTATTAATATCCTGTTTATGTTCTTATTATAACACGAAAACCAAAGAGAAGCGAAATAAATATTAAAATATAGAGAAAACAATTTTAATTTGAAAAAATTAATTTTAAAAAATTAAAGTTATTTGAATAATATAATACGAATAAAATATTAAATAGAGAACTGTGTCTTTTATTAATTTTTTTCCCTTACGTATACCACATCGATAATTGAGAAAAGTGAGAAGAAATTAATATAGAGTATTAAAAAAAATTGTCTTTCAACGTTAGACAAAATACAAAAGTAAAACATAGAAATGTTTAAGGGCGAAAAGAAAAATCTTTTTTCATATTATTACGAAAAGTTTACAGCACGTTATAAAAAAAATATAGCTATTCTACTTTTAGAAATTGTTGTACATATTTGCGCAAGGATACAAAAATGTTGCAAAGATTATAAAAAGAGAAAGAATCCCACTTTTCAGGAAACTTCAATTATTCGTGTCTTTCGCAGAGAAGAGGAGCGCCGAGAAAGGAGAAAAAAAAATAAAATAGCGAAAACTTTTTACTTTATATATATACTCCTTTACGACCTGATATCCTCGCGAGCGCACATTTCAACTATATCCCGCTCGAAATCTGGAAATGGGGTTCAACTCTGAAATGCCAAAGTTCTGCCTCCTCCGGACCCAAGTGCGGCCAATATATGTATACGCGAGTCGGATGTGCACCAGATGTGCCATTGTGCTGGTCGAGGAAGAGTGAGTGGGTATAGGTGTACGTGTTTCAGGGTGCGCATATCCACACCGATAAAGGAGAGCGAGAGCAGGATGAAAGAGACTCTCGTCGCGTGGGTGCATCATGGACCTGGTGGGACAACTGATGGATGCCTTTCTAGGCTTTCTGCTACCTAAAATATCGGCTTCGAAAGCGGCCAGAACCCTCGCAAAACCCCGTGGTCCCATTGTCATTCTCGAACGAGAGATGATCTCTGTCTCTCTTTCGAGCTCCGACGATTAAATAGGCTTAAGTGACATACGGATGCGCATTCGTCCGTTGCACTTGTCGAGAGAGACCTTTCCGTCTCGCTCCACATCGGATTTACCTAACAGGTACAGTGGGAGAAATTTATACGCTCCAAGGGCTATGAAACTCATCCGGAGAGCGGATATTTCGATTTAATTTAACCGGACGTAATTCGATAAAAATTAATATTAACAATAAAAAAATTTTAATATATAATTTATTATGCATTAATATTTTATTATATGTATATTATAAATATTCTAATAATAATTCTAATAGCTTCTAATTAATATACAATTAAAATGAAAACATAATGTTAAATAATAATTTCGTTACGCAGAGAGAGAATTTTTCAGAGAAGAGTTTCTCTATTACTATTTACCGCAATAAAAATATTAATATCTATCACTTATATTTTCAGGGTTAAATTATAAGAGAAAATTTTCTCCGTCTATTATATTTAATATTGTTAAAATATTGACAATTAAAATATTCTTCCATTGTCACAATTGATAATTCCAATATCAAGCAGTCGTGCGACATTATTATCTTAACGATGATTAATTCAAGTGCAATCTAGTGATTTATGCGCCGCCAAAGATTTTGCGCGACCGGGGTTTTAGAAGACTCCCGCTCATGAATACAGAATCCGCGTCGTATCGAGGGTGATTCCGACCAGCAATAAAACGAATCCGACGTATGCCTAACCAACGATATTAATAAATCCAATATCTTCCGACCGATAAAACGGCAACCGAGCCGTCGCGCTATTCCGAGCCCATCCCCTCGTTTCATAAACAGTTGGCCCGTTCATGTGCGCGCGCGGAATCGTCGGAAATTGTGCAAATACGTATAAAATACGCACAATGTGTCCGCGGAGCCGCGTAATACGCGTTGTGGCTCACGAGTCTTCGACAAAAATGCACCAGACTCCGATATGCCCTTCCATTCATTCGTTTTCATTTCTATTATTTATCTTTGCAAGCGTATAATATTATTATCCACATGTAATATTTATTTATTTCTTGCTGTTTAACGGGGTGTCCAGCAGACTCGATGAAAAAAAATCTCCGATTTTTTCAGATTTTCCAAGACCAGAAATTAATTTTTTCACTGACTTTTTAATATTATTTTTTCCAAATATATCATTTGCATATTATCCATATGATAAATGAATTCAATATTAAATCGTGATATTCTTGAGATACTTTTGTCAACAATGAAAAGGCTCGGAAGTTAAAAAAACAAAAATTTTAATCAATTATACAATCTGCATTATGCATGATAATCGAAACAAACATGTCACTATAAACTATTTAATCAATCACCTTTTTCATTTATATTATATCAATTTTTTAAATTTTATCTCTATAAAACACATTGAAATAAAATAACACGACGATGAAAATATAAATTATAACGAACACGCTGAAATTTTTAACAACACAGAAAATTAGCGTCAAGGAAAAGTTTACATTTATTTAATAAAAAAGTTCAAAGTATTGAGACAAATGTGAAAAAATCCAGATAAATGGTAAAAAAATCTCCTGACTTTTCCCTGACAATTCTGGTTTCCCAGATTTCCCTGATCGTAGACACCCTGTTTAATCAATTCAAATGAATCGAGAAAGAATGAATTATTAAATTGTTAATTAAATCAAATAAAATGAAGATGATAGTTAAGGACGAATCTGAAGGGCAAATCACGACACCATCGGCTGTCGTAGTCGACATCGCGTTATCAAAGCACAACGAAGTTGATGTTTATGAAGATACGAGTAGAGCAAGTACCGTAATAGAGTAAATGAGGGTTTCCCCACACGAGCAGGATGGTCTCCCGCACGCATTATTTATGCGCACCGCCCATTGCGTGTCGTGAATATATGTACGTGCTTCGAGTCGCGCATATGGGGACATTAGCTACCCCATTAAGCATTTCATCCGCGTGCTCCTCTCGCAGGGAAAAAAAAGAAGGACGTACCTGGACGGACCTTCGCCGACGAATCGATCACTTACGCAGTGGGGTCCGCATGACGTTTGCAAATTACATTGAATCGTATGGGTACATCGATAAACTCGACCGGGATATATATATATATATTTTCAACTTGCGGAAGAATTTGCTAAATTCTCTATATATGAAGATTGGAAATTAAAAAACTGTAAACTAAAAATTTAGTTTTCAAGTTGCACGACTGAAAAATTAATATATACTCAAACAAAATTTTAAAGATTTTATATAACAATTTTTTTGTTAGTAGATTATTTGCAAAAGATACTATTTTATTTTTGAAATAATCGATAAAATTTCAGGTTGCAAGAATTGGCTAAATTCAACATGAAAAAACTGTAAACTAAAAATTTAATTCTATATAGTTGTATATGACTTGAAAAATTAATATGCAAAAGAAAATTCATTTTAAGAATTTGACATGACATTTAATACTAAATAAACAATTCTTTTCAGTTAGCGTCTGACATATCTTATTAGATAAGTGTCATATTATTTGCAAGAGAGAAAATTATGCGAGTCATGTTTAAGTAATGACATAATTGACAGCCTCGTTTATGCAAATATTTCAATCTAATCTCTAAGGGAAAAAGATCGATCTTGCATAATCAATGACACCCCCGTTTCGATCGTGATAGACATTTTTTTATTCCACTATTCGCTTAGCCTACTTTCGCGAATTGTTACAACTCACGATCACACGGTGTAATAACGTGCGTTGGTGTAAAGATACGCCACACACGTGTGCACGCACGTTACGTATACATCCGCACCTCCGTAACGTCACTCGGTATATGTACTGCGGGTTAGAACATTTAGCGAGTACATTAAGGAAATTGCGTGGACTCTTTGCACCGCACCCTGCTGCAGACTCGTGCCATATTAAAGCACACACGAAGGAAGCATCGGGGCGACTGGAGGTGGCCTCTTCCGAAGCAGTGTCTCTCAAAGTCTGCAGCAACGCAAGATGAAGAGACACCTCTAATTTCTTTTTCAACGAATAAATACATGTTCCTTTTTTACTTAATATTAATATTAAATTTAATATTAATTAATGTACATATTATATGATATTAATATTAATATTTAATAAACAAATATACACATACAATAATGAATATATTAACAGATTAGTTTACGAGTTTATCTTTCCTAAAATGTGTTAAGGTATAACTTTTTTTAACGATACATGACTCGCTTTAATTTCTATAGCTTTCCAATTCGAAACTGGCTACTTTCATTATCCCTGATTTAATTTTGAGAAACTCTGCCGGAGAGGAGCAACGCGCTCGCACCCTTCGGCGCATCAGTATAAGTAAAGCAGGACCTAGAAAAAGAGGATACCGAGTGTTACCGAGATAAAGGGAGATAACGGGGCCCGGAGAGAAGACAGAGAGCCAATGGGGCGAAGAAGAGAGTCGTGGATATCCGAGGGTGGAAATGGGGAAGCTGCGCTTCCACCAGACCCTGGGTCGAGACAAGTAGGGTCAAGTGAACTAAAGCGAAACTACCGGGGACGCGGGTGTTAAAGGGACAATATACTGGTCTCTCGCGTCGTACGGGGTGGTTGAGGGAGGAGAGTCGAAGATGGGTTTAATCTATTACCGACTCTCTCGGGCCAAGTGGCTTCTTGTTACACGCTCATTTGGACGAGACGGAATCTCCGAACCGATATGACGGAAAACGCAAACAAAGATCCGGAATGTCCAGCAGACTCGATGAAAAATTCCTTGACTTTTTCAGATTTTCCGAGATTAGGAATTCATTTCTTCCCTGACTTTTTAGGATTATTTTTTCCAAATGTATATATCTATATGATAAATCGATTAAATGTTCAATCATGAAATCCTTGAGATATTTTTGTCAATAATGAAAAGGTTCGGAAGTTAAAACAAAAATTTCAATCAATTATACAATCTGCATTAAATGTACGATAATCGAAACAAACATGTCACTATAAACTATTTAAATAATTTTTATTTATATTATATCAAATTTTTTAGTTTTGTCTCTATCAAACATATTAAAATAAAATAACACGACGATGAAAATATAAATTAACGAACACGCTGTATAGATAAATCGATTTTTAACACTTCCAAAAAATCTGGAAAATCCAGATAAATAATAAAATTTCCAGACTTTTCCCTGACAATTCCAGATTTATAAAATTCCCTGACCGCTAGACACCCTGGAAGATGAAGCTGATGCGATCACATTTTGAAGACTCTATATTACTTTGCGTTGTACATGAAGACATTCATTAGTTGATGATTTGAACTGGAAAAGGAATTTAAAAATGCAATCTTATTACACGAAGATACACAATCATTTGTGCTTTTTCAATTAGTCAACAATGACAATTGTTTCCTCGTTCATTCACGGTTTGATGATTTAATTTTCAAAACCGGAAAAGGGAGGAACAGATGTCTTTAATACCTCTAAAAATAATTTTGTCATCCGATTGACGAATCATTTGCCGGGATTCGTAAGCGGAGCGCAACGTCGTCGTTTCTACGTGGACACGTTATTTCCGGAAAAGGTCAACGTAGCCGGAAATCAAAAGGTCACAAGGTGTCGGCGTAGCGGGACGTTATTAATTTATTTTTCTCGGCTCACCGAACACGCAGCTGCTTTCACGAGTTTATACCTTCGTGTGTATAAAACAATTGTTACAAGATATTTTTGATTCGAAATTAGAGAGAAAAGAAAGAGATCAAAGAGATAATATTAATATTAATATTAATTAATATTAATCAAAGAGATAATATTATTTAAATAATATTCTCTTTAACGCGCTTTTAGATTTTTATCATAATTTTCTATATCTTTACCCAGGTAGAAATCTGCCTCGAGATTTGCCGAGATTAAATACAGGGCCTAGATATAAAAATCCAGTTTGAAATATATGTCTAAGTTCAGAATACATCCTAGAAATTTACCTTTATTTTACCGAAGAAAAAAATAATCGGAAAAATCTGCATTCTATCTGGGTTCTAGATTACCACTGACATATTTTTTCCAGATTAGAATAAATATGAAACTATAAATGGGGCCAGGATCGAATAATTTAGCTTATAGAAATAATTATAATACAAATCAAACAAATATTTTAAAAAATTATAGGTTCTAGTTAGACTCCAAATAATTTTTCTACAAATTTTAGGCGTAGTCTTGAGCCCACCCGGATTCTGCGATAAGGTCTGTATGATTCAGGTCCCAAACTTTACACAGGGTCTAGTTAGATATTTTTACCTAAATTCCAGAATTATCTTTAAAAGAATGTTTAGAGCCCTGATTATTTCTACCTGCGGGTAGTACAAAAAAATATTTCAATTTTTTCATATCGTTTCCAAAATAAATTATATGTGTAGTATGTATAAAACACGTATAATTTATTTTACAAGAAAATGAATAAGTTAAAAAAAAAAATTAAAATATTTTTTAATACATATACATATTTCTTAAAATCAAATCTATAAAAATCTAGATATCACAGTGTAAGAATTATTATGTTTTTTATAGTAGAATATCCATGTTTCCAGATGAGAAATATCAATGCTCTTTTATCACAAACATGAATATCAGTTTTAAGTATATGATCATAATATCCTTAAAATATAAAAATGTATTTATCAAATACGCAATCTTTGTTTTTAATCTTTTTAAAGTTAAAATAAAATTTAACTTTAATGACAAAAAATATGGCAAGATTCCACAACTGAAAATTCGTTCTCTTAACTTTTCAAAGCATTGATCACACGATCATCGTCTTCCTCGAGGACGAATTTTTCCTCCGCGGAGGAAAAAGTCGCGAGGAGCACGTGAACGAGACGGATTCGTTTCGGTTCTCACATTATATCACCGGGTGCATGTCCCAGGAGATGAGTGAACCGGCCGAGGGAATTCGCCTGGGAATTATGAGAACGGCATGGCAAACGCCAAACCCAAGAGTATCCGATGTACGCGCTAGCATATTGCTAGCACACCGTGGAAGCCCCCGGGGCTTTCCATGCCAGGAGTCGAGGTCGAGCGAAAAGAAGACAGAGAAAGAGAGAAAGGAAGGTAGAGGACGACCCGCTTGCTGGGTTCATTGTGTCCGTGTTGTCATCGTTGTTCATGGTCTTACGCCGCACTTGACGTTCACCCGATGATGATGGCACCCATGGGTGCCAATGAGAGCCAGCTTGGACGCCTTCTCTCACGATTAAATTCCAGGGTGCCAGCAGACTCAATGAAAAAAATTCCCTGACTTTTTCTGATTTTCCAAGATCAGAAATTTATTTTTCTCTGATTTTTTTAGTATTATTTTTTCCAAATATATATATCATTTGCATATATCTATATGATAAATCAATTAAATGTTCGATCATGAAATCCTTGAGATATTTTAATCAACAATGAAAAGGTTCGGAAGTTAAAACAAAAATTTAAATGAATTATACAATCTGCATTATGTACGATAATCGAAACAAACATGTCACTATAAACTATTTAAATAATCACCTTTTTATTTATATTAAATTTTTAATTTTATCTCTATTAAACACATTGAAATAAAATAACACGACGATGAAGATATAAATTAACAAACACGCTGTAGATGAATCGATTTTTAACAACACAGAAAATTAGCGTGCTGGGAGTCAAGAAAAAGTTTATATTTATTTAATAAAAAATTTCAAATTATTGAGACAAATGTAGAATGTAAAAAAATCCACATAAATAGTAAAATTTTCTGACTTTCCCCTGACAATTCCAGATTTATCAAATTCCCTGACCGGACGATGTCCGGTTTTTCAAATTTCCCTGACCGCTAGACACCCTGAATTCATGTCCGAGGTGATGCGTTTTATTCACGAGTTCGCTCAACCTTGAACTCTCTCTTACGAAGTTTAAGAAAGGCTTTCTACAAGATAAAGATTCGATGGTAAATTCTTAATTCGCGTTAATTCTTTACTCGCTGGTTCTTTTGGACCTTATTACGCGTCGCGACCTTGAATTATACAAGTCTCGTAAATAATTTTTCAGATCAAGTACGTAGATTTTGAAAAAGTCGTCATTTTCTTAGAATTCAGAAAGTACTGACGTGTATTAGTTATTTCGGTTATGAGAGACTGTAATTATATACAACTACAATTCGATAAAATTATAATAAAATAAAATTGAATTTATCATTACAATAATAAGAGACTAGTGACTATTTTAAAATTCAATGCAATGTTGTAATTTACAGTATAGTATAATGCTTGTCACTAAATAATTTTAATTTATTTAGAAAATGAATGAAGCTAATAAATAACTCGAAAAAGAAGACTTATTTGATGATTAAAGAAAAATAAAAAAAATTGTAATCGATATGCTGAAAATTGTCCAAAAGAAAAAGAAAAATATTCAAAATAATTGAAGAAAAATTTTAAAACAATGAATTGTCAAAACGAAAAAAGTCATTTTCAAAATTAATTTGGCTATTCTTAGCCCTTTTCATATCTGAATTTCTATACCAGAGCCTTTTTAATTTATTATTTTATCTGATACTAATCTTTAGAAGATCCCGCTCTTAAGATAATCCTTTTACCATTTAGAACAGGATACTCTAAAAATAAAAAAAAATAAGAATACAAAATTGTTTCAGTGTTCATTAAGAACAATTTGAGAGAGCTCGGAAAATCGGTCTTATACATATACTTGGCCGTATCAAATGCTTATCGCTTGAAAAATACAGGCGTGTGAGGGGGCGAAATCAGTGAATCGCGGTAATAATCGGGAACATCGTGCGCCGCGTGCGGAGGAATATAACCCGGCTGCGCGTTTCAGGGACTAGAGAGACTCCCGGGGCGACTACCATCCCCCGGAATTCCCTCGGGAAATCAGCGAGGCACGAGACTTCGGCCGGGTCGGTAGGTAGGTAGGTAGGTAGGTAGGTAGGTAGGTAGGTAGTAAGAGCCGCACATCGACGTGCACGTGTCCGGAGACATGCGTGCTGGCTGTCACGAGCGTTGACAGTGCGCAACCCCACGTGGGTTGTTGCTGCCAAACGTCTCTGCCAAGCCAGGATGTCCAGCAGACTCAATGAAAAAAATTCCCTGACTTTTTCAGATTTTCCAAAACCAGAGATTTATTTTTTCCCTGACTTTTTAGTATTATTTTTTCCAAATATATTATTTGCATATTATCTATATAATAAATCAATTAAATGTTCAATCATGAAATCCTTGAGATATTTTTGTCGACAATGAAAAGGTTCGGAAGTTAAAACAAAAATTTTAATCAATCACTTTTTTTATTTATATTATATCAAATTTTTTAGTTTTGTCTCTATCAAACACATTGAAATAAAAGAACACGACGATGAAAATATAAATTAACGAACACGCTGTAGATGAATCGATTTTTAACAACACAGAAAATTAGCGTGCTGGTCAAGGAAAAGTTTATATTTATTTAATAAAAAAGTATCTTGTCTGAGACAAATGTGAAAAAATCCAGATTTATAAAATTCCCTGACAATGCCCGGTTTTTCAGATTTCCCTGATCGCTAGACATCGTGCAAGTCAAAACGGAAAAGGCTAAATCTCTTCTTGCGCGTTCCGAATTTTATTTTGAATTCTCGCGTTACAGAATATCAAATCGAGAGAAGAATGTATGATTTGCGCGGAAAACACCCCGAGAAACAACATGTATGAGCTCCCTTTGTTCCTTCGTGATATCTAAGGGTTCTGTCTTATAAATGTTATTTTTTCGATGCGGAAAGCTAAACCTAAACTGCACTTGTATGTTTGATAAATCTTGCAAAATTCCATTTCATCAAATTTTAAAATTGTCTAACACAAGATACAAATATAAATCTTTCTCTTAACAACACTATTAATTAAATAAGATAAATCAAATCGTAACACTAATTAAATAATAATAATTAATAAACAATATTAATTAAATAATTCGAAAATAAATAATAAATAATATAAAAAATGTAATCCTTAACTGTATAATTAGTTAATGATCAATTCCCAGCGCTCTTTTCGCTATATAATATATTTAACATAATTCAGAAATCTTTGTCACTTTAATATTTATTAAGAAAATTAAACAGTCTGCATCTATTGTGTTCTTTCATCGTATTGACGTATCGTACTCAATTGAGAGATTGAGTGTTTGCCGTCGAAATACACATCTGAAGTGAACATTGATCATGGGAATGATACAAAGCGAAACAAACACACAGTTTTACATAGGGATAAAAGCAATCGCGCGAATATATATTGTTTCATTCTATATCATCATCCTTTCATTTATCCGGCGGTCACGTAGTGAATGTGTACGTTGATATAAATCCGAGGATAACGATTATTATCGACGTCTCACACGTGCCGTTATTTGCTAAGATTAGTCAGAACAAGCTACGTGACTTAGATTTTCCGATTTCGATGATTATTTATACAGTAAAGAAAAACTATGATATTAGTATAGTTTTAGAGAAAAAAAAATAATATAATAAAATTTAATTTTCATTATTCTTAATCAAGTTTCAATTATAAAAATAAAAAATAAAGTTGATAAAAATAAATCGAAATTATTTGTATCTGCAATTATTTGCTTCGTTCGAGTCAAAGGGAGAAAAAGTCATCGTTTTATTGAGCTTCGCATATCGCGCAAAAATCATTCAAGCTCCACCTGTTACTGCTGTGTTGAAAACCTGCACAGGGATGAGTCTTCGAGTGCTATCGATCGCGGGGATCAATGGATACAATTATCCGGTCACGTGTCGGACTAACGGCGAACAAGTAGCCGGGGATGAAAAGAATGGGACCAGAAAGTGCGCGCGTTTTCTCGCTCGAGCCAGCCTTTCGAGAGTCGTTCTCGACATTGATAAATGTTGCACGCGTGACGCACATTCTGCCACTGGCCGAATCTCTCTTTCTCTCGCACAGGTTCCTCCGAAAAAAATATTCGCCGACCCTCGTCCTGAGAGTGTTCGTAATATAATTGATATGCATACTAATCAATAATTTGATATTTCGTTATAGTTATACAGTTGAAATCGTGAATTAGAAAAAGCAGATATAGCTCTTATTCTTTTTTTAATAAAGAATATATTCTTCGTATTTTTTAAAATGTGATAAAAAAATAAATTGAGAAAATCGAGGAAAAATATCATATACAATTCTTTTCTAAAAAGAGAATCTGAGAGAATATTTGACATTAAACTGATCGATGGAGCTTTCATTGTTAAGAATTTCAACGTTTCAACAACAATCATCTGTCCCTGGTGAATCGCCCTGAACACGTTTAATTACTGCGGTAAATCGTAATAATTAAGGAAGCGGCCAAGAAAAGTTTTCCCGCGAGACGTCGCGAGTCTGATAAAATCCAGATCGTTCTCTCTGATATTGGAGGGGAATGCGGATTCTCACGATCGGCGACCCCGTACTAATTCTCCATTGGTTTCACCCGCAAAAGGACCGAAATCGGACGGAGATCCGAATTTAATAATGAAATTCTGCCTCTCGTTAAGGGTAGATGGTTATCGGCGATACTCGCGGAAGTCGCAAATTAATTTCGCCAAAATCCTTTCACGAATAGAATAAAGAATACAAAATTGAATTGACGACATTAATATCTGAATTTATAAGAATTAAATTCGGTATGTTAAATCTCTCCCTTTTTCTTCTTCCATATACATACATATATTCAAAATGTATATGCCTACATTTTTTAAATTTAAAATATATTATGTAATAATATATCGCAAATTTAAGATATAGAATAATTAAGATTGATCAACTCGTTTTTATAATATTATTTAATTAGTGTCAATTATACATATTTATTATATAATAATATATTATATTATAATATTACATAACATATATATATATATATATATATATATATATAATATAAAATTCTTTATTATAAAAAATCACTTGATTAATCTTAATCACTCTATTTCAATCTGCAAAATATTATTGCGTAATCTAAATAATAAGATAATTTAAGAGTATGAAAACATCTTAAGATGGTTTGCAGAAACAATGACAAAATAAGACAAAGAGAATTCACAATACATCATCTTTAAAGAGATCTATATTTTAAAAGACACAACGCAAAAATATTTAAATGTACCTTTTTCGCTGTGTATCTCATACACACGCTCTTACTTTTACACGGTTCGCTGTATATTAAAGCCTCTCGCGTGCTCATTTCTTTTTTTTTTTTTTTTTTTTACAGATGTCTAACAATTTGGTCGGCGTCCATGCCTCGGCAGGTTGCATAATCAAGCGTAATGCTTCCTGGGCTTCGAGCCGTGCGCTTTATTTGCACCATGCCACATCATAGCTAACGCTAATAACGTCCCATGAGGACCTAATGTCGAGTCGTCGTGTACAAGCCATAATCCGAAGCATGCGTACGTGCATGGGTGCGTGCGTGCGTGTACAACATCGTCGTGTTATTCCGCGCAATCGCGATGCGCTCTACAGATTTTCTTTGCCGCCAATCACGAAGCTTATAAGGAAGATAATCGATATATCGCAAATCAAATTATTTCGAAAATTTCTCTAGAGAGATTTTTCATTTAAATTTAGCTTTAAATATATCTTTCTTATTTATGAATTTATATATTCTATTATACATATATGTATAGGTCTATCGATCAACGAGAATGTCAAAGATTGAAGAAACTTTCCTTCTTAATGAAGTTTAATTAGATGTCGTATTTTTTCGTGTGCAAGCTTTGAAATTTTTTAATGAAATATCTTAGTGTATAGTTACGTTCATCAAAGAAAAATTCTATTAAAGTTTCGGAGATACTAACTGAAGATGATACGGTTCTATTATTTGCGTCTCTAAAATTGTTAACAATTATTAAAAAGTAATCTCTAAGACAGTACTATATATTGAGAGCTACATTTTTTATTTTGTTAATATTTATTTTTTAAATTTAATTGCAAGAAACAAAGAGAATAACCTGGGCAAATTATCCATAATCACAAAAAATGCATGATAGCAATGACAGTGTTGCAAACGTCAAATGCAATATTTTTGTTTTTTTTAATTTAGCGTTTCGTGACATATGCAGAATGTCATTGCATGCATTGGGCCACGTGTGCTATAAATCATACATTACGATCGATTATAATAATTACAGGTAAACAGCCTTCGTGTGTAACACGTATCGGTTTTACTCTGATCAATCTACACGTAACATGGCTCTTTAACTTGTTGCATAAATAAAATCGAACACGCAAGGATCGTGTCGTATTATCTTCGAAAGCCTTACGGTATAACATGTGAGTACTTTCTAGACTAATTACAAACCTTACAATGAGATATACCGCGATAAAAATTATTTAATAAATATAAGTCGAACAAATATATATTTTCTTTCATAACTGTTATCTAAATAAACGTTAATTGAACTAAATGATTTATCGAAAGTATATTGTGGTAAAAATTTACGAAAAATTGGGTGTAATAAAATTATGAAACCAATCAGCACTATGATATAGTTAAAAATTATTACAGATGATCCTGTAATATTTTTTAACTATATCATAATGCTGATTGTTTCATAATTTTATTATACCCAATTTTCGTAAATTTTTACTGCAATATACTTTCGATAAATCATTTAGTTCAATTAACGTTGTACTGTTTTTTAAAACTTTTGTCGGACCGATTCTGGTTTTAGGTATCTCTGCGCAGCGAGTCGGATTTAATCATTCGCAGAATCCGTTCCTCGCGATAGAAGGAACAAAGGAGGCATCCGAATTCGGCATCCGAACATATACTCGGCCATCTATAAAAGTCAGCGGCCGTCTCCCGCGCAAAACGGAGCCTCCTAGATTCTAATCAGGGGCTGCGTGTACCTATTAGGGACGTTCATTGTGCGTGGGTGTACCGTGAATACGACAGGGATAAGTCTCCCCTTCGGGGTAAGTTTCCCGTCGAAAAGCGGGGGATGACTGACTTTGTTCTCTCTTTCTCTTTCCACGAGAACGTCACTTGTCACGTACGATTATACTTGCGTTTCCTTTATTTCCGAGTACGCGGTTGATGCATGTTCTATGAAAAAATCTCATCAAAACAACGTTTTTTTTATCAAGAAATTGTTTTATAGTTTAACATATATAAAATGTCAATAATAATTAAGAAATTTTAATAATATTGAATATTTAAGTGTCTCTTTTTCCACTGAAATCGCGATTTAATAAAACAATGTTATCTGCTGTTATAAATCCAAAAGTTTCATTGAATTAAACGTGTCTATAAACAGACAGTAAAAATCTTTCTCTCTCTAAATATATATTATTTATTTAATGTTTTACATATAAATTATTTTTCTAATTATCTAGAGCCTTAACAAGATTTAATATTAACAAAATATATTTTTGTCAATCGAGTCCCAAATTATTTCTGTTCACACCTATGCTTCATGTAATTTTAACATTTTATATTCAAGATATTCCTTACTGATTATTATATTATGAAAACATTTTATAATTTTATCATACATATCAAACAAATTTATATTTTATATAACTAAATTTAGCGCATATTAAACACGCGTGAATTTTTATAAACTCGCAACCGACTCTATCCCTCTGAAAAACCTACGTACCCCTTCAGGTGCAACAACAAAACGCGTCAGACCGGCCGAAAGAGGGTTAACGGACATCAATCGAGGATCGGCCTCGTGCGTAAAAACACGGGTCCTCGTGTGGGCTTCCAGAAGTTATCGGGCTACTTCCGAGGCAGCGCTATCTGCTATCTTTCACGATCGCGCATCTGTCGTGCATTTTGGTGAATCACTCCGTTCCGCGCGCGTCCGAACGCTCTCTCTTGCTCCATATTATGGCTTCCACGGGTCCGCGGGTGTTCCGGGATATTGCGTTCCCGATATAGACCAGCCGACTGACTGACTGACTGGGCTGGCAGGGTCAGCTGCGGAAGCGGCTCGTGCCACCGGTGAAACCATAAGGCCCGCAATTATGGGGTTTGCGGTCGGCGATGATTTGTTTCATCGGCCTCCTCCTTCCCGGATAATTAACGGGAGGATGACTTTCAACCGCGGCGCCAAATCCTTCCACGTGATTTTTTTTCTTGCCGCCTACGCGAGAAGGTAAAGCGGGACCCGCGGATTACGTAAAAAAAAAAAAAATTTTTATTTTTATAAACCAATTCGATGGAATAATTCGGAAAAATATTTCAGATATATTTTTTTGGAAAAAAGATATTCTTTTATTTTTTTATATTAATTTCGTAATCAAACCACAACGTTTTAAATACTCGCTATGCAATTATTTGCCGTTTTATTAACGATATGCATATGTAAATGGCTTCCACTTATAACCAGAATGCGCGCATGGCGCGTATATATTATAAATGTACAAAATTATAACGAAACGTTATTATAATGCCATTTCCCACCCCAGGGAAATTAATTTAATCGATCGACTGTTATTGAAGCGCTTTTTTAAATAAACGTTTATTACGAATTTAATTGCACACCAACACATTTTACAAAAGAGAAAGAAAGGGAGAGAACACATCGTTTGCAAACATGTGCGTGTGTATACAAAATTTATATTCTATTTTACTCAAATATCATATCGTATAAATATAAATCGGAAAAGCTCCCCTTTCTCTCTTCTTCATCATGTTCACGGGCAAAAGGGACGCTTTGAAATTTTATTCCTGCTCGCCAGTTTGGATATTATTTAGCGCGTCGCGTTTTGTTGTGTTTACCAAAGCTCTCCCATTCTGCGAGAGAGAGAGAAAGAGAGTGAGAGCAAAAGAGATAACCTGGCCTCACTGCAATCGATATATGAAGCACCGCGGCTGCGACGTTCCCCGGAGGATCGCGATATGTATTTTCACAAAGTGCCTGCACGATCGAGCACACCCTCGCCCAGCGCGAGCTTCTGTTTGCACGCTGGTACCTTTCATTCTGCGGCTGCGTGTGTTTACCGTTTGATCTTATTATTTCATTCGTCTAAATTTAAACACTTCATTCGTCCCCCTGTATAATATCGCGGGTTTGTTTTCCGGAACCCGAGTAATTCGATTGCCGGGGGTCCATCGCGTTCTCCCAAAGTGTCCTTTGGTCCTTGGCGGATTTATAAGTAAACTCTTATATCGTGCCCCGAAACCATATAATATTTCCTTTCCTTGTCGAGGAATCAAAAAAATTTTAAATAACATTAAACGCAAGCTGCAACCATTTCTGCGAAATTATTTTTATTTATTTGTCAAAATTAGAATTCTATTTAAGAAGATAAAGAAAAACAATTTTCTAACGATATAATTAAAAAGTTTAATATGTAGAAAGGGAGTTCACAATTTTTCTTCCTATTAAGTTTCTGCAGTTTAGATACGAAATACTTAACGGATAATTATAGTGCAATACGAGTTAAAATTATATTACGAAAAATTGTAAGAAAATATACGAAAGAATTTTTTTTAAAGAAATTTTTGCAGAATGTCGCGAACCCTCGAAAGCGAGCCGGTGCGTTAACCGCATTACAGGCACTGGTATAAGCCAAACCAAACATTGACATGTTCAATCATAGCGATCTCTCATAGTCAGCTAGAGCGATGACGAAGGAGAAGGAGGAAGTGAAAGAACCAGAGAGGCATGAACACACAAACGCGTTGGATATACAGGATCAAGCAAACTGAAAGAGAAGGAGAGAGAGAGAGAGAAAGAGCCGCATCGTACACCATCTGGCCATTGACGGGGGGTTGGGTATCCAAGGGGTAGAAATTGAAATGAAAACAGGGCGCTACCCTAAAACCGTGCCGCGTCTTTGCTATGGTTGTCAATGAGGGCTATTAGGGGACGATATGTTTTTCTTCTTCACAGATTTCCTCTGTGATGCGTTGACTTCTGCCTAAACCCGGTGACGAGCGTGATGATTGCTCGTCCATAACGAGAGATTGGAGAAGAGTTTCTCCAATCGACGATTATTATTCATTATTTCGTTTTACTGTGTATAATTTATATAGACGCGATTAAAATGTCGGAAGTATTGAAATATATCCCATTGTTTCGCGATGTTGTCAACAAGTGAAACTTCAAAAATAATTCTTGAGCTTAATATTTGCTAAAGTAGTCTATTAATTAAATGTCTTAAACTAGGGCGTACAAAAGTATTGATTTTTTATTCGTATGAAACAAATAATTTATAATAAAAAAATGTCTATATATATCAAACAGATTGTTCGATTAAAAATATATTTTCCTTGTTATCTTGATTGTAAATTATACACATTTTATTAAATGTCATCATGATCTGACAGTTTTCTTAACTTAAATTTATGACGATTGCTATAGAGTCATAAATGATATATATTCGTTTAAGGGTCTAATTGAAGTATGCGGGCAATGTTCGAATTTGGAATATCTGCGGGTTATTATCATCATAAGTCACTCGTGCAACAATATCTTGCTTGCGAGCTACATAATAAATTATCTGATATAAAATATCACGAAATTAATATTTATTGTATATGTATGTAAATTAGCAAAATGATATCATATGTTAATATTGAAAAAAATATCATATTTAATATATTATATCGTGTATAAATATCAGTGTATAATTATCCAAAAACACATCTTTTAACTTCCCGTTATATTCGCATAATATTCAAGTCAAAATATCATAAATGAAAAATTGCATTTATATTCGCTGTCGACTAAGGCGAGAGAAAAAAACGCGAATAATACACGTTACATATGTGGTAACACAATGTTCTGAATAGTGCTCGAGCTGCCTCGACGAGCACTTGGCATAAGAGCATTGAGAAGGTCACGTGTCGACTCGTGCACACCGGATGTCATGGTTTTGTCGTATTTAGCGCCTCCTCTACGGTCTATTCACTTCGTGGTAAAAGCATGGGCGGTTCCTTTTCCGCCTAAATAATCAACAACGAGAGGTGCAGAAGCCGCGTACCATGAGAAACGAACGCGCGTGATAACGTTCAGATAACGATCGTCATGCTATAAGATTCATTTTGTTAATTTATATTGCAGAATAATTATAATTATAGTCTCCGTAAAACCGCTCATTTTATTCCGAGAATGTCAACAAAAAAATTTAACTGAGAAATTAAATTGAAGTTATTTTCTCTTATAACTACGATATAGTAAGTTTTTATTGTGATAATTGATTGCAATATTTTATACGTGTCTGTCAAAGAGGAAAGATAAATAAAAAAAAATTCCAAGCACTTGAAGAAAGTGTTTAGATTTCTGAATAATAATTTCTGATAATTTATAAAGAGAGAAAAAAATGGCGCATCACGAAGGTGCACCTTCGCGCGTCGATGCAACTATTACTGGTTTATTTCACTTAGCGGACATTCACGGACGATTACGTGACGGGAGCATGGGAACTGGGCTACGGAATCGGCCGATTCGACATCACCATAAATCCACGCGTGATTTGCAATGCGTGCCATGGACGTTCGTGCGTATAGGAGTGCCGGTCGGCATCAAGTATTGTTCTCCGAGAGGGACCATTTCGTCTACAATAGCCGTACATAGTTGACAAAACCGCGAGGCAATGGCCGTGATCGATTGCGATTTTACTACGATATATATATACATATATCGTTTACGGGCGAATACTGTGCCGATTATTATCTAAACACGTCGTTCCCACGGACTTGTTACGAGTGACTTTTATTTTCAAACAAGCGCCGGACAAAAGAAAATGAGAGGAAAAAAAATTACTCAAGTCAGTGCAAAAAAATTCACAATATTTATACAGAAATAATATTTTGCGAATATGTGATTTATTCCTTCGTAAAGTCGGCTTTTCGGTGCTACCTTAAATTATTATTCTAGCACACCTTCGTGCGTTATTTGTATAGGTTCTATTTTTTTCTCACCTACTTTCTCCCTGCCTTTCTAATTCTTATTAATGCATTTGATAAGTTCGCGTATCAATGATAATATAGTGTGTTTCCCTAATGATTTTTTGGTTCTTCATATAATGGTATCGTCGACATCATCTACTTACGCATCGCGGAGAGCTATATAGGGTATCGTCGAAAAAAGTCAGGGGTTATGGGGGATGGAAGCGCAAAGATAGATAGATAGGTAGATAGCTATAGATACAGAAAGAGAAACGATGCGAGCATACAATTATCCTAATGAAACCGTGAACACCAATACGTATTATCGACTCGACGTACAATATAAACACTTTCATACCGTCTCTTTGTGTAACTTGTTAAACTATAGGATAACTTGGCGCAACAACTACAAGACGCACAACTCTATGTACGTAAATCCTCAACTTGTGCGCGTCTCGTCGAATCTTTCGTCACTTTTGCTTTAAATATAGTATTCTTTTTTAATTCATATTTAATTCAGATAAAAGAAGCACAAATAAAAAGAGTAATTAAATATATAAAATACTAATTAATAAGTAAAATTAATTAATTATACATATGAAGAGAGTATAAAGAGAGTAATTAAAGATATATACAATTTTTTCCGAAATTTCTTCCCTTGAAAAAAAAAGTCCAAAGGGTCGTTGAAGCAAGCTGTAAAGTTCGCCGCGAAGCCATCTAATCGATTCTTTCCAATTAACGGGCAGCCCACGAAAATCGGCAACAAACCCAGCGGGAAGGCGATCCTCGTACATCGGCGCACACGAGACGTCGGAATGAACAATCCACTCGTCAGTACGGCCACGTGACTGGCCACGTGTCAGGAACGTGCCGGGACAACTGGTGCCCCGCTCGCTCGCTTTCTCTCTCACTTACGCCATGTGCTCCGATGAATATGTACCACCCTGTATGACGAGGGCGGGGGAGGGATTGACACACGCGCGTGCTTCTCCGCGGGATGAAGGATTATTTCGTGGCTGTTACTCTTTTCTATACTTTTGTACATTCAATAAACCAGACGACGTGTCTCTTTTTATAGAAACATTTTTTTTTATAAAAATGCATGTGCTATCGGATATTAATTTTATGAACTATATATATGAGCTGTCAAAATAAAACTTAAATCTTATTTACATCTATATTTTTATGCATCATATCTTGAATAAAAAAATAGACACCCGCATTCGGGACAAGTATACGCTATAAGTTTGAAGTGGACGACGGTATCGATGTCGATGGACAATAAAACTCTCGAGATGTAACTTATAATAGACAATAGTGTCCTAGACGACCAACTGTCACAATGGAGGTCGAGAAGTTGAACGTGTTCTGGATAACATATGGGACAGAGTCGAGTGCTTCGTAGTGTTTTGTGACCCTTTTCGCAACAGACTTCTACTTCAAGGATTGATACCATCTCATTCGAGCTTTCTCGTTTACAAATTGACTCTTAGACTTCCCTGTGTGTGCGCGCAGTTTATCTTTCGCTTGGTTTTCGTAGTGTCCAATTTTATCCCTTTCGCATTAAAGGATCGTCTTTGATATTTAGATAAAAGCTATAGTATATAACTTCGGTATAATGTGTATTCAAGTTTTGATGCTTTAGAGACCCTACAGATCCTGCCTTTACACTTATCTCTTCCAATGAAAACAGTACAATCGGTATAAGAGCGAGCTCTTTTTATAGTGTCAATCAAAATTAAACTCTCAAATCAAATAGACCAAAATTATAATGTGGTCTAGACTTGAAAAATAAAAAAAACTCACCGTAAAAAGCAACATAAAGAAGTAAAATAAAAAAAAAGCACTCACATTCTTCCTTGATAGTAAAACGGCTTGGTGTTTTGATCCTCCGTTCTAAAACAAAAGAGAACAAAATGTAAATAAGATTGAAAAATTTTGACTACTCAAACCAAAAGTATTCTCCCCCCCCCCTCCCTTAAAACTTCAATTGAAAATATATACTAATAAATTTAAAAAAAAAAATAAAATGCAATCTTTTAAAACGCAAGCGCTTGTAAGAAAATAAAAATAAGTGGCATCGAGATAATCAAAAAATATATTGCCCACTCATTTTAATTTACAATATCGAAATGATAAAAACAATAAAGTTTTTACGAGAGTAATTCACTCAAACTTCACAGTAAGCTCCTGCAAACGTATTGGATCTAAAATGTAATTATTTTATATACGTTATACATATCATCAACTTCGGCAAGCTCGCACACATTAGAAGAATTATAAAAGAAATATTGTATAAAAATCAGAGGTCGTTTTAAGGTTTGCAAGACATTTTATTTGCGAGAGATTTGCACGTCGACGCACAACGCTATGTGTAAATATATGTATCTCGGTTTTGTAGGCGCCATAACTTCTTTATGGAACATTGTGTCGCTAATATATTTCAACCTGCCGGCACTTTCTCTCGCACCGCGGCTATAAATAATTTAACTCGCCACTATTACGAGCGAGTTCTAAGATATTTCGCACGGTATGTGTTACACTTGCTCGCGATATCGCGATTTGTCGCTTTTTTCTCTCCGGATGCGAATTAGATTATTCGCGCGAGCGCGATAATTCTTATCGTATTAGTTTGTAATATCCAGGTGAAAATATATATATAAAACAATTATATATCTTGCTAATGTGATTCTCACGCGAAATAATCATATAACATTTTATACGGTAATAATTATACATTTTTGCACTTTTCCACATATGTACAATTTACGCTGATTTCGATTAATTATAAATGAGAGTTATAAATATTCGAGAGCGTGTGGAGTGAGAATTATTTGAGAAACAGGATAAAATAACAAAATTGCGAAATTATATATTCTATTGAAATATTAATCATGAAACTTTCCTTTGTTACGAATATTTTACCTAATAAATGCTAATAAACATTTTAATTTCACTATTCAAATAGAAATAAAAAAACAATATAATTTAAGTTATTTAACTTTGATATTTACATATCTACTTTTCTGTTTTATCCTTTTAAAATATAAATATATATTTAAAAATATTATCGAATTAAAAATCTGAAACTTTTTATTTGTTGGCCGATTTAAAATCGACTGATAAAATAATTTCCGAAAAATATTGATAAGCTTTGTTTCACTTTATCAACCGGGGATCGTAGCATAGAATAAAAATAGAACTCGCAAAAATATTTACGTACGCAATTTCACTTTTTAAACTATGTTTTGTTCTGCGTACAATTTTTTTTAAATTGACAACAGCTGTTAATATCTCGCTATTAGATAATCATCAAATTAAAACAGCAGTCAATAAGAGACAATTTTTTTCCCTTTTTTTACAAATCTCAAAATGCTATGAAAGTTGTAAAATGCAAAATATAAAACAAATAAAATTAATGAGTTTTTTGCGCATAATAGAACAAGAGTTTTCGAACATTCTCGGAGGGATAATTTACAAGAAGAAGTAAGGAAATCTTTTTTCTTAGAAAGTTTCCACTTTTTCTGACTATATACCAGAAAAAAGGTTAAAACTTTTAATTTCGTAGTTTTATAACGACGATGGATGAAATCAAGATTGATTTAGAATGTTTTTCTTCAACTTGACATAACGTATTATTTTTATCAAAGTATTATACGGTAACTTTAAATTAAATTGTATCGATCAAATCTTACCTGTGCACGAATTAATTGAACCAACAGCCATACTGATGATTTCGATACTTTTCGGAAGCTCGTACAAAAAATACATAATAAGAAATGTTTGATAGCATGCATTATAAAGTTCACAGACAATTGATAAGATACAAAATTACTTGACAAATTATATAAAAGTACTAATCTACGCAAATAAAATTTAAATATAATTTAGAATATATTCGGGCACTCTAAGACAATAATTTTTATAATTTATTTGTGCTATAGATTATTTTACCCGCGAAAAAATTATTTATGACAATCCAAGTCAAGTGTAAATCTATTTTTGCCTCACATGTCTTCAGTATATTTCCATAATTTCGTTTTTACGAATTCGTCCTGTTGGCGACATAATCGTAAGGTTACATACATTACATTAACGCAGCCTAAACACCATTTAGTTCCCATCGTGAACCACTTAATCTCCGATCGCGTAAACTCCCAGTGGCAACAACGGAAGGGAAACCAATAGTGCATTGTGAAGAAAGAGAGAGAAAATATGTGATTATGCTCTCGGCAAACAGAGGAACTTCGTCCTGCAAGAGTCACGTGGCGCCGTTGAAGTGAGCACCACCTTTCTCTCTTTCTCTTTGTGTATGTAACGCTCCATGGAAAAACCTACCCTAGGCGATAGGCGATCGGCAAGCACGCCTCCAAGGAAAACAACCCCGAGGCTCGAGTCCGCGTTCCCACGTATATACGCTAACTCAATCCCGGAGTTTGCCGTGTAACAGTTCAGATTACACGCCGCTTACATCCAAAATGCTGTATCTGAATCGCTAAACTCGAAAGGGTGAACATTTTTCCGACAATTCCATTTTTTACGTAATAAAGCGTGTGCAATAATTTATGCAAGAAAAAGTGCATAAGCTTTCTATTTTTTTGCAAAGAAATATATGTATGACTTGAAACTTTTTTATTTTATCTTACTCATGTGTTTAGGGATGGTTACAAGATAATAAATAGCTGGTTTTTTTCGAATATTCTATTGTGTAAGATAAACCAAGTGTTAAATAGAGAATTTAAAAAATTACATTTTAATGAACAGATTTGCAACACATCTCTGATATTATGAAATGTGATAATATAAAAGATAGTTCTATATTCAATTTGAAATAAAAATTATTTTAACAGTATCTAATATCTATAGCCTCGTAAAAATAAATATATTATATTAAAAAAAACTCTTGCAAAATTTTTGCAAGAGAAATCAACTCAATATAAATAAGCCTCACAATTATTACGAGTATAAAACGTTCCGCAAAATCATTGATAATAATCATTTGACAGGTTAATATCGAGTTATCGCAATATCGGCTACTCATCGATAGAAAGTAGGTAGACTTTGTGTAAAGATATGTTTCGAAAAAAGTTTAATCTTATCAAGAATTGTTCATTTCTCTCTGTCCGTTCACAATCAGTGTGACATACATACTTTAATAATTTTTATCTTGACATAACTACTTCATTGACATAACAGATTAAGATGTTCTAATTCAAACTGCGTTTTTCTAATAGATATTTCTTTTGATACAATAAACGTCTATAAATATATTGATTAAATTTGATATGATTTGAATCGATCTAAATAAAATAAAAATAATGGATGAAAAAAATTAAATAGAGATATGTTTAATTATTCTCTTTCTCACAAGAATTAGAATTTTCCCAAAATATCTCTCTTCCCTTCTTTTTCAAAAAATAAAATAAAAATTACTTTTTTTCCGTCCTATGTAAAAAATTACGTAAAAAGGTATAATGTCATATTACGATACGGCACAATGATCCCACGACTATCTTTAAATGTTTTCTTTCGCCGTTCGAAAAAAAGGTAGCAATCAATCAAACCTCGATTAGCCGGTACTCGAAACCGGAAATGAGTTGACTTCGGGCTAGTCACGCGCGATAAAAAAAATCGTAATGCCGTAATACTCTCCCCAGGGTGAGATGCGGTAATTCGATGCGAGTGGCGTGAAACACGCGCGTGTCTTTAGTACTCAGAAATTGTTTTTCAGCGTGAAGAAACATTATGCGCTGTCGACCTTTCCTTTGTTCAAATTGCCGGTTACGTATCGATCGGACAAGTGATATCTTCGCGTGTAAATTTAAAAGAATTGGAAGGAAAAATAATAATAAATGCAAATATCCTATATATCGTGTGTAATCAATTAAATAAGTAAATTCAATGATAAATTTAATGTGAATATAAAAAAGAATACGCAAGTGCCTTTCATCATCATCCTTATTCTCCTTAATCCCCTTCATTCTGCGGGTGCGATCGAATTATGACTTATAGAGACACGGGTTGGCAATAAAGAAACGATAACCGATAGTTAACGACGTTACTAGGCCGATCTATCACGGCGAGTGGTCACTCGAGGGGCGAAGGAAACGAAAGAAAAATATAGCAGCCTAATGCCTGCGCCCGATCTGGCGGTTTCACGCCAGGAATCATAAAAAAAAGGATAGCAAAGCCGCTGTTACCGCAGAAACTTTCAACTTGGAGAGCAATTTTCTCCCCTTCCACTTAGAACTTTTTTTACGAGAAACGTAGGTAGGAAAAAGATATCGCCGCGATTATAGCACGTGAAAAGAAAGAGTTACCGCGATATTTTCTATTTATTCATATACATATATTCTGAATGTCAAAATCGATATATCATTTGATTCGACTGTATTTTGCTAATTATGTATCGAGTAATTTTTTACAATCGAAGAGATATTGTTCGATCAAATTGATTAATTTCTCAATGTTAATGCGAGGTTTACTAACCCGCCTTCACTAAAATAATTTTTAATTTTTAATTATGTGCGATCGCAATAATCGCATGATTTTATTCATCCGTGACAAGAGTAATTTGTGCAAATATTTAAATTTGAATAAGTGAACACGTGACACGGTTTCTCGTCTCCACACAGAGAGAATTTTCTCCTAGAATTTACCCTGAAAATCATGATAATCATGGGACAATATGATAATGAAAGAATTTTATAAAATTTTTTCTGATTGATATTTACCATAATAAAATATATTAATATTTTTTATTGTGTAAATATTAATCAGAGAAACTCTTATAAAATTTATCCAATATCATATTGTCTCACGATTATCATGATTTTTGGAGTAAATTCTAAGAGAAAATTCTTTCCGGTTAACCAGAAAAAAAAGGGTGGAAACCGCGCTTCGCAAACACCGTAAAGTGACACGAGAAATTTAAGCCTCGGGGGAAGGAGCTTCTCCCGCAGCCCCGTAATACGATCAACTCGTCCAATCATCGGCTTTGGCGACCGCGAAGTGCTCGGAGAAACGTTCCTTGCGCACAAGCACACATACAAATATACATATACGTAGAAAACGCATACACTTGCTGGAATGCGTCGCGCGAGTGCGTTTTTATAGTATACGCGCTATTATACAATATAAGTAAAGGAACCTTAAGGCTCCCGGGGTGTCCTTTTAGAGTGCCAAAGCCGATCCGTTGTCGGCAACAAAGGTACCGACCTTCATCCTCATTTTCCCTCCAACCCCTGTGCGCGCACGTGAATACCACGCGCTACCCCGTAAACCGTCTGCCATTTTCTTTTCATCCCCGTTCCCGACCATTCGCTACGAGCCGCCGTTTCCTATGGTTACCATTTCGCTCCGGGGGTTGGTTGACGTCGTCATTGGAGCTTCTCGCCCCTTGTCAACGTACGATTCTTCTCTTTTCTGACAGTCTCTCTTTTTGCAAAAAAAAGAGATAAGAGAGAAAAAAAGACTTTATTTTGCAATTTTCTTCTTCGTTCCCTCACGCGTACCAGATAATATTATGCAATTTTATAAAATGATGAAATTATCCCTCAAGTTTTTAAGAGATAGATAACTGGGCAAATTCCGTGTGTGTGTGAGATATTGAAATAAGAAAATCTCTATTATTCCTGCCACGGTTCCGCCCAGTTCTGTTCTTTCTATATAACTAAAAAACTTATCTTATTACATAAAGTGACTTAACTAGATAAAAGTCTTACTTAATACGTTCATTTTTATATATAACAAAAACCTTAATAAATTAGATTAATAAATAAAATTTATACATATATAAATATCAATTTTAATACAATGTCAAAGCATAGATATAAATTTCAATATTATTAAAAAAAAAAAATAATTAATGAAATCGAGCCTGGCCTCGATAACGTTCGTTTCAATTTGCAAGAGCGTAGCGAGCTGCGAGAACCGAAGGGCCAGAGGGATCCTCTCCTTGCGAAGCCCTCGGCGAAAAGGTTTAACGCGGCTTACGCGACTCGCGCGCGAGCTTTAGTTCTAGGTTGGTTTAGTTGTAGGATTTAAGCGCGCGTCGTGCTCGAAGCAATACCGTATATATCGATTGCGGGACGGCCGAGCCTCCGAACACATTACATGATTAAACCGCCCCAATGGCATAGCAACCGGCCTTGCAGCACTTACCTTATTAAAATATCCGCCACCCTCTCGCCGCGCCCTTTTAACAAAAGCCGAGCCGCGAACTATTACGCTCTCTTTATTACCCAGAAACGCTTAGCCGGCCAGAAGTTGATCGGTTCTTCGGATCGACTTGCCCGCGTATTTCTTCCGCGATGAATATATTAATCCTCGCATGTGTTCGCGATTATGCTAATAATAATAATAATAATAATCGAGCTGGATGAATTTAAAGGTGACATTATACACGCGATCTTCCTATGAGATAAGTCAATCAGTTTCTATCGAACTCAACATCGGTTCTACACTTAAAGTGGAAAATTAGTACAGCATTTGGGAGAGAATTTCAATTTTTAGACTAAAAGTATACCTATGCTTTGCATATATTTTGGACAGATTCTCAATTCGATTTAGTCGAACAATAAATAATTCTATAATAAATTAATTTTAATAATACAAGTTCAATTCTAATAATAATTTCTACTTGACATAAACAAATATTTGAAAATAATTTTAAAAAATTATTATTTATATATAACCGCGAAAAAAATTGTCACGGTATCGAAAAGAGTTCTGTGTTAAGCATGACTCTAATTAATAATCAAAAGAGCCTCAATACAATCTCATTTATGAATCCATAGCAAGCGGAAAATATTGTCGAACTTTTGTAAATTATTTGGATCTTAAAAAGGTTACGAGGTCATGAATCTCTGTTTACGGAATAGTAAACTTAATTTTCGCTAAACTCACGCGATCCTTCGTGAATATTCATTCGGAAAATCGGTCGTCGACTCCGCGTTGCATAACCACGAGATCGTCCTCCGGCCGCGGACGTTCATAATTTAGGAAGCCTTCGACCTTGCTCCACTCACCGAGATCGACTGGATGAATAACTCAGAGGACAATCCGGAGTGCGCGTAACGAAGAAGAAGGATGAAAATGGTGGCCAAAAATATAATTAAGATGAAACGAGGGAGAATCGAATGACTATATATCTAAAGTCTGAAATCAGTCAGTTTATCGTTGATATCCTAATACTTGTATTGTGTGCTTATGTTTGAGAATAAAAGTATCCAGGTTTTTAATTGTTTTGCATTATACCTATAAAAATATTATACATATTGTTTATTGCATTTCTCTTTCTGTTCAATAAATTGAATTAATTTGCAAACGTTTTCAATAAAATCGTATGTGTAATTATAATTAATTAAAAATTTCAGAAATGTATTTAAAAAATTGTTCTTTATCTGATAATTAAGCTTTGCTAAATTATTATGTAAGATATATAGCACGCCATAATATAGATACTTGTGATACAAACATATATTTTGCATCAAGAAGCAATGTTTACATAAGATAACAAGAGTTGAAAAATATTCTTGACATTGTAAAAAAAATTAATTTTTATAGATAAATTCCTAATCAAATGATGATAAAATTTCTGTCAGAAATATTTTAAGTTTAAACGTATTAAGCGATTTCATGCGACTCATAAGTAAAAAAGATTAATAAATATTTATATAAACATGATTACATTGTAATCTTGCAAAGAAGCAACATATGACAACTAAATCGATTAATCGATACTTTCTTTCTCTCCTTTTCTTAGCTATAATTATATTTTAATGTAAGTCAAAAATAGCTTGCTTTATCTTTTTATACACGTTTCGAAGTTAATTAAACCGCAGACAAATTGTACTCCAATATTGTAGACAACGATTCCGTGATTTAAATAAAACATTAACATCTGATAATATTAACTCTAATAAGACAGGAATAAGATCTACCGAGAGAGAATAGAATCTTAAACGCACGTGTACTGAACGAATATATATTTTATAAATTTATATATTATGATTTGCATGTCTTTCTTGAACGTTAAAATTATTTAATTCGCTATTTTTATCACGATATAATTAAATATATCTTACATATATGTTACGTAAGAGTTAATCGTATCTTTATACATTTAGCATAATGGATCTTTCAATATTATAATAATGATACTAATAGCATATAATAATAATATAATAATATAGATAAAAATACATATATATAAAATATATATTTTTATATATTAATATATAATAAGTATTTACAAAATTATTGTGTTAAAATATACCGTTTGGTTCCAGAAATTACAACGTCATAAAATCAATAGAAAAAAAATAAGGCAATGACACGGATGTGTGGTGATAGTGGCTCCTTAGATGGGGATATTAATCTTATCGATCGTTAATAGAGAGGCATTATCAAGAAGTGGGCACTGTTTCGAGTGAAAATTTTAAGTCAAGCTGATATTACGAGATATAACGTTATTGAGAGCAAAAATTATATCAAACGAGGAAGGAAGAGAGAGAGAGAGAGAGAGAGAAACACGGTAACATATGAAATCGAAGGGACTGAAATGCGATCGCAAGTTTCGACAATTGGCGCAAATGTCAACCGTTTCGTTACTAATTTCGCCGTTAATCATGGCGTTTTCACGGTGTAAATTGTTTCCGATACAATTTGCCGTAGCAATTGCCTGCACTCGCATCTCGGGAATAAATGCCGCAAATGCGTTTCCAAGCCAGTGAACATGACGAAAAACCGAGCGATAATAATTAAATGGAGTCCGATATATTTGTATTGGTAATGCATTTGATATTTACGTTTCATGTTCAATATGAATTGTAAAAAGAGAATAATGTTTACTTTTGCAAAAGTGCTTTTCAGATATGTTCAATTGTACGTATCGTAAAGATAAGTGTTTATCTGTTAATAAAATATCAAGTAACAATAATATGTGCATTAAAATAATTACTAGAATTATTTTAATATGTATTTATTTTTTTTATCAATTAATATGTAAAAAACTTAAAAGTGCTACGTTTATTTCCATGTGGATTTTAGTTTTACATATATTATGATACAAAATTTCCCTAAAACTGGTGCTTATTTCAACTAAAGGGGAAAATGTCTGAATTATGTTCCCTACAAGTGTCAACACGTTGAATAATTGCCTCGATATAATAACTTTACAACGTAATTTCTAAAAAAAATAAAAGAATATTGCGCATAACATGCATCTGCAACGATACATCATTCTGCCGGCTGATAAATAATTTCTTTAATGTATATCACTTTTCAGAAAATAGATGTGCTTTTGTATCAAAAAAGCAGAAATTTTTAAGGAAATGAGAACGTATTTTCTACGACATAATTTTCCATCTCTCTCTCTATATATATATACATGCCAACATTGCATAAGTTACATTAGTATAATCTTGATTCTCTCTGCCTGAAAATAATCTCTGATAATGCCTGATTCGCAGGTATATCATTCTATCAGTTTACTGATACGTCATTTCATGATTAACGAGTTATATAAAACTCTAAACGTTTAATAATTACATTTTATAAGTAAGCTTTCTTTTTATCGCTTTTCCCTGTATGTCTCTTTTTTCAAAAAATCCTTGTAGCATATACTTCAACAAAATAGTTAGATATAAATCACAAACTAACTAAAATTTTGTTGTTCAAGCAATCTAAATAAATCTCTTCTTTAGCTGCAAAATATTTTTTTCATCAAATAAAAATAGAGAGAAAGAGAGCATATATAAAAATTTAGATTATTAAATAAGTCAATTAATAGATTTATACAAAAAAAAATATTCTTATTTAATTATAAATTATTGATAATCGGATTAATTGCTTTTTCTTTCTGAAAAGATTTTTTCTGCTAAATAAATCTTTCCCATCGATGCGTTGCTTTTTTTGCACGTCCCTTCCACATATTTATTACACAGAGGACATTAATCTCGTGTAGAAATCCATGTAAAGCAGAGATTTGCAAATGATCAAAATTCGCCGGACGCAACTTGAATGACGAAGAGGAGGAAGAAATCTTCCCTCGACGCAGCAGAAGAGAATGTTCTACTCGCATGCCGTGATTGATCTGTCATTCACTCACCTTCCAGATTCTTGTTCCTCGCGAGGAGCGCCAGCAGCACGTCCTGGTTGGGCGCCGCGTCGGCGAGATCCTCGTCCGGGTGCGTCGAGCCGGGCGGAAGCGTCCCGGGTCCGAGCGGCGGCATCGCGCCCGGCGGTGGCCGCGGCATCATCACTGGGGGACCCGTAGCGGCCCCCAGCGGCAGGGCCAGGCCGCCGCCGGACGTGTGATGCAGGGAGTTGTGGGCCGCGATCGGGCCGCTCGTCGCGGCGACCGGCGGCTGCTGGACCGCCGCCGACATCGAGAGGTCGACGCCGCCGAGCAGCACCGGACGACAGCCGCCGCCGGAAGCACCGCTGCCGCTCACGGCCGGGAGGATCCCGCCGCCTCCCGGCAGCGGTGCGTACGGCAGATACAGCTCCAGTCTAAGGACGGGCGAGTGCGACCGTGTCTAAAGTAATCTCTCCTCTTCGTCCTCTTCTCGCGGATGGTCTTCGGGAGACCGCGATTTCTCGAGCTTTGACGTACGATCAGCTGTGAACTTTGACAGTTCGCTGGACGTCGAGGATGATCCAGAGATGATTCATGCGGGATGCATGATCGGGTTTTTGTTGGGCTTCCAGTTTAAGAAAATTTATATGAATAAAGACAAATGCGACCGTGTCTAAGTAATGTTTCCTCCTCTCGCGATTTTTCGTACTTTGACGTACGATCAGCTGTAAACTTTGACAGTTCGCTGGGCGTCGGGAATAATCCAGAGACGATTCATGCGGGATGCATGATCGGTTTTTTGCTTCCAGTTTAAGAAAATTTATGAATAGGGTTTTTCTTAAATTGCCAGATTTGACTGAAATGTAAGACGGAGAGAGATCTCTTGTTATTGTTGCAGAATGATTTCTTGAAGAGAGCTTCCACGCATTGAGAGTACAGTATCGTGCAGCAAGGCACTTTCTCTTTCTTCGCCAAGAGTGAAATATTATAATTAAGTTTCCATATTATCCTCTTCGAGTTGAAGGAAACAAGAAGCCACACGTCTCTTGGAAAGATTCCCTGTTTGTATCTTCCAGCGTGATTCAAACTTGCGCGATGTACTGATTTCAAACTGCCTCCTAAAGTTACCGAGCTCACTTGATGTATAAGATACTAAGAGTGAGATGGGATTGCCCAGACAAGCAGCAGCGTTTATTTAATAGAAAACTTGACCGTCCGGCATTAAACAAGATTCTTGTTAAAAAGTATTATTTTTTTTTACGCTGTCAGAGTTTCGCAAAAGTTGAAGATTTAGCGTCGCGAGAGAAATTAAAGATGCTCGCTCTGATTCATTTCTACATTATTTATCACTCGTTCGCCATCATTGATAACAACACATGTATTGAAAAAACTGAATATATAGCTTTCATGATGTTTCCGTGCGCGAAAAACAATTTCTCTAAAATTATTTTATCTCTATTCTAAGTCTCCCTCGAACGAACAAATTATACACAAATAACTATGTAATTTTCTTTTTCTTACGTAAGATGCGTACTCGCTTTATCCCTCTTGAGATGCGATCAGTCTCTTAATGAAATTCGTGCGATTGTTTCGTAGACGAAAAAGCTCGTCAAAATCCTCTCGTAGCAGAAACCCGTTTACGAGCTCATCGCAGACTTGAATGAGCCGTTTGTAAATAGTTCTATCAATGTCAACCGCACAAGCCGCTTATTGTCAATGAAACGGTTCACGCTCGACCAGCGTGCGCGATTTTCCGCGAAGTTCTTTCCGTGAAAACCTCAATGCATTCTCAGCGAGAGAGAAAGAGCCAGACACGTCAAACATTAATTTTCGTCTGATCGGAGTCCCAATTTCGGCAGTCACAACATTCTCTCCCTCCGAATAAATTATCCGCCGAAGTCGACGATCTCCATTTTCCGTAATTGCATTTCAGATCGTGTATGCTTGCTGTCGTCGATGACAGGAACGATCACATGTTGCAACAAACACCGGATGAATCGATAATCGAATATCTCTGTTGTTTCGAATTGTATTTAGAAATTAAATAAAAAATTTGATTAATTAGGATTAATTACAATTGTTTTTTTTTTTATACTGTTTAACAGAGAGAGAGATATATCAGCTCTTTGTGTTATTAAATCTCAATATACCTCTCTTCCTTCTCCTACAAAATTGCCTAATTTTCACTGTATATATTCTCGCGTCAACAGTCTTTCCTAATTCCCAATCATTCCTCAATCACTGGCTTATTCCGTCAAAATCGAAAAGCTCCTTCCACTTTTTTCGGAGAGAGATTCCTATCCCTTCTTGCGATTATCCGCACCAAAACTATCCTCGATTGATATTCTACGGAGGGGCGAAAATTTCCTTCCGATCGTAGAATATCGATAACACTCCCGAGACGTTTTTCCGAGGCTCTCCCGAGCGGGAGTTCCGATCCTCCTCTCCCTGGGATCGATATCCTTGCCTTGCGAGCGCGTTGGGTTTTTACGCGCGTGTCGATGTAAATCTCGCGTGTTCCGACGCGAATCGTCGCCGGAGAAAAACGCGACGGATCGCGACCGATCTAGCCGGTCTCGGCCGATCTCCCGGTTCGGCGATTCCGAATCGAATATGCGGTCAAAACCTCCGCCGGACGCCGATAAGAAACGCCGAATTCCACCGGGCCCCTGATCGCGATCTTCGACCTGCCACGTTGTCCCGCCCGTTTTTTCCTTCTCATCGGTGAAGCGGATCTCTGGAGGATTCCCCTTCTCTCTTTCTGTCCGAGTCGTCTACGAGCGCGTTCGATGACACTCGTCGATGACTGTCGCTGATCCTCCTCGCTTGTCTCGAGGTCTTCGCATCTTTGCCCCCTGACTGCTGAAGATGCAGGGATCTCTCGCGATTTTAAGTCGTAATAAGTGTTGGGAAGGAATGTTTTCGGTTCACATCTCGCTCTTGATTATCACTCACTGATGCAATAATATTCCGCGGATGCTGGACGCACGAGAATATTATATTTTCGAAGCTCTCTCGTGAAATATTCTTCGAATATATTAATCTCTCGACGATAAACGCGCGCGCGACGATTCCTGGTTCCCGAATATGAATTTCCCGACCGCTTTGGAGAGAAGAATCGGGATCGATCCCCGAGGAACCCTCTTTTGTATCCTGGGGAGAAGACCTCGTCGGCACCTCGAGACGCGATCGTGGGATGGTGTGTGCTATTTGATTAGCAGGTGCCACGATACTATGGAGCCGGCATAGCCAGGAACCAGAGGGCTCGAAGGACGCCACCGGAAGGTGGTGGAGGTGGTCGCTCGCGCACCGGACGTCGTGTCGTCCAAAATCGCGTACGCAGCTATCGAAGAAGAGAGAGAGGTTTTGCCACCCTACCCTATACCGTCCTCGGCCACCACCTCGAAGAGGGAGAGAGAGAATATCATCGGTGGGGGAGTCTCGGCGTACGCCTGCGCCCCAGGTTCTCCTTTCGTTCGCGAAGTGCGTGCGTGGGGAACGTGTGCATATATATTCGAGATATATATGTACGTGTACGAGGATCCCGCTTCGAAGATTTCGAGATGATTTATATACGATTCGAGGATGGCGAGCTTTTTCCCCGATCGAGCGCGAAAAGAGTGGACTTTGGCCTGTTAACGTGCAGTGGAGGAAAAAAAAACGCAGAAGATCGCGCGATTAAAGCCGACCTGTACATGCACGATTGAAAATACGATCGTGGAAATTAACACGCGAGACGCACGCGAGAGTCTCTCGTTGAAGTACAAGAATGTGCGAAAAGGATCTTTGAATATTTTTGTCACTTTCTTTATCAGTGCGTAAAGCAAAATTGTCGAGATATTTGATATACTTTTTTGCGTAATATATTTTTAACAATATTTTGTAGTTGAAGTTTGTGTGAGACATAAATCATTTTATTTTTTATGAAAAATATTAGCTTTTTAAATTAGCTGTAAGTTATAGTATATGTATGAATAAATAAAATCATAAATTTAAAAAAGCTTGAAGTACTTGAAGATCTCCCTTTACATAAAACAATTATATATATAATATTTTGTTAAAATTTTAAAATATTAATTCATATCGACTTCATTTACAATTATTACTGAAAATAATTTCAATGTTAACACGTCTCACGTATATTTTTCTCTACAGAAATAATTCAATATAATATGTTAAATTATAAATATCAATCTTAAAATCGTATTGAACTAAAAAATTAATACTTATTTATTCGCTCTTAAAAAGAACCGAAAAGTGGGTAATGTTGCTTTTAAACTTCTCTGTTCCTGTATTTTATTTTTGCTGCGAATGTATTTTACTTCCGCATACGGATTTTGCGATATAAACCAGACGATAAGGGAAAAGATCGACAACGTACATATGAGCACGACGTTTATAGGGAGGATCATCAATATCAACCTTTTACAAGTTTTCTATATGAAAATTGCTGTAGACTTAAAGGAAGAAGGGAAGAGGTGTGTGGTAATAACTCCACAGGTTATGACACTTTACTTTATAAAGATGAGAATTTAGTGGTTTTCCTCAATAGCTTTATAGAAATTCAACACATCAATGCATATACATGCATCAATATATAAAAATATATGGATATAAATAATAATTATTAATTGATATTATGAAAATACTGCGTGTATATATATATATATTAGCAACTTTTAAATTTATATAAACAACAGTAAATTTAAGTAGAGGTACCGCGCACAATTTTATGAGAAAAGTAATTAAACTTTCAACTTTATGCTGGTTTTTAAAATAATAAACATAAAATTAAAAAATGTTATCATTGCGTCAATTTTTACAGAAAGCCACAGACTAATCGCATTACTTGAATTTAACATTAAAGAATTAATTTCTATTTCTCACAATGACATTTAAAAATATTTTGCTGTCGTATATATCTCAGAAGAGTTATGAAACAGATACAAATTTTGAATTTTGTATCGTATTTATTTTCCTCTCACAGTTCTCTCACATCTTTCAAATTAATATAAGAGATTTTCAAATTGTTTTAAACATATATATTTTTTAAATAAATATTTTCTGTTACAACAATAAGCTACGTGAGAATTTTTATTAAAAATTATGTGTTCAAAACAAGTTGAGAGAAAAAATAAATTCTTTAGATTTTACAAAGAATTAATAAGATACAGATACAGATGTTAGATGCAACAAAATTATTTATAAATTCCTCTTTAATTATTTGATTATGCCTGGCTCTTTTAGCTCTTTTCCTGATTTTATATTTCTTATATACCATACACAGAGAGCCTTTTCAATTTATTATCATTATCTCCAATTTTTAATTTACTTTTCTCATTTGTCCAACTCTACGATTAACGCGTTTTACGGAATAATGTGATCATTAGAGAATGAAATATCCGAGCGATACTTTAACCCATTTACGTCCCTCTAACGCGAACGATAAATCATATACGACCGTAGCCGTTATTAATAACATGCGGGAAAAAGAGAGTCGATATGGGTGGCGCGAGAAAAAGGCCCGGGACTTCCGCGAACATGTCGAAGGTTCCGTAAAAGAAAACCGGATAGTATCAAGGGCTAATCAAGACCGATGGTCAATAATGGCGGCCACGGGCTGGTCGGCCAACCCAAGTCCAACCTACCCCTCGAGCGTCGGGCGTGTACGGGGTGGTTTAAGCCACCACCGTCGTCGCCGTCGCCGCCACCACCCCACTACAACCCCCGCTCGACAGGGGTTGATTCTGTTCGAGGCGCTGCATGTGTGGTGTGCGGAGACATATTTTTATTGTACCTAGGTGAATCAGTGCTACGGGACATTTCTCTGTGTGTTACCTAATTTGACCGCGCACACGTGAAAACCTCGGCTCTCGCCTTTTATTCTCGTTGCACGAGGGAAAGCTTCGCGCAATTTCAACGGATTTTCCGCGAAAACGATAAATAATAAAGATCAATTAAATTACCCCCTCGCATGAGTGATTTTCCAAGCGAAGTTAAGAGAGAATTTTCCCTTCACTTTTATCTACATCGAGAATACTTTCTTATATTAAATAAAATATGTAATATATATTTAATTATATATAAACGTATATTTTTTGAATGTATAACGAGCTTTATTTTGCAATCAAAAGATCAAATAATTTTACACTTTTAATATATAATAATAGTATAAAATCAGGGTTGGGTAATAACTAGTTAATTGGTTAAAAGTTACAAAACAGTTAAGATGTTAATAACTTTTAACTTAGCTTAGTTAATTTAAAATGTATTAATTTTTAACTTCAACTAGTTCTTTTGACCTTAAACTTATTAACTTTTTTCCTAAAATAAATTGTTTTATCTCTGAATATCATTAATGTTTTCTTATAAGGTATAAACGTATTATTTTTAAAATAAAGTATTATTAATTTTTATATCCATTTGTCATTAATTGCGATTACCAAAAAATATATTTCTATATAAAATTCAAAATTTCTTTGTTTTTTGTTGTTATAAATGTTAAAAGAATTGACAAAATTATAATTTAATATACCTAAATAATGTTTTAAAAATTAATTTTTGATTAAACTTTAGTTAATTTAATCTTAACTTAACTGAGTTAATTTTTTGTTCATGCAACTTTTAACTTAATTAAATTAATTTTACAAGCAACTAACTTTAACTTAACTTAGTTTAAAAAATTATTAACTTACCCCACCCTGTATAAAATTAATCGATTTTTTTGGCTGCAGGGATAAAGCTCGTTACACATGCATAATACATGTTGCGTTGGTTACAGGTCGGAGAGAGAATTTGCGAATGCCTTGTATATATGTTGACGAGTGTATACATTCTGTGCATAACATTGTAACATATACACTTGATCCCACACCTATTATATCCACCCTGATATTCACGTATACTACCATGAGTTCATGACTCTGCGTATATATGCATTCAGTCAGTATGACTTTATCTTAAATTGTTTCGCTACAAACTACATACATACCTACATGTAAATACATATATATATATATATGTGTGTGTATATATACGCGACGTATGCACCTAGAATTGAGCATTTCTTCTTTAGATGTTAAAACGATAAGACTATAATCTAATAAGAACTCGAGATTGTTTTTTGTACATTAGTTAGTTATTATTTATCATTTATATAAAAATGTCTTCTTATGATATTATAAATATCCGATATTATTTAAAATTCTGCGGCAGAAAATTCGAATTTCAAACAAATCTTATCCAATTTATGATAAACGAATGAGAAGTGTTTTTTTTTTTTTTTTTTTTTTTTTTTTTTCAAATATCGCACTCGCGATATTAATCGAGGTGAAAAAGTTAGTACCCTAAAACCGATAGAAGAGGATTTGTAAATTAAAATTACGATTGCGAGCATTCTGAGACACCCCGTATAAACGCTATAACACGCACATATACATGCATACAAGGATTGTTATAGGGTACGTACACCCACGTGTCGCGTAAACGCTCCCATTCTCTCTGTCTCGCTTTCGCGCATGTGTGCACGCGTGTGTTCGCACCCCTGCGTGGGTGGATATACGCGGGGGCGACCGGATCGGTCGTTGGGTGCACTCAACGAAATTAAACCTGCTACGTTTCTCGACCTCGGACCGACGTAACAGTCGCAGTCTCTCTCTCGTGTCATTGAGAGGGAGAAAAAGAGAAGGAGAGACAGACGCATCGAAGGCTTTCGTCGCGTTTCGGCGTCGACCGGCTTGAAGTCAGCCGCGGCGGTAATTCCGGGGGTTGCATTACGGATCTTAACCCTTAACCCTCTCGCTCCCTCTCCTATATATGGTCATGTCGTACTTGGTTTCATGGAATCACGAGGCGACACCGAGTAAATGACGGCATTCTCGAAAAGATTTAATCCGGCCGTATAAAATTCATAGCCCGCGGCGATCTTTATTGCAGTTCGCGCACCACTATTGTAAATATTGAAATTTAATTTAATTTATTTTACGCGGGGCAAGGAGTAAAATGTAATGCACATATACATGCATTGAGAAAAATGTGTTGGCATAATTACTTCAGCCGCTTATTGTTCTTGTCAAAAGTCGAGTAAAAGCTATAGATTTGATAGTATTCCTATACTTTAATTTTTTTCAAGATATCTGATAAGAAATGATAGTAACAATTATTGACCAAATTATTAGCTGCTTTATTATTTAATTATATTTGTGAGTTATTGATGTATAACTGATGTACTTGTGTATTTTCGTCTATCTTTCTCGCTTTTACATTAATTCTTGCCTCTTTAAAAGAAATCATTATATATGAGAGATTAAAGATGCGTGGAAATAAGCAAACGTTTACTGGTGCAACATATCTTCATACAAAAGAAAATAATTGTTTTGCTCTTTTTTAATTTTATTAAAGTGAGAAAAATTAGTTTTTTTCATGTAATATAATATCTACTCGAAATATTATCTCATTTTTAATTCCATAAATTTCATAATAATACATATACATGCATTTTTTACAAAAATATATATTTTCACGTGTACTATCTTTTTTTTTTAAATAATGACAATTTATCATTTATATGCATGAGAATTTTTTGATATTGAATAATGAATGTATTGACAACCGTATACTTTAAGTATTTCGAAGAAGTTGCATAACAGTTTGGCGGTAGAGATTTTCGCTGCAAAACAACACGGTTTCTTTTTTTCTCCTGGACACGCGAAGAGAGAATCGCGCATATATGTACCTGGATATCGGAGGCTGCGTTGCATAACGGAAACGGATATAGCGTGCGACGGTTAACGCGCGAGAACGAACGGCTCGAAAAGCTCGAAAAGCCCGAAAGAGAGTGTCACGTTCCCATGGTAACCCGGCGAGGCAACTCCACCTCTCTGGCCTCGTCGGTTCGATATCCTCTCGTCTCTTCTTCCCTGACTCCCACGTCAACGTGCTCTACATTTTTTTTTCCAAGCCGAGCCCACATGAATCCTACGCGGCTCTAGAGAGCAGAAGAAGAACGATAATAGTCCTCTCTATGCGCCAAGAGGAGAGAGATGTTCAAGAAAATCCTCCCGAAGCATCTCTCTTCGCGACACGTTAATCTCTTTGGTCTGCGTGATTATCGTTTATCTGTGTCTTAGCGTGATAAACAATGTTATTCCAGAATTTCGTGACAGAACAAGTATATATTATATGTTCCATCGTATTACATTATTTTTATTTAGATTTTACTCTATTCGATTTAGTGATTTAAATTGTCTGGGGAAAAATACTGAAAGTTGTAATTTAATAGAAAATAATAGTGTTAGAGATGATTTTTTTTAATAAGAGGTATCATGTTATAATATTTTTTCATCTTTTTACATTCACGAAAATTTTTTTCAAGTAATGTTGTAGTATATCATAAAATAAAAAAAATTATGTAATATTCTCGTATATGCATATATTTCATATATGTTCGTCTTTTGCATATAATTTGCTAATAGAACGCAAGTTATTTTATTGCGAACAAAATGATGCAGAGATTTCTGCATTACGATTAAAACAAAAAATCGTATTAAGATCTCCGAGCTGTCATCGTCGCAATTTTTTTGCTTCACTCTTAATGCAGAAATCTTTGCGTCAAATTTTGAATTGAAATTACTGGACCGCATTTTTCGTAATTTAAATCGCGAATTATTAAAAAAATTATTTAAAAAATCATCTTTCGCTATAAAGAAGCTTACCCTCTATAAATTTAGACACGACCAAAAGTGGGTCAGGTATAAGAGATCAGAATCACATGCAAATTTCTCCTGGGATTCTCTTGCTTTGATTGACACTGATATTCATGCATTCTCTTCGAAATCGAGAGGGAAAAGATCACCCGCGCTTAAATTCCCGAATTTAGCCCGAAAATAATTCTACGCGGCACCAGCGTTAATATACGAATGACGAGAGCGAAGAGGGAGGCGTCGAATCGATACGAGAGTCGGCTGCCTCTCCGCCGAAAAAAAAGGGCAAACAAATTCGCGCGCTTTTTTCGCGCGTCCGTCCATCCATCCGTCCTTTCCACCCCTTTCCATCCCTCGATATACCACGTTCTCGCGTGGCCCATCTTGTTCTGTCCTCTCTAATACCGGCTTCGTTGGTGCACACATCCGCATACATACACCATCCCACCCTCGTTTCTCCCATTGAGCATGTGCTCTTTTGCGCGCGAAACGTTTCCGCGATTTGCTCCCCTTGCTCCTTTTCGCGCCTCCCCACTTTTTTCCTCCCCACCAGCATTTCCGGCCACACACGCGTCTTCCCTCTTCCTTTCTTTGCGCGCGCGAGGGCGCGCGTTAACACGTGCGCGCGAGCGATGGGCGAGAAAGAGCACGGATGACATATGCTAGAACGTAGCCACCTCTATATTTTACGCCGGGCTGTTCGCAAGAATTTACGATGCCGCCATCGGCATTCTTCTCTTCTATCTACCTATCTACAGCGTTACTTCCTCCTCCTCATCCTACATCCTTCCTGCTTGCAGTCTCTTTTCCCTTTCTGCTCGTTCGCACCCGAGAGAAGAACGTATATTCCATAAGTATGTATATATCTCGCTCTCTTTTCTCTACACTTTCGCTTCCTGTTAGACACATCTGTTTAACTAACTCTGTCTAAATGTTAGATTTCTTTCACATATCTCTTAATATCGTAAAAAATATTCTTTTTTATATCTTATTGAAGAAAATATAAATACAAGTCAAAATATTACCCTCGAACTAATTCATAAAAATATTATATTCTTGAATAATATAATAAAATTTTTGAATGAAAAAATTAATCTTAATATATGAGAGACAAATATTATAATTTTTCCTTATTGAAATATATAATTCACACCCTATATAAAATCGCACAATTAGAACCAATAAGCTAATCCTGAAAACTCGTACGCAGACTCTCGGTAATAAGGGAAGATTACATTACCGCGTAATAGAGCGCACCTTTTGATACATAATTCGTGACGTCTTCGAGAATTCGTGCTCGTGATATTCGCGAAAGAGGTCCTTTGATTAACGCACTTCAATCCGTCGGTGTGTTATTTGACTTTTTAACTGGCGCAAGTCCTGTTTATATGCTTCGGGCGAACTTTCAGCGAAGATCAAAAGGAAACTAGCGCGACTAAGGAACAGATTAAAGGAACAGCCGCGAGGGCTTCTTCTTCTTGATGCTTTGGCGAAAATTCTCTCTCTTTCTTTCTCTCTTTTGCGATGCTTTCTTTATTAAAAGCTAATAAACCGACCGACGGGAGTCTCTCCCGACCCGCGATTTCATTAACTCCACCTTTAATATTACAGAGACACCGAACGATTCGCGTCAAGTCGCTAGATCAGCGTCGAAATAATGTAATCGTTAATCAGACACTGCGCTCTATGTGAAACGAACATGCCATATATTGCATTCCCTTTGACATTCATATGAGGCAATTCTCTCGTGTCGGCGCTCGCAAATCTCTTCCCACATTACGATTGCAGACAAATTCAGCGAGCTTTGATTCCTAGCCGCGTTAAGTTTTCAATTGTGATGTCTATCTCGGAGCGATATGATGTTCCATTTACTTGGTTTTCGTTATTTTAGGTTTTGGGTTTTAAATCAATTTAATATTAAACAGCAATCATAAATAGATGCAGAAATTGGTGTAGAAAGACAGTAAAAGAGACATAAAAATTAACATGTATGTAGAGCTTGTAATGCATTTTATGCATCTTGTCGAGATGCAACGTTATTTCTTTCTGTTTAAAAAAAAACTGATGCTGTTGACATCAGCTGTTATTCTTTTCATGAATTAAGATTGATCGAAGTGACTACAAATGTTGATCATTTTTACGTTACACAATTTATTGTAAGTAAAAAATTTTGTAAAAATGTTTTATTTAAAATATTCATGATACTCGATAAATATTTTTCCTACACTCGGTATATAACAATCTCAATATTACTTCAATTAAATAATTGAATATGCAAAATTGCTTGAAATTATTAACCGATATGCTCTTTCGTTTATTACATTAACATTTAAAGGAGAGTTCAATTAATACGTTTTACTCGATTTTACTCTTTTCTATTCTAACATCGTTCTAAACGTAAATAAAAAAAAATTGAATAACGTTTTAAGAGTCTCGCAAACAATAAATAGAACGAAAAACAATTGATAAGAGAAGAATGCATCTTATCAAATTATGACATTTCACTTCGTGGAAGATCATAATTTTACTTCGATATGTGAATAAGAGATTTGCTAATATTTATTTAGTTTCAACATATTTTTTTATTTTTAAGCAGAATTATTCTTATAGAATTATAAATCTTTTAAATTTAAATAATTATTGATAAATTTCGTAGGACAAAATAATATGCTACGTGAAACTGATTTATTAATTTGTCTTTAGTCTTTAGGCATTTTCTCTTTGGTTTAATTGCCAAAACTATTTGTTTAAACTATCACAAAATCTAGAACTATTAAAGATAAAGCCACAACTTTTAATTATTTATGTTTCCACGAAATGAGACGCTTTACACAACCCTCTACAAAAATGTTATAAATAACAATTTCTCACTCACCGATGCAGCACCGATGCAGCAATAGCGGAGTTGTAGTTCGCAGCACGTTGATCTGAAAACAAAATATTCAAATTATACATTATACATGTCTGTGTGTGTGTATATTGTAAATATATTTTTTAAATTTTTATTTTGCATACCTTATAGTTGCCCCGCTGTCACCTGATGCCTTCCCCGGCCTCCTCCTCCTCTCGTGGTCCTTCGTAGCAATTACACTCGCGAAAATACGAATAATTACGATCGTCCGACACTTTACACGGCACTCCCGATATGTAAAATTTTACACGGCACTCCCGACACGACGCGTGAATCGCATTGTGTACCGCAATACTACCTGTAACAAATCGAATACATACTTATATTAGAATAATCTTATTGTTTCGCATTATAACGTACACAACATAAATATATAAATTAGAATTAACGATAGATCCATGGATCACAACACATTCGCGCGCACGAAAACAGGTTAGGTTAGATTGGGTTATGTTGAGAAGAAATTTTGCATCGAATTTCTCGCGAAATATGCGTTTCGAACAATTACGACTACACATGAACGTTGAAATTATAACATGCGATTGAGAAATACAACAATACAAAAGTTAGAAACAATTATGCTTACTAATTAATCACAGCGGAACGCAACCTGAACTGCCTGGTACTCGCGGCGTTTCGGTAATGACCGAAGCTATTCGCTATTCTACGAACAGCGGCAACTTCATTTTAATAGCGCGCGCTATATACGACTTAATATCAGGGTTGGGTAAGTTAATGATTTTTTAAAACTAATTGTATAAAAGTTAAGTTAAAGTTAGTTGCTTATAAAATTAATTTAGTTAAGTTATAAGTTTCATGAACAAAAAATTAACTCAGTTAAAGTTACGTTAAGATTAAATTAACTGAAGTTAAATCAAAAGTTAATTTCTAAAAATATTATTTATATTGAATTAAAATTTTGTTTGTTAATTCTTTTAAAATATATAATAATAAATAACAAAGAAATTTTTATTTTTATATAGAAATATATTTTTTGGTAATTACAATTGATAACAAATGAACATAAAAATTAATAATACTTTAATTTAAAAATAATACGTTTATAACTTATAAAAAGTCAATAATGGTATTCAGAGGTAAATAAATTTAACTTATTGTTAGGAAAAAAATTAATAAGTTTAAGGTAAAAAAAAACTAGTTGAAGTAAAAATTAATACATTTTAAATTAACTAAGCTAAGTTAAAAGTTATTAAATTTTTAACTTTTTTTTAACTTTTAACTAGTTATTACCAAAACCCTTAGCCGTATATACGACTTAATATTAATAATTAATTAAAACTTGAAGGAGATTGGTTCAAAAAGATATGTATAATTCTCGAAAATCGACTGGCGACTCATTTTAATATCTGTAGATATCCGATTGTCTTTATTTTGACTTAATTTTTTTTTTACTTTTTTTTAAGCAAAATTCTATTTAGAACACATGTAGAACTATAAATTGTTTTAATCTTATAATTATTGATAAGAAAAATGCTGTAGAACAAAGTGATGTGCTGCTTAAAGTTGACGCATCAATTTGTCATTTGGTATTTTCTTTGCTTTAAAATCGCTATAACTATTTGTTTAAATATCAAGAACTCTATAGAACTATTAAACTCTCAATTATTTATGATCTTTCATTAAATGACATGCTAGCTTCACACACACACGCACATAAACACAATGATATGCGCATGATAATTATTTCCATTCTATTTGAATCGATCGAGAAATCGACATGCGATTTTTTTCGCTTTCTTTCTCCCTTTCTCTTAACCACATTTACGGATAAGAATCCCTTATCAAACCAGGTCCTAAGAACTTTTTAATTGAGAGAACAATTTCGTCTGCGTGTACTCTACTTGGACGAAACTTTGGGGAAGTTTTATAAGCCGTTATCTTTTATCGCCGTGCTTCCGGGCACAACTTTTCTTAAACCTCTGCCGGCGCGGGTCAGCATTTTTAACCCGCAAGACGTAAAGTTAAATATTCACTTCTCATGAAAACGTCGTAAAGGACCACGGTTTCTCTCTTGCGGAAAACCAACGGGAAAAACGGAATTCATTTACCTTGCCGGCATTTCGCAGAAGCGGAGTTTCCTCGTGGACGGATGTAATCGCTCCAGCAAATACGGCTCTTTCACTCTCGGAAAACCCTCTCTCTATTTCTACCACGCTGTTTCGTCGAATTTAAAAAAAAAGGAAAGGAACTTTTTGGAAGAAAAATCTTTACGAAGTCGGTTAGGAGAGAAACATTTATATAATTTAATTCTCCCGGGAAATCATTTTTTCTAGTCATTAATGAATGGCGCGTGATTCCTTCATGTTACACCTAATTTTACATCGAATAATGCATTAAATTACATTTTGAAATCTTAATTTCGGAGGTAAATTTTAATGAAGACAAGTTTGATTTACTTAATATATATGTATATATTAATAATTAATGAACACATATGTTATAAAAATATATGTTGCTATATTAAAATTTTGTTGCATTAAATTTTACGGAGACAATAATAAATATTAATAAAAATAATTAATATCCTATGATTTAAGAGTATCGACAGGCACACGTGGTGGACCAAGTGGATCGAGCATGGCGCCATGGCGAGAAAAGTTATACACTTTGAGTAACATGAACAAACCAATTAGCTGGTTAAGCGACCAAACCCCCATGAAATTCAATTGTCTTCGCCCCATGCGTCTCGCCCGGGCTAACCGCCCTTATATTTTCATCCCTCGGCCCGAAGACCGTGCCCCGAAGAGTCTAACGGCCGTACAGGCTCGCTATTATGGTGTCAATTAAATTAGATCACCAGCGAGCTAGGGGTGGCTTAACTGATACGATGTCAGCTCTGCACGGGCTTGTGCCCGCGCAAAGTGCGTCGTTAAAAATGAAATGTAAATACTCGCAGTTAAATATCATATTAATATCATATACACATAATATTAATTTTTGTATATATTTTAAACAGGTAGCAACTCTCGCGTGCAAGGTACACGGTGAAGAGTAAACTAATTTATATGCGTTAATTTATGTTGCAAATAAAAATAAACGAGACTCAATGTGTCGCGCGCGCTTAATATGATTTATTATTAATATTGACTCGTATATTTATGTTCGATTATTATTACGATGTTTGTAGACTGTGACGTTATTTAATTTTTAACTCTATTTATTTAATATTGTATAATATAACAAATAATAAATATATGTATAATGAAAAAAGCGATATAATTAATTAAAATGCATTTACTCAGATGATATGATATTATCAGACTAATTCACGCTGTATCAGTTAATTCTCAAACAAATATATATCTTGTATCAGTGGTAATAAAAATATATCAATAATATAACGTGATATGCACTATTAATATAATATTTAGTTAATTTGAATTTTATATCTTTTAGAAATTTTATCTTGCGTCAATTATTGCACGATGGAAATTAAAAGTCTCACATTAAAAAATTTAGAAAACAACTTTAATTATAAATGCAGGTAATCTATGCGCAAATTCTAATCTCTACTAAAACGTAAGTTATTATTTTTTATGCGCTTTTTCGTATTTATTTTTTATATGTTCATATGCAAAATATTTATTTGAAACATAAAACTAAAGAATGTATCACAGAGGTCCGAGCAAAAACGAGATCGAATTACGAGCGAGAAACTTGTCGAACGCTATAGTAAGTCATAATTTACAAATCACTTGACTATGTTTATGAATAATTTAAACGTTCCAGCCCCCTGGATACGGACGAGGGTAAAACTGACGATCCTCCGAGGACAAAACGCAGAAACCCCTCGGGGACATGGACCCTTTGTTACTGCCCGGTCGCTGGTTACAGCAAGGACGCCAGTGTTTGATCCTACACTACGCGGTAAGCCACGGAGGATCATCGTCCGTATTGATCTCTCTCGGTATTGATATTCTACAATTCTCACTCCACTGCTTCTCAAATAGAAAATTTAGAAATGCACCGCGTAATATAAATATATATCCCACTAAGAAAAAAATTCTTTTATTCTGATTTCATATATGATACAATAATTGAAAAAGTAAGCATGACAATATAAAACAAAACATAAATTAATTAGATACCTATACATTTTCAAAAATAGAAATTAATAAATGACAATCGAGAATATTTAAAAATTATTCGTTTTCCTACTCTGATTTATATTCTTATACATATAAGTATATATAATTGAAAAAATTAACATGATATTAATATAATGCAATATATATAAATCAATTAAATATATATTTTCAAAGAAAAAAATTAATAAAAGTCAAGAATAATTAAATTAATTAGAAAAGTTAATTTTTAATTTGTTGATACATTTGAGGCAATATTTATTATAAAATGTATCGGAAAAACGTCTGGAGAGTTTTAACATTTTTACGGTATTAACAACTCATCTAATTTTTAAAAAAATCATTTCAGATATATGCAAAACTTTGCACTTGAATTTTTGGACGATGAGATAAAATAATTTATATAATGTAAATAGAGTGCACATCTTTAAACCAGAAGCTATCTAAGTCGATGATTTTTTTATTTTATTTATAATAAGATCGCGCTGCAACGAGAGTTTATCCTGTGACTCATATGATTGCTGGAAAAGCATTGAACCAGATTACGACGTCGATCCCTAAAACCTCGCGAATACAAAAGGGCCGTATTGATGATCGCTGACGATCATTGCTAACGATAATGGTGGATTAGCACGATCCCATCTGTCATTTGACTTACGCAATCCCAAATTTCTTCGAGACCCATCGCCGATATTATAAATTAAAGCAGTCACGCGCATGATCGAGAAATCCTTATCTTAATTACACACCGCGTGAATATATAGAGGTAAATATGTATATCTTTTTTCTTGCGCGATTAATTTTTAATGTATTAAAAAAAAAACCACGAAGTATGTTCCTTTGTAAAAATATTCAAAATATAAGAAACATACGTCATGAAATGACTTTACGCATTATAACATTCCTTATATAGGGAATTGCTACGTATATACTCCGCGAAAAGCCGTATACGACGTCGAGATAGAGAGAGATTTATCTCGGATATACATTTCATTTGGCAGCCTGCCAATTGGCCTGATCGCCCCAAGCGAGCACTGCGGGTATTTCACGGATTCGGCGAATATTTAGTGGGGTTTTACGGATTTAACGCTCGCCGTCAAAGCAGGTGGTTCGTACAGCGAACATTCATCTTCCGCGGTCGGCAGTCTTGCGGATTAACCGATGGCACTCTCCATTCTCTCGTCAGATCTTTATGGTGGTCTGCCATGCTACCCTGCTTTAGCCTCCTCACTCATCGCTCTTTCAACACTATCGTTTCTTTCAGAAATTAAAAGGATCCCTTTAAATAGCGCTATTTCAAACATATATGCTATTTGTATATTTTTCGAAGAACGCAGTGTCACATCTCGTATTCTTTCGGATATGTTATCGATCGTTTAGAAACATTTAAATGAACCATTAGATGCAAGACACAAAACAAATATATATTGTGTAATCCTAATAACGTTGCTCCCAGTTCCAATAAAATTTCTCTTATAAAATTTCGAAAACTCAAGTGCAAACTTGTATACCTATATTTGTGAAATGCGGTTTCTTGAAGATATATGTTGTTAATATTGCGAAATATTGAAACTGTTGTTTTCTTTTTCCGATATAATTACTATACATCATAAATTTACATGTATAAAAATATTTTATAATAAATATTACAATTAATTAAATATTATAGTTCATTATAAATACAGTTTGAAATATTTGCAAGACATAAAAATGTCTCGCATGTATTAACAAATTTGAATTTATCTTTTCTATTTAATTTATAATTATTACTGATTGTCTTATTAATTTTTTTTGAAAATGTATATTTAATTAATTTATATTTTGCGTTAAATATCATATTTACTTTTTCAATCATTAGATCGTATAAATCAGAATAGAGAAATGACATTTTTTCTTAGTAAAGGATACATATAATTTATTCAAGTCATTCAATTTTAAAAAAATTTTGATTTAAATCGATAATCGTCGAAACAACTTTTCCTTTAGTTTATCTAATAAAGTTCAAACTAGACCTTCTTTACTATCTCAAAATGTATTATCTAAATAGTGATTCAATATAATTTTCTTGGGCAATACGTATTGTTAAGTAGATTTTAGTTTACTAGATTCTCTGTTCTTTAGCAGAACATTCGAGTATATCACATGATTGCGATTTAGAAAAGAGTATGCAAAGAATATAACAAATCTAAAAAAATTCAAAGTAGCAAAAAAAGAAAAAATAAATCTTGAGGGGGCACCCGGGTTTGAACCGGGGACCTCTCGATCTGCAGTCGAATGCTCTACCACTGAGCTATACCCCCAATTGAAAATACGTTCTCTGCTTACGTACTTCAACTGCATTTTAAATAAGTTATTTATAATTTTAATAATTATTAATAAATATCTAATAAACATAATTCAAAAGTCCTATTTTTGCGGAAAATAAAAATTAAACATTGAAAACAATGGTAAATGTTTTCAGAGATATATATATTTATATAGTATATTTTATATATATATATATATATATATATATATATATATAAATATAAGAAAAATTACTTGTATGATCCTCTGAACATTTATTGTTTTCAATATTTGTTATGATAATTTTTATTCTCCAAAAATACAACTCTTGAATTGTGTTTGTTAGATATTTATCAATAATTATTAAAGTTATTACAAATAACTTATTTAAAATACAGTTAAAATATGCAAGCAAAGAAAGTATTTTCAATGGAAATATAGCTCCTATATATTTATATTTCAATGCAAAATCACTTGAATTAGTGCACTGACATTGTATTGACGTTGTATTAACATTATACTGATATTGTATTCAAATACGCTTATATAAAAATCAATTCAATTTTTTATATACAATGCACAATATATATGTCAAAATAATTTCAATTATATAAAAATTAAATTTCAAAAAAGAGTCTGTGATTTAGCGAAATAACAAAATAATTATAAAAAACTATACATGTATAAATCTTGAAATATATACGTCTTTAAAGATAAAAATATGTCTTGAAATATTCGTATCTGTAAATTCTCAATGACTTGAATAATATTGTCTAAAATAATAGATATTCCTCTAGTACAAAAACTCTTTGTTGTCATACAAATAGTTACGAATACCATCCTCTTCCCCAACCCCTCATAAGCATGGATGGCGACAGGTAGAGTAATATACTGCGGACCACCTAGTGTCTTCATGACTTTGCCATATGTCAGCGTGACTAAGGCACACATGGTCGAGATCATTGCGTGTCAGGCTTCCCGAGTGTGCCGATAAAATATTCCATTTTCCAATAAAACGTGATATCTCGAAAATTTCAAGTTAGTTTATGCACATTTCAAAAAGCATCAAGAGTACACTATATAAATTTAATTCATATGTTTTATTAAGAATTTTTTATCAACATACTTCTTATTTCTCTAATTAATTATAACTCAAAATGTATTACAATATTTTTCAGTTAAAAAAAACATCGACTATTTGTCGCACAAAATCTATTATCAAAATTAAGATCATAAAATGCATGCATTTCGTTAATATTAAGCAGAATTATTAAAATGTTTTTCCCCTTAAAATTTATGCGTATTTCTGTTGTGTTGATATATTTATAAATTGACGAAATTTTAATTATTTCTTTGAGATTTACTTGGACACAACGTTATACAAATAGCGACAAGAAGCTACATTATAAATGACGTACATTCTTGTGGAGAATGCATTATCTTGGATAATGGGATTTGCTGATAAGATATTAATTCAAGTAAATTGCCGCTGTGTAAAATTTTCGTTAATTTACTTGCATAATCCACAGATTCAGACAAAACTTTTGCTACCAGTCTATAATTTGAAAGCTTTCCATTATGAATAATATACAGAAGAAAATCATATTTTAGAATCTTATCAATTAGTAGAAATTAAAGCAATTGTACAGAAAAGCGAAATAAAAATTATCACATATTGAAAGTATGCTTTTTTTCCCGATATATAAATTAACGTTATTCAATGTTGCGAATTAAATTATTTTTATTTTCCAAAAGAGAGCTGAAATAATATTTCTCATTTTCAAACAAAAGCGGCACAACCACATTTTCCTCTTATATAATATCTATCAATCATACGGCCATTATTATGCCATACTGCACATATCTTATTAACTTAACATAAACAGGTAAACAAATTCACGTCCGATATATTTTACGATGTTTTTAAATCGAACAACAGCTCAGTTAGCAGCGCACACTTTTTCAATGCTTGCCGGCTTAACGAGAAAAATAAAATGGGTAACGTAGGAGTCAGTCTATGCAACCTTCCATTCAGTTTGCGAATTAATCCATCAAAACGGTCACGGTATATAACTCATCCCTTCCTTGTTTTGTTCCACGCCCGTCTGCCTCTAAAGTCCGAGAGTGAAGTCGATTGCACATTGCGTTTAAATACACCGACAAGCGATACGAAAATTTTATTCACTACTATGCATTTATATGTATATATACATGCATAGATAGGCAGACAAGAGATTACGTCATCTTATATAGTTCCTACGAAAGTGATCAAACTTTTCTTTTACACAACAGTAATTGATTATTCTTCGCGCCGTTACTTTAACAATTGTGATTGGCAAAGCAATCGTTAAACAATTGAAGGATTATTTTCCATTCACGTCGATGAGATAACAAAGATACGGATAAACTTATATGAAATAAATTTTACAACGAACTTGTGAAAATATTATTTTTCTAGTATAAGTAAAGGAAAAATAACGTGAAAATTTGATTGTGAAAGAAAGTTTGTTGCGTAAAAGTAAATATCTACAATTATTACCCAGACAAACTTGCCCAATAACGAAACAATATCAACAATTATTCTAATTCGCCATATGATTGAAGGAAAAAAATATCGCGTTTTTTATTACATGTTATATAAAATAAAAGTTATTGATTTAGAATTATTAAACGGATATTAATATTCCTACTAGCTCTTTCAATATAGCATCGCTATTTATAAACGAATTTTATTTTAATCATCTTAATCATTCCATTCCATAGTTGAATCGATCATCGGAAAATATATTTGAATGATATTTGCGTTTTCAATAGAAATAGAACGAATGTCATCAAAAGACCTTTCGCCATTAGAACTATCGAAATAATTAGGTTGTTATCAATGAAGTTATTTATAAATATATAGACGTGTGCATACCTCCACATATTTAAAACAAGCTAAAATATTACGTGTTTATTTTTGATTGAAAAACCGTGTAAATATATTTAATTACAAAAAATATATTTTATAATGAATTTTTTAAATGTATCAATGCATGTATTAAATGATGAAATTTTTAATTAACTAAATATAAAATATATAAAAACCGATATGCGTATATACAGAAATACATTTCTTCTTAATTTATTGGAGTGTTAGAGAGAGATTCTGATTTTAAATACACGAACGTACAAAATCAATCTGTTTTTTAATTCAAATTATTTTCAAAAATTAATAAAAGAAAGACGGAGAGCAAAAAATCTAAATTGCTAATAATGCTAATTTATTGAATCAAGTAAGGAATAAATTACACATGTTTGTCATATCCGTCTCGATTATGCGGAGCTATTTAAAATAACCAGAAAACTCTTATCCTCGCGCAATTCTTACGATATATCTATCTGGCATCAAACCAGCTGGCACCATTAACCTAAATGTATATGTCGTCCATTATAAGCGGGTATCTAGATAAATTAATCACACAAATTTCTCTTGCACAGTCTTCGGTTCTATCGACCTCGAAATTCTGCGCGATTCGGTAATTCCGAATTCAATCAAAGATTTATATGCATCACTAGAAGATCTACATTTTTGTGCATTTATTAGCGTATTTTTTATCATTGTTCTATTCTTTCAGAATTTTATTTATTTATTTATTTTATTATTACTGTGCAAAAAATATACTATAATTGTGACGAAAGCAATAATTACGACAGTAATTCTAATGAATAATGAGAATTTTTATTTCTAGAAAAAATATTTTTTTCGGATTATTATTGCTGTGTTTTCGATCATCACATAATTATACGAAGAATTATTAATTTATTCATTGAAACATACGAATTGTGGACATACATATATATAAAAAAAAAACCAAGTTGTCGCAAATTAAGAAAATATTTTTACAGATACATTTTTCTAATTCTAAACATAGACAACTGTGCTCTCGCTAATAACTCTTTCAAGAATTGATTGCAAATGTATCTAGATTATGAAGAATAATACGTGGAATTCGCATAAGATTCTTTTTCCTGGGACGAATTAAATTATAGGGTAATTCTTTTTTCTTTTCGCAAAGCTTTTACTAGTTATTTTAACGTGTTTTAACACATGCTCACGTGTCCATTACGCAAACATACAAATTTTACTTTATATGTTTTGCAATTTCTTCACACGTAACTACACTTTACGTATATGTGCACTTGGATAGTGTCGTATACCGTGTGATTTAAAAAAGGTGAGAATCAGTATGTGTGTGCATATACATTCATTTTATCTACAGAATGAAGGATTTAATTCACTAGAAGTGTATTTAATATAGATAACATAAATGCATATATAATTTTTTTCAATTACCACTCAATAATCACCTTAATAATAAATAAGATTAAAGTTTAAAGAACAACTGTAAAAAAGAATACTTTGTGCCTCATTTTCGTTAAAGAATTTTAAATTTATATTAAACCTCATTATCACACATTTTTATAAAATAAAAACGCATAAAGAATAGCTGGAGGAAATCGTCGAGAGATTTAAAAATTTCCTTCGCGAAAAGAAAAAAAAAACGTGGTATTTATTATACTACATGTGAAGTGATGAAGCTTATATCGAATGAAACGATACGGATATCGATTCCCATCCTTTTCAAGCCACCCTGTACACGTCTTGCACATATAATGCACACGTTTTGCAGGTGCCGCGATATATATGCAACGTTCGCGATCGCGCCTGCGGACGCATCGCACATACATATATATAATACATATACGCACATAACGCGAGGTTGGCACGTGTGTGCGTATTCCTCTCGTGTAGGTGGAATGTCGGTGAGGGCTGCGTACAAACCAAGTAGTGTAGGATCAATATAAGCGATGACACAGCGAGAGCTCATCTTTAAGCCACGCCCATGAACCCGCCGCGGACGAATGTTAGCGCAAACCCGGCGGTGTGTGGCCAATCGACGTGACGCATCGATTTTTCGCGCCTTTTTCCCTTTTTTTCGCGAAAGTGAACTTCTTCGCGAGGCTGACAAGGCAGCGAGGAAGGAGGACGGCGAGATGGAAAAAGTACGAAGGCTTAAAGGGCGAACGTTAGGGGTGAAAGAGAGAGAGATGAAAGAGAGATGGGAGCAGCGACGTTCTCCGGTTGAGGGAAAGGATGAGGGAATATTAGGGAAAGAGGGGATGAGGTGAAGCGCTTCTCTGTGAAGAGAAGGCGGAGGATGAGGATCGATGAGGACGAGAGAGGGTCGACTCTCTTCCATGCCAGGGGTAAACGAACCTCCATTTCATCTACCCTTCGCGCCGTTATCGGCTGTCCCTTTTTCAATCGAGGGAGACCCCTGCTGTTAGGGACATCGGGAGCACATCTTCCTCACCGGAACATTCGCAATTCTCCTTTAGAATTATACTTATTTTATTACGCTGAATTGTGTATATTTTTTTCAAGGAAAATAAATATCTCGGGAAAACAAAAGTTCCCTATCCTTTTCGCGCCCGTCAATTAAATCGCTCTTACGATGTTACATTTTTTTTATTATATTGAACACTGTATGTCGATTTTAATAAATGTACGATCCTCCAAAATAATAATTAACCTTATACATATTGATGGGATAAAAAAGCGCACGTGCAAATTATTAAATTATTTTATACATTTTTTAGCTACTTCTCGAGGATATCTCGAGGCAGTAAAGATTTATTAGATTAATGAAATGATAATTCAAGTATATTGATATCATAAATATCTGATATCTTAAAAAATCGCAGCTTTTATGAAATATACATATATTTCGCCGATGAAAGCAACCGTGTCTTGCTATTGTTCATTTGAGAGAGAAAGAGAGATATGCCTTGTTGAAAGAGAATAATCGAGATTGATTGTACGAAGAACTGACACACTATTGCTATCTAGTAGTAAGCAACTCAACTAAGCATGTAACCCTAATTTACCGATCAGTAGAATAATAATAATTAACAAAATAATTTAAACATATTTACTGCAATTCTTTGTTTTATGTTATGTTTGATTTAATAATTCAACATCAAATATGTAGGATCGTAATAAAAAAAAAGATGTGCAAGTTACTCTTTAGCTGCTTTAAAATACATACCTATATAATCCAACAAAATAATCGCTCATTTACGAAAGACGAATATTATTCACGTTCAAAAATTTAGTTTAATAGCACTTTTATATTTTTTATACTCTTATTAAACTACGTAATATTTTTGTCATGTGTTGCTTAACAATAATTGATATTCACTAGAGTATGAAAGATTGAAACTAAATATATAATATAAAAGTAATCTATATATGAATATCACACATGTACGAATGTTTTCTATTTAATCAAAGTATATAATTTCACAGCGATGAGCTCTCGCTGTGTACATTTTCTCAGTTAATCACTTTTTCCTCTCTTAATTTGTATAATTATTGGTAACCACACACATGACATGAACAAATTACACATAATTTTATAAAGTATGGAATTTTTAAGATATTTTATAATTCAGACAGACCCTAATAATATCCTGACAAATTACGAAGAATTTTCAGTACGCGAAATGCGACATATAGAATTCTTATTAAAAATCCTTAAACTTAGACAGAATCTCGAAGATATTTTTTCCTAAAGAAAAAGAGTACAATTTCTTCTTCTAACTTTAATAAGTATTGAAGAGAGAAATCTGTTCGAGAAATTTATGTTTGTATTATCTTACGACCCAACTGACGTTGGGTACACAAAAAATTAGTCTATAGACTCATCAATTGTTCCCCTCCACGGAAATCTTTAGTAAAAGGCGAAAGATTTATGCGTGAATTGAAGGGAAACCAGAGTGCCGATGCCTGCTCCGAGTAGACCTTTATAGTGTGCAGAATGTTTTTCACTCACGCGAAAGGTAGCCATCTAGTGGTCGAATACCAGAATCACGGGCACATGACAGATGACGTATGCACAAGAGCACGTGCTTGCTTGTTCGACCGGTTTGTCTCTCCGAGATGGGTTAGGCTTTACGCACAACAGAGAAAGTGTGGGTATAAAGAACTAATAAGAGCTAATAAGCTAATAAGAGCCCTTTATACTCAAATTTATATTTGTATATCAGAGTCTTTATTATCGATTATTATTTTAAAGTAATTCCTATTTCTAAAATTTAAAATATGTTTTCCTAATATTTTCTCTATTGTGTGCAGAGCTTTAGTGTTACGTATTTTCTCTCTTCATCTTTTATAATTTACAATATGCATAGTTTTTACAAGTATTTAAAAACTGAAAAATAGAAGTATGAAATGAATAGATACCTTTTTCTTTGTGTATAACACCTTTTTCATTTTATTCTATTTTCCATTCGCTACGAGACTCGATATAAATACTTTTTAATGTTCCTTATATCACACAAATAGTTGAATGTATTAACTATATAATAATAAATCTTAAATAAAAATTGTTAAAAAAAATATAGTTTAATTTAATGCAAACATGTTTTCTACTTATATTTATGTATATTATGTATTTAAGCAAATTATAAAAAAAAAAAAACAAATATTTAAATTTAAAAAATATATACCCCCGCAAACTCTACATTGCGGATGAAGGCCCCGGAGGGATTCGAACCCTCGATCTCCTGTTTACTAGACAGGCGCTTTAACCAACTAAGCCACGGCGCCTGCTTAAGAATAGGGTAAAATTAACACGTAGATAAAATAACATAACATAATATTTGCCTAAATGATTATAAATTTCTCTAAATGATATTATTTAAATATCAATAATCTAAGCTTCGCACTGCAGTAAATTTAATATCTTTTAAATAAAACTAATTGACATAATTATTTTGTAAAAATATTAACAAATTATGAATAAAATTAAAAATCAAAAGGAACGTTTTTGATCTTTTTTTCTTATTGCAATGATTTGTTACGCGTGATGAGAACAAAAATAAAAAAATTTTGGAGGCGCCGGGTATCGATCCCGGTACCTCTCGCATGCTAAGCGAGCGCTCTACCATCTGAGCTACGCCCCCTTTGATAACAGCTGATGCATCTTATTCATAAAAATGGGATTTACATACATTTTCAATATAATTTTGAATAAAAATAGATATAAAAATATTAAAAATTAAATTAAGAGAACATTTGCACGAAATATTTAGTTGTCACAATAGTAAATATTTCCAACAAATTGTTAAAAATCAAGAAATTGTGACAGGTTTGTAATTTACAGAACACGAGAAAAGAGTAAAAATTCTTATTTAATTATATCCTTATATCTTATTTAAATTTAATTTTAATTATTTATTATACATACATGTATATTACACAAACTCTAAAATGTTAAAATGTAAAATGTTAAATAATTGTTATTGTTATGAGAATTCATTAGAATAAGATTAGAATGCAGTAAGATTCCATAAAACAATTAAAATATAACAATAGAGTAATAAAAATAACAACCATGAAGAAAGATTAGTTATAACAATTATTTTCTTCACTTTACTTATGGTCATTTTTTATGTATTAAATAATATCATGATATATCAAGTATATAACTGAATAATTTCTAATAAAAAAATCTTATCTTTTGTTAGATCTGATTAAATTGAATTCATAACAAAAATGTTTGTAAAAATACCACATTAAAATATTTGGAAATGTGGCTACCAACATAATGATTGTTATGATCAAATCTTAATAGAAAACGATAGAAGACTATCTCTCTATTTCTAATGTTTCTAGAAGGACATCCTGTTTTAAATCTAAACGTTTGATCAAGATTTAATAAGTACAAAATCATTTTGTATTGTATTTCAAAGTTCCTTTCACCTTTTTTATTATTAATTATTTACATATATGTTCTATCCGAATTTTTCGAATTTAATTTGTGCATATATGTATATGAATTACTTTAAATAAATATATACAAAAATTGAAAATTAAAAATATAATATAAATTTGAAAAAGTGAAAAGTAAAAATCTTTTTTTCTGTTTTTAACAAATATTTCCTCACTATATGATCATGATAGCATAATATAATACCAAATATATCAAGACCTAATGTTTAATTATTTTAATGTACAATTATATTATATTTATTTAATGTGCAATTATATTATTTTCTTAATTATCGTTAATAGAAAATTTTAAAGAATCATAAATAGAGTCTTAAACAGAGAATTTGAAAGTGTCACAAGACTTACATCTTCTGCTTTCTATTTGTATTGCTCTCTTATTTGTTATTTGTTCTATACACAAATACTTTCTATTTGTTCTAATACAGATTTATTTTTGGCTTTTAAATATTGAATTATAATTATAATTGGTTAAATCTAAATATTCAAAAAAATATCATTAAGAAATATAAATATATAGAAGAATAAAAATATATTCGTTTTTTCAAAATGTTGGGAGAAATACAAATATATGATATGTAATATTTATTTATTTTACTTTAATGTAATGTAAGAAGGATTTTATAATATGACCCTATTAGGTACATATCACGGAGAGAAAAAGAAAGAGAGGAATTTAAGAAAACTTGTAAACTTTCATAAAATATAAAATGTTACAATATCTTTAATCGCAAAATATAAAAAATCACGATAATTATAAAAAATTGTTTAAATTAGCAAAAACTTGGGCTCGTCCGGGATTTGAACCCGGGACCTCTCGCACCCTAAGCGAGAATCATACCCCTAGACCAACGAGCCACGTTAAATTTGTAACTTTCAAGGCGATGGTCATCCTGGATTGTCAAAAACGTGTTATTGTTTATATTATTTATTTGCTTTATAAAAAATTATTAAAATATTCTAGATCTACTTTAAAAATTTATATTTAAAAGTCTCTTATTTATTATGAAATAAAACAAAACAAAATGTATCAAAACATAATATATATGTATATTGTATATCATAATATATTATGTATATATGTATAATATAAAATTTCATTATTTTTATATAATACTTCAAAAAAATTTTTTTTAAATATATTTAAATAAAAAATATAAATATCAAGTAGCTACAAATAAAAGAAAAAAACAGAAAATTTATTTAATAAAAAAAAGACTCATCTAACAATAAGATAAAATGCAAAAATAAATATAGATAAATTGTGTTGTTAAAAAGATTATGTTAATTTATATTAACGTTTGTATATATGTATATATGTATAGTTTGCATAAATAATGAGAATGTTACATAATGAAAGAACCAAGTGTAAAATATTAGATAAAAAAAAGTCAAATGCAAATTAAATAGCACATGCGTAATTTTGAATGCAGTTAGATATCTTTGTATTAGAGTCAAAATTTCTGTGTCGATTTTATGAATAATTTTGTAATACAACGATCATGTCGGGGATCAAAAATAAAAAATTTTTTAAGTGGCTCGTTGGTCTAGGGGTATGATTCTCGCTTCGGGTGCGAGAGGTCCCGGGTTCAAATCCCGGACGAGCCCATAATCTTAATTTTTTGCATTATATTAGACGTTAACAATCAACAATTACCTACACTTACTTCAAATATTAGTTTTAAAATAAAACGTACGTCGTTTTTTGCATTATTCAATAAATTTTAACAAAACGTAACAAAATAATTAAAAAATATTGAATCAAATGTTATCATTGAATATAGGGTAAAGGTACCGATTATTAGATACCATTTACATTATATTTTTAATATTAGATACCATTTACGCTATATTTTTAAATTTTATTGTTGGTTCTGAAGATATAATACTGTAAAAGGTTTCAAATTAATACAGGTAATAATAAAACCATTTACTTTTATCTATGTTTTTTATTTTTGGTGTTAATAAAAATGAAATTAAGTTTATATAATAAAAGGCTGTATTGGAAATAATTAAGAAAATGTAAATGATATCTCATAATCGGTACCTTTATCCTATGGAATAATTATTCAATGAATAATAATTAAACTGTGTGATATGTTTTATGCGCAAGAAATATTCAGTTAGAGGAATAGAATCAGAGAGCTGATCGTAAAAGATCGTAAAAGATTGTCTTCAGAGCATTAAAAAATAATTGTTAGACAGCTACATTATGAAAAAAAATTAAATATTATCATTGAATATATTATAAATATGCGATAATCAATTAATAATATCAGTTAATTAAACTGTACTGCTTTTTTTACACAAGAAAAGTTCCGAAAATTTAGAGGTCAATATCAACCGACTGTAAGAGATCTTTACAGCATTAAGAAAGAATTGCTTTCGCGGTCAACATATATTATCGATATTTCGTGTGTTTATGGAGAAAGTCAGTGAAAGTTCTGTGTGGCGGTATTTAACGTTAGGAGACAGTATTTAAAGACATTCGAGTCGTCGATCAGCACGTCCTCGTATGAAATCACACGGATTTAAATCATATTTGAAATCTCGAGTGTCAAATCGTGTTTAATTCGACAATGAGATCCGAATCTCGGATTTGAGTGAAAGAATTGCTGTCTAAACGACAATGTTTATGAAAGTGCTACTCGTATATAAAGTGAAATTTTCATTATTACGTGCAACATACTAAATCACATAGGTACAAGTTTGATAATAAGTTGTATAAATAAAAGTGAAATATATAAATATTTTCGACAAACATTGGAGATAAAAATATTTGCCTAATAACAAAGAAAATAAAAGAATAAAGTAAAATTTTATCAAAAGATTTTTACGTTTTTATTCATAAAAATTTTTTCTTAAGAAATATTTTTCTAAATAAATACACTAATTTTTATAAAAGATATCAAAATAATTGTAATATTTTACTTATTGTTAGATATTTTCTATTTCAACATTGGAGACAATTTAGAAAAAGAGATATTTATATATAATATATGCAACATTATGTATAATCAAACTTTTAAAAAACTACGTATATTATAATAAATGCAAAGTCAAAATAAAGTAATATTGACAAGGATTATAAAATTTTACTTACTTACTACTTTAACTGCAATGTAATAATTAATATAATGTTGCATACAATATATAATAATAATATAAATGTAATAATATAAATCCTTTACTCTCTACAGCACATTTTAATCACAATCTACATGTAAATTTATTAATTACTTAAAGTTTTTAGTAACAAGAAATAAAAAACTAAAACTCAGTTATTTCAGTTATATTCATATTAAAAATGTTTCAAATGAAATTCAAATAAAAATTTTCTTAACTCTCGTGCTCTCTTACAGTGAAATTTTATATTGCATAATTCTGCAATTCAATAAAATATGAACTCATCAGAATTTGTGGAGTTTGGCAAGGCGACAATCGACTTTGTTGTCGATTACTATAAAACTTTAAGAAATAGAAATGTTCTGCCCGATGTGGAACCGGGTTACTTAAGTCGGTTATTACCAGAACAAGCACCTGTTAAGCCTGAAACGTGGCAAGAAGTGCTTGAAGATGTGGAAAAATATATTATGCCAGGTGTAAGTTTAACTTTTCTTTTCTTAAAAATGTTTTATAACATAAAAATGCATCATAAAACACATTTAAATATATATAAAAAAACTATATTAATAAAAACATTTTTCTTAATTTAGAATACTTCTTTTAGAAAATATTAATTTTTTCAATCTATTTGAAGAAAAATAAAAGCCAAACTAAATAAATATAACACAAATATTGTTAGTCTTATTTCGCTTTTATATTTTTTTCAAACTAATATATTAAATTTATTTCTTTTCTTCATCTTTGTATATGTTTCTCATAATTTAGTTCTTTTAAGTAACAAATAAATTTTCAATATCTCAATACATGAATAATTATTAAAATAATTTATGTGATATTTATTTTTCTCATTACAATGCAAAATATCATAGAAAAAATAAATACCATATAAATTATTTTAATAATTATCATGTAGTGCGGTCTAAAGATATTATCCCTCAATATTTTCAGATAACACATTGGAATTCTCCTTACTTTCATGCATTTTATCCTACGGCTAATTCTTATCCGGCTATCGTGGCCGACATTTTAAGCAGCGCGATTAGTTGTATAGGCTTTAGCTGGATAGCATCACCAGCCTGTACTGAACTCGAACTAATAACATGTAATTGGCTTGGCAAACTATTAGGGTTGCCTAATGAATTTTTGAGCCACAGCAATGGAACAGGCGGAGGAGTAATACAGGTAATCGCCATATCGAAATCATACATATACACTGTATATATGCATAGATTGATTCTTGGCTTATAATGAATAAATTAATTCTTGATCCTTAATAAATTAAATTAAATTGATATGTTTAAATTATCGTAAAATAATGTTATTATTTTATTAAATTTTACAGGGATCTGCAAGTGAATGTACATTAATCTGTTTGTTGGCTGCAAAAGATTATACAATGCGACAAATAAAAACTCTTCATCCAGAACTACACGAGGATCTCATTAAATCTAAATTAGTTGCATATACTTCTAGTAAATATTCTATAATTTTTTTAAAAAATTTGTGATTTTTTATATTAAACGGTTATTAGTTTTTAATCTCATCAACTTATTCATTAATTAAATAACTGTAATTTAATTTCAATTTATTAATAATATATTTGTCTAAAATTTTAGATGAGTCGAATTCTTCAGTAGAGAAGGCAGCAAAGTTAGGATCAATGCTGATAAGACTACTGCCAGTGGACGATAATTGCTCTTTACGAGGTGAAACTTTAAGAAAAGCGATTCAAGAGGATCAGGAGAAAGGCCTTATTCCATGTTACGTCATCGCTACCTTAGGAACTACTGGCACGTGTGCATTTGATAATCTTGACGAAATAGGACCAATATGCAAAGAATATAACATCTGGTTACATGTTGATGCTGCTTACGCCGGTGAGTATTTAAAATTAATCTCTTGTACCTAATTTATCTCTATTTTATTAACTTTACAATTTAACTGTACTTCATATTTTCACATCTATATTTCGATGCAATATATCATCAATGCAATACATTGTAATTAATAATATTAACTAAATTATTAAATAGAGCAAACTTAACTTCCTTTCCTATTAATATTTTTTAACAACGATTTTATTTTAAATCGTTGTTAATAAATATTATAATAAAAAAGGAGTTAAGTTTGCTCTATTTTAGTAAGTTAGTTAATTACTAGTTAAGATCAGTTGTTTGTATTGATTAAAAAAAAGATAATTTAACAAAAGTCCCTCTCATTAATTACATTTATACAGGAGCAGCATTTGTGTGTCCGGAATTTCGTTATTTAATGTCCGGCATTGAATATGTAGATTCTTTTAATGTAAATGCACATAAATGGTTGCTTGTGAATTTTGATGCTTCGGTAATGTGGTATGTATTATATTATTATTACATTATTTATCTCTAATATAGCTTATTTATCTACATATCAAAATAATTTTTTTAGTTTTATATAGAGTCACTTTTATGGCCATATTTTTTAAATATATAAATTATTAATCTTTAATCTTCAATTAAATTTACATAGCCTTTAATGAAAACCTTATTTAAATGGTTTTTATATGTATATTTGATATTCAAAATTAAAACAAAAAAAATAACATTTCTAAATTGGAGATAAAAGTATATTTAAAATAAAATTTTTTTTAATTGTGCGTATAAGATGAGCATTTATTTAATTCTACAAAATAAGCTAATATTTAGCATTTTATTTTTTTATTGCTTTTAGGGTAAAAGACTCGAGACGACTTGTAGAAGCATTCAGTGTTAACAGAATATATCTTGAACATGATAGAGAAGGACTAGCACCTGATTATAGAGTAAGATTTTATGTACACTTATTGCTTATATATATATAATATTCTTTTTTTAACAGACTATTTTGGCATAATATAAATATTTTTCATTTTTATAACTCAAATTTTTCATGATATTGGCAGAATTGGCAGATTTCTTTGGGTCGACGTTTTCGTTCGTTAAAATTGTATTTTGTCATGCGAATTTATGGAATTGAAGGTCTTCAGAATCACATTAGACACACTATAAAATTAGCGCAACTCTTTGAAAAATATGTTAGATCAGATGATAGATTCGAAATAATTACCGTAGTTATGGGTCTCGTCTGTTTCCGTATCAAGGTATGTTTCCTCACAGATACATAATTACTTATTTCTTTATTAAAATTTACAACATAAAAAATAATTTTTAAATTTATCGATTTTTGAGAATTAATTAATGAATCATTAGTGTGTGTGAAGTTGCCACTCATTTTCTGAAAACTCAAATAATTGAGAGTTCTGACTTTATTTACAATAATTCTAAAGTTCCTAATAGTTTAAACAAATAATACTGGCCACACAACAAATAATTAAAAAATGCCTTAGGATAAATTGAACCGCCAATTTACAATAACGCGTCTCACTTTGTCTAGTGATATTTTCCTTATTAGTAATTATCAGAATTGAAATAGTTTACAATTCTACATGAGGTTCTAAGAAGGGTGCTGTCTTTTAAAGCAAAAAATATTGATTAATTTTATTTCAAGTATTTTAATTATTAGAATTTTTTGGAAAGGCATTGCACATGCCAAAAACTGTGAAAACTGTTTTGAAAAAAATACAACTCTTGAAAATCGACTGGCATTTCATGTTTAAGCTCAAAAATATGCGTATTTCGAGCAAAATAATTATTTTAAAAAATTTATAAATGTTTTAAATAAAAGCAAAAGTCTTGTAAAACTCGACTGGCATCTCACTTTGAAACTCGAAAATATGCATTTTTTATTTAATGAGAAGTAAACTTCACACACACACAAATCATTATAAATATCTTTCTTAATCACATTAACTTATAAGTTTTATAATTAAGTTAAATTACTTATCTGAATTATATGTTACCAAAATTTTTGTAAGAAAGGAATTACTTGTTTTTTAGGGTGATAACAGTTTGACAAAAAGGCTTTTAAATTGTCTTCAGGCTAGAAGACAAATTTATCTCATCGCAACCACTTATCAGGATAAGCTTATAGCCAGATTTGTTGTATGTAGTTCATTAACTACAGAAGAAGACATAGCTTTTTCATGGAACGAAATAAGTTGTCAGACAAACGAAATTTTACAAAACGAATTTTATCAAGAAACAGTTGAGAGTATCACAAAATCGCCGGATGATATTGTGACAAGAATAGAAAATCTAAACCTGGCAACAAAGGAAATTTCGCAGAAAATATCATAATCCCAAAAATTTTATTTAAAAATTTCATTTGAGAAACTTGCACATTTTCATTTCAGACCTACATATTTATCATTATGTAATATTATATATTATTATATGTGTGTCTAGTTTTTATCAATTCTAAACAAGTAATGTACAAATAATGATTGTACAATGTATTTTAATAAAATATATGGAGGTATATGCGAAATTGATTATAGATAAAAATCTTATTGTCAGGCTATTTATTTTAAAATGGATTAAAATAAATTTATGAAATATTATATATTTAAGTATTATTCTAATGTTGATTTGAATGTTTGAATGTCTTTCTTTTAAATATATTAATAGGTATAACAATAAATAGTATAAATATAGATATATAATATATATCTCTTAAGCAATTTAGTAGAATAAATAACACAATAATATTTGTTCACTACTGTACTATAAATATCAAATTTTGCAAATTTAAATGTTTATATACCCAATAGTAACTAAGAGTATAATTGTTAAAAATTTTAATTCTTTTTTAAATATTTTTCTTATACGCATGTCATATAATAGAGCAGATATAATATTTTCATAAATAAATTATTTTAATTTATATCAATTTTCTTAATTGTAAAATTAAGATAAAAATGATTCCCACATTGTTTCGCGATACACATCTCTCTCTCTCATACACGATTTTTACAAAATTATTATCCAAAATATAAATAAAAATTAGCGACTCACCGATACGATGTACAGCAGCGGAGTTGTGAACTGTAAAATATAAATACATTAAATTATACAGTGAAAATTTAATATAATTTCGAAAAAATAAATGATTATCTACATCGAGTTCTTTAAGTAAAGTAAAAATTTAATTTTTTCTTTACAAATAATCTAAATAATTTTTTTTATAAATATATAAAAATATTTGATAAATCGATCTATAAATACTTAAACACTTAAAATTAATTTTAAATATTTTTTGAAAATAAAACAAACAAATTTTAATAATTAATAGTAATAATAAAATAAATAATAAATAAACTATTTACCGTAATAGCTGCTTCGTCGTTGCCCGATGCCATCCTGAGCCCCAGGATTCCTCCTCCTCGTCGTAGATGCACTTCGAAACACTTACACTCGCGAAACTTTTTTTCGTTCGCGACGTGCGGCGACGCCCGGATTTTAATTGTCACATTTTCGACGCGTTATGAAAACGCGAGATTCGCGGGAGCTTTTATTCGCGCACGAATAAACCCGATGCTCCGTTTTCGCGTCGCCGCTTTTCTCAAGATCCCTTATCGAAGGGCCCGATCGAACGACGATGATGCGGCGATATTCCAGAATGGGGCACTGCACTTAAAATATATATCCACTGCATTTCACAAAACAAGGAGCATTTTCCGAAACACCGTGTACACTCGCGTATTCCAATAATATACGAAATATATACGTGCTTCACTCCTTGTTAAATATCTTCGACTCGACGATTCACGAAAGATTCTTAAAGAGGAACATGTAAACATGGCGGCACGACCGAGTCGTCCTACTCGTATTTGACCTTCGCGATTTTCGCGAGAATTACGTGCGTAGTTCGTCGCGGAACGATACTCCGACACGGCGATGCGGAAGTACGAGCGGAAACTTTACGGATTACGAGCGATAACGCGGAAAATCCCGGGAAATTCTCGCGTCGAAAGCGCCCGGCACCTTGTCGCGATCCGCCGTTCTCAACTTCGCCTGCGCGAACTTCAGGCGACTCGACGGGACCCCGAGTCGGGGGCTGTCGGGAACTGTGACGTCACGCGAAGGTCATTCGGAGGAACGAAAGTGAGATTCCGCGGATTCGCGATTCCCGGCCGGCGAGGTCGATCTCACGCTCGCGATTACGATCACGATGTCGGGAGACGCGACGCGAACAAATTTATGCAGTAATTAACGGCCTAACAAAGCTAATTAATACTCAAACTCGCGTTTTTTCGCGGAGCGAAACCCGGCTCGACCGTTGATCGCGAACGATGTGAAATACAGCAGAGGGCAGCACCTATTGATAGACTGTGTTCGGAAATATTACCTAGGCTGACGGACGGAGAGATTCTCGGTCTCTGATTGGTCGGTGCAAAATTTGTCCAACCAATCGCTGCGCTGAATTGAAAAAATCACCAAATTGTTTATAAAAATCACTAAATTTATTGCTCCCTGCTGTTGCTGCATTTCGCTATCTATGAAATATTAGCTTAATGTTTAATGACAACAATAGACGGTCTGAGTAGCCGAAATCTTTGTTTACAAATGATGTTTTTTTCATAGCAACCTATTTTTATATATCTAAATTTTGAAATTTAATTTCTTCTTTACGACAAATTCACTGATTTTAATTATTTACAATCAATGAAATGCTTTCGCGATCCAGGGTATCATCCTGGAAGCTGCAGCGATTTCTTACAAGGTATTCAGAATAATAATATAATATCAAATGAAAAATTATTCTATAAAAACCATTCATTTTTTATATCTTTTTAAAACGTGATTTGTGGTTTATTCATGGAAAATCTATAATATTAATTAAGAAAGTAATATTGAACTTCATTATTTGCAATTAAAAGGAGCTGTTAATTAAACTAGACAATGTTCATAAAATATGTTTAAATAATGAATAATATTCTACAAGGAAATCTCACATTGCAGATTATTCTCATTGGATAAAGGAGAAGGTTGTAAAAAGGATATTTCAAAATATACGACACCTGCAAAATTAAAAACATGTCAGTTGGATCCTTGTATGATAGATCCATGCAAACCAGAACCAAATATAGTTATCATAGGTGCTGGTATGGCCGGATTATCAGCAGCTCATCGATTGGTTCAATGTGGCTTTCACAATTTTACAATTTTAGAAGCGACAGATAGGTAGAAATTAAAAATTAATGTTAAACTTAACATTATAAATTAAAAAACATACATACATATATGTGTACACATGTATGTATAGAATAAATTAAAAATTAATGTTAAACTTAACATTATAAATTAAAAAACATACATACATATATGTGTACACATGTATGTATAGAATAAGAGTAATTTTTTAATGCATTTTGTTAGTTATCTTTACGTTTAATTATAAAAAAACTTATGTTAGTAAGACTTTGCTTTTGTTATCGTTTACAAGAACTTCAGTTAAATAACATTTTTAATCATTATTATTGTTATCTTACTTTTACAAGGATTGTAGTCAAATAACATTTTTAATCATTAGACCAGGTGGTCGAATCCATTCTTGCTGGCTGGGTGATGTAGTAGCAGAAATGGGTGCCACATGGATTGAGGGTGGTTGTGTGGCAAATCCAGTGTACACTTTGGCAGCACAGGAAGGTCTTCTGAAATCGCCACTCTCCAAGTCGAATCTCAGTCGCGGACTCTTCTGCACCAGCGATGGTCGAGCCATCGATCTTCCAGTCAGCATCACAGCATATCACACCTTCCGGCAAATCGAGCAACAAGCGGCAGCTCTCTTCGTCCTTGGCTGTGGTCGTGCCCATGGTACGTTGCTAAACTTTATGGGCATGAGAATTCAGCAAGAGCTACAGAACTTCCCCGAGGAGCAACGGTACAGTTGCCCGGGTCACTCGCAAGTTTACTAAGCAGCGATGTAAAGACTTTATTAGGACAATCAAACGAGTGGGCATTAATAAGTTTCTTTGTCAGTTGATTAGAAAATATTATAGAATAATATTCCAACTTTAGAATTTTTTTTATTTCTTCTTTAATAAAAATATACTGAAGAGAGTTATGTAATTTATTAAATATATTCAAAGAGCTAAAAAAATGTAGTCAATTATAGAAGTTATTATTTACTCAACTATAATAAATGCTGATCACTTTATATGTAATAATAATAATTTTTGAATTATTGCCTAGAATTAATATATATTATTTTAACTTTTCATTATCAATATTTTATACAAATAATGTACATGAAAAAATATATGTACATATTTAGTCATATGTAAGTCGTTATGAATTGAATTGAATTGAATTGAATCTCATAAAAGTACAACCATTACATCGCTGTGTAATTACGATTCAACTACATTTTTCTTCTAAAATCACAATGTGAATGACTTTCGATTTGCAGATATGATGCTGCAAGGGTGATGTACGGCATGACGAATATCGTCAAGTGTCGATGTGGGGATGATCTTTCACTCGTCTCGGCCGATCAATTCGGCAGTTACATCGAGATTCCTGGTGGTAATATTAGAGTGCCCTTGGGATATGTAGGGGTGCTGGCTCCCTTGCTTCGAGATCTACCTAGTTGTTGTGTCAGGTTCGTATAAAATAAGATTTGTGGCATTTGCTATTTGTTTCATCAAGATGCATCTATATTCACGAACAGAAACGCACCAGGAAGTCATAAAATTAGATAAAAAAAACTATTTAAATGAAATATTCATTATATATGCTACAAAAAAATAAATGCCTAAAGAAATAATGTTTTTTTCGGGTAGAGATGTGGCTTTTTCTTAAAAGAAAGATGTTTTTTAAGGTATTGCAAACCGGTTAGTTGCATTCGATGGGGTGCAGTGAATGAAGCATGTCCCCGGGCCGTCGTAAAATGCAGAGATGGCGAGGAATTTCCCGCTGATTATGTCATCGTGACAGTTTCGCTCGGTGTTCTGAAGCATCAGCACGCGAAGATGTTTTTACCTGGATTGCCCGCTGAGAAAGTCGAAGCAATCAACAAGCTTGGCTACGGACACGTGAACAAAATCTTCCTCGAATACGCGAGGCCCTTCTGGGTTTGGCGTGAAGGCAGCATCAATTTGGCTTGGTCCGCCGAAGAGTTGGCGAATCGATGCGATTGGGTGAAAGGTTGTCGCTTCTTATTAATTTAATATTCGAATATTATATAGTTAATATATTGGAACAGCTTGAAAAAAAGAACATATCTGTAACTAGAATAAAATGATTGTAACTAAGTCCAACGATGTGTTTAGGGGTGGTGAATGTGGAAGAATTGCCGAATTCTCAGCATGTGTTGTGTGCCTGGGTATGCGGACGCGAAGCAACGGACATGGAACTATGTTCCGACGAGGAAGTAGTGGAGTCGATGACGGCGCTTCTTCGTCAATTCACTGGTGATACTACGTTACCCTATCCAGCCAACATTCTCAGGACCAAATGGTGCATGGATCAATACTTTGCCGGAGCTTACAGTTACATGGCAATGGACAGCATTATTGGTCATCAATGTGATCTGGCTAGTCCGTTACCAGGTCTTTAACTTTCACTTGTGAACATCTAATTCCCACTATGAATATTTTTGATTGATATATATCAAGATACAGTTTTCAATTTAATTTTAAAATTAACGATTATTTAATATTGTTAATAATTTCAATCATGACGGTTCTCTTCAACATCTTGTCAACGCTCATATTATGATTTTTTTAGACTCGTGCGAATCGATACCTCCCATACTTTTATTCGCGGGTGAGGCTACTATACCAGGTCATTATAGTACTGTACATGGTGCAAGGCTCAGTGGTATTCGTGAAGCAGAAAGAATCATTCAATTGACAAAACAATTTAATGGTCCGCCAAAAAAAATACCTGCCAAATCGTGATTCAACCAATAAACATATATGTACCTGTGAAAAGACTATTTTGTGATATAAATACGTTACAAACAATCGAATATATACATTTTGTGAATCATGTTTATTTTATATAAATATACACATAAATTGTCTTCAAAATTATGTTTTTATTTATTCGAAAATTGCTGTTTATTTTATATAGTTTATCGGAATAAATTTAGATATTTTCTTTGTTTAGCAGATGATCTTCGCTGATTTATTCTTGTGTAAATCAAAGATGTAGTATACAAGACAAATTCTTAGTTATTCTAATTCTATCATAAAAATGTTTTAATTTCGAAAATAAGGAATGTATTATTTTAAGAGAATCAATAAAAGATATTGGAATAAATAAGCATGCAATTAATTCAATTATTAATTATAATATTTAATAATATATTTACTTATAAATTATTAATTTAATTATTAATTGTCAATTTTAATTATCGACTATTATACATTTTTAAATTTGTATATTTATATCGATATATGACTCGTTCGATATAGAACACATTTCGATTCGATATATTCCCTAGACTCGAAATCATTTGACTATGCCCGCCTGCGTGCAGGTATGTGCATAGTTTGTGACGCACGAGGTGGTTTTGCTGTGTGCATATGTATATGTTTATGCCTCCTCTTCTCTCCCTAAAACCTAGACCCGGCAAAATGGACGATATAGCACTGCGAGCATCTGATCGTGTTTTAGAAGTGATATTCTCGTATCTGGATCTGCACACGTTGAGAAATTGCTCGCTGGTGTGCAAACGGTGGTACCGGTTTCTCAATGACGAGAACAATGACGTTTGGCGGATGCATTGTATTAGAAAATTGGCCCAGGAGGCCCTCAGTTCCGATTTGTTATCGTCGGTACCCACATACAAATCCAAGCTTCGTGCATTTTATCACGCGTGGAATCCGAACGATTGTTCTCGGAATATTTACATCAAACCCAACGGATTCACCCTGCACAGGTTGGTCCAGCGAAGTGATCTCGTCTTTGTACTTTCAAGCGTCGAAAGAGAGTCGCAACTCCGATGTTTTCGTATACTCGCATTTTTTATGTGAATATTTTTCGAAAATAATCTTTAATTGTGATTAATTATTCCGTCCCTTATATATAAATAAATCAGCTTCAATTAGAGTAAAAAAAATAAACTATAATCGATTTTTTTTTGTATAAAACATGATTGGATTTTACTTGAAAAAATGAGCTGGAAACATTATTGCAATATCTCTTTTCATAATTGATTTTGACAAGTATATGATATAAATTGTGAATATGTACATATATAAAATGCAATTTCCCAAAAAATTATAGTAAAAATTATTAATGATAGATATATATATATAATAGAAGCATAAAATAATCTGAGAAGTATCCAAAATGTCTCGCACCAGTTGCTATATCATTACAGAAATCCTGTAGCGCAGAGTACAGATGCATGTAGAGGCAAAATAGGTTTCCGACATGGACGTCATGCTTGGGAAGTTATCTGGGAAGGACCTTTAGGAACAGTAGCAGTAATAGGAATAGCCACTAAAGAAACACCTCTCTTGTGTCATGGATATGTAGCGTTACTTGGTTCTGACGAACATTCCTGGGGTTGGAATCTTGTTGATAATCACTTGTTACATAATGGAGATCCACAAGGCAATTATCCTTTACTCAATAATGCTCCAAAATATCAGGTATTTGAATTGACAAAAAAATATTCATAATTTTAATATATAAGTAAATTTATCATTATATTTTTACATTTTTATATTATATTGATCTTTTTTTATAATAAAAGCAGATCTCTAAAAAATATTCCTATTTTATTTACAGGTTGGCGAGAGAATTAGAGTAATTTTAGATTGTGATGATAATACATTGTCTTTCGAAAAAAATTACGAATTTCTGGGTGTAGCTTTTAGAGGTATTTATAGCTTTTTATTTATTGTTCTACATGTGTTCTTTATTTTTCTGTAAATTGATTACAATTTACTCTATTCTTGCTCACAGTTTGAAATAATTATATTATTTTCTTTTTCTATTTATCTTTAAAAATATCTTATTTATTCTTAAGCTCTCATAGCCAATTACACTAGATTGATCTTTTGTTATTCTCAAGACACAGAAATATATATATTTTTACAAGTTGTTTTATTAAACAGGGTTACCAGATAAGAGATTATATCCATCAGTATCGGCGGTTTATGGAAATACAGAAGTGTCCATGGTATACTTAGGACCACCGTTGGATGGCTAACACATTTCATTTAAGAAAAACATATCCTCAAAAAGCTCACAATTGAGGCTGTACAATGCATTCTTAATGCCAAGTTTTCTGCACTATATCGATATTGTCTACGTTTAAGTAGAACAAAGCACACAGATACAAACTGTACAATATTCTTTACAGAGAATGTGTGCCTGCTAGATTACTTGGTCAATAATATTGTAAATAATAGGCATTTTATTTTATTTAGATTGCAAAGTTTATCATCCAGTACATACAATGGCTTGGTTTAAACAATCAAATTGATTTCAGTTAATATAATATTGTGTGTCCACACATGGAGGCTTTAAGTGATATTAGTTTTTAAGTAATTGTTTGTATGAAAATATTTCAGTGAGATACTTATTAAACAATAATATTCACTGAAATAGTTTTTATTAAATAATGCCATTGTATGAATATTGCTGAATGAAATTTGAAAGTTATCAGAATCTTTATATATGTATATATGAGTAATATATTTGTCATACTTAATACCTCCATGCCAGAGTATTAATTATTTATTTTTAATAATGAAGAAAGGTATAATGCACGATATTTTAATAATCTTTTATTTAAAAAAAAATTAGTTTTAATTATTGAATAATATTTAGGCATTCCGATTTTTTGCATCTTTCTTTATGACATATATATATGTGTGTGTGTGTGTGTGTGTGTGTTAATCTCAGAACACTCGTTACAAAACTTTGCAACCTCTCATTTTTTTATCGTTAGACAGTAAGAACAAATGACTCATTGTATTCTTCCAGAATGCTAATGTTCCTTTTGATATATTTGTATAACAGTGTATTGATACATTGTGAATGATAGCAACAGAAAAAATGACAACTATTTTTATTTTATTTTTTTTTTGTAAAAATTAACATGTGATTTAATTTATTTATGATTGTTTGTCTATACATATATAGAAAGTTAATATAGAACTTTTGCAATTCTATATTTTCTTTGTATTACAATGTAACTAAAACAGACGATTTCCGGAGCAATTCTTCATATAATAGTATACAGGGTGTCCCACTTAAAGTGTTCATTGAGTATAGCTAATTATTTTTTGTACAAGAACAAATTGTAAAAGTAGTTACATAGCATATTAAAATCAAACAATGAACATATTCTCAGGCAAGGCCTCATTCATTAAGCACACTGAAAATTATTCGTCCTAAATAGAAAATTAAATTTTACCATTTTGTTGTTTTTTTTTAATGGAATGAATCTCAGAACTTTCATATAACAAGACATACTATTTTAATGATTTATCTTTAAGAGAAATGTGAAAAAAAGAAAATATTCAATAATTATCTAGCATTGCTTAATGTGCAATGCATTTTTCCTCGTATTTTAAACATTTAACGTCCTTACATATTGCATTAATGCGATCTCATTTAGACTCTAAATCGTATATTAGGTTGCCAGTCAACCTCATTTTAATACCTCGTGTATATGCTGTATAAATTGTATGCTATTAATGTGTGATTAAGTGAATGCACACAAGAGAAACATTTATTGCATAAAGTCTTAAACAAGCTGTTCTTTTCAGTCATCTAGAAAATTTTTATGTTGATAACAAATACATACATAAATAGATATAAATATGAAAGATTGTATATTACAATCTGTGTTAAGTCTATATTTATAAATAATGCGCTGTTTTTAATATAAAAGATTGAATACCAATGAGATTAGAATGAATTAGATATTTGATCAGTAAGAATTATTTATAATATTTATTATGACAATTACGTTTGCTGTATGTAGTGAATGTATGTTTGTGAATTAGTTTTTCTAAACTTTTGTACAGAATCGTGTACATAGTGATTATAAATATTTGGGAAATAAACTTTATTTCATATGTACTTATTAGTCCTCATTTATGAAGTTTACTACTTTTTCAGTCTTTTTCTGTTTCATTGTGTCATTGATTAATTTATTCATTATTAGATCGTATGTTCTAAAATCTTGATATATCTAGATAAAAATTAAATAGATCCAGACAATTCCTTTATTTATTTTATCCAAAATCTTACAATGTTTTCACAACTCAAACGCAAGTGATAGTAACAATATTACATGTGTATCTATCTCAGATATCTCTTCGAGCAGTACCTATCTATTAATTCGTGAATTCAAGAATTCACGATGGCACTACATTAAGAGAAAGAGTTTGCCTTTATAAATATCCAAATTAAATGATAAATTCTCTTCTCCACTTGTTACATATCTCGATTCTGTTCGAGCTTTAAAACGGAATTTTTTGTAAATACACGTATACGTGTATCACGGAACAAATCGAATCATATTAATATTATGATTAAACTCGGTTAATTCTCTTAAAACAGAATATTTTTTCTATTTTATTCTATTTATATTGGCGCCGTAAAATTTTTGCTTTATTCTAATGTAATTAATTAATTCGTCGTGGAATGTAAAGTACAATAAAATCGCCAGAACATTATTCCACAAGTAGTATTCGGCCTCACCGATTATTATTTACAGGTTGTATGTACTATGATAAGAATAAGAAGTATAATTGCGTATTTTTTTGTACAGCATGTATAAAGGCAACACGCGCGCGAAGTATACGATATATAAAATCGTGAACAATTTACATACTGGCAACGCATTTTGCATAAGCCAGGCATTCGTACAACACTGTCAGTACAATACAAATGAGGCTAAAACTGACGGAAAATTAATTTTCGATCACAATTGCAAGAAATACAATCTAAATATCAACCAATAAGTGCACTCGCAAATATTCGAAAATTTAGTAAGTATTATAATAATGTTTATATATATAGTATGTATATATACACACAATATATCCCACCTTCTGTATTAGTAACTTATTTATAAAATAATTCTGTCAAATTATATACATTGCTATACTCATTTCGAATAGCATTTTACTATATTAAAATATCTATATTACTATAAAAGAATTATACATATCTTATCTCGTTTCCATTTTCTCTAATATTGTTTGATTTGATTCTATGTTTGTTATGATTCATCTTTTTTACTTTAGGAGATAAAAAAAAGTGACTTCTTATGTGGGGGGATATTCTGTGTGTATATATGTGTACGTGTACGCTGCATATTACACATATTGTTATTATAATATTATATGAGTTTTAGAATTATTCTTAAAAACAATACAAATTTTACAAACAACGAAACTGCAAACTTGTTTTATCATCATTAAGAAAATATTGCTTAGCTCTTAAAAGAATATTGCCACTATATAAAATGCATTAGAAACTCATTAAGTAAAATAATATACAATCACATTTTGACTCCCAGTAGTATTAGTAATATCTAATAGAATAATTATCATTGGTGACTCATCTTATCTAAGGAATTAAACTTTTGGTACGAAATATTTGAATCTACTATACATATGTTACATTATATAACTTTTCCTTAATTCCCTATTATACTTATTTGATGTACAATAATTTATTATAAGATAAGCTATACATAAATAATAAGCGTATATTCTGATAAGCGTGTGCAAAGATTTTTTCTCACAAAATAAATTATTAATATATTATATAGTTAAACAAACCAGATTAGAGAGAAATATAAATTAAACGAAATCTATTAAATATAAAATATATATCATTAATTAAACAAAAAAATTCTATAAAAATAGAATATTAACAAAATATTTATATTTACTTATATGAATTGGTTAATTAATTTTCATTCCAACTATATATTATCTTTAACTATGTACTTATACCTTTTTCATATAAGGTATGTCATTTTTTGTATTATTGTAATAATGGATTTCAAGAATTGGCTAATATTATATTTTGCAATAGAAAGTTTTTGAAGATAACTTTTTTCGTTCTCCACAATATATGTATCCTTACATTATATAGCAATTATATAAAAAGTTGTTACTCGATTAGCTTCTAATTAAAAAAATATTATGAAAAATACTATTAAACAATAATAGTATATTATATTGTTTTCTGAAAACTTGATATTTAATTTACATGTACTTTTTCACTTAAAATATTTGCAATCCACTATAATCAATCTCATTAATTTAAATATTAATTTGTTTACAATAACAATGTTTTCTTCGAAAAACAATCGTTCACATATTTAAACAATTTTAACAATAAAAAATACAAAGTAATGTGAACACTCTTTTATGTAATATTAAAGTGTCAAAGATTTTTCTGTTGTAGTTTAATTTGCGAAATATTAATGTATATGTAATACATATCTAATGCAAGAACTGTTATTTTTGTATAAGAATTATGATTCTATCTTTAGTTCGAAGATTAATGTCATTTGTGATACATTTTATTATATATTATATCCTAAAAAGATTTCTATATAACTAAACTCTTATATTTAGATTACAAGATCATCATTTTAATTGTCTCCATATCGTTCATAATTATAGCACACATTGCTAACATTATTATTATATTTTTAATACCAGAACATAATGCTGTTGTACTATATCAAACTACACTCGTCGAAAAATAAGATTATTTCTTTAATGGCAGCTTACTGAAATGGAACTTTATGCATTTTCATCTAATTCTATATAATAAACATAGGCCGTTTCTATATTTCGCGGCAATGTTTTTAAAACTGTCTGTTATATAAACATCGTTTCGTATGAAAGATGTTTTATTTGAAAGCATATAAAATATAGATAATATATTTTACATTTTCCACGTGTAAAAGCATTATTCAAAATAGTTTTAATTTCTGTTTAGATAAAAGCATTAATTTTATAATTTGCACATTATACAATATTTAAGTTACAATGTAGTGTTAACTATATATTTTCATTTTTATCTATTACTTTATTCCTACTTTCTTTACTGCATAATGTGCTATAAACATACTGCAAAAAGCACATATTCTAAAATTTTCTCACTATGTTACATTAGTGCGAATACATTTCTACATATGAAAATGCATATAGTAAAAGATTAAATTGTAGGAACTGTCATATAAAAATATCTTTATATACATGACCAGTTTCGCATGTAGTCCTGAATTTTTTAAAATAAAAGCACTATATGCGCACAAATTGTTTTGTCAGCTGCTTACGGCCTCTAGATTTTACAATTAATCAAACATAAAAAACAATTTCTATTGCCAAAATATTTATACTACATTAAATATATTTTTGAACTGCGAAAGTTTGAGAAATTTTACGATTTGCCTTCCTCAGTATATAGGCAGTATTTATTATAAACCTTTCATAGTCAAGAATAATCATTTAAAGTTTCCATAGTTCAAAGTATGTGTTAGAATGTAACAATGTACAATTAATTAAAGGTAAAGGATAGTATTACATTCTTTAAATAATTAATAATATAACATTAACAATATTATTGTTGATTACTAATAAATTTAAATGTTTTTTCTGTTTTTACTCATTATATTGACTCCTGTTATCATTAGAATAGATATGAGCCTTTTTTAATACATTTTTCATCATGTTATTAAGATTTATCGCACAAAATCTCAAACTTTTGTCTATCTGTGTTATATATAATACATACATAGAATATTGCAGTTTCGTTATTTGAATATTTTAACTCTTATGTATAATAAGCAAATGAATAAAAAAAAATTCACACAATGATTTGTTTATAATGCACACATTTCACCTAAAAGATAGTGCAATTATATTTTTAAGATTGCCTATGTTTAATCAGCTATTCTTGTTACTGGACGTCAGCTTAAGCCTCACACTATTTCTGAGATTCTTAATCTATGCACAGCGCTAGGCATGATAAGCATTTGGACAGAAATTTATATTTCAAATTGACTATTTATCGATCGGTATTTGGTGGACTAATGAATTTAAAACTAATACAATCACAACAATTGTACAAAGATCAACTGCTTGGTATCTTTTTTTGTATTGAATTTCTTCGTAAGACGAGTTTAAGTTCAATAAAAAACAAATCTATAGTGGGAATCTATATTAATCATCGTTTATGTGATTAATGAGTGATGAAAAGTTAATTTTCCCGATTTCCCTTTTTTTGGTAACTTTCCTGTAGATGATGTTTGAAGATGTTATAATAGATATAATTATAAATGCGATAGTCTGTAAGAAAAAAAAATCTAATATTTCTATGTTTCTAAGAACTAATATCGATATAAATAATGCAAATGCATATTGTAACAAGAGAAAATATCACAAAATTATAAATATGCTCTGATATTACATTTAAAATTACAATAAAAAATATACAGAATGTCCAATGATGTATCATTTTTGGTATTAATGGAAAGTGATTGAGAAATTAATTTTAAAAAATTAGAATTCACGCGCGTGGCAAAAAGAGACAACTAAAATGCGATTACTAGCGTGCGACAAAGCATTAGGCTTAATAAAAACTCAAACGCTTAATTATGTGTTACACCTGAAATTAATTATTGCAATTTTCGCAATAATTAATGAGAGAAATCATATACACTCATAAATAATACTCACTCAATCAAGATAAAGTCATGTACCCTTGACAACTCCTGCCGTCAAACTAATCAAAATGTGTATGGCCATTTCCTGAGGTATTAGAGTCTTCATGTAACTTCTCGTTCTGTTCATATGTACAATTCTTCTTTGGAATTGTGCATTCTAATGTTTGTTTAACTCTAGTTGGTGGAAACTTGGTCAAGAAAAAATTGGATCCAAAACTAAACAATTTAGACAGTGTGGGACACAATAACGATTGATGAGTTATTGCCCATATTCGATAATTTTGACCTTCAAATGGATCCAGAACAGCTGCACATAACATGTGACTGAGATTTACCTGTACAGGCTGTGCAAAAAGAATTATATTACAAAAGATTTTTAAAGAATTAAATCTATAACATTTTCAAGTAAAAATCTGATATACAAACCAAGGCAACGCTTTGAAGAATCCAAAAATGATATCCTGCATTGAGGCCAAAACTGAGAATTGACCAGCTCATATCAGATAAAGGCTCAATGTTATATACACCTAATGCATAATCAAAACAGTAATTAAAATATATTTAAAATAAAATGTGATATAAACAGCTGAGCATAAATAGATAGGCACAGATCTATTATTGTTGTATTTAAATATAGATAATTACCTCCAATCCTCAATAAATAATATGGTATGACTAGCATTAAACCATGTTGAATATAATACATTGCTTTGTCTGCCAATATCTACAAAAAAAAAAAAAAAAAAAAAACGATACATTTTCATTATCCAAAATTGTATTTTGCTAAATACTAATATATTATAACTTACAATTCTAGATTCTGTCTCTGGAAACAAGTATGCTAGTACCGGTCCATTCAACAGATTTAAATGTATCCTGAAGATAGCAGTGACTGTCGGACTAGGATCCGCAGCCAACAAATACAACTATAATGCAACAGAAGACACATATTAGTAAAAAAAATTCAATTCAACCTGTAATAGGAAGTGCACCAAATCATTTTAATTTGAATTAAAGCAGATCAATCTTACTTGTAGAGCCGTTGTAATATGACAAGGATTTAACAAATATATAACAGTTCTGCTGGTAAATTTAAAGCCAATCTCCATTCCCAGGACTAATGACATTATAATCAGCAGGACTCGCCTGCCGACACGATCCTGACCGACGTAGGCCAGATTCTTTGGCAATGTTACATGCTTCAGGCCCCATATGATGCAGGATATGATATATGCAGATATAAATAGTGTTTCTATGATCCTTCGCTTCAGGGTCAGGTAATTTGCACATTCTGGACCAACGTTGCGTGGTATAGAGCCATTTATACCATCATATGCCCACTCGAACATCGTCTTAAATTAACTTCTCCTTTAGAACTAAAAACAGAGAATAATACGAGTTACTCTACGGTAGAACCAGGTAGAACTGGTTTTCCGGCGAGACACGTAGTCGTATATGACGTGGTCAAGATAAAGAATAGTCGAAGGTCTTAAAATTATATATAGATAATTTTTTTACTTGTTTGCCTACTACTGAATTTGCAAAAAATATCACTAGATTATGAAACTATTTAATCGTATGCGACAATTAAATGAGTGATAAGGTTAAATGTTCACGAGAGAGCTCTTTCTCTCTCTCTCTTTTCAAGTACGATGCTTTATTATCGATTTCGCTGTTAAATTATCAATCGTTTGACGCGTTATTGTAATTGTGATACCTAAAATAAAAAGGTTTCGGGAAGATGTCGTCCACCGGAACGTGATGCGTGCTTATCCGCACTATAAATCAAAACAATTTACGATACATCGGACTGTCAAAGTAGACTTCGGCCGCGGTATTCGAAACCTCCCCCTCTTATCTTCCAAGAACTGATCGATTGGCCGCGAAAATCGTCGGTAAATAGCGAGGAGTAAAAATGTTCCGCGGGTAAGAATGCGAGAAATTAACCTACATTATTTCGTCGGCCGTCCAGCAGATAGCGCCACGTGCGCGAAATAAGGCTTATGTCAGATGCGTCACGTCACTTGATCGTCGCGGTTCCCGCGCTCGCGAGTGCGGCCATGTTGCTACGTCAAATGACGTGACATTAAGGTGCCTTTTCATACGCAGCATGCTGCAGCAGCAAATCAGTCATATATGATCAAAATTTATTAAAACATATTTTTTTGTTTTCTTATTATTTCTAAGGTAAAATTACGATTTTTGCTTTTATATTCTCATATTAAGGGGATTCTTCAGCAAATGACGAACTCCGACAAAATAGCAGCACACATATCCAAAACGTGTATATATGCACATACACATAATATACACGCACACATACGTACAAATCGTATTTCTAATTATAAATTATTATTAGACTTTTAATCTAGGTTTAGAAGATTACAGTGCTTATATTCTTTCGTGTCTTCTAATCCCAGGGAATGTGCATTTTTATTCGTACAAAGTGCATATGTTTTATGCATATAAAGCACGCATATTATAATGAGGTTGACGCAGTTCGTCTGCAATTCGAGATGTCATATAATTCGAGATAAAAATAGATAAAAAAAAACTGTAATTTCTCATTTTTCATATCAAATCGAGTTTCCCTGGGATTATTGATGCGCATGTATTGCAATCGTAGATGAAGTATTTTTAATTCTATCGAAAATTATATAAGAAAATGATATACTACCCAGATAGCACTATGTCTAAAATGCACGCATAAGTCATCATTAAGAAATCTTTAAGACATCTTCAAGAAATCTTATGATATGATATCCCAAAGACATCTTAAAGATGTCTTATGGGTGCATTTTGGACATGGTGCTATCTGGGTACCCAGTAAGCAAGAAATATTTAATCAACATTTTATAATGATGATTTTATATAAATTTTCTAAACGTTATGATATAATGTTTTATATATATAAATATATGTTTAAAATATTATTAAGAAATATTCTAAAAAAATATTTTAACTGATGTTTTATAAATGTTTTAAAAATATTATTTAATAACATATATTGCTCAAAATATTAACAAAATATTTTAAAAACGTTAATTTTAACATTATCAAAACCTTTAAATCGATGTCAAAGTTTGTTCATAATGATGTTGCATACAATGTTAAAAACTATATATACTTGCCAATAAAAATAACGTTGTAGCAATGATTTTTTGCTTACTGGGTATATTCTTGTAGAAACTTATCACTATAGTAACGCCAATTAATCACTTATTTCGAGTACTTAAAATACTGATATATAGTAATTTAAGTACTCAAAATAATGTGATTAAGTACTCGATATAAGTGATAAATTGGCGTTACTGTAGTGGTTTTCTATTACAATTATGTCGATAAAACAGACAGTCGCGAAGGATCCTCTTAATCTATTTTATTTTTAAAATCCATTATTTAACTATAATATAATGATAATAATAATAATTAAAATCAACTAGTGCGTTCTGCTTTGCTGCCTTTGCTGTTATTTGTTCAAAAATTGAACTTCTTCAATAGCAGTCACGTAAAGTACCTTTTCATGTGCAGCAGACTGCTGCGACAGTATGTTGCACATGAAAAGGTACCTTTACGTGACGTGATGCAAAGTGATGTCGGCACGATTCCCGCTCTCGTCCAGCGATTCTCGCGTGAGTATTTTACATATTAATACTTAATATCGATGTCAATCGTGACAAAATATTGAATAAGATTAAAGTAACGAACAAGGGTTGTCATGTTTCGTATCATATCTTCTTGATACGATTCATATTAATGTGAAATTCGGTTCATTAAGATCCCGTGTTGATTTTCTCGTCGATCTCTGTTTGGCGCATATTTTATCCGTCGACATCGCGAATTTACAACGACATATCAGAAGGATAAGTAAATTTTATGCGTAATCGTTCCATTTCTTGTATGTACATCGTCGTTTGCGGTTCGTATTAGTGCTAAAATTAGCAAAATCTCGTTTAATTAAATCGGAGCATTAGTGTAACGAGAGAAAGAGAGAGAGGGAGATATAACATGAAATTTGCCGCGTTTGCCACCGCCATATTGATTACGTTTGTGTCACGTGATGACAGAGCGATGACGTAGCTTGATATCTTTTTGAACCGCCAGTTTCTCTACCGTTTTCCCGCTCGTCGATCTACTTCTCTCATTTTATTCGGCGATATCGTATAATACGTGATGATTTATCGGGAGTCGCGAGTGTGTGAGTTACGGGAGAATCGAGTTTTGTATGAATTGTCATTGCTAGTAGTTGATTAATGCGAAATTCAGTGCGATTAACCTTGATTGCAATCATCATGGTCGCACGATCATCGCCACCCACAATACAAGATGCAATTTTTATCAATTTGATCAATCAATTGATAATTTTCATCATTGCCATCCACAATACAAGGTATATAATTTTTATCAATTTTATAAATCAATTGATTTTTATCAAATACATGATTTTTATCATTGCCACTCACAATAATACAAGGTATATATAATTTTAATTTTATCAAATATATCAATTTTATCAATTGTTAACGAAATAAATACAAATAAATACTGATTAGATAGATATTTAAAGAATGAAAACTTCTATTTTAATATTATATGTAAAATTTTTATATTATATCATATTGATAAAAATATTTCTTTAAATTTATTGTCGTTATGTGTAATTGTTCGTCTTACATATAAGTTATTACTACAGACTTCTAGATATAATCTATATATATTATAGAAGTCTGTGGTTATTACTTATATACATTTTCTATTTGATATTTTATATATGTATGATCTCTGCTTTCTAGTTTATTGTTTATGTTCTTTGGTCTAATAGTATGGTATGTGATTCTTGAACTCTTGTTTTTCTGGTTTATGATTCATGGTCTCTGGTTTAATGGTCTATGATTTATACTATTATTAATACTATTATTAATAATGGTTTACATATTATTATATCTTTATTTAGCATAATATGACACGAGTCATATGAATTTAGAACGAAGGATATGAAAATTATTCTGCGTAGAAATGTTTAAATGTCAAAATGTTAAAATGTTTAAAGATGAGTTCTTTTTACAAGACATACCATGTATTATTTTGTTCTAATTGCATCAATTATACCACTCAATAGCACTACTAACTTATATTTTAAAATAATAATGCTAAAATATAATACGCAATATTACAAATCAAGCTAGAACTGCAAGATACTTTGTAAAAAATCATTTATCTAATTCTTTACATTATATTAATTTCTAATAGAGAACTCATCACTTATGTATTTTGTTCAAACCTTTTATTTCTTAATTTCATCATGCATTGTAAATTCAACCTTGTAAATTCTTCCAGCTATAAAAGAAGGATAAAATCTAATTGAAATATTGCATTTTCTCATGTTGATTTAATTTCCTTTTTATTTTCAATAATCAATTATCTATGAAATAAAAGGATAGAAAGTCTGATATTTAATTCTGATTATAAAATTTGAGATAATTAATAATATTAAATAATATGATAAAATGTTTTATTTTCCATTATTTCTTATTATTTATCTTAATATAGTGTGTATGATTTCTTGAAAATTCATAAATAATTAAGAGTTCTGCCAATTTCACCCATTTACTTTGTCCTCTTTTTAGTGTAAATTCTAACAATAAGAGAGAATTTTCTCCTATATCTATAAATATTGAGATAAGATCCAGTCAATTTTCGAGAATACTTATAGAATTATATCCATTTTTAATTCTAACACATTTATATCATGTATGTTATAATGTAAAAAATAGTAAGAGTGTTCTATAATATATATATTTTATTTGTTATCACAGGTAGCATTGCGATACACAGGTGTAATTTACACATTGTGTCTATATTATGAAGGACTAAAAAAGGAGGAAAACTAGGAAGAGAACCAGGAGGAGATCCCAGAGAGTCACCAGCAACAACAGGCTAACTATAAGGTATGCAAAATAAATATACATAGAATTTTTTTAGAATTTACCTGAAAATCATGGTAATCGTGGGACATTTGGAAGAATTGGAAGAATTTTATAAGAGTTTCTTTGATTTACAATAAAAAAATTAATATGTACATAGTAAATTTTACTATTGTATATTGTATAACATTTCTTTTAAGAAATATATAATTTTTGTCATATTTGTTAAAGTATTTTTGTATATATATATTTTATTTGTTACATTGTTATACACAGATAGTGTGATTCACCCGTTATGTCTATGCTATGAAGGATCAAGAGAGGAAGAGGAGACCCAGGACCCAGGGAGGCACCGGCGACAGCAAAGCTACTGTGAGGTATGCAAAATGAATATATGATAACATTTCTTTTAAGAAATATATAATTTTCGTTATATTTATTTAAGTATCTCTCCATATATGTACTTTATTTGTTATTATAGGTAGCATTGCAATACACAGGTAGTGTGATTTATGCGTCGTGGTGTTTATGCTATGAAGGACCAAGAGAGAAGGAGACCCAGGACTCAGGAAGGCACCGGCGACAGCAGGGCTACTATGAGGTATGCATAATAAATATATAAAAATATTTCTTTTAAAAATATATAATTTTTTTAATTTGTTTAAGTCTCTCTCTCTCTTTCTATATATATATATTTTTTTTTGTTATTATAGGTAGCAATTACTATATAAACTGTGCACAATGACGGTCGACCCAGAAAGAAGGAAGAAGCCCGGAGAGGTATCGGGCGACAGCAGGGTAACTGCGAGGTGTGTAAAATAAATATTTAATAACATTTCTTTTAAGAAACAATTTTTATTTGATATTTGTTTAAGTATCTCTATATATATGTATTTTATTTGTTATTACAGGTAAGTGTAATTCACGCGTCGCGTCGGGAGTGCCGTGTAAAGTGTCGCGCGTCGGGAGTGCCGTGTAAGTATCGGGCGATCAATTATTCGTGTTTTCGCGATTGTCGTGAGTGCTACAAAGGACCAAAAGAGGAGCAGGCCCGGGGAGGCATCGGGCGACAGCGGGAAAACTATGAGGTATGAAAAAATTTTTTTTAATTTAAAAAAATTGTACATATTACTTGGAAATTATCATTGTACATTACAATATATATGGTATACATGTACAGACATAATTTGAATATTTTGTTTTCAGATCAATGTGCTGTTTACTACAACTCTGCTGTTGCACGTATCGGTGAGTGAGAAATTGTTAATTTCAACATTTCTATAATGGTAATAGGGATGTGTAAAGCTGGCGTCTGATATTGTAGAAATTTATAAATAATTAAGAGTTCTAGCTTTTTATTTTAAATAGTTCTTGATCTATTTGTATAAATTTAAACTATCAAGAACTTTAGAATTATTAGAAATAAAACCAGACTCTTAATTATTTACGAGTTTCCATGAAATGAGATACACACAGCTTCACCCACACAGAACTAATATATTATTCTTGAAATGGATTCAATAATGACAAATGATGTTACCAGTGCAACATATAATAATATAAATCACACATTTAAAAATTGATCAGAATCGGTATTGTGGAAAACTGAATGCTATCCTGACATTACAAAAGCCATCTCGAGCAACACCCCTTCAATGTTCTCTGTTCCAAAGGATAGTTAACGCGGATCGTTGGCAGAGATGATCCAAGACGACCCTGGCAACCCCCGAGACAGGCTGCGAAAGTGCGGGTTCGGTGGAAAAGGCTTTAAAAAAAAATCGAGAAAACACGAACGCGAGCACACACGCGACCAAGATGGCGTCGTCGCGGTCGTTTCGCGATATATGTATATACGATGTAGAGAGACAGGATACAGGGGGAGACGCGAGAGCGTGCGGAGCAGGAATGGAAGCCGCAAAAGGAGAATGGGGATAATTGCACGCGAGGCAATGCACGAGGCTCCTCCCCTTATTCAGGCCTAAAGCCTGCAACTGCAAGTGCCAAGCTGCTCACTTTGCGGTGCGCACATATGACACGTTCGGCCGCTCGCGACGCGCATCCCGATGCGCTCCGCCTTTGCGCTTTTGTGTGAATACATTTATTATGCGTATATGTATATTCACGTATACGAATGTCCGTATGTGTATTTGTGTATGTGGACATTTGTACTCGATGATGACTAGGACTCTGTCCCTGGAAATCTGATTCATTCGACAATGCTTGTCGCGAACTATCGATCGGTTTATTTTTTCTCTATTTTTCTAGATTACAGATTTTAGGATTTCGAAAGAAATTCGAGAAACAAGAAATAAATGATCTTGTTATTTTCTTTTTATCTAATTTTGCAAATCGAGCTATTGACATTTGACGTTTGACGGATGATGTGCAAAAATGGATTAATTACTGAATTGAAAAAAAGACTTATATAACGAGCGCGACAATATGAAATTGTATGTTTTTAATTTAATTTATTTAAAGCTATTTGACGAATTTATTTGCTTTTCACAAAATATATTCTGGTTTTTAATTTCTTCTATTATATAATAATTAGCGAAGTTCATATAATAATTAACCGTAGCTTAGCCAAAATTAATTATCAATCAATCAAATTATATTTGAAGATCTTTCAGAAACATTTTCAGAATTTTTTAGAAAGGGTTCTGGTCTGTAATCTCTGGGTCTGGTCTTTCGTCTCTAGTGTATAGTTCAGTCTTGTTTCTCTTAGCTGAAAGCAATCGATCAATCAAATTGTATTTGAAGATCTTTGGGAAATATTTTTAGAATCTTTTAAGAAGATGCCAAATACACATAAATTAACATTTAATTAACTGATCATTGATTTTTGGGTTATTTATATTATTATATGTTGCACTGTGTATTTCCATCGATTTTTTTGCAATGATAAGATATTACTTATCATATTTCTAAAAATTTTTGGGAGATAATCCCATTGCGCTGGCGTATATATAAAACTCAAACGAAGCATTCGCACCCCTATATACATATGTCTCGCGCGAATTGTTATTCCAACGTAGAGATAAAGGACCGAGATACCAACACGCGAGGAAAAAAAATATTGTAATTTCACCGGTAATTGCCGGTATTTATTGCGCTCGCGATGGATTTTATCGTCGTCGACGCGTTATTCAGTCGATGAGTCGTTACGGCACCGCGAGAATCGATAGCTATATAGTGATGCGTGATTAACAGGTCGGCGGATTTGCTGTTACGACACTTTGTGTGTCGTTTCAACGACACAGGGAACGAGAGAGAAAAGCCAGTAATAAAGTCCGCGGTTTAGCATAATAAAAACGTGTCGCGCGCTTGTGACGAACGAATGCCGATATTTCGTGATATACACGTGTGTTTCGTGCGACCGATAAAATTTTTCAGGCACATACACATACGAGTATGCAGTTGTTACATTTTTCTCTTCTTCTCTCTCCCCTCTCGTTATCGATATATTCGAAAGTGGTATTAAACGGGCTCTGACAGTTATCGATACCGCGGATCGGCCCGTGCATTATTAAGCATTGTTAACTTTATACACTTGTGACATATACGCCCGCGGATATTATCACGATTTAAGCACACGCGGAATATGTTGCAGTCAACTACACATACACACATATATATAAATTGCGCATGTGTATGTACTTAACATTAAAATTGCCGAGTGTAAAGTACGTGCGCGCGAAACGGGCTCGTGGAGCTTTGCGCTTTAGACACCAGCTATCTTGATTCGCGATATGAAAAAAATGAACCTCTTTTATGCATCGGCGGCGAAGCTAAATAAAAAAAAAGAGCGTACGTCGCGACACAAAGTTTCCGAGATGCTAATCCGTTCTCGCGCGCAACCTTCCAACTCGTATAAATTGCGGTCGCCAGATATATACGTGTAATATACATATATATAATATATATTGTATGTTGACGAGTTCTCGTAAGGTAATCGGAGAAATATATGAAAAATGCGTCCACACACGACGATGTCAGCTGATAATGCATGTTAATGTATTATACAACTATAGCTTTGGCCATTTCATACAAACAAAATGTGTGAACAGAAAATTCAGTTGCATCTTGACAGTATTTATAGATTTATAGGTAATCCGTTGCTTATAACAATAAATTTCCTAAATATTTTATTATCATAGAATATCATCTTACATTCTAAATAATTGGAAATAACATTCTACTTTTTAATTATTCTATAAATCGAATTTAAATATTTCTATGTGATCTCTGCTCTGTGATTTGTATTATTTTATAATCTCTGATCTATGATGTATGTCTATGATTTTTGGTCTTTGGTCTGCACAGAGAGAATTGTCTCGGATTTATTTTAAAAATCATGGTAAATCGTAAGATAATATGGTATTGGAAGAATTTTATGTGTTTCTCTGATTAATATTTACCACCATAAAAAATATTAATATCTATCTAATATAATATTTTTATTTTATCTAATATAATATTTTTTATTGTAGTAAATATTAATCAGAAAATCTCATAAAATTCTTCCAATACTATATTGTCTCACAAATTGCCATGATTTTCGGAGTAAATAATAAGAGAAAATTCTTCGTATGTGATTTATAATCTCTTGTTTTTCTTCACTGAAATTAATCAATTAAATTGTAATTGAAAATTTTTCTTAAATAATATTTTGATTCGTACATATGTTTACTTTATCAGAAAATTTTCAATTTATACTAATACTATTAAATAGATAAATATAGTAATCAATCTTTTGATTAAAAAAATATGAATGACTACGACGCAACAAATTACGTAATTTGCGTGATAAAAAATTCTATTAAATTAGCATACAAATATGATATTCTCTTACTTTAAAAGTATGTTTTTTTTTTCACGATCATCTTTATACGCGCTTAGTATTATTACAAGTAATTGTCATTTCAAGATGGTGGACTATAATTGGCCTTCTCTTAATGCCGGTTTACGAGATAAAGTAACGACTTGCCGACAAATGCAGTAATAGGATAAATTACATTAACTTTACATTCCGCGCGCGCATATGGTACTTCCATGCTTATTTTTTTAATATGGTTTACACATTCTATGGTTTACAAATTGAATATTTTTCTTATTTTAGTATCCCACAACCCACAATATTGATTTTTTATGGTAAATTATATGGATTACAAAATGAAACAAGAGCACATACATATTTAAACATTCTATGGTTTAGGTACACAATATTAGATACACAATTCTATGATTTACAAATATGGTTTACACATACTTTATGATTTACAAATTGTTGCATTAATCACATAATTTGCACGAAATCTTTTAAAGATATTTATTTCTTGAACAAAATACCGATGTACTTAATGTGTCACTATTTTAATTCAAAACATGACGTAAGAAGCTTAGTAAAATTAAATCATAACAAAACATTGCCAAGTTTAAACAGTAACTTTATACTAGTAATGTTAATTTGAACGTAACACAAACGTGTTCATATATTCTGGGAAAGAAATACTATTTTTTAATTACTAATATTCTACTTTTTCAGTTAAAAAAAACTTAAGTGATATTAAATGTATAAATTTTTGTACAAATCAAAAATAGGTCATATATAATTGTTAAGAAATTTATTGTAGTGTATAGTTTCATATGTTTTAAACCCATAATTACACGGTGCCTGATGATATTAACAATCTTGAAATGGCTGCGAGATTTACATTACATAAATGTAAAAGAAAATGTTGATCACGTAAGCATGACGCCTCGAAATGTACAGTCCGACTTCTTTCATATATACATACATATATGAAACATTTTATAAGGAGGCCATAATTGTCTGAGAGATTTGCCGTATTACATATATTTTTTCGTGAGATTTCACTATCGCGAATATCAATAAACAGCAGATAGATTTTTTCTTCTGCATCGTATAATAACGAAGGAAAGAATCCGATGTTCTTCGCATATTTGAGATTTTCTTGGTTTTTATTAATCTTTTTAATTTTTCTTAAAAACTAGAAGAATTTGTACGGATCACTTCCATAACATCCTGCAATTTACGAAGGCATACTATAATCACGCACGTACCACATGAGATAATTAGTATTAAGTGTCGGTACATAAGGAAAGCATCATGTGAAAAATTTTAACGTAGCCTTCTGATGAAGATATGGCTGCGTTAAAATCGTTCATTTCCGCTTTTGCAGCTGAAACTCCCTCATCCAGCGAAATACTGTTATTGTTGATGCAATCAAGAAAAGCAATATATTACTTAAATTTTAATATATAATTTATATAAATACAATTTTCAAGCACATTTCTTCGGGGATAATTTTTATTTTAAATTATCAAAAATATTAAATTATATACTTTTATAAATAATGCAGCAAGATACGCAGAAAAAGATTTAGTCTCGGTTATCAAAACTTTGGTTTTGTGATAAATAATCATATGTATATGCTTGTTTTGTTTTATAATCTACATAGTTTGCCATGAAAAATCAATGTTGAGTATTGAAATAAAAAAAAAAATTATTTAATATAGAGAAATTGACCAGTTCATGATACCTGTTGACTTCTGTTTGACGTTAATTCTCGTTGCCAACTTGTCATCGTACAGGTAGTTGAACTCCTTGACGACGGAGGCTGTCTGGTCACGCAGAGGTTACGTTTTATTGTACACGACAGTTCTGCATGAATCTCGCACCATAGAATGTTAACTTGCGTAACACCTGTAATCGTTTTGATATAGTTTAGATATAAATGTTGACGACACGAATATTCGTTCTCACGCACATACGTGTACGTTTGATATTAATGATCGTAAGCTTAATTAATCGCGGAGTTGACAATCATTAATCACCATAACTTTGCTTTCGTTAGAAAATTTTAATATGCATTTTGACAGAATAACAGGAATAACTTTGAAAAATTATTGTGATAAATACTGAATAATTTAATATATTATAAATATTTAAAAATGATCATATTATATGCCCAATCCGATTCTATATGCGATACTAAATTTCTATATGCACAATTAATAATTAATATTATTTGGTGCAGAATTATAAATAGATTGTGTTATTTACGTGATTTGACCTATAAAATATGAATTATTTGCAAGTAAGAATCCTTGTTTGCTCCTTGTTTGCTCCGATGTAAATGCGCTTAGTTTTCGGACACACATAGGTACGTAAAATAATTTTTATTGCGTTTCTGATACTCCGAATCCGACGGCTAATAGATCACCGTCGGCTTTCAAAATCGTCATACGCGTCTAACATAAAATTTTATTAAATAAAACAAACATAAGTACATTGTAACAAAATTACATTATAAAAGAGATAAAAAAAATATTGTCACATAAAGCCATATTCAATTTTTATTTAGGACGAATATTGTGAAATATTGCACCACATTTTTTCGCACATGTGTGACATAACGAGAAAGTCTTCGATTCATTGTCTGGGAAAACTCGCATAAAACTGTCCGTATCCACTCTTGCACGCGTTAATAATTATCATTAATTCACTAATTATTAACCGAGTTCTTTTAATAGCTGGAAAAGGTTGCAACGTTTAATAGCTAGTGTCACGGATATCATGCTGTCCTAGTTCTCAAAGATTCAGTCTTCGGAGTTACGTATATTGTGCGTTTGTTATTATAAGTGACATGAGATCGATTTGAAAAAAAATAGTGCGCGTACATTTATTGATTTTTTTATTTGCACATATAAAAGACCTTATATCGTAAAATAATTACGTTCTAAAAGATTATATTAGCTTTTACACAATTATAGTTTTCATAAGAGAATTTATTTGAATAATTTAATTCGTCCTCTACTTTCATATAGCAAAGGTACTAGAAGATTATTTAATTTTATATTTAGAAAAAAATTGTTACTTCAAATTTTTTTTTTAATTTTCAATTTTTACTATTTTTAAAAGTACAAAAAGATAAAGATGTAAAAACGTTTATTAAATATCAAAAATTACTGTAACAACTATGAAATATGTATTCAGCAGTTTTATCAAAATTTTTACAATATTTTTTGAAATATTTTTGAACTTTTTTAAAAATATCTTCAAGTGTTTTTTTTTAATAATGGTTTCTTTAATCAAATTCTTTTTGCCTATTAAATATACAGTAACTTTCTGTGTAAATCTAAAAATGGTTATTATATTAAATCCATAGAAAGTGGTTAAATATATGTTACAATATGCAAGAGATGACGGATAACTTTTCAAATGTAGGGCGAATATATAAGTAATTAATGTGTGATACGATTAAAGTCACGTTCGAAACGAAACGAACTATTGCGTGATGTGCACCTATTCTTATCGCAATTAAACACTTAAAACATGCGCAAGCGCATAATCCATAAATACGTGACATCTCAATGTTTCCTCATTGTTATGATCTCACGCCGGCAGTATAATAATTTATATTATGCTTATAATATATCGTAGAGAGAGCAGAGAAAGTTTTAAAAAAATCTGAAATAGTATGTAAGACTCCTTGCAACGCTTCACTGAAAAAAAATATTCATCTGTGTGTCAAATAATATATCTCGCTTATAGGATTAATCCATGCTATATGACGTAACTTTTAAGTAAGAAAAGAACTTCTTAAACTGAGCGAGACGAGAAGGCCATGATTCTTATTACGACCCGTCACTTCACGGATTACTTTGTATAGGAATACAAAATTGCGCGTGTAATTGCTCCGACTACCCGACGATTTTCAGAATATTAAAAGCGATTTGCAACCTGAGAAAATAACAGTGACCGTCTGACGGGAACATATTTAAATTGCATCACACCGCGCTCATCATTCGAGTCGTCTTTTACCTCGATAATGCCGTTATTTTGCCTGGTTTTTCGATGAATAAAACATGGCGACGACCGACCGGCGACCGGCAGATCGAGACGCGCTCGCTCTCTCTTCTCGTCCTGACGTTTAGAATCGTCAGCCGCCACCGCCGTCGAAAATTATTCCAATCCGTGGATTGCCGGTAGCCTGGGACGGGCCCCTCACGCTAGCCAGGAGGAACGCAACACGCTTATATTCTCCCTCAAACGCGGAGAGGAATGGTCGATAGATCGCCGAAGGATCGCCGCTCCTAGGCCCCGATGGAGAGGAGAGGCAATTACTCGGAAATTACTCGGATCTACTCGACTTTTTGGGTTTTGTTTCGGGGCGTAAATATCTCCACACGCGATCGCCATCATCGCCCAACGTCAAATTACCTGCCGATAATTAGGTTAGCCACTTATTCGAGGAAAGTCCCACACAGAGGCAACGCCTGTCCGACCGTTCGCCATTTTACTCCTTGCTGGACCACCGGATAATGGAATGTAACGACAGTCGCATCCGCGGTAAAGACGACTGTTGTGCAAAAATTACATGAATCTCTGTGTGTCGTGGAAATCGTTTTTTTTTTTTTACCCTTTCTTCGACACACGTTTCTTTTTTTAGTAATTACAAAATATGATCTCTGATCTAATGATCTATGGTTTCTGATCTTTTGTTATACCTACTACTCGTATATCGTATAAATTTTACATTCTTACTGTTCTGCATGAGAAATTTTCTGCATCTTTTTTTTCACGACCGTTTTTACTGATAAGTCATCAGGATAGCGTGTACTATCTACAATGCATGATGTTTGCTTTACATTTGAGTTTACACAGTCAGTATACTGTAATTAAGTGTATACATGTCGGATACACATTGAAATCGATAGGACATGTTTAAAAGATTAATGGTAGCGTAAAATGCGATTTCTCAATAAATTTTCATAATTTTATCAAAAAGGAAAATTGCAACTTTATTGTTAATTATATAATAAGAGAATATATTAATATTAATATCAATTAACTTCTTTGATGTTACATGATTTGCGCTATAAAATAATAATAGTAATAAATAGTAATAAAAAATTATGAGGATTATTACAAATCGTAATCTTTGTTGTTGCAATAAATAATATCTAAGAAAGACATGTTAAATTTAATTATTTGTGTTTATTTTGACATATAAATATTAAGAGTTTATAATCTGGAATAATTAAGAATTCAAAAGATATCGATTTTTATGCAGTTGTGTGTTTTCATTAAACGAATTATTTATTTGGATCACTTGCAAATTAATTCAGCTACTACAAATTCATGTCAGCTTATTAGAAGATTATTTATATTTGTATTTTTATCATTTTCTATGTTTATAATGATTTATATTTTTGATTTACTAATATGTAACAACTTAAAATTTTATTCTTTTTGATGTAAAAAAAAATTAAGCGAGTTAACTTCTTCTTTGTAGACTATCTGTAAAATAATCTCACGTATTTTATAAGAAAAAATATACTTATTTAACGTGAATATGTATCAATAATTAGCTCTGCTCAAACGATTACATTTTGAAAGAATATTCATTAAGAATAATTTGAAAATGTACATCGTTTTATAAATCATAGGATAGTCTTTGGTTTATGATCTTTTGTTTCTCGTTTCTCTAGTCTCTTTAAAAATTGTGTATTGATCTTTTCGATTTTCTTTCTGTCTTAGTGTTTAATAAGACGTTTAATTCATTATTCATCAATTTATTGTCTTTTTATATAAGAGTGAGAACAATTTAGCTAACTGACGTAAATTTCAGTATAATTCTTTTGCCCATGTTCGCTTTATAGCTAATATCGCGTGCTTCATGTGCATGCGCTTCGAGATAACGCTATCAATGAGGTACATTGCGGCACTGCCATTGATATCATAGAAATTAATAGGTGCCACAAAGAAACCGTTTGAAGGAGATTGCGTCCCAGAAATTTTTAATGTCGTGAAAAACAGTTCTTATGCAAATTTATGGAAATTTAACAACTAAATATATTAGATCATGCATTTATATATCACTTTCTCTTGAAATTTTCAAGGTTATTAAAATGCAACTTTCATCTCTGTAGAGAGAAAACCAGCTGGGTGATAAATGTAGCATATATAGTAACTAATAAAAAAATGCACGGCGCGGTAACTTGATTATTAAATTTATCAAAATCTTGACTTTCATATCTATCTCGATATTGTGATTATTAGATTGCAAAAAAATTTGATGAATATCTCATTTTCTTATCTTCTCCATCGTTTTTGATAGAGAGATAGCGACTGACAATGAGCGTCCCGTGTAATACTTTTTTTTTATATTTTTGAATATAATATAAAATGAGAGTAGATGTGTAAAAGATGTCTGATCGAACCGCTCCAGTGATTTTCACGTCGGTGCATCTCTTTTTCTCCCCAAATAATGTCGGCGATCTAAATTAAATATTTAAAAGGACGAGCGGGAGGAATTGCGTATCGTGCTTCGCAAAGATGACCTTCATACTACTTCGCTTACAGAGATCCTTTCATCCCGGGTATAACTCATTATACTTGCCGCCAATTTATTCATTATCGCACCTCCGCTCTGCAATTCCTTTGCTTCACCGTCTCGGTCATCCGGCTTGAAAACGCGACGCCATTCTCGCGAGATTTTTCTTATGTGCATGTATGTATATACATATAGATGTTCCATGGTCGTCTAACACAATTGCATAAACGGGAAACCGACAATAGACGTGTAAAGTGCCTTCGTATGTTATATGCTTTTTTTTCGCAATCGCAGCGATGACTTACCCTTTATATTCTTTACAAATATGCAATAAAACATAATAAATATTCTTTATCCTAACGACATTTAAGAATTGCATATTAATCAATCAAATGTTTTGCAGGGCGAATATTTATTTTAATGGGGAAAAAATTTAATGGTCTCTCTAATTTTTGCGAAGGTGGAATTTCTACATTTAAAAGGATTAATGCATTTTTTACGCATGAATTTCAAACAAAATTTTTATTTGTCCTGCTTATACACATATATACGTTTGTGACCACGGATCCGTGTGTTTGATACTAGCATTTATTAGTAATTATAAGATTTAAAAAATTTATAGTTCCACACAAGTTTCAATTGGTTCTGTCTTTTAAAAGAAAAAAATTAATTATAAGCTAAAACAAAGACAACCGGATATCTTTATCTATAGATATTGAAATGAGTTGCCAGTCGATTTTCGAGAATTATACTTATTCTGAAGCTATCTTCTCAACCGAATGTCCCTCGAGTTTTAATTAATTATTAATATTAAGCAGGATTAGGTAATAACTAGTTAATTAGTTAAAAGTTAAAAAAAGTTAAGAAGTTAATAACTTTTATAAAATGCAATATAAAATGTAATAATTTTTAATTTTAACTACTTAGTTATTTTTTACCTTAAATTTATTTGCTTTTTTCCTAAGTTAAATTTTTTTATCTCTGAATATCATTATTGTTTTTTTTATAAGTTATAAACGTATTATTTTTAAATTAAAATATTATTAATTTTGATGTCCATTTGTCATCAATTGTAATTACAAAAAAATATATTTCTATATAAAAATCAAAATTCCTTTGTTATTTGTTATTATATATTTTAAATTTTAAAAGAATTAAACAAAATTCTAATTTAATATAAATAATATTTTTAAAATCAAATTGAATACTTAAAACGTCGCTAGTGGTATTTAAAATAGGAACGATATATTTAATTCGACCCAAACTAACCAAGAAATTTTTATTTTATTTCCACAACATTTTGACCATCTGTTTTTGGTCCTTTTCAAGTGAAAAACTAGAATGGTACAATTAATTAAAATTAATAAACAAAATTAAACAATCATATATAGTAGGCCAACTAAACGAGCAAATAAATAAGATGTAAAAATTTTTTTATTAATAGTTAAATCATTAAATTAACATTCCGTTACAGAATCGATATAAATTGTAAACGTTTCGACTGCACTACAGTCTTTATCAATACATAAAAATTAAATATTAAAATATAAAGTTAGATGTTAAAAATACAAAGTTAGTTAAATATTAAAATATAAAATTGAAACGATTCTTCGCTGTTGACCAATAGATATGCAAGGCGATTGGTCTGAGATGCCAAGTTATGCGACATTTGAGCATGCTACGGATATAATACGCGAATTAAATCAATGTCAGAAAATATTAAAAAATCTTTCAACTTACATTATCGTTTTAACAAGTCCTTTTCCCCGATATTTCAAGTGTGTGTTGCGAAGTCTGAATACCAAATGTCAAAATAGAGAGCGTGATGTATTTATTTATTACCAATGTTTTTTCTAAATTATGATTCAGCAAAATTTTTTAAGTATGTCAAAATAACTACTGTCTAACAATTCGGTGTCTGTATTTAATGGAATTAATTTAAATACAGACACCGAATTGTTAGACAGTAGTTATTTTGACATACTTAAAAAATTTTGCTGAATCATAATTTAGAAAAAACATTGGTAATAAATAAATACATCACGCTCTCTATTTTGACATTTGGTATTCAGACTTCGCAACACACACTTGAAATATCGGGGAAAAGGACTTGTTAAAACGATAATGTAAGTTGAAAGATTTTTTAATATTTTCTGACATTGATTTAATTCGCGTATTATATCCGTAGCATGCTCAAATGTCGCATAACTTGGCATCTCAGACCAATCGCCTTGCATATCTATTGGTCAACAGCGAAGAATCGTTTCAATTTTATATTTTAATATTTAACTAACTTTGTATTTTTAACATCTAACTTTATATTTTAATATTTAATTTTTATGTATTGATAAAGACTGTAGTGCAGTCGAAACGTTTACAATTTATATCGATTCTGTAACGGAATGTTAATTTAATGATTTAACTATTAATAAAAAAATTTTTACATCTTATTTATTTGCTCGTTTAGTTGGCCTACTATATATGATTGTTTAATTTTGTTGAATTTATACGAGCCTTTCATTAATTAAAATTAATAAACATTTTTGATGTTACAATTAATTATCAATATTTTTTAAAATTAACTTTTGATTTGATTTCAGTTAATTTAATCTTAACTTTAACTAAGTTAATTTTTTGTTCATAAAAATTTTTACTTAACTAAATTAATTTTATAAGCAACGAACTTTAACTTAACTTAGTTTTAAAAAAATCATTAACGTACCCAACCTTCACATATGTAGTCGTAATTGCTCGAAACACATATTTCGCGAGAAATTAGATGCAAATCCTTTTATACCAATGGTCAACATACCCAATCTAACCTGTTTTTGCGCGCGCGAATTTATTATTTATTTATTTATCCGTGGGTCTATTGTTAATTCTAATTTACCTATTTATATTGTGTATGTTACAATGTGAAATAATAAGATTATTCTAATATAAGTATGTATTTGATTTGTTACAGGTAGCATTGCGGTACACAGTGCGTCGTGTCGGGAGTGCCGTGTAAAGTATCGCGCGTCGGGAGTGCTATGTAAAATTTTACATATCGGGAGTGCCGTGTAAAGTGTCGGGCGATCGTAATTATTCGTATTTTCGCGAGTGTCGTGAGTGCTACGAAGGACCACGAGAGGAGGAGGAGGCTCGGGGAGGCATCGGGTGACAGCGGGGCAACAGTAAGGTATGCAAAATAAAAATTAAAAAAAAAATATACATATATAATATACACGCACACACATAGGTATATCTATAATTTGAATATTTTGTTTTCAGAAAAATATGCTGTGTACTACAACTCCGCTATTGTTGCATCGGCGCTGCATCGGTGAGTGAGAAATTGTTTGTAACATTTTTGCAGCGGTAATAGGAGTGTGTAAAACGTCTCATTTCGTGGAAATTCATGAACAATTAAAAGTGCTGGATTTATTTTCAATTTTCTAGAGTTTTTGATAAATAATTTTGGCGATTAAACCAAAGAAAACTCGAACTTTACGCAGTGTATTATTTTATTATACGACATTTCTTTCTCAATAATTCTTCAAATTTAAAAGATTTATAGCTTTACAAGCATTCTAAGAAGAGTTGTGTCTTATAAAAATAAAAAATATTAATTAAAAACAAATAAATACTAGCGAATCTCGAACATATCGAAGGAAAACGCCGCTCAATTTTAGACAATTCTGCTTATAATGAAATAATTCTGATATAGTTCTGAGCATATTTAATGTCTTTCCTATGAGTTGCGATGATAGTAATAAAAAAAATTATAAGCAAATATTTTCCACGAAATGATACGCTAGCTTCTTACACACCACGGATCCGCCGCAACGTTGAAAGCGATTTCCTTGTCAAGACGAAGCGACGGGTCGAACGAAAATCCGAAGCCTTAATAAGCGCCGTGGGCGCACTGTGTTCCCTTATACATCAAGGCACTACGCTTTATTGGGCCTCCCTCGAAACACAAAACAGTCCGATCATGACGGACAGAGTTCCTTGGAAGGAGGCATAGGCAGCATTATATAGCGCGTCTCGACTCCTTTATATCGTGAAATTGGGTTGTTAAAGAATTACGCCGAATTCCGTGGTCCCATTCCGCGCAATCATTCCGTAGAAGCGCCTCTTTTCAGGTCAGTTTCGCGGCCTCCGCTCCCATTCCTCTTATTCTCTTCGTCCTTTTTATCAATGTCTTCTAATTGCAAGACATCGCAATGCGTCTCTTATGTGATACTGCCTCAAGGCGAAGAAAGTTAATTGATATGAAAGTAAGATTATCGTTTTGAATGTGTCAATACAGGGTAATACAGGGTAGTTTGAGAACATATTTCTGAAGATTAAAATTGAAATTGAAAATATCCTGATAAAGCGAAAATATCTAAATGATTTTCAAATTACAAATGATTCAAACTGATTACAATGGTATACAGATTTTATACTCAGGTTTATTTAATTTCTTTTATACACACATGTCAATCTGTCATTTGATATTTATTATTTTATTTTCTTTAGAGAAAATTATTAAATTCAATTTTTGTTTGATGAATAAAATTGAGCTTTGATGGGAAATATATATGTTGAAATTGAGATTAATTATTATTTGAATTTCTATAAATCATATGATTTTAATAAAGAAAATAAATTGCTACATTTAAAAAAATTATGATTATTAAAGTCATTAGAATTCATCATTAGAATTTTTGTCTTAAAGAAAACTGGAGAGAATTCGAAATCTAATAACAAGTTTTTAATAAATATATATATCACTTGTTTTTTTCTGATTATATATATATTCATTGGTTTTCAAATTAACATTAAATAGATTTGCATTAAATAGAAATTCAAAGACAGTAAAAACTTATTGTGAGATTGGATAAAATAAGTTTTGGGATAACTAAATAATAGTGCATCTATATGATTTTTATATACATATCATATGATTTTTTACAATGTCTAAAATTTATTAGAACAACGTTGCAATCTTGTTGAAATTTTTGATATTCTGAACAAGATGTTGAGAATATTGTACGTTCAAGAATACGTTCGTATAATGATCGGAAGTATCCATCACAGCGCCGACACATGCCCAAGATGGCTGCGTCTGCAACCTGGCTGCAATAATTAAAGTATTTAGTGTGGCTTCCTTTCCAGCTGATGAAATCTCGCTGCCTCACCACACGAGACCTTTTTCTTGGTAATAGCAAACATATATATTTTCACATTCATGTTTTACTTTTGAAATGTACATACTTCACACGTAAAAGCATAAAAATATAGTGACATTATTTTTATACATAAAATAATATTTTGCATTAAAATCTGCAAAATAAAATAAATAAGTATATATAAATTATAGGATAAAAATCTGAGATATATTAACATTAAAAAAATTGAGTAAATTTAAGTATGATGAATTTAGAAAAAAATAAGTACCTATACATTTTAATTTAAATGTTAAGGAAAAATATAGATTTTTATAATTCGTGTATCCAGCTAAGAAAATGAATGATAATAATATTCCGATTTTTCAACGACCTATTAAAGGGCGCAAGAGCTAGGCAGGTAAACGTACTTGTAATCGCAATTTAAGCAATCAGTCGTCCCGCGTAAATCATGTTCTAAAGTTTAATAAAAGTTGTGTTCCAACGAATTTACGATATCGCGATTAAAGTTGTGCAGCGCCGAGACAACGCGAGACACGATACGTCAAATGTACATAATGCATATATGCATTATATGCACGTTTCGCGTATTTTCTTTTAATCGATACCACCGCTACATTTCAAACTTCACGACTCGATATTTATAGTAAATTACTTTGGTACACCGATTATCGAAGCCCGAGCGGACTCAATTGACAGAAATGTCAAGGATAGAATAATATTAAAAATATTTGCATCATAAATTACGTTCCAGTTTTTGCTGATATTCAGAGTACACAATAACTCGTGATACTGAAGTAAAATGCAATTTGTATCAGAAGATTTTCAGTTTTATTTTAATCTTTAGAAATGTGTTCTCAAAATATTTTTACAGAACAACCTGTATTAACATATTCAAAATGTTAATCTTCCCATCATATCAATTAACGTTCTTCTCCTTAAATAAAGTTAGACTAAATACAATTTCAAATTCAAATTATATTATTTCATATTACACGTTTAACAGCGTAATTATTTGCACAATCGTAAAAGATTCTTCCATTTTCAAAGACGCGCTTGAAACCGCATTTCTTTAAAAAAATATAAAAAAATATATTAAAGAAACGAACCCTTCTCGACCTCTTGCTCGCCGCGTTTCTAAAAACGAAAAGGATAATCCCGACGAAACTTGGATGGCTCCCGGAATCTTCGTGACGTGCTGCGGTGCGGATCGTCTCTCTCGACCGTCAATTTTTGAACATGCATAAACAACCTGTCCGTGAAGTCTCGAAGTAACGACTAGTCCACCGCAAAAGCCGGCTCTCCTCGTCCTCCAGGTGGAAAAGAAGAACTTCAGCTTCGTTCTTTCCGCGCTTCCCGCGTATACAAATTAATGCAAACGAAACGCCGCGGTTTGTGCGTGTGTACGAAAATTCATCCTTATTTTTTCTGTTTTTTTTTTTTTTTTTTTATTCGGTTGCTGCGTCGTGAAGAATATTACAAGGTTTTGCCATCCCCTGGTGACTGTCGGCTCGCTCGGATTCGCACAGTTCTCCACGACATGCATCGCGTGCGCGTGTCATTTACAAGCGGCGGCTGTCGGTGCAATAATGCGCGATGCGCCATGAAAACGCTTTTTCCGCTGCGATCAGACGGCACACCCGCACCTTCGAGGCGTCGAAAGAAACGCGACGTCCCGTTGAATCGACAACGAACCGCTTCTGATCACGTGTTGTGACAAAATTGTTAGCTTTCAGCTATATCAATATCGTCGCACGCGATTATTTTGTCCTTCCCTCGCTTCGTCTTTTATTTAAGAAACAAATTAATTTTTACAAGAATATTCATCTAGAGAAAAATTCAATTTCTAGTAATTTTAAATTTAACTTAAAATTTTTTTTATTTTATCCATGTACTGATAAATGTGTCAGAAATGATGCCAAATAATTTTGGATGAGATGCTTCTACAAAAATCAGGCATATAATCGTATAATTTTAAAATTATATATTTGAATTTTTTTATAAATAAAAATAATGGATAGAATATTTTATAATATATTATACGTGAATCTCGAAATGTTTTTCTTAATTGTTTTATTATTATTAAAATATTATTAAAATGTTGCTGAATTATACTGAAATATTTGAGAAAAAATTTACAGAATTATATGTTCATTTCTCTTGTAAAAAAATATTTCTGAAAAAAGCTACTATCATAAATCTTGATTTTAAAGATGACATAATGAGCACATTAAATATTATTAATTATATAAAAGATATAATGTTTCGCAAGATTACATAGGACGAACAATTTTTCATTTCATGCTGTATAATAATAACGTGTAGTAATTTCCATGCCTAATTAAATACGAATAATAAATGAACGATCTCGCTATAAAGCGCCCACATTTTTATATGCAAATGTATAAACAAGGTAAGCGTTAGATCTTTAAGTTATAAATAATAAAGCACGATGGAAATGGTTTTTATTTTTTTGATATAATAATTCTCTCTCGTATAAAATTGTTATCACCATTGTATTTATATTATATGTTACTAATTCACTTCTTTATTAATCATTTACTTGAATACTTAATAAGAAAATTAAATTTTAAACGAAATATATTCTTTTTTTCCTACGATATAATTCTTCTAAAGTTGAACGAAAACGTGTGACTGTTAGAAGGAATATTTCATACTATTTTTATATCGAATTGATATAAACTTTTACACATTTTTATATAATATAGGATATCTTGATATATATTTGCAAATCATTGATATGCAACTGAAAATCTATCGAACCAAAATAATACTTATTTTGTGTTTGATGCACGAGCATTAATTGCGTTACATTTCTTGGTATCTTAAAAGAATTGCGCTACTTTTTGTCATTCTACCAGTTGTCCGGAGTTCAATGTACTCTGATTATCCGATATTGGCCCCAATAATCGCGCGAGAACGCGAGAAAGACCTCGCGATGGCAAAGTTCAGTGCTACTCATATATGATATATGGCTATCTTTGACTTTGACTTATCAAGCGGCACTTCAGATCTTCGGAGATTGAGATTATGATCGTTCTCTTTTGCTAAACTTATTGACAGTTTATTCATACATTTCTTTCTTTTGAAGCGAAAGAAATAAAATAAAGCACAAAGCGATATCAATTGCTTCCCATTCACATCAAAATGCAGATAAATCTCACTTCTGTCTTTCTTTAACATGGATGTTGAAGAAAGACAAGTGAGATTTATCTGAGTTTTGATGTAAATGGAAAGCGCAACTATTATATATAAAGTAAAAATTTTATAAAAACCCCTTAAGTTTATTTGCTTGTTTTCATATATGTTTTTCTTTGATAAAGTGAGCATTAATATTTTCGAAAATGAAAACCCTATTAAATAAAACAGTTCTAATTTAATCATAAATTCTAATACTTGTACAAAGATAAATGCGTTTTCGCTTATTGCATAACATTTTGATCTCAGTGAGATGTTCTTTTTTTCCAAAAAATCGAGAAAACAGTCGTTTTTACTCGCGAATAGAGAAGAGAGCAGAGATGGCGAATAAAATACCAGCCTCGCAGTTTTCTACCTACCTACCCGTGTTACGTTAGTCTAATTAGTCTGGAACGTACGTAGCGGAGCTGCAAAAATACATACCAGGCTCGATATAATATATGTGTATATATACGTGCGTATGTGTGTGTCGAACCAATGATTATCCCTGGCTTCCAGCGGCGCGCGTTACATTGTTATTATAATGAAACAAGGATAAATACAAGCCGCTGGTACGTGATCGGTGCAATTACCTTCTTATGATGATTTTCGTGGCCGAGGAGACGTGGAGCGCGCAAGGAAAAGAAAGAAAGAGAGAGATAAAAAGAGAGAATGAGAGAGAGAGAAACGAGGCTGGTCGCGCCAGTTCGCTCGGTCCGGAGAAATTATCAGAAATTATGAGCGAAGAAATTGGTAGTCTAGCCCGCGGTTGATTGACAGCCCGGTCTGCCCGGACAACGTTCTTCCTCTCCCTTTCCACTCGGTATCACCCGGGTATTCTGTCCCGATATACTCGGGGCTCTCTCTCTCTCAACAGTCGCTTCTACCCCCGTGTTTTTTTTTCTTTTTTTTTCGATTTTCTCTCCCTCTTTCCGCGCAGACCGCGAAAGATCGTGTCTTCTTTTCTGTATCTCTCCTGATTATTCTTTATAATTCAGGGTGTCTAGCGGTCAGAAATTTGGAAAACCGGGCACTGTCAGGGAATTTTATAAATCTGGAATTGTCAGGGAAAAGTCAGGAAATTTTACTATTTATGTGGATTTTTTTACATTCTACATTTGTCTCAATAATATGAAATTTTTTATTAAATAAATATAAACTGTTAAAAATTGATTCATCTACAGCGTGTTTGTGAATTTATATTTTCATCGTCGTGTTCTTTTATTTCAATGTGTTTGATACAGACAAAACTAAAAAAATTGATATAAATAAAAAGGTGATTATTTAAATAGTTTATACACAGATTGTATAATTGATTAAAATTTTTATTTTAACTTCCGAATCTTTTAATTGTTGACAAAAATATCTCAAGAATTTCACGATTTAACATTTAATTGATTTATCATATAAATATATATGCAAATTATATATTTGGAAAAAATAATACTAAAAAGTCGGGGAAAAAATTAATTTCTGGTCTTGGAAAATCTGAAAAAGTCAGGGAATTTTTTTCATTGAGTCTGCTGGACACCCTGTAATTCCATAATTGGAAATTATCGGACCCTAAGAAGTATTATCGAAACCTAAAAAGAAGCGACTCTTTTTCTATCTCGAAGCTGACGTTGATGTCGGGAGAGACAAAGGGATCCCTACGAAAATTGTCGTCAATCGCATACACGATGGCGAGGACTGACTACTTGTTTGACCGAGAGCCGACCATTCCCGGAAGGATGGCGAAGGAATAATTTAATAATTGTTAGGTAAACGCTTTTTGAATGCGGGATGACAGGATCGTCGTCTTTGAGACGAAGAATTAAAGTGTAGCAAATTGCGCTCTCGTTGAAAGGACTCGCGATTGTGAAAGTTTGATATCCCCTCTTCTTTCGAAAAAAGGACCGTGTTTCATGTTCGTTTTCGTTTCTTTTAGATGTATTGTTTCGATAAATATTGATTTTTTTTACTTTCCTTCGAGGCGTATAATTGTTTGATTTATAATTATCGTTATAATTACAAGTGTTATACAACAATTGTAATCATAATTATAAAGTGTTGTATAATGGGTTCTATAATGAGTGTTGTATAATGAGTTCTATTTAAGTAGAATAATATTTATCTCTTTTTTATCAAAAAAGTAATTTTTGATATAAATAAATAATTTGATTATTTTATAAAATAATGGAACAATTTTGGAAGTTTTTCGAAAGAATTTGTGGAGGAAAATGATGATGACGAAAAACATTTTATTTTTCAACTATTGGAGTATCCTGTGAAATAGGGCATCCGCGGAGTAAATTAATTGATAATTTATTTTAGATACGTGTGAAACATGAAATAATAAAATCTGAATTCGAGATTATACACTTAATTTAGTCCAGTTTTATTTATGTGTAAAATTGCATTTTATATTAGAAATATAAAAATAATTTCTGACAAAAATAAAAAATAAAATCATCTTTCGTTCCGATCTCAAAAATCTAAAGATATTTTGAAACTAACATCTTTACTTAGCAAATTAATAGTAGATAGTCATATCGCGTTTTTTTTGCATTGGGAAGCTAAATGATAACTTTCATTACTTATAAAAAAAATTACTTATATTAGAAATATAAAATAATTTCTGACAAAAATAAAAAATAAAATCGTCTTTCGTTCCGCTCTCACAAAAATCTAAAGATATTTTGAAACTAACATCTTTACTTAGCAAATTAATAGTAGATAGTCATATCGCGTTTTTTTTGCAGCGGGAAGCTAAATGATAACTTTCATTACTTATAAAAGTATATATATTGACGCGACTATCCACATATCTTTGACGTTCTAAGTGGTCGTCCGCTTCGGTGTTATCTAAAGCCGGCACTGCTGATAATATTATGTAAAATAAAAAAAAAAAAAAAAAACAACCGTGGTGCGCGCGATCGCGTACCGCCTCCCGGGGTAGCTACCCCCTCGCTAGTCGGGTAGTGCACAGAAGTAATTATTCATAGCACGCAATTACGAACGGTGCGCGCCCGTGTCGCGCCGGTGCAGCGACGATATCGCTTGCATCAATTGCGGGCGCAAGTCGCGACCCTGATTGCGGGCTCACGTTTCAAAACAATGATTTATCTAATTAAGCCTCACTTTTGCATTGTTAGCCGCGCTTTCGCGTTATTGTACGCTCGACCATTATCCCTGCGCCCCATTACTTGGTGAGGCACGAAATAGCGATAGACGACCGCAACTTTCCCTCTATACATATATACGCGATCGCGATTTTCTCTTCTCTATTTTTTTTCTCTTTTCTTTTCCTTTTTTTTTTTCGTATAAATTCGCGCGTGATCGCACCTTCGCCGAGCTGGCGAAGCGATGGAAAAGTTTCCCGGAAAAAAAAAACCCGCGTACAGAAATCGCCCACTTCTGTCGTCCACATCTGCAGAAACTTGCAACCACGTTGCAATCATCGCCTCACTCGCCTCTCCTTCGATTTCGCGGAATTTTAAAGCGACTTTGATCGTCGCGATTGCGAGAGCTAAAATGACAAGGCGCAGTGCAAGAATCACTGATCGTGAGATATATAGATATATAATATAAACAATTCATCTTTATTTTTATAATGAATTTGTAATTGGTTTTTTTCTCAAAATATGTTTTTCTATATATTATTCTAACAATTTTTAAATTATAATTCTCATACTAAACATCTGAGATGTAGCATAAAACGATAAAATCTTTTTTCGAAATGGTGTATTATTATTGAAAGAATAGTTTTTAAATATCTCGAGACATTCAATGTGAAATATTAAATAATTACAATAAGAACGTCCTTCGTAAAATATTTTTTTATTTAAAATATTATTAATAGAAAGATAAATTTAAAGTAATTAACAAATTTGCATGGCGACGGAAATTTTTATTGTTTCGAAACATTTTCATATGTTAAGGATAAGAATGAAAAATTATCAGATTGTGGCAGGTGTGGGGACTACCGGCAGATATTCTCTTTCATTATATACTGAAGGGATAGTCGAAGGACTTGCCGATAGATGGCGAAAGTATTACAAAAGGCATTTTATTATGTAACAATATCTAGGAATTGTAATTTATATCTTTATAGATCTGAGAAAATTATAGTATCGTTTTATTTTCTATATTAAAGCGCAGATTGAATATATGCTTTAATAAAATACAATATTATGGTAAATTTTATTTGAAATAGAAATTTTCAAGAATTTTTGTTATATATATTTATATAATAAAATTTTGTTACATTATTTAATACTATTTTATTGTACATATGCGTATATACATATACACATAGGTATTATACGCACATATGACAGTAAGCGACGTTACATTAAATGTATATTTTTCGTATTTGTTATCGATATGAAGATTCTTTGAAGCCTTTCACACGCAAAAATATATAAAGTATAGAAAAATATAGAAAATATACAGAATACTTCGCATAATCAAAATTTAATGGAATTAAACTAAATGTTAATTGTGATTTTATTAGCAATTTAGTTTGATAATCTAAGTTACAATATCGATGAGCATCCAATTTATATTAAAATAATCACAAATATAAATTTAAATATGCCATTTAATTCTTTCTATTTAATCCGTATTAACTCTGTTATTTATCATTTTTATAATTTGCAAGTTTTCAGTAGTAAGAGTCAATAATAAAACACACGAAATTTTAACTCTAAATTAACTGTCATATATAGACACGAATATATTATATTATGAATATTAATAAATATAATACCGTTTAAACAATGTGTTTTTGTTTAACAGGCATTATTTTTATTTCTATTCGTAATATGTTTGCGTCTGTATATGAGAGTTTAGAATTGAAACTTAGAATTTAGAATTAAAATGTGTTTTTTACTTGTGTAAAATGTGTTGTTGACTTGATGAATATGAAAAATATACGATAGTGAAAATACTCGTGGTTTGCTTTGTTTTATGATTTACTAATGATTATTTGACAGTAAAATTTTAATGGAAATCAGATATTAACTTCACACTCTATATTACGTGTTCTTCAATATTTTTTATTATCGAACGGAGGACTATTTTATTAAAATTTTCTTATATTTTTAACTCTTTCAGACTCTTTCATTATTAAAGAATTTAGACCGCTAATTACGATAATTAATCTTGTCATTTAGGGTCCCATTTAAGTATCGTAATTTGACGTTAGCTCACGTGTTCTTCAATATTTTTTATTATCGAACGGAGGGATATTCTATTAATATTTTTATATATTTTTAACTAGGCTCTTTCATTTCTTAAAGAATTTAGACCCCTATTGCGATAATTAATTTTGTCATTATTTTAGGGTCTGCATTTAGATATCGTAACTTGACGTTAGGTCACGTGTTTTTGCAATATTTTTTATTATCGAGCAGAGGGCTGTTCTAGTGATATTTTTATATATTTTTAACCAGGCTCTTTCATTTTTTCAAGAATTTAATCCGCTAATTGCGATAATTAATTTTGTCATTATTTTAGAGTCATCATATAGGTAACTTAACTTGACGTTAGGTCACGTGTTTTCGCTATATTTTTTATTATCGAACAGAGGGCTGTTCCGATGATATTTTCTTATATTTTTAGACAGGCTCTTTCATTTTTTCAAGAATTTAAATTGCTAATTGCGATAATTAATTTTGTCATTATTTTAGAGTCGTCATATAGGTAACTTAACTTGACGTTAGATCACGTGTTTTTGCAATATTTTTTATTATCGAACAGAGGGCTGTTCCGATGATATTTTCTTATATTTTTAGACAGGCTCTTTCATTTTTTCAAGAATTTAAATTGCTAATTGCGATAATTAATTTTGTCATTATTTTAGGGTCTGCATTTAGATATCGTAACTTGACGTTAGGTCACGTGTTTTTCAATATTTTTTATTATCGAACGGAGGGATATTCTATTAATATTTTTTTATATTTTTAACTAGGCTCTTTCATTTCTTAAAGAACTTAGACCTCTATTGCGATAATTAATTATTTCATTACTTTAGGGTCCTTATTTAGATATCATAACATACACTATAAACTTATAATTGAAGCCACTGTTTTATAATTGATTCCATTTAGGAGAAAATATAACATCTTGTCTTCTTATTTGCATTTGTAAAATGTACTATAAAATCGGTTAGAAAATTCTGAGCTACTTGGTTCACCAGCATGTGCCAAATTAGAACGTGTACGTACATTTTAATTGAAAATTCGCTCTGCAAAATTCCTCTCTTTCAATGTCACATCCGTAATAAAACACGTTTCCCTCAAATAGCCGCAAACATGACATGAACCGCGAAATCGATCGCGAACGCGTTTTGTAATCCAATTGCAGACCACAAAATACAACAAATTGCCAGCCGGACACGATAAGTCCGAACCGGAACAATAATGTTCTGCGATCGTTGCCGATTCCGCTCGTTCTGTCCCGACGCGTACATACAGTAGGTATACATACACACACGCACACACACTTGCTCGTCCAGCGTCACGTTCCCTCTTATCTGAAGAGCCCGTCCTCTCTTCGTGAACGCTATCTGATCGCGAGACATGATCGCGATATCACCCCGTGGCTACGAAACGACAGCGCGATATCGATTGTATACATAACATTACGCGATCAAAAGAAGATGAACGGAGGGTGTCTCGCGAGGGTGGACGAGGGATGGAAAGAAGAAGGCGATTTCTCATGCACTCTTCGATACATACATCGTAAACCGATACCGACAAGCCGGTTATATGCCCGAAAACGAGTTTGTTGTGATCGAAACGCTTGGGTGACACGCAACATACATTGCTGTCGTTGACGATATTCTATGTTATCAGGCGATGATACATCGGACACAGATAGGTATTGTTGCAATATTACAGGGAGATTTATTTTTTAGAGAGAGAGAGAGTATTGACAAGTCGCTGGGTAAATTTTTTTATCGTTATGAGAAATGAGATATTTTATCGGAAAAATAACGAATAATTTTATTCCCGCATGCTCGAATCTTTTGCAAAAATAAAAGACCCGCATTTTGCATTCGTGTTGTTTTCTCACCAGTGGATAGTAGGAATTAACAAGGCACGAGTTGCATTACATATATGTAATTACAGCATGTAAACATTATTTTTTCTCTGGATTAAAAGAGAGAAAGGTAGAGAGAGCTTTTTTTCTTTAATCTATAAATATTTATGTTCTCCCGCTGTGATTTCAAAACTTTCATGTAGTTAATTATGTTCATGTTATTTGACGTAATTATAATGTATGTTGCCATTTCAACATTAGCTTGTGCCGAGTAAGACTTATATAGCAAATAAAAATAATATGTAAGTCTTAATCTCTAATTTTGTAATAATATGAGATAGCGTGTTAATTTTATTATTATCGAATCGTTCAAAATATTCTACCAATAATTATACTACGACAATCTCCAATTTATTTAATTTTGATCAATATATTCTAAAATATCCGTAAGTCACATTCGTTTTGTATTCAACAGATTAAACTCTCGAGCCTGGGGTTAATTTAATTTTATACTGATATTTATATTTTTATAAATATATTCAATAAAAAAATTTAATAGAGATTATATTTAACGCTAAAGAAAGATATAGGCAATAAAAATAATATCCCTTCGGTAGCCATCTGCCTTTCTAGAGAGTGGTGTTTCCATTCTTGCCTATTACCGAGTAACAAATACCCGGTGCTGTTTTAATAACATATTACACACCTTTTTTTTTAACGAAAAATCTCTTTCGCGTTAAGAACTCATTTCACGCATGCGGCTCCAAAACGTTACGCGGATGCTACCGCGACTTTCTTACACGCGAGAGAACTCGACAGCGGCACCGGATTCTCTTTTCTTCGCACAGCTGATTCGTCCTCACTTCTTCTAGGTGCCCTTCGTCTCGCGTTCTTCTACCGTCGTATCCTATCTCTCTCTTTTTCTTCTCTCGTCGTCCGAGTCACGCGAATTCGGGTACATGTAGCTTGTTTACTTTTTTTCACCTGGAATCGGGAGATCTGGACAACTTTTACTTTCGTCTCCCGATATACTTATATGCAATTCTCGATATCCCTTAATTACGAAACTTAATTAACGACGCGTTACTTTTTGGTACTTTTTAGTAGTTTGAATAATTAAATGGAAGAAGAAGCTGTGATAAAGGAGATGTAGTTAAACATTTTTTTTTAGAGGATATTCGAAGAATATTTCTACGATTTCTATCAAGCAATTTTAAAGGGTTATTCTGTTGTGTAAAAAGTGTTTCGTAAAAAATAATCTTTCAGTTTTCTTTATCACAAAGAAAATAACTCTCATGATTAAAGCACAATTATTATGTCCTCATAATTATAATAGAGAGAGGTCTCGTAGTATATTCACCTCCCTTATACGTGTATAATATACATATCTATCTTTATGATGTATTTGTGCTAGCTAGCTTTTTATTATGTAAATTAGTATATGAGGAATTTTTGATCGTAGTATATAAAACCATTAATTTAGTTTATATACAAGTCCATCAAAATAAATAAAATTAATTAAATTTAAATATACTTGAAAAAAAAATATATACAATATATATATATATATATATATATATGTAAAATGAGGAAAAGATACATTTTTGAAATTTGAATTTTCAATTGTGAAGAGATATGTACTATTATTAATAATTACAATTTGATAAATTATAAATTGCAATAATTCAAAAGTATTTATAATATCAAAATAAGATATCTCTTTTCATTCGTATACTTTTTGCAGAGCAGTTGTGACCATTCAACTAAAATATAAATATTGGAAAATATACTAAATTACATCTGTAATTCTAGAGCGTAAATAAAAACTTGCATTATTAACTGCATAATATTAGTATCAAGTATAAGAAAAATGTGAGATATTTATTCTTAAAACAATTTTCATCAAAATAATATTCTAATATATTTTAATCGATTCACGAAAAATATTTACCATATCTTCACGAAAAGTAAATTGTATTACTTATTCGTCGTACCATTGAAACGGAAAAGTATTTTTCAAGTCTATTTCACATACGATGCCAATAAAATTGCCTTCAAATAAGTCAAGATATACTTTAAAAAGCAGTAGATTTTTTTCATCGAAATTCAGAACAAGAAAAGGGAAATTGCGAAAATTGGGAAATTAAACACACAATATATGTATGTGTTCTCATTTTTATCCTAATTATTATACATAATTTTGCAAAAATATATTGATTTGAAATTACTTTAAAAACATTTATTAAACCATTGGTACCGTCTTAATTACTCAAAAAATTAAAAAAAAATTATATTGAGAGAAAATTAAATTCATAATTAATACTTTTTCAAAAATTTGTTATAACGAGTATTGTATGGGATTATAAATTACCCCAAAAATGTGTTTTCTTTTTAGCATAAATAAAATATTTACTTTTCAAATCTGAGAAGAATTTTTATAGTTCTAGGAATTAGTACGTGATGTTGTAAGAACTTTTCCAGATTTTACTTGCCACGGAAAAACTGTGAGAAGCTAGCTTACGTATTCTCTCATTGTTATAAGAATTACGACAGCGCACACGTGAAAATCTACTTGTAACGTACGCAATTCACATTTGCCCTTGCTGTGAAATATCAGACATCATCATTATATGCAAATATATATAATGAGAAGCAGTTTTTATTAAGCACTAATGATTTATGGATTTTTAATAAAACTATAGTATTGGCAGAATAATATATTTCTCGCTTCTAAGAATAATTTATGGCAATTTATTGGCTTCGAAGACTTATTATAATATAAAAAGATAAATAATTTAAAAAGAGATTTGCCTAATTTGTTAATTGTCACATATTTATGCTACATTTTTTGTATTCTGCTCTCATAAATATTATAATGAGAATTTTCTATCTTATTAATAAATTGCGTCACATATTGAACATGCATTTTTCTTTACGCGAATAATATTTATGCATGACATTTATGACCTTTATAAGTATATGTTCCTTTAGAACATAGATCCGATGTACGGATGTTTGACGTTTGTCGATGCAAAAATTAATCTATATTGCGAGAATTACATGAGTCGAGAGTCATTTGCATTATTCGCGCAGTTAGTACTTATATACAAGCCGCACATAGCATAATACATTTCACACTTGCGCATAAGAATTTTGCAGAGGAATGAAGAAGCACGCTATAGCACAATACGTCAGTCTCATAAAATTTAAAACAAAAATTTGATAAAACTTTATTACATATATTTATCGTACATTTATTTATATTTTACGGGAAGCTATAATTACAATTTAGTTTGTAAGCACGATTAATTCAGTTCGATTAAACTTTTAACAATAAAGTCGACAACGTATGTCTGCATATGCATATAAATTTGCGCCTTTATGGATTTTTGATAATAATTATTGTCTACTTCGCTGTTTTTCGCGCAAACCGCGACTTTATCTCCACTCTTTGTTTTCTGTACGAAATATATTTATTATAATATTAAAATAATATATATATTACATAATAATATATTAAATAACATTATATTGAATAATGTTATATATGTATAATAATGTATAAAAAACGTTGGATTTTATATTTCGTATAAAGAAAGCAACAACGTGTATAACTTTGACTTGGTTTTGTATGGAAAAAACACGCGTGAAACGTGAATGAACGAATATTTTTATATTAAGGCGAGTCACCTGAAAATCTTAATTATTTTTATGTCGTAATATATTGAATACAAAAACTGCACACCTACATTATTTTTTTTACGTAATCTCCATGATGCGCAGTGCTCCAACGCTTTGAAAGTACATGAATTTCTCTAGAAAAAACTCTTTACTTATAAACTTGAGAGCATAGGCACTTATGCACTGTTTTCCTCAGGTTTCAGAGAGTCCCTTCTAAAAATTACAATGAGCAAATTTATTAAATTTGGACCAATAAAATTATAAATTTTCTATTCGCTCATTTTTGTAATTTTCATTCAGTGATACGAATCGACCATTAGATCCGACGAAGAAGTGAAGCAGGCAGTGCATGAGTGCCTACGCTCTCAGATAAAAGATTTTGTTCTAGAGATATCCATGTACTTCCCAAGCACTGAAACACTTGTATTGCATGTCATGAAGACTACGTGGAAAAATAATGTAGTCTTTTTATTCAATAAATTACAAGATAAAAAATATTTAAAGTTTTCAGTTGACTTAATAAATATACCTACACATTAAAGTCAAAAACGATATTCGCGTAATTAAAAAAAAAAAACCATGATAGGTATAAGTGTCTGTATAAAAATGATTATTATTTCATTTATTCTATTTTATGACAGTATTTATCTGTGTTTCAAAAATTTCTCAACATTGTTTTCATTCTTGGAAAACATACCGAAGTATATCATTATTTGTAGTTTCTTCTCTTCCCTTCTAACATAGAAATATTAACCATATTTTAATATCTATGTAATTCCAAGAACATGTGGAATCAGGGGAATTTATACCCTATATACTATACGTGAAAAAGAATCGATCCATTTTTGTAAATTATTATCATTTTATTCACTTTCTATTTTATGACAGTACTTACCTGTGTTTCACACAACAAAATGTTTCAACATCGTTTCCATTTTTGAAGAACATACCGAAATACTTTATAACCTTCCTCGTCTCTTCTCCCCCCGGCACAAAGAAATATCAACAATTTTTTAATATTCGGTATGGTGGAATGCGATCGCGTCTCCGGGTGCAGGATAGGACGCTCACGTCCAGGAGTTCGCGAACTCGTTGCAAGGTGGAGGACGCGCGGAGGAAGAAGGAAGAGTAGGTGGAATCTCGAGAGGCGCGCGCGATGGTATCGTTCACTTTGTGTTTCTGCGGCATGGTTAAGTTGGTAGCGCCATGCTGGCGGCGCGATTGGTCCCTTCGTCTCTTTCGTGGGCGTGGCATGCGGGGGTGGGGGATTAGAGAGGTAATTTTGCATCACAGTGCGTATAGAAGCCTGGTCGGTCGACCTACGGTCGGTTACTCCTTTGTGCCGAACCCACCACCACTTGGCTGGCCTGTTCGCCTCCACTCTCTCTCCGATCTATGCCACACTCTCCCGACTTATGCTACGCCCGGCAGACCCTACGCCAGTACACGACACGCTTCTACAAGGCGAGCACCGTCAACGTCCGCGCTCGATCCGGCTTAACCTGCCTGCTTCGAATCTGTCAATGCACGAGGGTCCTGTCACCCATCTGTCAAACGCATCGCGTTCGCCGCTAGATCCTTTGGCTTCTCCGGTTGCTCGTCGTCGAGCAAAATAGGATAGGATCTGGGACGGATCTCTGCGTGTCAGTCGACTCCGACGGATCTCGTGAGGGTGAAAGAGTGTGTTCTCGATCGGGAGAAGGGGAAAAGAGGGACCTTCTCTCTCCCGTTAGCGACAGACAGACAGGAAGGGAGGGATCGACTTGGAGGGAGGGTAGGTTCAGTTTTCGCGCACACGTGACGTGGCCGAATCGGGAAGTTGTTTTCGAATCGTGTGACAAGAGTTCTTGATTCTCAACCCTATGGATGTCTCAGGTGTGTCCTGGTCAGATATGTAGTACCGCGACGTCACGCGACGACACGAATGACATTAATCTGAGTGAGAGTGAAATTTATCATCTGGATCTGCAGTGAGGAATAACATAATCCGTGAAAATCATCCAGCGAGTTTCCATCTTTCGATAATAATCGTATACGTCATTATTGCTCAAGTGTTATCCCGAGACTGTGTCATTGATTCGCTGATCCTCGAACGTTTTGACGTTCTACGTTAGTGCGTATATGTCCGATAAGTTCTGGGGTTGTGAATGACTCGTGATCTACCGTCGATGGCGCGTCGCGATTCTCCAGTGACAGTGAACACGTGGTAACGAAGCGAAGGAGATGGATTTACCCGATGTACAGTGTATCGCGAATCTCACGTTGATGTCGAGAATCATCATCATCATCGCGACGAGTCGACCGCAGCAGAGTCGGGTTGACTGCGGGAATCTTCCAACGACGCCAGGTGACGTTTCATGAAATTTCGAAGAACGAACGTGTGATCTCCTGTGCGCGATTTCGCGGCGGTATACGATAATATCTCTGACACTGATCCAAAGTCAAAGCGACCTTCGCGGAGGACATTGCACAAGTATAGCGACGTCGTCGCTCGACAGGGCGAGTTCGCGGACAGCTGTCGCAGCTGCCGCGTCGTAATCGACGTACGGCGGTGTCATCCGGAGCAAGTGCCTCGCTGACGCGCCAACAGCTGGGCTGGTAGTGGCACCGACAGTGACAGAGGATGACGTAGCGTCGTCGCAAGGGGTGTCACGGTCTGCACGGTGTACGCGCTGGACAGAGCCGCCTCGGCGGGGCTGGGGGTGGTCGGGGGTGGTGGTGGTGGTGGTGTCGTCGGTATCGGTGGTGCCGGTGGTGGTGGCGGCGGAGGGGGAGGAGGCGGGGGCGGCGGTACACCGGGGATCGCCGGGATCTGTGGACCGCCGACCGCGTCCCACGCGCCGACGGATTACGTGACAGCGGCATGTTATCCCCCGGGAACGCAACTCACCCTGACCGCCACTCACCCTCAGCCCCACATCGTTGATCCCGCGATGACGCCCACATCGGCGCCGGTGCCGACCCCGACGTCGGCGTCGGGCCCCAACAACCCCGTCGCCATGAGCCAGCTGGGGACCGTCTACGCCACCAAGAGACGGCGTCGGAACGGAAAAAGGTCGGTACGAGAACACGAGGTGTTAACATATTTTGGGTTTCGGGCGGAAGGCTACTATACACGCGGAATACTCTTTGGTGTCTTTCTGTTATAGCGGAACAATTTAAATTTAAATTATATCTCTCTGTTTAATAAATATTCAGGATTAGGAATGTGTATTGAAAAATTAGACTGATATAATTTAAACTTTAATTTATGACGTAAAGAAGAATTTTCGACAATGAAAAGAGATATCTATCTTGCAAATATAAATTATAGAAACACATATGTATATACGATTTTTTGAATATTAAATTATGATGTGAAGAAAAGAAGTGATTTTAATATAAAGTATAAAAAGCTTTGTAAAAATTTCAAAATTGATTTTGTCATTGATTCATCTAATTGATTCTTTATAAATTGAAAAAAATTATCGAAGTAACGAAAGTCCATAGGATTAATTAGGTTCCAAAGTATCGCTATTCGAAACGCATATATAATTCACGCGTCTAAAGTTCGCGTTAATGAGAGTGAGGCCGTGTGTTTACACGTAAAGTTGCGCGTTTGCTTTTAATGTTGACGACTGATTCACCTAAACATACTTTCATTCAGCTAAACCATTCTTTCTTGTGCGAACTGCGCGAAAGCACTTTATACGTGCACACACGCTTATATTTAGATTTGTATCATTAATCATCTGACCACATATTTTTTATTTAATTATTTAGTCGAATTTAATTATATAGCTATGAACTCAATTATATAGCTGAATTTTCTGTCTCTTTCGTCGTGTAAAATATTTGACAACATATCTATTCAATTTATTTCATGATTGACCCATTATTATCGCAAGCTATTAGAATTTTATATTCTGAAGACGATCGAATTAATATTTAAGCTTGTTTCCTCTTTATTTTATGTTGGAGAAAAATAAAAAGTAACGAAACTTTAATTCTAATTTCATCATATTTGTTTGACAGTAGTGTGTACCAAATTTTGGATTTATATATTCAAAGGATTTATATCTTAAAATTTTCAATAATAGATATATCTATAAACAGATTGATATTTAAAATTTTTATCTTTTAAGATAGAGATATATATTTCGAAATAAAAATAAATTTTGTATCGCGATTAAAATAATCTTTTTATTGCAAAAAGAAATAGCATTCAATGTCGCGATGCAGGTTTTGAAGGCATCACAAGTAATAGATGCGCATCACAAAAGATATCGTTGTTAGGTTCATAATGTTGCGACTGATGACCGACAAAATTGCAGGTGCACGGGTCGCCACAAAATGTTGTTTCCTCTGCATATGTAGCGAATTAGATAGAAGCCCGCAAACGATCATTTGTGATTTGTCAGACGAGATACGGTTATTTATTAACAATGATGGCCGGAATAAGACGGTCGCGTGTTTGTTTGTTCTGGTGAGCACGTGTGCTCGAGCTCGTATCAACCAAATGTGTATGATGCTCCTTCTTTGTGTCGTCCGTCTCACGCCAATTTAGTTTTTCTAGATGCGGTTGCATCACGATTTATCCGAATAACTTTTTAATGAAAACTCTTATCCGCGCAGATACATGTATTCGCATGATTGACAAATCACGTGGATCGACAATTATTTGTTTCGCAGTATATTTTAATTTGAATGCAATTTTTTTGGTCGAGAAAAGCGCATCAAGAGTCACAGATGTCATAAGAATCGTAATGTTAAAAAATAATGAGAAACGCATAGTTGAAAATATAAAAAGGAAATATCAAAATTTGTAATTTATTTAAAAAATGTTTTGTTATGCTAGTACTACTTGAGCGATTTAATTAAATTGATGGCTAAAAGTTTCGTTACTTTTAATCTAGCTCGCGTGCGTTAATGGAATTAAGATTGGTAGTACTTACATAGGAATTCAGTTGTGCTGTTGCTTCCGCAATTTCGGTAGTTTGATGGAGCTTTGGAAAATAATGTATGTTGGCAAATCTCTGTAAATGATCGGACAAACGCTTAAACTTGCAGGGAACTCCATTTTAAAAATACTCATTCTGATACTCATATATGTTTATTTCCATTGAATATCGAAACATTTAGAAATGTGCAATTTTCTATCGACAAATGTATTCTACTTTTTTTGCATATGACATTTAATTTTTAAAACGGTCATTGGCGAGATTTCTTTTTCTGGAAAATTTTTTAAATATTTGATAATGCATATTATATTTATTTTCATATCGTAGCATTTAAAAATGTGTAATTTTTTATCGACAAATGTATATTTTTTTGCATATGACATTTAACTGTTGAAACGATGATTGACGAGGAGATGTCTTTTTCTGAAATATGATCTCCTTGACGTTTCATGCTTAAGACCTCGATTTTCGCGAGCTTTCTTCAAAAGAATCGCGCCGTCGGTTAAAGTCAAAAAGCACCGGGCACGTCGCATTTCATTCGTACCTATTTTATTGCGTTAGTTGCGCGTCGGGGAATTTTTTCACTCGGGTTGCTTGAGAAATTAAGGCAATCTGCAGCAATCTGGTAAGCTCTTAATCCTCTCGCGACGATCTCGTATGCTCCAGGTGTTTCTTCCTTCTCGCTCGCAAGCACGCGACTCTCGCTGCGCACGTGTACGTACGTACGTGTTTGGTTGAGTGCGTGCGTGCGTACGAAGGGGTTGCTGCCGAGTATCGCGTATACGTTGCATTCAATGCATCAAAGAAGAGACGCACCCAGAGTAGTCGGCCGCTAAGCCGACAGAGACGGAGCGGTTTCGGCTGATTGCGCAGAAGCGGAAGACTCTCTCTCTCTCTGTCTCTTCTTCTCTTCCAAGACGTCTCCCGTCTTCCGCAAACCTTGTTAACTCCCCCTCGGAATTATGCTGAATCGCGATTGTACGAAACTCGGCGACGGGCCGCGACTCATCGTCCATCGCGCTTATTCCCAAATGCAGACCGTGCAACTTCGCGATAGTCGTCGGGGATTCAAGGCGAACCTGTGCGAAGGCTAGCCACTGATACATACTTGTATACGCGGGGTAGCCCATTAACTTCCAACCACTTCGTATTACGCATCCGTGCTTACTGGATTCATTTGAATGTCTTCATAAAGTAGTATCGCGAGGCGGAGAAGGCGTGATTTATCTGTTGAATTAATTTCCGAAGGTCGTCTCTCGTATTCTCCGTTCGGGATTTTTATTCCTTGCATTTTCTCTCACTTGCGGGAAATGTGATTAAAAAAGAAACAGCGGTCACTGTTTCGTAAACTTTTGTGGATTTCAAAAGAAGCCATTTAATTATTTAGATAAACGACTTTTAAGAAGATACGCGGATATTATTACGTAACAGTATGCGTTATAATAAAATGTGTGTTCATTTTAATTATGCGTCCTGAGTTTACGATCGTCAGTGATTAATATTATTTCAGACACAGTGCTATTATATATTTGAAATGAATTTTGAATTAATAATGTCATCTCATGATTATACTCAACATATTTTCAATTGTAAAACGTTCTCATCAACTGACGCTAATTTTGACAGAAAAACATTGCGCTTTTTCCAAATAATTCATCGACGATTGCTCGTTATTGCAACTTTAATGTATCTTAAAAGAGATACGAAGCATTAGTAACCATTATAAAGCTTAATGATCACTGGTATGTGTTTCTTTAAGAATCGCTGCGGGCATTTAGAGTCAGTTCGGGCATTTATTTAAAAGGGTTACGATCTCGCGACGATCGCGATCGCAGACTCGACAGGCGTCAGTTTGCCTCGACACCGAAGGCGGCTCTCTTCTCTTCTTTTTCCTCCCCCGTAGCTTCGGGACCAACGTGTCACGTTGAGTAATCGGTCGAACCCTTTTCCAGTTCACGTAAGGTACCGCCGAAGTGAAGAGCGTACCCCGTGATCGCGAGGATCACGAACGAACCGTAATGGAGTTTTAAACGCTTTCGTTCGAGGCATACGGGCAACGATCGCCGATCTTCCTCCCATTCCTTCCTCTTGAGAGAGTCGCCTTTTTGATACGATACAAGAGGGCCGGAAAGAGGCAGGGAGAGATTCTATGCCAGAAAATGCCCGCAGGCTGGTTCGTTCCCCGCGTTTCTTCTTCTTGCTTCAGCTCCTTGGGATCTCCCTCGCTCGAAAAAGTCCTTCCCTCGGGCACCGTTGGTCCTAGGCGAATGCACTTTTGAGATACACAAGTCTATAGAACGTCTCATTCCGCTTCGAAGCTCTCCGTATATCGCTTTGTCTCGAATGCGCGAATAAATTATGACAGACGTTATATCGTGCTTAGCGCGTGTACAATTTTTAATATTGCTTTAATTAATGGATAAAAATTGGTATATATTAATTTGAGATTCAGAAAATATTGATTTTTTTGTATAAAAATATTTTTATTAATCATCGAGCAAATTGCAAAATTCAAATTCTAAAAATTGATAATTTCGATGATCAATTTAATATATTGTATATATCAATGAAGCGCGATCATAAAATAACTTATACTATTTTCGCTCCATCGGTTTTCTCGTTTTTCGACACTTTGCCCGTCTCCTGCCAATTATCTTTCACTTCGAAAATCGCATCACACAGGCCTCTCTTTGACAGCTACTTAACTCTAACAAGAAGTACCCGCGGCGTGGAATCATCGAAGTTCGAAGGAACCTCGTGGAATGTCCAGGAGGCCGCGGGGTTTGTCAACGTCAAGAGAACTTTATCGCTAACGATCGGACATGAACCCGCAGTCGGGAGTTTCCCCAAAATTCTGTCGGGTTCGAGGAAGCGGGAGAAAGAGAGAGAGCGCGATGCTGCGCGCGCACGTTGCCCGCCGCGGCCTAATGACAGCAGCTTCTATAATTTGGAGTTTTTGAGCGAACGGCCAAATTACCGACGCAGGGAGGGATTACTGTTATTACATCGCGGCCGCGGACTCAGTCGAAACCTGATTATACTTCAGTCAGTCTCTCTCTCCCGATCTTGACCCGTTCGTTCGACTGTCAGCTCTCGTTCACCTCTCTTCTTCTCTTCTCTTTTTTTTTTTTTATTCCTTTCTTGCGCGATCCACCAAACGATCCTTTAACCACGCAAATCGCGCTCCGTCCGACCTCTCGCGATCTAGTATCTCGCCCATTAGCGACTTCCTCGAGATCCTCTCGCGCGACATCGGTAGCCGCGTATAGAGATGGATACGTCACGAGAGAGATTACATTCTCTCATGGGCGCGTACTTTTTTGTTCCGAATTGGGCTAATAGATTTTGGAAAAGTGGAAGCTCGAATGAACGCTTGAGATCGTTCTTATACAAGGTTTCTAATCGAGAATTTTTAATACATTTTGCAAAGCGTTATAGGTAAAATTTTCTTGATAATTGAAATTTTAAGATGTTTTGAACGTTTTCAATAAAAAATACTGCAAACAAATTTTTTTGATAATATTGAAGATGAAAATATAAATTTGAATAATGCACAGAGAGAATTTTCTCTTAGGATTTACCTTGAAAATTATGGTAATCGTGGGACAATATATGGTATTGGGTGAATTTTATAAGAGTTTCTCTAATTAATATTTACCATAATAAAAAATACATGTATACATATTGATGTCTCATGATTATTATGATTTTCAGGGTAAATTCTAAGAGAAAATTCTCTGTGTGATTTTAATTTGCAGTGATTCGACGTTATCGAATCTTTCGATTTTGAACTACGTCGATTCGAATTCGAATAATTCGCACATCTCTACTGTTTAAGTATCAACTGCGAGATGATTCTTGTACTCTATCGATTAAACAGCTTGATTTTTTATTAATAACGTGGACATGGAATTGTCAAGAGCTTCGAATAAACGACGGTCTTATTCGCGAAGGTGTGAATAAATTAGAATTATTTTTTTCTCTTTATTTCACATTGAGTGCTGACTAATAATAAAATTTTAAATTGATTTTTCTTTGCACTTTCAGTCTAATTTATATAAAATAATTTCTACTTTATAATTAAACATAATAATATTAATATTAATAAAATTATACATAATTAATATTAATTTAATGACGTTTAATAATAATATATAATTAAGAATGAATATAATATAATTAACATTATTATACGGAGAAAAATTTATCTGATGTATAGGTACTCGTATTTCGCTCTGTTATAAATTTTATTCGCACGTTAGCGAAAACAGATTTCGGTCAATTTTCTACATATTGTACTTGCGATATGGTTTCGCATTCAAAAGAAGATATCGTTTACTTACTTTCTACATTGTAGCGCGAGCTTTAATAGAGCTTCTTATGTGAGTCGAGCTTGTGATGCGTCGCGTCCGCGTGTTAATACGTTCATGACAAGAGGATTATTAGTGACTGGCATAACTCCCGTGACCAGCCACACCCAACAGATTAACACCTTGCATCCAATTATAGCGATGCTCCCTGTCGCATGTATCTGATCGACGTCATCGCTTCCGAAACGCTGGACCCGCGTGAATTATCTCTTGAAATTCCAACGAAAATAGAATCATATTTCATTGTACAAACTTTCGTATGAATATTTCGGTAATCGTTTAATATTTGAATTAGATCGAAATAATCGATATTGAAATTTTTCACACAATTTTACCCTCCTTCTTATGGAAGGCGTTAATAACTCTTCTGTCATTACATAATTTTTCATCTTTTCATTGGCACTTAAAAACAAATTATCTGACTTAACAAAATGCTGCAGTCGAATGCGTGCAAATAAATGTCAATGTAATAAGAACTAAAATATTTTGTTTGCTACAAAATTATAATTTTCTTATTACATTGACATTTATTTGCACGCATTCGACCGCAGTATTTTGTTAAGTCAAATAATTTTTTTCAGTGTATGGACACCAACTGCGTATTTTTGACTTATTACACTGCGACAATTTTTTTTATACCAGTTGTATCGGACATATATTCTTTCCTATTCAATTTAGAAGATTTTCGAATTCAAAGGCCTTTTGTATTTTATTTCAGGCAGGGAAAAGTTTCGATACATTTTTAAAATTTAACGTTAGTTTAGATAACCGAAAGAAGGGTTAATTGTATATTGTAACTAATTTTTAATTGGCTAGAGTAACATTTTGCACACAATTTTGCTCTCCTTGAAAGGCGTTAAACAATCGAGGGATACTCGCGCGTTTTTCATCCTCGAGTCTTTCGGTGTTTCGAGAGTGCTGAATGGGATGCACAGCAAGGAATATCCGTCCTCGCGCGGTTACCGTGAATAGAGCCATAACGAAGTGAAACGCGCAGGTGAATTTATGCTGCAGGAACGGAGGCGCCCGACGAAGAGTCTAATAAGCGCCGAAACGTCTTGGAGGAAAAGAAAGAGAGAGAGAGTCTTTGCCTCGGAGGCAAACTCCAAAGGAACAAAAGGGATAAAAAGGGACAACGAGAGACGAAAAAATAGATAGGGAGAGAAAGAAAGCGACAGGAAAAAAGAGAGAGGCTCATCTCTAACTAATTATGAATTAACTAATTTTGGCGCCCGATAAAAAATTATACAGCTATGTCCTCAGTGACAATTTTGTTCACAGTCATTTTGATGACAAGTTTTTTTTACATATGCAATTACCTGATCAGGGTGATTTGATGCAAATCTATTATGTGTATTTTCTTTGAAGATGCGACATTCTATTTTTTTTTTTTTTGAGGTTTAAAATATTAATACTTGCTGTTTAATTAAATTAATTAACTATCAATTTCTGTGTAATAAGTAATTATGTTAGTCATAATTAATTGTTACAAAATAAATTAGATGATATAGGTAGATGCAACATTGCTATTAAAATTAACAATTTTCCAGCTAATTTTTCATTAAAAGATTTATATAGTATATATTTTTTATTTTTTTATAGTATATATATATATATATATTTGTGTTTCTTACATAGTGAACGGGGAAATCGCCATAAATAATCCGTAAGTCATAAAACCATTTGTGTTGCACGACCTAATTAAAAGACTGAATATGGAACTTCGTTATCGCGTTTTATTGTTTATTACTCATTGTACGTTGCGTCATCAGCACGTGTACATACCTCAATCTCGGTGTTCCTTCTCTCTACCCTCTCCCACAACAAATTATATGAATTTAGTTATACTTTCTCGAGTGGAATTTAAATTTCGTTATCCGGCGCGGCGATCTCTACGCGGGAAAAAGAATTTAAATATAAATAGTCGCGAGATATACGTGTTGCCATTTGCTCTTGTTGATATTTCTCGAAGTACTCCTCTCTTTTCTCTCTCGCCCCGTCTCGCCATTACCCTTTCAAATGTAACATTGGTAAGGCGTTTCGCGATGAAGGCGATTACGCGCTTTCCCAGCCATTAAAACCGTAGAATCGCCCGCCTCAGAAAGCAAAAGTAACGATAGTATCGTCGCATAATTCATCATCTTACCTACTTGTTACTTATCGTACGTCATATTCGCCAAATGCCTTTATTTTGTTTTACAATGCAATCCCTTTTTTTTCCTCTCTCTCTACGTTATCTCGCGTATAATTCATACATTTTATCCGAAACGAGGCATCTCGCGAAATACTATTGACATATTAAAACGACATACGTCGCAAGAAGATCCGCTTCTTCATATATACATGATAAATGAACTGTCAAATTATATGGGGCGCTCCAGAATCAATCATTTGACATTTTGACTCGAACTGTCAAAATTCGGCATCGCAAGACAAAAAATATGCTTTAATATAATATTCTCGATGCAAGTCGGACATTCGACAAAAAGTATTAAAATATTAATATTTAATTACTATATATTATTAAATATCAATATTAATATTTTTATTATTTTAAGATAATTTCTTTGTCGGATCTCCGAGTTGTATCGAGGCGATTAGGCACTTGATTCTACCGGAATCGGAGAAGTTTATTTCGCGAGAGGCGGCCCTGGACGACAGTATCTTATCCGACTTCGGGCCCAGGCTCGGGGTCCAGCGAGGGTCCTGGTAAGGCGCGCTGTGTGTTTAACTATTCAATAATTCATCCCGCCATTCATCACCAACCGAGTAAAATTTATCTTATTTTTATGTATTGGCCCCCTTCAGCTCGCGGCGCCATACATCAACCTCTTATTAGCCGCGATTTGTTTGGCGCGCGCGGCATCCAATCCCATTGTGCCGATTTGTCGAGAGCGCATTTTCTAACTCGCTGACGCCGGGCCCTCTTTTTTTTTCCCCTCGGAAATTCACGCGCCGGAATAAAAAACAGGAACGATCGTTGGCCCCACGAACTCGAATATGTTGACTTCTCGCCTGTCGAGAGAGTTGTTTGCTAATTTTAGTGACATAGCGCGACCAATAAATTCGAATTAATTCGAGCGGTGACCCGGAATTTTCGTGCACGGATTATTGTATCAGTATAGGAATTAATCAAATGAATGTCATGAGTGTCCACAGCTTTATTTTTTAAATAACGATAATCTTTTAATCTTTCAAAAAGAAAGGAGAACGTCTCTAATTCGATATTTTAACAGAACTTGGATATCTTTTCATTTTTCATTTATAATCGTATACATATCTCTAGGTTTGAAAAACAATTGTGAAAGAAAATTAAATAAATATATATATATATATTAGAAAAATTAGTGAATTATGTAGAGCATACATGAAAAGAATGTATCAAAGATCGTGAGAATGTGCTCCGGAAATTCAAATATTTAGCGTATAAGAGCACTAGAACTCCCGAGTTTAGATTACAAATTCCCAAGACGGTATCATTATGCGTAATTTATGTTGCGTCCTTCTCACAGACGACGAGAAAGACAGGATAGCGTTGTTGTACGGTTTTCGCTAATAATCATGCCAGCTATTACCAAATGCCTAATTCGTTATGGAAGAGCAACAATAATGCGATTTAAATTGCTAATGATCTTGAACGAGCTTCGATATTCACTCCAACAAAAATTGATTCTAGGTTCTCGAGCGAGAAAAATTTCACTTGCAATTAAATTTTTAAAAATATTAACTGGCTCATATTTAAAAATGTATTTATAGTATCTTTTGTGCAAGTTTGAGCTGAATAATTATCATTAGATTTTATTCTGAAAATTAAAAACTTGTAATATTTTTTTTCACCGTGACACATCTGACGATCTATTTATTTAAGTAATTTAAATATTTTTTTTTTACATCGCGGATATTAATTATTTACTTGAGAAATTTCATAGAGAGATCGAATTTTACCGGCTAGTTGAATCATTCTTTCTCGCGAATGGCGGGGCCATTTTGTAGATACCGGAGTTTCTTGTCATTTGCCGAAGGCAAATCGATAATTAGCCTGGTTCCGCGGCAATTTAGTTATTTATTCGTTACACGGGGAAGACGCCGGTGTATGACACCAGGTCGGTTCTCGGCGTGGCGGGCACTTCCGGTGCCAGGCAGAGGCGGGCACCTCATTGTCATTACGTCACCAGAGGCTGTCATTTGCTTTTTCAAACGTCCGTTTTTCTCACCGCGAGGATAGAGGGCTTGATGATCGTAATTATACATGGCCAGAAAACTTTGAGAGAGAAGGATGGGCGGCTTTAAATTTAGAACGCTTGTGTGCGTTCGACTTTGATCCGAAAAACGCGGCCGATCGAATATCCCGAGTTTAACCGAGGAGTCATTTCGTGAATTCACCCTATACTCGATTCCTTCAATGTTAATCATAAGAATATCGAAGAGCAATTTACTATAGATTTTTATAGTTTATTTGGAAATTTATCGTAGCAAATTAAGCATTCAAATATAGTGTATAGATACGCCACAATTACAAATTAAGCATGACTGAAGACACACGAGAGTTTATACAAGACGGTTTTAAAATTATTTACAACGAAAAGAAGTTTAATTATTCCCTGCATTTTTTTTTTTTTAGATTACTGTCTTATCTCTGACCATTGTCCACTCGTAAATTGCACATTTCGTGGCTTGACTCCTCGAATACGAATACGTCTTCCTAATTAGGCAGACCTGTCATTAGTTCAAGTACCATCGCTGCCCTTCTTTCGTGACAGCATTCACTCCCGTGTCGCACTTTGTATGCCCGATGGTTGGCGTATCCTGAATTCGCCTTCCTATTAGGGTGTGGCTTACTCCTCGGACAACAAAATTGCCTTTGGTACTTGCGAGGTTTAATGAAATTAATGTATAGATCGTTGTTCTCTCTCGAAGCTTTTTTAGATGTAAGTTAAACAAAAGTTGATTTCGCACAATTTAATCCACCAGAGAGAAGATATTTTTATTTAAACTCTACTTTCATAATTTTTTTAATAGAAAAATGACTAGAACAAATTGAAATAAATAGAAAGAATATATAATTATTAATAATAATAGAAATTAATATTATTTTAAAATAAAGATATGTTTGTCGAGAGATATTTACTTGTAATTTATTTCAGTTTATTCTTCGAAACAACGTATGCTTTTATGCCATTAAATTTATAATATCTCGTATCCTCTACATAAATTCACTGCGACAATTATGTGTGTCGTAAGAAAATGACAAACGTCCTGAATAACGAGATGATACTGCTGAACTCAACATATATCAATTTATCATTTCATTTCTTGAAAAAGAATTGCTAATAACATTTTTTTACATAATATATGTACATACAGTTTTTAGTTAGTTAAAATTTTTAATACGACTTAGTATAATATTTTATTATGTCGTATAGTAATATTTTATTATATAAATATATATAATTGAATATAATTTTCAGTTAATTCTATATTACATAATTTATACAATACAATTCTACATTACATAATTTTACTAACTCCGCGGTAAATAAATTCTACGGCCAAATCATTTAATAAAATAATTGATTAATAAATTATTATATTAAATGGGGAAAATCATATTTTAATGCACGCGTAAAATGACACTAATGACTAATAATTTCAAAATAATCTAGCTATCATATATTTCATGATATAATTTACTGTGGTATTTTCAATACATTTTGAAAAATGAAATATTAAATAGAGAACAATGTTTTTCTTCGATATATCGATCAACTCTATCTCGCTGTCGGATTATTGGATGCGTCCTCCGTTTCTTTTCAACGCGACGAGTGCAACGCGTTCCGGGACAAGTCGCGGGAACCGACGGTTAGACCGTCGTCGCGCTGCATCCCTTCATTTTGCCATCCGCTCGTTTCGGTAGAATTTGCATTTCAGGAACGTGAGATTGGGCGGTACAAAGATAGAGCTAATGCTCACGGGGCGGCGCGCCGCGCCGTGTAAACACAGGGTAGCCCCGGATTCCCTTTCTGGCTTCTTTCTCATCTTCCGTTGTGCTGCACACGGCTTTACGTCGAGCTTTCCGTTTTCGGTTTAAAAGCGAAGTTTATCAGGGAGAGAGCGCCGGAACGCGCTGCTTTTTCGCACCGATGCGAGTCGCGATTGCTACCATATAAGCGGATACGGCCTTCTGTTTTCGATCGTTTCACGGAGTAGACGTTAACTTGAATAAGTTTTGTTTAACCTTTTGCTATTTTCAATATATATAGCCTGGCTATTTTTACAAATAAAATAGTAATACACTTTCACAACTGAATAAATGATTGAAAGGTGTTGGCTTTCTTTGCGATTATAGAACAGATAATGTAAGAAATAGTGTGACAATTGCAGCGATTTATTCAAATTTTGAAATTCTTTTTCATCTTTAAGAGTAAATTCGATGATTTTCTTCGAATTTTTTAATTATATAAGACAGTTGATGATAAAAGTCAATTTGAAACTATAAATTGATATTGAAAAAAAATTAAGATAGTAGATTTCCTGTCGTTCTCTTTAATGTGCATCACTATTAAATTTTCTCTTCTTAAATATTTAATTTTTTAGATAGTGTATAATTACAACAAAAAAGTTTATCGTTTTTCGTCATTATTAATTTTCAGGGATTTAAATAGAGCTTGTTGATCACTATTTGGACGTTGTAAATTTTCCTTCAAGAAAACTGTTCTTGTACATACAGGTACGATAAATATATATCGAGGATAGCAAATGATTGATCACATATATATTTTACGTATCGATACATCGTATGAATATACAACATCGCGTGTCTATAAAAGATTCTTAGAATATTTTGCGTAGCTTCATTTATTTATTATTTTTTTTTACGAAGGAAAACATGAGTTTAACTAGAAGAAGATTCTGACTGACGTAATATGTTTTCCGTAGCATATAATGATGTAAATTGTGCATATTATAATCAATTTATATTGATATATTTATACACGTTCATACGTATACATGTAATAAATGACACGATGCTTTACTAATATAATCCATACTTCTTATTGCGAAGTTTAAATCATGAATTACAGATTTGATATAATTAGCTCTTGTAACTAAAAAAAGATGGCAGAGCAATCTTTAATATATGTCAGATCGCAAGTAAATGTAAAATATATATATCAATTTGTAAAGATTATACGTATTAGAAAGGATATATCGCGCATACAGACATTTGTCAAAAGATAAGAAATTAATTCTATCAAATTATCGAACGAGCGACATCCTCGTGCAAAGGCTTAATTACTATTTCCACGGTAATTGCTCGTACGATAGCTTTTACGTACACACATACAAACACACACACACACACATATACATGCAAAAAAGACGCGCATTGTACCTCTATTATCCGCAACGCGGTATTATTACTGAACTAACTTACGGTTAGCGAGTTACAACTTTCGATTCACGTACAAAAATTATCCCAGGAGTTTACGCTATGTCGAATATTCTCTCTCGTCCGTAATAATTAACTTTCAGGATCATACTCGGAATCGCGTTACTACATCGCGAGCGGGTAGTAATTAAAAAACTGTTGGGACGCGCCCAGATTTAAAGACACTTCAATTGAAGGAATAATAACAGTAATCGCGCACAGATAATTCTCACCTCGTATTTAGCCAAGTACCACATATCAACGTATCCGATGTTAGGCGGTATAAAAGGCACGTTTTCAGTACACGTCAAGTACACGACGAGATGAGACGCTGTTATCGTATAGATATGTGGAATTGAATACGTTGAATATGGAAATATCTTGTTTGACATTTTTTTATTCGTTCCTTGCGATGATTCGACGGTATTTAATTGGCAAAGGGTTGATCGGGTCTCGTTAAATCTATTAATGAGAAGGTTATTATTTCAACAAATTTTTTTTTGTGCATTGTATAATTTTTTATATTTTTTTATACATTGTGTAATTTTATTTGATTAAATATTTTAGAGATTTGAGTGAATCCGATAAAATAAATAGTCGCAAAATGGCTGCAATTCGCGATGCATTGGATGGAAACGCGTACATATAAGGAGGCGTATATCTGGAAAAAATTTTATGCGAGCTGCGTTTTAGAAGCAAACAGCGTAAAATAATTCCGCCCAGCTTACCGCAGCATCCTCGTTAATTTTAGAATACTCATTTCGCACTACTTATTGACAGTTAGAGTTTTGCGCAGTTCTGTTCTGTCTGACATTTAATTAACTATGTGTCTCGCAAGAGGCTCCGAAATGAATGCTTCCGCATGATGCAAAAGCGGATCTGTCAAAATCCGTGATCACTGTTCGAGATCAGCTGATACTACTTTGCTCTACAACTTTTTCAAAATAATTACCTTATTTTAACATCAAGAGTGTCTCGAAATTCAATTTATTATTTTTTATAACAAATTTTAAATAATATAAATGTTTAAAAATATATTGATAATAAAAAATACAATAAATATATTCATAAATGAATGATATACAATTAATAATATAATACGCCTTTTTTTAAATACAACTTCTTTTTGCAAGTGCATAAAATTACAAGATTTACTGGCGTAGGTATCTCTCGAATGTTGTAGGATCGATTTGTATTATTCAACGACAGATTTGTGGCTATTCCACGGCCGTTTTGCCCGCAAATGATAGTGGAATACAATACAGCGGATTATTGGATCCGCTCGCGCGGTGACTTACACATCTAGATGAGAAGCGTTCTCGCGCCAGGTACACATAAATATAGATCTCTCCTGTCTCAAACAGAGAGAGTCTCTGACTTGTCTCACCGAGTACTCACCGCGCGCGCGTTCGATCGTACACCATCTCTCTATAGCGATATACTAGTGTGGCCACTACTATCTTGATACCTCCCCACACTGAGATCGCGAGCGTATCATTACCCCGCCTAGTGGCTAGCTCGGCAGATTACACGTCTGCGAGCCGAGTTTGGCTCGAGCTGACCCGACCTAACTCGAATTTGTAAGAACGATTGTGCCGGGATTTGCATGCTAGTGAGCGGCATGTCCCAGAGAAAGAGAGAGTGAGAGAAAGAGAAAAAAATCGCGCATACTGTTTTTGATGTGGTACACAGTAACATTAATCTCTGAAATTTCAGTTTTTCAATTTATCGTTTGAAAATAGTAGGGCACAGAAATTTGTGGAAAACGATTTTTACGAATAGGTACCTATTTTTATTGTACTATTTGATATTGGAAGAATTTTATGAGTTTCTCTGTGATTAATATATTTACCATAATAAAAAATATTTAATACGTGGTAAAATTAATCAACATGGTAGATATTAATATTTTTTCTATATATGGTCCCACGATTATGATTTTCAAGGCAAAAAGAACATTTTCTGCGTAGTAATGATCGAAAATTAATCGTCAAAATTACTCAATAGTGCTTTAACATGACGGACTGTCAACTTGTATTTGTTTCTGATACGAAACATCATATGACCAATTCTTGTTTTTGTTCTCCGCATTTCGCGAACTTATTCCGTGCGTATTTTATTTTTTCGCGTAATTGAGTTAAATAAATCGCGTTGAAGCGGCAGTGACTCTTTCGTCGAATGCCTCCTGCCGGAAGCGAGGCCCGGGTTCCACCTGCCAGTACTAGCGCGCATTAAAATTATGCTAATTAAACATATCGAGCAAAAAGGAAAAAAAGCACCGCGCTCTCGTATATTTATGTGGGCGTTACCGTTGTAATGTCGTTAAATATTTTTTCGGCGAGGATGCACGACGATAGTAAAAAATTTGTGGAATATAAAACCAAGCGAGTTTGTGTGTTAATCGTTTCTTTTTCCAAAAATTGCTCATTGATAATGCATACGAAGGCATAAATATTTAAACGAAACGTTTCAGCGAACGAAAATTACACGTTTATTACGTGACAAGATGTTTAAATAGTTTCAATCCTAATGCCGCGATAATCGAGCAAGAAACGCGCGTTCAAGAGGCGAGCTAACGAGCTCGCCATTAATTAACGAGATATGGTTATGTCGCACGTGCACGAGCAAATCGTCGACGTAATTGCGTCTAATAAAATTTCAAGCTCGGTATGAGCGCGCATCACCTGTAAAACGTGTCATTCTGACAGATTATGACGTAAAACACGAAGTAATTTTGCACATTAATTGAATTCGCATGTTAATCACACTCAAGTGTAATTTTATTTCATCAACAAAATATATATATTAATGATCAAAAAATAATTCAGATATCATGTTGCTCCTTTTTTACTACGCACAGTATAAAGTTAATTGCCTTCGAAAATTTAATTCAGCTGCCAGCACTAGTTTAATTGAGACTAACTGCGACTTTTAAGGTACACTTTGATCTGAGACCGCCCACTTGTGGACCGCTCTCTCGCTATCGTAATTAATTTATATATATTACGCACGTACAGGCTTTAGGGACGATTGACAAATCGATTTATCAGCCTGCGACTGATAGACATGTAGATATATTGTATAATCAACTGCGTCATATATTTAAGAAAACAATTTAAAATTCTAAAATATCTAATGACTTAAAAAATAATTGGCCAGAGATGAAAAATAAACCACCCAGTAGTTCTTTTATTTTTTCGGAAATTAGAGTCTTCTATAGAATTAATCAATTAAATCAATCTTCTATAAAATTAATCAAATAAATAATTCCTTATTAGAAAAAAATATATATACATCTTTGTCTATATTATGTCAACTTTTTTTTTACCATTTTGCCAACTTTGAAATAATTAATGAGAAAATGAGAAATTAATTATTAAAATTAAAGTAAAGTGGATTGGCCAATTTCCTTAATTATTGCGAATATCATAAAACAGACTTTCTTACAATCAGTTAAATTCGCTCTTTATTGGATTGTATTTATGATAACGAGACATTTTTTCTAAAATTTTTTAGCAATCGCGAGAACATGTGAGCGATACGTTTTAACGTCGAAATGAGAAATTAAATACAAGAAGATATGCAAATTTCTATTGATAACTTCTTTGTGCCGTTATCGAAAAGGATTTACCACGATACGGATGTAATAGCTCTCTTGGCTGTGTAAACTTAATCTAGGAGCCACATTTTTGACTCGTCTCCGATTAAGATCTGAGAATAAACATAATTCAAAGATACATTGTGGTAGTGATTACAGGTAACAAAGCTTAGATTATAATCATTGCGGGCCCACAAAGTTATGGCACATATTCTCGACACGAACGTAACTTGTGCTGCGTAGTACGTTGTTGATTGCCGAGACGCGATATAAATAATAAATGCCCGTTTCATTAGTGAAGGTTCTACGCTCGTCCATTTTAATATTCACATGAGACTTTTAACGCACGTTTTAAACGATCATTTGTATAGCGCACGAATATGTAACGGTCGAAATAATACAACATTGTTAAATAATTGGTGACGAAACGCAGGAATTGCTAGGACAGTCACTTAGCTTTGCCTTTGAAAAATATTAAAATTTGGAATATCAGTTATAACGTAACATATTTCGGATGAAACTCTGCTTAGCAGAAAGCTTTAACATTTTTTGTATTGTATATTTTATATTTCAATTAATTTTTTAACTAAATAATATTTCAAAACAGATTGAATCATAGTGGCTAAGGACGAGAAGAAAATCTCCTCGAGATTGTGCTTATCGATTTTTGCTCTCAAGTTTTCTTGCGACCATGTGTGGAGCTGTCAAAAAAATCGATCGCTTTTAAAAATGATCTGTGGACGCGCGGTTGAAACATGATAGTCTCGCTGTGGTATACATAAAGCAAAAAGTAATTCAAGATCACCATTTTAGAGATTTTTCTCAAGAGTGTCTACTTGTAAAACAGCCTTTTTGTAATTGTTGTATGTTCCTCTTTGCAATTAATCGTACATTAAAAATCGATGCTTATTTTAATCATAAATATGTCAAAACTAATTATTTAATATAATTATTGATTATATAAAAGCGATATAAATTTTTATATGATAAATAATATATTTTAGATATATTTCTATATGTAATAAAAATATATGTTTAATTGGAAAAATTGTCTCGAAAATTAATAATTTTTGATATGAGAAATGAGCAGTAAAATTATAGCTCAAATTGAGAACATGAAATTGAAGTTGAAATATTAAAAATAAAAGATCTCTCTCTTTGTAAATCTAGAATAAAAATAATATATAAAAAATGTATTATATTTTATTGAATTTTTGTTGTATTATATTTTCTAAAAATTTTTGAACTAAAATATAATAAAATTGCGCCTTATACACGCAAATAGAATCTAATTTCAAATATATATATTTATAGTAGAAAGTAAAATAAATTCGCTTATACCGTGCACGAAGCGTATACGCCAGAAAACGACGGAATTTCCAGCGGTTCGTGTCACATATCTTTTACCTGATGAAAAAAAGGGGGAAAAAATAGTCTGGAAAGTTTTTCGCGCGTCTTCGTTAATAACTCGGAGGCATTCATCCGGTATTATTTACTCCTTTCAACCGGCTAGACTGCGGCAAGTGCCCGGTAAATTGTCCTGGACTATAACTGCTCGAAATTACATCCTCGATTATGAAGTCTAGAGACGCGTAGGACGTCGAAATTTTCTGTCGCTTCGCTCTTCGTCGTGCACGACGAAGCACGAACTCGCTCGCTTCTGAAAGTTTCGGAATTTTCTACGATCGCGGAATTTTCTAGTATCGGAGCAGCGAGGAATAAAGGAGGAAAACGTGCATGTTGTAACCTATAGAGAAGTTTTGCACCGTACGTCAATTATCGAGGTAGGGAGGTGGGGTATATAAAATCATCATCATCATCATCATGATTGTTGTTTCGCCACGAATGAAGAATCGCACCCCAAGAGAATTTGAGAATTTGCGCGCATTTTCCAGCGATAAATATCACGACTCATTGAACTTTACGGATGCGCCGCCTTTGTGTGTGTGTTTGTGTACAATGTTCTGCAATTACGAAGTATAACCACCGTAAAACGTAATACCGTAAATTATATAACGGACGTAATATCTGCGCGCGGTTCTCGATGGAATTTTCCTCGTCGAGTATACTGTCGAGGACTTGGAAAGTAAAAGTTTTCGGATTAAAAACGTCGTTTCATTTTTTTTAATTTTTATTATTTGAAGTTTATTTCTCGCGTTAATTTTCCTTCGAATTTCCTAGGCGATTAATTATTTTTTTTTCGCGAGTATTTCTTCGAACGCGTTTTTTTTCGCCTCGCAATAAAGTTTCGAGGAATTAATCCATTGACGCTAATGAGAGAATCTGAAGTTAATTAAGTACGCAGTTGATGATATGCTCTCGATAAGCCAGAAAACCAATGAATATGCAAACTATTATACGACCACCTGCCATACGTCTTTTTATGTGTGCGAATCGGCATATATCTATATAGTGTACATGTATGTATGTGTTTGACAGTTAGAGTCGACAGGTATATATGTATGTATTAATATATGTGTGTCGAGCGAGTGTATTCTCTATTCTTTTATTTATACTCGCGAACCGTCGGGCGTCATGAATGAGCGATACGTCATGCGAAAACTACTTTTTTTTTATTATTGTTTTTTAAGACATGATAACAATCTTCCCTTTTGCGATCGTATTTACGCGTGATATTTTTCTACGCGATTCGCGTGATTTATTTCTAACGTATTTCAGAAACAATTTATGTTACACACACACAATCCATATGTATCACGATGCAAAATCAGGAAAAAGTCGCATGACGTATGCAGTTTTGTAATTAATATTTCATAACATTGTGTCACAATTTCTTTAGATTCCAAGGATTTAATAGCTGAAGAGAAAAATATGGGTTAATTAGACTGTAGTCTGTATTTTTTATTTTTAAATTGAAGAAGAGATTTTTTTTCTTCTCTAAAATTAATTTAGGATTTTTTCATCAAGATAAAGTATCGTAATATCTATTAGTCAGTACTGAAGAGAAGGGAGATTCGTAGAAATTTTCACAAACTTCCACGCTGATATTTCTCTTTCGCAGATGAGGCTAAGTATACATATAAGAAAGCCGTGTATATAAATCACAGAGTTGTTTTCTTGGTACTCACACGATGAGTGCTATTTCACACCTCGCGGCGTTGATTCTAATCGTTGTCGGCTCGGTTGGTCTTCTCATTCTTTCACATTATCGAAAGAGTTGCGTTTTTATGTATTCTATCGATCGATAATTCGATCGGAAAGGAAAAAAAAAGAGATTAGAGATCGTCGAATCAACTATTGACATCTCGCGTACATTCGTATATACATATTTGTATGCGCGTATATTCATCTTTGCGCGATGTAACCCTAATGGTCGGACAATTTGCAGAGGCGTGCCGAGTTAAAGTCAGACTCCCCTGCGAAGTTCCGCCGAGCCAGACTCGAAAGTAATGGCCTAATGTTACTTAATATCTACCGTAGAAACGCGCTTATCTCAGATATTCCCTAAAGGGCTGACGTATTTCCATATTTTACCATGCCGCAGTCGCATCCTATGCCAACTTCTACAAAATCATAAATGCGCATGAATAGAACGTGCCTAGATCTAGGGAAACTATGGAGAAAGATATACGATATATTTATTATATTATTATATCGTATTTTGTGTTTAATTTAGAATTAATTTGGAATATCGAAAAAAAGAGGTAAATATAATTGTGAAGAGATGTACAACTTTTGACAGCTATATCTACATACATATACATATGTATAACTTTTTTCGTTTTGATATTTAACAATGATTACTGTGTATGTATATAGCTGTCAAAATCATCTGATCGCAATTTTAAATGTCTCTCTTGACAAATATATTTTTGTCGATATATTATTATTTTTTTTTTTTTTAATGTTTGGAATTGCGATGGATTTTTCGGTAATGAAAAAATTAATGAAAGGATTTTCATCAAAATTTGTACACCAAATTATTCTAGTTAAGCGTTTGTGTATATAAAGATAAAATTTTAGATACAAGAGATTATATTAAGACAATCTTTAAATTTATATTTACTCGATCTCCGGCCTCTACCCAAACTCGTTACATAAACGTCTGGACAATGATAAATCGCGTACACGAAAAAATTGCGCTCATACCTTCCATCCACGGTGATTTTCGTCGATAGCCGCGCGCGGCCGCGGCTTCATTTTTCCCCGGCTAATTTCCGGTCAAGATGTGGGTTACGATGGTGAAGCTCGAGCACATAAGTCTCTTCGATATCAGTAGTCCCACTGTTCTCTCTCTCTCTCTCCTTCTCTTTTTTCATCTTCTCGATCATCCCTTTCTGTCTTGTCTCATGTTAGCGTAAAAATGGAAACAATCAATTTTTCAAGATGAACCAGCACATCGATTTAACAGAGTTAATAAGAACTCAATTTTATATAATATTATATTATATAAAATCTTTAAAAAATATATTTTTTATAAATGGCAAAATAAATGAAATATATCTCTTTTTTCTAAAATAAATACTATTTAAAAATCGTTTAAAAAATATCTGCCCACTCTCTCTCTCTCTTAAAGGAGAGTCTAGCGATTAATTTTGCTAATTATACAGTGCGATAGCTGATTGAAGAATTTATTATACGATTTTTGAAGCTGTCGTGTGATATCAGCTGTCGTGGTAAGTCGCTAACTTATTTTCTTATCCTCTGTTCACCCTTTCCTCCGTGACGTTTAACGTTATCGGCGCGGCGTAAGGATTGAGTTAGTTAATTAAATGCATAAATTTCGTGCGCTGTAACATGGCAAGGTTGGGAAGCTGAATATTCGAATCGTTCTTTAATTGCATATTAGCACGCGAAAATTTGCAAATTAAGTAAAATAATATCTCTCTTTATTCTTAAACAATTTGAAATCCCTGCATATCGTTTTCACGTATAGCTACACATCCTGCACTATCAAATATTCTATTGTAAAGTGACATTATGTACTTTTATATTTACATATAAATATTTATAATATTATGTTTATTTATTATAAATATGTTTATATATGTTTTTCTAATATATAATATACATTCTGTCAAACGTAGAAAAATTTACTTGGTGAAATGATTAAATTTGGAATCTCACACATAAGCATATGATTTTCTGTCAGCACATAATGGCTGATATTTGTGTGTGTCATGTATCTCTAATTTAGAGATTTTATTGTAAAAATTAGTGGAATTGAAACGAGAAATAAAGACAGATGCTCCGTTTGAAACAAAAATGTATATCGCCGAAACGATCGATAAAACTTTGTAAATTGGACGTCGCTGCTGGGCGATGATGTATTACTTTATTGCAGAAAACATTCGGATGGCGCGATGCCTTCGGCCGATTAAATGACTTATTAACGGACTTATACAGTCATTCTGGTATCAGCGGTCACTCGCGACAACACGCGCGATCAGAGCGAACTTAGCCGGCGGCGTCTTTCATCAATCGCGCGTTTCATTCCGGGGACGTGCTCAAGTTAAATGAATAAGGATAAGATCGATGCATTACGGTGCAGAATTTTCGATCACGGGGTTCCGTGACATTAAAACACATCTGTATTATTTTATCGATACGTTCCGTGACAAGGTTATCATTAGCACACCATAATTTTAATTTTACGAGAGAGAATATTAATCAGCGATATTAATTAAGATATATACCGAAAAAAAACTCATTTGTTTATAATAATAAATAGCGTGGAAGAAATTTTTTTTCACGCGTCGTTGTGAAATTTTATGCCGAGAAGTTAAATACATGTGACTATCTTTTAATAAATGAAAAAGTATAAAAAGATTGATAAATTATTTTATTCATAATACCGATGAAATAATCTTGTTCTCTTCTTTTCTGTTTCAGGTGAGTCTTACACAATTTTTCTCTACGTAGTCGTAAATATTTTGCAAGTCTAAACTTCACTGCTGCTAAATCAGGTAATTAAATTTTAGAAATTCTTATCAATGTGCAGACCTGTCGTTTTTTGAGCCTTTTTTTATGCCCGATAGATTAATTATTTTATATATAATTTTTACGTAGAGTTCATCAATTTTTACCTAATTTCATTATATACTTAATTTTATTAGGACACAAACTCTTGTAATAAAAGTATACTGTTAAGAATATTAAATAAAAGAAAAATATGTATAATATATCAATAATATAATACGTTATTTATATATATATATATATATATATATATATGTGTATCTGTAACTGTATATCTGTGAGTATATCTGTTTTAAAGAACGCTATTAAATAATAACTATAACTGTCATTCTGACGTCAAGGAGAGAGATAGGGCAAAAATAAACGGAATGCGGAAAGAAAGGCTTAAAAAAAACTACGACATTCGGCCTGTTTACATACATTACTTAAACTACTGTTCACGCAGACGAATCATCGCGATAGCCAGTGCGACGGACGGATGAGTCGTACAATAGTATAGCCTATTATATCTGCACCAATTCGCATACACACGGTATAAATCTACCGTATACACATACAACCATGTACAATCCTATGTATGTGTATAGTACATCCGCGCGCGGTATGCACTTGCATACGTAAGGATTCACGATTACATTTACAAACAGTTAAAGCCATTAGCGAGCACGCGAAACCTCGGGGTACTAATTTAATCCAGCTCGGTAATTGCGAAAGATTCTAATGGCCTTCGCCTCCTCGCCGCATTTACTTCGACGTCGTCCTCGTCCATCTTGGCGCGAAATTTTCATAATTTTCGTTACACCGAGATTAACCATTTTTTTTCTCTCTTCTTCCTTTGGGGGTTTTTTTTTAATTTGTATTTTTTTTTCCTCGCTCTCTTCCTTTCCGTTCGCGCAGATTGCCTCCTTCTTTTGCTCGCGAATATATTTTTCCGCGCGGTAACGAGCATGGATATGGAAATCGTGTGCCTCGTTCTCCGGGTAAAAAGGATTTATTTCCGAGCCGGTGGTATATTTAATACACGACTCGCGCGCCTCGTCTTTAGACGCGTGTCTGTCACGTCGGCGTGCGAGAAATTTACGCCACGCGAGTGTGTTGCACGGGCGGAAATCGCATCGGCACCTAGGTACTAACACCCACGAAAGGCAGCACTGCGGCCCTTCAACTTTTCACTTAGCATTTATCCGCGATGTCGAGATGTTATCCGGATATAAATATGTATCTGTGTAACACATCTCTGGATATATACTTCTTTTTCTATATTTCCTTTGCACTTGCGCTCTTTTTATTGGTATTTTCTGGCATGTAGAACTCGTTTCAATTTGATTGCGAATTCTCATGCAAATTGATTCGCTTAAGCAATTGTCGGGTTAATAAAATAACTTTTCGAAAAATTCGAATTAAAAGCAAAATAAAAGAACTTTGAGATGTGTCGTATGAAACTCGCGTAGATTTTTATTTCGATTTTATTTCAAATTGTTGGTAATATACAGGGCGTTTCTAAATTTATGTCAGAGTATTTAAGGGTGTATTCGATATAGTCAAAGTAAGAAAAAGTTCTTATAAACATGGATTCAAAAATCTTTTTTCTCCGAGTTATAATTTCTCTAAAGATGGGTGAAAAATCGTAAAATATATTGTAGTCTTTTGGATACTTTTTTACAGATCGACTTTCAACGATCTGTGAAAAAATCTCCGAGAGTTACCATACATTTTTCAATTTTTTCCCCAACTTTAGGAAACAGTAACTTGTCAGTCAGAAGGAAAGGAACTTTTCTCTTATTTTGATCTCTAGAATACGCTTTAAAAATTTCTGACAGTTTTAGAAACAGCCTGTATATTTATATAAGATTATATATCTTATATATTTAATTTTATATATTTTTAATACATTTTATAAATTTTTCTTGTAAACATCTGTTGTATACATACATATTTTTATTAACTCATTGGATGATAATAATACAAGTTATATATAAAAAATTAATAAAAATATGCACATACAATTTTTATAAAACGTATTATTGTGTAATATATAAATGTAGTCTTGTAAATATCTGCTACAACAAAGTGTATTCCACATTCTTCTCTCGTTTATCGTCAAGTCCTCGGTAGTATAGTGGTCAGTATCCCCGCCTGTCACGCGGGAGACCGGGGTTCGATTCCCCGCCGGGGAGGATTTTTTTTTTTTTTTTTTTTATTAGAATCGCAATTTTCTCATTTGTTCAATCTAATATCAGATGGTATAATAAATATTTTAAGAAACATTGTGAACTCTCGATATTCCGCATGACAGATGGGGACTACAAGTTAACTATATCATCGAAGGTTTAGATATATTAATCATAATAAAGATTTACAAGAATACTATTAATAATTATATATTAAGGGTTGATTTTTTCAACTTCTCGGTAAGTTTTACCTGATAGGTATTTTCGTCTCTTTTCCGATAAATTCTAAAAAAAAAGAGACAAAGATATACCACTTGTCGGCTAAAACTTATCAAGAGTTGGAACAACCGACCCTAAATAATAATACTTAATACATATACGAGACTCTTTAAATACGGTAAAAGTAAAGAAAACTTTGTTTTAATCTTATTTAGTCGAGCTCTCTAAAAAAGACATGCATGTTAAACATTAACTCTCATTGCTCGCATTACAAATATACCGAGTTCCATCATTCTAGAATCATATAAGAGATCCGAGCGTTTCCGCGTCAGCTGACAACGCGCGCTTTTCGTGACGCGGTTGCTCGCGGATTAATCACGTTTATAGGATGCTTTGTAACTGTTCCCTATGGCCCTCCCCCCGCTTCTCTCCCCTTCACTACCCCTCGAGTGCGCGCGACAATTCCACGCGAAAAGACGATATGAGGCGGCGGCAGTAGCAGCAGGCCGCTTGCATTCCCGTGGGATGGGAAAGCCTAGAAAAAGGGAAGCGTAGCGAATTACTCAGAGCGTAGCCGCGCCCATTTGCGGAAAAGAAGCGGATATAATGGTGAATTGGATTACCCAGGGCTTAACGGGGAAGGGAGGCTGAAGAAAGCGAGCGAGCGATGCAAGAACACGAGAAATTGCCGGTTCTCTTACGAGTCCGTTTTCTCGAGGGAAAAAAAGAGGAAAGAGAGAGAGAGAGAGAGAGAGAAAGGGATGTATCGTGATAACGACTTGTGGCGAATCAACCAAACGCTTTTCTCTGTAAACCCTTCACGCGATTATATAAGCGTTGTATTACAACGAGAAAAGAATATGCAAGATATTCTCAATTCTTCTTCTCGGGAAAAAATTCGAGGGTGTCTATTCTTCGATCAATTTTGAGGGGCGAATTGCTGTTGGACCGTTTCACCCTTAGCTGGTTTCGTATTCGGCCAATGGGAGAGTGTAGAGAAACGGTGAGTCATTTTTTGCGCCACCAATCAACTGTCACTCTTTTGTAACATCAGCATCCAACCACGGGATCTTTGGTTTTGATGATTTCAATGCAAGCGGTAGGAATATAAATATTGAAAAGTTCTTATTTCTTTTAAATAATGTTGGTAAAAAATTAATTAAACTAAATAAATTAATCGACTGATTAAATTAATTAAAATAATTATTTACGTAAATTAGCATAAACACTCTAAGTAATTAATACACATTGAAATGCTTGAATTTATTTTCTATTCGTTTGGAGAAAATTATTATTTAACTTTTTTAAAAAGGAACATGAATTTTAAATGCGAAAATTAAAGATGCGTTTTTTGACCTAATAGCATAATAATTGTTTATATATAGCGTACGTTGCATTTGCCGTTCAGAACTATCATAATCTTGTCACTTTCTTCTCTTTCGACCTTCTTACGCTTTGCACAACATGCCCTTCTTTTTTCTCTCTCTTTAAATTACATTTATATAGGCGCGTCGAAGAAAGAAAACGGAGTATATACCCTATTAATCGCCGAGATACTTATCGATCGTTAACGAGGGGAACGTTAATTAACGAACGTATGCAGCGTGTTAGCATCCTTGCACCTGCATGCTTCCAGTTTTACGTAAAGTCTCTCGCGGCCCATATTGACAGATTAATAAACGGATACGTTATCTCGTTTCTTTCAACAGCGGCTGTTGACGATATCGATGTTTCCGTCAGCTAAATTCATGCATTTCGATTACTAATAATAAACGTTAACAAATTTAACCAAGAAGGGGTGATGATAGTAGATAGAAATATATGAGATAAAAGCACTACTGCTTTTTTCTTAAATATTTCTAGTTAAAAAAATTGTGTAAAATATTGCATTTTATTTTTAAATGTTTCTTACTTAAAAAATATTACTTGTAAAATAAATATATGTAGATTTTTACCGGAATTTTAGAATTGAAAAAAATGACAAGGGAAAAAAATTGGTTTGCTCTTTTATTTAAGAAATCGATTGAAAGATATTTGATTGTATAAGATTTTTTATTGTCCTTTCCCTTTATTTGGGAAAATAATGGCGTTATGTTTCCGATTTACTGTTATAGATGGATTGCATACTTTGAACGGTCGCACGTGGGAGATGAACACGCTTCTCTCTTTATGTATTTACTCATATTCAGACGCGTATAGATATAATTAGGTCTCGAGTTGTTTGATACGCAATGCACGCAGCCGGAAAAAAGCCGGAAAATCGTTAATGAACACAAAGCGGCAGACATTCCGTTCCTCACCGACGATACAAAAACTTCTTCCGGCATAAATTAAGTGTACGCGCGTAAGAATTAATTGCTTCCACGTGCGTAATTCGCGGACGATTCCTGTTAAATGAACACGTGATGCGATCAGTCAATGTATGAAGTACAATACATTTGTAATGCGTTCTAATTATTATGAAGGTACACGCTTTTAATGTGCTCTTTTTCATATTACAGCGTTAGGTATTGTTAGAGAGAGAGAGAGAGTGACAGCTTTAACCCTTTCGAGTATTTTAATATTTTAAAATGTATTGTTAGATAGAAAACAATGAAACTTGCTAAGTATTAATTTATTTCTTCATGAATATTTTATTACAATAAATAATATTTGTTATTCACTTTAGAAAGAAATTATCTGTCACATATGCAAATATTATCCATATTATATTATACGTGCACAGTTGTTTTTTTATTAAGAGAAATCGAATTAAAATTATTAAAAAAGACAAAGATAAAATTGTTAATAATCGACAACATGCATTTTTAAATTTGACAAAAATTTGTAATATATAATAATTTTTTTCGTGAAAAAGCTGTCTACTTTCTCTGCGGCTGTACTCGCGAAAGAAATATTCGCCGAACCAAAAGTGACACGAGTCGGCTTCTCCCTTATAGGGGAACGAAAAAAAAAAAAAAAAAAGAAAAAAAGATGACGATCAGACGCAGGATGCCGGCGTGTTGTAGGGTGCGTTTTCATACAAAATAACGAAAGTTCCTTCCGGTATCGAACGTAATATGCCGGTCGTACGGTCTGCGAAAGTTCTCTCCGCCTATGGTAGGCGGGACTGACTGCCAGTCTAACCCTTATAACGCACATTCACCGACTGTTTACGTACCTGGCGTGAAAGCATCACGAAATGCAAGTCCCGCCTATAAGGACGAGTGGTTGTCCATCCGTTTGTTCGTTCAGCGAGACGAAATGTAACGAAAATACCTTCCAATTTGCGCAAAAACAACGTTTGACACTTTTAAAGTCAGCTGTCAGATGGAAATTAGTTGCGATGTTATCAAAAGTCTCTCCGCTATATATCAAGTTTCAGGTCTCCGTATAATCTCTTTGAAGGGAAAAATATTTTCTGTCTTCGAAAATCACTATCTATTGACTGAAAGAGAGCGAGGTTATTTTTTTATATCAAAAGCTTTTTAATTAAAATTCATAATGATAATTTACAACAGAGTTGTGCTTCCTCTTTTTTTATACAATATTAAAATGAATATCAATGTAAATTATAAAAGCTATTAGAGATTATTGGAGTAGATTCTGATTTCTAATTCACCGTCTCTCTCTTTAATGTAGATTCTCATCTCTTTAATTAAAATTGTTGGTTGAAGCGGAACTCGAATCTCTGAATAATAGAGCGCGTGTTATTAACAATGAGATATTCAGATCTCGGGGAAAAAATAGCATCGACAATGCTGCCCCTTCCGGAAGGAAAAAGGAGGACAGAAGGAGCACAGGCGATCGTTGAGGGTGGAGGGTGTATTTAAAACGAGTGTGTTCAATTATATCGTTAATTGCACTAATAAGAAATGTGTGATTATTCAACGGACGGTGTACGTCGATATAATGGCGCAACATTATCCGTATGTGTGTATGTGTGTGTACGATTGTGCTTTTGAAAGCTGTGTCGGTAATAGGGTGTCCACGTTATTATTTTCTATATACGGTTCACACACGTACGTACCATTCGTAGCTTGTATGTGGGATCAATCTATCGTATGAGGTACGTTACGTGAGTTAAAATGTGCCGCGCGTTGATAAAGCGTTTTAAATGCAATCGTTAATTTCGCGTTCCTATTACCGCAATTAGAATTTGCATTTTATAAATATGCAATTTCGTGGCGGTGCTAATCCACTCTCCGCCTCTCGGTCTCGTATATACATATAGCTCTCTTCTTCCCGTTCTAGTTCTCCGTAATCTTTTGCTCCGATACCCTCTCCCACCTTTCGATGAATATATGAACGATATTATCCAAATTGAGAGAAACTCTTTTTTGTGCCCGAAAATTATATAGTTCCACGGCATCCGAGAAAATTGATTATCTTATATCAAAGAGTGCTCTTTTATAATTCAAATGAAGATACGTTTTAATTAATTATTCAATTCTTGATTTGAAATACTATAATTACAGATTTTTTATGCTTAATTATCTAAAATTAGTTAGATACAAAAATTGACGTATATATTATTCATAGATTTTTTTGATAAATTTTCAATTATTTTTCTCTTAATAAAAATATCGCTGCGTGTATGGAATAAATTATCTTTATTCCTTATTTTATCCACACAAATAAAAATTTCGATGCTTTGTCACGCAGTATTACTTTAGGAACACCCGGTTGATGAGAGGCACGAGCACAAAAGCGGCAGTCACCAAGAAGGCACGAATTAGCGATTCTGAGTATTTCAAGACGCGGGATGTCAAGTATATGACAAGTACTCGTTGTCCAATTTCGTTAAATCTTTGATCTCACCGCACAAATCGAGCGGATCTTTTATAACAACTCTTGTATTCCTCTTGTTTTTATCGCGCGGCTTAAGAATAATTGACACAATACGGATGTTAATTTATATTTCGAGAAATTTTATGTGTCAGAAATACATAATAAAGCTTTGACGTAAGGAGTAGTTAACGAAACGGATTTAGGAAGAATTTTTTGCCTCTTCTCGTAATTAATCTTTTAAAAACACATGTGCCGAAATCTCTGCCAATTATTTTTACTTTATTTTTATTTTTATCCATTCATGTTTATTTATAATTTCTATTTTAACTTAATTTTTGAAATTTTCTGATTTCTCTTGTTTTTATCGCGTGGCTTAAGAGTAATTGACACAATACGGATGTTAATTTATATTTCGAGAAATTTTATGTGTCAGAAATACATAATAAAGCTTTGACGTAAGGAGTAGTTAACGAAACGGATTTAGGAAGAATTTTTTGCCTCTTCTCGTAATTAATCTTTTAAAAACACATGTGCCGAAATCTCTGCCAATTATTTTTACTTTATTTTTATTTTTATCCATTCATGTTTATTTATAATTTCTATTTTAACTTAATTTTTAAAATTTTCTGATTTTGATATACAATACGTATAACGTAATATCGATAGAATAATCGGGAAATATGTGTATTTGTCGGCGAAGAGATTCCGCGATGGTTAGGTCGATTCTCCTAACAGAAATTAATGGTTCTAATTATCGTTCCTATCGCACTATATGCAACGCACAATGTTCAACAGCCGCATATATATATATGCCCCAGACCGACACTCTGTGTGAGAGACCGTTTTCATTATTCAAACGCGCCATCATGACAGCAAACCGTGCACGATGCGCGGAAATCGATGCCGGCCATTCCGACTCTACTATGTAATCGTGAGAAACTGGAATTGTTCAATCACACGCGCCGGGAGCCGCGAGATCGATGCAATTGCATCGTCGTTGACGTCCCGGGCCCGCATTCGTATCCCGCATTTAGCGCTAAATGCGCCGACGCGATTCTGCAACCCGTAATAACGTTGCATGCGATCTCTTTCTCTCTCACACTCTTTCTCTCTGCTACATCAACTTTAGGATTGAACATTTAATGACGGAAAATGTGTAGCATGCGTGCAAATATAAAATCGTCATTCATCGTTTATTACACGTCATTAAGAATTTTATGAAACTTTAATAAAAGATATAAGTAGCAACTTTGACACCAATTTTTTTAACAATTCTTGCTTACTTCAAATTGATTGCGTACGTAATTACAAGATTTTTTTGGTTTATTTCTTAATCCTGGAGTTTTGGATCATTTCCAGTTTATACCTCTGTAATTTGTGTGTTTAAATGTGAATGAATTTTATTAGAGTTACAAATCAAATCCCAAGTAAATAACTCAATTAAATTTTGAAAGCTTATCAATTAGAAATGAAAATGAAAATAAAATCAAGTAAAAGTAAAGCGACGTTGCAATTAAAACTGAATTACAAATTTATTATTTATTTAGACAAGTTAGAAACAATTTCAATATTGCTAATTATTTACTACAGTTGTCTTTCTCTTCTAAATAAATAATAAATTTTAATTGCAACGTCACACTTCAATATCCACTTCAATTTATTTCATTTTAATTTATTTTCTTCTTTAATTTTAATTTTTGAATAATAAGCCTCAAAATTTATTTGATTTATAATAATACATAATTACTGCTGATAATTAAAGCGATCAATTTATGATACGTAGGGTTTTGAAAAATTCGAAAAGGCGAAGTAAATTACATATAAGTCGCTTAACGTTTAAGAGTTTAATTTGCACTAATTTATCGGGATAAATTTCGAAATAAATTTTCTTCTTACGATCGCGGTATATTAATCTCGCATTCGCGCCGGAGGATGCAGCCGAAACTAAAGGAGCAAGGAACGACCGTGGGATCCGTGCGCTAAGGATCCTCTCGTTCTCGCCTCCCTCATTCCTCTTTCTATAATCGCCCTTCTCTTCCGATCTTCGCTTAATAATTGTTTTTTGCACTCGTGTTTACGAGGACCGGCCAATGATACGCATTACGCGTGGCGCTGATTGCACCGAAATAACGCGCATCTACCTTTTCAACGCTAGAATTTCACGTTATCCTCTATTGCTATCGTTTTACACGTGTCCGGAAAACGAAATGCTCCCGGAATTTATTTTGCGTACATTTTTTTTATATTCGATATTCGAAAATATCGCGTTCGTGACGTTTATGTACTTCAATTTGAAACGGCGGAACGAAACAATATGTTAATGGAAGTAATGTCAAGAAAGAATAAGTAATAACGCGAAAAAATTATGTTTCGATTTATTAAACAAATATTTCACAGAAACGAAATCCGATTATTTTTTTTTTTTTTTAATTTTAATATTTTGCTACATTTTACTTAATTTCGGTGAAATTCAGTATATGACGGACTTTAAAAAGAATATCGTTTAAAATAGTTAAAAATAGTTTAAAACGTAACGTTTAAAGTTTCTTAAATAAAATGTTGGATTACTTGATAGACACGAGCATAAAATCTTAATTTTGCGAAGCAAAAGTGGTCACGAAATACTCGTATACCACGCGAAAAGATATTGTGATCCTGCCAAATTAAAGTACAGACGTTACAGACGAGTTTGAAGACGATGACGTAAAATCTCCAAATCAATAATATCGATTCGTCGCGGATCATTTTCTGTTTTTAATTATACTTAGGTTAGCCGAGGTTAACCCCATTAAGTTCGCGATGCCGTAAGAAAGCTACCGTGATCTTCATTTCGTTTCGTCCATCCGAGATCCAATTATGTCCGTTTACGTTAAACATTTTCGGGTTTATTGCTTGACATTGTGAAGCGTGAAGAATAGAAATGATTTACCGCTGTGTTACTTTTAACTCCAAAGTTTGCAGCTATCAAAATTGTACAATATAATCGTAACTCTACAATATAAGGCATATTAAAAATAATTTCTGATATGAAAAAGAAAAAATTGTGAGAAATAGAGATTTAAATAAAGAAATTAAAATTAATTATATACTTATTCAGTATATATATGTGGAATTTTCCGAAAATTTAAAATTATCGATACACAAAAGTGAGCAAATTAATTTTGAATCAGTTGAATTTTCACTTCGTCGTTGAATAAAAAATAATATTACTTCGCTTTTGCGAAATGCTGAAGGTTAATTAATATATAGACAAATTCGATATCCGAATGGGAAAGCGCAGCGAATAGAAAGCGGCTTATCAAGGTTTTAATTACTCCGAGTTTTTATTGCCTTTTTTAATGACTGTAATGCGAGAGCAGTTTCAAGACTTTGAAAAGCGAGATACGAGTAGAAAGAAAAAAGAGGGAGGAAATGTGTGCGGCGTTTCTCTCCCAGAGAATCGGAGCCACCTCTCTCAGATAATATGCTAATTTCTTGACAAGTAAGTAAAGCACGTAAGGAGAAGATCTCGAGCCCCATGCTAACCTCACAATTCTGTCGAATCGGTAATGGTTATGGCCTTTAATGGCCACGTATTTCATGGCCGGTCGATCATCGCTCTACTGCACACGATTGATGATTGTCCCTTCCTTCCTTCTTTAATCTCCACTTTATTATTCGCCTCGTGATACGGCAGCAATTGGAAGGGATCGTTTATCTTTTCCCTTTGTATTATATTTTTCAGCATTTAATACTGATTAGAGAACTGGATTAATAATCCAGCAATATTAAATATTGCATCCGTTTAGTCATTTAGGAATATAAAATGTTTTTTTTATCGATTTTTTAAATAAATATTTTATGAATTTTTATAAAAATAACACATCGTTTTTAAAAATTAATTCGAGAGATTGGATTAACAATTCAACAGTATTAAATATTGCATTCATTTAGTCACTTGACATAAAATATATACTATCCTCTCATTACTCTTACAACAATTTTTTTATAATAATTATTCATTTTTTTAAATAAATATTTCACGAATTTTTATATAAATTACATATCGTTTTTAAAAATTATAAATAATGACAGATACTGTCACAGAGAAGTAGTTACCGAATAGAAGCGAAAGAAATCGAATAAGCAGTTTTATTACAATAAAAGTCGAACTGCGTCAGATACTTTTAATTATCCCAACAGAGAAAAAGAGAGAGAGAGTCTCTCGGTACCTCTTTGATTTCGGCCTTGCACAGAGGTCGACTCGGCCTTAATAACTTTTTGGCGCGATGGCAATATCTCTCTCTCTTTTGAGTGAGAAGCCCGCGAGTTAAGTGCGCTCCACCCTGTGTGTATATCGGGGCCACCCTGTAGTAGTATCTGGGTCCTTCGTTCTCTCGCGCGAGAGCGCGAGTTACCGATATGCAACAATTATTATTATATCATCCCGAGGTGTCAGGAGGTCAAGCGTGCCGCGACTACGTATAGACATAATATCGGTGCCTATTGAACCCCGCCCCACGTGTATACCCGCGATACGTAATTATCCCTGGCCGGGTTGCCTCGCCCCGATATTTATGGGATCGAGAGATCGAAATCGAATCATGCCCGGGCAATCCCATCTGCCGCCCGATCTGTCTCTCGATATCTACGAAATCGCCAATCTCCATTCGCGCTCGTAAACTTTAAACTGTCTTTATACAAAAATTAACGTATAATTGATATATTTATTTTATATTACACATATTTATATTATATATCTTTTTTTATATGTATATATTATATAATATTTAATATATATAATATATATAATATTAAATATTATTGTGTGTGAAAATGTATTTATTATGTATAATTGATACGTTTATTATATTAATATACCTCCAATATTAAATCCACCATAAACACATTATTGCCTTCTTCTTGATCCTATAGATCTCGATCTTGATTCAACCGCCTGATAGCGGCGAGGTTGGTCCTTCAGATCGTCGGTCGGATCTCGCCTTCTTTCCCACACGGTCGGTTAATAAAATCTGTTTTTATTAATATCGCGTTATATCGGGCCGGAGATATTTAGCGTTTACGGCGGTTCCGGGAAGGGGTCGTAACGACACCCCGTCGTTTTAACTCACGGTTTGGCGGCTTCATTCCCGGCCCGGAGATAGTTTGGTTAAGCTTCGAGTCAGAGCAACGAGTGTCGATTCGTTTATACCGCCAATTAAAACTCTATCTCGAATATATCGCTCGCCGAATTATGAACGATGATACCCTCTACCTCGAATTCTCACGGGATAATTGCACGCGGAAAGAGACCGCCTAAGAGTCTTCTGACGATAAACCGCCCGCAGTCAGAGTTTCGCAGATTTATATCAGTCTTTTTTTCTCCTCAAGTCTCAACGAATGAAATAAGAAAAAAAAAATTATAGCGGATTTTCTTCGTACAGGCAAGAATCTTTAATCCTTCTGTCGATGAATGGGCACCTAAAACAATTTTAAATATTAAAAATGTGTCAAATTTTTTTCCTTGATCAAAATAAAATACAAAGAACTCAGATCTGATTTTAAAAAATTGTCGCAGCAATGTGTCGAAAATAGTTTGTACCTATCTTCATCTGTTGCACAGAATTTTCTTTTAGAATTTACCCTGAAAATCACGGTAATCGTGGGACAATATGGTATTGGAAGAATTTTATCAAAGTTTCTCTGATTAATATTTAGCGCAAAATAAAAAATATTCGATTAATTTTATTATGTACATATTAATATTTTTTATCGTGGTAAATAATCGGAGAACCTTTCATAAAATTTTAAGAGAATATTCTCTCTTCGTGTAAAAATTGATGAAAAATTATGCATCGACAGATGGATTAATCACTCTAATTTGGACACGAAACATACCCTCGTTAATTAAAAAAAAAAAAAAAAAAAATCTAAAGAAATTACGACGTGAAGAAACACCTTGTTACCTAATCGCGCGCGACGTTCAATGACAGGAGTGAATCACACACGTGTATATAAAAGTCGTCGTCGGCGATGCTAACCTATTGACCGAAGACCGAATACCGATGCATCACGCGATGGTGCATTGGCGCGTTCGTGGTCATGCTTTAAGGCCTTGAACCGATCGGGCAAAGAAACGCGCACGCACTCCTGATGGGAAGGACAACGGTTCATTGGATCGCATGTGTCTTCAACATATCGTGGAACAAAGTGCACGCGCGGGTGTTGCTCTCCGTTCATTCATTCGCGTTGTCTCTCATTGTGCCGAGTCCTGTTGACATCCTGCGAAGACATTCTTGCCATCATATTAATAGACCCTCGATGAGGGTGCCCTTAAGAAGCTAAAGTTGCAGCGCGACCTTACGTGGGATGATCCCGCACTTTTGCGGTCTGTCGTCACGCTTCGCGAAAAAAATGCGCGGTAAATATATATGTATATATGTGTGTGTATAATATGTATGTATTGAAGCGTGAACGCCATTTGGAAAATTACGGTTTGCAACACGCTAACGTGATAAATGTAGGAAATAATAGCGTAACGAGAACATACTATATACGCGCATGTATGAGGATCTTTAATTTTGCCTCGCGGTTTATCCATATCTCTCGCGGTGAATACGAATAATTAGAATTTATGTCGTAATCTGCATAGGTTGCTGCTGTGCAGTCGCTATCTGAGAAATTACTTTCTAGAAAAAAAAAAAAGAATAATTCTCTCTTTACTCCGTAAATGACACGTGAAAATTTTAATACATTATTTCAGTACAATCAATTAATAACATCACTCCACAAATATTAAAAAAATAATATTCACATAATAGCATTATTAATAAACATTAAGTCCTTTCTATTAAACTTTGTATGACTGAATAATTCTTTTTTTAATTTATTAATTATATATATATTAAAGAAATAATATACATTTTATAATTATTATAATTATTAGAAACTGCCTTGTCCCGAAAATTTAATCTCGGCTATCAATATCTAATTCACTGCACGGATTAATTAATCGATATCATCGAAAAGTTGTCGCATCAATGTGCATCTTTCGCGTTAAACCTTTCGAGCCGGAAAAATCTTGGTCGCTCCCGACGGACGAAGAACGGATAGATTTACTCGGGGTCGCCCCACGCCGAGGTTACACGTTTATTTAGACACACCTCGTGGTTCATTCACCAGAGAACGACGGCACGGATGATAGCGTGCGAGCTCTGGTCTCTCTCCGTGTGTCGGTTAGGTCAGGTTTTTAACGGTCACGTGATCACGTCATCGTGCGTGCATCATCCCGGAATGGACCACGCGAAGCTACAACGTCACGAAGACGTCGCGCGTTTTTTTTCCGTTCGGATCTCTTCTTTCTCCTCCAGTCTCTCTAGTCGCGATATCCGTCTTTTCGATCGTGTATACAAAAATTATTAGATTTTATAACAATAATTCGCGTGTTAAAGTTCGACGAGATGACAGGGTGTCTAGCGGTTAGGGAAATATGGAAAAGCGGGCATTGTCAGGAAATTTTATAAATCTGTAATTGTCCGGGAAAAGTCAGGAAATTTTTCTATTTATCTGGATTTTTCACATTATTCTACATTTGTCTCAATAATTTGAAATTTTTTATTAAATAAATATAAACTTTTCCTTGACAGCGTGTTCGTTAATTTATATTTTCATCGTCGTGTTATTTTATTTCAATGTGCTTGATAGAGACAAAACTAAAAAAATTTGATATAATATAAATAAAAAGGGTGAAATATATCAAGGATTTCATGATTAACATTTAATTGATTTATCATATAGATATATGCAAATTATATATTTGGAAAAAATAATACTAAAAAGTCAGAGAAAAAATAAATTTCTTGTCTTCGAAAATCTGAAAAAGTCGGGGAATTTTTTTCATTGAGTCTGCTGGATACCCTGGATAAGAGATGCGTCGAATTTCTTAGAGTCGACACTGTCACTTCTAATTAGTCCGTATAATTATATGGAAAATATAACGTAACTTAATAATAAGAGTAGCAGCGTTTTAAGTATAACCGACAACTTCCTTTCTTTGTGACACATTACGCTCCGCTGGAAATCACTCAAGGTGAGCAGGTGCTCTCACTTTCGACTGCAAATGCAGGAAGGGTATCGTTTTAACGGTCGATCATTAATTTCAGTTTTAAAGCGGTAACGATCGAGCGCCGATAATAACAATGGCACTAAAGGCGAGCATTCAGTCGCATCCGGACTTAATTACAGAAACGTTTTTCGGCTCTATCCTTGTTGACTTGAGCTGTATCATTAGCTGATTTTAATTCAATCTGATCACAATATCAAGAATATACGATTATCGCCAACAGATGAAACCCGAGACATAAAACAAGGTTGAAGTATATTCCATAAATTAAATAACAGCTTTAATATATTAATTAGAAGAATGAAGTTATTATTTGAAAATAATGAAATTATATAATTATATTTGTATGTATTTACTTTGATATAATTTAATGTAAGTTTGTAAGTATTTTTTGTTAAAAAAATATTAATTGTTCAAGAAATATCGCAAAGCTTTATTCAAAATAAATTTTGTTTTTTGTAGCATAATTACGTTGTTTTTTATATATATGCAAAATATTTTAAATATTTTCTTTAATATACTTTATTTATTATTACTTTTATTCAGTTTAATTAATGCAACACTAATTAGAGTAGATATTTAATTAGAAAAAAGTTGATTCTCTAAAGATTCTGTGATGCGATCTTATTCGATTATTATTTCACATCTCGAGATTGGCCGAGAAACGGGATCTCATCTCCATCGGCGTGTTCGTATTTAATATCCGGCATCGAGTGTGTAAATTAAATAAACGAGGAGAAACTTGACCTCTCGAGAATTCGTTCGGAATCGAGTTGTCTTTTGAGAGGTTCATAATCGACCGTCCCGACGATTTCGCGCAGACATCGAATATTATAAATAATCTCGTTGAGATACGAAACGGCCGGTATTACCGTAAGATAGCAGCCGCGTGCCTCGATAATCGAGAAATTAGTCGTCGCACCTGCTCCCGATACTGCTTGGTAGAACGGAGATGAAATTACGATGTAAGCTTGCACCTTCGATTTTTCGAGAGTACTTTAGACAGAGAGAGCGAGAGAGGAAGAGAGAACACGGGAAGTTGGTCACCAACGTAGGGAGAAAACGTGCGACTCTTGTGCTCAATAATCAAACATGCAATTATTCGACCACCATGCGATCGGAATATTTTTTAAGTGTTTCTAAAGTAACGTCGAGTCGGCTCGATCGCCTTTGAAGCGTTTCTTGCAACACAGCAAAAACAGTATGTACGTGTGTTATATCCATTTTAGGTTCTATAGAAAAAATGAGATCTGAAAAATTAAGTAGAAAATCATGAAATAGGATTAGAGATGCAAATATTAGACATAACAATAAATTGTTTTTAACTTTCTTTTTAATTTTAATCTTGATTTTTTCAAAATAATTAAAGAGGATGTTGAAAATTTTGTCGCGCTTGATTTTTATATTAGCTCTTTCATACTTGATTGTGTATTTATACACATACGTCAGAATTTTTAAATTTATTATTTTAAAAGTTTAAACTTTCATGGATACTTGTATAGTTGAAATCTGAGAAAACTTATCATGAATAAGATGAAATTATTTAATTTTGAATGTTATATTATGTGAATTTATAAAATTTATATAATTTATTATAAACCGCGTAACATTTCGATGCTTTAGATTTATTCCAAAAGTTGTTGAAAACATCGTCGCAAAATATTGCTACCCATGTATGAATCATATAAACTTTTATACTCAAGTTTAATTTTGTTACAATTTAAAAGAAGCTGTTGGAGCCTCTCCTATAATTTTGTTTCATATTTAAGAACATATGAAAATATAAACATACTTTTGAAAGAAATAATTTAACTCAAACTTACGTAGCTCATTATCTATCTTATACGAATTAAATCCAATGTTTCCACTTGGATGGTAAAAGCTTACAAAATTTTTCGAAATGTTAAAAAAGAGACACGTATAGGATTTGTTATTTATTTTTCACATTTATCATTCACGTGATGGTTTCTTTTATTGTCACTTCTTTCAATCCACGTACGAGAAACGACCCTTTTTATCGGCGACATTTCTCGGTCTTCCGTTAAACCAACCCGCGTTATATAAGCAGCTATGTTAGCGGATCTCAATCTCCGTGTGTGACGTACGTCCGGTACATCCCACAAACAGCGTAAATATACGGGATACATCAGCCGTAAAGCGGGAGCCTTGCGCGATGCCAGTGAACTATTGGATTATTCGAAGCGTATGAGCGTGGAAGAGCCGCGGTTAGCAGGCATCAGTCTGAGCTTGTTGGATTCGGGATCAGAATAATCTCGTTTGCCATCCCCCCAATCCGGTCTATCCACGCTCTGGCAGGGATGGGCAAACCACACCCAAATAGAGTCGCGAAACTGTACACGGAATATTGCATACTCCGATATGAAATACATCCGATATTACCAAGTGCTCCGATACGATTAAAAATACATTTAAAAATATACGGGAACGAAACGACCGCGTTTATTTTATACTCATATAAATCTCGCGAAGGAACAGAAGATGATTGAAATAAAAATTAAATAATGATGAAGGATGATATGTGTTTCCGTAGATTTCGCACACTTTATATGAAGAACTCTCGAGATTCGTATACACACTGGTTTAATCGAGTTTCACCACGATTCGATGAGATCGTGTAGCGTTTTTAGCGAGTATTTGGAATTGAATGTTGGGCACCCCTGGTGTCGTTCGAGGCGTATGATCTAATTAGCTCTAGGGTTTATACGTTTTCTTTTCAGAAACATATACTCTTCGCATTTCATATTTAATCCGCGTGCATCATATATTTCCAATATTTTAATTTATGTTACAACGAGATAGATAAGTGACGCAACGTGAGAGCAAATCATCCGAAAGATAAAGAAAGGATTAATCGCATCAACATTTAAGGGAGTCTCTCGTGTATTGCTTCGGAAATATTTCAATTCGCTCGATTGCTCGTCACCTGCTTGCTCGAATTCGCATTAATCGGATCTTTTTGTTCTCGTTAGCGGATGGAAAACGACACCCCAGTTCACGAATCCCGACGAAATACGTTTGACGGAGTTCTCCTTACCTATCCTGGGGAGATTAAGTTGCACCCTTTAACTGGTTCACGTTTCAATCAATGCACCTTCCGCGCTACAAAAGCTTCTTTTTAGGCACTTTTACCGCAGTTTACTTGTGTCCTTACTCCGACGCGGAGGACTTCTGGAAGTCTTCTTCCGTCGCGGAATCACGTCGATGTGTGCGCCAGCTCGGTTTTATTTAATTTAAAAAATGTTTAAGACAATGTTCTGTTCAAAAATTAACTATACATGATTATTAAAAGTACATGCAGATTTTTTCGACGATCAAGAAATGTATTAATTAATCGTAGAATAATTAAATCTTGTTCGATAACAAATATAAAAATGTTTAATATTTATAAGAAAAATTAATTGAACAATGAATGTGAAACTTTTACGCAGGATAATTGAGAATGAGTTCGTTCTTCAAAGATGAGTTGTTATATCGAGAACTCGCAGTGAATCGTGAGCGAGTTCATCGGCGTGATACATATATAAGGGTCAAGTGTCGTGATGTCTCTGTTGCTTTGCCAGATTCCTCTTCTAAGAATGGATCAGAATAATCCAGCCTCACCTTGTGTCGAACGACAAGTGCGAAGCCATTTGAAATATTTTATTTATTCTTTTCAAATTCTTCGTCTCTCGATCTCTGCCGTTATCATTAATTATCTTCGTGTAACATATCTGTTTTTAAAGCGACGAATAGCTTTGAGTAAATTTGAGTATGTTTTATGAGTAATTTCTGAGAATATTTATAATTTTAAAAATAGTATTTAACATTTTTTTAAAATGATTCTTTTAAATACACAGGACGAGCATATCTGCTAGGTACACGGAAAGGATTTTGTCTTGAAATTTACTCTAAAATATGTACATAGTAAAATTAATTGAACATATTTTATTTCTTGTTATGGCAGTATTAATATTTTTTATTGTGTTAAAAATATTAATCAGAGAAGCTCTTATAAATTCTCCCAACATCATATTTTATCCCACAATTGCTATGATTTTCAGGGTAAATTCTAAGAAAAAATTCTCTTTGTGTATAAAATATAGGGACATTTAAAATTTAACTATGATAGCTAATAATTTTTTTCTATTTCGCGCATGTGTGAATGAACTCGGGCAGCAAAGAAATAACGATAAGGACACAATTAGAGGCAGCAGCAACAGCAAAGTAGCTAGACGTGTCTATCTCCCATGTTATCTACGCCGGACGAAAGTGCGAATACGGTCGCGCGTATTTAAGGCGTGAATCGCGAATTTTGTGCCCGACTGGATTCTGGAGAGGGTAAGAGAGCGAGAGGAAGAGGCCACGATACGAAGGAAGATAGATGAAAAAAAAAAAAAAAAAAAATCGGCGAGAGAGAAGACGCGTTCCTCCTCTTATACGTTACCTTTCTCCGCTCTCTCGCTTCGGGATCGAACCCGGGGAGGAGAATACAAGGTCCTGGTATGCGGTGATATCGGCTCATTACCATGCCCGGGTGCAGAGAGCAGGGCGCGCGACTTGCATCCATTAGGATAATTGCACCTCTAAGTCTCTCTTTCGCTCTTATTGGAGTATTTTTTCTTACCTCCGCCCTTTCGCTGATTGCTTTACGCGCGGTTAGCGCGATGATAATTCATCGATCGGCTCCTCGCTTCTCGCTTATCACCGCACCGTCGTTTTCGTCTTCTCTCGGTTTCTGCGAGACGCGATAATTAAGGCGCAGAAAAAATCGTACGAGCAGATATACTTCTCTCACGTTTTAATATTTATTTGGATTCTTTAAACACTTAAATGTAATTAATTTTACGCGGGAAATTTTATTATTAAAGTCGAATAAAATTATCCAAGAATGTTCCAAATTTAATCTTGAAGAAGAGTGAAGAAACTGCTGCGATCGCTCTTGGATGACGTATGAATAAATAAAAAAAAAATGAAATGAAAAGGATTTTTCAATTTATATTAATGAGATTCGATCAACAGTGATCACATATTCAGGTATAGCGTTGATAGAGACATCGAAATATCGCGTGGGCGCAACGTATCTCTTAAAATGCACTTTCGGTGCAGCCAAACTCTGGTACGGCATCGTCGGACGATAAATTTCGCGCTCGGCTTTTCCGGAGGATGGGGCGGACGCTATCCATTAGATAATTAATTTCGAGCCTTAATGAGCCCACGGGGACACGTATGTTAATGCCGGTGCGTAGGATATTTACATCTACCGTAGAGGAGTCGACGCACCATTTTCGGACTGTTGTTTCGCGTATATATCCCCAAACCCCAGATTCGAGATGTATCTCACTCGCGTCTTGACACCTGCGAATTCCAAGTCGGCGCGATACACACAAACGCACACATACTACGCAAGCGTCCCTCTTATTTTATTCGAGTTTTTCTGCCGGCAAAGGATGTACGTCGTGTCGTCGGTCGGTCGGAAATTAATTAAGCGTAATTACGCATCCTTCTTATACCGTGAACGTTTCGTCAATTTGCTCGGCACGCTTTTGTCATTATTGAAATAAATTTGCAGCAAAACATTATTTAATTGTCTTTTATATATCGCGCCGTGAATCTTCCAACTTTTGCTTTTCGAATCGAAAGAGAGGCTCGATTAAGCCAACGTTTAGGAAAACGAGAAATTTATGTGATTTCCATGTAATAAGGTAAAGAAGAAAAACAATAATTTCGTTGTATTAATATAGCTCTAGAAATCTTGGAGAAAACAAAATTAAAGGTGGAGCAATAAAAGGGAGAGGGAAGAACTAGATGAGAAAAGGCCTGGACCACTAATCTCTCTCGGCGGTGAAAGGCCGTCGGGCCAACATCTGATAAATGGATTTGAGATCGTTTTCTTTCACCCTTTTCTTAGGTCCTCTTCTTAGGTCAGCGGCGACTCACTTTTTGCTCTCGGAGAAAGACGGAATCCGCGTGTTTCGGGTGTGCTTGTATACTGTGTGTCACACGAATTCAGTAGCACCGTATATATGTATTAAGGAATTGATTAAGAATCGCATTTGTTTCGATCGCATTTAGCAGGGAAAGAAAAACACGAAACATCGAATATATATTATATGAGAAATTTACTTCGATTTGTTTCCTCTTTATTCCATTTTATTTGTTTCTTCTCGTGACATGAATTTTATTTAATTCTCGCAAAAGTTTAATATTTGATACAATTAAATTTAAAAATATAAAGTTTTACGAATGCAATAAAAAATGCATTTTTTTAAAATTATTATAAAAATGTAACAAATATAATTTTTGTGTTTATATTGAGATAGCAAAGTGAATTACTAAAAAATCCGTAGACTTCTTCGAGTCTTATTGAAGATATACATACATACGGTTTTGCAACCTGATTACCTGCACATGCGATTTTGAATTAATTAATAGAAAGTAATGTTCTCATTCGTGCGATATGATTGTAATACTACTGAATAACCAGATCAGATCGGCTGATAATTAATTAAACAAATGTCATATGTACATTTGCCCGCTGCTCTGCTATCATTAATGATACTTAACGAGAACACGGTTAGTAATTACGTCGATATAGAGCCACTATTCGTAATTCAATAAGCAAAAGGTGGATAATGTACGCTCGGCAGCGAAACGAACCGGTTTGCGTGGATTCACCTAATTCTACTTCTCTCATATGTACGAGTAAATGAGTCCCGTGCTAATCGCTATGTGTGATTTAATGTGTAACCATATATATCTCATTTGATGTACAAATCGCACGGATTCAGGCACCGAGAAACAATAGCCAGTGGTCATTTGATTACATCTGCCTACAAAATGTGGAATTAGAAACGATTACGTATGAATTTAATTAAAACTTTATAAAACAAACCTAACGTATTCAGATATTTTACAAAAAAAAAAAATACTTCACAGAAATAAATAGGAAAAATTATACCAAAGATATAATTTTTATTATATTTTGCGCGTTTAATTTTAAGAAGCAACTAATACGCCGTGATTAGCAAGTACGATAATTAATTACGACTGTAATGCATAATAAATCACGCGTGTAACGTGATGAATTATACATATAGTATATCATTCGAAATAATTGTTTTACATGATTACAAAGGAGTCGAGACGGAGTTTACTTGGATTCCCACGTGATATTTGTGTCATCCTTTATGTAGAAGAGCTTGTGAAATAGATTCTCGTGAAGAGTCTGTGTAACAAATCCATAAAAAAACAATTTAATGCAATAGAACACTTGAACAAATCGGCTGTTCTTATCGGCTTCACTTATCTCTAGGTATTTTTTGTCTTATCGTTACTAGCTATAACTATAAAACTGAAGATTTATAGCCATCTATTATAAAATTTATGGATTCTTTCATTATACTTTGAATCTCTGTTTTTAATCAAAGACATGGAAATTGATAAATGATATTTCGACTTGATATGTTAATGTTAGAAAATTAACTCTTCTTGAAAAAAAAGATATTGTTAAGGATAAGTATATTTACATATAAAAATTAATCATCAAAAATAACCATCAAAAAATCGTTTATGCAATAAAGAATTAATAAAAGTCAGTGATTAAAAATTAAAAAAAGAATAATCATTGATTTTGAATACTAGAAGGAGAAACAAACGCTTTGTTTCGAACAGAACAAGAATAGAGATCAGTTAAAAATCTCAGTCAACAATAAATTAATCTTTCCGGGAACGACTTCTCCTTAGGGAGGCAGAGAAGCTACGACATATATGTATGTATACACGCGCAAAATTCTCAGGCCCTATATGTAAGTGATTTAATAATTACCGAGCGCGCCGGGCACGAATTAATGCCGCGACCGCGAGCGGCCGATACATTATTTTAATGAAACATGAACACGTGTATATAAATCACACCTTGCTGGTTTTTTTTTTTTTTTTTTTTTTTTTTAATTTCTTTTTTGTTACGGCGCCCTTAATGGCGGCGTGCGCGGCCCTGGCTCACGGTGGCCGAGCGAGGACTAAATTAAATGAACATCTAAATCGTCTCGAACGCGGCCTCTACAAATCTTCCGACTGCCGAAAAACCCGACGGGTGCAGAGAGCTCCTCGCTCTCTTTTTCTCTTTCTTTCCCTCTCTAGAACAGAACTCACGGACAGCTACTAGCGCAAACGCGCTGCCATAAATTCTCCCGACTGGATTCGAAATTCGGTATACCGTCGTGCGATCACGCGAAAGAAAGAGAAGGAAAGATATTGCAGAAGAGAGGAGAGAAGAGAGGAGAAAGCGAAACCTATCAGAACGGAATTACCTGAATCGTAATACTGCAACTCGGCAACTTTGCTGTTTATTTTCTTCATCGAATTGCTCGTAGAGAAGAAAAGAAATTTTCAAGTATTCAATATCACGAGTTGTAATAAATATTTTAAAATTTTCCATTATTGAGACTTTTATTAATTTTGGTTTTTGCATGAACGGATTCTTTGCATCGAAATATTTTGACGTTCGAAGAAGAGTGAATTATTTTTCAAAAATTATGAGAAAGGGAAAGGAAAGAATTTATAATTTTTTTTTTCAAAATTAGAAACTATGAAAAATATGTTCTTTTGCTAATTATGCTAAGAGCGGTAAGAGCGAATGCAATTAATCCAGATTGTCATGATTAAGTAGATTCAGGCGCGAGTTTTGTATTCGTCGAATTTCGAAGACGACTCGATTTGTGGACCCGTGTAATTTAGCCGTCTTCGATAGTTGATCACCTTCGAAAGGTGGCTCGACCGCGGAGCAAAAAATCCCACCGGCGACAGGAAATCCAAAGAAAAGGCAATTCATTAACTGCCCACACTGCCTATTCCCTGAGAAGTAACGAAGCCGAATCGGAAGTGCCCGATAATCGCTCGGTATAATCTGATTGGAGATTCGCGCGACAGAGAGAGATTTATCGATTTCGAAAAAAGCTCATTAATTTTCACTGGGGTCTTTTTCTTTTTTCTTTCCTCGAATATCGACTTCTTTGATTTTGCATGGAATATATCGATCTCAATCTGCACGACATAATATCGCATCTGATACGTAATTTAAAATATTAGTGCCTTTTGTTTTTTTCGCTTTTTGGATTATTAATTGGATTGTAAAGTAAAATAATTTATAAATATTACAATATATATAATATAAATATCTTTCTCCAAATATATTTTTAATTTAGATAAATGGCATGAAAAAGCAAGTAGATATATGGTATAATAGAAGTATTTAATATATAAATATTGGCGGGAAATGGACTTTTTGACAGAAGATTTTTTAATGTCTTTTTAAACCTAGATATATGTATTTTACATTATCATAGTTATTTAAATTATAAATTATAAATATAACGATACTAAGGAGATAAATAAACTTTCTAACAATTTGCACCGGAAAAAGAAAGTTTAACGAATATATTGAATTAATAATTTCTAGGTAATGAATATCTTTAATATCAAAAGTAATTAGAACGTGTATAATTATATTAGATTAACTGCAGTTTTTAATTTTAAATATTCTATCTAGATTTATATGAATTTTCATATTTTGTGCAATAATGCTGCGATTATAAATACATGATAAATTAAAATCTAGCTTTTTTAACGTCAAATTAGTGGCAAGAATTGACTACAATTATACAATATACATTAAAAATATACCTAAAATAGCAAAAGCTTTATGATATATATATAATCTATTAAATTATATTATCTATTACAATTTACATGTTACATTATGTTACCGTACTTTTCTTCGGAGGAATAATCGTATTGGAAATTCGTACACAGTATTATTGCTGCGAGAAATAGCCGATAGGGATCAGAAAAGGGAATCGTAAACTAAGCCAGAAGGCGTAGGATGTCCGGAGAGAGGTCTCACGGATCTTCGTTAATTGTGCGGATTGAGCACCGATCTTCTCGCCGCGATACCTTCGATTTCTTCAATGATCAACTGTCGTCAGCCGTATAAATTGGCGTATTCGCGCTTGATAGCGGATTCACCGATAAGTCGATCTAAGAGCAATCGATTATTAAAAATTACTTGTCTCGAAAATAATTTATATATTACTTATATATATATTATTATATATTTATTTATAAATTGGTCTGCTCACTTTAGAAAATATAGCCTATTTCTTTCTAATAATTTCTAATAATATAATTTTATATTTTTTAAATAATTTAAAAAAAAATTTTTGAAATATTTTACAACGTAGAATTCATGCTTGATTTATATATGGAAAAAAAAGTTTACACAAAGTCGGGGATCCGGTGATTATCGCAAACGTAATAAATGTCTCGCAATTAGCATTCCATCGAGTAATGTATTCAGGTATTCGGGATGCTCTTCAGCAGGCACCGAGCCCTTCTTGGGATCACTCGTTTTTTCGATAGCTGCCATCGCGGAATTTAAATCAGTGGTATCTAACGAACAACTCGTGAATTGCATCCAAATGCAAGAGCCTTCCTTTTAGCAATCTTCTCAATTTCTGCCTCAGTGTGCTGTGAAAGAAAAAGGGAGGCTTAATCAAATTTTTATCATTTTTTTTACGCCTAATTTTGTATTTTGTCTCGCAAATATTTTACGCGTTCTAGTTGTTTCATTTAAAGAAGACAAATATTAAAATAACTAGAAATACTCAATTTATTTTTTAATTGGTTTTAAAAATTATTTTTATTATTTTCATCGAGAAAAAAAATTTTTAATAAAATACAATAATTGAAATACAATAAAAATAATCGACAAATTTCGTCATAATTTTTTCCATAGAAATAATATCTAATTTTGATGAAAAGGGAAGCACGCCGTGTGCTTTCAAGGAGGATTATACGAATCTTGTCGTTTCGCTGTGTTGACCGAAGAAGCTATGTGTGGGAGAAATGAGAACAGCCCAATATCCGCTAATGACTTTTTAAGTGTGCTCCAGGTAGAAAGAGAAGCACGGTCGTGTTTCTGAAGCTGCCCTAATCTGACTTTAATTTATCCTACCGTTACACTATCAAGAGTGTCCAGTAGCCTTTCCCATTTTTTCTCTCACCTATCGCTCGTCTATTACGCCCTTTTTTTCTTAACGAAAGCGACGTACCTAACTCGAATGTGATTGATCATGAGAATTGCGGAGAAGATACCGGAAATCGTCTTTTTTATTTTTTTTTGTCTCCACATCCGACCCCATGATCATCGCGCGCAGCTTTTCTTCTATCGAGTTTTTATATATTGCAAGCTATTTTTATTTGTTATTTCTTTTCTGCGTATCTGTTTCTTTCATCGCTCGATTTTGTTTCATCTTTATTTTTTTCTACACATTGAATTTGGTGCGACTCGACAATTTGGAGCTCTTTTTCGTGCAAAGAAACGTTTTCTCGCGAGGTAAAATAATAAAAGCAGCCGCGCGATGATCCGTCTATTCATTCGTCGGGGAAAAAAAAAACGCAACGGAAACGCATCGGGACTTCCGACGTAGAGTTTCGTAAAGTATCGGCCAGACGGGAAAGAAAGTGACTTTGGCAGCGGAACAACTTTCGACATCCTGTGTGCCAAACAATCGGCCATATGCTGTGCCGAATGCCGTGGTCGAACGCTGACACCCGAATTAGTGGTTTTCAGCCGCGACGTCAAACAATGCTCTGTCCGAGCGTCGAGAGTGCAATTGCAACCGGCACGAAACCTTCGTATACGCGTCAGGTTGCATTTTGTTCCCCGTGTGCGCACGCACACGTAATATTGTGAATACCGATATCTACCGAATCTAATAATTATGAGAATTTGCGAATTCTCGATGCAATAACGTTCTTTTCTAAAAATTAAAAATTTATTCTAATTTTAACCGATAATAAAATTATATGTTCTAAAAAGTATTTTTTAGCTAAATTTTTATCATTGCTGTATTTACAATTTAGGTTCTTTTATTTATCAAATATTCAGAAGAATATATTAAAAATTATTCATATGTCAAAATTAATAAAATTATTCATGCTATTTAAAACAATAGTAATATAATCTGTGGAAATAATTTAGATTCGGAAATTGTGATATTAAATTTAATTTCGCGAATGTTTTATTCGAAATACATAAATACATCGCGCTCTACAGATAATTTTTATATTCTCAATTAAAGTTAAAATTTATTTACTGATTAATTTTTTCAGTGTTAAATATTTCTCTTGAAAAAGAATCTCCGATACGAAATATTTTCTTATCCAGCGAGAGTGAGCGAATTACGCTCGAAAAATGCGCGAGAGCGATGCGAAGCTTTTTACTGCCTGTCGTGAATTGATGCGGTGTAATTTAATGCCAAATGCGACGGATAACGAGAAGCAGATAACGCTAGTTGATGCATGGGCGGTTCGTTCTCCGGAAATCATGTTCAGACCGGAATAATTTCTCAAGTAACTTTGCATCGATAACATGTAATGGATGATCATTGATTTCGTAATTTGCAAATAAGACAAAACCATTGAATTTAACATCGTTAAATCGTGCACATTTTCTCAACGAACTCAAATTACAGAATACATAATGCATTTTATTTCATGATCAATGATTAATCGTACACATTTTTTTGAAGTTTAATGAAAGATTCTAGAATACATGCGTTGGGCAAAAATCATCTGATGCGAGCAAGGATCTTCGCATTTCAACATTTCCTAAATTATACTTGTCAAAATATAACGTTCTCGATTATTAATTGTTCTCCAATTGGTCTCCGGTATCTCCGGTATAATGAAATTTACCCATGAAATTTTTATTTATTAAATGATTTATTAAATTAATATCTGAAACAAAATAGTCGAAATAGACGAAACTTCTCAGGCGAATAATCAGCTGATTCGCGGCGTATCGCGTCGCTCTAAATCCGCGGACGTCGATCGCCCCAAGTGCGATGCCCCGCGATAGAATGTCGCAGCACCTACACTCAATTAGTTCCGGCACCGACGGCTCGTATCATCCCAATAACGCGCTTGTGCTGGCATAATAATTCCGTTTGTCACGCTAAGTTACGCGCTCTATATAGCGCCGTGCGAGAGATCGCGCGCGCATCGGAGGCGCGCAACTACGCTGCCGCATAAGACTGCCGCATTATAGCCGAAGGGAGACTTTCAGGATTCGCGACGCAGCACGTCTTTTTCTCCGCAATGGAGATCTTAGGATGTTGAACCAAAAACGCGCGCGATAACTGAGAAAGCAAATTAAAAATCAGCGTGTTTCAGATTCTAAAAAAATAGCAACTTTCATGCTCATATAAGTACTTACATATAGTATATAATTATAAATAAATATATGTAATATATTTGACTATAAAAATATATACGTACATATATTTAGAAAAATATACGATTTTTTCTTAAATTAATTATATAATTAATTAATAGTATGAAAATAACAATTGTTATATTCTTGTTTTCGTATATTTAATTATTTTCAAAGTTCCATAATTCAGTGTTGCGTTATGTGTATGTGATATAATATAATTATATGTAATATAATAATACGATATAATTAAACGTAATATAATTAAAGCAAAACATTCAGATAATTTTTCCTCAATTTATGTATATGGATATTAATATGAATATTATAGAAGTAACACACATCAAATTAAATTATGAGAAACAAAAAAACAAGATAAACTTTAGCAAAGAGGAAACAAGTATTTTTTAGCCGCGAGATATCTCAGGCACAACGGTATAAATGATAATTCGATTCCGAGATCGATCTAATTCTTACATCGCGAACGTGAAATTCTGTATCCTGTTAGGGCTTAATCGGCAGGATCCTTTCCAGCGCGTTTCAACGCAGCCGCGCTGCAGATAATAGCGTACGATTCGCGCCGTAATCGACGTATTATACGTGAGATATTCGCGTTAACGGGAGCGTAAAGCATCTCGTTCTCTCGTTACACGCGCGCCACATTAGACACGTTAGCACGTACTCGTAGACGGAAGACTTACTATGTACGTGAGGTAGCTGCGTGCTATTATGCCAAGCGCCACCGGAAGAATCTCCCGAACCAGAGCATCGCGCTCTTCGCTCTTCCTAAAAGTTAATTATTATAATCGCCTCGCTTGTGTGTGCAATTAATTGCAGATGCAGCCGGTGGATCTTCTGGCGCTATGAGTAACCTGTTTTTTTTTTCTTTTTTTTTTTTTTTGCGAGAGACGTGTCGATATCAGCTGTTTGTCAAACTATTTCTACATAACGTGCCATATATATATAATTATGAAATGCATATATGATTATAAAAATATATATAATATATAAAATTGTACATAAAAATATACATATGTATAATTACATTTTTTTGTCTCTTCAAAATAATATATTAGCTTCATACATTTTTGCTTATTAAATTAAGAATATACATATAATTAATGAATAATATAGAAATTACAATTGTCATTCTTGTTTTCGTATTTAATTATTTTGGAATTTAAAGTCGAATATATAATTTTGAATGTGTGATAATGAGCTGCATAATTTAAGAATCTATTCACTGAAATATTATAGATTTGAGATATCATCGAAATTTTAGATATGCCTATACATGGATCTTGATGTAAGAGAGAATGGATTAAGTTTTCAAAAGAATATCATGTCATTGATTACATGATAATAGGACAATTAGCAAATAGATATTTATAGCGTATTAATTTCAGAGGTGAAGAATGTTTTCTCCATTAAAATATAGGTATAAAAGCAAGTCTCTGTAGAATATTCCGCGTGGATATGTGGGCTGGAAACGGGATCTGCACCGCTAACGATACGTGGAATGCGTTTTCACGCTCCACGCATGGTTGACCCGCGAGAAATGATTTTGTAGAGCTAGGTAAATAGCCATTTTCGCAATTTATTAAGACCGCTCATTACTCATTAACAGATCCATCCTTACGGCGCCACAGCTCTTTTTTTATTCTACAAAATTAGATTCATCAAAGATTATTACTTGTATGCGTATCAACATACTGTTTTCTTTGTGAAAACAACATGAATTTTTCAGAATATTCAGTTAGTTTCTCTAGGCTTTTCAACATTTTAGAATAATTAGAATTTTAGAATAAATTTAATAAATACAATAATAACTATTTTTATTTTTAAATTTACATAAATATTTTGTGTTCAATTTTTTAATAAAAATATTTCTATCTCTCTAAGAAAAATAAAATTGCGTGAATAATGTCTATATTGTATACTGACACGTGATAATAAGCTTAGCTTGATTTGCATATAATTGATTTCCAATATAAAATTAACATTAAAACTTTATTCGAAGATAGGGTATATCACAATATGATAACGAGCATATATTTTTTTCTTTTTTTTTAAACATTCACTCGCCTCTCGTGGCGTGATGAAGGATACTTACATGGCGGCGGTAATTTATAGTCGTTGCTCGCGTAATTTTTATTTTCCAGCGGGGTTAAGCGGTTTTTACTGCAATGTGCAATGTTTTTTTCTGAACGCGGGTTTAACGCAGCAAAATGAACGCTGGGAAAATCTTTTCTCGTTGCCGCGTAAACGGATGCAGCCGTGAATTCAAAAACGTATTGTTATACCGCGGTTTCAGATCGCGCTAAAGATAGTACGTCGCTTATTAGATTCAATACTTCGCCTCGTGTTAAGATCTGCCAGTTACGGACCGTTAAATAGCTTTCGTAATACCCGCAATAATTGTGTTACGGTGTGATATTATTCACATATGTGATACTCATTTTTTCCGACAAAGAATAAGCACGACTTGTCGCTACAAATGATAAGTACCGTCAAATAATTATATATATATTAATTAAAATAATTAATATAAAAAAAGTATCAAATAATCTTCCATAAATTATTTTCTAGAGAAAAATTCCGAAAAAATAATAAGAATATTTACAATTTCATCAGTATCAGTATAAAGACATGTAATAATCATTTTATTTGATTTATTTATCCATGAAAAATATAATATTAATATAAAAGGATAGAACAAAAAATAGAGCCCTTGTGTAAAATTTTGTATTTATTGTTATATGAATATGCAATCGTAAGTATTGTATGAGACGATGGACAGCCGGTCGCGCATGTCACTTCCGGTGAATGTGAAACGAAATTTTCACTTTTCCATTAGAATGTAATTATCGCGGGCGAGACCCCTGAAAAGCACCTGAGCTATTATCTACAATAAAGCAAGTCATAATTTTTCGGCCACGTGACCGATACCTACGGTGTATCGTCCCCTAGGATCTGATTCGATAAAATCGGTTCATTCTTCTCTCTCTCACGGAATATGAAAATATTCCGATGACGCAAAACGTAATTAACTACGGTGAAAAAAAATTTCGACATGCATAATTTATTCTCAGATCTTAATAGATCAAGCTCAATATTATAATATTAATAATATTAATTATGATTTATTTCGGTCGTGCTATTAATTATCCAAAATGTTACTTCATCAAAATGAACAACTCTTCCAGCTTTATCCTTATCTTTATGATACATTTTTTTACATACAACTCCATGACAATTAAAAACGATTAGCATTACATCCGCATTTCTGAAAGAATATAATTACATACACGGGTTGCTTCATTTAACGCCGCGCCTATCCTAGTTACACGTGCTCATTCATTAAATTGATTACTTCAACGACGAAGTGCCTCCTTTTTTTTCTCGTCTAAATCGAGCACTCAGCAACTGACAGCTCCACCACCGACTATAGTCGCGAACGCGCGATTCCGTTTACAATCCATCTTTCGCCAGTGACAGAGACAACGTGCTCCATTTTATCTGACATGGTCTCTCTCGCGTGAGAAGGGATCGGTCCAAGGTCGAGCACTCCCAGGTAGCCTTCCTCTTTCTCACCCTCGCTCTTTCTCTCTCCGAGAGGTATATATCAACCCCTCGTACGCGCCGGCTATCAGGGTGACCATCCCTACCGCGGTGGGAGCTTCCATTGCTACCCCATACTGTCTGCCACCCCGGAACTCGCGGCCGCTGGTGTATCTACCCTCGAAAATCCATAGTGGACCCACCCTCGGCGGCGCCTGCGCATCTCCGACCTCTATTCCAACAACCAATCCCTCCGGTTCTCACCGTCGTCGCGGAATCGCGTCGGCGAACATAATCGCTGCCAAACAAAAGTACATAATACTACATCATCGTAAATATAGTTATATGTATTTATATATATTTATTTTTATATATAATTTAACATATATATAATTGAGAAATTACATATAAAAATAAATAATTAGACGCAATGAAAAAGTGAAGATAAACTGATGGGCAATTAAGAGAATAATACGAATTGATTTATTTCTTACAAATTAAATATAAAATAAATATAATAATATATTAAACTTTTTAAAATCTAATTTTGGAAGTAAAAGAATCGAGTTAAGGAAAAATTTCAGGAAATCTTTTTTCGATCCTTTTTTCCACTCGCGCTGTCATTTTTTTTCTTCCCCCATTGTTCGCGCGATTTTGCATTCGGTGTGCCCTTAAAGTATCGACCGATCATACTCTCGAGTCATCGGCCATTCTTTGTTCACTTATCTTCCTCTTTTCGCTCCGAGGATGGCAGTGCACAAAACAGGCTTTAATGCGAGCACCGAGGCAACCTTGACTGGGATTTACCCGCCTGATGGATTCGAGGATGGCGTGCGGTGAGAGCTTCCGACCGTCTGAACGCGCCACCTTGTAACTCATGTTATTTAATTCTAATCAGTCAGTCGCTTACGGAATTAGCCGGCGAGAGAGCGCAACCAATTTATAACTTCTAATCGAATGATCGGTTACTAATTATGTCTTTCGGCAATTATCCAGGCACTCGATAATTTTTATCTAGCTTTATGTCACACATATGCGTAGCTATCAATATTAGAATTAAGATTGTAAACTGTGAGAGAAATTAGAGTCGGCTCTTATACTTAACATTTCCGCTATCTTTCATAAAATTTACTCTTTTTTTTTCGCTCGCAAGAAACCCTGCTCTAAGACTAAAATATGTTTTTGTCGAGCGGAGCGATTTTCTTCGAAAAGTCGGTGAACCTGTCTCTCCAGGAAAACGTTGAAAATTACCGTGGTGTGGTTCACTTCAAGATGAAAATTGCCTGGAGACCTTTCCTTAACGACCGCGGCAACATTGTCGATCATTAAATGTAGTTTGAAATACATACATATATATATTTTGTATGTACTTGTATGTTTTTTTCGAGTGTGTCACGGTTCGCGGAGTCGATATGCATCTACGCAACTGGTCTAATGCTACGAACGATAATGTGTTATGCGTGTGGATTATGTATCGGGAGGGGCGCGAGAACTTGACACGTTATCTCCTGGCCTGCTGGCAGACGTAAGATCACATGCATTACTTTTCGCTTTGATCGAAATAATCTGTTCGTTCTGTTTAATCGAGACACTTTGCCTTAAATCAAAATTGGGCATCTAGGAGTAAATTAAATAATATTGAATTATTCATTATATTATAAAATTTAATATTATTTTATCTTTATACGTATATTTAATATTATTAATATCGAATTATTCAGATTTTTTTATTTGATATAAGCAATTAAGTATTATGAATTTTAATAACAAAATGTAAAGCAATAACGTATGTATATTTTTGGAACAATTTTGCAGGACGCGTTACACTGTTTCTTCGAATCTATAATTTTTTTATCTATCTGTCATCAAGGTATAGTTATTGTATCTAAAGATAATGGCATATTGTCGAGCCTCGTTTGTATTTCTGAGGTATAGCTATAATCGTGCAAGGTCTATGATACTGTAAGTAGTTATATTCGCACGATTTCTCGTTTCTATAGACGCTTTTGATGTGTGTATATCCCCTTGTGTTATGCAAGACTGACCGAGTATACTACTTGCATTACTTCCATATTATTGCTGATTTCGCTCAAATAGTTTTGATTCTAATGATGGGAAACGCGCTGTTGAGTTAAATACTAATTAGCTAATTAACTCCGCATATAAATATAAAATATGTTGTAAAGGTATAAATAAAAATATATAATATATAAAAATCATTATTTTATGTTATTGTCAAAATTTGTGACAGAATTTGAAGACTAATTTTAAACTGCGACAATAATGATTTAATAAAATAATTTATGGATTCGAATATATCCATTTCTCAAATAGTTTTTAATGGAATATTTAATTCGAAAATAATAAAGCTATCAAAAAAATTATCGTCTCCTGAGAATAAAGAAGATATCCTCGGAAAGCGCCATTCTTCGAAAAAGGTAAACGTGTTAAAAAAGCGATGTCTTTAATTAAAATGCTTAGGGGTTAGAAAGCGTGATGAATGGGATTGTCGATTCTATACCGGCACAGCTGCGTCAAGAAGAACTCTATTAATTATTAGACGACACCGAATCCATTATTTAGGACGAGGAACGACCAAGGTCCTCGAGAAATAGTTCTATATTCGGATATCATTAGTACTTTGCCGAACATTCGTTTTCCCTCCTTTTTTCTCTCTCAGTAGCATAAAACAAAGCTAATTATTATTGAGGAACCGCGTGGGTTCGATAGTAACCCCAACCAAATTTATTGGACTTCATATGTTTCTGAAAATGTATTTATATACAGGGTTTCTCAGGATTGCTTAGGATATCCTTTTATGCATAAGTATTAAAGAAGAGACAATAAAATTTATTAAAAATAAAAGAATTTTCATAAAGAAATAAATAAATTAGATATCTTAATTTTCTCGTAATATACATTGCAGAATCTTGCAAATATAAATAATGTTTATTTCTTAAGTTTTAAATATTAATATTAATAATGTTTATTTTTAAGTTTTAATTAAAATGCTTAATAAATATAATAGAATTCAGTTCCTAATTAAGAACCCATCTTGATATAAAAATATAGATGGAAATAAAAATAAAATAATTGAGGAATTTTCAACTCTATGATAAGACGATAATCTACTGAATGATCGCGTAGGCAATTTATTATCGCACACGTTGATGATATACTTCTCATATATCGTTATATTATTAATTTGAATATCATTATTCTTTATTATTCAATGCTCTTTTGTATTATATTTTTTATAATATAAATTCAATTATTTTTAATACAGATTTTAATAAATGTCTTAATACATTTTATTTTAATATATTTTTTATTCAACAAAATTTTATTGTCAATATATAGAAATTATGTTGCAGTGTTTTAGAATTTTATTTAAGATCTAAAATGCTAATCGAAAAGATAATTTTTCTCAGGGAGTTGTTTTTACCATTTTCACATTTTTTTTTCCATAACAGATATTTTTTTTCATATCGGTCATCCTGCGACGAGAAGGATGCGCCTTGTAAGATCGCGATGCAAACGAGAAGAGATCGAGGCGTAGGTTCTCCAGCAGCGAGCGGCACGCAGTGCTCACAGTGACATCTCATTAACACTATTTTCTTAATAACTCGCGATAAGAACTGGTCCTTCGCCAGCGAACCATTCCGACGCCGTTTCATCTCGCTTTTCTTGCACAGCCTTGGCAGAGTATCTCCGGGGACAGTCGCGCGAGAAAGGCCGCGCAAAGGCCGTTAAATATATGTATACCGCGTAAGAATAATAATTATTCCTAAGTATAGGTCTGCGCGCGAGAATGGCCGCGGTGTCTTTGACGAGTCCGGGAGAATATTCCGTGTCGCATCGGCACCGTTTCCGCCTCGCCAGTGCTTCAATTAAACAAATAGTCCGTTACCGGATGCGTATAAAATTTGATTTTGCATATTAATTTCGTGGACAATCACTGGCGTTAAGGAATCTGCAGGAGTCGTTAATGATGCAACTTACGGTACATCAAGCAAAGCGGAAATCAATGGATAATGTCATTTGAAGCAAGGAAATAAAATAAAAAAATAATTCTACGTTTTTATAACTTATTGGAGTTTATACATTCATATATTTTTTCTATGTATTTATATATATATTTTTAGATTTATTTATATGTATTTTATTACAAGGCTAAGCCTGATAATTTCTTCAAAAAACAGCAATGAATTTGCGTTGTTAATTAAGATATATAACTTTTAATAATGCATTTTACTTTGAGTGTTAACTTCCTACATCTGATCACAGAAGACTCGGTTCTGTAATTTGTGACATTTTCACCTATATATATTAAAATCGCGTATTATTGCTCTGACTCGTTTTGTATACTCGCTCCGTATACTCTTTAGTTACAATTTTAATTTCATAAACGTTTCATTGTGATGGGATTGCACGTCATATTGTCTGTTATGATGCGCGTCAATGGCTTCCACACCCGTGGTGAGCGTTTTAATTAAGCGGACAGCGCGTTGCTTAAAAACGAGGTTTACATCGGTTAATTTCGCAAGTTGCCTCAATGGTGCGGCATTGCTCCTCTGTATTTGCTTTCAAAGATATTGAAGAATCTGTTGAAGAAAATATTTCAGTAATATTCTTATATTAATTTTAATTAATTCATTTTATAAAAAAAGTTGATTAAAATTAATTTAAGGATATTATCGAAATATTTTCTTCTATATTAATTATCTAAATAATAATTATAATTATTATTAATTTATTATCTCTAAATTAATTACTTAATTTTTTAGATGTGTCGTTTTCTGTTTAATAAAATTTTTCAAAAATAAAAAATATTCTAACGATTATTATTTAATTTTTATTGCTTTATATTGTTTTGAACATATTACATATAAATTTACATATTTATTTATTACAGTTTTTATTCATGTTATATGCAAAGAATAAAAAAATTAGGCATAATTTTAAATACTTGACGAGTCATTTTTCGAGTACGACACAGTGGACATTTATTTCCACGAAAATACTTACGCCAATGCCAGCAAGTCGGACCACCATGTAATAGCTATGTAGTAGTTGTCATTTAGCAGTGTCTTAACTATTAAATAAATCGCGCACTTTACGCCAATCGGGCGGTTCGCTCTCGTCTCTGCGTAAATACTCCAAGTTACGACCTTAGGTGGGCATCCTGCCCTGAGGACACCTCTGGAGCAGAGCACACGCGTCAATCAGACCAGCTGGTGCACACCGACAACTTTTAATTACCTATTCGAAATCCCGCGGACGCGGACCGTCTGTCGTTAACGATTCGAGAAGTGCACGTTGAATTCCGGATAATGAAGAGTAAAATGTAAATCCCGCGCGTGCATATATAACGGGTCGTGCCTCGAATTGATTATCAAAGTTAATCCCCTAGAATCGCGTGGCTGTGGAACAAAAGCACGGTTGGTTATTAAACCCTCATCGCTACGGACCAGTAAGATTGTTGATTGCCCTGGCATTTTGCAACAGTTTTATTTTTAGCAGGAGTCTTGTCTATGATGTTATAGACGGTTGTTTTTCGCGAAATAAACTACGATATATCAAAATTTTCTTCTATCATTAAGATTAATATTTCAATATATATAATAAATCTATATATGTTTTATACATTTACTCGAAACAAGCGGTACACTTAAAATTTGGAAAAAATCAAAATTTCAAATGACGATAACTTCGTAAAAAATAAAGATAGAAAGGTTCCTAAAAAATAAAAATAAAGCTTGGAATCTCTACTTTAAGAATATATTCGGTTCAATGTTGCGAGATCAATTTATTAAAAATGGCGGATGACAAAACGAGAAATGCAAAATTTAAAAATAATGGTCCGAGTTTGCCAATGCATATGGGGTGAGTCAAATGTTGCAACTTAATGGGATAAAAAGTATATAATAATATAGAGTTTCCCCTTTAAAATGCTTTTTTAATAATCTCGATACGATGATTTTTCGCAGAGTTATTCGCGTTTAAAGTAAAAAGCTGCTTTTTTATTTAAGTGCAAATATCTTGGCAAAAAATAATCGTATTGAGATGAATAAAAAAGCATTTTAAAGAGGAGACTCTGTACTATCATATACTTTTTATACCATTGAGTTGCGACATTTGATTCACGCCATGTGTCGTGGTAATTCGGATCATTATTTTTCAATTTTGCATGTTTTCGTTTTGTTATCCGCCATTTTTAATAAATTTATCTCGCTACGTTGAAATAAATAGATTCTTAAAGTAGAGATTCCAAGCTTTATTTTTATTTCTTAGAAACCTTTTTATCTTTATTATTTACGAAGTTATCGTCATTTGAAATTTGATTTTTTTCCAAATTTTAAGTGTACCACTTTTTTATAGTAAGTGTATATAATATAACAAATGTCTAATTAATTTATATATGTTTTCCATATATATAAATATGATATTTTTGTTTTCTTGCAGCTTAAAACCACCACAGAAAGACGGGGTGACAAAGTCGAATCCCAGTAAGCGACATCGAGAGCGATTGAACGCTGAGCTGGACACTCTAGCATCATTACTTCCGTTCGAACAAAATATTCTCAGCAAGCTAGATCGACTCAGCATCCTCAGACTCAGTGTAAGCTACCTCCGTACCAAGAGCTACTTTCAAGGTAAGACAAAGTTCTTTTATGCATCATTGCAATTCTATCAAACATATCCACATTTTTCTAATTATTGCAATTGCGTATGTGACAATTATTTTTTTAAATTAACCCCTTACTCGTTGATGAGCCTCTACTTTAATTACTTTATATTATTTTGAGTGATCTACGTTTAATATATATACATACATTACGTGCGCATCATTTAATTGACATATACGTTATGTCAGCTCCGAATTTAACTAAATCAGACAATAAGATTATTTTAGTTAATTAATTTATTCTCGCGCCGTTTGCGTAATGATAGCTAAGATACGGGAGTATCAGGTATCAAGTTGTGGCTATGAATTTCATCGTAACATAACTATCTACTTTTGTCAGCACGCGAGATACTCGTTATATCTTCAGGACAATAAGATCCGGAAACAATGAGCGGTCCATAGACTCGCTCATCATTCTTCCGCTATCCACCGACTGATAGCTTAATATCAAAATCATGTTTCGTACAGTGCACGAGGATAAACTATTGGATTATAAAAGGTAAGATTTTATTCGCACAACGAAACAATGAGAAATGGGCTTTGAATTGCCAAGCGCGATACAAATTGCTTAACAAAAATATGCGAAAAAGTATAAATAACGCGAATGATTAGGGGAAAAGTTACTAGGATCGATTAAAAAAAAGGTAGCGATATTTGCTTTATAAAAAATAACAGTTTTATTTAATGATGATATTTATAAACAAAGCAAAATTATATTAATTATATATATATATATATATATAATTAATATATTAATATAATTGAGCCTCGCTTTAGAGAATTCTCGTTTCTTAATTAAGATATTTTTTTGGGGCTGAAGAAATTTTTCAAAGATATTGCCAAAAATAAAATAAATAAATTATGACATTTCTGTATATTCATATAAAATTAACACTCCTGCGAAATAATAGCGTTTGATCGGCTATGCAGAAATTATGCAACTTGAATAAGCCGGGAGCACGCCTCTCTGCACCACCAGTGTGCAATCTCATCTGCAATCGCAATCAGGGCCAATGGAAGAATGGATAGATGCTTTCATCTTCCTCACTTTATTCGTCGCTTTCGTTCCTCATTTCCAATTTCACGACGAGTAAAGTGACTCCTGCGCGAAACGTGAAATTGAGCTCATTGATTTTACTGATGCCGAAGATTTATTGGAACGGACAAAAAATAAGATTGTCTTTGCATCCATCAATTCTTATCATTTTCTTTAATATATAAAGAAGAATAATATTAATATCGTTTAAATCATAATAAAAAAAAATTATTTTATGAGGTGCTTCTAATATATACTAATGATACATCTTAAGATCAGAAACACAAAATACGATATTGTTTATAAAATATATAAAATCATATCTAAATGAAATTTGTTTAATTACAAATTTACAATTTTTATTTTTAACATTTTATGTCTCAACTTTGACACTGCCTTTCTTCGAATTTGTGTTTCTACGTATGTTTAAGATCCTTAAATAGTGTTTTAATTACTGCCAACATCAATCAATCTAAATATATCAAAATTTTGAAAATAAAAGCTGCTAAATCATTCGAGATACACTCGACTGTCGCGTATAAACGTACACGTACGACGTTTCCTCCGAAAGGGAGCGACAGACGGAGGAGGAAAAAGGGTGGGAAAGAATTCATTAGCGGAAGAGGTGTGGGCATCACGGTCGGGAACGGCTGATCTTTCGCGCATGGAGAAGCGAGAGGAAGCGAGATGGCTGATATACCTGGGTGCAATAGCGTATGCAAGGTAATGCACGGCCACGAATCCGGATTGAAAGTGCGGAGGAGGACCTCCTCCGTGTGCTACCGGTCTGTCCGTCTGTCTATCTGTGAATATATGTGTGCATGTATGTGTGTTGCTGCTGCTGTTGGCTACGTCCGCGCGATATCGCGGATCTCGCAGTATATCACCTTATACTTAGCGCTCTTGTTGTTGCTGCTGTTACCGCGTCGTCGCTAGGTTGGATGCTGCGGGATGCTGTTGCTGCGATACCGAGAGGGCGAGATTTCGCGCGTGCCGCAGCGCGCATTGTTCACGCCGTTTTAATAGGTATTCATTTTGTCGGGTCTCGGATCTCCGTCGAAGACTCCCAACGCAGTGTCGTCCTGATCTGACCCGATATCTGGAAGCTGCCGCATTCGCTTGGCCCCCTCGTGAGATCCCTTTTCGTGCCGATTCTCTCTTCACTCTCAGCGAAATTTCAAATTATGTAAAGAAGTGTCACGTGCTGGTAAAAAATTTTCGACCTCGTCTGAGATATAAAATGTTAGAACTGTGATTAAAAAATTGAATAAGAAATCGAATTCTACATCCTATAAACTTATTTAAAACATTTAATTTATATATTATATATTAATGTATGGTGTATAAAGAAATATAAAATATGTCTACATATATATATATAATTTTATTATATTAATATATAATACATTAATAAATAATAAATTAAATTTTAATGAGACAAATATAATGACATCATGAGGATTGTGTGGAGATAAATTATCGACGAAATCGCATCACGTTATTTTAATTTTCGGCCATACGTCGTCTACGAGATTCAGTTTCTGAAAATTTCACGATGCCGGCGACTTCCGTTTCGCGGTTCGATTAAAAAAAGCTCGGTTCACGCCTCGATAAACGCGCGTCGCGGCCGTTAATAAGATGAACAGCTCTGCATTCGATCGGCAACATTAATCGGAGTAACACGGGTAGGAATCCTATTCCTCCCACTCTTCCTTCCCTCCTTTTCTTCGCTCTTCAAGCTATGTAAATTAATTAGGGCCCTCGGTAACGGCGCTGATTTTTCAAGTAGGCACGTGGTGCGCGCCTCCCTCGCCTCGAGGTGGAAAGAAGAAGAAGAAGAGGAGCATGAGAAAGAAGAAGCGAAAGGGCGAAAAAGGATGAACAGGAAGCAGAAGGTGGCGAAGTCGGGGCCCGAGGTGAATTAACCGGGCGTTGAAGAAGCGCCAAGAGATGGTCCCCGCTGCTCTTTCTTTCTCCTTCTTTCTTTCTTCTTTCTGGGTCTCAAGATAGCAGATCTTCCTCGGAGGCTGCGCCTCCTTCGCCTTTCTCACACGTCTCTCCGAATCTTCCTTCCTCGAGTAGACTACCGGAGATCTCGTTCAGGCTCGCTCGAATCTCGGCAATTAACCTTACGCCACTTGATCTTATTATATTGACAACGTGTGTTGTCCTCCGATCTCTTAGCTTTTTTCCTAACTTCAAATAAAATATTGAAAGAAAAAAAATAGGAGTTTGTTCATAATTTTGCTGGCGCACTTGATATTCGATTATATAAAGATGATTAAGCAGGGTATCTACTTCTTGAAAAAATCAAGAAAATCGGGGATTTTTAGGGTACTTTTTATCTTTAAAAAATAGGAATTCTCATGAAATTTTATTGATTCAGGGAATTTAAAAAAAATCTCATGCGACTTTTTATTGACAATCTTTTTAGTATTATAAAAATCTTATAAGTTTCATAGGACATTATTCAATTTTTTAAATAATATTTAACTAAATTAGTACTCTCTAAGATACTAGTTATATAATAAATTACTTTTTATTTTATATTTACTTGCTAATTTTTTGATATTTTATCTAGAATTTTAAAGTAGAAAGATCAAAGAATTCTCAGGGAATTTTTTTACGAGATTTGAAACATTTTAATAAATATCGATAGCGAGAGAAGAGGTTCACAGATTCGCACTTTTCCGTATGACTGGAAAAATTAATAGTTTTGCGCGGACAGGCGTTAAAAAGATAATACGCGTAAAGTAGAATCGCTCGCAGAATGCGTGACCAATTATTTCGATGATTTACGACGTCCTTATCGCGTCATAATTGCCGACAAAAAAAAGATTTATGCCCGAGACGCGTATCGCACATATGTATATTATACTATATCTTGCGCATTATTAGCAATTGCGCGAATTTTTAAGCATCCGAGAGCATCATATCTATAATATATCGGACGAAACACAAAGCGTGTAAATTATACCGTAGCAATTATATCGGTGGTGAGACTCGAGAAATTTTTAACATTGCAGTTTTAATTAATTGAGCGATCGCTCGTTATATATATGTATGTATAAGCATTAGTTAAGGCGCATGCGAATTAGGCCGTCGTATATCTGCGGAAAGAAATTGCACGGTATAGTGCTCACTTCTACGTAAAAATACATGTATAAAGGGAAAAGCGCGTGTAAGTGTTTGTATCTCTCGGAAGTAACACAATCGGCAACGTTTTCTTGCAATATCATATACATATCTCTTAATTAAGATCCTTCATGCTGAATTTATAAACGCGATCTCCCTCAATTTCATTATATACATAGTTGTCGATATGTTACATTATATAGTTTCTTACATATTTTTCGTAGAAACTTGTAAATATTATAAATAACGACTTTTTAATATGTTTTTATGTGATTTTTAATCATAAATTTAAACGATAATTACTGGAAGTTGATTCTCTTTTTCTTTTATTCTTTTACTTCGCGATGACATAATGAGAGCGAGAAAAATAGATTTGCACAACTTTTTAACAAAATATATAATATAAAAGTTTGTGAATATAGTAATTTTTTTGCAAAAACAAATACGTAATTATATATGATTGAAAATTAAGAAAAAATATTCTTCAATTTTATTTTTTCTCAACTCTATATGTAATTAAATTATATATAATTAACTCTAATTATATATAATTTTCTTAACTTTAATTATATATAATTGTATATTTGTTTTTGGTAACGAAAAAAATTTAGTTATTACATTTGCAAATTTTTTATATAGGTAATATATTTTGTTATATACAATTATGCACACAAATCTATTTTTCTCTTCCGGTTTTCGGCTAAGAGAAACAGATCTTGCAAATTTTTGTTCTCTTTCTTTATTCATTTCTCACCTTTCTTCCTTCCCTCTCCTTTTTTCTCTCATCGCGTTCTTCCTCTCCTTTGCCAGGTGCGAGGACGAAATGGAAAATGCAAATAAGGCGTAATAACGAGATGTAGTAACCGTATCGCAGTATCTCTCCATCGCGGACTTACGCATCTCGGACGTTTATGATATACATTTACACGTGTGTATGATATATTAGCATAGAGACGCGCCTACTTATGAGCGCGCTCGAGTATCGATCGATCGATCGATCGGATCGTTTAAGGTCGAGACACGCGTGCACGCGCGTGCCTCTTTTTCGTGTGTTCACGGTTTGTACACGCCGGCGGCGGCGGTTGGCAGATCGATGATTTTGCGATAAAATCTATTCACGATAATATCGACACGCACAAAATGAAATTTTCGCCTCATCGAAATAATCGTTGCTTAATAAACTCTTGACGTTCTTTCCTTTAGATGAGAGGATTCTCGAAAAAAATATATACGTATATTTAAAATTATACATATAAGAATAATATATTTTATATATATATAATTTTTTTTTTATATATAAATATTATATAATATATTTTATATTCTATTTAAATAAATATATATATTAAGATTTATATTGTAAATCGGGATAAATATATGTAAATAAGAAAATAATAAAGATAGCAGAAGCTATTATTTTTGCAAAGCTTCTTTAATTATAAAGAGAGAATAGGCTATATATAGATTCGTAAACAGCGGAGCTTTTAATATAATATTTTTCGAGTTAGTTTTTTGCACCGTTTTTACGTATTATTTAATGAGGAAACGGTTAATTCTTCTGTAATTTAATTATTAATTGTGTAGTACGCCGCTATAAGGTGACAGAAGTGTCTTGGTTAATTAACGCAGATGGTCTGAAAGTGTTAGGCTTTAGTATGCTGAGAAATTGCACGTTATTAAAATAACTCGTTAATGACAGATATTTCAGAAGATATTTCACGCGAAACTAGTAAATTGAGAGAAAATCGAAGAATTCCGATGATGGATTCGCGTTGAGCTAATGAAAGAATGAAAATAGAAATCCTTATTCTAGAAGCGATTTAATAAATATTGTACATTGTATATAGACAGAATTTTATATTACTGCACAATATATACTTCTACATTTTTACACCGAGAAAATGTTGTTAATTAAATCGTTCAACTAATTACTATTTGTTAATTGAACATATAGAAGTATTTAAATAAAACATTAAATCCAATATATAACATGTTTTGATTTAAATACTTATATAAGCTGAATTAACAAAATAATAATTAGTTGAACGATTTAGTTAAATTAACAACTTTTTTTCTCAGTGTATAATTATACTTTGCACGCATAAAAAATTATATCCATTAATTTATTAATTTAATTTTTCCAATGGAAAGAGAGAATTTTTGTTTGAAAAACTATAATCTATCAAAAATCGTATCGTATTATTACATAATTCTAATAGCATATATTTTGAAAATAATATTCACAGCAGAGAAATGCATTTATAATTATTCTAGAATATTTAAGAATAAATACCCAAGATTGATTCATGAATCTAATTCGAAGTAATGAAGATGTAAATAATTCAGTCGAGCATGTTTGTTTTTGAATGATTTCACTGGCGACTTGACTTAAGATATTCTTATGTGTCACAGACTGATATATCGCGCACATATTGCCATCACGTCTGTGTGGTACGTTTTGATTAAGGCGTCTGAGGGTAACGAATTGTGTAATGAGTATTTGATGCGCTCGCCCAGTGAGTAATTAGTCGTGCAATATTATTAATGCTTCGGACTAACGTTTTCATCTTTATTCCGACGACGGGTATGACTAGTATTTTCTATACCGCATTCCTTTCTCTCATTCTTCTAATATCTTTAATACACAACATCCAGTAATTGTCTTATGAATATGCGTATAATTGTGTAAAGGTCATTAAAAAAGAAAATCAATTAAAATTTTCAATTACAAATTCGCAACGATTAAAGAAAAAAAATTATTAAAAATTCTCATAGTACATAAAATCTTTATTTATTTTGCAAACATCTGAATTAATTATTATAATTGTTTTTATATAAAAAATGAGATATTAATTTTTAATGGATCACTTTTGAAATATTGTTTTTCATGAACACATGGGATGAAAATTTGATAGGAATGAAGGTGTTACGAAAGATTGATCGATCGAAAGGCGATCGCGACCCAATAAGATTATTTAATTTTGCCGATTATCTCCGGCTGACAATGAGTTCATTTTTCACGTCATTATCGCGATACAACGGCGATGACGGATCTTCGTGATTTTACCAGACAATGCTGCGAGTTTATAAAGTCGTCAGGGGTTCTCTCACTTGGTTCGTCTCGTTTCAGTTTCTCTCTCTTTCTTTTTCTTCGCTTCGCGCCGTCGTCCGTTTGAAAAATGATTCCATTCTAGATCGCGCCTCTCGTTTGCATCTCGATAGCCATCGTCAATCGCGGACGCGAATCCACATCGTATCTCTCGCGTTATCTCTCGGTGCGAGTTTGTTAACTCGACGATTAATGGCGTCCATTTTACCAGAATCTATCTGCTCTCCCCGATCTCTCTCTTCTCTCCCTCAAGAAAGATTTACGTTGATTTTCTTCTCTCGGGATATCCCATTTCGGTCCGAAGTTACGAGGATGAACGGTAACAGATAAGCGATATTACTTTATCACGGTGTTAATTCGCGAGCGAATCGCGGCGCTCGAGTATAAAAGCGTCTTTTTTTTTCTACCGTGGCCGGTTACACAAATTACCTTCTTGTAAATAAATCTGGCGCCGACTATACTCGAAATCCTTGTACACCTTAAAGGATGACCAATGATATAAGAAACCATTGATATGCATTGCATTTTATTTCGATACGAATTTATTAGCATCGATGTCGCATCAATAACGAAAAATTGAGATGACGACGAAAATCAATTCGAAGATCAATTGGTATCCCCCAGAGTCATCTTGTTAAGTGCGAATTTATCAAAGTATATAATCACACAATTTCGTTAACTTTGGCACATCTAGAAAATTAAGAATTATTTTATCTTGATTTCAAGTTACTTTAATAAATTAATTGTGATATCGGGGAACAGAGTTCCAGGATGTTTCAAATGTAAATTCAATTCCATTTGTATCGTATCGATTAAAGTAAAAAATGAAGTACTACATTTATTCCACAGTTTATTAGTTTTGCGTTTATGCGTTGTATAATTCAAAGTTAATAATTAGTTTTATTATCTTGACGTAGTATGAGAAATATAATCTTTCCAAACGTCATATATTAAAAATATGCTAACGATGACAATTTACATTATATCCTCTCAACGATCAATATACAGTTATTTAACTTCCAGAATAATTTTTGTATTTATTATTATGTTTGTGTGGTCGTTGCTTGATAAATACATAAGATTAATAATTGCTTTTCTTGTTTTATGATAGAAATTAAAATTGATTTTTATAAGTTATAAACTTTTAATAATTTTGCAATTTAAATTTGTGGATCAATTTTGCCTCTTAAAAATTAAAATAACAATAGCTTTATAATTACTTCAATCAATATGTATTGAGCTTTAAGTGCAAATAAATAGATGAGTCTGAAGTAGATAAAAAATTTATCGGCGTATTCGAGCAAGTATCTAATCTGTCCAAATAGATTTTAGGATATAAAAGGGGAGGTGGGAAATTCGATGATGAATCGGCGTCGATCGATTTCATTAAATATTTCTCATTCGTTGATTAACGAGTGTCGTCGATTTCAGTCGCTAAAAAAGTACGTTGAGACATCTGCCGGGTTCAGTAGCCGGCGAAAAATGCCGCGGAGACATCACGCCCTTTCGATAAAGTGACGAAACACGCGAGAAGGGCCTTCTTTTCCGTCCTTTCTCTCGCAAACGAAAACACGACGCGCGTGCGCGATGATCGGTATCGGTATTTTCGAGGGGGAACAAGTCCGTTTTGGCGCAGCGGCTGACAAAAGAGAAGGAGAGAAATCCGATTTGTTTTTAATCGGATCGGCAACGCGTCAGACCGATTCCGCACCTCGAGACGAGGCCTCCTTCATCCGGTCAGACCCACCGGACACGCGATACGCATCGCTCATTAACGTCATTATTAAAAATGCGGCAATTAGGCCGCGGTCGAATATCGAGATACAAACACGGCGAGCGACAGAGAAGACTCGATGCCAAACGGAGATCGGCGGTGACCGAACTTGTCGGTTTTTTTCTTTCTTTTTTTTCCTTTTTTATTTTGACGTCCGACACCTTTCCTGCGTGACGAGAAGGACTTATCCGCTGGTAATCGCGTTCGGTGATAATAACGTTCGGCGATCGTCGATATGCAGATGACCGAGGAAGACACAAAGGCGGAGAGCGAGTTGTGTTAATTATATTATTAAGCCTGTCTTGTGTATGTTTGTCGCATCCCCTATGTCGTTAAACTGCGCTGTCATTTCTATATAGTGAGGTGGCCACCGGCACTGGAAACTTGTTTTTTGTCGTTGAAATCGGTTGATATTCTAATATAATGATGGATGAGTATGATTTAAAAATGAAGCGGTTTATCCTTGATTCAATTAATTTTTTTCTCTTGACTTTTTTGTATTATTATTTCATCCCGTATGTTAGAAATTAATTATAGAGATTTCATTATATAATTAAATAGAGATTTCATTATATTGTATAATTATATAAATTAAGATATATATTATATTATAAATACATATATGTAATAATAAGAAATAGAAATTAATTATAGAGGGCCGATATTTGTAGATTAATTTGCAATTTTATTTATTTTTTAACAATAAACATTTTTTGACAATGACTACAAATAGACAAATTATTAGTCAAGTAATTTTAATTTTTTTCACAATACTATTTACTTATATAATTTATAAATTTATTTATTTTAATATTGCGTGAAATAAAATTGTACATCACATGAATAAAAAGAGATACATTTCTAACATAAAAAAATCCAAGCTGCTAAAAGGAATTATTATTATTTTCAAAGATTAGAGTTTATCATAATTTTGTTCGTTACTTTTAATCGCTTAGAGCTAAAAAAAACTTTATTGTTGCCGCGACATCTCAGATAAGGAAAAAAATTAATTGCTGATATTAACATGGCCTTCTTAATTTTACATTAAATAATAGGCACGATTAAGTCTTAAGCATCGCGATATTATTATGCGTCGCAATTTAGATTGCCGCAGCTACCTGCATCCGCTGCAGTTTTATCGATCGCGCGATGCAATCGCGAAAAACGTTAAAGGTAGGAAAAGGGAGGCGAGAAATTTCCATACCGGGATAAAATGCTGAGGAAAATGATTCTTAATATTTTGTCTTTCCACCTGTTCGCGACGATCGCCGATCGTTCACAGTTATTTATATAGAGGCCATTTTTTAAAGCCATTGCAGATGGTCGTCTGTATTTGTGTGTGCACATATATATGTGTGTGTGTGAATACAAAACGTGGCCCGTGCACGGACATGATTATGGACTTATAAAGTCCATATATGGTACATCAGCTGACTGTCAGCCGCGCAATCGAGTGAAATCATCGAAAGGCAATAGGAAAATCGATCGTCATGTAAACCGGCGCGGCCACTTTTCGCGACGGCGGTGCTCGCACCTGTCTCCGGATCTCCGTGTTCAATCAAGAGTAAAGTCATAAATCGAACAAGCCTTGAATCGATAGTATGAGTTAACCGGCGTGTCATCTTTCTCTCTCTTTCTCTCTCCTTGCGATATCGTCGCGCTATTAACTCAGCTCATGTCGCAAGATATCGATAAGTATTTATGGGACAGAGACCGTCATCGGGTTCTGTCAAGCTTAAATGCATCTTGAAGGAAACGCAAATCGCGAAACACACAACAATGATATCAATAATATCAAATAATTACGATTAAACAAGATTAAAATTAGAATATATAGCTTAATTTTCTAAGATATGTGATATGGATTTGAGAAATAAATTGACTTGTAAGATTTAAGAAAAATGTTAGAAAATAATATCTGTAATTTAATTGTATTAATTCAAGAATTTAATTATCTTCACAAAAATCTAATTGTGTGCTTAAAATATTAAAAACATCAATTTCTAATATTTTTGATTTAATATATATTTTAAATATTTCAATATATATATGTATGCATATATTTATTTCAATATATTGATTTTATATTTAATTTGTTTTAATATTACGTTTAATATTTTAAGATTATTTAGATTTGTATAAGAAATTACATATTGATTTTTATTAAATATATAATTATATATAGAAATATATAATTATATATTTTTATTTAATTAAAAAATTAAATTTTTTGAACTGACAAGGAGAGCTCGATAGCGTATTAAGTCCCTCATTAAGAAACGAGATCGAGGCCGAGTTCGAGTTTTCGTTCGAGGAAAGATCCATTCTAATTTATCGAAGCGATTCAAAGGAGGAATCTGCGCGTTTTTCGATGTGTCATTAGATTCACGCCACGCCGAGGCTAAAGGTTCATCAAAATTAACCGCCGATGCTCGTTACACCGTCTTGCCGTTGCGGAATGATGAACTCCGATAAGAATGGCGCGTAAGACTGTTATTAGCTGAAAATACGGCGAACACCAGCGGGCATCAAGCAGCATTTTTTATGGGAGAAGGGGCATTATAATTGCGAGAGTTTAGCCGTAATGTCGGCAATCATTTTAATTAAGAATAGCCCCCTTCCTTCTTTCCTTCTTCTTCTTCCTCTCTCTGCTCTCTGTTTCTTCTCTCCTCTTTCCTTTTCTCGTGTCGCAGCCCGCACACACACTTTCGTGTAATTAATGTATTTTGTATTTTATTGCACTCTCCTTTATATATGCACAATCGGCCGATCAATCTAATGTGTCTCATTCGGAGTATTAAGGAACAGCTTGATGGATTGATTTGATTTCTCATCGAGATGAATCGTGAAAATCTGGAAATTTTATCGGGAGACGAAATAAGTTTTTACAAAACCAATCCTCGAAATACAATAACATGATGCAACGATCCATATAACACTCTAAAAATGTAGCATTTTTTGTATGCAATAATGATTTCGAATAATCTCTTTTATTCATTAAAATACAAATATACATGTACAAAATTTAATTTAATAAAATAAACGAATTAGCAATTGTACGTAATGAAATAATTTGCGCGAATATTTCCGCATTAAATTGCAAGTTCAGCCGTCGTTTTTCACATATGTTTTTTATAACGTGTAAATGTTTTATCTGTCAAACTGGCAAAGTATATTTCTCGAGATGTGCATTCCTACGTCGCGCTTATAGAACAAAAAGAAATATGTCGCGGTTGTTTAAGTTGCACGAAGACGATTGCAATCTGTTTAACATTAATTAAGACGTATATCCTGTTTTTTCGATGCACCTCATATATTTCTCCGCGAGTTCTCTCCCTCTCTCTTTCTTTCTCGTTCACAATTCCAAAAGCATGTTCGACAGGTGAATGGAGAATTCGTTGCACTCAATGCGCCGCATCTGTCAGTCAGTTGCATCGAATCGCGGTTCTATGCAGACTCGAACGGATTGTATGTTCTTATTGATCGTCCCGATCGCGTCGAGGGGGGAAGAAACGAGATTTAGTTCTTAAATAAGGATAACGACGGGTAATTTTCTCAGAGTTTTATTTCGTATTAAATTTATATCGATGAAAAATGCAGGAATAAGTATGAAAGGCAATAATTACGATGGGCTGATAATTATAGTTCTTTGATAACGATATATATATATATATACATACATACATACATATAAAAGATATCTATAAGAGATCAGAGATAATAAAAGTCCTACAAGAACCCTAGAAATACAAATCTCTTATAAATTCAATCAAATTTTAATTACAGATGATTTTTTTATAAATATTATTTAATAACAACGCTGCAGAGAAGTGACTATAGTATGTATAATTACAATAATTATATCACCTCTTGCGGTTCGAGATATTTAAAGTAAAATTAAAAAAGATATTTATAATATTATCGAAATATTAAAATATATAATTAAATTATTAAGGTAAACAACAATTTCGTGCAAATAAAACGCGCAAGTGAAAGCATCTTGATCGTGCTGTGGACTTTTTTTTACTAACTTTTACACCGTTTGTCAAACTTGGCGCGATTTTTCAAGCGCGCGCCTGACAGCTGATCGACGAGTTATCTCGCCGGCTTTTTAACAACGAGTTATTCAGCGCCCCGGCGTTGCTCGTTTCATATCGGCGCAGTCACGTTGGCGTAATAATCACGACGTAACAACGCGGAGCGAGAGCGAGCGATCGAGCTATCGTAAGTCTCGATACACGCGCCGAGCCATCAGAAGTAAATTACGTCGTGTGTCTGACTTATCCTGCCGCGTGATCTGGCGGCTCGCATCGACGAGATGCGGTCGGCTTTTTCGCGTGTGCGTCTCGCGAAAGTAGAGTGGCCTATGCGGCTTTTCTCCGCCAGGAATCATAACGTTTTACACGTCACGCCATGTTCGCGGCGCGCGAAGCTTTCGCGGATTTTTCTCTCTCCCTGCCGGAATATCATGTTTAGTTCGATCTTTCACGCGACACTACGGTGCCAGATTGGTAGCTCGATAGGAGGACATGCGGACGATTGTTTTTCGTGTCAGAGCAGAGCGAGAGTACACTGATAACGTGAATAAAGACAGTAGAATTGGTCTTATCATTTAATGTTATTTTGACAGCGGTTATACAAGTTAGATACAATTATAAAGAAGGTATAGACATTTTATTTGTCTTGAGGATTTGATATAAAAGAAATTTCTTTCTTTGATTAAAATATTAATTTATTTGCAAAAAATAAAAAAATACTTAGTATACTATAAAACATTTTTTTCTGGAACTTTAAGTAGATAATTACTTGAAATTCTGTAGGAAATGCTGTCATCGTATTAGTTAATGCTTTTTGCACATTAGATACCAGTTAACTTAGTCAATCATTAATCGTTTTATTCGAAGACTAAAACATCATTTTAATTACTGAGTCAGCAAGAAAATGCCGGAACATTTTTCTCTCGAAACATACAAAAGAAAGAATATTCAAAACTTTTTGTAATTATACAACTATGTACGTAATTATTATTATATCATATCATTTCCGTGTGTTATATATCTTTCTTATTGAAATTGAAAACTTGAAGAGATATATACGAAATGTATGTAAGTATAGAAAATAAATATTCAAAAATTTTCTTTTTTCAATAAAATATTAATTTACTTGCAAAAAATACAAATAAAAGTATTCTTTGAAATTTTTATGCAATTTTTATGTATCATTTTTTTTCGCAGAGAAAAATACATCTTCGTGAAAATGTAATATTTGCATAGGCTATTTTTATATCAAGTGAATTAATTAGATACGTTGCTGTATATCGAGAAACACACACAAAACCATTTATGCATTTATGAAGCTTATTGCTTCTCGTAATCTCATATACGGAGTTACTCATAGTCCATAGATGCGTACGCGATGTGCGTGAGAAGAAAAAATTTTGCCTTTGCAGTATTATTCTGAATAGAGAGATTCCACCTGGATTTTCATATGAAAAATATTCAGTCCACTCATGGTCGCTGAGCTCGCGGCCGAGAAGATTGCTATCCTGACTTGCTACTGGTTCGCGGCTCATGCTAACGAGTAACGGGGATATCTTTCTTAGGAAATCGCTAATTTTTTTCCCTCGCTTCTTCGTGCTCGCAAAGTGTACTTTAAATGAGAAACAATCAATCGGAGTAATCGTGTAATAAACTAATAAAACGGTAACGTAATCCAATTTTTCCAGCAGCAATAAATCGAGCAAATTGTATATGCGAGACCTATGATTTTTTTCTGTAAACGCTCGCTTGTAAGTTAAATCTTAGAGACACATCCAATCAGCTTGCGTATAGTATGTTTGTGGGCGAAATACACCCACATGAAAGCACGCCACGGATCGCAGAATCTTCTTATTAAGAGGATTCTTGCTTCCCCGGGCGAATCTGATCGTTTTTCATCTATTGCTCCGTATAATTGCGTTCAGTCAAGCTTCTTTTCCCGTGTTAAATTAATGGAAACGCGGGTGGAATTTCTTACATGCCTGCATTATATTCATAGTGTTATCCAGGTTTTGCAAATAAATTTTCGAACGTTTACAAATTGATATAATCTAATATTTGAAAAATTTTTACATTTTATAAATATTGATGCGGATAATTATTATACATCCATGTCATGTAATTGCGTATTCTGCGGGAAATTGTTATTTCCCGCGATAAAAATAAATTTACATGGAAAAAAATGGCACGAAGGGGGAATGTCGAAGAGAGAAGTTTGCACCAGCTAATGCTGGCGCTATCGTACGACGTGAAGAGGGAAAGAGAGATAATTTCAGACGGGAAGTTTACTAGCGCCGCTAATAAAGTATTAGCACCGACATCAGCGGCGCGCATAAAAAATTCTACGTACCTATATATGCGCATGAATATGAATCGGGCGTAATCCCGGTGATTACAAGCGAGGCGTATCCGCGTAACCGAATAGGCACACGAATTGGAGTGTAATAACAATTAGTAATTATTATCGGCAGCAGCAGCGTCTTGATTGTCTCAGAATCGTAACGATCCTCTCTCCCGCGCTTTTCATCGCGTTACAGGTACTTATTATAACGCGAGAAGCCCGGGCACGAGCTCCTCTCGTTTTCCCACCCTTCGAGAAAGAAGGAGAGAGCGACTTCGAGACTTCTCTTCATTAGCGTGTAAAAGTTGGCGCGCGTTGGCGCTTCTTCATTTATGTAACGCATCGATAACGTAAATGTCTTGTTACTGAATACGTCCGCGCACGTAGTGAATTATTCTAGCTAAGGATCGCTACCTGCGATCATTAATCTTAATTGCATAGAATAGCGTAGAATACGTATATAAAACGCGAGGGAAATTAATGTATGCGCGAAAGATCGTAAAAGCGATAGCGCGATGCGTTTAGATTTGCGATCGTTGCATTATCTGGCGTTTCAAACGATGAGACAAGCTTCAGCTTCTGTCGGATCGATTTATCAGAAATAAGTTTCACTTTATTTGTCAAATTAAATTTTTATATTTAAATTTATGTTCATTAAATTATGCATTAATGTATTTTTTATTTAAATATCTACGCTCTTATTTTTTATTTAGTTGTTCACAATATACATATATTTCAAATTTTTAATTATTTACCATAAATTTTAATCTATTCTATAATCTTTATTATTAAGTGCAACTTTTGTTTATATAATTTGTTTGCTTTTTTCTCGAAGAATTTTTGGAGCTTTTGATGTAAAAACAAATTTCTCTACAAATTTACCTCAGCATTATTATGAAAATTTTTTTATTTAATAAATTTTGAAGTGATCTAACAAGGTGCATCAAGGTTAGGAGTATAATGAGATAAAATTGATCATGGAATTTTTTTGTATTGGCTGTAGTTGTGCTGCACGCATACATTATTCTGTAATTATTTCATTTTGATTTAAAAACTGATGGTTTTTGCAGAGGAAATGAGTCAGTAATTATTTAAAGCAAAACTTATTTACAAATCAATCCAATACACTTCGAAACAATTCTAAATTCTATATAAAATTGTCTCAGATATTCTTGTAATATAATACAGCAGATAAAAATATTAATATAATTTGTTATTTGAATTTGGCGCTATAAAAAATTTAATTTTTTTCAATATAGAATAGTATCTGTATATCCCGATGAGACAAAATGATGAAGCAGGATCGTACAAGGCGGCGTAAAATTGCGGACAAATTCGCGATGTTGGGCCTCGAGTTGGAACGAGACGAAGGTTTACGAGCGTAAAATCGCGACTTTTTCTTTCGTAATTATGACCGCTCGGCAATATTATGTCCACGGGACATTCTCGCGCGCGAAATCGAAATCGCACACGACGGTGCACACAGGACGGCAGCTGTAACTCCTTCTGTAACCCGAGACAGTATCATCCCGATATAAATATGCCCGGCGAGATAGTATCGTAACATACTTTACGAACGACCTTCTAATTCCTCACCGTGTATATTTATATATATATATATATATACAAACATGTATACGCGTGTGTATCGAGACTGTTACCGTGGTATATTAGCCAGAAATTAACGACCGTGGTAATCAGCACTCGCTTCATAGCGTTTGCCGTGTTACACGGCCAAGGTTATTAACACTCGCCCACCCGTCAGAACGCGTTATTGATATCTGCCGCGATACACAAATCACTCTTGACTACTATCATCTCTTTTGCATCTACAAGGACTGACTAGGATACACTTTAAACGAGAGGGAGAGAGAGACTAAATTCTTATGGCTTATTGTTGGTTGAGAAATTTCTAATCTGACTTTGGTATCTTTTTTATTATCATTCCAAAAGAATTGCACACTTCAAAGTGGAGGTTATCTCAAAAAATTAAAGTTTAAATATGAAGGAGGAAAACTACGTGAAATACATACAAATTTATTCTGTACGATTTTTATTAATTATGTGTATATACGAAAAATATTACCATGCCTAAATTTTAGATATGGCAACTAATACTTTTAAGTTATAGTTTTAGAGTAGGAATTCCTCGTTAAATTATATCTATTAATATTAATTACTATAATTAAAATTGACTGAATTTGTAATTTTCAGTAAAATTTTTTACTGAATTTTAAGTATACTTTAGAGATGCCTAAAATTTCAACTTTGGTAGCTAATATTTCTTTTCGTGTATAAACAATATTTTTTTAGACAATTGTTTGACAGATATATGTTCGAGTATAAACTTTTGTGAGACTTATCGAAGAAAATAAGTATTGGACCGAAAGTTTATCGATGAATTCCACTTTGCGTTTCACGGCTTCACTCTCGCAATTCTCTCTTCAATATTTATCCGCGAGACTTATCTTTCTAAGACTCTCGAATTCCGTTCGAGTTAATTGCTCACACAGTGTGCACTTACAGGTCTAGAACTCGCCTCGAACGCGAGTGCAATAACGTACAATTTGGCGGCGGAGCCCTCGCGCGATAGTAAATAACTTAAGCTTTTTACGCTGATAAAGGCCGGGAAGAAGTACCGCCGTTCGTCTCGACCGAATCAGGATTTACGTTTTTCCTTACCGGTGAACATCCATCGACCCGAATGGATTGTGTAGACTACACACACCATTTTGCGTTGTTCACGGCCGTCCCGGGGCAATTACGTGCTTTATGCATCGCGAAATAAGGCCGTCTTAATTTCATCGCGATTTATAATTCAAATTGTGCACGCTACCGGGGATAACGATCGTCCGATCCGTTCGCAATCAGAATCGCGAGGAAAGAAGAAATCAAGAAATCGCACATATACACAGGATGTATTCGCGTGGATAGAATTATAAACGAGGAGGGGGAGGTATATGTAGATAAAATCAATCAGAAATTTTTAAATTATATTTTCCTCTTGTTTCATTGAATGCGCTCTTATCTAGAGACGAGTAGATTACAGGTATATCGTTAGATTTATTAAACAAAGAACAATGAACAAAGATAAAGGTTAACGCGATCAAATGATTTTAACGATTAAGATTTTAATCCTAAACAGTACATCTTGCGTCGTGATGAAGAAACATTTTTCTCGTTTAAGATTTTGATTGATAAAACATTGAAATATTTCTTCACTTTTTTTTAAAAAGAATTTTAGCTTTATAAATTTTAATATATTTTTAATTGATCATAAAAATAGTTAACCAGAATCAAATTTTAAAATATAAATATAGAAAAAGTATATATAATATAAAATTATATGACATTATGAACACGTAATTATATTTTTTGTAAAATAGTATCTCTCACGATAAAAATAAGTTCACATATAAAAAATAGCACGAATGTTAAAGAAGTTGAAATTTTATTGAAAGTCTAGGAATTTCCACCAAATTTCTCTTTTATTTTTCAAAGAGTTTCGATCGCTAATTGAGATAATTAATTTCGTCCTTAGTTTAGAGTTTCCATTTAGATATTTTTATTATATTTTTACTCTTGTTTAGCACAGAAATATGTCTCATAAATCTTTGCAATATTCTGGTTTTTATTACAATTTCATGAGTTTCATTAATGTTTTTGTTTAATATTTTTATTTTACAATATTGCATATATAGCTTTAGCAATTATTTGCATACATCTCGGCGTAAATATATTTGTGATATATTTGTTATATGGTCCAAATTACTTTTTAACGATTAACTAATCACTATAAAGTGCTAAACGAACTACATTCTTCGTGCAGGCGTACGACCAAAAAATATTAAAAAACGCATGCTAAAAAAGAAATTGATTTAAAAAAACCACACTAACTATAAATGTTCTTATTTGATCAGGAATTGAAATAAAAAACATAAGGAAGATAGATAATTTTTTTCCCAAGATCCGAGTGTAGACGCACCCTGCTTTGACACCTGTCACATTCCAGCACATTCTCCCGCGTTACTCGGACGACACCTCCGCCGCTTGTCATCCGTCTTCGACGACTCGCGTCGCTTTCCGCGAGCGTCGCCGGATACAAGCAACGTTTATACTCCCGAAGTGCTCTCGCACGCGAGCGAGCTAAAATCCATTGTAACGTACACCTTCGCGGTGCGTGCGAGGATGCAACGTGCGAGCTGCACGCACGGCACCTCGAGGGATATAACATACACGTACGTTTACCCGCGTAAAAATCCACACCGGGCGATATATCCGAGACGGCCTCCGTTGTTCGCCGACAGTGCTGAACTAAGTTGGCCCAAGTCGGGGCACACACAAACCTCCCTCTCCCTCGTCACCCCCCCGCGTGTGCCGGGGGTACCGCACACGCATATCACGCCACCCAACACGCCATGCTATGCCGCGATCAGCTGGAAACCCGGAAGGTTTCTTGGCACTCCTGACCCAGTGAACAAGACACCTTTGCATGCGCTCGCTCGTTTAGCTTCAGCCCCCCTTTTCTTCGCCCCCGATGGTATCTGAAACTTTGGTTGTAAGCGCCTCAAAAAGCTGACCGATAATGCTGATGATTCTGGATCGTGGGTCTGGATAATCTTGGAAAGTGAACCTATAGGAGAAAGAGAGTTTGATAAAGCGATGAAGTATGATGTATGAAGGCAGTTGTGATTAATGGTTGGAAAAATTGTCGAAAAAAAAAAATATATATATATCTTTGACGTAGAGAAAGAGAGGGAAATTAATTCAATCGTATAATGCGTCTTCAAGATCAAATCGCTCTTCCTTCTCCGCCGGTTCATGTCGTTTCGAGTAATCTGGAAATAGATGACCTCGTGATCCTGATTGCTTATGCATCTCCAGATTCGTCGGTTCGATAGCGATCATCGATTTGTCCATTAGTAGCCGCTCTATCGTTTTTTCGCGATTTTAACGTCCCTCACGGGATGTAATATCCTTTGATAAAGCCATGGTTTTCTTTACACCGACTGACCGACTGAACAAGATATCGTCGCGTGTTGTGCGTCTTTACGTGCTCGCATACGTTTACATTCACTTTTCGCATTCGTACGTGTGCATATGTATACATGTACCGAGGAATGAATCGTGGAAATGAATCAGTTCACATTAATCGAGAATCGGCGACGTGGAAAGTGGAACCGAATTTGATTCATGGAACAAAATCTTTTTTACGTGTTAATTGCTAATGAACGTAACATCCTTTCTACGATACTTGTCGATTTTTACGAGCCATTTCAATTTCATTTGTATCATTTATGTTAGATTTAACATGAGATTTTTATTATTAATATAGAGATATTAAAAAATTATTTTTTAACATTGATATTATAATTTAATAATATTAATCTCGATATTTTTTTAAATATTAATTTCTACCATTTTATTATTATATCTTTGTATCAAACATTAATATTAATATATAGATTAAAAAATTATTTAAAAAAAATATGAAATACGATTAAAATTGCAAAAGATATAGAAATAAAATTTTCAGATTACTTTCTCGATATCACATTACGAATATCCGCTTTTATTTTTCTATTAAAATGAGGCGGACGTCAAAGTAGGTATCTCATGCGAAAAATATATTTCACTAATTAACTTATTCCATAAAAGAAAAAATGTATTCTTTCCGCTAATAAAATTCGACTACTCGTATCTGGTTCGTGATTAACAAAAAATTGTAACAAATCAATAAATAATAAAAAAATAAAACTGCATTATCTTTATATCAGGATATATAGGCCAAGCGTATCTACATTCATATACACACAATTTACGGTTTTCGCGCCGCCTACAATGGTTCAGTTAATTACCGGTTGATGTAACCGAACTTTTTAATAATAACCGGGGACGAGCCATGCCACCGCATTTCATAATGGCAATGTCTAGTGAAAGCGCATTGTATTGCGCGCAATATCCGAGACACTGAAAAAATGTGCATGTGTATTTTCTATAGGCTCCCGGTATATGCGTATGAGAAAAAACAAGTTATAATTCACGACGATGCGTACGAAATTATTACCGTACTGACAGCCGGTTTTCTTTTCGTTGCTATTATAAGCAGAGAATGGCAATTGTTATTACGCATTGCCTGCAATTTTGTATCTTTATATATGTATAGAAACTTGCACATGAGGAAAATACGCCATAACAATATAAACCAAAAAATGCAACATCTTTTAAAATTATCTTTTAAGAACTTGGTAATAATAACGATTTTTTTTTCTCTGAATTAAGATTTTTTAACTAAATTTCTATAATTAAAGAGAGACAGTAATAATGTCTATTTAATTATATACACGAAAAAATATTAATTATACTACAGCAAATTTTACATATCCCTACATTACATCTAAAATTGATTATTATATGCTTAAATTTTAGCTATAGGGATTAAGAATATAAAAAAAATGATATTTAATAACACTATAAAGAAAAAAAGGTATAATCAAATGTAATTTGGGGTGATATTTTAACGTTGCATTGTTCACGTCTCATAAAAGGTATAATGAGCTGCAGTGTCTTTTTCATCCGAATGACGGCCGGTCAATGCTACTTAAAGACACGATTTCTCGCTCGATTTCGACTCGACGTCGCGGAACTGATCTGAAAAAATTCCGCGAACGTTTATCGACGACGTCTGGCCCAATTACGATACTCGGAGAGGAAGAAGGATCCCTGATCTCGAAAAGATCTCGCGTACGGACAAAACCGCGCGTCCGTGACCTCTGATCGTGGAACTAATTCAAAGTACGCGTATCATGACGGCATCACGGCGCATTAAATGCGCCGTGTGAAGTCACCGGTTGATCGATGGCGTTATTAGTCAGTGGGACCGTCGGGCGTCACAAAAGGGGGCCCTCCCTTTAAATAATCGGACGAGGCTTTCTTGACGAGCGATTAAAAAGTTCCGTCCCGCCGGACATCCCGAGATTGATGTCGGCACGTTGCGCGAAGAATCAAGAACATTGTCTTTTTCCCCTTCTTTCTCTCTCTCTCTCAATCTCTCGAAAAACTCGACGAAAGGCGCACGACGCGCGTCTTTGATCGTAACTATTAATTCGAGGAATTTTAGGTATGTCTCCTGCGAGGATGTCGCACGATTAATATATTATATTGCAGATATTAAAAAGATATATCATTCATTATTGAATATTAAATTTTCTTTGTGCAACGGTATCAAAAATGAATTGCAGACTGAATATTATTTATATGTTAATTATTATTTACAGAGCATGAAATAAATATGCAAAGCCACTCTAAATGTTAATATATGGAATGGAATATTGAATTTTCTTTATGCATTTAGAGAGTAAAAAAAATAATCGCTAACTGAATATTATTTATAATATGTTATCTCGATATCCATACAGCAAATGAATTATCTCGACTGTACTGTTATCTTGGTTACTGCCGCAACATTGTCGCACAGCGGGTGAATGTCGTTCCAATTATTCCTACATCGTCCGGAATCGCGTTCTCGAATACAATATTGCGAGGAACGGCGCTCGGAGACACACGAAATTATTCGCCGACGTTTGATCTTGATCGCGGAATTTTGAGTTGGACGATCTGAAATTATTAGCATTATTATATACGCGAGTGTAACTGATGAATGCAACGATATGCAACGATCGAAGACATTGAATTCTTACAATTAATCGGTTTGAAATATATTTCGAGACACGTGACACTTGTAATTAATTCAATTAACTAAAAATAAGTTGATGAAATATTGCTCGAGTTATCAAAATATTTATGAGGATATTTAAAGAGTACATTTTATTTTTAATCTGAAACGCTAATTGTCTCTATTTTTGTAATTACTCGTTAATTAATTTTCGAAAGGAGTTTTTGAATCGATTTAGAGATTAATTGAATGTGTATTTTATTTCTTTTAACCTTCCTCGCTGGATCAACGAGCGGGATTAACGAGGGTGCTCTCCTCGACGCGATCGCGCGGATAATCCTGTCGGTTCTCATGGCCAATTATCCGCCGATCGGAATGAAATGTAGGAATAGGAAACGCAAACATATCGTTTTCAGCTCTCGCGGCGATTCCGCATAGAATAGGGCGCTCTCGGTAGGGAAAGAGCGAGCAGGACACGACAGGGAAGTTTGAGGGAGCGACAGAGTTGTAGCAGAGGGCACAAGTGGCACAACATGATGGGGGAGGCGAATGACTGGTGTCGGTTACACGGGCTGGCACTGCAGCACTCCGTACTTCCTAGCCTCGGTTCACCCCATGCGGTTACCTGCCTGCGGACGCAGGATTTCCCTCTCCCTTTATCGACTCACGCCGGCGTATTTATATTTCTATACGTTCGTCGTTTGACGACCGTCGTTAGAGACGCCCGATCGTTAATTACCGGCCTAATTGGAGAAAGAGAAAGAGAGAATCCATCATTATTCTTCCAACCCGCTAGACGTGTCGGAGAGTTCGATTATTTTTGTCACGTGATCCTCGGTATTTATGCAATCGTTAATGTCGTGTTATTATCGCGTGGACTCGATCTTGCTGGGAAATCTCGACGAGCAACCTTACAAGTCGCAAAAGCGTCTTAAGTAGGCAGACAGTTGTGTCAAGTGACTAAAGACGAACGGTGGAAGTAATCTCGCGGTTGGTTGGAAGCCTTAGAGAGCGACGTTGAGGTAAATAACTGAGGAGATTACGTCTATCGCGTTGTCATCTGTGTTTTTATCACGATATAATTAGACGTTTAAACTTATGGGGACCTAAAAGTATTGGTAAATGCAAATATATCTTTATTATATTCAGGATGTTCCAGTGATAATCTGGAGCCATTATTTTTATTTAGCATGTTCCCAGTTTTTGTTATTATGTATCTTATATTAAAATTCTATTAAAGCAAAATCTAAAATTAACTGAAGAAGATAATTCTGTTAATATGTTATTTCCCACAAGCCCTAGTTTCCAAACAAGCCTATATTTTCGAAAAATCGTCTCCGAATACCAGGAATCCGCCATTTCTGGGACATTCTGTCTATATCTATCTATATATATTCTAAAATATATTTGATCAAACTATATCCTCGTATTCGGAAGGAAGTCTCAACCGGGAACTCTTCGATTACATATGTCCTTTCCGTCACGGGCCAACGAAGATTACGCATTCCTGTCCGGTTCCTGGCGCCGCGCAAGAGCAAAAGGTACCGGGGGTAATTTCAGCGATAGTGTCTGTTAGAACAAAGGCCTGGGAATTAATTAGTAGGCGCGTATATGGTCGAGCCCCCTAGAGGGCGCAGCATATGGCACGATCACATCATCGCATCAGCGGCCGCACCACCTGGCCCTCCCTTTTACCTACCTACCTCCGCCTCTGTCTTTCTGTCTGTATCTGCGTAGGGTCGAAACGTGTCTAGATGGACAAACTAACGGTCAGACAAAAAGACTACAGGCGAATCGACAGGGGTTGTTTGCCACCCACCCTCTCCGTCCATCGTTCACGAGCCGTGGAAAAACGTATTAGTCGCATAGCGGGATGAATTCCTGGATTTTTTCGATTGCCCGTAATTACGCTCGTCTGTCTATGTTTCGCAAGCAATCCCTCAGTTTTATCCTCGTTTCTTTTTTTTTTTTAAATGACGAAATCTTTATTCACGTAGCGATTTAAAACGTGGACTTGATAATGAATTTTTAAAGGATCGAAAATGAAGAATCTTTTCGTCACAGTTTGTGAATAATTAATCACGAAGAATGTTTTATAAATATTACACGGTCGCATTATTTTTATTTTTCTTTAAAAAATAATATTGGATGAAGAATACTAGAATATAAAAATAATATGTTCAACCCTTATAATAAAATATTTTACAATGTATTAATTTGATAAACGTAAAACTTGAAAATTTTTAACAATGTGGATAATATGTATATGTAAAAAAATTGTGCACGAGAGAAATAATTTATACGTATAGAGACGCAATTATATAGGTATATGGAGTATAACGAAATAGGTAAGTGAATTACATTTTCATGTATATGTACACACACACACACACACACACGAATGCGAGAAGGTGAGCAGAGTTCTTGATACGAGAAGTTTTAATTACACCTTTTGATGTTCTTTCTCGTTGATCACATGTGGCAGATGCGATTCAAGCGGATCGTACCGATTTCAAACTACTCGTTTATGTCTAGTTAAAACTGACATTGCTGATCCAGTCTTGTTGAATATATTAGTATAATTTACCCTATGTCGTTTCATACCTTAACCACATGCTGTAATGAATATTTAAACTCATACATTTATATTTTAATTTACATCTGTCAATTTATAGATTTTTTCTATTTTTATCTATTATATATTTTAAGTATATAATTTTCGCCGAGAATTTCTAATTTATTTGTTCAATTCAGAAAGTAATTTTTGACGTTTAATCTAAAAAAATCTATTCAAATTATGTTATATGACATTCTTACATTTGCAGATAAAACTTAAAAAGATTCAACATTAAAAAATTGAAATAAAGCAAATCGAGAGTTCAGAGCATGTTCTCCGTTGCGTTAAATCTCTCGGATTATCCTGACTGGATGAATCATCCTTGAAGTCGCAGCAATTACCTTGACAAATCATCTAAGAAAAAAAAAATAGATTTCGATTTGATAAAATAGCTATTATTAGAATTATTTTTTGACACTTACATTTTTCAATAAATATTTAGACTCGATATTAATTAAAGGAAGTAGAGTTGAAAAGACATAAAACTCGTTCGAAGCGTAATATTCGTTGCGTTAAATCTCTCGAATTACCCTGGCTAGAAGATCTTTGAGCTTCCAGCGTGATTCAACGTGAATATCGCGGATAAATAAACGCGCGAGGATGCATCAGCGAGAGCGAGTTGCGAGAAAACTCGTTGGTATCGATTACCATCCCTCGGCGTGACGTCGCGGCACAAATCACCGGATATAAAGCTAAAGTATGATGATTGTTGATACCGGCAAAACGCAACGCGAGCTCTCGCTAATATTCCCCATCTCGCCATCGCTTGCCTTTCACCTCCAACGGGCTCGTCGTCGAAACGATCTTGCGACAAGAAAACCCGCGACGAATCGCCGCAGTAAATTCATAAGCGTGGCTCGGTGTCAGCGACAAAAAGAAACTCTTGCTCGCATCTTGTCATTGTCCCCTCCAAGAAGTAGATATTACTCCGCGAACCAAGTTTCTTATCAATATATATATATATATATATATATATATATATATATGTGGCATTACAGCTGGTTTTACATATGACATTACTTAATAGTTACATTATAGTCAGCTATTTGGAATTAAATTGTATTTGTCTTGGAAAAGAATTTGCATCGAAAAATTAGCAGGTACAATATAACAGCCCAATAAGATCAAAGAAAGAACTGTATACATTTCGCTTACGAAATATTTTGTTTGGCGTGAATTTTGTTTCGCTCAATCAATTTCGACCCGAGATTGAGAAAAATCAACGCGGCAGAATGTGAAGAGGGATTTTTTGCGAACCCAACCCGACGCGATGGTTTCAGATGAATTTCAGAAAAATCGGTCTTTTGGAGCGCGAAGAGGAAAATAAAACGAGACGCGTGTCTCGAGTGTCGGACGCGACTTAGCGTGCGTTTGTGCACGCGCATCGATGCATCTTCTTCTTGTCGGAAGAAAGAGAAGGAGAGAACTCTTTCTTTTTCTATCGCGCGCATTCGGCAAGTTATTTCAGGATTTTTGGGCGTCGAGCCGAGATAGCGTAACCCGGCAGCCGCGTAAACGACGGCTCATCTTTCATGCCTCGATCACGAGCGAAAAAGCGAAACATCTCTTTTCGCGGAGGCCCGTGCCGTTTTTCTTGTTGCAATCATCTCGAAGAGGCAGAGAACGAGAGGGAAGAGACGCGAAAAATTTGTTTATGCCGCGCTGAACTTCAGTCATTCGGCTCGGCGTATTTGCCTTTGAGACGAACGACGGGAAAAATATGCCATGTTACTTTCCATGTGGTGTGTATGATTAACCCTTCTGTCAATGAACGGATATCCAGGTACTCGAAGCAACTTTAGATGTTAAAATACATTAAACTTTGATATTAGAAAACTTTCTAAAATATAAAAGTAAAAAAAGTATGTTCGATGTCCGAGCAATAAAGAAATTGTCACAATGCAATGTGTCAAAAACATGTGGTAAATGTAAAACATTTAAAATAAAAAATTTGACGATAATCTATAAAATTAAAGGAAATTGTTGATTAATATATAAATTAATTTGATAGTTCAACGAATAAAAATATTTGACACGGGATTTTATATGTATTATTGTTGAAAAATTATATTAAAAAATTGATTATTAAGAAATTATGGATAAGAAAAAAAGTTATAATTAAATTAAAATGTAGAGTTGTCAAGATATTAATGAGTTACAGATTTTTAATTAGTTACAGCTTTTGTATTAGGGTTTATTAAATAAATATTTTGTGTTTATAAAATATTATGAAAAAAGAAATTGGTTAATATTAATCATATGAATTATTCATGCTTCAACATGCATTAGCGGAAAGGTGAAAAAATGATGCATTGGCAGAAGGGTTAAAATATCACTTAATTATTGAAAACGTTTATGTATACTTGGAAATCTTTCGTCGCAAGTTATCATTACTACGTTTGATGCAAAACTGATCTTAAGGTATAGACCGCCACATTAAGTCACGATCGAAAACTAGGCGCTCTTTTCTCACCGTGATCCTCATCGCGGGTAATTTCCCTTCGTATTTTCTCATCGTTAATCGAGTCGCGGGACATTACGGATGGATTGTAACAACATGGGATTGCAAATGGCACATACGTATATACGACGTGAGCATACTGCGGCTTCGAGCTCCGAGCAATTTGGGAAAGCGCAATGTGTATAATTTAATTCCGTGCAAACCATAGCCTTGTTATGTACATTATGTCGTACCACGTACGCGCGTATACATGCCATATATGCTGATGAGTCAGAGTGAATCATATTGGCGATCAATTTTATAGCCGTACACTCGCCGTATATATTCACATATATATGCATATATACAGAACGCGCATAAAGCGCGATGCATTATTGCATTTAAGGCACGGCCGCGATCAACTAGGATCATCTGTGTACTTAATTAGATGTTTATCGAGAATACACAACTCGGAATCTCCAAGAAATCGATCAATTAAATATTTCTGTTTCAAAAATATATTCTCTTACGTCTAAATATTCTGTCTCGAATAACAAAATATATTATAACAACGATAAAATATATTATGTCACTGTTCTTTATATAATTTTGCAAATACTAAAAATTAGAAAGGGTTGTTACGGTATTAGTTCCAAAAAAATTTTTATTCAACTTTTATTCCAATTTTTATTTAAATTTTAAAAAATATTTAAATTTGATCAATTATAAAAATATTTCTGTTTCAAAAATATATTCTCTTACGTCTAAATATTCTGTCTCGAATAACAAAATATATTATAACAACGATAAAATATATTATGTCACTGTTCTTTATATAATTTTGCAAATACTAAAAATTAGAAAGGGTTGTTACAGTATTATTTCCACAAAATTTTTATTCAACTTTTATTCCAATTTTTATTTAAATTTATTTAATTTTTATTTTTACTCGATCATCACAGATTCTTGGAAATGCCTTAATCGCTCGCTCGATATCGTCTTTTATCCAAATTTACGTAAGAGATATTAAAACGATTTACAAAATAATAGTATACGATCATCGCGCCCTTTCCCTCCTTCGCCACCGGCATCACTTTTCGAGAGTTAATGTCGGCGATATTTCACGCGCAGGATCCCCGCAATAGGCGTGTAAAATGATTTGCTGTAAATCTATCGTCTACCTCCGCGAGACGCGCACCTGGCGGTATCTCACAGTATCTTCCAGTTTTGTACATCTAAGGGGGTGGCAGGGAGAGGGATGAAATTATATTCTCTCCTTTATATTTGAAAGGGCACAGCTGTGTGAACACCGTGTTTCTTCACGTGGTGCCCGTTTTCCGCTCTCTAGCGTGCCAAAAATGTATACGACTTCTAACTTGGTCCGTCCGAATAGAGAGAAATAGAGAACAACGCGAAAGCGGAAAGCAAAAGAGAGAGAGAGAGAGATTTCGTTACTGAAACTTAACGCGAGAAACGAAAAGAATGGGAATTGCGAAATGGAGAATTGGAGCATGTGCGCGCCCATTTATGCGTGATTGTTCAGTGAATGACAGACTTACTCACGGCGTTACGGGATAATTTCACTAGATAACGAGTTTACGTCAGAGAGAAGTCCTTGCGAGAAGCATATAGTTGTAGCAATGCTGAAATCATATTATTGTGCGCGCAAAAAAAATTACAAATTTAATATTATTGATTATATATTCCAAAAAATATCTTCGCGCAAATTTCTCATCAAATATGTCATCGTGTTTTCTTTTATAATTTGTAGGAATTTAATATCAAGTTTTTATTTTTATACATTTTTTGTAGATTATTAATAATTTTTGAAATCTTGATTGAAGTCTTGCAATAAATTTTGAATTATCTGCAAATTAGGTGCAGATAATTCACAATTGCTTATTTTTCAAATTTTTGTGAGAAGCATCATAGTTATAGCAATGCTGAAATACATTTTATTATTGTGGGCAGAGATTATAAATAAATCGAGTATTTAAAAAAATGTTTCCATAAAAATTTAGAGAAACAGATATTAGTGTTTTTTTTTCGTAATTTAAAGGAATTTAATATCAAGTTTATTTTTATAAATTTTTCATCGCAGATTATCTATAATTTAAAAAATCCTGATAAAATGTTGCGCATAAAATATTCACTAAATAATTGTCAAATGTAACATTATTATTAGTTCACTTTTAATTACAATATTATACTTTCGACAAACTATATATACAAATGTGTCATTCACTGTTACACAATTAGTCTGCAGCTCATTGCTTATTATCAGTCCCTTCGATTATCATGGCCGTTAATAAACGTCAAGATATATCCATTTAGCAATCGCGAGTCTGTTTTTATCAACGAAAGTTAGTTTCTTGGGCGAATTACGCTTTCCTGTTTACGGTGTCTAACCACGATCGTCATCGCAATAAAGCGATTATCCGCGTCACCGGCACGGACTCGGGTAGATCAACGACGGTCCGGCGATCGCTACAGGTCGTTTCACGGTGATTTCCGAGTCACAAGTCGGCGAGAGAGAGGGTTGGCGGACTGAAAGGCGATCACCGTCATCGGTGTCCCGCTGGGAGAGAAGCGCGGACCCTTCGCGTTATCTAGAGGCCTTCATTAAACTGACACTGATGGCGAATCGGTGGTACAAATCACGTAATCCCCGGATCTCTCTCTCTCTTTCTCTTCCATTTGGCAGATCGAGAGCCCCCGGTCTCTTTCGCATTTCTCTTCATCTTCTCGCGCGACGGCGGCGCTTCGCCGTCATTTTCACTCGAGGCGCAACCTTTAATAAAAGGGTTCTTACGAGCCTCAGTCTCTCTCTTTCCTTCTCATATTCTCCATTTCCTCCTCGAACAAGCGACTCTTCTCCGCCAGCATCCGCTCGTTTTCTCGGCGCCAGGAGAGAAAACTGACCAACAAACTGCCTCCTCCGTTAAAGATCTAATGATGAAGTTAATGGATAAATGGATATAGACGGAGGGAAAAGAGTAAAATAGGGATTGTATATGCGGGTCAATCGCCGAGTTGTGTATTTTTCTGCGTGTATATGTATGTGTGTGTGTGAATGATTGTGTTCACAAGCAATCACATAATCTCCCATTCGATTTGGCTTAATATGAGTAGACATCACCTGACTTTATATCAATTCGTAGGATAGAATGAGCGATGCCAGCTGCGTGGATTGGTAAAAACGGCTGTTCGTTAGTCATTCAACGGTGATGATGATGAAACGCCCATTTAATGCAATTCTTTATGGGATTTAGAGATGTCTCGTCGATTCTAACGTCAACCTTTGATATTAGCCGTCGTATTAAAATAGAACTTGTGTGGCAGCTGGTACCGTCATCGTGAAACGATCGCGGTTGAGACCTGGAAAGTAATTTTTAAAGAAAGATAATAGCTTCTCGAAGAAAATTATTTTATATAAAAATATGCATATATTTCTGTTGAAAATATAACTACGAAAATATAATTATATATTTTTTATATATTTTATAATTTTATATATTTCTATTAAAAATATAATGTATATAAAAATAAATTTTTAGAAGCGATTTTCAAAATAAATATTGCCAGAAAATGCACTTTATATCGCTATAATTGTTTTTATAATCGTTATTATAGCGTGTTTCAATTGTCGTGAGAATGATATATAAATGAAAAAGAAAATTTTATTCCGGCTGCCAAGTTTCGTGACACGAATATGCATCGGCATGCATAAAATTCGCGAAATTTAACGTTCGAAGTCTAGAAAAATCTTGGGGAATGAATTGTAAAGAAACAGCGGTCTAAAATTCATGACGTTCTATAAATGTCTTGATGCACGAAATATACCACGCATTAGAAATATTTAAATATTTTTTTGGAATAATACACACACACAAGAATAAAAAGAGGAGGAAGTTGCAATGTTAATTTGATTATTACTATTAATTTGACTATTAGTATTATAGTTCTGTACGCGAAATAAAAATATGATTTATATAGAAAACGATATTTCAAACACAGAATTTAAATATTCTATTATCACAATTATGTCATTCCTAGATTTCTATTAAAATTATTTGATTAATTTAATTTTCATCTTTATAGTTCTAATATGCATAGAGTATATGATTTTAGTGAAGTTTTTTTAAGCGCATGAATTTTGAGACGGCCGTAAAACCGAGAAGAGTTATGATAAAATAATTTAATACGACTCTAAAACTTTATCAGTCGACCTCGAAAGGCATTTTTTTATGGAAATACCATCGATGTTCGCGCGATCATGATGAGGATAAGTTGTGCCAGTTTAAAAAATTTGAGGGTGTAAGGGCTTAAAATAAAAGGAGAAGTACCTCGATAAAGATAAGGGAGGAACGCGTGATTTGAATATATTTCGTATTTAAACTTTGGTTTAGTACTTTTTTTCTATTTAGAAATAAAGAATAATACTAACAACGCGGAAGAGCATGAATATTACATTGTTTCAACTCGCAAATATTCAATCAATAAATCCTAAAATATTACGCGGTTAAAATATTTCGTGAGAAAAAAATTTTGGTTTTATCAAAATTTGATCATATTTAATTCATTATACGTATGTATAACTCTTTACAAATTTGTAGTCATTTATATACACTCGTATTACACTTTACATACAATAATTACACTCGAGTCGAGAAACGAAGAAAGTAAAAAATTATTGCGTAGTATTTTCGCGAAATATATTCGAGAAAAAATAATTTTCACGATTCTTATGAAGCACTGGATTTTCGATCAAAATAACATTAAGGGGCGAGATTCGAGTTCGATCGGACTCTACGACAAAAAAAGGCAAAGGGGGCAAACATGGCGTCGAACAAGGAGCAGAGCGAACAAAGGGTGGATCAATGGTAGATATAAAAAAGGGGCGAGAAACTCATGGTTTGCGTATATGCTAATATCGGGCTCTCTGATTGGGGACGATAAACAAAGCAATTATATAGCGAAAAAGGGCGGGATCTTGTATAGGTGCGGCGACCGGCGGTGCCTGCTCCCGCGACAAGGACAAAGTATCCCGAATAAAAACATTTTGAATTAATTGGGCCAAATGACTTCTCCGACTAATAATGACAGTGATAACCACCAACCCGTCCGTCGCGGATAGCTAGCGCGAGTAGACCTGCTGAGAGAGTGATGTACGACTTAATGTGTTAGTACGTAAAATGGGTGTTTGCCTCGCAAGTTGACCGCGCATTGTGCACGGCGACAGAGCGGAGAAAAGGCAGCCACGCGATACACGCGGAGAATTAAATCCTCGCTAGATATCATTTCTCTTATTTACCCTGAAAATGGTAATCGTGGACAATATAATATTGGAAGAATTTTATAAGAAATTTTTTTATTTCTTTGATTAATATTTATCATAATCAGAAATATTATGTATTTAGTAAATTTTACTATGTACATAGAAACATTCATCGAACATATTTTATATTTTATTGTGCATGGTATATAATATTGGATATATTATTGGAATTGGTAATAAATAATATTGGAAGAATTTTATAAGAAATTTTTTATTCCTCTGATTAATATTTATCATAATCAAAAATATTAATATGTACTTGATAAATTTTACTATGTACATAGGAAAATTCATCGAACATATTTTATATTTTATTGTGCATGGTAAATATTAATCAGAGAAATTCTTCTAAAATTCTTCCAATATTGTCCATGATTACCATGATTTTCAGGGTAATTTTTAAGAAAAAATTGAAGATTAATTAATTTAGAAGTTGATATAATAAAAATATATGTTCTTTATTTAAAAAATATTAGATATTTAGTATCAGTTAATTGGAGCAAAATTTATTTTTGTTGTATAATTCCTCGAGCTATCAACTATATCATATCTTAAAAAGATTCGTTTGTCTTGTGGAATTTTATATCTAATGTTTTTCTCCGAATTGTATTTTTATATATCGTGCAGAATTCTCCCAAGATACAATCTTATACATAATATAAAAAATAAATAGTGCAATATAATTGCTGTACACACTTTATACAGACTATCAGAATTCGCGATAAAGAAGAAATTCAATTATAGCGTATAAGAATCAATTAAATGAGCGGGTTCTTTAAATCGCTGATTAAGAATAGACACAAATAACAATTAATGGAGCAATTGCGGGCGCTGCTTATTAGATAATATAATTACATGTTTCGTCTTAAACCCGTTCTATGATCTATAAAATATATAAGCCGCTGGCGTTTGCGCCTATGTCTTGTGTCTTCTAATCTGATAATCTTTTTGCAAACATCCTGATATCATCGAATTTTACATAATTCAGGGTTGCTCTGTTTTTCGCAAATCATGTTGTTTCATCATATCTGCGTGGCCAGCGCACTTTTTGTGCGCGCCTTCCACTTCCATGCATCGTAATTATATATCCCTTAATTAATTGAAGACGGCACTCTTTTTATATGTTAATAATTTATCGTCTCGTCAGATAATGCTTTGCTCACAATTAATGCAGCGGGTGTGCATCGTACTTTTATTTAAACTTAATTAACAGATCTTTAATTCGTATGAAAAATCGAATTTAACTTCCGACAGTTTCCGATAATTATATTATAGATTCGACATGTCGATAAAAGGAAGATGCAATTATTATATCTAAATAAATTAATAAATCTGTGCATATATTTTTAAGTGCTTAGAAATTCTATTTCTACGCAAAAATATCTGAGAAACAATCTAAAAGATTTTTTTTCAATATACTAAAATTTCCTTATCTTTATCTCATATTTTAAGAAGATAGAATGTCTTGTATTTTTTTTTTAAAGACACTCACTCTGATAAGATTTAATCCAAAAAGCAGCCTTGCTCGGAGGATCGCTAAATTAGGAAATGATAAAGGTGACTTTATCGGAACGTTTCATCGAAGTCGCGAAACGCGCACGCCAATCAGCATTAGCAGAAATGTATTCATGCCACGAAATCATTTAATGCGCTCTAATGAAATGCGCCGGTAATTACGAAGTGCGCCGGGAGTCATTCATATTGCATGAGAGAGCTTCCCGCGAGATGATGCATGCCGCTCTCTGTCGTTTACATCGAAACACATGTCGCGAATTTCTAATGATCTCGAGAGACGTCACTAATTATTCTTTGCTGCGTCCGCGACGATTAGATTAAAGGGGGCTGTCTATGTGCAGGAAAGATCTCGTCGAGATCTCGGCAACAGGTCTGGTTGGTATTGCATATATGCGATTATAAACTATGTTTAGTAGTAGGTATTAAATGGAGGTGGTATCATGATATATCGTTATCGATCGATTAGGAGATACGGGATGTAATAGTGTCGTCACTATTTTTGATCGAAGCACTTATGATAATCTCAGAAAAAAATCACGAACAGATTTTAAAATCAATTTCTTATCGCCAACGAATTGCAGTAATAAAAATTAACCGATTTTTTAAAATAATAAATGTAGAGGACAGCAAAATAAAAAATTCAACGAGTGCACACGCAATGTCATTTTTAGTTACATTACAACTCAATTAAAATTGTTTATTAGTTTGATTTGTGTAACTATCAAAATAATTAAAACTATTAAAACGATCAAAATGATCAAAATAATTATTCGATTACTTTAAAGAATTACGCTTTAGCAAACTTAAAATGATTGATTGAATTGTAATGTATAATATACTATTAGCGAAAATAAAAAAATCTCTTTCGAGCAATAAATATTTCCTTACGTGGTCTAAATGAGATCCGAAGTGAGATTGAAACAGTGACATCTAATAAACCACTTAACGACGACTTTGAAGGATTACGCGACTTTACTTGAACGTCTTAAGCCGGTAGCCGGTCAAAGGGTTAAAGACTGTCATTAATATCAATCGGGGGCTCACTCGATTGATCCCGAGCTAAGCCGCGAATGTTGTGTGTGCGATAGGCATCTCAGGCCTCGACGATCCAGGGGAACGATTTATAGATCTCTCACCGTCTAGCGGTGGAACCGCCGGTTAAAAATGGTTTCGACCCCTGTCATTGGGACTATATATTTCTTGGGAATTCCCCTTTCCATATTCGACCGACACGTGGCACCGCGTGGCTCAGCTGACTTCACCGCAGTCCCGTAATTTACCGCTTGCTGGAAACTTATAAGACCCACACACCCGAAATCTAACTTGTCGGAACTAGTCTATTCGTTCACCACAAAGAGAGAGAGAGAGGGAGAGAGTCTTTCAGGATTTTGCCATTGATAGGATTTATATATGTATGCGACTAACAAGTCTTGTGAATTTGACAATTCTGATTTAATGAAACTTTACACACATGTAGATTATAAAGAAATGAGTTTATAAAATTTTAATTGCAATCCAAAATTAAATAGAGGTATATTTAACACTTGAAACTTTTGCACGAAATATTTTTTAATATCTCGAATACTTCTCAAGGTACATCGAAATTTCAATTTAGCTAAATTCTTTTGATGAATATATTTATTAAAATATTTAAAGCAAAAGAATTGTTGGAAGATAATTTTTAACGCAATCGGATAATAAAAATGCCACGTAACGGATGCTATTTGCAACCGAGGAACCAAGCAAACGTATCGCAAATTTTATCGGACCAATTGTAATTACATCTGAGAAACATCGGCTGATATGTTTATTTGCTGCCTACGCAGATCGATTTTCAGGACGAAACCCATTCCAGAAGTTTACGATTAGAGAGCAATTGACTGGTAGAGTTAACCTGGGACGGGGGTGAACTTTCTCGGTGGCAGACTTTATCGATCTCCCGTGGCCTCAAACGACCACCCTGGTACCTTCTTCTTCCTTCTACGCCGACGATAAACCTAGTCGTAGTGGCGTGTTCGCTGTACTTTCCTTCTTACCTTCGATTCTTCTTAAATGTACGACCGGAATTCCCTTCGGTTCTTTCTCGATTCGTTACTTATCAGAGGTAAATACTGATATTAAACACATGTTTAGAATAATTCTCGGTGAAAGCATTTACATATCTCGTTTGAAGCCTACACTTTTTTATTTCAATTCAAATGTCATGAAATTTATCAGTGAAATATATAAGAAACATAAGAATATAAAGGGGGAAAAAATAAAGCAGATGAGAATAAATCTTTGAATAAAATATGATATGCAAAATAATAATCTTACATAATTTTCCATATTTTTCTTAAATTGTCGACGGTACGTCACAAGACATTATTTATCCTATTATGTACACGAGAAAAGCCTACGTACGCATTTATCAGACACCCGCTATTACGTCGTCTAGGCGTACGATAATACCTCGAAATTATATGATATATAAATGGCACGACCGAGATTCCGCGAAAAAGCTTTGCAGAGGCTTTCTACGACTTTTACAGCGACGCGCATAAATGAGCAATTAATCGAACGGTGCTCCAAACAGGCTGGTACAGTTTGAAATGGTTCCAGGAACCGCATTAAATAGGCATGATTAAATAGGGATGATTAAAATGAAAGTACATAACTCTGTTTTAACTATATGTTTTGTGGAATTATATAAGTGGTTTTTGTTATATATCCTTCTCTTATAATCAATATAAAGTCAAATACAGAGTGTGAGCGTGTCCTAGATATTGGAGTAGTTATTTTCTCGACTATGTAGATTCTTTTCGATTTTAAAATTGATTTTTCTCTACATTTAAAATTTAAATGAATTTTCCTCGTTCACTTATCACTCAATTTTTTATTTATATTATTCCTTGCTTTTATATAACTTAAACATATATGTATATTTATTGGTCAACATTTTTTTCTCATTAGCTCCAATTTATGATCCGAGATACAAATCGGTAATTTCTCGAGAAGATGAAAAAAATACGCATAGCGTATTTTAAAATAATCTAATAACTGAATGTTGTTAAAAATCGATATATATATATATATATACAGCATTGGGAGTTCTTGTATATGCTTTGCTGGTTTCGCGAAGGACAAAACCCTTCTCCGGTCGTTCCCGACCGAGAACAGGTCATAAACGCGCGCGGCGATACTAAGATAAGTCGAAGAGAGTTGGGCCTCGGAGAAGCGCCCAAGGAAAATCGATACATCGGGAGGAGGTACGATTACGCGAGTGACTCAGGCGGTTTCCGGTGGACGCCATGATGGATTTAAGTACTTCCGTTCGGAGGCGCGTGCGCCGCTCTGTCGTGTCCTGTGCAGAATTGTCGAGATTGCTCTCCCTTTCTCTTTCTCACTCTCTCTCTCTCTCTCTCTTTGTTAGTACGCGCCCAGATCGGGCCGATGTAAGTGCGATATTAGAGAGTAAATGTACCGAGTGGGGGAGAACGAAGATGGACGAGTGAGATAAAAGGCAGACGCAGGATGGCGGTAAAGAGAGGTCATCTGCATAATGACGAGAGGCCGAGAATCGTTATGCATCTATTTCGGGGTCTACTGCGAATCTACGGAAAGTGATTTTTACCCAGTGATGATGATCGCCCCGGGGCACTTTTGCCCCTTTGCATTTCGAGGCGCTTGAATCAGAGCCAATCTTGACGATCCGTTCAATTTAAGTGAGATAAAATTACGATAAAATATTACTTCTTAAAAATATATATTTATATATATATCGCGAAGAACTTTAAAGCATACAATAATCAGGTTATAATTTAAAATCGAAAAAATGATAAATTTTTCGTAATTCAGTGGTCGGTTTTGTTGTAAAGTTTTCTCAATATATTCTCATCAGTATATTTAATTTTGATGGTTTTATCAGCAAAACTCTGATCGCATATATTATTAAAATTACTATTAAAGAATTTTAGAAAAATTCTAAAATGTCTTTTCGATCATAATTAAGTCATTTTTTTTTTTCGAAAAGTCGGCATATAACATTTGGCCTGAAATTCTTCCTCCTATCGAAATATCAGTTTTTTACGCGCTGATGGATGATCACGCGGGCAAGAGAGGAAGTGAAGACGACGTCAAATTGTAAATCGATGCGCATGCTTAGACCCTGAAAAATATGCGCCAGAATCGTCTCAAATTTCCAAATCTCGATAAGAGAGTACCACGAATTGCGAGAGATTTCACGGGCATTCGTACCCGGTTAGAAGGAAAAGGGAAAGAGTAGAACAGGATCACATAGTCGTTTTATTTCCACTCTCGGCGAATCTAACACCGATAATCTGGTGGTACAATGGGATATCTCGCGACATTTTTAACCAAAGACTTCACGATCGGAATACATTGTGTGGAAATAAATCAGAAAAAACATTGAAAGGCTAATTTTAATACGCTTCGATTAAAAAGTAGAATTTTAATATATATTTTGACATATATAATAATATATTAATATTTATCGATAATAATGTACATAAAGTATAATTAGATTTACACATATATACATATAAGAATTTTAATATATAATATATATTAAAGTTTATAATAATTTATTATATATTTAATATATTATATATACATGATACAGATAAAAAATAATACTGAAATAAATAACTTTATTCTGAATGGCAAGAGAACACGATAATATGTTATCATATGTTGTTAATCGAACGTTTAGAAAGGCTCGATCTAATAATCAGGTTACATTTAAAGTTCAATTACGGCACCTATGCGATATATTAATCCGCAGGTGGCGGTTCGCTGTCTGCGAATGATCCATGAGACTTTAGTTTTATTCGTTCAGCGATACCGCGTAATCATAGCTTCGTATACAGAAAAGGAGCAAGTGCGCTTCCTTCGTAATAACTGGCGACCGACGATGAATGCTGTCGCATCTACGATGGTTTCAGGGTGGTCCGCGCGATATTATTTTACACCTCCTTCGAGGAGGATTGCTTCATGGCGTTAACGACGGTAGATCGATTTGCTTGCAAGAATTATGCACTTTGTTCTACAGTTTATTGTTACATCACAGCATTTCTGTCGAATAATCGAGTCTGATCAATGTCGCGAACTAATTTATTATTATTGTAGAAAGAAAATATATTAGTATTTCAATTTCATTAAAGGACGCAGAAAAAGTTATATATTCTTAAAAAAAATTTTTTTAATATGAAATATAAAAATTTTTTACAGATGAGATTTTATACATATTCAGGGTGTCTAGCGGTCAGGGAAATCTGGAAAACCGGGCATTATCAGGAAATTTTATAAATCTGAAATTGTCAGGGAAAATACTATTTATCTGGATTTTTCACATTATTCTATATTTTTCAATAATTGGAAATTTTTTATTAAATAAATATAAACTCTCTTTTTCTTGACTGCCAGCACGCTAATTTTCTGTGTTGTTAAAAATCGATTCATCTACAGCGTGTTTGTTAATTTATATTTTCATCGTCGTGTTATTTTATTTCAATGTGTTTGACAGAGACGAAACTAAAAAATTTGATATAATATAAATAAAAAAAATATCTCAAGGATTATATGATTTAACATTTAATTGATTTATCATATAGATATATGCAAATGATATATTTGGAAAAAATAATCCTAAAAAGTCAGGGAAAAACTTAATTTCTGATCTCGAAAAATTCGGGAATTTTTTTCATTGAGTCTGCTGGACACCCTGATATTATTTTTATCTGTTACGTGAAAAGCATACGACAGTGCGTGACAGTTTCGTTCATCAATCTTAATGTTAAATAAACGAGAGATATACGCGCGCGCGAGAGAGAGAGAGAGATACAATCGTTTTTAATGGCGAACAGCTGACTGGAACGAAATACGACGTACGTCCTGTCAAAATACTGGCTGACTCCGCGAACACCGGAAAGTTAGATCTCGTTGGAATATACATGACGCGGAATTTCTTCTTCCTCCTCATCCCCTTCTGTTAGACGAGGGATTCGCGATTGCGCCGGACATGGATGCCACCTACGACGGGGTGGTCCGGTGGATGTTACCTTACACCTTCTTCAGATATATATATATATATGCGCCGACCAATACGCATCAACTGCGCGGCACACCGTCGTAAATACGCGCCCAAAAGACATAGGGGCTCGTTATTATGATGCTAATGAGCGCGGTGGAATCCTACGGAGAGATTCGCGGCGAGCCACCAAAGTGTAGAATGTACGAATGCATCTATATAAGCTTTCCGGCTAATGAATATTCGGATATTTAGAATCTATTAATTTTTTACAGAGTGTAATATTGAATTACAGACGAGAGAGGCGAGAAATTCCAGGTGCATTTTACAGATATTTACGGATTTTTTTTTTTTTTTTTTGGCCAAGATTCGACTGAAATTCATACCTTTTTCTATGGGAAATTCGTAGTTTTATTATCGTTCTCTAATGCAACTATGCAGTAAATATATTATTAATTCCTATACATATAGTCTATATAAAAAAAATTAATTTTGATTCCTAGAATCTATGCGATGCTTAGAAAAAAATTATAAATTATTGTTCTCCAATGCTAAAATGAATTAAAATTTATTTAGAATTATACTACGAACGATACGAACTTTACGTGATGGTTGAAAAAAGAATTATAAAGATGAGACATATATTATTTAATTCTGGATTGCATAATTTCTCCCTTTCTCTCGCATCATGTAAGAATGATTTGTTGCTAACAAAAATTATTCTGGGACCAATACAACTTATGAATAAAAATTACGATACAGTCGAAGAAAACGTTTAATGTTTGAGTTTCAAATGATTATTAAATTCATTATTTTTTTACCTCATCTCTTTTACGATCATCACGATATCAATCACGATTAGAATCAGTAATACACGATAGAACATCTGTTACGCTTATTTTATGATTATAACTCGGTGTGTTGCATATCCTCCTTCCTGAAGCGATAAGTGTAAATACTAGTTTAGATACGAATTTAACATCTTAATTGGGGTAGTTTTCTCGGAATGTGCAAATAACATAATATAGCACTACCGAATCGAGCACAATGGTAATTGCACGGAACGCGAATTTGCTTTAATTATTATTACATCGCGCTACATCCGAGAATATCTCGCGCGATGCTTTTAATCTGACCGTTATAAATAATAAGCCAATTTTTTGGATTAATTTTGGATCAAGACTTTTATTTTATTTTATTTTATTTCGTCATTAATCTCGAATTAAATTCAAATGCATTCGGTGCATCAGAAAATATGCACCAGCTGACGATAGCGCGTTTATCCTCTTCTATTTTATTTTTATTTTTTATTTCGTAATTAATCTTGAATTATTTAGAGATGCATCGGGTGCATCAGGGAAATGCATCGGTTGACGATAGCGTCATCCTCTTCTATCGCGATCGGGATGGAAGATCATGTCCCTTACACCGGGATTTCGCGCTTTTGAGAAGATTTACGAATTAAACCCGCGTCCTTCTCTCTCGTCTCGTTATTTACGACGAAACCGAACACCTCGCGCGCATATTCGACATCGGATACCATAAGTGGATTAGTCGTGCGCGCTCATACACCGAGAGATTTCGAGCGAGAACTGCTAGCTAGCCGATCTCCTGTGGAAACAGCTTACGAACAGCAAATTAGCCGATTTTCTCGCGCGCAGCTCTCACTCTCTCGGTGATCTTGATAAATGGAATGTTTACATTAAAGTAACGGGGAGAGGTGCATGAAGCGTATGCAGCACGTGCATTCCGTTGTAACGAATATCTCTTCAAAATATCTATAGAATTATATATTAAAAAACGTATAATTTTCTCTCTCTCTCTCTCTCTTTTATAATTGCGCATATACAATAAAAAAATAATAATATATATAAACTTTCGGCTCAAACATCTCTCTTTAATTATTATCGATATCCAGAGAATCATCAAACTCTTTGAATTCTGTTTACCATTAGTATATCGTGAAACTAAATATTATTAAAATCAATAAATATTTAAATACGAAATATAATTGAAATAATATAAATTTTAAAATTTATTCTTTACGAAGAAAGAACAAGTCCGAATAATTGCGACATTAATCTCGCTCGCGGATCAGCTGTAAAGTTATCATAATCTGAAACGAGCCGGGTCGAAACGGGAAGGAGAAAAGCAAACTTTTGCCGAGGTCGGGGCACGCCTTCTTGCGCGCGATTGAACCGAGTTATAAGATCTCGCATCGTCGATATTCTCGTGTGTATGTACATATACATATATATATAGTCGCTCATTAAACTTGCGGAGCATCTTCTCTCGGCGGCAGCTGCCTTCAGCATCGATGCGCCTCAGCTGTTGAATTCGGCGCAAACCCCGCGATGTATATATCCATTACCCGTTATTAACCCTTTGCGTATAGAGATACGCGAACCGCGTCTCGGTAGTCTTCGAAGGTAATTACAATCCGTCGCGATAATGATGGTTTTCAATGAGACACAGACGGCCGGAGACGCCTTAATCTTCACCGAGGAATCTGGGACGGTATTATTACGACCGGTATCGAACCTTAACGCTCCCGATATCGGAGCTGTTGATGAAATTCGTGCACGGCCGTGTGCTCTTCCTTAACAAGGAGCGCACGCGCGCTGATTATTATTGTCTTACGAAAGGTGACGCGATAATGCGCTTTCGCTCCCGCTATTTATATTGTTGCAACTTGATAATGAGCGCGTCCCTGTTTCCCTTTCGAGACGACGGACGATGTTCTGGCAAATCTAACAAGGTGGATATAGAAGCGCCGAGCAAAGCGTATCGGAATTAAATTTTTCAAATTTTCAACGATTACGCCTGCATCGCGTTTCTTATCTCGGACACATTTCCTGTTTACTTCAATATCGTGTCTTGTGTTGTGAACTTTGTGAAGTCCGACGGAAAATTAATTCATTTCTATATCGGATATGGACATTGAAGCTAAAAATTAAAATGCAGCGCTTTAATTAATTACGGGAAAAAAATTGAAGAATTTCTTACTTTAAAAGAATAATTGCGTATATATGCAATATATACATAGATTTGAAAAGATAATTAATTTATTCTGATTATATATTATTCGTGTAGCTGATATGACATAATCAGCTGATTTGACATAATCAGCTGATATACGATGACATAAATCAGCTGATGTAGCACAATCGGAATAATTTATTATTTAACATATTTATAGCTCTTTTAGACCGTTATTTCTTACATTATATCTAGAATAATAAATGATCGGATCTTTTCTTTACCATGGGTGACCCGTTGTACTGTCGCCATTACATCGGGCGAGATTACATCGGCGAGCATTAGGAAGCGGCGCGACGAATGCAAAGGAAGGAAAAATTCTGGCCGGGAGAACCGCATTAATTAATGAAATTTTAAGTTTGAGTGATACCGCGGGTCTCCGGGCTTCCGCCTCTGCTGGCTAATTACGGCTCGATTTAGCCTCGCGATAAGTTGCAACCCCTGGCCGCGCACGAATAACCACGGACGCGATTGTAAGCCTAAGGGCAACGCGAGGGATAACGATTATACCCTGCGCGAATCTTGTTCTTTCAAGGCTGCCATAATGCGAGTGCTATATCTGCCCTACCTACTCTTGTCTGCCTTCGCGCGAGATTTTATTTTCCATTTTTTATTTTAATTCCATTTTTATTTGATTTTAATTTAATTTTTCATTCATTTTAATTTAAAACAAATATGGAAAAGTCATTTGACTGTTGAGTACTCATTGTTAACATAAAAAAAATATATATATATATATATATATATATAAGCTAAAATAATATAGAAAAATATACATGTACAAAATAAACTCAGTGTTAAAAGAAAAATCAGGGACCCGTGATAAATCATAGCTTTTCGAATCGACTTGTGATTGAAGGATTCCGCTAATTTCGAAGCACTCTGCGGAAATTAAGTTTGCACGGGAGAAAGAGCTCTCGCTTAAATGTTTATTATATACGCACTGCTGGGAGCGCTTTCTCTATTTAACGAAAACATCTGCTCTCCGGAGTTGCAGATGGTTGTAAAGTACTTAAGCATTCGCCATTTCGAGCCATTTCGGACTGAGGGCGTGTTTTGGTTTCGCCGCGCTCTCTACTTTGGGCTTTGCTTAATAAAGCTGTGATATAGTTTTTACACTCAGTCGTAAATAATAATTTAGCACGCGTGCTGTTAAAATGATCCACGGTTTTTTCTCGGCGTATTTATAATCAATAAACTATGCGTCGAGATTAATTTGTCGTGACCGCACTTGACAAGAAATAATAATTGCTTGCGAGAACGTGTGCTTTAATTTAATGCCACGGATTAAGCCCATCTGATTTCAATCGCTTTCAATCACGATAAATTATTAGAATCTAAATTTATTGTGATATAAAAGCGAAACTTGTTATAAATTAAAATAATGTTGTTAGCTTCTTTGCGTACACAAAACGGAATGCAAGAAATAATTTGCGATGCAACGAACGTTTTCTTTAATAATTTAATAAATAGTATTTTTCTAAAAAAAATTTACATACATGTGAATTTTTGATAAAAGTGTATTATACATAAAATATTGCATTTTTGACGTTAAGAAATGTTTCTCGCAAAAAAATGAATTTTTATAAAACTGGTCTCTCGATTAATTGTGAATTTAGCATCTTTGTTAAGCCAATGTTACGTTAAAGAAATAACGCGAAAAAAGGGACGATATTAATTGGTATAAGCGAGAAATATTTGCGGGGCGATGATTTGCAATCGCGCAATTAACTACAAAGTCTCATATACCGACCGGCTGACCCGCTGAATTATCGGCACTACTTGTTAATGTCAGTGGGTGGTTCGGTACCGGTGGTTTTTACGTTTATTTGCATTTCCATACGACGTCACGAGTCGGGAGAGCGCCTTCGTTTATGCCCGCGAACCGCGGGTTATCGCGAATGACAGAATAGAAAAAAGGAAATTACGGTTATATACATATATATGGCGTTCCTGGAGCTAATTTGAATTCGGAGGCCTCCGAGCCTCTCTCTCTTTCTCTTTCTTTCTCACTCATTTTACGTGTATGGGCGAACACGCAAGCTTCCAGCAGCGGCCCGGGGCGAAGTAAAAAGTACGAAACTAATTAAATTACAAATTTAATTTGCGGCATTTAATTAAATAAAACTTTGGCCGTCAAATCGATCCTCGAGGTTCACGCTTTTCGGGTTTGCCAGCCCATTTCGAGATTTTAGGACATGTCATTAATGTGAATATTAGCAAAATACGAGGATGAAAGGACAATACCAGATTATATTCCAGTTTTCTGATACGTAAATGTGAGAAATAAAATTATATCTTGAATTTCTTTTCCCGCGATTTATGCAAAAAATGGCAGTGATGCGAAGCGAAATTTATAAATCGGAAAAGAAAATTCTCTGAACATTTGTGAAACTTTTTGCTCGGCATCAGAAGCCGTAATCACGTGAAACATTTCCGTTGAGCGATCCATCGGATGTACAAGAACATGAAAACACGAGACAAACGAGCCACGCATATCCACCTTCCGTATTTTGTCAGGTTCGTTTGCGGTCTGAAACCGGGGATACTTGATTTAGCTGAAAAATTATGGCGATCCATTCTAGTTAGATGCACGAAGGGCCGAGGGACTATGGGGTACGAAAGGGAGCCTGAGGAGAGAGAGAGAAAGATCGAGAAGCTGCAGATTCCCGCAGGCTCGTCCGGGTATCAATGATCCATGACTCCCCTGTTCAGTCGGGGGGCTAAATGATTTTACACAGCGAGGATCGCATCATTGCATTGCATTGCGACCGACTCGATGCATTCCGCTCGTAAACCCCCAGTAAGAAAATTTAGACTGAGAGACGAAAGCTGTCGCTATTATTGTCAATCTGTTGATGCATCTGAGAGCATTAATTTGGTCTGAGAAATTTATCAGGATGTCTAACGGTCAGGGAATTTTATAAATCTGGAATTGTCAGGGAAAAGTCGGGAAATTTTACTATTTATATATCTGGATTTTTTCACATTATTCTACATTTGTCTCAATAATTGAAATTTTTTTTTTTTTAATGCCAGCACGCTTATTTTCTGTGTTGATTAAAAATCGATTCATCTACAGCGTGTCCGTTAATTTATATCTTCATCGTCGTGTTATTTTACTTCAATGTGTTTGATAGACAAAACTAAAAAAATTGATATAATATAAATAAAAAAAATATCTCAAGGATTATATGATTTAACATTTAATTGATTTATCATATAGATATATGCAAATTATATATTTGGAAAAAATAATATTAAAAAGTCAGGGAAAAAATTAATTTTTGGAAAATCTGAAAAAGTCAGGGAAATTTTTTCATTGAGTCTGCTGGACATCGTTTATTTCGTGGCAAATTAATTTGAATTATATTGTAGAAATTGTTCTTCAAATTTAATTATTACGCTGAAAATAAATTGAAAATTTTTTAAATTGATATCAAGGGAATTCGATAATAATTACAATTATGTAAGAATTTAGATTATATATAGATAATTTCTGTACAAAGAAAGTTATGCTTCTTATACATATCTTCTAACGCAACCTCGTTAACTAACTTTATAGAAAGTTAGTGATTAATATATAGGATATATACTGCAATTTTCCTATAGTCAATTGGATATTTCTTACAACCCTCCTCCGAGACCGATTTCTGCGGCGCAATATGTTCGTGTATGATTCGATCGGAATTGAGCTCGTTTCGATTTTAATTAACGGATGAATAACGGGGAATGACTGTAATCTTCAAGTGCAACGGCAAATGCGAGTGCACTTAACCAAAGCGAATAAAGACATAGTCGATTCACCAGATTGATTGATTCATAAAAGACTTGGCGAAACCGATCCAAATTTTCGTTAATGTTGCTATTCAAAATTAAAATAATTTTTAATTGACATTACATATAACGAATGAGACAAATAATAAAATGTTTTTCACAGTTTGATTGTACGAATAAAACTGATTAATACTATAATGACATGCATAATGATGGATTTTTATTTATTTTAATTTTTTGATGATTTTCTTGAATGCCTATTTGAAATAATGAAATGATTAGCAATATTTATAAAATAATTTTGTCCTCTGATTTATATTATTATTAGTAATTTATGTGGTTAATTAAAGTTTTTTAGCTAATGTTTCATTAAATATGTAATTAATTATTATTCAACTAGTAAATAGTTGATTTATATATTTTAGAGTGCGCAATATATTTTCGTGAGATATTAACTCTCGCACTTTCTTTTATTGCGTCGCTAGTCATATAATATATCATTAAATGTTGATACAGCATAATAATCGATCTCGGATAGAAAACGAGGAATGTAACTTGCTTTAATCGTATGATCAGCGTTGATTCTAGTGACGGTGCGCAATTACAGATTTTATCGACGTTAGATCGGAGCATTGCATCTAATCATGCGTATATATACGTTAAACACTGATACCGAATCGTTTAATATTCTCGTATCAGAAAAAAATGAGAAGAATCTGAATTTCACAGATTATATGTACTGTAATTTTAGACATTTTGATTGATATTATGCAGAGCGCTTATTAACGCGTGATATGCTAATTTATATGTAAAACATATAACATATATGTTTTTTATTTTCTTATTAAATTTTTTGACGTAATTTTTTTTTTCAAAAATTATATAAAATTCTATAAAATTTATTTTGCAAAATTTCTGGAGTAAATAAGAAGTCGATTTTTTATTAAATCTATTTTACAATACCTACAGGGAGAGAATTTTCTCTTAGAATTTACTCTAAAAATCATGGTAATTGTAGGACAATATGGTATTGAAAGAACTTATAAGAGTTTCTCCGATTAATATTTATCACAATAAAAAAATTTAATATGTACATAGTAAATTTTACAGGTGCATAATAAAATTAATCGAACCTATTTTATTTTATTGTGGTATTAATATTTTTTACTGTGATAAATATTAATCATAGAAACTAATAAATTCTTCCAAAAATTGTCTCATATAATTATCATGATCTTCATGGTAAATTCTAAGAGAAAATTCTCTCTGTGTAAGAATTCATGCCCATATCTGCGATGTGTATGATTTATCCTCTTTTTCTCCCACTCAAAGAAAAATAATATAAATTACAAAAATTTCGCGACAAGGGATCACGCGATTTCCGATCTTTTTTTTCTTATCTTTGGCGATCGTAAACGGAGGAGACACTCGAAACCTCGCGTATCTTCAGCGGGACACACCTGCTCTGGCTTAGAGCGACGACTACGACAGGGCTAATGGCGGCACAGATTAATCTTGCAAATTTAATGCCATAGCGCGGTCTCTAACGATGCTCGTCGCCGTCTCTCTGTCTCTCTTTCTCTTTTGTATTCGCGCCCGCTTCGGGCCAGGTCGACGTGCGCGGGCCGAAAATTTAATTCGGTTATGAAACTCATTAGGTAATGCAGAAAACCCACACGAGGCACGCCGGTGATAAATGACGGTGTCGTGTCGCCGGGCAGTATATGCCGCGCTTAGAACGCCCGACAGCTGGGCAGCCTCGTGTAAGTCGTAGGGTATACACCGTGTATATATACAGAAAGAGAGAGAGAGAGAACTTGCACAGATAGTTAGGGAGGAAGAGAAAAAGCCTCACGGCGGAATGCATTAATACAATTTGCCTCGTGCTATATCTACAGCTGTACGCGCTAATTATAATGTGATTTGCCCTTCGGAGGAACGTCACCGCCTGAAAAATGTCTCGTGCTACCGACGAGTCGTAGCCTGATCTCGAGCACTCGGGAATGTAAGATGGAGACATTTCGGGCTTAAATCTCAGCCGGATATGAGGGCGGCGAGATGTTGCAATTTTATTCAAAAAATTTTTATAATTTTTTCACGGAATGTGAGATCTAAAATATTTTTTTTCTTTATGAAAGAATGAAATATTTTTACAATTTCTGTATATTGATATACACTGAAAAAATATGCATTGAATTCGAATAAATATTTATTTCAATACTGCCTAAATTATTTATTCGATATAGGAAAATTCTTTTCAAAACGGATAAAGATATTTATTTGTTTCAAATAAATGGTTTATTAGGCAGTATTGAAATAAATATTTATTAATTCAATAATTTTTTTAGTGTATATTTAGTCTTTCTTATATTAAAAAAAAAATATTTTCTCATGTTTAAAAATATCTTTATATTTTTTTAAAGATTTCTAGAGTAGAAAAGACACTTGGAATTATCTTGTACGAAAAAGAAGATTAGTATATATTATTTCCAACTTATTAATTTGTCGTCCTCATTCGGTATTCATTGTGAAAAGAAATGAATGCATGCGAATGCGGAATCATCGACAGGCAGTCGTCTGCGCCGATAGGACCGTGTCAAGGTGATACGCGACAGTCGTAATCTGGGACCGGAAATGCGACGCATAATAATGCAGGCGTACATCGCCGTCGCCCGTCATCGTCATCCTCGTCAATGTTATAGCGCTACTTGGCGTTGCATATTACGACGAAGAAAAGGTTCCGCGGATTTCTCATGAGTTCAGGGTCAGATGCATCTCATGATGATTAGATAATATCCGTAATTATTGTCAGAGAGTGGAGAACGTTGCGTAGGTATGTCGTCATTGTCTTCCATTGGTTAAAGAAATGGAAAATAATAGTAGAAAAATAACAACTAAAACCGAGAAAAGGTGCTTCGAGATGTATCAGTGACGAAGTAAAACGCAATTAAAATCTTCAAGGCAAAATTAACGGAAAGTCTTGTGCAAAGTAATCGTTGATTATTTTTCACATAATAATACATTTATTATAATTTTTTTTATTAGTTAAATGTTTACTTTTAAGTTAAAATTAAATGTATTTATTTATCATAAAGAATGCGAAAGGAATTCGCAAAATAATAATATAGCTTCGGAATCAATTTTCGGACTCGACAGAGCTTAATATAGGCTGTTGCTAAATAACGTCGTTAAAAATACACTTGATGGAGAAAGGTATTTCGCGTAGAATGCTTTATTGCCGGTTATTGAAACTGGTCTCGGCTACTGTGCACTTGTGCAGGCACGGCAAGTGAAAAGCTTGTTAAAGTCGACGGGAGGCACATCAAGTGTAATTACATACGTACTTTTGAACGACTCCTCCGAGTTGATCCGGTACAAGTTTCATTAGCGATAGAGCAAATCATGTTGTGCGCGTATATAAAACGCGTGACCGGGATAATTAACTCAACGACATATATCTGTCGTCGCGAAATTGCGAGAGGAAAATAATATTCGATTTATAATCCGCGCGTTTTGTTGTGGTAAAACATTTTGTTTTTCCTTTAACACGTTCTAGGCTCGAATGTGAGATACGAGAAGAGAGAAGTGATTTTCCTCGCGACGATATTCTCTCTAGGAATTGAAATTACGATATAAACGAACGTTTTATACGTGACTCACACGAAGGACTCGTATATGAGACGACTCTTCTCCTGTCATTAAACAACAGAGATTGGCACTCGTAATAAAAACGGAATAATTAGCGCGGACCCGAAGAATGTGCTGACCGCCGTGATGTAACCTAATGATTCGGCGATGACTCACTATTAGCGAGTTAATTAGCGATATGTATATACAAATTGCCCTGCGTTCGCTCACGTTTATACGTATACATATACGCGAATATACTATGTATCGTCCAACGTGTAATCTGCCATAATTGCACTTGCTACGTATCCATAATAATAACGAATACCAGGCCAAAGTGTCATCAAGGTGAATTTTATTTTCCATGCAAAATGTTTCCCAACTATCTATCGACGGTATATATATATCTTGCTAGATTTTGTGACAATTTTTTTTTTAAAGAAATAAGAGAGTGTTAAAAAGATTATTTACTCTTTTGTCAAGGAATCGAATACTTCGATTTCAATTATTAAAAATATCTTTACTCGAAACAAAATTCAAAGGGCTTTCACATTCCGGAAAAAATCCTAAATATATTAGATAATAAATAAATTGTTTTGTTATAAAATTAAAAAAATATGATCTTGACACCCGGGTACTTACGCATCGACAGAAGGGGTTGAGGCAATCTTTTCTCTCCTTTATATTCGCGACTGGCTCCGATATATTTTCCATAAAACCGTGACCGTATCGGCTACAAACTCCGGTTGAACGACACCGACGTTCGTCGATTCCTCGGAAAGATTGACCGGTGTGTGCACGCGTTCTCTCTTTCTCTCCCTCTTTCTCTCGGGGCGAAAACAAAAATAAATTTTCACATACGTATGCTTTATTGGAGTCTAAGGATAACAGTCTAGCGGGCAGAGGGTCCGTTTCGTTGCGTAATGAGAGATTTTATCGCGGTTACAGGGATAGGGCGGGGCCACCGCGCTCATGCATTATCACCCCGCTTCTGTCTGACGGATTACTTTATATATACGGTCAACCGTGTGTGTATATATACATCGGGGCGTCGTCATGGTTGTGTGCGCGGCGCCGAGCACCAAAGAGCGCCTGCAAACCTACTGTCTCTCTCTTTCTCTCCTGCTGCCTCGTCGTTCGGGCTCGATAAAAACTCCCGGTGCGTCTGCTCTCCCTCTCCTTCCTCTCCCCTCCATCGGAGTATCAGATCATATGCTGGATGGAATTTGTGTATGGAAAAAAAAGGAAGCGCGCCGATGACGCTTTTAATCCGCGAGCGCGAATTCAGTCCGAGAGATTTGAACAAGGTATTATTTACCTCTTCAGGGTGTCTAGTGGTCAGGGAAATCTGGAAGACCGGGACCGATTTGTCAGGGAATTTTATAAATCTGGAATTGTCAGGGAAAATACTATTTTTATCTGGATTTTTCACATTATTCTACATTTGTCTCAATAATTTGGAAATTTTTATATTAAATAAATATAAACTTTTCCTTGACAGGTGTTATTTTATTTTAATGTGTTTGATAGACAAAATTAAAAAATTTGATATAATATAAATAAATACATAATGCAGATTTTATAATTGATTTACATTTTTGTTTTAACTTTCGAACCTTTTCATTGAAATATCTCGAGAATTTTATGATTTAACATTTGATTGATTTATCATATAGATATGTGCAAATGATATATTTGGAAAGAATAATAATAAAAATTCAGGGGAAAAATAAATTTCTGGTCTTGGAAAATCTGAAAAAGTCAGGGAATTGTTTTCATCAAGTCTGCTGGAGTTCTTGGAAAAACTACCCGTAGATCAGGCATTTTTTATACTTGCAAAATCCGTAAAAAATAAACTTGCAGATGCATCTTGGTAAATTAATGATCGCCGATATAAAAAAAAAGACCATATGTATGTATCACGCTTTAATCGTAAAGCAAGACAACGTTTTCTGAATCGCAGAGCGACGTGTAAAAATTTCCTCGCTTTTTACATTTCATTTTTCCATTCTATCGCGAGTGCCGAACCCTAATCGATACCCCAAACCTTCATTTCGCGCTATCGCAGACCCGTATCTCCGAGCTTCCGAATTCTGCGTGGCACTTCCACATCGACAAGTGGGTGTACACACCCGGTGTGCATACAATATCATCGCGGCTCGAGTAATACCTGTAATCATCCCCGTGCGGTGGGCGAAGAGAAAAAGCGAAAAAAGAGAAGGAAGTATAGACATCGAGTATATATATATATATATATATATACATACATATATATATATATATATATCTGCGACCTTGCACGGTGCGTGGTGCACCATAAAAGATTCCTGGCGGTGCATGTTCATCCACATGCAACGACCGCCGCCGACATTGTGACGTTTTTCCGCCGCACAACCGGTGGTATGCAGAAAACGGGGACGGTAATTGGGGTACGTTACTACGTAAATTCGCAATCGGCGATACGCGCCCGCGATCATTCATTAACCGGACGGAGGACTAATAATCTTCTCTTTCTCCTGTCAAACCGCGAATTAACTTTGTGCCGGACACAATCGACGTTTCCTTCGATTTTTGCCGGAGCAAATATTTTTTTTTAATTTGCAAAACAGCCCTTCCGTTAAAAATCGAAAACAAATTTCTTTCATTTTTATTTTTCAATGCCTAATTGTTTTCTTGAAATTTTGTATCGCAACGAAAGCTTCTCGAACGCGCAAAATTACAATTTATAATAAAAGTACGGCAGAATTATTATCATAGATAAGGAGACTCTTAAGAAACATAGAATGCAGTGAGAACAGAAGAAATGTTCAAGCAGCAGGAGTGATTATGTAGATACGATATTTCCTAGTCGTCCGCGCATCTCGATTAAAGCAAAGGTAAAAACGTACATAAATTAATGTCCGTGCAGTGAAAAAGCTTATTACAAGTATAATGTTCTAATAACATGCTTCTAAATTACCTTGTTGAGCTAATTAGCTGATTATTATACGCGATCACGTAGAAGAGAGGAATATCGTTGCGAGATAAATCTCTCAAAAAAAAAAAAGAAAAAAAAGGAAAAGAATATGCATATATTTTTTCCCCTTAGTCTACGATAATCTGTTAACAGAACGCGTATAATAGGGGTACAAAACGGATATACTAAATAAGAAATGCTAGTATAAAAGAAAAATTATACTTTAAATATAAAATTATATAGAAATAAAATTCAACTTGAAAAAATCTTTCGTCTAAACAAAAACCAATTCAATGAAACGCTTGCTCGAGACATCCTGAATGGGCGGGAAATATTTTCGAGAGAACCTGCTCGATTTTGCCAGTGCATCCTCCTGACACGTTTTTTCCCTAAAAACTCGCGAGAACTAACCTGACGAAAAGCACTTCGTCTCTCTTATCGTTGGGGCCATTCGTTTCTGCGACACAATCGGCTCCGGCCGGTCGCAAAGAACAAGTGTATTAGCACGCTAATCTGCGTGCCTCGTGCTTAATCTTTAATATTCGCCCCCCTTCTTGACTCAGCAGGACTCCGAAAGCAGGCACCTGACGTACAATGTCTTTGCGCGTATCCCCCCATCATTTGCATGTGGCCCATGAAAGATCTCGCAGCCATGTCACTTCCCCATAATAGCGAAACTATAGTTCCGCTTGATACCGCGTTAAAGGATGGAAGAGAGAGAGAGAGAGAATATATGTATGATAATCGCGATTTTTATCAGTCATAAATTTTAATCAGTCATTTTTTTATACAGAGTAATATTTTGAAATATATAATAGAATATTTTAACAATAATAGTATTTTTATAATAAAAATATATGCGTAATATATAAAATCATAATACAATGAAATTTTATAAAATATAGTATTTATAATAATATTTTTAAAAAATCTAGTATTTTTATAAAAATATTTTACCTTTAATTTTCTGAAATTAATTAAAAATTAATTTTTTTACCGCTAAGTTTTATTGACGTGTGACATCGTTACATCATTTTTACACGATGTTTTTCTTTCGTTGATTCGTTCACACATTATTTGAACGTGACACTCCCCGTGATTCTCCTCAGAGAATTACACGAGATAGAGCAAACATAGCACTCCCAAACCTCGTCTTCTCGTGACATCCGGAAAAAATCTAACGGGTGGTCGGAGTTAATATTGGGCGCGCGCTCTCGTTATTATTTAATACAAACGTCGTCGTGTCCCGCGGCACACCGGTTCCATCAATCATTGATCGATTATGCCGATCAGAAGATAATCACTTATTTAACCGTTCACTTATCCTCGAGTTCGCGGTCGACGTCGGTGGCTGGCCAGGGTGCGTAAAAAACGCAAGTCACATGCCGTGGGGAGGGGGAGGAAAAAGGCGCCCCTTAAGCAGCAGCGTCATTATTTGCACTTCAAAGACGTCTATATAAATGAGGGCGGCGGTGCTTAATGAAGCGACCGAGGGCGATCACGGGGACGGGATCTCTAATGAAAGTCGGGTCGTTGACGTTGGCTCTTGACAGGCGAAAAGAAAGAGAGAGAGAGAGAGAGCGTGAAATTCTCCTACCATAGGGGTAGTTTCGTGATTATAAAACGGTGGTCCTCGAATCCCCAGGATTTGTCGATGAAACAGATAACAGGGATGATTGATTTATGGATTAGGAGGACTGAATCTCGGAGAAGACTCGTATGTTCATCCACAGATTTAATAGATTTACTGCATCAGGTCTCTTGATTAATTGAATAACAATCGAATATACAAGTTTTTATATCTTGTACAAATATTTTTTACTATTATAATTTTTATTTTATTTTTAATTTAATATTATTATCTAAATTACGTTTGAAAAATGGGTCTTTATATTCGATGGTTTTTTTATATCTGCAATTTTTAATCTCGACTTTGATCATTAAAACATCTTTTTTACAAGATAACACATTACCGAATGACACTTGCGACTTTAATAAAGAACCGCTATGCGAGAGCTCCATTTCTATGTAAAGCGAAGATGAATTGTCGCATCTTGTGACGACAATAATTTCTAAAAATAACACATTCAATTACGCCAATTTCCAGCGAGAGAGGCTATAGCAACGTCAGGGAAGCTCGTTGACGTATGTATTATATATATAACAGACGTGGGCGATAAGGTTCGGTTAGATCACACTGAGGCTAACTATGGCGTTATAAATACAGCAGTGGCAGAAGAGAGAAGCTTATACACACAGGATATACACAGGGTACATTCCGCGCCATTCTAGCTGAAAGTTCGCGCCGTGGTTTCTGATTGGCCTCCACCACCGCTTTTAGATCCCGCCACTTCCTGCGTTCCTCTCCGACGCTTGTATATATACTATATATAGATATATGTTCATAAACACTGACCTTGCCAGAGGAAGTGTAATTATTATCGCTGATTGCACCAGCGTGGCGCATCGCGATGGCGCGACCTTTCCACCAGAATTCCACGTTCTCCATTCTCAGAGATTGCATCTCTGTATCCGCGTCGCGTTATTTTCCGTCCTCTTTTTTTTTCCGTCCCTCTCCCTCTCTTCTTTTGTCACGTTATCGCGTCGACGATTGCGCCTGTCACCCACGTGCGTTTTTCCGGTGAGGTTCGCATATTTTTTTTTATTTTTTTATTTTTTTTATTTTTTTTTACTCCGCCGGTGGCTATTGTTAGATTCCGCATTATCGATATATAATCGCGTTTTAAGTGTGATTATATATGTGACAAGACACGGGGGAATTAAGTTAACATCTCTCTCGGTGTGTATATATGTGATTAAAATTTTACGCGATAATGATTGCAAAGTCGGTCTTTAAATAACGCTTTTTCTTCTTCGCCAGCACGCGCGTGCGTATCTTGCCTACTTGAGATATCAAATCAGATGAATATCGTACACATCATATAAATGATGTTTTTTTCTTCAAGTAGCTGTAATTTTGCGCTATAGTACAGGCTGTCTACTCTTTGGAAAATACGGGAAAACCGGAAATTATCAAGGATTTTTTTATCTTGAAAGATTCGAGAGTTCTTATGGAATTTTACTGAGCTGCTGGAAATTTTTTTTAAAAGTTGTATCTTTGATAATTTTACTCTTATATTGCGGAAAGCTGATCAGCTGATCAGAAAAATTTAAGATATTAAGATTTATTTTGCATTTTTTCCTTTTAAATATTTTATAAATGTAATCGAGCTATTATTTTGTTTTTTTAGAAATAGAAAAAATGTATTTATTATTAAACTATAAAGATCAGAGGTGTTCCAAGAAATTTTTTACAAGATTTAAGCAGCCACCCCGTATGTACCTTTCACCATTTCATTTTCCAAGAAGCCCCGCAAAGACCTTCTGCCCCATTCGGCACACATCCTGCAAGGACATTTCCGCTTTCCGCTTTCATTGTAACTGCAAACATCCTGCCGCGGGTTTCTTGCGCGAAGAAGCCGTTGTCTCGAGAAACATTAGACATGGCCATTAGGCCCGAATGAAGGGCCCCATCCGGAGATTCGCGGCAATCGAAAATCGAATTGATCGACGCACGTGCGGCTCCGAGATACCCGCGAATTCGCGCATCCTGCGGTCATTCTGACGGATCCGTTCTAATGGATCCTGTCACAGAGAGTCACGTGGCACGACGAGTCGCTTGCGTGCGAGTATTTACGACCCAGCTATCGCTCTGTTCTCGTATGTGTATGTATGTATATCTTCCTTGTACTGAACGCCGTTTAGTCCGAAATTTATTTACGCATTCTAGTTTGACGTTATGACAGAAAGAAAAAGAATGTGGTTACACGAAGGTTAATTATAATAAAATTCGGGAATTCCCCTTGGTTTCTCATTGCAGCATATTTTTTTTTCTCGTCATTTGTGAACTTGATTGTTAATTTTGTAAATGATTAAAAAATATAGAATGCACGCATATGAAAGAGAGAAAGAAACTCTTTTGATTATTATTTTTATTTTTTATATAATTTCTCTGATATTTGACATTTAATAGAATAATTCACAAATATGATTAGATGATTATAAAATTTGATATTTTCTTCTAACAAATTTTATTGAATTTTATTTGATTCTTTGAATATATTACAATTTAATTTTTACACGAAAATGCTATGTAAATTACGTTGCATTTTTACCGTTCAAAATTATTTTTCTTTACACATGTGAATCTCTTTTCAATATCATTGCATTTATTCACCACAAGCTGTTGTGCGAGTCGATAATTTATATTATTTTCTTGACTTGTAATTTTTTGCAATTTTTTGATATCAAGAGATCTGCATGAAAATCTTTGAAATCAACTTTTGTTGCCGCTAAATATAAAATATATATATTTTACACACACACACACACAAATAAATTATTAATTTAATATAAATAAATTATCTGTTCTAAATTATTCTTCTGATCATTTGAGCACTCGTGCAGTCGCAAAGGGTTGCGTGGCTTATGTACACGTGCATCGCGTGCATCACTTTTTATGCACAGCCGTCGGCGCATCTTTCGCGCGCGCATTGATACATTTTTGATATTAAACGCTTCGCGAAAGATTATTAGATCGTGAAACGCGCATCGATCGCTCTCGCATCTCGAGGCTGTAAGATGATCTTATTACATCTGTCGAGAGGTAAAATCCTTCGCGAGATGAGACAAGTCGCTTATCAATGAGTTTCTGAAGAGGAAGATGAATAATCGAAGCTTCGATTTATATCGCGAGATTGAAAGGCAGAAACGTCTTGTTATCTGTCATCGCCTATCGAGTAACAAAAATAGGCTCGAAATTCAAGATATATTTGTGAACAAATATATCTTTATTCATTTGTGAATAAATGAATTGAATTGAATTAGATTGAACTTGTAAATGAGATATTAGTATAAGATTTATTTTCGCTTCAAGTTCAGCGCAATATTTGAATATTATGTCGATAATAAATAATTAAAGCGAGTAATTAAATGGAGCAAAATAGATAATTATAATTTTATATGCATATATTTATGTATATTTAAATAGTTACATCTAAGAAACTTAATTGAACACAGCATATTTACACACGAACAACTTCCTTGCGACCTGATTTATCCGTGACTTTCGCGTTTTATTTACACGATGTAATAAGAATGTACCGAATTTCGTTAAAACTTTTACGTTGCACGTTCCCTTTCTCTTTCATGATCCAAGAAAGACCGTCGCGTCGATGTGCCCCGAACAACTTAAGCGCAAACGCGGATTAACGATAGGTTCAGAAAATGACGGCGGCGTTACGTACGTGACAGGATGTGAACGACACTTCCTCTTAAACCCTATAATACACATCGTCGATCTGTTACAGTTCCATACACCTGCTTGCCTTCTGCTTAATATGCGCGCCGTAATTAGAATACACGAGACCAACGTCGTGTTAAATAATAAACCGGTCGCGTTAAAGTCAGTGGCGCGGCGGCGCTTCAACTCTGGGCGAAACAAAACTTTCGCTCTAGATTTACATCTCGATTCGTAATAGAATTTATCGCACACATCAGCGGAGATTAACAGAATATATAATAAATCTGTAACAAATTTATAGTTTAATAATTTATTATATAGTTGGTGCAAAAAAATTTATACAAATTCTTTAGAGATAAAAATAAATATGTATACTTTTTTAAACAAAATTCACGATCTTAGAATCACTGTCATAAAATAATTATAAATAATAATATATAAAAATATATATTATTGAGCATCGCATGGTGACTTGAATTTATCGAAATGGAATAAAGACTGCTTATCGATTTTTAAACACGACGAAGAATACTGATATGGATCATTGAATCTAGATAAAAACGTCGGGCAAATTTATATTTTTGACAGTAATTGCCTTAATTATCATTGTAGCCGAGAAACATAAATTTGCGCAACGGCAAAAAGTGTCTGTCGCCCTTTCAGTTGCCCTTCGCCGACGTCGTCTCTCGTCAGTTTAATCTTTCTGAAAAATCTGCAAACTATAACCGACCGTACAGCGTATAATATGATAAATCTGATAACAAATTCGGTGCGTTATACCGTTGACTTTAATGACTTTTAATCCGGTCGGTCAATGTAACGCATATTGGGCAACGATAAAGCATCGCAAATTTATGTGCATCGAGACAGATTATCGACCAGACGGAGCATCGAAAATACACATATTTGCCTCTTATCAAGACATTTTCTAAAGGATATAAATTTTCTCGTTGTCATTTTTTGCCGATTCTTTAATCTTCAATCGAAATTTGAAATCGTCGATGAATAATCCTTTACGTTGCCCATAAATCAATTATTGTACATTTTTCGACTATCGTATAAGTCCTTTTTGTTAACATAAGATGTTTTCAAATTGTTTCAAACTTTTATTTTTTATTAATCAACTTGGAAATGCAGATGGAAATGTCATCGCTCTTAAATGTCTCTCATCTAGATTTTATTTTCAATTTTTATGAATATCATCAATTATGAATAGTTTACATATACAACATGTATACATTACATTATATAATAAAAAATATTGTTTGGCTTATATATTTTTTAAAAAATCATTAATTGTATCGTTTTTTACAAACGACAAGAAAATTTACGTGTCCTCGTGGAATAAAGAAATAGTAAAGGTGATTATGATTTTTCGTTTTCATATTCCGTGTGTCAGGAAACAACAGATCGTCGACTTAACTCTCTAATCATTCCCGTGATTTGTGGTTGACGTGATAAAAAAGGCGGAAAAGGTAGATGCGGGGGTGAGGGTCTTATGAAGATTCGCGGACGAGTACACCACGAAAGCCGCCTGATTGAAATTTAATTGCACCGTCGAAATTACCCTCTCTTTCTCGACGGTTTTTGTGATATACAACATTGTGTGTACTGGCGCGTTAATGCGGCTTTTTTTCACGATACGGGAGTGGTCATTTTTTTGCACTTTCGCCATTTCGAGACCAGACGGGACTATAAAAGAACATCAGAAATTAGCCCGATCAACGTAGGAATGATCTTACATGTAATCGTTAAAAATCATAGTATGGATATCATTTATTATTAAAATAAATAGATAGCTGTGATACGCTTCTTTATAATTATATTATTATTTATTTTTTTAATATAATTTATTTATTTTTAAAGGAAAACAGTTCAATTTAATTATATTATAAATCTCTGGAGAATAATAAAAAATGTTATGTCGAAGAAAGGAAAGTGTCGACTTTTAATATACGAGTTTACAGATCATATGCACAATCAGGAATACTTTTTTCGACAAATTGCTGACTTGCTCGAAATCACCAAACACTCATCTCTTCATAATTCGCTTTATTTTTTTGTTACAGTGGTGATGCACAAGGATAAAGAGGAGAATTCACACCACGACTCGCACTACAGGGCGAGAGAGCTCGCAGCGCTCGCTGCTTACGACCATCATCACCTCGACGGCGAAATGTTCCTACAGGTGAGTACTTGGAACGCTCATTACGTAGAACAGCCCGTATTTTACGATCTCTCATTTGGACGCACCAGAATTTTAAAAATGCATACGCGTGCGCCCGTATTTATCGTGATGCCGTGGCGTGGAGAGACACATATACACCTGCTTCCTCCTCGCTCTTTTCGATCGATCGTCTCAATTCACCGACCATGGAGAAATCCATCTCTCGCAGCTGATCTGTATGCTTGAAGAAAAAAAAAAGAAATAATAAACGACGCCGTGACGAGAATCGCGTGAAATATTTAACCGATTTGCAGGGCAATATGTTAAGTCCTTGGTAACAGGACTGCGAACATTACGAATTATGGCTGATATAGTTGGCAATATATTTACATATATACATATATATGCTGTATATTTATACTTACGACCCATTAATTGCCAAATATCGAGTATGAGTTTATATATATGCATACATCAAAACTTATATACTTAATAACTCAACCTATAACTCTCTTGACCAAACATATTTTGTACCGATAATTTTTTTAATGAGAATTCTGGATGCTTGCTTTTTTAATTTATATATATAAAATTCATATTAAATTTTGAACTATCGCAATCCTCTGTACACCACATTCAATGTGCAAACGATACTTATCTGTTAAACGGCACTTACGCAGAGGGTCATCATGTCAATCCGCGTAAATGGAGAAAGAGAAAAAGGATCGCCAGTTCAAATTATCGATTCTAATCTCTAGTCCAAGGACCAATCAACCGCGATATGATAAGTCAGCGATTACAAACGATCGACTCCATTTCGAGCGGTAGATATTATCTGCGCGATACATTCACCTGCCATGAGTACCATATACGATTCACGATTGATCGACGGTTAGTGGGGTGTTTGTATGTATGTGTGTGTGTGTGTGTGTGTATATGTGCACGACAGATGGAGAGATGAATGAGGAGGCAGAAGAGAAGAGAAACGGGCGTGCTACCGAATGACGATCCGTGATTGGAACTGTCTGTCAGGGAAACGATACGATTGGACGTCATATTTGATGGGTAGAACTGCAGATGGGCTTTTCGTATATTATTTCGATGAAATATAGCGAAGCGAATGATACGACGAAAATAGAAACGTGGGGATCCACAATTCGGTAATTCGAAATAAAAAGTCTATTACGTCAAATCGGACATTTCTCGTTACGATGAAGGAAATAGTTTATGAAACAAATTTTAGATAAAATAATCATTAATATAATAGTAAATAAAAAATGATTCAAATATATCAATTTTTTGATACTTTACAGAAAAAAATTATCTTCATTTATTATATTATATGTAACATAAAAAATATATGTGAGGGAATTACAAGAGCGTGTGCCTTCGCGAATTTATTTATTTTTTCAAACTTACAATTATTCATACACTTGTTTCGATAAAATCGATTGATTCGTACGATATAAAAGTCGCATCGTAACGAAGGGAGAGAGGTTTGCGCCGAAATTAAATCATCGGTAGTGAGAGGAAGAGACAGGAAGGAGCAAGAAAGGAGGCGCAGAGAAAGGGAAAGAGAAAGAAAGCAGGGAGATATCCGGCTGATGAACCGGCTATGAAACCGAGGCGTACGAGGTGTCTATTCCTCCAAAGTATGGAAGGGTATATACACGGATTAATGGCGGTGTATCATGCAAGGCTATTACGTTCCCTTTCCTGCGTTTTAGGTGCGCGAGCGAGCGAGATAGGGTAAGAGGGAGAAGGGGACAAACAGAGAGACGAAGAACGAAAGGGTTAAGGCCCAGTGCGTTACACTTACACTTGTACGAAGTGTGCATACGTATATCGGTACACGCGATTTCGTGCACACACTCGGGACATGCGCGATCGAACGATCCTGCCCGGCATCTATAACGCCGGGTTATTAATTGTCGGCTCGTTAATTGCGTTACGTACGCCCTTGTACGCCTGGAGCTAATTCCCGAACGGGCCTCCGACAATCTGCGACACGCGCCTCTCGGACCGCCCTCGAATCGCGAAACGTCAAAGTGACGTGGATCCACGTTGATATGATGTTACGATGAGGAAACTGAGAAAATTTAACTTAAATAGTCATTTTTTGTTAATTATAAGTACATTTAAATTATAATATTAAATTATACTATATTATAAAATTATAAATATAAAAGTTAAAAATATTTATATCTATATACACTCACTCCAAAAAAAGCGGTACACTTAAAATTTGGAAAAAAGTCAAACTTTAAATAACGATAACTTTGTAAACAATAAAGATAGAAAGGTTTCTAAAAAATGAAAATAAAGCTCGAAAGCTCTACTTTAAGAATCTATTCATTTCAATGTTACGGGATAAATTTATTAAAAATGACGGATGAAAAAACGAAAACATACAAAATTGAAAAAAATGATTCGAGTTTGCTAAAGCACATGGCATGAGTTAAATGTCGTAACTCAATGGGATAAAAAGCATATGATAGTACAAAGTTTCCCCTTTAAAATGCTTTTTTATTCATCTCGATACGATGATTTTTCACAAAGTTATTCGCACTTAAATAAAAAAGCAGCTTTTTGCTTTAAGTGCGAATAACTTTGTAAAAAATCATCGTATCGAGATGAATAAAAAAGCATTTTAAAGGGGAAACTCTGTACTATCATATGCTTTTTATCCCATTGAGTTGCGACATTTAACTCATGCCATGTGCTTTAGCAAACTCGAATCATTTTTTTCAATTTTGTATGTTTTCGTTTTTTCATCCGCCATTTTTAATAAATTTATCTCGCAACATTGAAACAAATAGATTCTTAAAGTAGAGATTCCAAGCTTTATTTTAAGTTTATAAAATCCTTTCTATCTTTAATATTTACGAAGTTATCGTTATTTGATTTTTTTATTTTTTCCAGATTTTCAGTGTATTTTTACGACGTAAAAAATCGTAGAATAAATTGATCAAAAATGCAAAGCGGTACACTGAAAATTTGGAAAAAATAAAAATTTCAAATAACGATAACTTTGTAAATAATAAAGATAGAAAGGATTTTAAAAAATTAAAATAAAGCTTGGAATCTCTACTTTAAGAATCTATTTGTTTCAATGTTGCGAGATAAATTTATTAAAAATGGCGGACGAAAAAACGAAAACATACAAAATTGAAAAAAATGATTCGAGTTTGCTAAAGCACATGGCATGAGTTAAATGTCGCAACTCAATGGGATAAAAAGCATATGATAGTACAGAGTTTCCCCTTTAAAATGCTTTTTTATTCATCTCGATACGATGATTTTTCACAAAGTTATTCGCACTTAAAGCAAAAAGCTGCTTTTTTATTTAAGTGCGAATAACTTTGTGAAAAATCATCGTATCGAGATGAATAAAAAAGCATTTTAAAGGGGAAACTCTGTACTATCATATGCTTTTTATCCCATTGAGTTGCAACATTTAACTCATGCCATGTGCTTTAGCAAACTCGAATCATTTTTTTCAATTTTGTATGTTTTCGTTTTTTCGTCCGCCATTTTTAATAAATTTATCTCGCAACATTGAAACAAATAGATTCTTAAAGTAGAGATTCCAAGCTTTATTTTAAGTTTTTAAAATCCTTTCTATCTTTAATATTTACGAAGTTATCGTTATTTGATTTTTTTATTTTTTCCAGATTTTTAGTGTATTTTTACGACGTAAAAAATCGTAGAATAAATTGATCAAAAATGCAAAGCGGTACACTGAAAATTTGGAAAAAATAAAAATTTCAAATAACGATAACTTTGTAAATAATAAAGATAGAAAGGATTTTAAAAAATTAAAATAAAGCTTGGAATCTCTACTTTAAGAATCTATTTGTTTTAATGTTGCGAGATAAATTTATTAAAAATGGCGGATAAAAAAACGAAAACATACAAAATTGAAAAAAATGATTCAAGTTTGCTAAAGCACATGGCATGAGTTAAATGTCGCAACTTAATGGGATAAAAAGCATATGATAGTACAAAGTTTCCCCTTTAAAATGCTTTTTTATTCATCTCGATACGATGATTTTTCACAAAGTTATTCGCACTTAAAGCAAAAAGCTGCTTTTTTATTTAAGTGCGAATAACTTTGTGAAAAATCATCGTATCGAGATGAATAAAAAAGCATTTTAAAGGGGAAACTCTGTACTATCATATGCTTTTTATCCCATTGAGTTGCAACATTTAACTCATGCCATGTGCTTTAGCAAACTCGAATCATTTTTTTCAATTTTGTATGTTTTCGTTTTTTCGTCCGCCATTTTTAATAAATTTATCTCGCAACATTGAAACAAATAGATTCTTAAAGTAGAGATTCCAAGCTTTATTTTAAGTTTTTAAAATCCTTTCTATCTTTAATATTTACGAAGTTATCGTTATTTGATTTTTTTATTTTTTCCAGATTTTCAGTGTATTTTTACGACGTAAAAAATCGTAGAATAAATTGATCAAAAATGCAAAGCGGTACACTGAAAATTTGGAAAAAATAAAAATTTCAAATAACGATAACTTTGTAAATAATAAAGATAGAAAGGATTTTAAAAAATTAAAATAAAGCTTGGAATCTCTACTTTAAGAATCTATTTGTTTTAATGTTGCGAGATAAATTTATTAAAAATGGCGGATAAAAAAACGAAAACATACAAAATTGAAAAAAATGATTCAAGTTTGCTAAAGCACATGGCATGAGTTAAATGTCGCAACTTAATGGGATAAAAAGCATATGATAGTACAAAGTTTCCCCTTTAAAATGCTTTTTTATTCATCTCGATACGATGATTTTTCACAAAGTTATTCGCACTTAAAGCAAAAAGCTGCTTTTTTATTTAAGTGCGAATAACTTTGTGAAAAATCATCGTATCGAGATGAATAAAAAAGCATTTTAAAGGGGAAACTCTGTACTATCATATGCTTTTTATCCCATTGAGTTGCAACATTTAACTCATGCCATGTGCTTTAGCAAACTCGAATCATTTTTTTCAATTTTGTATGTTTTCGTTTTTTCATCCGCCATTTTTAATAAATTTATCTCGCAACATTGAAACAAATAGATTCTTAAAGTAGAGATTCCAAGCTTTATTTTAAGTTTTTAAAATCCTTTCTATCTTTAATATTTACGCAGTTATCGTTATTTGATTTTTTTATTTTTTCCAGATTTTCAGTGTATTTTTACGACGTAAAAAATCGTAGAATAAATTGATCAAAAATGCAAAGCGGTACACTGAAAATTTGGAAAAAATAAAAATTTCAAATAACGATAACTTTGTAAATAATAAAGATAGAAAGGATTTTTAAAAATTAAAATAAAGCTTGGAATCTCTACTTTAAGAATCTATTTGTTTTAATGTTGCGAGATAAATTTATTAAAAATGGCGGATGAAAAAACGAAAACATACAAAATTTAAAAAAATGATTCGAGTTTGCTAAAGCACATGGCATGAGTTAAATGTCGCAACTCAATGGGATAAAAAGCATATGATAGTACAAAGTTTCCCCTTTAAAATGCTTTTTTATTCATCTCGATACGATGATTTTTCACAAAGTTATTCGCACTTAAAGCAAAAAGCTGCTTTTTTATTTAAGTACGAATAACTTTGTGAAAAATCATCGTATCGAGATGAATAAAAAAGCATTTTAAAGGGGAAACTCTGTACTATCATATGCTTTTTATCCCATTGAGTTGCAACATTTAACTTATGCCATGTGCTTTAGCAAACTCGAATCATTTTTTTCAATTTTGTATGTTTTTGTTTTTTCATCCGCCATTTTTAATAAATTTATCTCGCAACATTGAAACAAATAGATTTTTGAAGTAGAGATTCCAAGCTTTATTTTAAGTTTTTAAAATTCTTTCTATCTTTATTATTTACGAAGTTATCGTCATTTGAAATTTTTATTTTTTCCAAATTTTCAGTGTACCGCTTTGCATTTTTGATCAATTTATTCTACGATTTTTTACGTCGTAAAAATTTTGATTGCAATTTGAGACGTTTCTCTTTCAGACACAATATATATCGATTTATGAAAACGAGTGAAGCACATCACGATCACTGATTTTTCGCAGGTTTCTTCGTGTTCCTTGAACCTGAAAATACCGGTTTCCGGGTAGTTCACCTTACGCCAATAAGTATATTTTCTTCGATTCAGTATATCAATAATATATTTAATACATTTCGCGCAGGTTCCGTGAAACACTGACTTTCCAGGACCTTCCCTTTTTCCCCCTTACGTCTTTTCTCCCTCTACTCCCTGTTCCCCCCTTTCCCCCCTCTCACAGCACCGTCTCTCCTTTTCACCCGCTATATACCGTTTCGCCGATCCTCATAAACTTTACGAACCCCGACGGTAAATCCGGTTTATGACAAGCTGGCTGCCACCATGAGGCATCTACGAAATTACGGCTGAACGCGATCGGATTTTTATACCTCTTTCCTTCCCCCGAATTAAACATCGCGCGTCGCGACCGGAATGACCGAAGAGGCAGGGGCGCGCGAGCGATTGAGGGAACGACTCGTTTGGATACGACACGACGTCGTTCTCCTTGTCTTCTCTCGCGGGGAGGAATTCGCGTCTATCGAGTTACACGGCATCAAATCAACGCCTGTCTCTTTCCCGCATATACATCACCCTTTCAAATCCTCCGCCTTTCACAGGTGCAAATTTGTCTTAAGATGTATATGGATGCTGGTAGAAATTTAGCTTTTATGAAGAAAAAAAAATGAAGTTTTGAGAATTATAATTTAATGGGACTTTTAAATATTTCTGTTAAGACATAGAACACATTTTTTCTTTATTTTTTGAAAATATATATTATTTGATATTAACTTTAATATTGAAGATGTTAAAAAATATTTTTTTCAGGTAGGTTTCTTTTTTATTAAATGTCCTCTGCGCTGTTCAAGAAAGGCTTATTAAAAGATGTGTGTCTCCCTGAAATTTAATTTAATTCGTTTTGACGAGAATGCGTAATGAATATTCTTATTAAATACTTCTGGGCTTGGAAATTATGCTGATTTAAGATTGTGTTTATTATTGCATCGTTATAGCGTCAAAAAGGCAAATTCGCACGAAGACTGATTATAATGGGGTTCTCTTCCAAGAATTACCACACGCTCTTGTAGAGTTACACAGCAATTAAAAATCATTGTTAATCCTAAATATGAACTTGATATTTTTTTTAATGCGACACTGTTGATGACTCGTATTCATAAAGAATTAATTAATACTGTCTTGCAAATTAGTATACTATAATAAAATAAATTTGTAATTTTGTTGCTGACGAATTTTCTTCTGTAGCAATTAATATTTCAACAATTTTTCTTTGGCGAATTATATTCGTGGAAAATTGCTACTAGAAAACACAGTTTCTATCGTGACGACAACTTTGTGCAGGGACATGCGAAACAAGTTTCTTCGTGCTAAATACCGAAATATTTAAGAAACACAACTGAAATCAAATACACGGACTTTTAACCGCGTTAAAGTATCGTTTTTCGTGAGTAGCGTGCAAGGAGGTACCTTCCTACTTAATACTTACTATTCTCTAAACGGGGTATGCGGATACATTACTTCTACGAAAGTTTCCTCGCGTAAAACGTTTACTGCCCTTTTTCGTCACTTCTGCCTACAAAGGCGGGGGGTAACTAAGACAGAGAGAAGGAGAGGGAAAGAGAAAGAGAGAAATCGTTTCTCTTGAATTTCTCCGACGTAAAAGCTCTAAGCAGACTGAAAGCGTTCTTCGATCAACTCGACACGAAACCATCGCGCCGGTAATTTGCCACAATAAACACCGCCATTTTCGCGGATCCGCTCACGATTCGGAAGAAACATCGAAAAAATAATCAAAATATTATACTTTAATTACAAAAATTATTTTTATTTAATTTCTCGCAAGAATAAAAATATATGTAATTTATTATATATATTAAAATATGTATATATAAATTTACATATATTCCACGTAAAAATATATGTAATTTTTACGTGAAATTACTCTTACTTTTTAATAAATGTTTAATTTTTGGAACTATTATACAATTTTAGATTTCAAGAATTTAATTACTGACTTACATTCTCATCGGTTTAACGTAATGCTGGCTTATATAGTGTTGGTCTACGCAACGTGTAATTTCTTAGGTGAATCGGTACCAACGATGCTGGATGCAACGCGCTATTTTCCCTAATGCAAACGATTGAAACGCTGATTATGCGGCCGCGCGGTCGATCGGATTTTTCGATCGTTGAGCGAAACATACTTCGCCAATCCATTTCTGTCGTCTCTCGGAAATTATCACCCGGCGCGAACGCACGATACACGGCGGGGGTTCCCCAGCGAGTGCGGCTCCTCAGCTTTCGTACCTTTATGAAACTCGAATAGGTTTTTTTTTCTGAGATACTCTATGAGAAAAATTTTATACGATCGGTCGCATTTTTCGCGTCAGGGCGCACTGTTATTATTCGCGACGAAAAGTGGACGACTGTCGTCGAGTTCGCTAATATGGCGAACCCCAGGTCATCCACGAACGACCAGAATCGATTTATACGAGCAGGCTCTGCAAATAACGCCCGCTACACTTGTAAAATATATTTTAAGAGTTTAACAAGGCTCTGTAATATAAATATAAATTTAAAGTGTAAGACAGGCAGTAAGAGCCAAATCGCGGATGACAGTGCGTTATATCCCAATGAAACTAAAATTTTTTCCGTTAGCCTAAATTATAATATGGAATTAAATCTCTTGTAGAGATTATTCCAATTTTAAATCTTGGCCGTGACCAAGTAAAATTTGGTGCCTTGTGTCATCCGCGATTTGATTTTTATTGCCTGTCTTACACTTTAAATTTATAAAAATATATATTTTATTTTACACACATGCATATATTCGTACGCAATTGAATTTTAACGAAAAATTCAACCTTTACGAGACTTGGAAAATTGTCAAGATTCTACAAAAACAGGCTCTAATTTTTGAGCGGGAAATTTGTTACTCCAAATCGGTAGAGAAATTCGCGAGGTCCATATATCGACTTGCGTATATCTCGTCGAAATTCGGAAGACGCGTCAAGGACGGCCAAAGGTGCCTATCAATAAAGTCGGCCGTACGAAATGGAACGTATTGCCGCGAAATTACTTGTTAAAGCCGATCAAAATGCAACGAACCTGTGCATTATGTTGTTGATACAACACTGCGGGCGAAATTCGCTTCTAACGGGGGCCCCTCTTTCGGCGATCGTGGAGATCGACCAATTTTTACCCCCGACGCGCAACTCGGGTACAAATCACGCCTCTCAGTGACGTATCGCCGCGCGAAAGCGGCCATTTTGCTCTCATATTTTTTATTTAATAGCCACCAGGGCTATCGTGTATCGCATTAATACGCGGCAGCGGTAGCGCCGGTAAAAGGGGGTCGTGGTCGGAGCGACCCCCGTCACCCGGTAACCCGTAATCATAACCGAGCTATTTTTCTCCCTTCTTTTCTGCTGCCCCCCCGTTTCTCCCTTCCGGTGCCTGCTACTACGTCTACGCTTCTAATTTAATAGCTACATCTCTCAAAGACACTAATAATGCTCCACGATATACTTAATGAGGTATGTTTTTCATGCAATTAGAACGATAGAGAATCTGGAACACTTTTAAACGTTGCTTGGAAATGACATTTCGTTTGAATTTTATACAAAATTATTTTATTTTTCATATTACTTATACATTAACATATATTACATTATTACATATTTTATATGTATATATATATATATATGTATATATCTTTATTTAAGATCTATCAATGCTTAGCTATGCAGGCACGATTAGCTCCCGTGACTTTGATTACTTTCGAGTCACGAACAGCAACCGTTCTGAAACGGATTTTCATGTTGTTCGATGCTTTGAACACAAAATGCTACTTGAGCGTCATAAATCCGAAATGACATACTTTTCAGTTGAATGAATTAACACAAACGGTATTTTTCACGTATATAGTTTGCGCGCTCGCGAATATCAGTAGTATATACGTTAATAAAGCTGACGTAATTTATTCCGCGATTCTCAGCATTACGATTTTTTTCTCGATTCTTTTTAAGGTCGCGCAACACGATGAGATTGTACTTATTATATTAGCATTTATTTTTATTTTATATTATGATTTATAATTTATATCTTATATTATCATTACACAGAGAATTTTTTCTTAGAATTTATCTTGAAGAATCTTATAAGAACCCTTATATTCTTTTACAAAATATTTAAACAATTTTTTAAGTATAACACTTATTATATTTATAAAACATGTATCGTACATAACATAGTAATATATGTTAACAGGCTTATCATAATAAGTATAATATATTTTAATGTTACTTTTATTTACTTAAGGGAAAACTCAAGTAAATTGTTGAAAATAAAGTAATTTTCAGGAATATTTTTAGAAAGAAAAGAATTGATTAAATAATAAGCAAGATTGATTTTTATAACTAATAATGTTAGATTATATATAATTTGTAAATATATTATTTGTCAAATATGTAAATAGACAAAATACGTTAATTTGTAAACAATCAGAAACTTTAATCAAACAATTTTTTATATTTAAAAACGTGCACCAACATTTTTCAAATTTTAAAAAACTTAATCTTTTTCTTTCTAAAAAAAAATTACGAAAATTACTTTCTTAATTACTTATAAGTCGACTTAAGTAAATTCCGTGTATACGTGGCAAATTGGTAAAGTAACGAAGAGTCGGTCGGTCTGGATAGAACGAGAAGGCACAGCGTATAAGCCCGCGAGCCTGATCATCGTGTTATAAAGGTCTTACTTGTTGCTGATGGTTGCATGTCTGCCACCGAGGTTTCTGCGCGAGTGTTCGTTCTCCGCTTTTCCCGGCTGATTGCTCCGTATGCGAGAAGCGATAGGGGAACTTCGTCCCGGATGGACGGCCGGCGGTTTCCGGTTTAGTCGTTGAACCGGCCGAAAGTTCCGCGATTTCTGCACAAGTCTCGGATCCTTAACGGCGAACCACTCGAGCTTATACCGAGGGAGAAACGACGTAGCTCCGTAATCTTTGTGTCTAGATTGCATCGTAAAATGTTTTTCAGAATCTTCCTATGCTTCATTCGTCGAAATGGAAATGCGAGTTCTTCTACTTTGCTGGAAATTACAAAAATTTTATCAAAATTAATCTATCTCGATTCCACATCATGATTGATACGATGTCAAAATTATTGTCAACAGAATAATGGAAAAATTTTATTTTTTTATATTTACTCGAGATTTATTAATTATTTGAGCCTGTTAGTTGTGAAATTAGTCATAAAAAATTGTTTCCACGAGTGAGTTTTAATGATGGAGAAATAAAGCCATCATTTAATCTCGACACTTCAAAATTAACAATTCAACGATTTTATTCGAAGGAACTTTTTTATTTGTAAACGCGATTTTTTAAATGATAAATGTAAAGGGAACACGCGAAGATAATCAAACATAATTATTAGATGGCCTTTGTATTTTCTTCCTCGGATAACTTTACTCCGGCACATCTACAAATACTGGAAAGAATTTGCTTCTCGCACTTGAAATATCTGCGAAGCAGCACAGCTGATTTGTTAAGGTAACCGTACACTCGAACTTTTACGGATATGTGTTGCACACGATATATATCCGCAGCCATTCAACTTTTTAACTTTCTTAACCGTGACTCTGTCTCTCCTTTTGGTAAATTGACTTCGAACTTTATATCGAAGAAGAGGTGGGAGCTGACGAATTCGTTTGGCAAACGCCCAATATTGAATTGAAGAAAGAATCGCCAACAGATAATTCTTGTACGCATTAAACTGCATAAAATTTCTTTTATCTTTCTAAAATTATTATAATATAGAAAAACAAGCTATAGCGAACAGTAAATAATAGTTTATATATTTTTTAAATCAATCATTTACTTGTAAGAAAAATATAATATATATATATATATATAAAATTTTTATATCAAAATTAATTCTAAAATTTTTAGATTATGCTTATAAATACCATATAAATATCAAATAATATATTTAAAGATTGACGCGCAAATTGTTGTATTTATTTTTTTGTTCTGTCGTTTAATTCAGTTAATTGCATGAAATCTCTTTATGTTCTTGCGCTTTGTAATCTCTTTAAAAGTTTCTCTTTTCACTAAATGTGAAAATGGATAATAATTATTAGAAAGTAAGAATAGTGATATTTTTGTTATTAACGTAACAAGAAACAATAATCCATTGATTGAATGATTGTAATAATTGCGATTACTGACTGCTGTCAAATGTGAAAAGTCAGGAGAAAAGGAAATTTCACATGCGCTATTAATTAAGGCTTCCGGCGTGTTAAACTAGGTGAAAGGATTAAAAAGGAGATTATAAAGTAATTTAAGTCGCGACTAGCATTTAAAAAAAGCCATCGCATAAAAGAGGACAATATCTGTCGGGATAAAGAGGTCGTCCTTAAATCGATTGAATTCGTCATGAAAGTCGAATCACATTGAAACATTTTGTGGAAGTTAATTTAGGAACTTTAATTCTTCTTTAATAATTTTTCTGTTGTTTTCATCAAGAAAAACTTAACGCATTACCAGGAAAATTGGCAAAAAATATAATATAACAAATCCGTCCACAGTTATAATTTAAACTTAATTTTAACAAAGAATTATAAATTAATTTTTTTCAGAAATTCTAATTATAATGCTTTGCAAAAATCAAGTTTAAATTATGATTAATTTCTTTTAGAATTATGATAATTTTTTCATAACTTTTACTTTTTATTACCAATTATTATACATATTTGGATTTTTTTACATTTGATGCTTTTATCCGATTAAAGAAGCATTAATAGAAAAAAAGGACGCAATCATACACGTCTGGAATGTGCATCCAGATATGACAATAAATTGTAAGGAACATTAAACTGCAATGCGGGTTAGTAGAGAACCAAGGATCCACTCCTATCGCGGTTTACGAAACGGCGGATATCCAAGTTCGATATATAATTGCGACGTAATAATTAATGCAATGCTCGGCTAATCCTGAAATTAGTAGAGACCAGATGGCGGCAGCTGGCAATTTACACAGCACCAGGTCAATGATATCACAAATGTATCTATTTCCCCCGTGTATATCTGTCGTGTAAAATAATTTTCAATTTTTTTTTTTTTCAGTTTACGAAATCATCTAATAATTTTAAATAATAAATAATACAAAACAATAATAATATAAAATATATATATAAATGATATGAAAAACTATCGCTATTTCTTTGGATTATTCCGCTAAAGTATTCGATCTTCGGCGCATTATATTTTGTTCTCGAGAAACGAACCGCCACGGTTTTGACCATATATTTCTTGGCATCGAATAATGTATTTGCATCGGGAATCAAGGACTTCGCTAGCAACGCGAGCGGAAATCGAGCAGAGAGGGCGAACGCGATTCTCGTAGACATAGCGAGTCCGTAGTGAGTCAGAGAGAGAAAGACCCGGACTGAGTCAAAGGTAACTGTAGGTTGGGTGGGTGCATGGGATAGGATGATATGAGGTTAGGTTGGTGGTCGACGGGGCTCGCCTTGGTCTGGCACCGCTAGTCCTTTCCGTATTGATCGCGTGCTCCTTTCCTCCCTTAGATACCGCGTCGACCCTCTCTTAAGCCTTACGTATGGCCCGGGTTCGCTTCTACCTTAGGCTCGACCTTAAGCCGAGTCCGGATCCTCCGGTCGGGGCTGAAATCAAGGGTTGAAATTTATAGAAATACGAGCGAGAGCTTATCTCTCGATCTTATGTCTCTCGTACATATATATATATATATACAGGGTGTCCGGTAACTAACGGACCAACGATTACAAGTGGATTCTTTGGTCAATTTGGGAACGATTTTTCCTCAGCAAAAATGTCGAAAGGAAAATATTTGTCATTATGTATCTTTATAACTAAGCCTCAAATTAAAATTTTATTATAGTAAACTCTACCTGAAATTAACTGAAGAATGTAATTATTTTAGACTTTTAACTCCAAAACGTTTAGTTTTCAAAAAACTCATTTTTTTCAATCGCTTATAACTCGAAAATTATTGACTCCTCAACATTTTTGCTAAGGAAAAATCGTCTCCAAATTGGTCAGAGAATCCGCTCTTAATTATTGGTCCGTTAGTTACCGGACACCCTGTATATATATACGAATAATTGATCGTGATAATTAAAACGTGTGATTGATGTAAGAGGCGCATTTTATTTTATACGAAAATTTAAATTTGATGGAATTTTGTCAGGAATACTTTTCACAGTTAGCAAAAGTAGATTTTCTTTATTTTCTTTGTTTATAGCAATTTTTTTGAATATACAATTTTAAATATATTTTTCTTGAGTTTTCCTTATTGATTATGATTTTGTCAATCTTAAATTTAAATCTTTTACATATCAATAAAGTAATATCTATTATCATTATTATTTATAAGAGATACAAATAGATAACGATAATCCAAGCACAGATAGCAAAGTGGCGATTCAATTTACATAGATAATTCAGCAATATTATACAACGCCGATCGTCATTGTTTTTAAATCTATCGCGATATACAATCACTCTTCGCATACATGTATATTTCGCGGAAGAAGTGTAATATTTACTTGCGAAGCAACACGGGCGCACTCGCCATCTGATAACGTGTTTTTTTTTTTTTTTTTTTCACGACAAGGTTGCAAGATGGTTGCCGGTGCGCTATATATGCATATGTGCATTTTGAGGAAAGGGGGAGATATATTTACCGCGTCGTTTAACGATCTTAACGAGATACGTTGCCGAAGAGCTTAATTAACGAAGGGTCTGGTAAGAAGGCGTCCGTCACGCGCGCTCGATATGCCAGAGCGACCAATGAATTACCGGGCGAATCTTAAAGGTATTTCTTCCCCCTAGCTCTCAGAGTGCATGCCATGACGTGTACGAAGCTGCAGCAGGTGAATCTGCCGGCGGCCATAATTTTCTCAAAACAAACAGGGTGTCTTATGCTGAAAATTTGTGTTGATATACTGCGACAAATTTTTATAAATCTTGAAATTTCGAGTTCAATCCGGTGCTAGGAGCGTCAATTTTATTAATCGCTACAGTTCCTCAAAATTTATATTTAATACGTTTTTTTTTTTTTTTTTACTAACACGATTTATATTTTACGTCGGAATTATTTTATAAGCGCGACAGCGACGTAAAATAAAATTCCGCTGAAAGACAGATAGTTGATCCAGTTTCGTCGTCGCGTGTTTTGTTCGCGACGCAATTAGTCGTCCAATAAACCAGAGTAAGGCGGCCGAAACTGGAGATAAATTGTCGCGAGGGGGTTTGGGGAGGCAGGAAAAATCGGGTAGAAAATTAGGCTAATTTGGTTGCTTTTAATCGGCTGTACAAAGATCGTTAATGATAATGACGCATGCAACGCGAATAAATGCGTATGGAAATGAAAATGTACCATGAAAATCTAGGACAGGAACGCGTTAATACCTCGACTTAATTTTCTTCGACACCTTTATCGATCTCTAAATGCGAACGATTTCTCTCTTTCTTTCTTCTATGTCGAAGTTTGGCGTTGATATAACAAATAAAGAGCACTCATAACTTTTATTCCACTTTGAAATTGTGTATCGATGACTGATTAGAAACACGCATTCGATTGCATCGCGGTATTAAATTAAAATGTTAAATTAAATGTATAATCCTGAACATTTTGTACTTTTGCGATGTGTTTTTATTTTATTACGGGCATTTTGTGATATTTTTCCTGTTTACTAGGAAAGATTAATATGATGCGTATAACAAATCAAGTAAATTGGAATTTTATAAATCTGGAATTGTCAGGGAAAAGTCAGGAAATTTTACTATTTATCAGGATTTTTTCACATTATTCTGAATAATTGACATTTTTTATTAAATAAATATAAATTTTTTCTTGACTGTCAGCACGCTAATTTTCTGTGTTGTTAAAAACCTTATCTACAGCATGTTCGTTAATTTATATTATCGTCGTGAATTCGATTCTATAATTGATAAACATTTTTGTTTTAACTTCCGAACCTTTTCATTGAAATATCTCAAGGATTTCATGTTTTAACATTTAATTGATTGATTATATAGATATATGCAAATGATATATTTGGAAAAAATAAAAAGTCGGGGAAAAAAATAAATTTCTAGTTTTGGAAAATCTGAAAAAGTCAGGGAATTTTTTTCATTGAATCTGCTGGACACCCTGCCTCTCTTCGATATATTTAAATCCGCTATTAAAAATCGGCCACGCACCGGGGGTTACGCATCGCGGAAACGCGGGTGTTTCTCTTCCGCGAAGAAATAAGAAGGAGGAAGAGGAGGCGCGGAAAGAGATGCACCGCGTAATTTTTTTTCTTTCTCTCTTTTTTTTTTTTACTTCTCGCGTGAGTCGCTCGGCGAATTCAGTCGCGTGCCACTCGCGGGCGCGCACTCGCGTGTTCCGTCCAAGCGTGAACTTCTAATACCCCTTCATCCTCACCTTGACTCTCTCGCATTAGCGGGGTCGCCAATAATACTTCACGCACGAAATCTTTCCATTTTCTTCGCTCACATGCGAGTCACGGGCACGGACGACGGCGATGCCTGGCACGAATCGGCATGCAGATTTTCGAGTTCAAGAAACCAACACACAGTGTGTTCATTACGAGCGTATGCAAAATTCTTGGAAAAGTAATACAGGTCGGATTAATTGAATGCCGAACAAAAATTGTGTAGTCTCTCTTCAAGAATATTTCCTCCGTTTACTTTTATTTATTGATATTAATATAATTTTATTAAATTTATATCATTTTTATATTCAGTTTACGAAGTTAAGTTTGATCAAGCAATTTCAAAATTAAATGCAATTTTTGTGAACTATTTTAAAATATGAATATTGTATAAGAAAGCATAGAGAGAGTACATAGATCGAGCATGTGGCACGAGGCCTGGATTCTGAACGATTAAATTAGATTGTGTTACACGTTGTTTATTCGTAAACACTTCTCTTAAATCACTCAGCTTCCTTTTTCGAGTTATTTATTTAACTTTATCTTTTCTTTTAATAAACTAAAAAAACAATTCAGTGACAAACACTGCAAATTGCAATACTATATAATCATTGTATGTTATTGCAACAATACATCGAAACAATCTGTTTAAAAAAAATAAATCGTTTGATATTAACAAAGAATATATTAAAACACTAAATTCATATTGTAAACAATTTTATAAGAATTACATAAAGAATAGATTTTTTAGTTTAAGAGAATGTTCTATGGAAACACTTGAGAATATCTACTAAGAAAAATTGTATAATTATTTTAAGAAGAGAGAGAATTTTTTAAAGGAGAAGATAATGATTAAAACAGTTTGACCGAAAATTTGTACATTATTTGGTTCTATATTAATTTCGAAAATATTTCAAGACAATCTCAAAGATACCTATAACTCGTCCCAATAATCATTCATTTCCGGGGCAGCAGAAAAACTTGCTTTGCAGCGATTCAAATAAAACATCATTGAAAATTGAAGAGCGTATTACTATACAAGTTCTGAAGTAGCGAATCACTTCCGTTTCGCTTTATTGCGACGCGAGATCTCCGACAGAACGACAATAATGATTCGCGAATAAGACTCCGTAAACCGATCGATCGATCGAGAGAGAAAGGGAGAGATAGATAGAGAGAGAAGTCGATTACTTCCCCAAACAATGCAATTATAGTAGTAAGGGCGAACGAGTCTCGCGGGATGTCTATCCGCGGAATGGTCTATGTCGGCCATTTCAAAGGGACGAGAACGAAGAAGGGGAAGCGCGCACAGGGAGAAAATCCTATTATAGCTCCGTATCCTACGCGACGTGGTACATAGCAGCGTGTGGGGTGAAACAAGACGAGGTCGTGGAGAGAGAGAGAGAAAGGAAACTCACCCCTCGCGCGCACATCCGTATTGACGCAACCGCCAGGAGATCCCACCCTGCGGATTAACCAATCAAAACGCAGCATCCGCGCATGCGATCGCACGGAAATGTGCCATTTTGTACACGGTGCTATCACGGGACGTAATCGAGGTTCCTGCCTCCCGAAGCGAGCGGAAAATGAAACCGAGAGTTTGACACAGTGACATATTTCGTTCATAACGAAAGGGCTGCGAGGGCTCGACTGCGCGAATTGCACGGTCAGATTAATTTTTTTTTTTTTTTTTTTTACATTTAAAGAATATAAATATAAATATTATAATTATAAATGTGTATATATATAATTGTATAAAATAGATAGTTGTGAAATTAATATTGTAGTTAATAAATATTAAATGTCTATGCGAATTTGTGACAAATCACACAGGGGTGCAATCGCTATAATAATTATTAGACGCGCCTTTCCTAAGAAATACGGCTCTAATTTTACCTCGGTTTTAATGGGATGGTATACCAAGTCCATGATCGTTTAGCTTGCGAGGGTGTCGGAAGCCAGGATTAGGAAGCCGCGAGATATCCGCAATTATCGTAACTTTACGAGGGTGCATCGCGATGGGGAGTAGAAGAATCCGGAGATATCACAGAGAAGTCTTAACTCTTTATAGGAAGTAAGTGAAGGAAGAAAGTAAAGATAAGAAAATTACAAGAAAATAAATATTTGATGGTTCATAGGATATTTTGAGATAACTTTTTAGATGGGGATAGAGAAGGATTTATTAAAAATAAAATCTCGAATTGAAATTTTTATTAAGGAAATTTCTTTAAAAAATTTATTTTGCACGTCTCTTTCTAGCCCGTTATAAAAAAATATGCATTTTATATTGAGAGTTTTATTAAGGTCTTAATTAGTAATGTTTTAAATCGCAGTTTCTTTAAACAAATTTTTGAAATCCACTAGTTCCTTAGTGAAAAACTCATTAATATTTATATTATCATATTAATACTCTTGTCAATTTTTAATTTCATACAAGAGTCTTCGCGATTCTCCGAAGTAAGATTCTGTTTGAAAAAAAATTCATCGGCGAGAAGAAATAAACCTAAAAATTCGCTTACTCTCTCGCATTGATATTTCCTTTTTTTTTTTTTTTTTTTTTTTCGACTTCGGCCGATTTGAGTAATAGTACAAGCGCTCTCGCCATATTTCAAAACAATAAGTTCCCGGGTTTCTAGCGTGCCTGGCACCGCCACTGGCGAAATAAAACAAAACAATACACATTTAGCTCGCAGAGAAAGCGGCGGTTTCCACCCTGTTTCTCCGATATATAGCGCGACGTCAGGGGCTGAAGACTGGGTTAAAACTGGGACGGATATTTTCGGCTCTTCGATGCGCCGCGGCGCATTCGTCTGCTGTGAGAGATAGAGAATTCGTTTGGCATTTGCCGGTATCGGGACCGCCGATAAATGGGAAAACTTTCCTCCCGGGGCGGTTTTCAGAGCGCGTTCTCCCGCCGGAGGAACAACCCTCTTTCCGAAAGGCAACGCACCCTTCCGTTTTCGTGCCGGCGCGCTATTCTCGCGTGGCGGGCTCGAAATTGCCTGTGTATTTCGGAAAGCTTAATCGTGTACGCCACGTCGGATTACGTCCTTGAATTATTCTTATCGGCATACTCGATGTATGTTACCCTTTACTCTCAAGATTCATTTGCTCCGGTGTTCGCTTTTTTTTTTTTTTTTTTTTTTTTTCGCTTAAAATTCCGCCACTACTATAATTATTGGATATCACATGCGCGTATGTGTGATAGAGATTTAAAATTGATTTTTTTGTAATAAAATTTTTGCTACTTGCACATTTTGATTAAAAATTTTGAATGTAAGTAAATTTAGTATCTTTAGTATCGTTAATATATTATCGCCTCTATTTTTTCGTATTTGTAAATTCCATGTATTTCTTTACTTAACAGTTAATATCTAGAATTACTCGACAAAAGGCATAAAGATAATATAAAACCCTCTTTTTAATATAAATATTTTTAAAATTGAAAAAGATTATTTTATTTTAAAGGTCTTTAATATTTTTCAATAAAACTATTTTAATATAAAATATTTTAAATGCCCGTGTGTTATTATCTCGATAATATTTATCGATTGGAAACGTGTGTGTGAGAGCATGTTTCTCTCTTTCGAGGAAGGCCTAGCTCGATGATAATCAGGATAACAGGGCCTATTTTGGGCCTCGGGGAAGTAAACATTCGAGTTGCAAGCTCGTTTGGTATTTACCGGTATCGAGTCCGCAGACAAATGAGAAAACTTTGCCGTTTTCGAACGATGCCGCCGCAAAACGCTAGCAGGCCTTCGCTTTCGAAAAGGCAATGTACCCTTTCGTTTTCGTGCCGCCGCTCTATTCTCGCAGGGCATATACTCACGTGTTGTACGTCTAACTACGTGCACGTCTAAACCTATATTTTGCGGTGCTCTTAACTTATCCACGCCACGAATTAGCCCCTTGAACTTTGCCCCGGTGCAAAAACGGAGCAGTCTTTCGGTTTTCGATTATGATCAATTCCGTTTATAGTTTTACGGACATGTTTTGTTTCACTGGCGATTATTGAATTTATCGATTAATTTTTTTTTTTTTTTGTTATTAATATGAATCTGTTTTCTGTTTCAGGCACTGAATGGGTTCCTGCTAATATTGACTTGCGACGGGGAAGTATTTTTCGCTACCCACAGCATAGAGAGTTACCTAGGCTTCCATCAGGTAAGTTTAAATTCATAATTCAACCAATTTTAAACTGTTACCATTATATGGCAGAAAGAAATATGTTTCTCATACATATGTATAAAATATAAAATGTTTAGATTTTTATATTTAAAATGTAATTGGAGTATATTATATGTATTGCTGTAGCAGATACATGTCTTAAATTTATATCTAGTATATTTTCGCAAACTATATAATATTTTTAGCAAAATAGTTGTGAAATAATAATGAAAATATTCTAAAAGAATCTAAATATCTCGAGATAAATCTCGCTGTCAGAAAATTCTGTGCAAGAAATCTTGAACGATAAATCTGACGATGTGTTTTAAAGAATCACTTGTGTCTCTTTGAAAGCGTAGGAGTCGGCGACGTATATTTTATAGATCCATAATACTTATAGATGCAGCCCGCTCGGTTCTGCCTTTTATTACGAGGTAATTCTAGACGTAATTCACCCTTGTTGTTAGTTTATCTTCAGTCAACGTGTGTCCACACCCGACAGTCACGCCAAGCGCCTGTCAGGTTGACCGTACATACACACGTGTGTCACGTTTGTCCGAGCGTCATCCCTTTTCACGAGACAATGTACCCTTTCGCTAGGACTGACGGCCGGCATAAATTTTTCAGTAGCAGCAGTAGGTCATCGACGCAATCGCGCAACATGCTTCGTCCTTACTTGGCACGGCTTGAACAAATCTGTCTCCGAAGTGAGACAGAAAACGTTCCGTAGTTTTCTGATAAATGCATTTTTTTCACATTTTTTACTCTTAAAAAATAATTTTAATTCCTAATGTCACATATAAACGCGATGAATTTGGGTCAGATCTTAATTCGCGATTTCTCTACTACACACGAGCATTTAAAATATTTTATATTAAAATAGTTTTATTGAAAAATATTAAAGACCTTTAAAATAAAATAATCTTTTCCAGTTTTAAAAATCTTTTTATTAAAAAGAGGGTTTTATATTATCTTTAGGCCTTTTGTCGAGTAATGAAATTAGTTCTAAAATGTGACTCGGATTTCGAGAGCGAGATACGAATTTCGCTCCGACTCTTAATTAATTATGACACCGGGAAATCGTGCAGGGGCATCATTAAGGACGATGTAACTTGGATTTTATTCGCGCGCGCGCGACGATCGTAGGCAAAGATCCTTTTCTTCGTGTGGAAGAACCTAACTAAGGGAATACCGATCTCGATTCGCAGACCGAATCTAATTGCGATCCACACTGTTGCACATTCGATTGCTACCGACGGTGTTCACCGCGCACGATCATTTGGATACTTCGACGATAGAATCCTCCTCCCGGCCTCTCTCGGAAGGTTTTTCCCTCTTAATGATAAGGCGGCCGTGGATAACCACAGTGCTCCGACTCGGGCTATTGGTTCCACGCGAGAGCATTGTGTAAACACAATGTGGAAACCGATTTCGCGCTATATTTCCGATACATATCGGCGAATCGTCCGTCGCGTTCGATCGACCCATCTCGATTTGATGACGCATCGAGAGAAAGAGGTGTCGACGGATTCCCCAAATTTCTCAAGCTCACGGAATCCTGGAATCTTGGTCACGAAAGTTGCCGTGTTTTCGCTCCAAAATGTAATAAATTATTAATAGTAATTCATGGGTAAATGTGTTCAAACTTGAGAGAATTATCGGCATCAATTTATTGGTGCTAATTATTATACGACAAGATGTGAAAAGTAATTTAGGAACTATTCCTTCTATAAACGTTTTTTAATAAAACTTTTTATTTTTTTATATATATTTTTTAGTAACTTTTCAATATAAAATTATAAAAAAAAACAAACTCTTTTTAAGTTTTCTAAAAATATTTTTGAAGTTAAAATAAATGTATATTAAAAAGCTGATTTTATTTTAAAATATTTCAGTGCAAAAGCTATTTTCGAATTTTAATTCTGACATAGAAAGATATATACGTACACGATTTATGATTGTCTACATTTCGGAAAAACTCTGGCAATAATCCCTGATCTCATTATAAAATTTAAAAAATTTTTAAACAAACTTTTTAAGTTTCCTAAAAATATTTTTGAAATTAAAACAAATGTATATTGAAAAGGTGATTTTATTTCAAAATATTTCAGTGCACAAGCTATTTTCTAATTTTAATTCTGACATCGAAAGATATATCTACATATATACACGGTTTATATAGATCGTCTGCGTTTCGGAAAAACTCTGGCAATAATCCCTGATCGCGTTTATATCGCTGGTCGTTCACGCGAGAGCGCATTAAAGAATCATCCATCTATCTATACGAGGGATAGGTGCTCGACTACCCGGCATAATACCGTCACTCGAGCCCCCTCGAGTATTAGGTAGGCAGATAGGTATACACTCCGGGCACGCACGCGAGCGCAATGTGCATACATTGTAAAAAATGACGGATGATGATTTCCCGAGCCGATGACTCTCTATACGGGGCGCACGCGAACGCGTCGGGTATGAATTGCAGAAAATAGCGGACGATGATTTTCTGACTCGATGACCGCATATCCGAGACGACAACAAAAAAAAGGAACGAAGAAAAGTGGTTTGTTATATGCGAGCGTTCTAGATTTCCTCCTAAATATCCCCTCGCGCATGTATACATATGCATTCGAAATCACCGACGGAAATCATCCGCCCCGGTTTCGCTGAATGACGGAAGTCGAATCGACTTCTTGCAGAGGATCGCGGGAATGTGATTGTGGGAAAAAAATATGCAACGCGTGTTATTTATCGTCATTTTTCCTGTGTAAATCGAAGATCCGGTGAATTTTGTATTTTTTATATATTAATATTTATACCAAAATTTAATTCTATTCGTACAAATTTATGTTTTTTAGTTTGCACTTATTGCCATTATTTTATATATCGGATTATCGATATTTTTTATATTCAATTTCTATAATATAATAATAGAATTGGTGATGTTTAAACGAAGACCCATTAAACAAAAATATAAGCTTATCGATTTTATCTTTATATTAATTTATATATAATGCTTTATATATATATATATATATATATATATATATATATATATATATTAATTTTCTTATTTGCATAATCTTCATCCTGAAATCATATCGATGAAAACTCGCTTAATATTTAAAACCAACGCTGTACTTTAACTTGGAAAAAAAAGAAAAAGAGAGAAACGTTGCATGATAAGACACATTTATCTTTCTGCTTTCACAGAATGACATTGGTTGTTCAAGTCCCGTGATATTGATTTATTCACGCGCATTCGTGTGTTTTACTGCGTTTCTTACTTTGCGACGCAGATTTTCCAGATAACATCTCACGATAGTATCTCACCAATGTTCCTTGCGCGTAAACGGACCTTATGGTAGTACGTGTTATAAATTGTATTGAAAGACCCTTGATTCGTATTCTTTAACAAGCTCGAATTATTACGCCAACTTCGTGCAAGTATCCATTGAGACGTAACAATGCACGCAACAATACCGTATATGTTGTGTATATATATATATATATATGTATTGAGAAAAAGAGGGACGATGACTTCGCACGAGCTGCATTCAAGATGGATAGATGTTTCGTTAACAAATTTTTTTTCATCGCCTTTCTTTTTTTTTCATTTGAATTATGATTTCAAGGATTTTACATGTCAAATTATTTTATTCTTGTAAAATTATTATATTTATGGACAGATCTCGTCTGTCATTTTTTGAAAAGGATTGCCTAGAATGACGAAAAATGACACTAAATTTAAAAAAAAAATCAAAATTTCTTCATGATTAATAATGCTTATTCTTTCTCTCTTTTTCGCATATTTATTATTAATTATTCCTAAAATAATATCTTTCAAATATGTAATATATTAGACTTAATAATTATCGTTACAGCTTTCGATAATGTTTGTTAAGTTCGATGAATATTTTCTCATTATTTCGCGATCTTCAGAATGCATCCCGTTACGAAAATCATTTATTTGCATCCGTAATGAAAATAATCCACCTCGGACTTCGTGCTTAGGTGCTCGAGATGTTAGGAACGCGAGCAGATGCACGCGAACTTAAGAGCGCATTCATCAGATGCGTTGTAAGGAGGCACTTTACAGGGTAAAACGTTAGAAAAAAACATCCCCTCGAACGTGACATGATCATCTTTGCGTAATAATCTAACGGGGAAATTTATTGATTTATTCATTCAATTCTCAAATATTACATCTTTTTTTTTATACGTACATCGTACATCGAAGTATAAATGAAATTTACTAACGCAAAAATCTTCTCATATTATTCACAATAAGAGCAGATTTTTATTAAAAATCATATTATAAAATAAAAATAAATTTTTTTTATTGAACTGTGAATTAGTCTCAAATTTTGGGATGCAAAAAGAAATAGCAAATTTTACATGCAAAGTTTATATTATAAATTAATTTTTTAAATTATATAATGAATTAAATTATTAATTTATTTAATTTCATTTATATCCGTATTAGATGTTGCATGCAAATTTGAATTCAATTACGCCTTATAAGATATATTTTACAATTGCTCAAGGTGGGATGAAATTAGAGTCACGACGCGTATATTACAAAATAATATTTAACAAGAAGGAATAATTTGCGCAACGTTTACAGTTCTTAATCAGTTCACATTTCTACTCGTTGATAATTAAAATGCAAATTCAGGTATTAATTTTACAATGAAATTTGAAGCACACATCTGCGTCTGGCTTCTCACACATGATTTGTATTGAAATGTCAGAGTCACTTAAATATTTCATTCTCCCTTTTTGGCTCTTGCCGAGTCTGCGCACTCGTCGTCCACCCGCGACCTCTCGGCGAGGAAAAAAAAAACTCCGGTCGCGAACCTCGTCCGCTCAACCGTGACGCACGCGACGTAAGCGTAGCGGCGGACGATGATTTCGCATGATGACTCGATGACCGCATCCGAGTCGACGTAATCGCGACGGGACGAAGCGCGATTACACGGCCCCGTAAACTCGCGTTCGCGAAAACCCGGTGTTCGTTCCCTCCAAGAATCCACCCCGAGAGGGAAAAAGCTCGTAATGACAGCGAGTCGACCCACAATGTGGTAATTCTTGCGCCGACTCGTTTAATTCCATATCTCACGCGAGAAATATAAAAAAGCTCGCACACAGAGACGGACGGAAACTGGTCCGCGTTATAGAAAGGCGAAGGAAGCACCGAGGCGCGGTTTCGCGATTGTCGGCAAGCGGTTTAATTGGACTGATAAAGTCGATTCGATGCTCAACGAGCCTTTGTAGCCCCACGTGTGACTCCTCGTTCCCGGATAAAAGTAATAACTTAACTGAAAGGTCATAGGGTGCTTATCGCCTCGCGAGAGAGAGGGAGAAAAAAGATGGAGGGAAAAAGCGGACCTTGAGGTGAGGCTCCCTTCTCGAAGGGGTAAACCCTTGATGTTATTCATATTTACTTAGAGATCTCGATTCCTTGTATTTCTTTGCACGATACAGGCTCGATGAATAATGTGACTCGAGATAGCTTTTTATGAAATTTATTAAGATGTATAATGCTGTAGTTATCTACCTTTCTCTTTCTTAACTCCAAAAGGATATCATTTCTTTTTTTATTCTCCTGAGAAATAATTACCACGGTAAATTCAATATTATAAGATGCACGTCAATTATATCTGGTGCAAAGTGCAGTTTGGCGCGTGGGGGATTAATCTCGCCGAGATGACAGGCTTAATTGCAGCGCATCATAAGGATATTAAATATAAATAATAATGATAGTGATAAAGCAATAACGGATTACTCTGTCCATGCCCGACAGCGAAATATATGTATAATTTGCATAAGCAGAATCATCGTGTGCTTAAAGAGGTGAAATCCATCAGGGAGTCTAATGCTATCTGTTAAAAGCGCGGTAAAGATGCAATTTAAAGGGATATAATAATTGTACTCCGAATGCCACTGAATGTTCGTCATGATTTTGTTATACATATATATTTGTCGTACGCTTTTCGAAAAAAAATATTTTTTTTTTCTTAATGCACCTTTTTTTCTCTCTTAAAAGGAAACCACGCAACCTTGAAAGTTCTGATTTTTACGAAACTACACAGGGGATAGATAAATGAATTGAGTGAAATCTTTCTTAAAAATCTGAGGAGAAAATAATTTTTTCAAATTTTTATTAATATGTTTCAGTAGAGATATTTTTACCAAGAAATTTTGGTATGAAACATTTTTTGACATTTCGAATATTTTTGAGATATATCGTATAAAGAGCAAAAAGTCGCATATATGAGGGATAGTTTTATTTCTTAGAATTGTTTTTAAGGAGAAACTAAAAATTTATGAATTCATTTATTTATTCCTTTTTACATGTGCATAAAATTTCATAAAAATCGGAACTCTCGATGTTTCCTTGTTATCATCGGAAAACGACAGTGAATTATATCTCGCTATTACCTCGTTTACGTATCTGTAACGACGATCGCGTATTAATTGTCGTTAGACGCGTGAAATGTCCGCGTGATTTAGGACCCGAATGGAGTTAAAACGAGCACGACACGTGTCACGCTAATGATGAATTATTTCGCTTGGTGTCCGGATTACACGCGAGACAAAAGGCACACACGCATAATCGCGATTGATTAAGTAATAATTAAGATATTGTTACGAATAAATTAAAGCAAGCAATAGCTTTATTAGATCAGCTATTAAATTCAATATTTCATACATATAATCTCCAGTTTATTACACTAGACATTCTTTTATCAATAATGTACTTTGGAAGAGTGATTAATAATTGTTTGATTATTAAAAATAGTATTAATTAGATTTCTCATAATATGTGAATAAATTTTAAAATAAGAAGGCAATCATATAGATTTTTTAGAATATAATGAAAAGCAAGCAATAGCTTTATTAGATCAACTCTTAAATTCAATATTTCATACATATAATCTCCAGTTTATTACACTAGACATTCTTTTATCAATAATGTACTTTGGAAGAGTGATTAATATAATTGTTTGATTATTAAAAATAGTATTAATTAGATTTCTCATAATATGTGAATAAATTTTAAAATAAGAAGGCAATCATATAGATTTTTTAGAATATAATGAAAAGCAAGCAATAGCTTTATTAGATCAGCTCTTAAATTCAATATTTCATACATATAATCTCCAGTTTATTACACTAGACATTCTTTTATCAATAATGTACTTTGGAAGAGTGATTAATAATTGTTTAATTATTAAAAATAGTATTAATTAGATTTCTCATGTAATAATATGTGAATAAATTTTAAAATAAGAAGGCGATTGTATAGATTTTTTTAGAATATAATGAAAATATAAGAAATGTTAAACTATATAAAAAGTTCAAGAGGATTACAATATAAATCATTAAAATGTATAAATATATATTAATATTAAAATTATAAATCTAGTAAATAAATGAAATCTTGAAGAATACAAATGGTATAAATCGCGGGTTCGCGCCCGCGTAAGAATGGCCGTATAATTAAATAAGGGATGTATATACACGGGGGAAATCGTGCGTCCGCAAATTCTCGTTAGCGTTTGAGGTATTAAAAGATCGCGACTTACGTGACTCCGAAAGGGAGCGCATGCTCGTACTTTTGCGCGCATAATCTCTCGGCGGATCAGAGGCGAGACGCTTCCGTGATGATATGAGGATGAAGGAGACGGTAGAAAGGCAACGAGGGCCGACAAAAAATTGCACACGGGTATATATACCGTCGACGGCAATATGTTACCCTCTGTCGTGTGACGCGCGTGTTCCGCAGAGGCACAGTCGAACAGTCATTTTCTCGTAAATCTCGCCTGCGTCCGCGGACACGAATAAATCTTGTCGTCATTTACATTATCGTGCGTAATATTTTGGCGCGTTACCGGAGAATGTAATAAAGCTGCCGCGCGTCAAACCGACGTCACGGGTAAGCAAATTACGATCGATCATATATGTATATATGAAGCTCCTTAAGAAGAAAAAAGATATAATTACCGCAAGGACGATGAATAACATGAATAATTGATCGGTGTCAATTTCGACACGCAAAAAAAAAATATTTTAATTTATTAGCATTTTTAATTGGCTTCTTTTCTGACCAATTTATATTTATTACAGAGAGAATCTTCTCTTAGAATTTACCCTGAAAATCAAGAAAAAAATATTTATATCCGTCACAATAAGATATAAAATATATTCGATTAATTTGACTATTGTCCCACGATTACTATTATTTTCAGGGTAAATTCCAAGAGAAATTCTCTCCGTGTTTTTGACTTACGTTGGTGTATCTTATTTATATTTCGATTCATAGTACAAGATTAATATTTTTTTTTAATTGTCTCTCAATTGATTTATTTATTGCGATATTAATTTTCCTTTTCTGTCTCTTCATGCCATCACTATTAACAGATTATCCTCAATAAAAATTAATTCGGAGTATCTATTAGGTATAGATCTCGGTAGAGATTCGACGTCCTTCCTTCGTCGTTTTTCTCGCTCGTCTCCCGTGAGAATCGCGGCCGTACCTGCGATGTCGAAGGGTCAAGAGCCGAGTCGCCCCGTCTTTATCCCGGAATTAATTACCCATTAGCAATTACTCGCGTCCGACGAGCCTCGGAACGAGCGTCTCGGCGCCGCGCCGGGCGCAAGTATATATACGCGAATGATTCACCGAGGGGTTAACGGGGGCCCCAGGGCCCTCTTTTTCCCCTTCCCCGTCTGCCCCCCGTGCTCTCCAACCATTCCGCAAGAATCAATTGAGCGCGTTAGTCTTAAATATATATATATACATAGGGCGCGCGAACCGATCGAGAGAGAGAGCGAGCTGAATTATGTGGCACATTTTGACAATTAATAGTCGCTAATGAAGACACAATCGGGCTGCCCCGGAGCACTCTCGCCTTTCACCCCTTTTCTCGGCTCGTGTGTATACTTCTGTGTATGTGCGCGAGAGGAATAATATAGAGGGATTACAGAGATGAGGCTCCGAGTTGGACCCCAAACCGCTGCATCTTCAACGCCGCAGCTTCATAATTCTCCGGGTGTAATTGAGAGCTCAACTCTTCGAGGCCGCGATATTCCATACCGCGGATCTATAATATACGATATGTGTGTGTCTGTACAGGTGAAAATGAGCTAGTGCCGAGATTCGAATATTCGCGCTCATCTTTTTGCATTTTTGATCGCCGTGACATGTATGTATAAAGATTTTATTCTACACGTTCTTTGTAAATGTTATTCAAACATGAAATGAGAAGTCTGGAAACTTTATTCTATACGCAAAAATTTGTAGGAATAAATAATTTATTTAGCTTCTCTTCATGATACATAAGTCATCTTTGATGTTACTCGTCTCATATATTTTAGAGGATGAGATTTCTATCTTAATTTTAAATTAAGACATTGTCTTTTAATTTTGATGTTGTCAAGATTTGTGAAGGATGTATCAAGATGAGATGTAGATATTACGTCGTAAATTAAAATTTTATTAAGCTCAGAATACGCAAACCATCACGCGTCTATCTCCGTTTCTATATTAATGATAAATTTTGACAATTTTTTACAAAAAAACAATTATTTTATTTGATATTTAATTATAATATAGATCAAATTAAAAAATAATAATTCTGCAACATTTATTTATTAATATAATTTAATATTGAATTAATTATTTAAACGTTAGTAGATTATGACATGTATGTTACATCGAGTCAAAATAGTATCAACTGTGACACATACCGTATATCTAATTATGAATCATTTGCATTTTTCAATAAGCAAAACAATGCGTAAATGCCTATGTATAATTATACACAAATAAAATAATTAAAAAAAACATCGATTTTCATGTGAACGCGAAACGTCGAGATACCGAAGAATGCGATAGGATTATAGTCGCGTTGGAGGAAGAGGAGGAGGAGAGAATTATTAATGCTTGGCTGCGGATTAATTAATATTACCCGGCTGATTTGTTTCAATTTGTAGCGGGTCCTTTGATCGCGCGGACCGAATCGTGTTTCCATCTCTGGAGTCTCCGGGCCCAGTGTGTCCGATCGGATTTATTCGCGCGCGCGACGCCCGGATGTATCACCACCGGGGGTACGGTACCCTTGGTACCTGCCTCTACTGACACTGAAATATCGCGAGAACGAGTCTCAAGTTCGACGAGAGCGAGCCTCCGCTCGTTTATCACGACGCGGACGATCGATAACTCGAAGTCTCCGTGCGACATCGTCTTTCACAAATTCAAAATTGATTTATAAATTTGAGTAAGAGAATTGCGATCGCTTAGAGCTTAATTATATATAATATTCTTCTCGTTTTCTAATACGTATTAAATGTAATTTTTTTTTTTATCTTTTTGTATAATTTATTTTGATATACTCATAGGTCTGTTTGTTTTACCTACCTGACTACACTAGTTCAGAGGTTGCTAGTCTGTGTAACCAAACGAACAGACCTAATATGTACATGTATTGTCTCTTTTATCACATCAATATACATATAATATTAAATATTAATTAATATTAATATATACGCTCCTCAAAATAATTAAGGACTCAAAAAAATTGCAAATAAGCAAATTTTAAATAGCTGTAACTTTGTTTCAAAAAATGGTAATTGAAATTTTAAAAAAGGATTTTAAAGCTTGAAATCTCTACTTTCGAATGCTCACAGCTTTTTTTCATTTCCTTCAATTCTGATAATTTTATATAGAAAAAACGACGAACTTAACAAAATGGAAAATTTTCTTCTCACTTTATAGACGTGTCGCATGCCCAACAAGACTGGAAAATATTTTTGACTTTTCCACGTTATAGTCTGAAGTTTTCCCTGCAAAATCGTTTTTTAAAATTTAAATTTCGATCTTTCTTTATCAAGTTATGGTAAATTAAAGAGAAAATGTCATTTTCACTTAGATTGTTCATAACTCCGTTAAAAATTATCGTACAGCAATTTTAGGAATAGATTCTTAAAGCTGAATCTTTGCTCTATAGTATGATATAGTGGCTGACTTTTTTTTAACTTGTGAACTTTTTAGAAACATGTGAAAATAACGAAGAAATTCGCGAGTTTTCTCCTTTTTGTTCAAACTTTGAAAAAAAGTTACGTAAAGCGACTACACAAATTTTATCGATTGAAATTTTTGTGCCTTCTAGTACCCCAAACTTGGTAAAAAATCACAGATTTGCTGTGATAATTTTTTTATAGCGATTCGTATGTTCAAAGTGATCGATGTGTAATTTTTTTAGTCACTTTACGTAACTTTTTTTCAAAGTTTAAACGAAAAGGAGAAAACTCGCGAATTTCTTCGTTATTTTTACCTATTTGTAAAAAATTCACGAGTTAAAAAAATTTAGTCTCTATATCATACTATAGAACAAAGATTCAGCTTTAAGATTCCATCTTTAAAATTGCTATACGATGATTTTTAACGGAGTTATGAACGATCAAAGTAAAAATGACATTTTCTCTTCAATTTGCGATAACTTGATAAGGAGAGATCAAAATTTAAATTTTAAAAAACGATTTTGCAGGGAAAACTTTTGGCTTTAACGTGAAAATGTAAAAAAATTTGTTCATAACTTCTTGTGCATGCGACCCATCTACAAAGTGACAAGAAAATTTTTCATTTCGTTATGTTCGTCATTTTCTGTATGTAAAAAATATCAGAATTGAAGAAAATGAAAAAAACTTTAATCTTTCGAAAGTGGAGATTTCAAGCTTTAAAACCCTTTTTTAAAATTTAAATTCTCATTTTTTAATACAAAGTTATAACTATTTAAAGTTTGCCTATTTTTCGAATAATTTTTAAAATCCCTTAATTATTTTGAGGAGTGTAAAAATATGTATAATAATTATACGACATTCAATATATAATGATTAATGTATTTATTTTAAAAATGAGAGTCTATATTTTATTGAATGTTTCGGAGGCACGTAAAGCTTTATCGTCTATTACTGTTATTGTACAAATCTCTCCGATTACTACCTAATTATTTCATTTCTAACATTTCCGTGCAATTGCTCAATTATATCAAAGACCGATAGTCAACAGAGTTAATTGCGTTGATCAGGTTTGACACGCGAGTTTCTGAATTCATCTTACTGTTTTTTCGGATTTTATATGTGTATCTTGCATCAGATACATAAGAATACATACATAAAAATATATACATTTCACGCTACATTGCCGGAAACACGCGGTTACAGAAACCTCACGAGAAATCATTAAATAAGACACCTTTCTATCCGGTTGCGTTACTATATGTGGTTTTTTTTACAGTTATACATGTATTATAGAGAGAAAACATCTGCTAATTTTGTCATTACGTCGGAATTTTAGCTCTGAAGCAATTTCAAAAGTAGAGAGAGAAATATATATGTATATTTAATTCCACACTTGTTACACTTGTTTACAGAAATGAACAGCAGCAAAGAAATTTCCGTCGCGAAACATGTAAAAACTGCACATTTACATACTGTTTGTTTGAAAAATGCAAATGATTCATAATTAGAAATACGGTATGTGTCACAGCTGATACCGTTTTTAACCTGATATCACACGTCATGCTCTAACTAACGTTTAAATAACTAATTCAACAGCTCGATAATTAAATTTCACAGAAATAATTTTATTATTTTTTAATTACGTTTTATAATTAGATATCAAATAGCAAAAAATAATTAGTAAAAAACGTCAAAATAGCACTGATGTTTAATAGGACGCCAACGCATAAAAATATATTATTAACTATATGTATATAATTGTACATAAATTATAGTATATATAACTCTATGAATTTAATTTCTTAATGACAAATATATATATATATATATTTGTCATAAAGAAATTAAATTAATAGAGTTCGAGAAAATGAATAAATATATGTATTCCTGATAATTTTTATCTCTTATGAAAATGATTTATACATAATTGTGTGTCTAAAGATCATTGATAGAGTAACACACACAATTAATAATAAGCACGACATTCTTAATCTATATATAATATTCTTCGGAAAAATATGGAAACCTTGAACACGACGTTAAATCGATTGGTACACGTATCTCAAGAGGCTCGTACATCATCTGTCATGTGTTATAGTATCCGATATATGGTCTTACATTTTTGCATTCATATTATGGAATAAAAATTTCCATGTAAATTCCGAAAATTAAAAATCTCGAATCGAGATAAGGGAAAATGTGTGTTAAAATAAATATGTATGAAAAATTAATTATTCATAAATTCTCTCCGCGAGAGAACGCGAGAGCGATAAAATTATTTTACATATATATAGAAAATTTCTAGACAAATTTCTTCGAAAAAAAAAAAGAAAAAATCAGCTCTGCATATAAAGCACTATGCCTCGATTCAAAGTTTCATCGATCCCGCTCGAATAATACGTGTCATCGACGCGACGGTCAAAAATCTCTCACGCGTTCGCGAAATAGGAGCCGACGAAAGGGTTCAAGAAACGAGATGAAAAACGAGAATAATCCGAAAGAGAAAAGAAGAAGAGGGCAAGAAGGAGCGAAAAGGATACATTTCGGGGGGTCTGAGGAACGAGAGGGTGTTTCGAGTAGAAAAAAGAAAATAGAGCGAAGGAAGGCGAGGCCGACGCACATTCTTCGCAGGAATGTAAATCAAGTCTCTCTCTCTCTCTCTTTAGACGAATGGAGGGGGTGAAAGGGGGGGACCAGGCCGCGTCGATGCCGGCGGGGGTGCGCTAGCGTCCACCACTAAATAATTACAAGCTCTTAATTAACGACGAGGGCCGATCGTAAAGCCATCCGTGGCTGCGCGCGAGCGCAAGATTCTTACTCTCTCTTTCTCGGTCCGCAACCTCGCGGATACATGTTTCGAGATTATTTAAACGAGCAATGGTAACAAACGTTATACTGACCGGGCCTTACCGCCCGGTCGGTGACTGGCCTTTCTCGGACCTGATGCGCACGGAAAAAAGGCGGGAAAAAAGAGATAAATACGATAGCCGAGTGTGGAGAGAGATGAACGAGATGGTATCGACCCGGAGAAGCTGTCTCGTGCGCGGATGACATCAAACTGGTACCGATAATTAATTGATTAAAAATGCGAGATGAGTTTGCATAAATGTGCGCGCAGAAAGGTTATTTGTGAACGAGAAAAGTATGATCGGATGCACATTCGATGCGAATTTTTATAGTTGCACAGTTTGCATCCGATGTCGCGCATTTGCATTGAATCGAGTGGATGTTTGTAGAAACAAAAGGGAATTATGTTGAATAAATTATAATTAAAGAATTACGAGCGTATGCAATTAAGAAAAATGCAATCTCTTAAAATTAACTAAAGATTTCAACTTCAAAGTCGAGATCTTAATTAGCGCAATTTTTAACTCTAATTAAATAATAGAATTATATATTAAAATTTATGTATATATGATGTAATAATAGATATTCTGTGTTAATTTTTTTTTTAATTAAACATTGTGTTTGTTGAGTCATTATACATATATTTCGAAATTCTTTTATATCCCGCATAATATCACAAATTCAGAAAAATTTACATAATTTCCAATGTTCGGCTAAATGTAAAATTTTACTTTGAAGATGTCTTTATTATTTCTTTTATTAATGAAAATAGAGATATTATTAAATTATTTAAATCATAAAGAGAAAGATATTTATATTTGTATTTTAATATTTGTGATTCCAAAGAGTTTTATAATTATTTCGCATTATTGAATACAAATCACTGGTAAAAAAAAAAATGTAATGAAAAATTAATGCACATTACATGCACAACTCATTAGCTATATAAGATCAGATTTTAAATATACTTACTCCAAAAAAGCGGTACACTTTAAATTTGGAAAAAAATTACCAAATTTTAAGTGCACTCCTTTTTTAGAGTGAGTGTATTATTATAAATAATTACAATTAAATCCTGAATGAGAGAAACGAGACGGTTCTCTTTTTTTTTTAAGTTCTCGCGAAAGGAAAGTATTAAATTTCCTATAACACGTTATCGAGTATGTTTAATTAAAACGTAAACAATAAGTCTAATCAGTGACGGCGCTACATAATTTATACGCTCGATAGCTACATTTTGCAACTCAGCATGAACCTCGTTATATTGAATTCGCAAGTTGTGTACACACAATTAACTCAAATATAAGATTAGAAGGATATCTGGAATTTGCTAATATCGCGAAATTAATATTTTATATCCGCTCTGCTGAATAATCAATTTTTATTTTATTATATATGCACAACTTGTTTCGCAAATCTGATAAAATAACGAGAGAAAAGGTTATCAGTCAAAACGTATAAAATGCGATATTTGCACAAATTTTTTTTTAATTTTAATAGTACATGGCATTTCGATTTTTATCTGTTGAGCAAACAATTTTTTTATATAGAAAAGAGAGAAAGAAATTTAATATAAATAATACAAAGCATTATATATAAAAGTCATGATAATATCAATTGAAAATCGTCACAATTTATGAACACAAAATACGAATGAATGACCTACATACAAAATGTTAAACGCCATCATTCTTATAAAAGGCACACCGCAGTTATTAATGTACGTATCCTTGATGTCTCGAAGCGGGAACACATTTCGCTGAAAGGAACAGACGAGCAGCAGTTACATTAGCACATGAGAATTACGTTTTATCTTCGCTATAACGCGCCGCGAAACAATAGAGCGAATAGAGCCACCCAACAGAGTAGTTGATCACCTGGTGTGTCGGAGAACAATTTAATATGCGTATCACTGACGCGAGGGACTTTTGTAATTCGTTGAAACGCGTTTCCAAGAAAACCTACAATAATGGCATTAACAGGAGAGAAAGAGAGAGAGAGAGAGATGAGAGATGGGGTGGAATTACATTGATTATTCCTTTGATAGGAATCTCGGGGAGAGAGAGAGAGTTCCTCGAGGTCCCTCATCGGAGACGTTTGACACACACGGTCCGATTATAATTTGCGTAAGAAGCACAAGCACGTGAGCGTGCAATTATGTCCTCGTCAAGTCGCCAGGAGGCAGAAGGCTTCGCTATCGACCGGCGATTAAAATATAATTTGCGATTAGGCCACTTAACGGGAGCGATCGTCCAGATTGGAGGCCTATTATGCGTAGGTACGTGACGACAAACTATTACAGCGTAAGATGTAATTGCGGATCGTTTATAAGTCCCGCGGTGGCGTTAAGAGCAATTTACACTTTGGCTCGCCTCTATCGATCGATCGTTTCAAGAGAATTTCTTTTTCATTATTTCTTTTTAATTATGATTGATGTTTTGTCAATATATTCTAGTTTTTTTAATTCAGTTTTTAATATTTTATGATACTTTTAAATAACGATTATAATAAATTATTAGAAATACGTATATAAAATTTAAAAATAATTATAGTATATAACAAATTTAATGAGCTATACCTATTTTTTTACTCCAATTATTATATATAAATATTTATTTATTCTCGTCCCAATCTCTTTTCTATTGTACGTTTGCGTTAGCAAATGCGTGTATTTAGGGTGGTTCTTTTACTACGCGTTTTAGGGGAGAGACGATGTAAGATCATTAAAGTATCTCTAGAGTGAGACGGTCTGTTAAATCGAAATGTAACAACGCGCAACCGACGAGGCGTGCTGTATAGTTGGGGGTTAAAAATACACCGACTGACCTCGACCACGTTATGCAAAACAACGTATCCTAGAAAACTCCACTATACTCTCCGCTAAATAGCGGATCGGACAGGGTAATAACGGTAATCAATGAACAATAGCTCAATAAAAAAACAACGAATTGGTTATTCATTCCGATTATAATATATAGCGCACGGTAAACATGGAGGGTTTTGTACGATACAATCATAAAGCACGAGATTAGTTCTATTACAGTTCTGTTGCGTGACGAGAATGCGTTGCTATGTATACGTACTCTTTGACGACTTTGAAATAAATTATTTTGTTTTATACCAAAGTTTATACATATGCATATATATTTATTATTAAATATCTTGCTATTTTTTTAATCGAAGCTTTACTGGGCATAATTAAACGAGGAATAGCTATTTACGTTCTTGAAGCTTTATTTGTTTCAATTAATTAATTAATTTTACAGGTATTTCTAATAATTCGAAACTATTCACCGAAAAAATTGTATTCTTAGCGCCAAGAGAATCCTCTTAATTTAAAAAATTTTATCTAAATTTTAGTATATTTTTTTCTGAAAATAAGAATAAATTAAGAATATCATCTCTCTCTTCTCTTAAATTAAGAGGATCCTCTTGGCGCTATTTTTCGGTATTCGGGTCTCTTGAGAAATTAATCTAAAGAATTATGTCTTATACAAGCAACATTTTCTTTTATTTTAATTCCGAAGTGTTTCGCATAATTGTTTTGTATTAAATTATTCTCATTTTGCTTATTTACTGAATTTTATTAGATCCATAATGGTATTCGAAATTTATATAAATTAATTACATATATTCATTTAAAAAATCTCAAAATTAAGATGAAGAAAATAAAAAATGAAAGAGGATGAAAAGAATCCTTTCATTTTTTATTTTCTTCATCTTAATTTTGAGATTTTTTGAATGAATATATGTAATTAATTATATAAATTTCGAATACCATTATGGATCTAATAAAATTCAGTAAATAAGCAAAATGAGAATAATTTAATACAAATTAATTATGCAAAACAATTTAGAATTAAAATAAAAGAAATGATAAAGATGAAAGGATTATAATAACTCCCTGATAGAATTCCCAGGCAACAACTATATAAGCGGGGTCGTTTTAGCAACGCGCAGAAATAATCGACCGCGTCGTGCATCAATGAGAATTACAAGCGGGGTTTATTCTCGTCGTGTTGTCCCGATATATTCGGCCGTATGTATGTCGTGGCAGAAAACGAAGGGAGAATTGCGGCCGAGCAATTACACGTCTGTTCTACGTCCAAGGTTGAGGTACGGACGGTGATTATCACGAAAATCGTATATAATTCTTAATTAAAATTAGAGCGCCACTCGCGATCGCGCAGCGGGAATATTGCGACTAGAGAAAGAAGAAGAGGACGAAGGAAAAGATATATACAGGGGAAACACAGGTTCGCGCGCTCGAATTCATTGGATCCCACGGCGAACCTTGGGACTTTTATCTCTCCCGCTTACCTGCGGGGGTTTTATCTCGAACATCCCTCCTCCGTTCACCCATTTATTTATTGAGATTCGTAGTTTTACGATTGGCGGGAAACGATGAAACTGCGCGCCCGTATCAAATATTTCTTGCAATTATTATTATTATTATTATTATTATACGTGCAATCGATACTTTAATTTACGAAAAGCACATCAAGTAGTACGCACGGAGCACAAGTCAGCCGTGTAATAGAATTTGTTATATTTAAAAATCATTCATGATTAAGTAGGGTGTCTACTCTTTGGAAAAATCGACCATTTTGTACGTCGAAAAATCTGAAAATTTTTATGGAATTTTATTGAAACTCTTTATTATTATTTAACACACTCAAGAAGCATATGTCTATAAAAATATCTTTGCAAAGTTTTTATTGAAATCTCGTGTGATTTTTTTTATTCATGTTTTAATCTTAATCAAGATCTTATGTAAGTTTCAGGGAAAAATTGTGCAATTTTTAAATAAATTAGAACACTCTTTAAAATCAGGGAATTAATCAATAATAATATTGTCATATTAATTAAATCATAATTATTCAAGTATCGTGATAATTATAGTAACACTATATAGAAAAACATTTTTATTTTCTTATTTTTTTTCTCGAGTAAATGCATAAATTAGACACAGTGAGCATTGAGGATGACACGAAAGCAGAAACAGGAAGAGAAACGTACGAACGGAGTTGCATTACGTCAGAAAATATCTGATCGGCCGTGACGTCGATGTAAGCTAGCGTAGGGCACATGTACCTACACGTGTTCGACGCACTTTATCGCGCATAATTAATCCGGACTCTAGTCCACGAGGAGCGAGAGTGCGATGAGTTCTCGCACGAGAGAGAAATACCATTTTTTTTACGTTACGCTGATTCAATTTTATTCCTGTCACACCTGCGTGTGGAAAAATTGCAATATAAAAATATCCAACGTAATGCATCTCAAAGTGCGCTGTGTTCTCCCTTTAATTATCACCGTATTAATCTCAGTAATTTCGGAGCAAAAGAAGTATATGTAAGAGTTTTTATTTTTGAATGTATAATTAATATATTAAATATAATTTTATAAATTGTTTTTTATCAAATAAAATTTATATTGTAATTGTGGACAAAGAGAAAACGTTTCGTCACACATGATGAAAGTTTGAAGAGATACGTAAGATATGATCTCAAAAAAGATTTCTACAAAAAAATCACACTACAAAAATATTTCTTACATAAAAAAGAGTACAAATATTCAAAGGGATACAAGTATTACTGGATCAGACATGGAAAATAGAGGATGGTCCCGACCAGGTCGAACTAGCAGCCTATGGTAGACACATGACTTTTAATTCGATCATCTGTGTCTCGCGAATGCACGCATCCGCCCTCGGTGCTCGCATTTTTTTGAACCCTCGACACTCTTTCCCTCTTGGGAACAGATCGAATTGACTCTTTCTCTCGACCATTACCTGGCTAGTCTCATGGCTATCAGTCGAGAGAGCGAGCGCTCGACGAATAATATAATAAATCACGCCGGGCTAGAGAGAACGATACGACTTCCGAGCTACGTTTTCAACTCGCCCACGTGTATCTTTCTCTCACTCTTTCTCGGATGTGTACGGCTTGTGTTTGTTCGTGCCTAGGTGTATATCGCGATCTCACGACTTCCATGTTTTAGTCCGCGCGTTGCTGCTGTTGCTGGTTACAAGCGAGAGAAGTTACGCGACAAGAGACGATGACGACGACGACGACGAGCATCGATCGTTTCCTCATGTTTTCCCACTCGGAATTGTTATGTAATTCCGTTGCGGCATCGATCGTCCGGTCGCGAAGCACCCGGGGATCCTGCGATGATACTATCTTGGGTTCGAAACTCTCGAGTTTTCACGATGCTCCAACAATTTTTCATGTTTTTTCTAGCTTGAAGCACCTTGACTATAAAGTCAAGATTTTAAAAAATTATATAAATAATTTGACATAATAAAGCGTTCGTTAATTAAATGGACAATTATTACAAGAGTATATAATTTTTGTGGACAAAGATTTTGTCAGAGAGAAACGAAAGGTTTTCGATCCGTTGACAAATTTTGTATTTTGATAAGGAAATTAATAACTAACTAAATTAATAACTAACTTAATAAATTTTTTTTATATTGGCACGAAGTGATTTTTTTTAAATCTTTGTGTAAATGTATGTAGAAAGTTTATAAAAACTGCAGAATTGAAAAGTTTACATAGTTTTGTAGACTATAGCTGGCAGAGCATGAAACGATAATTATTATCTTTGCAAGATTATATTTTGAAAAAATATATCTGTGATTATATCTAGTAAATATCTCTATCTTCACATATATTAAAAAAAGCAAAAAATATATATAGCAGAGCGTGGTTTCGATCCACGGACCTCTGGGTTATGGGCCCAGCACGCTTCCACTGCGCCACTCTGCTGTTGAGATAGAGGAAGGTTAAAGCTAGTAATTAGAAACAGGCTATGATTAATTATTAAAAAATTGAAGATCAAAATTAAAAAACAAAATTTGACTCCTCTTTCAGTAAGGCGCGGGTGCAATATACGATTTCTTTGGTTATCGCATTAGCAAGGCATCTTTCTTTCAAAAATAAAAACATTAATTTAAAATTAATCTTTAAATTAAATACATTTATTAAATTAAAAATATTTATTATATTTGCTAATCAATATCGACGTTCAACATCAGGTTACTTTTATTTATTAATTTAAAAAAATTTTTTTGTTAATGATTTTCTGTATAATTTGGTCATACCACACTGATTTTATGTTGCACTCTACATGTTTGTATTATTTTTTGTGTTGATTAGCCTGAAGAGGACCCAATTTAGGGTCAAAACGTAGCTGTACAAATAAATTAACATCACCACTAATAGCGTGTCGATCGTTTAAATATTTATCCATTGGTTTAATCTTGCTGGCATTCAACCTTCTTACTTTAAAAATATTTAATTTAAAACTTGAATTTTTAAAAATTTTGATTCACATTACGAAAATAAATCAGAATAAATTTTTTATCATCTACATCAAGATATTTTTTGTTAGAAAAACAGAAAAGGAGAAATATTTTTTAAAAACATTTTACGAATTCAAAAAGTAAATATTTTAAGGGAACGAACTTATATTATGAATTCCAGAAGTTTTCGATCATTTATATATATAAAATAAATTTGCCTTATCTTTACAAATTTTTACAGCTTTACATAGTACAACTTTAACTTATATAGAATTGGTTCTGATAGTCCGCAACTATTACACACGATCGTAATTTTTAATGTAAAATTTCCTCCGTGTATTATTAAATATTTTATTACTATTACAATTAATTTATTTTTATTTAGTTATTAATTTAGTTGTAGCTACAAAACTGAATCGGCATCGGAGCAGACTTGCACGTATGACAGTTGCACGCATGACAGTTGAACTGTCAAATCGAGTTACATAGATTATTAGGTACATTATACAAATTATATTAAGTGTCAAGATTATATATTTATTTATCTCTCGCTGCTAATTTTTTCTGTGTATCACAGCCAAACTTTCTAACAAATATCTTTGATCTTAATACAGTTAGGTCAAGATAGATGCCACAAAAAAGTTTTCTTCCTAAATTTCACAAACAGCTCAGATGTAAATTCTGTCTCTGTCAGTTAAATTGATTACGTGCAAAATATATATGATATTGCAATATGTGCTAATCATTTGTCTACTTTAGTTAATTTTTTTCACCTAAAAAAATTTTGCTATAGTTGCAAAACCCTTTTTTGAGTGTACTGCAATATAGATGATTAAAAATTCGCGATCATTTTATTCATCATTTAACTCTAAATCATTTTGGCATGAAGTGGCTCAAATATATTTTATAAATGCAAATATTGTTGATATTGATCCCGATTTATGCTTCAAGTGTAGACAATTCAGAGTATCGCTCATTGCAATCTTCTTGTACGCATTGTGGCCTCTGTATAAAGTTGGCATAAGTAAGATTGCACGACCGAGGCTGACGCGAAGAAAACGGTAGTCGAAGAGAGCTAATCGTAAATAATGACTTGGTTTGCGCACGTTCGTGACACACGACAGAATGTATGCACGAATTCCTAGATTGGATAAACGCGAATGTCAGGTGCTCGCGAAGTAAGAATAAGGAACGCGAGCGAACGCTGTTATTAACTCGTTTTATAACCAGGACATCTAAACTGCGAATGAGCGTTAGTTATGTATGGACAAAATAAAATTCGCATGGCGAACGAGAGCGAATCCTCGATATTTTTCCTCTCAACAGTATTGGAATTTTAAGGAATTGAATTTTTCTCAATAATAAAAGTAATACAATTTTTGACAGCTCAAAGAATCTCGAATACATAATATTGATTTATGTATTTTTTTCTTTTTCTTGTTTCAGTCTGACATCGTCCATCAGAGTGTCTACGAGCTGGTGCACAGCGAGGATCGGGAGGAATTGCAGCGGCAATTAATGTGGAATTCTTTCCTGCCTGCTGAAAATGCAAGTCTGCCGTTGCACGATGCACTCTCGCCCCAACATTGTCACCTGCTCGAGCGCAGCTTCACGGTTCGCTTCCGTTGTCTTTTGGACAATACATCCGGTTTTCTGGTATGTACATATAAATTATACAAGGTGTGTAACAAAAATGTGAGGGCCTCGGGAGGTATTCCATTCATCGAAATAATGTTTAAAAAAAAATGCGCTTTTACGTTATAATCATGTTGAGGTTGAAACTTATGATAATTACACAAAGCGTATTATTGTATTTCCCACGATACAAAATAGTAGGAAACAACTCCAGTATCTTAAAATAATTTCCAAGCAAAAAGAGCAAATTTTTTCCAAAAATTATTCATAAGCAACACCTGTCAAAACGAGGGGAATTTTGTTTGCTCCATTTTTTAATTCACGTATTTTAATTCTCTTATTTTTATTTTTATTTCTATTATTTTGAGGAATGTGATATACATTCTCTTTTTGGTAAATATATTATCGATATATTTTATATAAATATCTCCATATTTTTTTCTCATGATTCTCCAAAATTTTTTGTCCTGGTCTAAAGAACTTCTCAATTAATTAAGGTTAAACTTTTTGTTAATCAAATTCTTCTCAATACTTTCTTCATTACTTCAATTTCTAACATTTAAATAACTTTCTATTTAATCGAGATTGAAGTCGACATTTCGACATTTTATTTGTCTTAGCTTTCTAAATTAACTAAAAAATTATACGATAAATTTATTAATATTTTAATTGTTAATTAATTAATAATTGATCAATAACTTATTAATACAATCTAATATAATTGAACCAGTAATTTGTAATTCACTTATTTATAAAATATATGTACATTTGCTTTAAAAATCGAGAGGTATTCCGGGGTAATCGAAATTAATTTTATTATATCTTCTTGGTACTTCATTTTCTTTCGTGAAAACGTAAACGATCTGTGCGACGAGTGCGCCAAGTAATTACAACAAATAACGTATGTGTACCAGGAAGCCTTTGGATAAGGACCAAGTCCTTATGGACTCTTCACGGTTTCAAAAGAGATGCGCCGGCATACAAAACAGTAATTAATAATTTCACTGTCGTAAAGGGAAGAGGAACGAATTCTTCTCCGTCACTGTTTCCTCCGCTCTCGTGTAATTGCTTTTCTTTCCGTTTATCTTGTCGTTCACCTCTCCTTTTGCGATTTTTTCCCTCCGGATTGTCTTCTACTTATCCTCTCGACTTTGTTCTCTTAGAAGCTGAATTGAAAAGGATAAGTCAGGTTGTTGTCGACCTTCCGTCAACAATTTTTTTCTCAATTTTGCGAAAAATTAGGAAGATAAAAAAAATAAAATAAATAGAAACGATAAAAGCGCTTTTATCAAGGAATTTTTTACTTGAAAAGGACCAAAAACAAATGGTCGAAACGTTGTGGAAATAAAATAAAAAAATTTCTTGGCTAGTTTGGATCGAATTAAATATATCGTTCCTATTTTAAATACCACTAGCGACGTTTTATAAGTATTCAATTTAATTTAAAATAAAATAAAGTCAAATGAAGCATCATAAATTATTTTTACGCATTAATTAGAGAATATCGCAATGACCTGTCATTTATATGACGAAATGTGTTATCCGTGAGAAAAAAATAGGAGTTTCAATCGCGACGAAATTTCCTCATACAAATTTCATCATAAAATAAAGTCAAATGAAACATAAATTATTTTTACGCATTAATTAGAGAATATCGCAATGACCTGTCATTTATATGACAAAATGTGTCATCTGTGAGAAAAAAAATAGGAGTTTCAATCGCGACGAAATTTTCTCATACAAATTTCCGGAGGAATTTCGAGAATTACAGCGCTTACGTAAAAACGGCCTTAAAATCTAGGCCGTAGACCCGACATTATTTCCCGCGCAAAAGCTGAGCATGTATAATAATAGGCTCCAGCCAATGAACCGTGACAGCGCGGCAAAGATTGAAACGATAATTCGTCCGGACGGCCGAGCTGTCCATCGTGTCGGTACCGTTGTCCCGATGGCGTTCAAGAAAAGGTATAAATCAAGGAGACCCCGAACAAAACCAGGTTCTCCATCCCTCCGGGAAGGAGGAGGGTAGAAAAAAATCGAGCGAAAGGAGCAGAGGGAGACCGAGATACGAAGAGACGCGGCAAAACACTAATTATCTTACGGCAAACACACCGCGCGATATAGTCAGAGAGAGTGAAAGAAAAAGAGAGAGAGAGAGAGTACGATGGTATTATCTTGGCAAAGAGGACAGGAACAAGATAAAGAGAGAGAGGAGAGTCAGATCCTGAACAGATACAACTCCCGAGCACGGGAGTTTGGCAAAAACGGCGCCGCTTTGACGTTTATGAAAATGAAACTGTAATCGTAAAAGAGGGTTTACGGCGCAAGAGATTCATCCGCCTTCTCCTTCAGGATCTGCCTCCGGAACGTTGGCGGCATCCTTCGCGATAGGACACACCGACGTGGATCTAGCTACCTTTTCCTTTCTTTTTTTCTCTTTTTACCGGACGTCTACATTCTGTTTCGACCTATCATCTGCGTTTATTAATGATGCTGCGAGGAAGATTTTTCAATAAGCATGTCTTTGTCAGAAGACTATTCAAAGAGATCCAGGATGTCTACTCCCTCTGGCAAAATCGGGAAAATTAGGGATTTGTTTGACTTTGCAGAATCCGGAAATTATCATGGAATTTTATTAAGACTCAGATATTTTTTTAAATTGTGTCTTTCATAATTTTACTCTCTTTACTCTTATAATTATGTACGTAATTTTAATTTTCGAATTTTTATTTAGGTACATAATTTGAATTCCTAAATTTCTATTATGTACAACCACAAGTTCACATTTATATTGGAAAACGCGAGTTTTTCGAATGAAATAATTCTTGAAAAATTTTTTGAATTATTTCAATTATCAGAACTTTTTGGAAGAACATTGTACATGGCAAGAACTACACGAGAATTGTTTAATAAAAAAAACTGTCGTGATGCAAGCGGAAGCTCACATTTATATTAAATTGTTCTGCCTTTTATTAAACAGTTTTCGTGTAGTTTTTGGCATGTACAATGTTCTTTCGAAGAGTTCTGATGCCAAAAATAATTAATAAATTTTTTTAAACAATTACTTTATTCGAAAAACTCATATTTTTCATTATTATCTTACGTTGCTGGGTATTTCGATCGTTTTTTTCTTTCAATGAGTTCTGATAAGGGAGATAATTAAAAAATGTTGCTTTCTCATAGAGAAAGCTTAACTTGCACATTGCCATAATTTAAAAACTTTCTTAATGAACGAAATTAAATTATGATCAAGCAATGTACAAGTTAAGCTCTTTCTCTATGAGGAAGCCATAATTAAAAAACCATTTTTATTAGCGAAATAATATGATGATGAAGCAGTGTGCAAGTTGCTAATTTGCACATTTTTTCATAGTTATTTATAAAATAGCAGATATTTTATTTATCTGGATAAATTATGAATTACTTAAGTGTATAAAATGCGAAGTGATATTGTAATATAAATCAATTAAAATTTTTACTCATTTAACCGATTAATATTTGATACATTTGGTACCAATCACAATTTTATATACATTTGTATAAATTACATACATTTGACTATTAATTCTCTGTAAATTATTCATTTGAAATTAAAGCAATTTTTTATATTCCCAAATTGTTCATTGCAGCGTCTCGACATCAGGGGCCGAGTCAAAGTACTTCATGGCCAGAACCGGAAAACGGAAGAGCCACCCTTGGCCCTGTTCGCCCTGTGCACACCGTTCGGACCCCCTTCGCTCCTGGAGGTGCCGCAGAAGGAAGTCATGTTCAAAAGCAAGCACAAATTGGATCTCGCGCTTGTGACGATGGATCAGAGAGGAAAGATGCTCCTAGGATATTCCGACGCGGAACTGACGAATCTCGGTGGCTACGATCTAGTCCATTACGATGACTTGGCCTACGTCGCTAGCGCGCATCAGGAATGTAAGTTATATTTTTAGAATTTTGCGGGAAACTGCTATGTGCAACGAAAATAATTTTTGCCAATCGAGAATATAGATCAGATAAGCTTGATAATTATTTTATACAAGCTTGATAAGTATGTAACTTAATTTGATTTGGCTATAGCACAATATCTTATATTATATTATCTCATTGAAGTCGGAATCAAATGACAAATGAAAATATTTTGGAGAGATTTTAATTTAATTCTTATTTTTTTCAGTATTGAAAACTGGTGCATCAGGTATGATAGCCTACAGATTTCAAACGAAGGATGGTGGGTGGCAGTGGCTGCAGACTAGCTCTAGATTGGTCTACAAAAACTCGAAACCGGACTTTGTACTCAGTACACATCGACCTCTCATGTAAATTTCCGCCTTAGATGTTGAGGAAAGAAATAATCGACAATTACAATTGACGTATTTCGTAATTTCAGGGAAGAGGAAGGTCGAGATTTGCTCGGCAAGCGTACGATGGACTTCAAAGTGAGCTATTTGGACGCCGGATTGACCAACAGCTACTTCTCGGATAGTGACAGTTTGACGGGATCCGTGATGACACCGACGCTACCGGCTCAGCCGGCGTCTCAGAGAGGGAACAGACGATACAAGACGCATCTGCGAGACTTTCTTTCGACTTGCCGAAGCAAACGCAGCAAACTTTCCGCCCAGTCGTCGGTCTCGCCACCGGTGACTCCCACAGTCGCCTCCGTGGATTATCTCGCGGCTGACACAAGTGCAGCAGCCGCGGTCGCGGCGGCCTACAGCAATTTGAACACCATGTATCCGACGCCGTATGCGCCCACAGCGGTTGCGGCTAGTACCGATCCTTCCTTGACGACTTACATCGGCCACACGGGCAATTATCATCAGACTCTCTATCCAGCGACTGCTTTGGACAACAGGTATGGCGAAGCAATGTAACGCAGCATTAGGAGAAATTTAATTAATTTAGACAGTGTTGATTATGAAACACTATTTGCTGAATCAATTACGATATGAAACGTAGAGAAAATAGCGCAAAAATTGTATATCGTTATTTCTCGTAGGTACCTCACGGCTGCGACAGAGAATCTATTCCAATATAGGCCGCTGGGCTCGTACTATCCAGAGTATCACACAGGCACTGCGTACAACGGCTTCATCGACGTATCGCTACCCACCTACGAGACTCATCAGCTGACTAGCAAGACAGAAGAGAAGCTCTACTGCCAGCAACTGAGCAGCAACGAATCGCCCAAGTATAGCTACGTGGAAACGAGACATCCTGGGAGCGTCAGCGGTTCGCCATACGCTGCCAGTCCGGTGGCGAGCGCATCCACGATGCATCCAGCAACGACCGACATGAACGTTGTGCGGGCCGGAAGCAGGCATTCTCTGGAAGGCGGTGCGTCGTCCAGCAATTCCGCTGGCAGCTCACCGGTGACCGGTGGTGCGGCGAACGGTATGCTGACACCCAAGATAGAGGACGTGAAGCCCGAAGTATACGGCAACGAGGCTCCACGACAGACCGTGCTGATGTGGGGTGCCCCACCTTCGCGTACACCACCTAGAAACAACGGCAGCTACAGCCCGCCGACGCCACACTCGACTCATTCGTCTACACATTCGACCAATGCCACTGGAGATCCGCTCAAATCGCTGGCGGAGATGAATTCCATGAATGGAGATTGCAAGTGGCGGCAAACCTCGCCTACGGATCAACAAGTGACCGCGCCGAGTCCGCCGAGAAATAACAAAACGCAACAATCTCAGCAGCAGCAGCAGCAACATCACCATCAGCAACAACAACATCAACAATATCCGGTGACCACGTCTCAGTATCAGGCGGCCGCAGTGGCCAACACCATTGGTTACACGCACTCTCATCCAGGTCATGGCGGGCACGGAGAAGCGGGCTCCGAGGTATGGCAAGGAGTGCAACACCACCATCACTACCAGTACTATCCTTATCACCACCCCGCACCACCAAGGCACACGCCCCAGTGAGTGTCACTGTTGCCTCACAGATTTTATTATAATTTTCCATCGACGCGTTTAGGATAAGGTGACCATATCTTCGAAAGAAAAGGATCACATATCCTGTTTAGAATTGATTTTAGTTTTATATTCAGTTGCAGGGAACAAAAAGCAAAATTTTTTATTCTTAAAATCGTATCTTTCTTGAATTGCATTAATATATATGTATGTATAAAATCTTTTAATTTTGTTAACATTAAAATAATTTCTTGCAACGTTGATTGTGCTTATATTTTAAATATTAAAAATGTGGAAAAAATTCTGAACGCTTTTAGAAGAATTGGTCACCTTAAGCGTGAATGGGAGATGCCGTAGTTACGAGTGGCTCATGATTAATCAATAATTTGTTTCTGCATTCATTTTATATATAATTTTAATAATTATTTAAAAAGTTTATATGAATCATTCAAATTTATCAAACAATTTCACATCAACATATATAATAATTATAAAATTACATTATAATTCAATTTTATTTTTTAAGAAACGCATGCCTCAAAAGTAAGATCAGGCATAATTTGATGGCATTTTCGCACATATATTTATTTACAAGCTACTACTACTTGGTTTATTACATCAAATCGAGCTTTACAATCACCTGATACTTCAAATTTTATGTAACCGAGCCAAGTTACTAAGAAAGCCTTCGAGCTTTCTCAGTAATATTAAAATGCAGATTCTTAGTCTCGCTATATATCAGAAAGTGAAAAAGAGGATTTAGTACACGTAAGATAACGGCGAGACCGTCCATTTGGTTGCAGCACGCCGCCGTCAGTTGCGGGAACGGGGACGGGGGTGGGAACAGGCATGGGCATGGGCACCGTGGGGGACAACAGCACCAACAACAACAGCAACAACGTCTTATACCACCCTCCGCACCACCACCACCACCACCATCACGTGGTGGGATCATCAGCGGCAGCGGGAATGGGCCCGCCTGTACCGCAGATTCCAAACCGGACGCCGGGAGTCCTCTGTTGTCCATCTCTGAGGTGACTAACACCCTGCTCAACCAATAGTCCCTTTGTAACCTCGGCGTCGCTTTATATCAGTGATGAAGGTACGTTTACGGCTGTTCGACCAACGCTAAATAGAACCGAGGCGAATTGAGTGACTCGCTGAGAAAATGAACTGTCTTGCGAATATAGAAGAAATGAATTTAAATATATGCTGTCTTCGGATTGTATTAGAAATAAATTTCTTTCTAGTAGACCTTACTGTCGGGGATGGCTTTTTCTCAGTGAAATGCTCAATTGCTCAACATTAATATAGAATTTTAGTTAAATTAGAAAGAAATAAAATATTAATGAGACATTAATATAAAAACAATATAAAGAGGAAGAATTTCAATTGAATTTTTATCAAAATAGAATAAATTTATTATTTTATTAATTAAAATTCAATTTAATTTAAATATAAAGATTATATATACAATATATATAGATCTTTTACAATTTATAAAAATAATGCATTGTTTATATACTAATTATATATATTTCTGCAGGTGTCTCCGAAAAGATATCTTCACCGAAGCGGATTTCAAAACGCGTCACTGTACCATACAGGTAATGTCGATTACAAGAATTAAGAGTATTCTATTAGTACTGTAACATACTCACTACAGAAGTAATAATCAATCTACTATTACATAACTTTCATTGCATTGATTTATCCGATACCGATACGTTAAGTGGACATATTCTTCAGGATTCATAGTTTGAGTCTGCGTGTACACTGATCGCGATCTTGTGTACGTAAAGGGGCAGCGATCACACACAAAAGCGCGTGTGTCTTACAATTTCATTTGTGATTATAAAATGCAGCAGTTGCTCGACGAGTAGCAATATCACTTCATTGCAGAATGAATTTTAAATCAATTTTGTAATTTTTTTAAAAGATTCGCTATCAAAAAATAAGTACCCAGATATGTTTCTCTTAAGTTGTAGCTTTTTTCTTATATAATGTGAGAATATATATATTTTTTAAATTCATATATATTATATTCTGCTATACTGCTATATAAACATAAAGCTATTTTTATTGTATTATAAAATAAAAAACGTCAGAAGCACAAAAGCAAGGTTTACTTGCTCCAAAAAAATAAGAATAAATTTATATGATATAAATATTGTTCTATAATCGAATTTAATTTTTACGTTCTATAATTTAATTAAAGAAATTACTTTATTATAATAAATAAATGCGTATTTTTTTAAATTTTATATTCTGCAATGGACTGAAAAATGTATAGTGTAAGATAGTGATCACTGTCCGGATACTTAGGGAAATAAGATTAATGAGCGACATTCCTTTGAACCAAAAAGAAAATCGTCAAGCGTTATTTTTTAAATATTTGAGAGCACAAAATTTGTCATTTCGATCGGACTAGGACACAAGCGCAACACATAAGCGGCTTTAGTTTGTATTAATAATGCGTCTATTTGTATAATTCTATCTGTATTAAATACGCGCTTTTGTATCCCACATGCTATTGCGTTTTTATAATTTTTTTTTCTAAAAGAGGATATATGAATTCTGTGATATGTGTTAGGTAATTTAAAACAATGTTCTTCACAGAGAGAAGGCATACTTGAGTGTAATATTTATTGACATAAAATGACGATATATTAAAAAAAACTCGTCGAGTAATTGTGAAAGATGCGAGCAATATATTCGTGCGATACGAATATTATATAAATATAGAAATACACGACAGCGAATCCTTTGAAAAATAAAAGTTGGAGATATATATTCCTGATTGATGAGAAGAGTCGATTCTCGACGAGAAAACATACTTTTTAAGAATGCATACGATAAGAAGCGATGGTCTTTTAAAAACATCTCGAGCGAAATTATTATTACAAAGCGATAGTCTTGTTTTAAACAAAAAGACAGACGCTATTAACATTCCACATATACGTATCAGCGATCTCTCTCTCTCTCTTTCTCTCAGTTACATGCATCGAAGTAAAATTTCCGTTGCAAAAAAGGCGTAAAAGTATAAAGCTCTCTTCCTTTTACAATAAAACTACTTTCCACTTTACAGGACAATTTTTTTTATAAAAATCGAGACTCTAGTATCTCATTGCGACGTTTTAAATTAATTCCTGTGCGACTCTTGGCTTCCTACATATTTATTTTGTGAATAAGAATTCTCGATAATTAATTAACAGGCAAAGAAAAAAAAAGACAAAGTAGTTCCTGTTTTTTGCATTCGTCAGTTTAAGTAAAGATAAAAAAATTTATCTACATTAAACATAATTGATATTTAACAAAAAAGATTATTCTAAATTTTTTCTGAAGATTTTTATAATATTTCTTATATTACACTGAAATATTATGGATATTGCGCACACATGCGTTTACACATTTTTAGCGATAAATATATCACATTAAAAATGTAAATAAATTTTTGTGAAACATATCAAATTATAAATTGCGATTAATTTCTTCAGGGAAATTACTATTGAAGTCGGAAAAAACTTATTTTATCTTTTATTTTTAAATTATATTTATAATTATTACACAAAATAGAGAAAAATAATATACACATGTGTCAATATCTCTGAAGAGAATTTTAAATTAAACTTATCTGTCTAATATTTGATAATTTTGTTGAACATATAATTTCACGCTTTACTCAATATCAATTGTTGTAATGGGAACGATAGAAAACTTTGTGATCTTTAAATTATTTCTCTTACGAAAAAAGCATAAAGAATCTCGTTATATAAAATCGAAAGTAACGCAAATGTTTGTAGCCTGTTAATTCGGCTAAAAACCCAGTCTTGCCAATATTTTGTTAATAAGTTTGTAATTTTTGTACTTAATTAATTTATACATATTATTTATATGTATACATGTAATTCGTGTTTAGCGATGCTAGATGGGCCTTCCAATAATTTTAAGTGCATTCTCACACTCTTTGAAAAATCGAGGAAATTCCAAGAATTCTTATATGAAATCACATTTCGACGCAAAAAAAGGGAAAATTCGCGCGAAAAAGAATATTGTACGAGCACAAGAAAAAAAGACCTATTTTAAGATAATATTGAAAGAGCCTATTGTTTTCATGCGCTTTTAACAAAAGCATAACATTGCATATCTAATTGCAATCGCATATCAAGATGGTAAAAATGGAATGTTAAAGAGAGCGGTATATAGATATATATTTAGATATTCTCTTCCATACTTTTCGAAAAAAAATCATTACATTATTTATTAACTATAATATGTAAGACGTATATCAGGGGCGTATTTAAAAAAAATGACGCTCCCATTAAGGATAATAAGCGAATTCCGTTTCCTACACGTTTCATCCTTAAATAACGCGTAGTACTTTTTATATGTTCACATACTTACACGAGATGTGTGTATTTTAGCATAATCGAAGTATTGGATGCAAAAAAAAACTAGGCAAAGGCTTTTTTATACGCAAACTGTATATGATTTTATTCTTCGATTGTTGCGGATTTATGAATGTTTACATAATAATAATTAACAAATATATAAAAATATATTAAAAATATATGAGTACAGGATCTACATTATTTTACTATAGAGATAAAGCAAGATTTTAAAATCTTTCGCTTTTTTGCGAAACATAATCTTTTGCATCCTGATATCTTCGATTATCTAAATATCCCATTCTAGTTTGATTGACTTTGTATTTAAATGCAGCTCAAGATGATATTGAGAAACCTGCTACTATCAAACATGACCTCATAATTTTGCAAATAATTTATCAATTATAAATGTGAAATAATTCTTTATCATCTTGTTCAATAATTAACTTGACTTTATCTTTATTAACGTCTTCCCTATCTTTTTTGAAATATGTTATAATTTTCAAAATATGATATTTTAAATGTTTTCAGAGTTGTAAAAGAAGCAAATCGCAAACAGAGATATTAAAAAAAATCAGAAAAATAAGAAAATTATTGCAAAAATAAGGACATGCTGATAGTAGACTGTTTCGAACCGAAATCTTGCATATCTATATTTCTGACTTACTGTTATAGCTTGCGAAAGATATCGTTTCTCTGCAATATCCTTATATAAATGTTAAGAAGCTACTATTATTATTATAAGTAATCGAGTCTAGTCCATTCATTAATAAAAAAAAGCGAATTAGTAACGGTATGCTTAAATTGTGATAATATTCTCGCTTTAAAGCTAATTTAACCGACAATCTCTTAATCAATTATATCACTGTAAGTTTTCTCTCGGCGCGTTAATGTGTAAATGTATAACTCTTAAGAAAGGATAATAAAATATAATCTCGCGAGATATATTCATCAACGCAAGTCTTCTTTATATTATACTTATACATGTTGAATTGTGCGATCGCGAGGATATTTTGACGATTTAAGCATAAAATATGTATATTCATTGTATATTTGAAGTAAGGTATCTTATATTATATAATAACGAGTATATAATTAAGATCATAGTCAGTACAGATTTTCAAGCAGCTATTCGTATAGATCGACAAAAAAATACGTACCTTATTTTCTGGCGATTGCCGCGGAAAAGAGAAGCGCGATTATTAAAGAGCTCGATCTTACTTAGCGTGCTGCTATGGTGAATAAGTCTGCACTTTGAATCGAGTAATTTTTGCTGGGAAAAAGCTCTTTAGCTTCTTCGAAAAATTCCGGATCTATTCGCTGTTTTAAGTGCATAAAATGCGATCTGAAAAAAATTCGATAAAGCAATTCCGAGGATATTAAAAAATATTATTATCTTTATTTTGTGTTGATTTAATATTTTATTATAAAATTATGCGTAAAACATAGACAAATTTGGAATTTAATTTTACATAAATTTTTTTCAACAATTTTGATGTATCTGTATAATTTTAATTTCTATTTTCTGCGGATAATATCTTCCGGTTAGCGAAGAGGCGAAAAAACATGCGAGTTTATTATGAAAATCACTTATAATAGGACTGTCAATGCGCGATAATAAGTGCGTGAGCTAACTCGACTTTTAAGTCGTTAGACAATGATATCGAAATGGAACGATGGGAGTCTTATATTCCGTTCTTCTCTACAAACAATTTTATTTCACATTTCTAAACGTAACGAAGTCGACACAGTATCTCATGCCAAACCGAATTTTCAATCTTGATCACTCCATCCATTTTTCTCTGATATACTATATCCGATAGGATATAAATCTAGCTATTATTAACACACACCATTGCTAAAAAAATAAGTTCTACAAATAAAATTTTAAAACTGTATCAAATGTTTATATATATGAAATAAATTATAATAATGCAATAAAAAAATCAGCGTTTATAAAAATTTCTAATTCCTATGATAGTAATCGATTTGTATTGAGAGTTTCCTCTTTCAATCGTGAAATTTTATTTAACCCTAATCCTTTAATGATCATACTTTTTAAATAAAATTCTAATTTTCAAGAGAATTTTTGTCTCATATATGAACTTTTCATTTTTGATAATTTGAATTTTCCCTCGCTTAGTAACTAGATGGCGCTCTTTCTAGTCACGTGGTCTAGTTATTTTTATATCTTTTAGTTTGGCAGCACTGAATGTGATACATTCATTCTGGAACGGAGTAACGTGTTGCTGGTTGTAAGCAGGTTGTAAGTTGTATTGTTTATTATATTATGTGCGTGATTAAAAACGCATTTAACAATGGAACGTAAGAGCAACAGCTGTTTTATCACTGCACCTGGATTCTGTCCGGATTGCGGATCAATTCTGCCATTATTGGACGGAAAGAAAACAGTGGTTACATGTTACGCATGTAAAAGGAAATGGAATCCAGAAAGTATGTTTCAAACAAGATATCAAAATCTCTAATTATTTAAAATTTTTATTACTTGCGTTACTTTGCACAAAATAATTGTTATACAAACATATATGATTTTATTTCATTTATTCCTTGTAAGTGTTTGCACGAGATAATACATTGAAATAATAGAAAATTCTTGATTATATATATATGTATGTATATATATTTATTTATTTATTTATATATATTTTGTTAGAATGTGTCAGTTTTACTAAAATGTTTGATATTAGTCCATAGTGAAGTTTTATTAAGTATTTACAATCTCTGTGTGAACAAAAGACAACTTAGAGTTTTAGCGGAATGCTATTCAAGATTTTATTATTTTATACTATTATGCTAATGTGAGATCTTTCATGTTCAAGATTGAGTAATTAAAAGGAGAATTATATCATAATCAATTATCATTAGTGAACATTTATTCAGCTTTCGATTTTATTTGTTTCAGTCTTTGGGGATATGGAAATGACATGTACGATTCACTTTAATTCTAAAGACACTTATGTATCCGCCAAAGAAGCCAATGATAGTGAAGATGAGGCAGATGGACCAATTGTAGAACGACCATGTCCTCAGTGTCAAAACAATAAAATGTCGTATGCCACATTACAATTGAGATCTGCTGATGAAGGACAAACTGTATTTTACACATGTACCAAATGCAAGTATGTATCTGTGCAAAACAAAATTACTGTTGATAGAATCTATTCTTATTTTTACATTAATGTTTTGTGGTCAGATGGCAAGCTGAAATTGTCAAAACATTTAGCATACTCCACAAAAGGATTAAAGTAAAAATATATTAAGTTTTTGTATAACCTATGCAATATTTATTAATAATCTTTTATATTTGCAGATACAAAGAAACTGAAAATTCTTAAGGTAAATTTTTATTATATATATTATACATTGTATATAAAGACATTGTTACAAATATATGATTTGCGATAAAAATATATGTAACAAATATATTTGTAACAATACATGATTTTATCTTTTCTTTATAATTTTTTTATACTATACGAGATAATATCGAAGAAAAACTCTTGATGATATTGTATTTTTTTCTACGATATCTTATATTTTGTACATTTTTATTAAAATGTGCGATATTAATTTCTATTAGTAAAGTTTTATTATTAAGTATTCATAATTTGTGCATACTAAAGTTAATAACAGGATAATTTTCAAGGTATAAACACTTTATCTCTTAATAAAACATAGAGCTTTATTTATAATACACTCAACAAATAGTGGTGAAAGAGAGTACATCCTCAATTTTATAATTCTACTGGGTCATTGTTACAATATCTTCTTTCTAACAATGCTCTGTTATCTTATTTAAGTGTTCAAGTTATTTTCTATATACAACACGTGTGTGTCAAGATAAAAGTTAACAATTATTTTAATAAATTCATCTTGATCCACTCTTGAAATTGTTACACACAGTGGTCCTTGTATTAAAAAACTTTAATAGTCAGAGAATTTGTCGATAGTTCCTTACTTATGTGTGCATTTACACATTGGCACTAATATTTGCCCATCTAATAATAATAAGAAATAGATATGATATCTCATTTTAAGGAAAATATGTCGATAAACTAATTGCTGCCTAACTTTTATATATAGTTACTTAGTAGACTTTATATAAACTATAGAAATACAAATATATGATATATAAAGTGTTGTAATTGCACTTTCTTAATACTCTGGTATACCCACAGCACAAACATTACAATATAGGAAAGTAAAATTTACATCTACAATTAAAAGATACAATTCGATATATAATATGAAACACACGAATTCTTATTCCTTCAAGTAAATTTTAAACACGCATCATAAACTTTTAAAAAACTTGCTCTCTTAAATTAATCTACCTTTGAAAAAAGTTTAAACCGATTTTTCAACTTGAATTTAGTAGACAAGTATAGCAAGTTATAGCAAGAGAGAAAACTAGAGTAAAATATTTTAAATTTATTTCAAGTTATTTAACTTTATATATAATTTTATTAGACTCCAACATATATTTGAGATATTAACAGCACTAGATATCCATAATGTTGACAACAAAACCGTTTTGCCGTGTGATAAGATAGATTCCAAAAGATCTCGAAAGATAGGATTTTATTATTTATATATGTTTCGCGTGAAAGCGCGCTCCTAATAATTTATATATTAAAATATTGGAATTAATTTTTTACAAAATGCTGTTATTTTAAACATGATGCTCACACTTTTCAGTATTATGTTTGACAGCATGTAATATACATACGTCTTATGAAAAACATATATTTTAATCATCTGTATACATTATCATATACCTTTATTTATACGTTATTTTCTTCTGGGAATGTCTTTGTACATATTTTCATAATGAAATACCTCCTTTTCAAAATGTGCAACGATTTATCGACATATTAAAAATAATATCTATAATTACATATCTGATTATAGACATTATAGATATCATAAATCGTTACAAACATTACTTTTATATTTTCAGATTCTGCAAACATATAAAAACTTGGTACTACTATTTTGAATATAATTTTCATCGATTATATCGTGTTTTGTGTTGTTGCACTTTCTTCAGAATTACGTTATATTAATAACGTTACAGTAGTCGTAAAACAATACTGTGAAAATATATAACGCTTCAAGAACAATCTTCTCTAAATACATTTCAAAAATTAAGTGGCGCAATCCCATCTTTTTTATGCAAAAGTTTGATTTTTATATTATACATTAATTGGTTACATTGTCGGCGAATGTTGTAGAGTTCAATTGGCAAAAATTTGTGCTTGTACAATATTTCTTATTTTATCTTTCGATTAGCATAACGCTATAATTATGTAGCACTAGCAATCATTAATCGTTAATCATTAATTAATTTGTATATCAGAGTAAGCGATATTAATTTATTCCTTTTTTTATGAAAGTTTTACTTAACTTTTTGCTGAGTATTCCAGAGCCTTAAGATAACATATATGAGTTCAGAAAATTTAGTTTTGCATAAAAATTAAAAAATTACTGAGCGCGTTTAAATATTGATTATCGATTTATTATCGAAAGTTTAAGTATTGCATTGTAAATACTTAACAAATGCGTTTTGAATATGAATAGTTTACATGTTGCGTTGAATAGGCCGTAATAATTATTTCAGAATATCGTCGGTAATATTATTGTCGGACAATGTACACGATAGCGTACTTTCATTTTTTATTTTTTTATCGTTACAAGTATATTGATATAAATTATTTATGTGACGGAAAGAATAATTAATATATTATCAACTTGTAAACTAAATTTAAGAATATTGCATATTTTGTGGAATAATAACTTATTTCAAATTACACATACATTAAATATTGAAATATTAAAAATATTCTTCTATATTCTACAAATATTCTTTTTTCAAAAAAGCATTTTAATATAGAAGCTATCTTTTTTAGAATTTCTATATTATAGAAACTACGGATTTTTATAAAAAGAATCTTTTTTTCTATTTTATTATGCGGTATCAAATCTGATTTCATAAAATTAGATTTTTCAACATTTTAAGAAGTCTCGTTTCAAGTTAGCAACTGAACTCATATATGTGAACATTCTAAAGTGATTTAATTGTCGTACCAGACACCGTGATAGAAGAATTGAACAAATATAGGACGTGATATTCTAGATAAAAACGCAATTAAACTAATTTAAAACTGTGAACTTATAATTTAATTTATTAATTTATTTTATTTTTAATTGTAATTTAATTTAATTACGTAGAATGGAAAATTTATCATGTTAAATCGATTCGTTTGACCATCCGGAAAACAACAGTTCGCGCATTAATAATAATTAATAAAGACATTCGAAGAAAAAACGCTGAGATAAAACATAGCCGCGAATAATAAGTACGAACTGCAACAATACGATATCTAACACTTTGTGGGGGGTGTGAAATAGCTAGGCGACGGAATCCGCGCCGCTATTAGGCCTTTGATGCACCGTTTGACCGGGTATCTTAAAAAATGTATCAAACATGTTTGTCTCACAGACCTGCCTTGCGGTAGCTTTTTTCGCGTTTACTGGTTACTAATTAATATACCTCTTTTCTTTTGCATTTTTTTCTTTTCGCTCTCTCTTTTTCTCTCTCTCGTTCATCCTCCCACTCTTCCTCGACAATTTCACCCTTATGTACACATTTTCTAAAAACGCTCATATTACATATCGTACATAAACTCTGTACACATAATTAGATTATTTACAACTGGTAAGTGTGAGGCAGGTGGTGTACAGCGTCCTAGATTGTCATCACTATTCTATGCTCCGATCATGACGTCTGAAAACATTCGTCCAGAAAGTTTTCTAACGAATGGTACAGATGTGCTCGTGATTGGGCGATACCGTGATCCTCGTCCGTGTAAGTCTGCAAAGCAAAAAATTATATGTATTTTTTATTATAATATATATAAATTATTTATATATATATATTTTTTTAATCATATCTGATTTGTAACTTAATATATTATTAATCCAATAAGACATATATACCTGTTGTCTGAAAAGAATATCTTTCTGTTCCAACACTTTCGCAAGCATAAGCGATTGTTGATAGTGCACATTGTCATCCAGAGTTCCGTGAATCAAATAGTACATCTTATTTTTAATATTTTCAACCTTGTTGAGTAACTGACCCTGCTCGTAACCCTGTAGATTATCAGCAACGGTTGGCAAACCCATAAACCGTTCGGTATAAATCGAATCTGTAAATTAAATAATTATTTGTATTAATAGAAACTAGATATGAATATTTCTGGACAGAGAGGGAGAAAGAAAAAATCTACATATTCACACCCACAGATTCATATATACACTACGTTGTTATACGGCGCGAGATATTTTATGCAGAAATTGCACAACTGACGCCGCATAAGTCTTTCTAACATCATCCTGTAAATCACGTGTATTTTTCTCGCGTGCTCTAATGAGGAAAGGTAATGCTGACACGAATTTAAAGTAGTTGAAAAAGTAACATTAAAGCTGCAGCAGCACGTCTTTTCCGCGAAGCATACTTTTCTTCGTTAAAATGTCGCCACGTAAAAAATTCTTAGACAAATCCGACGACCAAATAAACTTAACATTCTCCCCACAAGCTTCTTGACAACGTTTTTATTATAATAAAAACTGTCAAGAGTATAATGCTCTCTCTGGAAGAATTTTTCTTCATGACAATGATATTACCGGCATAGCACAGCAAAAAATATAACATAATTTTTTAATTATTCTTTGATTAATTTGGTTATTATATTTCTCTCTATCTCTCTCCATCTCTTTGTATATTTAAACATTTAAAAAGAGATATACAATACATGTATCTAGGATGAATAAATACACTCAGTTCAGTCTAATTGTAAGAATAAATTTTACAACGATGAATTCTGTTTTTAAATATATAACTAGTGTTTTAACTCATTGTCAAACTCGAAAGCTCTTTTTCTAGCCTTAACGCTACGAAAATCCAACCACTTGTTGATAGAAAAGTTTTCCGGCTTTTATGTTATCGTAAACCAGGGATTGCTTTATGAGAAAAGAAGAATAGTAACTTCATGACGCGGCGCGGCTTTTGTTTCACAGTTGTTTATTAAGAATCCTCTCTCCTCTTATTTTGCCGTCATTAAAACAGACTGCATTAAGCAAGTTTTAGTAAATAATGAAGGAGGAATTGTCTCTGTGTTCTCACAAAATAATCCCGATTTGCGGTATCAAATTATAATAATTTTTTTTAAAAGAAAACTTTAAACGTTATTGTGAAATAAATCGTCAGTTGTATATCACCGATTCGATTTTAATTACTCTACCACAGAAAAAATAGCTATCATATATAATTAAATTTTAGCTGTCCCTATATATTTTACACATAAAATGCAATAATCATACCTCAATTTTAGCTACGATAGTTAATATTTGTTAGCTATAGAATTTTTAGCTAATTCTTAAACTATAGCTAAAAATTAGTTTTATCATAGCTAAAATTTAGGCATGATAAATAAATTTCAGATTTTAATATAGGAACAGTTAAAATTTAACTATTTTAATTTTTTTCCATGTATTACACACCATAGAGAGCCCAATCCGTAACGGGGGCGACAGACATGCCGCACTTGAAGACACCCTTTAAATCCATGGCGAGTGTCATGCCGGTCGCGTATCCACCATAACTCCAACCCCATATTGCCGTTCTTGCACGGTCGATGAAGGAAAACTCGTTCTGCAGGTATCTGCAAGAAAAAGAAAAAACTTGTATTTTATAAGTGCTACTTTTTTTTACAAGTGGCATAAAATCTTGTTGAAAGTACCATGTTGAAGAGAGTAAAGATATATGATGGCTTATATTATTATAAATGAATATTACAAAAAAAATGTTAATGGGAATCTAGTGATTTCATTTCGTATCGCGAATTACTTTTCTAGAAGAAAAATGGTAGTAGAAAGAAGAGAAGAGAGAGAATATTTGCGGGAAAATATTTTTCTACTTATAAATTTTAAAACACGATATTTAGAAAACTAATTTTAATTTAAATGCAAAATAAGCCAATTTATCGAAATATTGTTTTAATTTATCGTTTACAAAGTTTCTATTTATTAGTATTTCCGAAATCTCAAAATTTGATCTCTTTAATTTATAATGTATCAAATAATTGAAGAAATAATCAAGCCGCACTATCAAAGAGCAAAATTCATTAAATGCCTTGTCAAATTTATTGACATTATATTTTTGCAAATTTTTATATATTAATATCTCCAAATATTTTTTTATATTAGCATTTTAAAGCATCTTTTTAGAAATCTATTTCTTTGATTTTGCTATGATAAATCTTCTTTTATCGTCGTATAAGCAAGAGAATCGCGCAGAAAAGCTATATTATTTGAGATTGCCTTCTTTTACCGGAAAATACTATAATAACGCTCGTAAAAAAAGACACTCGGTACCTCTCGCTAAAAAAGAGCGTGCACATGGAATAATCGAGCGCTTTGCGCGATAAGAATCGATGATTACTTTGTAATTTCTGCTTCCCTTTCTCCATTATCTCGCGTGCACTTTGCATGCGATTATGCATGCGATGTGTGCTTCGTGTTAAAGGGCACATAATCATCTCTCGCGAATCACACGTCAGGCAATCGCAATTTTCCTACAATAGCATACTTATAATTATTACAAATTTTCAAGAAATCTCAACAATTGTCAACCTATTTTAATAAATTATTTTTAAAACGAATTCTTTTGGAGTAAATCGTAAATAATAATTTAATTCTTTGAATTTGAAAATACTTTTTCTATTACAATTATTATCTATGTATTAAATTCTTGCATTCACAAATATGCACTGAAAGAAAAAATTTTGTTAGCCCCTCCTAAACCTTTCAATTAAATTACTATTTTGTTAAGTAAATATATATTAGTATTGAAATCAAATATACGTTTTGTTAGATTTAAAATGTTATATTTAATTTAAATAGTTTTATATATTCAACAAAATATTTAACAAAATATTTTGTTGAAAAGTTTAGTCAAGTTAAATTTATGTGTTTGTAATTGCGCGCGCGAGATCTCGTTCTCGTTCGATATCTCGAACGCGCGCGTGACGTCACAGTATCGACTCGAGCGGCCGCAACTTCGCGCGCGCGACTTCACGAGTGCGGATCGCGGCAATTCACCGGGCGCTTTCGACGCGAAAATTTACGGGATTTTTCGACGTTGTCGATCGTATACTAAGTGGGCCATTGCGCGTTTCCGCTCGTACTTCCGTGTCATCGTATCGGAGTATCGTTGCGCGACGAATAGAACTTGTAATTTACGTAAAAATCGCGGGTCGAGTAGGACTACGGTTGCGCCGCCATATTGCTGATTTTAATATCGTACAAATGCCAGGTCGAAGTGAACAAGTGTCCAATTTTCGCGAATATCGGCGTCATCGTCGTTCGATAATATAAATGAGCCTTGAAAAAAGCGCGACGCGAAAACGGAGCATCGGTTTTATTCGCGCGCAAAGAAGCTCTCGCGTCAAAACACGTCGAAGAATATGATAGCTTTAACCCGGGCGTCGCGAAGGAAAAAAGTAACGCGAGTAGAAGTGTTTCGAAGTGCAAGTGCGTCTTCTACGAGGAGGAGGCCCCAGGTGACGATGGTACAACTATTATGGTAATTTATTATTTATTTTATTTTACTATTATTTTTTATTATATTCTTCATTTAAGTTATATTAAATATACTCAATATATGTGGATAAAATAATTTTATTTTTCGATTAAATAATTAATCAAATTAATTAGTCAAATTTCACTATATAATTTACATGTATTTCTATTTTACAGGTAACAATCTCTGCTGCTGTGCATCGTACGGTGAGTCTCGTCGATTTTGACTTAAATTTCGGGATTTTTACTACAATTTTGTGAAAATCCTTTTCGATTTTGCCGAAACTTTGTAGCAATATAATTGTGTATTTTTGTATGTGAAACATGAATCTGTAAATTAAAATTATATCGGAGAAGATGGAGCTCTTCTTCAGTATTATCTTATATTTTAATTAATTTTTCATAGATCGAATTTTTTAGAGCATTCATCGTAAAAATAATAGTTTTTCTTTTTTAAAAAGATATTTTCTATTAAATTTTCTAATTAAAAATATTATCTGTAATTCTTGTATTCACAAATATAAAAAAGAACATGCTCTAAAGTACTGTTAATATAAAAAATATTTGGAAATATTAATATATAAAAATTTACAAACAAGAATATTTCAAATTTGCATTTAATTATTCGATACAATAAATAAAATACCAAATGTTGAGATATTAGAGATACTATAATATATAAAATCTTGCAAGCGAGGATATTTCAAATTTGACAAGGTTTGTATTGCATTTAATTTAGAATAATTTTGCTTCCCGAGGGCGTCTTCATTATTTATATATGTATTTAATTATTCGATGCAATAATTTAAATGCCACATTTTGAGATATTGGAAATACTAATATATAAAATCTTGCAAACGAGGATATTTCGACAAATTTGACAAGGTTTGTATTGCATTTAATTTCGAATAATTTTGCTCCCCAACAGCGTCTTCATTATATTTATATCTATATTTAATTATTCTATACAATGAATTAAAGCTTGCAAAAGAGGATATTTCGATAAAGACAAGAAAGCTTATATTGCATTTAATTTAGAATAATTTTACTTCCCGAGGGCGTCTTCATTATATATATTTAATTATTCGATATAATAAATTAAATACCAAATTTTGAAACATTTCGAGAAAGACAAGAAGCTTATTTTGCATTTAATTTAGAATACAATTTTGCAGTGTGACGCTACCGCTGTATAATTATTTCTTCAATTACTCGATGCTACAAATTAAAAACCAAATTTTGCGAGGGAAAAATTCAATCGCACTACCCTCAGAGAAAAAAGATGCGCTGCAATTCGATAGACGAATCCACAGGCGAAAAGTGTGCGCGGTGACGATACCCACGGGAGCGTCCTATATATTTTTTAGATCTCTGCCAGATCGAGTGCCGCGTCCTGCCTCATGATTTCCGGAAATCCGGAGAGGGTTCCGCGAAGCGTTGCGCGAATTTGCCCCCTTTCGTTCCTGAATGGAAAAAGAAAAGAGAAAGACTGGCGGGAAGAGAAAATACGTATTTCTTCCTTCCAATCTCTTCGGACTATTGTCTCTGGCATCTCGTGTGTTCGATAATAATGGCCCCGTCGGGATCACCCGGGTGCCCCCTTTCTATACTCTATACCTATGTTTGGTCCATACCGTAGAAATGTTGGTAACCCTCTCTCTATCTCGCGCGGCAGATTTTGTTTGCCCCCGGTCGGTGAAATTTATTTACCTCGTAAATCGACCAGCGCGGTACGCTGAATTCTATTTCTTCTCATAAGGAGGAAAAAGGCGAGAGAAGGAGGCAGAGAAAGAGAGATAGAAAGAAAACTCGGACCCGCGATTCCCTCTTTCGTTTTGCACAACTCGCGTGCGCGCACACACACACACCAAAATAGAAAATACACATACGTTACACCTAGCCTAGAATACGTATTTTCTTACGATGGTATTCCGGATGACCCCTTTTGTTTCGCCCTTTGGCTCGCCCTTTGCATCGTTTGTTGCTTATCGAAAAAACGCTACGGGAGATCACGAACGCGCGAATTTAAAGCCGGATTTTTCCGGTGCTTCGAATAAAGTCGTGAATACAAGGCGTATCCGGGCTTAAATCATTGGGAGGTTTCCACGGAATTAAATGAAATTGGCAAGAAGCGCAATAAAAACGAATATTGAATAAATGTGTAGAGTATAGATCTTTAAATCACGATTGTAGGATGATGATGACATATTTTAAGTTGCAATATTATTATTATATTCTTATCGAGAGCAAATATGATAAAAATATGCATTTTGTATAACTTTCAACGTCTTGCATTTTGGGAAATGTATAATAAATAAATAAATTTCTTTAAAAATGCAAGCAGCAACAAAAAGTTTTCTGTTAACATTTTTTTCAGAATTATCTTGCATTTTTTACTACTATAAAGAAGTTTTAAAATAAAGTTATTGCATTTTTCAAATGCTCCGAGAATTTTTTTCTCAAAATAATTACGAAATAGCTACATATTTATTAAAATTATATGATGCTGTTTATAAATAATGTTTTGTACATTAAAATTTTTTTTCTGAAAGAATCTTTTCTCTGTATCTAACTATTCTCCCTATAATTCTACCCACATCCACTCTTTCAATTAACTACAAACGTTTGCACGGAGCTATCTCTCTCTCTCTTTCTCTCTCGGAGCAAACTATTGTTAATCATTCCCTTTCAAAGGTTTATTTACGCCAACGAGGAGCGTGTCGTGTCGTCCCCGCAAATTTTCAACACCCATCAACAGTAGATATTCGTTATTCACTAGTTAAGCGATCATGGAAACCGCTGGTTAGTCCGGTCGATTGGATTCCATGACGGAACAAAGGGAACAAAAACGCGCTCGCAAAAGGGGTTTCGCGAAGAAGGGTCGAACGAGCAGCAACAGCGGGGGTGGAAATGGCACCGAGAGGGAAACCGAGAGGGGTTGAAAGGAGACGGACGATTCCGCAATCGTTTGGAGCGCGTCCAACTTCGTGGCTCGCTTTTTACGAGCCGGACCCGCGGCAAAACATCGCGATGTACATACATACAGGAGAAAGGGAATGGAAGGTACTTGCGTTCTCTCGCGTGTCCGTACATCGTCTGTTTCAGCTTACAATCGCAACAGAGGAGGAAAGAACGCCGGTTCCACAGTGATTTCGAGCATTTCTGCCCCTGCTGTATTTGTTCGTGGAGACTGTGTGATTTCTCAGAGGAGAATTTTTTTCGAGAAGCCTTAAATAATTTCCGAATACTAAGATTTTACCTGCAGCTTTTCTCATTAAAAATTTTGTGGAAAACGTCAGAAAAAAATGACACAAATGTCAAATAATTTAATATATAACACATGGTCTTCCTCTTTTCTCTTTTTTAAATTTATACTGGTAAAATATGCAAAAGATATCTCTCCGATATTTCTCGAGTCTTTTTTACCTCTGAATATTGCGGTTCAGAAAAAAAGATAGATCGATATTCTACTTAAATTTAAGTATATACCTATAGAGAGTTTCGTAGTTTTTTTTTTTTTTTTTAAGTCGCCACACACAATTATTTATAGAAAAAATTAGATTGGCATTCTTAGAGAAATAACTCAATTTTCTTCTTCTGTATAGTGAAATTGTTATAATATTATGATAAAAAGGGAGAGATGAACTATTCTTCGTCCTCGATTAAATCACATCATGACACAGATAAAAAAAATCGCTTGTCGGGGAGTTATAATAAAATTATAAAAGTATTAAGAACTATATATACTATACATGAAAGAAGAGCGAGTTTGTAGCAAGATATGTCTGCTATTATTAAATATTAAGAGAAACCCAAAAAAGTAAGAAGGTCTCAGAGCTGTTCGCAATAAGATGTGAAAATACCACGTTATAGTTTGATCAAACTTTATGCTATAGATTTTTGTCTACTGCATCCATTTAAATTTAGCTGTCAATGCAATAATTTATCATCTTTTCATGAATGCATGAATACTCGGGTGTGCTGATCTCTAAATACATTTTTCCAATATATTTACTGCGTTACTATTTTTCTTAAAAATTAGAATTAATAAAAATGACGTACAACTTGCTCATAATATAATTAAAATTCAACTTATAAATTTGTACAATTTTACATTTAAATCCGTTTTCAATAAAATTAAAATTTTATTACTCCTAAATCTATATTTTATTGTAACTAGTATCTTAACAGCTCTTAATTTTAATTAGAATTATAATTCTGTTCTTATCTGATTTATCAATCATTTAATATAATTTTTTAACAATATATAAAATACTATATCAAATATTTCGATTCGTGTACTACGAAATTAATCAGCAAGTTCCTTTAATTTTATAAAGAAATCTACCGTCAAATTTTTTAAATGTTTTACATTTAATTAATATACATAGATATCCATTTTAGGAGTATGAACCGCGTATTTGTGTCAAATATTGGACTGAGATAATTTTTTTAAAGCTGCCTGGCATCAAACCCATTCTTTTCCTTTATATTTTTTACATTTCCGAATACAAAGGCTCTTTGTATTTTGTTATTTCGAGCGGAGAAAAGTTCTGGAACATTTTTAACATTTAAAGTTAATTCGGGTACTCGGTTACCATTCGTTCATCGACACAAGGGTTAAATCGTGTCATTTATTTCGAATAGAAAATCAAGAAAATGGATGTTAAAATTTCAAACAACTAATAAATGGGTTAATTAAGCGTGGTAATTAGTACGCGGATTATTCTTTGAAAAAATAAATATTTATTCAAATCCGATTTGAATAAGTATTGACTTTTATATAAATAATTCATATTTATTTTGAATAAATGTTTATTCTCGAATCGATCTAAAGGAATATTTATTTTTACGAAGAAACAATAACTTGCGTACCAATTACTCTTTCCGCGCGAGTCTCTTAATTAGTTGTAATATTAGTTAATCGAGATTTATTATTTCGAATATTGCCTTGTTGCTATTAGCCAAATTACGCAGTGATTCCGCGCGGAGAGATTTGCGAAAATGCCAGCCTATGTCGACGTTTGCGGTTCGTTTTGTCGCTTAAACGCTAAAATATGACTCTCCCGCCAGCGGAATAAGCGTTATTCATCATAGCCGGAAGTTTGATGTTTCGGTTCAAAGATGGACGAGCATATAAGTGGCGAAATTCTCGCTACCCGATCCATTCACCCTCACTCTCCCTCCCTTTCTTTCTCTCTCGGCATCGAGATAAATTACTCTCGGCTGGAAATACGAGAGGAGAGGTCGCGAACTCTCTTTCCCCGACTCCGGTTTCGGCCGTGAAAGGGAAGAAGAAGAAGAAGTAGAAGAAGAAGGGTCGGAGGGCCGATAAATTCGGACGAAAGTACGAGCAATTTTCTTCTTGTTAACACACGGACCGCGAGTTCACGGGTGCAGTGAAAAGAAGAACTTCGTTAAAACCCGCGTTCTGTGAACGCTAATACGCAGAGTTAGATTAGTTAACTTAGGGGGTTTTAGCGGGATTATCCTGCGCCTCTCCCGATCGAGGGTACGAGATAAGTCACTTCGGAAAGGTGAGAGAGACAGCCATCCGCGATCGTGGCCATCCCCCTGTAATTAGGTTTGTCCTAAAGCAAAACTTTGCCTGCTACGCTTTCAAGGGCCGATGGACGTCCCTTTTTCTCCCCCAGCAGCTGTTCCAACCGCAGATTCCAGTCTGGCTCATTCGTTACTCTTAACGCCGGTTAAGGTACGCGTCCGAGGCAATTTCCGGTTAATGAGACTTACATGTGTAAACGAATGTAAGCTCGAACTGTCAACGCCGGGATTATGACCTGGATTATATATATATGTGATTGTGCTGCTTTAATTCTTTTGTCAATGAACAAGTAGCTAGGTCTGCTAGGCATTCGAAGCAACTTTAACTATGTTAAAAATGCGTTGCGGAATTTTTCTCTCTCCCTCGAAAAACTATAGAGTTCTTATATTCGGAAATGTTATATAAAGTATAAAGGAAAAGGATGATATGAATTTGATGCTCAATTTTAATTTTATTTAAAATAGATTTAAATATATATTAGATATTAAATTTTAACTTTTAAGAAACGTATTTAGATTTTTGAAATTAATAAAAATAAAAATTAATTTTTATTAGATTCGAGATCTCAGGTGTTCGAAATAAATTTGATTTCGACGAGTCTCGGTAATCCACATTTTTCACGAATAATTTTGAGACTCGAAAATTTTGAATCAAGAAATTATATTGCTATGATGATGAACTTCTTACCTGGTAACGTTGAAATTAATAAAAATAAAAATTAATTTTTATTAGATTCGAGATCTCAGGTGTTCGAAATAAATTTGATTTCGACGAGTCTCGGTAATCCACATTTTTCACGAATAATTTTGAGACTCGAAAATTTTGAATCAAGAAATTATATTGCTATGATGATGAACTCTTACCTGGTAACGTTGATCTGATCGAAAATTTCGACGGTACCGAGATGCCGGTATCCAGCGAACAGCATGTCGTTGCCCATTAATCCGGAGCCGCGGCCGTCGATGGCGGCATATATAATGCTTTTGTTCGTCACGAGATACATGCCCCAATCTATGTTAAATTTCTCCGTCACCTGATACGAGTCTGGTCCACCGTACCTGGAAAGACGCGAATAGATTATTACAGGTGTTACATTATTTCGTGGCTTTTTCCTTGACAAGTTTACATGATAAATTGAAATATTATACGCATATGTTTATTTGTTTATTTTATACATATGCGTTTAATGTTTGGACAAATTAAAATTAAAAAATACTAGCAATCTTGACTATGTTCAATTTTTTTTATAATTGTCTAATTGTATTTTCTTAAATAAAAAAGAGTAATATATAGTAATCTTCTACATAATATATATGTAATAATATTGTATATTAATTTATATTATATAATGAATATTATAAATTAATATATATACTATATACATATATGTATGTATGTATTAAAATCTTATATATAATAGAATAAAAAATTATTGTTTACAATATATCGAAGATGATAAAGCTGCGACATTTACTTATTGTCTGGAAAAAAATCGGCCATTCTCTTAGTTAAAAATCCAATCCTCGTAGCAGATTTAGCGATTGTAGTCAGCTACTTTCATGATTGTTTAGCGCGCAATTCCCTCGACTTTCACGCTCATTATGGCTCTCGACGGTCGTTTGCGGGAAATCTCAGGTGCCACTTGAGGGATTGAAAGGCCTGAGAGGATGAGAAAATGCATCGAGAGAAAGGGAGAGAAAGAAAGTCGAAGGCGATGGCGAGAATTAGGAAATGGAAGTTCGCGGAGAGGAAGATGGCTTTTCTGATACGGTATCCACCGAATAGCCGAACAGTAAACGCGAAAATAGAGACGGATAGTAACAATTCCGCGGATAGTGTGATATAAATGCGAAGGTGTGACGGCGATACGAGGCAGTATCGTGAAACATCACGGCGCGAATCGAGGCGAAATGGACCATACGATGACAACCGATGATCCGCTCTATGGGATACCCGGCTTATGGGAGAGGATAATAAACGTAAGACAAAAATATAAGAATACTAAAGAAAAAAGAGAAATTTCGAATATCGAGTCTTCTTTGGTTCGTTAAAAAAATACGCGAGTATACATTCTTCGATTAATTTAATTAATTTCCGCTGTACATGTTCGTTCATCTTTACGTTTTTTTTTTTTAAGAATCTTAATGAAAAATTTTTCGCGAGCATTATAATATTCTACAAATAATGAATATAATTAAAATCGATGCTGCAAATAATTTTTCTAATTTAATATAGAGTCGTCATATTTTGTTTAAATAAAAAGTTGTGTATTATTTTATTTTTATTACCAATCCGTGTAAATTACTAAAACAAATGTTGTTGGCTTTAAGAAATATCAATTTAAATAATGTTATGTGTTGCTTTGTCCGTAAATAGCGACATATAATCAAGTAACAATATACTTCAGGTCGTTATACTAAAGCGAACTGCGTAAAAAGGAGAATATATAGGGATTTCATTGCAGAGAAAAGCGATATATCGAGCCGTACTTTCCATCGTGCTAATGTTGTTTTATCGGAGACTGATATCGCGAGTTTATCATGTGGAGCTTACATGGAAAACTCATTGAGTGCAGAAACACGTGAAAATAAAGTACTGATGTCTTTAAATTACGTATTCAAATCGCCACTGTCGTATATTTAAAAATAAGGATAAACAAAAAGAAAAGAGAAGAAAGAAAACTTTTTTCTCGTACACAATCTAATTTTTAAGAAATTATTTTTCAAATTCAGATATAGAAAGGGTTATTATTTAACTTATGCCACTAAAATAATACGAGATACTTTAACATACATCGATTAACTTTTTAGTTGTAAAATTTTTTTTAGAAATTACTTACTCAAAATAAAATAAAATATCCTTCGTTAACGAGATAAAAAGAGATATTCATTTAGGATAAAGTAAATTTTTTTGCGACGAGCTTGATGATTTATTCCAGCTGCATTGATAAAATTTATTCCGGCAACACCGATTCGTACAATGCGAACGACATCGCGATCGATAATCTAGACGTAGGAATTTCATCAGACTAGGAAAACTAGAGAGAGAGCAGGGAATACATGTGATATGTGAAAAGTCGGCGCGATCCAATATATCGCCTCGAACAGGAAGACAGTACAATTACTTGACTATAAAGCGAACGGGGACTCAAACTTCTCTTTACTCGCCATCGTCAAGCAAACGAGACGCGTTCACTCAAATAGCTCCTCTCTACACGAGAGTCTAGCTTTTAGTTGCGTTGCTTTCACTGAATTTTCGTAGTCGCTAAAATTCTATATCTAGTAGTATGTACATATGTGAATTATCCGTGAACTGTCATGTATAAGAAAAATCTATTGAAAGTATTAATATTTCTAAAATAGGATTTTTAAAATCACTAAAATGGGATTTTAAAAAATAATTGTGGCAAATTAAGCTTTGATATTCCTAAAGCTCCCATAGATTTTTTCTTTTAACAAAAAATGGGATTAATCGTAAATCGATCCTGACATTTGACAATTTTTTTCAAATAAATTACAGTCATCTAAAAAATATTACTGTGAAATAATATAGAAATTTTTTAAGATTCCTGGATGTTGAATAATTTTTGACATTTTGCACATCTATTAAATATGTATTACAATTAAATATTAAAATTTTTATTATTATGTTTATTTTTGATTCTCTTAAGCAAAGAGGAATTTTTAAACATATTTTTCGTATTATCATTTTTCTTCTATCCACTAATGATATATAACGCGAAAACTTGCACTTTAGGAACGGACATCGTGTGGCACACACAACTTCTACTATAAACTCTTTGTACTTTCAAAAGTTTCCGGCTCGGCCAGGACCTACAAATTAGGTGTTATTAGAATTTATACCGGAAAGTTATATCGGCCTCTCTGGAGCGAGCTAGATCGTGCTTTGCCAGAGCGATGTCATTCTCGTGCATATACACGTGCTTTTTTTAACCGGGAGAGGAACGCGAAAAAGCTCGCTCTCGATCTATCGATTTCGAATTATCTTTTTCGACGGGGAAAATAAAGAAAACGACGTATATCACTTCGACGATACTTTTCATTAATATGATTATAGACGAGAGTAGGGAGGAGGAGAATCGATAACGCGTTTCCCCCGCTTTTATCGAGGAAGCCCGCGTTCAAGTTTTCGTTCGTGAGACTGAATACGAAATGACTCATCGCTTCGTGTGGTTTTACATCCCGTCCTAATTCAGCCCACGTAAAGGAGAGCTTCGTTTTCACGTCACGGTGCAGATTGCGTTCCTCTGCTGCACGTTCGTCATCGCCTCTCTCTCTCTCTCTCTCTCTCTCTCTCTCTCTCTCTCTCTCTCTCTCTCTCTCCATTACGCTTATCTCGCGGGTGCATTATGTCAGAACCGATTGATGATGCCCGCGGAGTGCGTTGTCACATTTCTTGTCGCTCTCCGGCGGAAAATATGGATGCTTTTAAGTGAACGCCGAGGGAGAGAGAGAGAGAGACGTCGAAAAGCGACGTATAAATGTAAGAACTCGGTTCGTAGTTAGAAAGCGCTATTGTGGCCCGGCATGACAATTTGCCAGAATACACGTGCCTCTAATCTATTTTATTAGTCACGAGGTTCAACAATCAAGAGCTCTAATATTTTGAAAAATGTTAATTTAATCACGGGCACAAAAAAATTCCGTACACGATGCACGTAATCTTAAAATGTTTATCTTAATTTTAGATAAGAGATTAAATTTATATAAAATTATATATATTCAAAAATGTATGTGTACAAATTTATTAATATTTATTTATTTTTATTATATATATATATATATATAAAAATAAAGTAATATATTATATATAATGTTAATAAATTAATATTCTTTACAGAAAATATTTTGCACGTTAGATATTTTTATGTAATGGTATATCGCTCTTACTGTAACGAAAAATTTTAATTCTTCAAAGAGTGAGAGCAATTACACTGCTCTCGCGTTCCCTTATTAGAAAGAGATTTGTGTGTGTGTGTTCATTGGAAAAATTAAAGAACTTACACATAAACCAGCATGGGATACTTGGTGGCACCGCTCAAATCAGCACCGGGTGGTATCAGCAGCCTCACCTGGGCGTTAAAGCCACCAGGAACTGGAACTTTGTATCTCTGAACGATCGGTTGCGATCTTTCGTCTATTATCTCAGTTACCACGTCGTTGTCCTCCCACACGGAGAGCAACGTAAAATTCTGAAAACGAAAAAGTGCTCCTTTAATGTACTAGATAGTCTCAAATGGCGTCGTAACGCCAAGATTTATAAAAATCATTTTATACACAAATATATATTATATATAAATATATATTTTTTATATATATATATTATATATTTACGCTCGTCTACATTTTTTTATTTACTATTACATGTATGTAATTTTTTAATGCATATAATTAAACTTATAATATATAAAATTTAGACATATTTTATATGTCTTTATAGAGAAATATATATTTTTTATTTATATATATTATATATTTATGCTTGTCTACATTTTTTATTTACTATTACATGTATGTAATTTTTTAATGCATATAATTAAACTTATAATATATAAAATTTAGACATATATATTATATGTCTTTATAGAGACGAATTAACGGCGTTTATCTTAATAGGAGCACTATTTATCTTCTTAACGCTCGATTTTACGTTCATCTTTCTTCCTCATCTCGGGCCATCAATTGCCGAGCGTTTCCTAATTCTGACGCCGCTATAACCATAACAGATTACACCGAAAAACGGAGGAATAAATGCACCGTGAATACACAGGGACATCGCAAACTTAAGGGGGCGAAGTTGAAGTAAGAGTCAGAAGAACGTTTAACGGTTTGCTTTCCCTAAAGTCCTTCGCAACTTCAGTCGACATCCCCCTTAACAGGTTCGCCAATCGGAATCGATTCGGTTCAAAGGGCGACTACTTTTGTAAGTAGTTGTTCGAAGTTTCTTCCTTTTTTTTTTTCCTTTTCGACGCGTGAGGGAAAGAAGGTTCGCGGTATACTTCGGGCAAAAAAATTGCATTAGAACCGAGCCAATGCTCCGACGAAGGGCGTCGCCGAAGTTCGTCGGTTTCCGTCGTTTTTGCGCGTCGGAGTTTACCCGCGCGAATTCTATGGCCTCTCTTTCTCGGCGAGAGGGATAGGATAGATCGGGGCAAATGTAGCGCGCAATCTGCGCGCTTTTGTGAGTCCGGGGGTGCACTCGAGATCGAGAGATCGAGATTCGAAGGATGAATCCCCGCTCGAACATTTTTGCATCGCGGCGAGAACTTTTTCTCAAACGCGGAATCTCTCCCGCGCATTTTCACCCCTCCGAAGTTTCTTCGAGTGAATGACAGGCGATCCGACGCCGAGCATTTCCGGCTTTTGTGTGCAGGGAGGAGAGAGAGAGAGAGAGAGAGAGAATCTCGCGCAATATGACGCGGCGGTATCGATTTTCGATCGATATCTTTTTTTTTTTGCCGCCTCGGTAGAGGCTGGCTGCAAGTGCTTGCGTGATGTAAATTGATAAAATTTGAGAGGAAATCCGAAGAAGAAAGAGAGAGAGCGACAAAGCAACTCTCCTCTTTTTAACGCTTATTTTAGCTCTCTGAAAGGTAGAAAAAATATCGTAAAATAAGGAAAAGTAATGTTTGCTTTTTCAGGTATATTTATAAAAAATTGTTCTGCAGTCAAATTTTTAAATTAAATTGATACTTAACTTTTTATTTCTCGAGACATTTAATAAGGAATATTAGAAGCTTGTAAAGAGGAAAATAAAATTTAATCGTATTTTTGTTTAGTCTCTTGTATATTTTTAATTAATAATTTTTTTAAATGTTTTCAAAATACGGTAAAAATAATTTTAAAATAATTATTACAAGATTGATATATGTACAATCCAATTATCAATATATATACAAGTTAAAAAAAATTTGATCTTAAATTATAATCTCGCTATGGTTAATAAATTTATGACCACGCGATTAGAAGAGAATCGCTTTGATAAATGGAAAATGGTGAAGTAGAATATCGAAAAGTTAAACACGTTCAATTGGTATCACTTAGAGCCTTTTGTAAATTTCGATAATGCCAATATCATAATATCGACGTAATTGGATCGGTATCCAAAAGTACACCATAAATCATATCAGAGTACGGCGAAGATGAGAGAGCAAAGGGATTCCAGAGAGGATTTTGCGCGTGTTTGCGAGCTTCGTGCATGCACGTGCAATATCCACGTACAAGAAATTACTCTATTAGTTTCGACACAAATTGGATTAAAAATACACGCACCGTTATAGTATAATCTTACACTTTTATTGAAAATATTCTATGCAATAAGATATTTTATAAATTCAGTAACGCGATGCGCGCGTGCTTCCAAAATAAATTTCCAAATTAAATAAAATGGAATATAATAATTTATGTTATTATTTTATAAAAGAAAATATTTATTCATAGAGTCTTCCATTCTTTAGTTTTGAAATAAAATAGATAAGTCTAATATGTATTCTTTCGTTAAAATAACGTAAAAAATTGCAAATGCAATAAAAAAATTTTTTAAATGTTAATAAAAAGTTTACCGTTTTATTTTTAAGAAATTGATCAATAAGACTTACAATTAAATGCTATCAGTCGAGCAGTATATAATTAAAACGCAGTCCTCTCCTGTATAATCCTTCAAACGCATTTATTGATTTTTTTATAATTAGTCGATGTAGACGTAACACGAAGCAAAAGAGAGAAATGCAGGAATTTATCCTGGCGCTAATTGAAAACGGCCAGAGTCGAACGGAAGCTTCAGCAGATCGATTCGCGCGGTATAAAAGCGCGAATTTCATCGGCGCAAGGTCGCTCTTTAACGTAATTGGATTAATGTTCATTGTCGACGGTTTCCCGAGCGAGAAGACCAATTATCAGCATTAAGCGGTCGCGCGAAAATAAGGGATAAAGGCGCCCCGGATAGTCAGATTTTCGCTCAAGTTTCCTCTTGCTTCTAGATCTCTCTCTCTCTCTCTCTTCGCTCCGTCGATCGTGATAAAGCACGTAGATTCCGTACCTGACATCTTACGTTAGTCGTTTTCGAAGTTCAATGACTTCTCCTTCAAGTCCGCGTCTGTCGCTACGATAATCAGATTACAAGGGAATCGCTCGATGCATATCGAACGTACCTTTTATTTATTCTTTGGTGAATCGAAGAACATTTCAAAGACGTTTCTAAGCGCGATATAAATTAAAGATCCAATATAGCTCTTCCTCTCCTTTTTTCTATATCATTTTGCGAATATAGTTTACATTTTATGCAAAAATAAATAAAAAGAAAATAAAGTTATTTTTCTCTTACTGTATATTTATATGAACTTGAATCTATCTAATACATATTGCATAGAAGGGAAAATGTACTATCCATATTTTTATTTTCATGGATTTAATTATCGTGAATTTTTTAAGTTTGTTAATTGTTAATTCGAATCAAAATATTTCAAAGATATTTTTAAACGTAATATATATATAATCTAAAAGTCCAATATAGTTCTCTTTTTTTCTTCTTTATACATCTTTGTAATATAATATATATACCATGAAAAACATCGAAATAAATGGAAAATAAAATTATTTTTCTCCTCTTCAAGTTTGTTAATTGTTAATTCGATGAATCGAAACATTTGACATTTCTAAATATATAGGATTTTATTTTAAATTATCAAAATAAAAGAGGGAAGGGATCATCTTTATATTCTTATGTTTGTAAATTCGATCGTCGTGAATACTTTAAAGTTTGTCAATTAATTTAATTACCAATACGAGTTCTCTCTTGATACATGAATCTGCAATTGTTTTTGTCCGCACTTTTCGTACAATTTGCGACGATTCGACCTGTCTGTCAGCATTTAAATTCGACGAAGGAGAGTTTGATTATCGAAAGTAATGAAACTTTCATTCAATCGCAAACTTTTTCTTCCGAGAATGGCGGGCGAATAAGCAAATGGACGGATAGATTATAGATAGACTGTGGGAAGAGAGGAAAAGAGCTTCCTCTTGAATATATTCAAATCCTCAAGTCATTTTTAGATCGATTCATGAGAAAGATATGAGAGCAATAATAGTAGAGATGCAGTTGTTTATCTTCGAGAAAGATATGAATTTATAATAATTTTTTTTCCAACTGTGCATGTGCTTAATTTAAGTATATGTCAAGTATTTTATGCAATTTAAATACAAAGACTTCTCGTCCTGCTTTTTTTTCAAACGCTGCTGTATCCATAATAAATAATTGATGCATTTTTATATTACTCACTCATTATTATCGATTTATTTACAAAAAATCTAGATTTGAAAGATTATTGTGAATATTTTGAACAAAAAAATATAGATAATAAAAAAGTATCTAGAATTTTTTTGCGATATCGAGATAGTCGGTTGAATGACAGAAAAGAAAACGAGAGATGCACGTAATATTTTATAAGATAACAACTCGCATTCAAAACATTGCTGTAACACGCGTTTTGCTAATAAACTCACCGCTGAATACGAACTTGTCGGAATTCATACATTCAGAGGCCAATAATTAGAGCTTGTAATATATGTAGGAATGAGAAATGAACGTGCGTTTGCATTAATATGAGTTAATGAAGTTTTATGTTTATGCATTTGAATAACGGTAGATTTCAATGTCGGATTGTTGTTAATGGACGAACCTTGCTAATCGTAATTTATTAAAATGAACTCTACTTCATCCACATCACGATGATGGGTATTGCGATTCGAAAATAAATGGAGAATCAATTAAATAATGCAAATAAAGCCACGTGTATGCGAAATTAGGATTATTTCGCGAGAAACTATTATACATATAACAAATTATTTAATATTACAACACATATTGCCTCGATTATGCACGTATGTAAATTTTAATTTTCTGCATTAAAACATTTTTTTCTCCCCGTGTTGATGCTTTCATAAATATTCTTTCATCCGCGTTAAAGCATAATTAATAAGATTAGTATCAAGAAGGTAATTGTAAAAACGATATCGCAATATAAATGCATTTTGAGTGAATAGAAAATAAAATTGTTGTTTTGTTTCACATGAACCTTTACGTATCCAATTATAAGATAACAAAGATATTTATTTTCATATCTGAATATTACATTAAAAAATTTTTATATTCGTCAAAATATTTACAATATTTAATATTAATATTTTCAATATTTAATATTAAATATCTTGTATATAATTATAATTTTGATAAAATTTCAAATTTATTTAGAGATTTAAACGATGCACGATTTTAATTGCGTAATCTTTTAATGTCAAAATAACCTTTTTTTTTATCAAACTGCTTCACGAGAGGCGTAATTAATAAATTATAAATTGTATTTCACCTCATACATTTTGTTCATTATATAACTTGATAAATTTATACGCAACGTTTGGGAATCGATATCTATTATCTTTTTTATGTGATTGCACCGAATTTCTTTCAACAATATTTAATTTACGTAATTAAAAATTGATCCAAAAAATGTGACGCGAATGAAAAAAATAAGCTCGTGGTCAGATGATGAAAAATTTTAACGGCTCTTATCACTCTTCCTTTTCAAAATACAAAAATTCGACATAATACAATAATTTAACCCTCTATATAAGAGTGCATTTAAAAAATGACTTTATATTCAATCGCTATGCAATTTATTATTTCACAATCGAACGCGCATAACAAACGAGAGTGTCACACAACACGTTCGATGAATAAATGACCTTTTAGTTCTGCGCTTATAATATCCTCTCCTTCCTACATATACGTACATATATATATATATACATACGCGCGGTGCGGAAACGAATTTGAAAACAATACGAGGAAAATATTTATACCGAGCAGAGAGCACTCTAGCAGTTTAATGTATCGTTATTACGCCCCGGTGCAAACCATTGTGCAAACGCACAACTACGCGCATTGTCGCATTTTTTTACGCTTTTTTTTTTACGAAGCCGGTAACAGCGTCGCGATAATCTGTCTCGGCGTGATTCCGATCCGATTAGGCCGAGAGCGAATAGTATCGCGAACGCAATGTGTTTCGCGCGCGGAATTTCGAGGACGAGCTTTGTATATATATATACATATATATATATATATATATATACATACGAGAAAGAGAGAGAGAGGAAGAGGGAGAATGCGTTGTGCAAGCCGTATATTACTCGCAGTGCAGTGCCGGGGACTAAACCGTACATAGTACGTGGGGTATTCTATTGCTGTAACAGAATTTATTCGATTCCGCGGTCTGATAGGGGACCCCATGTACCTCTCACCAGCAGAATTACGCGGCTGTCATCCATACGTCTATATCACATGCAAATACGCGCGAGGGCACGCGATCGCGAAAAGATCATTATGCTCGCGGTTTCCACGGGATAATGTAACAATTTGCGCGACTGCGTTGCAGGGCAAAAGGAATTTCGCCTAGAATGCATATATGTATGTAGATACGAGAACGCTCGTGCTCCATATTTGGATAGGATCAAATTTGTTGAAACTTCGACGACCTAATGATTAATGGAACGTATCAAACGCGCTGTAATAACATTGGATCCGAAATTGAAATTAATAGCAAGATGGGTATATGGATCTACTTGCTCTCTTAGCTTGTTAAATTACGGATTTCATCTGACGTATTATTACGTGCCCTTATTATTATCTTTAATGGAATATATTAAGTATTTTCAAGTTGGAATATATTCTAAACACCTTTTATGCATACTATTTATCTTTAAATTTTATAATACGAAAAATATATTATTCTAATTTATTATAATATTAATATAATTATAAAATTCTGTAATTAATAATATATTAATATTATGTATAATATAATATTCATTATTAAATACAAAAATATGGAAATATCGGAAAATTCGACATCGAAAAATGTTAGCCTTGCAAAGAAAATGGTTCAAGATCTCTAAGATCTTAAAAACTGCTACGCAAATAGTCATGAAAATACATGGATGGAACATACCTTATTGTAGATGCTTATGTCGGGTACTCCAGGTCCAGCACAAGTGAGCACGTAATGCGAATTGTCAGTGGAGAATGTAGCGCTGTTGTACAAACACCGACTGCCGTCCTTCTCTCTGACAATGTTACAAGTTAAACACACCGACTTGTGGTCCATATCTAACAACGACACTCTATATAAATGTTGAACCGCTGAGTCGCGTTTCGAAGTTGCCAAGTAATATCTGCAAAACAGAAAGAGAAATTTTTTTTTTCTAAATATTCAGTGTGTAAATTTGAGAGATCTACTCTCGTGACTTTTTCGCGAATAATCATAAAACTAATTTTTAAAACATTATCTTTCCTTATTTTATATGTAAGGTGTCCTATATTTTAAATGACATACTGCTATTTTTTGAAAACCATCGAAAAATGTTTCATATATCATGTACTAAATACGAAATATTTTATGTTTCATTCTCTGACACATTCCGAAAAAAAGAAAATATGAGATATCTCGTAATATGCTCATTTTTTAATAATCCAACTTTAATTATTTTTTGCATAGACTAATGAGATAAATTAATTAGTATAAAAGAAAATGTAGTTATTTTTTTTTAAATATACAATTACATATTGCAAGTTGCAAATTTTTTTAATCACAAAAAGAATATGTTTTTTAGATTAAAATTTATCTCAGTATTCAATGCAGAAATATTTCATTTTTTTTTTTTTTTTTTTTTTTTTAACAAAAGATGTCAAAATGAAATATATCTCGCAATCCATTCATTTTTCAACTATTCTATTCTAACAATTTCTTTCTAAATATACAAGAAATCGATTTATGTAAGAAAATTATGAAAGCTTTGGTTCTCGAACAATAGACCAAATCTCGTTATTCAATGCAGAAATATTTCATTTTTTTCTTTCAAACAAACTGTCAGAATGAAGTATATTTCGTAAATCATTCATTTTTCAATCATTCCATTCTAACAATTTTTTTTCTAAATATACAAGGAATCGATTTATGTAAGAAAATTATGAAAGCTTTGGTTCTCGAACAATAGATCAAATCTCGTTATTCAATGCAGAAATATTTCATATTTTTTTTCAAACAAACTGTCAGAATGAAGTATATCTCGTTAAATCATTCATTTTTCAATCATTCCATTCTAACAATATTTTTTCTAAATATACAAGGAATCGATTTATGTAAGAAAATTATGAAAGCTTTTTTTTCTCGAACAATAGCAATGCGTGATTTAAAATAGACTGGACTCTATATATATAGAACCGAGAATTTTTATAATAATCTACCAGAGACATCGTTTTACACAGCATGCATGTGTGCATGCGCGAGTGAGAAAAATGATCGCGCGCATTAGAATAACATGGCCGCTAAGAAATTAGTTCTTCGGTATCCGCATTGTGGAACATGGAGAACACCTGTTGCAACTCTCTAAGATTTCAGGGGGAGGAAAAGGGGGCAATAAAGGGGCTGGGGTGAAGACAAATTGTCCACCAAGCTCGATGCCGCCTCACCAAGACGACATCCCGAGGAAGCGTATATATTTAGCCGACTATTATTATCCCGCATACTAATCTCTCTCATCACTAATTCCCGTTTTCCGTCAGTCTCCAAGTGACAATGATATTTCGCGAAACGGCGACCCCATTAATACGTAAGAACGCTGCTAGACCGAGCAATTTTCATGTGAACCGCATACCGGGTCCGTCAGGAATGAAGCCAATTTATCGAGTCGTTCTAGTTCGAAGCTATCAAGTCGGCCAACGCCGACAGAATGCTACCATTAGATACAATCAGCTGATGGTGTAAATTGCGACTATTGACTGACCGCTGCTTGTACCCCTCTGATGCGATTACGCATTAATTAGATCTCTATTGTTCTCCCCTTTGATTCTCAACGCTTTGTGCTACAACAAATATAATATAACCATCCTTTTTATTTTTATTTAGATTTTATTTTACACTTGATTCGTGAAAGGAGATCTTTGTTGAACATATATATATAAGTTATAATAAATATTTAATAAAGTATATATATATAGTATACGTGGAAGTGTATTATTTCATCATCTCTTATATGCAACGTATTATTTTGCCATATTTATTCAATCTGTCAAAAATATGTATATATGATATATATATATATATATATATGTTAAAAATTAAAACAAAATAAAATAAAAATAAGAATAAGTACATATATACATATTTTTGACAGATTGAATAAATATGGCAAAATAATACGTTGCATATAAGAGATGATGAGATAATACACTTCCACGTTCACCTATCTTGCGACTTCTCGCTAATTTTCCAACATATGAAAACTGTATATTCTACAAGAGATTATCATACATATATTTAACGAGGTAAGGACCTCCACAAAGTTTCGGGAGCCCAAGGACCAAGGGTGCGTTTCATGAATTCTCTATTGCCCCGCGGAAACCCAGCGAGCGCGTTAAGTCGCCAGAGCAGTTTCCGCCGGGCTGGCAAGATAGATGACTCGGGGTTATTTAGAAAGGATTAATTCGAGCATCCTGTTAATTTAGCCTATCGCATCAATCTTGAAAACGACCCCGGGCTGCGCGTTGCCGTCATTCACGCTCGTGTATCCGCGAATCGCAACTTCCGCCGCTTCGGCTTCTCGCGCCTTTCCGTGAAAATGAAGATCGATCGATTTCAAGCGGGTAAGAGAGGACTCACGGGACCCCGGCACAACTGATACTTCATTGTCATAATCGGGGATGACAGGATTACAGTATTACAGGGTGGGGGATTAAATTCTGCGGTTAGATGTATGCGCCTCAGTCAAAGATATGCCGCTTTGCCTCTTTACGGCAAATTAGAGGGGTTATTCGTAATCGTGTCAAAGGAACTTCGGAAGCAATTTGCGAAAAGCGGATATTCCTAGATTTTATACGGGATTATATATAGACAAATGCGGCAACCTTAATGTCGAGATCCTTATAATTTTCATATGATCTGGAATTATTCGTGGGAAAACATGTTATATCGCGATTTGAGATTTTTAATTTGACAGAATTTTTTTTTACATCAGGTAAATTATGAGAAACGACGATCTTTTACATTTTAATAATATACAACTGACCTGTTCCCGATAATTTAATTGAACGAAATGACAAATAAAACAATCTTAAATTAAAAATGTTAGAATTTCCATATTTGAGATTTTAGGCTTTAGAGATTTTTTCTTTACATTTGATAAATTATGAGAACCAATGATCTTTTACATTTTGATAATTACAATCGACGGTCGCGTAGCTTCCGTGACATTTCAGAAAATCCTTCCCAAGCGGATAAAAAAGTACATAAAATAAAATGAAGAATTTCCCGATGATTTAATTAAAGGAAATTATATAGACGATCTTAAATTCGAAATTGTTATAATTTTTACATAATTTGAAATTATTTATGAACGAAAAATTATATCACAATTTGAAGTTTTAAACTTTAACATTTTTTTTACATTTAGTAAATTATAAGAAAAATTCTTTCACATTTTTTGATAATTACAATCGACGATCGCATTTCAGAAAATCCTTCCCAAGTGGATAAAAAAAGTACATAAAATAAAATGAAGAATTTCCCGATGATTTAATTAAAGAAAATTATATAGACAAATAAAGCAATCTTAAATTAAGACTTAAAATTTTTATATTTGAGATTTTAAGCTTTAGAGATTATTTTTTTTTTTTTTTTACATTTGGTAAATTATAAGAGACGACGATCTTCTACATTTTGCTAATTACAATCGACGGTCCCGTTTCCCGATGATTTAATTAAAGGAAATTATATAGACAAATAAAGCAATCTTAAATTAAGATTATTAAAATTTTTGTATTTGAGATTTTAAGTTTTAGAGATTATTTTTATTTTTTTTTTACATTTGGTAAATTATAAGAGACGACGATCTTCTACATTTTGCTAATTACAATCGACGGTCGCGTAGGTTCCGTCACATTTAAGAAAATCTTTCCCAAGTGGATAAAGAAGTACATAAAATAAAATGAAGAATTTGCCGATGATTTAATTGAGCCGGAATTGGTTCGTCTTGCCTGGTCGATTCGGATAACCGATAGAGCAATTTTTCTTCTCCTCGTGGTCTCCTCTTTCTTTCTCCACCCGGAGCGCATTACTAGAATTGATCCCGGTACATTAGTTACGGGAAGTAATATATATCTGCTGCTGTGTGCCATTTAATTACAGACACGCAGCTTCGAAACTTGGAAGGCTCGGCTCCTTTTGAGCGCTCGCTGAGGAGTGTTTCCTAATGAAATTAGTCAACAAATCCATCGCTCGCGGAGGGATTGCTGATAAGTATAAACTCGAGTGCGTGCCAATTTTATCTCGTCCATAAAGTATTAAGTACGGTGTTGAGGCGTCGTTTCCTCTATTCACGACTTTGGCAGTTGCCGATTCGCCAAGTTTCCCTCCGAAGTTGCAAAGTTAACTTGCAGTTAACTGCGATATTAAAAGCTAATACCCGAAAGCTGCACAGCAGCTCCGGAAATCCGGGGTTAAACCCCCGGAATTACGTTGCATACGTCCCTCCCCCCCCCTTTTTCCCCCTGGGTGATATCGGCAGATTAAATTGTATTTGTTATACAACTTTTACGATATCTGCATTTTAATGTATTGCAGTTTGACTTTCCAATAAACTAAAGCCTCGATTCAGCCAGGTCGAAATCGGAAATAATGTGGTCGATCGTTATTGGCTATTTTTTACTTGGAACCGCGTTGAAGACACAAATAAATCAAATAAATAAAAAATGCACATCCGCAGAAAATTATTATCGTAATTTTATATCGGAGTACGTTTCGTTTTTCTCTATTTTACATTAAAATCTAGCTAATTATTTGTAAATAATTTCGCAACATCGAAATAAGAGAGTTGTATTTGCCTGAGTGTTCTAAAATAATATAAACTTTTTCGTCAATGTAAAAATAAATCCCATTTTATCTACAGTTTTATAAATAAGGAACATCTGATATTAATCTTTAGGAGAATTTTTCTCTTAAGAGGATTCCTTTCCCTTTTGGCGCCTAATTTATAACAGAGTATTCCATTAACATGAATATTATATATTAATCAATTTAGTTTAATGTTTTGATATATAATAGATTAGATATTAAAAGCGTAATTAGATATTAGATATTGGGGCAACAATGTATTAATATACATAATTCTCTAATCATTTGAATTATTAAGAATATTCCTAATAGTAGTGATCCAAAATTTCATTAATAATAGATATTAATTAGTGTAAATAATTTCAAAAGAGAATTATTAATTATAGGAATTACATTTTTATTCATATTTAAAATAGATTTAGATTAATTCATAAATATAGAGTTAATTTTTCATAAAGAAATTAATTTGATTAAACAAAATTTAAAATAAAGATAAGTAAGTACAATATTGATTTAATTGTAAAATTGTTCAAAGGAGACGTATTTTTATATAATAAATTTCAAATATTTTGAAAAATATTTTATTTAATTTGGAAATTGTTTTAGTTTCATCAATGTTGAATTTGTAAATTAAATAAAATTAAATTTCTAGGTAGAATAAAAATGAAATTTGTAGGCAAATAAAAATAAATTTAGAAAATTTAATAAAAATAATAATAATTCAAAAATAACTCAAAATGAGAATTTTTTCAATTAAATATTCTATTAAATAATCCGATCTCTGTTTACTCGTCGATGAATATTACATAAGTCTTAAGATAAGAGGGAATCCTTTTAGAGCATCTGTTTTAGAATGTTGAGAGTACTCTAAAAATAACTGAGGAAAATTCTTAAAATAAAAATACAATTTTTTTTTAGAAGATAATGAATTTCTACCGTTCTTTGAAGTTGAATAAAAAAACGTTCGGTCCCATGGGAAATCCATTTATCGATAATAAACTTTATTGTTTGAATTGTTTCATCGGCAGACACTTCTAAGCGCGACATTACACGTTGCAACGACGCTCTCTATGCATGTTATGCACATATATATTATTCGTAATGCAGCGATTCACAAGCGCGCACCTCGTATAATTTCGCCTCGTAACTTCTTTTGCATAAGGGCGGTGCGACACACGAAGCGAGGCGACATTTTACATGGCAATTTTCACGGCGGGCGCACGCGTGCACGCACGCACGTTCTAAGCACCATCCCGACTTATTTGTCTTACGAAACGGGATGAAAGTTTCAACAACGTGGGGCAATTTAAAGTTGGCCTATCGCGACAAGCTGCTTCGCAAGGAACCCGTCCCAACCCCTAAGCAAACTCAAAGTATATCTATTTCAGGTTGTTTGCTCATTTGTGACGCTAACTTCTTCAGCACGCTGTTATTGTTCGTATATATTACGCGACGCTGATCGATGATATACTAAATCACGCACTTGCGACAAATTTTCTCACGTAATAAAAAAAAATAAAATAAAATAAAATAAATTTCAGGAAACAAGGACTAATAAGAGTCAGGCATAATGAACTTTTTCGTAAATTTCTATTTTTTTTTAATTTTTATTTAACTCGAACATTTTTTAGATCATCTTCAGAACGATTAATAAAACAATTAATGCATCTTAATTTAATTTTATTTAATTTACAAAAAATAAAAAAAATTAAATAAAATAAATTTCAGGTAACAAGGACTAATAAGAGTCAGGCATAATGAACTTTTTCGTAAACTTTCTATTTTTTTTTAATTTTTATTTAACTCGAACATTTTTAGATCATCTTCAGAACGATTAATAAAACAATTAATGCATCTTAATTTAATTTTATTTAATTTACCAAAAATTAAATAAAATAAATTTCAGGAAACAAGGACTAATAAGAGTCAGGCATAATGAACTTTTTCATAAATTTCTATTTTTTTTAAATTTTTATTTAACTCGAACATTTTTTAGATCATCTTCAGAACGATTAATAAAACAATTAATGCATCTTAATTCCCGTTTTATGTCTTTGACAAGTGTCTATATATTTCTCTAAAGAAAAAATTACAATCGCGACTTTCTCCTTCACTGACATTTTTTATTGGGGAATTTTTATGTCCACGTAGCCTACGTTAATATAAAAGAAAAAAAGAAATCTAAACTTACCGCTTTTAATTACTACAGATGTCATTGAAAAAGTACAGAGTTTCACGAGCGCAAAATTCAGTTAAAATGATGTAAAATGATGATGATTCGCGTTTTCTTTCATTACGTCTTATAATCGAAGAGTCGCGACGTGGCTTTAACATCACGATTGTCCCCTGTCAGCTGTCATTACAATGTTACAGCGTGATGGCCGCTATTCTTAGCGTTTCGATCTCGAGTTTCATTCTACAGGTTTAATTACGTATGAACGACAGAATTTCCAGACCGAATAAAAAAGCGGCGAGAACGAACGAGATTACGGAGCTACGGGATGAGGATTATGAAAATTTAGCACAAGCGCTCGCATGAGAGCAAGTCTCATATACTCTCCGGACAGTCTGCAAAGTGTCGCTGGACTCGAGTCAAAATTAATATTCCTAAAAGATTAGAAAATCCGGCGACTTTGAGGTCCCAATTAACCATTCTTTAATCGCGAACGCCATAAATTTACAAAATCTAAGCATATAAAATATATATTTACAAGGTTTCCAAAAAATCGTTCTTTATTTTCACAAAAAAAATAAAATAAAAAAGAAATAAAAATAAACTGCAGTCTAATGCTTTTATATCTTTTAATTTAAAGGTAAAAATAAAATATAGTTATATTTAATGTTAAATATATTAAATTTTAGACACAATTATAAAATCAGACAGAGTTGGATCGCTTTATTAAACTCACGTCGAGAGTTCGCGCGTTTTAAAGTTTCCGCATAACGTAATAAGCGGAAATTTCCGCGCGGAAGCCTTTTGGGAGCTCACTTTTCTAATTCACCAACACTGAATATTTCAACAAAATGCTGCGAGCACAGAACACATTCGCGACCCCAAAAGACTTAAGGCTAAATCATCCGACGTCGTCGCAATGATCGATGCGATCCATTTCGCAAGTTTCTTACCCTCCGTATAACGTCATGAGTTTACTTTAAATTATCCTCCCCCATTAATTTCTAAGATTGAACCCCTTATCGCAATCTTTCCTAAGACTTTAACGAAAGGCGTTGCGGCCAATTCTCGTGCCGCGGTTATTGTCAGAACGATCTACGTTATATAAGCGAATAACGGGCAGAAATTCTTCCGATGAAGTAGCGAGGTATCGTTATTGCTTTCAATGGTAGAGAGATCGGCTGGCAGGAGGGAGAGCTCGATTATTTTCCCTCTCCGCCATCTCTTCTGTCCACGCGTTCCACCGCAAACTGATGGACGTTTCGTGGATTCTTTCGCGAAAACCCGTTATCCAACAACGAGTGGTCCCTCGTGTAACGATCGCTCGTTTAACGTTATATACAGCTGCAAGTGAACGCCCCGGAAACGCCGCGGAAAATATAACGGAGAAGAGGAAGGAAGAGGGAGTTTTCTCGGGGAAAAGCACGATATAATATTTGTTCGACAGTCTCGTCGGCGAGAATACGGACGGCCGTAGCCGTCTTTTGTGCGCTCCGTCGCGTTTGTGATTTGTTGCACCGTCGTCCGTTATTCGCTCGAGCGACGACATTTCGTCGATAATACCGCAAATTGGCTGAGAAACTGTTTTTTCATAATTGAATATATCGTCGTCGTGTGTACGAGAGAGAGAGAGAGAGAGAGAGAGAACGCGAAACAATTCTACCTGATATTCGGTTGAAGTTCACTACGATCATTTATGTTCTCTCGTTCGTTTCGGTGTGTCATTTACGGAATTTTCATGATATTTTATTTATCAAATTTTAACGATAAACATCTAGATATTCTCGAAACCTCAAAGTAACGCATCATCAATTAAATATTGATATTGGTATTTTTTTAATGAAAATTTTTAGACCTTATATCGTACGCAAAATAATATGTACAGGGTGTTTACATAAGCTTTGTAAAAGAATGCTCTGAGAATTCGCTGACTTTTCAAGTATTTTCGTTTAAAATTCTAGGTAAAATAAAATTTGTAGATGCAGCTTTTTAAAATATAAAATGCAAATATAAGAGAAAAAATTATTTATTATAAACGTCTTATAATGAGTATTAATTTATTTAAATATTATTGAAAAATTAAATAATTTTCTATGAAACATAGGATCTTACATAAGATCTTGATACTAAAAAGAGATCGTCGATAAAAAATCATATGAGATTTTAATAAAAATATAAATATTGCAAAAATGTATTAGACACGTATGTTTTTTAAATGCTAAATAAGAGTAAAATTATTTTTCTTCATTTTTAAAAAATTTCATCATTTTTTGACAATGAACGTTTTGATATCCTTGAAACCTCAAAAATTTAACACATCTCTATTAAAATAAAACTCTCTGGAATGAAAGGAAGAATAAAGTCTCGTTATCTTTTTGCTTTTCCCAAAGTTAAATTCTCTAAGAAGCTCTAGTCTTAAGTCGCTTAGGAACTTTTAAACTTTCGCCACTCTGATATTTTTATCAAGGGGAAATTTTTCGACCTTATATCTCGTACGCAAAATATTATGTGAGATTCTTATAAGGAACAGAAATTAGTTTATAACTTAAAAAATTCAGAAAATTATTACAATCGCATTCATTTTATCCTCCTATTTTCGCGATCCTGAAGTGTACAGATGGTGAGCTATACGTCTAGTTTACCCAAGATAGGCTTTCGTTCCTTAATTGGTTTGCTCAATGGATCGAAAAGTTAATCATATATTCTATCGATTTTCGTCGCAACTTAACTTCAGGAGTTGAACGGGATTAAGATGCGACATAATTCCTCCGGGATGATAACACCGAAAACTTTTCGAAGGGAAGAGAGACTCTAGCTTCGCGATTAGCATTCGAGGATTAAGCCGAAATATTCTTCCCCCGCGGATGGAATCGTGAGAAGGCGTCCATCCGTCGAGAGAGAAACAATGCACCGAACTTCTGAGCGGTTTATATTTCCAAATCTTAAACAACGCAAGAGGGAGAGAGAGAGAGAGAAGGAAAGAGGAAGAGAGACAGCTGGACGAGAGCGGCCACGTCTTTGAATAGTGAGGGTATTAAAAACTTTTATAAAAGTTGAAATTGAAATAGCGAGAGTGAAAGCCTCTGATCTCTGTCTCTGTCTGTTCACAGAAACACGAGAATATCATCTTGTATATGAGCTTTCCTCCAGTAAGAACTGGTATTAGAATTCTAGCTGCGGCGGAATAAATTGAATATACTGACGAATGCAAAAATATCCCACAGCGCTTGTTTCTCCGAATACGCTTCTGTCAATATATATATATATATATATATATATATATATATATCGTAGGGGCAATTTCGTGAAATGGATGTTAAATATCGCGGATGCTTATTTCACGGTTAAATTAAGGTACGCGATTCATCGATATGCAACAAATTAAAACAAGAATATATATAAATGCCAAGCATATATTAAATTCTCTAAAAAAATATATTAAATAATAAATATCTAATTTTCCTGTTGACGATAAAAATCGCATATTTTTTACGCGCTTTAAAAATGATTAAAAAATAAAAAAACCAATTATGAAATGACCAATTATGAAAAATCAATTATATAAATAATTGGAAAATGTCCTGCATGCAATTGTGAAAATACATTTGACCAAATATACGAAGGCTGTTAGGAGAATACGCGCTGTAAAAAAAATATGTCAAATTTCACTTTATTATTTATATAACTTTACATATTTTCATGTAATATATTACATACTTTTTTACAGTGCGGAAAGAAGAATTGGGGAATGACGATGTAGAGGGAAGTAAAGTCGGGAATTTCGAAATCACACATAGTGCAGTTTTCACCTCCCTCCGGAATTCAGGGTTAACGAGTGGGCGCGACGCGACGACTGGAATAATAAGGGCGGTTAATAGAACGGGCGTAACCGCGCTCTCACCCTGTGTTTATCTCCGGGCTGCAGCGACGTTTCCATTTCGGGGAGTTTTCGGGAAACAGCTCACGAACCAACGTTTCGGTCGAGGCAGATCTTGCGGAGCAGCAGCGGCCGTTCAGAGCTCCGGAGACTCTGGTAGACGTGCGAGCTAATTCTGGGCGCGGTTTCCTCCTCCGTTTCGCAGGAAATAACGCGAAGGGGGCCAGGGATCTTTGTGGGGAGGGACATTTAACGCGCTTAATATCTCACGATAGGTGTCGCCCGCCCAGACGTTTCCGACGCCGCCGCAACGATTAACGCGTGTGTCACTTCAATTACTTAAACCGTCCGAATCCGCGTGTGAGATCTTCCCCGAAAACTGCATCAGCATCTGATATAGTCTGCGGTTGAATTTCGTTGTACGAGCGAGTGAACGAATTAATCTCACGCGAATTTTGAATTTACGCTCGAATCAAGCTGTACAGGATGAGCTGACAACGAAGTGAAAAATGTTGTATCCGTGTAGATCCTATTTTAAGCTTGCACTCGAGCACTCTTGGCACTCTTGTTCTAATTCGTGTATTAGAATTTTATTTTCCAATAATAATTGGTAATTTGATACAATAAATTAATTAAATTAAAACTTGATAAAAATTAATAAAATAATCTCTCAAGCTGTCAAATTTTTTTATACTTGTTATAGAGTTTCCCGAATCAAAGTTTGCGTATTATAATTAATGTTAACCTTTCTGTCAATGTCTAAATTTTGCATCTTTTTTCAATGTATGAGCAATTGTATATTTTTGACACATTGCGATAATTTTTTTGATAGCAGCTCTCGAGCATCGAACATTCTTTCGTTATATTTTAGGAAGTTTCAGAATACAAATACCCTTTCTTTCGAGCAAAAAAGTTCTGACACATTTTTAAAATTGCAAAATCAGATATGAAAGAAACTAATAAGAGCCCGATGCAGAAAATTTGTTTTCAAATTCTCTTCTAATTATTTTTCCAAGTCAACTTGCTACAAACGGTCCAAGAAAACAACCGAAACATCAACAATAATTAGGGAAGAATTTAAAAATCAAATTTGTTGCGCCTGGTTCTTATCAACCTTTTCCCTACCTTATTTTTCATTTCTACCAAAGCCTTATTTGACTTGTAATTATTTATTTAAAGTTGTTTAACCTAGTTAATTGGCAAAAAAGTGAACCCGATCTTTACATATCTCTCCAGACAACTGACAGCTACATTATAAAGACAGAGAGAGAGGGAGAGCGATTTTACTTCCATGAAATTTAGATGCCTAATGGATTCGAATGGTTGCTGCGGGGGTTGATATTGATTGCTCGAGCTACTAATACAACGATATGGGGAGCCATAGGAGTGTATATCGACGGATTCCGGCGCACGCGAATGTGTGATCCGTATTGCGGATTCCGCGCATTGATGACGCGTTACGCCGTTCGCAAGCCGCAAACGCAACGCGCCACTGAATAACTCCTGAGCTCTCTCTCTCTCTCTCTCTCTCTCTCTCTCTCTCTCTCTCTCTCTCTCTCTCTCTCTCCTCTCGCTCTCTCTGTGTTTACACCGTCCTGATGATTAATTCATGCGCGTTATCCGAATGCGGTCCGCGTTTCGTTGATGCCCTTGCTTTCTTGCGCGCTCGCGCACGGTACGAACGACGTGTAACGAAATGACTTCGTTAAATTCATCGAGCACGTGCGCGTAATGGCGGAAACTGGGAGCGAGAGAGCGGATCTCTTATCGTTAATCAGGACCGCCACCCTCCGCATTGGATGTTGCCCCGCAAAATTCTGCAGTTTTATAATGCGGATACGCGCGAAATTTCCTCAATTAATTTCATCAATTTCTCTCTCTCTCTCTCTCGAGATGTTTTTCTTCTTCGACGAGCGATTATAAAATAAATTATTTTTTAGTTCTCATATATACGAGAAATGGCAGAAAAATATTTTAATCGCTTCAACGAGAGACATCAAAGACTTTTTATCGACTGCTCTCTCCGCATTGGAGGTTGCTTGAAAATTCTGTACCGCAATTTTATAATGCGGATGAAATTCTTCTTTATACAATTATAAATTGATACTTTTTTACTTTTAATATAAGAGAGAAATGACAGAAAAACAATTTCAATTATTTCAACAAGGAATGTTAGATCAAAGATTTTTATATTATCTGTTAATTTGCTAAATTTTTTCGAGATAATAATATATATTTAAAATACAGAATTATATATAAAAATTAAATAATTAATTTTTAAAATTTTAATATAAGAGAATAAACGAGAGGAAAAAATTCAAATCGTTTCAACAAAAGATATCATCGGATCAAAAACTTTTATATTGCTATAACAACTGGCGCGCCTGTTTAATTTTTTCTTCGCAAACTGTTTTGCATTTTACCTCTTCCGTGCAACGAAACGCAACTTTTTTATGACGATCATTAATACCTGATGGAAACGATTTTTCCGCGAGACGGAATCTGCCCCCATCCGCCGATGCGGGATTCGCTCCGATAAGGATTAGAGAAAGGGTGAGAAGATTCCCGAGGAAATGTTCGGCGGGAAGTCGTCGCCGGCGACAACGACATTTCAACTTTCTGATCGCGCGATCCGCCGGTAATTCGATTCCCGTCAGCCACTTTCATCGAGGCGCGTTAATCGACCGGCGCGGATTTCGAGCGGAGACGCGAAAAAAGTGTAGAATTCGCGCGGCGACAAACCGGCGAGCCCTCCCGACGAAGAGGAGAGAGAGCTCTCGTTTAATTTATGAACGTGTAATTAAGTCAGCCGCTTCTTGCGAGGCGAGGTCAACCTACCGAGCAGATCCATTTACCCTCTTGTCTGCCTTTCCGTCTCTCTCTCTCTCTTTCTTTTTCTCTCTCTTGTTCCGAAGCCGCGACGATATTACGCAACTTCTCCTATCGTCGCGGAATTTTGCTTTCACTTCGTAAATTACTTCCGAGTCATTTCGCGTGGCCTTCCGAATGTCATCGGTCGCGATAAGCGGAGAAAGCGAATATCTCAAACTCGAGGGCTCTCCATAATACGAACCAAGCATATGCACCCGACAGTTTTCCACCTGATGTAAAAAAAACCATCGAAAAACTATCTTGCAAAGAAGCTTGCACAAATTCAGAATCATGAGATATTTATGATAAATTGCGTAAATAAAATTCGATTAAACATTTTCGTATATGTATAATAATGCGCTAACAAATAAAGTGCATTATTATGCAGTCGACGCACTTTCTTCGAAACTTTTAAAATTTATTTTTATTTTATTATTATAATTTATTTATCATTATTTTTTATGATTTCCGTTAATTTTTAGTTTTAGTAGAGATGGATTGCTTAATAATTCAATTATAAAACGAGCTACATGTTTTTCTTTTAATAAAAACGCATGATTAACATCTTGCGATTAAAATCTTGAACGATGAAAGATATATGTTGACGCTATTGAGTGTTAATTATCTATGTTCCATTAAATTATGCATTGGTAATAAATCGATTGAGCTACGACAATCTCATTTCGCAGCAAAAAGCGGCTGAGAGTGTCGGAAAGTTTCCAAAGAAGTGAAAACGTGATCTATTCGATTCAATCGCTATTAGTAGATTATCGACGTAGAAGTTTTAAGTAATTGAACTGATCTGGCTTTTCTTAGTTAGAAGAATTTTTCTGTCGGAACTCGAATAATTATGTCCCTTGTACAGATATCTAAAGACTTATGCTACAACGCATTTTTCTATAGTATACTCTTGCATAAAAAAAATTCGCAATTTATTTTTAACTCTTCCGTCAATATATAATTTTTCCTCTTTCATTACTACACGAATATAGGTAACGACTGCGCATTTTTGCAATATTGTAACGCAATAATTCCTTTATAATAGCTGCTGGGCATCAAACCTATTCTTTCCCGTTATTTTTCATATTTTCGAATACAAAGGTTCTTTGTATTTTTTTTTCGGGCGTATAAAAGTTTCAACATATAAAATGGTTTTAGTTTTAACATTGAAAACTGCTTCGACTACCCGGATAAATTAATAAAAGAGTTAGTTCGCATTTGATGAGTTTCACGTTCTCGAAAAGTAGCTTGAAATTGCGCTCTTAAATTGTCAATTAAATTTCGCAAAATATTACTAAATATACAGGGTGTGTAAAATAAAAATAGGGGTTCGAAGTCCACATTTTTGGTCTCACCCTGCACAATCAAGATTCCAAGATCTCGAAGAGCTTTAATTAGCAACGCACAACACGAATTGCATAATAAGTTTTTGCGTGAGTACTTACAAGTACGAGTCCTCCTGATCCCACGATACTATCTCCGTCACGACGAAGTGGCCGGATGTGAGGGCGGTGGTGGTCGGATTGCCGCTGGTTGCATTTGTAACGAGCACAATGTGTCGCCAATTGCCCCGGTCCTTCTGTTTCTGGGGTAATATCAGGAGAAAGGATGTACCGTCCTTGCTGAACATAGGCGCCTCGAACTGCTCCACCCAGCCATTTTTCTCGCTGTACGAGAGCGCCTGCGAGCAATCGGGGATTTCTCCATTAGTAAAATGGAGTGTTCTGTAGAAATCGGGCCTCTGTTCGTAAAGAGGAATTAAAATTTTCGCGAATAGAGTCGATCGCGCAGAATCGATTCTAATTAATATTTTCATATATTGAAGAAAGGTTGTTTTGCTCGACATTTTTATATTGAATTAATCCAAAAAGAGGAAGGAACCTATTTGTTTTCTGGAAAACCGGGCGTTGTCAGGGAATTTTATAAATCTGGAATTGTCAGGGAAAATACTATTTATCTGGATTTATTCCACATTTGTCTCAATAATTTGAAATTTTTTATTAAATAAATCTAAACTTTTCCTCGACTCCCACGCTAATTTTTTGTTGTTAAAAATCTATTCATCTACAGCGTGTTCGATTAATTTATATTTTCATCATCGTGCTATTTTATTTCAATGTGCTTGATAGAGACAAATCTCAAAAATTTGATATTTTGTTTTATTAACTTCCGAAAATATCTCATATAGGATTTCATGATTTAACATTTAACTGATTTATCATATGGATATATGCAAATTATATATTTGGAAAAAATAATACTAAAAAGTCAGAGAATTTTTTTACTTCTTCTATATATGTTTCTCGATCTAACAACTCAAACATTGTCAACATAAAAAATATTTTTCACGAGATAGAGCTTTTATAATATGATATTTAATCGATTTGCTTGAAGTTACAAAATAAGGATTAAGAAAATAAAATAAAGAGCTGTGAGGTTTCGAGAAATAAAAAGAGCGGAGTCTCCTTCCGCAAGGCGAACTGTCGAATGAGCCAAAAACTAGTAGCAAGATCGCTTTCTCGATGAGAGAAGAGAAGGTTCACTTTCTATCGTGCAATTTGGCAGCAGACTGTCGACGTCGCAGAGCTGGAAATACGCCCTGTTCTGCACACGATTCATCCAAGTCGCGTACACGAGACTGTCCGTAGGGAAGTCCACCGCCGACAGAATCCTCTCGGTGGTAGACAGCTCGGAGGGATACTCGATCTCCATCAGGGTCACGTTATTACCTTGCACCACCATATCGAGATCGACGCAAAACAATTTGATCGTCGGATTCGTCGTGCCACTCTGAAAAACGAGAGAAAACACTCTTGTAAGATACAATGGCACGTCGGTGCCAATAAGATACGTGTGCGAGATAGGTGTTCGAAGCCATTTTCAAATGAAAAATGCAAGGCAGTTGAAACCTTTTCATTTGAAAATGAAAAATAGACGCTTCGCATTTTATATTTTTATTTTAAATGCATCTATTTTACATTTATCGATAAAAAAAGAGTTGATGATTCTGGTCCAAAGTGAAATTAATTCACCGAGAATATATTTTTCATCATGTTCGATATATTGCTTTTTTTATATTGGGTTGATTCATAAATGAGCACACTGAATTTTTATATTTATGATATAATTTAGAATCGAAAGATTAAAAGTTTTCTTTAGCTATTTTATTTGATAATTTTCGATACTTTGACCACGAACATAAAGTTTTTCGCGAAACGTTACATGTAAATTTGTATATATTAAAAAAAAATACAATTTTCTTTCTTGTAAAATGCGTGAAGTTGTTGTTTGCAAGGTTGTTTACGCGAGAATGTTTTAATGAAATTGAAAACATAAATCTTCGATTCTCTGTTCGCCGTATAACTGTACCTTTACCTGATTACTTTAAGTGCATCTGAAAACCTGAATCTTAATACCGAAAGTTTTAATGACAATCTTGTTTAATACGAGGAAACGCGAGGCACTAATTGCTGTTCGCAAGTATTTATACGTTTGTACGACTTCACGGAAGAGATATTCCACTAAAACATTAATTCGCCGACGAGTAAAATTGGTCTCGTGCTTTATTAAAAAGTAACGCGATGCCCCGCTCGCGAGTCGTGGTTGTCTTAGCTGTTTGTACGCAATTTAAGTGAGATCCTTGATTACGCTTCAGTAAATTATAAAACTTTTTCGTTTTCACACATACAAACACACACACACCCTAACTTTCAGCAAAACAGCGGCAAGTTCTATCAATGACCGAAAGAAACATTTCAATTATGATAAACTTTATAGGTACTGGAAAAACAAACTTAACGTAATTAAATTCGCGACACAAAGTTCCATAAACATTTAGTCGTTATCGTTATAAAATCTCGTATTGCATATAATTCTTATTTCAGAATTTTGCACTTCACACAATATCTATTTTATATTATTTACTTTTATTATTTATATATGAACCAATATTATATTATAAATAAATAATTTATTTTTGTGTAGTGAGAAATATATATTAATATATTATTTAATTATTATATAAATAATTAAACAATTTTATATATATATATATCCATTAAATATAACATTATTGTTTCTTTTTTAATTAATACATAAAAAATAAAATAATACACTAATATTGTATAATATATGTCAATGTATTATTTTATTGTATATTAATGTGTACTAATTAAAAAGAAAAGAATAAGGTCATACTTGGATAGAATGAAGAAATTTTTAAATTCGATGCAAATTTCGTATATTCGTATTTAATGCCTTTGTCGATAATATTGGCATTTTCCAAATGGCGCAAATTTATGTTACGAGCTATTTCGACTGCATAACGACCTATTTGCGAGTCGTAAAATCAAATTATTCGAGTCTCTCGAATATATTTGCATTCTATTATAATTTCGCGGAATATGAAATTCCGCGGACGAGTACGAATATTTACAAAACGCAAGCTCATTCTTTTTCGTATAATACATTTCTTTAACTGGAATTAATGTTTATACGGCGATTTCCATTTACAATATATACGGCGGCATCGAGTTATCGCGAAAAACGGAACGGAAGAACACAAATGACCAAATAAATAAAGTTTAGCTCTATTAATAAAGTATATTTCCCTGAAGCACGAGCTCTCTTTTAGAGCACAATAAAGTCTCAAACGGAAGAAATCCGGATAAATGTACAATTAGTAAGAGTAGAGTGCGCTCTCAATTTTTTCTTCACCGCGGAAATAAGACGAAAAATAGCGGTTTTGCACGTCAAGCGAAATGAGTCACTCGGAACTGACGAGATCGTGACTTTAATCCATCCAAGAGGTCTGGGAGTTTATGCAGTTATACAGAATGGCGCTTCTATTCTAAGAGACGACAACAGTGGCACTCCGGAATAAAACTGCACGTCAAACTTTGAATTCTATTGCGCTCCTGGAAGAGAAATCGATCTCGCGGCGAACTTTATTCGGATATATAAGCGACGGCAAAAAGATATCGGAGTGTATTTGTCATAATCCTGCAGTTTCCATTTCGCGTTCGAGCAATTTTTCGCGCACGGTGTATCGCAGAAATTTAATGAAACAATTTTTATAGAAATTATTTCATATAGATATGATATAAGATCATCGTCGAAATAACAAAATTTTGAAATGTCTATGATGCAATCAACAAAAATGATAATTTCTATGATTTATAATACACAATATTTCATTTAAGAATGATAGTTTGCACTCAAAATATATTTTATATTATTTATCTTCAGACTAATAAAGACAGAGTTAAACTTTGTCAATGAATGAAAAACAGCGAAAAAAAAAAAAAAAAACACTTATGCGCGCAAGTAGAAATGTTTTCTCGATATTAGACGTCATCTTTCCGACTTATTTGCTTGTCTAGTCCTGTAGGCGAGCAATTTTCCATCTCACGGTTCGTCGTTCGAAGACAAAGATGTCACGCGAAAGGTTGAATCAACGGCGGATATTTTTCACGTCGCGCCAAGACTTTTTGCGGCTACGTCAATCGCGAGTTATGAAAAGACATTGAAAAATGCAGAGGTGCCACGTTCACGCTCCTCTTATCTTTTCAGGATGTAAACTTCGGTTAGAGGGGCTTTTCATATCTCGGACGACGGCGCCGCGACGCGAAGATTCGCGAGAAGACAAAGTAAAGGAGACGTTTTCCGAGAGCGTCCAACATTGGAATCGCTGCTTTTTAAAAGTGACATTATGCTCGCTTGCCGCGAAAATTTTAGTTTTCCTCCGAAAGCGCGCGCCAACGTTTCTTCTTTCGCGCGCGGAAGATTAAAAACAACGAACGTTAAATATGCTGTTGACATGTAAATCGCGAATATATATAATCTACGAAATAAAATTATGTAGCGGGAAATATTTTTTTATCATTTATAATGAAAACAATGGAGAACAGTGATATAATATAAGATTAATATTTACTTTAACTCTTACCTTAGGATAGTGGATTGGTATCGCCGAGGTGTATTGGAAAGTTAAGCTTCCGGGATATCCGTAAAACGGTATGGTCATAATGGGAGTATTTGAGTCGTCGAAATAGCCGAAGACTAATTTGTTGCCGCTCGGAGAAAACCAAAGCGCCTTGTTCGAGCTGAATACTTCCTCTGTAACATCAAACAAAATCAAAAATTAAGTGACAAATTATTCAATTTTTCTTCGGTTTTACATTATATATTTATACAAGCAAGATTTCAATTTTTTCTATTAATATTTAAAATTGTTTGCAATAATATTACTGAAATAGATATGTATAAATTCTCTAATAAGAGAGTATAATATATCTCTCCATATAATAACATAATTATCTAATAATATATAATTATCTAATAATTACTTCTAATTATTACACCATTATTTATGATTATTAGATAATTATTTATAATGATTTGTTATAATTATTATAATTTATATTTATAATTTTTTTATTATTAGTGCATCTCTATACGTAATGATAAATAATTATAAATAATTACACTAGACATATACACTAATAATAAATTATAATAAAATTCCCATCTAAAATAATTTTATTGCTAGATCCAAAGTGAGTTCTCACGAGAAAAAATATATTTCCCATTTAATCTCACAAACCAGTATATCTCGTCTGCGTCAAAGTGCATCCTCAACTGCACACCTACGTGTACAGATATAAATAAGGCGCGAAAAAAGGCTCACAGAGCACCCTCTCACTTTTTTCATCCCGTCTCTTTTAAAAAAAAAACAAAATCGCCAATAAAAACTGCAACGGGGGAAATTATCATGAATATACATATATCTTCTCATCGGCTTTACTGTTCACGTTATACTTTTTTTTTTTTCACGAGATACTCGTTAGATCTCGCGACGTTGTGCGAAGCGAGAAAATTACGACGACCGTTTCGTTCCTCCTGTAAAGGCGAAGTTCACAAGCGAGGTTCATCGCGGAGCATTCCACCGTAACGTATAATTATAGATCATAGAATATGTATCTCGAGACACGGAGAGAGAGATATATATATATCTCATCCCTTTTCCCCTTTTATTTTGATAAATAAAGCGTGAACGAGAAGAAGGAAGAGATTCCTTCTCATTTGATATTGGTACTCTCTTGTGTATTTTACTCCGTTTCTGCAACCTCTGACATAATAACCAATCTCATCTATGACTCGTTATATACAGGATAGTCCTTGTAAAGATCGCAAACTGTTTAAAACACTTACACTGAGAAAATTTGTTGACTTGACGGAACCTTTCAACTTAATATTATTTTGTTAATTGAACTTATACAAATATTTAAATTAAATACAACGTATTAAATTGAACAAAACGTATATTTGATTTAAATAACTAATATATGTTGATTTAACAAAATAGTAATTTACGATAAGAAGATGTCATCAATAGAAAAGTGATTTCTAATAATAAATTGGCTAAATCATCGTTTTTGTTTGATAAAAAAGCAAGATTGTCTTTTTTAAAATAAAACTACCATGTTTTTTTACAGTAATGTAGACGATAAACAAATTTAACAAATACACGCAATATCATTTTAAATTACATTAACCATTTTAAATTTGCTCAATTGTTTGTTATCGAGGAAGTTCATTAGCAATATGTATAGTAAACAGACTCTTAAGCTTATGTTATCTATAATACCTAGTTCATTAATCTACTAAACTTAGTAGTAACTCAGTTTATCGTGTGTCTGATGTCATGAATCGCTATTGTAAATTAGAAAAGTCAGACATGTTATTAGCGTTTGGTTAAAATAATCAAAATACTCAACTTAATCAGAGGGATGAAAATGAAGAATATAATCCAAGTGAGATCAAAATAATGATAAATATTCATTTAATTCTTCAGTAATGACTTTAAGATCGAATACAAGAATATTATGCAATATTATAGGGATATAAATAAAGAATATAATCCAAGTGAGATCAAAATAATGATAAATATTCATTTAATTCTTCAGTAATGACTTTAAGATCGAATACAAGAATATTATGTAATATTATATTATGCAATATTATAGGGATAAAAATGAAGAATATAATCCAAGTGAGATCAAAATAATGATAAATATTCATTTAATTCTTCAGTAATGACTAAGATCGAATACAAGAATATTATGTAATATCATATTCGCTACTCTGCAATATTTCGTTATTCTGTAGTCCCTCGTTACAAGACAAACGACAAGATGATTAACATCGTTTTTCGAGGCGGTAATGAGCCAGGAAGAAAGTAAGGGCTCCCCTGCTGTGAATTTTCTCTCGCCAGTCAATTCGCGTCTCGATAAACAAAGCGTCAAACGCTCGGAAAGGATCTTTAGTCAGCTTAGTGGCTAATGCCACTTTTTCCCCACACGTTACAAATAAGGAGAGTCTGACAAAGGGAGGCCGCTCCTCATCCCCTGGTGTCGGACTCGAAGGAAAATCGCTGATGTAATAAGCACCCCTAGTTCATAGAGTGTGCAGGAACATCGGAAAGGAGCCGAACGAGTTACGAGGGAGCCGAGCGGAAACTCTTTATTTCGTTTCCTCTCAAAAGAGGGGAAAACTGCGGCTCGCGAAGCGCACTAGGACGTAAATATCCAGTTTTCAAGCCGCGAGGAGCAAGAAAGAGAGAGAGAGAGAGAGGGAGAGACAGTGGCGGATTAACCCTATGATGCATGTGCTCTGAAATAAAGGTTTGTAAAAGAAAAAAGAACGAAAGGGGAAAAATGACTGCGGGATATTTAATTTAGATATACCGTAGAAAGATGGTTCAAACAAGTATGAAAATTGCAGCGGAAGAAGATGAGATCTGATAAAGAAAAAAAAAAAAAAAATACAGACAATATCGCGTGTAAAGAAAAAAAGATAGTCGCGCTACCGAATGAAAGATCTTTCCTCAGACAATTTAAGATTAAAACATAAAATCTTCACGGTAGAAAATTTGTGCTTTCTTGTTCAAAATGATCTCCGTTAAAATTTTTGTGTTAAATAATTAACACATTCATGTGTTAATTTCACAGATTGCTGTTAATTAAACTTAAATTATTTGAAGTTTTGTGTTAAAATATTAACACAGTATTTCTATCTTCACCATATATGTATTATATTAAATTAACACAAATTTTTCGACCGTGTCCATATATCTTAAAGATCCCATCAGACATAAAGAATAAAAAGTAAGTTTATATGTTAAGGAGAGCCTAAAATACGAATTTTAAATTTAAAAAAAAAAAAAAAAAAAAAAAAATAGTGCAGCGATTCCTCTTTCCGATTTCTTCAATTCTCCCATAATTTTTTCTGCTAATAAATGTTATACACACACACTGTTAATAAATCCGCTCTTGAGAGATGCAAAGCCCGAAAGATGGGACAAGTTAGCATATTTCGAGAACGTCGGCGAGAGCTTTGAGACCCCCGTTGGATCCGGCTCGTGACGTAGCTCGAGACGGGAAGAAGAAACGTGAGAGAAAGGAGGAGGAGCAAAAAAGCTCCGTCGCTGGCAAACCCGAAGGAGCAGAAGGTAACAAAGGGAAGAGAGAGAGAGAAGAGAGAATGCCAAGAGGGAGGGAAGAAGAAACGAAGACGAAGAGGAAGGGAAACTGCACAAAGACGCGACGTTGCGTTGCGCAGCTCGCTGGACGTGACGAGGGAGAAAAATATCCCGAGGGTGAAATTCTCCGGACGTCTGTGTGTGTGTGTATCTGTGTATACACGAGTGGGTGTGCGTCGAGACTGCGACGACGTGGCGGGATAAGGAAGCGGCCGCATCTGAATGGCACGCGAAGGGAAAAACGAAGCCTGGACCGTTCTGGCGAACAAGTCCTGTCGAGCGCGACCGATAAATCCGGTTTGGCAGGTCCGCCGGCCAATTACTTACATCCGGTAGTGTCCATCTTGGAGTTCACTTTTTTACAACCCCCTCTCGCGCGCGATTTCATTCAGCTATAGGTATATATATATATATATATATATATACGTAAGTCCGAGTAATCTTCTCGATGGGCGGGTGGTTGCTTCCTATTTTAGATATACTTGGAAGGTTGTTTTAATAGGACGAAAGCGTGTTTAAAAAAAGCGAGTATTAAAGGACATGAGAAATCGGGCATTATTTATTCAATTTTTATCACAAACTTCTCGAAATGATTTTACAGCAGATGAACGAAAAAATTGCATTCTCCAATAAGAGAACTGTACATATTATAAAATTTCCTTGACAGATTAAATTTGCAAATAAATAACATTAAAATTAGAAAATTTAATAAATGAGAAATACTCTCTCAAAATAAGAAAATTTTTTCATTGAGCTATAGATATACATAAGTAAATCCGAATAATCTTCTCGATGGGTTGCTTTCTATTTTAGATGTACTGGGAAGATTGTTTTAATAGGACGAAAGCGTGTTTAATAAAAGCGAGTATTAAAGGACATGAGAAATCGGGCATTATTTATTCAATTTTTATCACAAACTTCTCGAGATGATTACAGCAGATGAACGAAAAAATTGCATTCTACAATAAGAGAACTGTACATATTATAAAATTTCCTCTTGACAGATTAAATTTGCAAATAAATAAAATTAAAATTAGAAAATTTAATAAATGAGAAATACTCTCTCAAAATAAGAAAACAATTTTTTCATTGAGCTATAGATATACATAAGTAAATCCGAATAATCTTCTCGATGGGTTGCTTTCTATTTTAGATGTACTGGGAAGATTGTTTTAATAGGACGAAAGTGCGTTTAATAAAAGCGAGTATTAAAGGACATGAGAAATCGGGCATTATTTATTCAATTTTTATCACAAACTTCTCGAAATGATTACAGCAGATGAACGAAAAAATTGCATTCTCCAATAAGAGAACTGTACATATTATAAAATTTCCTCTTGACAGATTAAATTTGCAAATAAATAAAATTAAAATTAGAAAATTTAATAAATGAGAAATACTCTCTCAAAATAAGAAAACAATTTTTTCATTGAGCTATAGATATACATAAGTAAATCCGAATAATCTTCTCGATGGGTTGCTTTCTATTTTAGATGTACTGGGAAGATTGTTTTAATAGGACGAAAGTGCGTTTAATAAAAGCGAGTATTAAAGGACATGAGAAATCGGGCATTATTTATTCAATTTTTATCACAAACTTCTCGAGATGATTACAAAAAATTGCATTCTCCAATAAGTTGACTGTATAAATTATAAAATTCCCTTGACAGATTAAATTTGCAAATAAATAAAATTAAAATTAGAAAATTTAATAAATGAGAAATGCTCTCTTAAAATGAGAGCACAATTTTTTCAGAGTTCAATTAATCCATGTTCCCGTCTTAAGATAATAAGATTCTTTTAGCGTTTATTTTTCGAGTAAACTCTATTTAGAATAATTACGAGAAATTCTTTAAAAGAATAAAAAAACATATATCATACAACATTTTACAGAATTTTCTCTCGTGATAGTTATCGCTAGGTAACAGTAAAAGTTTTCTGTTATGATACAGGATGTGCATGTACAGCTTTTCCGTCATATATAGATGCATCGCGCACGGATGTGTATATATAGTGCGCAAAGGTTAAATAAACTCTGTGAAAAATAGCAAAACCAATCCAAACCTTTCTCCGAGAAATATTCCCATCGAGATTGTCAAACGTGTGCGATGACACATACATATACACGCACACACGAGGAGAGGAAAATGTAAAATATCTCCTGCATGTCGTGTTTACGGTTAGCAACGGAGAGGATAACGCATATTCCGCGTGTATAGAATATAAATCTCGCGCGAGGACGTTTCTATCGTGATGCAAGGAGGGAACATTTCGGGAATCCGATCAGAAATCGGAATCATTTCGTATAAGGTAGCAAGAAGGAGAAAGGGTGCCATTAGCCATCCGGGATTTGGAGAAAAGGATTCTCTTCTCTAAATCCCCGCCACTCTATTAATGTCACCATTCGCCATTGTTGAAAGAAGTAGAAAGCGCGGATTTCCATTTTACACAGGATGTATTAATGTCAGAGTGATCTCTCCCTTCTTCTTCCTCGCGCGTCAGATCTTACAGGCTAAGTGATGATTCTGCAGATATCTCTGTATTTCATTTATTCACTTCCTCCTTAATCATGGATAAGCATTACGTTTTCTTATCTGCAGAATAAACGCGAGAAAATTAACAAAAAAAATTTATCTTGGTGTGATATGTATATCGGTTTTTCTGAAAGAAAAATAAGCTCGAAGTAAGCTCAATTGAAGTGATTGTGAGATGTACTTTCATAAAATAATTTTAATTAGAGCAAAAACCCATTTTCTCACGAATTAATAAATTATAAATAATTATTATAATTATGTTTGAGAAATATCTAAGGGAAAAACAGGAATAAACTTCATCTGTTTTTAGGTCATTTCAAAATTCTCTCATTAAAATTTTCATAACATTACTAAGATCAATGAGTTTGTAAAAAAACACTTTTTTCGAGGAAAAAATTAAATTACCGTCTAAATAAGTTGTATTTAATAAATGGAGAATGTAGCTTAAAATTTAAATATAATTTTTATATAATTTTAAATATAAAAATTTGTTGAATGAATTATTCAAACGGAACTTAATTAATGAATCGACCCAATAAATATTTTTTACTGGAGAAAAAAAATCAATTTTTCTCGTAAATTATTAAAAATTATATATGTCCGAGAAACATTGCAATATAATAACTACGAAAATTACGTCGATTAATTGTCTTTATAATGTAATACGACGTAATATCTCGCCAAGTTAACAACCAAGGGAAACAAACAATTGTAATTGATCAAATAATACCGCGACAGTAAGATAGACCGAATAACTGCGCGGCAGCAAAAAGCCTTTAATTATTAATCCAACGCGGAATTTGCATCTGACATATGGTTTACCTTCCACAAATTTCCGCAGTCTCCGGGTTTTACTCAGTCACCGCGTAATTTACCCGTAATATCACCATAACTGTAAGATATAACATATTCATCAGTATTTATCTCGTGACATGAATAATTTTGTTTCACGTCGTTGCAGTACATTAGATCGATATATAATTTTAAAAAATCTCCAAATAGGTTTCGTTCTTGTGAATTTACGTACATTCTGTATATACGCGAATAAAATAAGTTTGCATTAAATATGAAATTAATATTAATACATAATGTACATATATTATAATCATACATAACATTGTGTAACACAATTGATATTCAATTTAATTATCGCGCTATATGTATTACTTTTCTAAAAGTTATCTTTAATCATTCTTGATGAGAAAGAAATTTTTCCTCCAAGTTGAAAAATATTAAATTCTTCGCGATTTTACAACTATATTAATGTTATTACATTGTTTCATTGATGAAATAATAATTAATATTATAAAGAACATGATTTTTCATCAACCTTTATGAATTCTCCCGTCTCTCGAAGAGTCAGTCTATATGACAAACTACATAGAGAGATCTCAAAGCTACAATAGAGACTAGATATGTCATCAGGAAAACGTCCTCGGCTGACGGAAATAAAATATAGACTGCTGAAAGTTCGTTCTTGGCATGCTTGTAGAAAGAGAGGGAGAGAGAAAGAGAGAGAGCGGCGGTTTGACACTTTTGACGACTCTTTCGTGGTCGCTCGACTGTGTAAAATCACGAGCCTGCACCATACGCGAGATGAAACGATTTTCGCATCGCTTGCGGTTATTGCGAATCGATTTCTCGTGACGTAATAACTGCGAATCTTTTCGACGAACGATTACATGGACGTACGTTGCGGAGACCTTTTGTAAAGCATTTTTCTCTCCCTATATTTCTTTTATATAGAAATACTTTTTCTATTTAATTCAATTTAATTTTTTTTTATAATTATACATTTACAATTCATAGAAAATATATTCACATTTAATTATATTATTTTTAATTGTCATAAAAAATATTCAGGGGTATAAAATTATATTTGTTATAATTCGTGGAAAATATTCACGTATGTGTTATCTTTCTGACGCCCAGTTCGTTTCATTCGAGTGAAAATTCTGTTTCCGTTACTTTTAATGTACGCCACGTGTGGATGACTCACAGATTAATTGTCATCGTCGTATTAATTAATCATCGCTATTCGTAATGGATTTAACGACCGATAACGTAGTCGGCAGTTTGTCATTACCTCGCATTACAACCACGTACGGTGTGCATTGAAACGGCATTCACAAACATGGACGTCCGATGGCATTTCCATTACGACGTCCACAAATACTCGGAGATACCGACGAGATATTTAAACATCCCCAACGTGTCGATGACACTCGCGAATTAGCCATAAATATGATTATGCGTGAAAGATACGTTAACAACCTTCGTAAAGCGAACTCAATTTATTTATTAGGTAATTCAATAAATAATTTAATAAATAATAATTTAAATTAATTTGAGGAATAAATTTAATTTAGAAAATTTGTCGCAAAATTGTGTTCAATTTTTTTAAAAATATTTTTTTCATATACACAGTTCAAATGTAAAATGTAATATAAAAATTCTCATTTTTATCTAATGTACTTGAAAAATGATATCTAATTTTAACAGTACTATTAATATTATCATATATATTATTCATAAAAAACATATCGTATATGTCATATATATTTCACACGTTTTATAAAAATGTGAATAAATAAAATATCATCAATGAGTAATAAAAATGTAATATAAAAAGTTTTCATTAGGTTTTTCTCTAATGTACCCGAAAAATGATATCTTTATATAATTTTAACAGTACTAATATTATTGTTATCATATATAATATATATATATATATATATATATATATATATTATTGATAAAAAAACATATGGTGTATGTTATATATATTTCACACGTTTTATAAAAATGTGAATAGATAAAATATCATCAATGAGTAATAAAAATGTAAATTATATGGCTTTAGAAAGAGATATAAATACCAAAAGCTTTATAAAACTGAACATTATATCCCGTACTTTTTCTGGCTTGCTCTGAATAAAATAAAATAAAATAGTAAAAAAGAAGATAAAAAAGAGAAAAGAATTTGGACATCAGCCAACTATTCATTGCACTTTTTCACGACTCAACGAAACGAACGTCGAAATGTGCAGTCAAAACTTGTGAAATTTTTCGGTTTGAGGTTTTTTTTTCAATTATCGATGCTATTCGGATATTCCTTTGTAAATGGAAAGAATGTAGGTCCGTTAATAAGTTTATGTTAAAGCAGAGAAGAAAAAAATGCACAATAATGTGCAAATTTTACACTACTAGCGTTATTATACGAGTGAAACCATAAATGTGAATTTGCTAATCATTTCTATCCTGAGAACATTTTCTTTTACAATTTCTTTTTTACAAAGTACAAAAAATGGATTAAGAATACGGTGTGTGTATAAAAGCTTTATTACATCTCCATCAATAAATATAATTAACTCTGATGGTGTGTATTATTAATAATATAGGATTCAATCAATTGATGTAAATACTATTTTATGAATTATACAATTAATTAGTCTTCAATTAAATTAATTAATCTTCAATTAAATTAATTAGTATTTAATTACTCCATTTTATCAAGTTTAACTTTTTACTTAATTATCAAACATCGTTTTATTTTGTTTTCAAATGGAATATAATAACAATTAAATATGTTTAGATTGCTACAACTACTATAATTACTAATTATACCGCCAATTATTAACGCTAAATATTAAAATCTGCATTGCACTTTGAAACAATGTTCTGTGAGAAAATAACGTTGTTGTGACGTATGTACGTTCATTAAAATTTACACGCGTCTCATTATATTCTCATTCGACATGCACATATATTTCTTACTCGTGTTGTTTTAAAATGTATGTAGTAATTTGCTATGCTTTTTATCCGTACTCTCATTATTGACCGCGATGTTTATGCATGCGCGGCAGTCGCGGAATTTCCGTCTAACTCTGAAAATCAACGAGCACACACAGAGCGCTTGTTTTGCTTCCCCTCGATATCGTATCTGCGTATAGATATATCACCAAGTTATCAGTTCTCTGTAGAATCCACCTCAATCTCGCGCATTTGCAACGCCATTTCCGGCAGCGAAAACAAAACGCATGCATCGGCATCGCGCCCGACCAAAACGACGCGATTCACTCGTAACTTTCGCGATAAATCAACGGCACAGAGATGCGTAAACAATTTCTATCATTTACCCCTCCCAGTGTAAAGGGAGATCGATCATAGAGCGACACGATTTAATTATTATAGGCGTGTGAACCGATTGCACGAAAGATTGCAAAAGAGCGATAGGACCGCGAATGCGGTAACTTTAGTCTAGCACGAAACATTAATGTTTCGCGTAATAATTATTATGATACTGCGTAATCATAGTCTCGCGAAAAATTTCAATCCGTAGATCTCTAGAGAATGTGATAATTGTGTTCAATTAGAAGTTTTTTTTAATTATTCTTATATACATATATAAAATCATGAAAAAGGCTAATAAATGTCAGGTACAAATATCGGACGCAATAACATTATTTTTAAATTCCTCTTGAATTATTTTATATTAAAATATTTGTCAAAATATGTATTTCATCAATTCAAGAAGAATTTAACAACCATTTTATTGCGCCTAATATTTTCACTAGGTTCTCATTAACCCTTTTCTTTACCTGATTTTATATTTATGTATGTATCTCAACACTTTTTCGTTGTTTTACGTAATCGTGACTTTTCTGTACAATTTGAATAATTTTATATATTTATTATACTTTTATTATTTATTATATTTTATATATATTTCATATATTTGAATATTTTTGTATATATATTATTACATATATTGCATATTTTTCTTCTCAAACCACACCATTAAAAATACAAAAGAATCGTGAAACATAAAAGTTTTTTTTTTACATCTCGGAGAGTAAACTGGAATTCAATAATTTTCTATGTTCCCAATGGATGCGTAAAAAATTTAGATACACGATGGAACAATTCTCAATTGACAAAACTCAACGCAACGAATTCGCGAAAATGCGCGGAAATAAATACATGATGAGATGCAGATCGGGCAAAAATGGTTGACCTTGCGAGGCATTCGTTCGGGGATATATTACATGCGAAAGCTGTGAATTCTGCCTTTTAAATTATGCCCCGACTTTTTCCGTTGCCTTTCAACAGCGCAACTGCTTCGATTCGAAGCTGCCAATAGCACGGAACATTATGAATCCGGACAATTTGCCGCGTTTATATATTCCTTTAAATATGGACCGTTCGTTGATGCACTTTTTTTATTTTTCTTTTATAACCGCGAATATTTTTATTATGCGGATTTGTCGAGAAAGGAAAACATCAATATGCAATATTCGCGCGAGCATGTAATCTCCGATTAACGACGCTGTTTGTTGTCGGCATTCGATATAAAAAGCATTTTTTTCTTCTGTTGCAATTTCAGATTTTCGTAAATTATTATGTAATTTATTCACAGTAATTGTTTTATTAAAGTTTAAAAAAATTGTTTTATTAGAAGGAGAATCTCATTAACACTATGTTATAATCTCATTAATAATAAATATAAATTATAATATAACTATAACATCTATGATAATAATAATTGTATTATAATTTACTATATTAGGTAATTAATAAGAGAGATTATTATTTAATTAATTCTTCAAATAATAAAACAATTACTTTTAATGTTCCAAGGTCTTCTAGTATTTATACATAAATTTTATGATTTGTGGATGCTGCAAATATCAGTAAGTCAGATGAAGAAATAGAAATATACGGTTTGAAAAATGTCGATTGAATTAAAAATAAATGATTACGCGATATGATCGAAATGGAAAATCCTTCACGTCTTCCTCCGCTTTTATCCGTGAAATCGATGCGCGACTTTACTCTCGCCGCGACATACGATGTTCATCATGATAAACGTCACTCAGGATATAGGAACTAAATCTACTGGAAGTGACCGTAACCCGTCAAAGTGCTCCCCCTCACATTGTTCGCGGGCTTGCCTTCTTGATTGATGAATTTTTATGCGCCTCATCCGTTGATTTTCGCCGATATCGTCGCGCGCGGCGAAAAAAAAACGAGACGTGACATCCAAAGGGACAAGCTAAGGGTGTAAAAAGAGCATGGCTGATGAAGGCTCGGGGATGCAAACGTGGATAAGCCTTCTGGAGCATCGATTACGCGAATTATTGCACGTCATCCCTTTCGCGATGCATTACCGTCATCTCGCACAAAGAAGAAATTCACGATTGACGAATATATTCTTAAATTTCTTAATCATTTTATATTTAATTTCTTAATTATTTTAATATTTTTAAAATCCGATGCTGAATAGAATTTTAATGAACAAATTACGAAAAATAAAACTTGAATGATTTTATAAAAATATTTTTTAAATGAAAAGTATATTTAATCGTTTGTTGGGATACATGTGCAATTCCGTAGAAAATTCTTTGGCTGATTTAGTTTCCAATTCAATTGAAGGAATTGAATTTAAAAGAATCGACAAAAGATACAAAGCGTATGTCGAGAGATCAACTGCGATAGTTTTTCTCTCTTCGGAGAAACTTGGTCGAATTAATTTACATTTCTAATGAGTCATTACCGTAGAGTTAATTTCTTATTTCAGTACGAGAAAAGAATAGAATAATCAGCAACGAAACGTTTCGCGCTAATTTCACGCAGATTTGAAATAAACGAAGTTATAAAAAGGACAATCCGTCGAATTATTTGACCCCAATTTATGTGTGTATATCATATTCCAATATTTTTTCGCATATCACAGCCTCACTTTAAGCTTTTTAATCGAATGCTTTCATAGAAAATAAATAAAATATTTTTACAGTTGAATAGAGAAAAAAGAAGGAGGGGAATGTTACATTTCGTAAAAATAGATCCCTCAAAGGGACAAATAAATATAACGAATATTATGTGATTTGCCGAATCATCGGTAGGGACGAGCACGATAAATCGAGATAGATCCCAGTTTCAGCCGTACAAATAGTGGATATCGACTTTTCGTGAAATTTTCACGAAAGGTAAAGCGATTAGATAGGTAAAGGGCTTAATACAGTTTAATCTCGTCGTTTTTTTACTTCAATTATATTATTAGTGCGTTTTATTTTCGAAATTAAAAAAAAATATCAAAGCTTTTGATAACAAAATTACGAGATAGCTTCAAGCTATATAAGAAACACTTGGCGCAAAAATGTTTAAATGTCAAGTATTTTTTCACAAATACTTTAGCATTTTTTTACAAATACTTTAGTATTTTTTTTAAATGCTAAATACTAAAGTATTTAAAAAAAAATGCTAAAGTTTTTTTTTAATGTTAAAATATTTTTAAAAAAACGCTAGTGTTTTTTTAAAAATACGAAAGAATTTTTAAAAAATTTCACAATAAAAAAAAATAGAATAATACTTGTAGCATCTACTCACCCTCGTACACCCAGTCCGGTACTCCGTTGTAGATGGTGCCGAACACTCCGGTGTGAGTGATCTGATAATCATTGGGCACTTCTGCTTCCGGTCGATAGTAGATATTATTTTGATAGACGTAGATCAGGGCGTTGTTTCGTGGCGCCCAGGTAGCGAGTTGCAAAGGTGTAGATTCGTTCACCGCCAGAATCGTCTCGGTCCTGCAAACATATAATTTATAACGTGTTTCGATTAACACAGCGGAGGTAAAAAAACTCTTCGCGTTTGCGTTTTTCAAGGCGGCCTCGATTACTCGTGTTTTTTTTACTGAAAAAAGGCAATTAGCATCTATCTTTCTTTCTGTCCCGAAAGATTGTGCTCTTAAAGATGGATGATTATAGGGAAAACATTACGACTTGGCATAAATATGTCTGTAAAGCGGCAAAAGTATAAAAAAAAAACGAAAGAAAGAAAGTACATTTTGCTACTTTTAATTCAAGAAGAAGGAAAATTGTATAAAATGGGAGCCCAAGTAGAACACGAAATAAACTTCTCATTTATTTTGTATCTCTCGATTTCGCTAATGTACACCGCTGTGAGACACTTTTTACACGAAAAAACTTTCTTCCCGGAGAAGCGATGCACGTTGCGAAATACAAGAGGAAACTCCAAAATGTAGGAAGCCTCCGTAACTATCGAATTATCCGATTGCATCTCGTTTCGAGCTCATCTCGCACGATCTATCGCAATTTCGATTGGCCAAATCCGCCATTACAAACGGAACCATTGAAATTTGGGTTTATGAAATCAAAACAGACAAAGAGGAGGCGGAGGAGGAAGCGGAATGGAAGATATCAACGTGTCGGAACACGTCCACCTTGTTATTGTTTAGCGTTCGTGACCGATCGCCGCAAACCGACAATGACGTCACTGTGTCCCGGTTGAACAATGCCGTAACTCTCGGTATGATTTTAGGCACGGTCCTAGTTTGAAACTACCGGACAACCAAGAGGAGAGATGTAGTCTCGCATAACTACGCGGCTCCTGTATTGTTCCTGTCGGTTTCGACCAACGGGGAACGTAATATACAGGCTGCAAATTCTTCATCAAAGGTTCGAAACTTAAACAATGACGGGGATTATTGCCGGAATCAACGAATGATCGAATAAAACGGCGAATAAGTCATTATTCCGGGAATAATTATCAGTGTGAATCAGAAATCCAATTAATCTCGGAAAAGATATATATGTATGTATATGTATTTGTATGTGCGGCAGACAATTTCTGGTTCCGGTTAACAAGTACAGTTTAGACAACCATGTGTGTTATTGATGCGAAAAACTTATTGTGGAGTTATATAAATTTTTATTTTTAAATACAAATTATTATTTAAATTATTCTTATTTAATATTATTTCTTACGTTCATACGTGTGTTAATTATTCATGTGATATAAATTGTATTAACAGGAAATATTGACGATTTTTTTTTTAATTTTTATACGTTCGAAATAAATGCAAATATATTTAAAAGATATAAAATCGAGTATAGACGTTCTCATTTTTTTTATATTTTTTTAATTTCCTCCGATAAATCGACTGACTAACCTTAATCGGGCAATTTCTATCAAGACTGAAGACCTCTGACGTTCGTTCCCGATTAGATAGAAGCTGTGTACAAAGAGCTTGAGAAAAGCCGATTAAGAGAAGTTGATTTTTGCCTTCGTACCTGATAAAAATATTATCGTAGATACTGACAATCGACGAAAAACATTGAACCCGTTTGCTCAAGTGTCTAAGGAAGGATTCCATGATTATACAGTTTGGATCGCTCTTTGTAGTTTATGTACATGTCATAATTTTCTCTTTCGTTTTTTTTTTACTTTTCTCCAACTTCAAATTAAAATATACAAAATAACATTCACATTATTACAGACAAAAAATGTTGTCAAATTAATTTTCTGAAATCGCAAGAATTTCTTTTACATCCCAGATGCAACTCTTTGAAATTTTTTTACATAAGACACTATATCCTGGCACAATTACGATGGTTTATCTAAGACCTTTCTGCAAAAAGTGCATCGATGCATTGCATCGTCTTAACACGCTTTTGCGAGCGCTATTTTCTTTTACTATCATTTACGAAGTAAAAGTTTTATTCATTCGGAATGAAAGTTTTAAAGTCTCGATCAGATTCGGTCCCCTTCTCTCGATGGCAAATTGCCAACTATCGCAGCATCCACTTTCGTATACGGAAAACTATCGGGGTCCATTTTCGCGTAAGAACTGTTGGCAAATACGTTATCGAGAAAGAGGAACGAAAATAAATCGATGCTCAACTATCGAAAGCACTGAACCTCGTGACACTGATAGATCAATGAAATAATTGTGCGGAAACAATCTCTCTTTCTCTCCTTCTCCCTCTTTCTCTCTCAATAAAATAACAAATGTGTGTTCTTGTAATTATATTGTAATTTTTCAATTCATCGATTGTTGCAAAGAGGAAATTCTTTATAGATTTTTTCGAACGTTCTCTCTCTATTTAAATTCTTTATAAATCTCTACGACACAAATAAAGTTTAAATAAAAATTTATTTCGCATAAAACAACAGTTTATATTTTTTCATTATGTTTCATACATTTTATGACAACTTGTTTTGATGGAAACTCCAATCAACATCTATAAAAGAGCTTCGAACATTGTAAAAATGCAATCATTTCATTTTATGTCGCGTAATATTTATTTTATGTCCCGCAAATGTACATGTTTTCATATGTTTTTTTTAAATGAATATGCATATATATGCGTTTATATGTATTCGAAAGAAAAGAAAGATGAGAGAGAGAAACTTTTTTCTATAGACAATAAATTCGAAAACAATTTGCAAATATAAACTAAAAGAGCTACAAATTCTGAAATTGATTCCAGAATAAACAAACACGTTCAATTCGTTATTATATAATTTATTTATTTTTATTTTAATTCTAAAATATGATTTTAAAAAACTACGGACCTTTCAATGTTTTTGTCGAAAAAAATAATTTCAAGCTTCAATTTTAAATGAATGTAAAAAATCTTACAGAGATGTGTGAGAAGAGTAAAAAGCATTCCACATTTTTAAAAAATATTCCTGAATTTTAACACACATAATATTCAGTTCAACTCTTTTTTAAGAAAAAAAAGCTTGAAAAAAATTAATGCAAATTAACTTTTCTCGCTAAATACCAGGCCTTGATATTTTAATTCGCGTATGAAATTTAGAGGATTGCAGGAGAGATTCAAGAGATAAATACTTCCGATTTCTTAAAATAAAAAAAAAAAGAAAGCAAAAAATCAGAATCCCACTGTTGCACCGATCCGTTCAATTGCTCCAACCTTGCCGCCGGATAGAAAAACGGACTTTTTCCGGCTGGATTCGCGCAATGATCCCTCTCTTTTTATCCACTGGCGTTTCATCCGTAACCAGCCGGCCGCGGAAAATCGATGAAAAGCGTATCGCGCGTCGTTGACTGTCGCGTCTGGATAACAGTTTCCCGTCGTCCCACGAACTTCTTCCCGAAAAGCCATAAATAAAGACACCGGTATTCATGCGGCGTACAAACCCGGTTTATAGGGACAGAGTTCGCCTGGCCTTGCTTAGGAATATACAGCGGAATGTAGAGCGAGGAAACTCACGGCTTATTTACCCTCTCTCTCTCTCTCTCCATCTCGCTCCCATTTCCACCCCAAAATACATACACATATATATACACACACGCGCGCGCTTTCCGTATATCGTCGTCCTGGCTTTTATCGCGACACCGAAAGCCAAAAACGACGGCGGATTTACTGGTCCCTCGACTGTTTTCCCGTACCGTGATTGCCGCCACGCGTGAACAAACTATATTGCGGCCAATGGTGAAATTTACAAGAAAACAGTTGGTCCACCGTGCTTTTGATTCGGGGGAGGATATAACTCGAAATGAGAGACTTTATATACTTTTGATAAGGTTCTACTGCAGTCCCCGTAATATTGCACTGTGCTGTGCAAAATAATTTCGGAGAAGCTTTCGTCCAAAGGAATATATTAACGTCTACGGACATTGAAAAAGAATAAAGAGAGAATATAATTATATATGTAATTAAATATAATCGAATTATTTTCGTAAGTGAAGAATTAACTGGTTTTAAAAAAAATTGTATGTGTGATTGTTTATACATAATTTGATTTATACAAACATTTTATATAAAATATTTTCATTAAATAAATTTTACATTGTCTATATAAAACAGTTCAAAAATGAAAAAAATATATAATATTAAACGTCCGTATATATATATATATATATATATATATATATATATATTTTTTTTTTAAATTCAAACTATTATACCAAAAGATATAAATAATGAAAATAGGCATTTTTTGTATGTATGCAATATATCTTTTGTATCAATATATTTTTAATTGTCATCGTGGGCAAAATTTATAAGGAAACAGTTGGTCCCTGTTTTTGATTTTGGCAATAACTCGAAATGAAAGACTTTATATACTTTTGATAAGGTTCTACTGCAGTCCCCGTAATATTGCACTGTGCTGTGCAAAATAATTTCGGAGAAGCTTTCGTCCAAAGGAATATATTAACGTCTACGGACATTGAAAAAGAATAAAGAGAGAATATAATTATATACGTAATTAAATATAATCGAATTATTTTCGTAAGTGGAAAATTAACTGGTTTTAAAAAAGATTGTATGTGTGATTGTTTATACATAATTTGATTTATACAAACATTTTATATAAAATATTTTCATTAAATAAATTTTACATTGTCTATATAAAACAGTTCAAAAATGAAAAAAATATATAATATTAAACGTCCGTATATATATATATATATATATTTTTTTTTAAATTCAAACTATTATACCAAAAGATATAAATAATGAAAATAGGCATTTTTTGTATGTATGCAATATATCTTTTGTATCAATATATTTTTAATTGTCATCGTGGGCAAAATTTATAAGGAAACAGTTGGTCCCTGTTTTTGATTTTGGCAATAACTCGAAATGAGAGACTTTATATATTTTTGATAACGTTCTACTGCACTCCCCGTAATATTGCACTGTGCTGTGCAAAATAATTTCGGACAAGCTTTCATCATCTAAAGGAATATATTAACGTCCGAAGCAATTATAAATAATGTAGGACAAAAATATACGATACTTATATATATGTATAGAACGACGCATAAATAATTTAAAATAATAATTAGTGTAGTATTATTTATTATTCATTTATTTATATTGAAATAGAAGGCTCTGAATATTAAATATTGCAAAATGTATATTAGCGGGTTAATGAAGACTCTAATAAGCAATGCGCAAATTGTACTTCTTGATAAAATATGTTTATTTAGTATGTTTTGATTCTAATTTCAAACTATTTTCAGCAACTGTCAAATGCATATAAAAAATTAATGTTGTAAAGCAGCCATTAGAAGGAAAGAGAATATAATTAAAACAGAATAATCAAATTATTTTCATAAACTGAAGAATCGATTATTTTAGAGACAATTACAACAATGTCATTGTTTATATAAAATTTATAATCAAAAAATTAAAGAGAATATTAAATATTTATATATTTTCTTTATTTTCATAATTTAAGCTGTATATTATATTAAAAATAAATAGAAATAATACAATATAAGAAAATCTCTAGATAGTAACACGCATCTTTTGCGTATATATCTTTTATATCAATATTGTATATCTTTAACTGTCATCGTCGAGCGATGAAAATAACCGTTTTATATGTAAATTTTAATCGTCCTTCATTCGATGAAACTACGGGATTCAAAGTACATGTACAACGACACGACGCGACGTAAATGCAATATTATAATAGCGGGAAGCGTTTTATCTAAGTACAAAATAATGTTTTTGGCACGAGTTCATTTTCTCGTGTCGAACGAACGCGGATATGCACGAGGCGAATATATGTAAATGAGCATAAATTTCATGCACGTTTTAGGATTTATGTGTCGCGCGTTATAGTATATATTCCGAAAAATGTCTTTCATTTGTGGGTGGCATTTTTGTACCGCGAAGAAAATCGCATTCTCGCGTCAAAACGCGAAACATAATATATGTATATATACGAAACAACGGATATAAGATTACGACTATCGCGATATACGATACATACATATGTATGTATGCATATACCGTGTATCAGAGAAGCGAGCATATTTCTCGTCTTCCGAAGAAATAATACAACGTTTGTCTTTTCATTCTCGGGCGAAACTGAAATGGACAAAACTCGAAAATGGACGAGTCGTCGCAATGCAGTGGTCGTACAATAGATTACGTTTATCTCTCAAATTTGTCACACAACGCGCGATTTTTTTGTCATTTCTTTATCTTGTCATTTTATTTGTTTGAAACGTTTCTTTTCTCTTCGTATATATAAATATATTTTTAAAAGATTTATTAAATTTATAATCTAAAATTTATTCTTTTTTTATACATATTTAAAGATAGAATATGAAATTGGAACCAAACATTTTATTCGAAAAAACTTGAATAATTTAGTGTAAAAAATATCTAAATATTTTATTTTTATTTTTAAATTGTAAATTTTATATACACAAATATATCATAATCTTCTCTAAAATCGATTTTATGTTTTTTCTTTTTAATATCCATTTTATACAATTTATTTTTTTTTATATATATTTGACAGTTTTTGAAGATGGTTCGAAATTTAGAACCAAAATGTACTAAATAAACAATATTCAATCAAAAAGGAATAAATGTGCGCACTGCTTACTGTATTAGGCTCTTAATGAATCCTCTTACATTAACTTGTAATATTTATTTAATTATCCAGAGCTTTTTATTTCCAAAAAAATAAAAAAATAATACTACTAAATATTACTATAAATTATATTAAATACCATATAGAATTTTGCCCTACATATTTTATTTATAATGGGCTTCGCGTCTTCTCTAAGATTCTTAATCACCCGGAAACTCGGTGAATCCCTATACAGACTCTCTTGCCCCTAAAGTCATCTCAAAGCTGCAATTTTACGTTCTCCAAAATGCTTTACCACTTCTACACAACTCGAGACTTCTACTTCGTTTGCGCTCTTTATCTCAAAATTTGGTTCTCTCCGAAAATCAACGACGTAACTCAAACTCGACAGCGACTTATGTATATATGTGTGTTTGTTACAGTCATCACGCAGAGTTAAACCTTGAAACGACCCGGCTGTACAAAGATGACGAGAGCGCCCTTTGCACATCTCTCTTTGCGAGACATGCCTCGAAAACGGTGAGTGATTTGATCTGACAGACTATTTGAGAGCGATGATCTCAAGCGCGAGGGTAAATCATCATCCCCGAGAGGAAAATGATTCACCCTCACCCTGAAAAACCGCGGGCGTCTCGGATTTCGCGCACCCTCGGCTTCGGTATATAGAACCGAGGGATGTCTGAGCGTGTCGTGGTTTCGCGTGAATGAATTTCAGGATCCTTCGGGTTTCTCTCTCTTTCTCTTTCTCTTCTCGAAGAAGTGCGAACGACGCTATTCCAGTGAATCTCGAGAAAGTACTCGCGGTTCCGCGCGAGAATCGTGAGAAATTGATCTTCGAAATTTTGCGAGTTTCATAGGTGACCTAGTTCCGGGGATGATTTAAATTCCGCAGGGAGTTCGACTAATATATGGAGAGAGAGAGAGAGAGAGAGAGGAATTGTCTCCTGTGAAAGTATATTATTTTTTTTTTACCGAAAAGAAATATATAATCTTCCATTATTGCGATTAATTTAAATTTCGATAACAATTACAGATTTTATTTTGTAAAAAAAAGATATATAAATATTTTATGAATTTATTCTCTCATAAATATAGAATTTTATTTTCTATAGAAAAGCCCTATAAATCTGTAATTTTCTATAAATAAATATGGCAATGGGAAATAATAATATTTAGTATGCGTATATAATGACGTCGCATAATAATGATACTAATGGGCAAACAAATGTGTAAATGGATAAAATATATATACAAATAAATTTGACAAAAGCAAGCACATGAATTAATAATATTGACAATTTATCGAAACTAACCGGGAGTTTATTAAACCCTAGAATTTAGCAAGTGGAAGAATATATATATATATTTTCATATAAAAAAGGAGTTCGCAAAATTAAGGAAAAGAGTGCGCAGACCTCGTAAAGAAAAGTAAAAATTCGCGTTGCAAGCGAATGTCGCAGAACCGCCGTGAGAAACGCAATCGCGCGAATAAAGTTTAGGCCTTATAAGCTATAGTTTGAACCAATTTTTTTTCACCAAACGGAGAAGATCGGAGGACGAAAGCGAGAGATTGCGGCGCGTTCGGGGTTGGCGGTAATCGTGATATAACCGCTCCTAAATGCTGAGTTAATGATCAAATCTGCGAAGGAGAAAGTTCTCAGACTGCGAAACGGGCAGAGGTATAAGGTAAGGTAAAGCGCGGTGACGGTAAGACGAGCCGGGATTAAATTCGTGCACAGTTTGTAATTTGCACGCGCGGCGCTCTGCTACGCCCCCAGCTTTCCCAACTTCCCCCTTTTTCCTACCCCATTCCACCCCCGGCTTACGACGGGGGTCGAGATTAAAATGCAAATCCGAACTTGATCACGGAATAAATTTGAGATATGATTGTCGGGAAACGCGCCCGCCGAGACACGGCTCGTTTACTTACAGTGTCTCCAGATTCACAATCCTGTAATGGGCCAGGTATGTATGACGGTACAGCTGAAACAGAAGAGAGAGAGAGAGAGATACATTAGTAATGTTTGTCGGAATTAGTGCGATCGAATAATTATTATATGGGTGATGCCGAAAGAAAAATCAGGAAGTATAAAATATTTAGAGAATGGACATGCAAAGTTATCTCTTATTTTTCGAATATAAAAAGTTTTATGTAATATAAAGGAAATGAATTATTCTGGAATTCTTTAAACTCGATTTTATTGGGATATCTTATGACAAAATTAATACATGATTGAGTAATTTGTAAATATGTAAGATATAATAATATATATAATAATGATAATTAATATCTAATATTTAAATTGTAATTCTCTTTTAATATAAATGTTTAAATATCTATATTAAATAAATGCTAAAATTTATTGACTTTGAGTAACGTGATATATGTTTGAAATTATATGATTTGTATAATTTATGTAAAATATAATAATGATAATTAATATCTAATATTTAAATTGTAATTCTTTTAATAAATGTTTAAATATCTATATTAAATAAATACTCAAATTTGTTGACTTTGAGTAACGTGATATATGTTTGAAATTTTGTATAATTTTCACAGATTTTTTTAGATCGAATCAATCCATATCACATGAAATATCGTCAACTACTTCTCGAGGTAAATTAATTCTACTATTTTATACTTTCCTTTCTTTCAGCTTATTCTCGAAAAACTATCATTTTATAATACATTTCCGAAAAACGTCGTAATGTCTTTTATAAAGGACTTATAGAGGAATCTCGAATATTATTTTTTCAAATTACCATGCGATCGATGTTGGAAGAAAATCCATTACTTATATTTCTGATAAATCAAATTGAATACTTAAAACGTCGCTAGTGGTATTTGAAATAGGAACGATATATTTTATTCGACCCAAACTAGCCAAGAAAATTTTTATTTTATTTCCACAACGTTTCGACCATCTGTTTTTGGTCCTTTTCAAGTGAAAAATTCCTTGCATAAAAGCGCAGTTAGTTGACACTGTTGTCACGATTAATAATCAACGTGGAAATAAAATAAAAATTTTCTCGGCTAGTTTAGGTCGAATTAAATATATCGTTCCTATTTCTGATAAACTTCCAACGGTATAAAAAAAATCAATCGAACGCTACGAAAACGGTGGCATTCAAGTGTGATGGAAATTTCTGCTTTTGGAACCTGTGGCGTTAGAAAGAACTGCTTTCGTGCAAACCATCTGAGCGTGACCTGAGGATACCGAGGGGTAACGTAAAATACGGTAACGTGACCCCTCGTGCACGGATTTCTATTTCGTTACCGCATTTTGCCGTGGGTTATCCCCGACAGTTTCCGACTACCGTGTGTGTTACTACCCATAAAAACCTCTCTCGCTCCCGTTCTTGCGTCATTCATGTGGCACAGATAGAACGCAAAAATATAATAAAGTCAGCACTGGATAAAAATAGCGGACATATACGTCCCACAAGCTTTTCGCACGCGTGAAATTAGTATACGTATGTATATATGTATAGGTGAAAGCAATAAGCAAGCTTGTGTGTATTGTACGCTGGAACGGTTAATTTGCGACAAAGCTTTATTAGATGACTAAAGAGATGAAACTGACACCCTGCTAACAAAGAGCAACTGCACTGATCTATAAAAATAAATAAAAAAAAAAAAAACAACGGAAATTTATCTTATCTTTAATTTATTCTATCCTTAGATTTTTAATAATTAACATACTTTGTGTGCGTGGGTACGTATAAAAATAAAATATCTAAAAATATTTATATTTTTTTTAGTTGAAAATTTTATACAATGTAAAATGAATTTTTTTTAGAATTTTTTAAGCTCGATTTATTACGATATTATAAAATTAATGCATGAATAATAAATATACACTATAAATATATAATATATACAATATTTGTAATAATAAATATCTCATTTTGAAATAAATATAACATGTTGCTTTGATTTCTTCTATATAATATAAAATCAATTATTCTCGAATTCTCTAAACTCGATTATTTTTAGGATATCATGACACAATTCATACACGAATAAATATATAACAAAAATATCTTAATTTGATATTTCTTATGTAAAAATACCTGTTATCTAAATTCTAAAAACTAATTTCTAAGTAGGGTGATATACAATTTGTATAATTTCCGCGCTTTTATTGAGGTGAAACCGATGAATTCAAATCCAATTACAAAGCGTAAGCTAAAAGTCTAGTAAATATCAAGTGCGAACTTTTATCGATTTTACTGTTCCATTAGATATCGAGTCCACAAACTTCGTACCTGTGTACTTCGCGAGGTGGCTTGACTCTTCGAAAGTCATTTAATCCGAGCGTATCTCACGTCTTTTATAACTTTCCTTCCTCGCGCACTAATAATAATCATAGTAATAAAAGCAATAAACGGCTAAAAGCAATAAACGTGCGTCCGAAGTTAAACAGCAAGCAGTGCAGCTAACATAACACGCACGTGCGAATTCACTAGCGACGACGTAAAACACGCTTAGAAGTTTAATGATCAAACTTCATGATCGTGAGATGAATCGCGATTCCGAAGACGCGTCTTTCAAATTAGGGTATTCGTTATCAATAGAATTATTTGTCCGTGAGTTTCCGGAGAAAAAAAAATATATAAAAGTAGTCTTATGGTTTTTTCTCAATGATTCTACTTGGTCATATTCATAGGTACGTTATCATCTGCAATTATAAGAATCAAGTTTTTATTTAATAATAAATGTGTGGTCTGATGTTTCTATTTACTTCGAAAAATTTGCATCCATTATTATAGACGTGGATTATTTCAGATTATTAGATTCACAAATTTATTTACCGTTTCAATCATTTGTTTTGTATTACTTCCTTAATTTATTTGAGCAAGTAATTAAATATAAAGCATACACCGAATATTCAAAATTTATATTTTAATATTTAATAAGCAAATCACTTTTCTTCCACAAATCTCAAAATTATACACAATTATTCAGGTTTGTGAAACAATAATACTATATAAAATTAATATCAGTGATAATATAAATTGATGTAATATAGAATATAAAAGCATAACTAAAAAAATAATGTAAACTTGCGGTTAAGTTTAATAATCTGATGATGCCGGTAATTGTAATATTAATGCTTTCCGGAATAATTTCGACGTTTATTGATTTATCGTTTTCGTTTTCTGTTTCTCAAACAATATTTATCTTATTAACCCAAAAGCAAGGAAGCATAATAAATGATTTCATATTCCAATTTCACCAAACTACATCATTTAATTATGAGTATTTTTCTAGTTTTATAAAATCCTGTTGTATAATATAAAATTCCATTATTTTATTTAAATATATAAAAATTTATAAATAATAATTTAATAAATTTTATTAAAAATTAATTTTTAAGAAGATACAAAAATATAATATGAAATATACTATATACCAAACGTATTCGAATTTAATAATCCAAGCATGCTTGTAAACTGTACATAGACAATCAAAAAGAAAAGCTAATCTTGCAATATAACCAGCAATCGCTTTATAGCTAATAGATCCGCAATGATTAGAGGGACCATCGGCGTGTTAATTGGCACAGGTAGATAGGTAGATAGATATAGCGAATGTGCGCTCGCGGCTGGAAACGGTCCAGCCATTCCCATGGGAACATTTCGGAACTAGGGGGAGATCCGGGTATCCGATAGAGAGAGAGAGAGAAAGAGAAAAAGAGGGAGAGAGAGAACCGACCGTCGAAGCATCGACAGCGCGATACGGAAGGATTCATGGTGCGCGCTATTTTGCCTCCATTAACTCTCTTTCGGAGCAGACCTATAAATCATGGGCCGCCTGATAAGGTCGAGCAACGCCATTTTCACGTGTTGCGGTCGCGTTCGCTATCGGGCTCGTTTCCATCGCATTATTCCCGCCTTCAACACTCCGAGGTACACTGCCCTCCATTAACCCTTTTCGATGTACCGGGACTCCTGAGTTCTTTCGTCACGTGGAATTATATGCAGTCGCCGAGTGTAATCTCCGGGATCGAATTCTATTTGCAAATCAATTCCATGCTTTAGCGTCACGCATCATTTTTTCAGATAAATTTTTTTAGCTTTTTCTTTGTAAGTTTCTTCATTATAAATTGTGATCTTTTTTTTAATCGTGTATAATTTTATATTGAATTATTAGAGTGATATTTTTTATTTTAATTTAATTATTATTTTATAAACGGAATTTATTAATAATGTAACAGGATGTAAATTTTTTGACCAGAGAGATTCGTGATTAGAAAATCATTTACAAAGTTCAGCGATCAATTTTGAGTGAGAGAAGAAGAAGTGAAGAGAGGATTCTAAATAAGTTAAGCAACAATTTCGCAACAAATTCGAAGAGTGACGACAAATTGGGATTTGTCTAAAATTTACTACCAACTTGTTGCTACATCTCGTAAAAATTTCGACCGAATAAAGACCCTTTCGTCCTCCTAAATTGTCCCTTGCGAGTGAACCGACTTGTCGAAGTGACGAATGAAATATTGCGGGCAAGAAGGTCTCGAATGTAGTCCGGAATTAAGAGGAGGAGATTCTTGCATCTCGCGTACGAAAGAAAAAAATTCTTATGTAATATCCTGAGAAATATTACAGCAAAATGTGACTGAAAATTCAAGATTTCCGTTCAATAAGTATTACGATCGCGTCTCGTAAAGTTTATCGTATAGCACCGGAAATATGGTTTCCGAAAGATTTCACATCATCATATAAACTCTTTCTCCTCCCTCCCTTCTTTCCTCTCTGGTGTTATCTGAGTTATATTCTGCCACACTGTAGAGTCGTAGCTATGTCAGTATTTTTTTTTTTTTTTTATAACGCGTCGTATTCATATTTCACCACGAATTTAAAACCGTGCAGCGGGAAAATGAAAAATGGATCGCGAAATGAAAATCGTGTTAGGAATTAATCAAAACTCACGTTATGTGAATCGAAAAATGACAAACCACAGTCTACTATTGTTGATGCGATTAAAATGATACGAACGAACAAGTGGCCGATATATATTTTTCAAATTTATTTCTCTGCAGAGAATTTTTTCAAAAATTTTCAATCCGTTATGTAATAATACTCAAGTTGAAAGAAGCATTTTATATTTATTTCAAAAATAAGTATACAAATATATCTATTTTTGAATAAGAAAATGCTTTGATATTTATTCAAAATATATCTATTTAAAAAAAAAAAGCATTTTATATTTATTTCAAAAATAGGTATATTTGTATGCCTATTTTTACAATAAATATAAAATGCTTTTTATTAAAAATAAAATTATATATTTTATACATTTATATTTTTAAATAAAATTATATTTTAATTTATTAAGATACATTACATGTTATTACATAAATTTAATACATTTATTCGTGTATTACTTTTGTCATAATATCTTTTAAAGTTTAGAGAATTTCTGAAATAATTCATTTTATAATTATATAAGTTTCTATAACTTAAAAGGTTATAATTTCAATATTTTACTGATCTTACAGGATTTCTCATAAATATACAAAAAAAAGTAAAATAAAATAAGAAATAAAATTATATTAAACAGTTGAGTTTATAAATTTCTATTTCTCCATTATTGTTCATTATTTTGTTAATTGATTACGTATAATTCTAGTCATAAACTGCTTCTTCATCTCGAGAAATGAAAAGACAGTCACTGAAATTCCCAAGCGTAAATAAATATACAACAATCTACCGCGAAAGTCCGCGAATTTCGCTGCTCGCAGCAGTGGAAGATTAAGGAAATATTCGGCGAACGATTACTTCATTTTCAGCGGTCGACCGGGAAAAACACACAAAGCCGTGGTACAAAATTGAGTGCGCCGGTATTCTCGGGATTGTATCGCGACATTTGGAGAAGAGTTTAAAGCGGGAATTAATGTGTATTGACCGGGTCACCCGGGAAACAAATTTTTATATATAACAATATAAAATTATATATAAAATATGTCCATACGTAATTAGATAAAAATGCTTTTTATATATAATTATATAAATTTATATAATAAATATTTCTTCATATATATAAATATATTTATATATATGAAAAAATATTTATTATATAAATTCATATAATTATATATAAAAAGCACTTTTATCTAATTAATGTCAAATAATTTGACATGATTATATACGAACCCTCATAATTTATATATAATTATGTATAAAAATGGACATATTTCACAATATATAATTTGACGATTACATGTATAATTATACAATAATTTATATATAAAAAATGATTTCCCGGGCACCCCGGGACGATCTGGCTGGACCTCCGCGCTTGTGCGCACACGCGCGATTCCTCTTCCTCTAACGCGAAATTAATTCCCGCGGCGCCGCGGGACACGCGTTCCGTTCTACCGGAAGCACGGTGCGCTTCCCTCGCTTCGATTCGCGCGGTTTATGCATGGATAGGCAAGAATAGCTGCTGCCTAGAAGAGGGGGCGTATTGTTTGCGCGAATAAGCGCGTACAAACACGTACGAGCGAGTGGGCAGAAACGTATAATCTCTCCGCAAGAGTGTTTATTTTCCGCCCTAGCAGGCAAGAAGAGTTTCACTCCGTATCTTCGTCTCGTCCTTACACGGGAAAGAAAAAACAAACTCGCGTAGAATTTCTCTGGAGCGAGAAAAAAAGTCTGACAATTATACCTCGCTCTTCTCGAATTCATTTGCGCGTTTTGTGCTTTAATGTCGAAATTATCCGATTAGAGCAATAAATAGGACATTATACGTGTTAGTGTTTAAATTAATAATGCATTTTAGTAATGAATTCATATCTAATAATATATATTTTATGTATTTTAAATTATTGCTATTACCTATATATAAATTAATAATGACAATAGAAGTATGTTTAATTAATAAATTAACTTTACTGGCTTTCATTTATTAACTACTAATTATTGCTGTTCTCTCGCTGTGACGTATAATCGGCGATAATGATGCATTCTATATATATTATATTCAAATGCAATGTATGATCCATTTAACGCTCAAAGGTGAACAACTTTGATTGCGGTTGATGTTACGTATAATAGAATGAGTGACGAGTCCATCCTTTCATTTTGTCATTGATAGAGTTTGTCGTTATATTATACAGTTTCATGTAATAGAATTTACGATCGATAGATATAACTGCCTAAGTCTTTTATTACACGATTATTATTACTGAATTTCCCTTAATTGGGTAGAATATAATTACAAAGTTATTTATATATATATTGGCAAGTTTATATATCATTAAATAATATGTAAACATAATCATTATAAACATAAATAAAACAAGATAAATTCACGATCAATTAATTGCAATAATTAGTGAAAATTTCCCCTACTTTATACATATATATATATAATTTTAAAAATATAAATGTATAAAATATATAATTTTATTTTTAATAAAAAGCATTTTATATTTATTGTAAAAATAGGCATACAAATATACCTATTTTTGAAATAAATATAAAATGCTTTTTTTTTTTAAATAGATATATTTTGAATAAATATCAAAGCATTTTCTTATTCAAAAATAGATATATTTGTATACTTATTTTATATATATATATTGACAAGCCTAACATCTCTATGATAATATAATATATAATAATAAATAATAAACAAGATGGGCCTATATTTTTTCTTTTTCTCTCTCTCTCTTTCTTTCTCTTCTTCTTTTTTAATTTTCCGAAAGGCGATATTTGACAGATTATTTAATAGATAAAACGATAAGAGAGACGCTGGAATAACCGATGCTCGTAAAAAATACGTGCAAAGCGGGCGCCAAAATATCGTGTAACATTCTCTCTATACTGGAATGGGCTTTGGTAATGCAGGCTGCGGTTTCTGTTGTTGGTTTCGCGCGTTTTTCCGTCGGCGCACTTAATTTCCCAGAGGCGAACCACCCATTTGGTTTTCGGTTAGCTGGCCGTGCTCCAATGCAAGTGGCCGAGCCGTACAAATCGCTAATGTCGCTAAAAACTAAAAGCGTTTCTTCCCCTTCACGGCCGCGTAGAGGCTCGATTAAACCGGATAGATGCTAATTAAGAAACTTTCGTACCGAAAACCGTATGTGTGTATGTATACGATTTTATGCCAGAAGAGGGTTTCGGCCGCAATTAATTCTTAGCACATAACTCACTCTCGACTTAATTTCCCAGAAGAATGAAAACGCGCGCATGCGCTCCTCTCTTGATTTTATTAAGCAAGCTTAAATATACAAGCACGCAGATAAAATGCGTATGAAATAACGAGAGACGTGAGATTTAAATTTTAATGATGGTCTGAATAAACTTTCGACGTCACTATATACGTTTTCTAAGTTGTTTTTTAACGCGCAATTTCGTCGGACGCACACACGCACACCTTGAATTATCTCGGAATAAATATTACGCGTGAAATGTTCTGTAGGATGTAAAATTTCTGTAGATCGTATATCATGTGCGTTATGTATATAAACGTAAGCTCGTATAATAAATTACACAAATCGTTAATGCTAAGAAAAGTGCTTAAAATTCAAATTCCGTAATTAAACATTTTTACTGCGCAATTTTTTTTTCTCTCGCGATAAGAATTTTAACTTTCTACAGGCAAAGTGGAAATCAAAGAGAGTACAGTGAGGGAGTAAAGTTTGCGGAATATTGTGTGAAATAATTAAAATGCATCGATCCATAATTTGAAAAAAGGGAAGGAGTATAAAACTTTTCTGCTCTAATTATAAAAATCTAAATATTCCTCTTTACACTAAAAAAATTATTAACTTGTCTAAACCTTTCATCTAAATTACTATTTTATTAATTGATTGAATATATATTAGTACTTAAGTCAAATATACGTTTTGTTTTAAATTTAATATGTTATATTTAAATATCTAGTTGAAAGGTTTAGTGAAGTAAAGACATTTTTTCAGCGTATAAACGATAAATTGTTCATTAAAATAAAATGCTAAAAACTAAACGTAGCATCTCGAATCGCATAATTAATAATAATAAAGCAATAACAATAAAGAGTATTTTATACATCTTACAATTTTCTCGCGGAAAAGAGGATTTTTGTCGAAAAGAAACTCGCGCAAAAAATATTTTCCGCGCGAGATATGATTTTAAATATGAGAGAATTTTACTACACGGAACATCGCCAACATTTACACTCGCTGTTTCTCGCCAAATAGCCGTCCGTCGTGTCGCGGAGAGAGAATGAAGCACTTTCGCGATACTGGGTCACGTTTCGATTTTCGCCCCGGTGATTCGCCTTATCCCGAAAACGAGCGATTTATTCCGAAGGGTCTTTCACACGCCGTATCTCCGGCATGTGAATCGACTGCGGAATCGAACTTGTTCGTACGAAACATATATATATATACCCCGGGCTTCTAGGATGCGAGCGCATTATTAAGGCCGGTCACGCACCGAATCAGATCAGTCCCGCACGGAATCAGACCTTTGCGGTCTATATTGGACCGGTAATAATTGATAGATCATTGATGGCAAAGGTTTACAAGAACTCCGTTCGCCCGTACATCGACATGATAGCGAGTCAAATATTGATTCCTACGAAGGAATTGCGATACACTCCAATTCGCGATTTCATCGACGTTAGATATGAATTATGAAGTTGAACATATGATTCTTAAGTTATTACCAAAATTTTTTGAGCTTCTAAAAAGGTACTTTTATAAGATACAAAAATAATCGTTGAAAATTTTCGGTTTTTCCAGCAGAGAATAAATATCTTGTATTGAGAAAGTTGTTGTTAAATAAAGCACAAGAAATATGCACGATTTCATCGACATTACATATAAATTGTAGAGTTTGAAGATATAATTCTTAAGATATTACAAAAATTTTCTGATCTTCTAAAAGGATACATTTATAAGATACAAAAATTATCCTTAAAAATTTTCAGTTTTTCCAGAGAATAAATATCTTGTATTGAGAAAGTTGTTGTTAAATAAAGCACAAGAAATATGCACGATTTCATCGACATTACATATAAATTGTAGAGTTTGAAGATATAATTCTTAAGATATTACAAAAATTTTCTGATCTTCTAAAAGGATACATTTATGAGATACAAAAATTATCCTTAAAAATTTTCAGTTTTTCCAGAGAATAAATATCTTGTTTTAAGAAAGTTGTTGTTAAATAAAGCACAAAAAATCAGCGCAATTTCATCGACGTTACATTTGAATTATTGAGTTAAAAGACATGGTTCTTAAGATATTACAAAAATTTGATCTTCTAAAAAAGTACTTTTAAGATAAAAAAAATAATCCTTGATAATTTTGAATTTTTCCAGAGAATAAATATCTTGTATTTTAAGAAAGTTGTTAAATAAAGCGCAAAAAAATAAGCGCAACATATATAAAAATAAATAAAATATAATAAAGATGTCCATTATATCGTAAGAATTTGAAAGATGAATTTGCGTGAAAAAATAATACACATGTTTTTCTCCGGCGTATTTAAAACGGCTGCCAGGATTTTCATTCGATTTTTTTCGAACTAATCCGAATCAGTTTGAAGAGATCAAATTTCGAAAAGTGCAATAAGAATAATTAACGCGGATTTTCTGCACGCCATTCATCTGCTGGTAATCAGGACTAGAACAGGTCGGATTATCCGTGACAAATGAAATAATTAATTTGTAAACTATGAAAACGGGTTTCAAAGCGAATTAATTAATTACCACGATCATTAAGGAATGAAAGTCACTGCACACAATGTTGTGTCATGTTGCTTTAACGAAAGATAACGTGCGCGATTTAACTTTGAATTAAATGTCAGATACACAGTTACGGTTTAAAATCTAAAATATTCCACATGATATATCGAAAAAGCGCCTCAGCTATTTCGCATAACGTAAAATTTCTAAAACTCGGGATTTAATCTCAGTTTACTACATTCTGCACGTTAATGTCAGTATATATGGTAAAAAACTTGAAAAATTGTAAAAACTGTAAATGATTAAAAAAACTTCACATTTTTAACATAATTATATAATCCACAAAACTAAAAAAATTTTAGAATACATACAATGTATATGCTAACTATTTATATTGTATATTTCATAAATGTCCTTGATGCAAATTATCTAAAAAATGTGAAATGTGTATGCAAATGTAACCAGAATGTAATGTATATACAAGAAGATCCAAGATACATACATACTATATATACATGATTAGTATAATCTATGTATGTATTCAGATAACACATGACTGCTAGTGGATGTTTATCGAAACGTCTATTTTTGGACATTGGACATTCATTTTCGATGGAAAAAGCATCTGTCGATATATGATATATTAATAAATATATGCATATATAAAATATAAAATTTTTAGTATTATAAAATTTTTAATTTTATAAATTACATTTATACATTATTTTATTATTTATTTAATTCTGTTATTGAGAACCCAGTGTTTTTTGTCTCATATATATATATATATGTGTGTGTGTGTGTGTGTGTGTATAATAATGCACATGTAGAATATTATTTTCATGTCACGAATAAAAAATGCGTATGCACAGAATCCGATATTATATGGGAAAACGCGCAGTTGTCGGTAATAATTACGTGTATCTCTACAAATATGTTAAAATACAGATACAGATTTCGATGCCGCGTTCGTGGCCCAGCTCGAAGCTTTCGGAGTTTTCGAATGAAAATTGCAACATTAAACCAAAGATCGTTAATGTCTTTTTAACGGTACGTTTGCTCGCTTCTTAATAGCGTCGCCGATGTTTATCCCGCTTCTCGTCGTCGTCCCGGCATTAAGTTAATGCGCTAAATGGCGCGATGCATCGCAAAAGGAATGCGGAATTTAGATTGCGCGAGCTATGAGTACTTATGTTCGCGAACAATGTCGATTTAGTTCGTAGATCGAACAAACGTTGCACATCGTTGCACAATAGACGCGAAAAGCCCGCGGTCTGATCAGAATCGATTTTATCCACTGCAGTTTCACCCGAGGCAGTGTCGTATATACATATGTATGTATACACACACATACACACGTACGCCATTATATCTACTTATATATATATAAAATAGAGAATAATTTATTTTCTAAAAAATATATAAAAATTAATCAAGATAATTGATAAATAAAATGTTGAATTTCATGAATTAAATTATATATATATATATTTATGATATGATGGTATATTTTCTACCTAAAATATAAAAATATAGACTCTAATTTTTAATAAATAAATAAAATAAAATAAAGAAATTACAAGGTATAATATTTCGTGCTCTCATGTGCACTGTCGACGCTCGTAAAGGAACTGTTCTTCTTCCTTTTTTTTAAAACGCGCCAATAAAAACGAACGTTGAGATTTTGCTGCGCGAACGCACTCCACATAACGCAATTTTATGAATTAAATTATATAAATACGTACCATTTTATTTTGTCATATATGTATACATATAATTCAAAATTTTATTTATTATTTTTTATTATTTTAATATCTTTATCTTTATTTAAAAAAAAATAAACTAAATTATTAAAAAATAATAAATAAAATTTTGAATTATATGTATATATGACAAAATAAAATGGTGTATATTTATATAATTTAATTCATAAAATTGCGTTATGGAGTGCGTCCGCGCAGCAAAATCTCAACGTTCGTTTTTATTGGCGCGTTTAAAAAAAAAGGAAGAAGAACAGTTCCTTTACGAGCGTCGACAGTACACATGAGAGCACGAAAACGTTTGTCTCGATTTTCCGCGTTGCACGAGATGCACATTAAGATTAGTGCACCGGCACGTTCCGAGCACTCGGCGATAAGTATATGGAGCAGTTTTTCAATTTATTTCTATCCCTCTGCGACTCTTCTTTCTCTCGTCTATCTCTCGTCGATCGTAAAAGCAAAAGATATACGTACGTGCAAAATAGTAAATATCAATTTTTTTAATATTGCAAAAAGCGACAAAAAAATAAGACGAAAGATAGAGAACTTAATATCCGAAAAATGTGTATTTGAAATTTAATTAATACAAAATACATAGATGTAACAAATGCGCGTTTGTTGCATGACGTGTAGCTCTAACAAAGTTTGCGATGTACTTTGATAAAAGCAACTGGGCGATGTAGGTTCCAGGATGCAGCGATCCGCGGTTTTGTGCAACAGAGCGGAAGACGCTTTTGAGAAACGTAGCCGAAATTATCATTTAATCAGTTTGACACATCAGTTGTTAAAACAGTTAAGATCTGCGCGAAAATTTAAACGCGAAACTCCTCTTCTCCCGAACGTTATTCACAAGTAATTAGTTTAAAAGTAAAAATTGCATTATCTTCACTCTTTCATTGCGCTTCTCTATCATTTGCAAACACGAACAGCTTGAAAAAGAATCCACAGAAACTTTAGCACAGCTTTTCATTTAAGATTTTAATTAAAATAAAATTGCTATATATTAACATTTCTCATATTGCGTATTAAAATGCGCAGTCAAAGTAACGAATTGCAAATGGAAAATATATATGAACAAAATATTTTACGTTCATTATCAAGTTCCATTATCATGCGCTTGATGAAAAGTTTGACAAAATAAATGAATGCTTTGGCAGAGTTTCATAAGCGGTGTATTAATTACACCATCATTATAAAGCGATCAAAGTTGAAAACGCAAAGTAGGTCAGAGAGATTTATCATGTGTTACAAAATGTATACAAATTGAAAATTGTGCGGCGTGTTTCGTGTGAATCAATATTTTAAATTCAAACTGATTATTTTCACCATGTTGGGTGTATATATTGTACATACATATATATAAATTTTATATCGTTTATTTTATAAAAAGCAAACTGTCTAAATCTATATATATAGAAAAGCAAGCTGTCGTTAAAACTTTTTTTTTTTTAATTTCATAGTTTTAATATTGAAATTTAATGTATAAATCGAAATTAAAATTCAATACGTGAAGTTCAATAAAAATGTAAAATTAAAAAAAAACTTTTAACGGTAGTTTACCCTTTTATCCCGCCTTCTTTAAAATCTCCTCACGTTTCCTAATCTAGAGACCAATATTTCGTGCAGTACAACATACGCATTCGGAACAATGCTTCTCGTCCAAATTAGCGAAAAATATCGCCTTGAGTTTCCTTATTTATATATCAGGAGAGCAATAATCGCGCGCGACCGTTTCTCCCGTGGAGAAAAATCGCGTTCCGTTTATTCGCCCCTCCAATATCCTCAGAGTGGCTCATTAAGAATTGATTTTAATGCACTACTTGGTGGATTTCACTGGAGATACACGAGAGACCATGGACACACAGACCGGGCACTTACATATTGTCCGACGAAATTTCGGAGCCGCGGAGCTGCATAATGTAAATCAAGAAGCATGCACATGCACATGCACCGATTGCGCCTCCATTCGACGGCACATGGGCCCTTTATTGGTTAATATCCTCGAACGTTATCGGTCGAACGAATTTCAACCGCATAATCGCAACTTTCCCGGTTTCATCGACGTCGTATAATTCGCCGATATATTCGGCAGGTGCATGATGCAGCATGACTGCCGGTTAACAAATGAGTTTAACGAAGAGAAAATCTTTCGAGAAATATCCTCGCAAATGAGATTTCAGATTTTTCAATTTTTATTTGAAAAGATACGTAACGTAAGACTTTTTTTACTTCATTTTATTTTACAATATAATTATTTTACAATAATTCATATATAATAAATTTAATCATTTTATTTTTTATATAATAATTAATTATTTTATATATATATAATAAGATTGATTTTTTTTACTTGTCTTTATTAAGAGCGAATATATGTATATGTGACATTTAATTTATTTACGATTGTGAGGGATAAAGAAAAAAATGATATCAATTGAAAGAGGAAACGCTATTTTCTCTTTCATCGGAATCCGTTTGATTCTTTTCGTATTCTGTCGTCAGGACGCAGCAATTTACATATTTTCTATGGCTAATCGAGGATTCAATTTACAGGGTTGACGTTCGATAACCGTATCTACTCTTATTATAGCATCGACATCAGACGATATTTTTGTCCTCGATAGGATCCAATCTTCGTCAACGTATATAATGTTATTGCGGTAAGGAGGAAAGTAAACTCATGATAGACGTTAAGTTGCTAGCGACTCATAAACAAGCTTGTTGAAGGTGGAGCGCAATTGAAGAGTTCAGAAAAGTAAAAAAGACTAGCGCGTCTTTCTTTTTCTTTAAGAATGAGTTTCGCGCAGCACAATAATCAAAAGTATGCAGACACCCATTTGCAAATATTAATTAAATCATTTTTTTATATTTCTGAATTATATATATGTAAAATTCTGCAGAGAAATAAATAAAATATATATTTAAACCAAAATTATAATTAAATACACATAAAAGTATAATGAATAAAAAATGTCCTTTTTTCTTTCATTTTAATATAATTTATATTCAACAGCATGTTAAATTGTCCTCAATAACGTTGCTCTCTTTTTCTTTTCTTCAAAAGAGTATTGCAAAAGGACGTTTTCACACACGCTTTCTTTAACGTAGTCATAAAGAGTTTTCTGTCATAAAAACACCTGCCTCGGTTGTTCTCTCCGAGAACATTGTTGTAGCATAAACTAAAACCAAACTATAACGTAAACAAACATGACCTCAAAAGTAATTTTTAACCTATCTCAGACTTAGGAGAATTTACGATTAATTATCGTGAACGCGAAAGTTTTTCATCGTCCGTTTTAAAATTGCTATTCAATGATTGTATTAAAAAATTTTTTTTCGTAAGAAATCTCAAAGTTATAGAGGTGCTTTCGTTGCTACTCCAAAGGGTTTTTCTCGATCAAAGCATTCGCTTCTGTCCAGAGAGGCATTGGTCCGCAAAAACGTCCACGAAAAAAAAATGAAGCAACCTTTCATATTATATATATATATATATATATATATATATATATATATATAGCGCACAAGCGTGCTGCTGGAATCGGCAGGACGCCTCTCTGAATTACCGGTGTGTCCCTTTCAGGAAAACTGGTAATATGTCACCCGTATGAAGCTCAGCGGGCCATTTCCCATGGGCATAAACGGAGATGCGCTGAATATAGCGGCAAGTAGATCGGTGCATCAAAGGGATATAGATTGGCACAACAGCTATCAAACCGCTTAGGATGTATCTACTCTATTTGTCTGATAAAATTGTTTGTACGTGAGCGTTCATCCTCAATTAATGCTAATTCCAGATTGCCAAGCTTTATCATATTCCTGTATATTACAGTAAACAAAATCTAATTTTGTACATAATAAATAATTTAGGAACGAAGCTTTTATTAACGATAATTTAGAGATGTGGTGTAAATGAATACGTTGCAATTTACTCCGATATTATTTCGATCGCATTTAATTAATTTTTTTTCTTAAATTATTATTAAATTGTAATTGAAATTATTCTCGGTTTAAAAAAGATATATATATATATCATCTGTAAAATGTAATAGAAATTTATATAAAATAGAGACATTTTATACATATTATAAAATTTAAGATATTAAAAAATAGTTAATTTCAAAAATTTATTATATCAAATATATATATATGATATGTTTAAAATTATACAATATATGCATAGATACGTATGTCGAATAATGTTCGAATTATACAACCGTGCAATTTCAATTGTTATTACAGTTGTTATTCCTTTCGCTTTAACACCGCCAACTAGCGAAGCTTGAACTTGTTCAATTATATCAAACGTGCAAGTATTGTAATGCATATTATTTCAAATCAATCCAGACAATTAATTATTATAATCAGCTTTCTGTTCTCCTATGTGTTCGATTTCCTCTCTATTGCGCATAATAACAAATATGTTACAATAATGTGCGCACAACAAACCATAAGATAAGTATCGTAACAAACACATTAATATCATTACCACATGATAATATTATTATGTAACATATAATAATATTAGGTGATACAAAAACAAATTTTATTTCAATATCTGTTTCCTGAAATAATTTGCCGATAGGTTTTGGTTTCAAAACGTTTTAAATTATAAAAAGTAATAAGACAAAAACACGCAGCTAAATATTTTATAATCTCTTGCAACATTATTTTTATTCATAGCTGACACATAAAATAATGTCACCGTAAAATTTATTAATAATAGAATAAAAAATCATGAAGGTTTAATCCGCAGACGGCGAATACATGTTTTATTCTTCGTTAATTCTATCTCGAGTTAAGCTTTAATATTTGCATTCTGCATTGCATCTGATTAATGATATAACGCTTTATGAAATATGAAATTTGATGCGTTATGCAACTCGTGCATTCCATGAGAAGCATACCAACTTCAAGACCTCATTTTCGCGAAACAGCATTTCCAGCTTGGTTAACGTTATCTCAAAGTGTCTGTTCCCTTTCTTGTTATAAGCTAGTATTTGTCCGAATAACCGTCTGAGAATATCTTCCTTGAATTGTCCTAGGGGACTTTTACATTGAGAAGGACAGTTATCCTATTCCATTTTGAGCGGTGTGTGAATCCTTGACACGTCTATATTTCTATTAGTATGTGTACAATTATTTTGTTAAATTATGTAAGTAGCCTTCAATAAGAACATATACTTAAAAAAAACGCCTGAGTTAGAAACATGTCAAATTAATTGTGCTTATATCATTTTTCAATCACATTAATTTAAAACAATAATTTAAATTATATATTTTATTTAAAATAGAAATTTAAATTAATATATTCTATTTAAAAAAATATTCTTCCATTAAATCTTATTATTATTCATAAAAAATGTTTTTCTATTGTGAATTAATTAATTGCATAATTAAAGCATCTTTTTTATATTTTAATAAGAACGGAAAAGGAGTACAATTTTGCAATAATTATAATTATTATACCAAGTATATTCAAAGATGTTCATCACAATAAGAGTCTATTTTATAAATTAACTCAGACAATAATGATAAATGAACAAACGAGCACGCATTTCAAAGAAATGCATTTTACTTTAATTATAAAAATATAGAAAAAAGTGATACATATAATAAAAATACGACGATTTTTTACGGTTAATTTTTCACGAAAAAATAAAAAGGAAAATACGCGACGGAGCAGTTTAAATAAAGATTATATCCAAAATTATTACGAAGCCGACGTGAATTTATGAAGCGACGACGAAAAATGCAGCTCCATACAATCGCGTCACCGAAATATCCTGGAAATTCGTCACAGCATGATGAAATATATCAAGTAGAGTGAACTTTCGCATTGTACCCATCTACGGTACGGTACAGCCTTAATCCTTTGACGCGCGTCAAGCCGCGAATTAATTCTTCGTAACGCTGCGCCTGCGAAAGCGACGCCTCGTTCAACTTTTAAATGTAGATGACCGGCAATTTTTCAAACGCACGTCACACCTGGCGACACCAGCCTGATGGCTACGTGTCCACGTGCCCCTGTCCCCGTTCCCCAAAATTACACGACATTCCCCCGTCTGTTTTTTTAGTTTCGACGGCTAACCGAGATTTTTCGGCAATCAATGGACACATGAATATTTTTCGGTAAAAAAATTTTTAGCTTTCATTCTCGAACTATTTTATATTTATATATCAATAAAAAAAGCTTATAAAAATAATGTAAAAACCCCGGAAGAACAAAGAGAATTCATTTCATAATGTATTAAAAATATCGTAAAAGAGTTTCGTAGTAAAATTTTTAAAAACTTTACAGCAAATTTATAAAATTCAAAATTAAAAAAGTAACAATATGAACTTTATAAGCTAATAAATTCAAATAATAAAAAATACATATATACATGTACTTTAATGTCTCTAAATTTTTCCTACGCTTTTTACACAAAAAAAAATTTTACACAAAAATTGTTTAACTTTAAAAAGCAGCGATATCAATTTGTGTTTACATAGTACTACTTTAAAAAAATTCATAAAATACTGATATTCTAAAATTAAAAAATTATATATAACTCATTGAACAATCAAATATCGATTTCCGTTAAAAACAAATTAATTAATTTTCCGAAAGTATAGAGTCTGTAAATAAATTGATATTGCTGCTTTGTGTCTCTCTAAAAATCAAATAATTTTACGCAATATATATATATATATATTTTTTTTTGTAAACAGGCGTAGGAAAAAAGATATTAACAGTGAGATATTAAATCGACCCACATATATATAAATAGATTTTTCATTGATAGTAAACCTGAAAGTCTGTCCTTAAAGATGAAGTGCAATAAACGCATCGCACACACACACATACACTCTCTCTCTCTCTATCTCTCTTTGCATCAACGAAGCCTTAATCCTATTTAAACGGGACGAAAGCTGAACAAATCCGGACTAACCAAAGACACGACCATCGAATATCCGATGCGGTGCGTTTGCGTTCCGGTCTCGACCGACAGAAATCTAGGCTAACTCTGAATACGAACAACAACGGGTGCAATAATAGCATTCAGAGTGAGAATGTTGTCCACCGTCCGAATTCTCCTCTTTATGAGTCTCGCTTTACCTTATTCCCTTTCTACAATCGCATTCGGCGCACATATAACGCCCGACACTCGTGAAAGTTTTGCGAGAATACTGGGTTAGTAAAGGGAAACAGTCTTTTTAACTTTAAATTTTACCAAGCTACGCTGGCAAAGCCATTGCGAAAGATAATAGGTGTTGTTTGTGAGGTAGGATGATGTTAAGAACACTCTTTCCCATGTTATATAAATAAAATATTCCGGAGAAAGTAAAATATTAGCGAGAATATATTTTTCGAAATATATTTTAGCTATAATAGTTCTCTTTTTCCGGAGTACTTTATTTGTGTAAATAATATATCCAAACATATTCATTATATACATGCAGATGTGTATGAATAATTTAATTAATTTTTATGAATTTTATATGTTACAAAACATATATAATTTATTATAATATTAATTTTTGAAAATTATACAACTCAAGAAATTCAAGAATTATATTTCGAAAATATTTCACAAAATTATGTTTTATATGACATATCTAATTTTCATAAATTACAATATATAATATTATTTAAGTCGTAAAAATAAGGAAACTAGAAGTCGTAGAGCAACAAGCGTGGGCACGTTCGAAAGCCCTTTTCAATTCCTACAAAATGAGTCCAAAACGAATATTCTAGGTCTGATAGAGTCCTTAATTTTTAAAGTTTTAGTGTTTCTCGCGAAAATTAAGCAAATTATAAGTCGAATATATACATCTAATATTATTTAATACATATTATTCGTACATAACATAATATTTAATTGATAAAAATAAAATAAATTATATACGACAAAAAGTATAATTTCTTGAATGATTTTTGGCAAGCATATAATGCTTAATCTCCGCGGATAAATTTGCACGCGCTAGTGCGTGCATGTGCCGGCACAAATCCTCACTAAAGTAAAGCAATCTCCGGATATTCGGGATACACGGGACCCGTCATTAGCACGTTGAAGAGCAAAGTTTATTATGAACAACAAGATCAGGAGGCATAGCGGAATTTCTATCCCGCTTGCCATTATTGCATCCGCTTTGTACGCGTCCACTTGCGCCTCGGTCCTCCACAAGGCTGGACCGCGATGCCTCGCGCTATCCTCCTTCCTATATATATATACATATACACGCGCGCGTACACGTAATTGTACAACAACAAAGCGAGGCGCGGTCAAAGCGACAATGAGTGACACACCCGGGCGTGCCGGAATTTAGATACGTTAATGACATTGTTCGAATCCCGCGGTGAACAATTCGACTGCGGCCGAACGCGGGAGACTGCTGCTCTTGCGAAATGTCGCTTCAGGTTCGTTATTGCAGCGAGGAACAGCTAAATGTGTCGAGGTTGCGCGGTACGAAAGATGGCGGGAATTATTGAAGCGTTCATTGGAACGCTTAGCGTTTCAATTATGATTAATCCGCGGTTTATTATGAAAAATGATTTAACGACAAACGTAACGAAAGAAATTTTGACAGTTTATTAGGGAGGTCGTTTCAAAAAAATATTATGTGAACCTAGATCTTATTTTAAGAGTATATAGAACTAAAAAAGATTAAAATTTCACCGGTATAGTAGCAAATCAAGTTGACAATCGATAATCGAATAAATTTTGGCAACAATCGATGATGATGTTGAATAAATCCATCATGTGACAATCTTTAAAAAATTATACTAGGATATATGTTCGTATTTAACATTTTTTACTTAAAAAGACCTGCCGGACAAGCTGTCGAAGTTTTTTTTACACTCGTCGTAGATCACTCTCTACATGGTTTTTTAAAGGAAAATTTTTAATTAAAGACGCTACAGAGATAAGCATCGTGTAATAAACCCCAACTCTTCTCTCTTTCTCTCTCTCTCCCTCTTGCTAATATTTTAAACTTTAAATTTCATTCCAGTTATAGTCCTTAAGAATGTAAATAGCTTCGCAACGCAGTAAATATAACCGCATAAATTTTCTCTTGAAAATTAAAATTATAAAACAAATTTATTTTTTAATTTAATTGAGATGACAAATATTTGTCCTTATGAGAAAATTGACGCGACGTTCCTTAGAAATGAAGATTATGATCGCGGAAAAAAGAAAAATTACAAAGTCTATTTTCATTCCTCGTGCATTTATTCCGCCAGTTTCAGATTTTTGTATAGCAGAATTTTCTTTCTCAAAAAAACAGAAAGAAATCGCTACGCGCGCGGCTTTGTTTATTTTCACAGAGTGAATTTTGCCAGATCGTATTTGTCGCGCATCAAATCAATGTCAATATTGAGCAATCGACGTCTATCGCATGGATAGACATAATGGCTCTGTACAGTAGTGAACGGATAATGAATTATGAGCTCATTGAGTAGCGTAGCAATGATCGTTACGTCATCACAAATGTCGATTCACGCGATGCAATTGCCGTCAACAAACTTGCACTTTAACACACTTATCCCTTTTATCCGTACGATATCAGTCATATGTGAATCTGGCTTTAAATTAATTATGAACAAGAATAAAATATTTATTAAAAAAACTAATTTACTAAGAATTTTATTTTTTTGCAATTTGTATCTAATTTTTAAATAACTAGTGTCACGTATTCTTCAAAGGAAAAATAATGGTTTTTTTCAGTTAACTAAGGAGCTACATAAATATATATTTAACAAAAATGTATTAAATTTTCCTTTGCTAAAACCGTAGAAAATATAACCATGATAAAATAGCGTGAATTTTTTGCATTAAGCACACCTTATATTATCGTACTGATAAACGTTCAACATAAACCGAGAAATATAAATTTCCACGATACGTTGTTTTATCGCATTGGTTTTGTTCTGTACGTTCCTAAAAATACAAACGAAAAATACTCATAAGCGCGTCCAAATAAATTCCAAACAAATAACAACAGGGTGTCTACTCAAATCTTGTAAAAAATTCCCTGAGAATTTTCTGATCTTCCAGGTATTTTCATTTAAAATGCTAAGTAAAAGAGGAAAATTTGTAGATGCAGTATTTTAAAATAAGCTTCTTTATTGTATGCGCTTTTTAATGCTTTCTGATGTTTTCTATTCATACGATTGCAAAGAAAAAATTACAAAGAATGACATTTTTCTAACATGTAATATAAGTTTATCATAAAATTAATTTAGACAATAATAAAATGCAATATATCACTATATTTAAAGATTTATTCAAAAGATATATGCAAAAATATAAAATAAAAAATAATTTATAGTATAAATATCTTAAAGAGTATCAATTTATTTAAATATTAAAAAATTGATCAATTCTTCTATATGAAACTTACAACTTACTAAGATCTCGACAGTAAAAAGTGATCAATAAAATCACATAATATTTTAACAAAAACTAACATTGCAAAGATATGTTTCTTAAGAGTTATTAATAAAAATTATTTATTGTTAGTACAAGACTTTAAAACAATTCATAAGTATTTTAAAAACTAAACACGGCCTGTTTATAGTTTAATAATAAATGCATGTTTTGGGTATTCTGAAAAATAAAATAATAGCCAAATAGCATTTAAAATAAAATATTTAAGGGACATAAAATACTTAATATCTATTTCTTTGCTAATTTAACCAATCAGTTGATTATTGACCGCTTGAAATATAAGAGTAAAATTAGACAATTTTTGAGAAAATTTTCTCTCACAATCATTTAAATTCCATTTCCGAAATTATCAAGATAAAAAAATTTCTGACAATCTCCCAGGTTTTCCCAGGGAGTAGATACCCTACATAAACATAAGCAATGATAAGTCGTTTTCCCAGCAAGAACTCGACAAATTTTTTTTCACGTTTAATCACGAGAAACAATTGTTTCGATCTGGGAGAAACTAGAATGAATCAAAACGCGAAAAAGAAAAAGCGGAAACCGCGATGACAGTTTCCAGCCTCGATTTCAGCGACGACACTTATTGCTTACGTTATGCGGACAAGACGTGAATTCGAGATTGCAGAAGGGAAAGACAGAAAGAAAGAAGACGGAAATCGATACCACCGGAACTCGCGTTGACGGGCCATTCTGAATGTAGAATTTCGCGCGAGACTCTTAACCTTCCTCTCTTCTCCCGAAGAAGAATCCGGAGAACGGAACGCGCGGTACGTGATACTTCTCGTGCTAGGATTCTTCATGGAAAACGCAACCGAAAAGGGTTCTCATCGTAATTGATCGACCGTCTATTTTCCGATGAGAGTCATTATACTTCGACATCCCCCTTTCAAAGACCCGCCAATTTCCATTAGCGACTTTAATTAATTAACGACCTACGACTATGGTAAATTAATGCGCTCTCTTACCTACTAGCGGTGAAAAATTGATTTCCCTCTTGATTCTGATCGCCAGCAAATTTAACGATCGAATGAGAAAATTTGAATTGCGAATATTGAGCTCCGGCCTTGTTCGGTGGAACGAATAAACGTGGCGCGCGCGTTACATATAGGTGATTTTAGGTGGAATTTTTGCCGGAAACTATTTTTTTAGTTTTGTCATTCTGGACCCGCGGAACAATACGTTTGAATGCTCTTGGAAACGATCGCGCCGCATTTGATCTTGAATTAAAAAAGGATTTTCATATATAAAAGCGCGTTATTCTCTTTTTCCTCCCTTTAGTAATAAATAAAACGTCAAAAACATAAATGCTTTTATCGCGGGATATAAAAGCAAAATAAAACAAATAAAATATATATTAACCAATCTTCAAATTATGAAACAAAATTTATATTAATTAAGAGAGCATTCAAAATAACTATTATCATTACATACAAACAAATAAAAATATTTCTAACACATAACATATATTATATAATTATATACGTATATTATTATGTACTATATCAATTATAAATTATATATTATAATAATGTTAAAAAAACCGATCACTCCATTTTATTTGAAAAAAAATATTTCATTTTGCTTTCAATGAAACAAATAAAATATATCAATCTTTAGAAAATGATTCTTTACAAAAATTATAATTATTTATAATCATCATAATTTTTATCATGAATTTTATAATTTTATTTAAGAGCATTTAAAAGATCAATTAAAATTTACATCACCATTGTGGCTACAGATAATATGTAAAATTATTTCTTACACATAGCGTGTATATTAATTGATATTTAAAATACGATCAATTTAATTATATTGAGGAATATTTTATTTTGCTTTTAATCATTACAAAAAGGCCATTTAAAAACGCGCTGGAACAATCATACGATTTTCAAAAATATGCGCCAAAAATTTCCCAAGCGACGCTCGACCCCGACAAGTTCGTCCAGTCGTCAACGCTTTTATCGCTATCGAATATCAAAATAAAATGTAACAATCAGGATGACCGTCACCAGGGTATCGATGACAATCGCCGGGCATTAAATCTTCGCAACGGGCATACGCGAGAATGACGATAACGGATATGACGGCGTATCCTGTTTGAGAGAGAGAGAGAGAGAAAGAGAAGGGAGGGAAAGCGATTCCGCGATCGCATAAACGCGCAAACGTCTCGTTAAAATCATCGATGAACCCCTCTCTCTCCCACCCCCCTTTTCCTCACCCCCTGACCCCGCGGAAAAAAGCTATGACTCGATCCCTTTTAACGTTTGCTCGATGGATGTTACGGTCTGGTGGAACACGTGTACATAACTACTTGTACACACAGTCCTGTCATTTATCGAAATCACAAACACATGGCGCTGTCGCGTCGGAGTTCTTTATGGGTCCCCCACATCCTTTTATCTCCTTCCTCCTCCCTTAGACTGTTTACGAACGTCCGCGATACATCGATTGTCCATCGAATAAAACTCAATCAACTTTCTCCGAGTCTTCTCTCCGAAAAAGATCGTATCTCTTCAACGTAAACTCATTCGTCGAAACAATCTCAATCGCGAAAATACAAAAAAAAAAAACATGATGTTTATTCTTACATCAGATTATATATTTTTGAAAAATACAGAATTTTTAATATAATATTTTAAATAAAAATAATTGAAAGTCTATTAATGCTTCTACTTTTTTTAAGTTTTAGATTGATAAGATACAACTTTGTGTTTGAAGATAAAAAAGATGTCTTTATCGCTTATTGAATATTTTATATTTTATTGTATTTAATATTTTTAATATATTTAAAAAACTACGCATTTATATCAATACTGATCAACAATACCTACAATTCCTTACAGAAAACAATGCTTGCTAAAATAAAACAAAAATAAGAAGAGAGAAAAAGAGAGATTCAGAATATATATAAATAAAATACATTAAATAAATAAATGTAAAATAATATTTATCCTATGGATATTGTTATATATATATATATATATATACTCCTACAAATATCTAATGTAATAAAAATGCGAAATGCTTGTCTATTATATAATTCAGATAAATAGCCGACATAATAGGCGACAACCATTATGATAGCTTTCTCGCATTTAGCGGCTTATCAGCGAACCAATTCGAGGATATCAGAAGCCTTCGGGGCTAGGAATGAATATCTGTGTATGCATCTGTGTATATACGAGCAGGGAGAGTGGTTAAACCAGTCTTAAAATTCTCGACAGCGCAACGCGCCGTCGTCGTGTCTGATACATCCGCCTGTACTACTACTGGCAGCGACGCCGCGAGCGCGTCTGACCCGTCCGCCGCGTTACTACTGGCAGCGGGGCCTCGCGCGCGCGTCCGACTCATCCGCCGCGTTACTACTGGCAGCGGAGCCTCGCGCGCGCGTCCGACTCATCCGCCGCGTTACTACTGGCAGCGGAGCCTCGCGCGCGCGTCTGACTCATCCACCGCGTTACTACTGGCAGCGGAGCCTCGCGCGCGCGTCCGACTCATCCGCCGCGTTACTACTGGCAGCGGAGCTCCGCGCGCGCGTCTGACCCGTCCGCCCGCGTTACTACTGGCAGCAAAGCCCGGCGCGCGCGTCCGACTCATCCGTCCGCTGTACTACTGCCGGCAGTAACTGTCAGACGGGCGCGCGCGCGCGCCAGCTGATCCGTCCGCTTGCACTACTGACAGTAGCTTCCGGCGGTGCGAGTCAGCCGTGTCGCCAGTAGCGCGAGCCCGTTATCGGTCATCCGGCAACCAGTAATAGACCGCATATGCGACCGAAAGAGCTTTCCCAATCGTGATTGAGGTGGAAACGGAGGCGATTACGTCGGAATTACGGAAGACCGATACTTGTCCCGTTCAGTATCTATATTTTACCCCGCAATACATTTACGCACATTATATTCTCGAGGCATTATATTGGATTGAAATTTAGTTAAATTATACTTAATTGTTGATCTATTCTAATCTTCTAAAAAATTCCCTGAGAATTCCCCGATCTTTCAAGTATTTTTGTTTAAAATTCTAGATAAAATTATTAATCAAAATATAAAATTATAATTATTATTAAAAAATTAATTATTAGCAAAAATATAAAAATAATATATATAAAATGAAAAATAATTTATTATAAACATCTGAAGAAGTACTAATTTATTTAAATATTAAAAAATTGAAAATTTTTTTATGAAAATAAGATCTATAAGACCTTGAGTAAAAAGAAATCGTTAATAAAATTACAATCAAGGTTTTTTCAGGAAGTAGACTAATTATATAACTAGTTACACAGCTTTTTAAATAATTTTCTAAGTAATTTTCATTCATACCGAGTAGAATATATAAAAAGTGTTTAGTTTTTCATACATTCTTTTAATGAAGAATTTTTGTCCACAATACATATATTATATGTTTATCGAAAATTCGTGCTGCGCTTGCATTGAATAAGTTTCGCGATATTACATGCAGAGCGTGCACATCCGGGCAGATAAGCTGCCTCGACAATATATCCTACTTCGTGATAAATGCTTCTGCAGATCGAATTCCTTTAGAAGCAGTTGCAACTTTCGATATAACAAAAAATAAAAAACAGGCTTAATAAATATCTCAATCCCTTGAATTATTTTTAGCCCAAGCTAAAAGTTTCGCGATACAAATCTTCCCTCTTATACGTCACGCGAGAAATTTCAGAGAAATTTAATTATATAATTATATAAGTTTATTGTACACAAGTTTCTTTGACAGCCAGAATTTTTTTCTCTGCTGAAAACTTTCATTGTTAAGCCACTTTAGCCCAGATATGCAAAGTTTCTAAATCGTGTCAACAAAGAGTATATCTCGAAGTAGAGAGAATACACATGTAGTTTATATAAAATTATATTATCTCTACTTCCTCTTACAAGTTAAAGTTACAAATCTGATAACAGACTAGCAGCAGCAAACTAACTGACTCGAATATATATTATGTTGCTATTATATCGCCTCAGTCGTCAAAGAGTATGATAAACAGTAGTATATCCATGCAAAATACTGTGTAGTATATTATTATATAAAACCTTAAAGAATAAAAATAAATCAGCAAAAAAACTATAGAGAGAATGTATCGAAAAAATTTTGACCTAATCCAAATTCATTTCTGATTAAATTAAAATTAAATTGATTTGATAAATTTCTATGAAATAATGATCTCCTGCCAAAAATTATGAATAATATATTCATAATATATATTTAAAAAAATTAAATTTTGAAACATTGATATCTCAAAAACTTTATAGTAAATTGCAAATTTTTGCGATATTCTTTTCTTGATATAAAAATCAAATATACCTAATTTGGAGATTTCGAAAATCACATTTTCCCCAATAAATCGAACAACGGTTTCTCGTTATATATTGAAGAGATTCTAGTAGACTAGTAGAAAAGTAAACACAAGGAGGAAATGAATTGCTGAATTCCACGAAAGGACGGCACAGTCCATCTTAATTAGTCGTAATAAAATTAAAACAAACCTAGAGGAAATGTTAAGAAGCGAGACCGGAAGGATAAACGGGGTCGAGATGCCATTCGGAGACTTAATGCTGGAGGAATGCAACGTCATTTGGTCGGAATTACAGCACGCCAACGTCATCGGTAACTATGTCTAAGTATCGCCACGGCATAAATTCCGAATTAGCGGGAGTGCGCGATGATAAATCCTGGATTAGACTCGAGCAAGTAGTCCGAGGAACTTGGGAGACTTTGCCGAGGCGAACGAGAGTTGGCGAAAGAAAAATTCGATCGCGAACGCGTTCCTTGGCCGTCGGCCAAGAAACGCTCGGAACGGCGAGGCACGATTCGAGTAATTCATAATTCTAATCGTCAGATTGTGTGCCGCAGTGGATGAAGTATTCTCCTTAATATCGATCCGAGAGGAATGCGATGTTATCGATCATTATTGTTTAGAAAGAAATATGAGGAAACTTTTATTTAACTACTGTGAATTACTATTTTTTTATTTCTGCTCCAGTTTTTATCATATCTTCAATATTTCAAGTGTTTAAATATAATTATTAACAAATTCTATAGAATATAGTATTATAGTTATTGATATCACGCTAATTGATAACAGCAACTTACAATATTATGACGCGATTAATATAATAATTAGAGTGAACTAAATTAACAGATTACAATAATATAATAAAAGTTAATTAAAACTGATTTAATTAAGCAATATTTATGTCTTGTATAATATAAATACTACAATTGGAATATCGAAAGTAATGGAATAAATTTCCGAACCAAAAAAAATTAATTAAATTCATGTAATATATTTATAATCCGCACAAATATTGAAGTTTTACGATCTTGTTCAAATTCAATTTCATATCTGCATTAAATATTCAACATATTTAACTGTAATTATTTCGAGATTTAATTTTTATCATAACAAAAAATTGTTAAAAATAATTCTAGCGGATTACAATAAAATGAAGTACATAAATGAGAAACAATGTTATACAAATAAATAAGAACTTTATATTTTACGTAATTTTTATCGTTAATATTATAATGATCTCTATTATTTGCTGACATAGAGCATATTGGAAAACACAAAAAAAAGCATAAAGAAGTTATTAATTTTTATCTTCATTGTTACTTTTTCTCATATGTTACATTTTTCAGTATATGCATACACAGAGAGTTGCAAAAGAGTTGCACGACATAAAATAAAGAAAATGCAGATAAAAAGAACATTCTTGAAAAACTTTCAATGAGTATTCTCGGAAAATACAGGCAAAAGAGAATTTTGTTTTGCGTTTTTTCCGTTATAATAGTAAGTTAATTATCGTTATCGTTATCTTTTAAAACTTGTACTACTAATTAGAGAGAAAAAAATAATAAATTATAAAAATTATACAAGTCCTACATACAAATACGGATTAAATCCAGATTATTAAGTTTATGACAAATTCACGATAGAAGTAATCACAAAAATCTATTTTAAAAACACAGAATTGATCCAAAATATATCAAATAAATATAATTTAAATATTATGAGACATTATGCACATCTTGATAATTATAATTTATGTCTAATTCCATAAAAAATTTAGTTTAGCACACTATGTATAATAAAATAATACAAATAATAAAATATAATTAACGACAACGACCATTATTGCAATGTAGGATAATTATACGTTTTTTCATAAAACAAATGTTCTAGAGAATATACTTAGTTTCATAAGAAAAAAATGAAACAAAAAATATTGTTTTTTTTTTTCATAACGATTATTATCTCCCCCTCGGCTCCTAAAGCATTAGTGACGCAAAAAGCGTCCATGTAACATATACTGTAGCGTACTGGTACTCAACTAAGGGTTCCCTTAATGGTACAAGAAACAGCTAACGCTGTGTTTTCGTATTCCTTTTGTGTCATCGACGGTCGGAGACTCCGTAGTCTAGTACGAGGTCCTTTATGCGGTCATATATGAGGCTCGCAGATGCACCTGGTATCGTTATCTTAAAGATAGAGCGTCGTAAAATATTCTTTCGCGTCGCGAGCGTCTCTCGCAGAATATTTTCCGTGCAATAAAGAAGATAATAGGAAAAAAAATATCGCGATTTTCTTCCACGATCTTTTTATTAAGAAAAAAACATGGAAAACCAATGACTTCATTATTTCTAAAAAAAATGCATAACTAAATGTATGTCCATGAAAGATAAGAATGGTAAGGTACTAGTTCTAGAATACAATGAAAAGCTCATAGTTCTAGAATAAAATTTGTTCTCTAATTCTTTGCAAAATTAATTGATAAAAATTAATCTTAATCAATGACAATGATCATTTACTGCATAAAAAGTCACCGATTTGTGCACTAAACACAATTAATAATATAAAATATTAATAAATATAAAATTATATAATCATATTAACAAATAATAAAATATATAGAAATATCTAATTAAAAAATAAAGAAAATAATAATCTAATTAAAACAAAAATAAGTATCAAGTTATTACATTTTTTTTGGTAGTGTGATGCAAAAGTTTCTGTCACCGAGAGATGTAAGATAATCTCATTTCTATTCCTTCCCTTCCATTTTCTCCTTACAGAAACCTTAAATAAGGAACGGAACATATTTTGTGCATAATGCATCAAGAAAAATCATCTATTCGAACTATCGCCGATAATCCCCCATGCGATCTCACGGATGGTATAAATTCAACAGAAACGCCGTTTAATTAATGGTCAATATACCGTGGATAGTGGCAGGATTAAACGCCGCTGGCGTTTGACGTTATAAAGTTGACGCAGAGAGATATAGCGAGATCGGGGAGAAACAGCGCGACGTCGGTATCGGTACGAAAAAAAAAAATTAATTGAATATGTCGGCGAGGCATGAAATGTGGACTGACACAGTGGATTGCGGAGATAATTCTATCCGTTTAATTAAAAAAGATTCACATTTAATTTCGCACTAATCAACTGTAGTACTCTTTTAGCCGCGATAAGTGAAGAGGAGCGAAAGGGAGAAAAGGGGAGAAGAAAAGAGAGAGAGAGAAAGTTAATCAATGTCAAAAATCAATTACTTCGACATCGTCAACTTGATGAAATCATGGTTATTTTTTTATATATATAAATATATTTTATTTAGAAGTTAAAAATAAAAAAAACATACCTGTATTTTTTTAATTAAATAAAGATTATTAAATGTAAATCTATGAATCTATGAGTCACTTGAGTGAGGGATGTTAAGTGGAAAAATGCCACAAATAGTAAATTGATATTTTAATTTTAATGAATAAAAAATACTTATATAAAGGTTTTCGCAAACGTTAATTACGATTACAAAGTTTAAAAAAGCAAAATTAAATTGTTTTATACAAACAATTTATTTGAGCAATTTATTTATGGTGCAATAATCCTTACTTTTGAAAATAATTACACAATGTTATTTCGTTGATAAAAAATTAATTAAAAATTGTATTTTTTCTACCAAAGAGTAACCATTTACTTATGGCTCGAAAATTCCAATTCCGAGATTGCAATAAAACTAATAACTTTAAATTCATAAAAAAATAGTTCATATTTCTAATAATTTATACTATAATCATCTTTTGAATTCATCATATTAAAATTTACATTGACATTAAAATCGTAATATATAATCTTACAAATTCCTAAATAGTCCAAAGTACATCTAATTGATTTAAGATTTTTAGAAATATCTTCATGACGAATATATGCTGTGATCACTACCACTCAAGTAATTAACAAAAAAATTTCAACATTTAATAATTATTTTAATAAGTCGACGAAGATTCCCATACTATAAAAATTAATCCTTTGATGAAAAATTAAAAGAAATATTTAGTAGTATTTAATTTTAATAAATAATTTTATATTTTATATAAAATTCAAGTTTACAAATTATGAATTAGAAAAAAATCGTGAGTGTTAATGCAATTGTGTTAATGCGCTCTCGTTAGTTTGTACGATAGGCGAGATCTAAAAGAGCAAAACGATGTAACGTTACATCTGTGTTATGTTGCTTTGGGCACATAACGTTACTCTTAAAAATAGGGGAGGGAGCGAAATTCACTCGCATAAGACGTAATAGACTTAACTTATAAAAATGGAGTAAGTGCCAGAGAACTCTGCAACATTAATAGTGCATAATTTCACAAGGTATTAGAGACATGCACCTTGCACCAGATGTTGTTTCTAATGTCACAGCACCGTGCGGAGAAAAATTAATAAAACAGAATTTTCAACGGAGAAAAATATCAGTAGATGAAAACTTTTAATTACTTTTAATGAGAAAAATCTCTACTGTATGTCCAGTTTTCATCCTGTGTTTAGATATCATAGTAAGTTTAATCTCGATATGCGCTGCATATAAAGAAAGAAAAGAGAAGGAAGAGAGAGAAAGAGAGAACGCGAATGCGCTCTTCTATATACATTTTAGATTTCACGGGGAATTTGTATGACACTACATATAATTACATGCGGTAGAGAGGATTCAATAAAGTGTGTTAATTTAATTCGTTACGCATATTAATATCATCGTAATATTATAAGTACAATAAATATATATTTTGATTAAAGCAAAATTATTTTATATTATTCTATATGGTGAACAAGCCCCTCTCATCTGTCATAAATTATCGAGTTATCACCAATTAAAGAGCGATAAACAATTATGAATCTTGTAATTTGCAATATAATAATTAATTCATGCTAAGATATATAGCAATTTTCAAAATAACTACTAATGATAAAATAACGCTGCAACTACAAATAATTCAGTTCAAAGTCTAAAACTCTTCTATTAGCTTTTGGCAACGATATAAAAACACAGTGTTTCTCAATATATGCGTAGGTCTTTCGAATTCTGTTACGTTTCTTTCTCGCGGTAATAAATATTCTGGAATCATCTCGCAGTTATAGGGATGGGATTAAGTTTCTCACGAGTATTCAAATTGTTTGCACGATTTCGAACTTTTTACAATTACATCACACGGGAAAAAGTATTCAATTTCAATATATGGAATATATATTATTTCTATTACTCGAATTCTCTCTAGAGAATTAAATGAAATTCGATTATTCGACTCGGATTTTTAAGTACATTGAACATTATAAGTACAATAAATATATATTTTGATTAAAGCAAAATTATTTTATATTATTCTATATGGTGAACAAGCCCTTCTCATCTGTCATAAATTATCGAGTTATCACCAATTAAAGTGCGATAAACAATTATGAATCTTGTAATTTGCAATATAATAATTAATTCATGCTAAGATATATAGCAATTTTCAAAATAACTACTAATGATAAAATAACGCTGCAACTACAAATAATTCAGTTCAAAGTCTAAAACTCTTCTATTAGCTTTTGGCAACACGATATAAAAACACAGTGTTTCTCAATATATGCGTAGGTCTTTCGAATTCTGTTACGTTTTTTTCTCGCGGTAATAAATATTCTGGAATCATCTCGCAGTTATAGGGATGGGATTAAGTTTCTCACGAGTATTCAAATTGTTTGCACGATTTCGAACTTTTTACGATTACATCACACGGGAAAAAGTATTCAATTTCAATATATGGAATATATATTATTTCTATTACTCGAATTCTCTCTAGAGAATTGAATGAAATTCGATTATTCGACTCGGATTTTTAAGTACATTGAACATTATAAGTACAATAAATATATATTTTGATTAAAGCAAAATTATTTTATATTATTCTATATGGTGAACAAGCCCTTCTCATCTGTCATAAATTATCGAGTTATCACCAATTAAAGTGCGATAAACAATTATGAATCTTGTAATTTGCAATATAATAATTAATTCATGCTTAGATATATAGAAATTTTCAAAATAACTACTAATGATAAAATAACGCTGCAACTACAAATAATTCAGTTCAAAGTCTAAAACTCTTCTATTAGCTTTTGGCAACGATATAAAAACACAGTGTTTCTCAATATATGCGTAGGTCTTTCGAATTCTGTTACGTTTCTTTCTCGCGGTAATAAATATTCTGGAATCATCTCGCAGTTATAGGGATGGGATTAAGTTTCTCACGAGTATTCAAATTGTTTGCACGATTTCGAACTTTTTACGATTACATCACACGAGAAAAAGTATTCAATTTCAATATATGGAATATATATTATTTCTATTACTCGAATTCTCTCTAGAGAATTGAATGAAATTCGATTATTCGACTCGGATTTTTAAGTACATTGAACTCGATCCCATCTCTACTCGCGGGCCCAACCCACCGATCTGTCCAATCTCGCAAAATGCTCCGGAGGAGGCATCGGCGGGATCAGGTAACAGGAGAAACCTCGGCGATTTCTCCGTCAGCGATTACCCCCGTTGGTCTGGTCTCTCTCTTCGAATATCCAGATGGTCCGTCCAGGACATAACTCAGGATTTCACGTGCGCCGGTAACAGCACGGCTACACACGATGGACCGTCGGCACAGAGAGACGCATAGTGAATGAATGAGAGAGAGAGAGAGAGAGGAGGGAGAAAGACGCGCGCGTATACAGGGTGGGCTATTTTAATATCCCGTCCCAAATATCTTCATTTTTTTTACAAAAAAAAATTGTCGCACAAAAATTGTTTTGTTTTAAGTTGAAGAGGGACACAAAATAGCGAGATCAATTTGTTAACGAGACCTACAATTTTGATTAAAAAATTAATTTCGATTTCCAGTTAAAAAAAAGTGACAAACAGCGAACAATCTCCCGAAAGAGATACCATCTGTAAACTAATTAATATCGCTATCTCGCGTCCCCCTTAAACAACTTTTGCGCGAAACATTTGCTTAAAGAGACGCAGGAAAAAACGGTGGGATAATAAATGGCCCACCCTGTATACGCAAGGAGAAGCGGATGAAAGGGCGAGATATGGTAGTGGTAATGTATGCAATTGGACCGACCGGCGTTCACAGTGGATGGACGGTTGTTGGTCGGTTATGGGTGGTGACGCCAGGGCACGACACTGGATTCCGTGACCCAACAGGGGTCGAAAAGGGAGGGAGGACAAAGGGAGACAAGGGTCGTCGCATACACAATCGTAGAATCCCCACGTGGCGCGGCCGCGCCTGATATTATATGGTGTTTAGCTTGCCATGGGGTGATTTAACTTCTCTCTCCTCTCTATGTCTCTCTTTCCGCATGATCGCGTCGAGTTAAGTTGATCGCGCCGCGTCAAGAGCAGCCAGAGCGATAATAATCCGCGCACGAGTTGGTCGAATAAACGAAAATTAAAATTGCGCCGCAAATTTTTTGCCTGCGAAAGCGTTGTACGAGTTTCGAATTTCAGTTTCAATCCGGGGTTCTTTTTTTTTTTTTACTGCGATAATATACATTTGACGTATGACTTAAGCGACGTTTTAAAAAAATTGCGAAGGGAAAATTTCATATTATTCAATGGAGAGACACAAAGATTAAAAGTGATCATGTTTTTATCATACATATATAGTTTATATGTATGAAATAAAAAAGTTTACGCATTTTTTTTCCTAGAAAAAACCAAAATTTTACATATAAAATTTTTGCATATCAAAATAATTTATTTAAATTTAAAAATCCATAAAGAAATCCTACATAATTTTAAACGATTTGCTGATCAAGAAATTAACTTAATTAAACAATTGTAATATCGTAATTGCAAATTCTTTCAATATCTAAAATTAAATAAAATATATGAGAAATTGAAATTCTTTTCCCTATCCTCTTTTTCTCTCTCTCTTCATATTCCGTAAAACAAATATATTTAAATTAAAAAATTACTATTAAAAATTAGAAAGAGATTGGCCTCTTTTCAAACAAAAAAATGTAATGTAATTATAGTAATGAAATTCATAGCTTTTGAGCTCAAAACACGAACAAACATGCAAAAGAATGTCCTGCAGGTAAAACGTAAAAAGAAAAATATACCGGTTTTCCACTTTATACTTGTAACATGTTTAAAACGTGTTGCTCTATTATACGACTTCTATACTATGTATCGCTGGATTAAACAAACTTCGCATCACTTTAATTACCGCCTTAATCTAGCTCGCGGCTTCGGATCCGAATGCATCCTAACGGAATGTAGACGCAGGAGAGTTTCGTAAATGGTCTCGCTTCCTTATATAATTACTGGTCTTTGAAAGTTTAAGCGGTTTCCTACCTTGACGTACTGCTCGGTTCGCTTGACGAACGGTGTACTTCGAAGAGTGTAGAAGAAGAAAAGGAACGAGACGTTTATTGCAGTCATTCGGCTCGGCAATAGGAATAACTTTCGAGTAATCTAACCTTCTGCCTTCGCAATCTTCGCAAAATGTCAAGCTCACTTCGAATTTTTATTAATGTCAGCATCGATAAAAAAATCGTGCTTCTTCAGAAAAAAATCTAATTCCTGAGTTGCTTCTTTGTAACTCATATACAAAAATATTTTACAAAGCATATTAATATATTCCTTTTAATATAATTGTATTTCTTTTTACAAAGAATTGTAGAACGCACATGTAGTATGATTTAAAATTCAAAGTTTTTTTATATAAATTTATTTTACACGAGATATATAAAATAAAAGTTAAATTATTTTTATGTGGTTTTTTTATAGTTTCAAATTTAAATTTTACACAAAAGAGATACGCTTTTATCTTGGAAATTAGCTCGAATGAAATGTAAGCGTTATTTTAAAATTACAATTTAGATTAATCTTTCAAACTATTATATAACGATATTTCGACTAAAAATATGTAACTCTCAATATATTTCTCATTAAATATATAAATACATTAAAAATCATTTTAAAACTTAATTCTCATTAAATATTAAAACTGATATTTGAATTGAATGCTTAAAATTTCATAAAGAGAGATAAAATTTCAACACATGTTGCTAGAAAAAAATATTTGCAAAATATAAATTCGAGGGAGATAATTTTCAAATCAAAAACAAATTAACTTGCAATTTATTCGAAAATATATAGAGAATTGTTATTACGAGAAGACACCTCTTCATTAACATTAATATTAGAGTTCGCGGTCTATCGTTGAGTTTATTACGAGGACATCAGACATGCAAAGTTAGAAATTACCCGCTCGCCTAAGGCTGAGCCAGGTACAATTATATCGCACTGCTGTAATCTTAATTTGCATATGTTTGCGAGGAGAGTTGCGCCGCCGGCATAGTAATTATTACATCATCAGATTCAAAATCGTTATTTTAATTAAATAATAAAATATATAGCCTCGATCAACGCGTTCGCTTCTTCTTTTGTCACGCAAATAATTTCTTTAACGTAATATGTCCTAATAATATATTCGCGATTATTTGAAAGCCAAAAATTTAAAGCACTTACCTTTTGATAGTTGAGGGCGAGCAACAGATACTTCCTGTCGGCGGATAACTGATGATCAAAGCTCGACAACAAGGACTGTAAAATAAAGATTAATAAATTATTACAGAATTATTCATAAATGTTATTGCAATATAAATCATATATTTCGATTTTAATTCAAATTTTCACATCCTCAATAAATAGTTTATAACATTATGTGTATAAGTTGCTTTGTTGAATTTGGCTTTCGTCCGGAAGCACGAAACGCAAAACGATTATAATTTGCATTTAATGCTTAATTAATTTCCCGCGTGAATTAATGTTCTAACCCACCGTGAAGGATTAAAATGCAAACGTGATCGCTGCTCACTAATTACAACACGAAAAGTTAGTTCAGTATCTGTACAGGACCATATCGCATACAATGTACCTAAATACGAGAAGGTGCATTAATGCGGTGTTAAAATCTTAAAATATTCTATAAGAATTCCTTAATCTTTCAGATGTTTTTGTTTAAAATTCCAGATGAAATAAGAAAACTTGTAGATGCAACTTTTTAAAATAAACACCTTTATATGGGATGCGTTATCTAATGTTTTCAATTCGTACGATTACTAATATAATTATCAAGAATGTAATTATTTTAGCATTTTATTTATTGATTTATTAATATAAATTATAAAATTACTTTGGACAATATATATTAAAAATACAATATATCTAAAGATATATGCAAAAATATAAAACAAAAAGTATAATTTATTATGATCGTCTTAAAGAGTACTAATTTATTTAAATATTCAAACTTTTTCCACAAAATTTATACAAGATACTAAAAGATATCCAAAGAAATCACACGAAATCTTAACGAGAACTTAACTATCTCATCATTTTATAATGCTAAATAAGAATAAAATAATCAAAGACACGGTTTTGGAAAAAATTCCACGAATTCTCAAGATAAAAAAATCTCGGAACTGGACACTCCGACTAACTAATTAAAAAAAAGAACAAAATCACACAGTGAGTGAGAGAAAAGTCGGAAAATCTCTCGAGCCGCGATAATCGAAGGCCAAATCGTGCTCGTCCGTAGGATGGGAGCTTATCGTTGATATTACGCTTGTAAAACGAGTCGTTAAGCAGGATGGAAACGTACTGCGAATGCGGTGACGAGCGCATCAGAGGAGGCATTATGCCGGAACGCGGTTTGTCGAAATCACGACGAGTAAATTACGATCGTCCCTGAATGAGCTACGGCGGTGACCCTCTCCTCTAATGGGACGAGGTCGCGAGATCCGAGCGAGACTAGTTTCCCGGCAGCTGCCGCCCCGATCGGTGGACCGGATCAATCCGGGATGATAGTCCGCAGTTTAAGCCGTACCATCGCGATCGTAATAATACGGTAATAACTGTACGGCGGCCGACGAAGGCCATTATTACCTTAATAGGACGACAAGTTTATTCGCGTGATAAACGCGGTTAACGGGTCATGCTTCTGCCCGTTCTTGAGTTGTCAGTCTGGTAAGTGCTACTTTTTATTGACCTGTGAGAGCCTAACAGCGCATGTGGAAATTAATCAAGAGTCATGAGAGTTTCAGATTTTATTTGAATTAGGAAAAAAAGAATCCTTTCTTGATATATCTCTGATTGTGTATGTTAATCTTTTACAAATTATCTCGTTATATTAATTAATACACAAAAAATTTATTTCACGAATTAGTGTCATTAAAATCTTCAAGATAAAGTTTTTTTTTATAAATATTATATATTTTTAGAAATATTGTTTATTTTATATGTAATTATTTAATAATAATATATATGATATTATTATTAAAGTGTATTAAAAAGAATGAGATTGTGAAAAAAATGTTTAGCTAACATATTTATTATCATTGATGCATACACATGTTTATCCGGTTCAATAAAGTTCTCAGAAAAAAAAGATTTATCTCAGATACAATATCGGCATCGAAAACAAAGTGACACTGACAGTTTTATTATGTTACGTGGTAAAGTTATCATTCTATTAGAAACTTTCGGAACTCATTTTAAAGTGTTCTGCAGGGACAGCTTGACACGTACTAATAAACTTGTTACTCAACATGCAAAATTTTTATACGTAACGTACAGAAATAAAATGCAAATTTAATCTGTCATGCAGTTTAAAATTTATTTTTCGTACTAAAAAAATATGTATAACACGTGGATTAAATTTTATCGTCGTAATATCTTGAGTAATCACAGTGTGAAAAATTACACTTTACAAAGATAAACATATATATATATATATATATATATATCCTTCTTCAATATAACAACTCATTTTTAAACAATTTCAGTGCAACCATCATCCAATATATCATGAATTCTCGAGGAAAACCGTAGAAAGAATTTTATTTATTATGCATTTAGATGCAATTGTATCTGACGAGCCTATTCTCGGTGCAAGTGCATTCCAAGCACAAATGCTATATGTGTGTATATATATACACATATACATACGTGAGCAAAGCTACACGGAGCATAAACTCCCTAATAGCTTTCAGACTAATAGCAGGAATGTTCCGATAAGATTGCAGTCCGTCTAAACTGCAAGAAGGGTCGAGTTGCACTCGAAGATTTCGAACAATGCAGCGAACAGAAGACTTCATTTAACCTGAGAGAGAGAGAAAAAGAGAGAAACGACAAAAAAATAGTTCGAGAGCGTCACGCTGGTCAAAAGCCACTTTGCACTTTCATTTCAGTGCCTCTCTCACAATTTGTACCTAATTGAAAGAATTAGCTTGCTTCGCTTGTTGATTACGGCAAGTGTGATGAAAGGAAAAAGAGATTTCAACCGAGAGAAGAGATCGTCTTTTCATCTCATCGTTTGGAAAATTTCAAAGGAAGAAATTAGAGTATCATTAGCTTATTATGGAAATAACAAAGAACAATAAAAACTGATATAATTATAATTTTTCTCTATTTTTGTATATAATGCGGGAAAAAATTATGGCATAAACTTCGTATATCGCGATCATGCAATCATTTTCATAACATAATAAATCGAATTTTAATCAAAAGATTTCTTTAATAAACAATATTTTTGAATGTTGTACAACACGCAAGTATTGTATAACATGAAATCAGGCTACAGAATATTTTTACTGTATTTATCTATTAAAAATTTTAGAAAGGCTGTCAATGTGAATACAAATTTAAACAAGTTTTCAACAGGATCCAGAAAGAGATTAAGTTGCGCACAAAACACAAATATTAATCTAGGTAAATTAAATCTCAATTCGAGATTTCCTGAATCTCAATAAAATTCCATGAAACAATTCCCGCAATTTTCAAGCTAAAAATCCCTGATTCGATTTTTCCAGGGGGAGTAGCCCCTGTATATTTTCGTAAACCGCGAATCATTAAAAAAATGTAAAACAGTAATAATAATCGGAAATGACAGCTACGAGGGAAAATTAATCCGAAACAAATCAAAACCCAGATGTGGCAAAAACATGTACATACATACAGGGTGTCCCAGACCTACTGTGTCACACGTTAATGCAGATTCCTGAGGCGATTTGGAGACGATTTTTCCTCAGCGAAAATGTCGAGAAAAATCATCATTTTTTTAACGTTCCCAATTTTTGAAATCATGTATCTTTGTAACTAACCCTTAAATTCAAATTCCATTAAAGTAAACTTTACCTGAAATTAACTAAAAAATGTAGTTTTGTTAATAATAAATTTTTACAAGGCTTAGTTTACATAAAGCTTTTATTTTCAATCATTTCTAACTCGAAAATGATCAGTGCCTGGCCATTTTCACCGAGGAAAGATCGTCTCCAAATCGCGCGATTCGGTAGGTCTGGGACACTTTGTACGCGTAAAAAATAATTCCACTTCACACGATACGTAAATTCATCATTCGCGGAAGCTTGCGTGTCCCGAAGACACCCCGATGTTAAATCTCGAGAAGATGAGGAGCTATCGTAGCACACAGATGTCGTAATGAATCATTTTACAAGCCGGGATACCTAGCTACCACCCTATCCTACAACACGCGCGCGTTGCGCACGTGAACGAGGATCGTCGACGATAGATTGCGCGCGTCGGAACGTGAAAGATAACGAGCAATTACCGTCACCGGCCGCGATCTCTTCGGCGGGAATAACGACGAGGACGGAGAGAGAGAGAGAAGGATGTCGCCGATGCATTGCGGCGACCCGGTGTGCATTACATCCCTCTCTCGTATCCGCATCGCGAAATCATTTCGACCCTTCCCCTAGACCGTTGCCGATTTTCCATCAACCGCTGCTTTCGCATTCGATCCGCACGCGCGGCTTCCGTTTTCGTACACGCGCTTATAATGGGAAGAGCCGGTTTTAATTGATCGCGCGCGCGGATATGAATTAGAGCGGGAAAGAAAATTAGGGAGGAATGGAGAGAGAGAGATACTATGTATGTTTTCGTTGGTGCATTTCGGTCGTTATCTGCGATTTCGGAAGTGAAGCTCGCAGTTGCGACGGTTCGTACGATTAATTATTCGCTCGGCTATTCGTTCCAAGCGGTTTCTATTTAATCGCACGCATGTTAATGCAGCAATAATTGTTGCGCATACATTAGCGTGCGCGCGCACGTGCAGAAATATTCTCTCGCACTGGTGGAACGCATCCTATATGGTATTTATGGTATTAATTGTTCTAATAACACAGTGGCATGATATAAATTATTTTTATGTATTTCATATTATTGAGATATTATGATATGCATATCATTGTTTTATTCAATTATTATCTCTAATTATTTTCAATTTTGATTTTAAAATTAGCGAGCCTGATTTAATTTCGCATATAATTCAAGACAATGTATATAACGTGATATAAAATAATTATATTAGTATATATTATAATATTATATATTATATAATATATTTATATTATAAATACATATAATGTATAATATTATACATATTATAAGTATATGTTGTTATATTAATATTTCTAGTAGAAATGTAACATGGGATAAAATAATGACTCCAAGTTTCGTTATGAGCAGAAAATTTCTCGATACGGTCTGCTGAATATCATGCAAACTTTGGAGAGTCTTCTCTCTCTCACGAGAACTTTTATACACTTATATATATAACGTGGAGAAATCTGAGAAAACTTACGGGATTGTTGGAATCCAACAGGATCTTGGATGCGGCCGAGCTGACGTTGTAGATCATTAAATTACCTATCTCGTCCCGGTAGAGAATCTCGTCTCCTGCAACAAGAGAATTATACGTGTGTTGTAATTAAATTTACGGATGAGAAATGTGATATTCTTATCATGACGTTTCGCATATATTTTATTTTATATTCGCGTATGTTTTAAACGAGACTCTTTCATTCACAAAATCTCATCTTCTTCGCACGCATGTTGATTAGAACCAGGCTAAGTAAGCAGAAATACACATAGAGAAGCTTTGTGTAACGTTTAAATTTGTTTAATGAAATAACATATTCCAAAAAATGCTATATATGGGTGAGAGGTGTATTAAAAATATCCATATCTTATATTATCGAAATACAATAAAAAGAATATATATATTGTATTACTTAAAATTAAAATATTCATAATAATACATATTTCAAATTAGATGATATATTAAATTTGATAATATATTTTAAATATTTTTCTTTCTTCGCATACCTAATGAAATATCCCTTACATCTAAAAATTCTTTTCAAAAATTTTCCTTCGTCTCTTTAATCGCGATTTCCGGAAAACCGCGGCTACACTCGCTCTTTTCTCCATTAGGAACTATGAAGAGAAAAAAAAACGAAACCTCTCCGGTAATGATGATTGATTAATTGCTTCCACATCGTCCGATCGTCTTTTATGTGAGGAAAACCGAGCATGTAGTTTTCCTTTGAGCGCAATGAAAGTAGAAGAAAGATAGAAGGAAAAAAGAATAGAAAAAGGGAGAAAACAAGAGAGGAGAGAAGAGAAAAAAGGTACGAGTAAATTTCAAGATAGGCCGTCCTTCTCAAAAATCGGTTCTTCGCGAGACGACACTTCGTCGTTTCATCAATCTTGGCAGGATCGCCGCCGTAAAAATCCTCCGGGATAACAAGCGTTGAGTTAGGTGGCGATAGACCACGTGAGTAAGAAATATTTTTATCGTTATCGAAGAGAATAAAGCACGAGAGAGGGAAACGAACGAGTATAAGCGCGAGAAACTTCCGCAGAGCGCGAACACATGCCTGGAAAAACGTTCGTTCGACAGATTTCTTTTTTTTTTTTTTTTATTATTGGCAAAGTGAAACGCGGGAAATTTATGGTAAATGTATGGCGATGAGAATAGAGGGAGAGTAATATCTCGCGCGAAAAATTTCTTTTAATTGTCTTTGGATATTCGGCGATCGATAAACGCAGCAAAATACACGAGGTCAATGACGCTTGATTCAGTGACACTTAAAGAGTATGTCTATTCCAATTTCTTTATTCCTTTCAGAGAAAGATTCGACAAACAGGAGGAATATTTTTTCTCTTTTTTTTTCTCACACTCTTGTCTTCTTGAAAAACTTATAAATATAAATCAATTATGTACAAATAGTTTTCACATAATTTCTCTAAGGTTCTTTCTTAAAGTGCGCATGTAAAAAAATATATATTTATACGTCTAATACAATTTATTGAAAAATGATGATAAAGAATATCTATCTCAATAGAAAAATAATAAATAAAATTACATATATATATTTTCCATAACAATTTTCCTAGAATCCTTCTTAGAAGTACGTGTAGATAAAAAAAAGAGAGCAATCGTACGTGAGATACAGAGGTTTCCTCGAAATATCAAACAGACGCACCCCTTTAAATGCGACAGGTCTGCGTGTTTGCGGTATAAACCTCGTTCCGCACGGCTGCCGGTTGTTCGCCCGACCGACAAACAAGGGGTGGCATTGTATTGCAGAACGAATCGCACCGTCCGACGCGACACGGTGAGCTATTTCAACGTACGGATCGTTAGATCGCTCGGAGGAGATCCGGCTTTTTCGACGGTTCGGTTGCTGGAAAAATTTTCCGACGCGAACTTTGATCCTTGGGAAAAAGGACCGTTGATTTGCGTCTCGCAAACGGTTTTTTTCTTTTTTTTTTTTACTGACCTTGCTTCGTTTTCGAGAGAGAATTTGCATCCCCGTACGGCAAACAAAATACGAAAAGGTCGCCCAAACGAATCGACGTTATTTTTTAACTTGAAAAATCCGAAATCGTCAGAGTGATTACGATCTTTGGGAAACTGTCAATTAAATGATTTTTTTTCATTAATTTTTCTTACATAGTTTATTCATTTTAATGTTGATAATCTTATATTTAATGCAGTTTTGCGCGCGCAAAAAAAGGAAAGATTGATTTAAAACGCCCGAGAAGAAGCACATGTTCGGCAATATGACGCCATAAAAGTTAAAATACGATATTATGTATCAGAGAGAGATTAATTAACAAAGTTTCCCAAAGCGATATGGATGCGCGTTTGAAGCTCGTTGCCTCTTTCAACGTCAGTATAAGTTCCCATTACTTTCGTAATTGTTATCATGAGACATACATTTTAATATTAATTTCCAAGATGATGTATTATATCGCATTTTATTACCTTAAAGCAGCATCTTATCTTTAAGAATTACATTATGCATATAACGACAATATATGCGGTGTGTATAACGATCAGCAGATACAGATTCCTTTTTTGTAATTTAAGAGAATATAATTCTTGTAATTTTCTTGCAATTCTTCGTTTGTTTACTTTTATGTTCTTGCAAAGATACAAAAATTAAGCCCAGATTATATGATATAGATCAGAAAATAATATTTATTAACGGAAACGAGAGATGATGTACCAAAATGAATATTGCATAATTACATATAATTCGTTCAATCATTTCCTATTAATTAATTATGCAAAGAAGAAATAATAAATTATTTTGAAGCTTTTAACGTCATTTTAATTCCACTTAGTTTAATTTCATTAGGCAGATTTATTGAAATAATTTATCATTTTCTTTCTGTGTAATTAATTAATAGTTAATTAAACAAATAATATACAAGAAAACTATAATTTTTTGTTGATACAAAAGATATTGAAGAAATTGCTACATTATAAAATTATAACATTTTAAATTATAAATTTAATAAACTGAAATAATTTCTCCTCAGTTTATAAGTATTGCGGAATCTTTTTTTAAAATATTAAAAAAGTGTGATATATACACACACAATTCTTTAAAGATTTATATCATAGATAATATTTCCAACACATAAAGAAATGTGTATTTCTTCAAGGATTCAAGGAATAATAAATCTCAATAATTATACATTCAATTACAAGATCCGTGTATTATTTTATTTGTAATATTTACCTTTGGCTTTGACATCAATGATTCTCTTTCATCGATTTTAATATGCTTAAAGCATTCACGTTGACTTTATGCGTAATTAAACTCTGAATTGTTTGAAATAACTATGCATTTAAATATTCTATACCCTGCTATTTCCAATTTCTTGTGCAAAGCACTGGATTAAATAGAACTGTTTTGTTGCTCGAACAATTGAATTAATGATGGCAAATTAATAAGCGTTAAATCTACTGAGAAAATTATAAAGCCGTATTAAAATTATAAATAAATTCGCCTTTGTCATACGCAGACTACATAGCAAATTTTCATAAATAGTTTCGTGCGAGCGAAATCATGCTGAAAATTTTCGCACATAATTGCAATATATCGAGTATTTTCCAGCATAATAAAGGAAATAATAACTTTGTACCATATTCTATATACGTTTACGAACAAGATGTGTTTATTATTAACCTCTAGTAAGAGGAATTTAAAAAATATATTCAAAAATAATTATAAATCTGTCGTAGAGAAAATATTTTCAATATAGACCCGAAAAATATTATTAATCCTATTAATGTATCAATCAATTCTCATCAATCATAATAATTTGTTTTAATTCAGATTAACGAGAATTAGCTGTGAAAATAGAAATTCTGAGTGAAAATCAAATAATTTTTGCAAAATAATTAGATCCTCAGAATGATCGTTGACGAAACATATGACAAGTTGCTTTGTTATCGTGCTCTTCGTGTTGTTTGTCACTTAAATGAGACAGCGGCGTGGAAGATGATTTACATCGAGAGGTTCGACCGATTTCTCATGGCGGATAACAGCGTTAACGAGATACCATCGTCGTATCTTTACACGTGGGACACAACAAGAAGACATCCGGAGCGATGTAGTCCGGGAGCGATGGTTGGGAAACAGAGACCCCGACGTCTTCTGGGATTTCACGGCGACGGAACAACGGGAGGCAAAATGGGAGGAAGAACCGCGACGTTTACGATTTACCGCCACCGAGCGCGTATATCTCGCAAGAAATAGGCCGAAACGAAAAATGCAAACGAAGCGTGAATTTTATAGGTTGGCTCCCGCGAAAGCGCTATCAGGCAAAAATATCGCGCGTCAGACTGGTTTAAGGTCGAGTACTTTTTTTAATGGACCCCTTTACCCCATATCTCTCTCTCTCTCTGTATCGGTTGGTAAACGATACCTATTCTCGTGCAAATTCGCGAGTGACTAAACTTTTAACGAGATCTATTGTCGATGTAAAAAAAATTTAATCGAGGTTTTATTCGTCCATCTCTATCCGAGGCGTCAATTGACACGTATTGTATTTCCCAACGAGAATATCGAGCTATAATAATAATTTAAAATTTATTGTTAATATATGAGTTGTTTGAATACTTTTTTCATCAAATTCATCAACAGTTTCTACGAATGTAAATTAATGCTCGCGGCGGTTTAGGACTCACCCTCGAGCAAACGGTAAATCATCATTAAAATCGGGCATAAATAAATTTGTGCGAAACAATGCTCATTTAATTAATATCCGGGGAGGGGGAAGAGAGAAAGGGGGCGAATTGTTTCTTTTAATGTCGCATCATTACGTAATGATTAATGACGCGTATTACTCCCGCGTCCCGATTAAACCAACAACAGACTGGAATAAATTTTGCAGCTAGTTTGTCGAATCCCACATGCGTCGCCGGCCTATTTCCCGTGTCTATATTCATATACATGGTGTCCCAAAATTAATAGTAAACCTGTTAACGGCAGACCATTTCGAGACAATTTTTCCTTAGCGACAATGTCGAGAGAGGCCATCATTTTTTTGCATGTTCCCAATTTTTGCCATCATGCATCTTCGTAATTAAAACTTAAATTACAATTTTATTAAAGTAAACTTTATTAATAAAAGAATGCGTGATTTTGTAAATATTTGATTTTCCACAAGATTTAGTTTAACGAAAAACTTCTTATTTTTAACCTCGACATTTATATCTCGACATTTTCGTTCAGAAAAAATCGTCTCCAAATTATCCGAGGAATCTGTCATTAGCAGGTTTACCACTAGTTCTAGAACACCATGTATATATGTATCGCGCATATTGTTGAAATATGTTTTTGTAATGACACACATGCGCACGTCCGGCTGGTTGGTGCGTGAAATCTGGCACGGCTGGGACGAATTATATATATATATATATATATATATATATATATATATATATATATATATGTATATATATATATGTATATATATATACACGAAATATGCGCGACACGTTGCAGGGGACAAGTGGACCTGCCATACGTGTCATTTACACAACCATTTCAAAGAGAAACAGAGAGAGAGAACGGGGTCATTATAAGGTCACATCGCATTTTGCGATGTGGAAAAATGTTATACACAATTTTCGAATCTCATCAAAATATGATGTGTGCTGTAATTATAAAAAAAAATAACCTAATTAAACCAATTTCTTTTTATAGAAAGCAACCGAATATAGTTTACAGCTAAATAAATGCTCTTCAGATCTTATTCATCGTAATAAAAATAATAATAATAAAAAAGTATAATTAATTATAATATAATAATAAAGATAATAGTAAAGATATTATAAAAACATAATATAAAAAAATATAATAATATAAATATAAAAATAATACAAGTGCAGAAAAAGTTTTCGCGTTTTAATACAGTTTGTGTTATCGCCGAAAATTGTACTAGAACGAAGTTTCACATTGTAATTGTATTTGTAAACAGTTGCCAGCCGCAGTTATTGCAACTTACTTCGCTGCAGAAAGAATATCGCGTTTACTTCCGTCGTACAGAAGCATTATTCCTCTGCTAACGTTTGTAACAGACGCGCATTATGCTTTCGTACAATGAGAAGAGGAAATACGCAAAGTGCGACTATCAAGTTTTCTTAGGCGCGATGCGAAAGGGAGTTGCATTCTCGGCGTAAATTTCGCCGGTGATGCAAACGCGCACCTATTTTCTTTCGTAAACACGTGCAACAGGATGCACATTTTACTCCAAGTAAAATGAAAGTGAAAGATATGGGATATAAATCATCAAAACGCATGTTTTTTTCGTACGACAAATAACGGTGAATTAAACCCGACTAAAATTTTATGTTATTACAAAAAAAATATGAGCTATCTACGTTAAAATGATAAAATACTAATTAATTTTTGGTGTAATTATTTCTCTAGACATTATTGTATCTTGTATTATGATTTAATAATTTATCTTATGTATCTTCAGACAGTGATACATTTTTAGAATATTTATAATGAATCAATTATTTTGTTCAAACCAAAATTAATCACAAGGCATATATGTATATACATATATATTTCTAACAATGCTCGTCAAGAGAAAAATTAAATTAAGGTAGTGAAAGATTAAATCTTGAAACTTTTCTCAAAGCAACAATGGATCTCGATTAAGATCTTAGCGCGGCTGAACTTTTTGTATCGAAAGTTTCTGATTAGTTTGCAATTAGTCTCTATTATGTCATGTCCTGTCAAAATTTCTCACCATTGTCATAATATTAGCAATACATTAATGACTCGTCGAGAATGCGAAAACTAAAAACAATCTGTTACAAAATAAAAAACTCGTTAATAAAATGTAATTTCAGAGAGATTGCAATATATTCGAGTCTCAACAAAGTAATCATCAAAATCATTGTTCGATTTGCAACACATTTAGCTGAAAAAGATGTATAGCTGTTCAATTTATAAATATTTCATCAAACTGGAATTACACAGATAATTAATATTAAATATTTAAAAAATGCAAATGCACAAAGAATTTTCATTTTAAAATATTCATTTAATTAATCTATAAAAAGAAAAAAATAAAATAACTTATTAACGTGAATATGTATATTACTTACACGTGCAAAGTGTAACAATTCTTAAAATTCACACAATTATTATTTCAAATTAAATTAAATTATCTAATTAATATAATATTACGAGACCTTAATTAAAGATACACATTATATAAGTATTTAAATAAATTTTTTCTCTGTGATAATTTTAATGATCGATACCATTACGCTGTTGTGAAAAAAAACAGGTCATAATATTTGACGAGTTTACTTTCTTGCGCAAAGAATATTGTGCGAAAGAAACAGCGGATTTAACACGGAATATAATCCAGTTAGGATGGTAAAAAAAAAAAAAAAAAATAATATCGAAGCGATATGAGAGACTGACATATGCCGCGTTCTCGCCCAACGGAATCTGTTAGCGAAAGATAACAATGATCCGGTCCGCTTTGCTGGTAGTTTCGCGAGAAACGACGACACTTTACCCGGTGGTTATGGCTGTCTGAACGAATCACGCACGGAAAAAGAAACTGGCCTCACGGCCTTAGTCAACATGACTATAGTAAACATTCTCGAAACACCGAAAAAATCAGACACAAATTCCGAACAAATTCACGACGCGCGACATTCAATAGTTATTCATTGTCTTTGGCGAATAATAGCACGAGATATTTCTACGGTACATTTATAAAAAACGTGAGCTTTGTGTATTATCTCTATAGGCATTGATAATACTTCTGCAGCTGGAATAATATATTATTACAGGGACAAATATAAAATTTTTAATTAAACTACAGCTACGAATATTTAATTAAAAAATTATATAGCAAATAATTATGATAACATAACTATACTGCAGCTATAATAGCATAAATATTATTATAATATAATATAAATATAAAAATGACTATAATACAAGCTATATAAATTTTTAATTAAAATATATTTTAAAATTTTCTCTACCAACCGGGATTTCTAATTCATATTATTGCCTTTATAAAATACGATAATTTTAGTAACCTATGTAAAAGTCCTAAATAAAGACGACCCACGACCCTAAAATCAGGAAATCTGACTCTCTTTTTTCGAGAGCGGAAAAAAGCAAAAATAATTTTAAAATTAGATTCTCGTGCAGAACTATTAATTTTAATTTATCTATCTGTTTAAATTAATCTATCCGTTTTCCGATACACATTCAACAGATTCAGATAAGAAGAATTTATTGCATTTTGTAAATACATATTTAAAAATAAAATATTGTGCAATAATTATGTGTATGTATACTTTATTTCTATAAATTTGATAAATTGTACATCTAAAGCTAAAATATAATATTTGGGGGTAAACAAAATATTAAAATTTTTAATTAAAAATAAACAAATATTTTTAAATCTTTTTTCCAACTCAAGTTTCTAACTTATATCATAATTGCGTCTTCTGTAAACTAAAATTATCTCAATATGTAAAAACTCTAAATATAAAAATTAGAACAAATCTAAATCTCTTCTTTTTTTTAAAGCGCAAAAAAAATAAATAATTTTAAATTAGATTAGTACTTCGAACTATTAATTTTAACTTATATTAAATTAATACATCCGTTTTTCGGGACGCATTTAACAGATGAGAGGAATTTAGTGCATTTTATAAATACGTACTTAAAAATAAAACATTGTACAAAGATAATGAGATTCAAAAATGCCAAGAGCTAAAATATTCACGTAGTTATTTAAAGTGAAAATCTGTCAGAAAATAAATCCGAGGGTGTGAATCAAACGAAATTATTTTTAACATTAAACGGGTCAGAATATAGTATAACGACAATACAAATTTAAAACTGCAATTTCATAGAAGAATTAATCACACAAAGATATTTAAAACGTAAAATTAAAAAATAAAAAAACCAGAAATTGTTTACTCAATTATACACTATTTTAGGAAACAAATCGATTTCAAACTTTAAAAAATTTTCGTAAGTAATAAAAAAAAAACGAAAAGATTTAAATTAAGTACATGCATAAAAGAAATGTCTAATAACTTTCATTTTCACTCGATATTCTCTCTCTTTAAGTCTATTTTAACAGTTGAAGATAAAAAAAAAGAATGGGAGCTTTTGATGATGCAGCAACCTTGAGCGTTTTATCTCGGATTTCCCATCTTTTCTAAGATTCCAATCCGCGAGTGATATAATTCGGGAGTCTGGTATGTCTACCTAATCGATCAATACTTCGGAACTTTAACTTCGGAATGCAGAAATCCATTCTACATACATTTGTGTGCGCATCCTTTGTCCTCTCTTTTCAGATCCCTCCTATTTGCTACACATTTCCGCGTTACTCGCGAGAATTTCACGCCAAGAATACGCTGATGCTCGTATTCATCCAAGTGAAATGGATATGGAATTTACATTTAAAGTAGTAACGGATAGCAGTAACGCGGATTTCACCATATGCATCCGCGGAACAAGTTTCGCGACTTTATTTTACTTTTCCATTCGTTTGTTCCAGTCTTATTATCGTATTTGATTTTCAAGCAACTTCATTATCTCACTCCACATAATTATCGCGAGGATTAAGATTTATATATCAATCTTTTTTCAAGCCTGTGTATGAGAATAAAAGACAAAAGGATATTAATGGAAGATGGAGCTCTTCACAGAGAATAAACGAAGGAAAATCGAATGAAAGTTTCGAGACGGATATTGAAATAATATTAAACGTGCGCGATATCTAATAAAGTTGAAAATTATATTTCAGTGCTATCGCATGATAAGAATATCAGAGAAGGTGTGTGAGAAAACAAGCTGAAGAGTGAAAAGTGTTGCTCGTTAATAAGCATCGCACACGACACGACTTTGCTTTTCTACTCTTGTATACCATATACAACATCGTAATCTACACATTCGCCTCCATTGGGGATAACTTCGCCATTTTGGGAATTTTTCGCAAACATTATTGAAAAAAATACACTTTTGAACTCGTTGAGGAAAAACTAGGTGAGTAACTCTTTTAAGTATTTCCGCAGAAGCAGAAACTACTTTTTCTTGTTGACAATAGCATGCAAACTCGTTTTATATCTATAAAAAATACACAAAGGAGAGAGTCAATAAAGATATTTTTTGGCTCCCCACAGGATTTCCCAGAAACAATTTTTTTATATATATTTTACGATCATTCGAAATGTCAAAAATAAATATATATATATATATATATATGTTTAATGAGCAAAAATATTTTATTAATTCCCTTGTTAGAAAAGAGTTTAGTGATAAACCTAATAATTAATATTTAATTTCGATGATATAGATTGAATTTTTTCCTCGCCCTAATCATTATTTTTGACATTCCTAATGATGATGTATATTGAAAAAATTGTTTTTTTGAAACTTCTATGGAGGACAGAAACGTCCTTATCGATCTTTTTCCTTTTTTTTACATATCCTTCCCCTTTCCAGGAGACTTCCAAATTTCCGGAAATTTTAAATTCCCCACAGAAGTGGGACACGTACGATATCCTTTTACGTCCACGTTAATACGATTCTGTGGGAGTTACGATGTGTGTTTGACCGAAAGCAGTCGCTATTTCGAAAGAGCACTTCGAAAGAGTAGAGTTACAAGAGTTTGTGCCAGTTTTATGGTTCGTACGTTTCTCTCCCTGGTATTTACTGTAAGAAATGTCCCGCATTCATATTCAGAAAAAGTAAAGCAAAGACTCAAAAAAAAAAAAAAAAAAAAAAAAACGAGACGACGGATAATGTTTTTGCAGAGAGAAGTTCGGGAATTTAACCATTAAAACTTAATAATCGAATTAACAATCGAAACAATTCGACAATTAAATCAATTCAACAATTTTCCAATGAAAATTTAACAATAAAATTTGACAATTAAAACAATTGAACGATTAAAATTTCGAATTCAACATCTTTCACGTATAATCGTCATTTCCCGAATCTCTTTCCAAAAATATTGACATATAATGAGGTAACAGTTATATATTAACAAAATAAATGAAACACAGCGTTGTGTAATATTATATCACATCGTGCGGGAGATATTCGCAGATAATTTGCAGTAAGTACCCATTAACGAGGCTTGATTGTCGTTAAATAATACATTTAGCAGTCACAACTTGCGCGTACAATCCATACGGTAATAAACGCGTCACGTTTTGTCGTCCTCCCTCTCCACGTGGGCTGATTGTCATGCGTCGCGCAATTAATAATTACTTACACATATCTATGCAAATTATGTGTACCCGGTTTGCGTCGCATCGACGTGTAATCGATGTGTAACGATATATAATACATATCGTGATTGAACTTTGCTCTGCGAGGGACGTACGTTTTCACAATTCACGTTATTTATATAAATGTGTCAGTTTCCCAAAGCGATATATAACGTTCCCTCCCTTTTCCAAACCATACGTCGTCTGCGCGAATTAATAATTCGCAACTCCTCTCTCTCTCTCTTTCTCTCTCGAGGGATGCGCGCGAGGTCGTTTTATGCAAAACGCGATAAACAGTTAGCTGTCGATGTAATAATGAACGAACCGCAAACAATCCGCCAATTATTTCAATCGAATCACCAGACGGGATCGCGAGCTTTTATTTCCTGCGGCTGCTAACGATATCGCGTTTAATTGCACAACATTCGCCCCCATTTTCCATCTCTTTCTGTCTCTATACGTCATTCGTCTTGCTCTCCTTTATTCGTCATACATAGCCTTTTTGTCGGAATCTCCGAAATGATTCGTCCTTTTTTCATTCGCGCGCGAGCTGGCGTTTAATTACTTTTAATTTACTTTATTGATTCTCGCGGTCGCCGCAACATCTCGTTCCTCGCATATCGAATTTCTATTACATCCGGATCTTTTTTCCATTCCTTCGCGCCCTCGATTGCTCTCTCCTCTCTCATTCCGTTGCCGGAAATTTCATTCCGATATTAATTCGGATTACGCGCGTATTCTATACCAGAAAAAGGAGGAAACTGTTCCTCATTTCCGCCAATGGAGATAAACAGCGTATGGATATAAACCAATTAAAATTCCGTCGAGCAAAAATATCTAACAAATGAATGCAAAAACATCATACGTCGGCAAAGAATTAATTAAAATTCCTAACATTAACGTTCCGACGTAAGTAAAGTAATCTCTTATATCTCGCATGTATGCATCTGATAAATTATTCTATCATTTTATATATATATATAAGTATATACAATATATTTTTGATATTTTTTTGTATAAAAGATTAATGTCTTGTTTAAGTTTTCTTATTAATGTGTTACCACAAATAATCGACCTTGTATTATGTATATGTAAAAAGATGTTATATCCTTTCTGAGACTCTTAGTAACTTTTTGTTGTAATAACGTTTCTCAGAGTGTTTATTCGAAATCATTAAAAAATTTCCTGAGAGTTTCTTTCCAGCTATTTTCGTTTAAAAATACAAATAGAATTGAAAAATGTTTAGAAGCAGCTTTTTAAAATGAGTACTTTATAAAGCGCTTTTTAAAGTTTCTTATTCGTACAAATCGTTAAAGAAAGTTAACGAGAATGAAACTTTTTAGCATTTAATATTAAATTGCTAATCGTAAAATTAATTTGGACAATAATAAAATGCAATATATCATTATCTAAAAATATATGCAAAGATATAAAATAAAAATATAAAACAAAAAATATACTTTGTTATAAATTATAATAGATAAATACTAATTTATTTAAATATTATTAAAATCTAAACGAAATTTTTAATAAAAATTTAAGCATCGCAAATATATTTTTTAAATATCGCTGATAAAAAGAATAAAATGATTAAAGGCATAATTATTGAAAAAAAATCCCCGAGTCTCTTTCACGAGAACTCTCGGATTTTTCGAAGCAAAAACAAACTCTTGATCCCTATAGTTTTATGAATTTTTCCAAAGAATAGACCACCCTGGGATTCTGCGAAAAAATGCACTCCGAGAAAGTCAACTCATGCAACCATAATAATCATAAAACGGGCAACGAGACAGACTCTGGACGCGACCGAAAAAGACGCAGCCGGCGTAAAACTCGTCTTTGACATTTGCGAGAAAATGCAGTCGCGAGCTCGCGCGTGTCCTTGTATAGGTGCCTCCACCCGTTCAACGACCACAAGATCTCTTCTTACGAGCTTTGCACGTAAATCCGCATCGTGCACCGAACCGATCTCTGCACGTACGTAACTCGAGAAATCCACGCATTCACAGATCCTTCATTCCGCTCGATTCCCCGTTTCTCTCAGCCCAATCAATCCGGTCAATTAATATTTACGTATGAATTAGAGGGAAATTCTCTCGGCGAGCTAACATACCGCGATGATTCAAGGATGTATGAATGAATGAATGAATGAATAAAACGCGCCAAGTGCTTGCATATGGAAATACACATCGCCATCAATTTCGCGCTTCGCAAATGAATATGCACTCCGATATATACGCACATTCTTACGAAAATAATCCTCCTAATTTATACGTACATGTAATTTTACATTATTTACTGGAAACTTCGCACGTGATTCTATTAAAAAATAATAAAACAAATTTTAATATGGCATATATTCTATTCTATAGAATAAGTCAAAGAATAAGTAAAAGTAAAAAATATTTCGGCCAAGTTCTTAATCGTATAAAATCCGAATAAATGAAATAACTCGTAACTTATAATACACATAAAACACATTAAAACATATTACAATTTAAATAAAATACACTGATATTATATTTTTCCAGTCCGGCCTTAAACTATGCTTTATAAATGAAGGATACTTCACAAATCAACGTATGATAAATATCTAGGTAGATAATTAACTTGAATTAATTACTTGAGTTTTTGTGTACAAGAATACATGAGAATTCCCTCAAGAGAAGAACGATTAAATGCATAATTAGAGATAACGTTCCCATATAAAGCGAGAAACTGTTTATGCATTAAAGATATAATATTCATTAACACTAAAGTAGTAGAGAGCCCGTAAAGTCCGACAAAGCAATTTCATGTAGTAACAGACAGATTAATCAGACAATATTAAAGAAACACGATAAAATTAAGCCATATATTTCCCTTGTGTTAAACAAAGTTAATCTTTATCGCGCATTTTACTAGCATGTGAATAAAGATAAGAAGCAATAATATATAAATAATATAAATATAATTCTAAAAATATTTGTAAAAAATACAAGAACAGAAAGAAAGATGATTAGACTAAAACTATCGTAAAAATTCGTATAAAATGATAAATTCAGCATGACACTAAGATTATTATTATTCTCGATTTGTTTTCTATTTTATTACAAAATGTAAAATAAAGAAGAACATTAACTGTTAAAATTCCCATTCAATTCTTTCATTATTTAGATTTAATCCGTCATTTCATATTGTTGTTACTTCATAAACTTGTTACTTCACTTTTCGATGTCGATGAATATGAAGAGATTCGAAACGTGATTAAGATTCGGCGATGCTTTCTAAAAAGAGACGTACGTGCCCAAGTGCCGAATTCTCGATCTTCTTCTCGTAAGAAATGCAGTTTTTTGCATCCTCTCTTTCCATATGACATCACGCATGACTGTATCGCGGTCGGACACTTTTGATTCGTACGCTACTTTAGCCAGTCTCGTTAAAGTTCCTATAGGAATGGCTCGGTTCCAGGAGCAGGTCGAGCCTCGCCTGTTGCGGTGAAAGAGACAGAGAGAGGAAAAAAAGAGAGAAAGAGAGCTCGTGCAACCAACACGCTTCTCATACGGCTTTATCCACCGAAACGGAAGTTATGCTGACACGACGATAAAAATTTCAGATTATTACTTCGCGCAACCGCGTCAGTTATTTCGTCGCTGAAATAGAAATATCTTTGAACACAGATGCGATTTTACAGGATATTCTTTATAGGAAGAATTTCATTCGTCTTTTTATCGAGATACAACATACAATTTACAAAAATTATATTTTAATCGAATTTTTTATATATTCGAGTTGCGGAAGAAAATTTAATTCTCGAGATAAATTATTTTTCAAGTGTTACATAATCAAACGTGATCGAAGAGACAAGTACACATACGATAAACTTAAAATTTTTGCATTTAATTATATAATAGAAAAACATCGATTTATATATTTATTATAAAATAAATTATAAAAAATATATAAAATACGTATATACTTTATATATATATATATAATACATCGAATAACGGAGTTACTAAAAATATGAATTTCCACTTCTCGATAAATATACGAAATAAAATATACATACGTTTAATCGACGAAATTAGAAGATTGATCTAAAGCTAATTGCCTTCGTTCTAATTGCTTTGTATTACTTTTACACGATGGCGCTCCAGTAATTGCTGTTAGCGATATCAAAGGAACTAATTTCGATGGCTAATGCAATTCTCAGTTAACTATTTGATCGATCGTGAAATAATCACGCGCGCAATGTGTGTGCAATTGTCTCTCGTTTAAATTGTACATAAATTGTACCGTTGACGTTAATTGGAAGAAAGGCCCGGGAGAAAATCAAATCGGAAAATTTTCAGCTCTCGCTTCATAACATCGCCAAATTAGATTTCTCCGACTGTCTATATATTCGAAACTTTTCACGTTTAATTTGCGCGACTCATCGAATATTAAATTCAAGGAAGAAGCTCGGAGGAGGAGATTCTTCATTTTTTTCATCACCTCTCGCTCTAACAAAATTATCAACGCGCAATTAATAATAACGAAATCAATAAGGTTTCTCCTTCTCCGGTTTTTGACTTCCGGCAGATAAACGCGCCAGCTCGGAAATACCAACTCTCTCTATATATATATGTATATGTAGGCGGAGGAGAGAAACTTTCGACCAGCCGGCTGACCGTTTTAATCCGCGAGTTTTATCTCGGGGGGAGAAGAGGGAGGGGGGTGAAAACGGATTTAATCAGCGGCCATTATGCGCGCTCTCGCGCCGCGAATGGTACAGCAACAAAGTTTTCTTCGCAGCGGCGAAAGGACGAGAGAACCTATCCTCCTGGCCTGGTTACCAATTACCGCCTTCGAAAACTCGTCTCTCGTTTCTTCGTATTGTATCTTAATTAACGGTACTTTTTGCCACTAATATAACAGCCATGCGGCGGCGAACCGGCAATTACTGTCCCCTCTTTCTCTTTTTTTTTTTCGCGCAGAGAACCTCAACACGCTTGTTTGAATATTCGTGGTTTTCGAATTGACTGTATTAGAGATTGAAAGTTTTTAGAAAGAAGTAAGTTTCTCTCGACTTTTAAGGGCTGACGCTCTCTCCCTCTCTTTTTGTCTCCCCAACTTTTTAAAGATTCACCAAACTAATCGACAACACGTGGCTTCTCTTTCCAGTGTTTTTTTTTTTTTTTTTTGACATATTAAATTTTGATAAATCTCCTAAAGTATCTATATTCTCTCTTTAAATAGAAACGAATACACTTTCATATTTTTGCTTGTATAAATAATTTACAAGCAATATAGAATAGATTAGGTATAATTTCTCCTCGAAAAGTTTGAAAAAAAATCAGCTGCGATGACAGATAACAGCTGATCGCAAAGTGTCATTTGTCAAGTGTATTACTGTCGCGATTTAACAACAATTTCACTTGTTTTTGAAATGTTTTGTTATAGCGTGCAAATAATGTATAATAATTAAAGTAAAAATGTATAATTCACACGCAATAATTCAATTATATCCCCTCGAGAATTTTGGAGAAGAATCAGCTGAGATGACAGATAACAGCTGATCGCAAAGTATCATTTGTCAAGCAATAACTGTCGCGATTTGTTATACCGTGCGCCATAAATAAAATTACTAATAATTAATGTAAAAATGTATAATTCACACACAATAATTCAATTATACCTCCTCGAGAATTTTGGAGAAGAATCAGCCGAGATGACAGATAACAGCTGATCGCAAAATGTCATTTGTCAAGCAATAACTGTCGCGATTTATTATATTACAATATAACGCGCATCATAAATAAAATTATTAATAATTGAAGTAAAAGTATAATAATTCACTCACAATAATTCAATTATAATTTCGAATCATAGCTGAGATGACAGATGACAGATGATGGCAGGACGCCATTCGTCAAATGACTGTCTCGGTTAACAAAAATTTCGCTCATCTTCCCGCAATCAATCGAGGAAAGCTACCCCGATCCATCATCGCCACGTGTGCGGATCTTAATTGCTGTTCATCGATGAGACGTTCTCAGAAGATGGCGGCCCGTCGCAATCAAGGGAATTTCGTATATAGGCGTTCATTAGCGTACGTGAATCGCGCGCGTGAGATCCGAGCTACTGTCGCAAATTGCGGGCCTGTCCCGCGACACCATATCGCATACACGTACGTATGTGTGCGCGTATGTGTGCGTATGTGTGCAGAGTTTCCTCGCTCTCCTGTACACGGACCATTGATTACCGGCGTTGTGCGTGCGCCAAACACGATTTTAACCCCTTCACTCTCGCAGAGTGATACACTTCGTCGCTAACTTCGTCGCGAGTTGAGTCTGACGTATATATGATGCTGTCCTCTCCTGTATTATCAAGGGTAATTGTTATGCGAGAGATAAACGCAATTTATTTCTCAATTTTCTACGATTGTACTTCGCAGTGCGTCGTTTCCAGTGTCAAGAATGCAGGCCTGAATTTTACACACATTTAACATTTGTAATTAAATTATAAAGGCAAAAATTCAAATTATTTAGTCAAAGCTTTTTTTCACAGTTAACTAGAGAAAGATTCGCAAATCGTGGAAAATGGAGAATATAAAACAATTTTATTTCTATCTCCTGCAATTCATATAATTTCGAAATATACTATTGTATGTATTACATTGAAAATTAAATTTTTTCAATATTGTGTAATTTTTATACATTTCTGAGATTCTTGAAAAAATATAATATTGAAAACTTGAAAAATTTAATTAATTTGCGATAAATATCATACATGTAAATAACTAATTGCGCATGTATATTTCACAATAAAAAATTATTTAATTTATAATCCATGTATGACGGTAATATAAAATTTTTCACAGTTCGAAAATTGTAATGGAAATAAAATTGTTGTAATAATATATCAATAAAAATCATTATTAAATATTTCTTATAAACATCTCAGCGTTAATATTGAATATATTATACTTGCAAAATCCTCGAGCTTATCGCGAGCAATTGCAAAATATACACGTCATCTTTTAGGTTTACTTCTAATTTTATCAATGTACAGTATAACGCGGAGGAATTAAGACAATCGTAGAGATGTGACACTTGTTTTAAGCTTTCGGTAACTTTGCTCATTTAGTAGCCTTTGCTACTAAAGTTTGAGAGAATTTTACTTCCCAAACTTCATTTTACATTCTATTCCATATTCTCGAGTGAAGATTTCCAGATTTTGAGCATATATATATAGTCGCAAACGTAGTTCGAAAACTCAAATGCGAAGGAAGTAAAGTATAGTATTAGATATGCAAAGTCACGTGTTTCTGTTAGGGGCGCGATGATCTCTTCCGTCACGTACAGTTTCGGAAGAGTTAAGCGATTCAACAATTTATAACTGTAGAGACAACTTTTACGAATGTCTCTCTCTGTAATAAGCAATAAGTTAGGAACTATTATATCTTATCACGCTTTCTTCCTTGCAATTTCACGTAATCGATCACTTATATTTTTTGCAGCAGCATATTGCAATTAACTATATGAATACTAAAAAGAGTATATCTGCTTTTAAATAATTTTGTTGAAAATTGCAATAAACTTCATAAAAAATAAAATATATCAATGCTTTCAATTAAATCCTTATTATGCAGCTAGTAACTTCATAAAGCGTAAAACGACGTACATATATGTAGAGAAGGTAATATAACAACTGTGACATGTAATGAAATAAAATCATGTAACGGAATATATGCGCAGAACTTTGCCGGGTCCACTTTAATCGCCAATCTCATGCAATACGCTCCAATAAATACCGTTTCCCCTTTTTTTTGGGCACAATAATTTGATAAAAAAAAAATGCGCGACATGCGTAGCGTGAAATATTCACTTTGTCCACATATCATCCGTTCAATTTCAGCGAGCACGTGAAAAAGAAAAAAACATTTTACAGCGTTATATATAAAATTAAAAAAGGATTCTCAGCGTGCAAAAAAAAAATTATAATTACTTTGAGTAACCGGTGAATTATCGAGGAATTTTATTAGGGGAAGCACAAAAGAGAGAGAATACATAGATCTCTCCGTGATTATTTCTGCATTTTCTATCGTTCTCTCATTCGTATTAAAACGCGAATATCTCTCTGCCCAAGTTGGGTATCCCTCGGAATCGTGTCGGACGAATGTTGTTTGTTTCAATTGTAGCAAGACAGGTGGCGAAACCTTTCGACCAGCCACTTCGGAGTGGAAACTTCTACGCGAAAATCCCCCTTTGTAACACGTTTACGCCCCGTCTCCCATAATACCGAAAATGACAGTATAAAATGCAGCAACACTTTACGTCACTTTGTTTTCCCGGAATTATTCGACGACGTTGCTTTCATATTTTAACGCGTGTATTTTAGATGTATTATATTTTTCAAAAAAAATATAAAATTATACGAATATTGATGGAAAATGTTCAATTTTTACGTTTCTCTTGCAATAAAATTATACATAACAGAAATGAACAATTCAAAATTTAATTGAAACGAATAATTTAAAAGATCAATTTTATTGATAAACTCTAGCACAAAGCTATTATTTAAGTGGCTAAAAAATCGATTAAAAAAATAATTGCTCAATAGGGGGAAACAAACGAGCAAAAGAGTAGTGATATAATTCGGAAACAGGAAGTCTTCCGAAACAATTCACGGCGACAGAGGATTTGAAAACGAGTGCAGAAAATCGGAACGGGTAAAACGCGTAATAATTGTAGTCGCCAAAAGGGAGGCCGGGATGAAATTTTTATCAAAATATCAAAACGAAGATTCGCAAATAAAATTCGGTGATGTATGAATCTCACCTTCGACGAGGATGATTCGGACAATGCGACGAGTTATCGATCAAATAACGTCAACCGTTATTTCCAAGCGTCGAAGCGATAAAATATCTCTGTCCACATATTTCTCACTCTTGTGTTAGCACATCTTTGTTAATTTATCGCGTGTTAGAATTCATTGTACTTGCCGTGTTCCAAAATGTTAATTATCGAGATTGCTGATTGATCAAATGTGCGCGCGGTTTAAAAATAAATTGTTATGTAATTTTATTTTATTTTTTCCCCAAATAAAGATAATATTTCATCGTTTATCTTTCATTTATCTTTCAAGCAATATAAATTGTAAATTTTCTAAAGATACATTCACGATAATATATCATTAATTTGTGATTTTCGTCTAATTATAAATTAAAGAGAATCGCAATTGTAATTTTATAAACTAAAATAGCATCATACTTTTCTTTATGCAAAACGCACAAAATTTTGAAAAAATGCTACAATTATTTATTTGCTTGTTGATGCAATTATAATAATCTTAACTTTCAAATAATCCGCAATTTCATGCATATAAATAATAATTAATAACGTAGATAACATGCATTCGCCTAATTCCTGTAATTATAAAAGCCTGACTGAATTGCAATTTTGTTGCAGTCAAAAGACCTATAAGGGCAATAGAAATTATGCAACTGGTGCATTATATTATTTCATTGTCATATTTTCGCGACTAGATCTGAATATTGTGTGTGATGCAAAACGCGAATAGATCATTTTAATATCCCGATGTGTAATTGGTGCCGATTTCGGAATTGATTTAATTTAACGTTTCGTGGCAAACAACAAACGCGGATGATTATCAATTATACCGCGACTGTATGTATTCGTTAACAATTTTAATTAAAATTAAAACAACCACACTTGTTGCTTGCCATACCGCACGAAATTAAATATAAAAGTGCAATAAAATATTCGGTAATTTAATACCTGCCCATAGAACGAAATTAAATATAAAAAAGTGTAATGAGATATTCTGTAAATTGTGATTAAAGCTATTGATAAAAATCGACGAACAAAACGCGGTGCGGAAATGCGTGGAACAAAATGTCAATAAAATAAAATCCTGCAATAATGTTGCAAAAATTTTTTAAGCAACTAATAAAAAGGAAATACAAATAAATTTTTTGAATTGAAAAACCTGCTAATTTCTGATATAAATTTTAATTGAGGTACAAAAATGATGATTACGTATAAAGTTAATTTCATGTGTGCAAAAAATTGCAGATTTTTTTTTATTCTAATTTAACTTTCAAATTGTATAATAAAATATCAATGCATGCAAATTACATTTAATAGAAGTGGCCAAATTAATTAGTGTTTGCTAATCAAACTTATATAGCGCCTAATTAACATTAGATGCATATGCGCATACCACACATACCGCATACCACGTTTGATAATTACATAATTAAATTATATGTTTCGATCATAATTCTAATAATGAATTATTAATCTCTTGATTATTGCCACCTATTCTATCAATTTTGATCCAAGGGATTAACATTTCACATTTTAATAAGACGCGTAATGGGTTTAAAAAAATTATTATATATATACCATATAATACCGTAAAATATAAAAATCTCCGTAAGAGAGATTTTCAGTCTAAGATCGAACTTTTTCCCTCCTCAAGAAAATCGAGAAGAATCTCCGAAGAAATCCAAGTTTATGTATAAGTAGCAATTAGAAAAGAGAGAAGAATTCTTAAAATGAAATGAGCATATTGTCGAATAATCACTCGGTGCGATTCGCCCTTTTCATCGAGGAATTATACGAGAATTAATCGTACGATCGGAAAAGATCCGAAATGCGCGCTGATCTAATTAAGCCTGAAAACCGACGGACAGGTTTACGGGCGAATGCACACGCGTGGTAATTAACCACCCTCCTCCGAGTTACCTCAATTTGATGCGAAGTAGATGGTGGGCTGCGGTTCCGCGTAGAACTCTCATCAACCGCCATGATTAACGCTATAGAGCGCACGCTTTTCTCGTTCTCTCTTCCCGCTTTGCAAAACCGCCATCGTCGAATCGCCTCTAACGACGCTGCTCTTTTTCATATTCCCACGTTTCTCTCATCGAAACGTATTTCGCCGAAATTCGCTCGCAGCTCTAATTAATTTCTCCCCCTATTCTTTCTTTAAATATTAAGCTACAGGTGAGTCACGTAAAGTATTATAAACCAATAACTGAACAAATATTTGTGAAGTTTTTTATATTCGAGGGGACCCTCCAAAGTACGTAATATAAAGTCGAGAACTCTTCAAAGGTAGCGAGGGATACTTTCAATTTTGTTATCTCCTCTATAAAATGTGACATTTTTTTAGATTCTACACAAATAAATTTCATCTGGAACACTTGATTGAAAAATGCTTCTTGACAATTTCAATTTGGCAAATATTTCTAGAGTCATTATAGAGCCATTTCCTCTATAAAGTCTCGAAGAAACTGCTTGAAAGATGTTTTTAAGATTTATTAATCTTTTTATAATAAAAATATTGATCTATATCGAAGTTTTTTTAATTAAAAGCTAAAAATAAAAATAAAAATTTTGTACGCGAATTAAACACTATATATATGTGTGTGTATATATATATATATAGAGTAAAATTAATATTAAAATTAATTAAAAATATAATAATAAATTCTCCATTTTAATAGAATTGTTTGTTTTTTGTCAAAAATTTTGTACGCGAATTAAACGCTATATATATGTGTGTGTATATATATAGAGTAAAATTAATATTAAAATTAATTAAAAATAATATAATAATAAATTCTCCATTTTAATAGAATTGTTTGTTTCCACACATTTTTTTATTCTAACATAACACCATACGAAAAACAGAAAAATATATTATTCGAATTTTAATAATTTTTTTTTTTAAATATGGATATAAATCTAAAACGTTTCGTCTTTGTCACAAAATACATCTATCAAATATGATTTTATTATATCATATTACGTCACATGCCTGCTGTAACATAAACCTGCACTTTATAAAACGTTAATATAAATTTTTATAAACTCTGTGTATATAATATTAGTACGAATTAATATTTCGCTGCAAATATGGTGAAAAATAATAATTTTATATTATCGTATTGTCCTTCAAGTATAAATTTTTCAAAATATTTTAATTTCGATAAAATTTCACACACACTCGCGGGTAAAAAAAAATGCTTCAACAAATAAGCTGATAAATTTGTCATCAACCCGGCGTAAGAAGAAGAAAAAAAGTAACTTTGCGTTCGCGTCAAACTGCGATTTAATAATAAGTCTTATTCAATATTAAATATACTTGTTTAATAAAATCGACGATACCGCGAGAGCTTAATTCATATATTACCGAAAAATAATGAACCGAATCGTTAAGAAGAAGGACACGCAAAATAAAGTTACAGCAGAGAAAGAGAGAGAAAATTTCAGATGGTATGGGGATTTCCGACAGGCACCATTAATACATTTTACGTGAGTTTCTCTGATTCCTTGGCCCGAATGGACTCGACCTCGTTACTTTTTAAGAGGCGCCCATCTCGCCACGAGCTACAAAAGGGAAGAGATGCGAAAACGCAGAGAGAAATAGAGAACGCGAGCTTTTCTAGATCGAGCGTTGCTTCCACGCGCATTGTCGTAATTATATTGATCGACGCAGAGATGCGTTTCGAGAGTATCGAGTTCGGTGGAAATATATTTTGCCGTTTCCCGTAATCACTACGAATGCGCGGAACTTTATCATCGTTAAGGGAGAACTGCTGAGAGAGAGAGAGAGAGAGAGAGAGTGCGGCGTAAAACACCGCGCGATCTCCATTTAGGTACAACAATAAGTCTATTGTACCGCCACATGCAATTATTTGCGCTTTCTATATACTTATTGTTAGACAAAACCAGTGAGAGAGATAGTTCCTTTTTCGCAATATACCTGTATAGATTTACAATAATTTGATATAATACTATATAATAATTTTATACACAGAGAAAATATGGTATTGAAAGAATCTTATAAAAGTTTCTCTGATTAATATTTACTATGTATTTACATATTAATATTTTTATTGTGGTAAATATTAATCAGAGAAATTCTTATAAGATTCTTTCAATACCATATATTGTCGCACGATTACCATGATTTTCAGGGCAAATTTTAAAAGACAATTCTCTCGTATAATAGCATCCCGTGTATAATTAATGTAATTTAAAAATTATTAAATTAATTATTAGAGGCTCGTCAATATTCGGAAGAATTTATTTTGCATTATAGGATGATTAAATGTAGTAAAAGAAATGGATTCAACATTTTTCAAAAAATATCTCTCGAGGCGGGATATCCGGATATATACCTCTCAAGTCTATTTTCTGACAGTATATTCTTCTTGTTCCTCTCTTTTCCAGTATGTCACTATTTTGGGTAGCGCATGCGGTAGAAACCACCGCCTCAACATCAAAACAAGTGACAGTTCGCAGTGTGTCAGCAACTCTTACCGTGGATTTCGAATGTATGTGTATGTTCTATGTGTACGTATATATATATATATATATATATATATATATATATATATGCAGTAATTCTGTATCTTCCACCACGGAAAAGCTGAAAATTGCTAAACTGCGACTTGCATTATAATATATATATATATATATATATATATATATATATATATATATATATATATATATTATAATGAAATTGGAAAATATCAGCCTCTATTTTTTTATCTTGATTTTATTATATATATATATATATATATAAATTAATTTAAATTATATATTATAATATATATATATATATATATTATAATATATAATTTAAATTAATTTATATATATATATATATATAATAAAATCAAGATAAAAAAATAGAGGCTGATATTTTCCAATTTCACGATATTGAATTAGTATTACACATGTTTATATTCTGTAACTTGTGATGTAAATTTTGATTGAATACAATACAAACATCGATTTATACATATAAATAAGTTCGTCAGAAATTTTATGCAAACGCGTAAGTTTAAAATGAAAATATCTTAATCAGCATAAAACGTCCGGTATAAATTCTGCCGAATAGAAGGATGATTTATGCTGCGTTTTCATTCGGCGAACCGTTTATATGCTTTTATATCAATTTGCGTACAATGGCCTTTAAAACGCACATTAGTGTGCACATTAGTGTATTCAAATTTGCTATTATATATTACTGTGCATCATTTCCAGATAAGAATAAATAGCGTTCAGAATTATTAAATCACTTGTAACAAAAATTAATTTATTCCAAAACAGGAAAGAGAAAAAAAGCGCACGCGAGATTTTTTAAATATAATTTATAATTTAAAAAAAAAAACAGGTAACCTACACTTTATGTTTGCTATATTACGCAAAAAGCGAGCGATTATTGCAATAAGTAATTATCAAATATTTAATTCTCGTTACGGAACAATTCTTAAATATTTTATTTAAAAATTCAAATAAGTATATAATTGCAATAATACAATAGTTACATTTTTGTCGTACGTACGTTAAACGAATTTATAAATGAGAGCAATGCTTTGTTTTGGAACAACTTGATAAAATCCACGAGTTATAAAACAAACGTACGATGTATGACGTACGATACATACCGTGTAGGAAAAACATTGAAAATAAATACGTAAAAATAAAATGATCGGGTAGCTTTGCAAGTTATTTCCACAAGTCCACTTTTGTAAATTTAAAATTATATTCGAAATATTATTATTCGTGGGACGTTCAATTTAATAAAATACAGCCAACAAAATTCGTTACATTGATATTATTTTTCGAAACGTTTTAGCTTTTGCTGAGAAATATTTTAATGAAAAATAATTGTTTTTGGGGAGAAGGGGATGGAATAATTATTTATATATTAACAAACCAATTAAAAGCAAAATTTTTAAAAATTTATGATTAGATAGACTCAAAAAAGGTCCTTTATTTTGTCAAGACGTTTGACAAGTGTTTATGGGAAATTTTTGGATAAAAACAATTTACCCATTTTATTTAAGAATAAATTATTTCGAGATACGAGAATATTACTTTTTTTACTATTTTATGTTTTTGGAAATAAAATATAATACGCTTTGTGCAACTATTTTAATTTCGATCCGAACACGATTATAACATATGTTGTAAAAATGATGTATTTTTTCAGGCACACGTTTATATGAATTTTCTGCTCATTTCGAGCAGAATACGCTCCCGACGTATCGGGGCCCATTTCTGTCATACTTTATGCATTTGATATCGAACGGTCGGATATATTCGCAGATTGCATTCGCTCTGCAAGTCGTACGACTTTTTCGGCGAATCCATGCGAAAACGCGCGACGACAATTTTTTTCGGAACGACGTTTAATTTCGGATCTCTTCGCGCCGAAATATCCTCTCCCGCGGATTTTCGGACGGCCGCGAAATTACTCTCGCGAAGGGGAAAAATGGAGAAGGGGGCTTTTTCGAGCAGAAAAAAAGAGGAAAAAAAAAAGAATTAAACGACAGAGCAGGAAGATACGGAAAGGGGATGAAAGAGGGAGCTGGCCGCGCAGCGTAAATCCATTAAAACCCGTCTTTTGTTCCCCGTATACCTGACGAAAGGATTTATAGGCCCCCGCGACAGCGGTGTCGGCGGTTTGTGCCGTAACAAAGACAAATGGATCCGCGAATGAAGCAGAATGGCCGAACGCGCGCGCGCGCGCGCCGCCTCAAATATAAAATTAGTTTGAACTTCGCGCGCGCTTCAACGACGAGACACCTCGGCGCCCTATTCACAAAAAAAGGGACGAAAAAAAAAATATACGAAATAAATATTCGGTGTCCGCTTTTGTGCGGGATCCTCGCACGAATCATTTATTATCCTCTTTTGATGTTATATAATACGCGAATGGAGAGAGAGAGAGAGAGAGAGACGGACAAACTCTGACATACGTTTCGTGATATAATTTGACGTTCTTTCCGTTCTCGCGCGGAAAGACCCGGGCGACTTTTGTCTCTCCCGCGCACGAGAGATTTATGGTATATGATAATTTTATTATACGAGCAAAACGGAGGAAAAATCGCGCATGCCGAAAAAACAACACTCGGGAAGGGTTGTTACTCTGCTGATGCTCTCTCGAAAAAGATTCGCGTGTGCACGTACGCGAAACACAATAACCCAACGTTAACGTATCGGCAAACGAGTTTTACGTTCGAATCTCATTTTAAAGCGCTGTTTTTTCGCGACCATTGAAGCTACGGCCGTTCATGAATTGTAAATCGTTGAGCTCCTAATTTGGAAAAAGCAACAACTGCGTAATCTTCTCTTTAAAAATATCAAAAGTTAATTTTTTTTAATTTCAAAAAATTCAGAACGTAAAGTATAAAAAATGAAATAAAAAAAAAAAGACTCGAATTTATTGCTAAAAAAAAACTTAGTCGCAGAATTAATTCATTCATTATTCGAAATGGTAAAACTTTTAGTGTAGCTGAGACACGTTAAAAATTATCACGTACTTTTAAAACGATCCTAAGCTATATTAAATCATCAAAAAAGTGTTTTCGTAAACGTACAAAAACACACGCTGATGTTGCATCTATATTTCAACACCTTGCGCACCTTTATTTTTACAGTTTTTTATCTCACGGCTTAGCATCTACAAATTTTACAATCTACAAATATATATATATATATAATTTATATATTTTTATTTCATGGAAAATAAATTCATTTAAAAGAACGCCTCCGTTAAAAGCAAGGTTTTTTCTACACTGTAAAAAAATATGTAATACATTACACAAAAATATGTAAAATTACACGATAAATAATAGAAACGTTTTCATTATTTATCATGTAATTTTACATTTATTATTTATGTAATTTCACATATTTTCTTTACAGCGTACATCCAACGCATTATTCGCGCGTTTCAAAGCTCCTCAATAATGAATCGAGGAAGAAGTCGAAAGTCGGCGATCTCTGGTGGTACAAACAAATTGGCGCACATTTCTTTCGCTTCTAGAGAACACAAAGTGCAGCACTTACCACTGATCCACGTGCCGTTGAAGCTCTTGGGAGACAAGGAACCGGACAGCCATTCCTCCAGGGAGATACCGGGTGCGCTGTTTGTTCTCGACGCAGCGGAATCAGGACTGCCGGTCAGAAGAATCGCCGCGGCGATCACCAGAGCCAGGACGACGATGATGACGATGCCGCAGATCAGCAAACGCCATCGATATCGCTGCTTGGTCTTCGTCATGAGATCCTGTAAGCATCGATGTTCACAAAAATGTCAATAGTCATAACAGCAATTATACATTCAGCATCACAGAAAAAAAGGAATCCTTGATTCAAGTATATTTTTATTCCTGAACGCTATTTGATTGATTTAAGCATAGAACGCTCTTTGTAATCACAAATTTTCATTTGCCTTAATAATAAATAAGTTTGTGTAAAGTATATTTTATCCTTAAGATATATTCTTGTTTGAAAAATCGCATACGGTAAAAACAAACTTAGTCACATTTGAACTAAGAATTATTATATATATTTGAAAGTACCGCTTATATCCGATGCACACTTGTCACTTGTCCTTGCAATATTTATAAGTAAATTTCAGCTTCAACCAAGAATGTTTTGCACTTTGTTTTAAGGATAAATTATCCTTTATCCAAAATTATTTATATTTGGCGCTATCATAAGGATAAAATATACTTGAATCAAGGCATATTTGCATTCTTTCAAGGATACTGTTTTTTCTGTGCTCTTCAATCCGAAAAAATCACAGATTGTACTGTTACTCTTTTAGAAAAAATTCGGAATATCGGGAAAAAATCGATAGATTTCTTGAGAAATGACTATTCGGATTAGGAGAAGACACAATGACTTATAAAAATACACAGAAAAAAAGGAATCCTTGATTCAAGTATATTTTTATTCCTGAACGCTATTTGATTGATTTAAACATAGAACGCTCTTTGTAATCACAAATTTTCATTTGCCTTAATAATAAATAAGTTTGTGTAAAGTATATTTTATCCTTAAGATATATTCTTGTTTGAAAAATCGCATACGGTAAAAACAAACTTAGTCACATTTGAACTAAGAATTATTATATATATTTGAAAGTACCGCTTATATCCGATGCACACTTGTCACTTGTCCTTGCAATATTTATAAGTAAATTTCAGCTTCAACCAAGAATGTTTTGCACTTTGTTTTAAGGATAAATTATCCTTTATCCAAAATTATTTATATTTGGCGCTAATATAAGGATAAAATATACTTGAATCAAATTATATTTGCATTCTCTCAAGGATACTGTTTTTTCTGTGATGAGATTATAAGAGTGTTTTTTTTATAGTTTAAATATTGCAGACTCTGTCCTACATGAATTTAACAAAAGTTATTAATTAAGAAAAATAATAGAGAAAATTCCAAAGTAAAAATAATAGAACGACCCGATTTAAAAATCGGTGAAAATGTAAGATCCATTGATTGCATGAATTTATCATAATCAATTTACAATTTCTGTAAACAAACATAGAAAATATTGGAGTACATTTCACTTCAGTTATCAACTATTGTGATTGTTTGATTTGTATCAATATTTGTTTCCAGCATTTTAATTAAAATGTCGCATATGTACGTGTCGGTGCTACTCGAAAGACCATGTTCATTTTCTCTGGAAAAATTTTGTATAACATCGTCGTATTTTATAATGTTCTCGAGCACTCGCAATGTATAATTTAAATAATCGATATATCTCAATATAATCGAGCTTATTCGTACAAATTCATACACGTTCCAATATTATATGGTCTGTACATGCGTTTCTACAAAAATGAAAGACTCGCTTTTCTAAAAGATCTGTACTTCTAATCTATATTAAAAATAAAAAAAATAACATTAATAACTTTGTTGTAAGAAACCTCAAATCTATACATATAAATATATATGCGCGCAAGAAAATTTATTCTTTCCAAATTGCGTAAAGATAATTTCCCCATTCTGTAGACGTAAATAAATTTTAGATCAACGTTCGAAATTAAATCCGGTTTCACATCTAACAATAAAAATCGCATACGCGAAAACTTGTAAAAATTCTCATAATCTCGCGAACCTTCAGATGATACACGTCGAATGTATCGGTCTGCATTCGCACATATCCGGCAAAGAGCCAACTTCTCGCTCCGAAATAATGTTCTCGAACGCACAACCCCAAGCGCGATGAGAAATAGTCGGAGGAGTGAAAGAGAGGGTTGGAATGGCCAGTCTATATGTGTAAGCTGGTCTTATCGAAAATTGGATTTCGTATTTCCGGAAAAATAAAAGCCGAGCACACTCTGCCGCGCCGCCGTGGCGCGGGTGTACGCGATATCCCATATTTATAAATCTTCTTTATCAAAATTAAATTTGATCGCCGCGAACCGCCGGACGTTATCGAACCAAGGCGCCGGCGTCGTGACGTAACTTCATTTATCACGGACCCGTCGATGACCGAAACTAGCCGCGATCTCGCCGAGAGAATTGACCGCAACGTGATTGAGTGAGAGAAAGAGAGATCTATATATACACATAAAAAAATTACAACATCGATAAAATGCCTAAAAATTTTTTTGCAAAAAAACATCGACTTTAAATTATAAATTATTATATATATATGATACGACTGAATATTTAAAGATGCATTAAATATTCAAGATATGCAGATTATATTTGTAATACGCGATAATGCATTTTAATTGATGGAACAATCCATCTGCGATTAATTTGAACGAATATACGCATCTCTGAAATGCCTGAAATATATGTGCTTTTCAATATGGTCGATATCGGTCCGATGATGGACCAAATGATTTTTCCTTTATCCGATATATATATTTTTTTTTTACCCCCTGCGATTTTAACTCGCAAGCGCGCACGGTGTGATTTATGAGCGAATGCCTTGACGGCACCGAATACGCTTTTCCTATATAAAATGGAGAAACGATTTACGGTTCGGAGTTTAGCTCACTGTCGCGTTAAAGAACGCGGCCTTTCCATTTATTATGCGTCGATGAAATGTGGCTCCGTCGACGAGAATCTGCCGGAAGCGACATGATGAAACCTCTATGAAAACGAGTCATCCGAACCTGAATTTTAACAAAGTGTTTGTGTATGCGTATTGAAAATTATTGTATATTAAATTTTCCAATTACTAAGTTCAAATATTGGTTGATTTTGTATTACCGAATTAAATATAGATAATCCTCCATTATTACGTTAAAATATTAGACAATTTTTAAACTAATTAATTCATCTTTATTGCACAGTGATTGAAATTTAATTCCAATTAAATATTCCTCAAATAAAAATATCTGTTATACTAAATTTTATTTATACAAAAATATTTTACTTATATACTTAATATTATATACTTAATAAAATTACACATATATAAATACATAATTAAAATTATATATTTATATATCGATATGAATTATTAAATATAAATTATATACATATAAAATGAGAAATATGTAATTCTAATGTATTCTCTAATTTCCATACAAAGCAATGAGAAATTCTGAACGCGTATTCCTATTAATATATACACGAGTGTGAGTAGAATCGCGGTACGAGATATTGAAAGAAGCAGCACTCGATTTTCCGATAACGTTCTTATATACAATGCAACGTTTTATTGGCGCCGACCAGCGAATTCCCACGATTTTATCTTTAGATACGCTGTTGAATCGCGCGCGAGAATAATTAATCGACACTCGTTATGTATATATGATTTATGATATCGCATTCTGTGCGATTACACTGTGCGGCTTATCCAGAGTTTTAAGATATATTCCTGTCACAATATCAATTACTCCACGCTATTCAATGAATAGCGACAAATGAAAAGCGAGAGAGTAATTGAAACATTGAAATTTTATCACATAAATCTGACGTTAATTTTTTTTTCCAGAAAATATCTTTATCGTCCTCTGCGTCTTTAATTATTTTCAAGTCTAATCACTTTTTTTGACGCAGTATTTGCGATGTCCTTCCTATAATAGGAAGTGATCAAAGTTTCATTAAATAATAGATTTAATATTTAGTTGCAATTAAAAAATACTTTATCTAGAAATTTTTTTAACAATTATTCGAAAATAATCGTAAGTACGAGTTATAACAGCACTCAGAATGTACTTCTTGAGTCAGAATGCAAACTTAAAATAGAGCATAATTAAAACTGACTCCCGAACAAGCTGTCAAAAGTTTTGACAGGTCGTTGCAAATCACCTGATACAATAAAGACGTTAAAAATGTCTTTTGCTTTTTTTTAACAGAAAATATCCTCTTTATCGTCTTCTGCGTCTTTAATTATTTTCCTAATTACTCTTTTTCTAAGCAGTATCTGCGCAGTATACCTCGTAACGAACCATCTTCCCTCGTTTGCGTGTATTTTGGAATACTAATTTCACGCTTCTCTCTCTCAAAAAAAAAAAAAATTAAAAAATAATTCGAGTTTCATTAATAAAGAGAAAGAGAGAGCGCGCAGCTGCATTAATAAATCCGCGATTCTTTTCAATCGACATTCGGAGGACGCGTTCTCGCGCTTATTTATTCCTGAAATGAATCCGACGCCGAACGAATCCGTATTCTAATTAGCTCACAATCGCCGTCACTTTTGTTATCGCAGTCTCGCGAGCGCATTCTCGGTCCAATCAAAAAATAACCGCGTCACCATTCCGTCGTCTGAATGCAGTTTAAATGTCGCGCACCACCCGGTAATGGTATTACGTGCAAAGTGCCGCAATATCGAACGCGTTCGCTTTTACTTCCACAAACGTGATCTCTAGAGAGGAAGAAAGGAGGGAGTTCGCCACCCTATATCTTCTGCGTTTCCCTATATGTATATTGCGCTCCTTCGCGGAACTCGAATCGCCAATTAACAGACTCAGACTTCCCCTTTGCGTATTCCTTGTGAATTCTGATTAGCTATCTCGTATATTCCTCTTGCGAAAATTCGCTGTAAGAGCAGAATTTTGCTTCCCAACGTAAGTATACAAGTCAAATTGTCGCAAGTAAGAGTGAAAATAAGTTTAACAGATTGTCATATTTATTATAAACATTTTATATTATGATATATTAATATTTATATTATATACATATTTATACAATGTATTTATATATTAAATAAATATATTTTATATTATATTATATATTATAAATTCTATTTGAGGTTTATATACTTGTAATAAAGTAGATATAAGCAAAGTTTCTACAAAATCATTGCAATTTTTATATGATTTTTATTGCATTCTCTCGTAGATGATACATAGATAAAAAAATTTTTTAATATTAAGACTTTTGCACGAGAATAATGTTATTATGTAAAGTCGATCTTAAAATTCTATGCGTTTTCAATATCCGCTTTGGTTAACATTTCGTCCCCTACTACCTTTGGCACAATCTTGCCGCAATATCAGCAATGGAGGTCGTAAACTAGTTTGAGTGGAGACGAATTTTTCGTTTTGCCAAGTCGGCGCACATTCCGTAGAACAGTGTTTCTCAAATTAGGGAGAGATCCAACTTTGTTCCTGAGAGATTACCCTGAATAATTTTTCTCTTTTTGCATCCGACGTTTCCTTAGAAATTATTCACTTTGAAAATTCTAAGTGTATTCCGAATGTAAAAGACAAAAATTTTAAATGTCAGTTTAAATGTGGTCGTAAAAACTGATAACAGAATATATAAATAACGCAATTTGTATGCTGTAACAGTATTTAATATTCTTTCAACTTACGAGATAAAATAATAACACACAATTAAAAAATTAATAACTAGAAACTTTGTCATACTCTTAGAAGAAATTAAATGGAATAATTGCTAATAAAAAAAAATTTTTTAATTACTTAATATTTTTTTTTAATTACTTAATTTAATAAAATATAAAAAAATCAAAAATAATTGTCACGTTTTTTTAAAAATATTAAATAAAAACACGATTGAAATAAAAATTGTTTTGTAATAAAGTAGAAATAAAATTTTACATTTGTTCCCCACACATCAATTATTTTCTGGAATGATTTTCTTCGTTAGAAACAAGCCAGATCCGTCTTATATCAAATTTAGATAAAATAATATTTCATATATAAATAATAATTTTATCGACGTACAGATAATTGTTTGCTATAATATATTTTAGTCGAAACATTTTGTATTTAATTTTTCACGATATAAATAAAAAAATTCCTCTCATCTTCAATTTGAAATAAAAATATATCGATGTGCTTTTAGTAGCTCTTTTAAAGCTTTTTCGAAAAATTTAGGGAAAGGTGCCTAAGATACACATATGTATTTTATTAATCTAATATTGTGCATAAACATCTGCCTCCATTCAACGCAGTGAGTGAGCACTACTGTGGGATTTACTGTCTTCGGACGTGTATGACGGGGCACGTGGCGCTGCGGAATCACGCTCATACTTTATCTCGAGAATATTGATTTTCGCGGTGGTGTTGCATGAGCCACGTCGATGGTCGGTGGATGAGCAAAAGGAGCTAAAAAATTTAGCGGATGTGATGGAAGCTGGTCTGGCGAGACGCCAAGTATACCATCTCGCTCTTTGAAGATCCATAATTTGTAACTGAGCCGTCAACGTGGCGTATTGTTATCGAGAGTGCCCTCACTCGATCGCGTTCGAAACCGATTGTAAGTACCGACTACCATATATCGAAAAATTCCCATCCCGTAAAATAAAAAAAACGCATATCGGAAACTGACACATTTCGTTGACGTATGTAAAGCGACTCTTCTCTCTATCTTTGCGAGCCGAGGGGCAAATTGAGATGCACAGTTGCATTGATATGTCAAGTCTGATGTTCCGCAGATACGTCAAAGCTCGTGAGAAATTTGTCTTAAATCATATGTCTTTATGTTTCTCTCGAAAGTCAATTTTTTTCTTCAGATAAAATAAATTGCTTGAAAATTCGAGCTAATTTATCGAATTAATTCATGTTATTTAATTTATATATTAAGCGTCTTTTGTCAAAAAATTTTATTTTGAAGGTTAAAATAAATCAAGCCTTGCCGTCTGCCAATCTTTTTTTCAGAGAAAATAATAAAGTAATAATTAAAAGTATATAATCTAAATTAATATATTGTAATAATAGAAAGAAAAATAAAGAAAAAAACTTGTATGCAAATATAAATTAACTAACGTTATTTAATTTAAATATTAATCGTCAACAAAATTTTAGTTTTCGAGACTGTTCAAAATCAATCAAATAAAAATACGAATTAAAAAAAAGAACGAAATTCGAGACCAAAATCAAATAAATAAAAATATTTTGTTTTCTAAACTTATTATCCTTTTTTCACAAATACAACTATATGAGACATAAAATTAGCTCAAAATCATGTTACAGGCAGCTTAATTGTATATGCAAAAGCGAAGTCTCGTATTGAGCAATTTCATAGGTTTCACATTCCGCGTAAATATACAATGCAATCTCAAATACATATTCGGTGATGATTTGCTCGCATATAGCTTTGTACCTCGGAAATTAAGGTATTTGCTGCAATCGCACGTCGCCTGTCAACGATATCCGCCAAATGACAGTAAATCTCATTGAATCCTATTCAACGAAATAAGCTATGCCGTGTACAAAATTTAGGAGATATGACGTTAATGTCTCGTACATTGATTACGTTGCACAATCCACTACGTAATTCACAACATGATTACCTACCTATCCCCGACATATGTACTACCTGGAGATAATTATTTTCGATAAATATATATATATATATCTGATTAGAGAGTGATATTATTTGTGTTATAAATATCTTCTTTTTGTCGTATTTCAATATTTTTTTATATACTTTACGAAATATTTTATTTTTCATGATACGAATAACAAATAATTCCACTTATATCTTCAATTTAAAATAAAAATATGTAGATTTGTTTTCTTTACTAAAATGATTAAATAAAAATCTAAAAAAATAATGTGAAATTTCTGTGTATTTTGTTAACGATGACATCTTAAATTTGACGTCATCTCAAAAATTCAAATGACATATTTAAACAAATAAATTATAATAGAGAAAGATACTCATCCAAGACCCAGCAAATATTAATATTAATTTAGGATATAAAGTATTGATACGCGCAGAGAGTTGCCTAAAAAATAACGTGTTCAACACCTGCGACTTAATTTTTGCAACGTACAGTTTGCTTAACTGTTCAATTAACATTAACCGAGTTCTCGCAGCATAACCACTTCTCTTTCTCTCTCTCTCTTTCTCTCTCTCTCTCTCTCTCTCTCTCTCTCTCTCTCTTTCTATCTCGCGATCTGTAAATATTCTAAAAAAGTCTTCCCTCCGGAGATGCGCTAACTAGATCGCTTCTATACACCCATTTTATCCAGAGTTCCTCTCATCTCATGACTACAGGATGTGCAGCGAGTTTCCAGCGGCAAAAAGGATTTTCCGATATAACCGTCTTGTCCGAGAACCCAGTCGGGAACAAATGTCACATGGTTACAACATTTCTCAAAGTAGATACATACGTATATCTCGTCGCGAAGAGCGAACACTCTCTCTGGACAGCAGGATGTTAGGGAGTTAAGTTACCTCTCTCTCGCTTTACGCTTGTCAAAGGGTCATTCTCTCCGACTGCTGTCGCTGCTGGCCGATAAGACCAACATTAAAAGCCGAAAGAGAGACAATGCGGGATATCTACTAAATCTTGCAAAAAAAATTCCTTCATCTTCCAGGTATTTCAAATTAACATTTCAGGCAAAATACGAAAATTTAAAGCAGCTTTTAAAATGTTTCATTATATTATTTTGCGCTCTCAAATTTTCCACTCGTAAGACTGCGAGCAAAGAATGAAGCTTTTCCAGCATTTAATATTGATTTATTAATTGTCAAATTAATTTAAACAATATAACATTTAAATGCTAAAGATATTATGCAAATAAAATAAAAATATAAAACAAAAAGTATATAATAAAAATATTTTAAATAAGGGTAAAATTATTAAAGACGTAATTTTTGAAAGAAATTCCTCTCAATAAAATTCTCGAATTTTTCAAGATAAAAAAATCTTTAACAATCCTCGATTTTCTCAGTTCTTTTAGGGAATAGGCATTCTTTAAATTGATTTATTATATAAATTCCTCTTTTTTCATTACTTTTTTCTCACTCAAATTTCATTTATTTATTATTCTCATTGTAATTAGACTTAAAATATATTTCGACAGAAAATTTTAAGTTTGACAATATAAAGGAATCTTATCTATCCCATTCTATTCCTCTTATTCCTTCACTTCCTTTTCTATCGTAATTTTCTCTCATGATTTTCTCTTCCATTTTCTTACATCCCTTTCTCAGAACTCATCTTTTAAGTGTCTTGCCAGAAACTTGCAACTTCTTTATGATGCTGAACTCGCTCATTTACCTCGCGAGAAGTTTAATGAGACTTACAGACCGAAATGGCACTCGGACATTTTCTGAGTCGCCGAAAAGGACAGTTCCTTTAAAAAAAAAGAAAGAAAAAAATTCACAAAATTCGCGCCGATCGTACAATGCGGATGCAAAGTTGCTGCATGAATTCCAAGATTCGCGGTTGATATGTTTATCGATGGCAAGATTCTTCGAACTTCGCGTGCACGCAGTCAACTAACTTTTGCATTAAGGGATGAGAGTTAAGGGCTGGTTAACCGTGCGCGAGTCATTTAGTCGTTTGTGGGTGTTAACTTGTTTCAAGAAGAGCGATTTCTCACGAGCGCATTAGAAAGATGAAAGATCTATAGTCGAGCAATGTTTCGACGGTAATATAATATTATGAGAAAAGAAATTTTGCGTTTCTTTTTAATAAAATATATATTTTTATATTTTCTTATAAAAAAAGAAGCACACATTTTTTCCTTCAAATTATCGTTGCGTAATATTGGTCGAATAAATATAATTAATTAAATAAAAATAATTAAAAATAAAAATAATTAAAAAATTAATGAACAATTAAATTTATCCGCAACATCCTGAAAATCATTAACGACTAATTTTATTTAATAAGAGTGTCAAAGGCACTTCCGCATAAAAGTTTAAGTAGAATATTGCAGCGAGCATCTGGTCGCCTCTTAAATATCTCTCAAAAAATAAAAAAAAAAGTGTTTAAACTTCTAATATTTAAACTTCTTGAGTAATCCGATAATAAATTAATTTTGCAAGATTAAAATATTGTTGATTCAAGAGCATATCGGGTCTGTAAATGGGGAAAAATAAATTCTGTCGTTATCTCTCGAATGGTCTTCAAGCCTTAATGATCCTCGCAAGAGCCATGAAACAAAATATAAGATTTAAACGCACCGGCAAATATTTCTGTAAAATTTACTCCACGTTAAGAAGCTTTAAGACACGAGCGAACGTAATTTTATCTTTTTCAAGAGATTTGCCGGTTGCACGAAACGAGTCAATAACTTCTCTATGTAAGCTTTTACCGTGGAAATCTCTGTTCTTGAGCAAACTCTTTACTTCCGTGAAATAAAAGAAGAAAAAAAATTATATAACGTAAAATGAATTTGTCTGATTGTGAAGTTTCGAAGCATTGATCCAGGAAAAACAAAAATTTTGATATCTTATAGCATACAAGCTAAAAACTTGTAGTTTACTCCTTCAATTTGTTACACGATATGTTTCACAAAAGTTAAATAAAAACGCATTTCATAGAAAAATAAAATGTTATTTCAAAGAGAACGCAGTATAAGATAAAGATGTAAAATGTTGCGAAAAATATATAATGATCGAGTTAAAAACAACATTAGTGAATGTAACTAATTTCTTTTGCTTTTTTAATGCAAATAAGCTCACCAAATCAATGATGTAAAGTAATTTTGATGAAACATATAATGAAACAATTATTTTAATAATAATCAAGTTTAATAATATAAATACTTTTCATAAAAGTTAAAATTTTAAGAACATTTTTGCAGTGCATATTTAAAAAGAAAAACCGGAAAAGTAATCATATTCAGTAATAAAACATTTTTGCAAAAATGTTTGAAAAACTCGAGAGAATAGCGAGTTCAAAATTCTTGTATCTAACCAAAAAAATTTTTTATATAAAATTTATTTTAATAAAACTCACTTTTTCCTGACTCTATGTGTCGTTTGAATATTAAAAGTTAAAACATATTCAACTTATCAGTTTCGAAATGAAATTGATCATTCGAAGTTTTACATAATAAAATATTTGCACCGATGAAAAAAGGGTTTCGCGATCCAGAAAAGGAGAATTAGATTGTCTTTGACAATCATTGCCATTCCCTGTCAGTTTCACGGCAATGCATTAAGAAGCAGACTCCCGACAGCGATTTTCCGCCAGAAAGTGCCATCGCGAAGCGACAGGATAATTTGTCGTTGCGTCTCTCCGTGCGAATGTATAAAAAAAAAAAAAAAAAAAAAAAAAAAGAAGAGGACAAAAAGAGGATATTGCAGAGAGACGAGATTCGGCACAGACGTACCAAATTTTCGCCTGGGTCTTTTTTCTGTCGATTAAAGCGCGTTTGAAAGAAGAGCCGCTAATCCAAGTTAATTAGACCGCCATTACTGTAAATAAACGCGCGTTAAATCTCGCCGTTTCGTCCTTTGTGCCGCAATAAGGGCGACCGAACGACGATATTCCCTCGCGGACACTATAGAAGTCGGGGCTAAATCCCGATAAATCCCGACCGATTCTCCATCGATACGTTTCTCCTCCGTCCCTCCCGAAAATCGATGAGAGCGACGAGATATACGAGCTGATTTACATAGTCGTCCGATGTAACTCGCCTTTTTGCCGAGGCGGATTACGCGCTCAATTAATGTTTAATAGGGTCTAAGTTTATGGCGAAAAAAACAGCGCTTTCTATATACGCTGATTTGTTCCTCGCGCATTTCGATATATCAATCCACATTCCAGATCATTATTCAGATGATTATTCGTGTAACGTCGATCGGCAAATATTGCGTAACTGTCGTAATTATCATCTATTTCATAATTTTTCTAAAATCAGCAAAGAAAGCTTCAATAATCAGACGTCGATATTTTTCATATTGCAGAATATCTATTCAATTTTTTTTTTTTTAAATTCCCTAAAAATTACCTGATCTGCCAGATATTTTCGTTTAAAATTCCAGATAAATAATTAAGAATAACAAAATTTGTAGATATGTTGTGCATTATAAATTTAATTTGGACAATAATAAAGTGCGATATATTTTTATTTAAGATTAGGATAACCATGTGTTATATATAATAAAAAATAATAAAGCAAATAAAATTTTAAAAGTGTATAACAAAAAATGTTTTTCATAATTAATATTCTTTGCTGTTCAATATTATTGAGAATGTTTTCAAGATTGTCATAAATTCTGTATGAATGGTCCACTTTGTTTCGTATCAGAAATACATTTTTCGAAATATTTTTATATTTATAGCTCTATATGTTCACTCAAGTAGTATCCTGAGCCAAAATGATATTTTATTTCTGTTTCGAGATAAAACATGCAGAACTGGAAACGGGCCAGAACAAGCCACGTAGATTTTCCGTTGCCTTAGGCCAAAGAAAAACTAAATATAATAGCATATGTATATAATACGTTTTTCTGCAAGCTAAAGATTTTATAATGCCGCGCAGGACATTTATTATATAATATTCTTTAAAATCCTTGCAATACAATTCTGTACGTGCATACTGTTGATTATAAATTCATAAAATCTTCATATTATTATATTCTATAATTTGATAAACGTGAAGAAAACTATCTATAATATTCTCAATCTTTAGAAATATATTTAAATTTCTTCCTAAATATTTTTCAAACCTCTTTTATGAGATTTAATGAGATCTAAAACATAATTAAATGTACTAATTATTTTAATTAATTTATATTAGTAAATTGCTAATTAATTATACATATAATAATAATTAATTGATTAATTATAAATGGACCAAATTTTGTAGTAATAATTTACCTTTCTGATTTTCATTGACTGTCATTTATAAGAGCATGATTCATAACACTATTAAAGAACGATAAAAAAGTGTCATAAAACCAAGATGAATGTTGGCGAGAGTGATTTATGGACAGATGTTCAAGACTTTGTATTTCTTCGTAACTCTCCACGACATTCAATTACCGATCAAACTGCTCAGATCGCGTTGGGGAGCCACGAGCGAAATAAGGCTTATATATACTTTTAGGGGATCTAAGTCGCGGAGAAGTAATTCAGTGTGCCTGACAGACGCTATAATCCCGTAAAAGACGAAATACGCAAGGAAAATCTTCTTGAAATACACGATCGGCATAAAATGCGCGATTCCCGACTACATATGTCGGGATACGTACACAAACATGCGCACGCATGCACACACGTGATGTCGTGTACTGACAGGAAACTGATTGTGGCCTAGAAAGCATCGAATCGGACGAGTCACCAAACGATTCTGGCGACAGGAGTAATTTCCCGCATATGCAACGTTCTGCCACACACGAAGAGATAAGGAGAGAAATCCGAAGAAAAAAATTCGTTTCAAGTAGCGAAACATCTTTGCAACCTGTCATTTTATCTCGTTATTTTCACGCCACTTAAAATCAATTCTAAAATTCATCGCAAATAATACGCGTTTAGCAATAGGAGCTAATTAAAGCGTTATAAGAATTATTAATTTTATTCAGATGTCTACTCACACACAAATTTAAAAAAAAATTCCTAAGGACTCTTTTCTTTTAGATATTTTAATTATTATTTATTATCAAGAAAATACTTTTATTCCGGCGGATATATGCAAAAATATAAAATATAATTTATTAACGTCTTGATGGGTATTAATTTATTTATTATATAAAAAATTAAACAATTTTCTATGAAACTTACACCTTGATAATAAGAAGAGATATCCATAAAAAAAAATCACATGAGATTTTAATAAAAATTTAAATATTTCAAAAATATGTTTGACTTATGTTTCGTAAGTATTGTACTAAATAAGTTATTTATATTCTGTCAAAATTCAGACAAATATTCCCCTACCAGTTCCTGATTTACCTGTTTTTTTCAAAAAGTAGACACCTTATTATTATTATAAATTTGATCTATAATTATTTCAATTAATATATGTATGTATAATTACTAATTATAAATTAATTGACAAATAATTATTAAACTAATGTTTCAGAATCCATTAATTAAAAAAAAATATTTTGAAAAGTATCTCAAAAAAACTTTTTAATATTTCTAAAGTATTAGATACAGATTTCTTCATAACAAGCGCACAAATAAGGCATAAAATCAGCAGGAGAAATATATATATAAAATGATCGATCTCTCTCGGAATAAATGATGAGTTTGCTTGACGCGTCTGCGAAAGGGATAATCTCCGATTTGACGAGAGTGAAACAAAGTTGGTCCATCATCCGCGCTATCATTATCTCTAATGGCCTTAATCAGCCGGCGGTCGTTACGCGATTGTGCAAACTGCAGAAGCTTACAGGAGCGTACAGGACATAGGAACTGAAAGTATACATACTGCAGGTTGGAGAGAGAAAAAAAGAGAAAATCTCATTCGTATAGTCGGAGCTTATCTCAAACGAATCGCGGATAAACCGACTTTCGTATGCAACTTCGTTTTTCTGTGTGTCGTGAATCGCGAACAGCAAAACTGAGTCGATCCTGCAAAAGAGATTGAAGATATTTTTTATCGCCCCTTCCCGATATACACGTCCCCGAAATATTATATTAATCCCGAGATATCTTTGTGCATTCTTCGAAAATAAAAAGTTTTCCCCCTTTTGTTAAAAATTAATTTCTTGAGCTTTTACACGATTTTATCGAAATGTGCCTTAGAATTTTTCTCTCTCGTCAAGCTAAACAAAGATAAAGAAATGAATATAATATAATTGTTATGAAAAATTCAATTTAAAGTATGCATAATAATACAATCATATATAATATCACAATATAAATATTATATTATCTAATAAATATAAATATTATATATATTTATAATGTTATATTATATTATGTATATTTTTATTTCGATTTTTCATACTAAATTTATTTTTCCAATAATGATATTTTAGCCAATTCTTTCATTGACATAACGAAGTAATACATTTCCATCAATTCAAATAATTAATTAACAAAATTCACAGCATTAAATAAGCTTATTGAATCGAAATAAAGTCAATGATGTATGTAGATACGCGAGTGAGAATTCTACTCGACGCATAACTAATATTACCGATACATTTCCGCTAGAAATCACCGCGAGAATTAAAAGAAATCATTGTGAAAGGAAGAAGCGAGTTTGCGAAGAAACGAAACTATGCGGGAAACTCGAAGGTAAATAACCAGGTCGTCATTTGTATCCGCCATTATCGTAGCTGCGGGTACTTCCGGCGAGTACGCCAACATTAAGCACGTCCACAGGTGAATTGCCGACGAGTTCATCAGTGATGGATAATGAATTTTTGGTGCCCAGAGTTAATTTATTTTTCAGGTCCGGTAAGTACTTTTCGGGATAAAGCGAAAACGTAATGAATTTATAATACGCTCTCTGACATGGTTACGGTCCATAGAACGGTCCGATATTGCTCCAATTTGGAATAAATTTCTTTCCGATAAAATAGGAAAAAATATCTCGATATTTTTAACATCTTGTATTTTTTATTATATTGATCAAAATAAAAAACATTTGTTTTAAAAATCTTTTACAATAAAATTACATCGTACAACATAGATAATGATATATTTTTTGTATATATAAATATTTGATAATATAGAGAGACTAACTCGGGGTGTCTACTCAATTCTCTGAGAAAAAACTGATTTTCCAAGTACTTTTGTTTTAATTTCCAGATAAAATAAACAAATTTGTAGATGCAAGTTTTAAAATAAGTTTCGTTATTGTATGCGCTTTCTAATATTTTCTATTTATTTGATTGCAAAAAAAAGTTATATCAAAAATACAGTTTTTCTAGCATTGAAAATTTATTTATTAATCATACAATTAATTTAAACAGTAACAAATAAAATATATTACTATATATAAAATGAAATAAAATATAAAATAAAAATACAAAATAAAAATTATAATTTATTACAAACACCTTTAAGAGTAGTAATTTAATTAAACATTAAAAAATTGAACAATTTTCTATAAAACTTATATATACATTAGGACTTGATACTAAAAAAATCATCAATAAAATTACATAAGATTTTAATCAAAATTTAAATATTGCAAAGATATGTTAGATATATATATATATATTTCTTTTAAATGCTAAATAGAAGTGAAATGATAAAAAATCCTGACAATTTCCGATTTTTCCAGAGAGTAGACACCCTGTAACTTTAAAAAGATTTTTAACAAGAAAAAAACAGCGTTCTATAAGAAAAAAAAAATGATGCCGAACATATACTTTTAGCGTCAAGTTAACGTTGAAATTTTCATAATTCGCGTCTTATCAAGAATGTCGAAAACGCGCGGGAAAGTCAAGCTCGCTGTCCGTTCCTGAGATGCTTGTAGCTCTAGTTAGTGTTGGCCGCTAAATACGTGAGATCCAATTTGGATCCGCCCCAAAATTCAATAGAGTCGCGGCGTATATATGTATATATGTATATATGCGCCATCCCTGTTACACGAAACCGGCACAGTATCTCGGTCGGGTATCCAATTTCTGAGCCACCGTGAAAGAGTATCGTGCACTTTCGCGATATTATCCACGGAACGTCTCTCTCATCCCTTTCCCTTATGTCTTCAACCCTTCCCGACTTGGTCTTGACGGAAGGATCGGGAGCAATCCAGTAAATCCGCTATCGTATTCTCGGACTACTCGGCGAATTAAAAGCCATTGAGCGGAGTGTAAGATAGGAATCGGATAAGGTATTATCTAATTGCGCCGCTGGTTGGCTCGCTAAAGACGCCGCCGATGTAATTGATGATCAATAAAGATAACATATCTAGCGCGATATTAGCTCGCGTTGCAGTAACGTGCAATTCCTGCGTAGGGTTATCTCGCTTACGAAATGCTACTCTCCATTCGAACGGGGCAATAAATGAATTGAAACATCGAGGATGATGTAGATTCAAATCCAAAGGGAGATTAGAGATTTTGCACAGAAATAAATCATTTTAAATATTCGACAGTTCAAGTATAATAGAGGAGATTAGCTCATCATTGATTAAAAAATTAATTCAGTCAATTATTTAATTCATAATTATATGTATGTCAAACGTATTCTAATTATTAGATTTATAATTATATTATTCTATAATATTTATATCTTTTATAATTAATAAAACATATAATTATTTATTATATAATAATAATTATATTATATAATATTCGCGCATGTAAATTTCCTCTGCTTTTTCAAACAAATTTTCGTACAATTCTTTCAGTTTAAAATACAAAGTTGCATCATGATGTATGTATGATAGGAATTTTTTCGAAACTGTCGTTAAAATTTTTAACAATTTTCACGAACCTTTCCGCCAGACTGTTCTTGCGCAATTTAGCGTATATCAAATTATCTTGGTTTCTCAGATTTATTTCGGATTCGACTCTCAATCTGGATTCGAATTGGATTCCGCGTTTCCTAAAGGAGATCCGAATGCAATCTTCCTTTCCGCGATATTATCCGAGGCGGAAGCAACCGACTGCGAAAAGCAGTCAATAAGAATAAATCGGTGGCTTTATTCTTGCGGCACTAAACAAATTAGGAAGAAATATCCGTGCGACATAAGGGAATTACTTTTTTCCAAGAAAGGTTCGTTAATCTTTTCACCGATATAGAATGAGTCTCGCTATATATAAAATTTTCAATAATTCCTTTTTTATTACTTTTATTCTTCTCAGAATTTTATTTTTGTACATTCGTGTTTCCTTGCTTTTTCAATTCCCACGAAATGCTTTCTCCCTATCGTCGAAGTGCACTCATTTACCTTTTTCCGATCAAATTTTATCGACGAGCTTTGCACCCGAAGGTTTCCCTCAAAAATCTAAAAGCACACAATATATGATTTTCGTTCCTCAGAAGTAAAATTCTTTCCAAATTCTTAGTTCTCTCTTTATCAAAATTGCCGGACATGAAGATAAGAAATGCGATAGATCGAATTCGATATCATCTCGATTCGTAACTTTATTTTACGACTGTCGAATTATCCATATTTTTTGTATTAAATATTCTTCTAAAATAAAAGAACAAAAATGATAAAAAATTGTAAAAAGTTATATATTTTGTATTTTATTATTTAGTTTTTCTCTTTTCATTATTACATCCGTATTTATTATAAGTACTTCATCTCGATTATATCATATTATACCATACTTAAACACGTTATATAAAAAAATATGTAATACAATATATTTTAATATAGTTTTAATACAGTTTGTCGAATATGATTATCTTCACGTGGTGAGCATTCTCCTAATTAGTTCCATAATTAAATATTTCACATATTCCTCCCCAAGAGGCAAGTTGCACGAACTTCTAATCTCTTCATTAGTGTTGATATGACAGAGTGAAAGTTCAGCAATTGCGTATGAGCAACATCAAATGTTGCGAGTTTATGCAACGCGCGCATATTTGTCTTATTGACAATTAAAAATCTTTGTTAAAACCGCATATCATATAAAATAATTTTTGATTAAATTACACACTAAATTGTGCAATAATTTTCAATTTTTCAAATATAAGAATTAATTTTAAATTTAAAGAAAAATGATATATAATTATGTGTATATATGTATCCGTAATTTTCTGTCAAAAATTACTTCTTATCAAAATCTGTTTATCTATAACCTGTAAGATTTTTTAACAAAAATTTAAATTGCACAAAAATATTGTAGGTATATAAATAAATCCTTTTAATACATATATAAAATATTATAAAGCTAGAAATTTATGTCAAAGAAAAGAATCGTAATTTAAATTAATTGTTCAACAAAAGTCGTATCATCGCACACGTTTTAAATTCTAAAGTATATTTGTAATTTAATTTTTTCACAATATGAAATTTTTGTCATACACGTGAAAAAATTCTATAGTGGACAATCACACAAAAGTCATTGATAATCTACTCGAAATCTCGCATAATCTCGATCGCGATTCAATCAGAACATTAATATATCGCGCGTCAAGTTGTTCGCCGGTAAATAGTGCGCTTCGATTTGTCGTAACAAATCCCACGGGGCATAAATCCTTATTAGAGTGGCACTCGGCTAATTGTGCGCCTACTCTGCCATGCAGGAAGGTGTATGTGTGTGTGTGGTGCATACAGGAAGCATTGAGGTTTCATTACGAGCAAAGCTAACGAGTGGCCGTATAGGATCCGCGATGGGAATTCAGGGTAGCTGAATCACACGTAATCTTATTTAATTCATCCTTCTTTAGCCGAAAAGAAATTTATAGATAACGAAATCTATCGTCTCATAAATTTTTCGATATTTCTTTGCCACGACGTTTCCGCGGTTTACACTTCGTTGACTGTACACTTGATGCAATTAAGCTAAACATGGATCCTCATCATTAAGAAGGACGTTGAAATTTAATAAAAAGTTAGTTACATTTTTACAATTTACACGCAATACATATAAATTTCTAATTTTCTTGTCGAACAAATAAATTAATATATAATTTTTTCCCCAAAAAATTTATTTCATACAATTTTTTCCCCATCAAACTTTTAATTATTATCTGAATTTTGAATTTTTACATTAAAAAAAAACGAAATAAATTTATTCGTCGCGTATATGATTGAATGTTCGATTAGTTAAAATGTTGGAATTTAATAAAGTCCACCTAATTATATAAAAGTTACACGCAATACATATTTTCTAATTTTCTTTCAAATAAATAAAATAATATATAATAATTTTTTTCAAAAAATTTTTATTTTATATATTTATGGTTTTTCCTATATCAAGCTTTTAATTATTATCGAATTGTGAATTTTTATTTTCATGAAAAAAAAACAAAATAAATTCATTCGCGTATATGATTGAATACTCGATTCAATTAGCTTGAAAATGGATCTTATAAAATTACATTTAAATTGCATTTAAAAGTTATACATGTAATACATATAAATTTCTAATGTTTTTCAAATAAATATATTATTTTTTAAAATTTTATTTTATACGCTTACAGTTTTTGCAAATTTTTATTTTAACAAAAACAAAACGAAATAAATTAATTTGTCGCGTATATATCGAGATGTTTTGAAACGTTAATAGAGACTTAAATTCCTCTTGGCGGAATTTTTAATTCTTGCGAGTTTCATGACACGGGACGAAAGTACATACTGATTAAACCGAGTGTTCAAAGGTACAAAGGGGTGGCACGAACGATCTCTCCGCCGTAAATTTGATTTACGGCCAAGAGGCTCAACCTTCCGTCTCGCCGTATAATAAGCGGCAGGATGAAAGTATACGAGGACAATCCCCCCGGGAAGATATACGCGACATAGCATCGAACCTCCTTTCCACTTTAGCGCGTGCCGTTGTGGAAGGCCATATGGGAAGATATAGTAGATTAAAAGCGTCCCATCGAATATTACAACGCATCGCGAAAGCTTTGAGACGAGCGAATGCGAATGTGAATATCTGCTTTGTAAGATTAAGCGCAGTATAATGTATTGCATAAAGTTTATACAGCCTCCTAAAATGAGTAGCTTGATGCAAGAAGCATGTTGTGCAAAATATATACTTAACTAACTTTTACAAAGTGTCTATAATTATATGAGTATTATATATGTTTGCACTATATCCCTCTCGCGTATTTCGTACACTATTATATATTTTATACAACTAATAAACAGTTATGCGAATACTGAATATATTGTATATAAAATATATATTATATATGAAAATATGCAAGCGATATTTTAAAATTAAAATTTCCTCCTTTGTAGAGCAAAAAATTTAATATAAAAGAAACCTAAAGCTGTTCTAAGCAAGTTAATAGTAAATACTTGAGTTTTGTAACTTATGAAAACATATTTCTTTAACATGATGTCCATTACAAATTGAGGGATCAGTCAAATTTGATTTACGACGAAAAAGCTCGATTTTCCGCGCTCCGTAAAAAATAAAGTATATAAGTAAAGTAAAAGTATCATAATAGGCGGCGAGAATATGGTGGTAATCTTTCCCTTACGAGAGTATGGCTTCACGTACAGAGTCTCGTACACGGGGGATATTGGATTAAAAGCTTCATATTGAAAATCTTATCACGCGACACAAAACGCCAGAAAGTATTCATATATAAGTTCCGAAAAAGAAACACCTTTGTGCGCGCGGAAATCGAAATTCGCGATATTAGATGTATGAAAGATAAAGTGACTTTCCGATTTCTATGTCGATCGTGTTCCCATACGATCGCGATTGAATTGAAAATGTATTTGGAAATGCGAAATAATTATGCGACCATAAATTCAAATAAATGTCATTTTTTTAAAACACATATTCAAATTCTCTCACATTGCTAGCACGTGTATGTCTTTTAATTATTTTAATTATTATAATTATTACTATCCTAGCAAAATTATAAAAATTTCAGTAGTGTTCTTTAATTATTTTTACAAAATGTTAAATAAAAATAATATATTATTTAAAAGAAAATTATATAACAATAAAGTCTTAAATCGTTTAATTTAAATGTAAATTAAAGTCCCGAAAATATGTACCTATATAAAAAGAACCTAAATAATACACATTAAATAAATATTTCACGGTTGAATAATTTTTTGTATCAATCCGCACTTTGTTCGCTATTCCATACAATAAGTGCAAAATATATATATTTATAACAAAATTATGTATCAAAGTTACGTATATCTCTCGAGACGGGGAAGTTGGATTAAAGTATGTAAAGTGTTAAAAGCGTTGAGATTTGCACAAGGAAACTTTTCAAGAGTCACTAAACGAGAAGTTTAATCTATCGTCGCATGTAACTTTGCTTCGAGCGTAACACAAAACGAGAGGGAGTCAAAATACATTTAAAGTTTGTAAAAAGGTTAAACATACATCGAACCCTCGTAATCGACTCGAAATCAAATTCCACGTGGCGAAGTTTATTAAAGTATCCTAGACACGTACCTGTAAGCTCTAGTGATATTCGTCGCGTTCGAGATGTAAGTAATTATGTAATGTCACTGGGAGACGTAATGTCACGACGGAGAGCGGCTCACAACACCACCTGTCCGCTCGAGCGCCGTCGCGCGAATGACAAGGTCGTCGTCATTGAGCGCGACCGCACGACGTGTTTACACCGCAAAATACGAGCGTCGAGCCGGTCAATTTGTTTTTCACCCCACTCCCACTCCCCCGCGAAATATTTTACGTATTACTACAAAATAAATGTATCCATTACATTCCGAATCAATTTCAATGAATAGACGATTATCGCGCCATTAATAAAAGAATGTTTTACTTATTATTTGCAAGTTGCATTTTAAATATCAACATTTAATTATATATATAGTATATATATAATTATTTCATTATATATATATATATATATATATATATATATATATATATATAATATATATTAAATATATATATATATATATATATATTAAATATATATTTAATATACATATATATATATATATATATATATGTATATCAAAGCACAAGGTTATATATTATTATTTAAAGATCCAACGTCTTAAGTTCTCGCGATACAAATTCTTTGGCGAAATTTTCTCGAGGAGTTCTAGACTCTCGTGGCATTTCCGGATCGATCAAACAAAATGTTGACCCGACTCTCGCAACGAGGTTTATGCATCTTATTACAAGCAAAAGTCTTTTAGCTGATACGCGAACAGAAAATTGGATTCAACGGTAGAAGCGGCAAGAAGAATAGAACGTCTCGTACAAGAAGAGTAATTGCCGAAGCAATTTAACTAGCGACGACGTTGAGCTGCCCTCGCAATATACCGTTGCCGCTGATACAAAGCTTAAAACATCTCTCGAATGTCGAAAGCTTTTCATTCCGCGTCGTTAACTCGACGACGCGAATATCGCAAAATAATAGCGAAAATCGCTAATAAAAATTTATTATTTTTTACAGAAAGTTTTTTTTTCATTAAAATTCTTTGAAATCGTCCCTCCGGGAGCAAAGTTTTGGAGAAGATGGAAAAATAAATTTAATTTTTTTTTTTTTTTTTATTAATCTGTATATTGATTTTCTCTCGAATTTTTCTTCCATTGTTATTCAAAACGAATAGTTAATTGCAGGTTTTAGAGTCGACAAGAAGCAATGCGGAAAAAGAGAGAGAAAGAACTGAAAGAAAAAACTCTTTTATACATGCAAGTTAACAAAAGCTTCCGGTCTCTTCAGTCGAAGCAAACGTACAAGATCACAAAGTGGTTTCCTTCATTAAAGTAAATACGTAAAACAGTTAGCTTTTAATTTTGTCACATTATTGTTATACACATCGTTAATTTCTTTATTTAACAGTGCTATTTTAATTGTAAGACCTGTTTTCTAAAAGCCAAAGGAAAAAGAAACAAATATTGCCTCTCTCAAAGCTTATTATCTATTAATTTACTTATATATTTATGATTATAAATGATGAAACTAAATTTGCTTCACACAAGACATTTGCTCTATAATAATAAAACTTGTGTCGTTATTAATAAAATCTGCAGGAGAAAGCGCGTAATTAAAATTTTAACAAACAAACAAAAAAAAAATCATATACACTCTTTACAATATAATTCTATTTAAATAAAATATATTAATCAAAAAGATATTTAAAAACCCATTATCATATCGATTGTAATAATTTTATAAAAATTTAATTATGAGTTGTAGAAATTTAATTATATTCTTAAAATTGAATTGATCAAATCTTTCATCTTTTTTCGGTCTTGAATAAACAAAACCGAACGGATTCTTTTTTCGGGTTTTTCTTTAAGATATTCTTCAAGTCTCTCTCTCTCTCTCTCTTTTCTCTGCAAAAGTAGCTAAAGTTCCGTCACATTCGTCGCAAATCAATCAACGGCACGCGTACCTCAGGCAAATATCCCTTTCTAAAGTAAATGTCATTTGAAGTAAGAGGGCTGCTTAACATGCGAAGGTTTTCTACCAGTTTCATCAAACTTTCAGGCCGCCCTCTTTGAACTTTGAACCTCGCTACCCCGGAAAACACTACCCTATGAATGTTTGCAAGCGCTTATGCTGCCGAGTATAAAGAAAGTTGCTATAGGCGATGGAAAATCCGACCGCGACGGTTTTCCCAGTGCGCCTCCAACTTCTGACACGCTAACCTCCACCGACTTGCTCCGTATTACTGGAGATTCGTACTACTTAAATGTTTCAGAGAGATATAGGAAGAAAAAAGTTTAAAATGGAAGAATGAATGATATAGAATAGGAAAAGTTGGCGTAAAGAGATAGCACGCTTGTTGTTCGGTATAAACATCGCACGTCCGAAATTATTTTTCTTGCAGATAAAATTTTTGTTCTTTAAATGCAAAAAAATGGATTTTTAAAATTCCATTAAAAATAATACTGTCTTTAAATTCTAATAAAAGTATTGTATATAATACGTAATAAAAAATATATGTACGTAATATACGAATATATAATGGAAAATAGATTTGTAAAAAATAAAAAATAGAGAGCCTACAGAGAATATCACTGCAGTATATTAAAATGGGATTTTTAGTGTATTTTTAACGTTAAACAAAATATCATATTTTAATTTTCTTCCGTGTAAATAGATTTTGTCATAGTGTCACGTAAATTTTTATTTGATTGTAAGATATTATTTTTTAGAATTCTATTTTTTCAGGATATACAATTCCCATTTTATTTAATGAAAATATAAACTATAAAATCGTAAAAATTGTTGTAAAAATAAAATTTTATTATCAACATAATTTAACTCTTCTTCTATCAATAAATCCTTTTATTCCTTTCAATCATGTTTTATTTTATTTTCTCCGATTTATCATAAGAAAAATACGAAGCGAAAATATTCAAATAATTTTAATTCTCCGAAGAAACTTTGATTCTTTTGTCTATAATATAATTATTATGTATATTATTGAGTATGCACAAATATTGTTCAAACGACAATATAAATAATATATAAAATTCCACTTCACATCTCTCTCTCTCTCTCTCTCTCTCTTGAATGAAGATTGCATGAAATCCCGATGTTGCATTTCAAAGGACAAAACCTGACAATATTCTTGATTACTAGCGTGATGGCGACTTTCTGTCAAACGAGAATCGGTGCCATCTATTCTTCCCGCGCAAATTGGAATTTCAACGGATTAAGGTCGTGTAACTTAATGCAATTCTAAAGAAATAACGACCGCGAAGCATTGCTGTGACCCACACACACACACACACTATTCAGATTTCGTTATTATTGCGGTGGAGCTATGTCAAATCGTTACCATGAACTCGAACTGAGAGAGACCAATGAGTTTGTAATTTCCGAAGGAGCAACGAAACAACGAACGCACGTGCGGCCAGAAAATTCGGTCGTTTCGCTGTCGAGTTGGACAAAAATAAAATATCCAAAAAAACGACGAATTTCGAAGAGCGCGACCCCGACGAGCCCATAAAGAGAGACTTTATAACCGCGCGGGAGACCATTAAAATACACCCGTTTCGACGAATAGTGCCATATACGCGTGTTGAAAGGTTTGTGATTGCTCGTTTAAATCGTCGCAATGCCAGACCGAAAATGTATCTTGGATTATTTCCGAGTTGAAAGAAAAAAAATGATCACACAATTAAGCAGCGACAAAAATGTAATCAAAGCAGCCCATTTCGAATCTAATCGAAAAAATCTCACGTTTAAAAAAAAAAAACAAACGACGAAAATTATATTTTTAATAAAATAACAGTGTGTAAAAAAATAAAAATTTATATTCGAAAATTCTAATAAAGCACAAAAATTTAATAATTTTTTTAACGCAATTATATACATTATACAATAATTCTTTTCATGTATATTTAAAAAATAAAAAGCTAGTAATAGTGTACGAAAAAAAAAATACAAAAATAAAATATATTCTGCAAGGATATTAATAAAGCAGAAAGATCCACTTGGGCACATTATCCGCGTATTTATACCGCTGATCCTTTTCATATTTCAGTTACAATGTCCCTCTCGTTTTTCGACTTTGACCATTTCTGCGCATTACCCTTCTTATCCGCTTAAGACGGTCCTTAAATTAAGACTAGGTCCCTAAGTGCCACGGCCAAACTCAGACGAAAGTTTCTCCTTCTGAAAAAGTTTCCCCGCCAAGTTCGCGGGAGACACCAAAGTGGCAACCAAGAAACGAAGGAGCGCGAGGCGGCAATAAAGCGGCGGCCGGGCGCGTCACGCACTTCGACTACTTGCTCGTCGGCCGACTCGTCGAGAAAACTACTTGCTCGTCGGCCGGCTCGTCGAGAAAACTACGCGAGATTATTTGCATCGCTTTGCATAATACCGCTGCTTACGCGGAGAGATATCCGAGGTTTGATACTCGGAGTGGATCGCCGAGCGACAGCCCACGTTTAATATCGATTTAATTAAATCATTTTCAACGCGCCTTTCCCGCCTCTGAGATCCACCACTCATCTCATCTCTCTCTATCTCTCTCCTTCCTCGATTCTACCACCTGTCTGCCATCTTGCCGGAGAAATGCCGCTATCCTCGCGCGTGATTTAATTCTCTCGAGGAAATTTAATTGAGGAGAGACGCTTCTCTAGGAACGATACGACGCCTGCGGCGGTTAGCCTCGTAATATGTTAGCCGCTTAACGTCATTCGCCGGCTATTTTTCACGGATGAAAGCCGCGGTCGGGATCGATGAGTAAATGGGAAGTCAAGGTCGAGGGACGATAAATCGACGCGATCGTCTCGAACGCTGATTTTTTTCGGGGTAATTAACCTGACGCCGCGATTCAACAGAAATCTTTGTAATTAAAGTAGCAGTTAATGATATATTATGTGTATAGTTTTAAAACATTGATTACATATACATTAAATTATATATATTATAATATATTATAATACATTATATATTAAATTTTATATATATATATATATATATATATATTATAATATATTATAATATATTATATATTTAATATACAATACTATATGTATAATATATTATTTGTATATATATGAATTTTTATATACATATATATTAAAATCTTGTCTAAATTAATGTTGCAAAAGCCCAATGAAGTTTCACAGATATTTCTGGCAAATTCAATAGACTTGCAGTTCTAAAAGTTCAAGCCAAGATCTGTGAAAGAAAAAGTATTTTGTCGCACTTTCGCGTATTTTATTCGCTTCGTGGAGTCCGTCACGCGCTAATTTGATTTAGTACGGAAATTAAATTATGTTGTGACGACAGAAAATAGTCACTTCGTTTATTGCTTCAACATGTTTGACAATTATTTATCGAACGCCCAAACTATTTGTCTTATTCTCAACTAGCAAGGGAAATATTCAAAGAAAATTTATGTTAACCAAAAAGAATAAATAGATACATATTATATATCGAAATAATATCATAATTCTTATTGTGTCTGATAATTTGTAGTATAGAATATTTCGAACTATACATATATGTATCTTTCTAAGGAAATATCATTTTTCTTACTTTACTATCTACTTGACATTTTAACAAATATAAATATATTATAAAATAAAATATCACATAAATATAGTAACACAAAGATCCATTTATTACTGTTTACAATTGTAAACGTAATCATTTCTCTCTTTCATAACTTTTTCTTTGTTAAAACATTTAAAATCGCATTCATCAATTTCTGTTAACTTCAATTATAACTTAACCGATGCCCTTTCAGTTTAAATTTTAGAAAATTAACTCTTTCTGATGGAAAACAGTTTTTGAATGAAAATCATAAATAATGACTCGTCTTTATAAACCAGATAATATTTTTATCGACAAAAGAAATTAATTCGATATCAAGAACGCTCATCAAATAATCATTCAATAATCTCTTACCTTTCGGATGAAAATCAAGTGGAATCCACCAGTTCATTCCCTTCTCATCGCCTTCGCTCGTTATTAAAAAAAGGGGGCACGTAGGGGACGACTGTGATAAATGACATTTCCGCCTATGTGAAAAATTGAAATAACTTTTCACGCGGTCGGGGAATACAACATTTCCCGGCCGAATTTTCGCTCGTATATTTCTCGCCTCGTACCGGGTTACCGAAAAATTCGTGAGAAGGGGACTCTCGGAAAAATAAAATCCACCTTTCGACGACATAATTCAAGGAGAAAAAAAGCTCTCGCTGTAAAAAAGGAATATCATTCGCTAACACGACGCAACGAGGAGAAATTCCGCAATCGCGTAACGGCATAATTTAATATACCTTCGGTTAACGTCTCAAGTCACCGTCAGCCATCATTACGTGCAAATATCGAATACCGGGAGGCGAAATAATATCGATCTGTTCGAGAAGGGAGAAAAGCGAGGCGCGCTTCGGAATTTCATTCATACCGCACGCGGAATTCGGAGACGTTCTTATTTAAATTCCATCGATCGCGCTAATTATATCGTACGCGATGTGGCTGCAATATTTTTTCCTCATATTTCGCTTGAAAATTCACGTGAGAATTTCATTGAGGACATATTCATTTTAATGATGAATGCAATACGATTATAAAATTACTATCTATTTTTAAAAATTAATATACTTTTTTATTTCTTTTTTAAAGAATTTGGGGAGAAAAGCGATATTGAAATTCGGGATAACATCGTATGTAAATAAAAAAATATTATATAATAATATATGCACACAATATAATAAATAAAAATAGTAAAAAACCAATCAATTGAATATTAGACGAATCAAATTCAATACAAGATGTACTTGAAATAACTCACCAACTCTGCGATGAATGATATAATCCTAAGATAATAGACACTTACCTGCAACAAAGAAAAGAATACAATCAGTATAAACAATTAATAATGCAATTAAAAATTTCTAATAAATGACTATGGCATACTACAACAATAAATAGCAATTCGGTATATAAGAATAATAATTGCAATGTCGCGATATAATAAAGTGCCGTGTATGTGTCACCTATGAATGATTTTCGAGCGACCCTTCTGACCAAGATTATGGTCATACCATAGGGTAAACAGACGGGATAGAATTAAAAATGATTGATGACGAGACCCGAGTATAAATTTGATTTAACTGACATTTCGTCTTCTCGCCTTTTCAGAATCAAATATTTCAACATTTCGTTTACATCAACATTTTGATCAAATACTTTGATTTCATCCCTCCGTCATATTATTATATCAACAAAAATCACAGCCGCTATTTTTCTTATTTCCATCCATTGAATAACAAAAATAGACTTATTTTTATTTATTAAAATTAATTTTGACTTATTAAAATTAGTTTTGAATTTTCTTCTTTTTTTTTTTTTTAATTTAAATACTAAACGTTTTAATCGTGATACCCTTTATTTCGCGATTGGTACAAAAATAAGTCTATTTTTGTACCAATCGTGAAATAAAGGGTATCACGATTAAAACGTTTAGTATCTAAATTAAAAAAAAAAAAAGAAGAAAATTCAAAACTAATTTTAATACGAAGTTTGAGAAATGAATTTAGCTTCCGGATCTCTTGCCGTTTTAATCCGCAGATTATCCGACCATTTTTCAATTGTCGTCACTTTGTGATTTCTCGTCCGGGCACGTTTTAATGAACAAGACCAGAATCGCAAGACGAGATGTTGCATCCGCGAAAAGCAGTTCATACCGGATTCATCTGCGCCGAGAAGTGGCGTAACCCATTTTGGCGCGCGGTAATGGGATCATTTCCGACCCAATAAATTTCACTCCGGCAAACTAAACTCGTCTCTCACTGTCGCCTTCTCTCTCCCCTTCGTTGTATACCTGTGTGTATACACCTGCAACTCCGCCGTGCGCCTTCGCTACGGGAAGTGCCACACAAGTGACGCAAGTGTGTTCAATGTAGCGTATCGGTGAAACGACAATCACTGTCTGAGGCTCGAGAAAACCACGGTGCTCATTCGCAATGGTTTCCGCTATGTCTTCATACCTTCGAGAGGCATCGGGCAACGAGTTAATTTCACAAGATCTAAGGTTTAATGAAAGTGGAACGAAACGAGGCAGGAAGATTGAGGAAGAATCATTTTCCACGATCGTCAAATTAATAGCTGTCGTTAAATTATGTAAGTACTCATTCTTCGTCGGAATCAAAAGGAATTGCAATCGTTCATTATTATTGCAGAAATTAATTCTCATCAAACTTGAGATGAATTTTCAAAATTGTATGTATAAATATAATATATACAATATTTTGTCAAAATATATATATATATGTATATAAATCCTGTTTTTTTTATAATACTCATATAATATATTTATAGGATATAAATAAGTAAATCGAATTTAATGCTTAAACAACGCGAAAATACTTGTTAAGCTCTCTTCTTATGGCGGTAGAATTACGTCTTCATGCATGAACGTTTGTTTTTATATGTCTCCACGGATAGTTGTCGTTATCATTGTCGTTGAGATCTCAATTTCGTAAAATGCTCAACGGCTTAATGTCTTTTCGACAGTTAAGATCTTACCGAGACGAGTATTCCCGAAGAAAGCCTCTAGTTTTTTTCCCCCGTGGTGGCAACGACGTCGTAACCTTCGTTTTTCTTAAACGCATTCTAGGGTTTATCGCGCGGAACGCGTTTGAAAAAGCTACAAAGTGTATCTTACGTACCGTTCTCCAATTTTCTGTATATTCACAATCGAGGAAACGATAAGCGTTTTCGAAATGAATTGACAGTTAACGATATCGTAACATTCTCGAGGATCTTCCAAGGTACTTGTCAATTTTTTTTTTCTTGAATTTTTCTACTAGATTTTTATACAAAAAGTTTAACTGAACAATTTTCGCAATCATTATCCCCTCGGTAAATTTATACGAATGATCCAATTTTACAGAAATAATAAAAATCACATAAATAAAATGATTTATAAAATGAGAGAAAATCTTGACATTTAATAAAATAAAATCAGAGTGTCCAGCAGACTCAATGGAAAAAATTCTCTGATTTTTTTCAGATTTTCCAAGATCAGAAATTAATTTTTTCCCTGACGTTTTAGTATTATTTTTTCCAAATATATAATTTGCACATATTTATAAATTAATTAAATTTTTGTCAACAATAAAAAGATTCGGAAGTTAAAAAAACAAACATTTTAATCAATTATACAATCCGCATTATGTACAATAATCAAACCAAACATGTCACTATAAACTATTTAAATAATCCTCTTTTTTAATTATATTATATCAAATTGTTTAGTTTTGTCTCTATCAAACACATTGAAATAAAATAACACGACGATAAAAATATAAATTAACAAACACACTGTAGATAAATCGATTTTTAACAACACAGAAAATTATCGTGCTACGGTAGTCAAGGAAAAGTTTATATTTATTTAACAAAAAATTTCAATTACTGAGACAAATGTAGAATAATATGAAAAAAATCCAGATAAATAGTATTTTTTTCCCTAGACATCCTGAAAATTGAGAATAAAAAAAAAAATGTCTTGCGCAAAAGATTTGAGAGAACGAAAGAGACCTTATCAAATATTTCTTAAGAACGCTATAACGTTTCGGAGCGTCTTCGATATATATCTCGGATAGAGATCTGGTAGTTATTACGAGCTTGCGCACGAGAGTACATTACACGAAACCAATAATTTCGCGCCGCCACTGCGAAATTACTCAGGACGGAAATCCGGTACTCCAGGCGGTACTTAAGACGGAATCCCCCAGCTAACCTGCCCCGGAGAGATCCAGATCCTCCAAATCTGGCGTAGTCTATCCCGCCAGCTAAGTAAGACTAGACTGTTAGACGCGGGATTTCGCGGGAACATAATCTAGAAAGCCTCGTACCTCATAACCCATGCTCTATGAGCCCTGGGCACCGCAGCGCTAAACGTGGGTGGCGTCTATCTAGCGAGCAATTGCGTCATTCTGCGACAGTCGTTTCAAAATTCGCACCACTTTACTTACTTCGGTCCTCGTCGACTTAAAATTCGCGTTTCGAATAGGAGCAACGTCTCGAAATTATTAATGAGATATGGAATTGCACTTATGCATCCTGGTGCATGGTAACCGAGTTGCTCCATCGAGAGAGAGAGAGAGAAATAAGTTTCTACACACCAGAGTTGGTGAGAGAAACTCTGGAATTTACTTTAAATACAATTTACTGAAAGCCGAGAGAGAGAGGTGAATCTCTCTCGAGTATAGGTCATAATGTGTACCGCTGTTAAATATATTTATATATGATACAGAAATCAAATTTCTTTTTTAGATTGTAAAAAATTAAACAGAAAAAAAATTTAATTTTATTTGTTTAATTGAATCTTATGATATAATTTGTAGGAAGAATTCTGAAATAAAGTTGAGTTTATTTATTAATAGGTCTGTTCGTTTTGGCTATACTATGCAAGAGATTGTCTTTTTTGCTCGACATTGGGAGGAAAAAGATAACCTCTGAATTAGTGTAGCCAAAACGAACAGACCTAATATTATTTTACTATTCCTGCGATAAAGAGAGAGAGAGAATCCGAGAATTATTCTTCTATTTGTATTCACAACTAAGTGCCGAATTTAAACGACATCTGTTTCGAAATTGAATTTCCAGCTTATCGAGCGTGAATCTGATTTTCATCAGATTTGCATGATTAATGCAGCTGAATCGGCTAAGTCAAACGTTTGACAATAACTTATATTTATTCGCGCGATTGCAATATTTTAAAGAATTAATTACGAATAAACCCCTTCGATCTTTTTTATCTCGCTAAAGCTCGTGTGTATATTTCCTAGAATATACGTATACACGATGCAGGTAAACACTTCCGAAACAATCCCGATATAATTTATTATACAGGTTCTCTACCCCTGGCCTTTGTGCGGGAAGTTGAGCGAGAGTTTGTGCCCGAAATCAGCGCGCATTCTCATCAACCGGGAGCGTTCATTAAAACCGGAAACGTTCCGGGCAACGTATGTCCCGAACCAGTTTGACCGGCCATCGCGCGGTTTCCGGGTAATCGAATATTCGCGTGATCAAGGAGGAACAATCTGCGCAACACGATCACGCGTGTCGACCCGACCTTCTCGAGTAAGGCCGCAATTAACTAACCCACCCTGATTGAGTCATGGCCCAGAAAGAATGAAGCCGTCCAACTACAATGTGTGACGGATGCAGCGGTTACGTCCGTCATTCGAAGGGATCGCTCGAGGCTTTCCCATCTGGTTATATGTGTCGGAAGCGAAACACGCGATAATTAATTAATTAATTAGATCCAGAGATCCCAGAAAGTCAAATTAACTCATTTCAAACGTGTACAAGAAATATCTATGCAACGCTGTTTAATAAAAAAAAAAAAAAAAAAAAACAGCTGATTGACAGATCGATATTAAAACTTGTTTGTTTGGTTAGATGAGGGAAATTTTTTTTAATTCTTTGCGTGTATCGATATACATTTTTTCTCATTTTATTTATGTGATTTTTATTATTTCTGTGAAATTGATTATTCGTACACAAATTTACCGAGTGAATGATCGCGAAAATTGTTCAATTAAACTTGTTATATAAAAATCTAGAGAAATCCAGGGAAAAAAATACAAGGTGTATTTTTCTACCAAGAAAATATAAATCTTATTTTATCGTAAAAATCTCGATCAATGTGTAGCGGATATAAGCTTGCTCTTGCTCGATAGTTTCCATTTCTGATAATAAAGATTGATTCGGAGCGTCGAGTATATAGTACTAACGTCATCGCTGAAGCAGCGAGTACCGACCTCGCTACGTCAAGAGAGAGCCTCGCTTGACCACGCCGTGACGCTCGTAGGAAATTACAAGAGCGTACCTGTCAGCGGCTAACGCGATTACAGTCGTCTCCGTAAAGACGAATGTTCCTTTTACGCCTTTTACGCCCCGCCACCTGGTCTTAAGTGCATCCGCGCGTTAACGTCCAGATGACTTTATCCTACGGAACAAAAATATCACCCGGCCAGTCGACGGATATTGCTCTCTCTCTGGAACGATACCTCATTCCGGATCGAAATGTTTCCGCCAAATTATCATTGCGCTCGATTTTCATTTCCCCGATTTTATTTTCAACCATTCACGTACCAATCAATGCTAAGAAGCTATTAGATAATTATACAATTGTAAATATATGTTCTTCATTATGGGAAACACAAATTAATGCGAGAACAGAGAAATAGATTTACTTTTAGTTTTATTTTTTTTATAATAATAGTAATCTGCGTTTATTGTATAATTGCGTGCATTTAAAAAAAAAAAATATATATATATATATATATATATTATGTTATTATATATAAAGCGTGAATTCTATTTCGGAGTTCAATGAACATTATTGGAAAATTATTTTCTCAGCGCACATTGCATGATATAATTTAAAAATGCTTATTGAAAACTATTTTCTTTTGTTCCCATTGCAAAAAACCAACCGTCTGTTACAAACATATTTTTTAAATATTTTTTAGATATAGTAAACAATTTTAAAAATTTTATTTCACATTAAAAATTTATTTTGTAATTTCCTCTTCACTTCTCCACAGATTCGACACATCAGAAAAAAAAGATAATTTAAACATCATTCATGATATTCCTGAAAAACAATATCTTTTTCTTCAAATTTTACATTTTTTCTATTATCTATTCACTCTACTATATTTAAAAAAATATTTGACAGAGAAATCTATTCACACAAAAATCAAAGTATTCTTATTTCAAAAATAATTAAAATATAAAAAATAATTAAATATTATTTCGAAAATACGTATCTATAAGGAGAAGATTTATATTTAAATAAAAAATAACTGTTAACTGTGTTTAAATTAAATTTTCTATTTTTAAATATATAAACTATATTATTTGTATCGTGTCGAATCGGGAATGCAAGAAAAAAAAATCTTTGTTATAATTTTATTTCAATTTTATATATCAAGGAAAATACAATATTTCGTATTTTTCTAATTGCAACGATAGTAACGTTGCTTCAAAAATAAATAAATAAACAAATAAAATAAAACAAATCTGCTTTCATGTAGAAATCTGTTCTATTTGTTTCTCTCGTAGCTCTCGTCGGAACAGAAAACAGCCTGCGCAATGTTTTCGAATCTATCTCCGATGTCATGCGAGAAAAATATGGAAAGCGCGGGAAGACACTTGCATTTGCGACTTAAAGGACGCAGAGCTCGCATTTTATTTCGTTTCGCGAAGAATTATGAGGGACGAACCAGGCGCGATGTCGCCTCGGCGGCGTCGGGGCGCTTTTTGAGACATTTTTGAACGAAAATTTTTCGAACGAGCGTCCATCCACGATGCTGCGTTTTGGCTTGGACACACGCGACACGTGTAAAACGCGAATTTAAAGACCGCTACGCGGCGAGCCATGATAAAGCACATGGCGAAGCCTGCGTCCGCGCTCGGTTAGCCTCGGTTGAAAACTTTGTTCGGAAATTCAGTCAACGACTGTAGAAACGAAAGCACGAGAACTTTGGAGAGCGCTCGACTTGTTTAGGATAAATCGTTACGGTGAAAAATGCAAAGAAACACGACTGAGATATATCTCACGCACAACAGTTGAAATAATACATTTGTGAATTTCGCGAATTTCCAAGATTTATGACAACTTGAAATATGCATCGATTTGTGTCATATATAATACTAATTTGAAGAGAGGAAAATTCTAAATATTTTTTTATTGTAAATTGAATAATCAATTATTATTTTTGCAAGCTATTTTCATCAGCAATTTTGATTAATGATATTAAATGGGAAATAAAATTGCATCTCAAATTTTAATATCTTAAAAATTTAATATAATACTCGCATTTAAAATAATCTAAATTTTAATTAAATCGATAAAAATTAAATTTCCATCGATTCGAAATAATTCTTCCTGATAAAAACATCGAAATTATTTTTTATCACTTCTATTAAAAATATTTTGCTTTTTGCTACGTTCCAAAATTAATCGGTTCTAAATGCTCGGAAATTTTTCAAAATAGATCGCAAACGATTCGAACGGTTAAAGTAGCTGGTTTTTTCGAGGAGTAGAATGAAATTGAAACGTACGATATCGATAGCGTACATTTATCTGCTTTTTCCTCGCGATTGATTCCGAGAAATGTCAATAAATTACATATTCTATACTTCAATGGAATCGCTTGTAGGCTTTATGGCACAAATCGCTCGCCGAATGATCGCGTCTGCACTTTCCACGAGCTTCTCTCGTTTTCGTTCGTATGCTACATTGAACATCAGCAAGAAAGATGGGCGATCAACTCGAATCTCTCGTAGACTTACGGTAAAAAGTAGTCAAAAGCAGTCGTGTATTACAATCCGCGTAGCGGATTGGAATTATGCAACGCGTTTGATTAATTTTTCAATTTTTTTTTCCTTTAAATTCGCCTACTTCGTTCTAAAATTCCTCTAATAAAATTTAGTGCACAGTGAAATTTTACTAACATTTCTTATATATGCATCAATTCAAATTTAGATAAAATGTTATCGCATTTATATATGCAAAATGGTGGCCCACATAAAGCGTTACAAGCCAATAACTCTAAAAATATTTGTCGAATCAAAAAGATATTTCACGAGAGAGCGAAGAACAAGTGAATAATTTTAAGTGGAACCTCTTATAAAATGTTACATATTATTATACGAAGAACACAAGTAAATTTTTATTTTTATTTGCTTGAAAAATGCTTTGATCAAAAATTATAGGCATTTAAATTTTAAAATGCATTATTCAAACGAATGATAAAATGATAAATTAAATGAAAGACTTTCTAAGATTTCTGCATTTTTATCTACTATTATATATTCTACTTAATAAAAAAAAGTTTTAATATTTTAATTTATTAAAAAAAAAATGTTTTAAATTAAAATAAATTTATTTTGAAGAAAAAACTATGGTTAAAGTTATTAGAACACTTTACATGAATCACCCTGTATATTTGCATTACTTAATGCAGATTCAAGATTATACCGTTTAATTTTCAACATTGAGTACAAATGAGTAACGTTGACGAGTGATAATGTTATGTACATTCCCTTCATTATTAATGTTCTTTGCAATTCCCTATGCGTCGCGTCACGGTATAAAGTTATCAATTATAAACCTTCATTAACTACGAAATAATCCCGTAACAAAGTGCGCAGGGAGGGCGGGAAAATGGAATGGCAGCAGCTGCTGTCATTAAATCTATCGCGATCCGGGCAGCATTTGCTGAGGGACCGAGCGAGATGCACGATGCATATATAGCGCAAATTCGGTGCATTAATCAAGCCTTCGATATATCGGACATCGATACCGCGACGCACATTGTAGAGGCTCTACGCGACGAATGGAGGATCCGCTCGGACCACATATCGATCGTCCTCTTATAAATTATACAGGGTGGGCCACTTTAATGCTCTACCCCTAAATATCTCTTCCTTCGATTTTTAAACAAAAATTCTCGCAAAAACTGTTGGACCGTAAGGGAAACAGGATGTCGATTTGTTTACAGATCGCCACTTTCGAGATATTCTCTTATCATCGCTTTTTTAAATGGAAATGGATTTATTTTTAAAAAAATGTTTGTAATTTTGAAATATTATTAGTGTCCCACAAAAACTTATGTGAAGTTCCTAGAAGCTCTTTTGCCCGAGATGCACGAGCGTATTCCCTTTCAACAGTTCTGACATTATTATTTCCACATAACTCCATCGCTTTGATCGTATCGACTGTCTGTGATAGGTAATCCATTTTGATCTCATTAAAGTGAATTTAATCTATTATGCAACAATCATTGGATATCACTACGGAAAAACACACAGTAAAATTTAATTAAGCAGAAAGTGCATGTTTGCGTAATACTTTATAATTAAAAAATTGATTTAAAAAATCAAGAAAATTAAATTTGCCTAAATACCTACAACTTTTATTTTTACAAAATCCTATTAGTTAGTTTTTTTTTTAATCGCGCCATTTAAACAAATCATACTGTTTTATGTCTCCCTCAAAATCAAACAATTTTATGCGAAATATATATCTCCTTTTATAAAAAGCATAGAAAAAAATATTTAAAGTAAGGCATTAAAATAGCTCATCCTTTATACACGTTTAAAAAATTATTTAAAATTCTCATTTTTTGCCCTCTCTCTGTCAGACTTCTGCTACCGAATTTACGATAGTAGACTGAAGATCGCTCATAAGCCCCAGCCCTACGCATTACGTGAGCGCCCTTCGACGGCGAGAATCCCGCCATTCCCACGCTAATAACTCTCCCGAAGCTGTCGAAGGAACGACGAGAGAGAGAGAGAAACAGGACCTGTGCTCGGGGCCCTTCTTTGCCTTCCGCAGGGCGGACACGGCCGCGGCTCTTCATCGTCCATCGTAAATTTCTGGCCGCGGACAGCACTTTTCGCTGCCGCGCGAGCGAGAAAAGGCCGGTAGTCAGCACCGAAAATACTGGCCGCGCGAACGCGTGCAAAAATTTACGAGCGCGGACCCCTGGCGATCGTCGGGGCGGATCGTCGAGAGCCGCTCTCGAGGAACTCGTGTCCGCGTCTTCGCCTGCTCCGAAAGAGAAAGAGTGCCGTTTAAAATCTCTTAAATTATAATATAACGTCAGGTTTTTAACGTCGAATTTTCGAGAGGACTAGACTACAAATTTTTTATTTCTTAAAGTGGCTGGGACAATCAACATTTCCAAAATGGGAAATAAAAATTTTATAAATTGCACTTCAAGTATCTGAAGTGGGATTTTATCAAGCTTTTTTTAATATATTTGAAAAATAATTAAAATTTATTCAAAATTGTTACTGTTTATGTTGTGAAATAAATATGAAAATTAATTCAAGATTATCACTATGATGTGTATTAATAAATGTATTAATAAATCCAACAATTTCGAGAATGGAACATTTTATGAATTACACTTCAAATATCCGAAGTGGGATTTTATCAAGTTTTTTCTAATATATTTGAAAAATAATTAAAATTTATTCAAAATTGTCACTGCTTATGTTGTGAAATAAATATGAAAATTAAATCAAGATTATCACTATGATGTGTATTAATAAATGTATTAATAAATCCAACAATTTCGAGAATGGAAAATTTTATGAATTACACTTCAAATATCTGAAGTGGGATTTTATCAAGCTTTTTTTAATATATTTAAAAAATAATTAAAATTAATTCAAAATTGTCACTATAATATGTACTAATAAATGTATTAATAAATCTTGAAAAGCGAACGTAACCATAAGCGAATAAACCATCCGATCGCCCTTTCATAAATCACGTTGATAATTTTCGCAACATGCAATATTATACTTTTGTCAAGTGAAGACGAGAAGAAAACTTATGTTTCACTCCGAGTCGCTGTTTTATAACTGTCCCAGTTTTCCAGGACGCCGGCGACATTTGAAAGAGGTAGCGTTAAAAAAATATATATATAGAAAAGTAGAAAAATAGGAAAAAAAGAAAAAGAAAAATTGTGAGCACACTGTGTAATCCTCTTCAGAAGTCTCGCTCTCTCGTATTATATATATAGTATCTCGAGAAAATGATATTTTCTCTCGAACGCATTTCCTGATTATGTATTTCCGAGTGCATTAAACTTCGAAGCCAATCTGAGCCATGTTGTTTGAATTTAGTCAACGTTACGTGATTACAGGAACAGTTGCATAAGTATAACGTTTACCGTAATTAATTTAAATTACAAACGAAAACTATACCGAGACAAATATAAATGTCAATTCGTCAAATTAATAAATCATTAATTAATTTGGGAGAACATATGCGAATGCAATGTTACGTCACGTAGATATACACACAGATTCGCACAAGTTAGAGTTACACTGAAAAAAATACATGTATTTTTACATGGAAATTACTAGTTTAAAACTGGAAAAGTTACTTGCTTATCACTGTAATTTTTTTTTCCATTTGTTTTAAAATGAAAATACATATTAATGTAAAAATATATGTAAAATATAGGTAAAATTACTATTTTTATTCAAAAATCATATGTAATTTTTAAATTTACTATTTTTATGTGTAATTCCATGTTCAGTGAAATATTTTTAATCTTGAAAATATTTAAAAATATATTTCATATAAAATTACATACAATCTGTAATCTTCCATGTAAGTATCAATATTGCATGATTATGCTGGGTCGGAAAAAAACCTAGCTTAATCATGTAATTTTACATAAATATTTTTTTCAGTGTAGATTTAAAAAAAGAAACTTGTTAAATTAATGGACATTTAATTGCAAGTAAAAATTTTCTTTCAAGCAATTTCGCAAATGTTTCTGCAATCAAAAAATTACGATATTAAGCTCAATCTTCGAAACATGAGACTGTCTAGAAAGTTACTTAAGTCTTTGCAAAGATATAATCTAAATAATTAGGTATTGTACTTATTTTATTAATTAAATTAATTATGCATGACATATTAGACGATTACGAAAACTGATTGTACAATAATATTCGATTAAGAATATATTTTCCAGAATTATAGAGAAATCATTATTGATAAATACTTTTGCTAAATATATATAAATAAATGTAAGTTCGTCGAAACCGATTGCGAATAAACTAAATTATAAATGGGCACCTATGATAATCTTTCCGTATGAAAATACGCACTTTATCTTGATTAATCAGATATTTGAAGAGCAATCCACACATTTGAGATCCATCAAATTAATGAACGTACACAACGTGATGAAGTTTCTCTTTGAAAAACTTGATACGATTCTGAAATAGACGCATCGTAATCACGCAAATGTACCGCGATGACTTAAACAACGCTTCGTGCTCTTGATTAAGTCGCCGTGAATTACAATGAATACACATACAAACGGCGAGAATTTGAAACTTGTCACAGCAAAGAGTAAACTTGTGCATTAAACTTCTAACAAAATGCTTTAACTGTCCAGTTTCCTCGGATAACCGCGGTTACCCGCCGTCTCATTAAATTTCGCGATTTAACTAATTAAAACCGCGCAACTCTTCTCTCTTTCTTTCTGCTAAAGCTAAGGCAAATTGATTGATTAAAATACGGTCATTCGAAAATGTTTTTGCTTTCGTTTTCTACGTACATTTAGTTATTATTAATAAAATAATAATAAATTTAATATAATGATAAATTACATGTATTAAGAACAAATAATATTTACTTCTATAATAAAAACTTTCATGTAGAATATAAGAAAAATAATTTCAAGATAAAATTATTCTTTTTCTTCTTTTTAATAAAAAATATTGTATTATTCTACTGTACTAAGTTGCAATGTTGAATTGATTACACGACGTTTAACTAATATATAATTACGACAAACGAAATTACTAAATTAAATGCAGAAGCTTTATTATTTCTATGCATATATTATTTTGATTTTTCAAAATGCAAAACAAGTTCAATAGAAAATACAATTTATCTCTTATTTTTTGCATCAAGTTTTCTCGATTGCATGTGAAAATGAATGAGATGTGACAACTTGACAAATCAAATCGCGAGTCATCGGAAATAAATAAATAAATGTATGTATACAAACAATATAAGATTTGCGTTTTCCTGCCATATATAAATATTTATTTTTTATGACATTTTACCTGCCGTAAATACATGAAAAAGTGCATCGTTAAAAGTTTACGGTAGTGTTTACACACAACCGGAAACGCGATGCAAACAACGCAAATGATGGCGATATGTAAACTACGCTTTTCAGAACTGTTATAAAAAATATGTTGCGTGAGAGTTGATGTAAATCATATAATAATCGTTCGTAAAAATTTTACAAGAAAGATTCATTTTATTTCAATATAAAAGTATATGTATGATCACATAATGTTATACACTGAAAAAAAATTAATTAACTTATCTGAACCTACTAACTAAATTACTGTTTTATTAATTGAACATATATTAGATTTAACAATCTTATATATGTTTTGTTAGACTTATATTTAATTTAAATATTTTTATATGTTTAATTAACAAAATAATATTTAGTTTAAAGAGTCAAGAAAAAGATTTCCTTATATCAAATAAATTATTTATTTGGCAGTATCGAAATAAATACTTATAAGAATTAAATAAATAATTATTTCAGCGTATAAATTTATATTGACAATTCGATCGAAGAATCTATCGTTCGAAAAATTTCCGAGCACCCCATAGATTTAATTTATAGATCACTCGAAAATCTCGTCTATGTCATTCCGTTTTCGCGTCAAGCTGAATACTGATAACCGAACTTGAATCACTCCGATTTCCTTCGCGCTTTTTTTATTTTTACAACAAAAACGCTATGTCACCGTCGTTGTGCGACGACAAAGAGAAAAGAGGGTGAGTCGGATGAGATACGACGACGACGTGAACGGATCTCGCGCAGATGGTTGTTCCTCAGTCGTAACAGTGCGAACGAGACATGGATTATGCATGCGATTGTCATGGTTGATGGTAACGCCCTGAGAATACTGTTATATTACCTATTAATGCAATAAATGCGCGTTTTGGAATATCATATATCGAGATTTTAGAACTAGATTTTAGAATTACACGCAAATGATAATCGTTTAAGTAATTTTAATAGAGATCTATTTTTCTCAACACAAATCACCTCGATCTTTTTACTTCGCAAAATTTGTCTTTCTATATTAATCAAAAATTTGTATTATTATATATTTTAAAAAATTACTTTTCGATTTTCTCTTCGTAGAAATTTAACTTGTCTATCTGTGCATTTAAATTTCGGATAATTTTTATATCGCGCTTATATTACAGAGGAAGAAAATGTCTACTCTTATAAAAATTTCGGGTAATTTTTCTATTATTAAATATTGATATAATAATATTGTTGGGTATTTTCAGAAATGTATATTGCGCTTATTCTACAAATAGCGGATGAAAATGCGTCGAGCTGTCACTACTCGCGACTGTGAATCGCGATGGGATCTCTCTTCGCTGTGTCAAACAGAATCCCCTACAATCTCTCAAGTACACGTCGAAGGAAACATGCCACCCTCTCAATGTGTCTGCTGCATGGCTTGCATACTGTGCATATAGCCCCGTGAGTTTTGCTACGAACTGATTAACTCCGACGCATCTCATCACACTTGAATCGCATCCCGTACTTTAATAATGAATTATCCACTGCTCTGCGCGTCGACGCTTCTCACGTTACAGTTGGAATTTCAAACATTGTCGATTTAGAAGTCTTGAATTAATATGTCTCTCTGAGAATTCCGGATGACTTCTTCAAAACCAATGATTGTCACCGTTAATTTAATTTTCACAGCAATTATTGTAATCGTATGAATTATTAAAATTTATGTTCAACGCCGTATAATAATGTACTTTTGCAATTTATTTTTAATATATTAAGATCGATTTGTTGCATGCAAAAATATTTATTCTCGAGTTTATAATTTTTATTTTATGATCGTGAACCTTTAATGTACTCCGTTGTCTGGTATACGGATGTAATTCCAATCGTATATTCGGTTTGACACTAATGTATTCATGAATATAAATCTCTGCCTCGTCATTTTACGATTACAAACTGAAATTATTCATACACGTATATACGATTGCACTGCGAACTTTCCTCTCACGAAATCTATATGCACCTATCACATGTCACCCAATCACCGTATCGATCCAATTTCCTTACATTCATAATAACTATCAAATCAAGTGCTGAGAAACGATCCGTGTTAGAGAGGGAGAGAGAGAAAAAGAGAGCAAGACGCGAAAAAAGAATTCTCACTTACAATTACTAACATGAATATATAAAGAATAAATTACGAAAATTAAAACAGAATTCCTAATTGTAATTTTTATATAATATATGTATATGTACAATTTTATTATAATATAGATATATTGTAATAAAAAATTGTATTATAATATAAAATTAATATATTTAATTAATATAATTAAAATTATATTAATTTAATATTAATATAATGTTAATTATATTATATTAATATAATATAATTAATATTATATTAATTTTATCATAATATATATAAAATATTTTAATAAAAAATGTATTATAAAATTTTTAAAATTTCATTATAACTTTAAGTTGCATTCGTTCTCATTTTTTAAATACCGCTGTGTCAATTATTCAATCACATTGTTTCTTCAAAGTATAACAATTTTCGACGTGATGGAAACATTTCTCTCGAACAAATTATTCTTATTGTGATTTACAGACAGGACTGTCACTGTTACTGCAATTTTAAAATTGCATTCGATTTTAACATAAAAGTTCGATTAATATATAATGCCGACGCTGTAAATTCCAGATGCCGTCAATTAGAGCTTAGACACAATTCGTATAAAATTGCACGAGTTTGCATAAAATAAAAACAGGATCAAAGCAAAAACTCTTTACTTTCCGGAAATTACATTGGATTTGGATTACGTGTGCGTTTGCGAGCGGATGCAGCAGAATTCGCGACACGATACGTGTCTAGAATCACGCACGAATAGATACAAATAAATCACGGAAATACAACGCGTGATCGAATTCTTAAAAAAAACTGATGTACAGTATGTCAAGTATTAATCAAAACATTAATCGGTAGCGATTATATAAATATAGCATCAGTTTAAATATTAAGCGATTCATTTCTTCCTACTTTTGTATTACGTTCTGTCTCATTTTAATATACAGATATAACACATTATAATTCTCCGAGAGAAATACATTAATACTCACTTTGATTGTAGATATGTATTTCTTCCAGTATATTTAATAAATAATATAAATCTATATATTATATATTTAAAAAAAAAATATGTTGCGTACACGATTAATTATTTATCATACATAAACGTTTTGTATACAATTATAAACACAATTTTGAATAAGTGTGCAAGCTTGCGGAAGCAATATACTTTTAAAGAGATTTATTCGAGAAGAAGAAGAAAGAGAGATGAGCGTTTTGAACGTAAAGGGAACAAAGAGACCGTAAAATGGGTCCGCGCGAAATAAAAGAGCCGACGAGGGAGGAAGAGAAGAGGATGGAAACAAAACGCGAATGGCAAGCATGAGTGGAGACAATATGCGATTAACCCTTTACAGCGGTCGTTCCGTTATTTTTCGCGAAGGATCGGTACAATTTTCACAACAAACAGGCCGCCATAAAATATCACTATAAGAGTAAAAGCGGGACGTTTCTAAAGCGCAAAATGTTGCATTTATTAGACCGCGTGATAAACGACTCGCAGGTGCAGCAAAAGGGCAACTTGAGCAACAATAAACGTGCAAAACTTGAAAATTTCTATTGTCCGAAGTGCAACGTGGTATAGAGGAGTCAGTCGGAGACTGCGTCTCTTATTAAAATATTTAAATTTTGAATTTTATTTAAGAAATACTCGCGGTACGCCGACGAGAGCGAAAATGTTTTATATGAAAAGTTTATGGTAAAAGAACAGCTCTATTTAATCACAATTAAGCAAATAAAATTTCGAAAAAATAATTCGTTCTAAAATTTAAACAAACGTTCTTCCAAAACTTTTTTCAACATTTTATTAATGTGATTAAATAGAAATATTTGTATTATAAACTTTTCATATAAAACATTGTTTGATATCTCGAATGCTTTCCGAGTTCGAAGACATATATCGATGAAAGCAAAAAAGTCGCTTCTAAATTCATCTATTTATCACCTCTACATGCGCGTAAAGACTCATCGAAATCAGAATTTTCGAGATTTCGAATCTGCGAGATTTCCGTGTCAAAGTCAATAAATCATCTTTTAATACGCCTCTATTTAATCACAATTAATCAAATAAAATTTCGAAAAAATAATTCGTTCTAAAATTTAAACAAACATTCTTCCAAAACTTTTTTCAACATTTTAAATGCGATTAAATAGAAAGATTTGTATCATAAACTTTTCATATAAAACATTGTTTGATATCTCGAATGCTTCCCGAGTTCGAAGATATATATCGATGAAAGCAAAAAAGTCGCTTCTAAATTCATCTATTTATCACCTCTACATGCGCGTAAAGACTCATCGAAATCAGAATTTTCGAGATTTCGAATCTGCGAGATTTCCGTGTCAAAGTCAATAAATCATCTTTTAATATATCATGTATATTGCATTATATGATAGAGGTGTATCAAGATAATATCTTTACCCAAGACAGAGCTGTATGTTTCAGCGATTCTAACTTACGCTGTATTTCATGTAAATACGATTCTCTCTCCCCTAATTAATAAAGCATTATATGGTACAGTTGAGAAAATGGGAGCGAGTTTCGTGTCTATTAGGGTGAAACGAAACAGACAGACGGTGACAAATTACGTGTGCACGGCAACAATCACTTACACTCCCTAGGCGAATTTATTCCTCGATCTCTCTCGTGCTGCTAATATCACGACAAGATATACCCTCGAAAACAGGCAATATAAGCTTCCCTCTTTTTACGCCCTTGTTTATCCTCCCTTTTTTCACCCGATTGTCTTTTTTTTTTTTTTTTTTTTCTAGATGTATCGCATCACGTTTCACATTTTACGTGCAATTTGCTACTCGTTATTGCTCGCATTCTATTATGAAATTTAATTAAATGATATCACAAAATAATTGGCAATAATTATTACTTAATTATTAATTAACTCATTTAACAGAGAATGTGCAGAAGTTACAGAGATGTCATTTGAATTTATTTTAAGTAACATCGAAATATATCATTTTCTGAATGTAAAACAAATATAATGGAACTAACCCTTTTATTGATATGAACAAATATAGTTTTAATAAAAGATAGAGAAAAACTATCAAATACGTAAACAAAATTTTTTAAGACAATTAAAAAATTGATTAAGCTTCGTAATTACTTCAAAGGAAATAAAATAAAATTAAAATTAAAATCACGCAATAACCATAGATTTCTTCAGAATGTACCATTTGTATAAATTCTTTCTTAAAATATGATTAGGATGCATTATTTAAAATCACATCAGATCGGCTTCAAGAAACAGAAAGAAATGCGCGTTAATATTTATCGGAAAGCTATCTGATATTCCCCTTCCGGGAAAAAACGCGATTACCCGCGGTGTGATACAAATGTTTTTGACGACGGGAGTCGGATACATATCGATATATATCGATACTCGAGGAGAAATACAAGAAGCTAACGGAGAGCGGCGGGCCACAAGAGCAAACTCGACGTAAGAATTTCACGACAGTTGCGAAAGTAGCTTAGAGAAATTCGCCAAAGGGACGTGTTGTTGTTGGAAAGTTAGTCTGGAATTATCGGCCTTTAGTTGTTATCTCTTCTTGTTCAAAGATTATTTGCGATCGCATTTAAATATGTTGATCGCCGAGATGATACTTCGCATTAGGATCTACTTATTCATGTAATTGCGATATTTATTTATACTTCTTTTCATATCTGATATTTAATAGTTACATTGTATATCTAAGATCTTTTCACAATCTGTAAAAAATATTTATAATATAACAAACAGATAAAAAACTGTTAATGTCTCAATGTTACTGCGTGTTAAATCATGTGTCAAGTATGTCATAATAATATTATATATAATAATGTATTTTTATTATTAATTTTTAACATGATTTAAATAAGATGAAAAATTATTAATCTTCCAGTATTTTCGATAATAAACGTTCATTTCCAGTTTTCAGTTTCATAAGAAATGTGTACATGTATATTAAAGAAATATATTCATCGCCACGTAAAATTATAACAATATTACTTTGTACAAATGTTACTTTGTTTCATAGAAAAATAATTAATTTTTCTTAATTCTGTGCAAAAATCAATACACGACTAAAAGACAGAAAAGAAATTTTCCTCAATTAGACGCTGCGGCTCATCATCTGTCTTAATATAGAAATATGTCAGATTGTGCACTATCCCATGAGATTATCCCTTGTTCCCGAATTTGGACTCGAGATTGGAGTGTCTCTGTGTGTGAAATCTACTTTTGTTCATTGTTTCTCATATATCATGCGGCAACTGAGATCCGCCATTATATTAATAGGATGTAAAGCTACATATTTCCACTAATTCGTGGGATAACGAATGAATGACATGGGTCTTGCGAATATATTTATTACATCCATTTAATGTATCTTATCTAGCTACCTTTATTATATTATTTTCATATTGTTTTATTATCAGATGTATACACAATTTAAATATTCCAATTGTTTATAAATTAAGAAATAAAAATAAAAATGTCTAAACTTTATAATTTGTTCATATAAAAAAATATGCAAAATATTTTATCATCAAATATAAATTTACAATTAAAATTACAAAATTGTGTAATTATATATATTTAAATAAAATTATTAATCATATATTTTTCTATATTTTATATAATTTAAACATATATAATTACTATATTCTCATTGCATTATATATGCTGAATAATTTGATAATATTGAATAAGATAATATACATATTTTTTGAATTAAAAAAATTTGATAATTACTAAATTATTTAATCTCTTATAATATCGAAAAAACTTGAGAAAATTTTGCCTCGTCTAATTAAAATTTTACAAAAAAAGTATTTATTCAAATATTTCAAAGTATCCTCCCATGTAACATGTCAAATGAATGTGCTTTGACCCTGCTTATGTCGTGCAGAAAAGAACTGTGAAAAATTTAGTTTTATTCCCTAGTCAATACCATGCGACCACATCAAACGAAAATTTGCATTTGGGGTACTGTAACTATGCAGAGCAAATATAAAATATTCAATGCAAAATAGCTCTCCGAATAAAATCTAAAACCAACCAAAAAGAGAGAGAGAGAAAAATTGCTTAACACGGATTGATTATGCAGCTTTCTCGTGTCACGAGTGAATTAAAATTTGAAAAAAATGATATATGCTGTGCCTTAAAAATGTATAATTTGCTCTAATAAAACCAATGTAAAAAAAAAGATTTTTTTATATAATAACACATTTCGTTGATAAAACTTTTTTAAGCAAAAATTATGTTATTAATTTGTACTTTTGCAGATAAATTTATTTAAAAAAATCTTTATTCTTTATAATCCAAAAGTTATAGATGCAATCATATATTCATCATAATAAAAACATTCAAATGTATAAAAAAAAATCGATAGATAAAAAGAACAGCTTGGCATACTTAGTGTAGAACGTAAAGAGATGAAAGCACACGATAATGCAAATGATATCTGCGACCATTTACACAACAGGTTGAACTAACGACGATAAGCTCGTATCGTACTTAGATGCCAACAAAAAAATACGATATAGCGACGGAACAAAAGTCGTGTGGAGGAGAATCATTCTATCTTGGGCCATCCACTTTAATCCCGCTATACTCTGTGAACGCGAATAAAGAGAATAATACACGGACACACAAGAACAAAACGAGAATTTCTCTCTTCCTTTCTCTGTGCATGTGTTTTTAATCTCATTTTGCACAGCAATACGGAAATGATCTAAATTATTATTGACATGCAAAAAACTCACGATTCTCTTTTGTTGCATAAACGAATTTGTACAATTAATGCAATTTATCAATTACACAACTCGCACGTTTGATTATAAACGAGTTTGTATATACGATTTATTGCCGCGAGATATTTCCACGTATTGACTGCAACGATAATGTAGAGAAAAATTTATTTTACTGATATTGCAAGTATTGCAATATATACTGTGGTTAATATTTTTTTAAAGAACATGACTTTAATTTATACTTCTTTTACAACATTTGTTTCAATATTATGAATCCCGTATACTGCATACATATGTGGTATGTGAAAAAATTCCGACCAAAGCTCTTGTACACGCGAAGTTAAGATTGAAATCATATACAAATCCGTAAAATCGATAAAATATAAACAGGAAAAAATTCATATCTTGTGTCGCGCACAAAAATAAATCTACTTGTTTATTTAAATTTTGTTCAAGTTCCCCATCACAATGAAATTTGTTCATCATTTATTCAGACGTGAAGATCTCGCGATCAGAACAGCAACTTTCATCTTGGCTTTGATGGGACTCGCCGGTCGAATTTGAATTTTAAGGGCACTTGTGGTCGTAAAGTCAGGAATTCAATGTGTGTGTTTTGTACGTTCTGTACGTTGTGCATGTGTGTGCTCGTATTTCTTTTCAGTTGTACTTCCCGTAAGGAAGAAAACGCACACGTGCCGCACATCCCACGAACCGCTCGGAAATTCTTGCTATCTATCAGACGTTTCGGAACGGCCGATAAAACGGTGCGCAGAGTGGCGAATAAATTTGCGTTTCACCAAAGGTACACTTTGCCTTAATTCACGATTAATATTAAGTTTATTTCACATGCTTCACCCCTTTTTCAGAACAATAAGACAGCTCTAGGTAAATCATTTTGTATTTATCCTATCAAAAAAAAGAACGCATGATTCAGTATATATTGAAAAACTGTATAATTGTGTATAAATATATTAAGAGAGAGAGAAGGAGAGATACCTATAATGTTGATACAATTTGAAAATGTTAAGAAAATCTTAAATAAATATAGTAGATAGAGTAAATGTGTGCAATAGCAATAATAAATTGAAATATATGTACTTTTTCTCTCTCTCACTATTTCTTTTTTTATGAATATATATATATATATATATATAGAACATTTTTTACAATTTAAAAAAATGTCTGAAATAAAGATATATCAATGTCCTATTCTAAAAAAATCAAATTGGACAAATAACTTACATATTTTAAGATCAAAATTTTACGAGTTTTATTATAGAAGATTTTATAGCTCGACATTTTTATGTCAATCGAAATACCGAGAAAAATGCGTGATGCTATTTGCAAAAAAATTAATAAAAAATATCGTGCGCATTAAATGGTGAAAAAATAGATATCGTTATGATGAGAGAAATTAAGTGGCATTCCAATTGCGGCAAAACGATGAGGAAAATGATACGGTTCGATTAACAAATAATTACGCCAATTTATCAAGAATGTTCGTATGACATAACATACTTTAGGATACATTCTCCTAGCTTATTTTTTCGACACGTGCAAACAAGACTTTTTCCTCCCCACACACACACATGTATAAAATATTTCGCGATACGTTGAAATTTCCACTTGAGAAACTTCGCAGCGCCGTACTATCGATAAGCAACGTCGACATCTATCTGGGAGCGATATATTTCACTCGAGAGAAAAAAGATTTCTCCTCAATGTAGAAAAATATGCCAGAAAGGGCTAAACAAACTCTAGAAATAACGATATAAAAATTAATGAGTAAAGAAATATATTGAATTGTTAAAAAATTATACTAAATTTTGTATTAAAATATTAAATGATATTAAAAATTTATATTTAAAAAATTAAATCATTAGATATAATCTCGTGTGTGTATTATTATCAAGGTAATAATAATATTAATAAAATTGTATGTAATTCTATACATATGAGAGATTTGCACGATGTACTTAAGCATCTTTTTTGCCCTAAAACCTTACAAAGGTAAAACCCGCGCTGACGTGAACGTTTCATCGAGCGGCTCCTCTCTATTATAATTAATTACGATGTACATACATATGTTCCTAGCCACATTATATGAATATGCACGCGGATAATGAGTATCCGTCAGCAGTCTTTGATCTCTTCCGGAAAAGTAGCCTATCTCAGCGTTAACCTACGTAAGCGTCCGTGCAAAATATATAGAATATATAGAGCATAATATATATCGTACATAACACACATATATAACGCAATTAATTTTAACGTCGCGTCTATCATCCGATAATGCGCTCTCGCGTGTGTTTTTGCTAATAAATAAATCAACAAACGAAGAATGCAATTTTCTTTTAATTCATACGAATGCATGACGAAAAATAAGATTAAATAAGAATTTCTCAAGTGCTAAATAAAATTATGAGACAATTTTTGAAAAAAAATTCCCGAGTCTCTCAATAAAAGTTCCATTCCCGGATCTTTGAAGGTAAAACAACCTAATAATCCTCGATCTTCCCAATCTTTTTCCAAAGAGCAGACACGTCCCGTACTTTGTATTTAAGAAAAATTTGGAATTACGGAAGTTATTCTTTTTTATTATCTGCGGAATTTTAGTCAGAGTTGGCGTTACATCGTTCGGAGTACTTCGCAGATTAAATGTTCAGCCAGTCTTATTGAAATCCCGCTATGCTGGCGAGAGATCGCCAGCATTAATTGTCGAAAGTTTCACTCGAACGCCCAGGTTTCTGCTCTTTGGCTTTGCACCCGGCCGTGACGCGCAAAAGCCCTCCGCAAACTTATCCGCCTGTAGATTGTTCGCCGAGGATAATGGCTCAAAGTGGGCTCGGTCCAAAGTTGCAGGATGCTACAGCGAGTTCGACTCGCTATGAATCTGGGTTGGCTTCGTGTTAAAGAGCATACTATCGCTAAAACTCTGGTTAAAGGGACGTAACAAACTGTTCCGCGTTACTTGTGGAACAATATTGTGTCGAGCAAGAAGCGGTCTTTCTTCAATTATGTATCTTTTTTTCTCGCTGCTAATATAATATACAGATGTGCGCGATTCGGTGATAAATGCGGCAGAGAGAGGCTTACGCTGTCAAAAAATTTGTTAACTTGACTAAACCTTTCAACTAAATATTATTTTGTTAATTGAACATATGTCACAATGTTAGTCAAGTTAAAAAATTTTTTTACAGTGTATTCTTATAAAGAATTCTCTGAAAAGTGTCCTTTCCTCTGCAATAAAAATAGAGACGTATACAAATAATTTTTTTTCTGTTGAAATGTAATTAAAATTGCATAAAAATAATTATTTCTTTCATAAATGATAAACTTAATTATTCATCGTTAAATAATGCAAAGAAGGTCTTCGCGTCAACTACGAGCAGCTAACGAATGTAGAGCAAATAATACCAATTTAAATTACTCTGTTATTGTAAAAAAAAAAAAAACATTTTCCAGTATTAAAATAAATAGTCAAATATAATATCTCACATTTCAACGAAACTATTTTAGTGCCGTGCAAGAGAAGATCAAACATATAGGTGGTATCGCCACACAAGGCATGTTTACATTAATTATACGGTAGATTCCGAGGGTATGATATGTTTAACACTGGTATACATGCTTTCCAACAACACTTTAACTCCGATCTATATGCAAAACGTTCGCAAAAGAATTCTGTAAAGCGAGAACTAATTTCATTTGACAAATACCAAAGTATTTGTATATATTTATATAAAAGTTATTCATTTATACATTTCTTTTTGATAAATTATTATACTTTAGAGCCGACCCTCACAGAGATTTAAAGCAAATAATTACTTTCTTTACTTCTCATCATCTCTCTCATTACTTGGTTCGGTATGTTTAATCGCGATATAGATCGCGAGGAAGAAAAAATTTCGCGAATGAATGCGCAAACGCAGTTATTGTAATAAGAACTGCGGCTTCTCGCTCGTAGCGCTATAATGAAACCCAATCCTGCCATTTGCACAACGCGATGGAAAAAAAAATCCGCCGAGCTTCCCATTCGCTGTAAAGCTCAGAGTCCAGCTGCCGCATAATAAATGGTTGATTTTAGTTTGTCTCGTTTTACGCGCCTACCCGATGCGCGAGAATAGCGTCGGTGGGACACTGACTAATGGTTGATTTCGTGCAAACTAAGCTCACGGCAAAAGTTAAGTTGGAAGCGAATAATTTATCAGGCAAGACATCGGACGAACCTTGTTTGCAGCGGTTATTTATTACGATCGCTACTACAACGCAAATCACGGCGTGTCCTGCCATCCATGGTGAAACGACTGATACCGTCTAGAATGGAAATAAAGAGAGACAGGAGAGAGAATTTTCGTCCAACAAAAAGTAATTTAGCGCGAGTGTATCATTAACTCGAACGGAAACTGTCCTGTCAATTAAACATTATTCGCTATGTTGATTAAACTTTTAAGGTACAGTAATTATTGAAAACTCATTGACTAAATCGAAATAATTGTTAGATCGATTGGTTGATTGAGATGTAATTAAAGTTTAGGAGTTTTTAATCGAGTAGAATCAATTTAATTTTGCATTTCTCTAGAATTATTTATCAATATAATAATTTAGTGATATCGCAATTAAATTCCTGCAGTAAGATACGTCCGATCATTACAAGAATACTTTGCTCGAATACTATCTTGATAATAACTTTGAGAGGGAACACTTAGAGTAATGAAGTGCATCAGCAAGATGGCGAGAATTCATATATATAATACGAACCAATGTAACTCTATGCAACGGAAATTGGAAAATGATCAACGCGTTATCAGCCTTGCTACCTTCCAGTTTCGAAATGTATGTCACTGCTATTATCTACATCGCGAACTTTTGCTGTGAAATGTAGTCGTATCTTAATTTTTCGATACACAGCTACACACGGGAATTAAATGAGAAATTTACTTCAATTTACCATCTCTATTATTTACAATCGCACAAATTTAACGCTAAACAAAATTTATAATTTACAAAGACTAAATATTCGGTGTAGTATATTCATAGAATATTCTAACATTATAAAGTAAGATCGTAATTGAAGCAAATATACATAGAAGCAAGATATATATTAATTAGATTTGCAAAAATAGTTCCATCAGTTAAATGATCAAATTAGATTATATATTAAAGTGGATTAAGTTATTCAATGAATTTCGTTGCTCAATAAAACTTTAAATACAGATACTTTCTCCATCCAAAAGCTTATTATAGCCGCCAACAAAATATCGCTAATTCGGCTATATCGAGAAAACCCCTGGTTGTGGTCGAAAGCTTCGCCAATCTAGGCAACAGCTCGGCTTTCGAGGGCCCGCTAAGCCCCTTTGCTCTTCAACATGGTGCTAACTCAGCACTTTTCAACGTGTATTTTAAGGGCCGGCTTGAGCTTCGTTCAAATACCGGCTAATAAAGGAGCCGCCGCGGCATTGTGGCAAATTTTGATTTCATCTTTCAATCTTGATTCTACCTTTCACGCGCACATCGGCGCCAGATGCTCTTAGCCGCTTTAAAAATCTAAGAAATATCACGCGCCGTTTTTCTCTCGAAAATATACGATTTATGTTTTATTTTTACGCACAAGCAAAAATTTTAAAATTTTTAAATCTTATTATTATTAGAGAAAATTATTTTTTTTTCTAGTAATTTATTATTAAATTTGAATTAAAAATTATCACTTGCTACACTTTATATAATAAAAATCCAAGTAATTTCTTTCTGAGATTGGATAAATTTTTTACTACTTGATATTGACTGATAGAAAACTTTTCATTATGATATAAATGTTTTTTTCTAAGAAAAAGATTCTGAATATAATTGTATTATAAAAAATAATAAAAGAACCGTGATTAAGCTATATTAATTAAACGAAGCGAATATAAAGTCGCAAGAGAACATAAAAATGAGAGTATAAAGCGGAACTATAATATTTATAAATTAAAGTTTGTTATTTAAATTTTGCTGAATAGAAAACTGAGTCACTTTTAATTAAATGATAAAAACTCGTGAATTATTTTTTATTAAAACATTACTGTAATACTATAGAAAAATTTTTCATTTTACAGAAAAAAAGCTAAAAAAGAATTCAGAATTATTTTCAAAACAAAAATAGTTTTACATATTTCAACTATCGAGATCTGTGATCTCGAAATAGTGCAGCACATAACTTTATATATAAATTTTAATAAAATTGCTATAAACTATAAATAATCTATTAGAAAATTAAAAACTTAAAAATTATATATTGAATTAAATTAATATTAGCTCTTGTATGGTTGTTTCATATTTTTCGATATTATCAGTATTATCAGTTATTCAAATCTGCGGAACACAAAGAACTTACTGTTCCTCTAATTTTTAAATATTTTTATCCTATCATTCGTGATGTGTCCTAATATTTCAAAGGCTCACGTTATATCAGATTTCATATGATTGAAAAATTGTAGTGTCTCCTAACTAAACGTTCAATTACGAAAGCAAACATGAAAAACCATAATTTGTGCTGTCATCCGTCGCGCAATGCAACAGTTAGCGCGGCACGTCGGGTAACGTTATTGAAACAATATATTTTTCGGGGGGCCAATTCGTTGTCCCGAAAATTGCGCTTCCGTTCACCTCGAATAATCGGCTGCCCGTGAAAGACAAAGCGTATAACACGTTTGACATGAGGTATTCATCTCTCTTCTGCAACAGAAAGGCTACGTTTCTGCCGTTCATTCGCGAACAGAGAGAGAGATTAATCGTTACATAAATTGTCGTATAAATCAACTTTCGCGTACGTTGAATCTTTCATCGGATTTCTCCTACTCTCGGATTTGATATAAAAATGGGTTTTGTCAAATAATAAAACAAAATATTAAACGTAACATAAGAATAAAAAAATATATATATGTACTTATATAATGTACAATCGAGTATAATCTTTTCCTTCCTTTCAATTTTTCGCTATAATTAATATATATAAATATATGTAGTAGAAAACAATTTTTCAAATTATATGAATGTTATTTTTTTATAATTTTTTTTTGATATCCATATTTTTTAAAAACATAGTTATCATTTTTGATAATTTTATGAATTTGCCATTGTTTATCATTGAAATATATTCCAGTGTCACGCACATTTATAATACTTTCGCATATCGCAATTACTCTAATTGATTTCAATTATCTTTATACCTGTTCATTCGCGCGAAGCGTGCATATCAGACTTTAATTTGTGTCACCTGATTTGACAGACAATATAATATTGCAAAACAGCATTGCTCTCGTATAATGTATTTTTTGGAATCACCGGATATTGCAACACGCTTGATATTTACAATTCCGCGCATGAAAACAGCAACTCGAATAATCCGAGTTGACATACGAAATTACATACATGTGAACTCGTTTTACATGCTACATAAATCTGATTATCCGACTGATCGATTAAGTGTGACATTTTCGGATTTTCTCATTAATTCTTCTCATTAATCAGAAATATGATCCCTCTTAATTGCTACGTTTACGCTCCAAAAATTAATCATTGCATCGTCTTAATTAAGATCACTTCAGAACTAACAAGAGAACCTCGTGAACCCAAAAATTCTGATTTTTATGGAACTTTGCACATGTAGGGAGAATAGAAAAATTTAGAAATTTTTAATGCAATTTAAAACCGATTATAAAGAGTAAAATCATAGTTCAGATATATGCATGTATGTAGAATAGCTTTTCTCGATATATCTCGAAAAATATTCGCGATATAAAAAAAAATATTTTCTACAAAAGTTTCATGATAAAAATATCTCTATTTAACCACACTAATAAAAATTTTAAAAAATAATTTTTGTCAAAGATTAAAAAAAAATATTTTTTTCCAAAGTTATTTTTTCTCAAAATATTATTAATGTAATTAAATATTATCATAAAACTTTAATATATATAAAACATTTTCTGATATGCAGAGTGATTTCAAAAATCTTAGAATCGATTTTAGGCCGCAATTGAAAATTTCTTTTATCTACTTATTTTCAGGTTCGCGAGATTCCCTCGTAAGTAACGAATAAACCCATCGATATTCGGACGTCCAAGCAATTTTGCTGCTCGAAACGGACAGACAGACAACGAAATATACGGCCGAGAATCACGACGAATCAAAATTCCTGCTAGCGCAGCGACAATTTTGCGTCCGAGCACTAGACTATTAGATGGAGGTGCACAGCTGCATAGGCAGCAACATGCACATATACAGAATAGTCGACGCGACTGGACGATGGAATTACTGAAAGACTGACATGGGACGTACACACGGGAATAATAATTCGTAGCTATATAGGAAAAAAATTGCACCTGCGTCCGCGTGTTTTGCAAGTCGGATTGCACAAAAAATGTGTAAATCTTGCTTCCGTTATGAATCGCGCGAAATAATGATTATGCGTCAACTACGAATTTCTGAGACTTAATGATACTTTTTTAGAATTTCGATAAGATCTAGAGATCACAAGTGATTATATCTTTATTTAATTAATAATTAGAAAAATAATGAATAATAAAGATTAAGTGCTAAATAAAATTAGAATAAAATTATCAAAAATATCAAAGATAATTTTTCTAGAAAGTAGACACCCTGTTTAAATAAATATTCATTTAAACAAATAAGAAAAATTCTGTATATTTTACTTAGCTACTGTAGACAGATTTTAGTTTCCTTTAATTCAATTCTACGTTTTTTTTTTTTTTGAATGTTATATCTCGAATTTCGACGAAGCAAATTTTCCGTGAATAAGACCTATCAAATAATCGATAGTCTGATTGTCGCCTGATCGATAATTATTATATAACGGAAAATGAGAAAACGAGCAATGCGCAATAATTAGTTGAACAGTAATAACACTTCACAGTTTCGTTCTTCCGTCAGGTAATCCACTTTGCCCGCCGTTAATAAAAGTTTGCTCATTAACATCGGGAAATTGAAAATTTACTTTTGTTTCTCGTTTCTCTCTTTCTCTCTGCCGAGCGTCGTATATTGTTACAACTTGCTGGACGAGAGTGAATAATTTCTAATAATTGGAAAGAAAAAGGACACACGGTCGATCTCCATATACATATAATCCCGGAGAGAGCGATGAATTTAATGGAAGATAATGACGTTATGCAAACGGCTTTCGATGCTACGAATGAGCGCTAGAGTGCTGAGAGCTGTTGCTCAGCAAGTGGTTCCGCCTAAAGCGATTTATATTTCATCTCTCGTAATTTGTGCAACAGAGGTTGTCGGACGTGCATGTTGACGGTGTATGAATTAGCCGCGTAAAATCGAACATATTCGTACTTTAAACGCGACACGGTGCCTGTTAACAATCACCAACACGCGTACACGAATCGTCAACTTTTCACCACTTACTTCTCATCGCGTGTGTAAAATTACCCATTTAGATTTAAAATATAAGAGACGATACATTTATTAGTTCCTTCATTTTTAATTTATTTAAAAAATTTATTTTTTCGTTAAATCGAGCTAAAAATTGGCAATAAGCCGCGAAAATTTTCTGATTATATAATTATATTTTAATTTTTTTCCCATTTTAATTATAATTTTTATATTACTTTATTTTATTAATAATTAAATGCATTGAATTAATTATTAAAAAAGATATTCCAGCAAAATTATATGAAAAATAAAAATTGAAAACTTTATACATATAATCTATAGTATTTTTTGTTATAATGTGATTTAATATTCATTTATTCGACTTTGCAAAGTTGAACAGAGTACGTTGAATGATCGAGCGCCGAGTTAAGGACCATTAAGACAATTAAATTCTCGTTAAGAAGAAATCGATCACACAAATTGTCCGAAAAATATACGCTCGCGCACATTCTGACCCACAAATCCAGTTACACTTTGTATACTCACGTACGGTACGTGAGTTGCACTTACCGTAGGTACGTGCGAAAGGTTCGTCGACAGACGTGGATGTGGAAGGACAGAGAAAAGGGAAAAACGGATGATTGAGAGGTTGGAAATACAAGGAAGTCGAATACGTCACGCACGGCTTTTAATGCCCTCGGAGACGCGATATTCCCGGAGTCTACAGCGGAATTCACTCTTTCTCTCTATGTGTGTGAAAGCATACAGTGTGCAGTTTATTTAATTGTTCCGCAATTCTGCACGGTACGAATTGCCATGCCAAATGGCTGTCACTTTGGTAACTCTGGCCAAAATATAAGAGAGTGCATAAAAAAATCAGCGTAGAAAAACTTCGTATATGTACATTCCTTGATATAATTCGAATTCTTTTGTAATATAAATCATATATATAGTTTTTTTATTCGTTTTCTCGCGAAACCCGATTATTTGGTATGCATCCTTAATATAAATGTCTGGATTTTCTTTTTTTATATTACATATATAAGGTATTCTAGAAAAAATTATAAGTATATCACGTTGTTCGATATCGGATTATCGTTTTTTTTTTTTTTTTGACAAACTAAATAAGTCAATGCAATAAGTCTCCATTGATTATCGATAATACTTCAATTAAAATAATTTAAGCATTATAAGCTACTATAATTATTACCTCCTATTAGCTAACTTAATAACAAACAATAATTCGAGACAAACTTTATATCTAAAATACATATGTATTTTTTATGAAACTACAAAGAACAGCACACGTGTCAATCAGGAATTTTCATATCGACAAATTGAAAAAAAATTCGAAAAAACTGGTATATTCGTTTGTGGATAATTTAGCAAAAAAAAAAAATACTGATGAACTGCGGTGCAATTTATTTAATCGTCGCGCTCTTCGCTGAAAATCCCCATTACGAGAGGCTATTGCGTAGCCTCTCTCTCTCTCTCTTCTCTCTCTCTTTTTCCCCCCGTCAAAGTGATCCATGTAATTGCGCTCTTTTGCATCGACGCCGCGACGACAAGGCCGTTTTATCGCACGAATATCGAAAAGTGCGCGTCGATCCACGAAAGTGTCGCGCAGGGAATACAACGTGCGCTAGAGACGATGTCCTTAAAAGCTTTCACGAAATTGACGCGCTTGTACAAACACACACATATACACGTACACACATATACAAGTATGCAAAACACGCGCGTACACGGTATCTTTTTTTTTTTTTTTTTTTTTTTTTTTTTTTTTTTTTTCCACGACAAAGCTGATCGTCACACAATTTTCTCTAGATTCCCGTTAAATTTTTTAGGACACCGATAAAATAATATCGCGTCGATATTCAACGCGAATAGAATTTTGCCGGAAACTACTTCATGCTTCTTCCTGTCCTGCAATGACGCAACTTGCGCCTGCCTTCTGACAAGCAGTATATACACTTGTATGTATGTCGGTGATGAGATCGTAAATTTCGTGAGATTGCCTCGTGTTATTAAGACTATGATTAATATATGTGTGTCCTAGATGCTAAGTTTGCAAGAGGCAAAAATTCAATGAGCGCTTTAAATCATATTTGTGAATATGTAAGTAATTTTGTATTAACAGAGATATAACTGAACATGACATCTCGCGTTATATAATAGTGATATCATCTAAATGCCCGAGGCCGTAAAATGATGCTGATAAATTCTTGCATGGAACACTTTAAATGTGAAAAATAAAAAATGACCGTAACTGCACATACATTACGTGCACTTTCGCGGCATTTAATTCTTATCTTCGTTGTGTACAATAGAGAACGTATTACGTGAAATAAATTACACGGGTAAAAACATAGAATTTATTAAAAAACAAAACTCTAGGATATTAACTAATTTAATTTTCAATTTCGATACTAATTAAAAAGATATTTCGATCAATTACCAACTTGAATAGTAAATGAAAAAAAAACGCCAAAAATGTATGCATAATTGCAATACATAATATATATAATTTATAAATTCCATAATTTCATTAAGCATAAATGTAATATCTTAAAATACAAATTTATTTCTAACTAGGTAGCAGCATATACTCTTAAGATAAAAAAGATAAAGAATATATATTTGCACATCGTGTATGAAACTAGAGATTTTAAAAAATTCCAACTACCTTCCAGAAATATTTCCTTTCATAACTAAGATTTTTCTAGGCTGCAACAGGATAGCTCGTAATTTCGCATATTACGTTTAAAAAATTAAATAAAACCATGAAAAATCGTCAAACGCGCAGAAGGGATTTCGAAGGAGGAATTTTTATATCTCGGTAAAAAATGCATTTTTTTAAATCGATAAAAACCGGCGCAAATTACACCATGTAACGTCAAACAACGTATTTCCGGATTAAATGTGTCCCACATATATTATAACAATTTTGTATGTACACATATATTTACGTGCATACATGCATACGTAGAAAATCAGCATCGTCGCGACCGAGAGATATAGATGCATGTAATGACGATATATGCATACGCAGCGAGCAGGAAAACTTATTTACCGTGCGCGTGTACATCGTGAATTATTTGTTGAATTTTTGCCGAGCGCGGGCGAGGAATGTCGGGAATTTTCCCTTGCGCAGATGGAATTTTTCCGCCGGGCACAAAAAGCGCGAATGCCGACCTTAAGAAATCCCATTCACGTTTAAAAATTCACCGAGGCCGACGAGCTTGTTGAACAAGTGAAAAAGCGCCTTCAACGGAGATAGTCGGGAGATATATTTACCGCCGAATAGTCGACGCGTGTGACGACGGCTTTTTTTCTCCTTTTCTATATCGCGAAAATCCGACCCATCAGGATTCTCGCGAAAATTCGTAAATAACGATAACGTTATCAACGCTGCATTTTACCTGTCGGCGATAAATTCCGCTCGTAAAAAAGTATCAAGCTGCCTGACGGAAGGTAAAGTATCTTTTTGTTCAAGCGGAACATGCGCGATCGATTATCTCGCATGCAGCATTAAACAAGCTTGAAAAATATCGTTTAAGGTATATTATTCGTACTTTCTTGCGAAAAGTAAATGACCATGTAAGAAAAAGTAAATATCTATGTGATGAAACAATTTTATTGCAATAAGAAATATTAATAATGTGCAGGGTGTTCAACAAATTGCAGGAATTGCGGAATAAAAGTTTGAAAAACATGTTTCCGAGTTATAGAATTTGAACTTTCTTTATTGGTCTTAACCTTAAGTGATGTCACCAAATTCTCAGGACAAGGCCACCTTGAATTTTTTAAGAGAAACTACCCTATTTTTTATGTAAATTTTTTTACATACAATTTCTATAAAGAAAACACATAAATATTTTTAAAAGAAAAAGTATGTAATTTGCAACTACACATTTTTTCTTAAAAACAATTTTTTGTCCGAGACATTTTGTTATAAAATTACATTTTTCGAACATTCTGTATATAATTTATTAAAGTATTAAAGAATTTTCTAAATAAAGATAAATAAAGTACAGTTTTGCGTATACAACAATTTTTATAATTATTTGCCAAAAGATATCGCTGATATTAAATATGCTCAAAAAAAAAAAAAAAGAAAGAAAGAAATAAATTCTCTTTTTCTCTCTCTCTGTTAAAAGATACCGAAGTTTACTATCCTGGAAAATAGTCGCTCGCTATCAAACTATATTGCGTTGGCAGCATAACAAATGCATCGACTGTAAAACGTAAGTGTTGCTGCTTTCAGAATCTTCGCACAGACGCATCTGTAGCAGTATTTCATCAAATATGCAGAAACGGATGAAACATGATGCCTATCCACGACCCGGTAATCTCGCTTCCATAAAATAAATTGCGACTGAAGTCGACTTAAATGATTCTGCAGCCTTAATAGGTTTCCGAATAATAAACCTTGCATACGTTCTCCGCGATTTATTAAGATATACGGTATAAAGTAAACGTGCAAAACATTGACGGTAAATTTAAAAAAAATATCTGGATAAATCAATAGAATAAGACAATAAGAAAACTTTTTCTTCGAATTTCAGACTGAATTTTAAATTCTTTATACATACAATCAGAGATATAATCAATTTCAATTTCTTTCATTCGTTTGATGGACATTAGTGCAAATAATATATCATATATAATATATATTATATGTACATGTATACTGTATATAATTTATTACTATAATAATAATATATAATATATAATAATCATAGGTATTATATATTATGTAATATTATATATACATATATGATTATATACACATAATATATATATAATATTCTCTATAATAATAATATGATTTTTTGTACAATATCCGATATTGCTTTCGCAAACCAATCTGCATTGTAAAAAATACTGTCAAAGCTACTATACTCGTGTTCAACAAAGCGATCGAACGAAGCAGTTTCCTTTCCGGCTCACTTGGAGAAACTCTTTTTCGTGAAATCACATAGAAAAGCATGAGTAGCGCGCAGTTATTTCCGCAGCTCGTGATAAAAAATCATGCCAGAGCGAGAGTCGAGAAGAGAAAAAGAAACCCTTCGCACCACGTGCCACCTTTCGAGAGAGAATTCCCGCCAGTAAAAATCTATGGTTACAATCCACCGTTCGCGACAAACAAATACTTCTCGCGCACGTTTTTCTCCCAAAAAATCTTTACTCTTTAAGCCGTCTCCAAACAATCGTGTTCGCAGGAAACTTCATGACTAATCTAAGCCAAGTAAAAGAGCCGTAAAATAAACTTGACTGTGAATCGATACAGACTTTTTGTTTTAAATTTCGGTAGAAAATACGGTAAAAACTCACTTTGACACGACAAGATTAAAAATACAGAATAAACCATTTTAATGTCCTATCCTGAATATCTTTTTTCCTTACGTCTTTTACTTTAAAATCAAACAATTTTGTATACATTTGTTGAAACATTTTTTTTTTTTTGTAAAAGATATGTAGGAACATTAAAATATCTCATCCTGTATAATTGTAATATGTATACAAGCGAATGAAGATTTTCGAAATAAAATGCAAATATTTTCAGTAAAGAGACTTTTTTGCCCGTAAAAATTTAATCGACTTATTTCTTTCAGAAACACCGTGAATTTTTATTAAACAGCTGATCCGCGATGTAAGCCGATTTTATAAACAGCCGCGTATATGTCACGAAAAGAGAAATGCACCGCAATTTTAAGTGATATTTTAATCCATATGAAGCCGCATCGCGTTGATTATTTGAACACTATTTTTCCAACCTTGTAATAATGACAAAAAATATACATTTTATTATGTAAAAAGCTTAAAACTAGATGCTATTTGATTTTCATTCACGAATCCATTTCCGCCGTACGATCTTTTCCACTCTCGTAGCTCAGAAAGTAAGTGGCATTCGAAGTTCCTTTCCCACCTCTAAAAGATTGCCCTCTTGACCTCCGCAACAACCTAGATGTTACTCGTAACACCGTGGATTATCATACATATCGTTCTCGAAGGGACGATGTGAGGCACCGGGTGTCCAACTTTCTTGAGGAAAAGGGAAGATCGTATGGAGATTTTGCAACAAATGTGACGTATAAGATTAGCACACATTTCCACGTAAACATACGAGACGACGAAGAAGAAAAAAAAATGGCACGCAGTTTCACGAAACTGCGTAATTGTTGGGAACGGAAAGAGGATTTCCGCGGCAGATGGAATTCATTACTCGAAGCGGAGGGAGAAAAAAAAGCTACCGCGAGTTTCGCAACGAATGGCCAGCGTAATGCAGTTTTGCATCTGGCGATACACGGGACAGTTTGCAATCAAAAGCAAAAAGTTATGGCATCCGCACGGTATTATATGAGCGAGGAGAGGCTGCTACGGAGGAGAACAAAAAAATGAGAAATTGTTGCCTTCCATAACGAAAATCGACTAAAAAATTTCAGAGATAATCTTAATTTTAACTCATACATTAATCATGCTATAAATTATTATCGTTAATTCAATTAAGTTATACAAACATATTTGCGTGAAATAAAATAATTATTAAATAATTTACAAATTACTCAACTAAAAAAAAATAATTAACAAAAATATAATACCGTAATAAGTAAGAAAATGTATAATTGTATAAAAAAATATTGTTCTCAATTTTACGTTGAAAAATAATAAAAATAAAAATAGATCAAAGTACGTGATGTCCCGTGCGAAAATGAATATTGTAGCAAAAAGCGTTCTGTGTAAATCTCAATTTTAACTCAAGTGAGTTTCATATTCTCATTTACATACATTAATCATGCTATAAATTATTATCGTTAATTCAATTAAATTATACAAACATATTTGCGTGAAATAAAATAATTATTAAATAATTTACAAATTACTCGACTAAAAAAAATAATTAACAAAAATATCCGTAATAAGTAAGAAAATGTATAATTGTATAAAAAAATATTGTTCTCAATTTTACGTTGAAAAATAATAAAAATAAAAATAGATCAAAGTACGTGATGCCCCGTGCGAATGAATATTGTAGCAAAAAGCGTTCTGTGTGTAAATAAGCCTTTGGAGTAATTTCCTTTGCATTCGAAGCAACAACTATTTTTCCCGCAAAGCCATATCGCGCGCGCAATGTTTGATTTGAAATTGTGAATCGAGACTGCGAACGCCAACCGAATAAACTCACGCATCGTATAACGGAACTGGTCAAAGCGAAAGCTTTGTTCTGACAGAGAGACGACCCCTTCCAACCCTCGCATGCACCAAAGTCCGTAGGGCAATAAAAGTTCCTATTGACCGTGTCGTTTCCGTCTCGCGTGTACATACTGAGATATGTAAGGGACGTAACGTTAACAAGTGCTTTGTCTGCACGTTTCATCGGAAGTAGAGCTTTCGAGCGGCAAGTAGGTATAAGAATTCAAGAGAGCACTTTAGACACCCTCTCTGTCTCTCTTAACGACTCTCCTGTTTTAACACTGCTTTATAATTCTTATGTCATGAAATTGATTAATTGATTGTTCCTATTGCTTTGCGTGTAAAGAAAATATAATTATTGTACAATTTAAATATATATTTATTAAATTATATATATATATATATAATTAATAAAATAAGATAACATAATGAAAATAAACAAAAATATGCACAAGAGAGATTGTGTATTTGTATCCATCTCAGATGATACTTTAACAAAACGACGCAGTTTTTTTTGAAGTATCGCGTTACTAAACAACAAGTGTATAATTAGCGTGCATAAGAGAAATATGAGCTTTTACCTTTTATCTTTCTCACGTTGCTTTTTTATTTTTAATTTATACGACAAAAGACAGACGCGAAATACGCTGTCTGCATTATTAAGTTTATAATTAAGCTGAGAGATATAATTAAGCAGAAAATATATAAATTCAAAAATAATTTAATTCCAAAAATTAAGATATGAAGAGAAGAGAAATGTGTTAACATTATAATAAAAAAATAAATTATAATTTCTTTATTTCTAGTTGATTTTAATAAAAAATGCATAGAGAATAAATAGGGAGAAAATATTTCCAATATTTTATTTAAAAAATTGCAATGTTTTCTATCTTTAGTTGAAACAAGGTATATGTATAATTAAAAGACTAAAAAATTTCTTTATTCTCTGATAAAACATTTTAAAATCTCTCTCAATATATGTTTAATTTTTTATTTCCTTAAAACAAAATACTAAAAAAATAATAAATCAACGGAACTGAAAATTTAATCGTACAAATATTGTTACGAGTTACACGGCTTTATAATTGTTAATTTACAATAAAAAGTTATTAAAAATTAGCGCCAACAAATGAAAAAAATGCGAGAAAGAAAAATTCGATTCTAAGTGAAACTAATTGGGAGCATTATTTAGCTTTCTAATTACATCACATCGGATAGTCGTTTCTCAAAATGTGTTTAACATTTTCCCAAGCACGAAAAATTACCTTAATTATTTTGCATAATAAAGCGCGACCAGAAGTTTCCACGATAAAAGTAATTAAGCAAATACGAGCCAATTAACTAGTCGCTCATCGTTAAAAATGTGATTTTCATCAGACTTTGTTAGTCGACTTTACGAGTGTTTGAATCTACACAAGAAGTTTATCATTGAAATACAAAGATGAAACGCAGATTAATTATATCCAATAAAGTACAATGAAAGTCGTAACAATTATACGAACTAATTACAAAAAATCATAATTATGACGTAAAATTTCACTGATTTATGTATGATTCAAATTATGTGCAATAGCATGTAGAATAAATGTAAAACGTAGCATTTAGCAAGAAAAAATATTTGCGATTTATTAGACATTCCGTCGAATGCAATTAATTATATAAAATGTGATTTGCATGGTCAAAAGATTTGGTTTGTAAAACGCAATTTATAAAGACCAATCATTTCTATTAAATAGAGATTTGCGTATTTGAAAGAATAAGAAAAAGTAATAATCCTATTCGAAAAATCTAAAAGTTAAAAAATACTTCAACTTTTCCAAGTATCTTATGCAGTAATAAAGTTCTCAATTCGGCTTTAAAGAGTTTAAAGTTTCCGTTACCTGTCATCGCGAATTGAAACTGTTATAGCCTAACGACAGATGCCAGAAGACTTAGTCGCATGTTAGAATCTCGTGCTGGCTTGTCCTATAATCCGAAAGCTGCGAAAACTACCATCCACGTTCTTTCACACACACACACACACACGTCCTATACAAAGTGCACGAATCGCTTCAATCGAATGCGACCGAGTTTATACGGCGAATATAACATCACTTCTTTCGACTTCTAGTCAGAAAAGATCAATGTATACGTATTACGTATAAATATTGGCGCGAGCATACGACGGGGAAATATATGTTAAAAATAAATTTATATCCGCAAAAATAAATATGCAAGAATTTCTCCGAAAAATACGATACACCGTGTACGATGTAAAACGTATCATTACTGCACGTTTCGAATCGTAGAAAATTTAAAAACAAATTCGAAAACGCAACAACCGAATTTATTGCAATTTTCTATAACGTAGGCTCGGATTTTACACGTCAACTTTTGCATAATTTTATATTTTTTTAAATCTCTCTAGAGGTTAGACCTATCTCTCTAAATCATATTAATCATTAAATTATTTTTTTATTTCCAGCATGGAAAAAAAGAGCAAATAGTTTTTTTATATCCCGAATCCGAATTCGCGAAACAAAAATGGTCAATTACGTCAAGTTTTTGAGAAAAGTGAGATTAAAATCCCTAAAAGACGCGTTTGTGACCATTTTTAAAAATTTATAACAGACGATTTGCAAGAGACTTCGGAAAATACTTAAATGAAAAACATTCAAACATTGTACTGTAATATAAAAATATCGAACCTTTTGCCGTAGATAAAAATACAGAAAAAATTTTAATCATATAGATTTAATACACAAGATTAAAATGTCGTAATATAAGTTCTTTGGAAAGTATATTATTTTTGACAAATTATTTACAAGTAATAATGTTACACAATAAATAAAATAATTTTTTTTCCAAAATATCTTTTATTCCCTTTATTAAAAGTTCCCTAATAAAAAAATGGAGAAAACTCTTGAGATCTGCAAAAGTATGCAAACCTGATATTATGTATGACCCCTCGCACAAGAGTTCAGAATCGGTCAGGAGAACTGCTCGCAATTTCGGAGCGGTTAATTGATAACTCTCCGCGCAATAAGTATAAATTTGCAATTCTGCCGTAGTATGCAAATAAAGTCAGTGTTTGGCGTCAGCCGACTCCAGTCGACTAATTGATTCCTCGGGGCTTCCTTCGCGGAACCGCTCGCGTTTCTCTAGTAAAGGTAGCGCAACCGGCGTGAGACACAGTAGCTTCCGGTGCAATCTTAACCGGTTAGCTTCCAGCACGTTCGACAGTTGTTAAATTCTCCCATCCCATTATTCGCGTGTCGCCACAGCCGGTTTACCATCCTTTCTCCCTCCCTATCTCTTTACCTGTCTCTATCTCCCGTGTCGATAAATGCAATATTGTTTCCTCGTTAAGTTCCGTCGCGTTACATTATTGGCGGTAAACGTCTAATCACAGCCGCACTTGCCTTGTAGGAAGTGCAGACTCGAGCGAAGCTTCGATAAGATTGCGCGCAGCCTCTCATTCGCAAAGATTTCGCCCCGAATTATTGTCACGTCGAGCTGTGCAGACGCCGTTGCTGCAAAACACTTCAAAGTGTTCATTTGCGGTATATACATATGACGAGAGAAAATATAGATTTCAATATTCGAAATGAGATGTTCATTTTCGCGAAATAAAGTGTTTCGAAAAATGTCAAGTTTAGACACTCAACTAATAACTATAATCTCTATGAATTATTGAGATCAATTTATATATGTAGTATTTATACTGCTCGTATCGAACATTGTGAATTATTGGATTAATTAAATGGATTCAATAAATGCATCAAACGTAATTAATAATGTGCACTAGAAATGTAAAATACTACGTGTTCTCTATTATAGTTGTCGATGATCATATTATCGTTATATTTAATATACTTTTATATTTTTTATCATAATAATTTACCTTTTTTAAAATTTTAAAATAGTTTTTACTAAATTCTCTACAATTTTAATTAATTAAATAGAAAGACGCATGTCAGAGAAAAATGCATGTTTTCTTTAATTAGAATATTACTGATTACTAGTTTGTCATATATTAATGCAACTTTATAAGCGTGTTTTTCATATTCAATTAAAAAATACGTCCATTTGAGGAGAAAATTTTAGATTCGCTATAAATATTCAATAATTCCCAATAGGCCGAAAAATTACGCTTGTTACTGAAAATAATCTACAAGCAAATAAATTCAGTTCCCTTCGGTTGCAAAAGCCAGCAGTAATAAATAGTCAATTTCTAGTGACAATTGGATTCTCTGGAGAATCGATGCCTTGCTTTCTCGCCCCGTCAGGTTTTCGTCCATAACCGTCATTCTTTCTAAGATACCGGCTTTTCTACCTCCTACACTTCCATTTTACCGCTTTCTTATTCTGTCGCTGACCTTTTCAGTCGTATCTTTTTCTCCCGGCAAGTTTTCGCCATAAAAAATTGTTCATCGAATTTTATTGGGATAAAACAATAAAAGCTCGCAATTAAAATCCCGAGGTTTAACAAGATTTTTTTCTAAATTATATATATTGTATATTGCTCGACTAATTGTTATTATACCTCTGTTTATAGTTACATATCGAAAAATTTGTTTCTGAAACTGTTACTTTCTGCAAACCCGCGCAATTTAATATTTTTACTATGCAAATTGACCGTGCATTCATATTCAACGAATCATTATTAGATGGCATGAATACGGTTCTCGTTGAAGCAATAAATTCAATATTAATCACATTACGGTTAAATATACTCGATTAAATAACTGAAAAATGTATTAATAATTAATTAATTAACATGCAGTGATATTATTATTATTTCCTAAATTAACGACACAAATAATAGAATGATATCTATGCTATGTAATTCATATGACATATATGTATAATGGCATTAATTTATGCTTCAAAAAACCCTCCATTGAGTGTTCCATTATTATATAATACATATATAATATTTTAAGAATTATATGTTTTAAATATTAAAATGCATATACAAATAAAACAAAGTTGTATGACTCTATGCTTCGAATAAAACAATAACATTATACAAATAAATTTTTGTAAACAAATGATAAAAAATAAACTCTCTCTCTCAATGAGTCTTTTAGTCAATGATATTCATGCATTTTTATGTAATTTTATAATGTGCATTATTTGTGTATTTTACGTGCGCCATATTCCGTCGCGCATGAACGTTATGGAAAATATCGAAACATCGTAAAATTTACATAAAAATTATATCAATTTCATTTGTAAGGCAAATGCACATCGCTGTACAATTTTACGAAGCGAACATGTTAACAGCCTTTATAGCGAACCTGCGGTAGATCTTGTGCTTTGACGACGCGACTAGCTACGCCTGTTCATGAATATTTTAGCAATCACAGGGCGCAACATTTTTGCACTTGTTTACACTTTTGAAACTCATGGTAAACGTGATGTTTTTTAGCGATAAATAGCGCGATATCCCTTTCTTGAAATAAAAAAATTTATTTATTTATATATATATGTATACATACACAAAAAAACATAATACTTCATTTTTTTGAAATAAGTCATTATTATATTATCTAAAGAGATTTTATATATATATATATATATATATATATATAATTATCTAAAAAGATTTATATATATATATATATATATATATATATATAAAATCTCTTTAGATAATATAACTTATTCCAAAAAATTAATGCAAATTAAGTATTGTAATTTTTTGACAAAATGTAGATTTGTTGATTAAAATGAACCATATCACTCCATCCAATTTAGATTACAAAACATATTCCTATTATTTACAATTGCAGATATTTGATAAAATGCATTTACATATTCATACATTATGTGCATGTGTATTACATGTTACACAGAGATGTATGTGCAACATTCTCGAACACGTGGTTATGCGGAGCTTTAGTGTAATCGATCGCTCATCTAGTTTGATGCAAAGTAGCCGCCATAATATGCATTATGTTGATCGATTGACTGCTCGGAGTATCGATATGCATGCCATCGCTACTGAGTTTCAATATATATCGCAATAAAACATAATCAACAAGAATGAATAAATCGAACTAATACGGCGCATAAGTAAATAAATCATGACGAATTAAATAAACTGATTCCCGCGATAACGTTATTGCACAGAATCAATATATATTTAGAATTATATTCATTTAATATGTAAATAAACATTTAAATAAACAAATCAAACGCTTTATTGTATATGCATACATATATATATAATGCAATTTTAATTGTCAAAAGTAAAACGCATTAATTTTCTCATAAAAAGGTAAAAGGTTCTCTTATAAAAATTGTTCATGTTTAATTAAAACACAAACAAGCAATATTAAATGCATCTTCCATTTAGACAATTATTATGTATAAACGAATTATATTATCGTGATGTGATTTCAAATTATTGATGAATGTAAATGTTAAAACGATTTCCAATCGATTGAAGTTTTCGTTCGTGGCATATAAAATTATTGCAAAAAGTTATTGCATGTTCTGACCAATCAAAGATTCAATATATAGGTAAAATCCTGTAGAACGCTTAATATCCTATTTTATTGATCTATAGAAAAAAGAGAAACTGCTAAGGAAAAAAAAAGTCCAGAAACCATTTAAAGTCGACATTTAAACTCGGAATGTCCAGTATTCAACTACAGTTAAGGTATCTTAAACACAAGTTCCGAATTGTAAAGCTAGTACTGATTTCCACGTAACTTTCAAACGAGGGAAGATGACCGGAACTTCCTATACAACTTCGCTAAGACCTGTAGCTTAGTTGACCGTTATATAGCTTGCTTCAGCTTCGTCCTACATATTACCTATTTTCATCTGCAGTTGTTTCATAGAATGGCTGCACTTCGCCGGTAAAGACGATGTATCGGGAATCAGCTTTTGCGAAATGAAAGAAACAACTGCTTCGAAAAGTTTGCGGAAACCCCTCGGGATGCTGCCCCGTCGGTTTAAGCTTTCTATAGCAACTTGTTACGGTTTACTGTTCGACCGATAAAGCGATACATTGCACAACACAAGCGATATACCCGGACGCTGTAAAAAGTGCCACAGAAATAAGATACGAGCGATCCAAATAAAGGATTGAATCGCCCTAACATATAAGAGTTCACACATTTATTTTTCAATCAATATATTGCTTCATTATTGACATTAAATGTCATCTTCTTGACGATAAATTCTCGTTATTTAATATTATTTTATATAAAAATAATATATTATTTTTATAATAATATAATTTTTTATATCATGTAATACTATATGTATTTTACAGGTATTATTAATATAATTATATCAATATATAATAATATATTAATTATAAAATTATCTTATATCGTTTTTTCGTTATAAAATTTTATAATCAAAATTAATCACGATCAACAAAATTGCCTAAAAATCTGCGTAGAATATATATTATACACATGTACACATATAATGTACGAAAATACGGATATTAATAAAAACACGAATACGTGTGTATGCAGAACGGAGGGAGGGAAGATCTAATATTTTATAGATAACCTGCGAAAATCAATACTCTTTTTTTCCACAAAAAAGAAAAAATGTAAAACGTTGAGCTAAAACTCAGTGAGCACAGTAAATACTGATTTTTTTTCACCGGTGTTTTCAGTTTGTGGTAATCCGGTTCGTAGCCGAATTTTCCGCTATTTGCACAGTACGAGTTATCCTATATGTGTATACATTTCATATGTGCATATGCAAGTATGCGAATAATACATGTAATCGAAGTTATTTCCCTCTGACCTAAATCTAGCAACGCACGACTCGAAGTAGGAACGTGAGGTGGAAAGCATTTACGTGGAAGCAGTAAATCTTACACTAGCGCGACGCTAAGTAGTGTGTTTAACAATCGCCAAACATATAAATATCGCGGTTACTTTAAACGCGCGCTGATAAATATGCCTGCGTTCGCGATTTAATCGAGCCAATAATAAACGACGCGTGATACTGTCAACATTTAGAGTCGTGCGACAGATGCGAAATGAATATTCGAAATTACGATGAGATCTAAGGTAAAAGGGAATATCGATGCGCGACGAAATTAATATTGTGCACCTATATCTTTAGCGTAATATCAAAGCAAGATATCGAAAGCTTTAATAAGGCTAGCTGCACGTTGTTATATCGAACATCGATAAGATTATTATTATTATTGTTATTATTATTGAATACAGATATATCGATTTATCGGAGAAAGTTGTTGAGCTTTTATTAATTATTATGCAACACACTAATTCGCGCAAATAAGATTTTTGAATTATAATATCGGTTAAATTGTATTGCCTGGATCGAAGTTCCGATTTTACAGAACATTCGTATTTACAAAGATAAGTATAACAAATGGATCAATAAATCTAGCAAGATTACGTACTAAATGTACAACAACGTATATGATTTCCTTTTTAAGTTTTATTATGTTGCAATATGAAAACATCTGCTAATAACAATTTTCTTAAAAATACATTTGTGTCGCGTGTTTTGAACAATTAGAAATATAAGATAAAAAAATTGCAGAGTGTATGAAATATTTATAAAAATAAGGAACAAAATTTCTGCTATGAGAAATATATCTCAATTGTATGACTTGCGGCTACAACTCTTTCGCAAAAAAAAAAAAAAAAAAAAAAAAAAAACTTTGCAGATTGCTTTATTTCGTAGGTTAAAAATGATCGAAATTCGATAAGCGTGATTCACTCTGCATTCATTAAATTAAATTTTTCGAGTAGTGTATCCGTTTTCAATGGAGGACCGAAGTTACGAGAATTGCGGTATATATATACCATTTACACGCAGTAAATTTGCATACAAGTTAGTTTTCGGTGGAAAACAATGATAAAAGAGGAGATTTCTGGAATTTAAATGTAAGCGGTGGTTTGTTATTAGTGGTAACGGCAAGTACGTTAAAATGCGCTTTGTTTGTTTGAGTTTCGCTGCGTGCGGGATTTGCAAAAATTATGTGATTTTTCGAACATAAAAATCAAAATAAATAAATTATTAATAGCACCAAAACCAGATATTTGCGTTCACACATTTTTAACGTTATTGCTAGAAATTTATATATGTATAAGGCGACAATATTTTCTTTATTGATAATAAATTTAACAGTATTTATTAAATTATGAATAATTTATGTAATTTGACACACACGTATGTAATTTGATCCGACTTTTGCACAATCAACACATTTAATAAATAGCAACATATTAAATGTCAATGTGTGTGAACCATTCTTCAATTTGCCAGATAGAAAATATACTAATATACGTTTATAAGTACGATAATAAATATTATAGCTATAGGTACATTTACTTAAATGCAACAGTATCGCAATAATAAACATAAATAGTAGTATAGCATTATTTATTACCAACGTTACGTTACAAAGCAACGTAAGCGCATCGCCGGGAAAATCTCCTGAACATATATTTTACTCGCGTATCTAGAATATTTTGCTATATGTTCTTCACCCCGTTTACTTCTCTCTAAAACGTAATGGCATTTCCCTCTAAGCAGAAATACGTGTACGTCGTCGTCATTATTTCGCTCTCATTTCCGTACATATGTATAATTTTACCCCTTACTACAGCCCATTTGTGCATACCTGCTCTCGAAGATATAGAGACTTGTCGTATAAATAATAAAACTAAACTATCTATCGATCTAGCCACCTACGCCTAGATTCCAAGAGAATCTACATAATCGTATGAATGTTTCGAGCAATGTAGTATTATATTCGAAAAATGCAATAAATAAAATGTTTGTTTTTTATTTTCTGCTTATTTCACGTAGTATAATTATATTTTACGTATTTTTAACAATATTAATGTAGTTCAATTATATTTTCTTTTAGAGAGAAAATACGAAAAACACATATAAAATCAAAAATCATAATTTATTTTAATTATTTATGTTACTTTAAATAATGTATTTTTGTATTCTGCTTTGAAAAGAGATATTATGCTACATTAATATTATACTACATTAAAAATAAACACAAATAAATATTTCACAGTTATTTATTGAATATCGCAAAATTATCGTATAAAAGAGATTAAATATCGACCCCTCATTTAATTTTCACGACTGAAAACGTCAAAGATCATAATTTGTTTTAATTATATAGTCGTCATTAAATATTTTGTAATAATCAGATTATTAATCAGCTGATGTTTATAATTGCACAATTTTTCTGTAAATCGTATACATAGCGAAACTCAAGCAAGACACTTTAAATGTACTTTATATTAAAGTAAAATTCACTTGAGAATAAAAAAAGATTCGAGAATAAAAATAGATCTCGTTAATTACAACGTAATTCTATTATTTGTTAACGTCGGGCAATTAAATTTTTCACGTAAAGTAAATATGTAACAAAAATAATGTTTTTCGTGTAATGAACAAATTATTAAAATTATGTTGGAATATTTTTAAAATATAATTATAACATAACAATAGCGAAAAGAACTTTTTGTCCTATTTTAACGTTTAACATCAATTTTGTCCAGGTCTGTTTATACAAGCAATGCATAATATCACAATGTTTTGTTTGAACACATACGCGACTCGCTTTATCCGCATAAAATTAATTTTTGATATTAATAATTATTTGTATAGTATGCACTCGTATCTCTTCTTTGTTTTAAATGGCGCGAAAAATAATTTCCCACAAATCCGCATCGTCATTTGCAGCCTCAATTCCTCGCGCGCGCATGCAAATTACATGTTAATTAATCACATCTATAAATCACATGTTACATGTGACGTGTGTTACGCTGTTGATGAAAAGGTTAACTCTTAATGTGACACGCGTATTGTACCCTGCGTCTCATTTGCGGCAGAAAATGAAGAATATCAAAGCGAACATTGAATTCTTAATCGCGTGTAAGCTTTATAAATGCTATTACAATTAGTTGCCTCCAATTTTTTTACCGATCGCGAAAACAAAAACGAAAAAAAGCGCATAAAAGATTAATTCACAACGCGCGATTCTTCTTTCTCTTGAAATAATAATAATTGAGAAACTAAGATAATTTGTGCAAAACTCAACACACTTTATTACATAAAATCTTCATAGACCTCCGTTCGAGTCTCTTCCGTTTAATAATCTCGCGATATTTTCCACTCAAATCCCCACTTTCCCTTGTAAAATAGCTTTAGCTTACTCGGGCAAATATCGTTCTTGCCCGTTACCGAACGCATCGGCGAAGATTGGATCGCTGAAACTCAACCACGTGGGAAATCATGATTATCGTTAAGTCATAATCGACATTTCCTGCACAAGTCGTCGAAATTCAGAGGGGACAAATATTTGCCGCGAGGCTCCATTGATTCGCGTCCGTTTGATTACAAGTTGTTTCCATCCGCATCATTACACCGTCGTCGCGATGAAATAACCATTGGTTATCGAAAAGATAATGAAGAAAAAGCCATATAAATATCGAGCAAATCCACGCGTATCCTACCTCTTTAAATACCAAAACGACCGCAATTCATCGCCGTAATCATCGATATATTCCACAAAATGTATATTAAAGAGTTCATTCCGCCCGAGAAATGTAATACCGTCTTGATGTAGCTTTATACGCTACAATAATTTCACGTTAAATGCACACATTTTAAACTGGTTGAAGTTTAAAATATTCCTGGAGTGATTTTTTAAAATTGAAAATTGTTCAGTTTCTAAAATCATTTTTAATCGCTAAAAAAAATTATAATTACTAATATTTATTAGTATCGTAATACTTAATACTTATTAATTTAATAATTCTTTAATATAATTGTTAAAATAACTTTAACATATATAAATATATAATATAAAATTATTTTAATAAAATAATTTTATTAAATAATTATTTTTAATTTCTCTATTCTTCTGTATACTTGTCATTATTCATTTGCATAGAAAACAAAGGCAGACTCAGTCAAAAGTGCACGTATGAGAAAATGCATTTTGTGCAAATTGCAAAGATTTTTTGCGCAATGCGTTCCAGATGTTATTATATAACTCCCTTGAACGGAGGGTTAAAAGAGTTATAAGAGATTGTGCAAATTCCTCCTCCTTTTCTTACACTCACATTTAAAGTGCCGGCCGCGAAAGCGAAGTAACTTTTAAGTGCCTAGCAAAAGGGAGAGTTTACGGACATCTGTTTCTCCAAGTTCTCTCGCTCTTCTTATTTTCGATGCTAACAGCTCTGAAAGAGTCGTCGGCAACGCTTTTACATGACGTAAAGGAGTAACGTTATGGCTAATTAACAGTAAACTGTTAATTGCAAACTTTTAATTATATTTTTATATAGCAATTATGTTTATTCGACACGAAATTACCAATTTTTTATTTCTTTTGCATTTTAATCTTAGATATTGTATAAATTCTTACGAATGTGTATAAATACGATATAAAATAATTTTTAAATTAGAAAAAATCTATCTCTCGAGAAAATTTTATTTTACCAGTTATCTTATAGACTAAATATACTTCTGCGTAATATAAACTTTAAGCTATGATGTAGCTAAAATATTAATATAATATAATATATTACTATACGTGAAAAAATTATACTTGCTGATACGAGATTCATATAAATAAAGAATCGAAAGAGAGAATCATCAGGAAAAATAAAGACTCTTGTGATTTCTGTATGTAAGAGAATTCAAAGTTTCAAATTTTCTATTCAAATAATACGAAATTATCGATTCAACGAGATAAATATCGAATACGAATTCAACGAACGCTAATATGTAAATTAATGTGCAAATATTCGCAATTTGTCAAAAAGCGAGAAACCGCGATTTTCATCGATATTTTGGTACGTGAGAGTAAACAAAAATGCTTGTATCATCGCATTCATTTATCTCGACACCCGGCAATGCACACAGCTGGTGACTTTAATAATTTTTCTCTCGACTGTTTCTCGAATATATATTAAGAAAATATATTTTATGTCCAGTTTTATTAAAATTTTATGCGCTTCCGACTCGGAAGCGAAACGTTATACTGCAGCTGCATCACGCGCGACTGACATTCCAGAAATCATCTGCGTGTCGACCGGGAAATATATATATGTATACTTATACATATAACACGTCACAAACTGAATATCTGATCTTTATCAAAATTTACTTGCCTCGCTTATTTTTTTTCTCCAAATTATTGGAATATATAAATCGTATTCGATTTTTATACATCGATAACTATGCGCAACAATTTTGCAACAAAATTGATTTACTATTGTGTATTATAATATAAAAAATTATATTTTTATTTATTATTATATATTATATTATTTATATATTATTATATTTATAATTACATTATACTATTTATATATGAAAAATGCCACGTCGCTATCTTAATAAAACATTCGCATAATTCAATCGAATAAATAGTTATTCCCTTTATTTTTGCTCGTTCGCGGAAGTAATTATACTACAGTTTCCGCGGCTTTGTACAGATTATTCTCTTTATACGAAAGTCTGGCATGCTTCATCTCATCCCCCTCGTATTAAATCAGACTCGGATTTCTGGAGTTGAGCATCCGTGCAAGAGCCGGTGGACGTGCCGGCGAGTGATTTCGCCAACAATGATTCCCGCGTCTGAAGCCCTCGGATGCAGAAATATGTAGATTCTCTTCCGAGGGGGGTTAATTCCGTTTGTAGAAGCAAAACGGGGTCAGCTCTCCGTGTGCTTTGCGAGAAGAAAGGATCGCGTGGGGATAGTTTTTGCATTATTTTTTTTATTCAACGACCGAAAACCGCGCGATAATTACGAAACTACACTTATACAAATTATCAATGACGTCGATTGCGAGAGAATTCGGTTTCGCAAAATGTCCTGCGAAATCTTCCCAATAATAAAAAAATTGTGTCACTTTGATCGCGCACTGTGTATTAAATATTTTTAAAGAAATACTTTATGGATAAAATCTTTATGAAAAAAAGCGAATATACATATACTACAAAGTTTAATAACTTAAGAGTGATAATAAAAATAATCACAAAATATTCAGTTAAAGTGCTATACATATAATACTAATATACATATAATATAAATAAATATTTATCTGTTTTGAAAAAGGATTTCTTATATCACATAAATATTTTTCACAAAAAATCAATATTATTAGTTTAAAAAAAAATGATGTATAAAATAGTATTGAAGTGAATCTTTATTTGAATAATTAAATAATTTTTTTTCAGCGTATATTCATTTCAGACAATGTCTAATAAAATTAATAAAAATGCTACAAAAAAAATAAAACTGAAAACATAAAAATTATACTGAATTTATATAAATATTTTGATAAAAAACTTTAAAATTAAAAAAAATTTATTCGCACAAAGACTTCAAATTCAATTATAAATCTATAATGAATGGAATTTCATACATCTGTATGTTTATTTAGTAATATATAAAGTTATATAAAGTTATATTTATAACTATTTAATTAATATCGAATAATATACAGTTATCTTTCTTTCTCTCTCCTATCTCCCTATCTCTCTCTTCCTCTATCTTTGTTTCATATTACACCATATATGATGGCTACGCAGACGTGACTTGCATTATATTTTATAGAAAATTCTGACAAAACGCACACTGTAACTAAAACCACAATCATGCATAACTCGGTAAAATCACGTTCGATTCAAAACGTTGTGTCACAAATATTTCTGCTTCCCGTTGACCGACAATAACCGAGCGTTTTATACAGCAATATATATATATATATATATGTGTGTGTGTGTATGTGTGTATGTGTGTGTGTACTCATATCACAGTTTTAATGCAAAAATATCGTTTGTAAATATCAAACCATGTTTCAAAGAGAAGCACGTTTTAACTCGTAATCAACCGGGAGGACAGAAAAATGTCATAAAAAAGAATAATAACCAATTATAAATCGTCGTGAAAAAAAGTGTAGTCTAAATTTGTGAAAATATATGAATATCAGCTACAAAGAGACTATTTTACGTCGACAGAATTTTGAAATACTACTTGAAATAAAAAATAATTAGCTAATATTATATATAAATTTGAAAAAGAACTCAATTTTAATTCAAAGACTGGAAATAAATGAAACATAGTAAAAAAATTAATACAAGAAAATTATGTGATAATATCTGCAAAAAAAATGACATTCCGAAAAAATTAATATCTCGACTAATTAAAAAATTAATTGCGGACAATAATCCGATTTAAATCAGCTCTGCTGGTCCCCGCTTGCGGTGTCTTTGTGATGGTTTAGCCCGCAACGTTGTGCAATTAAAGTTTAATTACATTTGTTGTGACGTAACGACAGCAATTACGCAACCTAACAGTAACTCGATGTCACGATAAAGCATTACTATATCGATACATCGCTACGTAGATGCGTCGCTAAAGCTAAGTAACAGATTAATTTCCACCCCGCTGTGACACAATTGTTTACTCTACTAATCGAAACTTATCGCATACGTTGATTACATAAGTCTATATATATATATATATGTAGGTTAATATTTTAAATATAATAATAAATCTGAAGGAATATTCGACATATATCGCATCAATAAAATATTATATTTGTTCTTCGTACTTATTGTTAGTTGAAAATATAATATTTTACTATTGATGTGATATACATATATTATATGTATGTATAGAATACGTCTCTTGGTCTTTTCCCTATTTATTTCGTAATTAGCAACTTTTATTCAAATATGAATAAGGCATGTTAATAAATTAATTTGATGTAAGTTAAAATTAAAATTAATTTCTTTTCAATAAACTATTAAAAGCGCAACTTTTCTATATGTTAATTATTACAAAAATAAAACTTTAAATTAAAAGAAAAAATTAAAGAAAATTAATAAATAAAAAAAAAGTAACAAAGTACGTTTCAAAACTCATTTAAATTCTCTCGGGACATAATTAACCAAGATTTTTAAAAATTTTTAATATATTATATAATTTTTTACGAGCATCAAAATTTGCAAAACAATCCCGATGTGCGTTATATTTCGAGTCATAACTCCTGCAATTGAATGCACATCGCTGATCCAGTTCGGCGGATCACATCAGTTACAACGACGAACATCCCTCACGACACTTCCCTTTCCCACTCCGCATCTACACACATAAGCTATGCATGCGTGTTTATGCAAGTTGATTACCCGTCGCGCACAGCTGTCGGGAATTGTCCGATAGACAAAGGCACGAGGATTCGCCTCGTGGAAGATTTGTGTGAGTGATTTGCGCGGCATTATAGCACATCCTGTGAAGGATACTCTTCCGCTGGATCAATATTCCGAATCGATTGCAGTAATTATGTAAATCGCAATATCAAGTGATATCGAGCTATTATATCGATGCATAATTTTCTATCGAGTAAGATATTTTCCGCATATTTATAAAAATAAAATTTTAAACTAAACTATTAAAATGAAGAAATAATTTTAAAAAATTAATAAGTAATGATTGATAAATATATAATAGTATTACATAAATAATAAATAATATATAATTAATATATAATATTATCAAATAATAGTGAAGAAAATTATTATAAATGAAAAAATGAATAAAAAAGTTTCGCAACTCATTTTCATTCTCGAGATTTGTTTTTGAAAGAAAATTCTTGTATATCATTTACTTATATCTGTTTAAAAGAGAGATAAACTTCGGTATATAAAAAATAAACTCAATATACATACTATTAATCATCATCGATGTGCAAATCGAACTGACATTAGAATCCGCGTGTTATGGGTTATTATTATAAACTTGCTAATTTGCAGCAGCATTATCGATTTCTGTTCGCTCCAACGCTCCCATGTAAAATACATAGTGCTTTATATTCCTGACAACGAGCACAAGATTCGCATCTCTAACAGCGAAGTAATTTAAACTCCGCTGTTGTTGACTTTGCGGAAGAAGTTTATATCTTAATCGTTAAGACATTAAAGTTCAGACAATCTGACATGACACAGATTTATGTTTTCAGTGTAAGTAGAACATATACCAAAGTATACGCCAAGTTCTAATTAACTGAATATTATATTACGCGACTCTGTACCATTAGATAACATATGTGCATAGTGTTTAATTACTTTAATTATACGTTTATACTTTATATATATTTTATGCTAAGAAATTTCTTCCGTTCCTTAATTAAGTCTCCCCTGCATTTTCTTTGATATAGAATAATGCGTTTCGCGAAAAGATATCTTTTTTAATACCAAATATCATTCAAAAATTTTACCAACATTGAAGAAATTAAATGTCCCCCTTAAATTCTTTCTCGCATGTGTTATTTAATTATTGCCGTATTTCATCGTAAAAAAAAAGCATTATTTGTTATTCGTCGAACGAAACGCTCGAGAGGTGTGAACAATAAAGTCTTTTAATTTACTGGAAACACAAGAGAGTTCGGTGCTTTAAGTAAGACAAAGTGCGAGATAAATTTCGCGCCACAATTCGAGAACGGACAAGAAGATTCGGAAGGAAGAAGTGAGGGAAAAAGAAATAAAAAGCATTTTTTTCCGCTTCCGAGACTATACCACAAAGAGCGCAATTTTATATTATCCGGCAGCTCCACAAGTCATCAGGAGATAGGAAAACAAACCGGATGTATTCGAGAGCATTGTCATCCGTTCGCTATCGAGCTCGATCATACTCATTCGGATCTTTTTTTCTGCTTCATCGACTTTGTGTTATATGTCGACTGGTCAGACAGATAGGCGAGCGATGTGTTTTTATTCTTGCTATACGGATGAGTTATATTATAAATTCAAAAAAAATATTCTGTATGTAATACTTAGTTTTTAAAAAAATTATCTTGGTAGAAAATTGTTATTCTTCACAATTAAAATGTTTAAAAATATTTATCACTAACATGAAAAATTGGTAAGCATTAAAATTTTATCAATATAAATAATTTTAATATTTCTTTCAATTTTTTAAGTGCAAGTTTTTATTACGAGGCTTGTGAATTAAAACTAAATTATCATCGAGTTGCAATTAAGAGATATTAATAGATAACAAAAATTTGTTTCTTTATTTTATCTTGAATAAAAAATGTTTACTCATCATAATTAAAAGATTCAAAAATATTTATCCGAAAGAATCAGTAACATGAAATTTTACTATTTTTCTCTGAATTTTTTAGTACGAACTTATTACGTATTATTTATATAATATATGAAACAGAGCAGAATCTCCGAAAGCAACGTCTACCTAAAATCAATCGAACTTCTATTTTAATAATTTTTATAATTCAAAACTATTGATTGCCGATAATATATTGAATTTCTCGACATTATTTTCGTAAGGAAAAATAATTTCAATTTTCGGAAACACTAATAAGGAAACCCCGTATAATGCCTTAGTTGTGATACACCTAATCCACCTTTCTCGCTGCTTCTCCTCAGAACTCCTCAACGTTGAGGGTCGGTCTCGAGCAGTTGCCGCTCGAGGCGAACAACGTCGATGCAGTATTTGGGTAACGACACGACCTCGTCTCACGATGTAACCACGTCTTCGAAGGTATACTATAATATACGCCACCGGCGTAAAACATCGAGCCATTATACCATGACGCAGATGCGAATATCGAATTCCGGCTTTGCTTTCGATAAGAAATACCGGTGAAAAAGCCGCATTTACGAGGAGATTTCGCATGATACATCGATATATTCTTGAGTGCACTGCACTGAGCCTCGCAATAATAAATAGATGATTGATGAATATCTCATTCTCAATTCGATCAAATTTTTTTTAAATCCGACAGGGAAACCTCGAGAATCCGAAAATTTTGATTTTGATCAAATTTTACACGTATTCTTGAATATTTTTCAAATATCCAGAAAAGCAAAGAGTCGTTTTACAATTAACACCTTAATTCCAATTTAATTTTTCCTAATAAAAATTTGAAACATATTTCATTATATCTATTACATGCATGATTATAATATTTAATTTCGATTTTTTTTTTAATTTTAAAGCAATACGATATTGAATCTAAATTTTTCTCTACACACACAAGCACATCATTAATAAGACACAACTAAATATTAAAGTGTTTGTAAAATAGTATACTAAATGTCGAAGGTGAATTGATGTATTTTCGAGTTCATTATCTTTCTCTCTCTCTCTCTCTCTTTTCTCTCTCCTTCCACTCTATCTCTTATCGTCAGCCATATATTACCTCGTGACACGTATCGCGACTTTCACGGTGCAAGAAATATCGGGGGTTTATATCTCGTAGCTGCACACCATCGAAGCTATCCCGTAGATCAAACAACGCGCGCTTGTCCCGAGTTAAATTCGATGGCGGATGATGTAAATATAATATGCTCGAGACTCTCTCGCGATTACTTGGAAACAGTTTGCCACCGTGGAAATGCTTTCGGATATCTAGAGGTAACAACCTTCTTATCTATTCGCCGAGTCGTAAGATGAACGACCGCGTCAACTATGAATGTTGTCCGAAACTTTCCTTTCGTGGTGCATTATAACCCTGCGACACGATTTGAAACGACTTGATTTTAAGACCAGGAAGGAACGAGAATTTTATCTATTAAATTCACCACAGTTCGGATTTTCAATCTTTATTACTTTTTTGTTCTTGTTTTATTAAATTAAATTCATTAGATTCATTATTAATAAGAGTTACAATTCACACGGAATTTATAATTATAATAATATTTATAATTTATAATTTGATAACTATTATAATTTATAATCTTCCCCACAGAATTTATAATATTAATGCAATATCAGAATTTATAATCACACGATCAAATTTTAATCTATAATCACAATACAAATATTGATCATATTTCTAAAACTTCTCGAATAAAACTTGGATTTTTTTCTCTTTCTCTCCCTCCAAAAGAGAACTCTTAATCTGAAATTCGATCACAGAATTAATGTAACATCAGAATTTAATCTACAACTTTGACCACACTTAATTACACTTTTAATTTTTCGAAAACAATTTTTAATTATTTTAAAATTATATTTTATTTTTAAAATTGCTTGAAATTTTAAATTTTATTTTTAGATCCTCTCTCTCCTTATCTCTATCTCTCCAAACGAGCTCTTAAAATATCAAGAGACTTCAGCAAGACGCGTATAAAGTATCGGGGGAGGCAAACAACGCCTCGGCGAAGAGCGCTAAATAGTCCGAGGTCCGATCAAAATTACAGCAGTAATTCTCTGGTCGGGGAGCAAAGAGAGCCAGAGGCAGATGTACAAACAACCGTCGGTCTTTCTCGTTTCTCCTTTTCCCGGAGGAACAATTCACCCGTCCGGTTCCTTCCGGCCGACCGTAAATCCCGGAACCGCGAGATGACATTACGAGAGAGAAGAGATCATAACTTCATATCTCTCATCGCAGTCGCCGTTCAAATCAAGCACCAAAACCACGCATTCACGCTCCGTCAATATATTTCCGCAAGATTTTTCCACGAGAGATTTAAACAAAGAAAGATAAATCTTCGATATAGAGGTGATCTCCACCAAATTTTTTGAAACTTACATATTTTTAAAACATATAGGAATTAAATCTCTCAAGAAAAAGTGTTGCTCTTATTTCATTTTTGATAAATGTTCCTCCTCTCAGTTTGATAAATATTTTATATTGATAAAATAAATAAGATGATGTGGGAATAGTATCCCTCTTATTTATTAATGTAAGGTTTATGTGTTTATTTTTAGAAAATATTGTTTTATACACAGAGAGAATTTTCTGCTAGAATTTATTTTAAAAATCATGTAACCGCGGAATAATATCTATCACAATAAGATATAAAATACGTTCGAGTGATTTTACTAAGTACATATTAATATTTTTTATTGTGGTAAATATTAATCAGAGAAACTCTTATAAAAATTCTTCCAGTACCATATTGTTTTCTATAACCATAATTTTCAGGGTAAATTCTAAGAGAAAATTCTCTCCGTGTAAAAGAGTGAAAAGTAAATGTGAAAGCCCTCCCCAAAAAATTCTAATTTCAATTATTTCTTTTATAAAATATGTATATACAATTTTACGCGCGTTAAACACGAAAAAAAAAATAGTCAATGTAACCAAATTTAAAAAAATAGTCAAATGTAACCAAATTTTAGCTGTTCCTAAAAAGTTATCATGCCTAAATTTTAGCTACAACAAATAATATTTTTTTAGTTTAGTGAAGAATTCTATAGCTAAAAAATATTAGTTATCATAGCTAAAATTTAGCTACAATAGATAATTTTTTTCCTTGAATAATTCATGTAATTGATCATCACGCAAATAACTGACAATGCAGCAGTCATGTGCGCAACATATATGAAAAACTGACTCAATCAAGTAAGAGAAATGCATAGAATAGCGCGCGTTTTCGCGCGAAACATCATTATTTATCGATGCAAAGAGGCAGCATAAAGTGATTTTTTTTTCTTCGAGAGATGATTCTTTTTCCGACGTCGAGGAAAAGAACTCGCGAACTAAACGAACTCGACTCGCGTAACATAATTAATTGGTAAAATCGTCGAGCCGTGATAAGGTAAATAATCACGGTGCCGCGTGCACATTTTTTTGCACCGGACATTAAATGACGGCTATAAAACGTACGACATTTTCCAGTTTCCAGTGCTCCCGCGAGGTCGAGAGCGTTAAATTACGCAATCGGTGATTAAAGCCTACGATTTATTAAGAATACAAATATCGCGGTTGCGGGGAAAATATATATTTGCGCCATCATCGTATTTGACATAACCACTTGTCTCGCAGCGACCAAACCGCGAAAATTCTATATATATTTTATATATATATATAAATGCGTAAATTGAGAGAGCTCGGGAGTCTGTAAATTTGCTATGCCAAAATAATTGTATCAGGCATCCAGATACTTCAATAAATTTTTAATAAAAATAAAATCATTAACACATAATGACGCAACATTTCCAATAATGAAATTTCCATTTTAATTTTCCATTTTAATTAACAGCATATGTAAAATAGTTATGAATATTATAGATACATTATATATTATAATGTTGTATTATGTTGTAAATTCTCGCTGAATATTTAAATATTATGTTTTCCACATTAATTTTAATTTACTTGCAAAGACAAAATAATAAAAAAATTTATTTAAATCAGAGTTTTATATAAGTATTTTATATTTCAGATCTTCCTCTTATTGTTAGCTATGATAATGAAAATAAATTTCTCTTCCCTGTTTTCACACAAGATAAAATTGCTTATTCTTTTGTTACACTATAAAAAAATTCTAAAAATGTTTCACTTTTGTCATATATTTTTGTTTGTATTTGTTTTCGTATTATATATACTATATTTATTATTATTTCACATGAAATATATTCACATTATGCAATAAAACTGTTTAATTAGAATGGAATATTTTTGTATTAAGGTACACAATCATGAATTTACCTTTGTTAATCACTCTGCATTTGAAGCTAAAACTCCAGGTCATAAAACTGTCGGTTTATTTAATCCAAAAGGATAAATAAAAAAATGCACAATCTTTCGTACGCGAAAATAAAGGGCAGCAAAATCGCACGATTGCGTAATTAAGCCTGTGAACGGCCGCGGTTCCGACAGGACGAGTTATTAGTCGTGACATTAGTTTACGGCATGAATACGTTGGCTTAATTAATTGGCAGCTATTCCCCGGACAGCGTGTAACTACAGATTACCAATTATAGCGACACCCTTCGAAATTTCCGAGAGATGATCGCCTATCCCCGGCTTTTCGATACCGTGCGATACGAGGCGGGAAGGCATCAGCTGATTACATAATAACATTTTACGCGGGTCGAAAATTATGAAGCCCGCTCGGCACGTTACGGATTTTCGGAAAACACATTTAAAAATATATATTCGTTTTAATTGAACGTATATTGCAGCGCCAATTATACGCTTGCAATTTTATATCACACATTGAAAGCTTATTAAATATTAATTATTTATTCATCTCAAATTTTTAACAAAATTCGTAAAACTTTTCGTATTATTTAAATTATTTTTCGCCAAAAGTTGGCTCATACAAATGGATATTAATTATGATTTATACAAATCCCCCGCCAAAAAAGCACGACGCAGTTGTGTCAACATTATCATGCAAGCAAATAGAAAGAAATAAAATAAGTAATACTAAATATAAACAATATTCACCGGTTGGTACCCTGATGTCATAATATCCTCGACTGGTCCAAACGTCGTTACATCCAAACATTCGTTCACACGAATACGCAGCGTCAGAAAAACTCGGCACACCCGATATATGTATATTTGTACACGCGAGACTCCGCTAAAAAGGAAATGTATATCGATTTCGCCGAAACGCTTTCAAAGCGACACGACTCAATTTAAATAGTAACCTCACTCCACTCCGCGACGCGACATATTTTTTATCATTCACTCGCGAACTCGCGTATCGATCGAAAATACAAATATTATCGTCGCGCACTTTTCAATCACAAAAATTCACTATTTCAAATATACTAAAACATTCCTCGTATTATTCGGCACTTCCGACACTCGGTCGCGCGCGAGATTCAACGAAAACAGCTGATCTATCACGTCGAACGATAGTAACTCGTCCTTCCGGCGACAACTTCGCGCCGTTCCGCGCGAGCCGACTTACTTCTTCTCGCTCTAACCCGCAAAATACCGGCAGAAAATGCATGCTCGTTGACGCGCGCGTCGATTAACACGAAAGTGCCCACGTGATAATTTCGATGCACGATCACTTCTCGTGCGATCCGACACTCCCGTTCGTGCGCGAGAGAGAGAAATATCGGGCGAAAATCACGGAGCTATTTCGCCAACAACCTTCCGATTGACGCGTCCCGTGAGGAATGAGACGCGAGCGCGCCACATTCAAAACAAAAATAGTCGAAAAAAAAAGTTAGTGTATTTAACTTGGAAATTTTGCGAGATAACAGTTCACCGTGAAACGTGACTAATTGAAACAAGAATAGTGGCACCAACCATTCCCTTCTTTTTTTTCTCCTCTCTCCTTCTTCACTGCTGATAAATGAAAGTTTCAATATTTTTTATTACAATTATTTATTATAAATTTATAAAAATATTTATTGATTTGAAGTTACGTTGACAAAGAAATGAACTGTTTCATATGATTTTTATATAAATAAAATTAATAAGATATATTATAAATTAAGCTTATTGAACAACATTCAATTTTGCTATTAATTAAAATATTATTTATATAATTTTAGCTTCAAACTAAATTATTCGCAATATTTCAATGAAAGATTGCGAATAATTTATGAAATTTCTCTTGTGAAAAATAAGTAATTAATTCGATTTACATTCATTCATTTCGATCACAAAGAAAATAATTAATTGCTATCGTAATTGATTAATAAATAAATCAGCTTGATATTTTGCATAATAATCGACTTTGTTACACAATTTAATACTCACGACACATTTTTTTATTTCAGAATAAGAAAACACAAAATTAAAAAAATGTATACATGCTATATGATAATTTCTTTTCAAATTATTTGTTTTATTTAATTTAAATTCAACTCAATATCCATTAAATCGATTTACATTCAAATCCTCAAGTCTTGACACATTTATGGAGCACTTAAAAATAAACTCGTTTCTTCCTTCCTGGTAAATTATTATCGACGTCCCGAGAAAACTCAACTTCAAGTGTTAATGCACTATTTTATCTTTATTATTATAAAAAATAATGAATATAAATAATGCACCTTGACAGCAATTTCTCGGATGACAATACTTTACGTTATTTAAATAGTATTTTAACTGAATGCAAAATTTATTGTTGTTAAATAAGCTTAATTTGTATTATTAAATAAACCTAATTAGATTTTATTAGTTTTATTATAAAAATAAAATAAAACATCAGTTTATTTCTTTGCCAACGTCGTAACTTCATATTACAACGTAAATTATTTCATTAAAAATATTAAAACTTTTACTTGCTTGTGATATAGATATATTTCTGATATATTCAAATATATTACATAATATAAATATCATTTTACGTTTAATAATAATCAAGAAATTAAAAACTTATTTACGATATTGATCTAGTAAATATTTATAATATAAAAGAAATATATTTTATTTTATAAAATCTCATTGTAATATTTTTACAATTCACGTTTTTTTAGCTCGATTTATAAAATATTTATAAGAATGCATCAAAAACATTAAAATAAAATTTATAAAATTGTTTGTACTGTTTTTTTAAAAAATATGAATATATTATATGGAAATTCAGTGGAAATATATGATAAATTTAATTTATCGAATAAATTTCACAGAATAATTGGCATTTCCTGAGAAAATCATCCCTTTAATTTTCAATGACAAGTGAAACAGACAAGCGAAAATTCACTATTAAATTCATTTATCTTTCAAATATAAATGTTTACGTTCAAGCGCGAATATATCAACATTCAATTTATACTGAATAATATCTAAAAGTATTTCATCAAATCAAAGTATCTCATTTCATTATAATAGGTATCAAAATGTGCAAATTTTTATATATATATTATAAAATTTTTTATTACTCTCAATCTAATATTTCTTTATCACGATGTTAATTTTCTGCAGAACTAAAGTATCTGTTTAATTATCGACAAAGTTTTATAAACAGCATTCTTTGTGTTGTATATTATTCAGTAACATTACATTCTTTCTCGAAATTATACATTGCACACATATGTTACGTTATTTTTAATAAATTTAAAAAACATAAAGAATTAATTTCTTAAATAGATTAATTATTTCCTCCAATACATATTTTATCGTTACACTAGAATAAAATGCAATATCTTTTTTTTTTCAACTTTCGCATTATTCGAATAGCTATTAAAATCTTGAGACACGTATAACGATTTTCGTAGCCTTCAGCAATTTCTCCTTGCAAATTGCATCGTTGGAAGCCATTCTGGCGAGACGTGAGAAACTCGTATGCATAAACTCGCTTAGTAGGCTAAGTGACCTGTAGTTGCTACTAAAACAAGGAGGGTTTTCCTTTTGTGCCCAGCGAACTTACCTTAAGGAAGGCGTTGGAACGTATATTCCCTAACGAACAAAGAGCAAACACGAATCTTAGTAAGATCCCGTTTCTGAAACCCAAACTTCTTGCGAAACCAAATAATAACACAATATAAAATCATTTCTCCATCCTCTCTCTACTTTCCTTATATCGATCGTGCATTTATTCATCGCGAAGCGCCATAAAAACACAAGGAAAAATACGTTTTTTTTTTTTTTTTTATACCCATACTGTTATATCAGAGTCGAGATTTTCATTCGTTGAAAAAAAAATAATTTAGCTTCGCATGAATACAGAAATCCATAAAGCTACATATGTACCAGCGGGCTTTTAGAAATGCTGTTGAACACACGAGACGCAGCTTACGTAAATTTGACTACAAAATCTGACACTGTAACATCCGCTAATGTCGACGTTGAAGCAAGTTGCAAACAGGAACAGAATCAACTTTCGCTGCAAAACCTTATTATCATAAACTTTCCTTGTAAATGGAAACTGTCTCCCGTATTACGCATGTATTCCCGTATACGTAGTTACGACGATGTTACGACAATTAACATTATTTGTGCATTAACAAGGTAACAACAATCATTGTTTAAATCACCAATCCAGTCAGAATATAAATAATAATAGTTCCAGTTATACGAGATGGCGAGTCTGATGCTTTTGTTACTACCCATTTATTAATAGTAATTAAAAGTGTTTAAATTTTGTAGGAATTTGTCAAAATATATAGATATTTTATTACAACTATATATAAAAAATAGAATCTTGTCTCAAGTATATTAATTCGTACATTACATTTTACTTGAAATATTTTTTATATAATTACTAAAATAAATAATTAATAAAAATAAGTAATCCTTCTGCTTTATTTTCCAGTTACGAGATGGCGAGTCTGATGCTTTTGTTACTACTCATTTATTAATAGTAATTAAAAGTGTTTAAATTTTGTAGGAATTTGTCAAAATATATAGATATTTTATTACAACTATATATAAAAAATAGAATCTTGTCTCAAGTATATTATTTCGTACATTACATTTTACTTGAAATATTTTTTATATAATTACTAAAATAAATAATTAATAAAAATAAGTAATCCTTCTGCTTTATTTTCCTAATTAATATATTTATAATGCACGTTCTAGTCTCTTTAAAAATATTTGCAAACGCGAACGATGAAGCAAAATAAATACTCGAAATGCAAAAGTCTGTTTAATACATATTTAATATATATTGTTAACGTGCTTGTCTCCACAGATGTTCTTTGCGCAAAATTATTTTACACAATTTTTACACGCGAGTTTCCTCGTTTACACACATAACGGCGTAAAAAAATAATATCAGTGCTCGTCCATCGAAACTTCAAATTTATCGTTCGGTTTTTATTTGACATTTCGTTTGAAAAAAGAGACACAATCGAGCAGCGTCGATTTGCCGTTTTCAATTTTGCTTATTGCATAAAACGAACCATCCAATATTACCCTTGGAACTAAATCTAACGATATCTTTTTGCCTCTTATTCGAATAAAAGAATATTTTGTATGCGTTGTGAATGTATTATAAAAATTTATAAAAGAGTTATTGAATTCTCAATGCAACTAAATTAAAAAAAAATTTGAAACATATACTTTGGAATACTCTTTTATGATATCGCATTCGTTGTAATTAAATATTTTAACCATTTGTACTTTTGCTTTGTTATCTTTTTCATATAATGTGTTTCATTTAATAATAATATTCTGAATTATGTATTCAATAAACATGATGTTTTTCTGCACAAAATCTCAGTTCGATACATATAATCAGTAGAAAAAATAAATACCATAAATATTGAAAATTTATTATTTATATGTCAAATAATATCATTAGCTTATTGAAACAGTTTGAATATTATATAAATTAAATATATTATGAAATTATTATTTAAATTAAGTATTATTAAATATTAAATTTTTCTCTTGTGCTATTTAGCATAAAATATTCGTCTCTCTACTATAATGTTATTTAATAACATCAATAATATTATTGTTATCAATAATAATAGACATTCTAGATGTGAGTAAAGAAAATAGTTTCTCGTACATATATCAGTAAAAAATATTCCTCTATATATTCATACCGTCTTTTTATCAGAGTAGATGTAGATATTGCGGAAAGATGCAGATTGCTTTTTCAAAATTATGTTGTTCAAAGAATGACTATTTCGTCCTCGGAATGTGGAATGTGACGAGACATCGTCGACGCACGCTACTTCACATTCCATGACGTAATGCATAATGTATACATGTATATATACATTATGCAGTTCATAGTAAATCATGAGCCCAACTGCGAAAGGGTATGCTAATATACCGGGAGGCAAAGAAAAAAAAGTGCTGACTCGAGCCAAAAGAATATTACAACGACGAGAAGTTAGGACGCTTACGAGCAGGTCGACGTGTTCTTTATTCCTGACGTGTCTCGTCTTGAACTTACTGTATTTGTAACGTCGGTCCTTCGCACGTAACATTGTCATCCACCAGCGTGGAGCTTATGTAAACTGTTCGGGAGAGTTTCTATATGTACATAAAACGCGCAGTCGATTCTCCTCAATTATTTAAAACTCGATACGTTGACAGAATCGCGTCATTTCGTTGGAAAAATCTAGGTACAAAAAGAGTTAATAATATCGTAAAAAGTTATTTGCAACATATAAAATATATGAAGCATATCTTCGCTTCTTCTCCAAATTAAATATTTATTTATTCATTATTATTTATTTGGGAGGAAAAAGTTTTTTAAAAATCTTCGTAATCCCCTTATATATTAAATTTTCATTTTTCACAATACATAATTATGCTGTATTTATAATTTTCCGACCTAAATATATATATATATATATATACCTGTATATATATTTCTCCTGTTAACATTCACTTTAATCTATTTAATTGTAAAAACAAGTCAAAAATATCGTAAAAAGTTATTTGCAAAATATGAAAAGTATCTTCATGTTTTTTTTCTCTAAATAAATAATATATTATTTACGTGAATAGATTTTCAATCTCCATAATTAACGTTTACATTAAATGTTCACTTTTTCATTCGATTATACCGTATTTATAATAATTTTCCAACCCAAATATATTTTTCCTGTTTACGTTCTCATTATCGCGTCATTTCGTTGGAAACAAAGATAATAAAAAGCTAGTTATTTGCGAAATATCAAAAATATCTCCATTCTGTGTGCTTTCGCCCCAAATAAATAATTAATTACTTACGAGACTAGATTTTCCATGCTCCACATAATTCTTAATTAACGTTGCATAATTATTTTACATTGAATGTTCACTTTTGCCTACTGGATTATTAAAAATGATCGGAAAATATATATTTGTTGGCGTTTTTAAGCATTCTCTTACGTTCTCATTATCGCGTCATTTCGTTGAAAACAAAGATAATAAAAAGCTAGTTATTTGCAAAATATAAAAAATATCTCCACCCTGTGTGCTTTCGCCCCAAATAAATAATTAATTATAAAACTAGATTTTCCATGCTCCACATAATTCTTAATTAACGTTGCATAATTATTTTACATTGAATGTTCACTTTTGCCTACTGGATTATTAAAAATGATCGGAAAATATATATTTGTTGGCGTTTTTAAGCATTCTCTTTACTATCCCACATCCCCCTATATACAAAGTACACTTCGATATGTTGAGAGTTCCCCAGTAACTATCTTCCGGGAAAGAGAGAGAGAGAGACGACGAGTCGATGGTCGGATAAACGGCAGAGAGCCGTTGAGACCGCACGCCGCTTAAAATTACGGGACGGCGGAAGTTGGTCGAAAGTTGCCCAAGGGGTGAAAGAGAGGAGGGTGAAGTTGGCTCATTCCGCGCATGACTAACTGCCCGCTCGTGTATCCGAGCTTCCGTAAACTCCGCCGAATACCTGCCACGGATACCCCTTCCACCCCTTCTCGGAAACAGCCACACGGCCAGCGATTTCCGGTGGGATGAGGAATGGAGGACGACCACGTGTCCGTCTATTTTCGGATTCACTCTTTGATATTTTTTTTTTTTTTTTGGCGCGTTCGAAAGGGAATTTGAACTTTCTATCCATCGATGAAAGAACAAAATAATCGACGTTTACAGATTTTTTTTTTCAATTTTTTTTCATTTTTTCTTTGAATTTTTTTCCCTCTTCGATGACTTTCGAGCTTGATTAATCATCGATATTTTTGTCTTTCTTTATTATGCAATGGAGAATAATTCAAATAAATTTATTTGATTACAAATCTTGTTGGATGACGTTTATAGAATTTTTCTTTGATTTTTTTAGAAATTTTTTCCCTCTTCGATGATTTTTGAGCTCGATTAATCATCAATATTTTTGTCTTTCTTTATTAAGCAATGGAGAATAATTCAAATGAATTTATTTGATTATAAATCTTGTTGGATGACGTTTATAGAATTTTTCTTCGATTTTTTTAGAAATTTTTTCTTTGAATTTTTTTCCCTCTTCGATGATTTTTGAGCTCGATTAATCATCAATATTTTTGTCTTTCTTTATTATGCAATGGAGAATAATTCAAATAAATTCATTTGATTACAAATCTTGTTGGATGACGTTTATAGAATTTTTCTTCGACTTTTTTAGAAATTTTTCTTTGAATTTTTTTCCCTCTTCGATGATTTTTGAGCTCGATTAATCATCGATATTTTTGTCTTTTTTATTATGCAATGAAGAATAATTCAAATAAATTTATTTGATTACAAATCTTGTTGGATGACGTTTATAGAATTTTTCTTCGACTTTTTTAGAAATTTTTTCTTTGAATTTTTTTCCCTCTTCGATGATTTTTGAGCTCGATTAATCATCGATATTTTTGTCTTTCTTTATTATGCAATGGAGAATAATTCAAATAAATTTATTTGATTACAAATCTTGTTAAATGACGTTTATAGAATTTTTCTTCGATTTTTTTAGAAATTTTTTTCCCTCTTCAATAATTTTTGAGCTCGATTAATCATCGATATCTTTTTCCTTCTTTTTTTATTATACAACGAAGAATAATTCAAATGAATTCATTTGATTACAAAATGTATTTGCTTTTATCGCAACGAGACATTTCCATTAATATTTATCAGAGAATATGACAACGACCGTGTACGTAAACAATCGTGAAATTTTCACGGAAAATGGCTTTATTGCAATTTCAATCTCGTATATATATATAAAATCGTGGACGACTGTCGATTTATCGTCCCCGCGGCACAAAGATCTTTCGTTCCTCAATATATGTTATCACAGTTCCTTTCTTTCTCTCTCTCTGGTTCGATATTTCGCGCAAGCATAATGGATACACTGCATACATTGTCGGGCGGAGAATCTAAGGTAAAAATGACAAATATATGAAATGATATGCAAATCCTAGTAAGAAAGACGGATCTCGTCGTCGTCATCGTCGTCGGTTTTCATATTTCTCAAGCGAGTCACGGAAGGAAAGCGACGTCTCTCTCACCTATGGCTTTTCCATTAAAGCTGCATCATCAACACATATCCCGGCATGATTACGTTGTTTTTGTTTTGTTTTTTTTTTTTTTTTTTTTTTCATTCTTCGTATACTTCATTCCTCTCGGCCGGGGAATGAGAAAATCAACTTATCCACTTTTTCTCCGGCGGAAACGCGAGAAAGAAAAATCTTGTAATCGCGTCGTCCACGATATATATATATATATGTATACATCCGACGGGGTGTGTTTCGTTTCCGGTTAGAAACCCGCGCGACGTACGTATCACTCATGTTGAAAGTGCGAAAGTAACACTCTTCCTACCTCTTTTTAATGGAGTCTAACTAATTCCGTTAAGACGTCTGTAAACGCAGATGGTGTCCTCGTAGGAACGAAATTGGTTTAATATTCTTATAGCGCTCGTTCTCTGAGAGAAGAGCCGCTTTTATATATACATGTGTACATATATATTTATGTATCATATCATGAAAATTAAATAAAAAGCAGAACGGAATGTATTTACTTTTTCAAAGACACACATTTCTTTAATGCGTTCATAAGATAGTAAAAAAAAAAAACCTGAGTGATTTTATTAACATAATGTAATAATTTTAAACACTCAAATAAGTAAGCAATCGTCATTGGAACTAATGTGTAGCTGTTCAAACTTATTAAAAGAGTAATTGTGCAAATCAAATAATTTATTGCGAATGTGATCTGTGTTAAAGATTATAAAAGAGATAAAAAGATATTATTATTATCCCGCGTTATTATAGTTTCATTAAACAAAAGATTGTAATACGACGTTCACATTTCTCGGAAATAAGTGATATAAGTATAATTTAGATACAGTAAGTATACTCGAAACACAACTTCATACATGTACACATTTATCGCATAATAAAGTTATGATATTAATCCTTTTAATTAAGTATGAAGAATATCTCGTAACGAGTAAATCTTACATGCAATAGGATTAAACTTCGTTATTAAAGTAAAAACGTGAGATATGCTCCACGACACACAGTAAATGGAAAACACCGGAAAACGTGCGAGCATTTACGTAGGTGGATTAATTAAAATAGAGTTATGAGACGCTCTCCTTAAAACAGGAGATGCTATTTCTCTGATCTTCTCTATATTTTGATAAATGCAAATTTTGCATGCATACCTATCCTATTATCGCAAGACGAAAAGTATTCAATCTTTCGAATCTGCGATCCTCGTAACAAATTTATATCTTTCTATATATTTTTTTAATATATATATTGTTATCGAAAATAATCAAATTGAGTATATTTTAATTAATAGATATATATCTTGCGCAGTAATTTAAATTTTAATTCATGCAACACATTTTACTTTAAATATATTAATATATCTATTATGCTGCAATAGAATTATTATTAATTCTATTATTTTCTCAATTCTATTATTAAACTCTAAAATTTGCATTTTGTTTCAACATAGTTAAATCTCTCCTATAATGATTCTTACAATATGCTTGACCTTATATCTTTCTATTTATTTATTTCTTATTTTTAATATATATATATATTTTTTCAAAAATATTAAGTATATCTTAATTAATAGATATATCTCTCTCGCGCAGTAATTTTAATTTTAATTCACGCAACATACTTTACTTTAAATATATTGATATATCTATTATGCTGCAGTGCAGTTGTTATTAATTCTCCTATTTTCTCGATGCTATTATTGAACTCTAAGATTTGCATTTTGTTTCAACATAGTTAAATCTCTCCCATAATGATTCTTACAATATGCTTGATCTTATATCTTTCTATTTATTTATTTCTTATTTTTTAATATACATATTTTTTCAAAAATGTTAAGTATATCTTAATTAATAGATATATCTTGTGCAGTAATTTTAATTTTAATTCACGCCGCATACTTTACTTTAAATATATTAATACATCTATTATGCTGCAGTGCAGTTGTTATTAATTCTCCTATTTTCTCGATGCTATTATTAAACTCTAAGATTTGCATTTTGTTTCAACATAGTTAAATCTCTCCTATAATGATTCTTACAATATGCTTGACCTTATATCTTTCTATTTATTTATTTCTTATTTTTTAATATACATATTTTTTCAAAAATGTTAAGTATATCTTCATTGATAGATATATCTTGTGCAGTAATTTTAATTTTAATTCACGCCGCAAACTTTACTCTAAATATATTGATATATCTATTATGCTGCAGTGCAGTTGTTATTAATTCTCCTATTTTCTCAATGCTATTATTGAACTCTAAGATTTGCATTTTGTTTCAATATAGTTGAATCCCTCCCATAATGATTCTCATGCATGCAATATGCTTGACCGTGTACCTACTCATTATCCATGACTCTCGATATTAAGGCATGATTTATCTTGGTCCTGTCTAGAGTTGGGCGCAATTAATCCGCGGCTAGCGGAGAACCCTAGAATGACCCTTTGTGTTCTCCAGTAATTAAAGCGCCATCGGCTTTATTATAGTAATGTGTGGCGCAATTAAGTCACGCGGTACCGGAGCGTGATGATTCGTCGGGACACAATAGCGATGTGACCCGATTTCGCGAAAATGTTCCTCTCGAAAATATGGTGAACCAAGGGTGGAATAAGAGGGAAAATGTGTGCGCGTCGCACTTTGCCGCATGGGATTACGTTACGTGCGCTCGACTTAGTTGGCTATTTATTATAGAAAAAATATGCAACGTGTATCACCTACGAAGCGTGTTTGCGGACGTACAAGATTGCGCCAAGTTTTTTCTACGTAACCACGTATACGTCACGAATCTATCTCTCTCCTTTCTTCAATCGATTCGCGCTTTATTATTTATGATATATGAAAAGATGTACCGGTGGCGCGCAAATAATTTACGGGAAGATATATTATCGTATAAAATATGATTATGATGACCGCGTAAACGCTACAAAAAGTGGGACAAAATTCGAAGATCGATGAGCTTTAATCCAACGCAAGTACAGATAATGTCGCGCTAATGCGCTGCCGCAAAAAAAAGTCTTGTAAAGTCTGGAAATACGACAGCCGTGATCTTCGCGGGCAGCTGGCTACCGCGAAATTGATAGCACTGGCAGTGCGCGACCAGCAATTATTATTAAAAAAGGAAAAGAGAGAGAAAAAAAAAATCAGGACGTTTACGTAATCACGTACATCATGTCGTTGCAGCCATAAAAGCGCGCGGTAGCTCGCGATTCTCCGCCAGTGATTAAGGCCTGATTTATATCTGTCGTCGACGTAGCCGCGCAATTAATAGCGAAAAACAGAAACGCGGAGGCGCCGGACGAGAATTGCTCGTTCATCACGCGAGGCTCGTTCCACCAAAACGCAATAATTAGAGGAACGTACGTCACGAGTTCTTACCATCTCGTCGTATTCTTCGTTAGCGCCCGACATAGATTTAATTAATTTCCGGCTTTCCCTTCTAAAGAGAAAGAGATTTTATATATAATTATCTTACACATATTCAATTTTTCAGATAATATACAGGGTGTCCGGTAACTAACGGACCAATGATTAAGGGCGAATTCTCTGGCCAATTTGGAGACGATTTTTCCTTAGCAAAAATGTTGAGAAGTCAATAATTTTCGAGTTATATTAAAAGTCTAACATAATTACATTCTTCAGTTAATTTCAGGTAGAGTTTACTATAATAAAATTTTAATTTGAAGCTTAGTTACAAAGATACATAATGACAAATATTGGAAAGTTGTAAAAAATGATGACCTTTTTCGACATTTTCGCTGAGGAAAAATCGTTCCCAAATTGACCAAAGAATCCATTTGTAATCGTTAATCCGTTAGTTACCGGACACCCTGTATAAAATTCAATGATGCTCGAGAGCTCGATTTATCTCGAGAGAAAATAATATTGTATATACATATATTAGCTACAAGAGGTTCTCCGTTAGTCTATCATTAGATCGATGGGAAATCATGCACGTGTGTTAGAAGGTAATTGCAATCATCGAAGAACCTTGAACGTGAGAAGGCACACATGTATCTCCCTCCACGGAACATGGGAATCGAAAGACAAGGTGCGAGAAGACAAGATGGGTCAGCAAAGAAATCGCCTTGCTACACGTCGCCGGATCGGGAGATCAGGAACCAATCAGTCGCGATTGGTCGGCCGCGGGCGGTATTCCCCAGCGATCGGAACCACGTGCCAAATTGCAAATCGATATCTCAATTTACCTCGGCGTCAGACGCAGGTAGACAAATACCCTCCTAGGAACCTTTTCCTCGGGGAACATCTTCGGTATGCGGCTTGCACCGCTGTCCAACTTTCATTACGTAGTACAGATGTGTGTGTGCGTCTTTGCGACGTGCGTGAATAATACAATATATATTCATATTTTTAGAACGGCTTAGTATTGATTTCGATTTATCTTCGATAAAAGGAAATTGACAAATATTGTGTAATACTCTTGATTAATATACTTGATTCGCGTTATCAGAGAATAACATATATTGCATGTTTTTGATGGAATATATAGTACTTTTGTGTCCCAAATTAAAAAAACAACATGTTAAATTTAATGTATCTTTGTATTATTATCGATTGCGATATAAATTTTGAATTCTCTTTCTATTAAATATTTTTACTTAAAAATAATCTCTCGAAACAAATTTGACTCTTCAAAGTTCAATTCCTTTTTATAATTACAACACAAAAAATATTAATTTAGAAAAATGCCATAAAATTTGTATCTAGCACCCGAGTGGATTCCCTCTTATTAATCTCGGTCGAACATTGTCAAGGGTTGATTTGAGAAACATTTATTTATATATAAAATATGTATATACGTAGTGATACGTGAAAAGCCGATATCCTCGTCGTCGACGACGTTCGAGGATGCTTCACGGTTTCAGGAGGGTGGATGCGAGGCGCACAAATGCAAAACCATCCCCGCGAATTCTATTCAATGCATCTGAGACGAAGAGACGAGAGCGCGGCAGGTGCGGCTCTCTTCCCTCGAATATGGATCTTCCCGACGAATTGGTTCGCCGCATCGTAACCGCGCCTCGGTATCGGTTGTAGAAGCTCGCGAGAGCTAGAACGCTCGGAAGCGTTCCGTGGCGACCGATCGGGATGATTGCATCTCTCCCGTCCGCGACTTTAATGAGGCATTCGAATAAAATACGAGATAGAGAAAAAGAGAGCGCGAAGAGAATACGCGCGCAATAAATATATATAGTGCTTCGCATCTTTTATTATTTCATACAGAATCAGGTGGAAAAAGAGCGAGGAACAAATGTCAGATGCGAGAAAATTATTTTGGATTTTTGGATGCTGTATTTATATATCGCAGCCTCTTTTTGATATGTTTTTCTTGTTTCGGGTTTAAAAAGAATGTGTTTTGCACACACATTTATGGTATTTATATCATTTATCAATTCTACATATTTCCTGTTAATATATTAAAAATTCGCTGTGAATCGAGAAACTTGTCCGTCTCGTATAATTGCAAGTTGTTTTTGCTTTCTTAATTATAATCTAATTTTGACTCACCCATACATGATGTAGCGATTCGATGACTTATTACAAAGGACACTTACCTGTAACAAAAGTAAAAATATTATCATTATTAATAGAGGAACCCAATTAATTTTAATAGCAATTAAAATAATTGTCATCTAACATATCACTAATGTTATTCAATCTTTTATAAACATTAATTTTTTCATGTATTTTTCATGAAAAAATGTACCAAATATGTATGTAAAATCAAGTAAAAAACTACGATTAAAAAAATTTTAACAATAGATAATTTTAAAATCGATTAAGAAATATAAATGTGAATTGGATCAAAAATATAGTAAAATTGAAAATAAATAATTCAATTTAATACTAATATACATTTATAAGCTAATATATATATATATATATACTTTATTTTTAAAATAAATTAATAAATATGAAAAATAATATCAGACAATGCAATTACAACAATAATGCAAGAGAAGTGCCTTTGAATAAAATAAATTAAAATAGGAATAAGAACAAATGGTATTATAATATTAATCTCATTGTTTTGACGAACATTTTCCGAGAAGAGAACTTTCAATCGTTAATTGTTCGGCAAATATTGCTTCAACCGAGATCTAATTTTGATATTCAACCAATTCCTCAGGCAGTAGATAAGATAATTTCGTGAATTAAATTTGGTGCTTCGGAAGTGACAATAGACGCGAGAACCGTTTCTGAAGTCACTGTCACGTGAAATTAATCGAATCTGGATGGCGAATCAACCACGTGGAATTAACTACTCTCCTCGCAAAGCTGCAGTAATTATCATTTCACTTTTGATTTTCTGAATTACTTTTTTTGTATCCCCTAATTAAATTTATTGTAGCTCGATCTTTATATTAAACATTTTATTCATTTCTGTAGACTAGAAAAAAATAAATGTAAAATAAATTTTAAATTCATTTTTCTAAATATAAGCATTAATAAAATATATTGTATAATTCAATATAACAATAATTCTGTTTATTTCTGTTCTTTGCGCTAAAGCCAATTAACACAAATTCCACTCCGACGTAATTTTTGCTAGTAGAGAGATAAGAAGACCCGTGTAAAAAAAAGATTGAAGCTATTTTACATAAGAAATACCGTACGATTGACGTGCGATACTATTCCGACGTAAATGACTGGCCCAATTTCATTCCTCGACGAGCGTTTGCAGTAAACTTTATAAAGATCTTCCCTTCACGATACATGACATCGTCTAGAAACGAGGCAAAAAGAAGGAGACAATTTTCTCTTTCGAATCTTTTGCAACGCTGCTTTCAAACGAAGGAGGGCTCGTCCTCTCTCACTATACGACGTTGTAGTCTCTCTCGGCGGGTCCGAATTACTTCGACAGTCATCTCCGCGTCTCGCTAAAACCCGGGAAACCTAATTTGTGATCCGGTGATAAACAACGCAGTACACCGGTTTCCGACAGCCAACAAAGAGAGGAGGAATTAAAGCACCCGGCCAGACATCGTGATAATCAGCCCGTTTTACGCCGCACTAGCGAGCATTTAATTATGATCGAGGCCATCTTTACTTTTTGTCTACTTCTCGTCTTTCAAACGGGACTTTATCTTGTCTCTGACCAACCAATTTTAACAGCATTATGCTGTAGAATTTATAGATAAATATACTTGCCTCTAAGGTATGAATAATAAATTGCGATTGCAATGTGTGTGCAGAATTAGCGAACATTTTGTAATATATTAAAAACGAGGGAGAGAAATCAATTTATTCCGCGCCAAATATTTATCCTGCGATAAAGTGTTATCCCAAGACCAAATAGCAAATTATTCTAAAAATATTACCGCAGCATAAAAATGCTGGAAAAAAAGCAGCTCGCGTTTTAAATTTATATTATTAATAATATTAATGCATAATAATTATATTATTGAAATAATATATATACACACAGATAAACAACCTATATATTGTATATATACGAATGCAAGAGCTGTTTAATAGAAATGCCACGTAACGAAGGTTTAAATTACTTTTCTTCTACCTAAGATAAAAGAAAAAAAGAGAACTAATGGAAAAGGACTGTGAAAGACAGAGCAAGTCGGGTGATCGAAGTTTGACAATCGAAAAAAGTGAATTAGAATCCGTGATACACAGTCAGATCGGAGGAAAGGAAGAAGTTCCGTGAGAAAAGGACGAATTAAGAGTAGCACTTCGGGTTCTATCTGGGACGATAGATCGATAAAGAAGACTGACTGATAGATTTACTACCTCAGACAGTGTTTGCTGTAAAGCAGACGACGGAAACGCGCAAAGCGCGAACAAAATGAAAGTCAGTGTAAAAAAATTTGAACTTAGCAGTGAAAAAGATCTCGAGAAATCTCGCGCAATTTCGAACCAAAAAACAACAAAAATATAAAAAAAAAAAAAATAAAAGTTTGTATATTCATTTATAATAGTTGTACATTTTTCATGAATATTTCATAATCAATTTATATCTTTATAAACAATTTTTATATTATATTTAGCTGAAATAATAACTCAATATATTGTATAGACATTTTTTTTATATTTTATTTGCATCTTGATTTTTCTTTAAAAAAATCAATTTTGAATTAGCCGGAACATTCCTAGATAATAAATAGCACCAAAATACGCGCGACTATTTCTGTCATATCTTTCACCATCCGTTTTTATCTAGTGCAATTTTCCACACTCAAATCCAACTAAAATTGAAACAATAAAAATCGGTATACCGCGCGAAAATTAGAAAACGCACGTTGCCGTTTTGTCCGCGCGCACGAACAATAAAACGTGCGTTTTTTTTTAAAAACAGTTAAATCCATTTTACTGAACGAATCACTGATGAACGAATAGACCGCAACATACCCTCTGTTGGCGTGTCATTAAACGCACGAACAACTTATACCCCGATTGTGCGGTCCTCGAACATCGCACGTGTTGCACTCGCGAATCGTGTCGACTATAAATAAAAGTGTATCCATATTGGACAATCCAATTTCTACGTTAACGATTTAAATGTTTGCGCGTCCCTCGTCGAAAAATGTACCACATCTCCCTTTACGTGCCCTCGATATTCATCCGAACAATATATACGCTATATAGTTGTATACCATGGAAATCTACTTAGCGATATTTTTTTGCAAAATTCGTTTCTAGCATGGTTGTGCATCTGTAAACGATTGGGAATGATTCATATATTCAGAAATGATAGTGGGTTTCTCTATTCAAATCCTGACCAAAAAATTCCTTCATCTTCCGGATATTTTTAAAATTCCAGATAAAATAAATAAATTTGTAGATACAGTTTCTTAAAAATAAGTCTCTTTATTGTATGCGCTTTCTGATGCGTTTTCTATTCATTCGATTGCAAAGATTGTTACCAAGAATGCAGTTTTTCTAGTATTTGATTTAGTATTTATTTATTTTATTTATTAAGTGTAAAATTAATTTGGGCAATATACAAAAATGCTCAAGATATATGAAAAAATGTATAAAAATATATATGTACATAAATTATATAATTTATAAAAAATTACACAGGATTTTAATATACATTTAAATATTGCAAAGGTATTATATATTAAATTGGACACATTTCTTAGGTGTTAAAAATAAATTATTAAAGACAATTTACGAAGAAAAAAAATTCCTCTAGTTTCAATAAAATTCCATGAGAATTCCCAAGGTAAAAAAAATCATTTACAATCTGCGGTTTTCCTATTTTCCCAGAGTGTATACGCTCTATAATATATCCTCAAATTTCAGATCCTAATTTTTTTTCCCCAATATACACATATTAATTTGCCTTCAATTAATACATCCTTGAATCATTCATCCAATTAAATTCCGATATAAAATCTGACAAGCTAAAGAGAATAACTAAATGAAAAGTGCGCGCAAGTTGCTGAAGAACTTCCGATGCTTCGAAAACACGCGAACATTTCGAAGGCGGTAAAATATTCATACTGACATACAGCGGATTTCGGAAGAGCGGAAGGGGCGGTTTAAAGGATGAAAAATTTATAATACGCCGGTATATTCGGTAATGCGAAATCGATGATGCACGATACACCGCGGCACACGTCGCGTCTGAAAAATGGAAAGTAACAACGCCGGCGCGGCGTCGCTCTTGCGGAAGATTGCCGGGCATTCTATAAGAGACATTACGGTCATGGAAATCGGCGGCATAATGCAGGGCTATCACGCTTGGACGCTTTGCGAACAAGGTAAAGGATGCGCCCGGGAAATCGGCCGTACGGAGACTCCGCCGTGAAAGTTATCGACTCTCGCGCGTTTTCCCTCCTAGATCCCGGTTCTTCAAGAATTTCCAACCTCCATCTCTCGCAAGAATTCGCAATATATTCTTCGCTATTTATTTCCAGATAGAATATACATGTATCTGATATGCAAATTATTGAAATTAGTGCAGAAATCTTGCTATAATAGCACGCCAATGTGCAAGTTTTATTTTCATTTGATCAATTTGACAGAAAACAAGACATGTTTACGCGCATGTTCGGAGCTTTTCCGCTCTAAATATTTCTCGTAAAGTTTCAAAGATGCAATTGCATGCCAGGAGCAGTATCCACTTTTCGTAAATTTATTATTTAAAAGTCAAACGACAGCTATATATATGTATGTATACCCCATCTCGCGACATTTATATTAAAAATAGCGGTATAGTTTCAAATTCGGATAAAACTGAAAAATAACTTAAATTATGGATGCTTTAGAACATAACAATCGGCAAACAAAATTAATAAATATAAATTCTCTAGAGCAAATACGTCAGAAAATATCTCACATGTATAAATATAAAATTAGGCGAAAGTCTGGAAAATCTAGATATAAACAAGACAATCGTCTTGTTTTAATAATTCATGTTAATACCCATAAATATAAAATGGTACACAAGTAATAAAATATATTATTCTTTCTCTCCCGCGTCGCTTGCATTTAAACCAACGCATAAGCGCTTCCCAACTTTTTCTTTTGCATTTGCAAAAGAACCAAGAGATAACATCCCGCTGCAAGTGTTACACGGTCTGGTTCCAGCCAGATCCGGGTGCGAAAGGATTAAGAAGTAAGCTATATACGCTGCGAAATGTTATGCGACAAACGACGCGTTCTATCGGAGCTTTTTCTCCGCAAACCTCTTACGATACTAACAAAGTTTCGTCGACGAAAACTTGAGTATTTCATAGATGCAGACTTCTGAAGAAGCGTCCGGCGCATCAACGAACGGACGACGAGTCTTTCCTCTGAGAAGGATTCGCAGAGCGGCTTTACTCCTCATTGTCACTCTTCTGTGTCCCTCATGGAACATTAGGCTCACTGAAGGATTCGGAGATTATTATGTACTTACATTGAAATTGTAAATTAGGGTCTTAATATTTCCGAAAATTTTAAGGAAATTTGAAAAAAAATTAATATTTAATATTCTCATTTTATGTAGATTTTTTAAATTATTTTTATAATTGTGCATACAATAAATAATCTCTAATTTAATTCGGAGAATATCGCGTACTTACATTGAAAGTGTGAATTGAGATTTTAATCTTTCCGAAATTTGTTTAGAAAATTTAGAGCAAATTTTTAAAAAATTAATATTTAATATCCTCATTTTATGTAGACTTTTAAAATTATGCATTATACGGTGAATAATTTCCAATTTAATATAAATATAATAAGTTCTACTCAAATTTATATTAAAACCTCCTTCGAAAATCGGCCAAATATGCAAGTTTCGCGAGGTAAAATTGTGAATTAGAGTCTTAATCTTTCCAACATTTTTTTTAGAAAATTTTGAGCAAATTGCAAAAAATCAATATTAAATATTCTCATTTTATGTAGATTTTTAAAATTATTTTTGTAATCATGCATACGATAAATAATCTCTAATTTAATTCGGAGAATATCGCGTACTTACATTGAAATTGTGAATTGGGATTAATATTTTCGAAATTTTTTAAGAAAATTTAGAGCAAATTTAAAAATCAACATTGAATATCCTCATTTTCTGTAGACTTTTAAAATAATTTTAAAAATATGCATTATATACGGTGAATAATTTCCAATTTAATACATAATAGTTTCTACTCAAATGTAGTAAAACTCCCTCGAAAATCGGCCAAATATGCAAGTTTCGCGAGGTAAGATTGAGAATTAGAGTCTTAATCTTTCCAACATTTTTTTTAGAAAATTTTGAGCAAATTACAAAAAATCAATATTAAATATCCTCATTTTCTGTAGACTTTTAAAATTATTTTTATTTGTAATTATGCATTATACGATAAATAATCTCTTACATTGAAAGTGTGAATTGAGATTTTAATCTTTCGGAAATTTGTTTAGAAAATTTAGAGCAAATTTAAAAAACAACATTGAATATCCTCATTTTCTGTAGACTTTTAAAATTATTTTTATTTGTAATTATGCATTATACGATAAATAATCTCTTACATTAAAAGTGTGAATTGGAATTTTAATCTTTCGGAAATTTGTTTAGAAAATTTAGAGCAAATTTAAAAAACAACATTGAATATCCTCATTTTCTGTAGACTTTTAAAATAATTTTAAAAATATGCATTATATACGGTGAATAATTTCCAATTTAATACATAATAGTTTCTACTCAAATGTAGTAAAACTCCCTCGAAAATCGGCCGAATATGCAAGTTTCGCGAGGTAAAATCGCAAGAGCGGAAAGATTGGGGCTCGCTGTGCTTAAGTCATCGCACGAGGGAATTACTGCAGCACATAATTCTCGCATCTCAAACCTATCGATTCTCGGCAAGATATTCAGAGGGAGAAAGCTACACTTGGCTCGGCTCGCGACGGCTCTTTGCTCTGGGAAAAGGGACACGAGAAAAAAAGATACGGTAGGAGGAGGCTGGTGGACCCGCGGGAGATAAAAATAATACTCTCGGCGCAACTAACCCCTTCCTCATTTCCTCGTGCTTTTCCAGCCGTATCGTCCTTCGATACCCACAGGAGTCCCTGAATCCTCTCGTCGCGCTTTCCGTTCCTCGGAATTTTACTCTCCTTCCTCCGGTTTCATCCTCGATCCCTCTTTATCCTCTTATCTCTGGACCGGCACCAACTTTTAACTAGCGCAAAACAAAGGAGTTTTGGCACGTACTCGCCCCAGGCTGCATATTTCACGTTTCCGAGGGAGGGAAACTTCGGAGGTCCGATCGTGAAGATCGGCGAAAGCTCCGAGCGAGAGAAATTAATGGTGAACGGGAGACGAGAAGCTGTCCGAGCTTCTCTGCAATGTCCAGTAATAGTAGACTTAAAACTTGAAATGTCAAGAACGTATTCTTTCGGCCGTACATACGAAAGAGCGAAAAAAGTTTTATATTTGATAATTCTTTTTAATTTTATAATTTTGTCATTGATCAAAGAGTAATTAAATCAGAAATGCTTCGAAAGTAGAAGAAATTACAACGTGTAATATTATTAAACATCTTATATTTGGTCGTTTGATGATAAAAATAAATAATTTTAATAATTTAAAGAATATGAAAAGGAAATTTAAAATATTTTTTTTTTTTTAGTTTTTATTTATAGTGAAATGTAATAATTTTAGTTAATAAAAAAAAATTAATTTTTAATTAAGTTTGAAAAGAAATTAGGATTAGATACCCTATTATTTAAGTGAAGATAAATTAATTAAATTACATCTGTTACGGCTATGCAGAGAAGCTACTGGAATTATATATATTTTCAAGATCCTTTTTAAGTTTAGTGCGACACTTAACTTTAGAGATTACATTCGCGATCGTAAACGGAAACTCATGCTGAGAGAAAGAGAGAGATGCGAAACGTTACAGAGTGCATCATTGCTTATTACACGACGTAAAAGTACGCTCGTACGGTGACTGTTCCAATAATTCTTCGTTACAAGAACGTATATTTTCGGGAAGTATTTTTACGTTCCTGATAACGAGAGATACGAGTCCTCCATAGGGAAGCCGATATTTCATCAGATGTTAATCGACTTATTGCCGTAATAAATACTGGTATATTCTCGTTACTGTCATCTACATATCTATAAAATTTATGTGTGTACGGATATTTTTCGTCTAATTTCAAATTCTAAAGACTTACATATTACAATATATTACAATCGTGCATTATTATGTAAAATAATATTATTATTATTATTATCAGTTCAATTATTATACTGTTTCCTATCATCATTGCAGGTGCGTTATTATTGTTGCATTACCATTAGATGAAATATTATTTTACTCTGCTTGTATAATTTTTCAAATTTTATATAAAAGGATCCCATTACATATTCATAAAGATTGCATATAGATTGTAAGTCTTTATAGTATAATGGATAAAAGCTTCCGTTAAATGTTCGAGTCATTAATCACATATTTTCTCAAGAATGCCAGCTCATCTCGTACATCATTCCTTGATCAATTTTCGTTGAAAATCCCGAGGCCCCGGTTATCATGCATTGCCACGTGCCATACGTGGAGCAACGTGTATCAGCGAATGCAGATATTCATGGATCGAGATATTGGGGGATACTTTATCGGCCAGCAATTGAGCGCTGACAGATGCTGATGCATGCACCTGCATCGTTGGCAACCTCGAGCTTTGTGATGGCGGTCAGCGGATGTACACAAGATATACTTTAGAGATGTACGAATCGAGTCGACTCTGCAATACGTTCCTTACTTTTATCAGAGATCGATCAATTCGCCAACAATCCGGAATATTTACGTTCGCCAGCCGAAACTTACTGACCAAGTATATCTCCTTACATCGAAAAATTATTTTCTTTCATCTATACCCAAGATCTTATTTTATAGATTTTTTCTCTCCTTAGAATGATGTAATTTGATGATTATGTTAATTAAAATTTTCTTTATAAAAATATCCTTATAAAATTAAATCACTTCCTTATCTGATATGTCATCGATGAATAATCATCAGAATTTTTTTTAATTAATTGCCATCAATATATATTTTTATATATAATAATTATATTATATATTTTATAATTATATATTATATATTATATATTATATAATTATATTATATATTTTATATATAATATTTGTTATAATATTGTATTGTACATTAATATGTACATTATTTAAATATTTTATAAAGTATAAAATATTCTATTAAATATTTTTGCCATATTTTCATCACTTTTTCTCAAACTGAATTTATTTAACGATATTCTCGCAATTTCTACAGAAGGATTAACGTCACATCGAGGAATCGAAGTGGTTGGTTTAGACGTTAACTGACGTACGATCATTTCAAAGTACGCTTTTTACACGATCGTAAAGTATTCTCGTTTTAAAACGTAAATCTACGAACATTATGGTCGCGTCGATTCGAATTAATTGAGAAGATAATTTGTTGCCGTAGAAGCTGGACTGGCATAGAAGAACGTCGCATAAATTTGCAATTTCACGAAATTATCATAAGTTTGGCATATTTTTTAAATATATATCTAGGAGATTATTCATGAAAAAATTTTGAAACTCAAATGCTGATTTATCGACCTCCGTAATGTACATGTATATTCACTTAATTTATGGTAAGCTGATTTTATATTTCTCTCTTAAGCCCGTTACAACAGTAATGGGAATATTTAAATTCATAATATCGCGGATTTATTTTCGATATTTTCGCACAACATGCAAATAAAGATCAAAAATAGCTCTAGTTCATCATGTGCGATAAAGCTTTAGATTTAAAGATTTTAAATCAGATGTTCTGAAGCTATTTACATTTATTCTATTTTATTTCTTTATTCAACACACATATTAATATATTACATTTTAATACTGGAAATATTAACTGAACGAATTTTACATAAAATAAACTAAATGTCTGTATTTTAAAATCATTTAAGAGAATAAAGTTTCAGAAGAGTAAAGTTTATCTTGAAGAAAAAAAAATGTTACAAGACTGAAAAGAAACTTTTCAGCATAATAATGTATCACGAAATATTTAAATAATATTTTTCCAATCACCAAATATTTAAAAAATATTTAAATAATATTTTTATCGCGCACAGATATATTGTATTTATTATTTTATATACGTATACGTGTATTTGTGTAAGTATATATTTCAACTAAAAGCTAAAGAGTAAATATAAAATTTGTATAATACTTTTTTAATATAATACTTGTATAGCGTCTTTTATTTTCACCCCAAAATAGAATCAAGTTCCGCTAACAAGTCGGTTCGCAAACTGCGCTAACAAAAGCCGCGTAGAAAAAAATAAAAAAATGAAAAAAAGATATTTTGGTTACATGACGTGAAAAGACCAGGACGAATACCAGCTCATTCGATATCGTCCTGATATCGATGAGACCCGGCGCAAGGTGTGTAATATGCACCGAAACCAACGAAACGACATATTCCATTTATGATTTCTACATATGGGGAGAATGAGAGAGACAGATAGAGAGAACTATTCATACATATCCCGGCGATGGTATCGTATACCTAGCCGTAGCCCGTGAAATAAAAGCTTTTCGCTTTTCGCCAAGTTGCAACCGTGTCGTGAATATGAAATCTGCCGCAGTCAATCTATGCAACCGGAAGCGCATTCAAAGATACAAAACACAGTTGCTGATAAACGCATTTTCCATCACCGTCGAAATCGGGATATTGTATTTGACAAGCGTTGCCTTCACAAATATGGCCAATCTCCACCGTGTTTTCCAACCGTGGTCTCCACATGTATTTCGTATTTTACGGTAGAATATACGCGCTTCCGCTCACGATCTAAAACCATTAAATTATCGCGGCCGAGCTAAAGTAATTTTGGATTAATAGCTTTCCATTCATATTTCATTTATTTCCTTTCACAATTATTAAAATCTCCGCTTCTAAATAAAAATTATATAATAATATAATTATATAAAATAAAAAATAATAAAAATGTAAACCTTTTAGAGAGCGCTTCCTTGTAGCAAATGTAAAGCTTGAAATGCAAGATACAAATCACGCTGTATCCCTCATTAAATTTGATCAGAGATATTACGACATGCTCTGTCGAAAGAAAACTGATTTCTTATCTGATTAAATTATCGCGGCCGGGCTAAAGTAATTTTGGATTAATAGCTTTCCATTCATATTTCGTTTATTTCCTTTCAATTATTAAAATCTCCGCTTCTAAATAAAAATTATATAATAGTATAATTATATAAAATAAAAAATAATAAAAATGTAAACCTTTTAGAGAGCGCTTCCTTGTAGCAAATGTAAAGCTTGAAATGCAAGATACAAATCACGCTGTATCCCTCATTAAATTTGATCAGAGATATTACGACATGCTCTGTCGAAAAAGAAAACTGATTTCGGATAGTACCTTACGTCATATCATCGACTGGGGTCCGCGAAAACGGATTACAGTTTCCCCGTAAAAAGGAAGAAAGGTGCGAGATATAGGAGAAGACATAGGAAAAGAAGTCGGCGAAGTTTTCCTCGGACAAGGAATTCCATCGCGTGATTCATGAGATTAGGGACTTTCGAGAAAGAGCAATGGGATGCGCCGATATACAGCCAATAGTTTAGCCTCTCACGTACACATGTACATGTATGTATACACACACACACACACACGACGTGTCCCCGTTACCGAGTAAAGTGGGTAGGTCGGATTTCGGGATCCCGGCCGATGACTCTCATAGTCGGGCAACTTCGAAGAGAGAGTTTTCCAGCGCGTCGGTCCTACATGACTGGAGCCAGAGCAAGCCAGAACCACCACCTTCCAAGGGTTCTCCATTGGCCCGTAGATTTCCGCGCCGATTCTCCTTGATTCGCCCGCCGGTATAAGTTCTCCCATCGTTCACTGATGTGAGACGCCCCAGATAGGTCCCAGATAGGTAGATGGTTATTTATCAGCTTTTGACTCTGCCGAAGAACTTCGACCGAGCGAAGCATAATCTCTATTGCATTTCAACCTTTCAACGTGGGCACTAAGATTTTGCATTTTTCTGTCCCAATAATTAGTTAAAAAAAACACATTTCTTCTTATTCAGAATGTCTACTTGAATCTTGTGCAAACATTCCGCGAGAATTTCCTGATCTGCTGGGTATTTTTCGTTTAAAATTCCGGGTGAAATAAGAATATTTGCGTAGGTGCAGATTTCTTCTTGAAATTAGATATTAAAAGCCTATTATTGTTATCTAACATTTTATATAATGTGCTTCTTATCATTTATTATTATGCAGTCAAATTTAATTGTTAATTGTCAACGTTGTGGTATAATAATACAAATATGAAAAGATAAGGTTTGCATGAATCATTGTCGTCGTTGAAGTAAACAATGTAATTTCGAATCTTTTGCGAAAAAAAAAAGAAATACGAGATTGCTACATTTATTTACAAAACTTTAAAAAGTATTTTTGATATCTTCGTATCCTTTATACGATGGGGAATTTCCTTCTTGGCAATCGAAAAATGCGAAGTTTCCTCCAAGCATTTTATCACATGAGCTATAAATTTTCAAGCATGCACCAGCTATAAAATCAGAGATATAAATTCAAATTCTGATACATTACCAGATAATGCACCGCATTCTTTAAGATAAAATAGAGAAAGAAAGGAACACAAGAAAGGCTGATACAAGCAAAAATGTATAATAAGATCTCTTAGACATAAACATACTGATTGCATTATTGCAATGCAATATATGTATCTACACTGTAGAATTTATGATATAATATCCTACTTTTATATTCGTTTATCCGGAAATTGTGATTTCGATCACTGTTATGTAATAAGCAAAAAAAAAATATATTGAAAAACAATATTATTTATATATTATATTATTTTTCAACATAATATACTATATATAATATTTTTATATTAATAATTTACGGAAATGTCAATAATGCAAATAAACTAATTTAATTTATTTATTTTTCATATCAACAAATGAGTATTTCTTCATTTAATAGGAATTAATCTAATATGAAAATGATAATCGCTCGAAAGCTATGAACTGTGTATTCCAAAACTCGCTCTTTGCGAAATTATCGAAGTTCGATATATCGAAAGCAAAAAATCATTGTGACATCCAGAGCCCCCGGGTCTCATACGCGGATCTACGGTTTCAAAACAGTATTAACTTACTGGGGGAGGAAATTAGAGGACGGCTTGATCGATTAAAAAAAAAATAGGCGATAGATAAAGAGCTTGAATGTGCGAACAGAATTCGAGCCTATCCTGTAAATAGAGCACGTTAAAGCCCGAAAGGCAAATTGGAAGCTTAGTTTGGTAGAATTCTGGGACATTCGAGGGCTTCGCATAACGTTCATGTTCATGGTATGAAATTACCAAAACAGAGACGATCGCTTTGAGGGAACACGGAAAATTACGGGAAACTATCCTGGATATGAAGTATGATGTTTCATTGTTGTTTAAAAACGTAAGAAAAAATCAATTTCAAGCGATATCGATATAATTTAAACTCAGATAGCTTCAATTATTGAAAATTCCGATCATATGAAATACTACGAGAAAAGAAATCAACAAATGATGTTACTTCAAAATAAGTATCGATTTATATATATACTTTCATTATTAAAATATAAAATTCTTTAAAAAGAATAAGGCAAGTTTGTTTGAAAAAATAATTATCAAAAAATCGGTCTGTATCTCAGATGAGTTTGATTATTGTTAATAGAATGTTTTATTAAACATATATGTATTTCTGAATAGTTCAAATGCTGTAAAAATTTAAAAGTGTACAATATTTATACAATGCAATTAAAATATGATTAGAGAATCATTATACAATATCTATAGAAATTTCTATGTACTATGTTTAAAATTTAACAAGTGTTAAAATAAATTTTCTTTTCCTAAAATTGAAAAAAAAGGAAAAACGAGAAAAATAAAAAAAAGAGCGAAAAGAGGGAGAAAGAGAGAATACTATAATAAAGTAATCGGATTTTACAGCAAGTATTGAACTAAAGTTGACTCTTCAAACTTCTTTACTTTGTTAAAGTGGAACGCACTATCTGCCATCGATTATATTGTTTTATCCTGAATTCGGATCAATTCCTATCAAACTTGCATCGTTTTGTATCTCAATATATTTTCGTCAAATTCAGTAAATCTAATGATGGATAAAGTTATTAAACGTATTTAAAAAGCAATCACATCCGATTTCCATCAAGCGACTATACACAACACATTTTTTATACAGTTAAAGATTTTTTCTCTTATTTTACTACAGATTTTTGCACAGTTTATCAACAACATTTTTAAATCCTCTATACAAATGAAAATCAATATTTTCCTTTATTCCTTTCGACAATCAAAATTGTTTGTTTTCAAGTCTAACAGTATATGTTTAATGAAACCCAAAATAATAGTTTAACATATAGAAAAATATGTATGACAGTTATTATTTTTCGTACCAATAAATACAAATTAAGCCGCCTATTTGTGCCAAATACTAAAAAAAGAATAAAATGTGCAATATATATAAAAATAATAGAAAAAAAAAAGATTTTAAAAGATTATAGACAACTAAAAATATCGACAAAAATATCGTGCAACCACATATAAATGTTGAGTAATATTACGCGCGTGTCCTTTTTATTCCTTATTCCTAATTCTGAGTACAATTGTACGTCAGTCCATTTCGTCTCCTTGTTTGAAAATAAAATATAATTTTCATTCCTAACGTTTAATATTTATTCCTATCCTAACATTTGTTCCTATATATTTCTAATATTTAATATTTATTCCTACGTCCAAAATATCATCTCCATTATGCACAGAGCCTAAGTGAGCGACTCTCAAATGCGATTTAATATTTATTCCTATCCTAATATTTGTTCCTATATATTTCTAATATTTAATATTTATTCCTACGTCCAAAATATCATCTCCATTATGCACAGAGCCTAAGTGAGCGACTCTCAAATGCGAAGACGCTGAAAGCCGTAGCAGTGATCACGATACGCTAAGTTACGCGGGCACAGAAACCGGATATGCGATCCCTCCCCGGTCTCAGACAATGCAACACGACGATATCGCGATGCCTATATTCCCAACATTACTAGATAGGCGGATTTACATGACCAAAGGACGTCGGAGAAGCAGAGAGAGAGAGAGAGAGACTGCGTTATTGCCGACTGCAATTCTCCGTCGCAGTTTAGCAATTGCAATGTTCGCCGAGCGTGCAATACTGAGCGACGCACCTCGGTTTCCTTCCGTTATTGCATCGTCCATGTAATGAACGTTGTTACATCGTATTACGAACCCGCGCTTCTACCCCTGAGAGAGACATTTTTGCGAGCGACAACTATAAATCTCGCGGGAGATCGATTATTATCTGCCGGCGCGAGATAATGTAAAATGCGAATTACAATCCAATCTTGATCCTGTCAGAACTAATATCCATTGGATATTTTTGTTCTTTTTCTTTTTACCGGAGAATGTGCCCTAGCAATATATTGTGTCATTATTTTTTCATAGTATGCTCTTGTTTTATGTTCTATTAAATAATATATATATTTTTTGTTTTATTAATTAATTGTTTCATATATTAATTAATTAATTAAACAGAGTGTATGCACACAGGATGCTTGTATAGAATATTATAGTAAATATTCATAGGAGATATGCACATTCACAAATAAAGAAAAAAGAAGCAAGCAAATTTACATAATAAAAACGAGAAAAAATAATTTAGAGCAAGTAGAGAGAAAAAAAATGTTGAAAAATTATCTCTTTTCTATCAAAATTCTCTAAAAATTGTCCCGATATAAACGAGAAACTAATAGCGAATTCAGTTGAATGCACTAGTACGCATTGGTGCATATTAAATGCTCTGTGGTACATATAAATTTAATACAATATATTGTAGTATGAGTAATTAAAATTAATTACGAGTTAATATTATTATTCAATAGACTCGTAATACTGATTACCTTACTGTTACGATTACGCAATATTATTGTAAATTTAATATTACGAAGCTTTTAATTAAATGCAGCAGTGCACACTAGTAATGCAACCGAATTCTCACTGTAAAAATTTCCGACGAATAATTTTTTCAACGGCCAACAATCGAGTTCTCTCTACGCTACGATATAAAAGCGCAGTTAAAATCATAAGTGATATGGCGAACGAGAGCTGTATCATTGTATTTTCCCAGTGTTTTTAAACGCGAACCGTAGAGTATTATGGGTTTCCCATTTTCCAATTTATGGAAATGTGATGTCAGAAAAGTTTTATACTACCGTGGCCACTTATTGCACGCAATTGCTACTGAATATAATGCAATTTCCTGTATCATTTCATTGTATATGCAACGCGATAAAAAGATGGCCCATTCGCATATATGTAAGAATGCGAAGGAAAAAATCGCATATTAGATTTGGCATGTTCTTTTGTTCTCTTATATCTTTTATTCATTTTCTATGTATCATATATAAATTTTATTTTATAATTTAATTTCTTTTTATGTGAAATAACTTTTCGACAGAAGATTACACATATTGACAGTCCTTTATTTAGATATAATTTTTATGTTTCGTTATTTATTCGATCGTTTTTCTATCAAATTGATGGCTACATTTTACAAAAGCTTATGAAAAGCGCTCGTTCGGGGAAAAAAAACAAGAAATTGTAATTTATTCATACCGTCGATTTTTTAAATATATTTCTTTTGCGAAATTTCAACAAAATTAATTATTTCGTAATAACTGTTGTTCTTGCAAAATCGTATATTTCATGTGTGTGTTTGGTTTTATTTATTACAAATATAAAACATGAAATATAAGCCGGGAATATTTCCAATTAAAAAAAAATTCCAAAGCCCTCGAATAAACCAGATTGCAGTGTCATTCGAATCATGCGACATGTGTGCGAAAAATGTCATAATATTCATCATTATATCATGCAATATATTAAAACCACGAAACCTTATTTCGGCGAGATAATATTATATAATATATATTTTTCACATAATCTTTCGCAATTCGGATCTCGTTCGTCAGTGACAAATTAACATCAATTAACGTTAGTGATTAAAACAAGAGAGAGTATATTCGCTCATTTATATACGCAAATCCCCTCCGAGAGTCGAAACAATTGTTTTCAATTAATTATTATTATCACATAATTGCGAATACAGTGAAATAAAGTTTGCGCATGAAGAGCGACACATTCGCGCGTAATGACTTCCCATTAAAAGCTTTACAGGAATAATTCATCCATCGCGTTTAAACAAGCCCAATAGACGCACCGGAAACTCTTGCAATCTCGCCACCAATGTGAATTTGTTCAACTTAAAATTCTCGCTCTGAATACTTTTACATCATTCCTTTCCAACAGGAATAATAATTCAACAAAAATCAGCACAATGATTAACGAGAAAAATTACTATCTTGAAAAATATATAAATCTCCCTTTGATGTGGTGCATGTAAATAAAAAAATATATTATCATATATAGTATATAAATGTAAAATGTTTTTTCTAATTATATTTATATGTAAAATACACGTAATCCTTTAACGAAATATACGTATTAAATGAATGGAAGCTTGAAGAATTTTGGGGTTTAAAATAAGCTTGACCCTTATCTAAAGAGCTCTACGTAAAGCCTCACCATAATCCGATAAACTTGATCGTAAGATTACACAGTCAGGACTACCTTGCGTACGAGCAAGGAATATAAGCGGTTTACCTTACCAGAACGTCAAAACGCATGTCGTATAATACCGTTCGTACATACTATTCTCAAAGTGATAAATCGGTTAATATATACGTGCACTATCGCAATAGAGTAAACTTTGCGATGGAAACATCGACCGCGTTTTCATTCACCGTCTCTCATAATTCACATAGGCGAGAATTCGCGGTGCAAAATTAACCGAGTGACAAGATAACATAATTGCCGTCGACTCGTACTCTTTATCCTAGTATCGATATTGGTTCATTTATCGAAAATATGCAAAATGCCAAACTATGCAAATGTTTATTTTCTGAAATTTTCGCTCCATTTTTTTTTTTCAAACCTGTATACCTGGGATATTTAATACGGCATACAACGAAATCTAAACGTAACGAGGCGGCGACTCTTTCAGCCGAGAAGGACCAATTTGTTTTTAATTAAAGTGGAAGACATTAAATGCAACGCGTATATGCAGAAGAGCAACGCGAAAGTCTTCAGAGCTTTTAATTCGCGCTCTCGTGTAAGCGGCGCAGAAAAGCGGCGGAAAAATGAAAGCACACCGGGAAAAAGGGATATCTTAGCTGTTCTCTTGCGCTGCCTTCATCGCGTATGTATGTACTAGAAACTAGGACAGTTCGTTACGCGTAATACACGCTCCTTGTTGCGGCGCGTTGCTTCTTACGCGCCGTAAAAAGAGGTATAAACAGCCAAGACCGCTCTTTATCCTTCTAGGAGAGTTGCGTACCTATACATTGCATGAGAATATTTCAGCGAGGCGCCCGAGCGAACAAAATTGCATCACTTTTTATTTTTTAAATGCAAACGCTCTAAGTGCGAACAAAATATTTCTTACGCTTGTTTTTATTTTTCATAATAATTATATTTAATAATTGTATTTAATACTTGTCAGTGTTAAAAGGAAATAAATGAGTTTAAATTGGAAATTTTTCTCCTTCAATTATTAAAATTATAATATCAAATTTTATTTTATATTATATAATGATTAAATTCTTATTTTACCCCTGCAAGATTCTTTGAAAGCAAGGAATATTTCGAGACATAATTTATGACGTCAGAAATTAAATCCTTAAAAATAAAGTCAAATCTCCAGTATTATTTCTCTTTCAATTATTGAGAGATATTGCTGAATATTTTTATTGATCAATAATTTTATTTAATACTTGTCAGTGCTAAAAGGAAATAAATTACTTAAAATTGGAAATTTTTCTCCTTCGATTATTAAAATTATAATATCAAATTTTATTTTATATTATATTATGATTAAATTCTTATTTTACCCCTGCAAGATTCTTTGAAAGCAAGGAATATTTCGAGACATAATTTATGACGTCAGAAATTAAATCCTTAAAAATAAAGTCAAATCTCCAGTATTATTTCTCTTTCAATTATTGAGAGATATTGCTGAATATTTTTATTGATCAATAATTTTATTTAATACTTGTCAGTGCTAAAAGGAAATAAATTACTTTAAATTGGAAATTTTTCTCCTTCGATTATTAAAATTATAATATCAAATTTTATTTTATATTATATAATAATTAAATTCTTATTTTACCCCTGCAAGATTCTTTGAAAGCAAGGAATATTTCGAGACATAATTTATGACGTCAGAAATTAAATCCTTAAAAATAAAGTCAAACCTCCAGTATTATTTCTCTTTCAATTATTGAGAGATATCGCTGAATATTTTTATTGATCAATAATTGTATTTAATACTTGTCAATGCTACAAGCAAATAAATTACTTTAAATTGGAAATTTTTCCCCTTCGATTATTAAAATTATAATATCAAATTTTATTTTATATTATATAATGATTAAATTCTTATTTTACCCCTGCAAGATTCTTTGAAAGCAAGGAATATTTCGAGACATAATTTATGACGTCAGAAATTAAATCCTTAAAAATAAAGTCAAATCTCCAGTATTATTTCTCTTTCAATCGCAATCATTGAGAGATATCGCTGAATATTTTTATTGATCAATAATTGTATTTAATACTTGTCAGTGCTAAAAGAAAATAAATGAGTTTAAATTTGAAAATTTTCTCCTTTAATTATTAAAATTATACCTAATATCAAATTTTGTATAAAAATTTTATTTTATATTATGTAATAATTTAAATTCTTATTTTAATATTGGAAAATTATTCTTATTTTAGCCCTGCAAGATTCTTTAAAGACAATTAATATTTCGCAATATAATTTGACGTCAGAAATGAAAATAAAGTCAAATTTCCAGTATTATTTCTCTTTCAATTGCAATTATCGTGAAATATCGCTGAATATTTTTATTCGTCGAGTTAAAGATAAGACGAAAATTAATTAAAACTACTTCCAGGAAACTTTAAAAAAACCTCGGAAAATTTAACTAACTTTGCCAATAAATTTGACCAATCCTTCCCTGTCTGTCTACGAGAATCGAGTTCTCGCGCAACATCAACTACGTGGGCGTATCGCAATTGACAAAAAGTAGAAACTCTGCTACTTCTCAGCGTGTCGAACCCTTCTTCCCTTCCATCCCTCTTCGCCTCTCTCCTCATAAATCTCGTATTTATTCCTCGGAAGTTCGCACGCAGCAACGTCACTTTCCTCCCTCCCGATCTCCCGTTCCGGAATCCTTTTTACGCTCAAAGTTTTTCTTGCTTGCCACGGTATGCGATACGATCGGAATAAGAAGGAGAACGATAAAAACCGTCGAGCGTTTTATAACACGCTGCAAGACAAACGGCATAGTCACGGTGTACACTGGCGCAGTTATCGACACGGGAAGAAATATGGAAAATTGTTTCAGAAAAACGTATTGATCTCCCATAATAAAGGATAGTCAAGATTTTATATTTCAAAATAAACCGATCGAAATAACCATCACTATATTTATAATCATCATTTAATATTTCGTGTTACTATATCTTAAATAAAATGCATTTGTTAGATATATTAAAGTGCACCAATTGTAAAAGAATTTTTTATTACATTTAAAAATGTGAGTATAGATTATTATTCCTTCAAAATTTCTACACGGGAAGAAATATGGAAAATTGCTTCAGAAAACCGTATTGATCTCCCATAATAAAGGATAGTCAAGATTTTATATTTCAAAATAAACCGATCGAAATAACCATCACTATATTTATAATCATCATTTAATATTTCGTGTCACTATATTTTAAATAAAATGCATTTGTTAGATATATTAAAATGCACCAATTGTAAAAGAATTTTTTATTACATTTAAAAATGTGAGTATAGATTATTATTCCTTCAAAATTTCTACACGGGAAGAAATATGGAAAATTGCTTCAGAAAAACGTATTGATCTCCCATAATAAAGGATAGTCAAGATTTTATATTTCAAAATAAACCGATCGAAATAACCATCACTCTATTTATAATCATCATATAATATTTCGTGTCACTATATTTTAAATAAAATGCATTTGTTAGATATATTAAAGTGCACCAATTGTAAAAGAATTTTTTATTACATTAAGAAATGTGAGTATAGATTATTATTCCTTCAAAATTTCTACACGGGAAGAAATATGGAAAATTGTTTCAGAAAAACGTATTGATCTCCCATAATAAAGGATAGTCAAGATTTTATATTTCAAAATAAACCGATCGAAATAACCATCACTATATTTATAATCATCATTTAATATTTCGTGTCACTATATCTTAAATAAAATGCATTTGTTAGATATATTAAAATGCACTAATTGTAAAAGAATTTTCTATTACATTTAGAAATGTGAGTATAGATTATTATTCCTTCAAAATTTCGACACGGAAAGAAATATGGAAAATTGCTTCAGAAAAACGTATTGATCTCCCATAATAAAGGATAGTCAAGATTTTATATTTCAAAATAAACCGATCGAAATAACCATCACTCTATATTTATAATCATCATATAATATTTCGTGTCACTACATCTTAAATAAAATGCATTTGTTAGATATATTAAAGTGCACTAATTGTAAAAGAATTTTCTATTACATTTAAAAATGTGAGTATAGATTATTATTCCTTCAAAATTTCGACACGGGAAGAAATATGGAAAATTGCTTCAGAAAAACGTATTGATCTCCCATAATAAAGGATAGTCAAGATTTTATATTTCAAAATAAACGATCGAAAAACCATCACTCATATTATAATCATCATTAATATTTCGTGTCACTATATTTTAAATAAATGCATTGTTAGATAATTAAAGTGCACCAATTGTAAAGATTTTTTTTACATTAAAAATGTGAGTATAGATTATTATTCTTCAAAATTTCGACACGGAAGAAATATGAAAATTGTTCAGAAAACGTATTGATCTCCCATAATAAAGGATAGTCAAGATTTTATATTCAAATAAACCGATCGAAATACCATCACTATATTATAATCATCATATAATATTCGTGTCACTATATTTAAATAAAATGCATTGTTAGAATATTAAATGCACTAATTGTAAAGAATTTTCTATTACATTTCAAAATGTGAGTATAGATTATATCCTTCAAATTTGCACGGGAAGCAATATGGAAAATTGCTTCAGAAAAACGTATTGATCTCCCATAATAAAGGATAGTCAAGATTTTATATTTCAAAATAAACCGATCGAAATAACCATCACTATATTTATAATCATCATATAATATTTCGTGTCACTATATTTTAAATAAAATGCATTTGTTAGATATATTAAAGTGCACTAATTGTAAAAGAATTTTTTATTACATTTAAAAATGTGAGTATAGATTATTATTCCTTCAAAATTTCTCCTATATCATAATTTTCATACACGATTCAGAAGTTTATTAACATTTATTTATATTGTTGCTAATATCGTCAAGCAAGAAAGAAAATAAAATTCTAAGAGATTCAGAAATTCAGATATATCTCTTAAAATATTTATGTTTATCCCGTAGAATTATATTATATATGCTGATCGCGTATATACCTTGTTGAAGCTATATCTTTATAAGCTGTTTCTTGACGTAAATAACGACAAATAGACAACTATAGAAGTACATGAATGTTAAAGTAAGCTAAATCGTATATTCCACGTACGCATTTTCCTTCACGTCACACTCAAAAATGCATCGTGAAAAAAGCGAAGCATTTCTACTTGACGATAAACTATTAAATATTTATGCAGCACGTCGGAATAATACACTTGCAGAAAGGGAACAAGTTATTGAACAAGGATAGAAAGATTGTAACGAGAGATAATTCCGTAAAAGCGGCTTATACGCTTAATACTTTGAGGCTCAACGACCAGGGGAGAAAATATTGAAATTATGCAATTTTTATCATGTTCACTTAGTTAGTCTCTTTAAACCTTTGTTAACTCGTAATAGACTAATTTATGTAAAGTGTAAATTCCAGAAAAGTGTTAATATTACTGTTAACTCAATTTTATCAAAGACTTACTAAAACATGACAATATTTATTTTAGTAAAAAAAAAAAAAATTATACTTAATGTAAATCTAAAAGTTTATTTTCTCTCTATATGTATATATTTAATGTACAACTTTAAAAAATAAATATATCTCCAACATACAGAGATCCATATTTCACGCGCGAAACATGCCTTCAAAAATATATTGCAAACATTCAATATACTCCGAAAAGCTTACTGTTTAATTAAGAATGTAAATTAAAATATCGCGAATGTGCGTTTGTATTTCATTACGCGGCCGAGAATGGAATAACGTAACATTTCGCGATGCATTTCGATGCCAATTTTCTTTTCACAAAAGCGTCGATGTACTTTAAAGCGATCGTTTGTTCCCTGCAAAATACTGCTGAAGCTGCTCTTTGTATTTCGTTCGCATAAACGCGAAAGCAAAACGATACAACGCGAGAAGGAGAGTTATGTCTATTATTTCTGTTCGTCAGCATGCCAGAAATTTGGGAAGACTGAAGAATAAGGACACAAGCGATATATCCACTGGCTAGAGCCCAGTAAACATGTTCCAATTTCGTAATGCGTATTATTCCTATATAATCACGCACTGGAATATATAGAGTTCATGTAAATTGTAATTCTAAAAATATTTGTCGAATGAAAAAATTGAAAAAAAATAATTAACACTGAAAAAAAATAATTAACTGGATTAAACTTTCAACTAAATTATTATTTTGTTAATCGAACATATATTAGTATTTAGGTCAAATATAAGTTTTGTTAGATTTAATATAGTATATTTAATTTAAATATTTCTATATGTTTAATTAACAAAATAATACTTAGTTTAACGATTTAATCACGTTTGTTTTCAGTGTGTACATGTTAGATAAATATTAGATAATATTTTCATTCAAGATAAAAAATGATACTAAGAGCAAAGCGCAGCAATTAAGCGCGTATATATTTTCTAAATAAATATTTTCAGAATATTTTAAAATAATATAATATTCGTTTAATTTTTAAAATAAATTCTTCGCTAAATTAATTTAAAAAATACGATAAAACTGCAATGTAAAACTGATGCTACAAAAATTTTTTCGTAATTAAATTTCTTTTAATTGTTTGATCGCGCGAGAAATTTGAGAACTTAAGTCTCATATAGATATCCCAAGATATGTGCGACTTTTCCATAGAATATAAGTTGACAAAAAGAGATAACTTGTGAAAGAGGTGGGTCCAATGGACGCAGTGACTAGATATCGCTTGCTTACAATCGCCCGAGCAACACTCGGAGAGAGGCCTTTCAGAGAGAGAAAGGTATCGCTTTTATCTCCTCTGGAAGGCCCAGGTAAACAACCGAACCCATCATAGAGCGTATCTACATCGCCCGCATTATGTATCGGGTGTACAAATACGTTACATGTTTACATTGTATACGCGCCTCAAGCAGCATACTATTATAGCAAGTATGCGAACAGGGTAACGATCAAGCTATATCAACACGGAAATCCGAATGTTCACAATCGATATTTGTTAATACTTTGCACGATCGTTCCTTTATTAATTCTCGCCGTTAGAATCGAACCAGTAATTACGACGCTTAAACAATAGCTCAAGTAAACTGTTTTGCAAATAAATATTTTACCCATCTCCGATAACAATTACAGACGATTAAAATGGATCAAGGAAGAATTTTAATCGCAATGCCTATCATTATTTAAATTAATACCGAGGGTTTATTTCAATTCTATTAAAAAATTCGCCGAGAGAATTCTCTATTCTTCTTGAGAGCAAGAAAATTTGGAGATGTAGCTTTTTAAAATAAATAAAACAAAATATATCGCAGCGGGAGAAAGAATAACGCCCTCAAAATATATGTACATAGATATTTCTAATACAAAGTTGAGTTTTTAAAATGCAAGATTACGATCAGCTGGCGCAGGCATTTAATTTGTCGCCTTTAACCGCAGAAAAATCAAGAATTGATTTATATAACATCAGTTGTGTTCATAGTTCAGCGCGGAGTTAATGGCAGGAATTTTAATCAAGCCGTAACACGCAACGATGCTCCGCGTAATTACATAACTACGGAATGAAATGAAAGTGCATTCGTTACAGGTATTATTATTCAGTCTTTGCATTTCGCGCGACGCGGCTAAATTGCCGGTCCAGTATAATTTCGGGCTCGCATGTGATTTCCTCCTCTTCCACCCTTCGCATAAAGGCATCGCATTTCGCGAATAATCGACAATAAGCGCGTTTTCGTTTGACGGAGCTGCAAACGTGGCCTAACAAATCCGCCCTTGCGGCATAATGCGCTTATCATCGCCGAGAAATTGATCGAATCAAAATGCAAATTCAATGAATTATTCAGCAACGCGTGTACGACAAACGATTCGCCGTACATATCCTGTATAATTTTACGTCCCTTTTATATATCGAACATTTTTCCCAAAAAAATATTTTATTTTTAAGATAGTTGCGCTTTCCATTTACATCAAAACTCAGATAAATCTCACTTCTGTCTTTTTTCAACATCCATGTTTAAGAAAGATAAAGGTGAGTAAATGGAAAGCAACTAAAATCGAGTGGATTATTGAAAATTAAATATTCTATATATACACACACATACGTACATATGACGAAAATTGTCGTGAACAAAACAGTGTTCGCACAAAAAAATTAATTACACCGCGCGTAACGTCGGACGAAATATAATTGGTTCTTTTTTTGTTCGTGTGTAATTTTACTCGTAGATAATAAAAAATTGCCAATGTTCGTTTTTCTTCAAACGGAACACGATTATTATTTCATTTGATTTTAGTGTAATTATAAAACCAGAGGTTTTAACTCTGTATTTCACATAACACATATGGGTGCGAAAAAATATAGAATATTTCTGTATCTCGTAGATTAATTAAAAGAGAGAATGTTTTTTTTTCAATAAATTATTAACTGATTGTGAGTAATGATCAATCTTTCGAAAATGTATATATATTTATAATTATCAAATAAAAAAATAAATAAATCAACGATGCATCTTTTTATTTGCCAAATATGTAATTGCAATTGTAATTTAAATTCACAGAAATTCGAGAGACTTTGATCTTTTATAAATGATAATTGTATCATTTGAATTTGTCAAAGAAAATAAGATGTCCCAACATGGTTATAAAACAAAGTTATGTTTTCCCGCATAGGTATTTCCACATTACTCGACCCTTCATGCTATTGTACACGCGCAAACAAGCTTTAAATCATTGAAGAGAAACATCTTTGAAGAGAAATGCTTAACTCGTCTTTTCGCCGCTATTTTTCCCTCCATTGTGTCCGTCCCGAGTATCCATTTACCAACGAAAACTTTCATATGTCCTTTCACGGTTATTTCGACTCGTTGCCACCCATTATTTACGGCGTACATTTCGCCTGTATAATCCAACATAATCTAAGCGAATACACGCGTGAGCGTCAACCAGCCAACTCCCTCTCTTTCTCTTTCCGTCACTCTCTGTAACGACACGGTCGAATTATTACTATCTTCGCGCCTCGCAGTCGAAATTAATTAAGCATATAATGCGCGTCGCCATGTAACAGACGAGTACGAGAACCGCGACGAACGACGAAGTCGCAAATTACTCAGAATTACAGCGAGACATCTCGTGGGTGTCGCGATATGGTACATGTCACGAGAAATCGAGAATATTCGCGGACAAAAAATAACTTTCGCGTAAATTGCGTTCCGTAAAAATCCAATTTTCGATCAAATTAAAATGAACATGTTATTGCCATTTTAATTTAACTCATTGTAACTCACTTTGTAATATGATCTGCATTTTGAATTCTAATTAATTGTTCATCTCTGAATTATTTATATTTTTATTTAATTTTTTAACGATATATAATATATTAAAATTATTTCATGAATTTTATAAAATACAAATGCTTTATTTTTAACTTCGCGGATTATTGAGAAGATCCTTTAATTGTACAAAATATCGGGCAATTTTTTTTATTAAATTACTATTTAATTTTTATAATTATGTTATTGATTATAGTATAATTAGATGCCTAGATAAATGCGCATACTTAAATAATGCACACTGTAGATGTATTATACAAAAAAATATTGCAAAAAAAATCTTGCTATTCGGCGTTTCTAAATATTAATGATTTTATCACGAAAATTTCTCAACTCAACGTGACAAGTTTATGAATGTTTGAATTTGCATAAAATTAAAACCTATGAACTGTTGATGGCTAAAGTTTGTTGTATAGTAAAATTATTTTATTGCTTTTTTCTCTCTCAATTCTACGCCTAATATTAATAATAATTTTTGTGTGTATTTCTCGTGTGTGAATAAATTACAATTTTCGCAATAACGATATTCGCTTTTAATTGCTGCAAAATATACAAGCATGATATAACAGTATTTCACGGGAAACTTTAGTGCATTGTTGCCTTAGTTAACGTCTTAGATCCAAGTTAAATTGATTACAATAATTAATCTCCAATGCTAAGAAAGATCAATACGTCACCTAAAAAAGTGTATTGTTAAACTATGAGACTTTTTGGAAACCCATTACTCGTTTTTTGATATAATGTATGTGCTGATACAAATTCTCTACCGCAAATATGTATACAGTGTTTAATAAAAAGATATCACATCTGAACTTGGAGAAATATAGGTATATACAGAGAGCAAACAATATAGAGAGATTCGTGACAATATTGTTTTAATATAAATCGACAGATGGTCGGCAAACAAATTTTAGAAAATTCCCTATCATCAAGACTGAAAAATTCCGCTAAAACTTCTCCGGGAGCGATTCGATATTTGTTTTTATTACCATTCGTTTGAATTTATACAGACTCGAAACTATTTGCACATCTCTAACAATAGACGAGAGATAAAAACGATTCATAAAGCGAAACGATTCTCAAATTTTTTGTACGCTCTCGCAGTTGTTGGCCTCATTGATTAAATTCCGAGGATTTTTATCGGAACCGCTCACATATGCGCTCCAGGCAAAAGAGCTCGCGGAAAACAAACCGGATGTTCGCGATTTTAAACGCAAAAATCGCGTTTAAATCTTGGAAAAACCGCTCGTAGAGCTACATGTATGTACTATGTATACAGAGAATGCATCTCTTTTGCTTTTCGACAAATTCGAGCTGCCTAACAGAACACAGTTATCTGCAGAAACATGTAATAACAAATAATAATGACGAGTATCCATTATTTCCTCTTTGCATTCAAATGATTATCAAATATATATCGTTGGTCGCAGAAATTCTTCTTCTAATGTTTGCCCTTAATTTAAAGCCGCGCATAAAATAAAAAAATCATTCGTTCTATGTATCGTTTAACTCGATTAGTGTCTTCGCAAATTTGCGGAAAAATTAGACGCTAGATACAGTTCCATTGTACCGCGCAATTCTCTCGTACAAAAAATGTTGAAAAAGAGAGAACCGAGCATTAATTCCGCCTAACTTGTCGGCGCCGATTACACACGTCGGCGAGTACGAATGAGCATCCTACCGTGCGATCTGACTGAATAACTCACCCTGCAAACGGTTCGAAACGAGAAATTTGTTCTCTGTATACGCGTATCCTCGTCGACTTGGCTTAAAATCGCCCAGGAAGCTACAATAATGTCGTGCGAATTCTATCGGACACGTTTTCCGGAAAGTAATTTTTGCGAAAAAACAATACAGGTGACAAAATCTACGCTCGAGAATCTCACGGATATCCTGTTCTTTATTTCGTCACACTCGAGATACATTAACGTATACGAGATCCGCCATCATCTTCTCACCCTCTCATTCGTCAAGTTCTACAGTTCAAACTTTCCCTCCTTTTCCCGAGACCGCGTTTCTCATCCATCAAGCCAAGATTAGAAACGACGACAGTATTTGCGAGCAGACAGGTCTGATTTCTTTCACGATCGTTGATTGCTTCGATATCGACGACTTAAGTATCAGGAGGAGGAGGAGAAGGGTTTTATACTGACAAAATTCGAGTAACAGCTGGAGAGTGTCGGTGTGACTTAGGGGAATTTCGAATTCCAAGGGAGAATCAGATCTGAGCCCTTAAAGAGCATTTATTTTCTAATTTTATCGTAAAGCCAACGTGTAAAAAAAAAACAGATAAATCATCATTATTTTACTCAGCATGAAGTGTCTTAAAATTAGAATTATTATTATTCATTTTTTAATCTTATAAGAGTTCCCCTGATTAATATTTACCGCAATAAAAAATATTGATATGTACATAGTAAAATTAATCAAACCTGTTTTATATCTTACTGCGATAGATATTAATATTTCTTAATTAGAGAAACTCTTATTAACTCTTAAAATTCTTCCAATATTATATCGTCGCACGATTACCATGATTTTCAGGGTAAATTCTAAGAGAAAATTCTCTCTAAGTATGACGTGGCGTTGACATTCGTCGAACTCATAAAATCACGTGGAAAAAAAGCAAGAGCACAGCTGTGATGCAGCGCGTCGGCCTAAAAAATATACGATATGAACACGCTAACTTCGCGCTTAAGAGTAACGTGGACAATATTCCGGAGAGCCAGTCGGAAGCGTGTGTATCATGCATTAGGGTTTACTGAAACGCGACACCTGGGACCATAGAGGGTGGTTCGCAGCAAGACACGGCCCTGAGTATTACGAATGTTTTGTATGCAAAGTACACACTTCACAAGTGCACACTCTACAAGTATAATGAGCTGGTAAGGATGCGCATCGCACGATGATAAGGCGCGAGCTTTTTCCATCTTTTTTTTCCTTTGCCTCTCTGAGAGACCTTCCTTCCATGTTTCTCTGACCACCGGCGATTACGCAAATTCAACATCAAGAAAATTCCTACACCGTAGAATGTTTGATTGGAAGCAATTCCACGAAAAATGCAGCAAAAATCCGGAAATTCATTAAATCATTCGAAAATATTTTCAATGAGAAAAATTTGACGCGCTACTTTGAAAAAATTAAAATTATAAAAATTATTTGCCGAAAATTATTTTGCATATCGAAAATAAAATTCACATGTACACATCGACTGAATCGAAATTAGTTTAATTTCAGTTTCTAGAACGAAATTATTATTTCCTGTATGTATGTAAATCGGATTATAGTATAATTATGACACAAATCAATAAGAGATGTGCGTGATAATTAAAAAGAGATATTCGTAATATCATATTTCTCTGTCAGATCTCTAAAAAGTTCAACACGTAATTAAATGCTTACAAGATGCATATCGAATAACTATATCCAAACGAGCAAAAAAAAACAAAATATATAATTATAACAGACACAAAGTATTATATTACATGGAAAACATAACGTTTTCTCTCCCCATGAAAAAATGAAAATTGATATATTATAAACATCTCATATTACATAAACCGTATAAATTATTTACAGTTGTTGAATCTGATTTATATAAATATGAAAAATTATACGTACAAAATTATATTTACACACAAGCGTTCTACCGTTATAATTACAAGAGAAGCTCGAAAAAAATTCAAATTTTGATCAAACATGTAAAAGCGATAAATAGCAATAAATCCTTCGTACGCAGAGCGCGTTGTGTTAGCATAAAATTGTACATGTATACAATCTCTCTTTCTCTTCGCTAAGGATTTCAATAAAACGTACACGTGAGACAGAGTTGTGTATAAAGTAGCGAGCCTTAAGTACATCTCCTTGAATGCGATACTTGGGCGAAGCAGCCGCGATATGCTGCTTGACGGGCAGCATGATCGATCAATGGATAATAGTGGTTTAACACTTGTTTGCGGACTGAGTTACCAATTCCCGGCCTGCTGCGGACGTTTGCACGCCAAGTTCGCTTCAACAGGCTTCAGTAATTCAAGCGCGAAGCTTCGAGAGAGTTAACAGCCGCGCCGCTTGCACGAACGACTAAATTATGATACAGGAATCAAATAATCAGTTTGTTACGCGTGTCAGTCCGCGTGATGTTAACCGCTCTCGCGGTTAGATTTATCTATTCACCTCTGTTAATCTGTTTTAGCTACTCCCAGTGTAATAATCTCGCGTGTTGCGTATATAATCCCGGAAATTAATTTTTTATACATAACAATATCAAATTTATGAAGAAATATATTAAATTGTACATATTATCGCGAAATTATTTATATATGAAATATGTCCATTCATAATTAGATAAAAGTGCTTTTTATATTTCTTCTTATATATATAAATATATATGTTTCATATATAATTTCACATGATTATATAAGTATAAACTCTTATAATTTATTATAATTATATCTAAAAATAGACATATTTCACATATCATAAACATTTTAACAGCACGGATATTTTAATATAAATAATGAAGACTAATAGAGAAATTTGTTTAAGCAAGGTGCATTATTGGAGTAGATTTTGCATTTGCAATGTCGATGATCAATTGATAAACACATTTGTTGAAAATTAAAATATAAAATCGTCAGACATTAAAATTTATTTAACACACACGCATGCAATAAAAGAGTATAATTTACAAAGGCATAATTCAAACAGAGACACGACAGAGCAAAGCTATGCTCGTCAGATGCTGCAACTATATAATAAAATATACAACCATTATAATTATTATGCTACTGTAATATACTGAAATTGCGAAAATTTGAAGCATTGTGCGTGTAATCTCTTTAAATCTCGCGTATGAATTTCGTATGAATGTAACTACAATAAATTGTGCGCGATTATTGTGATATATGTATATCTCGACATTACATAATTTAATAACAAAAAACTTTGAATAAAAAATTTATTAACAATGACTAATAATAGAAGATGTAAAAGTAAAAGAAAGAATATTATAATGCGTCGACTTTTCTCAGAATTCTGAGCAAGAACAATGTTGAAGATTTTTTTAGAAGAATTTATACAAAGGTGCTTTAGCCGCGAATTATTTGTCTAAAGTTTCACAAAAGATTAGTTAGACCGAAAACCTACCGAGCTCTGCGCTCATTAGTAATTATATACGCTGGTACAATTTTAATAAAAAATTTATCCGTTTCCTCACGCATATAAAAATAAAGAAAAACAATTTGCTGTATGTATTCTAGCAGAAAAAAAATATCTCGAAGAGAGAAAAACGGCGAACTCTCTGCGCAACATAAAAAAGATAAAAGTGAGATGTCATAAATTATTATACCACACAAAATTACGTTAAAGATATTAGAAACATTTTCCTCGATGTGCACCCTGCATATAAATTTGCATTATGCAAATTGCTCTATCTTCGAGTTAATATACGCCCTTCTAGAGATTATCGCTTTCGACAGTTGCTACAGAACTCGGAAACAACTGGATTTGGCATCTCATGCTATAATAACGCAGACCTAAACTCATCCATAGAAGTCTCCAACGACCACTATATCCGCTTCCTTATCGCTCTTAACGTTCACGTTCCGTGGAAGATTTAGATTTTGTAACAGATATATATTTCCTCGCGTAATTTTACTAACGCTGTCATCATCCATCTACGCTGTCCAATAATTCTCATGTATACCTCAATCTATCAATTTCATTAAAACTTCGAATTTTAAAAAAACTTAAATATTTAGTTTATAATTATATATCTTAATCTCTTCAATATTTTAACTTTCCTAGATTTTCTTATTCTCTCTGATTTAGTACAAGCGCTCTCGACGTATCCTGAAATTTCCGACACTCTACGATCTTAAAATCCAACAACCTTCAATTTTTCCCGATTAATTAAGAATCTCGAGACTCATTTTTTTGGCGTCCCTTCCGCAATTAACGAATGTCAAACGACGATTCTAAACGTCTCGCATACCTCTACGAGAAAATTCCTCGATACGTACAAAGAAATCCACCGAAATCCGATTATGCCGGGCAAAGTCTCCGGTCGCACCCGCGGAGAAGTAGAAACGACCCCGTAAGCCGCTTGGATGGGAAAAACAGCTTTTCGGAACAAACTACTGCAAAATTCGTTCGACCTGCGCCACGTACGGTCGGTTTTGCGGCTCGCAGGGTGAACCGCTTCGGCGAAACCGCAAGGGCCGTCCGTCCGTGTGGCACCGCCAGCAGAGCGATCCTCTCTCTTCCCTCTCTCGAACATGCACAGTCTGCTGGGGACGCTTCGCGAACTAAGAACAGCGGATTTCAAACAAGTATACGCGACCGCGGCTAGACTCCGCTCCGAGCGTGGCGCGCCGGCTTTAAACCTCGCTAAAGCCGCACCGGGCGTATCATAAGAAGCGCATCCGAGCGAATTCGGTGCACGCCCTCTCAAACTTTTCACCCTTTTCGGCGGATTCGCCGATCGAACTCGACAATTTTCCGCGATCTCGATGGAGCTTTATACTTTCACACGTATGCGAGGAATTTAGGTTTAATTACGTTTTTAGTCGCTGCCCAAGGGATGAAATTTTATGTACTTCTCGAATGAGCTCGGAGAGGATTCGAGTTTCATTGTGAAAATACTATTTAATCGTATTAAGAGAATTGTCAGAACAAAATTATTTCTTCGAAATTTTCAGTAATGTGGTTAAATAGATATAAAAATACATGGTAATATTCGCCGTGAGATTAAAAATAAAACTTTTAAGAATGTACACAAATAAGAACCGATGTATATAAATAAAGCAAAAATTGTATAGAAAATATTTCGATATGATGCTATTTTTTTTATTTTACATTTGTCTGTTTTATTATATTTTTAATTTTATTCGTTCCTTCTCTCGCAAAATCACAGTAAAACTGTGTTGAAAATTATCTAATCTGTTTCCTATACATTATTAACAAAATAACACATTCCTTTGTTCCCCTGGATATACAATATGTATACATATATCACCAGACTATGATGAAATGTTAATTAGATACCGCTTTCAACATACACAATTAATCATATCATACGATGGATACTAATTACCATCACTTTCTATGCATTAATTATTTCAATATAGGATCTGTTCATTACATCGATCTTTAGAATATGCATAATAGAAGAAGTGTGTCACGTGAAAATTAACGTTAATGATGCGAAGAGATGAATGTCATCTCGCTTTCTTTTTAAGAGGAAGCACTTCTAGAGCATTTTAATATTATAAAAAAAAAACATTTTATAAATTATCTCTCAAAATTCAATTGACACGCACTTTGTTATTTTTTTTTATACTATTATTATAATGTTAAATTTTCTTAATACGCTTCAATTTATTTGCGCTGTTACGAAAAGTTACGTAGCAACAATCGCGAGGCGCAGATCACGTATCTTTCATTGCATAACTTTGTTACATTACTACCAAGACTTTTCATACTTTCGATATTGCAAGATGGAATCACTTTTTGTCGGTTAAACTTACGTTGTCGTACATTGAATGCCAGATACAGCTGCGCCTCGGCTTCAATTTCAACGCGCGGAAAATACGAGACGAAAGCAACAATAGGATGCCCACAGTACGTGGAATATCGAAAAAGTTACATGCGCGAATGAAAAGCTACTCCAATTTCCGATTTCAAAGAGACAAAAGAAGGAAATTACTATAAAATTACCATTACGAAGAGATATCTGCGTAAAATGCAAACTGTAACATTCGCGCAACTTCAAACTGTAATACAATTTTCGCATTCGTCCTTTTACGCTTCAAAGAGCCCTATACCATCCTGAGCTGTCCGATAAAATTATCTTCATAATAATATAAAATGTACAAATAGGGAACATAAGTTTCTAACAGTGTTTACAATTTGATTTTACGAGCTTCCTATTAACGCTTCAGAAAATAATCTTCGTTGCTCGTGATTTTTCAATATTTGTCTATTAAAATTAAAATCGAATACTCTGCGTATCTTCCCAGAAAAAAGAACTCGTTAAAGGATTTTTACGAGGATAGTTAAACCCGCTTTAGGATATCATTGGACGATCGCGCGTATTAGGAACTTTGTGATGTAAAAGTTACTAAATGACAGAAGGGTATAATCATACACACTTAAGTGTCCATAAAAACCGACATTCAATCGTGAAACTCGATAACTCCCGTTTAACCCTAAAAGTTGTCGGATACGATCTTCTGCAAGAGTTCTTACAATACTGTGTTCCTAAAATCCTCTCGGGGATAAGTTTCAGGTTTATATTTTCCTGCCAGTTTTCTCTGTATCAGAAATAACTAAGATTACGAGCGTGCGAACCTCAACTCTCTTCTCTCTTTCTTTCTCTTTTCAATACTTGTTATACTTCATTTACTTTATCTCCGTGCTATAAATTCCACGAAACTTTGGCAGCAAACTGTTTTCTTTATCAAGGTATAAAAACAAGAATACTAAGCAATATTCTTGTGTTAAACACAAGGCCACATTCTTTGAATAATTATAAAGATCAAAATAACCCGATTAATTTATATTCATGATTTGAAAAATAATCGTATGTATATCATATGCATATTAATTACAAAATCAAGTATGAAAAGATCAAGTCTGATCTATAATTAAATTTATAATTTATATTCAAATTTCTATAATTAAATATTGTAATCTCTAACTAGACACCCGAATTTCTGTGAGTCAAAGATGCTGAAGAAAGCACCGAAACGTTCGAAATAATTAGAGAAGAATTTCAAAAAACAAGTTTGTTGCGCCTATAACACCTGGCTTTTTTCATACCTGATTTGATATTTATATCAACACAGCAACCGCTGACAATATATTCCGAATTGTAAATTAATCGCGAAATTTACGAAAATGTTCGTTTGTCGATTTTCGCGTTACGGACACTTCGGTAACGCGATAATTCGACAGATCGCGTATCAATTACAGCTGAGGCTGACTATGAAATATTCTGACAAGATCAAACACCGCGGGACTGCTTCCCCAAATCGAGGGGAAAGAGGAGACCAAACGCTGCTGCAGATCGAATGTTTACCGCTCGTGGTCGACCGACCCGTGATTGCATCGGATGCGGAAAAGCCCGCTCCATCTCTACAAACGCATGCGCGCGAGAGAGATATATATACAGGGTGTCCCATACTTACTGTACCACACGTTAATGGGAGATTCTTGAGGCAATTTGGAGACGATTTTTCCTCAGCTAAAATGTCCAGGCACCAATAACAGGGTGTGCAGCAGACTCGACGAAAAAAATTTCTTGACTTTTTAGTATTATTTTTCCAAATATATGATTTGCATATATCTCTATGATAAATCAATTAAATCATGAAATGATTTATTGAGATATTTTTGTCGGCAATGAAAAGGTTTGGAAGTTAAAAGAACAAAAATTTTGATCAATTATACAATCTGCATTATGTACGATAATCGAAACAAACATGTCACTATAAAAACTATTTAAATAATCACCCTTTTATTTATATTATATCAATTTTTTAGTTTTGTCTCTATCAAACACATTGAAATAAAATAACACGATGATGAAAATATAAATTAACGAACACGCTGTAGATGGCTCGATTTTTAACACAGAAAATTAGCGTGCTGGGAATCAAGAAAAAGTTTATATTTATTTAATAAAACATTTCAAATTATTGAGACAAATCTAGAATAATGTGAAAAACTCCAGATAAATAGTAAAATTCCCTGACGATGCCCGGTTTTCCAAATTTTCCTGACCACTAAACACCCTGAATAATTTTCGAGTTATAAACGCGTGAAAATAAAAGCTTTTTTGTAAACTAAGCCTTGTAAAAATTAATTATTAACAAAACTACATTTTTTAGTTACATTCAAATAAAATTTAATAGAATTTTAATTTAAGGCTTAATTATAAAGATACATGATTTCAAAACTTGGGAACATTAAAAAAATGATGAGCTTAATTCTTCGACATTTTCGCTGAGGAAAAATCGTCTCCCAATAACCTTAGGAGCTTTCTATAAATGTATGGTAGTACGGTAAGGTTGGGACACCCTGTACACATGTATGTATATGCAATGTGCCATTCTTACTCACAGGCGGACGAAGAGACCGGCCGGAAATTAATAGAAATTGCAATAGCCCGGTAACTCAACCATTTATTCAAAAGCGATACAATGGATTGGCCTCATGTGGCGTGGATCAGCGACCAATGGATACCGGTCACCGAAATAGCTAGGCGGTCCTAACATAAACATACATACGCAACAATCCTCCTTCCCTTATGCCTCTTCAAATAAGAGGATTATTTGATGATTATCGCGCGATCGTCACGAGATCGTAATGCGATTTCGCGCGATTTTATGTGTCAATAGAGCCGATGAATGGATCACCGCATACTAATTGTGTATATCCAAACGAAACGGATGCAAAAAGTCGCATGTGTTTCTACTCAGAATTAAACTAAGCTTCAGAAAAATTAACACAGCTTTTTTTTTTTTTTTTTTTTATTATTTCAAACAAGACTTTCATATAAACTTTTCATTCATATAATTATATTTCACATAAATTATATACCTAAATAATAAATAAATTATATAAATTTATATATTTCTCTCATATAAATATTTATTCAACTGTGACGATTAAGTGATAGAATCTTTGACGAGGTTGAATGAAAAGACTTTCTGACAGAATAAAATATATCAATTTATATTTTATATTTTGTACAAAATTAAACATGGTATATATATTTTAATATATATAAATTTATCTAATTTTTGTTATGATTTTTAACATGATTTTTTTCATCTAAAATATAAATTTATATAACTCATTCTGTAAAGATTCCGATACTAATTATCATCATTGAATACCTTGTATTATAAAAAACCGCGGATATTCGATCGCGGTCTCAAGGACCATCGAATGAATTATCGAACTATTAGAGCCATGTTGAACAATACTCTCGTCCAAATATTAAATCCGACCATATTACAAGCTGGTCTTTGGTGACCAAGGGATAAAGTGCGATTATCCATAGAAAAGCCATTCAGCGTGGTGAGCTCTCGCTGTATAAAGTCGATGCCAAGATAATTCGATACCGAAATAGCCGAGTGCTCGCGAGCAATGGAATAATCAGCGGAATAATTAGCCGAGTAATTAATGAGGTAATTACTGGAGCGCGTTACAGCAGAGCGTGGCGTAACGCGAGAACGAACTTGCGAATGCACTATGATATTGCGTGGACGTGATTACGGAGGAGATGGGAAACGATCTCGTCGACAGGGACTTTTGACGAGGACGAGGAAGCGATATACAATAAAGACGGCTCTTCGGATGGGAATTAATGAATCGGGGCCCGAGACGAGAGAGGCGGAAATTTTATGGGACACGCAAGTAAAACCGCTAATTGCTCGTAAAACGTTTAATAATGCCGAAGAAAAATCGGAGAACGGGGACCCATCGTTATTTGCCAGCGGAGAAATTTTCGCGGAAAATATTAGAGAGAGAGAATTCTCTCTAGAAGAAGATTGAAATCGATTGGCGATAAAAATTTATTTTTTATTTATTTTTGTGTTTCAAGTCAAGCAATGCGCTGCCACAAATTAACGCATAGGGTGAATGAAATGAAAAAGAAATCATAAACAGAAATTGATCAGCTTGTAATAACAAATCGCAATAATAAAAATTAACCAAACACTTTTTGTTTAATTAAAAAGCAAAGTTATCTGAAGTTTTTTAATAAAATGACTGTGTTTTTTATAATGTAAAGAACAGGAAAATAAATGCGATGTCATTTGAAGTTACATTACGATTCAATAAACTATTTTACATTTGCTAAAATGTTTGCTGTCGAGGAAGTTCACTAGAAACGTAAATAGACTCGACAATTTGACCTTACAAACACACTCGACAATTAGACCTTATGTTGTCCACAATACGTAATTTACCAATTAACCCGATCAGTAAACTTATCAGTTTATCGTTGTCTGAGTGCCTGATATAATGAATCGCTATTGCAATACGGGAAAGATACATATGTTACTAGTGTTTGGCGAAATGATTAAAATGATCAAACAAAATATAATCAAGTAATCAAAATAAATGAAATAATAAAAACGTACAATGATGAAAATAATTAAACGATTATAATGATCAAATTAATCAAAACAATCTAACCTTTTCCATATTACTTTTGTCTTAAATAATTTTAATGATGAAACATCTCGTATTTTTAACTCTGTTTATATTTAATAATGAGTTTTTCCATTTATATTAATTCACATATTGATTTTGTTTATAGAAAATTTGACTCGTGTAAAAATATTTAAATAAAATAATAGTATCGAATTATATAAATAAATATCATTACACATCGATATATATACCATCACACATTTGAATAATGAGTCTTCGTTTAAAATTATTAATTTACGATTACTGTATTCCGAATAATTCTGTTGAAATTTCGTTACAAGATAATTGCGCGCTATTTTGAAGCTACTGTTAAAAGATTAATATGTAAATTTGGATGGATCTCTATATATGTAAATCAAATTTCTCGTATGCAAATTTTTCTATACTGCAGTATTTCCCCATTTTAATAAAAATTGACATATATATCGATCTTTCTCTCTAAAAATCCCGTGCGTTTCAATATTTTTGAAAATTACCTGTGCAATACAGAGCTATTCCTTGGTTATATGCATAGAAATGAGTAATATTACCGTCATATTTTACAAAATTTTATATAAAATTCTTATCACATATTCAATAAAAGTACGCATAATGTATGCCGCATTACTTATAATCGTCGAAATCTTTCTGTATGGCAGAAAAATTAAAAAATGCAATAAAATCAGAGAGCTGTACAATTCCAGAATAGGAAATGCCTTTGAAAATAATTGAAAAAAGTGTTGAGAAAAAACTTGACAATCTATGATCGGAATGCGAGCTTTTCAATTTAATTCCAAGAGACATAAGAATGCTATTGACTTTTACGAAACGTGTCGTTGAATGGGGAGTAAAATCGACAATATCGCGATGCGGTACACATGATGCACAATAATTCCGGGCTACCTGTAATCGCCGATATCGTACATCGCGAGCTATACACACGTATTCGTTTTGTGCAGGTGGACGATGGGGATCTTGCATTATGCTAATAATCCGGCCGTACATTACCGGTAAAGTGCCCATTATGCCCCGACCATATAATATTCCATGATTTAATTTCGCAAATTTATCGCCTGGGAGATTAAACGGGCCGAACTTTAGGCTCGCACCCTCCCGTTTCCAACCACCCTCCGACGTTCAACTCGACCTCGCAAAAAGGAGAGAGAAGGGAGAGAATATATATATATGAGTTCTTCAGAGGAACACGACTTTCTTATACGCGGCCGGATGTGAGCACGTAGGCGTGGTCGGAATTTTCGCGAAGAAAGCCTTCTCTCCGTTTAGAAGATTCTCCCCCGAGATATTTTGCTACAACAAATTGCGAAAATTAGACAAGCTTAATATTCGTGGAACGCATTTGCGACTAAGGAGCCTCATATTTTTCTGTCGCGTCACACCGTCCCCAGGAATGGATGCAGGATTTGATCAATGATGCTTTCTTTCTCCGTTCAAATATTTCGACGAGACAACTTTTATATCTATTATTTCATTTATACGTATATAGAATGTCCAAAAATAAATAATAAGTTAATTTCTTCCTTTATACTATTTGCCTTATACGAAAAAACGAGAGATTTGTGACTGTTCCAACTTTTAGATCCATTATTTAATTTATACATATTATTTCATTTATACATATACGTATAGAATGTCCAAAAATAAATAATAAGTTAATTTCTTCCTTTATACTATTTGCCTTATACGAAAAAACGAGAGATTTGTGACTGTTCCAACTTTTAGATCTATTATTTAATTTATACATATTATTTCATTTATACATATACGTATAGAATGTCCAAAAATAAATAATAAGTTAATTTCTTCCTTTATACTATTTGCCTTATACGAAAAAACAAGAGATTTGTGACTGTTCCAACTTTTAGATCTATTATTTAATTTATACATATACGTATAGAATGTCCAAAAATAAATAATAAGTTAATTTCTTCCTTTATACTATTTCCCTTATACGAAAAAACGAGAGATTTATGACTGTTCCAACTTTTAGATCTATTATTTAATTTATACATATTATTTCATTTATACATATACGTATAGAATGTCCAAAAATAAATAATAAGTTAATTTCTTCCTTTATACTACTTGCCTTATACGAAAAAATGAGACTTGACTGTTCCAACTTTTAGATCTTTATTTAATATATGTAGAGAATGTCCAAAAATAAATAATAAGCTAATTTCTTGTTTTATATTATTTGCCTTATACGAAAAAAACGATAGATTTGACTTTCCAACTCTTGACGAAACCGTTTTCAGAAATTTTCCGGATGCGCCCCTGCACAACTTTCTTTCTCCTCTCTAATGGACCATGTTCGTGACGTCACCGTTGGACGACGTGAGACGAAAGAGAATTCTCGTAGTTTCCTCCCGCGTTACGTTTTCGCGAAATATCCCATCCTTCGCGGTCGCGACTTTAATTCCTCCGCGAAAAATATTATCGGCCAACTTTCAGCGAACAACTCAGAACGTCTCATCCGGTTTAAATTGGCTGTAAAGATTATCGTACATATTTCCGGCGATCTCGCAGAAGAATGTAACGCTCGCTCGCCCACGATGGACGAGTTTGTTACATCGTTGCTTACAAAATTTCCGCCGCTGTTCTCCGAGGAAAGTTTCCCCGAAACTTTCCAGAAAATGTTTACAATCTAGTTTTAAACAGGCACATCTCCGAAAAAATCGTAGAAATTATTATTAGCGAGCGGTCAATTCGGCCGATACATCCACAATAAAATGTATTAATATGATCTTTGATTAAAATATTAATTGCAATCACCAATTAGATTCACTCTTGAACATTTTATAAAAAGTACTAATTGTAAGTAATAATTTTATAATAATTGTTTCTAAGCTAATACCAAAGAGTTAAACACAATATATTAATCGAATAAATGTGTTATTAAATTTATATTATATAATAAACAGACAAAATATTCAATTTCGTTCGCGCGAACGAAAGCAGGCTACAACCTGGATATGTCAAGACCATTCGACCAACTTGTTAACGAAACTTTTATACCAAAACAGTGACAAATTTAATGAGTTCTGTAACATTCTCCTGCAGACTCCCGTTTAGTTTTTCACGTTCAACATTCATTCAACTACTGGTGCGAGTCAACCAAATAATGCAAAGTTCTATAATTAAATAACTAACGAATTTCAATAGATAATTTTAATGCGAATTTCCAAAATCAATTTCGCTAAATTATGATTTTTAAACATATAAATATATATATATATCCGAATCTAACTGCACAAAGCATCGTGCAAATAAGAATTCAATTTTAATAAAACAGAATTAATGTAAATGTCATAAAAATATGTATGGAGTGTTACAAGTAACCTCTTGCAAAAGAAACATTCCAAGGCCAAAGAGAAGATTTAATATCCGTGTATGCTTCGTGGGATTGATTTTTTACGCAAAACCAGATTTCAGTATTTTTCCTGAAAGAAAAACCAGTATACAGACCGGTTTCTTCTCGGTTCTGTGCCGTGACTAAAGACATCTCTTGTCTAGCCGCACCGGAATTCGCAAAATAATATACTGTAAGTCGAAACATATGATACTCAAAGCTGCGCAACTTATAATTAGTACAACAAAAAATTTCGTATTACGAAACATAGAATTATGACGTAAATATTAACTTCAAATAATTTTCACCTTTGAAAAATATTATCTAGCATCTTGGAATTATTATATAACAATATAATTCTTAAAAATATCTAGGTTCATAATTATATACCCCACGTGTCGCGGCTGAATAAAATTACCTACGTGATTCTCGCACTTATCCTTAATTTCCGCAGCGAGGATCCGCCGTGAAAACGAATTTCGCGTCCGATAATTGTCTCTTTCGCAAAGCCCGGCAGAAGATAAAAGGTTATCGCGATCGTCGTCAATGTCAGGAGAGAGAAGACAGAAAGAGAGGGCGAATCGATCGCGTGGGAGGAATGCTTTTTATCCAGCGAACTCAAACTCCGCCGACGCGAAACCGTCTACGGGCATTCCCCGTCCAGCACACTAACTATCGATTGTCTTGCATCGGGGGTGGAACAGGAGCAGGAAGAGGAAGGGTGTCGTAACGGACGCGTCGTGTGACCCGGACACCGCAAACACACCCTAAATACGCAACTAGGGTGCATCGTCGCAGCGAACTGGGTATTGCCGGATATTGTACGGGCAATACCGCAACAGCCGTCGGGACAGGATTCGTATTCCGGTGTACCTTGAACACCACCTTGATCCTTTCCTCGTACACCCATCCTCCTGCCAGACGATTATCCGCTACGATTAACCACAATACATCGAGTACGCTTCGCTCGAGATGATGCCAGCTCGCTCTCGTCCATCATCCTCTTAGTTGAATCGAGGCTTAAGACATAAACTAGATCAAGTTGGCCGATAGTTGATAGAAGATGGGAATCATGATTGCGCAACATGCATATCTCTAGGGCGTGGAAGGAAGACGCAAGTCCACTTTGCTAACCGAGAACGAGGGAGTTCTCTCTAATGAATCCACGAATATTCTGATTTATACCATCGGTATCCATTTATTATGTTTTCGTTCGCGGTCCCGATCTGAATTTCAAGAGATCGCGTACTAAAACTGAGAGTCTCGACGTTATATGTTCGTTTGTATTTTCGTTTTTTTTTTTTTTTTTTTTTTTCCAGAACCGAATAAATTAAATTTAAAAGAGAACTCTTGTTTTATTCCCACCAGAAAACACAATAATTTATTGATTTTTATTTGAATTTTGAAAAAATGTTCAACGAAGAATATAAAGATATTTATTAAAAGTATTAATTATTAAAATATATTTCTTTATATTATATATATTATTATAAATATTTAAATATTTTCTAATATTTATAAGAAACATATAAAGAATTTCCTATGTTTGAAAGATATTAATAATTATTAAATTATACACTTTTTATGTACGTGTTTCTCGTAATAGTACTTGTGTACTATTTCTTTATCTACTCGTACATTTAATATCTCGCTTCAATCCACTTCTATTGGCCATCTACACAGTCACTGAAATCCCATTCCTACGGTGATACTTTTTCCTTTCGATTTCCATTTACTGGCTTCCTTTAGTGAAATTCATTTCATGGGATCTATCATCTCCAACCGACGACCTATTGATTTTTGATGGGCGATATTTTCTATGATGGTAAGTTACAATTTTTAACGAAGGAAACTTTGATCGATAAATAATATAATAATACGGTATGCGAGCTAAATAAAATTAACTTTCAAAGAGCAACTAACTTTTTTCTATTAAAGTAGAGAATTTCTCTTCTGCAATTTATTACACGAATATCGAAATACATAAATAGTTTGTAAAATTATGTGGATATATATATCAACAATATGTTAATATCGATCCTTTATTTCTCCACAATGCATACCTATGCACGTTAAATTGAACCCAAATTACACAGCTAAGCAATTTAAGGTCCAAGTCGGTGCTTGCAAGCAATAATAATGCAGAATGTTTAGAAGTAAACGAAATTTCTGTTAACGTTCAGAGTAAATTCTGTGCATCTGCACCGTCCAATTTGTTTTCAGTATCGTTGTTTTGTTTAGGCATCGCGGATAAAATTACCTGTACATTTTAATGTAAATATATTCCTCTGTGGCGCAATTCGAGTTGCTGTTTCCGTTACAGCTTCCCTTCCGTTCCAAGTATGTCCCGGGATACAATACAAAATTCTCGTCCAAAATAATATTCGTGGAAAAACTTCGCTTTCAGAGGATATACCTGACGCTAATTTTTGCGCTTTTGTGTTTTTGGTAAAAAAAAATCATCTCTTGAAGTTACGTTTATAAAAATGGTGCATAACAGAGAACATTTGCATTTCGACTTTCGAAGTAAATCATAATTTAAACAGAAATGTCAAAAATAATATATAATTAAACATAGATATGTAATAGAAACACCTATGTATAAATATTGTATATTTAAACATGTATAAACGTTAAAAGAGTAAATCTACTCATAATTTTAATATATACTCACACATAATTTTACAAATTATTATGTATTTCGATATTCGTTTAATGATAGTAATAATTTTTAATTCACGTATCTCTTATTAAAACTTCAAAATTCCATTCGTATACAGAGTGTAACAAAAATGTGAGCCGCTATTCAGACAAGTCTTCCACTCACCGAATTAAGAAAAAAAGTTGACAAAAATGTTGCCAAAAATGATTGATCACAACTATAGCAGACCTGGCAGGACGATAAGTCCAATTAAAAGATTCGGACAAAAATGTTTATATAACTTGTCTTATTTCGACGAGTGGAATGTGCACCTATACGTTCCTGAAGCAGCGACTCGCATTTTTCTTCCATCCTGTATGCAGGTGCATTCCTTCTAACTAAATAGCGTTTCGCTCACCGATTTTATTTCATTACCGTGAGAATTCGTTGAGCCCGCATAACTTAGAACTATCTGGCTCGCTCATGGAAGAGACGATAAACTGTCTGAGTAGAGGGGACACCCGTTTTCTCCGTTACGTTGTTCCGTATAACGAAACGCGGAATCCCAGCCGCCGCGCCGCCATGTCGCGCGTCTCCGCCTCGTTTATCAGAAAGTTACGTTGTCTGCAAGTCGACGTCGCATTCGGTGCAACGCTCGAGACGACCTCGCGTACGAACAATTCCCCGGTTGTGTGTGTATATATACAAGGTGTCCGATAACTAACGGATCAACGATTACATAAGTGGATTCTTTGGTCAATTTGGGAACGATTTTTCCTCAGCGAAAATGTCGAAAAAGGTCATCATTTTTTACAACTTTCCAATATTTGTCATTACGTATCTTTATAACAAATTAAAATTTTATTATAGTAAACTCTACCTGAAATTAACTGAAGAATGTAATTATGTTAGGATTTTAACTCCAAAACGTTTAGTTGTCAAAAAAACCCATTTTTTTCAATCGCTTATAACTCGAAAATTATTGACTTCTCAACGTTTTTGCTAAGGAAAAATCGTCTCCAAATTGGGGATCCGCCCTTAATCATTGGTCCGTTAATTACCGGACACCCTGTATACAGTTCGCCTCCTCTTGCGACTTCGTTTTGTCGCGGTGCCCGGAGCATTGCGCCATAACTGCGAATCGCATTTTGCTGCGGGAGCAGCACTCTCGATTATGAACGCAATACCAAACGGAACTTTCTCCAACCTTGAGTCGGAATTTTCAACCAAGTACCCCTCTTGTAGATGCAACCGTAGCGGCGAATCTAATTAAATCGCGTTGCAACGGGTGGAACCGGGTTAACCCCCTCTGTCAAGGGAATCGAAACTCCCCAACGCGACTTTAATTTAAATGTTAAAAATACGTCGGAACCTTTGTCCGCCCGAAACAAAATACAAAAGATGAAGAAAATTGTCGCGGTGCAATAATACGTCAAAAAGTAATTGGTATCCATGCTTTGAGAGAAAATGGATGAAAGGATTAAGCTCGACTTGACTCAATTGGCGAGAAATCTACTGTTCAAAATATGTCCGAACCTTTGTCCCGACCGAAACAAAATACAAAGGATGAAGAAAATTGTCGCGGTGCAATAATACGTCGGAAAGTAATTGGTGTCCATACTTTGAAGGAAAAATTAAAAAGTTCTGCAGTTGATGGAAGAATTAAGCTCGACTTAACTCAATTGGCAAGAAGTCTAGAAACGGATCGAGTCTTGCTTGCAAAATCAGTGCTATCTTTACTAGGAAACGCGCAGGTCGATCTCAACTACTGAAGTTAGGGTTTCAAAGGAACACCTGCTCTATATAGACACGATATGCATTCCATTACAAGCTGTAGATAGTCGAATAGAATAATAACATCACGCTAGTATCAAACTAAAACAATCACAAATTATTCCGTTGGAAATTATTCAAACTATATTTATTTGAAAAATTCATCGACGTTAATCGGAGGAACAAAAATGACGGCGATAAAAAGAGCCTGCGCAAAATTTGTATACCGAAATAAACATTATTCTTTCGTCGTACTGTGGAAAGTCGCGAAAAGTTGCGACAAGTAAATATAGCGTCTCCTTATCTGGAAAGACGGCTTCTTTTTTCCTTAATCGAAATTTACGCTAATCGCCGCAATGCTGCGATAAGAGCGCGAGCCCGATAACGGCGAATATCATTCGAAAAGGTGGTGTCGCGGCAATGGAAGACGGTAAATCTCGGACGGAAGGAAGAAAAAGGCGCGGGAAATATAAAGAGAAAGAGCAAACCATACGAGAGAAAATCACGAACAAGGGAGAAAAACAAATAGTCGAGAGAGCAAAAATGGAGAAGAATAGGGAGGAGAAAGGAGAGGAAAAAAGAAAACGGGGCACACCAACGAGAGAACGAAGAAAAGAAAAAAAAAAAAGAACACACAAAGCCAGAAACCGAGAGACAGGGAGGAAGAAAGAGGGTGGCCAGGGGATGAGTTCACGAAAGTGAATAAAAAAGGAACACGAAACGAGAGCTGCGAATGCTTGACTGCATAGAGAGTAGTTACTCGACGCGGCACGATATCGCTCCATTAATGGCCCCCTTCTTCTCTTGACGTAAGAATTTATTTCTCGAGTAGCTCCGCTGTAGTTTTTAAAGTGACAATAATTGTAGAATAACGAACGCGAAAGTTATTACGAATGGTTGGAATAAAAGGGAGGCTCATTAAAGGCATTCCTGCTTTGCATACCAAACCGTCAATTTAATTCATATTATCCGCTTAGCAAATGACAAGGACTTTGTGTTAAATAAAATGGCAAGGATATTATTTCTGGGATTTTTCATTTGGATCATGTTTTTTCTTATAAAAAAAAAGACATTTATTTTTCAAACAGCTCTATTAATAATTCTTCAAGTGATAATAATTGTAAAATAATAGAATAACGCGAAAGTTATGACGAATGGTTTGATATAAAAGAGGATCGATTAAAGGCATTTCTGCCTTGCATAATATTTATTTATCACGATAGAGAAATAACAAGTTCCTATTAGCAATAATATAATTTGTATATTCAAAAAATTCGAACTAACTCAAGTCGCGATTTCTCAAAAATATTTCGCTTAGCAAATGATAAATGAAATTATTCGTAAAGTTCAATTTATTCGTAAAATTTCATTTTGTCCAAATAATAAATTAATTACATAGCAAAAGGTATCGCATGTATGTTAAATCTTGATCCTTTCATTAAGTTGCTTTTGTAATTAATAATTAGCAATTACGAAGTAATAATTACGTAATAAACCACCCTGCTTATATGACCCTTTCATAATAATTATTCTTCGACAATAGCAATTTACATCAGCAGTAATTTCGAATTTATTGACATTTGTCCTTTGATTCACCTCACTTCCCTTCAAAATATATTATTATAAACGATATAGAGAGACGAAATATATATTATCGTAAATGATATAGACGGCATTTGTAAACACGTATCAGGCATTCGAGCTCGTTATTGAATAAAGCTGACCAAATTACCCATTCATGATCGCGCGTGTGTATTCAATACAATACAATAATAATATCGACAAACTTTATCTGACAGCGATGCGTGATCGCAATAATGACATCATCTCGTGACGAGTCACTCTTTTCAGAGGGTGCGAAGAGACAGACAATAATAATTATCGGCGAAATAAGCGCGATCTATATCTGCGATTATAGATACGCGCGCGATCAATCACACGTTTTCCAAAACAACGAGCGAGAAAGTTCCAATTCGATTGTCGATGTACAATTTATGGCGGGGAGGAAACGCGTTTAACTGCAACAGAGATATTGTTGCCGACATAATTAGCATCTCGTTATTACGCAACGAAAACTTACTCTGACACGTGACAGGCACCACGCGGTTCCAATTTTCCGCCCGGTCGTGCAAGTCGCCGCGCGTTAAATGTACGTAGAAATTTAACAAACAAAGCGATTCCATGTACAAAGTGTTACAGACACTTGAAGAAGTGCACATACACACGCACAGCATCATAAATGCCTTCTCACCTGAAAATAGCCGAGGCGAAAATAGCTAGACGCAGCACGTTTAGTTATTTTTGCATCATGACTGTAAGTCTTGGAACTGAAAGGAACATGTTATTTGACAGTTGTAAGTTGTTTGCAGAAAACTGATTTTTTATTTAAAAAAGATAAATATAAATATGAAAAACAGGGCCGGCAGACTCGAAAAAAATTCCCTGACTTTTCAGATTTTTCGAGATATATAACTTGCATATATCTATATGATAAATCAATTAAATAAATCATGAGATATTTTTTGTCAACAATGAAAAAGTTCGAAAGTTAAAAAAAACAAAAATTTTGATCAATTATAGAATCTGCATTATGTACGATAATCGAAACAAACATGTCACTATAAACTATTTAAATAATCACCCTTTTATTTATATTATATCAATTTTTTTAGTTTTGTCTCTATCAAACACATTGAAATAAAATAACACGATGATGAAAATATAAATTAACAAAGACGCTGTAGATGAGTCGATTTTTAACACAGAAAATTAGCGTGCTGGGAATCAAGGAAAAGTCTTTATATTTATTTAATAAAAAATTTCAAATTATTGAGACAAATATAGAATAATGTTAAAAAATCCAGATAAATAGTAAAATTTCCTGACTTTTCCCTGACAATTCCAGATTTATAAAATTTCCTGACCGCTAGACACCCTGAAAAAGTATACATAAAAAAGCTCCTATATACGTATAGAGAAAAAACTTTGCCGGTTCTTTCAAAAATAATCATGATGCACAAACAACTATAGATGTGACGTTATTTTTTGCCTGTTTGTTCAGATGAAAAGGAATTTATGACGCCGTGGGTACGTATTTTAGACGAAGTAGACAAAGTAAACCAAGTAGACGAAGACGAGAGAGAACATCTTGGAAACTTCGATTTGAACTTCGCCTTGAAACGTAACAATAATGATATAATTATCGCGTTCGCGAACGATAAATAATTAACAATGCATAATTAATGGTACTTGTGCAAAGTTGAGCGCGTTCGCGAAATACACAAGTAAACTTGCGCATTGTCAATATTGCATATAGCAGATGATTTAAAACTATTAATTTTATTATATTCGTGTTCACGCATTTAATACTAATTACAAAAGATGGATGTGCATGGAATATTGTTCCTAAAGCGTTTTACTAATGAAAGCGTATTTGATAAAATCATCCTCTTTATGTTATAAAGTATTAAAAAATATTTTGTGCGAAAATTTCACCTCTGAAAAAGCATCGAGTATTATAAAGATAAGAAATTTAGAACCGATTAAGAGATAAAACACGAAAAAATCAACATCTCGCGAATCATTTTAGAAACCCTTTTATCAGCGATAAATCTATACGGATAAAATACTTTATTGAAATATTTCACATAAGTTTGCATTTAAATGCAGAAAATATATATTAAAAATCCGAATTTATCATTAATAACGATACAATTATGTAATGACAATTGTAAATTTAAAAAATGACTCTTTCTCTTTCTAAAGACAAAAGAATTACATCGAAATTGTAGCAATCTTTCTACAAGTTATGCGGAATCTTTTCACAAATATAAATTATTTCGCTTTCAGTGTGATTTAAATATCTTAATTATTAAATTAATTATTCAATTCATTAACTGTTAATTGTTAGTATATCGAAAGATTACGAGATAAAATATATCTCTCTTCCGTTTCATTTCGCCTTCGCTTAAATTAATTCAAATATATTCCATAAGCAGCTTACATACTCTGTCTTAGTCTATATCATATACAATTAACTTAGAAATGCAAGTCTTATCCTGAGAGTCTCGAAATACATCTAATCCGCCATAAAACCCAACTAAAACGTTTAATTATATAACTGGCTTACGCCAGAAGTATATACATTTTACATGTAGCTTACGTTATGTCAGGCATATATACCTGTACCGTAATTAAATTACGTTACTAAAGATAATGAGGGCGACCCATATTTCTCGTTTTCCAAGAGTATTCTCTGGCAGCTTCTTTCTCAAAAATGTAATCCCGCCGTGAAACATTATATTTCGATTATGCTACCGTCTTTTACGTCATGCCACGTCTTATATCACATCTGCAAAAGTAATATCGCGCGGAACCAAAGATATAGATTTGATTCTGAAACGGAGAAGTTTTTGTCTCGAAAGGTATCGCAACCGATATAGTCTCCGCGGAATCAATTTTCGATATTACAAATGTTAAAAATCCTCTTTACACTAAAAAAAAAAAAAATTAATTAAAATATCAAAGTCAAATATTCGTTGTATTTTTTTTTTTTTTTTTTTTAAGTGAGTTTTACACATAATTCATGGCGACTGTCGTGCGTCCACAGAGGTACAAAAGAATTCATCGAATTTATATCCGCTTTTAATACCCACGGAAAACAAGAGAGATCGACGTCCATTGCGCGAAAACGCAGAGAATCAACGTCGGTCAACCGCATCAATCCGACCAATAAACACGATGGGACTAAAAGTCCTTTCACGAGCACTCCGGGAAAGAACGAATGGTATGTCAGAGAAACAGAGAGAGAGAACGAAGTGGCTATATTGGTTTCCGAGTGAAACGAGAACGAAGCCTTGTAACGACGCGAGCCCTCGCTCAGGATGACTCTATATATATATATATATGTGCGGCAACTATATAGCACTCGTGCAACTATAACCCTGGTATATGTACCTGAGTACACGAGCATCACAAAGGTTATCGACAGCCCTGAATGGGGAGAGGGAGATATCATTCTACCTGCGCGCTTCATCTGGCCGCGATCCAGCGTAATTCGGTGGCTGGCTTTGATAGTCCGACGCTCTTTTCGATTTCGGGGAGATAATGAAGGGCACACATGCGCCCGATAACGCTCATGTTATCCCATGATTTTTATCGAACGCGAATAATTTCGCGTGAAATCAATTTCACGTTTAAACGCGATCGCTCCGCTCCTCTCCAACTTGCGGATAAATAAAAAGAAATGCCTGCATATGCTGTGTTTGAGACTATTTTTTTTTTTTTGGTTTTTTATTCGCAGCGAAAACTCGAATTTAACATGAATTTCGTTTCATCATAAATCCGCGTAAATCTAAATCTAGCACGTGGAAATGAATAAAATCTCGTCGTGTTTCATTAAAATTTATGGTATAGCGCTTATATGTATGTATATATTGCATTACATTGATATATTATTATTATTATTTATCTTCTAATAAAAATTATAATGATTAATATTGTTCATGGAACTACATTAATATAAACATATTTTAATTAAACATTGATAAGTTGCATTTTTAAAGATAAAAATGAATGTGTGATGTGCAAACAAAGATACATATATGTATATAAGTACAATAAAAAATATTTATAAAATTGCTATCACACACATAAAATCTACATAAAACACAGATAACTAACGTTATATAAAAAAACTACAAAAAAGAATTTTGAATAAAATATACCTATGTATAATCTTCTATATATGCAAAGATATAAATGCACGATAAAATATAATATTACTATTAAAATATAGATAATAAACGTGCAAGAAACTACAAGAAATAATCATTGTTGTAAAACGTATTTTAAAATATTAAAATAAAAACAGAATAATAACGATAGTTTTTCATTTGCAAATTTCAACATTGCACTGTCAAAAATTCAACTGTAAATTAATCCAAGATTTTGAACTATTTTAATTTTATCGTTTACCGCTAACGTTTAAACGCTAAAGCGCATTGCAGGATTTATGAACTGATGGCATACTGGAATACAGAATACAGTCTACCTCGAATATCCTAACATGCTCAAGATCATTACGGCGAGAACACAGATAGACCATCGGACAGGTCGACGGATGGATATCTCGATGAACAGAGAGACAGGTAGGATAATGAATTTAGATCAGTTTCTTGATGTAAACTATATACAATATATTTATATATAAATTTCGAAGTAAACTTTCATTTCTCTTCAAAACATTTTGGATAGAAATGTATTTATTGCTTTTTATATGAACAATCTCTAAAAATATAAACGACAAGAGTAAGAAAAATTTTATAAAAATTATAGAGAATTTTGTATTTCTAGTAATGTACGAATACTTTCATATAATTATGAAATTTATTTTTGTTTAATCGGATTTTATATATTCTTATATATTCTCTAGGATCTTATATATTCTCTATAATTCTTACTATTTTTAATAATATCAATTTTCATTATCCCCCCGAAATCCATTTTAATATATTTTGTCAAAATGCAAATATTGTCATTAGATGTTAGATTTCATTGCAAATAAATAACAATTAATTATGTGTACTGTGGTTTATCGACCGCCATAATTACGGCGGACAGAACTTCACGAAGCGTAATGACCACTTTTCTTATCGCTCTTAGCGTTTCTTACCGCTTACGAGAGTGTCTCCCTAGCAAACGTTCAGAAGGGCAGTTCTTAACTTTGAAATGATTTATACTCGCTGGCAACGTAGGAAAGAATTTACGAGCATTCCTTCGGTAATCTCCACCGAAGAAGCGTACATCGCGACTATAAGCACACGTATAAGGACAATTAAGAGAACCCATCATCGTACAAAGAAAATTAATAATTGAAAGCAAAATAATGAAAGGATTCCCACAGGACCTCGTGAAAAATCTTACACTTAATTTCAAACCGTCGCATTATATCCTCGAGTTAGATTAATTATTCGCGTTAATTTGTTGGTTAAATTTTGTGAGTGTACCAGAACCAAATGGGCAGCAATTATGATTGTTTCTTTTTCATTAATTATGGCGACATTATCTTTAATTAAATCTCCATCAGTATTCGTTCCCGAAACGCTTAATATACATTAATTACGTGTTAAGGCACGCAATCGTACTCCATTAATTACTTTGAAATTTAATATTTTATTTATTATTATTCATATTTTTCTATTGCTGATCGATAAAGATGAACGAAAATATATATAGTTATGTGCCAAGTTTGGCGTTGATTTATTATAAATGAAGCATTTTTACATTTACATTGTACATTTTTGAGATTGTTTCGCATGAGTTTATCACGCATATGGTTGAAAAAGTAATCATTTTTTAATAGTTATTTACTCCAAGGAATACCAATGCGATTGAATACGTGATTTAAATTAACGAACGAATTAATCATCTCCCTTCGATATCACATCGATGATTTTCGCGTTACGTCACGCAATCTAATAGTAATCAACGACACGCCATCGATTTACATACCACGAGTTTCCAGGCAGTCCTTTTCTCGCAACGACTATCGTGGCCCCCCTAGTTCCTCATTAACTAGCTCTAATTATTTCGTCGCGTGATGATGTGCATACATGTATACAATATTGTCGCGTAAATTCGCGGTAATCTCAGTCGAGATAGTTTTCGTCATGCAAATCCGACGAGCTTAATAATCTCGTGCATTTAATAATAGTATATTTCGTTAAAATAAACCAATTTTAATATATAATTATGTATGGTTAATTTAATAATTTGATAATGACGTTAAAAACATAATTGAATTATGAGGCACAGAGAGTTTTCGATCTTAATTTAACTTCAACTTGAATTTAACTTCGAGTTAGAACCAAAAGTTAATAAACTGTTGTCACTTGACGTAGTTTGTAGCAATTTTGTAATGAAATTAAATAAAATACACTCAGCAACAGACCTCTAATATAATTATGACAAAAACTATAACCAGTGACAAAATTGGTTAATTTTATATGCATTTATTTTTGTCCATTAGGTTTTTATCTCAATATTTTTAATAATTATAAACCTAATAACGTACTGATCTGCATTCATTCATATTTCTAGAAACCTACATTTGAAATAATATATGTAATAATTCAAATATACATATAATAATAATAAAATAATAATATTAATATAATAATAAAATAATTTGATAATGTGATAATTATGAATGTATATAATTCTTGATCTGATATATTCTTCTTAAAATAAAAATATTTTATTTTTTTCGGAACAATACTCTCATTATGCAAAATTCGTAGCGTCAGTGTCGAATATATCACGTTATCGCAATAACGCATTAACAATTCAGATTTTTTCTGTGTCGAGCTTCTAATATAAACGTTGACGCGAATGAATTCGGATATAACCGCAACAGTGAATTTATTCAGCGCAAAACAGTATGCATTGATTGCGGTGCGTGCGAATGTGCGTGCATATTTGCCTGGGGCACATGAATATGTCACGCTGCGGTCACCGATAACGAGTTTGCTTTCTTGTGAATTGTGCGTGTTTATCTTAAAAATATTACAAATATAATCAATATTTTGAATATTTTACAATTATCAATATTATAAAGTATGTGTATTAAGACGCTTATCAGTTTCGCCAACTTTTATTTCTCTATCTCCACAAAATGTTAACATTTACATAAAATAATAAAATAGAAAATATTTTTTTTTGCATTTTCTCATACTAATATCACAAATAATTAAATAATATTGTATCTATAGAAAGAAGAAAATCAATAAAATATATGATAATTATAAATATTTTATTTTATGATTTAAATTTTGTATTCATTCCATTTCAAAATACAGCTCAAATGAAGGTGGTGCTGTCAATCTTTATATTATGTCCCAATATGATTTTTGTTTGTAAAAAATATATATATATATATATATATATATATATATATATATATATGTACATAAGCTATTTAATTGGTTATTCAATAATAAAATTTACTTTATCTGCTCGCATTCGCAGCATCCATAATTCATCAAAATTTAAAGCTGGCAGTTTCCAACATGACCAGAGAACGCTTATAACTGTTACAGTGGCGAAATATGAAGAGAATTTTACCATTCTAGTTTAGATTATATTCAGGACATTGTTTTGTGATAGTGATGCACCTGTGCAATTTTAGGAGCAAATGAGAAATAAAGTTTGATTAAATATTTTATAAATTATTATTTCTTCCAACTAATAAAAAATATCAAATATATATATATAATTTTAATTAAAAACACAATAGAAATAGAAATATATATCTATATTATTGTGAGTAACATCAAAAAGATTCATGGAAAAGCGAAGGCTAAACTGTGAGAATAATAAAAAAAAATAGTAAAACATTCATTGTGCATATGACTTTGATAAGCATTCTAATACACTTCACTATGCTAAAGTCTTATCAGAATATTAAAATTTTTCAATGACTGTACATATATGTATATGTAAAATAATCTTTAAAAGAGTGTCTAATCACCAAAAATTTTCATTATTCATACACATCTCTCTTTCTCTATTTACACCATTTTTATCTTCATACTTTAAAAAATTGAAATTCAGTAAATGCACATAAAATGCAATGCTATTTTTATAATGTTGTACAAATTACTTTCTCTTTATTTTGTTAATTCGCGGTTTTTCTCTGTTTACAATTCCTGACGTGTAATTCCTTAGATGCAATTTTACATTAAAGCATCCGCAAGACACGCAAGACTAATCTTCGAAATTGAGTTTTTCCATCTTACATAAAGGCGGAACTCTTTTCCGCAGAACATTCTTTTATCCTTTATACTCTCATCTGTTCATTGTACTTCGTGCTTTTATAAAAACCGATTCCAGTTCAGTCAGCGGTTCTTTGTATAAACAATTACTACTTGTAATTATTCTTTTGAAAAAAAGGAAAACTTATGCTGTCAGAATCTTAATGAGTTCTGTTTATGGGATTAATGAAATATGAAAAGAAATATAACCGTCACCTTTTCTAAAAATTGATGTAGAATACATTTTGTTATGTCGATCTGAGAGAGAGAGATAGAGAGAGAGAGAGAATTGTATTACATTTCTCTCGAAATAATTTGATCCGTCTGCAACAATGTTTCGCTTTCTTTTCTTCCTTTATTTTTTTTTAATTGGCTCCCGCTTTAAAGTTAAAGTTACTTTGTACTTGTTTCAAGTTTTAGTTTCAGAACTATAATAACACGGAATTTCCGCAACAATGCGCGTGTAAATAATGGCTCGAGGTAGACAGCAAACTATTCGCTTAAACTTGAAATTCCAGAAGCGGTTCATACTAGATTCTGTTCATATTAGATTCTTGAATGCACGACGTACCGAATTAAAAACCATGGATTGTAGCAAAGAACCATTCTTTTTTCTGGCAAATGCCGATAACGAATCACGTTCGGCCATGCAAATTGATCCATTTAATTAAGCCATCGATATCGGGAGTTTATTTCGTCGCAACTATGGCTGCTTGTTCTTGAATTTCGCCGGGAGTTAGAGGGAATCCAATTAAAATGAGCAAATGAAGGGTTGTTTTTAAAAACGGACGCCAAGTGATTAGTCGAACGAAAAAATTGTAAACGTTAATTCGGTAATTAATTATTTAACGCGACACTTTTGCTCAAGGAGATGGAAACTTAATAAACGTTTTTTATTATGTGTAATCGCGACTCGACAATCTGGAGATGATAGTCGATAAAAAAGAAAAAAGTATTCGATTAATTTGGAACATTAGTCAAATTTATACGATTATCCTATGCTTTTAAAAAATATTTCATATCCCATAATTAATAAAATTATTATACAATTTTTTGCTACATGTAATTTTTATTATATATTTTTAAAAAATATTTTTTTTTTAAAAGTCATTTACGAAGTTTTGACATATATATTTCTGAAATTTCTATGCAGTTATTCATGAACCTTCGTTGAGTTTTTACTGAGCTCGCTCTCTCCCTCTCTTTCTTTTTCGAGCGTATTAATCACTTTTAAAATTTTCTACGTGGAAAACTCGTTCAGACTTTCTCAAGCTTTTTCGTGCATATATTTTGAAATCCTGCCTGAATTTCGTCATTTCGATGTTTTAAAATAAAAAGATAAGATGGTATGTACAAGCAGAGAAAGAGGAAAAGCGAGATGTGTAATTCAAAAGAAACAGCAATATTTTTCTATTTTCAATACAAATATAATATTTAATTGCCTGTTTAACATCTATATTGTACAATTGTGGAAGAAAACTCATTGCAATAATTCTCTAATTCTTTTCTAATACCTAATTGATTAAATTCTCTACAATTCACAAAACTAATGCAAACTCAGGCAAATATAGCCAATTATTTATATATTGATATAATATCTTTGCGAATATTTTAATTTTTGTCTTATCAAAAGAATGTAAGTTTATATTTTAAAAAATTGAAACATCTATTCTCTCCGTATATTTGCAAGAAAAATTTATTTTCGAAATCTATATAAAAAAAACGTGAGTATTTATTCGATATTAGGCAACTGTCTACCTGAGGATCATTGACGTAACTATCGTTGCTTGTCGGCAATGTAAGCTAATTAAATCACATGCAATAAACCCATACTGGTGATTATCTGGATTAATTCATTAATGCCATGGACGGCAGCTAATGTCATCCATAACCTGACCAACACTTAGGTGTTGTGTGCATGACACGTACACAATCAAAGTACCACGAATACCCTCTATTCCAGTATTGTTTATGCTATATCTCGCAAATCAAAATTAAAATTATTCCAACATTTAAACAATTAATGATCTTGCAATTTGGTATTCCATAATTAATAGTATTTTTATATATATATATATATATATATATATATATAATATATTAATTATTTGTAATATTATATTAAATAATATATTAATATACAATATTGTTCCATATTATACTTATTTCTATTTAATTTTTGTACAAAACTTTTAATATATTTTTTATATTGATATCAATCAAATATCTTCTTTGAACGGGATAAAATACAGGTCAATTTCAAAGTTATTGACGTGCAAAATTTACAATTTTGTTCTGGATATCACGAAAGCTGAATGTATTCGAAATTTTCTGCAGTATTTATTTCGGTTCAGCGAAATGCAGATTTGAACATATAAAGGAATTGCGAGAGAAAAATTGTTTCGAAATAGGTCGGACAAGATAAAACACTTGGTTAATCTTTGCAATAGAAAGTGGATTGGATATTCTGACGTATGATATACATATTTACCATGTATATGATATATTTATCATTAAATATATTAACATATTATTTAATATAACATTAATATTTATTAATATAATATTTAAAATAATATAACATATTAATATAATACAATATTCTATTGTGCGAAATAACTTTATCTCTGATAAGTAGACGAGTAATCTTCAACCTCACTTTCTTTGAACGAATAGAATAAAATAAGATGTTTTCCCCTTGATCCCAAATCCTTTCAATTACGATGTGTAGAGCATGTTTCTAACAATTGGGGTGTATTTGCTCGTACGTGTATGTGTGTATATTTGCTGTAAACGAGCTCTCGCACTCAACTCACAAATTACAGAAATAAAAAGTAATTCCGGAATTCTCTCGTGAAGATCGGTCACTTCCAACTTAATCCGAGTGAGGTAAATGACGCAGTAGCGTAAATGGGAATTAAGAAGGAATCTTGCTTGATCAAGCGTGAGGATAAATAGCCGATTAAGAACGTAAGGTGTGCTATGAACGAAAGAAGGCGAGAATTTGTTATAAGCTCCTGACAGAGAAGATGTAATCTGAGAGACCGTCGTCGTCAGTTTATAAAGGACCACACGGAGAGAGAGAGAAGAGAGAGAGAGAGAGAGAGAAGGACTTCCTCTCGCTGTCTTTCATTTTCGTATCCCGAGACCGATTCTCTCTGTCCTCTCTTCCGTCACACCTAACCCTGAAAAGCACGTACAAAACGAGTCTCCGGAAAATCGAGGGTGATAAATAATCATGGTAGTGCGAGCACTGCTATTGTTGCCTGAATTCTCGTCAAACAATGGAGCGAATGGATAGGTGGAGCCGCAAGACTTGAATGCGAGGGAGGAAAATCGGTGCATAAGTGTGCATTTCACTCGTCCGAGACGTCGTTGTCTTTCATTCGAAGCGATTCTTGTCGAGCTTCTCTCGAGGAAGGCATCGATCGCAGCAGGAACAAGCCACAACGAAAGTGCCATCGTCGAAAGTTGCATCGAAAACCATTTGCAATTCACTGTTATTGCCTCGTGATATAGTTCGTTTCGTCATAAAAAAAAGCGTATAATCGGCAACAAATTTTTGTTATTTTATTATTTCGCAGAAAGATGCTCTAAAGTTAATTGACTAATATTTTACGGGATAAATTTGTGATCCGTGAGAATTGTACTAATTGTATTGAAATTTAATTTGAAATAAAATATAGATTTAATTTGAAATTCAAATCATATTTTAAACGATATTTAAATGCTATTTAAATATTATAATATTTTAAACGAGATATTATTTAAAATAATATTATTTAATTGCTAAGCTTTAAAATGTACACATATACACACACCGAAAATAATCTTCTCGCTTATATAAATCAAATATATAAATATATATATAAAATTTATTTATTCTTCAGATTTTTCGAATTTTCTTTAATTTCCATTGCTTAATACTGCAAAAAGAAAGTGAAAAAAAATCCATCTAAATTTTGCGAAAACTCCATATTTCCAAAAATTTCCATATACAGTGGACAAAAGATAATCTTATTTATAATCTGCTGAACACACAAAAAAATGATAATATTCTCAAAGCTAAATAATAGACAATTATTGATTTCTAACAAGTTAAACATGAAAAACTCCAGCTCTGCGAATTGTTTGATTATTACATTTTGGTTTAGCAGATCATATATGAACATGAAAAAAATTCGGAAATGTCTCTTTCCATTACACTCTTATTTACATTGCACAAAGTTATATCAGAGGTGATCCGAAAAGCGACTTATCAGTACTTCGACAAATCCTTCGCTGATACAAAGATCCGCAGAAGCCAAAAACACGTCCTTTACAAACCGACAACATCCGGATCTCCAACCTCCGACCCTTCGGAAACTCTCCCTCTTCACGAGCTTACACAAATCCTATCGCTTAACTTTAACAACCCCGTGGCCAAATATTCGCCGAACCTACTATTTCTTTTTTTTTTTTTTTTTTTTTTTTTTTTTCATCGCGATGGGAAATATCTAGCATCCCCACCCACGCGATTTACATCGTTCCAATGTTCTCGCTGCCTTTTTTCATCCATCTCGCGGCTTTATACGCACACGTAACTCGGTAACGAACCGGTTAGCATTTCTATAGAAGGTGAAACACGCTATACATCGAGGGAGTTACGGCATCCGTTCGTTGTTCTCGTGTTACGATGAGCAAACTCGTCGATAACGGCGAATTGTGTTCGCCACGGCGAGCGAACGAGATATCCATAGTTGATTGGCAGAGCCGGGATATTTTCTTTCCGTTAACCTTTAGGCGGTGCGAGAGAAAATTGACGCCGCGGGAAAATTGTAGCGTCATTATTTCTAGCGGCAACTTCCTCCGCGATATAACCCATTGTTGTCTACAAGCAAACGCGCACTTGATCATCGAGATCGGTGTTCAAAAGAGCAGCTTCTTCTTTCGTTTACACTCACGCTTTATTCAAAAATTGAGGAATTACAATATAATGTAACGCAATAGAAACTACAATAACAGCGTAAAAATTGATAATATTAATTCAATATAAAATTCATACTTTAAAATACATTAAAGAATGTATATAAAAATCAAATTCAATAAAATCAATTTTTTATTTTTAATTTTTTCATATATTTTGAAATATATTTTTGCAAACTTTTCTCGCCGTATGCTTTTATTGCGTCCAAATGTTTAATTACTAAAATATCACTAATATATAAAAATTCGTATTTTTAAATTGTGCTCTGCTCTTTATCTCTCTCTCTATCTGTCTGTCTTTTAAGAAAAAATAGATATAAATGTCAACGATTTTTTAGCTCGATATCACGCTTGCAAGTATAGATGTGTATGATATGAAATCCCTGTAGAAATAATAAAAAATTAGCCACACAAATATCGCAATCCGCGCACGTACATCGGAATATCCGTATATAAGTCTTGGAATACTTCGAATTCTGAGACGTACGTCGCGAGATGCTTTAGTCGACTGTCCTGATCGAATCAAAGCGAGCTTTTTATACGCTTCTTCCCGATGTACTTCGTCCGAAAGCGCGGCACGTCGCGGAATCGCCGAGGAACGTGTCCTCCTTCTCGCAATCCCATTGATGCCCCGTAATGTGCTGAATGTGAGATATTCCGCAATCCATAAAGATGCGATTTTTGTAGAAGCTCACCGCGACTCCTCCCGTTCGAATGCCATTGAACGTTTAATCGAGAATAAGAAGACCATTTATTCCCACTATCAATCCCACTGTTCCTCGCTCTGATTTTACTTTAATCTGTGAAACCGATAGTTTTTTCTTTTCCAGAAAGCAAATGAAATCCTCTTGACTTCGCAATAAGATAGATTATTATTACTCATAACGATAACGCAATTGTATTTGGTTTTTTTCGCGACGGAATTTAAATGTGCTTCTCTTCTACTATCAAATTTTTATTATATTCGAAATATTTTTCGCGAGAAGATTAAGCGGCATAAAAGATTAAGATTCATCTGGAAATTAATTTCCTGATCATTTTTTCCCCCTGAATTTCTCCGGCTTAAAATTCCAGACAAAAATCGCGTTCTAAGACGTGCGCTGAATAAATCTCAATTACTGTCGCTGAAATTTCTCTTCAATTGTTTCATCAAGAAAATTCATTTTTCTTGTTTTAAATGTATCGCCTTTGCGTTCCATCACCGATGAGAGAGAGATAAAGAGAGAGAATCACCCAACTTAATTTTATCTTGAAAACAATTTACGCGATCTCAACTATTCACAAATACGATCTCTTTGACAACAGGATGAAATGCACGTTTGCCTCTGTCGTTCTTTCCATCAGGATGAAAGAGAAATCATCGCTAGAACGGGATATTATATATAATGTACTTTTTTTCAATGTAAGAACTCGCTTTTCTGAGATATAAGTGAGTTTGGCTCTTTAAAATTAGAAATGATTGAAAGAAGATATCTCGAAAGAAAAATATGGTAATTGATGATGTTACGTTACACCGGAGAAAAATGTGAATATTTTATCGAAAAAATATTTTTCACTATGTTTCTCTGCATGTCGTCTTGGAACGATAGAGCTATACTTCCTGCCCAGCCGATATCCTTATTTCAATGGACATTTCTTTTTATATCAGATACAAACAGAAATACTTTACATGCACTCTCCGATTGTTCTTTCCTTTGCGCAGTTATACTCGGGTATTTCTTAAGAAGAGAAAAGCTCGAGGCTTTGTTTTCATATTTTATTATTTTGAAAAGTGAATGATACAAAAGAATTTTGAATTATTTGCATTCTTGACCAAGCTTTCAGTTGCACACAAAGTGAATTTTTTATCTTTGATAAAACTTTAAAAAAAAAGCGATGCTCATTTTATGAGAAATTTTTCCAATAATATTAATTAATATTATTGAAAAATAAATGCATATTTATATAAAATGTATATTTTTAAAATTATATAATCTATATTTTATAAAAAAATATTTTTTATCCATGTAAATTTATTATTTAAAATAAATAATTCATTATTTAAAATTAAAAATTTAATATGTTTATAATATATATATATATATATTTATTAATATTAATTATTATTTTCTAAACTTTATCAGTAAAATTTCAAATCTACATTTTCACAAATATTGCTTTAAAAAAAAACACGCACAAAGAGTTAAATTCACTAATGCAATAGGATATGCCTTGTCTGTCTATATACGGTGCATATATCCATGATATAAAAAGTCTTTTTATATCATGCGTATATCTACTGTGGCTCGTCTCGACTATCTCTCTCAGTGAAACTCTTTCGGATGCTTCCGCCGTACTTTGAGTCGCTGCCAATTCAATTCTCACTCGCAAAGATGGGAGGGAGAAAGGATGGAATCGCGAGAAGAGTTGCGGAAGGGTGCTCCGATGAGGGAGAAGGGATTGGGTTTTCGTTCTCTATCCAGTGGTGGATGTAGCAACGAAAGGGCACGTGTCTTTCGTTCATTCGTTTCGTTTCTTCACGTAATTATCGCGAAAGAGGAACACAAGGATAGATATACATCATCCTGATATAAATTCCGCTCTTGTCCCTTTGAGTTTTTTGCGGACTTTCTGTCGGGAATCTGCGATGTTACACGCCAGGAAAAAGTTAAGAATGAAAAAAAGTTCGAAGAAATAGTACATCATCTTTTCTTGCTCTCGCCATTACTGTTCTGATTCTCTTTTTGGAAGACAAAGACAGATTGCTTCTATTTTTTCAGAGAAGAAATAAAGTTCTCCGCAATCGTTTTAAATATGACGACGATGATATTTTTGGAAATTCAGCATATAGTTATTAAATATAGTTTATAGCGTACAGTTATTAAATATAATTATAAAAAATTAAATACTGCATTATATTATTTGTAATACAGTATTTAATTTTATGTAATTATATTTACAGAGTTATTTCCCTATTTAATTTTTTTCTCTTTAAATGTTTAATGTCTAAATTTCAGTACAGTCATTACATTTTTTATTTTTATACAGAGCTATATTGAATTATTTCTATTAACTAAAATTTTCAAATTTACTCACCCTTTTAATAATCTAAATTTCAAAAGTAAATATAATAAATTGATAATAAATTTACGCATTTTCGCAACGTAACGTCGCCCTATTAGATTTTTCCGGGTCCGTTACTGCTTCTCGCAGATGAGATAAGCCGGAAGAAATGCTTCCGTAGAGAGTGGCGAACACATCAAAGATGCGACAAAAAAAAGTATATATATTACGCAACCCCGGAATATAAGTGGATCGATGAATTTTCAAGATTATTTCTCGACGCGGCCTTCTCTTTCCTTTGCGGTGGAATTTCCGGGGCGAAATATTCGCACGAATCGAATTCTTTCGGCGTCGATTTCAACAAAACTCGCGCCCCAAGTAACCCGCTTTCCATCGGATTATGGAAATGTTACGATAAAAATATTGTCAAGCGAATGCCCGTTGACTTCCCTCATTTTTATTGACAAAAATTTACCCGATTTTCCAAAAAGTTTTGCACGTTTGACGATGCCTTTGTTTTCTTTCAAGAAAGCCAAGAACTATCTCGCTACATGATTTATTATACGTCAGAAATGCTAAAGTTGAAGAAGTATCAAGAATGTTAGTATTATTATAAAGAAAAAGTAACTTTTGTACGCTCAAGAAGTTCCCTCACTACTCATATATATGTTTGATAAATCGTGTTAGTATCTTCTATATTGTTCAAGCTTACGTGAATGCTTGATTTCGTTATATAAAAATATTGTTGTTCGTGCATTTTGATGCTTGGAAATTTGCAGGAAATATTTCGCAAAACTTTGTGATGATTTAAATCTCAGAGTGTTCGTGGATTTTGCTTTTAAGAGTGCACTTTTAGTCGCACACTATATACATTTTTTTTAAAATATTACAGAATTACAAAATATTACAAAATATTTATATTATGCAATTTTATATATATATATATATATATATATATATATATATATATATATATATATACACGTCACTATAGTAATATTTCTCGGAAGAAGAAAAGATATCCCTTGGTTCTCCCATCACTATGAACTCAAATAATCGAGTCTCTCAATGTACCATTTCTCAAACACCCACTCAATCGAACATATAAGCCTCAATCGAACATATAACATAAAGCCCTATAATAGCTAGACATCTAGCAGAAGATCTTCATCTTTTCTTGGTAGCCTATAAGTCTTGAGAATTGGATATCACAAGACACAGCGTAGATAGAGGTTTAATCTGAATGAGATATATAAAAACAATATTTTATTATTATTAACTAATGTTTTTAAAAAGTATTACAGATTTACAAAAAATGTGTATTTTATATATACATATGTAAAATCGCATAATGATAGAAATGTTACACATTTTTGTAATTCTGTAACATTTTTTAACTAGAGCTTCAAATGTTATGTTTAATTAAGAGGGTGTTTGAGAAATGGTACATTGATACTCCGATTATTTAAGTTCATAGTGATGGGAGAACCAAGGGATACTTGATATTTTTTTTTCTTCCGAGAAATATTACTATAGTGACGTGTATATATATATATATATATATATATAAAATTGCATAATATAAATATTTGAGTTTACAATAATGAGAGAACTAAGAGATACTTGATATCCCTTCTTTTTTCCGAGAAATATTACAATAGTAACGTTATTGATCGCGAATTATATTCATATTATTAACACAGTTTGCCTTTGAGCAGACAAGCGTATACAACAATAGTGTTACTAATTGAATTATGATTATTCGGACTAACAATACTCCAGAACACTGTGATATTATTTGAATAAGATAAATATTTGGATAATCTTTTGAGTAAAGATCAATATTAAAGCAATAACAATATAATAAATCAATACATATACAATATAAATATATATATAATATAATAGTCAAAGAAATAAATAATACAAACCTTACAAAAAATACGTGTCAATGGTATATGATCAAGAAAATAAATAATACAAACCTTACAAAAAATACATGTCAATGATATATGGTCAGGGAAATAAATAATACACACCTTACAAAAAATGTGTCAATGGTAAATGTGATATGCAAAAATTTATTTTTATTTTTATTTTAGTTTTATTAGTTTTATTTAGTTTTATTTTTAAAAACACAAATTACCGATTATTATGAACCGATTATATATAAACGGATTAAATAAATTAAATTTTTCAATATTTCACTTTCAAATTGATATTTTTATAATAGAAAAGTATAATTTTATGTATTTTTTAATATCAAACAGAATAATAAAAACCCTACAAAAATGTGTCAAAAATAAATACGATACATAAAAATATATATTTATTTCTTAATTTTATTTATTTTCTCCCGAATTATTATTTATCATCTTTATAAAAAAAAAAACACAAATTATCGATTCATTCGTAATTCATTCTCCGACAAAATAAATTGACAATTCAAAGAATCTTTAATATTTCCGTCATATATATCGAAACTTCAATTATTGTGATAGCTAATAACTCGTCCACAGTTAAACGATAATTTGATAAATCAGAGTATGATGATATACCAAAAGATATATAAATATACATATATAGGTATATTTATTATTGATGCGGCAATCATATGCCATATGCAAATCATATTAGCACATAAATCAATTGACTTACCACTACCGCCATCATTTCCCTTTAAAATCGATTTGGAACACTTACCTGTAACAAAAAGAAATATATAACGTTAATAAAAAACATTTTATCTCAACTGTATATTTTATTCGCGTTATTTAACTCGGCATTTTTTATCGCGGCAGATAATCGAGTCCCACACACACACACATATAAATACAAACACACACATACAACGTTCACACTATAAATCCGAAAATAATAAATCCGAGGCGCAACAAATACCGTGAGAAGCTCAAGTATAAAACGCCACACGGATTTTCGAAGAAAAATAAATGGCAGATATTGTCTCAAGAAGAAAATCCTCGGGAGAAAACGTTATCCACTATCGCGAAAATAAAGCTCGCGCGATCGTTGCCAAACCGGTAGTCGAATTTCATGGATACAAAGCCAGAACGACGAATTCGCATTCCTGACTGAATTTGCAACCCTCTTGCTTGCATAAAATAAAATTAGTATTCTTTCATTTAATTTCAGACACATGTTAACTGTATTCGATTTTTCACCAGCTCAAATCTTAATACACGCCTTACTTATTTATAAAAAGTATCGTAATCATTATTTGTTGATGAAATAGTCATTTATAATTAGTCATTTCTGTAACATTTTATTGAAAAATAACATTGTGTAAGATTTTATATGGCATCAGTAAGTATATAAAAAATATTGAAATTCCCAAATTTTACAAAAACTACGCATTTTCGAAAAAAAAGTTTCCAAAATAGAACAAAATCACGTTGGATGTTTTAAATGAAACTACTCTACAATTTTTTAACGTAAATTGATTCCTTGAAATATTCGACATAAAAATTCGCGTTATAGACCACTTGTGTGAAACATTTTTTTTTTAAATAGTAGTCTTCAAATAGTAAATTAAAATAAAATTGAAGAGTTTCAACACTTTTCCTACATCTTCCATATTTTTTTAATTGCATATAAATAAAATTTTAAATCTTCCTAGTATATAATGTGAATAAAATTTCAAATCTCCTTTGGAAAACGTATTTTTCTCTTTACATGCATTCTTATTAATTTAATGGAAAAAATTCTGGTGAAAACGTACAACCTGTGTGTGATTAAAATCTTAACATAGCCAATAGCAATGCTTTGCGGCAGCCGCGCTTTCGGAATCACGAATGCGTCTTTCGCACGTGCACTTTGTGTTTCATTCCGTTTCATTTGCTATTCATAAGAGTGCTGCATCCACGCCTGGGGCCCTTGCAAATATAAAACACCGAATATGATACTAGGCCCCTCTCTCTCTCTCTCTTTCTCTTTGCCTGTTTTTAACCTTAGTTCTATTCTCATAACATCTTCGCATCCTTTATTGTTGTTTCCTTGTGTTTCTCTTTTCATTCTAAACCTACGCTCAAAGACTGCATTTTTTATAGCAATTTAAAGTCAATTTTCTCCTCGACAAATCTTTTCCTGACAACAATAACTTTTGAATAATTAAAAGCTTTGAAATTAAGATGCTCTTTCCACAAATTAAACTCTTCAAAGATGCAAAATATTTATATAATAAAATTATATTCTTTTCATGGAATTTCACACAAGGAAATTTTGATAACAGAATTTCAATTTAAAGTTTTAATACGAGATATAAGATAATTGAAAATTGAATTGAACGAGATAAATTCTTTTTTTTTTTTTTTTTTTTCAATATCTTCGTTGAGATAAAAATCGATTTCCAATCTAAAAAAAATATATTATCAATCATTGATATGATAACGATGAGATACTCTGTTAGTGTTAGTATTATTTAATATTAATGATACTAGGCCTTTCTCTCTTTTTCTCTTTGTCTGTTTTTGACCGCAGCTCTACTCTTATAACATTTTCGCATTCTCTGTTGTTTTCTTATATTTCTTTTTTCTTTTTAAGATGCTCTTTCCACAAATTAAACTCTTCAAAGGTGCATAATATATAATACAATTATATTCTTTTCATGGAATTTTACACAAGTAAATTTTGATAACAGAATTTTAATTTAAAGTTTTAATATGAGATATAAGATAATTGAAAATTGAATTGAACGAGATAAATTCTTTTTTTTTTTCAATATCTTCGTTGAGATAAAAATCAATTTCTAATTACATAAAAAATATATTGTTATCCAATCATTGATATGATAACGGTACCCTGTTAGTTTTAGTATATTATTTAGTATTAATATTATTTAATATTATTTGTAGTATTAATATTATATCTAACGAAATAGCTGTCATGAAAATTTAGATGGACGTTTCATTCAAGATACAATTCCTAAGCGCTATTCCAGATGAACGAAGCATAGCTTCCAGGTAGGGAATTAATTGACGGCTAATTAGGCGGAACTTTCATGGACCATTAACCAGACGACATGTACTTCTACGTGCGATTCCCATGGACATTTGTAATATATTAGATTGGTCCATGTTTTGCGAATAATCATGGCCGTATGCTGGCAATTCCCATCATGAGACACATCTTGTCCTAATGACGAAGGGGTTAACATCACTGTAACTATCCGAACTAATTGACTATCAAATCTACATATTGCTACGCAGAATCTCGCGGTATTCTATATTTATACTTCCGAAAGCCGCAAATTGCGAGAATTACCTTCGTGAGTGACCGCAGAATACAGTTAGTCGATTGCAAATAATTGCGCATAATCAATGTGCAATTATTACATTATAGTTATAAGTCATTTTGACAGAGGCGTAATTTTTCAGAAATTAATCAAGAAAATGTTAAGTGCCTCTTTGCGAAGATGTAAATTAGATATATAAAATAAATGATGTAATGTATATATATATTACTGTCATTTAATAATAACATTTAAAATATATATTATTTAATATTATATTATATTATTATATTATTTAATATATTATATATAATCTATAAATGTGCAAAGGGAAGAAATAAGATGCGTGTAAAAAATCGCGACGAGATACATATTTAAAGAGCCAAAAAAAAAGATGAAACATATTTAATAAAATGATTATATATCTTTCCGCGAACGATCACATTTTCCCCGCTTTCAACGCAAATTCTAAGGTATATATCCCTTCGCGCGCGATTAGGATTTATCCGCTCTCGCGTCCAGGCGATCCGGATATGCGAGATAATCCGCCTTTCATCGACGGGACACTTTCCCGAAGCGAATGCTTGCTCTTGTCCTCGGGTCTCGCAGACCGAGAGAGCGCCTCGCTCCTCGTTTATTAGAACTTTGTAAAGGTCGCTGCCGTAGCTGCGTCTCATCAACGCATGACGTGATAAATGAGCGCAGCCACCACGAGGTGAAAGACACGCACCCCCCACCCCCACCCCCACCTCTCCCCCGCTGCCAGAACATCACGAACAAGTATAGAGATGGTCCCGTGAAACTTCAGGAACATGAAGAGCGCGCGCGCTACAGGAACTGTACAATTTCCGCTCACACGCGTCTTGGATTTTCATGGAAGGAAACGAGTAAATGACGACGGCCCCGTATGCATTCGGCAAAAAAAATCCCGATAAAGCACGTGCTTCCGGATTTACGTCATGGTAATCATAACTGCGACGCGCGACACGGCGTATCACGAAAGTGCGTGTCACGTCTCGCGAAAGTCGAAAAGCGGAAGCTCACGAACGCGAGCTTGCAAAATTTCGATATTTTTATTTCATGTTTACTTCAAATCTATTTTTATATCGCGCGAAAATACGGAAAATCTCTGAATTTTCCAATGCCTTCCCACTTTAAATAAGAATATGAATTGAAGAATAAATGTCAAAAATATGTGTGAAATGCTGAATATGCACGAAAAAAATTTTATAGTACGTGAAATGCACACTCTTTTTTTTTGCATTTATTATAAAGTTGAAAAACAACATTAAAATATTTATTATTATAAAAACTATAAATTATGCATGTATTTTATTGTTTTTTAATTTTTGATCATGTACTTATTTTGCATCAAAATATGTGAATAACAATATTCCTTTAGAAAATATAATAAAAATAATAAAATATACATATAATAAATACAATATGCATATATTTATTATATACAATTATTATTCCATTGTATGTTTGTACACTATATATAATAATATCTAAATGAAAATATCGTGATTAAATGTTAACATCTCCCACATGTTACTGCAAGATTTTCTCCGTGTTTACTATAAGCTTTTCTTTCGTGTACACTAAATTAATTATAATATTCTATCGTGTGTTAACGTAAAAACTCATTGAAATTGTTAAGAAGAATTTCTATTCGTCATGCGATTCGCAAAAATATTTGATCTCAATATATAACAATAATTTAATGATCAATAAAACTGATCCAGAAATTATAGAAAGCAATATTGATCATCAATAAAACATCTTTTCTCTTTGTTTTCTCTTGTCGTTCTGTAATAATTCATAAACAGCCCAGCTGTTCCCCCGCTGGGAATTGGTGGCAAAATGTATCATTTGCGGTAATTCTATTATATGTGGTCAATAACTTACCACCAACAGATGACCTATTAATAGATTATTACTCTTTTAATTATGTATTAGCTCGTATACATACGTATCGTCACAAATAACAGAGAGAAATCACTAGTTGATAATTGGCCGCAGAATGTATAAACGATTAAAATTGCTTTGTTTAACTACAAGAAAAATGCCGTTTATATGTGTCATAAATCAAAATAATGACTGCGCAGAAGTATTAAATCAATGTAATCCAAGCAAAATTTATCTTCAAACAATATATAAATTCAAATTATATTTAAAAAATAAACTAAACTGCATACTATTAAAAATATATTAAAAGTATTAGAATAAAAATAAAATATATTTGAACTATACCTGTTAAAAAAAATTGAAATACGATGATAATTTTTTAGTCTTAGTTTCGCGTGAAATTTTCATGTAAATGCGATTACGCCAAATTATATAATTTTGTCACAGCCCAAAAAAGAATAGACTATTATAAAAACATGTCTGCATGAGATCATGTAAAATACAAAGAGAAGATGAGTGCTCTAAGGCATTTCGTACAAAGTGCCTCACGGGTCGCGTACTTTATTTTGTCAGCAGGTGTCTCGGCGAATTTCGAGTAAATTTTTCCTCGACATAAATTTCTTTGAACACCAGTTTTCATCGTGGTTTTTTCCCCATTTTTAATATTAACTACCTAACAGATGATGCTTGAACTACAATTTTGTTACAGCAAAGTCCACGTAAGATTGAATTAAAAAATGTTTATCATTCCAGATATGCGTTTTCATTTTTAATATTAATCATCTAACAGATAATATGCTTCAATTATAATTTTTATATGATGAAAAAATTTTGATTATGCTAAATTTTCTCAAATCTATAAAATATTGCTGTAAAATCTTTTGATTTAATCTAAAATGCTCGTTATATACTCAATAAGAATATGTTAAGCGGAAAGTAAAATCTTAAGCCATTAGGAACGATATTATTTCTAAAAATATAGACGACCGTTTATAATTCGCGTGAGAAGAAACTGGTGATCTTAGTCCTACTTTCTCTATAGAACTTCACAAGAATAATAAAGGTAAATCCACAGGAGCGCTAAATCGCAAATAATATTACACTAAAATGTATTCCAATTTTCAGATTATAATTATAATTCTAATTTTTATGATAAATACAGATTTTACTTTCCGCTTCAAAGCATTAATATTCTTTATAAAAAAAATTTCTGTTTCACGTTTTGTTATAAATATTATCTGCAATTTCATTTATATAATATTTTCTCTGAGATTTTCTCCCTTCGCGTAAAACAATTTATATATGTATAATACATATAATATATATTTATATAATATATAATTATATGTATGTATATTTATTATCACATTAATAATTATATAAATATATGGATATATATTTTAATATATATATTATATATATTAATACATACATACATATATATATATATATAATTACATTACGAATACTAATTATGAATATTATTAACAAATACCGAATAAAAAATGTTATAGAAGATAGAGAGAGAGAATATATCCAAAATATCTCGCACATGTCTTAAGAGATTTGTATATTTTTAATGTAATGCTGTAATTAATGCACAGATTATCAAAGCACAGGTGTGAATATATCTTAATATTTCCGCAGATGAGTCTGGTTCACGGTACGATTCGCGGAGAAAGTGCAACTTCGGGGTAGCATCGAGACGAAAGGTCACCAGGTTCATCGTTAACCACGTTCGCAGAACGGTGAAACTTCGTAACTTACCGGCAGCGAAGTTTCATCTGGGACCAACTTTTCGCATCCGAGAATCACTTTGTGTGCACGCGCCCGCTTCTCCCTTTGAAGAAAGTGCGCGCGAAAGAGAGAGAGAAAGCGTGTCGGTTTGTTCAACGTAACTGCTACTCGCAAAACGCATTTGCCATTTCGTCGGCTGAATTTTCATTGCTTGCATAGCTATGTCTGTCTATTTTGGTTCTACGCGAAAGTTAACGAATCGAACTTCCATCTCTTGTCTTTGCGAGACACGTCGCGCTTCAAAGAAGAAAACACTTTCCGTTCTTATATTACGAGTCTGCTCACGTCTATTTTGCTCTTTCTTTCCTTCCACCCCCTACCCCTCCCTCTCACCCCTCCGTAACAAAGCGCGTCGAAGAAAATGGAAGAAAGGAAAAAATAAATACATTTATTGGAAACATTTACAGAACAGTAATATTGTGAAATGCATCTCTCTTCTGATGCATGTAATTTTTTTATGCTGTGAGTAAACGTGAAAAAATGTCTATATTGAATTTGAATATCAGTTCTACCATTTTTCAGTTATTGTATTGTAGAAAAAAAAAGATTATTTAGAAAAATGCATTATTTTTAAAATAGAAAATTTAACAATAATTACTAATAATAAAGAGTAAATATTCCAGTTTGCTTATTAATAAACAAATTCAACTTGCGATATTATTATTAATAAGGATGTATAATTACATTTGTGTTATAACATTTATACCTTATTTATCAATTTATTTACTTCCATATTCATATCATATTTATGCATAACACGAAACAGTATCTCCTTTCTCCCAAATCGAAATATACGAATCGTATATCAAAAGCAATTTCAAAAATACGAATCAGTAAGTTTACATTTTCTTCCTCAAGATTGCATTTTTATTTTCAATCACGGACAAAATCGGGACAATTGCCAACAAATCGCTATAACTTACAATTTCGAGTGTTGACATAAAATTCGCGAGTTGTTGCTTTATTTTTTTAGCATGTATATTTCATCCCTTTCATATCCGATAAACTACCATTTGTGTATGCATAAACAGTAATATCAATATTTTCTTGCAGTATTATCGCGGCAAATGCATATAGCTATACAGTCGCGAAGTACGAGATTTTCATTATTTATGCGTCAACCATGTCGATGAATTTCGGATGTCATAAACAAACATTAACAATAAAAATACGAAATAATAAATAAATATGTGCAAAACTGGTGTATTATTTCACGGAAACTACATAATATACGAGAATTGTTTTGAAATAAGAGAATTCTTGAAAATCTGGACTAATGTTTCCTGGATATTCGTATGTGAATGTGATTATCATATTTTAATCAATATATATTTTTTGCTTTCAGAAAAGAAAAATTTCGCAGGATAAAGTGACGTTGAGAGAAAGAGATTAAAGCTAATTTTTTTCATTCTTCACAATCAAAATTATTTCTTTTTAATTTGTTTTAAGTAAGAACTAGAATTATTTAAAATAAAGATACAACTCTTAATTATTTATGAATTTCCATGAAATGTACAGTAATTTATTATCTACTGTTAAAAATCACATCTTTTTTATATTAAATTATACTAATAAAGAAATTTTGTTACAATTGTATTTTATTACTTTCTATCTGCTATAGTTTTTAATGCTTTATTTCAAAAAATCTATAATTTTTATATCACTACTCCATTTTATTTTAATCGAAAACTAAAACATAGAATTATTGAAATAAACGTAAAACTTTTAATTATTTATGAGTTTCAACGAAATGATACAGCTTCAAGACTTTTCAAAACTTGGGGAATCTACAGATAATAAAAAATTCTGAGAAAAAGAGAATAAATGCATAAAATAATATGTATATTTGTAGCTTTTATCTTGTTGTTAGTTACTTATATCAATTAGTTTTATAATATTCATCCATATTTATGCGAAACAGAAAAGTATAATGTACTCTCATCATTAAATAGTAATTTATCATTTTTTGAATAATGCTAATAAAGAAATTTTCAATTGTGTATCTTAATACTGTCTGTCTGTGGATTTTTTGACGCTTTATTTTAAAAAAATCTGAAAAAAATTAAATTTAATATACAAGGTGTCCCAGAACTGACAGAAAAGTTTTTAATGAAAGATTCCTGGTATCATTTGGAGATTTTTCCTTAGTGAATTTTTGTTATATTATGTATCTTTATAACTAAACCTTATATTAAAATTCTATTAAAGCAAACTCTAAAATTAACTAAAGAATGCAGTTCTGTTAATATTTTATTTCCACAAAGCTTAGTTTCCAAAAACACCTTTATTTTCATCTACTTGTAATTCGAAAATTATTTGTGTCTCGACATTTTCGCTGAGGAAAAATCATCTCCGAATGATACCAGGAATCTGCCATTGAAAACTTTTCCGGCAGTTCTGGGACACTCTGTATATCTCTGCCATTTGTATTAATTCACATTATACACTTGAGGCGCATGAGAATACGCGGAATAAATTTGCGCTTCACGAAGTTTGCGCAAATTTCAAGAGCAACTCCCTCGATAAAATAATCCTCTCGTTCAGCACTCTCGGCGGAGATTTATCCGCTGAAATTAGTGCGGTTAAAACGCGTAGCACCGCCGTAACGATTACAGAAGCGATTACGCGGATCTCTCTCGCTATGCAATTGGTTCCACTCATTTCCTGCGGGATGACGGTACCCGGTGTGTGAATTTACCGTGTACACGTAACGGAAGATAAATACGCCAGTATAACTTCGCCGTACAAGCCAATTTGGCAACGAAATGTCATTAGAGAGCGACGTATGTAACGGCGTTAATTGTAATGCCCGTGCGAAAGCGGACGGTAATTCGTTACCACGAATAGCTTGTGTGTGTGTGTGTGTGTGTGTGTGCAAGTGTGTATGTGTGTGTAGATAAACGTAAGACATCGATCGTCACGATCTGCGTATCCGCACTTATGGGAGATCAATGTTATACCGAAAGCCAAACGTCTAGCTTGACCCTTTGCCAATATTATAGTTTCATGATTAATAGTTGTTTGCATAGTAGTGATGAACAAAATTTCATCTCAATTTTTAATTTGATATTTATCCATTTTATATTTCAATTTTCCTACGCTTCACATAAAAATATATATACATATATAGGTATACATATATGTATATATACACAAGGTGTCCCAGAACTAGCAGTAAATCTGTTAATGGTATATTCCTGGGATAATTTGGAGACGATTTTTTCTCAACGAAAATGTCGAGACATCAATAATTTTCGAGTTTAAGCGATTCAAAATAATAAGAGATTTTTCGTAAACTAAACCATATAAAAATAAAATATTACCAAAATCACATTCTTTTATTAATTTCATGTAGAGTTTACTTTAATAGAATTTTAATTTAAGGTAGGAATGTGCAAAAAATGATGACTTCCCTCGACATTTTCGTTGAGGAAAAGTCGTCTCCAAATGATCTCAGGAATCTGCCATCAACAGGTTTACTATTAATTTTGGGACATCCTGTATGTATAATGCACACGCATATTGTATGTTTATATAATTTCCAATTAAGAAAATTGAAAGGAATAATTTATCATTCCGATAAAAAAAGAGACATTGAAAAAAAGAGGAAAAATTGCCATCTGCTACAGTTTACACACTGTGTATTTTATTATAATTTATAAAAAGAAATTTGATAAGGTAAATGTATATTCGATTCATTTCTCATTCGTGTAACACGAGACACGATATATATTAATATTAATGCGTTGCAGCTTGTAATTCAAATCATGCAGATAACTTGCAGTAACTATTGACAGAGTCATAAAAGTGTCACAAAATAATGCATCTCATCTCAACATAATATAAAATCGATGAAATTAAAATAACAATCACATGTCATTCTAACACGATTTCAGTAATATTTAGCCTAGAGTTTAATGATATTTACAGATAGCGATTATACGAAAATTAAACTCACAAATGGAGTAAAATTTAATTTTATATTTTATTTTATGTCATATATATCCCTATAAAATGTTACCACTTTGAAATATATAACTCGATAAAGATAAAACATTTAAAATATATCTATATCATAAAAGAATATTTATGGACAGAACTATTTAATAAATAAATTACTTTATCCTAAAAATGAAGGATAATTTTAGTCTAATATTGAAACCAACTAATATGTACAGATCAGTTTAAAAAATTATTTAAATTAATCCAAAAGATACCTGCGTATCTATAATTCCATTCCTATATTATTCGACAATTAGATTCCAGATAGAAGTACTACAATGGTAATTATCAATTGATGATAATTATTCCACATACGATTTATTGATACCATATAATTCGAGCCAAATACATCCGCGTGATTTGCCATTATGGCATCTCGATGCACAATTGCATCCTAACTTAATCTTAATTAATCGCGGGCATTAGAGGGTATACGTGAGATTAGGTCGTGGAATTGTTGCGCAGTTTATCAATGGAATGTGCCATTCGGAACCGTTTGTGTTCTCGAGACAGAACTTTGGATCTGTATCCGGTCTTTCCTCGTCGAGTGCACGGAGCACTTTGCTAGATTAGAATAAACCGATGCCATCGATGTCTTTATTCGCAGTCACCCAAAACTGTCGACCTTTTTTCGAGCCAAGATATATCTTTATGGCCACAGAGACCTTAGACTTATTCTTATAGAAAATGGCGTTACTTGATCGAGATATATAACGAATATTGCATTACTTTGATATATCAACGTGCAACAAATTGAGACGTGAGTGAATAATGTCGCACATGATTGAAAAATATCGATGTTCGAAACAAAGACATATTACTATATATCACAATATTATTATCATTATATATAATACGTATATATATTATTTTCAGTTAGAACGTGTTCAGAGGAAAAATAATTGCAGTAAAGTAACAAAAAAATTAAAATATTAATCACTACTATTATTATAATATTACGTAATGATTAGAAAAGTTTCAATAATATGCACACGGAAAAAAATATTAGTTATCATAGCTCAATTTTAGACGTCCCCATGCTATACTTGAAATTTAATTATCATGTCTAAATTTTAACTGTAATAATATTCAGGGAAATCCCTGTTGAATTACGGCTATAATATACATATATGTAAATGCAAATATGCTATTATATTATTTTTCTCTTTATATAAACTGCATATAAAAATATATTATAAAATACAAATGTTGAGAGAAACCAAAATCAAAAGAATCTTTAATATTTCCATATATATATATATATATATTTATAAAATTCTACTGAAATTTCGCAGAATCCACTTAATTTTAAGTGAATAATGTGGCTTTATAATATTGTCTTATTATATTTTAAAAGCTTTTTTAACTTACACAAGAAAATAAACTTTCATTCTCAATGATTAAAAATTTTCAATAAAATTGCTGCTTCGAAATTAATCTACGAATAAAAATTGATAAATCCATAAAAGATGAAATAAAATATGCATGATAATTTAAAAACTGCATATTAGAAGGTACATTCGTTTGAATAACGTAATTGCTGCAACTTCTCATTGTTTACCGCGACTTCTGCTCGGTTGCCATAGAATAGCAGCAGTTTTATACTGCAAGCTCTCTTTTTTCCGCATTCGGAGGTGTCGTTATCAATGTACTCAACTGTTCACTCTATCTCTTTATTTAGACTCCTCCGTCGCGTTAACGAGCTCGTTAACGAGTAGTCTTATTTAAAAGTAGTTTTTGCGATGCACATTGCGATGATGTATATTCTTTCACTATTGTCGTATAAACAGTTGTAATTTCTGATAAATCTGTATTACATCAAATTTTTTAGTTTGTCTCTATCAAACACATTGAAATAAAATAACACGACGATGAAAATATAAATTCACGAACACGCTGTAGATGAAGATGTCGATTTTTAACAACACAGAAAATTATCATGCTGGGAGTCAAGAAAAAGTTTATATTTGTTTAAATAACAAATTTCAAATTATTGAGACAAATGTAGAATAATGTGAAAAAATCCAGATAAATAGTAAAATTTCCTGACAATTTCAGATTTATAAAATTCCCTGACACTGCCCAGTTTTCCAGATTTACCTGATTGTTAGACACTTTAATTTTATTGCGCTAATTTATAAGACGTCACGTTGCGTACGTACGTACCGGAATTAATCTTCCCGCGTCTTTTCCGCAACATTTTTTCCTCGTACAACGCGCGGAAATAGGGGCTGCAAGCAAGGTAAATCTTGTGTCGGCGGGAAATATCTCGCGGTAACGGAACGAGGAGATGGGGAAAGTGGAGAATCTGCATTATGCGTGCAAGCGCGCGAGAGGAAACGCCGCGGCGTTCAAATCAATTGCCGCGAATCGATTCACGCACCGGGGTCTCGAATCAAATTCACCTGCGGTTCGGTAATGTGTTAACCAACCGCTTATATGTGCATATTAGAATATATATATATATATATATATTCTCGCGGGGGAGGAAGAAGGGAGGTTAAGGCCGCCATTAAGGCATCGTCTAAACCGAATTCCGTGTATCGGACCGCCTTCCAGGAACTCGGAGCATCCGAGCAATTCGATCATGAGAACTATCACGCTACCTACGCGGCAATAGCGTCTGTTTCGCCACCCATATATTTCCCCTAATCCATATAAGCAATATAGATACAGGAACGCGTGTATGAGATACGCAGGCACGTGCCGAAATATTTTCGATTATTGCGAATACGATGGTCGGATCATTTTTCAAAAGCTTTATGAATTCTGTAGACGCCGCGTGAGATATTTATATCTAGCGCGTAACACGTGAAAAGAGCATGAGATATAAAAATAAAGTTATTTAACATTTAACATGTGCGAAATAATTTATTTTGTCTTAGTTTTAATATTTGATACATGCAAAATATTTTATTTTATGTTATTCAAGCGTTTGATATATGCCAAGTAGTTTATTTTATTTTATGTTATTCAAGCGTTTGATATATGCCAAGTAGTTTATTTTATCTTATTTAATTACTTAGCACATGTAAAATATTTTATTTTATTTTATCTTAAAATTTCTCGAGTCAGATTTAAGAAAAAAAATATTTGTGCTTACACGGAAACGAAAATATTAGTTATCATAGCTAAATTTCAGGTATCTCTATATTACATCTGACATTTTTTATGTATATACATATGCATATATTTTATACCTATAGATTAACGGGATTTAACGGGATTTTCGTGTTAAATTATTGTTAAAATATTAGTTACTATAATTAACATTTAGACATAGTAATTAAAATTGGGTGTGTAAAGTTGGCACTCCTATGTTATGATATCATAGTTTTGAGTTATGTAAAACCATAGAAAAAATTTTTGATAATTTTTAGAAATAATTCCGCTTATTACAATAATGAAAATCAGTTTCAAAAAATAAGGAAGCCAACTTCACATTTTTTCACAAATCGAGTTCCAATAATTCTGAGCAGAGTTTTAAAATTCTTTTGAATAGTTACATAGTTTCTGATATTTTTTTAAAGAGTTCTGCGATTTTTAGATAAAAAAACGTAACGTTTTAACATCAAAGATATTTTCATAAAATGTCAAATTCTGGCAAAAAATGTTAAAGTTCTGAATCGTATCCCCTCGATAAGACAAGAAAAAACGTGAAAATCGCATTGTACTATCTATGATAGTTTTCGAGATATCGATTTTTTCAAATTAATGAACTTTTAAGAAATATTTTTAAAAATCATGAATTTTAATTTTAAAAAAATGCTGCAGTTCTGAATTGTACACGATAAGATAAGGAAAAAAGTAAAAACCGCATGCCTCTCTCTGTTATATTTTCCGAGATATTGATTTTTTCAAATTAATTAACTTTTACAAAACATTTAAAAAATTACAAATTCTGGTAAAAAACGCTGAAGTTCTGAATTGTACACGATAAGACAAGAAAAAAAGTAAAACCCGCATACCTCTACCTGTTATGGTTGTCGAGATATCGATTTTTTTTCACTTTTAAAAAATATTTTAAAAAATCACGAATTCTGGAAACAATGCTGCAGTTCTCAATTCAACACGATAAAACAAGAAAAATAGTGAAAACCGCATGCGTCTACCTGTTATAATTTCCGAGATATTGATTTTTTCAAATTAATTCACTTTTACAAAATATTTAAAAAATTATAAATTCTGATTAAAAATGCTACAGTTCTGAATTCTACACGATAAAATAAGAAAAAAAGTGAAAACCGCATGCGTCTACCTGTTATAATTTCCGAGATATTGATTTTTTCAAATTAATTCACTTTTACAAAATATTTAAAAAATTATAAATTCTGATTAAAAATGCTACAGTTCTGAATTCTACACGATAAAATAAGAAAAAAAGTGAAAACCGCATGCGTCTACCTGTTATAATTTCCGAGATATTGATTTTTTCAAATTAATTCACTTTTACAAAACATTTAAAAAATTAAAAATTCTAATTAAAAATGCTACAGTTCTGAATTCTACACGATAAAATAAGAAAAAAAGTGAAAACCGCATGTGTCTACCTGTTATAATTTCCGAGATATTGATTTTTTCAAATTAATTCACTTTTACAAAACATTAAAAAAATTACAAATTCTGATAAAAAACGCTGAAGTTCTGAATTGTACACGATAAAACAAGAAAAAAAGTGAAACCCGCATGCCTCTACCTGTTATGGTTGCTAAGATATCGATTTTTTCAAATTAATGAACTTTTAAGAAATATTTAAAAAATGACGAATTATGGTAAAAAATGCTGCAATTCTGAATTCTACACGATAAGACAAGAAAAAAAGTGAAAACCGCATGCGTCTACCTGTTATGGTTGCTGAGATATCGATTTTTTCAAATTAATGAACTTTTAAGAAATATTTAAAAAATGACGAATTATGGTAAAAAATGCTGCAATTCTGAATTCTACACGATAAGACAAGAAAAAAAGTGAAAACCGCATGCGTCTACCTGTTATAATTTCTTAGATATTGATTTTTTCAAATTAATTCATTTTTACAAAACATTTAAAAAATTACAAATTCTGATAAAAAACGCTAAAGTTTTAAATTGTACACGATAAGATAAGAAAAAAAGTGAAAACCGCAAGCGTCTACCTGTTATAATTTCCGAGATATTGATTTTTTCAAATTAATTCACTTTTACAAAACATTTGAAAAATTACAAATTCTGATAAAAAACGCTGAAAATCTGAATTGTACATGATAAAACAAGAAAAAGAGTAAAAATCGCATGCCTGTACCTGTTATAGTTTCTGAGATAGAATTTTTTAAATTAATACACTTTTACAAAACATTTCGAAAATCGTAAATTCTGATGAAAAATGTTGAAGTTCTTAATCATATACGATAAGATTTTTAAAAAAGTGAAAACCGCACGACTCTACCTGTTTTAATTTCTGAGATATAGATTTTTAAAACTTAATACACTTTTAACGAAACATTTCGGAAATCACGAGTTTACGTTTTTTTTCTTGCCTTATCGAGGAAGTACGATTCAGAACTCTAATATTTTTTGTTAGAACTTGATATTTTAAAAATATCTTCGATTTTAAAAGAATAATCTTTTAATCTAAAAATCGGAAAACTCTTTCAAAAAAATATCAGGGACTATACAACTATTCAATAGAACCTTAAAACTCTGCTCAGAATTATTGGAAATCGATGTGCAAAAAAATGTAAAATTGGCACCTCTACACTGAAAACAAAAATTTTTAACTTGACTAAACCTTTCGACTAAATTACTATTTTTTGTTAATTGAACATATATTAATATTTAAGTCAAATGTATACATATGTGTATATATATATATATATATATATATATATATGTTCCGCTAGATTTAAAATTTTATATTTAATTTACATATTTTCATTTGTTCAATTAACAAAATAATATTTAGTTGAATGGTTTAATCAAGTTAACAAATATTTTTTCAGTGTGTTTTTCAAAACTTTTTCATTATCATAATGACCGGAACTATTATAAAACGCAAGGACACCAATTTCACACACCCATTAAATTTTAAGTGTATAATATATAGAAACACTTTAAATTTATCTATAATAACTAATATCTTTTTCCGTGTATGTATTATTGAAATTTTTCTAATCATTACGCAATATCGATTCATAGTTAAATTATTCCATATTCGGAAAATTTGCGTGTGTGTGTGTATTTTATATTTTTATACGCAGATAGAGAGAAAATTAAAAAATATATTGTATACATATTTATATAAATATAAATATAATATAAATTATGTAATATAATATAAATTTAAATTTATAGATATAAATAAGTATTATATTAAAACGTGTTTATTTACAATCCATCTCTTTTTGCGAATATTGTAAATATTTGATTCTAATCACGATCCTAATCGAGCCAAGGAATTAAAAAAAATTTCAATTCCAATCGAAAAATGTTCAAATTCTGATAATTTCAAAATTCAAGTTGAAAAATTTAAATATAAAATAAGAAATTTAAAATATCCTTTGAACAATTTTAATACAGATATTACTAAAAACCGTCTAGTTAAAGCGAACTATTGATTGCGAGTATTAAAATAATTAAAATTAGGATCGCGCGAATCGAGAGAAATACGACGTAATTACGTCAAATAATCGGACAAAAAATGTAATAAATAATAAATTTATTTACTATGTATCGTTGTATCACTGTGTCACCCTCGCCGACTGGTCCAAACGCCGTTGTATCCTTGTATCCATGTGTGCATGTATCCATGTATAGGCACTGAACACTCACTCACACACGAAAGAATAAAATCATCGAATTCAATCCCGATGTCACTTTTATTCGCGCGCGAAATTCGATGAAAAAAAAAGCGAAACCGAAATATCCCGTTATATATCCGAGAGACAATATAAAATTCACAGTTAAATCAAGTCACAAATTCCAAAAGTCAGTCACAAATTCCAAAAGTCAGTCACAAATTCCACAGATTCACAACTGAAATTCGGTCGACCCGAAGCTTCGATTTCCGCGACATATTTCTTCCGATCGCGAATTTACATACCGGCGAAGAGAACAAGATGATTAAAAAGTAACTGGAAAGCGGATATGTCAACATAAAAATCCTGTCAAATTTTCAATACGGTCACTTTGTCACACAATTCGACACCTTCGGCACTCGCGATACTTTTCAACGTAAATGGCGGATGTTATCTCATCGAAAACATCTCGGTAGAAGCGACGCGGACCGATTGAAACGCGACCTACCTGAGCGCGGCAAAAAGGAACTAATTCCTCACCCCCTTTTTTGCGGCGACAACTTCAGACCGACGCGACGCCGCCATATTTTTTTTCTCGCTCGCGAAGCCGCGGAACCGACAAAAAAATTCCTACTTGTTCTCGCGTACGTCAATTAATACGATGTCCCCGAGACAATCTCGATGTACCTCACTTCTCGCGGACTTCGGCACTCCCGATATTCCGTTTGTACGCGAGAGAGTGAGTGAGATTTGACGAAAATCGCGCCGCTCTTCAGCGACAAAACTTTCCGGTCGACCGGTCGCGCGAAGAATGAAGGCAGGCGCGAAGCGCGAAGGATGAAGTGAGACGCGAGCGCACTAGACAAAACAAAGTGTAGCTCCTCGGTGCTCGATGCCTCGATTCTCTCCCACTCCTCTCCCTCCCTCCCTCACCCTCCCTCGTCCTCGGTCTCGAGACGAATTTCGTGGAAAGTGAAAGCGATAATTCTCCGAATCCCACGTACGACCCGTTTTCGAGCTTCAATCCTCTTCCGCGTTTGAAATATAGTACGGACACTGTGTGTGTGAATAAAATTTTTTCTTTCACGTTTGAAAAATAATATATGAAATTCATGCACGCGACAAGCAATTCATTCACCGACATCCCGCGTAATTAACAAGATATACTCGCACGTCGATCGCGAAAACACTGACTGTTGCACACTTAAAATAAATTGAAAATTTACTCGCTTTGTTAACTTAACGCTCCCGATGTTAATTACCGCCCAAAATTTCGGAAAGAATACGGAATAATTTCGCCGCGATTTTTCGAGATGTAACGTCGCACCGTGAAACGTATCTGGTTAAAATAGAACAGGTGTGCCAACCTTGTTTTTTTCCTCTCCGCTCTTTATTCACTGCTGCCAAAATGCGATATTGTGGCGCGTTTTCAATGATTTTTTTCAGCTCATATTATTCTGTAATTTCCATTAAAATTATTTTTCTCGTGAAAAATAATACGATTAATTCGATTTACGCATTACGCGACATATTTATTGCAATCGTAAGTGAAAATATACTCAAGCATATTACATGTAACGTATATGTTAGTTGTAATTTCCCACTCATAGATGTAACATTTTTAATATTACATATATTACATTGTAGTTATGTTGTCATTATATCCCAAGATAGCACTGACTTATCAATATACATCAATGTGCTATTTGGTATATAATTACAATATAACTACAATGTAATATATGTTATATTAAAATGTTACATCTATGAGTGGGAAATTACAATTAACATGGATGTTACATGTAACGTACACGTTATATTCCGTTTTATTATAGCAATGTAACAATTATATATCGGTGTTTGCTGAGATATAATTCGATTAAGTAAGTTCGAAAATTCACTTTATATTTTTGATGTACACCATTGCAAGTGATACTCGATATTCTCGTACACACGTATATTTGACAAAAAATACTAGCTATCTCGTTAAAACTTTTCTGAGCTTCAAACAAAACAAAAAAAATATATATTGTATATATATATATATCTTTTTTCTGTTTTCCACGAACGAGTATTTCGATGCAAATGCGCGATAACAGTTTGTCACAAAATGTGACGAACATGATCTAACATGTCTTGAACTTTCACTCTTGTGCACGTTTTTCGTATTAAAAGTATATTTCTTTTATGCGTTTAAAAAATAACGCGAGATATTTTAACTTCCAGAAAATTTATTTCATCCATGACACAAATTTTTTTTTTTTTTTTTTTTTTTTTTTTTTTTTATAAACCCGATTATCGCACATTTCAATTAATTCAAAAATATACTCGATATTTTTAATGCACGACATTCATACAAGAGAAAGTATGAAATAATTTCAACGAGATTTTTTTTGAGAAAAAAGAGCCTTTCAATGTGAGACAGCCTTAAGGAAAATGAACACCAACTTTTTTTCTGTCCTTCCTTCGCTAACAATAAATTACTGATAATTTTTCGAGCTCATTTCAAACTCTCTGTTAAAATCATATTTCTCTCGTGCGAGAAACAAAACAATTAATTTGATTAATTCGAAAACGATGTTATTTCATTCGCGACGAGATATACCTACATATTTTTTCCTGTCGTAAATCGATAATACGAAACAATTGATCATTAATTATCGCGTATCACGATTGATCAGATAATATTCCGATTTTCAATCACTTATTGCATTATCCGATATTTCCGAATTCACACGCAAAATTAAATGAAAAATGTGGCATAATCAAGATTTTCTGCACTAGGATAAAAACGCAAAATATAAATGCACTTAAGTGTAAATAATAAATAAAGTGTACATGTACAGGTACAAATAACTACGCTAGTCAAAAGAGGTTCGCTTCTTAGCGCGAAATATTCAAAAACGTCACATTCGTTAAAGTTTTTCTTAAAATAAATAACATATATTGAAAATGAAATAAATATGTACTAATATTAACGTCATTTTAATTAATAACACTGCATTGGATAAACTAGTACTACTAATAATAAAAACTACTATAAAAATGAAATAGTAAAAAACAATTGAAATTATTCAACAACAGTGCATTAAATTAAACATCTCGTGCAGTTTTATTATTATTTTTCTTCTTTTTTTAGTTATTCGGCATTTATAACAGTCCTAAATTTTATAATCATTTTTTATTTTACAGTGAAATATTTTATTTTACATTAAAATATTGAAATATATATAAAATTTATATACATATAATAATTGCACATGTATGTATATGTATATAAATTTGTAACTATAGTATTCCAAATTTATACATAAATTTAATTTTTATATACATAGATATTAAACGATTTTTCATGTAATTTTTAATATATGTATAATACATGTATAATATATGTATGTAATATATGTATAATACATATATATATATAAGAATATATATATATGTATATATACATATATATATAAGAATATATATATATATATATATATATATATAAATATAATAAATATGTAATATTGCAATAAATTCAGAATTTTATTTTATTTTCGATTTAGGAATAATATTATTTCGACGCGAGGCGACTGACCTTGAGTCTAGTCGCGCGCCAAGACCGAGCAGTAAACACTTTGTGTTTCCACCCCTACTCTCCCCCCCCCCCCTCCCCACCTCCCACCACCCGACAATCACGCCACAGCTCTCATCCCTCGTCTCGTATTACTCGTCGAGACGTTCTCGCGGGAAGTACTGTTCGACAGTGCGTCGATCGAACGCAAGCCCTTTTTACAAGTGAGTAATTAATCGGTGCGATATTATTTACCACGATTGTGAAAAGCATATCACGGTTTGTCGAAGCAAATATTTCTTTAGATATCGAAATACATGCAATATTACGTGCTTCAACTTCCAACAGTTTTTTCGCCGGTTAAAATGTTTTATAATTGCGAACGAAGAAGCATATACGACATATATCGAATGACATTTGTCAATAATACGTGTGTCTCGGGAAATTTAATGGAATATTGAATGCAATATTGAACGTCATATATATTTTCGAACTGTTCTCTCTCGCTCTCGTCTGAAACTAGTGATTGATTTGACTCGCGTAGTACAACGTGAAGTTATCCCGCCATCCGCCATGATATATACTGTACACGAACGGATCGAGTCGCGTCGTTGCGTGTGTAATCAGTGAATCGTAATTAAAATCGTATTGCAATGATTCGCAATCGTCGTGCAAAGTCACTCTTTACGTTAATCTAATTCGAGTTATCGCGAACGCCGACCAAGTTCTCGTGCCATTTTCCAACCGTGCAGTCGAGTGCGTGTTCCTTTGTCGTTAACGACAAAGTTAACTTCGGGAGTGCCGTGTAAAGTGTCGCGCGATTGTCGTATTTGGGTAATTAGTGCGCGCGTAATCGTAATTATCCGTGTTTTCGCGAGTGAGTTTCCTCAAATTCCAAGGAGCAGAACGAAGAGAGGAAAAGGAGGCATCTCTCTCTCTCTCTCTCTTTTGGAGGAGCAACTGCGTCATGGGTAAATGTAACTTTTATTTATTACTATTTATTTGTTAAAAATTCAAGAAAACGAGAAATTTAATTGAAGTAATATATATATATATATTTGTCTAAAAATACAAATTTTTAATATAGGAGCAAATGACGACACAGAAGAGGAAGGAAGAAGAGATGACCTTGGAGGCGAGGGGGCATCGGGCATCGGCGGAGCAACGTGGGGTAAATATAATTTATTTACTATTATTGATTGGTATTTATTAAAATTCAAGGAAACGAAAAATTTAAAAGATTAATTTTAATATAAAATTTTTAGTGATTTTTCAAAATATTAATTATATTTTGAATCTTATAATTTAGACTTATTTGTGTGTTACAGATTAATGTAATGTACTACATCTCCGCTGTTATATTCATCACCAGTGAGTCGAACAATAATTTATTTACAATTTTAGAGACAATGGATTTGTAAAAAACATATATATAAAATATGAAAACAAATATAGAGAAGGAATAAAAATAATAAAACTCTTCTCTTGGATTTATTAATAGGTATATAAAAACTTGCATTTGTATATTAAAGTATAATAATAAAAATGCAATAGTAAAATATTTAGTTTTATCAAAAATAGTTAATATTTGAATTATTTACTCTATGGTTGTTATTATAATTAACAGAGAAATTTAAAATTGAAGTTCAAAATATAAAAGTATTATAGATAAATATTATATCTCACAATTCCATTGTCTTAAAATGAATAGGACCAAATAGAACAGAAGAGATTAATAATGCAAATTTAATCCTGGATATACAATGGATATATAACAAAGTAGTCTCATACAAGTAGTTTCATACAAAAAACGCACACAAATCTAAAGAAATAAAAACATTATATTACACTTTTTGCAAATCACAGACAAGATTTTCAGAGAATATTATTAAAAGCAACAATTAATATTAATATTATATTTAAGCAATTTTTTTATAAGTACACACACATTGTAATTAAATAAACTTATATGTTTGCCGCTTAAATAAGCAAAGGAAAATAAGGAAAAATAGAAACAAAATAGAATAAAACTGTAATAAGTAAAGAGTATTGTTAGAACATAAAACTTTTATTTAAATATTTTCACAATTTCAAGATATTTTATATATATTTATTTATATTATATTCACATAGAATAAAAATAAATTAATATTAAATATAAACAATATAAAGTAGAGAAAGCTTCTTCTTATACATAATTAAGTATGTTTATATTGTTTTCTTCTCTCTTATGTATTTTCTAGAATTTGAGATTTGTGTGCGTTCTTATATTTTTCTGCAATTATATTATAAATAAATGCGTACAAGAAAATAATATCCAGAAATTGTATCAACGCAAACATATACATATAACATATTTAATATGTTTAATATTTAATGATATTGTCAATGATATACAAGTAAGTACTGAATTTTTGCATGAATTTAAGTATTTGACAATAAGTGGCTCATTCTTTAATATTCTTCATATTATACACTATAAACATATATTAAGATATTAAAACGCTAGACGCTCTTAAAGATAAGAAGTCGGAATTAGTAAGAGAAGACAAAGTAAGAGATGCTCTTCTTGTCTACTTAAGATGCACATAATAATCGTTGCAAGTGACAAGCAATTAATACACGAAGTCGGTATCCATTGAACTTTCTCGATCGATCCTGCTGCAAATTAATTTCTGAAAATTAAAATTAGACGATGAAAGGAATGAAATAAAATTAATTAAATCGTGAGAAAAGATTGATTGAAATAATGTTCTCGCTTATTATATCGCCAGAACAATGAACTTTTTATTTTATTATTAAAGTTATTCAAATGAAACAATTGTAATTTTTAATAAATAATATACAAATCATACATATATAATAATATCATACATATATAATAAGAATTACATTTAACTAATTATATTATATTGTAGAATATAATTTTATTATATTATAAGATAATAAATATATGTACAAGAAGCAATTTTAATTTTATCTTTACTCTTTTAACAATAAAAATATAAAATTTAAAGTTTATTATCACGTTATAATTAATATATGTGTGCACATATTATATACATATATTATATATATATATGAAATTATAACGTTATAATAAACTTTAAATTTTATATTATTTTTATTATTAAGAGTTGAAGTAAAATTAATTGCTTCTTACACATATATTTATTCTTTTATAATATAATAAAATCATATCCTACAATATAATAGAATTAGATAAACTTAATGATTTTATTTGTGACAAGAGAAGATAGAAAACTTGAGATTTTGTAAATCGATACGGTGATCTCATAGGAATCAATATATTTCTAGAAAATCTCGTTTCTTTCAAATATAAATTGCACGACCACCTGCTAGTCCTGCTGATCGATATGTGTGTGATTCTTCTTCTTTTATTTGATAGGGATCTCTTCTGCGATGTAGTTCAATTGATCGTATTTGACAGATTCTGGCGCATGTTTATGGTATGAGTTTATTGATCGCGTTAATTTTGCGCGCCGTCAATTTCACGAAATATTATTGCCATCACTGGAAAACTATACGTACGTTTCAAATATAACACATATTCTCCTCTTTAAATATATCCATATAGTATTCGTTAAACATCATCACATCGCAATTATGCGTTGTGTTTCTGAATTGTAACAATATAAAGAGCGGTCAAAACTTGAAATTTCAAATATATGTGCATATTTGCGTTTATAAAACATTAAAACTGAGGATTAAAATTGAAGCAATACAATATCGGTTTTACAATTATAAACGTTAAATGTTTATCATTATACATACATATAGGAAAAAAAAAACAGATTTCATATACGTATAAAAACATATTTCATAAAATATTTGCCGCACTGCGGCAAAATAGGCGTTAATTGAAATTGTGCAGGAATAACAATAATGGTTGTACATTGGTTAGAGATGTCTCATTTTATTTCATTTTAATTTCTATTATTTATTTTAACTACTTTATTTTACTCTTATTTTTAATATCTCGTTCTTTGTAAATTTTATGTATCACCTCAGTCAATCTCACAAAGAAAATTTCTATGAAAATGTTGTTGAAACTTTATGACACTTTTAACAAATAGATTTTTCTCTTTAAATAAAAATTCCATTAACTTTTGTCAGAAATATTTTCAAAATTCTTTTACATAAAAATTAAATGTTTGTAATTGCAATTTCTACAATAATTTCATTGAAGAAGTTTCATTTATCAGCACTAGATTTTCGTTGTAATTAAATAGCAATGTTTTATTATATAAAATAAAATTTTTTATAATTATTTTTTATGCATGAATATTTCTGTTATAGTTAATTTTTAATTAAAATATTTCATCACATTTTTTTCACAATATTTAAGGTATGGGCAATTTTTATCGAAATATATTATTTTTCTATACATATATACAGGGTGTTCCATTTTAAATAATAGGTATTTTTTAAAAAATTAAGTCTTGAAAAATGTTTTATAAAAATTATAGGATTTCGAGGAATGTCTTGTCGTAAACATAATGTTATTTTAGACATTTTTGAGATTTCGAAATCATTATATTTTTTTAAACGGAACCACTATAATTTTCTTACATATATCGATTTGTAATATGTGACGTAAAAAAATTATTAGAGTAGAATAGTCGAAAAATGACTGATTTATGAGATATTTATGCTTCATTCTAACACAGTTTAATAAAAGATATGAAATATCTGGTAACTTATGATTCAATAAAAAAATCTTATCTTAATAATTTTCTGCATAGAATAAGCTTATCGAAAGATGGATATATTACGAGATATTTCAAATGTTTCTTTTGTCAAACTGTCAAACATAAATATCAATTTTTGCAACTATTCACTCTAAACAATTTTTTACGCTAAATATTACGAGAAATTGTTTTACGTAAAAATATTATAGTAGTTTTGTTTAAAAAAAATAATGATCTCGAAATATCAAAAAATGTTTCCACTTGAAATAAAACTATTCTTACGACAAGACATTTCCTTCGAAATTTTACAACTTTTGTACGAAATCTTTTTCGATGGAAAAATTTTTTTATAATAGCAATGCGTTGTTTAAAATTGGGTGCACTATGTATATTATATATATAGATTAAATAACTATAATATAATATATCGATTTTCTAAACGATATTAGCCAAAATTCTTCGAACAGAAAACGCGAAAAGAATATAACAAGAATTTGTGACTTACACTCACGTTAGGTTCGCCCTCCGTCATGGTCCTCGAGTTTTCGTCACGAATCGACGTCTGCACTCACAGGAATAAAATCACTTTTCTCTCTCTCGTCACCACTTTTTCTTCCCTCCTTTGTACAGTCTCAATATTCACTATCGGCCGATTTTCCGTCAATCGGCTCGAATTCAATGGATTCAGTCCATTAATCACTGCTTAGCGGTCGGCACGGAAAACGAAACCTGTATTTAATTTTTCACGCAATGTCGCTTTGTATTCCAATGGAAGCCGAATGGATGTAGGGAAAAGGAAATACAGGAGAATAAAGAGAGATAGGGCAGGGTGCGAAAATTGTCAGCGACCAGCTGTGTTAGAGTATTATGCATATGTATTGTGTAAGGACGGGATCAAGAATAAAATATATATATGTACATATATACTGAGATGAAATCTATCAATCTGATGAAAAAAAGAGAGTAATCTCCGGTAGTTCTCCTCTTTTCCATTATTTTTCCATTACGGTCTTTATTAAATATAGATATAGCTTTAGAATATTATAACTTAGATATATGTGTATCGATTGCGGGAAAATGTGTGTGTGCTCCATTTTTAATCAATATAATTTTATAATATAAATATATAGTACGCCGAATGCTAAGACTATTAGTTATCACGGAAAAAAATTAGCTACCATAACTAAATTGTAGCTGTCCCTATTTTAGAACCTGAAATTTAGTTATGTATGTTTCAATTTTAGCTATTGTAACTAATATTTTTTAGCTATAATTCAACGGAGAATTCTATAAAAAATATTAGTTATTATAGCTAAAATTTAGACATGATAACTATAAATTGTAGTAATTTAGTGTTATTAAAAAATTGTCATTCATAATAAATACTTCCATTTCGTTATGCTTGTACGCATTGCATTTGAAATCTACTTTTTGCATACGTATTATATGTACGAGTGCCTTTGATAATTCGATCAGAAATAATGAATTAATTCGATATCCTCGCCATCGCTGGTGATGAAAGCCACGGGGTGGCTATAGGAAAGTCCTGACATCGCGTTGCTCTTTGAACTCGGTTTTTCGGCTGCGACTTTGACGAAGATATATTCCGCTTACGAACGCGCGCTTGTGCGTTCGATATTGACGTGACGAACTGTTTTGAAACTAAAAAAGAGGAGAAGAAAGGTGAAAAACATCCTATACAACCACGCTATTCAAATCACCGGCACGATGTTCCGACGTTGCGCCTTTCCACATTTCCTGAAAATTGTATTTCGGGTACGCGCCGAATTTTTTGATCAGCGTGTGACGGCAAAATTCAATAAAAATCGTTCTCGGTATATTTATTATACGATGTTCCGATCTCCAGAATCTCTATAATAAATGCTTCAACGAAGCGCGCGCGATTCCTCTATGCAAATTTTTATATACACGCTCTCGGCGAAAAATAAGGTCGAGATTAAAAAACTCTCGGTTTCAGCGAGTTTTTCTTACGTAACAAATTACGGGAGAAACGATGTAACCTTTCGATCGTTATGAATATTCTATATGGCGAGTATAAAAATTCCGTTTCGAAAAAATGTATGCTCTTGGCACATCTCATTTTTAAATTTATACAAATAATCAAGTTATCAGCGATTAAACTCGACACCTAAAATATAGGCAAATTTTATTGTAACTTCTGAACAAGTTTGCATATAAATAAGAAATTCTTATTTTATCGCGCAAAAATGATTGTCGCACTCGCGTAATAATGCGATGAGAAAGTCGTCGACTAGGAGATGTAATTTCTCAAACGAAGGTGTATTTCAATCAACCGATGATCAGCGACGTAACATATATATTCGTTACACCTGCAGCGTGTGCAACGAAAAAATCGAGCAAAAAGCGTACCGAGCTATTCAAATTGAAATCCTGGCCCAGTTCCACCTACACCATATCCAACCTCTCGCGTTTCCGCGGGTGTAAGCATGACAGTTTTAGTGATTAATTCCATCTCCAGATCAATTCGCGGACTCAATGCTCGTTTGTCACACGACGTTTTCTCATTGTAGCTCTTGCAGTAGCGAAATATCTATCAATAGAGAAATAAGATAGACAGGAGAGCAGTATTCTTTTCTGGAATTAAATCAATGGAATATATCTGATCACTGATCAAATATTTTTGACTTGGCTTTTATTAGCCTGTATCTATTAAATTTGTATTAAAAATAATGACGTACATGCAAAATTATACATAACGGTCCGCGAAATATACAGCATCCGTGTAAAGTATATTACTGTAATAATATTTTTCGAATTTCAAGGTTGTTCATGAAAAAGTTTCATGTTATCGAGGGGCTTCTAATTACGTGAATATAAAGTTTCCTGCTCAACTTTCAAAGAGAGCGAGATTCAATTTTATAATTTTAAATAAAACTCTCTACAAAATGTTACATATTTGGATCTTACAAAAAAAGCAAATTTTTATAGGAACATTTGTTCGAAAAATATTTCTATAAAAAATTATTTAAACTTTAAAGTAGACTTCATTCAAACTACTACAATTGAAATGACTATGTTAATATGAAATTTTTTAATTTACTTTTTAGAAAAATTTAAAAAATTAAATTAAAACTATTCTTAGAAAATAAAAAATAAAATTTATTTCTGGAAAAATTACAAAAACTAAAACTTATTTCTAAGGAAAATAAATATATTTCTTGAGAAATTAAAAAATATATTTATAAAAATATAAACATATATATTTGTAAAAAAAAAATTGAAATTAGAAAAGTAAAAAGAAATAAAGTTAAAGTCTCTTCGAAATCTTATACTTTATATTGTGTGCAATTTTTTAATTTTTTTATGATTTTATCATCAATTTATTATCAATTTAAAGTGCACTCTACGACTTTAAAATTTAAATGCTTATAACTTTTGATAAAAGTACACTTCAACCAAATGTTTCGTATAAAATTTACTTTTTTTTTCATAGAATTCAAATATGTAACATTTTACAAAGAATTTTATTTGAAATTATAAAGTTACTTCTCGCCCTTTTGAAGAAGGTGCAAAAGCGGTGTTACGTTTAATTCGACAAATATCTTTTTCGAGTTATTAACTTCTAACGCTTTACATGCATGAGTCATCCTGTACGTATACTTTGATCACTATGACATAATTGTTATATGATACGCGACCGATAATACGAAAGAACGTAAATCACACTCGAGGTGAAGGAATCCGACCCTTCGTGCCGGCCATTCTCCTCGCCTTTTTTTTACCCCTTCGCATTTCTCGAGTATTCTCTTCTCGACTCGTTTCTCTTCTGTGTGCGGTCCCGCGATATTTCATTCGCGGTCCGCTACAACGTCCGCTGCCCCTCGTCGTCCACTCGAAAGTGAGGCGTTGTCTAAGGGTAGGTCGAAAGTGCGCGTGTTCACGGGGCTCTCTCGGTGGTTAACCCGAGCACATTGTTCGTGGGGGTAAATCGCCGTCGACGTCGTTTATCACAATCGAATGACAAATATACAAAGTCTTATATGTTATATGTGCGAGCCACATTTTAAGATCAGACGACCGCGTTTAATGTTAAATCGATCGCGAAATGAACGAACGAAAGTTCCATTGGTTGGAAATATTTTTTTATATCACATAACAATGTATATATACATGTACATGTATACATTTTCTAGATAACGTTATTTCGACGCGAGAAACTTCCCATTAAAATGTCCATGAAAATGCATTACAGAATCTGCTTTTGATCGTGGAATTTTAATGCTAATTACATTTAAAATATGCAGGTTTTTCGTACATTTTTATGCCATTTTTAACGAAATATAAACGTGAAAATAAACGTCGGTCTGATTAAAAAGAAACATCAACCGATAGATTTGTGTGCGTGTGGTGGCAATTTACATTATGATAAAAAAAGGGGAAGGAGAATGCTTCAGTCAGTTTTTCGATTTAAACTCGCAAAAATATTTTAATTGGCCCAGCCAAAAATTTATCGTACAAATTTATTTTCGAATTAAAATCTATGACTTTTCATACCCACGACTTACGCTCCTTTTACATTCAAGCTTTTATAATCGCTTATACTGTATTACATGCGTATAATTAGTGACGCTTAATTTTGAATGAATACTTGGACAATTTAATACTTGGGCAACGAAAGTGGAAACTATTTGCTCGGATCATTATTATTGTTAATACAGCATCGATCACCAGCGATTAGTTAAATTCGGTTGTCGCGAGAATAGCTTTCGAAGCACAGAATCGCCGCGATTTTATCGAACGTAATAACGTAATTTGCCCGGCCTGACGTGCCTGTATTAATCGACGATACACGCCACCGTGATTTTCGGCGAAAATAATTTCGTTAGCCCGCAGGAAATCCTAGCACATGTTTACAGCACAAGCTCTCTTTAGTATTACTTTTAAATCGTCGATAGAAATTGCGATTGACGTTCGATTTACCAGTCTTGGAAATTTTCAAGCCACATTTATTGCATTTTTGATTTTAATCGCTTAATCTAAATAATTTTGATTACATATATATATATTACATATATTCGAAAAATACAATTTCTCTCTATAATACTTAAAAATTAAAAATATATAAATTATGTATATTATATAATATACATATAATAATAAGTGTAAAATTAAAAAGTAACAAATCTCTGCTAAATTTGATGTTGCTTAGTAAAAATTTATTTCACAATTAAAATATTGTTCAAAGATAAATTGAGCTTTATTTTTTTTTTATTATGATTACATATTTGTGTGGCAATTAAATATCAAGTTAAATATTTGTTAATAAAGAGTTAACAATGTACATTGGCTTTCTTATTGTATGATTAATTTATATATGTATATATTTCGAAACTTATATTTTATTTACTATTAAAATATTTAACTGTAAAAATAATTATTCCAAGCACACAAATTTATGCGGAAGATTTTAATATGATTAAAATGATACAAAGTATTTTATAGTGAAATTACAATATATTGAATTAAGAGATGTTATAACCTAATTATCATTAATGAACAATTATCTAAAATTTATTAGACAAATCTTTCTCTTTTATGAAAGTTGATATCATATTTTTTGACATTGTTATCTATACGTGATCTATACAGCGAATTCATTTTAATTATACATATGCAAACACATATGCAAATCGAAAGTAGGATTGATTGTATAAATTGAAATTGATATCAGAGATTAAATGTCACATGCTATTTGAGCGATATGAAATAAGCGAATAATTTGCTGATAAATAGCGCGATATATCCGTCACAAAGAGTGATTCTCTCTTGATATCTTCTATTAATAAAATGATACAATTCGGTGAAAACAACTATTTGCATCAATAGATTTGTAATCTGTTAAATAATTGTTTAAACATAAATTATTATTTTTCTATTTCTAATAAATGACAAACTTCTGCAAATTGCATTAAAGCGTTTGTAATTATAACAAATAAAATACACTTATTGTTTCCAAGAATTTTAATAATTTCTCTTGTACACTTTTTTATACCGTTTTCTTTCTTTTTAATCTGCAGAGTCAAGTTAAAAAAAACGGATTAAAAAAAAAGAAAGTCCCACTTTATATTTATAAATTAATCATGATGTATTATCATGCTTATCTTGTTTATTTCCGTTACAAATGTAAATCAGCCACAAATACATATTCAGACAGTACGATAATAATTCAAATAAACTTGTGGTAAATATAACTTTCAACAAAACGTGCCAAGAAACATGCTATCGAGACACTGCGACAGTCGGTTCAGTTATATATAAATCATGTTTGATGAATAATCAAATCGTATTGATAATTGTACAAACAAAGAGATAAATTGTAACATTATTTGCATGTTTGCAATATCAAAAATTATATATATATATATATATATATATATATATATGTATATTAATGAACGTAACACGTACAACACAGAAGAGTTTGCATAGTAATTTATATATTTATTGAATACTAATAGTAATTTATATATTTATTAAATACTCATAAAAAGAGAGAAGGTAATTTAGTAGGGAAATATTTTTTATAAATAATATGAAAAAAGAGGAAATTATTTATTATTGAATAAAAAAATTTATATTTTTTATAATATATTAACACATGTATATATAAATATGCGTATGATGATAATTCGTTTAAGACTATTTTTAAAATAACATACTTCTTAACATGAATTTCTATATATCTCCTAAATGATATCTTATCTTGCAATCATTAATATCTCTTGCCAGGTATAATATTTGAATTCTGGTATCTGTTCTTGCCATGTTATGGCACAGTTCCAACTGCGCTTTTGCAATCGACAACGGTGTCAAAAAGTATGCTCAATTAAAATGGAGCAGAGAAATTTTTGTGATTTGCAAAGCGTCGAGTTTTCACTCTTGATATTACCTTGACCGTTTATATCAGACTTACGTGTCCCCGATTTTCAAGAACTCCGCGTATAATAAACGCATTTGACCGTGAAAAGAGAGAGAAATTATCCAGAGAGAGGCACGAGAACGCGAATCAAGACGAATATATCGAAAGTTCGACCTTTCCTCGAGTACAGTAACTCTCCCACCTTCGTATTCCGCCTGTATAAAAATCCTTTCACGACCGAGAACCGGTTGGCCTTCTCGTGTAAATATATGCCTATCAATTAATTAATAGTCTCCCTAAGGCGAAACTTTTTCCTCTCTTTGCGATAAATAAACGCAACCGGATCTATCGACTCATTGATCTTATATAATATTTTATAAAGATCGAAGAAAGGATAAACGCGAATGATGCGATACTGTAGATTCTTTAATAAATTTCTAAATTGAAATCATTAAATATGTTATACTAATTATCTTCATATTGTGACAATGATTCGAATAATATTAGATATTTAGTCAAACTTCTATTATATTTTAGTTATTTTTTGCAAGCCTTCTTATAATTTTTTCTGAGATTTATTCCAGTTACAATTCAAAAATCTTTTTTATCTATACTATATTAACGCAATAAAATTATTTTAATTTTATGTTTAAATAATACAATGAAATATATTGCAATTTTAACTCGAGTATCTTAAGTTGCCAAATAAAAAAAGAGAGAGCAATAAATCATTGATTACGAATATTAAATTATTACATTAATTTATGTGTCAATGTTAAAAAAATTGTATGTTAGCATGATAGCTCTAAAAATCTAATTGGTTCATATTTATAAGATTATAAATTGCTATACTTTGACGCATATATATATATATATCAAGTAATATAATTATATCCGAAATTCAGACGTGAAAAGAGAAAGGATTAGTACAAAGCAATGATTCGATCGATTTCACCGCGCTTAATTATTTCGAGCCACGTGCAATTGCGTACGTGACCCATTTTCATATCGCCTGCAGACATAGGAAATGTTAAGAATATTTTATTGTTAATAAATATCATGCATGAACTGTACAAAGTTTATCGCATAAAAGAAAAATATATGGATTTGTCTAAACTTTGATCTGAAAGGCAGAGAAATAAACACTGATGAAAAAGATAACATTGCAAATCGGCAAACTTTAAACTCAAGCTGCGTTTACAAAGACATTTTAATTAATTTTGTCGTGAAATAAAAAATATAAAAAGAATCCTTTTTCGTGGATGATATAAATTAAATAGATACAGATTAAAATCACAGGACATAATCTATCGCGAAAGAAAAAGGTATCGAATAATTTTTCAAAATTGCAGAACGTATTGCAACGTGATAACTGCATTAACATAATAAATGCATTGATTAATTTCAATTTTCCAGATATACATATATTTGAGTGCTTGCTTTTAATACGAAAATTATATGCAGACATCTCTTTTTCTTTTATTCGTTTTCCATTAAGATATTACATTAAAATATTACATTCTATTAATTATAATATAAAATGATATGATAAAATAAACATTGACAAAGATATCTAAAATATATATAACATAATGCACGAGTGTTTATATATTTCTAACTGTTAAAAATATTGTTACACGTATATATCGCATTATTTCTTGTATTATATTATAATTTCTATGCGCGGAGACATTTTACAATATTATGATAACAAAGAAAAAAGAAGCTTTGTCGCGCGTTGCAATACGCGCTGTTAAATGCATATGTTATAATTTCATGTGTATATGTACCGACGTTGGGGTCGCTACAAAAACTGCTGTTACATTTGCAGTCTTCTTTCAGAAATATTATTTATATATACTCGTGTAAAATACTCGCTATAATTTTTCGCTTTTTAACGAATACGGAAAAGTAACTTCTCATAATATATATAACGACGAATTTTCAAATACATTCGTTTTATAAATATTTTGCGTCCACACCTGCATATCGAAGATCAGGAAATGCGAATATATAATTATTGGTTTAAACAAACGGAATCTCGTTGCAAATTATGACGCTTACGCTCGCCAAGAGCAAACGCTCCCTTTAATTCGATATATAACGCCGGTTCAATGAGTTTAACTTAATTGACGACTATTTCTCGATACCGATATCAAAACCATTAATCTGATATTCAGTTTGCATATTTAATGCACTTTTGCAATTCTCTCTCTCTCTCTCCCTCTCCCCACTCTCGTTGCTTTATTACATTCATAATTCGATACGATAGATTGAAATTGGCTCGACAAAGCTCAACGAAATTTTATAAATTGCTACGGTCCATTAGGATTCCCACGACGGTTGTAGGTATATAGTAGCGATAGTTTCGTACTACAATCAAAATAACATATCCCTCTTCAACCGCGCTCTTAAACCGTGCATTAAAACAGGATGTCTACTTTCTGAAATAACCGGAAAAATTCAGACCGATCAAGGATTTTTTTACCTTGGAAAATCTCGGATTTTTCATGGAATTCTATTGAAAGCTTATTCAGGAATTTTTTTCCAAAATTATATGTTTCATCATTTTTCTCATGCCCGACATATTTTTGTAATATTTAAATTTTTATTAAAATCTTATTTGATTTTTGGTCAACAATCTCTTTAATATTAAAAGCTCATGTAATTTTATCTTTACTTTTCATTTTATTTTAAATTTAACTTTTATTTAATATTTGTGTATCTATAAATTTTCTTATTTTATCTGGAATTTTAAAAGACGAAAACCCATGAAAGATAAGGATAATTTTGGACAAGATTTACGTATAGACACCCTGTAAAATGCGCCTGCGGCGCAGGTTTATCTGCCGCGATACGCGACTTTTTATGTATTTATGTCTCAACGATTTGAAACTCGCGTGCGCGAATTCGCGCAAACATTTCGCGAGACGTGATCTCGGGCGAAATTTTGTTGCCACTCCCCTTCGCTTAACCCGTTTATCGACGAGCGAGCGAGCGCGCGCTCTATATCTCGTATATAACTCGCATGTTACGAAGTTAAATTTACTCGTAGCGAATGTGAAGAGAGAGACGGAGAACGGTTATGCTAATATCGTTGAGTTTCAGTAGTATCCGACTATTTCTCCGACTATATGTACTTACATGCTCGCAAATGCTCTTACTCTTGTCGCGGAATGCGAGCGCGCATCGAAAATATAATCCAGGTCGAAATTCCGCCTAATTGCCGCGAAGATTTAATTTAAGAACCTTATCTCCGTTCTCGGGATTTATATCGTTGCTATAGATCACTCGATAATGAAGCGCGAGATGACGAGATGTATTTGCACGGGAAGAAAAGGAAAAAGAAATAAATCTCCATTTAGCAAACAGATACACATTTCCGCGATATATATGACTAGCACGCCGTTCTAGGAAACAATTTTACATCGCTTCAACAACAATTGAATTTGAATAAATACCTCATTTGCGCGTGAATCTTTCTTATTAACTCGGTAATGAAGCTTGAAATGAAAAATGTCTATATGTGAGAAAGGAAATTACTATTTGACGTACAATTGCAGAATTTATGCATAAAGTACTTATAAATGCGCTTTAGGAATTATTCTAGAAGGAAGAGATTTTTAAGATTAAAAATTCTCGTTTTACTCTAATAAAACATTTAACTCGAAAATCTTAAATATTCTTAAATTTTCGTTATATAAGCTTGATAATGAAGCTTGGGATAATAAAAAAAAGGTCTTCACGCGAAAGAAGAAAATTTCCATTTAAGAGATAAGTGCAAATTTTGCTCGAAAAGTGGCGCAAATGCGCTTCAAAAATATTTCAAGAAGAGCTTTCGTCATAATCGCTTTAATGGGAATTTTTGTTTAAGAGTTTTATCTACTGAGAGCTAAGCTTTCCATTGTCAAATAACTCAGTAACGAAGTTTGAGATAATTAAAAACATCATTGTGTTATAAAGAAGGAATTTTCTATTTAAGAGATGTCTTTAAACGCAGAGATATTGTGTAGACATGCATTTTACGCTCGTGCTAGAGATATTTTCTCTCGTTATCATTACAATTTGTAATCACGTTACGAAATGGCCTTTAAACCAAAACAGCGATGTTATGTTATGAAAACATCCTATATGTACGTGTAGTGCAAACTATGTATAATCATTTCGCTATTGCGTACGATTAAATTTTGGTAAACATGATATATACATTTAGTACAATAACATATAGGTAACGTAATATTCATGTTGCACACAAATCTTTACCGATTAAAATATTTTCTGATTTTAATCATTGTGCAAGATATTTATTCAAAATTTTGTTAATAATTAAATTTTTTTTTTTTAAATCTTCAAGGATTTTAAAAATAAGGAAATTCAGTATCGGAACAATTGTCATAAAAAGTCTTAAAGAAATATAAATATTATATTGTACATCTTTAAAAATCGCAAAGTTTTAAGATGATAGATTCTACATCGCTGATTAAATGCTAGAAGCAATGTAAAAAAATTGTTTTATGCTACGATAAAAAATGTCATCGCACCTGTCAAACCATAGTAATCGGCTCAACATCTCTCACACCTGTCTTTCTTAGTTAGTTTTTTCTATTCTCTAATAGAATATTCAATAAAAGACATTACCGCGTCGTTGCATGTCACGTTGAAAACCGCCTTGTGCATCTTGATCACAAACTCCGAAAACCTCTTGAACGCACAAAACGATCTTTAAAGATGACGAGAAGATCGGCTCGACTTCCTCGATCAGATCTGCATGCGAGGAAAAAGACTCGACAAGAGAAATCCCGACACCTACTTCTCGCTAAATCCGCGAAGGACCGAAAAATCAGCTACAGCTGACCAATTGGAACGACAGATATATATATATTATCTCTCGCCGATCGACACACAAATTTCCCCACTGTCGTAATCGAAAAGCTAGGCAGGGTGATGTGTAGGAGAGATCGGATTCAACGAAACGACGGGAAAATTTCTAGCACCCCGGCTGACCATTATCCGCTGATCGTCTCTCCTTCAGAAACAAGGAATCAGCTGACCGATCGCTGTCAGGGCTGATCAGCGCGATGATCCCGATCACTTGAGCACTTCCTCTCTCTCTCTCTTCCCTGTCACACCGAGAAACCCGAGCGGAAAACCCGGCGAACGAATCGAAGGCTAGAGCCGGGAGCCAGAGACCAGCAACCTTCGACGGTCGACGGCGAACTGGTCTTGAAGCGGCCAGGCACAGTTCAGCTTGGAAACGAGTTTCTACGTTATCGACGCAGGCGTCCTTGACGCAGACGCGAGCGGGATTCTGGTGTGCACCAGATAGATCCCCCCCGATGAGGAGCAAGAGATGAGAGAGGCATACAGGCCAGCGTAGCACAAACTCATCGGTTGTGTAGATACCTGTTGAATGCACTTGGCCGGGAAAGGGTGGAGGATGGAGCCAGGAGCGAAGGAGAAAACGGAGTGCCACTACCGCGACAAGCTGAAGGAGAACCTGGCACCGTCGTCGATCCTCGAAACAAGCGCTCACGCTCGATCGGAGAGAGATTCATCTCGACGTACCTGCTGTGCCTTTCCCGATTGACGCGATTAATGAATAGGGTCGATAGGGAACTCAGGGTGTCTAGCGCTCAGGGAAATCTGGGCAACTCCTTGTCAGGGAAGAGTCCGGAAATTTTATTATTCATCTGCATTTTTTCACATTATTCTACATTTAATAATAATTTGACACTTTTTATTACATAAATGTAAAATTTTTCTTTACTCCCAGCACGCTAATTTTCTGTGTTGTTGAAAATCGATTTTCATCGTCGTGTAAAAATTTGATATAATATAAATAAAAAAGGTGATTATTTAAATTATAGTTTATATATATAGTGACATGTTTGTTTCGATTATCGTACATATAATGCAGATTGTATAATTGATTGAAATTTTTGTTTTAACTTCGGAGCCATTTCATTGTTGACCAAAATATTTCAAGGATTTCATGATTTAATATTTAATTGCTTTATCATATAGATGTATGCAAATTATATATTTGGAAAAAATAATATTAAAAAGTCAGAAAAAAATTAATTTCTGGTCTTGGAAAATCTGAAAAAGTCAGGGAATTTTTGTCATTGAGTCTGCTGGACACCCGGAGGGTTATTCAAAACGATTCGTCCAATTTCGCAAATGGAAGGATATCCGATATGGTCGTCCTGTTTCACAAGATTTGCAATTTCGACAGCGAGACAATCGCATTTCAATAGGTATCGCATATCTCGAGTGATGCTAAGTTTCGTCAAAAGGAAGAAGAGCTGACACTTCGATACATTGAATCCCTTTTGGTGGTTTTGCTGGAAAGTGTCTTCGCATCGCGATAATATATCAAACTGTTTCCATTGCTAAAATTGATACTCATCTTAACAATCCAAGAATAGAGAGACAACGAAAGATCAGAGAGATTTCTAAAACTGCAAAAGTACCGTCAAAAATTATTCTAATTAACTTAATTAATTAGGTGGAATCTTTGCTGCAAAATGAGTGGATCGATCTCTTCACAAAAGCTTTTTATACAACATATATTTATAATATATATTATATACATATATTATAAATATATATTGTATATATTACAAATATATATTATATTTAACATATATATTTTTTCTAATTAAATTTTCCCTCTCGTAAGATTCATCTAATCGTTGTATCAATGATTATAGATAAGATAAAAATTGATTAAAAAACTTTTTTTAGAATTAATATGAATTAAATATTTTTTCTATAAAATATAAATAAAACACAAATATAAATTCCTACGAGCCTGTAAGATGATATGAAAATAAATTTCGCATAATATGAGAGAAATAAATAAATTCTCTCGAGCTCTCTATGAAATTCAAGATGTACTGCGTAGCTAAAATTTTGGGGCGCACTTCGTTCAATGCACGCCAAGAGAAAATTACTGCATCTCTCTCGTCTCGCGGAATTGTCGGGACGCCGGCAAAATTATACGGTAAAGATCGACGGAAGTGCAAAGTAAGGACACGGTAGGAAGTTTCGTGGAAATTTTCAAAATTGCTTCTTGCTTCGGCCACTTTCCCGGTGTGCGCGCGACGTCTGCAATAATTGTAATAACGACGCGAAGGGAAGGCCGAGGAAAAAGGGAGGGGCATTAATTTGATAAAAGCCAGACATTGTTAAATGGCGATTTGCACAGCTGAGTACACTCATTATCTCACTCGCCGGTTTGCGTATTTAACCGATAATCCAAATCACAGTAGGAAACGTCAGAGCGCATAGTACTCCTTCAAATTTATACATACTCCAAATTGAATTATGGTTTCTTAGATATTACCCTAGGGATAATTAAAAACAATTTTTACATGATTTTAAAAGATGCCTCTGTATACTTTTACATTTAGATATTTAAGAACACATTTATTTTATAATTTTGTCTGCCGACTTAATTGAATTAATTTAAAGCAATAATTTAGAATATGTCACGTTTAATACTAATTACCTAATAATTATGGAACATAATTAATATTATTAATTCATAATAAATAATTATTATTGATTATAAAAAATAATCCTCTATTCTAAAATAGTCATATGTACAAAGACTATGCCACGTTTTTCTCCATATTTAATTAGTTATTTAAATTAAAGTAATAAACAAAAATAGTTAGTACTTTAATCATAATAATAAATGTCTCTTATGTCAACTGCTTTACTGAAGCATAAATAATTTTACAAATTCGGAAATAACTTGCATATATACATATATGTTCTGAACATAAAAAACAATTTTTAGAATATCCTTTATATAAAAATATTGCACAGAGAAAAAAAATAGAATATAATCTAGATTAAGTTTAAAAAAAGAATCTAATGATATTGCCTGTCTTATACGTTAAATTTATATTAAAAGAAGAATTTTATCGTATAGTAAATCTCATACTAGCAATGATATTCAAAAATTTTTAATTTGAAGTAAAAATCTTATTTCACAGATAGCATCGAGATATTTCTACGGTTCCGTAGCAAATTGAGAGTTCAGAGTAAAATGTTACAGAACTTAGTATGTTCCATGGTGTGTATAGAATAAATATAATTTTTTTTTTGGTCTCACACGTCTCATGAAAATGACTCCCAGTCGGTTGGGTACCAAACTATTTTGGTTTGCAAGAGCACGTGGTTGCCGAGTAGAAATAAACAGCTTACGTGCATTCGATATAATCTTGTGATACGCGCGAATGTTAAAAAAAAACGTCGAAATGAAAAAAATAAATTGAACACGACTACGATGAGATAAAATTCTGTAAATAATACGTGTCCATACACGTGCATATATACAATGAATTTCTCCCTGAAGAGATGTTACAGTTATGCATCTAGTTTAATGAGTTTCAAGCTTCTATTTCCTGTGTGAAAGTTACAATATATAAGGTTCACATTTATACATATAGTAATATTTCTGAAGAAACACAACACAGAGCTACATTTTACATATGAATTTTTTGGTCAGTTTGGAATCGTCTTTTATTAACAAAAATATCGAAGGAACAATTATATATTTTTTTAATTGGAAACTATTCAATATGATGAATTTTCGATAATTAAATTTCAGAAATATAAAAAAATAAAAAAATCTTCATTTACGTTTTCTTTAATTTAATTTTCTGCTTTTATTTTAATATACACAGAGAGAGAAAATCGAATTACATTCAGGAATATATATTTATAAAGATTATAAATTTAACTGTTAGGTCACGTGTTTTTCCAATATTTTTTATTATCGAACGGAGGGCTATTCTAGCAATATTTTCTTATATTTTTAATCAGGCTCTTTCATTTTTTAGAGAATTTAGATCGCTAATTGCGATAATTAGTTTTATCATTATTTTGGGGTCCCCATTTAGATATCTCCACTTATAAATAATTGAAAAACACAAAAAATAATATTTCTCAATACTTTCTGTAAATAAAAATTATATATATAAATCTATATGATTAACAGCTAAATAAAAGATTATTTGCTAGAAATATATATTTAATGTGAGATAAGGTTTTTATTAAATAGAATATATTATATGAAGATAACTATTTCGTATTTGACAACGCACAATGGTATTATGATAGGTTTAGTGATAGATGTTAATACTATAAAAAAAGCAAGTCTAGTTTATTTATATATATTGATAGACTTCTTACGCAAATATTGCACAGAACCGCTTTCGAGCGCTTTAAAAATATTTCATTAAAAATTTCGCTTTGTACACACTTTATCGATAGCTATTACCACAAATAAAAATTTTAATATAATGATTTTTTCTCTTCACAATTCGTAGGAAATACATTTTTTATAATAGATTTTATGGAACAAAAATTCAATTCTTGTTCATGATGACGTCAAGATACTAATACTTTAAGATCTGTAAGTCGTCGAAAATGATGTGCTTTTTGCGAATTAAATTTTAAAGCCGTAAATAATAACATGAAAGAAATAAGACGTACAAAAATAATGAAATAGCTGTAATTAAAGAGTGAAAATGTAGACGTAGTAACTAAATTTCCAGCGTGACCCAGCAACAGCTAAAATTTAATTACTAGAGAGTAAATATTTTTTCCTCGCTCCTTCCGTTTTTCGAGATGCAGAATCATGTATCGAGCGTACGTACGGAAGAGAAAGAGGAAATATAATAGCGACGCGAGTCATAGGCGCGTTCTGACGCACCGGAAGAGTCAATAAACGCCGTGCAAGAGAGCAAAAGTGCCGGGAGGCGTCGGGCGAGGATACGTCAAAAGATTTTCGCGCGCAAGTCGGGCGGTAAATGAGCTAAACGGCCCCGGGCCAAAGACCTGGCGTCAAAGGGGAATTCAACGGCGCGCTAGGTGAAATTCTTGATTCTGCCCTCAGGACAGTGAATTACCACCTCCTAGCACGCCATCTAGATTGCTATTCGCGCGACCCCTTGCTACGTTTGAGGAAGGACGTTACGTCGCGCGAAAGGGAAATACACCCTTCCCGGAGATACCTCGTTCGCGCTTATTAATGTCTTCGTCTGTTGGTTTTTTTTTTCTACGAATGAGAAAAACACCGCGGATATATGTATATATACAGAATGTTTCATTATACGGAATGATCTACAACGAGTATAAAACACTTGGACAGCTTTTTAGGGGTGTAATTTTATAAGCAAAAAATGTTATATGATAACCTAGGTCTTATTTTAAGCTTGCATTCGAGCTCAATTTGACCACCTATGTGTTCTAATTCACACAGATTCCTATTTTAAATTTATTATTTCATATAGTTGTATAATTTATTAAAATTGAAGGAACATTATTAATTCATATTTATTTAGTTATTCATTGTGACGAATTGTCGAAAATTAAATCTCGGAAATTTAAAAACAATTTATATTTCGTACAGATTACAAGCATTCGAATAAAAGTTTTACGGTTTTAATCTCAGAATTTTTAGAATTCGTGGCCTTTCTTGATTTTTCAAGAAAAAATATAATCTATATTACGATACAAACTTGCGGTAAGAAACAGATTTTTGAAAATCAAAAGTTGACCATTTTATATCACACATAACAAGTAGCAGAGAATTGATTTTACCAAAATATAAAATTTGAAAACATTGTGTATATTTGAATGTACGTATGTACAATCTCTCGGTTAACGATTAAACGTTTTTAACGCAGCTATGTGTTAATACTTCTGATAAATTCGGTTTCGGCTCTCGTGCTTTTATTAAAAAATAATTGAATGTCAACCACGTGTTATTTCTCTCCCGTAACTCTCACGTGAATGGATCTGGCATCAGAAATGCTTGACGAAATAAACATATCAGAACGCGAGAATATAAAATTAAAAAGGCGCCCTTGATAGAGTGGCCACTTGTCGTAGTCTAAGTATTGTCGAGTATAGCATCATCACGCGTTCGCGATCAGCAAGTAGCACATTGTTGAAAAAAATCGTTGAACGGAGAAGTAGAATATGACATTAAATTCGCGATTTTGCATGTAAAAATACGCGACGAAAATTACTCATCGCTTGTGGAAAAAAACACGATATCGCGTAAATAAATGTCTGATAAAATTAACTTTCTATATCGATAGTTCTAATTCTATGCATATAGCATGCGATCAAATTGCATATTTATGAAGAAGATATTTTTCGCCGCAACTTGAGCAAAAAGAAACAAATAATTTTCTACGCATTTTGCACATCATATTTTATTTTTCTCATAAAATTCAGATTACTTCATCAGCAAAATTTATGCTATGCCAGAGAGAAAAAGAGAGAGAATGTATATTTTACATATTTGAAGCACAGGAAAAAAATATTACGATCGAAATATATTGTAGCAATGTAAATTCTGAAAGAGGGGATTACAAAATCGAGATTTAGCATAGTAGTTCCATTAATCGTTTTGATCTGCTGAGTTTGCCGTCCCGTTTAACGTATTCTCTCCTCTCGAACTCGCGCATGTTTCAAGCAAAAATTTGACAGACACCGATATCATCAATTTTCCGCGCGAAATGACTCTCTTTCACGTTGAGGTAATAACAAGTCCCAATCAAACTCCTGGTCTTATTTTCTCTCTTCAATCGGGCCGAATTGTCAATACACAATCGGATGAATGCAACCGCATGGAACAAAGTGTGGTCGATTTAAATCTATCAAATACTATCACAGATATAATCGAAACCGCGCTGCGGCTCAAACTATTTTTGAAAACGAACAGCTGAGAGCGACTTGCTTCGAGTCACAGTCAGATTCATATATTGTATATATGAAGCAATGTTTTTAGCAAGATTTGCGGATATTGTTGACCTATGCTTTTTTTAATATGAAAAAAGGATATCCATATATCTTTCTAATAATATATAGAAATAAAAAAGCGATTTTCTCTTAAAAAATAATATTTTAAATAATAATTAAAACAATCATTCTTTTTATTTTACATTAAGCGTAAGCTACAAGAAAGAAAAGAATGATCTGTCAAGTTATATTCCTTAGATTTAACATTAACTTGACAAACGATTGATAAGCAAATCATATCTATTCAGGTGGTAAGTACCTGTGTATTCTCATCGCATGTTACATGTCATCGAACACGAAACGTGCATATACATGTATATCTGAATATATGTATGTACATATGTATCGATATTCTATCACACTTTCGCGAATATGGCCGCGCAACTAAATCTCGATATTCGGAGCACGAGCGACGGCTTATTGCGAGCAATTTTATATTGAGAACGTAGGACACGTGGGAATCAAACCTTATGGAAAATCTTGTGGTAAAGATCGTGTTAACTATTGAAAGTAACGTACCAGATTTACATCTTTATATTACATCTTTTTACAGATACAGTCGATATAACGTAATAGACAAAAATTCTTGCTTGGCTCAAAATTATTTAGACCAATTAAATAAATATGGATATATAATTTAGATTTAGTCAGAAACTGAAGGTATATAAAATTAGTTTTTGTTAAGCAAATTTTGTATCTAAAAAGATAGGAATTGCTTCTGGGAAATTGAAGTGAGTTTTATTGTGATTTAAATTTTTATTACGTATTTAAAATTTTAAAGTTTAAGCTTCAGATTAACTTACTTTTTTGTGATTTATATGGAGCTCAGTAACTGTAAACATGTCAAAATCAATCATTTCAGATTTACTCATTTCTCTTTCTCTCTCTCTCTCTCAGACAGTAATAATTAAAAAGTTAATTTAATATCTTTTTTTTACGTCAATCTTTATATTATATTATTTTTCGAATCGACGTGTACATGTCATTGAAAAATATTTGAGATAAAAGAAGAGATTAAAGATCAATAAAAAATAAAATAATAAGAGCTAAATACAATAAAATAATTTTTAAATTCCTCTTTTTTAATAACTTTATTAATAAAATAATTAAACTTCTTATCAGCTTTTCTCATACCTGATTTTATGTCTTTTTAATTAGTCATTTTAGAAGAGAAAATAGCCTCGACATTTTATTGTTAGACGAAGAAACACTTCTCATTGATCTCCTTGAACTCTTATCATTTCGGAGTCGATTTGATTTGCCGCGGATCGGCGCGAGATAGGAGAATCGATTCTGGGGAAGGACGTGGGTAACTTCCGCTGTTAAAACATAATGCCGCGGTCTAGCATCGCTGGTTAATCGCTGGAAAATCGCGCACCTGTTTCTAAAAGCCGGTGCGAAAGTACCAGGCCGTTGAGGCGACGAGCATTTTCCAGGCGAGTTATATTGTCGAGCGCAACATTATTTATCACCGTGGCACGCGTTTTCACAGCTATTCCGACTCGGCAATCTAATGGCGCCAGCGTTATCCTACACGAGCGGTGCTCTCGAGCACAGGGTCTGAAAGAACTCGATAAAAGTCGGGGATGTATATATATGTATATAAAGTGCGCTTTAACGACCCTTTTTCTCAATGCACTTCTAATGCTGGCGGCAGTGATATAAGTGATGATAAGCTCAAGTTCAATAAATTAAAATACTTCAAATTCCGAGTCAAATCCACAATCGAATTTTATTTTCTAGGATTCGGAAACTCGGGACATTTTTTATGTATAAATAATTGTATAATTATACATATAATCGTAAAATTATATTTGTGAAATATGTCCATTTTTATACATAATTATATAAATTATAAAGATTCATATATAATAATGTCAAATTCTATATATTTATATATATATGAAGAAATATTTATTATATATATATATATATAAATTTATATAATTATATATAAAAAGCACTTATCTAATTATGCATGGACATATTTCGTATATAATTTTGCGATTATATGTACAATTTTATATATTTCTCTATAATTTTATATTATTTGTTCCCGGGAACAATACTCATAAGGAATAATATTTTGGTAAATATATTAGGAAACTCAAGCTTCCCAAAAAACATCTATTTATAATATTTGCTACAGATCCAGATGCACAGTTTCTATTCCACTACTTCCACTTTTTTAATTTACTTATAAATAAACGATTCAAGTGTACACTTGAAAGTACTCTTTCAAGATACTTATTTAGAGAAGATTTTAACTTATCTCGTTCGACTCGAATCTACTTGAGAGCACTATTTTTCTTTATGTAATCATAGAAAGTTTGAAACTATGCGCACACAAATTCAAATCTACTTGAAAATACTTATTCTCATTAGGCGTGAGCGCAATCGCACTTTTCTTCAAATATCGCATATAATTAAATAATTAGTCATGTTATATAAATCAGAGTTAATTATCATGGTGGAATAAATGATAGCTTATGAATCGCAAAAATATATATGAGTGATTTTTAACTTCGTAAGAAAATATCTCGAATAAATAAATTAATATCTTTTATATAAAAAATAAAATAAATTTTATAGTCTTTATTTTAAACGATAATAATTTTTCTGCACAGCTTTAAGTAATTATATATAACTCATATATACGGAAATGCAATTATACAATGATCATTTAATAATCTGCACATTCTATGGAGAAAATATATGATTTATTTTATCACAAAATTATGAAGGTAACATTTTTTTTCTTGCAGGCAGGAAAACGCGAATTAACTATAATTTCAGAAAAACAGATTTAACAGAAGCTATCGTAAAAATATATATAGATTTTTGATATAATCGATTAGAAACAAAATATAAAGCACAAATATATAATAATAATTATAGAATAATTTATATATTATATATTACATTATATATTTATATATAATGAAATATTTAATAATGATTTTATTATACTCATTATACTATTATGAAGATTATCTTCACTGTCTTGTTGCAACAGTGACGAGCACATGGTATTTATAGCCGTCATGGAGAACCGATTTTAAGTGTAACGTCGTCTGGTATCGCGTCATTATCGCGGACTGTAATCTCGTGTTTTATGTGACGCGAGATCTCGGACGGAACGTAATTAACCAGTCGCAACCATAACGTGCACTCTCGTCACGTTACAAAGCGCGAGTGCCCGCTCTAGCTCTCACACCCTATTATTTTTTAACGGCTCAATTTATGTAACTGCGCCGTAAACTTTAACAAGAACGCCCGGTTATTAAAAGCCCTTGCAAAACGCGGGACCGCGTCGCTCTGTCCGAAGAAAAGACCGGAAGCGAGGGTCAGAGGCAAAAGAAAGACTTCGCCGCCTCCGGAACTTCACGCGCGCTCTCGGATCGAGTTTAATGCATTCGATATCTGCGACACAAGAGGAGACACCAGAACCATGCATGTGCTATTTCTCATTTAGAAAGATCAACTTTTAATATGGATATGCGTTTTGAACAAATATCTTCTTTACTTATAATAATATTGATTTGAGATGCGAAAAAATATTTATTTGATATAAGAAAAAACAACAAAACTTTTCAAAACAGATAAATATTTATTTGTTTCAAATAAATGATTTATCTGGAAGTATTGAAATAAATATTTATTACTTTAATAATTCTTTTTCAGTGTATGAATGACAAATTATGTAACAAATTTGGAGCTAAACTTTTTTTAGAGAACGCGAATTTAAAGATACTGCAAAGGAAAATAATTTCCTTTAAATTACAATGTACGATATAAGATTTTCAGATTTTCTATGCAGAAAAAATTTAGTCTACGAAAAATCCTTCATTTTTTAATTCTCAAACCACACCAAAAAATAGCGGAATTTAATTTGAGAAAGAATAAACATCAAAAATATTTCGATATTTGATAAACATTACAAATTTCTAAGAATATCGAAGCGAATATATTTTTTCACACTAGATTTTATAGATTTTTGTCTTTGCATTAAACTCGACCGAGAATAAAAGCCAAGATCTTAAAGTGGTATCGTCAATGTACTCTGGGGCGCATCGAAATTCAGTGATTTTACGTGATTCGACTAGATTGGCGCGATACGAGGCAAATGGGCACCTACAATGTCTCCTCGTGCGATATACTCTTCGTACTTTAAAGAGAGCATAAAATAGTAAGCCGCGAAAGATCTCTCGAACAGTTCTTGTTATTACTAGAAGTATCCGCATTTCTGAATTTGATTCAGGCATACGAGAAGAACAATCGATTCCATAACGAGACACTGAGAATTTTAATGAAATGAAAATTTAATAATGAAACTTACCAAAAATAGATTTCTATTATATAAATTAAATTTATTATATGCATAAATTTATTTAAATTAATATTTTTGAAATAAATGCAAATTATTTTATATTATTCGTGATTTAACAAGTGCCAATAATTTCTTGTATATGGAAATACGCGGACAGAATATACACGTGTGAATTAATCGAAGTATCATAAAACCTTTGATATACTGCGTCTGCGCATTATTCTCTTCGTTGTTAGGATGACGACGTATATGACACTGTAATATCGATCATAAAACTGTGATGTCCCCTCTCGGGTGTAATGGAGAAATAGGAGACTATTATATTTCATATCCGATATATGAAAATCGTATCAGTGACGAGAGATGCCTCGTGCATGGAAAGACAAAATTTGTCAACAACTACATTAAACAAGAAAAAGAGAAATCAAAGTTTCAATTTCCATCACACGTCGATAGATTTTATTATATATGTGCAATAATTTTTTATACGTTAAAAATAATTTCACGTCTGAATAAGAAAAAAAAATTAGAATGCTTCGTTTATAAATAGAATTATTGTAGAATCTTTAATTAATTGAATGTCGATCTTACTTATGAAAACATCGATAAAATAAGTTATTATTTATGTATCAGAGCTTTTCAATTTTTGACATAGAATATCTTTCCAGTAAGCAGTCTAAAATTAAAATTCTGTCAAAGCATATAAAATTCATTTAAAATTAAATCAAGAGTATAATTTTTTATGATTATTTCGTGTCTTGAGAAGTTTATATACAGTTCGCTCTAAAAGCTTTTCATTTCCAAAGACTTACAACTCAGATACTTGGTCTTAATTTCATGCATTAGGGTCTCTTCCCCGCTTTCCTCTATTTAATTAAAAAATCTCAACGATTAATAATTTATGCTTTTCTAGAAAGCATGGAATTTTAATTAACTCTAATTTTGCTTTAATTTTGACAAATTTAATTAATTAGTAAAAGTATCAATTGTGAAAGTCACAATTTTTCTCTCTCCGACTTGTTGGACAGGCCTGTTTTATAAGAAGGATGGAAAGTATAAATAATTAATAAATTTCCCTTCCACTTGTACATGTAAATTCTAAGACGTCTGCATTTCAGGGATCTCTTTATTACGTAGCTCTTTCAATTTTCGGCGGACGGATCCGTCGATCGGTGTTAAATATTTCGCCGAAACTTGCCGCGCGCGCGGATTTAAATCACGACGCGCGCAATTTCTCGCGACACGTTATCCCGCGGGGAGACTCGAGCTGGGGGAAGAGAATGAAGCATAGCTTCACCCCCGGCATATACATATAATGGGAGAAACGACTAAACCCCAATATTTCCCGATCGTTCGATCGGAGCCGTCATGCCGCGAGGAAATACAAAAAACGACCGACCGACTTGATTTTTCTATCATCGTAAATCACAACGGAGGATAGCCGGCACATGTTATAATTTATCGCGCCGGTCGAAAAAAATACCGTTGCATCCCGTCGAGTTTGTGACAATCAAAACGTCGAATGCATTATTTTTTTTTTTTTGTTTTCGAGAGAGCAACACGCATAAGAATTATACCTTTTTACGTGAAGAGAGAGAAGAAGAGCAAAAGACACACTATTTAAAATTATATGTAGAAATTTGGTTTGTTTAATTTTTTTTAATACATACAGAGCTACATATAAAAATATTTCAAAAAATATAAAAATCCCTGAATTTTATCATGCATTCTCGAAGAGAATGGCTCTTAGAATATTGTGCGCATTCTTCTCTCTGGGAACAACATATTTGTATTTGATGAAACATAGGTTATTTGTCGAAATCACAATAGGGATTTAACCGCGATCGTTGTTTGTCCAGGATATTTTAAAAAAATACGGCGCAATCATTCAATTAGGGAACTCAAATATTCATTGTGTTCGAAAGGAATGAAAGAGACTTGAAAGGAAAGAATAGCAAGAGCATTTCAAGCGTTGCAAGATGTGCTTCTTTGATTTTTATCGAATTTTTTCCCTGCTAATAAATCAGAACGAACCGTTTCAAATAACCATAATTCAATGTGAAGTATCGTAATGTCGATACCGCGATATTGTGTACATACGTATATATGGTATGTATGTTTACGTGTATACGCGTGTTTCATCGAAAAGGATGAAAGTCTCAGGCCAGTGTCTCGCAGGAGGGTGAATAGATTCTTTGAAATCGACGTTATTCTGTAAACGGGCCTCATTAAAAATAACGAGGCATGGTAGATATGTCAAAGCGAACTGAATGAAGGGCGGAGACTGTTCGACATTCTCTCCTTCGAGATATACATTACGTCAATGTCCGTCAGTCGTGGGAGTCGAATAACTTATTTGAAAGAGGCTAAGGAAACAAGTCCGCTAGTTAAGTAAACGGATAAAAAGATCAATCTATTCTTTGTGTGTTAATAAGCGGTCTATATTTATCCGGAGTTGGCCTTCATACTGTTTCATACTGGAAGTGGAAATTATTACAAACTTTACCTTTAATTATATAGGTTTCCAGAAATATTGATCGAAGGATTATGAAAGAATAATTTTAGAGTTAGTGGCTAGTAATACTTTTCGTAAGCCGCCCTATATTCTCCTCTAGTACATTTAAAACACACTCAAGTTTAAAAATTGTTTTAATAAAGTAGATTACTTATAAGATTTAAATTTATTGAAGAAGTAAAAAAGACTGCTCAAGAAAAGTCATTAATCATATATATATATTATTATTAATGTTGGTAACGCGCATTGTAAATACTGCTAAAATGATATATTATACTTATCATTTGATATTATCTCTCTTTTTATGTTTGATGCATAATTCATACAAATATTAAATTCACATCTTACAAAGATTGTTGAAGCGAAAACATCCATCATCAGCAGAATTATATATATATATATAAATTTTATCGATATTTAATTCCTCAGTTAAATTATTTAAATATGCTGATATAAGAGAAAAATATTTGCGTAAGTATATATCATATATATCATATATATATATATACTTACGCAAATATTTTTCTCTTATATCGGCATATTTAAATAATTTAACTGAGGAATTAAATATCAATAAAATTTTTATAACGTAATCGAAATATTAATTACCTACATCAATTGTAAATTATATATATATTGATTATGTGTGTTGCTATGAATAATTTCAAAACAAATCTAAATTAAGCAATACATTTATTCATGTATTGCAAAAGATATTCTCTGCTGTGCTATTTATAAACAAGTGTTGCATCTAACCATCACTTATCGAACACCAAAGAAGTTATTTTTATCATCGGCAAAGAACGAACGAATATAAACGACGGAACAGTTTCCGTAGGAGAAATTTTTCATATAAAATTTTTCACACAGATATCTCGAACATTCTTCCCCGAGCGACAATTCTATCAGTATCGAGTAGATAAAATATCCGCCATATTTTTTCCTTGGCTTTTTCTTTCCTGAGAACATTTTTAGACATCGCCAATAAATTTATTAAAATAATAATTCCACGACCAAATAAATGTCGTGTAAATTTAATGTCATAAATTTGATCAATTAATTAAAAGAGAATTTTTTTCCGCCAAGAATAGAAATCAAGTCCAATGTTGATTTTTTCGTATAAAAATTATGAGAAAAAAATGATGCAATTTGTCGTTTTTTTTCTCATAGGTTTTGTATTTCACATCCAGTTTTGAAGAATTTCATGAAACAACCGTATTAAGGTGTTTTTTCTTATTTGTCTTAGTACGTGTCGAAATTTATACGATAGTATCATGGAAGAGTAATCGATCACTCAATATAAGGATAAAAACTAAAGATATAAGTACAAGTCATGACTTCCTTCTCTTGATGGAGAGCTCTTGGAAAGCAAAGTTATGTATCAAAAGAGAGCTTTGCATTTTCACTCACTTATCTTCCGAACAATAGCTTCAAGATTTGTTGATCAACGATTACCTGTTGCACTTATATGAGTTTTAAGATGAATTGTCTTCCGAAACTATACATCTATGCAACTATTTTTAACACGTTCAAAATTCGTATTTGCCGAGAATTAAAATTATTCTGAAACTCTAAAAATAGAAAACATATACAGGATGATCCATTTTAATTTTTGCAATGAGACTTATCGAAATACCAAACATTTTTCGACAAAAGCCTTGGTTTTTTATGAAATTTCAATGCGACAGTTAAAATGAGAGATCCTATATAAAGAAATCAAAAGTTCAAAAGCTACAATCTACATTTTTCTTTCGCCTTCTGACAACAAATACCATATAAATTATTACTATGCCATTAAATTGCTTGCCTACATATAAATATTTAATATTAAACTGAAATCTATAATTTTCTATTTATTTAAACTGAATAAATAATTTCAAAATGTTTGATTGCAAACACATTACTGGTATTACATATATTTTCCATCTCATTTATGTATATATTTCTGATATACGCGAGGAAAATGAAGTGCTGCAACGCCGTAAGTACGATGAAATAAATCGATTCGGCGGGGGTTTGTTATAAAAATCTGTGAGCAAAACGCTCTCTGGGAAGACGCGAGAGTCTGAAATCATTTATCATTGATTATTTGATTTTCGTGCGAAAATGACAACGCGGCTGGAACACTTCCAAAGGTTCCGGGCCAGGTATATGAGTGAACCAATGACGACGACGGATGACCTCGGCCGACATTGGCTTCGCCATTGCCATGGACACTGAACTCGGAGAGTCTGCGAATAATTTATGCCCAGAATTATAGGACATCGCGGAGAGAGAGAGAGAGAGAGAGAGAGAGAGAGAGAGAGAGAGAGAGAATGCGGGCAACAATAGCGAGTATCTCGGGCCGTGTATGCACGCCGTGGGAATTGGCGAGGTGTCAAGTACGAAACAAACTGTCCGATCGATAATTCTCGTTGTTGCATATGCATATATGTTGCAGTTACGTATCATTGATTCGCCATAATGACGCCGAAGTAAACGAGGAAGCGTATGTATAAGAAAATAACGTAATGTCAACGTTAGGGTGAGAAACGCGCGTGCATATTTTATTTTATTTTATTTTTTTTTTTTTGTATTCTCGATTAAAACCAATATATCTAGACCGGGTATTTTATTTCTGGAAAAATCGGGAAAACCGAGAATTGTCATAGGCTTATTTTTTTTATCTTATTTATCCTTTTCTTTATTCTTATTTAGTATATATTCAAGAAACATATGGCTAATATAGCTTTGCCATATTTCAGTTTTTTATTCAAATCTCATAAAATGTATTTTTAAAAAACTGCATCTACAAATTTTTATTTTACTTGGAATTCAATCTTAAACGAAAATATCTGGAATTCTTACAGAATTTTTTATAAGATTTAAGACACCTCGTTAGAATAATAAATGAGATGGAAAATAAATTTTGCAAATGAATATAAAAAATATATATGCACAATAAATATAAATATATAAATGTGGAGAAGAATCATATAAGACTTTTGCAAATAAATATAACCGATGTAGAACGTGATGGAAAGAAAATACATATATATATATTTAATCATTCACAACCAGTCTGCCAAAAGAGCTGAAAGTACAGTTGTACAGCCTCTGTTCTTTCATTTATCTACGAGATACAAGAATTTGCTATGGGCGATTTTATACTAAACGGAGTATCTTTTGTAGTCTTGAACATCTCATGATGTGCCGAGAGCAAAGGAAAAAATATTACACTTTGCTTTCTTATTCTTCTCTCTTTCTATTCTTCTATATTTTATATTTCTAATATTTTTATGTCGAGAAGAATTTTCTTTGAACAAATATCAAACTGATTTGATTGAAGACATTTCAATTATTAAGAAGATTGAAAATAATTGTTTGCTATATTTTTATAATATCTGTAAGTTATTTAATCTCGAATAATAATTACTCCGTATTGTATGCAAAGAAGTTTTCCTTACTATATCTTAAATAAATAAATGCAATGGTTATGAATATATACAATAATTCTGCGACAAGCAAATATAAGAATCAAACTTAAAATAAGTACAAGAAAGCGAAAACGACATTCCCGGTTTACCCTTTTATAAAATATTATAAATATAATATAAATTTTATAAAATATTAAAATTCAAAATTCCCAAATATACGATCAATTATTTCCTACAAAAAAGCTCTGTTCTTAATATAAAAGAATCATGTAATTATAAATAAGAGAGACTTTATATCTCCATTTATATCTATCTTGAAAATTTATGTGGATAAAGTTCAAGACATTTGCTTCATCGGCTTCTCTAGACATTCTCTACATTTGAAAAACATCCGAAAAAGTGGCATGAAAAAAAAGAGCTTTTTCGGACTCGCAATTTTCTTCGAAAACCGAGAAGATATCGCGTACGTGGCAACGGGGACGTAAATATAACCGCGATTTATGCGGTGCGAGCCGAGAGCAAAGCTCTGTTTACAGGCCGCAAAACATCAGCAAACCGCTCCGGCGAGTGATTCTCTGTACGCCGGAAGTAAATTGGGAACATGCGCTTCATTCCGCATAAAAAGCGCGGAGATTGTCAAGTCAACCCCCGAAACAAGGTGGCCAATAATACTAATAATAACGAAGTCGAGGGGTGAAAGAACGCTTGCGATAAATCGCTTCCGGATGTTTATAGGGCCGTCAAAGTTGGGTTACGATCGCCTCCGACATTCTGCCTCCGTTACTTCGGGGGTCGTGCCTCTATTACCTATGTCCCGGTGTTGTACACCGTTTGCCACAACGTAGGGCAATAATTCAGCGACACCATTATTGGCGCGCCACCATAAATTCGTATTACCCGGGCACTGTGCATATTAATAATTCCGTGCGTAAAGACGCGTCGCCTTTCCTCGCGAGGGTCCTATTTAGAATAAAGGGTAAAGGAAGGAACACTTGCTTCAAAAAGTCAACCGAACATTATGACATAATGTCACGCTAAATTCGAATATTCAATCAATAACTCTTTTTCAGTAGTATATCAGTTACAAAATATAATAATTATTAGGTATTGTAATAAATGTCCAAAATTAATGAAAGGGAAAAATTAATGAAAGTTAACGTAAAAATATAATATTAGAATTTTTCTAATTCTTTTTTCATTATCTTATCATATGATTTGCAAACCGTAAATCATTTGTCAAAATTTAACTCGTGCATAAAAATTGCTTAGAAAATCATTGATAAATTGATTTATTTAATCAGATTCTCTCTAGAGTAACGATGTTAAATCTGATGGAAAATAAAAAATAAGCTCTTGAAATTTTTTACACTCATTGTAGATCACTCTGTACATATGTAAAGAAATCAATAATCGTTCAGTTGTCCATTTTAAATATCATCTTTTTCTCGATTATTTAATAAAATCAACAGCTACTTTTTGTAAAGTTCAAAAGTATGTGCGCAAACAAGTTGATGTAAAATCGGTTATATTGTGTTACAGGTGTTATATTGCTAGAATTTTGATTTTGACGCTGTGTATGGAAATGGTGTTGAAAAGTTTCGAGGCTTGTAGAATTTATTTCTGTAATAGCTGTACAAAAGAGCACTAGAATTTTCACTTTATACTAAATATTTTTGTAGAAGAATAAAATATTTTTTATATATAATATTATCTAAATAACTAATTATAAATAAGTAAATATAACTTATAAATATTTTTACTAACAAAGACACAATGTGTCTAGGAATTATTTTATGTTAATTGTCCCGCTATTGATTAAAGTTGAGAAATATAAAATCTTTCAAAAATCGAGACTTATTTTAAAAAATTCTTAATATGCGTCTGTTTATCGTGTGATTAATAAATTTTTTTAACAAGTTGTCACCTCTCTATTTTGAAAGTTTTAAAACTGTTCAATAAAAATTAACAGATTCGTTTGAATAATGGAAATATGTTATATGAAATAGAAAATATTCATTTGGTATTTTCGTAAATTTATCGATATAAATTTGAAAGACCCAGTTCCATCGTTATAAAAGTATCTCCGCTATTTCAGAATATGCCATTATCGTAACAAACAACGAAATGCACAAAGGTAGGAATTTACTCGCACATGAAAATATTAATGAAATAAATAAATATTTGATACAGAGAAAAATATATTTGAAAAAGCGTAGAATCTCTAGAAGCTGAGTGCGCATGTAATATTCCATTGCAGAAAGTAACTTAACGTTACGACCACCAAGGGAAACGTAGCAGTGATAATGAAGTTTTGGACACTAAAATCATATTAAAAAGTTTAAATTATGTTTATCGCGTGTAATAGGATCGGGATGCTATAGTACTATCATTATATTATACGCATTTAGGAACAAATGTTAGATCTATCAAAAATAAAAATATTAATTACAATTGTGTGTTACACACAAAAATTCATTTATATTTATAACAAGTCGTTTAAAATTTCGTAACTCAATCAAAAAAAAGAATCTTTGCAATCTGAAAATGTTTTAATTAAATTATTTTTACAGCCGATAAATTATTTTTGTCTGAAAATGTTTTAATTAAACAATCTGAAAACGTTTTAATTAAATTATTTTTACAGGCGATGTATATATAAATGATTTTTGTTTCATAATATATAATTCATTTTTTTTTAATTCTGTTATATTTTTTTAAATTCTGTTATAAATTTTGTTATATAATTCATTTTTTTTTAATTCTTATTTCGGTACATTAGTACTCTGTTAAACCATACACGGAGGATCTTGGCACGTAGATCTCTCTCGGATGCATCCAATATAAAGTGTAACGCAATTCTCCTCCATGTCGAGCTTGGGTGCAACATAAAAAAAAAGACCAAGAAGCTGAAGCAAAGAAGCAGATTGTATAAACTGCAGATGCAACGATCGCCGCAATGCAACAAGTCCAAAGAATAAGAAAAGTCGTGCGCATACGGTGACGATCGAGGGAAAAAAGGGAAAGAAAGAGGGTGGAAGGGTTCGTGAAGGGGGTGAATGAAGGGCGGGAATGCAACTCTCTGCGATACGTGACTGGGACGTCGACGACGATGAAGTTAGATTTATAGTTCCCTTAGGCGTCTCTCTCTCTCTCTCTCTCTCTCTCTCTCTCTCTCTCTCTCTCTCTCTCTCTCTCTCTCTCTCTCTCTCTCTTCTCTCTCTCTCTCTTCTCTCTCTTTCTCTCTCTTGGCCGGAAAGCTCGCAGTTTATGTGACGCCGACGTCGGATTGACGTGCCACAATGTCTGCATACGTGCTTTTATCGATTATCCCCGAGTTTCAATGCCGGGTATTGTGTCGCGTGATTTTCTGCAAATTCGGTGACACAGCATCTGTTCGGTAAAAAAAAAAAAAGAGACAATCCGCGGGATTTGTGTGATGATATTCGCGAAGAATTGGTTGGAAATGGGGATGGGATTATACTGATGGTTTCTTGATGCGACTAAAAACAATGGACAAATTTCAGCTATCGGTTTTATAACTGTAAAATGAAAGTTAAATATCCGCTGAGGCAAAAATAATATCCCGAATTATAAGAAACGAAGAGAATACATTACACACAATATCATTTATTAATTTTATGTCTTAAACTACTTAATGTACACAGGAAATCTGTTATCAAAGAGTTAAATTTATTCGATTCGCGTTGATGTTTCTAACACGAAAGAATTAAAATAAATAATACTTTTTATTCGAAAACAAATAAAACGAAAGATTTTTTTAATCAATCCTTAATATCAAAATTTTTTTACAGTATAATATTGCTTTTATAATTTAATTCACAAGTTTACTGATTGAAAACAGTTATATATATTTTACCCTAGTGTAAGAATAAAAAAATTAAAAATTTGTTTAGAATTTGGCACTGACAACATCTAATAAAACTAAGAGATGCATTAAAGAAAATATATATATATATATTCTTCCTTTTCTTATTTAATATACAATTTTATATTAATTAATAATCAACGAAATTAGAACACAAAAATATTGTTGAAGAAAAGTATTCTGCAGAATCAGAATCCCTTGACAGTTTGGGACCAGAGAGATTTCGTTTTCATCAATTCACATATAAAGGGCATCTCTGGAGGAAAGAAAGAAATCTCTCTCTCTTTCATGTGTGACAGAAATATTCATCCCGCACAATTTCCATGGCAGGTGTTAGTTGACGTATTGTACGGATATTCCAATATTCCCCATAGATCTTCTAGAGCTAACGAGGTTGCCTGGGTTATCCGGCTCACTCCAGACTACCAATATCGAATTCCACCTACCGTGAATCTCATTTAGTAAGGATGATGAACGCGGTTCGCGTAACTTTGCATCAGTTCAACGCGGAATGATGTTGCGCGGACGAATTGGGTCATTTGAATATAAAGTATAACGCGACGAGACGCTGTCTCTTGCTTTCCAAACGACGAAACATTATCCCCGAATTATCCGATTGTTCTTTCAATTACGGATATTAGAAAGCAAAATTAGATAACCCGGGAAACACTTTTTATATATAAATAATTGTGTAATTATACATATAATCGTAAAATTATATGGGAAATATGTCCAGTTTTACATACATAATTATATAAATTTATATATAAATTATAAGGGTTCATATACAATCATGTCAAATTATATATGAAACATAATTTATATATATGAAGAAATGGAAATTATATATTTTGTACGCTAATAATTTTTTTTTAAATCTAATGAGAAAATATAAAACGCTTATCTTAATCTAAAAAAAATATACTTTTTTAATATACTTATAATTTCAAAAAAAATGTATCCTAATAATAAGGGAAAAATTAAACAATTGTAAAACACAATCTGTGATAATATAATGCTCTATTATGATTATCGTGGCGCCATCTCTTATCTTTAGAAAGGATTTCGATAACTGACAGTCTATGATAACACCGCGAAATTGCAAAGACCACATCTCTCTATAGTTTTGCAATTCATAAAATGCAAAACAATTTAGTCCGTCCAGTCACTGTACCTCGTTTTGCTTTTGCTTGTATTCTCGTATTTTCAGAGAAAAAAAATTAATATTTTTTCAAGCGAGATTTATTTTTTTCGCTAATCCTATACAGAATATACAGAAATGAAATTGAAATGTCAAATATCGCCATTCTCGCGGTGAAATTGTATGCACCAAAATGTAGGAAAATAACTTTCTTGTCTCGTAAAGACGAGTTTGACAATCTGTGTTTAATTGCAATTACATAACATCATTCACGTATCGCGAATTTTGATATAAATGTTGACTGGTAGAGGTACTCTGTATTAATTAATCGAATATAGAGTCATCAGTACCATAAATCGCATGACAGTATTTTTAATTTGTACTCTCTTTGCGCTTTGTACATTTCGCGTGATTAAACGAGCGAATATATATAAAGGCTGGAGTTATTAGACTTTTATTCAGTTCGATATATTCCGGCGACAGAGATTGTTCGAACGATGTTACAATTTTATTTGACGATCAACATGCAAATTTAATCTTTTTATTGTGTATTTTATACAATCAGCCGAATTAATATTGGCCGAAAAATTAAAAAAGACAATAGGGTAAACGTATCGAAATTAAAGACAATTTTAAATCTTTCTTCTTATTAAAAATATGTAATAAGTGTTTCTATTTGTTAATTAATTTTTTCACAAGCCTGCATTAAATTTTGACTAAAAGGATTCGAAATATTTTTTGAAATTTCTTTTTGAAAAGAAATACTGAAGTCTATTATATGTAAAAATAATATATGTACTTATTGATTGTTCAATTTAAGAAGAATTAAAACGCTGTGACCTAAATGATTCAAGTAATGATGATTTAGTGATTAATGAAAAAACTAAGGTTTTCTGTTAGATTCATTAATTTATTTATTAATATTCGTTCTTCGTATTCTATACAATTATAGCAAGTTCTATAAAATTTATATACATATATAGTTTTTCTGTAAACATATTTTTGTTTATACCGCAAAAAGACTATATTTAGACTTGTTGTCTTTTAAATGAATGACGTAACGACATTTTTTCTCTCTTGAATCTTGTTTAATGCAAATTTGCAGAAGCATCTCATTTATAAAACGCGCAACATCTGGCATGCTTTACTTTTTACTGATGAATATTTTGTTAAGCAATTTTCCAAATGCTCTTACATTAAATATCGAAAAAAATGACATTACAGTTTTTCCTTACTACTAGCAACATGTCAAAAAACACATTAAGACAAAATTATCAAAGCGCAAATTATTGATTTATAAATAAGTCATTTTAATACTTTTTATAATAAAAAAAAACAAATATAAAGAACAACTGATTACAACAATCAATTATTATCTTAATCGATTCATTTCTACCAGCTGTGTAACAATTTAATGACTGTACGTGCTACTTATGCGACAATTATGTAAATAAATTACAACGATTCCCAGTGTCGCGCGTAACATTTGCACGCAAATGAGTTCTTGTGTCAGAGACTTGCAACCGATCAAAAACAAATAATGAATATGTGCATACATGTTGAAATATGTATGCGAAATATTGAAAATTACATCAGCATTTATTGCAAAACTAGAAATTTCTTGTTTTTCTTTTGCACTCTTTGTCTGCGTAAGAAAAACAAAGTTGAGATAACATCAATAATGCGATAATCATGCATATGTTATATGCATACACATACATACAAAACACTAATTTACAGGCAAATTTTGCGTCGTAACCTTTTGAATACACGTCATTTATCTTCTTAATGAAATTCGCGATGAAAGATTCCGCCGAAACGACATAATTCGATACGTTTAATGAGATCTGAAATCGCTTGCGATGTTTTAATCCCCTAATAATGTGTGAACGTGTTTAATCTTTTAATACCTGGCTTTAATCAGCCGCACGCAAATATAAGCTTCTAAGCAGATTTCACAACATCTGTTCTCTCGTAATGCTACAAACCACCACAATAAACTACACAATAACCCGTATAAAATGGATTCAATGCATTAGTAGTGATTGTAAAATCTTTCATTTTGATGTAATTGAAATTTCTGTAAATCTCTATAACACTTGATTTTAACTTTATGCGTAAAATGCAAATTCTATATTCTTTCATTTAATTATTCTCAATGAAACATTTTCTATTTCTAATTTTCGCGATACATATCTCGACATTGACATTATTGCAATGTGATCTTACTTCGGTGTTTTGCCAAGTTTATGCTTCATTGCAAAAATATTTAAAATCTTTGTTCTTCAAAGTAAAGCTTATCATCAGTAAACATTGCATATTAAGAGAATAAAATTATACACAGAAGAAAATATTAAATATTTATTCAATATTGAATAATTATTAATATATAAATAAATTATTTAATTAAATATTTTAAAAATAAATATATTTATGTAATGATATTTACATAATTAATAAAATGTAATTATATATCAGTATTTATATTATTAAATATATAATAATTAAATATTTAATAATTATAAAATGTCCAAAAATATAATTTTTTTTTTATACAATATATGCAATGTCATCTTACGAAATGACATGATAGCTTATCAGGTATAATCTATATCCTACAGAAGAAGTAGAGAGAAAGAAATGAAAAAAGAAAAAATGATGCTGTATCTCATTATAAAAGCGTGCACTTTTGCATCTCGCCAGCTAAAGGTTTATTATTCGTAATAATGTTTAGTTTAAAGAAAAGTCGAGAGAGAAAGTATAATCTTACCTCGTCCCAGCCAGTTCTTTCTCCTCGTCTACGTGCTTTAACTATGGCATTCTTCATGGTATAGCGAATCAATGGGTAATAATCCTCCAAGTCCTCGCTGTTCTCACTGACATTTTCATCGGTAATTTTCTCGTCCGTTAATCGCATCGTATACTGATGCGCGTAATGTCTCACCGCCATTCTTCCCGCGATAATTTTCACTCTCGTTTAATCACTGATAAATATTCGAGCACACGCGTGCGTTTGCATTCGAAACCCGACGACGTTATTTGCATCTGCTACGGAAGCAGTTTCACCAAACACTGTCAACAGACGAAAGACGATATATATATAGCGAGATAAATGACGTAAAGAGAAATCCAACAAGGACGTAAAAATAGCAGAAAAGATTTTTGCACACTTTTGGTTATATATATGTATATCAATCAATACTCATGAATATACATAATAATATTATTTATATATATATATTTTTTTTCCTTACATATTTTCCTTATTGTGGCTAACATATGGTAATTCCTTTTATCATTAATATAACACAAGATTTATGTGGAATAGCAATGCTATTAAAATGCTAACGATAATGACGTAAGAAAATCACATAATATTGATTATTAATATATTACTAAATTTATATTACATTTAATTTATATGCAACATTTATATAAATTTATACTAAATTTTATATTATATTTCGAATTTAACAAATTTATCTCTTATTTATACTTACTTATATAAATTAGATATACAACTGGAAAAATCAATTTATTTGAAAAACTTATTTAGCATATCTAAAAAAGATGTATCTACACGATTTCTCGATATGACTTGATATATTATCCTTCACACAATCACTTCGCATATTGCATGTGATAAGCGAACAGAACAACTCGTCAAACGAGATTCTAATAGAGTCTCAACGTCGCCGGAAACTCGACGTAATCCCAGACACACAAACACATCCATTACGATTAAATTGCACTTGGAACATCCGGATACATATTCTAACCTGATGACACAAATTCCTGATTAAACAACTATTTGTAATTTATGATGATTACGTTCTAATTTTCCGCTATATATAACTTGTATAAATCTTGTTTTAGAATTTAGAGTTGTAGGATATAATTTTAAACTTGTTACAAACATTTTCTTATCGTCCTAGGAAATGAGTAAGAAAATAGAAAATATATTTATATAAAAAATATTCGAAAGAAATAGTGAACTCGTTCTATATACATGTACGTGCAATGCATGTCATTTTTCTTTATTTCGTTAGAATATTCATACATATACATATGTATATATCTGAAAATACGAAGATAACAAATTATCACACAATAAGCCATGTGTTAAGCATTCCAAAGAAATCGTGCATTTACGTACATTTAGATAACATATGTTTCATTTTTTTCGAATCAGCTTTAACAATTACCAATAAAGTATATATCTTATCAATCGTAAACACATAAATTATATCCATTATTTGCAAAAGTAATACATAATTTCTCTAATTAAAAATAAATTCTTCAATTCTCTATTTTTTGGTATATAATTTTTCATTTCTGGGAGAATTTTATTGTGGAAAATAAATGATGAAGTCGTCAATTTTATTTCACGTAAATTCATAAAATTTATCGTAATCAATAAAATGTACAATAAAAATGTTTTAAAGGATATAAAGATAAAATATATTTTAATTTTCGACAAAGAATATTGCTGAAAAATTCGTAAAAAGAACATACTTCATTATGCAAGAGATTCCAAGTCTTGTAATTCTCACTCTTATGCGAAATTCCGTGGAATCTACTTATTGTTAGCTAAAAACTTTCACGAAGTAAAACTGATTCGTAATATGCATCACGTGGCAACTCTCGCGATTCTCTCAGTGAAAGGATGATTTTTCTCTATACTAGTCTACGTTCCAATAAATAATAACGGAATGAAATTCGCAACACGAAAAGAACTTGAAACTGTACATTGTGTTATTTGACATTTGTCGATACGTTGTCTTCGATTAAATTTATATTCGTTATCTCAAAGACATATATGTATGAAATTCAGTGTTTAGTGGAAAAATCTATATTTAGATACGTGGTAAAATTAATTTAAACTTTCTTATTAATGTATGGATGTTGTATGCGATAAATAATATTTTAAAGATTTGTGAAACACATGTGTAAAATTCAAATTTAATGGATAGTTTTCTATTTAATAAAATGTCAAAATTTATGTTTCAACCCTTTACTACTGTGGATTAATTTAACATCTCTTATTAATGTATGATAAATAAAATTTTTGGAATAATTTTAAAGAATTATATATGAACAAAGAAGCTAATGTAAAATAACACAAGTCGACACACATAGTACGACTGTAGTAGCATTGTCTGCATGTGGATAACAGCACTTTTGCAAGGCAACATGTTCCTATACTGCGGTGTAATTATATACAAATTGCGAGAGTGATTTCATAACACTGCTATGACTGATTCCTAAATTCGCATCATAGCATACATTAGGATATAGCAAAACTTCCGGTCAATTTTAACAATTTAAAATCGTCGACTGAATTTTAAATCAATTTTCAAAAACGACATCGAGTCTTTTACAACTTTACATTATCAATTATTTTTTAATACTATTTTTTTTTATTTATGATTCGTCGCAATCTGAAATTTTTACATCGATTTCTCAGGACTTGGTTGGCAAACTAACGAACTTTTACCGTAAATTTTTTTTCGCATTATTCACGTATATCTTCTGCCACCGCGGAACTTTTGAAGCGGCACGCGGCACCGCCGTTTTCCGACTGACAGCTGGAAGAGAAAGGAGCCGCGTTGAAACGCTCATGCACACATGGCCATGACACGTTGTTTGACACCGGCTTATCGGCCTTACAGTCGCTCAGCTGAGCCGGTACCAAACCAACAAGCACGTAACATAATTTACGTAAGATTTGCGGCTAACCCCTTATCAACCCCTTTCCTTTACGTTTATGTCGAAAAAATTAAGATGATTCGCGAAACAGAAATTGATATATAAAAATAATTAGGGAAAAAGGTGACGAAATGATTCTTCTATGATTATAGGAAAAATATTTTAATATATATATGTTCTGATATAAAGATTAATAATGTATTTATTAGTGTTTCATTCTACGATATATTAATTATAAATAATGATATAAATATTATTTATATTTTTGGCGTTGAACTGATAAGGTTCGTCATCAAATTTGTGTATTATTATTAACACAATAATTTTAAAACTTGTTAAAACAATTTTATGACTAAAATAATCTTGTATAATTTTACGGATTGCGTACAAGAGAGAATTATATAAAATTATACAAAGAATTTTTTTTTATTTTATTTCCAGCTTATTTATTTATTGTAATATATATATATATATATATCACTTTCTGTCGGTAATGAATTTTGACTTACTTGTTACATGACAACTCTCCAGATGGAGGAGAGTTACAAAAATAGAACCGGTATTATATTTTTTTTTCATCTCGACTTTAAATAAAATTTAAGCATCGACTTTAATCATTTAATACGCACAAATTAAAAACAAAGTTACTACTGCAACTTAATTCAAGGAGCAGAAAAGAATGTGATGTGATCAGATTGTCATGTTGTTAAACACGTGATACATCGCACTTTAAATACTTATAGGTTATATTTGATACCACGATAGAGGAGAATCGTGAAAAATAAAGATTTTATCATATATATTTCCTGTGTATAGAGAAATAATTGAATGCAAAGTATTCAATAGAAATTTATTTTTTATGAAACGTGATATTTTTAAGAATTACACGAAATTCTTTATCTTAAAGAAGCATGGCCAGAACAATTGTACAGAGAATAACTATAAATCTCCTGCTGAAGCCTCAGACTCAACTGCAGCTTGTGAAGCTTGCTTTGCCATCATATTTCAAGGAACATACGCTCGTTAGATCTATTTCACAAAACAGGCTACTGTACAAAGATGTAGATGTATTGGATCATACCTGTGAAGTGTCAAATTACGATGCGTACCTGATAAATTACAAACCTGTTGTACGAATTATTGTGCAAACTCTCAAAGAAATCTTGGATACAACGTCAACGGAGACAAATAAAATTATTACAGATAATCCTCAACTTAAAAAGCGAACCAGGGCGAATATCTTGAACAATTATTATAATCTCATAGATGCAGGTGTACTGAAAAACACCATCATAAAAAATGCCTGGTTATTGGCACATGAAAACAATAAACTCAAAGATAAGCTCGATTGTATCAAAGTACTTAATATGAACAATGATCAACTTATACCGTGGCTACGTTTGACTCAGGAGGAATTGACAAGTTTTGTACTTTATACGCAAAATGATATGGGTCCTTATACGTACAACAAGATTGAACATCTTGCTCATAGACTAGAGGTACAAATTTAATTGTAATAAATATTAAATTACTGGGTATATTGATGTGCAAATTGCACTGTTAGTAAATTATACATGCTCTAAGATAATATTTTTTTTCAGTGCAACGTAGAAAAATTATGCGAATTAGCAGTACGGTATACTTTCTTATTAAAAATTCCAATTTCCTACATAGACAAAAAGTTGAACATATTACATGGTAAGAGAAATATATAAATTGAATTATGTAATAGGAGCACAATATCTATAAAACTATTTAAAAATTTAATAATCTCTCTAAATAAAAATTTCTATTTTTATAGAGTATGATGTAAGTAACAAGCATATATTGAAAGATTTATGGGTACTCCGATACAGTGAAAATCATATACGTCACAGATGTGAATTGTATAAGGATACAGGAAATTTAGAGGTAAAAACGTGGGCTATAAGATGTCCACTTAGAGTTATAGCAAGGTGGGTTATTTCGATAAAATATCTTTTATTCTTGCTATCTTGTTCTTAAAATTAATCCTGTATGATGTTTCACTGTTATCACTTTGTTAAAATTAAAATATCTTTACCTTATTCATATTGTTTTGATAGTTTTCTTATATACATATATTTATATTGATTAAATATAAAATTAAAAAATATTTACATAAATCTTTCTTACACATGTCAAATGAATAGGGCAATATAAAATATTCTTTACAGAACCATTCAAAAGAATACCCTGAAACGCGGTTTAATGAGGCATCATACGAACGTTAACGAATATTTGATGAATAAATTAAAGGTCGATGAAGAAAAACTCAATCAGGCGGTCGCGAAATCGCCGGGTATTTTACGGGTGAACTTGTTGAAATTAAATCGATTAATTAACATATTACACCAAAATGGAATTACTAGCGACGAAATACTAAAAAATATACGAATCTTTTATTTCAACGTAGAAACTGTAGAGAACCGAATTAAAATTATGAAAAAGGAACGTCTCAATCCGAGACTTGCTGTGCTGGTAGTAGCCGAGCAATCCTTTGAACGGTATGTAACAGTGACATAAAAATCATAATAGAAAGCCTAATACTTTATATATTTATATAATTATTTCTGATTAATATACCATGTCTATAGATTAAAGCATTAATAAATACATTGTTATTCTTTATATCAGAACGATGATAAACAGACAATTATTATTCTCGTATGAGGGATGAATTATAAAATATTGGCTGTATTTTCAATTTCTGTTTATATAGGCATATAGAAAAAATACTTCTACAACGAGAAATATTGCAAGAGCATCCAGACGTTAAAGAATATTTAATCAATAGATTAAATGTCGATCAAAAACTTCTTGAAAAAGCCATTACAAAGTGGCCGTCCATCTTACGAGTAAACGTACGAAAAATAAATCAATTGATTAATTTGATGCAACAGAATGGCATAATGGGCGACGAAATAGTACGTTATCCGCGAATTTTTTATTTTAATACGGAAACTATACGCAAACGGATTGAAATGCTAAAAGAAGCTGGCCTGTCGCCGAAGATCTCTTTACTAACATATTCTCAAAAAGATTTAAATGAATATATAAAGAATAAAGTACATAAATTTTAAAAATATTAGTTTGTAAAAATTGAAATCTAATAAATTTATTCTTTTAATATTAATTATTTTTTGTAACATATACATTGTTATTAAAGCAGAAATATATGGAGATTTTAAACAAGGAAAGGCGAATTTAATCGCTCTGTTATTGATACAAATACATGTATCGAATAAAGTGCGATTTGTGAAGATTTTGTGTTGATAATATAACATATTTACGTATTATTAAGTATTATTTAAATTAGAATTAGCTATTTTTACTTTATATGTTCCAACGCTGATTTTTAATAAGTAAAGATTAAAGTAAATCTTCTGTGTTTATCTTCTTCAGTTAAAATTTTTTTATTCATATGACACATTAAATACACGATAGTTCTAAAAAATAATTAAACAAAATACAAAAGAGGAAGACGAAAATATTATATCATATCAGTTTTTTCTTGCAAATGTATATCAAAATATGATTAATTTTCTCAATCAAGTCATTGCTATTGTTTTGTAAAAAAATACAAATGTTAATAAAAAAAAGTTAATATTTTATTCACACATTGCATTTATGTAATGTCCATTGATTTCTCTCAAACCACTAATCTTGCAAAGTTTAAGCAGATCTGGTATATGATTGTCATTCAAAATTGCAAAATTTTTAACGAGTTCCTTTTTTAAAGAATATCCTATCATGTCAGGGTGATTGAGCAACTTTGTTCTAATTTGAATATCGTCTAACCATATTGTATTTCCGAGATGTAGACAAACCTGTGAATAATTGATTAATGTATTTTCTTCTTCCCATTGTATATTTTTCACTCGTAAAATCGTGTAAAAACTTACTTTTCCAGTAATATAAGATCCACGACCGTTTTTCTCTGCGAGCCATTTATGAACCGTTTCATTAATATGATAATTCCATTCGTATTCTTCATCCTGTGGTGCTACACCAGCTAAAAATATTTCTACAACGTGTGTTGGAAGATTTGATAATTCTTCTGGAATATGCATTAATTTGCATACCTAAAATATTTAAAAAACCCATAAATTTGTAACAAAAAAGCGTAGATCTCATATTTAATATTAATATGAAAAGGCTATAATTTTTGAAAACTATTACTCAATTGAAGAAATACTTAATGCACAATTTAAATATAGGCTTTATAAAATAATGATCTTACATTAACACATTCGTGTATAACACCGGTATCGATGCATCTCACATCTACAAAATCTATGTCTTCGGAAGTGTTTTTATCATATCTGATACGTAGAATTTGTATTCGTTTAAATACGTCTAAGGATTCCTCTAGAACACAGATATCTCCTACGTCCGTCGAGGTACACACTTTCCTGTAATTATATAATTGTTTATTAAGAGAACAAAAAATCATAAATAAGCTAAAAGAATATAGAAAAAAATAAACATATTTATTTTAAAAAAATTGCATTCCGAATAATATATACCTGTTTTCAACATTTTTATAATATTCTTGTATTTTAAATGAAGTTTGCGCGAACTCCGCGTCGGAAAATTTTATCTGCTTCATTTGGTTACTTGAATGTGCTATGTATTCGAGTATTCTTGCAGAGAAATGCGTTGAATCGTGAATATACATCAAATTCAATATTACCTGGTCATTTCTGAAATGAGAAAGTGAGATTTTGTAAAACATTGAATATAGAAGATACAAGATATATAAGATAACAGAGAATTACTTACATCCGTATACTTGTCATTGGCGCATCAATTTCAGGTACTATATAATGTCTGAATTCACAGTTTCTCTTTTGGCAGAAGCCTAACAATTTCACATTATCACATACAGCATACTTCTTTTTATTCTTTTCAATCGTAATTGCGATTTTCTAAAATTATATTTTATAAGAAACTATGGCGATAATTTTGACAATTAACATTCTCTTAACTTACCTCAATCTGTTCCAAAAATGTCGAAGGTATCACAACATTCATCCGTTTCAATATTTCTGTTAAAGGTCCAATTTGTTGATCATTTTTTTCGTCGATAAATATACTAATTTTACAATTTTTTTTGGCATCCTTAAATTTATAATAATATATTAATTTCAGAATATATATATATATATATATATATATATATATATATATAATTGTGCGTATATATTTAAATATAAATATTAAATAACATCAGAGAGTGTTCAGTAAACTAAGAACCAAAATTTTTTATTTTTAATAAATTTAATTACCTGTTGTATCAAATTATCTAAAAGTACAGAAAACCTATAACTGAATTTTGTTCTGAATTGTAACATCACAGAATGATGTATTAGCCACTGAATATTAGTAAAATTCAGATCAGCTAAAACTCCATCAGTACATATCAGTATTGGATACAAGCCACGTATACATGCTTTCCAACTTTCTTGTAAAGCTACAAAGTAGATGTAAATTTTTAATTAAAACAAGATTTTTAAAAACGTACTGATTACATTAATTAAATTAATTACCTGCAAATTTAAATATAATAGAATAATATAAAACATTCTGAATATAATTAATTAAAATGTCACTCTTGTACCTTGTATATCAGATGATATCATCTCTTCGTGAATCAGTAGAGTTTTTTTGTTCAAACCTTCTAAAAAATTATTTAACTCTTTGGCTTCTTTGGCATTTATACATACTATCATTGTTTTCATTGTAGTATAATTATCCTTCATTAAAACTAAAAAAGTATATTAAAGAAGATATATCAAAAATATTATTTTTATACTACAGATAATCAACATTAATATAGCTAAACGTTCACATAAATACCAATCTTATATATAGTTTTCTTACCTGATATTTGATTGTTTTTGTTTTTTGATCTGCACATATACACATCTGGACATACAGATTTAAAACAAATAGCTTCTGATAATGATGTGATGCATATATATGGATTATACATTGCCGATATAAATGTCTTAATTTGAGATGTACACTCTGTTGCCGATATAATTATCTGCAGTATCGGTCTATTGTCACCTTGTGGTTCACGATTTTTGATTACTTTATATTTCTTGAATAGTTCTCCTATCTAATTAAAATGTCTTATAAGTTTCTTCAAAGCAAATAATGTTAATAATATATTTCAATTTCCTTTCTCTCTCTCTATCTCTCTTTGCCTCTATCTTACCGAGTCTTTAGACTTATCCAAAAGTTCATCAGCATTGTCAAGAACTAGATAAGAAAGTCTATCAAATGACAATAAATTTTTATTCTTACGCAAGAATCGAACTAGACTACATGGTGTAGCTACTAAGATTTGACAGCCTGCATAAATAGATGCCTGAAACAAGAAAAGTGATTAGTTTTCACGCATCTTACTTTGATGAAATACTAATATAAATAATTTTCTGTGAAAACGTATAGAAATTTACCGCTAATGATGTGTCCTTTTTGCCGATACACGCTGATACAGCTTTTACATTATTAAAAGATTGCAGAAATGACATGCACAATGATTGAACATTAGTTACTTCAGAAGACGAGGTACATAAAATTAGTGCTAGAGGATGAGTCGCGCTATGTGACACTTCCTAAAATATGTAATATCATATAATTACAAAGATGTGTGGACGTTATTGAGAAATATAAATTTAACACATATATATTTTGTTCTTAAACAATTATTAAGAATTCTAACATTCTTAATTAATTACATTTTGATATTAAATAAGACAATAATTACATTTTGACGCATAGCTACTAGACCACAAACAGCCATTACACATCCACTAGTTTTACCACATTGTGATGATCCAATAGCAACAACATTGAAACCATTATTTATAGCTGGCCATATATAAGACTGAATTTTTCTTGGTCTCGAAGATTTGATACATTTGTTCCATCCCTAAAATAAAAATATATTATAAAAGATATAACTTATATTTTACATTCTCTGTTAGTATATGTTAATCTTAGTATATGTTAATCAATTAACTACTCAACTACTCGATTATATAATTATATATTACCTCATGTATTCCTTTAGGATAACTAAGATCTCTAACATCATTTAAAACCCCACAATTTGTTGTGCACTGTATGAAAACCTTCTCACTAACAATAGAAAAAAATATGAGACATAAGAAATATTAATTACTAGAAATTTTGCAAAAAATATTCTTACCTTAGACAAAATTTCTTAAAAGAATAATTAATGTGCGCATCATTAAAAAGTTGCTTTGCATTATTTCTATTTTTTTTACTATTTGAAAACTTTGTATTTATGATGTGTTCTTTTATATTTTCTTTGGATTTTGTATGACCTTCAATGAGTTGTAATAAATCTAGATAATAATTAAACTATGAGACAGTGCAGTTTATACTTTGATATTAAAAATTACTTTTCCATATATTAAAAATTTATCCATTAAATATATTTTAATGAATAAGTTTTAATATAGGAACATTATATGTATTACAATAATATTAATGTATACCTCCTTCTATACGAACTGCATAATAATTAATAATTAAAGCTGTACTTAATCGTACGACATCATTATCAATAATTAGATAAAATTCTCCATATTCTCGTCCATTCGTCTCATCCGTCATTAAATGATCAAAGTATACCATTTTAGACGCGTATAACATATCCTTAGCAAATTCAATTGCTTCTTCGCTCCATTCTTCTACAACACTTTAAATAATAGCTATTTTTAAATAACATTTTATTAAAGAAATAGCATTAACAATTATAAATCTTACATTGCTGTAGACTTTGAACCATTGGAACCATTGAAATCATCGGAATCATTGAAATCATTGAAACTATTGAAATTATTTGAATCATTCTTTTTCATGCGAATTGGCAAAAGATTGTACATGCCAATAGTTCTTGTCAAATATTTTTCAGGAATAAAATTCTGTGGCACAACACAAAATTTATCCCTCGTTAATTCTATACTAGTACCATGATCCACCAAAAGAATACAATATATCTTCTTTTCCTTCTTAATATACATTATTAAACCTCGACAGATAAATGATGGTAACTCTGCTCCATTTATATAATTACAACTCTGTACCAGCACTATCTGCAAATAAATATAGTAGAAAAGATAATTTCTCTTACATTAAGTATAATACAATTGATTTATCTACATTAAGTATAATGCAATTAATTATAAAAAATAGCAATGGTTCAATTAATGACAATTTAAATATAACACATAGAGTATACATAAAACTTACATCACCAATTTTGGGATCTTCAGCATTATCTTTCTGTTTTAAATAGTCTTCAGTTTTCATGAAACTCATTAATTTTCTTTGAATTTTATCACGTTTTGCTGCATGTTGCTTAATTTCATAAGCTCTTATAATATATGGATTCTGTATATTTGTTACTTTAATCGCTATGCTTGTACTAGGAATATTATCTGAAGTACTATCTGAAACTAAATACAATAGATTTAAATTATACATAGATACATATATATATATATATATATATAGATTTAGAATACAAATAAATTTTTATTCATTGAGATACTGTTCTAAATTGTCAATGAATAATACCTTGATTATTGATAGTATTCATCATTTTTGTACTCGCTGAAGCCTCTTGTTGTGACATGTTTGTGATATTTTATAATTCTATTTGGAAAATTCAAGCATTCTTTTTATGTTTTATATAATTTTTTATATATTTTTTTTTATATTGTTGAGAGTAAAATTATGTCTTTCACTTTATCTTACCTTTTGATTGTACTATTTTGATTGTAGATTTTTCAACAATAGCTGGTATTTTTTTATACATCCGAGAAATTAGAATCACAAACAAGTATCCTAATACACAAACAAGTAACCTAATAACCTAACCTATAAAAAGTTTATAATTCACACAAAGAATATTCCACTTAAAATATATACATATATATAATTTTTTTCTGTTTGCAAAAATAATAATTATTTTATGAAAAACTGAATTTAATATTTATATAATCACTCAATTTGTAAAATTAAAAATGTTAAAACATGCTTTTATTTTTACACGACACTTTATTAATAGTTAGTTATTAGTTAATATTTTATTTCAACACTTATATGACCTTTTTAAATTAAGCGAAAGAACATAAAGGAAAAATATTTTAAAGGAGAAGTTTCGAAGATTCTCTACATCTATGTATCATAACTTACAATAAAACTCCCAGATCCAGATCCCCCAGAAATTCCAGCTCCAGAGAAGGAAAGCGAGAGAGAGAAAACCTGAACCATTCCCTCTCTTTCTCTCTCAACCCAACAAAGAATGTCAAAAATAATCATATTTACGAGTTTGTTGGCGTTATTTTATGCGTTCAGACGTGTTTCGTCTGAAAAAATTAATTCAGTTTTTAAATATCACACAATTATCTGTTTTAATTATCAATTCAAGCCTGCTGATGGCCAAAAGTCCATTCATCAAACTATTTTGGGCATTTTATAATCGATATTTATCTATAACACTATTAGAAGTAAATAAGTTCTTTGACCCAATAGAATTCTCTTCATGAATTTATTGATTATTTTATTATTAAATTATTTATTCAAATCCTGCACGTGTGTGAAACGAAATAATAATCAAATTAAAACATATGGATTTAAAAAAAAATAACAATGGTTCAATTAATTACAATTCAAATATCACATAGAGTATACATAAAACTTACATCACCAATTTTGGGATCTTCAGCACAACACTTTAAATAATAGCTATTTTTAAATAACATTTTATTAAAGAAATAGCATTAACAATTATAAATCTTACATTGCTGTAGACTTTGAACCATTGGAACCATTGAAATCATCGGAATCATTGAAATCATTGAAACTATTGAAATTATTTGAATCATTCTTTTTCATGCGAATTGGCAAAAGATTGTACATGCCAATAGTTCTTGTCAAATATTTTTCAGGAATAAAATAAAATAACTATATATTATATACATTTTGTATACATATAAAAATCATATAAAAATGAATAATTCTATATATATTATATTGGTTTCAAATTATATATTATATAAACAAATAATTCTTATATATTATTATAAATCTTTTATATTTTCTTAAAAATATTAATCCATCTAAAAAAGACATCATTGAAATGACCCAATAGAATTCTCTTCATGAATTTATTGATTATTTTATTATTAAATTATTTATTCAAATCCTGCACGTGTGTGAAACGAAATAATAATCAAATTAAAACATATGATTTAAAAAACTATATTATATACATTTTGTATACATATAAAACCATATAAAAATGAATAATTCTATGTATTATATGGGTTTCAAATTATATATATATAAACGAATAATTCTTATATATTATTATAAATCTTTTATATTCCTAAATATATTAATCCATCTAAAAAAGACATTGAAATGTAAAAAAGGTTTCTTCTTTTCGCAGTGATACCTTAATTTATTAGACAGATATATACCTTACACATATTTTTTATTAGCTTTATTCAAAGGACCATTTTATTAATATATATGTTTTTGCATATTTTTGAACGCTCTCTTTTATTTTTATGTTAAATTAATTTTTTCTACCATGACACTATACTGCGTCTCTTGATAATAATGAATTATATATATAACAGTTGTTTTATAAATTATTATATTTTGTTTCATATACATATATTTCAAAATGTTTGAACAACTTATAAAAATTGTCTTTACAAAAAGCAGAATAAAGATACATATATAATATAGGGGTGGGAGAAGCAATATGGATCTCTTAAATACAAATGGGAAAATGCATTTATTCTCGTACGAAATGAATACAAAAAATTACAAGAATTACATGTGTATAATACTAAAAAAAAATGCATTTACCATCTACTTTATTGACCTACCAATCGTTTTCGCTTACAATAAATGAATTGCGCGGGCACTACTACAAAATCGCGATTCGTATTAAAGAAAATATTTGTTAGTGTAATTATAAATAAAGGTACGACGAAAGAGAAAAAGAGAGAGAGGAGAAAGAGAAAGAGAGAAAAAGAATACACGGTGCGCCTGAAATATCGTCGCGTTTGTCCTGGTATCTGTCCTCGCAAAATTCTGTCTTTGCGTGTACAACGATGTAATAGCTTGCTTGCCAGGGTTTGTCTCTGTTTTGCTTCTCACAAACGGATACCTGGATTTCGGGACGCGACGAAGTTGAGGAGTTCGTCGCTGTCCTCGCACACGAAGGGCTTGACATGGTGACACGCCACGTCGTGCCACTTGATGCCGTCGTTGTAAAAGTTGTTCAGAATGGACAGGCAAGACTCGTCGTTACCCTAGAAATGAACGACATATAATTAAAATAATAGTAAATCATTGACAAGGTTCTGCTGATACATCAATTTTCAAAAAGAGATGTCGGAAGCTAAGATAAGTTCCCCTTTAATTATTTTGAATGTTTTTGGATTTTTCTTTGGACCACATCTTCAGCAAGTTGACTCGGAAAAATTCAGGTGTCTTGATTGTTTTGTATATCAGAGAAATCCTGATCTCCGTAAAGTCAGGAAAAAATATTAAAAAATAATTTTCAAAAAATGCATTGATTAATTTTCTATCTTTTATATATATTGTATATAATTTTTTTATCCATAAATAAATAATTTTTGATTCATAAATAAATTGTATAAAAAATACTCCAATTTAATTCAAAAACTAACATACTTTTTAAAATAGCAAAACGAGCTTTTAAAATAGTGTAACATATAGAGAACATTAAGAATAAGAAAGAGGGGGTACATGAATTTCAGTTTTTTAATCCCTCATGAAAAATGTGTAATTTCTCTACAGTTTCTGTATCTACTTCACTGAAGTTGAGAGAGCATCGATAAAAATAAAATATTAAAGGTCACATATGAGAGCAACGATGTAAATCCAAAGATGGCAAAGCGCTTTCACTCTCTCTATCCTACAAGAATATAAATCAGAGTTTCACGAGGTCAACATGCGCTTCGAAAGCATGTTAGAGTCTGCTGATTGCTCCATTTGGCGAAATTTTTATCACAATTCCCTCTTTAAATTCTTATTTGTATTACATTACTTCTTTATATTAAAATCTATTTAATTCTAATTATATTCGTAATTAATTAATTAATTACGTGTGTAAATTATATGTAACGAAAAAAATATTATAAAAATATAAAAACTTTGAGAGTAAATAATAAAAAATATCGTACCTGTGCAGCTTCGCGATTGTCCGGTTGCGGTTGACCGTATCCTCCGGTGTTGCTCCAATCTCCGGAATTACGTTGAGTTGTCGATCCGATCTTGGCACCAGATCCGGACCAGAACCATCCGTTAACGTTCTGAGGCTGAAGATCAGGTCGGTCGCAGCCGTTGAAGTTGCACTTCCGGCCGGACGTCCAAATGTATCTCACGTTTCCTGATTGAACGACAGTATCGATGTAGTATCAATTTGGGAGTTTGTGTTCTCATGCGATTAATATGACAAGCGAGGCGAAATGTTTACTAGGAGAAAAGAAGTTTTCAAAAAGCACGCGAGTTTTTTTCCATATAAAAACTTAATGGAGGAGATAATTAAATTTCTTATTGTTAGCTATAAATTATGACGACTTTTCAATCTTTGCATCACTCGATGCATCGATTATTTTCACCCGGACATCCGCATCACTTGTGACCGCAATAGAAATTTTTTTTCCTAGATATAAAATTATCTAAAATATAATGGCAGGTATTCATAAACGTTAAATGAGAATCAAGGAAGCGCGGAAGAATAACCATCATTTTCATAATAAGATTGTATATCTTAATCAAATAGCATCTAATTGTCCGAACAATAACTCAAACAACCTCGTATAAAATGTCATATATTCGACGTGCAACTCGATTTATCATTAAGATAAATTACTAACTGACTCCATCGTATAATAATGCATGCTGCATAATCATCTTGTAACAAAGAAGTCATATGTTATCATTTAACTTCATACGAAATATTTTTGAAATAATTTTACTGAAATTCTACGAATCTCTACATATGAATAAACATGCTCTGGACATCAGCATAAACATTTACTAAATGAATTATTTACTTAAAGAATATTAGTTTAGAAAATCTGCATTGCTTCTTGAAGTCCATCATTTAAACTCGCATTATTTCACGCGAATTAATTAAAATAAATACCAAATCAAGCATCAAAGATATATCTTATATTTATATATCAGATACTTTGCAATGTGTTATTTGAATTTATTATTCAATTTATTTTTAATTAAGCACTATTCAACTTTTCGAACCTGCCGTTCATCGACCTTAGACGCCTTAAATTAAGTTTTGCCCAACATTTCCTTATTTTATCCTCTTCATTATATTTTCAATCTGCGGTTTTCCGCGGAATTTGATTCTCCGTCTATCAAATAATTAAATAACTCACATCCGACAATCAAAGTTTATTGCACAGCACGATGCTTGTTCATTATTAATTATAGCTTAATTAATAATCTGTATTAATTTGCCGACGATTATCAATTTATCGTTTATTTTTAGAGATAATTTTATTATTTATAATATAAATAAAGAAAAAAATTTAATATTATGCAACAAACATTTTTTTCTAAAAGTCTGCATTGATAGAATAATCTTGATTAATCTCAATCTCTTGATTGATGAATATTAACAATTAGAAGATATATTCAGAAAAAGGAATTAAAATTGATGTGGATGTATAAAGTATAATAATATAACTATTTAAACGGAAAATTAATTAGATATTGATTATTTGAAAGTTTAAGAAAAAAGAAAGTATATACGATAATATATTAAGTGAAAACGTGCGTGTGAAACCATAGCGAAAACTTCTATTATATAGGATTATTACACGAGAATACAGATATAAATTATATAATAAATAGATATAAATAGATACAAATTGTACAAATTATCAAATAAAAGAACATCATTTTTTGAAGTAATAATTGCAGTAATACGAGAATTAAACAATGTTGATGAAATTTGTTGTGCAAAGTATTATCGTCTAAACAACTAATTTAAATCTTTTATTTATCATAGTTTTATATTAGTTTTGTTTCATCTAATTTATTTGAATTATTCGATGTATTAATTATCAATTAATTATTAGATACGATTTATAACTATAATCATAATTAAACTTTAAATATACACATTTAAACGCAGAAGAACCGTAATAAAAATTAAAAGCCATCCAAAGTCTTGACTTTAGTTTCATGCTTAAGCCCTGGATTAAGAAATTTAAAAAACAAGACTGACATACATTAAAATCGACATTTTATATTTCAACATTGCTCGTTCGAATGAAAGTTAATCGGTGCGACAAACATTTCGTGACCACCGACCAACCAAGAATCTAGGCTCGGAAGACAAATATCTCGTTGAAGTCACAAGTACCTACATAAAGTCCCTTTCACGTCGGCTCCTTTTTTTTTTGCATCAACGGGGCATCAACGGTCAAGTGAAAGTGACCTGCTTAGCCGAGTATAGGGGTATATATACACACGCGAGAGCATCTATATAGTCACCCGCGACTCTAAATTGCAACTCAAATTCCTCGCACCGCGAGCAGGTTCAAACCGGGTCGCAGAGAAATGACGGAGAGAAATGACGAGCCACAAGGCACGAAGAGTTGCGCCACCGGAATCTATGCGGATCTCTTCTGATCCTCGCTACCCCTTCAGAAGATCTAATCGGCATAACATCTAAATAAGCAACATTGTGTAATCGTTTGCGCCCGCAAACTCTTAAGTTTCTTCTTCGATTTAGTTACAGCCAGCCTGATCGAAACAGAAGAAGAAACCGAAGTTTGCGGGCGCAAATAATTGCACAATGTTGCTTAGATGGTGCTATGATTAGATTTCGATTGGGTTTGATTCGATTAGGCTAATCTAATCCAACCGAGGTAGAGGAAACTCCGCTTTTACTTCTCACGCACTCGAGAGTGCTTATTTTATTGTATTTTGCGGGATTGCAACGTGAAAATTTTCCCACCGACAATAAACGAAATGAACGTTAATGAGATTCGTGTCTCTCGAATTTTTAACGCAGATCCTGGAAAAAAATTAATGTGCGGCCAGGTTCGGAAATTTCCAACGGAATATACAATATGATAATATATTATACTTCACTATATGTGCACGCATATTTTGCAAATTGATTTTGTATTTTGCAACTCCATATATGAATTATGGTAATTTTCGTTTTGCAAACAAGTAAGAAGCATTAAAAAAATGACAATACATATTTTCACTTACGACATAAAATTCTTCGTGCATCGATATTTTTACTCAAGAAAACGTCAAGTCAAGAGTCATCAGAAAGGATCTATCACCGAAGCTTTATGATTGGCTACCGGTTCTATTGCGTCAACTCTCGAATAATCAAGGATTAAAATTTATCATTTATCAATTCTCCGATTGTCGAAATCAGTGACTCTTGAATTATTCGCAAGCGATTATAAGATTATATGAATTTTCATAAGACATATACATATATGTATAAACTGGAAGGAGACAATAAAAATGTCGAGCTTCTTGTCATCGCGGAGACTCACCTCTCGCTAATCTCTGCTTGATGAATTCGTTTTCCTGAGGGGTCTCTAGGGACACGGCGTCCATGCAATGACGACGACAGATGTTGCGAGCATCCAACCAATCCACCTCGAGATTTCTGGTCGGCTGATGTTCCCAGCTGAAGAAGTACGAGTGACTGACCCCTCTGCCATCTCTGTATGACGAATGACGGACGCCTGAAGAATGGGGTTAATACATCATCAATAATCGCGATCATATTTAAGTTGATCGATAGCTCGGTTCAACGAGTTCATCGAGTCTCATAGAGGTCTATTTATATATCTATTTATATGAAATACAAAAAGACTCTATCCCTGAAATATGATAGTCCATTCGCGGATCTATGTGTCAATTAAGACCTTTTCTCTTTGTCTTGATTAATATTATAGGTGGGTGAAGTATCTTAAAAAATTTAAAGAAATCATCTTCTGTATTGTAAAATCGTACGCTATAAAAGAACGTAAATGGAGCATGATACTGCAATATGTGTTATTAATTAATGCAAAGCCACCACGAATTACGACACAACAAATGCATTTCTAATGAGCGACTCTTCTTTCTCTCTTTTATAAGTCCGGGTTTCCGTTATTTTCCACCTAGTTAGTCACGCAACTGTTAACTAAGGAGCGAAAAGGTGACGAAATGTCACTGGGAATACTTACGATTCGCGCAGCTTCGCGGATCGGGCAAGGCTAAACGACGCTGGGCATTCACGGCGACGATGCCGACGAGGAGCAAGCAGATGGCCCTCATACTCCTGGACCTTGAAAAGAGAAGGAGAACGGGCGATTGGTTTAGAAGCTAATTTCGCAATGCATATCATCTCATCGCTCGAATTTTATTGAACGGACTTGTGTAACAAATCAATCGTTCGAGAGTTTCGAGTGCCAAAAAAAGATTTCAGATCAACACATTAACACATTTATTTCACAGAAGAGCTTGGCGTGAAATATTTTCATCGATTTATGTCAGCAATGTTCGATTAAATTAATACGTATTATATGGAATAACTCCAATCTCTTGACATTTCAAATCCGTTATTTCGGATTTCGGAGCAAGTATCAACTCGATGCCACAGTTTCGTGTAATGCAACATGCGTGCACAGAAAGAAAATTTACCCTGAAAATCATTGTAATTGTGGGACAGTGTGGTATTGGAAGAATTTTATAAGAGTTTCTCTGATCAAAAAATATTTACCACAATAAAAAATATTTAATATGTGGTGCAGAGTGAATTTTATTAAAAAATAAAATTAATATTTTTTATTGTGGTAAATATTAATCAGAAAAATTCATAAAATTCTTATATATTGTCTCACAATTACTATGATTTTCAGGATAAATTCTAAGAGAAAATTCTCTCTGTGTACATATGTACATATAATTAATGCAACGCGAGCGAGAATTATCGCGATTTCTAGTGCAATCATCCTGAAAATTAGGAAAATTACACTCTTTTGATATTGATCGTGAAAACTATATTTATAACGTAAAACGATATTTTTTCACTTCCTACTTCCCCTCATTTATTAATTTTCTTTTATACATATATTAATATTTTTATATTAATATATTTAAAAAATTATATATTTATATATATTAATTTAATTCTATTAGAAAATATAATAAAAATCACCATAAGAAAAATAAATGTTTAATGTGATTAATATTATATAATATTATTATATTATATTAATATTATATATTATTATAATGAACTTTATTTATATATGATTTACATATATTGACAATCTATTTTCATTTTATTTTTGATTTAATTTCATTTAAAATAAAATATAAAAAAGTATATGTAACAATATACATGCAAACCTATTAGAAAACTCTGACAATAATGGGTCTATACCGTATTCATGTTTTTATGCAAATAGTTATTACATAAATTCAGAGCACTTGACATAGACAACCAAACATGTGACATAGACCAGAGTAGTATCATGGAATTTGTAAGAAAGTCGGCAATTCTTTCGGGAAATGGGAACGCTGAACATTTGCCAACGCTATTGAATATGTGTCCAGCAGTTCGAGGTTACGGGGTTACAAGGCTTTTATATGATGCCCGTACGTGTGCTAAATTTACCCAACACAATCCTAATCATTCAAATTTTTGACACAATTTTCCTGCAAATTTAACATAGCGTTTCATAGCACTTTTTCAATCACGTTTAATATATAATATCTTTCGAATTATTCTAAAGGAAGATGAAATCAATTAAATAGCGTCAAAATTAAAAATTTGAATTTTAGGAAAATATTTTTGGAGAAAAATCTAGTTTTAATGAAATTTATTAAAAATAGTTCTCTTGGTGTATCTTTGTAATTTTCTCCAAAATTAATATAACATTTGAAAACTATCATTCAATAAGTAAGAGCTTTGTTTCACAAACAATGAGAGGAGAAAATTACTATGTGATACATGTGCATTTATAAAATATTTTTCTCACATTGCATTTAATTTGCATTACTAAAAGATAGGTGTCTTCCAGACTTTCTTTACGTTAATCAATTATTCGAAAGAAAAATAATTGTTAACTATTAGAAATTCTGTTTTCTCCTGTAGGGACAATATATGTTTCATAATTGTCGTCTACTTCGCGATTAATCAACGTTCTAACTCGATTTGATTAAAAGTAAACGGCGAATCGAATTATGACTTCCGGATTAATTTCGCGCGACATGAACGTCGGCGCATCGTGATGGTTTTACTAATGACTGTCATCCATTGTCAGGACAAATGCAAAGCGAACCACTTTCTAGAAAATCAAATGATACGACAAAGCCGTTGCAAAACACGTCTATAAAGCTACCAAGTAAAAGCCATATCCAATTGATCGGATAGACTATCTTCAGTTCGGAAGGCAATACTTTGCACGATTAGTAAAAGCCGTGAGGGAAAGAATGGTTTCTTATGTACGATCTCTTAATTTGTTTGTAACCCTTTCAAGGAAATTATACAAAGAAAACTTTCACATCTCTCGACATTCAGATTTAAATAAACTTGGGGGACATAATTAGCATTTAACTCTCTTTGCGGTGTAAAATTAAATTATTATAATGATTTAATGATGTTTCAGTGAAATTATAATGAACGATCCTTGAGATAGCGATTGTAGGTGATGTTTGTTTTATTCATGATGAAAACGACTTGCCTGCACAAGGGAAAATACATTTTCAAAGATATAATTATTGAAAGAAAGTAATTAAAAATCATCGAATCGCGTGAAAAATTAAGCGAAGAAAATATTAAGAGAAAGATCACTTATCATCTGAATTATTTATTACTCTGATTCTCTAGTTCGGTAAACTTGTACATCAAACAATAAGTATACAATACACGACGAGTGGAAACATGAATTTGTTGAATGTCTAATTTAGTCACTACAGCATTCATATTTATAAGTCATAGTACGTCAAAGACATGCTATAATACACTCCTTCTTTTTAAGAAATAACAAACTGGTTTGAAGTCGAACTGGTTAAACTCGAAGGTCTATATATATATATATATGTATACGTATATATGTGTGTCTTTCCATAATAAATAATCATTAATATTTATATTACTGCAATATACTGTAATATTTAAAATAATTATATTAATGAAAATTATAAATAGAGAATTTTTTTATTAATCAATATAGCTGTCAGCAATTGCAGTGTGAAAAATTAGAAACGTATAAAAACTTTGGCGTATTTAAACAGTGCAACCATATCTCGGAATTGTAAGGAAAGAAGTTAAATCCAAAGAAGAACATCGTGTATCGCTATTTATTCTTCTATAGTAGAACAGTTCTTTGACAATCGTTTCCTTCGCGGATAGCCGTCAATTAAAATGGAAACGTAAGTGTTATTACAACGTTGTAATAATGTATCGTACCTGTTAAATGTGTACCGCGTGAAATGGAGTGTTCAGATCGAAAGTTGATAGCTCAACGCTAGAATAGAGGTTGATGGGTTATGAGAGCGGCAATATGTATTAGCGAGATAAAAACACATCGTGTGTTTAATGGTCGATTCTAATGAACGAGACTAATACTAATGAACCGGTAGAAAGGATACAAAAGTGAATAAAATTCATGCGTCGAATAAATTGAGGATAAGATTGTTGACATCTTTTTCACGTAACTGCATCATGAATCGTATCTTGGATTAAATTAGTCTTAGAGATTTCTTAGATTATTTTCACTCCCTATTTTACTTTCATAATGTTTAAATTGAAGCAGCCTTTTTCTTTTATATACAATTAAATCAATATTCGAAAAAAAATTACATCAATAGTTGAGAAATATTTAATGTATTCACTAAATATTTTTTTCGAATATTATATATATATATATATATATATAAAATTTATAATAGATACAAAATGTATGAATATTAATATTAATATTAATATTAATATTATAATAATTTAAAATTATTAATAGTTGAGAAAATAAGCATTAAATATATTTTCAACTATTAATAATTTTCTAACTATTTTAAACACATTTAATGTATGATATTGCAGTTTCAAAAGTATCTGCTATATGTTGAGTTAGATAATATTTGAAGTTCCGTTAAATTACTTATTTTTTTTCTTTAGCAAATTATATTTATAATAATTTATTTCTTGTTCATTTTTAATTGTATTATTTGTATTTATTTTTCAAACGCATACTTAGAGGAGCAAAACTATTAAATACTCATCAATGTATGTTTACTATAGGCTAACATTAACATTAGATGAAAGGGTTAACGATGTCTTAATGATATATTATTAGGCCTCTCTTTTCTAGATATTAAATCAATTTTCTCAATACGAGAAGTGTTATGCGGACATAATATTAACATACATATTTAACAATCGTTGAGTGATCTCAACGAGTGTTCCTTTTTTTCGTCGACGTTACAAAACTCGTCATTCTCAAACTCTTGTCTCCTGATGATTTTATTACATCAACGTCAAAACGATATGTTTAGAGAAGATCATGATTTTCTGATGAAAGACACGAGAAAGGAAAAAAAGGAGAAGCATTCCACATCTCGAGCCTATTCAAATATAATCGTCGTACAGAGAATGGATGCCACGGATTTAGTTGTTATCGAGTCTACGGTTGTGCAAAATTCTCTTGCGAAAGAACATTTCCATGCACGAGAGCAAACGTACCTTACAGTAATATATCTTCATTATACATGTCTTCACCTACGCAATTTTCCTCTTTGAAACGTGTCTCCTCTCGTGCGCGATTATTTTTTTTTCTTTTTTTTTATTTTTACATACAATAAAGCTTTAATATGCACTTAACATATATTCTGATCAAACAGAAGTATATATATATATATATATATTTATTTACGAAACAAAATTGTTTTGCAATTCTTATTTTAATCTCAGTTATTAATTTAAATATTTAATTTGATAATTTTAATTATTTTTAATTAAATTTATATTTTATATTTTTTTAAATTTGAATCAAAATAATAATTAAAATATCAAATTAAATATTTAAATGAATAATGAAATAATTATATAATATTGAAAATAAAATAAGAATTGAAAAAACTAATTTTGCTTTGTAAATAATAATTATCCAACGCGTATTTTTCCTGATATACATATACAAGCGAAAATTGTTGTCTTCCCTTCTCTTCTGTCTGGAAAAATTATATGCAATGTAATCTAAAGTAATGGAAAGGGAATTAATGGTTCTCGCGATAATCTTTTTTTATAGAGTTAATGATGCTGCCGTAAATAACTTCTAACTGCGAACTCTTCTCACGTACTTTATCGTTTCTCATCCTATCCAGAGACGCGGAAGCATTAACGTATGTATCATGTATTATGACGCAACAGCAGCTAATTAATGTAATGCAAACGTAGACGCTAATTCATTAAGGAGCGCCATTATATTGCTTTTCACAAATCGGGAGATGCGATATTTCACTATTTCTTAAAAGGCAGGACGTTGCGTAATCGGTAATTAAGTCGTCATCTCTTTTATATGTAGTAATCACATGACAGGAATTAAATTAACTATCACTGAAAGTCACTTAGTATTATTTTATTATGTCATTCTTTTGGAAAGATATCATTTTGCGGAACAAATTATACTCTTTCACGAGAATCTTTTCACTTTTTTAGTGTAGGTAAGGCATAATAATCAATAAATAAATAATACTAAATTAATAAAATAAATAAATAATAAAGATAATAAATAAGTGAAAATATTAATAAATAAAATAGAGAAGCAATTATATGATTTTTTTTTTGCATGTGTGAGTACAAACGGAGTTGAAAGACAACGTCAGTATTCATTATTCGCAATCCGCAAAAAGATAATAAGATGTTCGCGGATGTGTCTTTAGAAACGAGTCGTATACAACCAGTGAAACTTGTGATTTTGCAATGCGTTTTTTTTTATCTAATTTTTATCAGGCAACTGACTTTCCTCGAATCACGGTTGTCGGTCTCAGCGAGGGGCTGCGAACTTTCTAAACCATTCGTGACACTCGCGTCACGAAGTGGAGGCCTCGGATGAGCATCAACATCCGAAGATGTGGCTCATTAGCAGAGGTGTGCATTATTTGAAATGGATGCACTTAAAAGTGGAAATGCAAAATATGTAAAAAATATTTGCTTTATATTTCACATTTAAAATATATTTTTTCAAAAGACTATTTCCATTTAATTGATTCTCATTACTCATTTTCTATTTCAAATTTTTCTTGGAAATTAAAAATTAATCGAGATATCAATATAATATGCATGTACAACGCAATGATGCCACTGGTACATCCTCATTCTAGCATCACTGGTTCTAATTATAAAACCTTGTAGAAGGAAAATGAGGAATTTCCTCTGCAAAAAACTTGTTTTTCTGAAAGCACATTCCACTTTTAAAGAGCATTGCAATGAAATGTCATTTTAAAAGAAATTAAATGTTTATAAACAATATAAGCAATTATTGATCTTGATAATATATAAAGCTTGAACAAAAAATAATTTTTTAAAAGTCTGCAATCTATTTTATCAGATCTTTAATTTTTTGAAAAATGAATATTAGCAAAATAATTACTTTAGACTTTTTTTATGCATGCGCATTTTTTATTATACATATATCGCGCGATAATCGATCTAGTCTGAAAATATAAAAGCAATAAGTATTTATGTGCTAAAAAATTGCATGAAAAAGTTCACTTTTGTTCGTATTACGATTATTTTCTGTGAAATAGAAGGACGTGAAAGATTAAAAAGTCTCAGAACAAGATGACATTTTAATAGCAACTATAAAGAATCGAGTCTTTTCGATGCAAATGTTTTTTAGGAATAGGATGAAATTTATATTTCTTAACAAGCTCGAGAAACGATGAATTAATGGGAAATTTGTCAACAAATGCAAACGAAACGATATTTTCGAGATGCGTCAAAATCGGAGAATTCCGCGGAACTTTGTAATTAATAAGATGATATTCCGATTACTCTTTCACGCGATGCATATATATTGAAAATTAAATGTTAAATATGCGCGTAAATTACCTAATATGATTAAGACATTACATAAGATGATATACTGTAAAATTATATCAGAAGGACATTAAATCACGAATATATTAGGTTAAATCTTTGATCAATTAAATCTGCATATATGTATATCCCCGCACATCATATTGATAAATATAAAAATATCAGATAGAGTAATGTTCTCCCCATTAATTGTATTATTATTATTATTATTATATATATATTGTATAATTATATTATAATTCTATAATATAATTATATGTGCAATTTTATATAATTATATAAAATAAAAAATAATATAAAATAATATATGTATTAAGAAAATATGAGGAATATAAAAAGCCAAAGAGTGCCTCAATATGGACATATACACGGTCATCTCGAGGATCTTTGTTCTCATCGGTCAGTTTGATATGGCATATACGCAGTGATAGAAAGGAAAGTTGTTCCAGAATCGACTCATTAGTCCGGTTATCTCCTTTCGTCGCGAAGACACGTGCATCGCCCGAGGGTTTTCGAACGCGATGAAGAAGAAGAACGTCGTCGCCGAGAGTATGATCTTGAAGTTCGGTACCGTTATAAGCCACCGGGTATATATGTGCTCTCTAACAGCTTTTCGTTTCTCTTTCGGGGAGAACCGCGCAAGTGGCTAATTTTACTAATTAAGGCACACATTCTTTTTTTTTATGATGGAGTCTAAGTATCTGTCGATGCCGCTGCGTATCTCGTATTATTTTTTGATCACATTTTTATTGTCGAGATTTTACAAAACGTAAAATCAACATGTACAAAACATAAATTTTTAGGAAAAATATTTTTTTAGTATATATTTAGATATTGACATATTTTAAAATATATTAATATTTTTTAAATATTTTACTTCTAAAATTTTACTTTTAGCTCAATTGAGACATCAACTTCAAGGAATCTTAATAATGAATATTAATGTCATCTAAATATATTTTGCATGTTCTATATTTATCTCTGAGCAATATTGAAAGTTTTTGATTTTATCTGTTATTTAACTACCTTTCTTGCATCACGGTCTTTAATTATAATACTCAAGTATATCATAATGTCTTGCATCTTGCATGTACGCGTTAGACATGTATAATGCACTTTCTAGTATAAAAAATATTAGAATACAACTATATTTTTCGATGTTGGCAATGTATTATAATCAAGATTGCCACAAAAGATTACACGATATGATTTATATAATTGCGTATTATTATGAAAACAATATTACCTTAATATAATATACTGAAATTCATACAAAATAATTAATACAACACTTGTATTGCCCTAGAAATATGCTTAATTTATTTATTTGATTTTATCATGAAAATTATAATTTCTTAAATTAATAAATCAAGAATAATTATTTATAATATTTATTTTATTGTAAAAAAAAATTGTTTTATCTTACAGCTATTTTTTTCTTCATCATAATATTAATTGCTACACACACTTCTTCATAAGATGCTAGTGCTAAGAAGTGAAGATAAAAGGAAGATGATTATTTTGTTGTAAGAATTATTTTGTATATCAGGAAAAACAGTGTGGCTATTCGATATGTTTGATAAAACATTGGTGGTTTGCGGTAAACTGGAATTACGTCGCGGTCAAAGTGACAGAGATTAATAATAACTCGGCGTGTTGAAAGCAGATGCTCTGACCGTTTACCTTACTCATGTCGGTGTCTCTCTCTGCAAAAGGTATCGATATCTTAACGGTTCGTACCCCTGTAATTTGAACGTGAGCAGTAACCGCGTGCTACAGCAATTTGCTTTACACATACTAGTTACGTTGTAACAAGCCGCAATATAATAATCTAGCTGCTACTTACATGACAGTCGTTAAAATAATCATAATGATTATTCAATTATGGAGAAACGTTTGTGCTCCAAGACATAGAATTTTTCGTTTATCGGAAATGCAAAATAATTGTAGAGAAGAAGACAGAAACTATTATATCTTTCTTCTACATATCGAGAAAAAGCTTGAATCTTATTGGTATAAAATAAGATTTAAACGATCTTATTTTATACCAATCTTTTAAATCTTATGTTATCCCAGATAGCACAAGCTATTCGAAAAGAATTAATTTGTATGTCACCAATTTCGAGTCCCTTTTCAAATACATATAGAATTCATTTTGTAAAATGAATTCTATATGTATTTGAAAAGGGACTCGAAATTGGTGACATACAAGGTGTTATCCAAATGAATTCTTTTCGAATAGCTGTGCTATCTGGGATACCAATAAGATTAAATCTTAATTATTGGTATAACATGAGATTTAAAGATTGGTAAAAAATAAGATGTCATTAATAACTGGGAATTTATAAGATTAAAAACTTCTAATAGATTGAATGAAATTTCATGATTAATATACTCTAACAATATATAATATTTACAAATCAAAATATTATATCTAAAATATCTTCTCTAAAAAATTAATAAATGAAATATTAATCAATTACTTAAAGGTAAAAATATAGATAACCGAATTTTTGCTCAAGTCCCGCACACGAGAGAGAAATTCATACGCCAGTTTCCTCTCTGAAATACATGTCTACGATGATTTCTTCCACTTAGACAATATCAAAACCGTCGTGACACCTGTCCGACTTGACGTCGAGCTTTCCAGGTATTCGTGAGACGCGGCCATTCACGCGAACAGGAACGAGAATGAGAATGAGTATGAGAATGAGAACCGTAGGTGTTGTAGGATAACGAGAGACACTCACTGAGAGGAGCAAATGTATGCGTGCATGCCTCTACACGTACACACGTGTCAGTCTGTGTGTATGTGTGCGGACCACATCGCGTTGTAACCGTTAGCTGGCCGGCTTTACGTCCAGCCGGCTCTCTTCCAGGAGTCTCTTACAGTTTGTCCGAGGTGGACTTTTGTTAACGGCAATGTTGGTATCCCGCGTATTACTACGAACCGCGTCTGGATTCTGGAGAATCCGACACGGCAAGAAACGAGACGAACCAAGTCCGTAAAAAGAGAAAAAAACACAGAGCTCACCTCGTTAATGATGACTCCGGTCTGAGCTATCGGGGATCAACTACTTGATGTTTAAGTATAGAAATGCGCTCGTGAGTCATATCGGGGAATCTAAAAGGAGATAGCAATCTTAAGTTTCCCATTTTTTCATTTATACCGAATCGATCGGATAATCTTCACCTTTCTTCATCTTAATGGAAGATGTGCAAAATTACTTGCATCGTATAAAATCGCATATATGTCTATATATTCTTTTCATTCTTATCAAATTTTCATCACCGTTTTTTTTTTAATGTTTTGTAATATATATTTCGATTTTGATTTAAATTATTATGTAAATATCAAATAATATTTAAAAATATGTCACATGTTAAACGCTATATATTAAAATTAATTTCTCTTTATATATATTCTACAGTTTTATATTCTGATATATACTGAAAAATCACGTGTGATTTTTTAGCAGTTCAAAACATTTCTATGAAAAGTACCTTTCGACAGAAATTTTTGAAACTATATTAAAAAATCGATGTTGATTCAAAAATATAAAACTGTGCTTTAATTAATACTTTATTTGAAAAAAAAAACTTTAAATATATAACGCTTCGAAAAGCGTTTATCACAGATTCGCGAAATTCTTGGACGGTAGTTTCACCTTTGTGCTACCTACTTCAGACACGATATTAATCTTTGTTCCTCTGCTTTGTTTTGTGCGATGCAAATTCTCTTAAGGATCGTTATGCTCGTTTTACTCACACAAAGTGTCGAAATCCCGCGATAGCGCAAAGTGTACAATCGTGTACGCTTTCCACTTCGCTTTGTGCGAGAAGGTAAATCGCAATTTATAAAGCGCGAAATTTGCTTTATTTATAGAAAACGTGACGGTATATTTTACCGATTTTCATTGACTTGTCGTACGTTAGAACTTGCAACAAAAATCGATATTTTTTATTAAGTATTAGCTACTTTACAATTAAGAGCTCATACAAATCGGAGGAAAACTCTTTTGTAGACGAAAAGAAGAATAAATAAATAAAAGTATAGGGAAGCATGACAAATGACGCAAGTGAAAGGAAATTTCAAAGGTGACGGATCATTAAGGAAATATTTTCAAAGTATTTCCTTGCATAAATAATGTATGTAATATCCCGTGCGTATAATGCAAAATTAAAGGTGAAAAAATATCTAGACACAAATGCAGGCGCGTGTAATTGCATTTACGTAATCGCGCTATTTTATTTAAAGATAAAAGAGCGATTTAGAAAAAAGGATAAAATGTATCAGGAAACTCTCCTGATACGAAATTAAATATGTTTTGAAATAATCATTAAGAGTCTTAAATTCCTCTGGTGAGAGGCAGTGTACATGTTTTTTCATAGTTGACCTAAACAACATGAACGATCGATGTAAAAACGTTCTAAACGTCGATTTCGCAAAAAAAAAAATTCAAGGAATTTGAATATTCAGTCATTAGTTCGTAAAATAAGATCAGTTAATGTTATCGAATTAATTTGCAGCTCAAAGATGAAAATAGTTTTATAGCATGATTAGTATAGTTACGACATGTAAAGATATAAAGAGAAACTTTACGATGCTATGGTTTGCTATTAATATATTTTATCGATAATTGAAATAGATCTTTTAGATCCCATAAAATTAAATTTATTTCCTCTCTATTTACTAATTTATTTTTACTACTTACTATTTTACTTTATTTACTAATTTATTTTTATATGAAATCTATAGTCATATTTTTAATTAATCTGCAAAAATAGATTTATCTTTAAATATAGATGCTCTCTTTTTAAACATCCAAAGATATTTCACTGCTCTCATTAAAAAATTGAAAAGTTGTACTCGAATGATTCGGAATTAGCGAGAAAGCATATAGAACAGAACAAAGCCAATCGAAATAAGGACACTACTGAAGATGAGGGAGATGGCTGGCAGATTCGAAGATACTTTCGAAACTCGGCCATATTAAGATGATAAAAAGAAGATCGTTCAGTCAATAATGCATTGACGCGAGATTCGAATGATTCAAATGATACAAATCACTTCCGAAGTTCATTGTATGGTAAATAATTTTACTTTAGCTCTGTTATAAAACAATTGCATATATGTATAAAAATATTCAGAAATATCTGACATTAATTTTTATGACAGATATATACCTTGCTCGCTATTAATTTTTAATTATTTACTAATTGTAAATAATTGTAATTATTTTTTAATAATTGGTAATAAAATTTAATACTTTTTTTGATTTGATTTAAGAAATCAAAATACCGATAGCTTTCCTTATCCAGGAAGCAATTTGAAAACAAACTTTCGTTAAAGATCTATCTTCGGGAGAACAAGCTTTCATTAAAGATCTATCAAACTTGAAATTTGTAACGGTGTTGTTATTATTTCGAATGCATCCGCCTAATGTATGTAAGTTTACACATTTCTGAGATGTTCTTAATGTTGTAAAAAAATTGACCACGTGTTGTCGGACGGTAAATCGAGTAGATCCGTTACTTACAACTCTTGCATATAAACTTTCACGAGCGATCGTTTACTTATCTCGTTAATAAATCGAAGATCTCGTGTGTGCAAGATAAACTAACGCGAGAATATTATAATCTTGAATCTCGATACACGCGCTACTATTTGTTTAACATCGAGTACGAATATTATTATAAATTATAAGCAACGTAAGGAGAAAGAATTGAAAAAATCCCGTAAATATAGTTTCGAAGAGTTCAAAGCAAAAAAATGGGAAACATTTTCTACATTTTTCTAAAGAGAGAGTATACTTATTTAAAAAATTATTAAAAATTTTTAAATTATTTAAAAATTATTTAAAAATCTAACGTGTGAAAGACTTTTTGCTAAATTAGGTTAAAGAGTATCTGGAACAGATTTGTCTAATTTACTCTTTTTTATATGAATATCATTTCTAATTACATACTTTCTTCGTTAAAAGACCTTGTCATCTCTTGTCGGTATGAAAATTAATATCGCCCATCTTTCTACCTATTATTAACATAATTACGAGATACACCAGACCATGTTTTCACTATGTAAAAGTTAATCACGAACGACATACTAATTGCAACTTTTATTTCTAAGAAGACAGCATTTTGCTTTTCCAGAATTTTAATTTGAGAGAGACAGAGTTACATAAATATTTTATAGTCAATATATATATATATATATTAAATGTCAAAATAAATAAACTATATATATATATTCTCTTTAAGAGATTTCGTGAAGAATAAAGTGCATCGAAAAATCCATCATTCAAATTAATATCAGATATTCTGAATGATCGAAGAGTAAATCGCGAGTTTGTCGCATTTTTAAAAATTGAAAAACCTGTTGACTTTAATGTATAATTTATCAGATACGGCGAACAATGACTTTGAAATTGAAATGCAACATCCTGTCATCACCTCGTATAAACCGAGAATTGAGTAACGTGCGCGTTAGACCTAAGATGTAACTTTCAACCGACTTAACTTAAACAAAAGCTCGTAAAATCGTTGACGCAATGTTACTACATTACATTCTCATGCAACATATTATTTCTCTCGACGTATTGCGCCTTTGTCCGAAATAAGGGGACGGCTCTAACAAAGACAGAAATTTCTCGAGCTTTTACATATGATTATGTCATGTCTTTAGGAAGTTGGAGAATTATCAAATAATTTTGTTGGGAAAGATGTGCATGCGCTCACTGATAAAATATATCAATTTTAAAGCCCGCATAATTTTAGTGAGTTCAATGTTCGATATATTTTAATTGTAGAAAAATATATCTTACGCCTTATATTTCCACTAATTAGCATCAATGCTATTATAGAGATCATTTTCTAAATATATGCGCTTATCATCACTTTCCGAATTATTTATAGAGAATTGTTGAAATTTTCGACAGAAATAAAAAATTGGCTTTTAAATTCTTCTTCGAAGAAAAGAACATTTTGAATCAATTTTATATCGACGTCTCAATATAAATACAAAATAAAAAAGTAATTGATCGAAGATTCTTAAATCATTTTTATCATTTTTTTTTCAAGATTTTAACAGCAAGAATGAAATATCTTTAAGAAGAAGAAATTAAATATTTAAAAATTAATTTTATATCTCTCCTTTTTTATTTCATGTCTTCTTAGAAGAAGAAGAAGAAGAAGAAGAAGAAGAAGAAGAATGAAATATTTTCTTCTTCTTCTCAGAAAATAAAATAAAAAAGAAGAAATATAAAAATGATCAAGTCAATACTTCTTTTAAATATTTAATTTCTTCGAAGAAGAATATTTTATTCTTCCTCGAAAATCTTGAACAAAAAATGTAATAATCTTGGATCGATTGCTTCTCTATTTCGTCACTAATATATTAAGACGTCGATGTCACAGCAACATCGCAGTTGAAATCCCATTTAATCCTCGAAAATAAAATACTGTACTTACTGAAGAAGCAGCGGTCCTTGAGGATGCTCGAGGAGAAACTTCGAAGATAATCCTCTTCCTTTTCTTCCCCTGCTCGGACTTACCTAGGGTGGTCCGTGAGCTACGATGAGTCTGGTCGACGACGATAAGAGGAACCAGGGGTCGAGAGAGTGCCGTAGCTCAGGATGATCCGATGAATCGGAAATACGGGAAAGGAATGAACTGGCGGACGGTCGCGATGAGCCGGTATATAGTCGGCCCACATTCCCTAGTGGTACGAGTAACCTAAATTTCTCCCACCAGAGCGGGGCATCATCCTCATCAGGTAGACAAGACACTGCCTGGGTCCTCCACAGGTGGGGTGGACGAACCCCACCTGTTCGTCCTGTCGTCGACGTCGCGGTTGTGCATACCGGTTCATACGGCGATAGTATTATCGTTTACCTTTTCGTCCTCCTCGTCTTCGTCCCCACCAGGCGAGCTTGACCAGACGATCCTCGTCGTTTCGAAAACCTCTTCTTGTCCCGACGTTACGAGCGGCGCAATCCGTTGTATCTTCTGCAGTGAAAGAAAGAAATGAGTGTAACTGGTAGTCGCCCTGATTCGAGTAAATGTCAAGTTATTACGTAATGTTGATTCGCGTTTATAATGGTAATCGAATCGGTCAAATAATTCATTAAATGTTAATTACATAACGATATGGTTGAATCATCGACTCATTTGAATGAGAGCAGCTAATTTTGTTTATTAGCTTTCATCAAGCCCCTTCATCTATAAATGGCTATATTAACATTTTGAAATATCTGGATAACATATGAAACATGCGGGCATCATTTGACTTTGTCGAGTATCTATTATGCAATTAATCAGACTGAAAAATATTTAAAGGCATAATAGCAGACTTGAAAAAGTGTGCAGTCGCTAGTTTACATTACAATTATATTTAAAAGAAAAAAAGGAATAAGTTTGTTGGGGAATAAACAAGTTGTATCTGAAGAAAGACATTTTTAAGAAATGGAATTTATCTCATGGGAGCATATTTGATGTTTCATTTTGTTTTAGTATATAATACATTTATTCTATCGTAGCGAATGATTATCATTATCTCTTGCTGGCGAATAATTCGAAAGGCCATGCCTCGTGACACCAAAACTACTTACGGCCGGGACTATAAAACGGCGTAATGACTATGTAAGCATTCAGTAGTCAAGATGACAATTCCTCAGGGAAATATCTTTCCGATCACATATCCGATGTACATATGAGTCGTTCGAAGAGCGGCTACGGAGATGTCCTCTCGTTTCTTCAAGTTCTCTTCTCACGTTCATAAGTAGCATCAACTTCTACAGTCACACTTGCTGTTTTTGATGTTACATTTGCTACAGCTGTATCTCTGCAACAAAATTATCATCTAATCTAACGAGATTTATAACTGTTACAAGTAATTATATATAAAAAGTGGTGTAAATAATAATGTGCAACAAATATATATATATATATATATATATTTTTTTTTTAAGTTCTAAATAAAAAATATATATATTTTTATACACAGAGAATATTTTTTCTTAGAATAATTTACCCTGAAAATCCTGATAATCGAGACTATATAATATTGGAAGAATTTTATAAGAGTTTTTCTGATTAATATTTACCAGAATAAAAAATATTAATATCTACCACAATAAAATATAATAACATACGTTTGATTTATTAATTTTATTTTTTAGTAAAATTTACTATGTATATATTAAATATTTTTTTTGTGGTAAATATACTAATCAGAGAAACTCTTACAAAATTCTTCCAATATCTTATTGTCTCACGATTACCACGATTTTCAGAGTAAATTTTAAGAGAAAATCCTCTCTATATATATTTTATTATTTTATATATTATTTATGTATATATACACATATGTATACATATATATATATTTACACACACACACACACACACACACACACACACACACACACTATATATATATATATATATATATATATATATATAACTATGTGTGTGTAAATTCTAAAAGTAAAAAAAAATATATAAAAGTTCTAAATATAAATATATATATACATATATATATTTGTATATATATTATTAAGATCCGGTTGCATCAATAATACGAATGTATTTTATTACTTTCTATTAACTTTGAATTTATTTAATTTTATCAAGATTAAATAACAATCTTTTATACAAAGATTATATCGGCTTGCAAAATTCTTTTTACACGCGAATGATTTATTCTATATAATATCTTCTTATCTATAAAAAAATCGCGATTGATTTTATTTATCTGTCGTTACATTATAAAATTTATACTTTATAAATGCTTAACATTTCATTGCGTATATAGTTAGGTATAATTCAATTTTTTTTTTTTCTCAAGTGTAGAATTCTTCACAATTTCTGTGAAAATTACACATTATTGAAAACACATTTCAATCTATCATTGCAATTTTTCGCAATACATGATAGGACGTAACGAATTGAAAAATTTAACGCTATTCGCTTTGCTACTTTGTACATATATAGATAGATGTATGCCATTCTATGCATGTTTAATTATACATAGGTAGCAAAGGTCTTTCAATAGAAATTAACGCACCGCAAATATAATTGATTGATGAGTATCTATACATAATTGTCAAGGATTACTTGAGATATCTGTGATTATATTTCACGATTAAATTGCGATGTCATGTTTGATATATCATTTTAATTAAAATTCCTATGTAATTCCCGTCTTGATATGATACGTTAATTAATTTTTAGCCATTAAATTAACAATAATGTGATATAATGTAGTATAGTTTATCTTACCTCTGTATTTTAGAGATATATCTAAACTTTATATATACGTTGTGTATAATTGACAGAACATCTTAGAAATGAAAAAATCTCACGCGTAGAATTAATAATATTTATTGTGGCGCCCTCATATTATGAAAATTGGAATTATTTACTGAAATGCTGTTATGATAATTCGAATATTATCATATAAAAAATTTACCCACGGTCGATAATACAAATTTTCAAAATATTAATTTCACAATAATTAAATTAAAATTTATTGCTCTCAAAATTCCATTTATACACAATATGCATATATCGACGAGATAAAATATCATTGATTAAAAAAAATGCAACATTATGTTTCTTTCAATACATCACATTATGCATATAAAAACACGTAGAATATTTAATTAATGCTCCGAGATACAACTTTTCATATACATACATGTTCTTTTAAATCCTGTGAATAGGAGGAAAAAACTCGTTGATCCAAGCGTGACGTTTACGTCGTCGCTTCTACATATATTTACCGCGACTTTTTTTGTCGCCAAGAAAAAGGATATCTCCCCGCGAAGCGGACCGGCTCGAAGGAAGGTTTCGCCGGGAAAATCGATGAGCACACGACCGGCCGTCGCCGCCATTTGCGCTGCGCTCGGCCGCGTATTCTTACGCGCGCCCCTATTCGGTGGCGCGCGCATGCGCATACGCGGTGACGCGACGCGCCTCCGCGGCGGCCATCTAGTTCCCGCGCGCGACTCGAAGAGGACGGACGTGTCGGAGCATTCGTCCGCGAATTCCCTTATTTCCGACATTATCAACGCAATTACTTGTTTTCGCTCTATTTTCCTTCGACTCGAGTCGAGCGAAAATACATTTTTCACCTCGCGGAAGTGGTGGAAACCCGCGGCGCGAGTTCCGGGAAGACACGGGGTTCCGGTGGCGGCGCTCGCGTCGTCGGAAGAGCGGAGAAGAGACAGAGGTGCGGTGTTGCGTGACTGAGACTGGGTGCGAGCGATCGTAGCGCGTGTGTGTTTGTTGTGTTGCGAGAGCGTATATTTTAAGCGAGAGAGGTACTTTCAATTCTTCGTATTCTTCTTTTCGCGTGAACGCGCGGGGATCCGAGCGAACGGAGCTCGAAGGAAGAAACGATCGGCGAGAAACGAAGAAAGAAGAGTGAACGAGTGAGCGAGAGCGAAAGAGAGAGAGAGAGAACGAGCGAACGAGAGAGAGAAGGGGAGCACGCTTCGGTAGGAGCGAGAGACACGACGGAAAGAGAAAGAGAGAGAGTGCGTCGTCCCCTGCAGTAGCTTCATCCATCCCCACGGACGTAGATACACAGCATGTCGTCCTACATCCAAGTCGCCGAGGACGAGGGCGAGGAGCCCATCGAGCTGCCCACCGAGGACGACACCACGCTCCTGCTCACCACCCTGTCCGCCCAATTTCCCGGCACCTGCGGCCTCAAATACCGCAATCCCGAGTCCCGGACGATGCGAGGAGTCCGCCTCGTCGACGGCCGTCTACATCCGCCCGAGAACGGCTGGGGCAAGGCGATTTACTTCTGCGTGTTCCCCAAAGGTATAGAAAAAATTTTTATATATATATTTTATATATATATGTATATATACACATATATGTATACGTATATATATGATTCTCGCTCTCTAGTGTAGTATATTTATAACGTGGTGGCGCTGCGGATGCTCGCGGCGTCGATGAACGCGAATACGGAGGATGTGACGACTGTCTCTGTCGGGCGTATTCGAGAAACATTAATCCTTAGTTTGTCGCAAGTATTTTCCAGCGCATTTCGAATTTTGTGTATGATTTTATATGTATGTGGTATCCATCAAGTTCGCGATTTTCATTTTTTGTTGCATTGGTTTTTAAATATTTCTTTTATCTTGTTATCTATTTCAAAATTATAGCTTGAATGAATAAAAGGTGTTACTACACTCAGAAACTCGAATACCTAATGTTTTTTTCATTGAGATATAATGAGCTGGGATTATTTATACCCTCTCCCCCTCAGCGACTCATTAAGAATTAAGGTAAACAAGCTTGTAATAGCTTATCCATGGTGAATCTACATAAATGTGGGGAATAACAGGCTCATTTAATAGAAGGAATGCCTTTTTTTTAATTTTTGATTTGTCAAAAGAAATTACAGTTCTCATAATTATGCAGAGTGTAATGAAAATACAGGCTACTTTAGGAGCGTAGTCTATAATTTCCATTTACAACTTGGTTTTTTAATCATTGGTCAATTCTTCGTTATTAATCAGTTCATCCTGCGAGGACACGACAGTTGCTACTTATTTTTTGAACAATTTTTAGGAAAAGGATTTGCTTATCTTGAAAATGAATTTTTTTTAATTGATTTGAAAATTATTTTCTACCATTATCTCTTGTATCGTTGGAAGTAAGAATTTGTTATTAATATGATTTCTCATAGAAATCAATAATTTTATATTGATTTGTTATATATGTATAAAAATTAATCTAAAAAAAATTTTTTATATTATGTATCATTCAAATTTTAACATCTTTAATATTAACTATTTTACTTTTTCTCTTATATTAAAAAATTAACAGTTCTTTCGTTAAACTTGTGAATAATCAAGAAGTTTAATTTATTTTAACTTTCAAACTCAAACATGACTGTGATGTGAAAATGATACATTTTAGACATATGTGCATATGAACTCTTTTATTTATTTCAATGAATTTTGATAAAATGCACACCTAAAGCAGTCCACATTTTTGTTATACCCTGTTTTGAAATATTTGTCATGTTGTAATTCGAGATGTTCTCATACTCCTTCATATTTTATAAGCAAAATAAAATGAAATTTATACTTTGATAGCTCGTAACAAATTTATAATCACCAATTTTTGTATTTTTTTTTTGTATTCTCTCTATTTCTTTCTTTTTTCTTTTTTCTCTGTGAACAATGAGTTGTTAGACATGAAGATCTATTATATCTTTTCAGAGAACAAACGTAAATCTGATGACAATTTGGAAAATTCCACAGCTAAGACTAAAAGAATGGAAACGAAGTTGCGTTGCACTGATTTGATTGTACTCGGTTTGCCATGGAAAACTACCGAACAGAACTTGCGCGAGTATTTCGAAACGTTTGGTGAAGTTTTAATGGCTCAGGTGAGTCTCTTTGCATTTTTTTTATTTGCATTTGCTGAAGAAAAAATATGCGTTTAGGCTTGAGGAATAACATGAGAGTAACCTGCATTTTGGATGGTACTAACTCTTGTATTATTTGAAACTTGCTAATCTGTTAGATAAGTAAATGAGATAACACTATAGCCTTAAAGATATGAAAATAAAAGTGTCTTCTTAAAACAATAAATTTTTAACGATGTTTTTTTTTTTCATTTTGATGAATAATTTTAATTTAAATAAATTTAATATATTACATTTCTAACGAATTATAAAAAAGGACTATTGAAAGAAATATTTCACTCTTTCGTATAAATGTAATACTTAACTATAAAAGATAATGACATTGAAATCTTGTTGTAGGTAAAAAAAGATGCAAAATCCGGGCAAAGCAAAGGATTTGGCTTTATTAGATTTGGAAGTTATGAATCGCAGTTGAGATGCCTCGCTCAACGTCATATGATAGATGGCAGATGGTGCGATGTCAAGGTTCCCAACAGTAAGGTAAGACTATAACTTATTTGTAGATTCTTTCTGATTTTTTTTGCTATTTTCTATCGCTTTTTCTCGAATACGTAAGAACATTCTGATAAATGTCAAAAGTTAATGTGTGCCGCACATTTAAATCAGGAGTGAATAAATCATTTTAAAGACAATGCATATTTGAAGAATAATTTGAACTTTTGCCATGGAAATAATAGCAATGTTGCAATTCCTTATTATATTTAATTGTTTTGTGCAATCATTCGGTAATGCTGCTTTCATTTTATGATTGAAATCATTATCATTGTTGCTATTTGATAAGGAAAATTGTATTTTAATATTACATCAATCATTAATGTATTGTTCTTTGTAGTAACTATTTTAATAATAATAGTATTTATTATAAATATATATTTATTATAAATAAATATTAAAACGCGCGGTATATAAAAGATTGAATTCAGATTGTGCATGATACTGTTAAACAATCAATCTGTTTTTGAAATGATATATTTTCTCCCTCAATTGATACATATGGCTTCAATCTGTACATATTTTCTAAAGTAAGAGAGAGGTCTATAGCAAGACTTGTAACTAAATTATTAAAATAATTTATTATACTGCAACTCTAGGATGAATAACTTTTTATGCATTTGGTCCCAAATTATCTCAGTTTGTCAAAAAGTGTGAATCATTTCTGTATCCTTACTGACTGATATATTATATGTAACGTTGAATGAATATTATCAAAACAAGTTGAAGTTTTTATTTTATGGCTGTGACTTTGTATTTTATGACGTCAGTTTTAGATGAACGCCGTGTTTGTAAATTCTTTCTCAATGATTTAATATTAAATGCATTTATATAAAAGGACAAAAAGATTACATAAAAGGATATTCTATTTGTAAAAAATAATATATATCTTTTGAGACAAAGATTATAAAGCAATATCTAATTTTTAAATTAAACTTTCTAAAACTTTCCCCTGCATGGGTCTGTAAATATCTTTACATTTGAAGATACGTACAGATATAAGCACACATGTAATATTTTAAAATTAAATGATGGAATGTCGTGTGAGAGACAGTAAAGTAAAATTGATAAGCTTTACGATCACGTGGGATAATATCTTATCTTGTATAGACTTCTCGTCTATCTCCATTTATCCATATAACGGTTTAAGTAAATGTCAATGTTTTTTTCACACTCTTTGAATATATACATATATTACATTTATATATAAATCTATATAAATATATACGGGGCGTGTATTCGCTGTTTGGTATAAATAGGTGAATGTGTGAGAGAGACGAGTGGTGGTGAAATTATATACACAAAGAGAAAGAATGCAAACTGTCTGTATGTACGAATGTATGTTTATGCGAGTGTGTTTTGTGTGTGAGCGCTACCGAGGAGAGAGCAATGTCAATAATGTGTTTTTGCATGAATAACGTAAATAGTGTAGTATGTTTGTGTGTCTCCAAACGGTATGAGATCCTCTTCAGAGAGGAAATGATTTTAAATAGTCTTGTCAGAGAGAGAGAAATGAGACTCGATATATAAAAACATACCAACTCTTATAAGCAAGCAAGCTCCTAAATAACGTCGTGTGTTAATCTTTCTCAAGATTCCTTTAATAGCGGCGAAGCTCTCTTGCAAAGCTTCGACTGCGACCAATGAAGGAAAAGAAGAAAAAATCTTCGGGCGAATTTTAATATCTCTTTAAGATGAAAAAAATGAAAGTATATACTTGATAAAATTGCGTAAAATGATATCCTGAGTCGAGAACGTGAGTGATGAGAATATCGTGAGAAGGAATGTATCATATTATTTACACTGAGAAAGTGTGTTAATCGTGTTAAAGGATAAATATTTTCACGTTAATTTTTTTCAAGCGCGTATCTTCTTGCGGATACGTTAAATATTGTAATGGGTATGAGACTTGTGGTGTGCTTGGAGTATGCAAATGAAATAATCGCGCAACGTGTGAAGTGATCAGAAAAATTTCTCAATCTTCGAGAAATCACGCGAAATCATTATCCCGGGAAGTTATTACTTAGGGAACAATAAATTTAATTAATCTCTGGTGCGAGATTCGCGATTGTTACAATTATCCAAATAATTAAAAAATAGAGACACAAGTATGAGTCACGTGAAAAGATTTTGTGAAGCGATGTTGAGTATGAGTGCATAATGAGAAAAAAATTTGCGAATGAATAGCGCAAATATGTGTGTGCGTGTATGTGTGTATGTGTGCATATGTATGTATGTGTGTGCATGTGTCACGCGATTTCGCGAATTCTTAGATTCAGGGTGTCTATTCTCTCAAAAAGTCGAAGATTGTTAGGTTTTTTCATCTTGAAAAATCTGGGAATTCTGTCCTGGAGTTTTATTGAGTCAGAGAATTTTTTCCAAAATTGTCTTATAATTTTACTTTTATTTAACATTTAAGAAACATATGTTAATAATATCTTTGCAATATTTATTTTAGTTTTTATTAAAGTCTCATGTGGTTTTATTGATCTTCTCTTAATATCAAAGTCTCATATAAATTTCATTAGAAATGTTCAATTTTTTAAATGATATAATAAAGTAGAGTACTCTTTAAAATGTTTAACATTAATTATTTTTCGTTTTATATTTTTACATATATCTTTAGTGTTTAGATATATTGCATTTTATTGTGATGTCCAAATTAATTTTACAATTAATAAATCAATATCAAATACTAAAAAAACTGCATTCAACTTTGTTTGCAATCGTATAAAAATATTAGACATTAGCGCGTATAATAAAAAAACTAATTTTAAAAACATTTACGAATTTTCTTATTTTACCTAAAATTTTAAACACAAAAATACCCGGAAGAGATCAGGCTTTTTTTCCACGATTTGAGTAGACACCCTGCAGATTTCACACTGCGGAACGTTTTTCGTGCGATCGGCGGGAGATCGAAATAATAATAACAATAACAATAATAATAATAATTTCCGAGATTTGCATAATTCGGTTCTACACGCGGCTATAAATACTATTAATCGAGCCGCTCGATTGCGGAGCGAATGCATATACATATTATACTATGTGTGCTTAAAAAAAAATCATATCGATCCAAGTCTGTATGTGATTGTCGAGGGCTGGTGTAATCTGGTTACAGAATATTGATGGCTTAATGATGGCACGTCATTATGATACGGGTAAGCACGGTAGCGAGTGCTACCGACCTATACCGGTGCACACGCCGAGTAATCGCCGAGTGCCGGCGTCGAAGCCTTACGTAGCCAGCGTAAACTCGTCGGCGTCGTCGTCGTCCGAGGCCGCTCCGCCACCGAGCGCAGCGCCTCTTCCTCGATACGACTCGGAATACGATTACAAAACCACCCACTACCCGTCGTATCCCCCGAATTATCCCTACGAAGATAACAAGTACAAGTACGAAGGCAACGGCGGTGGTGGTGGTGGTGGCGGAGGCGGAGGTGGAGGTGGTGGTGGTCATCAGCAACAAGCACCGCAATACAACGCCTACAGCGAGAAGCAGCAGCCTGGTTACGCCGTCTACGAGGAATCATCCCCTGCCTACGACTCACGCGGCTACAACATGGTGGCACCTCCTCATGCGACCGCCGTCGTTCCCGGGGCTCCGGCTGCCAACCCGACGTATCCACCGTCCGACGCGGAATACGGACCCAGGTATTACGGCGTCGAGGGACGTGCGGCCCCGTATCCGGTCGTCACCGACTGTCCGGAACAGCAACAGCAGCAATATTCTGACAAGGGAAGGTACAGCAGCAATTACGGGTACGAGCAACGTTGCTACTACGATCATCAGCAGGTGGACGGTCGTTACTCGGCCGCTCCGGCACCCGGGGATTGCAGATACGCCATGGAGGTGCGTTACGCGGACGTGAGGCATCCGGACGGTCATCATCGGCATCCGCCAGCGGTCGAACCGGGCGGTCGAGAGGCGGCTGACGCCTGCAGATATCTGGCAGCAGACGGTCGCGAGTTGGACAGACGCTATGTCGTCGACGGTACTGTCAGGGAACACGTTGTCGTGGACGGCAGGTATGCAATGGACGGCCGCGAGATCGACGGTCGTCATTACGTCACACCCGACAGCCGGGACCCCACCGTCGTCGACGGCAGATACGCCGATCCAACGAGGTATCCGGCGAAGGAGAACTATTACGATCGTTATTACAAGCATCGGCCGTCGAGGGATCATCATCATCATCATCACCACGTCGCGGACACGAGATACTAACCACTCGGGGGAAAGCTCTCTCGTGACTATTCGTAAATACAATCGATCATGTTTCAATGGGAATATTAGGTCGTCGTGTTTCCAGGTTTTTTTTTGTCTCTCTACCTGCATTCGATACATTCCTCAACCGAAATTTATTTATACCACGTATCTATGAGCGCTAAGATTTATATATTATTGTATATTTAATTCTGACATTACAGGGTGCCTCCTTTTTGAAAAGGTATGCTTAAATAATTCAGAGACGTTGCCTTTTAGAAGAAATTGAATATTTTAAATATTATTTGATGTGAAAAATTGTTGAGTAAAACAATTGAAAAATGAATGATTTATGACATGAGATATTCTTGTTTTAAAAAATTATGAAATATCTTGTAATACATTTAATTTTTTTTAAGTATACAGTTTTACATTGCAAATTAAAATTTTTTTAAAAATTAGTGGTATGTTTTGAGTAGGTTTTAAAAAAGTAATAATGACTCACAAAAATGCTTCAATATGAAATAAGACGTCACCTAATTCTACAATTTTTATTTAAAACATTTTTTTTCTAAAACGCGACGAGTCTCAATTATTTAAGCTTATTAAAAAAGAACATTCTGTATAACATATATAAGAGAATCATAGAAGATGCGTTCTATTTTCGAATGAATGTTTAAAATGAAACAATTAACAGATACATAATAAGATTGTTTATTTCTTTAATGAAATAATAGAATATAAATAATCGATTATATAATTATGTCACTTTTTATGAAGCATATTGACTGTTCTTTTGTCGAATATATAGTAAAAGGTATGAGTTATTAATAATTCACGTGTTAAATTCTTAGACAAATTAATGCCTGGATTGTTAATACTTGTTTTATACAAATAAAAAGATATCCTAAAATATTTAATTTTTCTTGATAAAAAAATGTAATTATATTTATCTGGACTTTATTAATTTTATATTAATAGAATTATATTAATTAATTTTATTAGGAAATAGATACGTGGTATGTTGTTCATTAAAATGCGTGGAATATTTATTTTGTAGCGGAACTGTAAAGTTAATTTTATTAATATTATACTACTCGTTTATTTTTGCGGATTATATCGAAATAATATGTACATTATACAGAACTGATTAATTGAACTCTATGAACATAAGAAAAAAACATTTATGGATATATTATATACATATATACATATTCCCATTAATTCATGGAGTTTGTTAAAAGTAACAAATATGTTGTTTAATAGTAGCAATAATTAGTTTTGAAATAATTGTTCACATTTTTATCGGACATGTGCTTATTCAAATTAAGACGGTGTAATGTAGCATGAGATTCTCTACATCGAAAGTATATATATTTAAAAAAAAATAAAAAAAGAAAAGAACATTGTACAGATTGATGCATGGATTTCAAGTGATCATATAGTGCTTAAGTGTTGGTTTTTTTTTTATAACAGACGATTTATATGTGTAAATCGAGCCAGCCAATATTATATATATATTATATATATATGTATATGTATATATAATATCTTTTCTCTCTTGAGCCGATAAATAAATATGAGTTAAGAGATTTTTTTTCTATAAAACTTGACGTTTAGTGCAGATTAATTGCAATCGACGGAACGTTAGAATCTTAAGTCGAAAGCAAAAAAATTGCGTGTACCTCTACTGAACTGTGTAAAAATACGCTGGTGATGATATACTTTCTGATGTAAAAAAACAAAAAGAAACTATACTGTAATTGTACTTATAATACTTATTTTGCCAGTCTCTTGACGAACGGTATATGTCTCGCAGCGATTCTACCGGCGCCGGTGATTGTGAGTAATGTGCACTGTACGCAAGTTTTACTTGGATAACTTGGTGAACCTGTCTGTGACATGATTGACTGATTGTGCGTTTGTGTGTAGGAGGGAATGATTCAGCAAGTACCCTGCAAGGTATTCGTCGGCCGCTGTACTGAAGACCTAACCGCTGATGATCTGCGAGACTATTTCTCCAAATTTGGCGAAGTCACGGACGTATTCATCCCGAAACCCTTCCGCGCGTTCTCGTTTGTCACTTTCCTAGATCCCGAGGTCGCCCAGTCGCTGTGCGGCGAGGATCACATTATCAAGGGCGTCTCGGTACACGTTTCGAACGCCGCGCCCAAGTCCGAGGGCAATAATAAGAACTTCAACAATCAAGTGAACTCGAACATGAGGGGTGGCAGGGGCGCGCCGGGACCCGTCGATAATAACGTCCAGGGCAATTATCAGGGTAATCGTTACATGGGTCATTCGGGGAACAATATGGGTCCGAACGGTTGGAACAATCCCGGGAATCGTGGAAATCTCGATATGCCAAATCTCCAGGCCTTGGGTATCACCGGCCAGAACAATGGCGGCGGCGGTGGTGGCGGGATGTCGAATCCTCTGGCCATGGGCGGTCTGAATCTGTCCGCGTTGCCGGTCAATCCGGCCCTGGTTGCCGCCGCTCTAAACCAGGCGTCCTGGGGTCTGATCGGGAATCTGCAGAATCAGGGAAACGATCAGGGTTATTCGAATCAGCCGGGTCCGCCGGGTCAGCCGCCTTCCGGTAACAACAGCATTGGTAACAGCGGTAACTCCGGCTTCCTCAGCTGGATGAATCAAGGCGGTGGTGACGGCAATACCGGGAACCCCGGCACCGGCGGTCCCGGCCCGAATAACCCGAATGCGTCCCAGGGCGCCTGGCAGAATCATCCGGGTCAACGCGATCAGAAGTCGAATACCTTTCTCAAGTACGAGTAAATTCAACCGGGGCCGTGGGTCTACTCGTAAAACCAAACGGATCCTCCATCCACGGGTCCCGACGCAAGAACCTTGAATCTGACGAAGGCTACGGAAAAAAAGGAGGGAGAGGAGGGGACGGGTCAGAACGGGGGTCGAGAGTACAAAAAAAAAACGCGCATCGACCCCGAGTCAACAGGAAATAAAAGGGAAAAAAGAAAAGAGAGCCAGAGCCTATAGTACGTTGACATATTTTCTAATGTTTTTTGCACTAATCTGCCACTCTCTACTGCGTGTATTATATAATATTTCTCGAGACTCTCCCCACTCTCTTTACTGGTTTGACGAATTAGCACAATTCCAAATTCGTTGAAAAAGAGTTTAAGGCTTATGTATGTAATGGCATGGATAGCTCCGATCATCGTACGTGCTTTTGTGTGATTTCTCTGGTGTGATGAAGCGTATATATGTTATATATATATATGTTTATATATATATATATATATATTTATATATATGATTTAAATCGGCATGATAAAATCGATATGTGTGAGATATTAATGTAGATGTGAATGGTATATAGCGTTGCAAGGATGTAATTAATAATAACGTACACGTGTATGTGCTTTTATTGTAACAATTGGTGACACATGAATGGTTTACGTGTTTAAGAATATCTAAGAGATCTCTGGAGTCCGAAGGAGACTTGCGCTATTTTGGCATTTAATTATTACGATAAAAGGAAACAGTAAAATATATAAAAAACTATTCGCGCATATAAAATGTAAATCACTACTTACTGCCATTAATTACAAGAGCTGTATTTGCATCATTTTTTTATTCTCTGTAATTAAATGAATACTGGAGTTTTTCGAACAATTGTTAAATTATCGGCAAGTTGGAAATAGATCAAGTTTTCCTTCGTCACACAAATCTCTCCGATATATGAGGAAGATTTTAGAAGTGTAAATATACTTTCTAAGATTAATTAAATTCGAGATCAAATCGCATCTTTGATTTCATTGTTAGCCATGATTAATTAAGAGCCTTTTCCCCGTTATAAAAAAAAGTATACATACATTCGTTGCGTAGAGACTGAATATCTATTGATCAGAGAAATCGGCTAATCGTGGCTATTGCAATTGATATATAAGCGCAATATATGGCAATAGATACGCAAGATTAATTAACTGACTGACTTATCATGTTGAGAGTCGGATTTTTTGCTGGAACGTTGCTGTTGTTTGTAAGAAAAGCGTTTATTCGTTATAATAATGAGATATATCAAATATCGGGCAATCATATTTTGAATGCTTAAAAGCTACGCAGTGTTTCTTTTTTGAACGCGTTACTTTTGAACAAAGATCTTTTGGCCAATTTATTTAAAATGAATGTCCTTCGTATATTCACATTGTATATATTTCCGAGAGTCTTTTAAATTTAGAGAATGTTTAAATGCAAAAACTATTTTTTTCAAAATACCGCAGATGTATATTTTTCTGAAATATTTTTACTTTTAATTATAAGAGTTATATTTATAGTTATCTAGTTTTTCCAGCAAAACTTTTTCTCGATATGCATAATATTCTCTTAACTTCAATTCTTATTGGCTTAACAAGTTCTTATCAATTCATTAAAGGGATTTATTCTCAAAAAGTGCCGAAACGATATTTTAATAACTCAAGCGATGGATATCGTAAAGTGGACTGATGGAACAAGAAACACATTTTATAAGAAAAGAGATATATATATTTTTTAATGTATAAAAAGATAATCGATATTGAGATTAAAAAATTTAACGCGATTATCTTTTTAAACATTATTAAACAGATTCAAAATTTTCTTTAATTGTGGTGCAAAGTTACCTATCTGTTGGCGCAATCTTATTATATCTTACAGTAGTATGTTTCCTATTTTCTTTTTTTGCGGAAGATTGCCAAAACATTTGATAAGATACTTTGACAGAAATATAAAGTGAATATAAAGCGAACGGTATGACTGTCCGAAAGCGTATGAGTGTGTCAAAGTTACAAGAGACACTTAAAGATTGATCGCAGCTATCCCTATATTGTATATTACTATACCGATTTTTGAACTTTTGTTTCAATTATCTCAAATATAACACATAAGTAGTCTATTATGTGAGAATTTTACACCGATGTGTGCAAGTGTGTGCAAAATTATTTGATTGGTTGCGCGTGAAAGGAGAGACATTTGAATTGATCGGATTTTTTCTATTTTAATTGAGCAATCTCGAGAAAAAACCACAGAGAAAAAAAACGGTTTAAAATGTCTTATATATTATATATATGTATGTGTATAATGTGCCGTAAGTTTTGAGTGAAATACCTTTTGATAGGAAAGAACTTTTAAAACAGTTTCCTACCAATAATAAGAGTAATATGAAAAAAAATAGCTTTACACACACAGGTTGAGAATATTTATTTTTCAAAAAAAGAAAAAAGAAAAATGCGAAAGAAAGAAAAAGAAAGAGTCAAAAGTAATTTAGCAACGCACGATGAGGAAGAATGCAATTAACATTTCACAATTTATAGTCAATAAACTTAAACATACGGAATAGTTACATCGTTAATTAAACTTTTAAAAAATCCGCATTCATCACCGCGATATATCACTCTGTGTACGCTATCATTAAAAAGTTATTTAGATCGAGAACTATTTCAGAGAGAAAATACACTAATTATCTAATTATATTAATTGAAAAAAAAAAATAAAATAATCCTTGTAAGAGGTGTATATGTGCTGTTGTGCTTTTTTTCATTTATCGTACAGTGAGATTTCTCATAAATTTCCTATATATATATACTATATACACTTGACGCAAAATATTACTTAATAATTAATACAATTTTCTAAGAATAATACTCTCTCGCGCTCTTTCTCTCTCATTATAGTGTGATTTCTTGTCGATTTCTGTGCGTGTATAGATGAGAAAAAAAATCTCTAATAGAAAAATGTCGAGATTGAATTGTTCAACGCACGTGTATGTGTGTATGACGGTCGAATGTATTTGTTAACGGTCGTCTTGAAGAAACTACAAGCGTGACAAAGTTTTTACTACTACTTAGGCAAAAGTGACATTAAATAATACTGCTTGTTTAATGAACTGTACGTGTACTTGGTCAGCGCGAGATGAAGCAATGAGATGACTGATAATAATAATAATAATAATAATATAAAAAGCGAGCGCGAGAAATTATATATGTTGTAAGTCTTAGATGAGAATGAGCAAAAGAAAAGTCGTCCAATGTGTGTCTGATATATATATATACATATATATATATATATTATACATACTTAGAGATCGCGTGAAAAGAGATTGTTTATATACGTAGTACATGTAAAAAAATGCTAAATCAGATCCCGGTCGAGATATGAACGGAGATTTGCGGATTTCGTTGATCGCGTCATTCTGTAAATTTGTTAAATCGATCTCTACACACAGAAAAAGAGCTGTAGTTTAAGACAACTTTTAACAGACACCTAGAAACCGTACCGTATAGCTTGAATTGAAGCACGAATGTTCGCGCTTTATAAGTGTCTGGATAATATCTTCAGGGAATATGCACAGTTCCTTACGATACAAAAAAAATTAAAAATACAAAGTTACATATAAGAAGAGGAAGATAAAATCGTACGATATGTGGACAATATAGTCGATCGATCGGTTCGAACATTCGTGCACGAGTCGTGATTATGCATCTATACGTGATCTGACAATCACAAACTCGTAGACACTTTTCTTTTTCTTCTCACTCCAAAATATATGCACGGTTAATCTTTACGCTCGGATAATTGTCGGAAAAGAGCAGAGAATCAACATTATACAAACAAATATTCGTGTCTGATTTGGGAAAAGTGTAAAGAAAAATTATGTAAATGTTGTAATATAATAAGATCCTATAATCTTTTTTATAATAAAAAAAGGATGATGCAAAATTTATTTAAACTCGCGAGAATATATTTCGTTCTCCTTAAATATTAAAAAAGAAATTAATTGTATTGGAGTTTAAATAAATTTTTGTCTACGATTATACTAATTGTCAGATCATGTATATTTTTCTTTTCAAATCGTTTAAGATAGAGCGATGTCGTGTCGATGCATCATCTTCGTGATCCCATGAGTTAGAGATTTCGTGAGGTTTCGCGCGCGCGAGATGCGAGCTCAAAGGATGCCTTTGCAACAAAAAAAAAGAAAAAAACGATTTGGAAGCGAAGCATGTAAATACGGATCTACATTGAATATAAAGCAATTTTAATATCGCTCAGAAAAAAAATGTAACGAATTTTACTGTAGAGTTAGTTGCGCGGTCTGTAAAGTCGCACCGATATAATATTGTTGTGTCTCGAGAGAGAGGGAGAGAGAGGAAAGTGAAAAAGAGAATTGTGCATGTGACAGGTCCGAGACCACGTGTGTCGTGTGAGAATGTTGATTTTTAAATCCGTCGATCTCGATTGTTGCGCGAAATTGTTGGGAGAAAGAAGGGGGCTGGAAGGGAAGTTTGAAGTTTCTTTGAGAAAAAGGAAATCGCGAATCTGTCATTCTTTTTTTACACTTTTGGGAGAATGTTATTTACGGGACCCATCATTTAATAAGTGTTTCAGATTTTTTTTACTGGAAAAAAATGTCGCAAATGTGCTATGATTGATAATTATAGAAATATTGATGTTTCAATTTTTTTTTAATATCTTGAAATTATTTCATAGAAATTTTTTATCAAATTTTTTTAATATAACAAAAGTCTAATTTTAATTTAATTAGGAGAATAAAGGAACTTCGCCTTCACTTAGGCTCTTCTTTTGTAATATACATTAAATTATTTTATCAAATATATTCATTCTTAAATGTCCCGGAAATAATATTCTTGCCTGCATTTTTAAGATACAAATGAGCCGAATAAAAAATTGACGAGAATTTTTTTATGCGTATACGTCACGAGAACGATCTCGTGATTCTTTTGTGTGCGCATCGAAATTCATTGAAAAAGAGAAAAGGTGTCGCAATCCTTTTGTCCACACGACGAAAGAAGTAATATGTTGGGCGAAATTTTTTGTAGGTGTGAATATTAAATTCTGACGATCGCGAATAACGGCATTCTCTTCGTACGTATGTGTTTCCCACAATTCGTACCGACAGTTTTACAAAAAAAAAAAAGAAAATGAAAATTGTAAAATATCTCAACAAATGTTTGCCGTGATGATGCGAAAAAAATACTCAACGCTCTCCGTAACATTCTCCATTGATTGTAGTGTATGTTAATACTATGCCGAGAATAAAAGACCCAAGCACCGTGGGCTATCACAGATTTCTTCGCGTGTTTTTAAATACGAATCTCTTATAAGCGACATACATATATCCGTCGACTGTCCCAGAATTTTATTATCTCTTATGAAATTTGGACCTTTGTCCACTAATCGCGAATTATAATTCGATGAAAATACACGCAAATTCATCTTCAAGACTGAAAATAAATGATAAAATATAATTTGTCGGTCGATGTAAAGTACATAAACCTTTAGCAGGGTGTCTACTTCTTTATATTTAAGTTTTTATTAAAATCTCATGTGATTTTATTAACGATCGCTTATCAAGGTATTATATTAGTTTCATAAAAAATTATTCAATTTTTTTAATAATATTAAAAAATAAATTATATATAGAATACTCTCTAAGATGTTCCTAATAAATTATTTTTTGTTTTATATATTATGATATTTATATTTTGTTCAAATTAATTTTAAGATATTAAATACTAGAAAAAATTGCATTCTTAACTTTCTTCGTAATCGTACGAGTAGAAACTGCATCCAATTTTTTAATTTTATCTAGACTTTTAAATGAAAATATCTGGTGGATCAGATTTTTATAAGATATGAGTAGACACCCTGTTTACTTAAACAACGAAAATTTGAAACACTTATCGAATATTGAAGTTTGCAAAGTTGTAAAAAAATGATCATTTTCATTATTATACTTTTTATATTTATTTTGGGGCGGTCAGTGCATACATCCAAAAATTATCACATCTAAAAACAAGCGATTTAAAGCATTATATACAAGCATGCACAAATTTTTAATTTATCTCACCAATATCTTAACGAAACTATTCTCGATATTATATTCATCATATGTACCCAAAGTTTCAACGAAACATTTCTACGAATTATCGACTTTGTTAAGAAACAGAGTTGCGCGTTTCGTAAAAATTAAAAAAAAACGCGATAATGTGAGATGACAGTTCCTGGGGGCGAAATATGTCTATGAACTATAGAAAACTGTAAAAAAGCGAGAGTGGAAGAGTTTGAAAAGTAATGTAAACAGTGCACAGCCGGCCTTTCGATTGATGACTGAATGAAGACGATGATGACTGAAGTAAACATATGGAAACATCCGCAGATCCTTCGAAGCAACAGGTGATTACGATCTCTGACATTTATTTCTCCTTCATAACATCTTACACAGATCAAGTAGAATAATCATTCAACTCATCGATACTCTAGCTTCTCCCGGTGATTTACGAAAAATTTGTTTTTGCATATCCTGTTGTCATTTTTTGTTCTTTTTTAAATTACATTTACCAATTTTTTTAAATATTTTTTTTAACAAAGCTTTTGTGAAAAGAAAACTCTTTGATATGACAAGGCTTTTATAATTTTTTTAACATTTTTTTTCATCATTTTTTACCTTTTCTCGTTCTACCCCCCCAATTCTCGGAGAACAGAAGAACGAGAAAATTTCTCGCAACAAATATCTAATTTGAGTATTATTGCTTTGCTGCAAATTTTTTTACATTTTTTTTTTGTGAATTACGCAAATTCATGTTCTTGCTTTTTTGACGTTTTTTGAAAAAAAAACATGACTACAGTCGGTTAACAATTCAGAGATGAGATTTCACAGGCATACTCTTTTCGTACTCTCTACCTTCATTCAGAAACGAGCCATGGAGTCGAACTGTCAACAATTTTCGAGGAATGCGTGTGTTTTGTACGCTTTTGAAAGATAAAAGAGAGAGTGTGAGAAAAGAGGATATCACATACACATACATACAGCAGTTGTATCGCAACTTCTTCTTCTTGTTCATCACCTCCTGGAGTACAGTAAGACAGAATGTTAGTACTCTAGAGTTTTAAGGCCGACCCTCGAAGATTCCGATCAACGCCAGATCACTAATCCTGTACGATTCTTGTTCCAACAGCCTTGGGTGAATTATATATATATATATTATATATATTTATATATATATATATATATATATATATATATATATGTGATGATTGAGATGTCCGTGAACGTGAAACTCTTGGATTGACACTTGGATGGAAGGAACAAATGATTGACAAGTGGATTGATGCAAGTGGAAAGAGCGAGCGAGCGAGAGAGGAAGAGGTGAAAGAGGAGAGATGAGAGAGCAAAAGGAGAGAGAGAGAGAGTATATTTTTATTACAGGAGAATAATATATATATAGAGAGAGAGAGAAATGATATATATATGATGATGATGATGATGATGATGATAATGATGGTGATAGTGATGGTGATGATGATGATGATGATGATGATGGTGATGATGATGATGATGATAATGATGCACTGTGCCTAGAGAGAAGTCTTTACTAGACAAAAGTGTGGAGCGAGAATGCTTTTTTGAAAGCGTGGGAAGTTTTTTCTCGTAAGCGTGACCGCGAAAAAAAAATAAATGCCCGGAGGGCGAGATTCGCTGGACGGTTTAATGTTCTTACCGCGGTTTTGCTTTCAGATTGCGAGAGCGATCGACAGTGGTTGATCCGTGATTAATCCGCGCTTGCTCTCGCGGGAAAAAAGAGATAAGAGAGATTCCTGAGGTCGGCGCGGACGCGGTTATATTTGGAAAACAGGGGTCTCTCTCTACGGGTCCCGGAAATGTTAATCTTGATGACAAGCGGCGAGAGAAGGGGTGCGATGCGATATTAAAGTAATTATTAGCATATTATCTCTCATACAGTTTAATTTTTTTTCAGGAATTTCTCATACTTTTTACGTTGGACTTTAAAAGCTTTAACTGTCAGACTTTGTATTTGACGCATTCGCAGCCGAGTAATTTTTTCCAAAAACTTTTTTCAAAAAACTAAAATCCGGATTACAATAAACTTATAAATCTACAGCTGGTTGCCGCACACAGTTTGATCATTGAAAACTGATAAAATTGTCCTTTAAAATAATATACATGTAACTACTTCAAACGTTCAAAATTGAAGAACATTTATCTATGTACAAATCCAAATAGAGATAATGTCAAATTTATGTTAAAATTAGAAAAGCTTTTAAAATTCATTTTACATGCTCTTATTTTAAAAAGTGAGACTTAGAAGCAACGGGGCCCGTAACTTTTTATTGTTCCACAACACTTTGAAAAGAAGCAACAATTTATTAATATGAATTTTTTGCTATTCTATATATACCAAAAATATATAAAACAAATTTGTTCGAGATTAAAACTCACTTTGATTAATTTGTACTTTTAATAATAGACGACTACGTCAGCGGCAAACAACTAAATAGATTTTTAAATAACGTAGTGGTAAAACTACGTCAATGGCAACCAGCTATAGATTTTAAAAAGACGTACGACTATACGTCAGAGCGGCTGCGAATGGGTTTAACTTAAATTTATTAGCAGCAATTTTCATTGACAGCTCAACGCTTTATTAAAAAGAAACGAAAATAACAAAAAAAGTATTATGTATAATATAATTCTCTATTTATTGTCACTTAATTTATATGTAAATTATATTTGTAATAAAAGATATGCCTGTGTTATATATTAAATAGAAATTAATCCAGAAGTCTTGATCCCTAAAAAATTAACGTGAATTACTTTTCATATGTAATAACGAAATTTATTTACTTGTTTCAGATACGGTATGCTTCGCACATGTATCCTATCGGGCATCGTATGTGAGGAGACTTTGAGGAGAATGCTGAGTGCGTGTAAGGGACATTAAAAAACGCAAGAAAAAAAATTAATTACTAAAATAAAATTGCATATTAATATCGGGAACGCGCGTTTTTTGATTCGCATATGTTTTATATAAAATGTTTTATAAATAAGAAAAAGAGAGAAAAAGAGAGATATTATATCGATAGTATTTAATAAATATTTCTATCATAAATATTTTGCGTCAACGTGTATTATTGCTGAAAAATATTATGTTTGGCCTCTTTTATTTTATATTATATACGTAAAATATAGTATATTTCTCGAGTTAACAAGACGATTAAATTTTACTTCAACAAATCTGAAGATAAATTTAAGTTTTAGTTCTGAAATTTCTTTTTTGCACGCAAGACAATCGACAAAATCAATAATTTATATCTAGTCTCGTTTTATATCATTATGAAGCTTTAGGAAAATATTTCTCGAGTAAAAACGATAATTCAGTTTATTGTTTTAACAAATATACAGATGAATTTAGGTTTCGATCCTGAGAGATTTATTTTTCACGCTAAACTGTTAATAAAGACAATCAAGTTTATTATTTTTATCTGAGTTTGCAAAAAAAATTATGTTGTCGATAAGACAGATCACTTCCACCTCCAAGATTCATGGCTCAGCTGTCGGCAATATTGCGAACTGCATTACCGATCGAGTTTGACAGCTGTCAAATGTCTCGAGTATGAAACGTCAAAGCGCCACGATCGGCGACGAGCCGCACATACATATCTCTCTTATCTTCTTCTTTCCCTCGGGTTTTTACGGGGGCCGAGGAGGTGCGTCTGTGGTGGTGCGCGGTTCTGACCGTGAGAAGAGAGTCGTGTGTGCGCCAAATCCATCGATTAACGGGAACACACAAAATAAGATGCAACGTCGTCTCGCTGTTCGCCGCGCGAAGTCTGGCCGTGTCGAGGAGCTGACGATAACGAGCGGGCACCGAGTCGGACGTTAAAAAAAAAAAAGGTGGACGTTATGGGAAGATGGTGAGGCGGCTCGGTCACCTCGGCCACTGGGAACATGGGTTCGCAAACGCTGGAGATCTTGAGACAGGGCGTCTGGGCGAGCCTGACGGGCGGCTGGTTTTACGATCCGCATCTCGACGTTTTCTCCAACACCTTCCACCTATACATCTGGCTGTTCCTGCTCTGTCTGCCGTTCACGATTTATCTGGTAAGGGGAAAAAAATAAAGGGAAAAAGCGACATCCTTTTATGACGTGTTTCGTGTCAGCTGTTTATTTTGAAAGTTGCATAAGGATCTCTCTCTCGATCTCAACTTTCCCGCGAAATGATTTCTTTTCAAATAAATCGTGACAGGTCAAACATACTTTGCCTTCTTTGATTTATGTCACTTTCGAAAAAGACAGCTCTCTAATGTCAATATTTTAAATGTTTTTTTTACATATATACTTATAAATATAATTATAACAATCGTAAAAAAATACATACTTATATTTAATATAAATTTTATATAAATATAAAATGATATATATTGTTATATATATTTTGTTATATATAATATTATATAAATATGATATTAAACGTAAAATGTTTATATATTTAGTATAAAAAAAAAATATATTTCTTTAATTATTTATTTTTAAGAAATATATATATTTTTTTATATATGGAATTCATATATGGAATATCATAGATATTTGCTATTGTAACAGTTTGTTAAGCACAGTATTTCATATGTTTAGTATTTTCCTCCTACGTTATACGTTTGGTTGGCGTATTGCTCGTCGTTTGTTGCCGTCTTTGGAACAATAAAGTGTATGAATCATGCTCTACACTGTGTATATGATACAACAGAGTGTTTGGAAGAATCGAATCAGACCATCAGTCAGCAAAAGTCTGAGAGCGAAAAGAAACGAGCAGGCCACAATAAATCCAGGGAACAGTCGCAAGATCAGATGGGCCATGGCATAGAGCTGCAAGTTTTGAATGGTACATTGCATAATTTAAACATAGAATAAATCAGCTTAATTAGTTTAATAGCTGACTAGAATTGAATATTATTAGAGTTCTTATATGAAGAAAATAATAATAGGTATAGATTAGTTCTTCAAGAGTAACAATAACGTTTTTACATTAAAGAAACAAGGATAATTATTATACTATAATAAAGTTAAATTTTTTTGTTTAAAAAATTTTATCTGAATATTTCATCTATTATGATTGCATTCAATAATGGAATATGATGTGCATGTTATATGAGACTATGATATATTCTATGTTTGTAGTATATTAATTATATCATAAATATATGATTTTTTAATATTTTGATCTTTTTTATATATAAATTTTAATTATTTATTAAAAAAAACAGATTGTATGCGCAACACATTTTTTCACATATTTTTTTCTACTTTCAGGTAAGACGGATACACCACCTGTAGAATGTTCATCACGTAATTCGTTTATAGAACCAAATATACAGAATGCCGATGCAGATAGTATAACGTCTGAGTATAATCGGGATAAACCTAGTTCGACCATAGATTTAAAAGTAGAGATACATAGGAAAAATAGTTCGGAAAGTTCAGAGGAAGCACAGCAGCTTAGCAAACCGATGGTGACCAGCATTAATGTACACGAAGCTGAATTAGTTTCTGCGCAATATCATGAGCCACGTTTTAAGAATATTATAAATGGTAATTGAATATTTTATGACATTTAAATTTAATTTAAATTTAAATTTAATTTTAACAAATATTTCTATCCAATATGCATGCAAACAGATAGGAACGATAACTAACATTAATGATTGTAATATTTATTCATAGAATGGAAATTGTTGCGGCAAAAGTGTGTAGTAATAGCGGAGGAGGATCGACCGGGACCGCGCAAATTGTGTCGACATGCACCTGAGGATTCCAGAAATCGTCATCCTAAACAAAGCAGCCTGGGAAAGACTGGATCGGAGAGCCAGATAAAGCAGACCAGCTCGTTGGAATTGGAACATCCCGGTGACGATTATCCATATTGGAAGTCCAACCAGAGCGTTCGCAGACTCAATTCCAACTCCATACCAATGGAAACGCATCTGATGAATGATCATCCGCAGAGCTTGGAAATTATATCAAAGAAGGGAGATACAGACAACAATAAGATCTCGTCTCATCCGCAATCGTTAGAGGTAAAAGTCTCCCTATCTATATAGATTTATACATATTAATTAGAATAAATTTAGAATGTGAATGTGAGTAATGTTTGAAATCTTCATAACGCCTTGTCTCTTAACAAAACTATTTCTAATTTTAAGGTCATTACCAAAAAACCGCATCAACAGCTGATACATCCGCAAAGTCTCGAAACAATTGGCGCTGCTAGTAAAAATATAAATAATACCGACGATAATAATTTACCCCTTCATCCTCAGAGTCTTGAAACTATTAATACCAAAAAGGTACGAACAATTTATTTTACAAGTTATCTCTTTATACGAATATTTTATTTCAAAATATACACATATTTATGATAAGTAATAATAAAGAATGAAATAAAAATGAATGTTGAAGGTTTTACCACAAAACACATTGAAGAGGAACCAACTGCAGCTCTTACCGTATCTTAGTTATGGATCTGAAATAGTGCATCCAATAGCTGAGCAGAGCGACGAACAATTTGCCAATGAAAGTTCAGGAGGATTCAGTCTGCGAGACTCTTACAGTCCGTTACTTACGCGAAAAAACATGAACGACGCAAATGCTACGTCTAATAGAGACAGAAGTCTAAGCGCTGGAAGATTCGAAGATAGATTTTCGAGGTATTATCAAACAACGCACCGTCAAACAATTTTCAAATGTCCTTTAATTAAACATATATTAAAAACAAGCTTATATTGATATTATTCTATGTTATCTTCCAGGTTTAACGATGATAATGGAATAGACAATAACTCGGCAAATTCCCGAGACGCTTTACTCGATGAATCCAAGTCCGGTGCGAAGAGAAGATACAGTAACGCCAGTCAGAGCAGCCATGAATTTTCAGACGGTGAGAAAAGCAAGGAAAGGCGATTGGACAAATCTAAGAACGCGGAAGATCCACTGAACACAGGAAGCGTAGTCGGAATAGATTGGTTGTTCGAGAGTGGAGATTGTCCTGTGGAGCCGTGGACAAGTAAGAGTAAGTTTAACGTAAACCAAAAACTTGTGTCTTATAGGTAAAGCAAAAAAAAAAGATATCTTCTACTCGAATTATTTTTTTGCCATTTATGCAAGCTTCATACTGTTATGTTTTTTTTTCTAATTCGTGCTGCCAGTATTTTGGACTTTCACTCGCTCTGATGATACGGATACGTCAGAAAGCCTACAGACGGCTAGTACAGATTGTAAGTTGGACGTACTATAGAGCTAGAGGATGTCATTGAGAAGCTAAGATTTAAAAAAAAAATCCATATTTTAATACGACGCACAGGCTGATAAGCATATATCGTATATTTAGCACTTTGCGTATTATTCTTACTTTATCATAAGGTCAAATAATGATAAGAATGAAGTTTTTAGAAGCGATCGAGCTTTTAGCTTTCAACGCTGAAATTCCAGAATCAACGAGAACAATAAAAAAGCATGTTTGTATCCTGATCTGCATAGATCTTCACGCTAAGGAACCCGACTCGGGATCGTCCAGTACAACAACTCTCAGCATCGAGAACGAGGTGAAGCGAAAGTTGCTACCCCAGCTGGAAGTGGACAACCAAGCCGCCAAGCGTCACCAGGGAGCGATTCCCAAGCAAAGCCGTCCAAAACCCACCGCTACGGACGCTGTGGACGACAATATCGTCGCGTCTAGTGTCGAGCAACCACGGGAGAATCTCAAACGTTACCTCGAAGTACGACGGGAGAAGGCAAGGAGGCGAGGAGGCGGTGGCAAGTTCGAGCAGACCAGCGGATCGAACAACGAGCTGAGCACCCTGCTACCGAATCCGGCGCCACCTTTGCTGGCCGCGTTGCTGAACAACTCCGGCCGGGATCTGCCCGGCCAGTCAAGCTCCGCGTCGTCCGATCTGCGACTGAGTCGCGGCTCCGAGAACCGAAACTCCCGCAGCAGGTACGGACGACTGAAACATCCCAATCGCGCCCATCGTGGACTTCGAGGCAACATTTCCAACCGCGACGACAACGTCGTCCCGTTGACCGCCCTGTTCGGCCTGATCTCCAGCGGCGAGTATCACCTGGCCACCAATCAGAACGACACGTCAGAGGGAGCCGTGCATTATTTTCGCGACGACAATGGTCGCTGGCTAGCCTACACGTTCGATGAAAAGAGCTGCTCGGACGTGGCCGCAGCGGCGGCGATGACGCAGATGCCTACCAATCCGCACAACGAGAAACTGCTAAACACCCTGCTGCGCCAGCAACTCAACCAGAATATACACTACGACGCTGCCAACTGGGAACTCGCTGATTCTCTTAGCAACAGTTACAGTAGCCTGTCGCTGAACTCCGCCGGTCTGACGGTCATCATCGACACTCCACCGGTTTTGTCGAGTCCGGCGAGCAATCAGACCAAGACGCAGAGCTCACCGCCGTCGAACCTGATCTCGTCGAATACCGGAAGCTCGAATCAGTGCACTCTAGGCGAGAACTCGGAGCGCGAACATTTTCATCATACGTTGATAGCGCGCTCGGACTCGATGGCCGATAGGAATCGAAGGTTGCAGAACTTGCTGGGTAACCTGAACCTGAATCAGTATCAATCGGACCCTAACAGCCGCATGCCTGTGTTGACGTTGCCGCATCAAGAACCCGACATAAACACGAGTCTGTCATGGAATCGGTTCGTCGACGGCCTCGACGGCTCCGACGGCTCCAAGCCGAAGCAGACTAGACACTATTACAAGTGGAAAATCGGTAGGTTGCCGCACGTTAAGGTCCGCTTCGATCGTCTCGCGTTGCTGGCTCTGCTGGACCGTAACTTGACCGTCTTCGAGACCATTGTGTCCACGTTCCTGGCGGGCGCGGTCGCAGGACTGGGTCTCCTGCTGCTTCAACAGGGCTTCTATCGAGACATATTTGCATTTATATTCTGCTTCGTGACTGCCGGCTGCCAGTATTCCCTGCTCAAGTCGGTCCAACCCGACGCGGCGTCGCCCACGCACGGTTTCAATCGCATTATAGTGTTCTCCAGGCCCGCGTACTATATCCTGTGCTCGAGCCTGATTCTGATCTTCGACGAGATCCTAAGGAACTTCAAATCGTCGGACTTTCGCGTGTACGGGCTCCGCGTCGCCGATTACGATCTTGTGCTGCAAGTGCGAAACGTATTGTTGATATTTCTGCTGTGCTTTCCAATTGTGTTCTCCCTAGGATTATTTCCCCAGATCAACACGTTCCTCATGTACGTCTGCGAACACTTGGACATTCATCTGTTCGGTGGCAACGCGACCACCAGTCTGGTCTCGTCCGTATACTGTCTATGCCGTAGCGTATTCGCCGTCCTTATTCTTTACGGATTCGCCTACGGAGCTCTTTTGGAGCCCAAATCCTCGCAACACATTCTGTTTTCCATCTTCGTGGGTCTGCTCGTGGTGATATCCTATCATCTCAGCCGGTCGTCCTCGGATCCGACCGTGATATGGGATATCCTGAAAGCGAACCTGTGGCCGCCGGAAATAGGGGATCGCTATGTCGAGGAAAAGGAGGCCAAGATCATCGAGAATACGTCGTCGCAACGCGACAACGTGGCCGCTAGCTACAAGGAAGCCAAGAGCAAGATATCCGGCAGAAAGAAGGACGTGAAGATCAAAGTCGGCGAGCAAATGTCGGACACCGAACTGGTGGATCCCCTCCCGGAGAAGCTTCGTTCGACCGTGAACGCCAGATTGAAGAACGACGCGATCGTATGCGCGGTCATCGGCACCCTGTCCTTTGGTATCCACCGTACGACGGTATTCACGGCCCTCCAACCGGAACTCAACCCCGTCCTATGCAGCATCGTTAGCTGCCTGGGCTTCCTTCTGCATTACATCGTACCGCAGTTGCGCAAGCAGCTGCCCTGGCTGTGTCTGTCCAGGCCGGTTCTACGTAGCCACGAGCACGCGCAGTTCGAAGTACGCGAGCCGGTGAGGATCATGTGGTTCGAGAAGGCTTACGTATGCCTGTGCTTCCTCGAACGGAACATCCTGTATCCGGTGGTCTTCCTAGGCGCGCTCACTGAGTGCTCGTCTAAGATCGCGGACAAGTTCGGCGAGAGCGTGGGCGCGCTCATCGTGGTCATCTGCGGACTCAAATCCCTGAGATCGGCGTACTCGGACCCGTCCACTCGCTACCTCGTCTTGGTCTTCGCAGCGCTCTTCTTCCAACTGGACTTCAGCAATCTCAGCGAGACCTTCCTCATGGATTACTTCGTCACCGGGATCGCGTTCGCCAAGATTTACGAGCTGCTCCTCAAGATACGCTTCGTCGTTACCTACATCGCGCCCTGGCAGATTACCTGGGGCAGCGCGTTCCACGCGTTCGCCCAACCGTTCTCAGTGCCGCACTCGGCGATGCTCTTCCTCCAGGCCGGTATCTCGGCGATGCTCAGCACACCCTTGAACCCGTTGCTGGGCAGCGCGATCTTCATCTCGTCATACGTGCGACCTGTCAAGTTCTGGGAGAGGGACTACAAGACCAGGAGAGTGGATCACTCGAATACGCGAATGTCCTCGCATCTAGAACGTAATCTCGGCGCGGACGACAACAATCTCAATTCGATATTTTACGAACAGCTCACGCGATCTCTTCAGCACAGTCTCTGCGGCGACCTCGCCCTAGGTCGATGGGGTAACGTCGAGCAGGGCGACTGCTTTCTGCTCGCGTCGGATTATTTGAACTGTCTGGTGCACATAGTACAATTGGGCAACGGGCTGGTGACGTTTCAGCTCAGGGGTCTCGAGTTCCGAGGAACTTATTGTCAGCAAAGAGAGGTACGCATACAAAATTACCAGGGTTGGGTAGTAACTAGTTAATTAGTTGAAAGTTCAAAAATTCATGACTTTTAACTTAGCTTAGTTAATTTAAAATGCATTAATTTTTAACTTCAACTAGTTTGACCTTAAACTTATTAACTCTTTTCCAAAGTTAAATTTTTTTAATCTCTGAATACCATTATTGTTTTAAGTTATAAACATATTTTTTTAAATTAAAGTATTATTAATTTTTATGTTCATTTGTTGTCAATTGTAATTACCAAAAAATATAGTTCTATATAAAAATCAAAATTTTTTATTTATTTGTTATAAATTTTAAAAGAATTAATAAACAAAATTCTAATTTAATCTTAACTTAGTTTAAAAAAATCATTAACTTACTCAACTCTGAAAATTATATACAATACGCTGATTGTTTTTTTATTAAAAATTTTTACGCTAACATGATCTCTATTTCTAGGTGGAAGCGATCTCGGAAGGCATCGAGGACAACGACAACTGCTGCTGCTGCGAGATGGGACACCTGTCGAACGTACTCAGCGTAAACGCCGCCTTCAGTCAACGCTGGCTCGCCTGGGAAGTCGCGAGCGCCAAATACGTCCTCGAGGGATACTCGATCTCCGACAATTCAGCTGGTTCCATGCTCCAGGTGTTCGAGTTTCGCAAGGTACTGGTTACTTACTACGTGAAGAGTATCGTCTTCTACGCCGTGAAGTCGTCCAAGTTGAAGCAGTGGCTGGAGAACGCGGACATCATCGACGCGCTCAAGCCTACCCTGGACAAGAACTTCGTCGACCTCGATCCGGTCTTCAACGTGAACATCGATGAAGATTTCGACTTCCGAGCGAGCGGGATCACGCGGAGTAGTTTCTGCAATGTTTACCTCGACTGGATACAATATTGCGCTGGTAAACAAGATAAGGTGATATATTAGTAATATTCGCATTATTTTTTTCATCACTTTAATACTGAAATAATATATGATATTTGGATAAATTTTTCATGTTTTTTATCTGTACATTAAATCAGAAAATATATCTTTCTGCAAATAGATCAGTCAAAAGTTTAAATTATAAGATAATTCTGAATTGTTTGAAATTACAAGATGTATTTATCTATTATTCAGAATCAAAAAGAAGAGAATGGATATTTTATTTATAGTACTAATCGAAATAAAAAAAATGTCTTAATCAATATAGCTTAATTAATTAAAAATATCGAAATAACGCAGTTTCACTAAAATATATAAATTTTATCACTGAAACAATCAATTCATCTATATTGATTAAGATTTTTTGTTTGTTTAATTAGTATTATAGATAAAATAATTCGTCCTTCTTTCTTTAACATCATCTAGTTGAGAAAAAGAAAAGAAATCTGTATCATTTAAAATATCAAAATTATAAATTGTCAAAGTATTAAGGTGACGATTTATTTACATAAAATTCACAATTTTTTTGACATATAAATATTTCACGTCATGTTATGCTTTCTAGTCGCTGGATAGAACTCGTGAGTCTTATCTGGGGTCTCTGTGCCTCTCATTGAGTCTGTTAGGAAGACGTGTCTTAGGAGCTGCATCTCACAACACATTATCGGGTGTTGAGTTTTTTCTCTATGGGCTACACGCGTTATTTAAAGGTACAGTATTTTGCTTTTATGATGTATCGTAATAATTATATAGATTTATATATTTTTTAGAAATAATATATTAATTATATTTAATACAATACTATATAACATATAATTCATATATAATATAATATCATATTTAAAATATATTTATAACTCAATCAATATTTTAACAAATACTGTTTTTCACTAAAAGAATTTTAACAATATCTGTTGTCTTTCCATAAAATATCAGGATTATATTTCTTTGTTTGAATTATAAAACGAGCCCTTATTCGACCTACAATTAATAATACATTCTGCATATTGAAATATCTGTATTTAATAACAGGAGATTTTCGGATAACATCAGTTCGCGATGAATGGGTGCTGCACGACGTCGATCTGTTGCGCAGCGTGGTCGCTAAAGGAATAAGAATGGCCTTGAAATTGCATCAGGATCACTTTATGAGTCCAGAACAGTACATCGAATCTTCAGCGCTCTTCGAGGCTATCGACAATCATGATCAGAACCTCGTCATCAGTCACGAAGCAGATCCACTTTGGAGGAACGCAGTCTTGAGCGGCGCTCCCAGTCTTCTGGCACTCAGGTTTGCACAATTAAGTATAATTCAATCAAGCAAAAGCATTTTAACGTAAACATTCGAAACTTTCAGACATGTACTCGACGACGGTATAGACGAGTACAAAGTGATAATGCTCAACAAACGTTTCCTGAGCTTCCGAGTGATCAAGATGAATCGCGAGTGCGTCCGCGGACTCTGGGCCGGCCAGCAACAGGAGTTGGTGTACCTGAGGAACCGAAATCCGGAGCGCGGGTCTATACAGAATGCCAAGCAGGCTCTTAGAAATATCATCAACAGTTCCTGCGACCAGCCGATTGGATATCCGATTTATGTCTCTCCGTTGACAACCAGTTACGCCGAGACCAACGAACAGTTGTGCTCGATAATCGGAGGACCGTTGACATTCGGTACAATAAAAAGCACTGTATTAAAGTTATGGAGAAGGTACGTTTTGAAGATAACTTTTTGCTTCTGATTGACCTCGATTTAATTAAACTTATAATTTAAATCAGAGTCTGATGATTCATTCGTGCTTGCATGTTTTTAGAATAAGAAGAAGATGCGGTCAAGGTTGTTCCTCAGGTGGCACCGGTTCTCAAGACGACGGTGGTTTCGGAAATGACGGAGTGTACGCGATGACCACTTACAACATACACTCTGGTATTTTACAATATTAATTAAAAAAGCACAAATAAGTTTAATTATCTCTTTGATGCACCGTTCAATTATTTTATTCAGGTTCTTTATTCCCTGAAAAAAACGCTCTTTCTTGATTTGTTTTTAGATAATATAAATTTATTATATAATTTTCAAACATTGATGTAATAAATATTTATATATCTTCATACTGAACATGCTTTATGAATATAGGCTATGCCCAATCGGGTCACAACACTTCTGGTTCGCAATCGATGGAATCCGGCTGTCAGATCGGCGGTTCGACCGGCCGAGGATCCCTCGGTCGTGCGAATACGGGTTCTCTTGGTGGTAACAGAGGCTCGCTCGCTTCTGTTGGGAAACCAACCAGTTCAACCCTCGCCAGTCTGGCCGGATTGCTCAGTAATAGCGACATTAAAACGGAAACAAAGAGTGAGACAAGCTTCTCCAGCAAGCTCGAAAAGGAGGAAGTTTTTCAAAGAGTTCGTGTAAGTATTGTAACAGCAGCACTCAAGCAGAATTTAAACTTATATTCTTTTACTGGTTTAAATATATAATTCTATCTATTCCATTAGCCACTTTCAGGAATAGATTATTTTCTGACATGTTAAATTATGTTTAAATTTGTATTTTATTGAAATTCAAGTATTTTATTATATATATTTAACACCATCATTAATTAACAAAGAAACTTAATGGAATAAATACAACTTTTAAAAATTTATTTAATTCACGAAAATTTATATAAAATTGAATTCTGCCTTAATATACATATTTAGGATTAGAATGAAGTGGAAATTGAATCTTTTTACATGCACGAATCATAATTCAAGTTTTCCACAAACAGATTATGGATCCTAATCAAGTATACGACGCAATCAATTTGGGTCGGCGTATAGACGTAATTTGGCCGGACGAGAGGATGCGACAGCAAGGCGGTCGTTCCGGCTGGCAACATTGGGTACCGGAAAGAGGAATGGAAGGTTGCGTGGTCCACCGCTGGTCCCCGAATCATCGCGATCCCAATCGACGATCGCATGTCGACAAGGTCATCCTACTCGTAAAGATCGAGGATAAATACGTGCCGATAGCTGAACAAGGCGTACGGGATCTAGGAGCGGAGGTTTAGTGAGATATTTTTGAAACTAGTGCAATAACTTGCGATCATGCCTTTTGTACTACTTGGCAAATGATTGTTCTCCCCGATCTGCGGATGCGTGATGCGATAACGCATGTATATGTTCAGCAAAAATAAGAAACCTTCAAATAAGAAACTCTGAATGCTATTGGATTTTAGACTTCAATATGCATGATAACATTTGACTTTCTCAAATCATAAAGCATTTCAGATTGTTAAGATATTAATATACTAAATTGGAAACTTTAGAGAAAAAAATAAAACTATTTTTGTTGAATAAATTTTTATAATTTTTATGAAGACATTTTTCTCTGAAAATATAAGTACTTGTCAAGATTTTTGAAGGTTTCTAGTATAAATCACAAAAGTGCAAAATGAATACGAACAAATGTATCATATTGACGATGTTGAATACTAGTTTCGTACTTCCACAAAGTCAATACTCGCCATTAGGACGTAATCCAAGGGACTCGAATCAACGATATACTTAATTGTAAATATAAAAAATATTTAACTTATCTCCACATTGACAGGTTTCATTGCAATTATAACATTGCGATTCTAATATTGTATAATTTAGCAATTTTTTCAAAATATTGAGAAATTTACATATACTTTCACTTGCGCTTCTGTAGGATCGCTGTAAAAATTTTGCCTCGTAAAATTTTCTCCGCACTTAGCACGTCTCGCTCCAAAAATTACTTTTTTATCACTTCTCATTTTCGTCGATCTGTACTTGGATATTTTCATCAGGTACGACTCGATAGAATCTCTTAGAGATTTATAAGACAAATTTTTATATTTATTTCTATTGTATGATCAGAATTGTTGTTAAAGTTAAAAGTTTGACTTTTCTGTAGGAAACACCAATGCGTTTAAAAGAATCGAGAATTAATAGAATCTGTATAAAAAAGAGAGAGAGAAGGAAAGAGAGAGAGAGACAAGGAGACGAAAAAGAGAGAAAGATATGAGAATATTTTGTCACCTTGTATCACAAATACATAATATGTATATTGTTATTTCTCGCGAGAAGGCAGAATGCCAAGTTATTCAATGCCAAAAACCAAATTGTATCATGTTGTACTATATACTGTATATTATAATACGACGATATTAGTTTGTCTCACACATACACCAAACCGGAGGAGCATACGTTACTTGTTGCCCAATGTACATCTTAAATTACTTAATTATTGATTAAGAGAAAAAGATAGGTTTTTGCGAACGACACGTTCCTCTTCCATTAATCTATAATAATATAAATAATATATATTTTTGGCGGTTGAATATGGAAAAGAAAAAAAAGAGAACACAGACGAATCGCTCCAAGTAGTTAAACTACTGTATTTATATATATATATATATAAACGAATATATATAAATGATGTATCATATAAGAGCGGGAGGGAAAAGAGGGAAGCTCTCTTAAATACAGCTGTAATAATGATCATACGCAGCGGATGAAAATACGCATAACGAATGGTACCGATATATATATATTAGACTACTTGTACATAAAATATTATTCATGTTTTTCTACGAGAGATTTTTGTTATAACGATTCTCTTTTTTAAACCAGATAGAGTGTAGATAAGAGCTGTAAATATCTTTTAGGATTGCGCGACACCATCGCAGACCTCGAAGCGTCCAGAAATATTATTATTCTACTCGAGCGTGTGTTATTTTACGGGGCCACCCACACACACACACACACACACACACACACACACACACACACACACACACACACACAAACACAAACACATACATAAATACAAATACACGACAGGACATATCTGCTTTACTTCCATACGCCCATGTACAAAGGCTCGAACTCACACATGGCATTACTTAATTATATATGAGCTAAAGTAAAATTGTTAGTCTCACACGACAGTGCATTTACATCTCGTTGTAACAAGGAATACTGTACAGATGAATGCACTGGCGTAATGCAATGAAACGTTTATGCTGTTACACTCGAAAGAAAGTTACACGAATTCTTTTTCTTTTTTTTTCTTTTTAATTTTGTATATAATGTAAATTAATAATAATAATTTTGCTTTACTTGTTTCAACATCATATAAATGTTAAAAACGAATTCGATAAAAAAATCGTCTATATAACTGGTTATTTAAATAAGGAACGGTTGCTTGCAAAAATTCTGTAAATCCGTATCATATAAATATATATATATATATATATAATATATATATATATATATATATATATATATATTTGTTCGATGCCGTGTAGAAAAAAAAATATATATATATTTCACAGAATAGAAGAAAAATAGTAAAAAAAATAGTTTTTTGCAAGTGACCATACAGAATCACAGCATTGCCTTATCGTGGTGTCTTAAAAAACACCTGACTGATGACAAAAAAGATTATATAGCTAGTCTTTTAATTGTTGGTATAACAAACACACACACCCACACACACATTTATGTATCGCTTGCTGCCGAAAGATGCGAAAGAGAGAAAAGTTATGTGGAGTAATAATCTTTATTATATCTCTGGCCTACTATATCTTTAATGGACAGTACTTTCATACACTGATTGTACACACAAAATGGTCTTATGATCAAGAATAAACGAGAAATTGAAATCTGATTTATCTCGGTTGCACTGCCACAAAAAAGATACACACATCGCGATTTACATCCAATATAAGCTGTTTTAAAATAATTATTCTCTTATTGTTAGTTAGCCTCTCTTGATTAACTGGCTGAAATTAATATATACACTTTGTACAATTTAAATTATTCATATAAATTAGATAGTGAGATTTTTTTTAATGAAATTAATCTATTCAGAAAAATATATATAAATTATATGTATATATATATATAGTGTATTATTAAAAATATTTGTCACTTCATAATAACGCAATTCAAATCACATTACTTTATTATCATCGCACGTAATTCGTTATTGAATTGACTCGTAAGATGCTTTTTTTATTATATATCATATATATATATATATATTTATAAATAAATATTAAATGATGACATGAATAGCTATTTCAAGAATTGTGTTGGCAAAAGTCTTGTCTAAAAAGATGTATATCACAAGTGCTTGGACAAGTTCTACAATAGCTTCTAATATACGCTTTCTATAATATATATATATATGATTTGTATAATATAGAATTCTGTTGCACTCTTTTCTCAATATCTCAAGGAAAAATCGCTATTTTCTAATATCCTTTTGGTCAATTCGAGAATATAGGCTGCTGAGAACAAGCTCTGTGTTAGAGTACGTATTTCTATATAGAATAATCTATATAAAAGAAATATTTTAGTACAACCTGGACATCAGATTTAGTATACAAGTATTAGTTTCATATTGAGAATTATACTATATATATATTAGAGATATGCCATTTTACAACATAAATATATATATCTAAAATCTTTAAGTTATATAATGCACGCTTATCTGAGAACGATTAGATTAAAAAAGGCCGTAAGTCTCGGACGAAGTAGCTCGTGAAATATTACATATTTTCTCTATGAAAATACATTCATAAGTGATAGAGAAATTGGAAGCATAAAGTGCGTATTACATAATTTACAGTGTATGTAATTACATGATTAGGACTTTATATTGTTTTCCATATTCATTGGTCCTTCGTTAGCTTTTGTATTAAATTTTCTATCATTTCATTATTGACTAAACCGATAAATTTATCCACGACTAAGCCATTCGAGATGGCTATTACTGCGGGTACAGCTTTCACTTCGAAGACATGCACCAATTCAGGATTTTCTTCCACGTCGATTATAGCCAGATCTAACTTGTCCATAGGTTCTATAAGTTCTATTAATTTGGGTGTCAATATCTTACATGGATCACACCAATCTGCGTGAAAATTGACTATAACTGGCACCGTGCCGTTCATCACCTTATTCACAAACTCGTTGTTATTGTTTATCTCGTAACGCTTATTATTAGGGTGAGATAATGAGATACGTCTCACCACAGACAGCATGCAATTTCTTATACTGCACAACATCGTTTCTCTCTTTTAAACGCGTTACTGGCAAGATAAATAAAAGATTAACAGCTATGTAAAAAGATAATTACATTAATATATTAAGTCTTGCATGTATTCAAGATCTTCATACTTGTCATCGAACAAAAATGTCTCTGAAAACAAAAATTGTTTACTATTAGTAATATATATAAGAATGCAGTATTTATATCTGGATAAACTTTTTTATCAAAAACATTACAAATTTTGATTCTATTATAGTAATAACATATATATTTTGTTAATAATTTAAAACATACCAAAGAGAGAAAGGAGATGTTTAAAAAACCCAGCTGGATATCCTAACTGGTCTAACAGTTTCCATCAATCCAAATTTAATATATCCGATGAGAGAAATTGCAGATGAGATAATTAATAAAACCAGAAGTGTTATACGCCAAATGAAGAGTCGATCATACACCTGAAGAAGAAAGATTCATTTTTAATTTAATTATATAATTTTTTCACAATATGAATGGTGCATATTGAATGTCTTATTTTTAATATTTGTATAAATTATATATAAATTTTATATATATTAGAGATATAAATATATAAAATCGATTCTTTCACTAGGATAAAAATAATTTAAAAGCTCTCGTAGCATATTTTTCTCGTCACAAAATAAATATCGCCATTTAATTTCCAATAGAAAAAGCAATTAAAGACGAAAATGTAATCAAGACGCTCTCTCTCTCTCCCTCTTTCTCGCACTTGTTCGAAGACATAGGTTAGCTTTTTCTAATACTAATGTCATCCGAGCACGCAGCAGGATTTTTAAATCGCAATCAATATTATATAAATACATTTATTACCTTGGTCTCCGTAGGAGCGGGTCTCTCTGACGCGCGCGGCACACTGATCAAAATAATCGTGATCGCGCTGACAAGCAGGATTGCGATCGCGCCGATCTTCTTCTCGACCCGCAACGACACGACGAATATCAACGCGGCCACCACCCACAGACCGAGGATGATGAATAATCCTACGCCGATGCCGAGTATCAAGGTGGTCATATCCTTCGAAGAGGGGAAAAATAATACGACAGAACTCCGTCAGAGAAAACGGAGACGTACGTATATGATGAGACAGTTTGACAGATAGCGCGCGTTTCTGCGCCTTTATCCTCGCGTATCGATCCCCTCTATTCTAAGGACCCCTATTCTAAAATTTCTCCGCTATTTTAAATCAGCTGTTTCCTCCTCTCCTTCATATAAATTCACATTTTTCTCACGAATTTTTAGTAATCTTTATGTATATTTATATCTTAAATTATACTTTAATTTATACACGAAATAGCATGATTAAATAAGAATATTATAAAGTGTGGGCGATTCCTTGTATATCCATAAATCTTCAGGCTTTTATATTTTTTATGTCACGACATAATTTTAATTCATCTAATTTTTTTAAGACAATTATTATAATTTGCAACTATTTTAATCAGTGGAATTATTTTTATGTTATTAAAAAGTAAAACGACCTGCCATAGTATTTCTTCTTTTTTATATTTTTATTTTTATTTTTGATTATTTGTGTGTTTCATTATTTTATTATATTGAATTTTTAACTCAAGAATATCATCAATTTGTACAAATTATTTAACATTTTAATTATTTATTATTTAATCATTATTTACACAGATTATGTTCCCCATATGTGCTTCTCAATATGCTCGAAAAATCGTTTGACCGAGTTAATAGGAGAATATATTTTGCGAAGAGGTAGCACAAACAACGATAAATGTCTCCTAATATGTTCGAAAAATCATTTCTGAGTTATTAGGCAAATATGTTTTGCAAAGAGGTAGTCGAATATTTTCGTAGAGTACTGTCGGTAAAAATTTTATCGTGTCGATAATGCAAGTAGATAAATTATCGACGGTGATATAAATTTTACCGACCAAACATTTTTACCGACAGTACCGAGTTGGAAATGTTACCAACTTACCTCTTCGAAAATATAATCTCTTGGTAGCGACTAGCGACCTCCTTGCAAAATATATTCGCCTGTTAACTTAAAAAGAATTTTTCGGACATTTTAAGAGATATTTATTGCCGTATTACCTCCTTGCAAAACATATTCGCCTAATAACTCAGAAATAATTTTTCGGACATTTTAGAGACATTTATTGCCGTATTACCTCCTTGCAAAACATATTTGCCTAATAACTTAGAAATAATTTTTCGGACATTTTAGAGACATTTATTGCCGTATTACCTCCTTGCAAAATATATTTGCCTGTTAACTTAAAATGAATTTTTCGGGACATTTTAGAGACATTTATTGCCGTATTACCTCCTTGCAAAACATATTCGCCTAATAACTCAGAAATAATTTTTCGGACATTTTAGAGACATTTATTGCCGTATTACCTCCTTGCAAAACATATTTGCCTAATAACTTAGAAATAATTTTTCGGACATTTTAGAGACATTTATTGCCGTATTACCTCCTTGCAAAACATATTCGCCTAATAACTCAGAAATAATTTTTCGGACATTTTAGAGACATTATTGCCGTATTACCTCCTTGCAAAATATATTCGCCTGTTAACTCAAATAAATTTTCGAACATAAAAGACACATTATTACTTTATATTATTTTTTATATATTATTTTTACATTATTTAAAGGTAAAATAAGAATAATTTTTGCATTATTAATTTCGTTTTTAAGTAAAAGTTTGCAATAATATTAAAATAAATATATATTTATATGGTATAATTAAAATAAGTAAAAAAATAGTAAAAACAGTAAAAAAATAATAAAAATAATATAATTAAATCACAGTAAGAGGTACACCTATCGGAAGTTGTTTTCACGAAGGAAACGAACCGAAGTGGAACGATCATCCGACATCGCGTTAATACGAGTAAGAAGCGGCCATATTCCTCTTCAAGGCTGCTTCTTTGTCTCATAAGTCCCTCAATTAAATTTCACCGCCACCAAACATCGAAGATCAGCCGAGAATGTGTATATACGTGTTCTCATCGACTTGTTTTTTCTCTCTTTCTAAAAATGAAAACTATAATTTTAATTCTAAATTATAAAATATAATTGTAAAAATAATACAATTTTAATTCTAAATTATATTTTATACTTTCTTATCACCCGAGTATGTGAGAATGTAGTACACATACCATTTGACAGATGGCGCGCGCTGGAAGTTTCAGAGAACGGCCTGTGCGACTCGAGCGCTCGTTCGGCTAGGTTCGGGAACAGTCGATCTCGGGTGTCTTCAGTTGCGTGCGGGGCACCGGTTGACATTGTTTGACATATCGCGCTGCGTGACGCGTGTTTGCGTGCCGTCGAGCCTGCGAGTGACAGGTGGTGCTCCGATCCGTCAGTGCGACTCCTCGCGCGAGGAAGATCTCGCGATCCTCGGAGAACGACGTCCGTAAAGTGTATTAAACAATACAACGTTCTGCGGGAAGGGACAGACGCGAGTGTGAAGTTAGGAACGAAGTCGCGCGTCACTCTGAATATAGCCGCGAGTCGAATCGAGTTACTCCGTCACGCGCGATTATATATCGAATCCCGCGAACACCCGCTCTTCGAGAACTATCGCCGTGACATGCACGCACAATCGGTGCGTAGCTGCTCCTAGAGGTGCCTCCCCGCGTGTCAGGTCCTACGATGTATACCACGTATTCGTGCGACGACTTACCCGGGAGATTCAGCTGCAGAAGAGGTAAGGCGTTTCATTTTGCATTATCGTTCCACCTCGAGCGAACCTCGTCGAGTTTGCTCTTTTAACCTCTTACATTCGCGATTGGTCGTGCTTGAGGAATTTCACGCACGATTATTCTCGCGTCAACTTTTGTCATTCTGTGTTATATCTATTGGATTATTGCAAATTCGAGCTTTCGAAACGAAAACTGTCCATCCAAAACCACGATGCAGCTATATATGTCGTAAGTAGATGTAATATATGAAGTTGGAGACGTTTAACGGTGCGTTACGTCATCGTGTTCAATGAGCTACTCCAAAATGATAATTATAACTAAATGACAGACGCAATGTGCGTCTTGCATTCGCAATTGACGTTGCATTCTAGAAATTTTATTTTATTTGAGCATTTCGATATTTATTGCAGTATATGCATTTTGTGTTTTATTTTTGTATTTTATCTTTAATTTATTTTTTAAATTTATATTTTATTTATTTTTTAAATTTATTTTTTATTTATTTTTTTTTAATGTTATATTTTTCTCATCGTGTCGAGGAAGATCCGACGTGATGCGGAGACGAGTTTCCTGAAACCCTCGCATGAAAGTGGACGATTTTAATTTTTTTTACAGTATATTCGAGATTACTCTCCGGCAGGCCAGGCATAAAACCGCAGGAATTTTCGTTTCTGTGAGTACGGAATCGCGGAAACGCGGAAACTATATGCGATATGTTTATTCAAAACACTCGCAAGGCGTGTGTGTAACTTATTAAAGGGGAAAGGTGTATGCACGCAATTTTCTCGTAGCTATCTCGTGCACTACTAATCATATCTCGCTATCTCTATCTTATCTCGCATTCTTTCTTTTCCTTTTACTTTCAATTGTTTTTTTCGCGAAAAAAATTCATTCTGATGAGCGACTTAAAAAAATATCAGCTTCAAATATCTTCGCGGATCTAAAAAGCTCGCGAAAATTCAATTTATTTAATTAGGAATTAAGGAAATAAAAGGGTTCTTGATTCGTGAAAGAAAAACGTTCTAGGATTCTAGGATCTAAAATTTCGAATAATATTTTTTTTATATATCCATTTATTTATCCATAATTCGAATAATAATTTATTTGCCAATTGTATATATGATGATTATCATTACAAATTAAAGAATAATATGAAATATATAAATAATTCATCAAATTGAGACAGCAGTTATCATTTCCAAGTTTTTTTTGCAAATAGGAATGACAAGATCCGATTACAGAGATTTTTCCTATTCGGGAGAAAACAATGATATAATAAAACAATCGGGCCCGATATTAGAAAATTTTACATAATTTGAATAATAATTCGTTTGTCAATTGTATGCACATGATTTCCATAACAAAAAGAATCATGAAATAATACGAAATATACAAATAATTTGTTAAATTGTGACAGCAATTATCTTCTTCAAGTTTCTGCATTTTTTTTCAAATACGACAAGATCCGATCGTGAAGACCTTTTCTGTTCGGGAGAAAATAATAATGATATAGTGAAACAGTCGGGTCTGATATTAGAAAATTACACCTACATGCATAATTCGAATAATTATTTATTTGTCAATTGTATATATGATGATTTCTATTACAAATTTAAGAATCGTGAAATAGTACGAAATAATTCGTTAAATTGTATGACGGCAATTTTCTTCTCCAAGTTTCTGCATTTTTTTTAACACGACGAGATCCGATCGTGGAGACTTTTTTTTGATCAGGAGAAAATAATAATGATACAGCCGGGTCTCCGATATTAGAAAATAAAGTACACCTACGCGATGGCGCGGAATATCTCGCAGTATACCTGGCAATGCTAGCTAACGGTAAGTGGAGATTTCGCACGGCAAGAAAGGTCAAATTCCATGCATTTATACCGCGGTGCAGCGCGATGCACCGCGACTTGCAGACACAATTACCTGTCGCTCATAAATCACCTCGGATCTGTATTAAAACGGGCCGATCGACCGACCACGTAGATAGGAATCTTGCACGGGGCAGAAAATAAGCGGTGTACGAAACAAAGTGTACACACAAAGATGGTCTATCATTATCCCGCGATATATCTTATCATATAACTCGTTGTTACTCGATGATTAGGTTGCGAGATGCCTTTATCTCCGTCTCTCTGCAAATCGAAATTTTGCTTCCAATTTTCAACCTCAATTCCGTTACGCTTATAAATTCTATTTTAAGGAAGATTATTTTCAAGTGAATTTAATTTGCATAAGAAATTAAATTCACCCTCCTATACTCTTAAATTGAGTCGGAAAATGTCACTGATTAAAGCAATGATAGTAAGATTTCATCGGAGATCAGTGTAGGTATTTCTTACTGATCTTTAATGAAAATATTTATATTCTGCTCATTCGTTTTGTCTTTAATGAACTAGTAAAATTTCACTGAAAATATATCAGTAATAATTGTAGATATATCTGTAAAATGTAATTTTTAAAGTTTTTTTTATTTATTTTGAATTATTATTTGGAAAAAATTTATACAATTTACATATCATAGAATTATACGCATTTTATATTTTTACTCTCGTAAAAAGAAATGTAATAAATCCATTAAAAAACGAACTAGATTCTTCGTAAAAAAATTCAGCTATTTTTTTAATAAAATATATTACTACAAATCTTCAAAATAGGTAGTAAATTAACAAATAGAGATTTAAAAAGAACCCTCATTTAACTGTAAATTAAATAGTTTTAATAAAGAGTGATTTCATTCAAAATAGATTGAAAATTGAGACTGAGAGAAGAAAACTTTCGACTCGGGTTTTTATTTTCTGTAATATTGGAATTTCGGGACTATTTTTCAAAATTTGTACGCTGTGAGGGATTTACGCTTGCAAACATAGATTTTCGTAATATACGTCGGCTCTCTAAACTCTAAGCAATAAAAAAATCGGGCCAGTGGCATTTATCGTCCTACATTCGGAGATCGTAATATACGCGCTGGTCACCTTTCACCATCTATGCGATGCATTTGGAATCCAAATTCCTGCTCCTAAATCTATCTACGCGTTCTGTTTTTTTAATCGTCGGCCAACCATATATGTTATTCCCAGGAAAATTATTCGGAAAATATATCACGCTTATAGATGTAATGAATTGTATTTTCGCACGTTCCAATAACGCGCTTCCAGATATTCGATAACGGTACTCATCCGATATTCATCTTGCGAAAGATTGAATACGCGAGTGAATCATTACATTCCGCTTGAATAGATCAATATTCGTCTACGTTTTGCGATCGAATTTTCAAAGCGAACGGTACTCGTAAAAATTTTGTCAAAATCTTCGTCCCATTTTCCGAAATAGTCTCTCGCTAATTTACACAGAGAGAATTTTCTCTTAGAATTTACTCTGAAAATATTGATAATCCTGAGACAATGTGGTATTCAAAGAATTTTATAAGAGTTTTTCTAATTAATCTTTACTACAGCAAAAATTATTTAATATGAATATAGTAAATTTTATTAAAAAATAAAATTAATTGAACATATGTTATATTGTGGTATAGATATTAATATCTAAATACTGGAAAAATTATTTTTATTATTTATTTAATTTAATATTGTATGCATAACTCTTTTCTATTTTAAATAGAGATAATTTTTTTTTAGAATTTACCCTAAAATCCTGATAAAATGGGACAATATGGTATAGGAAGAATTTTATAAGAATTTCTCTGATTAATATTTTTATCACAATAAAAAATATGAATACCTATTACAATAAGATATAAAATATGTTCGATTAATTTGACTATGTACATAGTTTTTCTTATAAATTAATCGAACATATTTTATATCTTATCATTAAATATTTTAATAGATAAATATTGATATTACTAAATTCTAAGATAAATTCTCCGTGTGTTTTTAAATAATCTATGTAATTATTTTTAAAAATAATTCGAGGATGTAATAAATAACAGAAGAGAGTGACCCTCGAAGAAATCCGGGCTTGAGCAAGATTCGTGTCCCGAATTTCTCGGAGAAGGGCCGTATCTAACACCTCTATATCGCAACGTTGGCGCATCTAATGAGGACGCAAGTTTGATTCGCGACCTGAAGATCGAGAGAACCGCGTAATAATCTCTCAAAAGATGATCGATACAAGCTTCAGCGTTAAATCGCGCATATTTTCTCCCTTCGACCGAAATAGGCCTCTTAGCGTATCGATCAGCAGCACGAACTTATTTATGTCGGTGGCGGATATATGCTTTTTATTCCATATTTCTTGGCCGGATATCTTCTCTTTCGACAGCTGCGCAAAGAGAAAAACTCTCTTACGTTTCTTCTCTTTGTTTAATGAGGGGAATCGAATGCAGATATTTCTCATGTCGGCTGCGTCAGTCGGCTGCGAAGTGAAATATTAACGAAGGTGAATGGGAGAGGCAGAGGATGATTATTGCACGCATAGTTTAACTCCTTCCGCTGTACGCGTGTCGTGTGTATGATGGTGTACGGGGGCGTAGAAGAAACGATGGGGAAATTTGCCTACTAATCTCTCAAGCGAAAATATATATCCCCTAGTGTACACTCTGTGAGCTTCGACTTAAGACGCGCGATCTCTCTCTCTCTCTCTTTCTCTTTCTGTCTAAATTCTGCTTGAATTAAAACGTAGAGTAGAGCAGATGTTAGTGTGAAAATTCGCGCGAATCTAATATGTATTCTTCACGTTGACAGCATCCGGTGTTGGGACAAGGTTGGCGGATCTATATGGGGCAATGCGTGTCTCGTAAGGCGGGCGCCGTCGTCGCAGCATCCGGTCATCACAATTCGCCTTCGTACCGTATCATGGACAAGGCCCAGAAACAGGTGAGTTGCCCCTTCGAGTCCAATTTTTCTATTTTTTTTTTTTTTTTTTTTTTTGAGAATTTTCTATCAGAATTTAGTCTGAAGATCATAAAAATATTCATAATCTTTACCACCATAAGATATAAAATATGTTCGATTAATTTTACTGTATATTGTATATAGATATTGATATTTTTTATTAATAATATTAATTGATAATATTAATTTTATTAAAAGTACATATTAATATCTACCACAATAAGATATAAAATATGTTCGATAATTTTACTATGTACATAGTAAAATTAATTGAACATATAGCTTACTGTGGTAGATATTAATATTTTTATTGTGGTAAATATATTAATCAGAAAAATTCTTATAAAATTCTTCCAATATTGTCCCACGATTAGCATGATTTTCAGAGTAAATTCTGAGAAAAAATTTTCTCTGTGTATTTTCTTATGTATTTTTTAGAGGAGTTCGGTAGATTTAATTTATGTAAGAATTGGACTCCCCTATATCCAACAAGCAATTTCCTATTTAGAGTTTTAAAGGGAAGCTTTCGATAAAACTATATTCTTTTGTATAGAATTAATGCATTGTTATTGATAAAAATTGATTAAAGGATTTAGAGAGATTTATATTATGTAAGAATTGAGTTCTTACTTCAAAGCAATTTCTTATTTAAAGGTTCAAAAGAAGAATTTTTTATATAAAACTGTTCTCTTAAATAAAATCATTATAAAAATCAGTTAGCGATAGTGGTTGATTTTTCAGTGAAATCTTACTGTAATAAATAATCTGTGAAACACACAAGATGGAGGAGTGAAATATGAGAATGTTTTTAATAAAGATTAGCGAAACATTCACTAAATATTCTGTGAAATCTTAAATTTTCACTGATTTAATTTACGAGAGTAGGTTAAATAGTTTCAAAAAATTTCGTTCGACTCGAATCAGCGCAGACAAATTAAAAAAGGAAAAAATCGAAAGTATAAGAAGGAATAATTTCGATTCGCTATATCTACTCGGGGTACCTAAATTCAAATCGTTACGACCCGTAAAAAACCACCGCGCCGTAAAAAGGCCGGCTCTTACTATCGTTCGATGGACATTGAACTTCGAGGTACCCTCGTCGGGTTCGCGTTCACTCAACTCTGTCGCCGGCTTTTTTTCGTCGCCGTTGCGTTTACATAATATCGCCATTCGGCTATAGACTGTCCACGTGTAATGTACTATAATATACGACGCATCGCGTGTATAAAATCGCATCGCGATCGCGATGTACACGTAAAAAATCCAGCTGATCGCGGACACTAGCTTAACGTCGAAGTTCAATGTCCTTCCTCGAACCGCGTTTCCACTTGCAACGGTATCGCTACCACTTGTGAATATATCATCTGTCCTGTCGACATCGTGCATTACACGATGTGTAAAATCGTCCCGTTTCGTCCCGCGAAAATCCACGCGTGCAACGACTCGTGACCGAATATATCGCATTAGAATATCGTCGTTTTATTCTATTTTTCATATATCAGAAACTAAAAGCACGACTGACAATCTGAATCGAAATTGTTCTCCTACTTTAGATCCTAATTTTTAATCCACAAAATGTGTTTGCACACATATTTTAAATAATAAAATTATCAGTCTCTTTTGAAACTATGTAATTTGCACTGTTAGAGTATTTTTTCTTACATTGAAAAAAAATTTATTGAGTTCGAATAAATATTAATTTCAATACTGCCTAATAAATCATGTATTTGAAACTAATAATATTGGTTTGACGTGAAAAATATTTATTTGATATAAAAAAATCATTTTCAAAGCATAAATATTTATTTGTTTCAAATAAATAATTTATTAAGCAGTATTGAAATAAATATTTATTAATTTAATAATTTTTTTTAGTGTAGAATTTACCCTGAAAAATCATGATAATTGTTTATGATATTGGAAGAATTTTATACGAGTTTCTCTGATTAATATTTTACCACGATGAAAAATATTAATATCTACCACAATAAGATATAAAATATGTTCGATTAATTTTACTATATGTACATATTGATATTTTTTATTGTGGTAAATATTAATCAAAGAAATTCTCTCCGTGTACAGCTGTGAGTCCAAATTTTTCTTTCACTTTTAATTTTCATTTTTTATCCAACATGTACTCTGGTTTTTTTAACAATAAGATCAGCCAAAAAACAAAATTAAATCTTTAAATGAGAAATCGATCGTTTACTATTTTAGATACAAAATAACTTAATTTTTATTCACACACAGATTAAATCAACGAATCCAAATTCTATGGAAACGAATTAAGTATAGATAAATGAGAAAAAATGAAAATTGTAGGAAAAAAGTTTCGACCTTGGAAAATTTACATAATTAATACTTATTTATATTAATTGACTTTCCTTCGATCAAACATTTGCAACTTGAAATCGACACTTTCGCATATATAAACGCGCAGGAAATTATTCGCACACTCGAGTACTTTCACTAACGTTTAATTCAAGAAAGGATTGTATTATCTATCAAACGTATCGATAAAGTGTATCGATATCCGCTTTCGCGTGAACTTTCTCGCATGCACCGAATTGCAAACAAATTAATCGTCTTCGAACAAGCAACGCAACGCGAATAGATATAATGCATGCAAATGCATGGCTTTACGCCAGTGATTACCCATTGCACAAGCTTGCACTTTTCTATTCGCGCCAACGCACTGAAGTAAATGATAATTTTTACGAAGAATAGAGCCTTCGTACGTCAGCAAGTATTTGCAGAATAAGTAATGCAGCTTTTCGAGAATAATCAGTCCGCGAACGTAAATTAAAAATAAAAAAGTTAATTTGTAGCTCTTCTTAATTTACAGTTTCCTTAACGAGGTCGAGACTTGCCACTCTAATTTACGCGAATTTTACACGACCGGTCTGCGATATTCCGATGAGATAAACATAAACATGCAGATCATTAATTACATTTATTCATTAATCCAGCGATTAATTAACCTAATCTCGCAAACAGTCTCTCTATGTTTGCGCATACATATATACACAAATTTTCTCTTAGAGTTTATCTTGAAAATCATGATAATCGTGGGACAATTGGAAGAATTTTATGAGTTTTATAAGAGAATTTTACTTCTTTCTCTGATTATTTACCAGAATAAAAAATATTAATATCAGCCAAGATATAACAGATATGTTCGATTAATTTTACTATGTATATATATTAATATTTTTTATTGTATAAATATTAATAATATTAATAATTAATTCGAGAAACTCTTATAAAATTCTTCTAATATTGTCTCACGATTAGCATGATTTTTAGAGTAAATTCTGAGAGAAAATTTTCTCTGTGTATTTTTTATGGATTTTTTAGACGATTTCGATAGAGTTCTTCGGTAATCGCGTGGGACAATATATGATATTGGAAGAATTTTAAGAGTTTTTGATTAAAATTTATAATAAAAAATATTAATATGTACCACAACAAGATATAACAAATATGTTTGATTATAATTTTACTATGTACATAGTTTTTCTTATAAATTAATCGAACATATTTTATATCCTATTGTGATATTAAATATTTTAATAGATAAATATTGATATTTAATATGCACTATCCAAAAATTTTACTATGTACATATATTAATATTTTTAATTGTGATAAATATTAATAATTAATCAGAGAAACTCTTATAAAATTCTTGCAATACCATATATAATTATCCCACGATTGCCATAATTTTCAGGCTAAATTCAAAGAGAAAATGGTGTACACACACCGTTAAATTCTCATCCGGAAACAAGATCCCGCGCTCTTGTCGGAGCTTCATCGCCATTCTGAGGCGCGTTATTATTTTATTATTAATTCACGCGACCGATCTTGCCTCGGTCGAAGAGTGACGTGCTTGCTTTCCATTGTTCGTCGTCGCGCGTGTCGGTTCCGTGGGTTCTCGCGTTCTCCAACCGGAAACCTCTTCTTCGAGAGAGGAGGCCTGAAAACCGGCACGTCACCCGCACGGTTCAGGTGCGAAGAAGGAGAAATCGACTCGACGGAGAGAGAACTCAGCGCTCTCTTTTCTTCTCCCCATTGTTTCTCCTCGCGTTAGATTCGCATCGCGCTTACTCCCATTGTCTTTCTCTCCCTCGCGATTTCTCATTAAAATTGAAACAAAAATGGCCGAAGATCCGCGGACTCTCATCTTGCCCCGAGATCGAGAGAGATCGAATATATGTATGTTTGTCTAAAGCGGAAGCGGAACCTTTCTTCCGGTTGCGCCTGCGAGAGAGAGATTTCATCGATGATCGCGGATAACAAAATTCGCTCTTTGACTTTTGAGCGATTTTACGAAATGCGACTTTCATCGCGAGATGACATGCAAAAGTGCTCTTATCAGCAAGGGCTATATAATTACTGTCTTGAAACGTCGTTTCGGTAAAAATAAAATAAAGGGGATCTAGATTGCACCTTTATCAGGAAATACGTCACGATGTTATACTATATCGTCTTAATGCATAGATAAGTTAGATAATTGTAATCTTTGTAAAATCTGATATCGCAATTTAGCGCAGTATCTCAAACATCAAACTGGTTGTGTTTTCTTTTATTCTCTCTTTGGCTAACTTTGAAATAATATTTTTAGGCATCGATAATATTTGAATTATAAATTTCGATTGAAGAAAGATTTGTTACAAATTAAATTGTGTAGTAAAAAATTAATGAAACTATATTCCTTTTTTTTTAAATTAATTTCAGATATATTTTAATTATAATTTGGAATTATTAATAGGCTCAGTTGCATGATGGATCTCAAACATCAAACTTGTGTTTTTTAATGAGATTCTCTCGTTGATTAATTTCAAAATAATTTTTTTAAGCATTAATAACATTTGAATTATAAATTTCGATTGAGGAAAACTTATTATAAATTGAACTATGTATTACAAGATTAACGAAATTATATTCTTTTTTTAAATTAATTTCAGATGCATTTTAATTATAATTTTAACATAATATAGTCTCAGTTATATGATGAAAAAAATGGAAATTCTCAAAAAATGATAATCTCCTTCAACGCATTCATTAAAAAAATCAACTCATTAAGAAAATCTACTATTAAAAAAATATTCGGTTTGTGTGAGAAAGAGAAGAAAGAGAATTGGAGTCTATCTATATTTAGAAAAATATTCAACAAAAATCTTGCATAATCGCCTTATCGAAAATTTATGTTAATGTTACTCTTTGATTCGATGAGTCACGTTGCTGATCGTGTGCTTTAAACTATATCTCCAATTGCACCAGGAATTCCTCCTGACAACGATGCTCTAACGACTCTGACGTAGACCCAGAGTCGTCTCTCTGAATCGGATGATTCATATACAAGGTGCGCCCCTGAATGAAAGTGATCGATAGTAAACGGAGGGAACGTGTTTAAATCAATTCTCCTTCGCGAAACAAAGGGAAGTCTTATCGCAGTCTTTCTACTCCATTTAAAAAACCCAGTCCAATTCACAGATCCAGATCATCAGCTCCACCTGCTCCACTTTTACTGGAGACCAAATTAAATTAAATAGACACATATACGATAATTGATATAAAATATAATTAATATTATATAAATATTATATAAATATATATTAAATATATTATGTAATAATAATTATAATAATATTATAAAATAATATATAATTATATATTATATTATATAAATATTATATTAATATTACAAATACATAATACAAATACTAATATTAATATTAATATTAATATTAACACTAATATTACTATTAATTCTAATATTAATATTAATATTATATATTTATATAATTAATACCTATAACTTTCCTCGGTCTCCACCTGCTGCTATAGTAAGCCACCCTGTATATGGGAGAAACCCGGGCGCGCGGGCGCATCCGCAAGATCAGCAACCCCCTCGAAGAGGGGTTGATGCGTCCCGACGTCGCTGCGCCGACGCAGAGTGCCGGATCGATCCCGCTTGCCTCGGCCTACGACGGCCTAGGTCGGTGGAGACGAAAGAGGTGCGAGAGGAATGGCGGGGGTGACGACGACGACGACGACGACGACGACGACAAACAGCTGCGCCGTCGCGCGTTTCCGCGCCGTCGAGAGACCGTCGTGCACCATCCTTACGATGTGACGGACCACGAAGAGACAAAGCGAGAGAGAGAGTGTGTGTGCGGTTCCTCTCCGTCGTCATCTCAACAACTTCTTTTCGCGACTGGACCTTGAAGAGAATCATTTGACATGACGAGACGAAGCTTCATCAACCTTCCAGCCCCGTGAGAGAGGGAGATCGATCGACGACCGGCCCTGTGACATTGGCCCGGGTGTTCAGCTATCATGGAGTACCGGTGCGGCAGCACGAGATGCGAGGACGACGAGCTGGAGAACGAAAAGGGCATCGGAGCTGGGGTAAGGGACACCCGGGACACGACTTTGCCCTTTTTCTTCTTCGTGGGCTCTTCTTCACCTCGGACAGAGGCCGGGGAATCTCGGAAAGGCGTGAAAATAATCCTCGACGGAGGTGTATCGTTCATAATTAATATAGAGTTAATATAGAGCCTCTCAATTGTAAATTTGATCGAGACCTTTGCGAATTTGTTAAATTTAAAATGTACTCCGATATCCACTTATGATGTAACATATGTATGTAATGCGTAAGATATTATTCTTGTAATGACACTTGAGAAAATTAGCATAAAAAGCGGATCGAATGTATGATGAATCTCATAATGATTCGGCGAATGTAGGAAATTTCGCGGAGCTTTTTGCCAATTTTTTTATATCGTAACATGTTGCAAGAGGTATATATAATATACATAGTGATCGTTCAAAGAGACGTCTTCACGGTTGATTTGCGTCGCCTCGTCAAGGTTTTTTCACACGCGGAGTTAGGCAAGATTTCCGAGCTTCTTTCGCGGACAGGGAGTCGCGAACTCAGATTCGTCTCGTCTATAGTTACTCTATTTCTGGAGTTCGAACGAGGTTGGTTGGCCGCTCTCGGACGAGACCCGAGACGACACGAGTCGATCGAAATTCGTGTTCTCTTCCGTCTCGACAAACGTGGACAATGCGTATATGTTGCTTTAGACAAAGAGTTTCGCGATGGGATGCGCTATCGGCATCGTTATATAACCCGGTGTACGCATCTGTGTACAAATATCGATTAATATCGGACTGCGACCGCACGTAGCAAGTTCGTCGAACAAGCCCTTATAGTTCCACGAACCTTTTATATGCGACGTATGAGCGTTTTGGCGAACACCAGGTGAATACCTGAAGAGGGAAAGCACGTAAGAGAGAGAGAGGGACGAAATAACTCGGATTGAGCAATTAAGATCGTATACAATCGATAGTACAAAGTTCAGGTCTAATTGTGAAAACTCAATTATACCGGGATATCGATCTCCCCTTCGCAGATGTAATCCGCGGCTGATGATGCGTGACTACATAGCTACTGATGACCTTAAATTTTAATATGAATTCTTTTCGTCATAACAGGTTTTAATAAGAGTCTCGAGATGAAAAGAGAGCTTTGATAACTGTTTTATATTTTAAAAAGTTTAATAAGGTGATCTCGAAAATTTTCTTCTTATAATTTTTAATTAATATTTATTATGATCCTTTAAACAGTTAAATTATTTTCTTTTAAAATCACTTAATTTATGATTTCATCTAAATTCTCTTTTACATTTCAATATAAAAAATTCACATATTACCTACTTAATTTACAAAGTAATATAAGAGCTCAGTTCTTTAATAAATTAAACCTCTCGAATCATAAATATAAAATTGCTATTGAAAATAGGAGCGAAAATTCCAGTATAATTTAATTCACTCCAATTTCGCCTTTAAAAAAACCTTCAACATATGTCATATGTATATTTTAATTAGTCTTCTTTTCGTGTCTACATCGCGTGCCTGTATTTCCTTCACTCTTTCGACACGAACCTCCCGTCTGACGAAAGAATTTCCATTCCAGGGCGACCTACGGGGCTCCTCGAAGCGCAGCACGTCACAAACGCGCGGCACTGCGATGTCCTTCGGCTTCCGGCGAAGACCCACCAGCGGGATCCCGATGCCGATAACGAATTACGCCGCCGGCACCGTCAGCGAGAAGAGCTTGCTGCATCCGCGCTCGAAGTCGGCCGGCCCGGAACAGAATCGCAGACAGGCGATGGACGACGACAATGGGATCCATAATTCGTCGTCCGGTCGGTCGACGCCGCGGCTGGCACCGCCGAAGAAGGACTCGAGCGGGATCGGCGTCAGGACCAACCGTTTCGGGTATCGGCAGCCCCAGACGAGGTTCACGAATAAGGTCGGCGACATTTGCCACGGCATCACTCACTACAATCAGGAGAAGCTGCAGCAACAACATTATCAGCAGCAGCAGCAGCAGCAGCAGCAGTATTATCAGCAGCAGCAACAGGAGAATTACTTTGTCAAACAGCAACAACAACCACAACCGAACAGGATCGTACAGCAACATCTGTACAGCACGACGGCTCCGACGAAGCTTCGCACGTCGCCATCGAATAACGCGGCTTACGGCGGCGGTAACAATGCGATGACGCAATACGCGGACGCGAACAAACGAGGCTCAGGCATTCCTGAACCCATTAGCAGGTATACTCTGCACACCAGTCACCTGCCGCTTCCGCAATACGCTGTACGGGTAAGCGATTCCAATTCTAAGATCGCCAAGACAGCAGCGAATCAGAGCAGGAAGATATCCACGTCCAAGGGTTCGTCCAGTTCGAAGGAGGGCTCGGTGACCGAAGATTCGGGCGTCAGCAGCCAGCCGGCCGGTCCGGAAGACGACAGGATCAGATCGATGGATTACATGGACGAGAGCTCTCTGAGGAGACGCGGCGTCGGTAGACCGAGAAACCTGCGTATGGTGGTGAATGGCAAGAGTTTCGACGTGAGAGACGTCCGAGACGATGACAGCACTGTCACGGAGATCTCCGTGATCCCGTTACCCAAGTCGTTCGCGACCCACGCGGCCAATCTGAACACCGGCTTTGTGCGTGAACGGGCTACGCAGTATCAAAGGATCGTGAACAAGGACAACAGGTACACCGACTCGACCGCGTCGATGTCTACTACGTCTTCAGAGGGATACGAGGAGGGTTGCCTGAGCGAGGAGAAGGTTTACAAGGACCGCTCGCGTACGGAGAAGATCCCGTCCATAAAGTCGGATTTCAGTCCGCTGAGTTCGGATGATCCCGAGTACGGCCACGGCGAGGCCATGGCGGACGAGTACTCGTTGAGTTCCAGCGATGAGTGCCAGCGTTCCAACTCCATCATCGCTCAGCACGCGCAGGCGATCACCGCCGCGACGAAGAGCGGCGCGGCGTCGAAGAACACTTTGCGATCGGTGCTTCTCACCATCGAGGATCCGGCATTCGCCGCCGCCGCCGCTACCACGACCACTCTGATAGACGACGAGACTTCGCCGGTCGACAGTCTGTTCGACAGTCCCACCGCCAGCATCACTCAGTCGGACGGAAAGCCCTCGAAGAGAGACGAGGAACACGCGCTGGAACGTTCGGACAATACCCTCGAGGATGACAGTCCCGGCACGCCGACGAACGCCTCCAACTCGCTCAGCCTGTCCGAGGGTAGAGAGTTCTTCGACGACGAGATCGCAGATCAGCCGGGATTGATCTTCGACGACAGGGCTAATTCGAGGGCTAGGATGGAGACGCAGTCCGCCATGGGGAATCAAGTAATCACCGAGAATAGCCACACTCTAATCGAGACGAGCTCTAAGACGGGTGAGTACGGATTACGATATGCTATTCTTGGAATCCTCGTTCTCTCCAAGTGTATATTGTGCATCAGCATCTAAGTAGCTGAGATCTTGAATCTAACACTCACAGTCTAATAATTGTAACAAATTTCAAACGTGTGAGGAAAATATTTATCTAGAAAATTTTTAATTGAAATGTATTTTGTCATTATTAATATATATTTGTGATTTAATTTATAGGTGCTACGTACATCAAAGGCGCAGTGAACAGTCCTCATCACGGGCAGCGTTTGCATCGAACGGGAAGCGTGGATACTTTGTCGCCCTGCGAATCTATCGCTTCGGATGATTTAATGTTAGATTACGATGGCAGCGACGCGAGCTCTTACGAAGAACAGCAACGGTTAGCATTAAAACAGTCAATATAAATTTGTTATAAGCAAAAATTATATATATCTGTATTTTGATGTTCGAATTATAAAAAGAAAGTGTCGTCTTCTTTTGCCGTCGAATCAAATTTACATAATATTCATTATCTTTCAGATTAAATTCTAATACTGCACTGCACGATCTGGATGACGCCACTATAATTTCCGAGTTGGAGGCTCAGGGCGAGGAAGTGATGAGGCAGTGGAGCTCATTGCTGAACACAGCTCATATGCAGGAGGATGCGAATTCCAATTCCGCCAACAACAATTTCGTCAACAACACAACATCGGGCAACAATAACAATCAGGCCATCGAATCTGGGTGTGTATTCGTATTTTTCACTTAACTTTTTTCACGCTTGCATTGCTCGAAACGCGAAATTTCATGATGGGCAAGGCTTCTTCAAGGGAATGATGGACAAAAACGCGTTAACGTGATTAGAATTACAACGTGTGACGCGTTTTACATGCAAATGATATGTAAAGTTATACAAAGATACGTTTCTCTTCTCCGAAGGGGGCGTAAGAAAATAATACAGCTTTCCGCATTGTTACATTTCCTTGTGTAGATAAAGTCTAATTATCCGATAAAGACAATTATTAGATCTCTGTTTCCATAGTATCTTTTTGGTTTTTTTTTACATATCGTTTGGTCGTCTTAATTGCAGCATCACTTCATCTCTTTGCATTTTGAAAGAATGTCTACACATATTATATATATTTGCATTAATCATTTTATATGCTTTTCTAGTCACATTAAGTATCGATTGCAATAGTCTCGAATGCACAATTCAGATTAATTTTAATAAGTTTGTAGCAGAATTTTTTAACTTAAAACATTGCAATACATTCATGTAGTATAATGTAGAAGATAGAAACTGTAGAAGGACACTTTTAACTAGAGACGATAAGTTGCATAGAAAGATTGAAAGAGTATCTGATCGATGCTGTGATATAGTTAGTGAAGGTGTATACCATATGTGAAGGCAATGAGATAAATAATGTGTCATCCAAGTAATTTAATATGTTCTGTGTTCACTATAGTTATATAAAACGCACTCGTAAACTTTGATCGATATAATTTTTTTTTTTAATATTTTATATCGATATAATTTTATTTTATAAATATTTTATATAACATTTTTCGCGTAAAAAAATTCTACAAAGATAAACTAGAATGACACGAATATGATTAATAATATACATGAGTCTGGAGACTCTTTCGTATATTTCTTTGAAATATCTCACCGGTAAGTTTATCTCGGAGAAAATTGCATCGTTTGCATTTTTTCCGAATTTAATATCTCACATCTTTTCATCTTATATAATCTCTTGTATTTCGTGATGATTTCAGATTTCTATCTTTTGTATGTAATTATAATTTCGCTCGAATTGAATGATAGCTTAGCGAGACATCTTTAGAGAAGAAGTGTGTTTTGTAATATCCCTTACAATTTTTTTAATATCCTACAACATTGAACTATTATTAATAGACATAATGATATAATTTTACGTTAATTCGCATCGTAAATATCGAATTGCAATGAAGGATCGTAAAAGAATTTCAGTTGGAAAGTTGTGCGTAAAGTTCCGTTCTTCCTCTCGGAATTTTAATCTAAAAGTAATATCTCTTTCGCATCGGGAGCATGAAGCACTTTAGAGGCAACACTTCGGATCGTCCTGTTGCAACAATAATTGCAAGTCCGTAAATTTCGAGCGCGTCATGGCCACAAGCGCATAACAACCTACTCTCTTTTTTTTTAATTCTCTCGGCGAACAAGAAAGAGCAGAACATCTTCAAGTTCTCCTGTTATACTTGTCCTCCCTCGAATTCCCATTGCAGACTTGAATCTACAAATCCTTGAAGCTTTCGTCGAGCATTCGCGAACTTTCTCTCGTCCTTGTCTCTTGTGTCAGTTGTGTTTTCGTTCCATTTTTTCATTAAATAGCGATCGAATAGATATAGATTTATAGATAGACGTTGAAAGAGATTATGATAAATTAATTCTACATCGACTACATCTATTTTTTTTTTTTATTACTGTCAGTCTTTTTACGTTCAAGACGTACGTACGCGATAATGTCTTCTCCCTCCTTCCTGCTTGTACAAAATTGAGCCGCCACATCAGACGCCACAATTCAGCGACAGTATTCTGTGTTCTAGCGCGCTAATAAAACGGGTGAAGCAATTGCAAATCCCCGATGAGGACTCCGCGGGTGGAGACTACTACCAGCTGACATACCCTAACTAGCGAGCGGGGTCCGCCGATTCTCCCTCGAATGTCGACTAGGCAAAACTGATAACCGCAAGCCGATTACAGTAATAATGATAATACACGGACACAGACTTAACTCGCGAGTGATCTCATAAATTAAAAAAAAAAAAAGAAGAAGGAAATCGGAAAAGTTGGTCACGCTGAAATGAAGCTGCGGATGCAGCACCAAGTCACCAAGTTTTGCGATGAAGCAAAAATATTGAAAGGAAATGATATAAAATTTTTAGGAGACGATGTAGTGATAATCTTGTATCAGAAAATGATTTGTCTCACAAGTGCGATCACTCGCGAGCTAAATGGACAGACGTTGTGGCGCATGATTGGGATAAGAGCGATGATAACACGCGGTTTCGCAATCGTGATTTTATGCTGATCTGTGCGACTTTTGTTTAGGCTATCGTTAAGAAAAATGGGAGTGACATATATTATTTCCAGTATTTGCAGTTTCAAAGTTTAGTTAGAATAGTTTGGATTAAAAAGATATATAAATTATATATACATATATATATATATATATATATATTTAAAAATATATATGTATATATAATTTTTATACAGGACGAGTATTATTGTTATTAAATGTAAGAACTTTTTCTTACGTAATTCCTAGTCTGATAATTTTGTACACGTCAAAACTTGTAGATATAATTCTTTTAATCCTTTTGACAGAGTGACTCGGTGCACAATTATCATTTGTCTCGAATCACTTGTGCTGTGTTACGTATCCTTCTTGCGTGCGTTCTCGATTTTCTTTTCATTCCCGAGGAATGTACTAATATATAATAACCAGTTATATATACATCCCATCCTGCTCCAAACTTCTCAAGCCCGACTTGGATGGGAAAGATGCTACCTCAAAGGGTACTAGTCCTCCGACCCACCCTTTCTCTCCCGCGAATCTAAAATTCATTATCTCGGTAATTTACTCGCCTTTCTTTGACCTAAGGAAAAATATGGCTTAACACGACGCACTTTGCGAAAGTCAGGCAACTTCCTCGAGATTTGCGTCTTAATTATAGTCGTAAAAATTAACTAACTCTCAAGTATAGTCGAGGTGTAGTCGAAGCAGATTAGTATGCGAATAAAGAGTAACCCGCCCTGAATAGCTGGTAAACAGCGCTGTTCTGAAGGACCCTTGTTTACGCGATTCCTTATTACAGTGCGCCAGCGCAGAGCGAATACACGGTGGGGATGAAAACGTGTAGTTGCGAAGGTGATAGAGATTATTTTTCCAATTTCGTATTTTTCCAATACGGTGGTCGAAAGCCGAGTCCTTCCAAAAATTGTCGTCTTGTCGCGACACTCAAACACACACACACCGATCCAAACTTTCGATGGAACCCTGTAGTAGATGCCGCCTAGTCGTCTCCTCCGATGATCGTCGCTTTCCACAAGAAAAATATAATCTCATTCGCACTATTTAAAATTTACCTAGATATTAGCGAAGCTAATAATCACGCTTCCGCGATGTTATCAAGTATTAATTAATTAATCAAATAATATACTCTCGTGGCATTATAGAGAACTGCTGTTAGGTGTAGACGCGTAGCTTCGTAGAAGAGACGAAAGATCTCTTTCTTTCTGTATACGAGTAACTCGAGGTCACTCTTCCTTCCGAGGTCATTGTAGAAGATGAGAACACGATTATAAATTGATATACATATACACACTTATCAATAGAAATATATATACACTGCTCGCAATAATTAAAGGATCAAAAAATTGTCTAAAAAATAGGTAAATGTATTTTTAGACCATTTTTTTTTATCTTTTAATTTTTGTGAGTAGTATATATTTATATATTAAAAATTAAATAATTAATGGAACACATACATACATATATATTTAATATATAATATATTATATATATATATATATATATATATATATATATATATAAATATATAATAAATTTTATATATATAATGTGTGTATTATTCATGAATTATTAAATTTTTAATTATCCAAATAATTCAAAGCGGTTGTTTGTGAACTTTAACAGTTTTGATTCTGTTATTGCAGTAAAACTCGCGTTCTCTCGTAGCTTCCTCTCGCATAATTATCCTTTCGGACTATGACAGCATTCACGAAACGTTTTCCCGCGTTATCGTTCATTTCCTGCCGTACAAGATTACCTTTACCGTTATCTTACATACGATTCCTAGTATGAGCAACCACGAAATATGATCATCACGCATTGTAATCACGGTTTGATCCCTCCTTGCGTTTAAAGTGGCCAGCCTCGTTTTCTCATAAATGAGATAGAGCAAAATAGATACAGATGTTTTTTATTTAAAAGAAAAATATTATATATATATATATTTTTTTTATTTTTTTTATCGAAGAATATAGACAAGACAGTTGAGGAAATGTCAAGAAGTAATATCTTGAAGAGCGTTAGTTCTGCGATTATATATGCATCCTTTTCAATCCTGACATATTATATGCAGAGCATAGTAATTATCTAGTCGCAATAATGACACATGTTAACGCAACACGCATACTTATATTTATCTCTAGCATAGTACGAGAACATACACATATTTCAGGCTTGAATATAATAACAGCTCGTTGAATTTTATTTCTCTTGCTCCTTCTCGCGTCGAATTATTCAGTTTCTCTTTGCTCTCTTCTTTGGTTTCAATTTCAATTTTTTTTCGTTCTCCTTATCGATTCTCGTTATATAACAGATTATTAATTTAGTTAATAATGACACATTTTGCTCAGACATTCCAGATATCCCATTCACCCTACGAATATCCATGCGAAAAAGATTTGTTTTTTTTTTTTACGGGCTACAATTGTTAGCGAAATTAGCAGTCGTCAAATGGAAGGAATTTTTACGGCGCTCTTGTATCCGCAAATATATATTTATATCCACCAGGTGTATGTACTCGTTGTATCCGTAAGTTGTAAGAGACCGGGCGAGAGAAAGAGAGAAGGCGTTTTGTGGTGCCGACTATATAATTCCATAGAACACAGTTAATACGACGTTATTAAGCATGATTGTATATCATATTTCTGTCTTCCTCCATATACGTGCTATTGTATGAGCAGACGAGATCCTCCATTGCATTATTAAAACACACTTCCTCTCGTTCGCAGAACCCACTTGTTCTTATTTACATACACCTCCAAGTATCGATAATAAACACCTATACGTTCTAATCAATCCAAAGTTTCAAGATTCGGTCATCAAGAGAGATCTAATCCATCATTTAATGAACCTGATGGTTAAACCGGTTTCTTCGCATATGACAAACTTGTTACATTCCTCTGATGTAACAAGAGATTCGCGAATATAATTGGAATCGATATTAGCTCAAGGATGCTAACTGGAACAGTTTTTTTGTGTGATGTAAATAAGCAAAGTTTCGAGATTTGGTCACCAAGACCTAATCCATTATATTTAAAGAACCCGATGGTTAAACCGGTTTTTTCGTATATAATAAACTTGTTACATCCCTCTGACGTAACATGAGATTCGCGAATATAATTGGAATCGATATTAGCTCGAGGATGCGAACTGGAACAGTTTTTTTTGTATGACGTAAATAGACGCGTTCGTTTCCAAGTTTTCCTTCGTTGACGTTATGTCGATGAAGGAAAAATCAATGAAGTTAACGAATATATATGCGATCGAACCCGAGCTGAACAGCGCCGATTTCGTCGTTAATCAGAGCGTTACTAGTTAGCCGTGTCGGTGTTTCTCTGCTCTCTTCCTTCGTCATTTCGTGGACAAGTCTTCCGTGTCGCGTGTCGAATTTTCAATCTGGCAGACATTTTTTTATCGCGAAAAAGGACGTTCGATCTTCATTGGTCCGCGACGAAATTATACTCGATCTTAATCCTTCTGTCAATGCATTATTTTTCATCGATGTTAGGTAATAGAAAATGCTGGAAAAAATTCGTCAACGTGTCGAAAACAAGCAGTTGGTACCAGTTCATTGACAGAAGGGTTAAATAGAGCCGAAATTGTTGGAGAAAATAATTTTTTTTAAATTCGAATCGCTTTGTTATTTAACTCGCTACTTTCCCTCTTTGTGTTCTGATATAGAAATAACGCATGCATGGTATATCGATCGCTATTTATTCTTGAAAAAAAAAAAATATATATATATATATATAAACGAGCACGCTATTATTTTCCGTGATGCTGCTCTCTCTTCAAGTTCTCTCTTCGCGCTTACCTTGGCGGAAACAGCTCGCTTGATGTAACTACACGAAGCCATCTCCTTCGCGGTTTTGCCATGTAACGGTGAACCTTTTCGGTCTATTTACTAAAACCTCTCGCAACGATAACGAGCTGCGGTCGACGGCGGAAAAATATTGCTCGTAATAGTCGATAATCCTTAAAGGAGCTTCTTACATCTTGCAAAACTCAGCCGTAAACCAGATACGCAGGAAAAAATTCATCTTTATTAAGTTTACTATGCTTTTAACTCCGAATTGATGAATAATAAAACACGTGGAAGATATTCTGTTAAATCTCTTCGTTCGGACACGCGCGATTATGAAACCCAAATGCTCGACGAAAGGACCCTGAACAATTTCCCGAGAGTGGTGAAATTTCCATGGACTGCTCTCTCTTTTTCTCTCTCGTGATAAAAGGAGCGAGTCGGCTGCCGTTTGGAATGAAAAGAGCCTCATAAATCTCGGGCTTTCGGCGCCGGCTGAGTCTGGAATCTCTCGGTGAAAGAAGCCAGAGCCAGAGAATCGCCAAAGAGGGTAGAATGCGGTTAAGGGCCAAAAGGACGCGGCCAACTGGACTATTGATCGCTTGCTTTGTTGCAGACGCGGAAGGATTCTTATTTTATCCAGCTCCTTTTGATTGTTCTCGACAATTTTTGGGACGCAATAGGTCTGTTTGTTTTAGCCAACCTGGCTGCGCTAGTTTAAAGTTTATTTTTTTTACTCGACATTTTGGAAGGAAAAAAATAAACCAGAGATTAACCAGTGCAGCTGAAGCCAACAGACCATATTATTTTATCCAGCTCCTTTCAATTATTCTCAAATTTGGGAAATTAGAGGTCTGTTTGTTTCATCTAAACTGGCTGCGCTACTTTAAAGCTTATCTTTTTTACTCGACATTTTGGAGGGAAAAAGATAAACCAGAGATAAGCCAGTGCAGCTAGTTTATTTAAAACCAACAGATTTGTTAATTTGAAAAGAGAAATTTTTAAGAAGATGAAATAATTCGAGCAAACGGAATCGATTCTCTTGACATTTAATTTAATATTATAATCTCGATATCGATGATCAGATATTTGAGTCACATCAGGATAAGGTTTGATAATAAATTAGTCATACTTATATTAGAGAGAGGCTTAAATATACGATCCATAAGCTTCTAAGGAATTGAGATAAGAAAACGCGACACACAACCTGATTAGATAATGGTTTATTTTTTTCTTTTCATCGATCGATTAAACAAAGCTGGTCGTTGATCTGGCGTTAATTTTATCAGATCACACTTATATCCAATTAGAGTAGACAGCTGATAAATATTCATTGCATCGCCGAATTTAATTATACGAGAATAGCATGAATTTAATGATTCATTATTTTTTTACAGCGCTTTTTATTGACAAAAAATCTATAATGAATTCCTTTTTTTCGTGATATATTCGCGATATTCATCAATTTTGTCGAAATCTAGACTGCGTGAGTCAAATTTAAAATAATATAATATATTTGTATAAATAATTACAATATATTTACATCTCTACATATTATCATATTTATAGACTTATTATATTACAAGAGAGAGTTGATTCCATTTGAATACATATAAATTAATATAATATAATAAACAATAAATTAACATATATGAATTATGATACAATAATACACAATAAACACGTAAAAAATAGAGGGTGGGAAAAATTGAACCGCAGGAATGGCTTTGAACTTGATCGAGAGAAGAAAACAGAAGAGAAGTCGAGGAATATTTCACCAATAAGAGGAGGAAATAAATTTCGATAGTTCCCGTAGCTTTTTGCATTATCATCCCCACCACGAAGTCTACCTTCTCCTCTACTACATCGTCTGCAGCTGTTGCCCCTCCTTCTGTTTTTCCCTACCTCCGGTCGGCTTCTCTCTCTCTTCTCTTCTGGCTCGTCCACCGCGATAGCGAATATCGAACCAGCCTCGTCGACGTAGTGCGAGGTGCGCACGCGTTCCCCGAGTATACCCTCGAGGGGTCCTTCGCGATCCTGTCTGCCTGCCGGCGACGGTCGCAAATCGGATTCCGGCGGATGCACCGGTTCAAGTATAAGTGTACGCGGAACCCCGCCGTTTCGTGGGTCAAAAAAGATCACCTGCGAAACCTTCCGCGCGCAGTCCTACCGAAGGACTCGTCGATGAGAGTCCGTCCGGACCGGACGCGGCCTCGCGCGATGACGAGACTTCCGCCTGGAAGGGACTGAGCGATTGTTTTGGAAGGGAAAAATGCCTACTCCTTCCTGACGAGTGATTCGCAGTGGGTTCCCAGTGAACGTTTTATCGCGATAAATGTTTTCATGATGGATGTTTGGGGACGCGTTCTTCGAGCTTAGAGAGAAGTTCGGTTTAGATAAAGATTGTGGTAGAGTAACGTCGAATGAGCTTACATGGGTCTCTTTAAAAGGCCAACTACGACGATCCGGTTGTGGTAGACAGACTGCAATTTAGACTCGTATGAGATGATGTTTGACGTTTCGTTGACGTGACAGAGATTTTCAAAAATTATTTTTTTTAATTAGGTCTGTTCTCTTTAGTTCAGAATTCATCTTTCTCACTCCACATTTAAAGGAAAAAGATTAACTCTGACTGCAGCCAGTTCAGCTAAAAAGAACAGACCAGCTCAACTCCAATTTAGACTATAAGAATAATATTTGACGTTTTGTTGTGGATATCATAAAAATGACCTAATTTTCTTTGTTTTTTTTTCTTAACGTCAAATGATCTTACTTAAGCCTTAAAAAGGCAAAGACGATGATCCAATTGTTGACAGTTTCAATGTAAACTATAAGAATATTTGACGTTTCGTCAACATGACATACAGATCTTCAAAAACGACCTGATCTTCTTTGCTTTTTTTTAACGTCAAATGATGATCTTACATGCGAGCAATGACGCGACAATCCAGTTGTAAGGGTCAGGATCCAACTTTAATTGAGACTCGTATAGGAATATTTGACGTTACGTCAACGTGATGCATATAGATAATCTTCCAAAATACAACGTGACTTTTTTCCCATTTTAAATCATTCCTCTCGACTATCTCTCATCCCACGAACGTCATCGCTGTCGCGTGAGTCGTTCCAACCCCGGATAGGTACGATGCATTACTGCGTTACACGATGCGAGGCCGCAGTCGTATATTTAACGTGACATTAAGATTCGCTTATAATGCCGGGTAGAGTCTATATATGGGACTATATTGATTTTTCGAATCCAGGATAAATCGATGAAATTAGCATACACTCGCTCACGCGATGTTGACTTTAGAAATTGCCAAAATTTGCCCTATTAAAACTGCAATTAATTTATGACGATGTGCTCCAATTTTTGGAATTAATTATCTGTCAATCGCGAGCTTTATTTTTTACAAATATATATGTATTAAAATTTCTCTTTCTCGAGCAAGTAGAAATAACGTGATGATATTTATTTGTTTCATTGATATGTGAAAAGTTCGACAAGAATGTGAAATGTAGCGAGTACATAAAGTATCCCGAAAGAGATTTCAACAAGATAACTTTCACTCGGCAGAATGACTCATCTTCTTCGCGAGTTCGCGAGTTTAATATTGTTATGAAAATGAAGAGAAAAGAGTATATATACACATACACATATATATATATATATATATATATAGAAAGAGCGAGAATCGCTAACGAGCGGGAACGAAAAAGGATCGTGAGAGGAAAATGAGGAAGACTCCGAAGACGTTAATTGCTAGAGACGGAAACACGCGACAAAACGAATGTGAAATAAATGACAGCATTAACTAAATTATCCTCGCGTTTCTCGAAGCTAATTGAGCAAAAGTGTATAACTCGACTCGGCTATTTATAATTTAGATAAATAACTCGCGGTACGCATTAATGAAAAAAAGAAAGGCTCGTTAATCAGCCCGCAAAATATTACATTACCGTTATCCGAACGAAGATCTAGAATCTAGATTGAAGTACATATATTGTATTCACCCAGATCTATTTTCCTCTTTCTCGATTCCACTTTATTTACCTGCCTATCGACCTGTCATTATCTCGTATAACTTCATTTGCGACGTCCTCGGGAATATATGACGCGAAATACACACACACACACCTATATATATATATATATATATATATATATATATATATGTTTGTGATTGAATTTCCGTAATTAACGGCGCGATTGTGTAATTAAGGGTTTCAACGAACGCGTCTCGGGAAAGTGACCGCGACTTGCGATAGCACATCCGCACCGAATTACTCATCGTCGAGGTGTTCCCTCCTAGGTTCTTATGCTAAGCCCTCTCTTTTCTTGTATTTCACCCTCCGAACACTCCGTTCCGTCCGGCTAAATATGCCTGTCTATCTTCTATTTACATTGCGTCTTCCCGCCTAGACGAGACTTCCCGACTCAGCTGTCAGCTGTCAGCTGTCAGTGATAAACATTATATATATAAATTAAATAAATTTCATCTAATTTATTCGATTTATTTAATAATTAATTTCATTTAATAAAAGAAAAGCAGTTGCAGAAACTGGAGGCCATGAATTAAGAAACAAATAAATTAAATAATATAAAAATAAGTGCTTATACCGAATATTATATTTTTCTAACGAGACCGACCAATATTTCGTGATTAAAAAGAAGAGGTGCTGAAAGTTCCTTCACCAGTGAGTTCAGTGAAACTTGCGAGACCAAGGATAAATAATTAATCCGCTGGAAGATACGTATTTCGCGACGAGGATGGCCTCCACCCCGTCGTCCGAGATCTCGAAGGGCGCCCGACGACGCACCACCGGGTTGCCGACCCGCGTACGCGTCCAGGAGAACAACGTCATCGTCGGCGAGGACGGACGCGACGACTCCGGCCTCTCCTCCGAGAGCTCGACGCCCACGAACGGATCGCCGCCGCCGCGACAGCCCAGGGCGTCGGGCCAGGTCTCCTCTACCACGTCCAACGTCGTCGTCGTCGGCACCGCTTCCTCCGTGGCAGCCGCGCGAGCCAAGAATAGCCCCGGAAGGTAGTGAACCTGCCTCGTCTGAGCCGGGGAAAGCGAAGTCGCTGTCGGATATTTCCGAGTATTAAATAGGAGAGATGTGAGATATGTAGCGAGAAAATTGGATGCTGCTCGGAAATTAGATGCTGCTCATTTTTATTTTTTTTTCTTCCTCCTGAAGAGAGATCAGCATGATTTTTTTCAAGTTATGGATGCTTTCTTCTTGAACCTCCTGTTGGATTTATATTTCCGTTCACGAGAGCCATCATTCCTTGCTTATATTAATATTTTAATCCTTGGAATTTTTATATCGTATTAATATTTTTATATTAAATATTAATACTATATTTATATTTCAATCTATGTAATGACATGACGAATCATTTCGTTCTGCTTCATTTTGTGTTGGAGGATGAAAAGAATAAATTTTTAGAATGCTGAAAAAATGCTAATCCTCTTCGAGAACGTAGAAATTTAGAAATATGTCAACATATAAGTACTAGAGATGACGAGAGTTTCACTTTTTTTGTTGCAGAATCGGAAGTGACAGGATGTCAAGGTTGTTACGAAGCAGATCCGGAACAGAGTCACCGCGTTCGTTAGACAACATGCGTAATCGTCAAGTTTCTAGTCCTATGAGAACGTCGGGAAGTGTAAGTTAAATTTTTCTCCATTCTCAGAGATTCAATTTTGAATTTATACACTTATGCAAAATATCTCGTTGATCTCCAGGTTTCATCCTCGTGCGTCGATTCCGGGGACGAGTCCAGCCTCAGGATAGATCGGGGAACGTATCAATACATGTTCCAGGACATTGTCTCCATAAAGACGATGCTCCTGAAACTTAAACGAGTCCTTCAGGAGGTATATATAATAAAAATAATAATGATTATTATTATTATATATTATTATTATAAATGCACGATACTCGCTTGCACTTCACGTTTGAACGTTTGCTTTTCTTTTTTTTTTCTTTTTTTTAATTAACAAAATTTTTTTCGTCTCACAAAAATGTGTTTTGCGCGTTTTGTACGATGCCGTACTTGAATTACAGTTTACCTTTAGTTCATGTTACACATTATCCGACCGCAAGCGTTGTTTATTTCATTACTTATACACACAGTATGTTTTTCGCCTTTTTTATTTATTAACACGATTCTTCTTATTTTCATTTTTGTCGTCGTCCTTCCTGATTTTTACATCTCAAGTCAGGGGAGAACGATTTGACGAGGGTACGTTACATTTTTATTTTCTTTACATTTTTGTCACTAATTTAATATCACCTCACTCGCATGTGTGTGTGTGTATATGTAATACATATATATATATTTAATTATTTAAATTAATATTTATATTATATTAAAATTATATTAAAATTAAATCCATGTGGGACTGAGTAAAAATCATATACTCACAAATTATAATTACAAAAAAAAGAACAGCTTTAAATTTTTCTTATTATATAATACTATCTACTTACTCAGTCCTGACAATATAATATGAGTTACGAGAATTCTCGCTAAAAATAAACGAACGAGTTATTAATCTGATATTGATTTTTAGGCAGAAACTCTCAACCCATTCGATAATCCGAAGGTTGGTATATTTATTATATAAAGAAATTTATTTAGAGAAATTAGATTGAGGATATTTTTCAAACCTTGACTCAAGTAAAGATAAACATTGCCGATTTCCCAATTACACTCACAGAATGGTCTCTTCTGTAACCTGAACGAAAGCGGTACCACCGACGTGAGCACGTCACCAGGAAGCGGTGGTAGCAGCATCGCGGACGAACTAACGGACTTGAGGAGACAGGTGGTGTTTCTTCAAGGCCAAGTAGAGGACCGAGATCGTACCATACAATCGCGAGATCGCACCATCGAGCTACTTGAGGTAAATAACGAGGTAAATCGTTCATCGCGATTAACCGTATATTGCTCTGTGAAAAAAAGCTCGCTTCAAGACCGAGAGATCTAAATCCTAAATCGGTAATCATTCACCAAGTGAGTTTTTTTTATTAAAAAATAAACAAATAGCTTGATTAACGAATATATTGATCTTTGCAGCTCCAGATGTCGAAGCTACAAGGACCTAAGAACGGCGACGCTCAAAGTTGCATCCTACCGACGCGAAATAACGAAATCTCCTTGATAGACACGTGTAACGCCGCTACGCAAACGGAGAAGGTACTATCTTCTTCTACGTAATCGGACGACATGTTCAATCCCCTCATCTTGCATCATTTAAGTTCGATTTTATCTTACGTATTATTATTACGTAGTCGTATTTGTTTTACGATTTCATATTTCGTTTATTATTATTGTTAACGTTATTTTATTGCACTCGATTACAAACAAAACACATGTTTCATTTGCGACTCTAGACACGTCCAGTATCAGCGGGACCCTCGCTCCTACAATCACTCCCACAGGATGGTGTTACGGGGCCCCTCGTTAGGTGAGAGTTTATCTTGTTTATCTGTCTGTCCGATCGACAATTAATGCATTGATATTTATCACGAACTAAATTCTCATACATACGTATTTAATCTTGAATTCGACGTAAAACATTTTTCTCGTAATTAATCGAGTACTCCGTCACTGATTGTCGAATAAAAGTTGCACGCGAATTATTCTATTGACAATCGTATTTAAAATGTACAATATTTTTATCTTTCTGTGTGTCATGTGCATCATAAATAATATATTTTTTTTACTCTGGTCCCGCCCTTTACTCGGGTAATTCCACGCGAAGCAGCTTCAGGATCGGGAAGGTAGAGTGCGTCAGTCTGTGTGACTTAATATTGGGATATGTACTCCTTTCTGCATTTAACGCCCTCATATTCATGCACCTCTTCTATTTTCGTACCACTTGTTTGACAATTGGTTATTGACAATTGCGTTTCAATTTTTTGCATGCGATTAAGTAATTTGACTTTTGTTCCATAATGATTTTCCTAGTTATTCAACCAAGGCAAATCTTATCAAAATTATAAAATTAAACTGTGTTTTATTGTTTCGATATAAAGTAAAACAAATTTTGTTCCGTACTAATTAAAATATAATATATATAATTGCATTGATTGGTTGAATAGCCATAAAACAATTATATAGTTTTTGTACTTGTATATTATTATTCCTTATGTTCAGCTTCATGTCATGTCCATGATGAATTTATTTTTTATTTCGGAAGAAAATATAATCGAGCGATTTTACATGATCGACTAGAGCCTAATTTTTCTTAATAATCGATGTAAATCTCGAGAATATTTTTAATCTATTATTAAAGCGCGCGAATGCGTATAGTTTCGTAGATCAATATTGCTTGCTACATATTTACAAAACCGATGTTCTTGGCATGTAACATAATGTATATGGCCTCAATGCTAGCGTAACAATTATATTACCTCGATATCCTCCTCCTATCAATAAATTAATATATATATATATATATATATATATATATATATATATACATATATTAGATTTACAATTCGTTAATATATAATTCGTAAATACAAATAATGTTTCATGCTGCTTTGAATAGCCGTGTGCGGTGAGTTCTTTCTACTCTCGACTTTAAATTCTTGTTTCTCACTCGAGAATTAAATGTTTCAATGTACCCATTTACAGGGTATTCCATAGGAAATTGTTGAAACTAATCAACAGTTATTTTTTAATGCTTTTTTATCAATCAACTAAACTGGTATACAAACATTTTACTTATATCTATTAAAAACTGCAGACTTAATTCCTCTTACCAACACAATTTTTGTTTTCTCAATAATTGCATGCATTAAAAAACGACAGCTGATTAGTTTCAGCAATTTCCTTATTAGGGACACCCTGTATTTTCACATTTCTAATAATGACAATTTCTCGATTGCAGTTGGAGTGATTCGTCGGACCGTCAGCGATTGTCGATGCTCTCCGAGCTTAATTCCTCCGGGAGTCATCATCGCAAGCCAACCGAACGTTTACCTCATACGTTAAGACTCCGTCAGGAGCAGACCCTGACGCGGGGTCGGGTCAACGCGCACGCGAGGAGACACTCGTCGGAGGCACTCGTCTCCAACTCGCTTATCAAGCCGAAGGAAGTCATCTGCGACTCGAATAACGCGGAACAGCGGGACGCCACCAAGGTAGAGGGAAACACGATCAAATCCCTTATTCCGACGCCTAGGAAGCTTCGGCTTTAACGATAAGAAGAAGATATGCGGCGATTATCTTCTCTGTGTAGCAACGTTTCTTTTTCGTTCCAGACGTCCGAATCCCTGTCGAAGAACGCGTCATTCGATTTACATATATTATATACATATCTCTGAAATTTCTCTCTTCCGATAAATCTTACATAAATCGACAATAAGCTAATATTTTCAATTATATCGATTAATATAAATTATTTATTGAATTGTACGACTCATCTGTGATTCAGTTGATTGTTATTCGTCGTTTCGACACCGTGATTCGGACGTCCAAAACCAAAACGATCTCTCCTTGTTCGTAATTAATTTTACTGCGCACCACGAAGTTCATGTTTCTCGTGTAACGAACGTCGTTTCGCGCTCGTCTGATATATAATTTGCCGCTGTACTTATGTGACGTACTTGTGTAGAGAGTGTCGAGAGAGCACGAGATCATCTATTCCTGGATAGATATTTCGAGCAGCGTATATATATGTAATTCTCGCGCGCACGTATGAGTGCACATATACTTGTTCGTTATAATATATTAACGATGAAATTCCTTCTTTCAATTCGAGCGCAAAATTAGAGATTAATGAAAATTGATTAATGAATTTTTTGCATCGCAAAAAAAAATCGCTGTATCTATTCGACGATCGGTCGAGATCTGGGCGGTAGAATGAGTATAATATATGTGTGTGGAGTTTTTTTTCTCCGCACAATTCCATCTTGGCAGCCGAAAATTTTGAAATTAAGCTCTATGCCTTTTTTGTTTGAATAAAATCTAAAAGGCAGATATACATATATATACATATATTTATTGGATAAAGAAATTTGTAATATAATTTACTGTAAATAGGAAATACAAAATTTACGTCAGGCATATTCGTGCAATTATAATCGAGAAAATTAATCAATTTTTTCGATGAGATATAAATTTAGAATCTTTGGCCAAATATTTCTTTTCGATGCAGACATACATGCGATTGTTTCAGAAAATGTTCAACTTAGTAATTTTTATGTATATATTTTTATTTAAATTTATTTCTTCTAAGAGAGAAAAAAGAGAGATTTGTTAAATATACAATATTTATATATGTATATATTATACGCATTTATCAGATAAATTTTCTCTCTACAATTACGTCACTCACTGTGATTCAAATGAGAAAATTAGATGCAATTAATTATTGTTTATAATGTCACATGCAAAAGTATTGAGATTTATCGGCGTTATTCAAATATCACGATTACATACGTTTTTTAATCATTTTGAGGAGAAGCAAAAGTTACATCTCTCGTGACAAAAAGACAACGGATTACGTACGATCGTAATTAGCAAAGCCAGGGTACTATGTAAATTCCATTCATTTCGCTTTAATTTATTTGGCGTGTTTGGTATGCGCTTGGTGCTAGAAAGCCTGTATATTCGATGTATGATATTTAGTCTCTCCTAGTCTCTCAGGCCCATAGTTATATCAATATAGTGCTGGATCAAATGTATTCGCGAATATAACAAAACAACTATTTTAAATATATATATATATATATATTTGTAAATTTATTTCAAACTAAATTAAATTAAATGCTGCGTAAATTTCAGCATATTTCTGGCGAGAATATAGTTGTATCTGTATTACGTGTATTATATTTTGCACAATTTAAACAAATTAAACAAATTTCATCTAAATTGAACGAATTCTAATTGAAATGAATTTACAAAGAGGAATAAAGGAAAGGAAAAGTTCTTCTAAATAATACAGCGTATTGAAAAAGATAATGATAAAGGAGATCAGGAAAAACTAAATATCATACAATAATTGTATATTCATTTGTCTATATTTTAATTTATACGGTGATTGTATGCAAAAGTAGAAATAGAGAGAATGATGAAGCTAGAGTGAGGAAGAGAGAAAGAAAGAGAAAGAGAGCGAGAGAGAGAAAGATGTACATGAATCTCATTAATTTTTTAAGAAATATATTATAATAGAAAAATGTGGACTAGGGAAATTTTTTCCGCAGGGCTACTTTCGCGATCAAGTATTTGTGAAAATGTAGTATCGAGTAGATGTTCGAAATCCGCTTATTATTCATAACGAACCAATAGATCTGATACGGAATAAGTTAAGTGACACAGATTCATTGATATTATCGATCCGATGAGCAATCGAGATGGATATTAATCATCCGCTATTACGTCTCTGAAGAACGAGAAATTTGGTTGAATCTACAAGCAAAAATTTCGAAAAAAATCTATCGCAAATCTATTGTGTTTCGCATCATAATAAATGTTATGACAAATAAAGGATATACATAAGATAGCGATCACCTATTTATTCTCCGACAAAACGTCCAACGATTGTTCGATCGTAAAATAACTTAACCGATAAGAGTCTGCACACAGTTTTCAAAAATTCTCAAAATAACGACGATTGTCTCCGAAGAAGAAGAAGAAGAAAACATTCTATACTTTTAAATGTCCAATATAATAATAATAATATATACGCGCAAAACACAGATATCTCTAAGTTAACTCTAGCGACGTAGTGATGATAGCGGATTAATTAGGTGAATCGATAAATAATTAATGAAAGGCATCCACTCTTGTAATCATGATAAGAATTCGTACTTGTCAAGACGATTCGTCTCTAGTTCTCAATCATACGTTTCATAAATACGTTTCGCCTACCTAGTCCCAGAAATGTCACAATAAAGACAATTTTATTCCACTTGGAGCGTTTTTTTCTCACCCAACTTTTTGCGAATCTAAATCGGTGCGAATTTTCGCAAAAGAAGAGCGAAATTTTCCTCGAATTCTGTTATTATTTTACAATAATATGTATATGATACCTTTAACGCACACACATTTGTATATATTTTGTAAATTTGATACGGAAGCTTGAAGTTTATATTGTCAAACTGATACGTGTCAAAACAAGTCTCGAATAATTCTATACATATAGATAGATAGATATAAAAGGAATGTGTCAAACTGATACGTGTCAAAACAAGTCTCGAATAATTCTATATATATAGATAGACAGATAGATGTAAAAGGAATGTGTACATTCGCGGTGGTACGTGTCAATTGAACAGATTTTTGTCGGACGTTTACGACGCTAGGCGTTTAAAGACACACGTTTGTTCCTGCATCTGGGATGTGATGGACAACTTGAGCACGATTCCGCAGGAGAACAGTACTTAAATGCGCATTTTCTATTTCATATATACATATATTTTTTACTTTTGACAAAACGTCCTCTGTGCTCCTCTCGTCAAAATCTGAATCGGTGTTCTCTAACTCTAATTCTAGTCATAGATCATCTCCTGGAGCGTTTCGAGCGAGGTCAGATTTACACGTGGATCGGTACCCTCCTCCTGGCGATCAATCCCGACGGCGAGATCTCCACCGACAATATTTACGACTTGTCACGCGCCAACGATCTGTACGACAACATCTGCGATGTATTTCGTAAGGAAGTAGTACCTCATATCTTCGCTGTAGCAGCCAGAGCTCGGTATAGAATAGTCGAAGGTCTCGGGAAGCCTAGTCAGGTAAATTCAGAAAATGTTATCCTCGAGTAACCTTCCCACACAAACGAAGTAATCTTCGATCTTCATGAAGGTCATCATCCTGAATGGTGAAACCGGGGCGGGAAAGACCTTCAATGCGTGGAGGGCGTTGGAATTTTTGACAACCAGAAACATCTACGAGGACAAACGTCAAAGACAGGACATAGCTTGCTGCGACATTGTCCAGAGAATCGCTGATGCCTGTCGTTTGATGTCTGCCTTCACTCTAGCGTCCACCGAGAGAAACGAGATTAGTTCCAGACACGTGGAGCTCTTATGGCTCGAGTACAAACTGGGCAGAGTTTGCGGCGCGATGATATCCTCGTATCTTCTGGAGAGGAACAGAGTCACGATGAGTCATTGCAATTTTCAGATTTTTAGCCAGGTGATTGTCTTCACCGAATCCACCAGTAGATGATATGTCATATCTTCACCGAGTCCGTCATCGTATATGTATATTCCAGATGATGACTGCGTTGACAGATCTAGAATTCGCGGATACCGGATTATCAGGGAACACGCGATACTTGATGACGAGCGATCTGGATCCCTCGAAGAAACAGCAGCTTCGCGATGGCCTTCGAGATACTCTAAGGGCGATGGATACGCTGGGCTTCACGCAGAATCAGAAGAAGAATATTTTTCAAGTTCTCTCCTTGCTCATTCATATGAGCGACATACGCTTTACGCAGGAGGACGATCATTGCAGGATCAACACCGATGATCAACGTAAAGAGTCCCATAGGAAATTGCTGAAACTAATCAGCTCTCATTTTTCAATGCATGCAGTTATTGAGAAAATGAAAATTGTGTTGTAAAGAGGAAAGTTTGCAGTTTTTAATGGCTATAAATAAAATGTTTGTAAACCAGTTTATTTTATTGATAAAAAGTAATGAAAAATGTGCTGACAGCTGATTGGTTTCAACAATTTCCTATGGGACACCCTGTATATGTAACCGATAATCTTTCATAGTAGAAAATTCATTTACGCTTTCGTCGATGACTTGAACTTGTTTGCAATGAGAATGAGAAGACTCTGTAGAGACCACTTGATGTTATACGATAATTTGCAGAATCCAAGGAAGCTTTGGAGAACACGTGTAAGCTAGCTCGTCTGCAGAAGGAGGATGTCGTCGAGTTGCTCACGTCCACCCTGATCAATCCGCAAAGTTCTTGGCGACGTCACACCGCTTATCGACGTAATCTCAACACGGAGGAGGCCTGCCGGTCCAGATTGCACAGCATCATCCGTCACTTGTATGATCTTCTCTTCCACTGGCTGATCAACTCCATCAACGGGATCCTGTCTGCTCGTCTGTTCAGTGAACGACTAGGTAATTATCAAAAATCTCTTCAAGGCTCTTTATATCTCTGCGAAATCGATACTCTAATAATTTTCTTATTCTTCAGGGATATTGGACATCTTCGGAATCGAGTGCTTCGATACGAACGGGATGGAGCAGCTCTGCATTAATTATGTCAACGAGAGATTGCAGCAGTATTTTATCGAAAATCTGGAATTTCATCGGAAGAATCTGCAGGAGGAGGGTCTCATTGAAGACACGGAACCACCGGATATCGTGCAATTGTACGAGGATCGCTTGAACACGATTGAGAAACGTTTGTTCGCTACTCTCAACGACGTAATGTCTCCACTGAATCTTTAGACTATAAATATACATTTAATAAGAACTAATAAGACATACATGTATGTATAGATTCGGCGTAGAACAATTAACCGTGAATCTTCGTATAGGTATGTTTATCGACAGTCCCGAGCGATTCGTCCACCTTAACACGACAAGTTTCTGCCAACGGTTGTCCCGAGACGAGACGATTCTTGAAGGTGAAGAAGCACAATTTTGTTATACAGCATTTTGCTGGTGCCGTAGAGTATTCCATCAACGATCTGCTTTCCAAGAATATCGACAAGGTACAGACGAGTTGATCTGATCACATCGGTAAAACCTAAAACATCTTGTTACATGAATCTTAACTGATGATTAAAAACGTGATAGATCCCGGACGAGATAACTGTGACGTTTGGCGTGAGCAAGAACACGTTTTTGTATTGCTTACTTAACAAGAGTAAGTTATCTAAGGAAAATGGAAAAGCCAAAAAACCCACGATGCTCTCCAAGTTGCGATCTAATGTGGACTCGCTAATACGAGAGCTAAATAACTGCGACTCGCATTATGTTCGCTGTATTAAACTACGGTATAACATATTCAAAATGATAAACGCACTATTCAATTATTTATTTTCTCTTTTTAATAGAGATTAATTATCTACAGGCGACTCAATAATCGCGAATGGGACCAAAATGAGCTTCGCAAACAGCTGATTAATACGGGTATCCTCGATATTCTGCCTCTGACTAGGTGCAAATATCCGTTTCACTTCACTTACAAGGAGTTTTGCAAACGCTATTGCTTTAAACGTACGGCTCAAGTCTCACAATTTTTCAAAATTCAAGATTCAACAATTTAAAAAATTTTTAAGCCCTTGCATGTCGATTTACTTCTCTACAGAAACTTCCGACTTTCGTGTGGCTTGCAAGAAGCTGTTGGAGTGTCGTCCAAGGATGGATGGTGAAGATTATTCAGTACATTATGGGAAACATTTCGTTTTCTTGAAAGAGCATACGTTTTTACAGTTGGAATCTGCTAGGAAGCAACTTTATGTCAGATGTGTTAGAAAGATAGAATATTTCTGGCTAAGATATAGCAAGTATCTCTTTATGCAATTTCGTCTTTATACTGGTATAAATTTTACAGCACAATAAAATCCGCAAATTGTTAAAAAAATGTAAAAGCACCGTGCAACAGAAAATAGAAAGAATGCAAGCATCGAGTAATTTAAATATTAATAAAGCAAATGTTTTAATTCCACATTTTGAAAAAACGATGACAAAAATACAAACAAGAAGATCAAACTAATTTATTTCTATATCTGCAGGAAATCGTCGGCAACGAGATGTAAAAGGGAAGATGGCTGATGATGAAATGTTTAATTTTCAAAATGAGCAAGAACATAAACCTTTTATATCCATGGGAATATGCGTCCGCGCAGAGACGCATCGACAACAAAATGCAAGAGAAAATACATCCCGTGATGATCAAGCAGTCAATAATACTGATATTCAAAATGAATCGACTAAAAAGGATCTGTTGAAAAATAAATACGACGTGCAATTAATAGATTACTTTTCCATTATACAAGGAAAACCTCGATTTAAACCACCAAACGCATCGTACGATAAACGTTCATATATAATCCGTTGGTTAGAAAATGTGAGTAACGCGATGAATATGAAAAATATTGGATCTATAGTACCGGGAAATATCTCAATAAATCACGATCAATTCGACAATATTCGATCACAAGATATAAAATACACGCGCAGCTTAATTAACAGTAGGTTTCAAAGCAAACATGAGAATTCTGAAGATTGTAATAAAGTATGTAACATTAATACTGTAATATATCTGTCTCTTTTATATATGTCCATTCATTTAAAAAATTCTATTTAGAAAGAAGATGTACACGTTATACGGCATGATACTATTACATTATTCTACAAAAACGGGATTTTGAGTCGGCGTCGTCCTGCGAGGGTAAATAATGTCGAAATTAAAATTACGAGAGAAGGCAAGAATTAAGAAATTAAAAAAACATTATTTTTTACAGCTACCAGTTAGAGTACATACTCGTCTCACGTGCTTAACTAATTCGCATTACTTGGTACATACGGAACTGCCACAGGGTCTACAGGATTGTCTTTAAAATAATATTTGTACAATACGTGATTTATCAGGTCGTGCTATATATATAATAATTTATAGAAATAGATTAGTATATAAATTTAAAAAATTTTTTATATTTTGTTTGAAATAAAATAAGATTAAAAAGTTTAATTAAAATAAAAATTTCTGAAATTTTTATTTTAAATGACGTGAACAGGAACTCGCGCCATAAACAGAAATTTGTAAGATAAAAAATTTACAAGACGCTACGAAATAGATTTAGACTGGCAACTGAAAATCTATTCACGAAACAAGACAATGACAATAATAATTTCTTTAAAACTTAATTAATTAACGAAAATAATCTAAAATCACTATTAATGTAATATAAAATAATCAGTTGTATGTGTAATATTATCAATGTTCGAAAATAAAATTTATATTATAATTTATAAACAAACCTGTGCCAAATTATAAAAATTATATGGACTTTTCTTCCTATCTTTAACTACGAGCAGTCTGCGCGATGCGATTAGAGCGTGGGTGGCTTGAAGATCACTCCTCAGAATTTGATAATTAGCTCTCAGACTGACACGTCTCAAATTGCTGTGAGGAACTGGACGACCACCAGCAAAAGCAAATCTGTAAAAATATTTTCATATTTAAATTATGGGATACAACAATATATACATTCACACCTCCACATTATTATATTACTATGTATTATCTTATTATATGTTATATATTATATATATATATATATATGTATGTATATAATATATATAATTATTACATATATCATACATTATATAACATAGTTTCGTGAAATTTTATGTAATGCATACCTTATCTCTCGTCTTGGTCCTCTCAAGGTGGAATGTGGAAACGCGGTTTGTCGATCCCACAGTGTCCTGTTCTTAAGTTCTTTGTCTGTCAATGGTCTGATTTTAACATATTTCATCTTGCCTTTGATAATGATGGGTAGTGTGCCAGTCTTCTTGTGTCTTTTCTCTTTTGTATCATTGTCAGCATTAGCTGGTAAATAAGGTAATAACGAATCTCCATAATGCTCGAGCAAAGGGGCAAGTTCCAAAAAATGACCCTGAGATCTCACAAGAGCGCAAACAGCCAGCTATAATTATAAATATGGATAATGAATAAAAGCAACGTATATCAGAGTAATTAGAATAAAGTAAAAGTCAGTACTAACAGCTATTTGCTGCCAAATAATCGAGCCAGACGAAGCATAATAGAACAAAATATTCTCTATGGAAAGAATGTGTTTAGTCTCGTGTTGGAAAAATATAAGAGGCTGGAGGCTCACTAACAATTCCACCGTCATTATCCTCTTTTTATAATAATCCACAGTTTCTATTTCGTTCTTTAAAAGAACATTTTGCAACGTCGGTATATATCTGTCGACGTATAGATTAATTTGAAAAATCAATCTTATTTCTTAAAAATAATCAAGTATTTTCAAGTTCTCGTCTTACTTATCGGCGATCGATGGCCAGCGAAGCATCAGTTTAAGCGCGCATTCTTTAAAGAGCACTTCCAAATTCGGATGTATGAAACTCTGACTTAGCAGCAAATCCAATAATAAATCGGTCATTTTATCCACCTGAGAACAAACAAATCAAAATAAGAAACATTTGCATTTCGAGAAATATGCATAGATACATGTGTAATCTTTCTACTATTAATTACCGATAGTAAATGATAAGGGTAGACAGCTTCGCTGTTACTGGCGATAGCAATTATGAGCTCACATGCACGTATAGAAACGCGCGTATACTGTGCATTATTTGAAATCAACGTAAACCTAGCAATAGACATCAATTTATCTATGACTCCCTCGTCACCTAAATGCACATTGGTAGCACAATCATTCAGCAAAACCTAGAAATATAAACAATACTGTATTTATCTAATTATAACAATATTAAAAAAACAATTTTTTTTATATACCTGAAAAGTTTTCTGTGAGCCATTGAACAAAGTTTTCAGTGCACGTTTGGCATAATTGAAACGTGCTTCTGATAGCTTTTTGTCACATATTTCATTATCTATAAAAGAAAAAAATATATATATTTCATTGTGGAAAGCATAAATTAAAAAGTAGAAAATGACAGAAGACTGCAAAGATAATGTAACTTTTAAAAAATTTACCTTGCAGAAGTGGCACATTAGATTGGGATAGATTCAATGGATCATTTATTTGATGAGTAAGATTAATGATGGATTCATTAGGCACATACACCTTGGCTTCTGCGTGATATTCTGGCATGGATTCTGGTGCACCGAGAATAGGGTCTGCGTCACACAAGTTGGTGATCACCGCATTCACATCCATAGATGTTAAACGTTTTCTTTTACTGTGTCTCAGTCTTGTAACACATTTCTAAAATTCCAGGATAAATAACATTATAATTACAACATTATTAAACACCAAATAATTACAATAATGTGTGTTTAATATATTAAATATATAAGTAGAAATGTATTATCTGCTTACATGTAGAACTTCTCTCAAGCGATAGGAAGCATCTTCAGCTAATCTCTTTATCAGGGGATCTGGTAATGGATGCATCCCCAATTCCTCACCGATGGTGGAGATCCATTCGGTACTGAGCATGGCATATCTCCTTGAATTATTATCATTTGCAATGCTACTGGTGCCTGCATCTTTACTGTTGTTGTTGACAAAAGAATTACTGTATCCCATGGGGGTTTGATTTGCCAACATCTCTTTCATGATCTAAACCTTCTTGATGCCGATATAATAAACTGGATGCCGCGTAAAGTTTACCATGTACAAACACGTCGACGAAAACCTTTGGCATCGGCTGTTAATCAAAAAATGGAGTAATGTTTATAAATTATGTCAACTGTGAATGCGCAACATAAATTATACACTGTGTACACGCGACGTCATATTTTCATATATGAATAAAATTACCTCAGATTAGTGCAGTTTATAATGTCAATAATGACATTGATCAAATAAATTGTATGATCGCCAAATGCCTGTCTAAAGAGGAGACCGTCATTTTTGCCTCTTACCGACACACTTTGCCCCTGGTTCGAGTCCAGGCTAATAAAATCCTTTAATTTTACCAAAAAACTTTGCCTCTAGTGCGAGTTCAAGCTAAAATCCTTTGATTATACGTGTAAAAGATTTTAGCCTAAACTCGCACCAGAGGCAAAGTTTTTTGGTAAAATTAAAGGATTTAAATATATCATTCCTATTTTAAAGGATTTTATTAGCCTGGACTCGAACCAAGGGCAAAATGTGTCGGTAAGGGACAAAAATGATGGTCTCTTCTTTAGACAGGCTTTTGGCGATCTGTCTATTAATCTGTGCCTGTATTATACCTACTCTTTGCCTCAGGCAAGTTCGACGACACACGTGCACGGCTACCTGACATCCTTTTATATTAATTTTTCAACGAAAATGAATGTTATATTTTGTACCACGTGGGTGAAAAGAGGTGTCGCCGCAGCTGTTCCTGAGAAGGTTAATATACTCCATATTTTTTGTAGATTCTACATCAATATTCACTGTAAAAATGTGATATATTTTGCGCAATTATTTATAGGTCGAATTGAAACCTGAAGAGCTCGAAGAGATTATAAAAGAGACACAATCCGCTTTAGAGTATGTAATAAAATAAATCAATATATCTGACGTATATATATATTTATATGTATATTATATTTATTTATAATATTTTTTTAGAGATGAAGAGTCTGATGAAGAGGCAGCTGGCCCCTCGCAATCGAATACGAAAAAAAGTGCAAACGAATCTCCCACAACTGGCGATGAATACAACTTTCAAGACTACGATGACGAATGTAAGAGAAAAAGAAAATTACTAAAAATTAAAGGATCATCTAATGGATAACAATGTTTATTTAATTATTTATTTGGTTTTGCAGCTGGCAATATGTATTGCAACATTACTTCTCTAGCTAGCTTTGATGTTGATGGTGAAGATAATTTTATAACAAATGATGATGTAGATTCAGAAAATGAGGATGACATTATTAAAGCTGATGATAATCTGGTACTGATTGGCCATGTTGAAGGAGATGCTAGCATCTTGGAAGTATTTGGTTTGTATAAAATAATATCAAATATGTTGAAGTTGAATAATTTTATATAAATTTGTCAATTTATTACAATTTATGATTGCAGTATATAATGAAAGAGAAGATTCTTTTTATTGCCATCATGATATATTATTATCTTCGTTTCCATTGTGTATAGAATGGCTTAATTATGACTCTGCAGATCCAAAACCAGGTGAGTAGTAACTATAATAATTTAGTTTAATATATATTAGAAATATGAGAAACTTAGATTATTATTTATTAATTTTTAATAAAAAATATATTTATAAATTATATATATTATAAATATTTATCTTTTATAGGCAATTTATGTGCAATTGGCAACATGAGTCCCATAATCGAGATTTGGGACTTGGATTTGATAGATTGTTTAGAGCCAGCCTATAGATTAGGTTGCAAACCAAATAAAAAGAAAAGGCAGAAGCGTGTAGGCCACAGAGATGCAGTTCTAGACATAGCATGGAACCAGAATTATATGTCAGTTTTTAATTTTCAACAAATACATTTAAATATTTAGGTTTATAATTATTGACAAATGTCTTGTTTCAGGCATGTGCTTGCTAGTGGTTCGGTCGATAAAACAGTTCTTTTGTGGGACTTGGATAATTGTAAGCCGGTGACTAAACTAGATTCATTTAATGAGAAAATACAAGCATTAAAGTGGCATCCACAGGAAACCCATCAATTATTGACAGGATGTGCTGACAAGTATGTTTAAATATTATTAGAAATATTTGTCTATATAAAGCTACATGTAATTTTCTTTTAGATTCATAAGATTATTCGATTGCAAGGAACAAGCACTTGCACGAAGTTGGGAAGTATCGGGAGAAGTGGAGAGGGTATTGTGGAATCATTATGACCCAAATTATTGCATTGTACGTCTCATACATATCTTCAATATCAATTTTCCTCACATTTATAATAATTCTATTTGTTTGCAGGCCAGCACAGATAATGGTTACATAGAATACTTTGATGTTAGAGGAGACAAGCCATTATGGCAAATCAAGGCTCATGAAAAAGAAGTTACAGGTAAAATACTTTTTATTTTAAAAATAAATAAATTTGCCTTATATATATATATATATATATATATATATATATATATATATAGTGTATATATGTATGTATTTTATATAAGTATATAAATTCTAATATTTTATCTGTTTAATATTCTTTCTAGGTCTTTCTCTTAGCGCATCGTGCCAAGGTCTATTAGTATCTTGTTCAAATGACGGTGTAATGAAAGTATGGGACATTCTCGATCAAAAAAGTCCTGTCCTCGTATGGGAACAATCGAGTAATTTAGGTGCTATTCAGTGTCTCGCTGCAAATCCGGATAACGGATTTATATTTATCGCTGGCGGGGATAATAAAGCACACAATCTTCGAGTGCTAGATTTCAGGGAGATTCCTACATGTATGTACAGATATTTTTGGATTTTTAGTATTATTGTTGACTTTTGCATTGATCAATATGTTGATTAACAGTGCGAGAGAGATTCATGGATGCAGAACGTGTCGCGTCGAATAATTCATTAATAATAAAACAGGAGAGGGTAATAAAACAGGAGATGATGGACGTCACTGATAACATGGAAGATATGGAAATTGAAAATCTGGGCTCATTAAGTATGCAAATTAAAAAAGAGAAAAAGGAAACTTAGAATATGTTTTTATGGCACATTAACATTTGTACATACACCTACAGTATGTATTTGATAAGGTAAAAGCTAATCATTAAAATGTGCTTTCTCAAAACATGTGATTTATTATATTATTTTTCCGTTAACAATATAATGTTAATCCGACGATTATTTTTCAAGAACACATTACATCTTGTACAATTTAATATTTTGTCGAAAATGAGAGTATTTGATTCAACATTGATCAAATTTTAATATGAATAATCGATGTAACATTATAGAGAACTCGCGTGTTTATTTAAAAAATTCTGTTTAATGAAATGAGGGGGAAGAGACTTAATTTACAGTGTCATATATATTACTGTACGAACAAAAATATTTATTTAATCTCTTGAAGGAACTACAAGAGATTTTGAAAGATGCATTTAAAAATATATAGAATGACAAAATTTAGTACAAATTTGAAAACACTCTACTTTGAATTTTGGTTTTATTTTGGATATAAAATAAATTTGCATTATATGAAATCAAACAGTTATATGTATAAGATGGAACCTGTATAACATACGATTCCATAAATTCCTAATATCTGCTGCATTTTTCTCCTTGTCGAAAAGATCAGATTTTTATTGTAGTTATCTTATAGTTATCCAATTATTTAATAATTAATAGATTTGTTTAAAAAGCTACAAATTCTTATGCAAGGCAACTTGTTTAATTAAGAATTTAAAATAAATTAGGGGAAGGAGAGTAAAAGAACAATTGTAAGATTTCTTTTTACAATGCGTCTTTAGGTGATATTATTCGTTACTCGAGTATACACAATTTTCGGATTTGTCTATTTGTCTTAATATCTTATCCGATATTGACAAAGTTTTATATATACTTTCATTTCTTTATGCAGAATCGTATTACAATGATCACGGTATAATTATTGGGCGTAATATTAACAATTTCTTCTTACACAACTCTTCCCTTTCTCTATTTTATGTTTACGTTTGGACTGTGAACTTTTTCCATGTGGTCCTTGCAACTGCAATTTAATTTTGAATAATTGTAATAAGAGCTCATTGTTGCGAACAATTTCTCTTTCGGGCAGTTACACAAATATGATAATGATGTTCAAAGCTCTTTTTTTTCTATCTGTGTATATATATATATATATCCACATTTCCAAATAGATACAAGTTTTTAATTTACAATTTTAAATCGTTTATTCGCTAGAAATAAGATGTTATTTAACATGATTTTTATCAGGAAGCGTCGTTTTTTTAGATATTCAGTACGATATATATTACATTGCTGAAAATTGATATTAAATCTGTACATTTTTAGAAACATCAAAAGTTTTAAGACATAATCAGTTAAAATCAACTGCGCGAAATGAAAAACGTAATAAATAAATCAAGAAAATGGATATATACTTCAAAAAATTTATCTTATTGAGAAACAGGATAAAAGATGTATATATGCATACCAATTAACATTGGTAATTATTGTAAGCAAAATCAATACACAGTCATCGAATGTATTATTAGGTTTTGTTAACAGAAAATTAAATTTCGGACATAACACGACATGCTTTCTGGCAGTGGTCTCGCAAAAATTCAATGACAGTCGAGAACATTATTATGTCAACAATGGCTCGTTAAATTCTATTTCTCACCAGCAATGTCGCGTCAGATATTTACAATTTGCTTTCTCTTTCCTCTTTACATTTATAAATCTAAAATATGTCACATTGGTAGACATTTTAAATAAGTTGAATAAATATTAAGCGGAATAAAGGATACCGATGTAAAGTAAAGCGTTCTTAAGTACAATTTTTTCGCTAACGACGCGAATTATTCAATCTATTCACTTCGCGCAAACAATCAAATCCGGGTGGTATATAGTTGCATATATTCTCGTGTTTTTTTTCATCGTTATAAACGGTGATGATACAAATTAATATGTAGTCAATATTTCCCATTGGTAGCATAAAATGTCTGACCTCATTGACCTTCACCAGATAATCTGACAACGCATAGACAAACTGGGCGAGAAGTGAGAGTCAACGATGGTCGCTCTTGGTCTAGAGGACGATGACGGTTGACCACAAAAGATTGATAATACATACGTCGTACAATATATTAATTAGAATAAATTCGTACACACATATGTAACATTAGCACATTGAACTAGGCGTCGGTTCCTACATCGAGGCTTCTCGAGTCCTGATTGGAATCGTGTTGGCTTCCGCCTTCGGAGCTCGCGTTGCTCGATTGGTCTGAGCCCTTCTTCACTTTGGGCTTGTACTCCGTGATAGTGACGGTGACATTATTGACTGTCACTTCGTTCGTTTGCGCGGTACTACGATCGATATTTTTTAGACGCGGCGGATGCCTATTTTTGCGCCTTGGTTTGTCCAGTTTGCGTTCCTTCTCCTTGACGCCGCTGGTCGTGCTACCACCACCACCACCACCACCGCCGCCACCACCACCGCCGCCGCCGCCGCCGCCGCCACCACCACCACCGCCACCACCACCACCACCTCCACCGGTTCCTTCTTTCTTGCCTGGTTTTAAATGTGGCACAAATTGTTGCTGCGCAACCTGCGTAATGTAGAATTAGCAGCATTACAAATTTATATTTAAAATATATTTGTAATATATATAAAAAATATAATTGTAGATATATAATAACACAATATTTTTTATATTCTAGATACAAATGCATCAATAGATTACATACATATTAATGTGTAATATATTAATGTTGGAAAATGTTATAGACTGACCTGTTGAGCTACCAATTGGGGGTTTATGCGGGGTTTCCGCGTAGAGGTTCCTTTACGGACGTCACACATGAGGCACTTAAATGCTTCCGCTGTATTCCTAAAAGTGCAGACACTGCAGTCCCAATAATTTTCTTCCAGAACCTTCGCCTGACGTTTTCCGCTTCCCGAATGGTTCATTGTTCGTTGCAGTCAATTGTAGAACGCTGTACCTTCTCAAAAGAAAGTTTCCCCTCTTTTGAGGCACCTTCGGCCTCATTAAATTTTGCAGTTTTATGAACACTGAATATTTTTCGACAGAGCGATACTAAGGATATGCAATAAAAGCGCTAGACAAATATCTAAGACAGTGTTCCGTACATCAACTAAGCGAGATACACAACAGTCTGTTATACTCGATTGCTCTGTATTGACCACCTATATCTCTACGTTGTATCACTCTGACATTACACATTTTCTTCCAGTGTATCTGTAACAGAAAAATTTTCATTGCGTAATGTGGAATTAGCAGCATTACAAATTTATATTTAAAATATATTTGTAATAATATATATATATATATATATATATATATATATAAAATTGTAGATATATAATAAACACAATAATTTTTATATTCTAGATTTGTTGTATATTCAACAAGAATGTTCTTATATAAAGGCATCAGCATTTTGATCTTATACATTCAGATTTGATTGTTCAGTTGAATTCATGACAGCCTGAAGAAATAGAATCAATAAATACCTTGAAGCCATCTCTCCCACTCAAGAAACAACGGATCTTTCTCAATATTTATTTAACTAACAAACTGATAAAAAGCAATTAAATTTCGTTTAAGTTCCCACGAAAACTACGGGAAGTAAATTCAACGATTCCTTCCACGAGGGGTCACGATTTTAACAATTGAACAATCGACGCGCCATTACCTTTATTTATCAATACGGAATTGACCTCATCTGTTTAGGGCGACAACTCACATTATTTACACTTAACGCGTTCACTCGTGATTATCAATATTTTTTCTTTTTTTGCTCCCAAATTGTGTCGCTCGATTTTTACACTTTATTCACGTATATATTGTCCCGATAGAATCCGATATATACAATGACGTACCAGAGCGGAGTCAGCGCGTGTCCGGATGTCAAATTCTCTGGAAACTCTCCCGGTAGAAGATCCTCTCCAAGAAGAAGACTTTCCGGCACTCTCCCTGAACGACGCTCGTTCCCTCGTGTCCCAGTGCGGCAACTTCCAAAGCGGTTCACGCCGGTGACGCGGTTACGGGACGACGCATCTTCTCGTCAGGGAAACAGATGGACTCGGTCGGCGCATCGTCGCGCGTACATACGTGCACGTGAGTGAATATATGTGTGCGTATGTGTATGTATTTACACGACAAGCGTCCGGAGTATCCGTTCGCGCATTCCAGCGTCGATCGACGACGACGACGACGACGAAGACGAAGTGGAAGAATCGCGGCCGCGTCGAGAGAGAGAGAGAAAGAGAGGGAAAAAGAGAAAGAGAGAAGCGCGCGTGCGCAAGAGAGAGAGAGAAGACGAACTCGTTTGACGTTTGACGTTTCGCGCTGTCACCTGTCACCTGTCACTCGCTGCCAGCCGAGGTCGCCGACGACCCTGGCGAGCGACCGGGCGTACTCAAAGAAGCGCGTACTCCCGGACGACTGAGAGGGTGTTGGGGGGGGGGGGAGGAGGAGGATATTGACAAACAATCTGCGGGGGGGCGGCGACTCCGTCGACGGCGGCGCCGCGATCCGCTTCCGCTCGTTCCCCCGCGTTTCTGGAACGCGGAACAAAGTTCGTTCCTCTCTTCCGGCAACTCTAGCCTTTCTTTACCCCTCGCAGGTACGTATAATATGATTAGATTAAAATCATTTTTTTCTTTCTTTTTTCCCCCTTTTATTTAAACAGCGATACTCGACGAGGATGAATAATTTATGTTTCTTATCTTTTTGGGGTTTTTATTTGGAGGGAGATAAGAAGAGTTGACAGTTTTCTCAAAAATATATTTTTATTTTAGCTCTCTCTTTTTTATGTAATTATCAATTTTATATATATGTAACATATAATATTTTTTCTCTCTTATCTCGGTTTTTCATAGACGTCTTTTTCACGGATTACGCTATATATTGTTTACATTTTACATTAATGCGTGAATGTGTATATATGTATGTGTAATATATACGTATGTATATGTATATATATCGCGATCGAGATTCGAGATGTTTATATTCGAGATTTTCATCCGCCCTTGGCGCCGACTTCTGACAGCGCCAACTTCACATTACTCCGATAATCCGCTCGCAGTACGGGCGTTTCTCTTTTTTTCCTCTCTCTTTCTCACACACAGTGGAAATCTCGATAAGAAGAACTCGGATAGTTTTCTTCCACCGATCTGTTTAAATGTGATCACGAGAGGGAAAGTTTCGCTGCTTTCTCCGTATATTTGAGCGCGAGCACGAATTGCTCGACATGGTGAGTGAAATATACGAAGAAACGTTTGACATTTGCACGCTTAGGTTAGCAGGTATAAATAAAGGAACGCGATATCATATATGTGATTATCCGAAATTACATAGTAGTATGATTTTTCCTCTACTTATACAGTTGCGATTTTTATCTCCGAAAAAAATATTTTTTTTTATTAAATCGAGTCTGATATTAATCAGTACACATATATTGTACTTGTATAGATATAGTTTGTATTGTATTTAATATTTGGAAAGTTTTTTAGATTTTTTATTGTAATAAAAACAGAAGCGAATATTTTTTGATCGATTATTTTATTGTGACAGGATCCGTCAGATGGTATAGACAAATCATGGGATCACCCCTGGACTACGGAAGAGATGAGAAAGAGGAGGAGGGAGTGGAGTCTGGCAGGTGACGTTGGACTTCTCAAGCATCTTCAACAATTTTCTGAGGTATAGTTTACTTCACGATATTTATATTCGACTAATGCACTTACGTTTTTTATATTTTGTTCAAAATTCTAGAATCTGATGTCTAGAGCGAACAAAACTCAAGCTGCTTTAGACACATTAACGACACAATTAAAGGAGACAGGAATATTAGTGGATAATATTACTAATACATCCCTGGCTTTAGCCAATACTCAATTTATTGAAAGTCGTGTTCAAGAAGATGACATAGAAATTAAGGAAAATTCTGAGAAACAAGAAGTAAGTATTTGTGTATTTTAAGGAATTAATATCTATTAATACATTTTTATGATGTACATAATGTACTCTATGATAAATATATATATACTATTCTTTGATAAAAATATTTTGTGATAAAATTCATCGTTTTTAATATAACCAAATAAAATAAATTGCTTTTATTTTTCATCAGAATGCAAAGACTCAAGATTTAGTACCAGAGAATCTCCTAGCCAGTATAAGCGAGAGTGTTAAACAAGGCTTAAACATAATGGATGAAAAGTACAAAGTAATGGATGTAGCTTGTAGCGACAGCGAAGAGGAAGATGAAGGTGGTGCAGTAGTATTCAGGTACATCAGTGTAATTATTTTTATTGCTATATATGAAATTTCTTTCATTCTAAAATATCATCAATTTATAGCGTCATTGTTGGGCCTAATGATCCTTATCAAGATCGGCCCCTGCCATACATTATTGGTTCCGACAAATGGACGGCGTCAAATAAAATAGGTCTGGAGAGCAGCAGCAGCGAATCCGAACAAGCCGACGAAGAAAGGGAAGACTCGGAAAGCGAGAAAGAGGATGCGAGTGTACAAAAGATGTTTAACAGTCGACATAATCCGGATATAAATATAGCGAGATTATCATCGTCCTCTAGCGATTCGGACAACTATAATGATTCAAATAATGTACCTTACATGAATAACAAGGCGGATACGATTTCTCAGAATAATATAAATTCCGCTTCGGAATCTGTTACACCTAACAATGTATCAAAGGTAATTGATTATAAATTTCTTTACGATATTTTTATCTTTCTAAAACTTTTTAAACGAATTTATATATTGTTTCCTATTACAGACGTCGAGCGAAACGGAGCCCAATTTCGCAGAAGAGTTAGCCAAACGATTAGGCACCGTTCGCCAAACGCAGAAACCTATCGTTGTAGATGATTCCAGTGAATCGTCGATCAATCGATATAAAGGTATATACATTTAACTAATCTTTGTTACAAAAATACAAATTATAATTAAAATATTTACTAAATTTACCAATAATCTCTTCATTAGATGATTTATTCACATCGGAGAAGGATGAAGATGTATTTAACGATAGTTCAGATAATTTATTCAGCGACAAGAAGGGTCTTTTCGATGATGAAGTGTCCGCAAACCTGTGGAAAGAGAAATCACTCAAATCTTACAAGAGTAACAATATTATACCACCCAGTATCGACGTACCACCACCGATTAATATAATTTGTAAGTATTATTTTGTGTATTATTCTTTATTTTTATAAAATTCTTGTAATAGATCTTATTATTTTTAATTCGATCGTGTTTTCAGCAACGAAACCAAAATCGTCGATCGACGATCTATTTGCCGATGCGGATTCAGACGAAGACTCGGATATCTTCTCATCGGGGAACATCGTCAAGAAACGCACGAAAGAACCCATCATCGACGATAATAATCGTCCCGCATCGAAAGAATTTTTGAACGTCGTAGGTGCTTCCGGTAATATCGCCACCAGTACACCGGAATCCAATGTCAACGTCCCGAATCTGTTCAACGATGATGAAAACGACGATGCGAATTTATTCGGAAATCCCAAGAAGCAATCTTATAAAGCTGCAGTTACGCCATCCTCCACAAATACAACTCAACAGGAGCCGAATAAAAAGGTAAACTGCCAGCGCAATTTATACATACCTTGTTTGATAATACTGGTATTTGATCATAAACTTTCTAATAATTTAATTACTTTTATTTAATTTTAATACTTACACATTACTATTTTTTATTTTTATCTTAGTATTGTTAGTTTTATCTTAATATTATCTTATATTATTTTACCTTAATGTTATCTTAATATTATTAATATTTTTAATTATTAATTAATTATTAATTTAAAAAATTTTAAAAATTCTAATTACATATCAAAATAATTTCTATACACACACTTTGACTGATAAAGGCTAAAATCATTTGCAGAAATTGGCGGGAAGGGTGTCGGTACTGGGCAGCGTTCCAGCATCGGACATCGAGGGCAAATTGTCGAGTCGGATAATGCAACGACGACAGGAATCATCCGAGTCGTCGTCCGATAGCGACTCGCCAGGAAATTCTGATAACGCGACAAGGAGCAGCGCTGAGAGAGGCACTTCGAACGATACTACTTCGTTTGTAAGCCACAGTTTGCAGATCACACCGGCCACTAATTCAACAGTGAACGTATCTGCGATCGGAAACACCAACAGCAGCGGGATAGCATCGTCTAGCATCGAGAACCTGAATGGATCCAGTTTGTGGTAAGTCGTCTCATTTTTTTTCCTTTTCCATTTATGATAGCGCAATCTTTCTAGCGTTTCATAAACATCTTTTAATTGAATATTTGACACGACGAACATTTGACAGCTGACAGATGTCAATGAACAGCTGATTACTTGTCAAAAATATATCACATATCTTAAAGTATTTACTATTGCGTTAAACTTTACTAAGTTAAATTGTAAAATATAAAAATTTTATATCAAAATTAGATATAAAATATCACCGATTGCGCGCATTTACTCGCGTCAAATGTTGAACTAAACGAATCTCTGAGAGTTTCACGTTACATTCCACGGATGGAAGACATATCTAACGACACGTGATACTGCAACGTTTGTCGAGGTCAGCGTTTAAAACAAAGAGATCGCGTTTTATTGCGTGTGTTCACGGACATCTAATATGCATCCAGAATGCAGAATGAGAATCAGAGGTCAGAGTTGTATACCTGAAGCCGCTCGAATCCCCAGAGTTATTTATTCCGAGATATCGCATATCTAGCTACCGTAAATCGGAACATGCCTATTTTTTCCCTTCTCTCTCTCCAGGATTCGCACGCGTGCCAAGTACTTTATAGTGTCATTGAATCGATGACCCAAACGTTAGTCACTCGCCTTACGTTACGTTCTATTACGCGCGCTACCGCTCGGCGAGTAAATAAATACCGCTTCGAGTCGTCCAAGGCGAGCTTCTTCAGTATATGTGCGTCGCCTGTCGCCAGTTGTTGTTGACTCTCTCTCCTTTGGTCATCTGCTCTCGAGAAACGACGACGACGACCGAGAAGAAAAATTTGTATCCCCAAGTGATCCTCGGTCCGACGTAATTTTGACAAAGAAAACAGTCGGCTTTTTTGCGAAACATATCCGTCTGTGAATTATTGCTCGAGAAACCGCTGTCCGTCGACTCCGAAAAAATGGAAGGCAAGTAAAGAAGCTGTAAATATGACGTAAAACTTACCTGAATTGGACCTATTTTTTTATTCGCGAAGTAAATATCGTCGCTTTCTTTTCGAGGCAAGAATTTTTATTTTATTTTTTTTTCTTTTATTTATATAAATGATACAAAAATCGTACTCTCTGATTGATTTAAATTAGAGAAATTTTTTATTTAAATTATAAAATAAATATTGAAGCAATATTTTTTCTTTGGAAACACTAGAGCTATACTTGCTAATTTCGCGAAAATTCAGCGAAATTATTAAGATTTAATGCTGTTTCGGAAGTGCTGTTTCTTCATTTAATTTTGCGAAATTTACAGAAGAGAGGAGAGTTTTTGCGCTTCTCGTCGCACGAATTGCATACAAAGAATCGTGAAATGCGACGGTGATGCGAACTAAAAATAGTATGAGCGACGAGATGAGGCAGACCAGTATGCTAGTAGATAAATTCGGTTATTGTGGACGCGAGACATCTCGATTTCTATTCAGTATTTTGATAAATAACAGACAAGAAGAAACGGTGATCTTGCGCCGTCTCATTAAATTCAGAGAACGATATTTTTATTTCACGGAAATACTCTTATCAATATAGAAATATCCCATCAGAAATTTTTTAGATCTCTTATTCCTTACAAATAGGTCCTTCGCAACACTCTGGATAAGGCTTACTCAAATCCGTCTCGCGATAACCGATTTGCTTTCCCTCCTGACATCGGTATAAAGCACATCTGGAAGGAAATAAAGAAAAAAATAATTGAATCTGTGAAATTATAGTATAAAATATTTATTTAAAAAATTACTTATTAGGGATATCTAAAATATTTAGAATATTGTCTTATCGCGATATGACTAAAGTAAGCCATGGTCTCTTTTTGGTTTTCTCGGCGAATAAATCGTGTCCCAGAAATCGTGTACTTTCTCTGCGTCGCAAATAGAGTGGAAGTTACACTATGTGAAACTATAAATAGTTCTTTCTTGTAACCGATTTTGTAAATTCGAGAGCTTTGACAAATTAATCATTCAACGTTACATATACTTATTCCTCAATCTAAATCTCAACAGACTCCTCTCGAATGATTTTTAATTAATTTGAATGATCAGCCGCGTATACTGAAAAAAAATTTATTTTTGAACAAATATTTATTTTAGTACTGCCTAATAAATCATTTATATGAAACTAATAATACTGATTTGATGTGAAAAATATTTATTTGATATAAGAAGGTTTTTTTCAAAACAGATAATTATTTATTTGTTTCAAATAGATAATTTATTAAGCAGTATTGAAATAAATACTTATTTATTAATTTAATAATTTTTCCAGTGTATCAATTATCATTTTGAGCATTTTTTATCAATTGCAGCCAATGGTACGGATAACTGATTATTAAAAAAATTCGTTAAGATATGTCATCACCAGCTTTTTTGAATAGAGATTTAAATGAGAATTCGAAAGATATCGTGTATTAAAAAATGCAAATTTTATTTTATTTTATTTTTAGAATACACGAAATCTCGTGTCTATAGTTGCATGGTAGACATAGAGGATATTTTTTAAGCAGGACTAATTTAGGAAATAAAAAACTCACCCCAACATTGATATTGAACCATCCGCGTGACAAGTGACTCGTAAGCACTTGCGAATGTGTTCACCCACTGTTAAAGTTTCTTCTTCGTACGGGCAGCCATCTACGTAAATAAAATCGTATATTGTTTCACAGAGGTTCCATTCATTAGTCTTAACATTAACTCTAGTCTTCGAAATAATATTAATTGTTTTAGCTTACATCACAGACATAGCGTTTTCAGAGAGGGACAAGAGAGAGCATTTGTTCCCTCTTGGAATCAGTAAAAAAATTAACCATTTACTCTCCTTTCGAATAAACACTGGAATTTATTTGCAATTTTATTTAATAGCAAAATATTAAAATAACAAAAACAGAAAATTTAAAAGAACTAAGAAAGAATAAAAAATAAAAACCAAATAATTAATTATGCTCCCTCGTGGAAAAAATTCTGCGGACGATCTGTCAAATAGGGACGTCCTCGTATTGACATTTAAAAAGCACGAACGCTCACTTCCAACATCTCATCTTAAGTTAAACGCAACTAACTCTGTTTACAATTTTACATCTGCATCTCATTTCGGCAATAAACTCTCTCAAGTTACAATCTTACCTGACACTTGCGCTGCGTGCGCGAACACGCATAGCATCATCAGCAACAGGACCAAACAACCCTTCATCATCTTCTTGCTTGCTCTAGAGAAAAACACCAAGAAGTGGAGGCGACAATCAGACTACTGAATACTCAAGCTCTTATATATCGTTCCTCCCACCTTTCATATTCAGTGTTGTGTGACCTCTAACATCTTCCTCATCCCATCTGGCTGATTATATAATTTTGAGAGAAGATGGCAACAGGATTAAAATAAAATAATAAGAGGAAAAAGTAGGTGTGAAAAAATCAGAATGAGTTAGGCCGGTTCTTAATCAACGATGACGTACTCGGGTAACTATTCACAGTTTTATTCTTGTCATCTATCACGCTTTGTTCCAGACGGTTATTTGAATTATATAGGAGGATTCTATATACAGGAGGATTCTTTTTTTGGTAATTGGATGCACAATTTTACGAATATTCGGCTTGACTCAAAATTAGACGTATAATTAAATGTGAAAAGGCAAGATTTCCTCGTTGACCTTTCTCTCTTTCTTTTTCGAATGGAAATTTAATATCTCGCAGAGAGATAATGACTGAAATTTTATATGTTGTATCTTATCTTTATAACAACAGGCATAATTTTATATTTATAAGATGATTTTCAGAGAAAATTTATTAACGTTAATAATATTTACGTTATTGCATCCTCATATTTTTAATTTTTTCGAAAGAGTGACGCGAGAAGTCGAAATGGTTTATAGATATAACAAAAGAGTTTGCTTCAAAAAATAGAGCTGAATTCTTGCGCGATAAAAAAAACCATTCATCGTATAAAGGCACTCCATCAATTAATGTATATTTTGCACGTTATTCTTAATCAAATAGTGTCTAGGTCATGGGTCGTCATTTATCACGACGCTCGACTATCGTCAGAATTTAGACTAAGTTTTGAACGAAGACAAAAAAGTTTGTTGACGTGAATATTTTTATAACACTTTATCAATATGGCAAGAGATTTGATTGCAGGCATCGCGTTAATTTTTATAACGTCTTAAATATACATGGATAGAATTTTCTCTTAGAAATTAAATCGTGGTAATCGTGAGACAAAATGGTAATGGAAGAATTTCATTAGTTTCTGTCATTAATATTTACCACAATCAAAAATATTAATATGTACTTAATAAAATTTATTGTCCCACGATTATTATGATTTTCAGGGTAATTTCTAAGAGAAAATATTTTAATCTAAAATATAAATTCATTAATAGATTTAAACTGAAATAAATAGTTTTTCGAAACGAAATTTTCATTATGTTATGACAATCGGGAATTAAAATTATATAAATAATGGAAATTCAAGAATTAAAATTATGTACCTAATGGAAATTCAGGATTTAAAATTTTGTACATTGGAAATTCGGCGAATTGAAGGTATGCATTTAATTTTAATTAGAGCGATATTTTTATTTTACGAAAATATATTCCTAATATATAGAAATATCCTATTAGAGTTTTTTTAAGTCTCTTATTCCTTACAAATCGGTCTTGCACAGCATTCTGGATAAGGCTTACTGAAATTCGTCTCGTGATAACCGATCAATCTCTTCTCTGGACAGAAATTTAAAGGACATCTGGAAAAAATCAAGAAAAAAATAATTGAATATCTACGAAATCAGAAAATAAAATATTTATTAAAAAATTACTTATTAAATAGAGACATCTGAAATATTCAGAATATTGTCTTATCGCCGTATAAAGTAAGCCATGGTCTCTTTTTGGTTTTCTTGGCGAATAAATCGTGCTCCACAAATCGTACTTTCTCTGCGTCGCAAATAGAGTGGAAGTTACACTATGTGAAACTACAAATATTTCTTTCTTGTAACCGATTTTGCGAATTCGAAAGCTTTGACAAATTAATCATTCAACAAGTGAAACACGACGAGAAGATGTTATTTCTCGGTCAAAAATCTCAAATAGATCCTCCTCTCGATTGATTCTTATAATTAATTTAGATGATTAGTCGTGTATCTTCAATATTATCTTTAATATTTCTCACATTTTTCGATCAATTACATTGCAGGCAAAGGTCTATGCGGATAACCGGTTATCAAAAAAGCTCTTTACGTAATCACTTTTCATGAATGAAGAATAATCGAGAGATCGCAAGAAGAGATCGCGTATTGAGAAAAGTGCGAATTTTATTTTACTTCATCGTCGAAATACACGAAATATTCTTGTATCTAGCTGTACGATGAATATAGAGGATATTTTTAAGCAGGATTAATTTAGGAGATGAAACTTGGACTTACTCGAGTATTGTTATGTCACCCTCTGCGTAACAAGTGATTCGTAAGCATCCGCGAGTGTGTTGACCCACACTCAGAGTTTCTCCTTCGTACAAGCAGCTGCCTACATAAATAAAATCGTTTCACAGAGTGCTTTCATTCATTCGTTAACCCTAATATTGACCCCTCGTCTTCGAAATAATTTTGAGAAATAATATTTAGCTCGCGTCATAGATGATCTGTCAAATAGAACGCGAGGGATCCTCGTGTTGACATTTGAAAGACCAGAGCTTCCAACGTTATCGTCCACGAGATAAACGTTTAAGATAAACCCTAACTCTGTTTACAATTTCGTAGCATACATCTGCATCTCTTCATCTCGTCAATATATATATATATATTCTCCTACGTTACGCAATTCTTACCTGGCAAGTGTGTAGCGTTCTTCGCGAACACGCATATCGTCATCAGCAACAAGCTCAGACGACCCTTCATCCTCTTCTTCCTTGTTCTGGAGAAGGACAGAAGGAAGTAGAGGCGACAATTGGGCTAAAATACTCGTTCATACTCTTATATATCACTTCTCCCCTCTCTCGTATACGGCGTTATACGACCTTAGCACTTTATAAAAATTTAATTAATATTTTAATACAAAAGAATTACCATTCAGCATTTCGTTTATAGTAACAATAATTAGTTTGTAGTTTTAGCAATTAAAAAATTGTGAAAAAATTTAAAAAGTGACTCGCACCCGATATTGAGTTATCTAATAAATCCGTTTGCGCACTCTCTCTTAGAATTGTTTGTAGTTGTTTGTAATGATTTTCCTTTCGTTTTTAATGTAACTATTGAAAAATTCTAAACATTTGTTTCAATGTCCAATAGCCAAGTTTGTCAATTTTCAAGATATCTCGAATCCATTTGCGCCGTCTTTGTTCGATTTTTATTATATCTTTAAATCTCAATATCACTTATCATATCATTTCACGAGTACTTAGCTTGCCTTGAAAAAGACGTAATAATTAAAAGTGAAAAGGCAAGATTTTTTCTCGTTGACATTTCTCCCTTTTTCCTGCGTGGAAATTTAATCCCTCGCAGAGAGATTTATACAACAGGAGATTTAACGACAGGATTTATATATATTTTTTTTAATTATTGTATCTTATTTTTATGATAAAAAAGCGCCAGATCGAGAATTATATCAAGTGCTTAATTGACAAACGGGCATAATTTTATTCATATTTTTATAAGATGATTTTCAATGAAAATCTATTATAATAGTTAATTTATAATGGATTTTTATAATGGTATTAAAAGTAGTTAGAAAATTTTCTGCTACGCTTCAAAATAATTTGGCATTATTAAGAAAATATATTTTTATCCTTATTATCATTATTTATATTTTGTACCTATTTTTTGGCTTTAAGTTAAATATAATCTTTTTTAATTTCCTCCTTTTTTTCAGGATGAACTTGCAGCCGGAGATGACCTCGACGAGGCTCAAATCCGAGGAGATCTATCGCGAACGTGTCACCAGCGACAGCCTTTTCGCAGCGCAGACGCTTCATCCCGGCAACCCGGCGAACACCAACAGCAACAACCAGCAGCAACAATCGCGAGACTCCTCTCGACAGGATAGCTCGTTGCCTCAGGACGACGTATTCGAGAACGACGATCTCTTCGGGCCGCCGCCGTTGCCAAGCAAATCAGATACGAGGCGAACCCCGAAGTCAAAGGTCTCCTCGCTCTTTGACGATTCCGATTCCGGCGACGAGCTCTTTTCCGCCGCGAGCTCCGGTTCCAGGTCGCAGAAGAGCACGGAGCACTTCCTCACCTCGGTCTCGTCCAGCGACAGGACCAAGACAGCAACTAGCAGTGGCCTGTTTGAAGACGACGACATATTCGGCGGCAAGGACGCTCCAGACGTCGATATATTTGGCGTGGCATCGAAATCAAAAGAAAATTCGGCTTCGAACAATCTGTTCGATAATAGTGAACAATATTCAGTAACGTCGAAGAGCAATAACGCCGGTAAGTATAGAAAAATTATAGTTTTTAGGATTTGTATTATTGGTTTAGTTAGAAAATTCTTTTTATTAGAGCTTACATTATAATAGTTCCTCGTGGTTTATGTTCTTCTGGATTTTTATAGTAAATTTGTATTATGAACGTACTCACGATTAATATTTTTTAATAAAGGTATAATGAATTTATTATCTTCTTTAAGAATATGATGATTTATGTTGTATGCCAAAAATGTTTCGTTTCCATTTTCATTAAAATTTTTAAGGGAAATTTTTATAATTAGGATTATTATTAAGAAATAATGTATTGATCATCCGTTGAATTGATTTTGACACGATTTTTAATGTTTTTTCTTTCTTAATTGTAAATCACTAGATAATTCCCAAAACACGAAGATGGAGTCGAAGAGGATCAGTCTTTTCGACGACGACGACGGCGACGATGGTGACTTGTTCGCCGGCGCGAAGCTAACGAAGCCGAAGAGCGACCGTAAGACTGATGTTCTTTTCGAGGACGAGGATGATTTGTTCGCCTCGAACAAGGCGAGCGATAAGAAACGCTCGCAAGAGAAAGGCGCATCAGTTGAGCCAAAGCTCGATATCTCCAAAAATGTTTCTACTCTGGAAGCTGAAAAGAAGAGCAAAGACGATTCTTCGGATAATACGGATGGGCTATTTTCAAAAGCGACGAAAACCCGTAGCCTTCTGTTCGAGAACGATGATTACGACGATCTGTTCGGCAAAAAGGATACGGTGCCGCGCGAGGACGATCGATCGAAGCCTGAATTCAAAGAAGAAATCAAGAAAGACCTCGTCGAGAAGGTGCAGGAACTTCCTGAGCAAAATAAAGATTCTTCAAGTTTAAATCGTGACATCAAGACTATTACTACGGAATCTAAAGACGACAAAGCCGCAAAGAGTGATGTAAATGAGGCAAAGAATAAAACGTCGTCTGGTATCGTAACTGATGTCGAAACATCATCCAAGGTTGAAGAAGAGGTCAGGACAAAGAAAAGTTCGCCGCCGAAGACACTGAACATTCGAACGACTTCTTCGCCGCCGTCCGAGGAACAAAATGGTCAACAAGTTCCCCGAAAATTGGTGTCTGGTAAAATAAAGAATCTAATGGGGAAGATGGGTGACTTGAAGATACTGTCGCCGATGGATGCACCACCCTTGTGGAGGAAAAGCGAGGACAAGGCGGATGAGGATGAAGATATCGTGGATAAAGACAGGGATGGAGATCAAGGCACCGGATATATTTCGCCTCCTAGTGTATCAGGTGATTATTGTTTAACGAGATTTCTTAATATATATTTGTCTTGTATATTTATTAAATTAATTAAAATCCTGAATTTTAAATTAATTTAAGAAATTTTTTTCACAGAAGGTAGCGCGCGCAAAGAATCTTCTTATTCGACAACAATCTCCACCGTCAGCAATGTGGAAGTGTCTATAAACTTTGACGATCTAGCTCAAGTAGAAACTTTATCTACTACGGCATCCAAGGTATTTAATAAATTGAAACATAAACTAATTTATTTATCTTCTTAAATGTACAATACTTCATGAAAGTTAGAATAAAAGAAAGAGAAATAGCTTTTCACCACTTAACAAAATTTTAAAGTATATTTTTTTTATATTTTATCTTTAATATTATATTTATATTTATTAGCGGTTTTATTTTGAGTAATTTTTTATTTCCATCGTTATCGCATTAATTTTCTTTTTTAGAGCCGAGTAAGGATTCAAGCAAAACGCCGTCCTCAGAGCCGACATGCCCGGAAGTCTGCACTGCGACACAGTGGCATCGATTTCGACACGGTCGATAGTGCGGACAACGACAACTCCTTGGACGATAGTCACACCAGTACCATCTCGTCTACCAAAGACTCGTCCGCTGCGCCGGCAATCAGTGCAACTGATCGTTTATCTGCCAGTAACGCTCAGCGTTCGACGGTCGATCCTTCTTCAACAGACGACAAGTCCGAGCTGGGTAGCATCAGCAAGGAGAGCTCGATGAGCGTTAACAAGAACACTCTATTGTCGCCGTCCACCGACGAAGAAGATCTGTTTGATGTCCCGCCAGATCTGCCGGAGGATCCGCAGAGGGAGGATACATTGTTCGGTAGGGCGCCGATACTTTCGCCGATTGACGACGGACAATCTGACAGAACACCCGTCGCTGTCAAACCTCTAATAGATACCGTGATTAGAAGGATCGACGATGTTGACGTCGATATGAACGCGGCGAGCAACAAAAGTCTTAAAGATTCTAGCGAATTAGCGCGATCGGATGTCGATACCAAATCGGATACTTTGAAGGACACCAAAAAGAGAGATGATAAAGGTACAATCCACGAAGAGCGAGGTGAAGCGAGTAGAGGGTCCAGTGAAGAGCCAAGCGATCCTCTGCGCGACAGCAGCCATGATCCACTGAAGGATCCTAGTCAGTTGTTCGCGTTCGTCACGAAGACACCGTCGCCGGAGAAGAGCAAAGGACTGCTGTTCTCCGAGTCGGACGACAGTCTGTTCTCTAGTGGCGCGGCAAAAAAATCTAGCGAGTCGAGGAAGAAAGAGATCCTGGATCTATTCGCGGAGGACGACGCGGGTGGCGATCTGTTTTCCGCGGCGCCGTTGAAGAAAACACTGAAGAAGCCACTACGGGACACGAAGATCGGTCTCTTCGGCGACGACGATGACGTTCACAACGAGGACGACAGTCTTTTCGGTAATGCGTCCGGCAAAACGAAGCAGGACAGTCAGAAATCAAATCCTGCTCAAGCTGGACGGAAGAAGAATAACCTTTTCGACGACGACGACGACGACGAGTCCAGTCTGTTTGTCGAGTCGTCCGGTCAGTCGCAGAAATCGGACAGCATATCGTTCTCGGAGCCCAAACACGACCTCGTCGATTCCCAAGCTAAGAGTTCGAACTTGAAGAATATCTTCGGTGACGCGGCCTTTCCTCGTGGAGAAAAGATCGACGACGACGACGACGACGATCTTTTCGCCGCAAGAAAAGTTGTTCCTAAGAAAGTCGCCGCGCCGTCTAAGTCTCTGTTTGCGTCAGATGACGAGGACGACGACGACGACGGCCATATCTTCAAAAAACAGTCGTTTACGTCGACAGACTCAAAGATGATTACGACGACCTCAAGTTCAAGACTGACTATGAAGAAGTCGGTCACCAGGGACCTGAAAAAAACGGCTGAAAAGATCGTCGAGGATCCGCTGAGTCTACTCCAAGATGACTAAATTGGTTTCCTCGAGATAAGTACCCGTGAGATTTCCTATATGTTGAGCCACAAAAGTTTATACATCTAGGAAAGTAAAGCTTAATAAAATACGAAACTTGAACAAAGAGCTTGCAAATCTCTTGTTCTCATTAGCATCTTGGAACGCTCTGTATAACTAACTGAATGCAATTAGCCTCTATAATTAATAATGTGATAATTTGATTGATTTGATAAATTCGAAATTAGAAACATATATATAACGTTTAATTATTTTTTTAAAATATTGTGTTTGTTTTAATTCGTGAAATGCATTTTAATACACCAGATAGACTTTTCAAATCATGTAAATCGTATGTTTTATCAAACGTGTGACAAATAATTAAAGAGGATAACTGCTTTGAAGAAATGCACTTAAAAATTAATTCTAAAATGCTATTAGTTATACAGAGTTCCGAGATTAAAAACTAATCAGAACAAGAGATAGCTCTTTGTCCGATTTTATTATTAATCCTTCCTTCAATTAATAAAATGCGCATGCAATTTAATACACCAAATAGACTTTTGTGGCTTAGACATGTACATATACGTATATATATTTTTTTTATTTATATTTTGTTACGTCAAAGTTGTTCTATAATATAAAGAATCCTATATCGATAAAATGGGTAGCGTGCAATTCGCGAGAAATAGAAAATTTTGTGTTTAATCGCTCTCGCTTGTATTTATTATTTCGCTCACCAGATCTGAAATCTCTTTATTTTCTTCTTCTTTTTTTTACATATATATATGTGCCACATTAAAAATCGTCTTATTCGCTTGCGCGACGAAGATTGCAATAAAATGCGCAATTATTTCAATTCTCAACGTTTATTCGATACACAACGAATATATGATTAGTTTACACTCGTATCGTAACTAAGTGAAAGAACGCACCTTATTCGTGCAATAGATGTATATTTTTCTCTCTACCATCGTCCTTCCTCATCCTCATGAATATATTCGCCTCGCGCGCGCTTGTGATTTACGTCATGTATATATCATCTCGATGAAGTCATTAGTACAATAAAATTTATCCAATGACCTCTCGTATAAATCCAGTGATCCTTTTACTCCTAGATAATAATACCGATTCTAAATATCGTGTATAACTCGAAACCTTCTGCAATACAATTTTAAGAAAAATTTATTAAAATAAATGTAAATATAAATTTTACGTAAAAAAAACCTTGGAGATTATTAATGATTTAATTGAAAAACATCAATCACTGTGTATGCGTTGTGTGCGAAACAGAATATTTGTTAAACGTACACGTTTTTGTCCAAAAAGAAACATATTTTATATATATAATATATTTCGAAAGAAAACTTATGTTACGTTTGCTAATGTCATTATACGCTTAAACATCGTCATTAAAGAATTACGCAATTAATATGTGGCGTAATATATTTAATATTTGAGATAAACGAGTGCATTAATACTTCTGAAAGCTCACGTTTCTTCGTTTATCAAGTTCGACATTAAATATAAACTAAACGAAAAGTCACAAACAATATTCCAATACTGATTATACGATTACAAATTATACAAATAATAATTATACATTCGTACGTAATATTTTATCACGCAAAGTTACATTCTGCAAATTAAATCCTAATATGAGAAACTAATATTTATTCTGCAATCGTGACAACTTAAGAGTATCAAAATATCTCTTTCAATTCTGCGCACGTTTGAGAGGACCAACAAACTAAAAGCTATAATTATATATACTTAGAAAATTATATTCCAAGTTAAAAAAAAAATATTCGTAAAAGGAAAGAAGATTGAGAAATTTTTCGCGACTTTGATATTTCGTTCTTTGTACTTGTACACAATAAAATCGCCAAGACGGCGAGCGTTTAATTAAAGAGACATTAATAATATATAATTATACATTAATAATGTGTAATAAGCGAAGGAAAAAGGATCGAAGTGGTGGAAGAGAAAAATGAGAATCTCCGGGAATGGATTTGCAAATAATTGGATGAATGAAGGTGTAGAGGGATAAAAAGTCCCTTAGAGCAAAAAGACAGTTCTCTATGCGCATTTCTTCTTCTAAATTATTTGATTGATTTACTAGAGTTTCTCGAGAGAGAAAAAAAAGATCATCTGAAGATGACATTTCTGTAATCGGATTTCGACGAATTATACAACGTTTTATAAATTCTAGGATTGCGTTTGTTAGCATCTTGAGTCGTTCATATCCTCGTAAAGAATATCTTCAATTAACGAATCAAGATGAAGAGATCGCAAAATTTGTGCTAACGCGAGGATGATCGATCGATCGTTTAGCTGCATAATCGAGAAAATCGCAAGCTGGATTTTAAAGGATATTTTTGGTCCATCTTATTTTTATCACTTGTTAAAACTCACAATTCTCTGGAAATTAATTATTACATATATTATGGAAATATCGGAACTTAATAATAATTAATTTCTCAACTCTTACTCAAGTCCGTTGTATAACGAAAACGGTGAATATTTATTTTTCATACAAAAACATTTATATAAAGGCTACGATAAGGCAGAAAGGTTGTTAAAATCCAGCATCGATAATCTCACGTGTCGTTTCTTTCGGTATACAATTCGCTGTGTGCAAATATCGCACGTGGAAAAAAATACGTGCTCCACATGTTCGGAAACACGTTTACAGAAGCGAGACACGCAGCTAGCGATTATTATTAATAAATTACCAGGACTAGATTTTTTTCAAGTTTCGGGGGATCTCTTCGTCCCGCGAGAAAGAGATCCGTCTACTACTTAAATCTGCCGGTATACAAAATATTGTCTCTTATCTCGCGATATATATATACCTATATATAAATATATATATATATATATATCTTTATCGCATTGTATATATGCAATATATATATATTGCATATATACAATGCGATAAAGAATGTTACGTGGGTCACACGTCGCACGTGTTGCTTGACACATGCACAAAATATATATATGTCATATACAAAATATCTCTCCGCGCATTGGAATCCTCGTCATCGTAACCTTTGTTAAAAAAAATCGCTCGCTTAATTTACTGGTCCGTGAATTCCTGAAATAGATTTTGTACACTGATGAATGAAGCATCGGACTCTCTCCGATTACGTAACTTGGAGTTTTTTTTGTTTCGCGATTCCCTGATCGGAGCAGAGCAAAATCCGATCGGGTTTTCTCCCGCACGTGGATTATTCTCTAAACACGTGATGTGTACAAACGAGTATTTTTATATTTAGGAAGAAAAGGTACAAATTTAAGTCGTTCACGCGAATTTCTAAAAATACGCTCTTAAAATTACAGAGGAAATACAGGAGAGTAGATAAATCAGGCCGCGCAAGAGAAACACATATATAATAATTCTAAATAGTTCTCCTTAGTCTAATCATATACAATATATATTATTCTATATATATATATTTGTCCCAAAATATCTTTCAGAGATATAAAAAACGTACCAATGTACAAATCGTGGTGTATTTACCGAATGTTTTGTCGCAAAGCGCGATGTAACTTCTAGGGAGTAACTTTTCTTTTCTCTGTTAAAATCCGCGATTTCGAATCCCTCCAGAAGCTACATACAACGCCTAATCTCGAATGAAATGCACATTATCGCGTGATTCATCGGTTTTAGCCGTTTCTGATACGGCTAACATATACGTGAATGTCGAGATTTCTTTTACAACAAAAATAAATATATCGATGACAGAATTTCTAATTATAAACGCAGTTAAAATTAATAGAAAATAAGCAAATTTTTTATTTTCAACTGCAGCTTATGATTTCTCAACAAATTAATTTGTACAAAATTATAAAGTATAAAAAGATGATATAAAAAATATATATTTCACACTATCGCGATATATACATTTTTTCGAAGTTTTCGATATATCCACGTTTACTCTCTCTTGCCATGTGGAAAGCTCTTATAACGAGAGAATTAATCGTACAAAAACTATGTGCTTATTTCACATAAAATCATTTTCTCGCCTAACATTCGCAAAAGTGACATTTTTACATTCACAAAAAAAATAGTATCAAAAGTCACGTATAAACATACACGAAGAAAGAAATGAGTATCAAAAATCACAAATAAAAAAACAGATAACTTACGCAAGAATTACACTATCGATCAATGTATTTCCTTCTGATCTCATATTACGTGCATTCTCATATAAATTATCTATTGATATAAAATCTGTAGAAATCTTTCGATAAATTCATATATGTTGCTGCTTAATGCAAACGATTGAAAACGTACGTGTACTATATCTTGTACTTGTATATGTGTCGAACGTGACTCTTTTTGTACTATACTTACCGTCGACGCAGAAAAACTGCGAAAAAAAACCAGTCATTATCTTCATATCCTCGTATATTAATATCATAATTATATATTATATTGTCTGAGTGTTTCCCGAAATCATCTCATTCTTTCAATCAAAAATTTGCATTTGTGATTGAGGGAAAGATGATTCAATGATTTTGGGACTCATTCTGTTCGCGAATAAATATATATATTATGTACATACATGTATATATAATAATATAAATATATATTATATATGTATAATAAATATAATATAATATGATATTTATTAAATATTATAATAATATTAAATAAATATTATAAATATTATAATATAATAAATATATTTATTATTATATACATATATATAATAATATAAATATATATTATATATGAGAAATAAATAAATATATATATATATATATATATATATATATATATATATATTCATACAAATACGAATGTTACGTGCTAATTCTACAGACATTTAATTATGCGCTCCACGCTTAATTAATATATCCTTGCGTTAAAAAATATACTCCAATTCGTGCTTAAGGCAACTTCAAGAATTTCTCACGAGCTTCGGCATCAATATGATACGATTTATTTATTATAACATTCATTCAATTTCTGGTCACTTTTGAATGAAAATCATTTTTTTTTTCCGAAAGATGTAAGAATAAAAATTGTATATATTTGAACATCGGTAAAATTTACGTGTTTCTCACCGAGTGCATTTCATTCGTGTGTGTGTTTATGTACACATCGATCCATATTTATAGTTTTTTTTTAACAGAAAAATGTTCAATCGACTCTCTCAAAGAATTTATTTTGGCTCTCTCGTTTGATTAAAATATTCGCAGATAAATATTACGTATATCAAAGAAACAACTTAACTTTTATTGTCAATGTTTGAACAATATGAGTTCAACAAAATTGACTCTTAATTTTTATATCTCGAATATACAAAAATAATTCAAAATATAAATAAATTCATATATCAAAATATATATAGATAGCAGCATATTGAGAGAGAATTATTGTCCTTTATATACATTATTATTATTAATGTATTGAATTAAAAATCACTCAATTCTCTCTAAACTTACAAGAGTTTAAACGAAAGTATATAAAGTGTCTCGTTGTAAGGAAACGAAATCTAATGATTTTATTAGATTCAGGGGACGAAAGTTAAATTCTTCGATTAAACTCTTAAAAGCCAAATAATATATAATACCTAAGTAGATGAGAGTATAACGAGAATACGATGTAATCTAAAGATTAATTAAACGACGTGGTATCCATTTTTGGAGAGAAATGCAAAGCATGACGAAACGAAATATTGACTTTGCAAGAGTATTTTCTAGATTCTGTCCGACTCCTACGAGTGCTGATAGGGTATAATCTGGGAGGCTAATGGAGGCGGTAGAGGCGCGTTCTCCTCATGAATCATTACTAGTTTGCCGTACTTAACCATTTTTCTCGTCTGCTTGCGCTGAATAGAAAAAAGCAAAGAGAAAAACGGATCGTGTTATGTACATAATAGAATATATTTTGATGGATTTTTTCTTTTAAATAATAAGTCTCGCACTACTCTCTTTTATTCGTTCTCACCTGCGACTCGGACCAGTTGCCGTTGCTGCTTCCGCTGCTTTCGCTCCCGCTCGACGTGGTCCCATCCTCGAGAACGAGTTCCGTGCCGAAGCCCTGCAGCTCCAGGTCCACGTAAAGTTGGCCCAGCTGATCGTTCACCAGAAGCGGTTGATTCAACTTCTTCATCGCGTCCATATCGACCTTCAGCACCTCGTTCAACGTCTTCGGGTGCATCTGGTATTTGTAGATCAACTCCGGCGTCAATTGAACGCCCTCCAGCCAGGGTGGATCCCTCCTTCGCATTCCTTGATTGCACTTGGTGTGTTCCTGAGCATTTATATCGATTACGTTATCGAAGAGGGCTGAAAAGAGCATCTAAAGGAGCATCTTTGCGCTTCGAATTTAGTTCTCTACCTCGGAGGAGACTTCGCATGTTTTCTGGTCTGGATTGCAACTGCTATCGCTGCTCTTGTACAGGAAGCTGCTGTAGAAGCTGGACGAGCTCGACTCGTCCCCGCCACCGTAGTCGGTCGATCGACGCTTCTTCACCGGCGTTGGAAGATCCACCACACTCGAACAACAGCCGTCATTGCTCACGCATGACGAAAACAACTCGCCCGGCGATAGAACCTGCGCGATGTAATTAAAATCGATATTGGAAGTGACATCTCATCGTAGAATTATCGAACATTTCCAATCAGTCTCTCATAGAGATTATTATTTAAAATTGGTCTACAAGACAGATAATTTGTACATTAAAGTTAATATCCGGCGATCGTTTTACCTTCTTCGAGGACTCGGACATGGCCATTATGCTCCCCGGCTCGGCTTTGACACTCGTAGCTTGGCTAGCCGGTCGTTTACGATCCGGACTCTTGTTGTTAGACGGCTGCTGTTGATTTTCGCGCGTCGGCGCTTGTTCCGGTATCAGAAACGGCTGATACATCATCGCACGTGGCGGCGGCGCGCCGATCATGGCTGGATAAATCATCCCGGTCGTGACATAGGACACTGGAGCAAACATGAAAAATTTTTTAGCTCGAATTCTGCCTCTTCATATTCCGATTCTTTCATGATCTAGGTGCTAAGAACTCCTTACTATTTTACCTGCGGTTATTATATATTTATTTCTGCGTCGAATGAGATACCTACTGTAAGGATGCTGCGTCGATTGCATCGACGGGGATGGATCGATCTTCTCCCGGGGCGTTGACATCGTCGTCGCGGACTCGTTGGGTTGCGCCATCGGCACGTAATACACCGGTATCATCGGCGGAAGTAAGGCAAATCTCGTCTCCGAATTGGTACTGAAATTTAATTCCACATGGCTCGCGTAATTGTCTCTTTGATCTCGTGTCTGATTATTTTGTCTAATTAATTTTGCGAGCGCTTTATACATAAAATTTAATATTATATTATTCTATAAAAAATATATGTTATATTATAATTCATATTTTACTCTTAGCTCTTACTTGTGGGGGGAAACGCAAGGTTGAGCAGATACGGAGGAGGAGGGTACAGTAACTGACAGCGGTGGCCACATATTAATATTCGCCCCCGTTTGCACTACAGTCGACTGATCGAGACTCATGCTGGTGACGGTGGTGGTCGTCAGATTCGCCGGACCCGCCGTGCTCGTCCGCGAGATTTTATCGTGTTTCGATACCTATTTTCAAATTTTTCCCTCATTTATAAATCCATACTTTCACCTAAACTCATTTACTCGCTTTATAATTCGAAATAATTCATATATATATATATATATATATATATAATATTATACGTCTATCTCTTTAACATATTAGAAAATAAGGAATTATAAATATCTATTCATGCCACACGCGAGAAAGATGAAAAGACACCTTGAAGCTGTCGCCCTCCCGGCTGTGACGACTTCCGCTCCTCTTGATCCCGTGACCCTGATTCGCATACTCGGTCGCGTTACTCTTTTCCGTCTTGTTGCGGGAGTCCTTCAGCTTGTCGCTGTTCTTGATGCTGGAGCGCAGCTCCCGGTGCATCTGCATCATCAGCTTCTCCATGTTCTCGTTGTGCCGGTTCAGCAGTGACTCCGTCAACGTGGGAAGCTTGAAGCCCTCCGTCGGGGTGATCGTATTGCTGTTGCTCGTGATGTTGAAGGCGTCGCCTTGGCGGCTGACCGAGCTCGTCTGATTGTTGGAACCACTACTCAGATTCTCGCCGCTGCCGCTGCCACTGGCACCGCTGCCATTTATCGGGGACATGCATTTCCTCGCTGAAAAGACGATAGGATTTTGCTCCATCCAAGGCATTGCATATGTGTCCCATTTTAATGTCCCACCCCAAATAACTTTGTTATTTTTGATTGTAGAAGAAAATGTTTGAGACAAAAATTGGACATGAGATGCTGCCATTAGTTTGACCTTGAATAGTTGCTTGAACTTAAAAAGTTCCTAACGAAAAGGTATACTTAATTATAGGATTTTGGAAAGCTCTCGATGTAAGCTAGAAGAATATATAATGAAAAGTAGGTACTTCCATTTAAGAAATTGAAGGTGACCTTCAAGCAACTATTAAAACCATACAATTCTCATGTCCTCTAAATATCCTCTTTCGAATATATGCGTTATTGGGGAAGAGAAGAGAGAAGATGATGACTTACCACCCTCGTCGTTACTGGAGTTGACGTTCTCCTCATCGCTGCCGTACATGGTGGTGACGGGTGGTTTGCTCTTGAAGAAACGCTCAATGTTCTCGTTGTAATTGAGCTGATTGTAACTCGGGGGCGTCTCTGTGGAAGACTTGCTGTCGTAGTACTCGTGATGTGGCGAGATCTCTCCGAACATCACGCTGTCGTGTTCCTGCAACAAGGGATTGCGTGATCCCTTCACAAGTATAATGTAGAAACTTATTAATATGAGTTGAAAACAAGAGTATTCAATTTAACGTTGTTATCGTGGTCAGTGGTTTTTTTTGCGTGAGCGGTGATAGTAAGTGCGCCAGCAGCCCTGACGAAGATCTCGGTCTCGATTAAAGAGAGTCTTCTTAGAAAGAAGCGTTGAAAAACCCTTCGCCCATTACAAGTGATACGAGTCACCTACGATCGTCCATTCGCAAGCTTGCGGCAAGCTTCGTGCGCATATTTACGCGTGATTTTTTAAGCAAAGAATTCGATCGATCATGCGAGCACCTCATTATCCGGTTCGCAAAGTTCCTCATTGTGTCAGATCTGTGTTATTATTCTTATTCTCTCTCCTCTTAATCAATCTCTCGGATACCGATTAAAATCGGTAGAGCTCTAGTTCAGTATCGCAGACACATACGAGCGTTTTTGATTCTCCTGTTTTCAGTTTATTCTTCGTCATTCATTTCTTTTCATCTACATAATCTTCATCATTATCATCATCCATTATCATCCATTATCATCATCATCATCCATTATCATTATAATCATCGTCATCATCCATTATCATCATTATCATCATCATCATCATCATCATCATTATCTCTTATCCTTCATGTGTTCCATCTTTCATTCAACTCTTTGAAAATATTATGCGCATGAATAATAATAAAAAATATAAGCAAGAATAAATTGAGAAAGATATGTAAATAAAATAAATGCAAAACAATAAAATATACATACATATAGAATAGTGTGAAAATTGAATAGTCAATATACATTCATCGAGGTAATCATTCGAATGTTCTTTCCTGTTTCTCACCTTTTCTTCATATTCTCGTGTCCGTTCATACTCTGTCGTTAGTTTCAAAACCTTGTAAGTAAAAAAGTTCACCGGATGTTACGAATGTCATTTTGTAATAATCTCTCGTCAGATATAAACTAGACTTTCAAAGAGTACATATCGATGTTGCTGCGTATAAAATATCGTCGTCGTTTGAGAAGATAATTTTGCGATCGTGAAAAAGTTTGAGGAAGAACAAAGTGCTATAGAAAAATTATATATAATATAGGGGCGATAAGATTTCTAAAGATTATTGAAAAGAAACTTGCTCTTCGTACATTTTTTACATTTTTATCAGGTGTGATGGAAGAGTATATACATGCTGCACGTTGATTAAGAGTCCTAATTAAGTGACTTATGAAGCAAATTCTCCACAATCCAGGAGATTGATAGCTCATTCGAGAGAGGCAATGAAGATAAACAAATATATGTATTTCTCCTTTCTTTTCCTTTGACAATCCGCCTCTTTCATCGAGGGACAATAATAAAAGTGAGTGTGAAACAGAAAAAAAAACAACAAAAGAAGTACATATGTAGAGACTTACCGGACAACCAGTGCCTATACAAGGTTTTGAAATTTGACGCTTATCCATTACCGGCTCTATCCGACTTTCTCATCGCCCTCCGTCTGTGTCTACGTACAAAAGAGAGTTTTGGCAGGGAGGCATCCTTGATTAAAGGTTTCTCTTTCCGCTAACCACTGTATTTGTGTTACAGCTGCTACGGATTCGTCGTGTGCAGAGTATCTGTTAGCCAGCACCTTTGCTCTTTCCAAGTACCCTGAGGAATCTACTCACCTTCCTCGACTCTACCCAAGTCCCCTTAAAAAGGTTTCATCCGAAGAAGCAGCGAGAATCCTTTCGCAGGTCGCGCGATTTCTCATCGGTGCTATTTTTTTGCGATATCACGAACGGATTCGAGATCCCCCTTGATCTGATTGCGACATTTATAAATGGATAAAAAAATTATTTTAATTATTTAATCAATTAATAAATTAATAAATTGTTGGATAATCGATTGAAAAATGGATGACACGAAAATTAATTTACCAGAAATAATTGAATAATTTTGATCCTTTTATAAGGTTATTGTTATTTATTCAAAGATCAAGGCGGTGCTCGAGACAACTTCGCGTGAACGGTGTCATTAATTAATAATTGATAATATTGATAGCGAACACTTCAGTATCTTAATATAATTTTCAAAATAATTTAATTTTTAAACAATGAGAATTCTTTACTTGATGATGAATATTTATTTAACTTTCATAATTGTTATTTAATTGTACCATACAAAATTGATCATGTATAGAAAATCAAAGGATTCGTGCAGTTTAGAAATCGTTTAAAGAAGACACACCGTGCATGCAAGTTAATAAAATACACAATTTTACGTTATATCCTTTCGAGATATCGAAGGCACCGTTTAAAATGTGTTTTAACTTGAAATTAATCTTGAATCTTGAGGATACAAAAATACAACAAGAACCGAACGATAAGCGAAAGTTTCCGGTTGCTTCGTAAAAGACGTTTCTTACCATAGAATCTTATCTATTAACCGTTTTACGATTTGTTTTAATTTTATTTATTTACATCATGCATTCGCCATTGTGGAGAAAGAAGAAACGTTCTCAGGAAGAACTTTTCTTCTTCTCCAGTTATCCACGATACATTTCCAATACTTCGTTGTTCGGTATATAATCTTAATAATAAATGCGAGAAAAAAAGCAAACATTCCCAAAGACACGAATGATTTTTTAAACACTAATTTTCTCATTTATTGAGATATAAAAATGACCGAAAAAAATATATCGTGCATCGACGGCGAGATTATATAAGTTTGACCATTCCATTATTATTATAGTATCAAAATTATCTACTATATATATTATAGATATACATAGAGAATTTTTGTTATTGTCGTAGCATACCAGAGAGTATACCGTAAGTAATAATTAGCATAACAGTGTTTTTTTTGGCGATACTAAAACGTAGCTAATAGTCACCGAAAAGCTCCTGAGTTCGTCCGCCGTGAGAAGTCCATCCTTGCTGACCCCGAGTGCCTTCGTCTCCTGCAGCAGACTTTCCATGAAGGACGCTAGGTCCTTACATCGCTTTGATACGTCGAGCTCGGTTATATCTGACATTGTCTGGACGTTCTGCGTACACGTACGATAGAAAAAAAAGAGACAAGTTGGGGGATGAGTTACTCCATCCATTGTGGAGAGATACTTTTGTTTCTTTCTTTTCCTCTCAAATACGAAATTTTTTTGTCTACCAATTATATATAAGCTTTTTTCTTAAATTAAGTCTCGCCCTATCAGAGGATTATAATCGCGTCGTTGAACAGCTGCAATGAGATTAACCCTTCTGTCAATGCAGAATTTTTCATCAATACTGCATTGCGAGAATTTCTTTACAATAGTTGCTGGACATTAAACATTTTTTTCGTTATTTTAGGATTTTGAATTCTGAATCTACAGATTTTTAAAGAATTTTAATAATTATATTAATATTATATATTATAATATATAATTTCCGACACATTTAAAAAATGTAAAATTAAATTTAAAAATTCAAGTGAAATTAGAATGAAAAATTGCTTCGAGAATTCTTTGACAGAAAGATTAAGGGTGACTGATTTTTAAAGAATTTTAATAATTATATTAATATTATATATTATAATATAATTTCCGACACATTTAAAAAATGTAAAATTAAATTTAAAAATTCAAGTGAAATTAGAATGAAAAATTGCTTCGAGAATTCTTTGACAGAAAGATTAAGGGTGACTGATTTTTGAAAATAATTTTTCGTGCGAAATTACAAGCCTTATTTCTACGGGAGAATATTTTCTACTAAAAACTGTGCAAATAGCGTGTGTGTATGCGTCGTTACCTCCTCGAGGAGCGCCCGTATCTCGCCCTGGATGATCTTAGCCTCCTTCAGGACCTCCTCGCTTATGCTGGTCAGGTAGCCGCTATCGGTGTCGCGTGGCACGCGAAAGATGTCCGGATCCACCGGCCCTTTGAGCACCCGGTGCTGACCTACGACAAACTCTAGTTTTTTCGTCCAAGGATTGATAAAGGACGTCCACTCGGTCTCGAGGACGACGCAGCCTCCGTTCTGCACGGCGAATCTGTACGGTTTCGACCTGAAGGAGGAGCCTTCGAGCCTGATCACCTGTTCAACGACAGGTAAATCAACAGGTGAATCATTTTACGTAAACCGAGAACGCTCTTTCGCTCTTCCTAGCTCTCGTCCTCAGGATCGCATTCATTCTCTCTCTCTTTCTTTCTTTCATCATTGTTTTTTCATGCATAAACACACACAACTGGAACCTAAATTTCTTTCTCTGGGGGAAAGGGAGGGCTCATGCTCACAGTCTCATAGATGTCTTTGATGAAGGGCAGATCCTCGGGATGGTAGAAGTCAAACAGCGAACGGCCAACCATATCCTGCGGTAGGTAGCCGAAGTATTGGACTACGTCGGGATCAACATGAGATAAATGGCACGTCGAGGTGTGGCGAGTCGTGAATACCGAAGATATTATTGTTTCTTCTGGCGCTGCGGATAACGACAAGGTCGGGGTCATTCTCTCTCGTTGCGGGATACCTTGTAAGTGAGATTCTTACTATTGCGGTAATTAAGCAAGATGGAAATTCGCGCCCTTCATTAAATACAAATCTATTCTTTGCATAATTATATGCAAAGTTTAATCCTCGAGGTTAATTAAAATTTTATTATTAATAAGTACAACTTTGCACAAATTTCCACACTAATATTACGGATAATCTTCGGAATTTTTATCCTTTTTTTTTCTGTATTGACATAAAAAATGTAACGTGTAACAATTTCGTTAAATATAAGACATTATAATATATGTCTTATATTAATATATAATTTATATAATGTATATAAATATTTATGTATAATTATATATTATATATTAATTATAATATTTATACAATTATAATAATGAATATAATTTTCATATAATATTTACATAATTATTAATATAAGATATTTTTCATAATGTCTTATATCAATAATAAAATAATAATGTAAAAATAATTTTATAAGTAATATACATCACTCGCACATTAATTAAAAAATCAAGTTAATTATAAAGTTATTGATTAATTTTAAAAAATTCCGAAGAATACCGTCGATGAGAAACTGAAATGACACAAAGCCCACCGATGCGAATAAAAGTTGAAAAAATCGCTCGATTTGAATGAAATACCCGATGACGAAGCTTGCGTGCATAAGTATGCTGTTGTGGCCGAAGATAAATGAATCTTTGATGTGCTAAAAAAAGCGAAGCGAATATTTCGCCGCGAAAAATGTAAAAACGTGTGAGTGTAAGAGCGTTTCGTAACAGTGGTCTCCAAACTGAACGAAAGAATGAGTCGAAACAAGAACAAAGAGAAACGATACAACGATCCAAAAAAATTGCAATTAACATACCGTCACGTGTGTCACCGACTTTGACAAACATTGGAAGTAAATTACCTTCGCTTTTAGACGTTTTCCATGGAAACCACCGACTCACTGTGACTCTGTCGTTGACGAGGTCGGACCAACGATAAGGCTCGATCGAGCGAGCAATTAAGTGTCTCGAGCCTCACACATGACAGCGGATATATATTCCCGAAAATATGAAGAAATAATGTAAAGATGTGAAATTACGGGCGTAAAAATATCCTACAATTTTTCTTTGTATATTTCGAATTCATCCTGAATTGTTTATCCTCTAAATTCGAGTTAATTCGATGAAGCTTTATCTAGATTATTCTGCATATTAAAATATATCTCATACGGTTAACACGGGAAAAGAGATGAGATTAAACAATTTTTAGTAAGGAAAAATGTTTAGTAAGGAAAACAAATTAAGGTTGCTAGAGCAATCGAAGTAACTCGATTTGAAACCACTAGCTAGTTCTGCGACAATTAAAAACCGACTGTAATCATCGAGTCCTCTCGCCGGTCGGACCTCGTCCAAGACCTTGGACCATGCTACCTTTGTATGCGGAATGGACGGGTTGGGCGGTAACTACGAGGAACATAGCTCGGTTGCTGGGCTTTTGTTCTGCCGTTTGGTCTCGGAAGTCGCGGAACGATAGGGTCAGGTGAAACGTCAGGTACAGGTTTGATCTGGCGTCCGCGCGATGTCCGTTCGGCACGTTGCACTTGGTGAACCTTCGCAGGCCGCAGAACAAGCTCGCCCTTCTGCCGTTGATGCCTGGAAGAAACGAATATTATATTATTATTGATATATATTATTATATATATTATTATATATTATTATATATATTATTTTATATTATTATATATTATTATATATTATTATATATATTATTTATATTATTATATATTATTATATATATATATTATTATATATATTATATACATTATTATATATTATATTATATATAAAAATATTTAAATTAAATATAATATATTAAATACAACACACAAAATGTATATTTGACTTAAATACTAATACATGTTCAATTAATAAAATAGTAATTTAGTCGAAAGATTTATAGTCAAGTTAACAAATCTTTTTTTTTCAGTGAAGAAACTGATCCATAAAATTGTTGCATACCTTTAAACCGCTCTTCCTGGGGGGAAGCGATGCCGCTGGTGATCTGATCGGCAAGGGTGACCTTATCCTTCGGGTGGACGTAATCGATGAAGGACCTGCCGATCCAGGCGTCCTTGAAGTAGCCGAGGGCGGTGCATATCGAAGGGGTTGTATACAACACGAGGCCGTCGTGCATCGAAATCACTGCGCAAAATCCTTCCTACACAGGATACACCCGGTAGATATTAGGGGAGGCTATCGGCTGAATCTCGCGAGAGATTCTTTCTATATGCCTTTTACTCGTTTTTCATTCCTCTCTTCTATATTACGTCTATTACAGTGATGTATGCATATACTAACGTTGGCTTGAGACGTGGAATCATCAGGAGGGATCATCCGCGAAGCGAGTCCTGCTGCATCAGGATCTGTGACGATGTCGCCGTTGTGCTCCCCAGGATCTGTTGCATCCACCAATTCCACAATGGTTACCTCTTCTTGCATTACGTCAAAAGAAATGCTCATTGTTATGCGTTGCCCAGAACATCTGATGCACATTTTAATTTATACATGCATCTTTGCGAGCTCCTAATTATGGGATCCAACAAGAAAGCTGAGCTTCTTACAAAAAAAAGCTGATTTTACAAAAAGTTTGCGGCGCATATGTAACAATGTACAAAAAAATTATTTAACAATTTAATAATTTTAAATAAATAAAAAAACAAACACATATTCGAAAAAAATATAATTATTTTAAAAAATTATTAAAAAAATATAAAAGCTGATTTTATAAAAAGTTTTCAGCGCATATAACAAAAAAATGATTTAATATATAATTTAATATTTTTTTAAATAAATAAAAACAAACACATATTTAAAAAAATAATTATTTTAAAAAATTATAAAAGTTGATTTTACAAAAAGTTTGCAGCATGTAACAATGTACAATAAATTATTTAATAATTTAATAATTTTTTAAAATAAATAAAAAAACAAACGCATATTCGAAAAATATATTAATATTGCGTTGTAATTTGTGCTTTGCCATAAAATTGCCGGAACGACCGCCGCAAAAATTCAATGCCATTACCTAACAGTATATTATGATACAATCTTTCCGAGTGTTGTATCATTTCCCGGTGAAAGGCATTTCTTTGCAAGCACATGGAGGCGTAGCGTGCAATATGACATTTAAGTGAAAGCGATGTAAATCGCATTACGACAATTTTGCAACTATATATAGATCCTTTCATTTTCATTTCTAAATTTTCTTCTCGGCAAAATCTGCATCTCCAAGTAGCGTTGCGATCAAATTTTTTACACGAAAGTTTGATAAGAAATTATCATGCTTTGTGATTTTAATATTTTGAGCAAATTTAAATTGGACTGAATTTATACAAAATTGATATCTTGATCAATTCTATATATCTAAGCATCACGTGTATTTGGGTCAAAAGTTATAAACAAATTTGTCATTAATAATAGACGACTTTTAAGAGCTTTATATTTAATTGATTATGTAAATGCTTACGCAAACATAAAGAATAACATATGTTGGCGAGGACAGAACGAGGATGATTTCATAACGCTCACGTTACACCTCCAATTAACACGACCCCGTAAGAGGGTTGGCGTAAACTCGCTAAAAATTCGAGCTCTAAAATACTCTTTGCTCTAGTAAAAATTTCAATTACGCAAGTTCGGCGAATATGTGTTTCGCGAATAAAAATCGACAAAAGATTTTAGCTCAAAAATGTTCATTACGTCAACGCATTGTATAACGCTTTCGAATAAAAAAATAAATCTGCAACGTAAGTTTCACGTTTTAAACGTACGATTAAACTCCTTTGGCTTCGTCGCTTAGCTCATCGATCCATCAGTGATCCTCGAAAGTTTATATAACGTGAGTGTGTTAAAATCTGTCACGTTCCCGAGGAGCAAAGAAGACCTAACAATAATTTCTCAATCAACACGAAAAAAATTTCGAACTCGAGATTTTACTAATTAATCTTCTGTCTTTTCGACTCGATTTTTTTCCTACACTTTTTCTCTTTTTATTTAATTAAATTTTTGCACTATCTTACGCAACCATAAATATTTATAGAATACAAAAAGAAATGTGTGATACTGAAAAAAAATTGAAAAATTATTTGACTTAACTCGTATGAATTGTAAAAATAAGAATCGTGAAATTTTATATATTTATTATACTTTTAGATATTTTTGCGTTTGATATTTTGTTCGTTTCACACCTAGGTCGATCTTAATCTCATTAACTACGAGATATTTGATGAGATAAGGGATGTTCTAAGGGATAATCGTGAAGGGATCATCGGAAGCCTTAGGTTGAAAGGTAAGCGAAACCCGAAGAAATTGGGAAGAGTACACGGAAACAATTTGTCGAAAAACTAATTTATCGAGATTAACGATAGACATTCAAATGATCTCGATTTTTCTTTGCCAGAGACATGAATTTAACAATTGGGAATATAAAGTTTTTGTAAATATCAATACAATTATTTTTCTCTGGCACACTGACGTAGGCGATTTTACTTCGTACAAGCGTGCGAAAAGCAAGTACGCGAAATTTAAATTCATTCCACTGCGAGTGAAAAGATGCGTATATAATCGGACACGCGAGAAAAAATAAACTCTATCTGAATAACACAATTATATTTATAATCGATAATTAAATTATTAATATCAGTAAAGTCTATTAGCATTTCTCTTTGTAAATCGTTGCAGAAATTTTATAACTCAATGCAAATCTAATTTTGTTAAAAATAATTTTTTTTTTTAATTAAAAAGTATCAAATAAAATATTTTGACAAATTATTATTTATAATAATTATAATATTACAAATTTTTTTTAGTAATGCAAATTTAATTTTGTTAAAAATAAAAAAAAGTTTTTTAATTAAAAAATACCAAATAAAAAATACTTTGAAAAATTATAATATATAATAATTATAATATTAAAAAAATGTTCTAATAAAAAAATAATATTTAACAAGGAAGAAGACTTCGCATCGCGCTTGGTTCTTAATTAGCCCGCTCTTATATTGTTATGAATATACAAAAATATAAAAAATATATATAAAAAATGGCGATTCAAAAGAAACTCGTAAGATGGAAATCGAGGACAGTTTGCGTGCACTCGTTTCCCGCCTTCATTGGATCGCGAAACCAACCTGATTTCTCGTTAAGAACGCCACCGTTATTCGCGGGGACGATGACGCTGTAGGATGTGACCTCGGGCAACACGTTAGTCGTCTTCAGAGCACTGACTTCCGTCTCGGCGTTGATCGCCGATACCTTCGACTTCTTTTTCTTGTGCTCCTTGTCCTTTCTCTTGCTGATCGGCTGCGGTAGCGCCTCATTGCTGACAGATCAGTACACACAATACATGTAAAATCGTCTTCATAAGCTTGATGACGTAGGATTTCGCAGATGTATGAATTGAGCGATTTTATGATCGAGTAATTTTTTTCTTATAAAAAAATTTCTCTGAAATCGTGTCTTTCAATGGATTTGCATCAAGTGTCATTGAAAGATTTTGTTCACATTTGATGCAACAGCGAAATGTTGAAATGCGAATGAACTATGCGATTTGCATATTTTTGACATTCGAGAGAATTAATAATATATGATCTGTTTATATAATACACTGATCTAATTTAATAACTTAATTACGCTAATATAAGCAGTTAATATAATTTAATATTCGACATATCCGAATTCGAAACCTTTTGATAGCAAGAATCGTACGATGTCGTTGCTTAAAATTAATTAAATTAATAAATTATCACTTGCTCGCGATCGCATCAGCAGATCATCCACGTGTCGTGCCATGTGACATGTGACACATGGATGATCTGCAAACAACAACGTGGAAATTGTTGATAATGCAAAAACACGTGTGTGATTCTCGTGCGATCTAAGAATAAACACCAGGAAAAATATTTTATTAGAAAAACATAAATATTATATTGTAGTATACATATATATATATATATATATATATATACTAATTAATTTCGAAATAAAATTATGAAATTGATTTTCCTCGCGCTGTCTATTCTTGCAAATGCAACATTTGCGAGATAACAAGCTAATTAATCACTAATGATCATTAATAATCAATGTTAATAATAAATTTAATTTAAATCAACATATGAATATATTTGTACAAGTGTTTAATAAATTGATTCATGATATAATGACCACATACGATTTTTAATAATAAATTATTATATAGATATGTATAATATGTATATTAATAATATACATATATATATATATATATATATATATACATATGTATATACATATGTATATACCTATATATTATTAATATACATCATATAATATATTAAATATATAATATAATAATATAAATTAAATTTATAATAAATATATGAATATATAATATATAAAATGATTCTAATGGATTAATCATAAATCTGTGTAACTTTTTGGATTCATCTCTTACACGAAATTTTGGAAGAGATATTTTTTAAATTCAATATGTTATTTAATAAATTTAATTTATATTTGATAATAAATGCAATTAATCTTTGCGAATATCACGTTGCAATCACAACTATATAGTGCATATATATAGATGATAACTTTCTCTCGGGAAGCCCTTTTACGAGTTTACTGGTCTAATATAACTACAAAAAACGTGACTGTTACGTTGCACAAGGAAGAGAAAGTCCGCATTCGCCTGTCTAACATCCTTTCTGAACGCTTTCACCGGAAATCTTTTCGATCGTGCACGTTCTGTGCACTTTCGTCGCGAAATAAATAGCAAGAAATTGCATCATTAAATGTCAACAATTATATGAGCGAATTGGTAGATTATAATTACGACTCTAAAATAATGCATCTATTTAAAATTGATTTGAAGGATAAAAGCAAAGTCAGCTCGATCACGTTATATTTTCTTTTTTACGTAACTCTTACCATTAAATTTTTCTCCTTTTCCTCTTGATTTCTTTTAATTAAAACGCACGAGATATTTTTTGTCTTGCGCCAAATACGTGATAATTGTAAAAATTCTAGACAAGAAATTTCTATTGAACAGACGCGCTAATTTATTTATTTCTTTATTTTAACAAGGTGCTGCATTAATTAATATTATGATTTATAGATATGGCATAAAACAATGATAAAAATCACGTGACAATATATTGATAATAAATCGGCGCCAAATTTATTTCTTCTTGATTTTTCTTCTTTATAGTTTTCCCGCTGTTTTAATTTTTTATCGAAACTAATTACGCACATAATGTTTCTTGGCAAATAATTAAATAAATCTCAATTTGAGATTTTTTATAAATTTCTCCCCTCAACTCCCCTAAAAAAAAAGAGTAACAAAAAATAACGAAGCACAGTAATTGCTAAAAATCAAAGGCGGGAAATAATTTCAGTCCCTTTATGTTCTACTCGAATGCTATTTAACACACAAATGTGTGTAAGATGTATAATTAAATTAATTGATGATATAACAGCTGATTACAATTGCAATTCCTGTTCCATCCTATTTTCAGGATTATTTTAATCCGACGAAATTATTTTAATATATTATATAATACACATAAAATATATATTTAGGTATATGGTAAATATATATTCTTCTAAAAAAATGTCTGATAACGTTCTTTGTATCAGAGAGTTCTGCCATTTACGGTAACATTTTCAAATAACTCTGATACGATCAATACGTGATAAATCGTCGCTAATTTGTCTAGTTGAAAATATCACTATAAATAGTACACCGTCGCACAACGTGATTACAATATATTTTTGTTTTTAATTACGATTGATCACGTATATACGTGTTTTCCAAATAGCTTTCCAAAGTGCAAAAATAACACATGATACAATTGCTCGGTTAATCTTGATTGTTCAAATTACGATCATTATTTAATTTTTATTTACACATTTTATGCTTTTCATTTTCTATAAAACCGGAATCTTCTACAATTTAATTAGCTATCGCTCCCATACCCATTTTCTTCAAATATCATTAATTTGGAGTTTCTTTCAAAAGAAATCTCTGTATTTTTGCATATTTTTCGAACAATGGATTATAAAATTTAAAGATATATCATCATCATTTTTATGCTCGCGATTAATTCGCAATTTTTTAAAGAAAATTGCAGAAAAAATGTGAAACCGATTAAAAAATTAAATTAAATTAAAATAAACACCTAAATATATATTTTAATATTAATTCTATTTTGATTTGACTTTGATAAAGTATCTTAAAATGGCATAATGCGCAATACTTTAAAACGTTTTTCAAAAAGAAGTTTTATTCGATAAAATAGTTTGATAAATTCGAAGAATTAGAATGTAATTAATATGAATCATATATTGCCTTTAATCGACTTCGACCATGAATATCAACACAATATATTCAGATCGATATTCGTTTATCATTATAACTTGGTCCCTCTTGCACGTATTATGCAACAAAACGCTGGAGTATCTAATGAATATATTTCCTAGGCAACCAGCATCAGCTGCACGTGGCGTGACACGTGAATCGGTGTTTACGATGTCGTCGTGGGCAAACTTATTCGTGTAGCTGACTTTAAACTGCACTTTATTTACAAGCAACATTATATGCTAGAGTTACGCGACACGCTGATGTTTGAAGACCACGTATGCATAATCGATCGTATATCGAAGTAGAATCGTCCATGGAATACATGGTTAATTAATTTGTTGAAAAGAAAAAAGAACACCTTTTAAAATACAATCGACACGAAGATTAAATTGGTTTGTCTCATTTTCTAAAAAATACTTCGATACTTCGCGAGTTAAATTTTGGAAAATTATGTTAAAAATAGTGTGCTACGAATTTTAATTAAAGGGCATTTTAAAACACTTTGGAAATATATTTTTATTAAACAAATTTCATCCTGATTGGAAATATGTCCTTGAATAATTTTATAACATTTCGCTCTCAAATAAAAAATATATATTATTTTTTTAATAAAATAAATATATATAAAATATATATTAAAATAAAAAATATATAGTTTTTTTAATAAGAGATAATGTTGGGAAAAGTTTTTTATCTCTTTGTAACACAATATTCCAATAAAACGGACTTCTTAATTGGATGCACTTCCTTTTAAAATACGTAACGTCGCACATAACTTAAAGATCGTTATGAAACAGCCGGCGCCAAAGAGTTCTTATTTTATTTAAATGTGCAACCACATTTTTATTTTTTTCAAATTTTAATAATTTTTCTCGCGCGCGTGTATATTTTTTACCTCTTCTACCGTCCATGAAACCTTAAATAATAAATAATCGATAGACTGAAATTACCTGGATCCGAAGGTTGACGGATGCCTACCACAACAGCCACTGCTTTCAGAGCGATTACTGTTTCTTGAGCTGTCGCTGCTGTAACAGAAAACGAGAAAAATGTTTCGTAAGATGACACTTTTATAAAAATGTTCTTCCTCTATTTGTACACCCCAGATAACACAAGCGCGCTAAACGAACGTTTATTCCGCGAATGTAAATAATTTTAATTCGCTGAATTTCTATTATAAACCTAATTTTAATTCGCCGAATTTTTATTATGCACCTAATTTTGATTTTTGATTTTTTATTATGTACATAATTATATTTCTTCAATTTCTATTATGCACATAATTTTATTTTGCCGAATTTCTATTATGTATATAATTTAAAATCCAGCATTTCTATTATGTACACATTTCCTAATATTAGTTTCATTTATTCCTAATATTAGGAATAAATTTCCTAATATTAATATAACAAAATCAAAAAATGAGTTAACAAAACGCTGAAATTTAGACTGAAAGAAGAGTTCCTAATATTAGTTTCATTTATTCTTAATATTAGTAATAAATTTTCTAATATTAGTTTCATTATTCCTAATATTATTTTTTTCTCGAATAACGAGATGTCTGACACAAAATGCGTCGTACTACTGTGAGTCGGACCTCAGCCGAATATTTCCACTTCACGCTATTATTTTTTAGCGACAAATTTGCAAAGATAAAAACGATGAATGAATATTATGAAATTTATATTTTAATTTAAATAAAAATTGGTTAATTAATTAAAAATTTGAAATTTAATGTTTAAAATTTAATGTAATGAAAGTTAATGAATTAAAAATTTAAAATTTACATAAAAATATGTTATAAAGAATTAAAATAATAATGTTGTAAATAAGATGTTATAATACTTTAAACTAAAAATAATATTTTTTGACAGAAATCAGCTGATAACTGTCAAAAAATATTAATCGAGTTTAAAGAACTATGACATATTATTCAAAACATATTACTATTTTAATTTTCATAATATATTATTATTTTAAAATTTAATTAACAAATTAACGTTTTAATCAGCTGATTTCTGTCAATAAAGTAAATATATTATAATATCTTATCCGCGAATAATTTTTGACAGAAATCAGCTGATAACTGTCAAAAATATTAACCGAGTTTAAAGTGCTATAATATATTATTTAAAATTTATTTAAAAATTATTATTAATTTATATACGGCATATCTATGTCAGAAAAGTAAAATTATAAAGAAAATTCTGCTATAAATTGTAGTTAAAATTGTAATAAAAATAATTGAAAATATATTATCATCCCAGAAAATAAGTATTAGCTATCATAGCTAAATTTTAGGTGATTTTATATTACATCTAAAATTTAGTTATTATGTATAATATTAATTTTAATCCTATCGATTGGAATCGGCAGAGCAAAAATCACGGCACGATCTACATTTATCTCACCAGGATTCGTCCCCTGCAAAAAACGATTGCAAAACCGCGACACAGTAGTCTCGATCGAGAATAAAAGTCACGCGACTCGAAATCGCGGGAAACCGGTCGCAACCGGAAAAAAGGCCCACGATCACATGTTCGGCAAACGTGACACGTTCAGCCCTTACTTGCATACGATCTATCTCTCTCTCTCACTCTATCTTTTTCTCGGACCTTTCACTGTCCCCATTATTTGCCGATCTACCGGCCGCATTTGTGCGGCTGGAATAATTATTGCATAAGAAGGCACAGCTTCACGTTCGCGGCCCCGTGACTAGTCCGCGAGGACGACGACGATCACTATCGATTCCGTTCTCTGGTTATGCTCGAAGCTTTTATAAACGGGACAAAGAAAATCGAATTATGGCGGCCCTCGATTGCACGGAGTTATGCAAAAACGCGTTAAACAAATTTCCAGGTTTCATTTTGAATAAACCAAGTTAAATGAGTTCCTTATTCTGCTTTGTTCTTATTTTTATTACAAAAGATAGAATTGAAATTATATAAATTTTTTATAATTTTAGATTAATCGACTTTTATATAATACTGTTCGATATATTGTATGTATAGACGCCTGATAGTCTCGTAATTTTATTAAAAATTAAAATTTGTGCCTGAGTGCATATGTTATATAAAATAAGGATTTTAAAAAAATTAGAATTATTAAATTTTAAATTATTTTTTGCTTTAAATATTCTATTTCTTGTCACTTGTTTTCACGAGCTTCTAAATAAATTATGTAATAGATCGTAAAATGTATATGAAAAAAATAAAGCATATTTATGTTTCAGAGTGATTGCACAGATATACCAAATTCTGCAGTTATCAATCAGTATAAATTTGTACAAACAATTGATGGAGATACGGAAATAGTTTCAGCTAAATGTCACTTTACAGGATATATACTGTAATCGATGAAAGCCGATTTGTTTATAGTATGCTCACGTGTCCCGCACGTATAAATATTGCATGCACAATTCAGGATGACGATTGATATTTATGGTGTCTCACGTGATTAATTTGCAACAATTCCGTCCCATCATTATTTATAGCGTCTTCGATCGTGATAATTATATCAATAATAGTCCGTCGATTATTATATATATACTTCTATCGAAAATAAGCGCAAAATTATATATTAATTAAAGTATATATTATAAAATATATAATATAAATTATATATATTAATTAAATATATATCGTGGTTTAAATATATATTACTGTGAAATTTTCTTCAAAATTGGATAATAAAATAATCATTCGAAAAATTGTAGCGCCAGGGATACAAAAAAATCTATGATTGTTTTTATGTTAGTTGTCATAAAAATAAGATTTAATAATCCTCGCGAAGATGATTCGTATCCTCTTTAATTGATTTATTATTTTTTCGTACAGTTTTTCGTTCGCTGCATTGCTGCGCGTGGCTGTCACGTGGCTGAAACGCGCGCTCTCGAACAGAGAGATTGCGAGAATCGATTCATGTCTCTTTCGAGCTAAAGGACGTGGAAAATGCAACCGGGAAACCGGTTAGCCTTAACCGTACCGTGTACGAGTTTCTGTCTCCCTCGCACGTTGCGCTATTCGCCTCTCGCCGAGAAAAGCATGTCAATGTCAAACGTTCCCCGGGAGGTGCATTAGAAAACATGATATAATTAATAAATGTAAGCATTCGTATATATTATAACAAATTTAATAATATAACGCGACGCGCAACTGAATGAGATATATATTTTAAATAGAATTTTTCTATTTCTATTTTTTTTATCAATGAAGACCTCCCTCCTTTCTCCTTTTAAAAAGAAAATGCATGGATTTTCTTATACGGTGTATAATACGTATTTTGAGCTTTTTCATCTTAAGATATAAATATAATTTTTTAAATTAAATGTAATTTTTTATACATAAATTTTTAAAAAATATTTTACATGTTTTGAAATATTGAAAAATCTTTTCAATACCTCAATGTTTAAAAAATTGAAGTGTATCGATTCGCATGATGTGTACAAAGAACAAAAATAATCGCAATATATTGTGGCGAATATATAGGTCACGTAGAAGCCAAATCATGTAGAAGCCAATGTTAAACCAATGATTCTGATTATATAAAATGCACTGTACGCCTCAGCTTGAACGAAAGAATTAATCTGCCGCAATATATATAATTATGGGATACGAGATATACAACAATTGATTAATATTATTTAATCCTTTTATTTCCATTAGAATTTTTATTGGAATCTTCATTGAATTCATATATGTTCCACCGACTTTTGTAATTTTTTTTTAATATCTGGTAATAATATTGTAATTATATATTATGTCAAAGCTTAGAATATTAAATATACAAAAGTAATATAAAATAATTACAAAATATTTTGTGAAAAATATTTTATCCGTGATATAAATCTAACTTTCTATATATATTATATAAATCAAATTTTGTTGTTCTCCTAGAAAAGACACAAGTAAAAGCTGAGCATGTAAAATACTTTTCATCAATAACACACTTTCATTGAATATAAAAAAAATTATAAAAAATATTCTCTAAAAAATTCCTTTTCTTTTAGAAACAATATGAATTTGGAATAAATTAAAATTTGCCTTTAACTCTCGTGCGTATGGATAAATCATCTGACAAATTATCCCCCTAATGAGCCACGTGACACTCGGACTGCAATAATCATACGGTGCAAGTTTTCTGGAAAATTATTGCGTTGCGTTAAGTATTGCTACGCGCAAAGTATGTATAATAACGGCGAAAAAAATGATAGAACAGAGAGAGACATTTAAAAAAAGATGTACACGGGGGTGGCGATGAATAAATCGATTTGTGTGATCAAAAATAAATGTAATTACTGTCGATATTACGATTGTTGCAAGCTAAACCACGGTTAAATTATACTCAGCATTGTGCATTGTAATCAGCTTATTTCCTGGCGCATTATTCTGGGCAAAGATGAAGAGAATTGACCAGATAAATGGAGACACAATGGATTTATCAATAATCTCGTTGCAGTATCAACCACGTGCCTGTGATTTTTCCCAGCATCTTCATCACTTCCGCGCATGTTGTAAAATCTTAATTGATTGTAATTTCGTAATTTGTAATCAAAAGCAAATTCATATTTTTTATAGATAAATATAATTTTATTCTAAATTATAAAATCAAATATATTCTCACGTTAAAAAACATTTTGTTTAATTCCATAAAATTTATATTTTACTTTGATTATTTTTTTACTTTATTTTAATTTTTTATTTTATTTTATTATGTATTTCTATTTTTGTTTTGTTTTTTTTTATAATTCGTTAAACAAAAATAAAAATACATAAACAAAATAAAAAACATAAAAAATTAATTTTTTATAATTTATAGCGACTGAAATCTGACGATAACATTTAATGAATTTCAACGAAATAAACGTGACATTTATTCTTGCATGATTGTTTCATTACTCATTACTTTGCACGATATCAATGTCTACGTAAATATATATATAGTGTTATTTACTAAGAAGGTATAATCGCATTAGGAATAAATGCACGATCGAAGTTCAAAGCAAAGCCACGTGCATGGCACATTCTGGTGCATTTTGCATAGGTCACGTGTCAAAGGAAAATTTCAAAAGACACAACTTATTACATTTTTGTAGCGAATTCTCGATATATATTACATTTTCAATTTCACGCATTTTTTGCCATATATTTTATTAAAATTATTATTATATTTATTATTATATTAATATTTTATCAATATCACTAATATTTTATTATATATATAATAATTATTACTAATATTATTAAAAATCAAAAGAAATCGCGTCGTATGCGTAATTTATTAAAATACAAATACACATAATTTAATAATTAAAAAAATAAATATATATAAATAAAATAAGTTATTAAAAGAACACAAATGTCATCAATTTTAAACAATTTCTATCGTAAACTTTTATTTTTATCTTTAGTGAAAAAAATAAATTTTTTCACAATTTAAAGTTATAAGAATAATATTTCAGTAGTTTTTAAAAAATATCCCATCATTCAAGAATATGGTTAGGAAAAATCACAGGCGAGCGTCTGCGAAAAGATTTCGCATCGAGCAAGGAAAAGAAATAAAAAATTGCGAATTGCGCTCACCTTCGTTGCGACTGACTGTTGCTGCAAGTGTTGGAGTATCCGGAGTCCGACACCTTGGCGTTCTTCACGGATACTTCCTCCATTTTGTGCGCGCGATCTCTTTTTCTATTGTTCAAATAAACTAATTTTTTTCAAAGACAAACGCACAACTGTCAAAAACCTCTCTCACCACGCGCGCGATATACTAGCGTTGAATTTACAACTCATCTCTCTCACTTCTCTCGATCCACTCGATGGATTGACGAGGAAGAGATCGACCTGGTGCCAGCACAATCCTCGACGAAGATCGCTTATGCGCGCGATGAAACGTACTACTGACGCTTGAAGTTGGCGGAGTGAGCCGCCGCTGCCGGCCGCACGTTCTGAGACACGTGACACCCGCCCCTCCTTTCCCGCCAATCTATTCGCAGCGGATTATACGGCCTACTTCGCTCCGGTCCCGATTGCGCTATCGGTGATCGAGGTAGAATTATTAGCGTTATATGCTGACCCTAATTGACCCTTCGCTTAAATATCTCGTAAAAAAGATTTCCAGGATGCCAATCTTATATAATAATTTGTGAAAAAATTTTGAAGTTCTCGCAACAATTTTTGTTTAAAAGAGAAAGAGAGAAAAATAGAAATGTAAATTAAGGAATAGGATAAATAAGGAATATATATTAAAAAATTCGTGTATCATCGTACCTTCGTTATTTTACTGTACTTCTTTAATGCTCGACCTTTACTACTGCTCGTTGTCTGTGTTTGAACATATCTTTACTACTGCAAGTCTCATCTGAACGTATGGTTGCTTCACTTCGACACATTTAAAGTTTTCTGCTTCTTAAATTCTTGAAGAACTTGCAAAGAGAAGATACTCTATTTTCAATGATGGATTAAACTATAATCATATATCATATATGCAATTAAATTTATCACAAATGTAAAAAAATCAGATTAAATTTCATATATAATTTAAATAATTACTTTAAATATATATAATTATCTAAACTTTTTTAATTACTGAAAATAAATAGTGTGTATTATAGTTTTCTGCTTCTTAAATGCTTAAAGAGCTTGCAAAGGGAAGATACTCTACTTTTTAATAATGGATTAAACTATAATCATATATTACATGCAATTAAATATTACCACATATATCAAAAAATCAGATTAAATTTCATATATATTTCATATAATTATTTTAAATATATATAATTCTAAACTTTCTTAATTACTGAAAATAAATAAATATGTGTATATATATTATATATATAATTTTCAATAATTAAGAGAATATCCAAAAATAATGATAAAAAGAGATAATATATAAAGTCTCTTATTCGTCTAGTTATTTAAAGTAGAAATAATATTTATATAAAGCAAAGATATATATATAAAATAATAAACTCACAAATGCAAATGACACAACCGCATCGAAGAGTTATGTGTGTATAAAATATATAATATATTCTCTGTAAAACGTCGTTCCATATACAATATCGTAGAAACATTATAACAATCTCACGTCGCTATAAATAGTATCACAGTCTCTTCAGGTACAATGCTTCTTCCCCGTGGAATCCTCGCAGAATTCTGGAAACGAGAAGAACATATATTAGATCATCTCAGGAATAAATATCAGTTTTTTATGGACATGTGAACAGAAAATCATACAAAATTTTCCGTTCGAGCAATGAGAAAAAAAATTAAGTGAAAGAGTCGGTGTTTGGGGTTTATTGCGTATTCCATGTGTATTTGATATCACAAAAAAAAAGAACATGTCACAGTTACAGTCTCCTGAAACATCATTTGTTTTTACGGTCAATATTACAGTGTGAGTCTAATCGCACGTAGACGATACAAAAATGCGTATCCATTATCATTCAATGTTGTGCGTCGATCATTATTACGTGTATGAGGTTGTTCGGTTCCATGGATAAATCTAGATATTAGATTTTACTGGGAAAAATCGTCTGTTTTTTCTTCCTTCTATTTTAGTCTCGATAAACGACGAATTCTAACATATTTACGCTCTGTTTTTTTTTTACTTTCCTAAACATAAACGATAATTTACACGCCAGCATATTTCGTTCGTACATCGATAGCTTTAAAAACAAGATGTGTTCACGTTAAAAGCATGTAACATATGGCAAATTTTATTAGTAGAGTATATTATATACTTTCTTCATATATGTATATATGTATATATATATATATATATATACATAAACACATACAATTTTTCAGTTATATATTAAAAGTCGAAAAATATTCACTGTTTCTCTGAGTAAATTCTTTTTTTTTCTTTAAGTCGTTGATCATTTTTTATATAGATATTTCTTAAAGTAGGAAATAAATAAAAACGTTCTTATTTAAAAAACAAAACTAAAAATTAAATTTTAAACAATAACATTTTTTTCTTTTTTGTGTAAAAAGTGTAATATATACACAAATAATAAACCATTTTATTACAAAATATTCTTAAATTAAAAATATTTGATAATAAACACGATCGATGTACGACATAAAGAGATTGAAAATATAACAAAGAATACTTCAAAGAACAAAATCCGAACCATGAACAATTATTGTACATAGGAATAAATATTTGCACCGGTATCTCAAGGTATTATAATCCATACCTTATTTTTTTGTAATTTCTTTTTTCTTATCCGCAATAACTTTAAATACGTATCGTCATGTAGAAGTTGTCAAATGGTGTATAAAGTACACGTTATTTTACTTCTTGCACGCAATGTAACTATAAAATAAAAATACAGAAATGTAATTATAAATAAAAGTTATTTCCCTCTTTTCCTAAACCTAAAGCACAGATTATATCTAAAAGCCTGTACGAACGGGTAGCACTCTTATTTAAAAAAGAAATTTATTTTAGTGCATTCCGTTATTTCGCGTTTTATACATATAAAAAAATTTTATATTTTAATAGTATAGAAATATATTTCTGTTATTGAACGATAGAGTCACTATTTGTTTTATATATATGTATATATATTAACACAGAGTATTTGAAAAGGAATGATCAACAAAGTCTAGGACATGATTGTACATATCATTTTAAGAAAAAAGTTTATATAAACATGTGTCCTATTCGATTATAAAGATACAATGTCTTTAAGTTTAAGAACGAATACATTTATTAACATAATAAAATTAAATGCTTTGAAACAATTATATTAAATTTTCGTTGTTTTCTTTTACCATAATTACGAATGTAAACATTAGATAAGTTCTGTGTTAGTTTAAAATTTTTGGTTTCTAGTTTAATTAATGGTTCATATTCCTTCATATCAAAATTATTATTAATTCACATTATTATTTAATCCTTATGATTTATTCCAATTTATCGTAAACTTAAAATTTTATTTTTTAATAAAATTTGATTCTGTTAAATTAATAAATGTATTCATTCTTAAATCTAAACACGCTGTATCTTTATAAGTCCAGAAAAGAATATATTTATATAAACTTTTTACTTGAAATCAAGTGTACAATCATGTTCTAGTATTTCTCCTAACATTCCTCCTAAAATACCCTGAATATACAGGGTGTTTCAGGAGGAAAGGTACATATTTCAGGAGGTTGTAGTATGGGCCATTTTGAGTAAAAAAGTTCATATTAACATGTGTCCAAACTACAACTCCTGAAACACCCTGTATATAATATATAAATATATGTATAATATATAATACATCTATATATACATTATACATATATATACATATTTATAATATATATATATATATAAAACATATAATATAATCATACATATAATTATGTCATTATATATCCTTTTTTTACAAAGTCGTCAAATTAAAGCGACTTTTAATTGAAATAGCTCGGACGGTTCACCATCTGAGAAAATACGATCTGTATCGTCAATAATCAGATAACCTTCTACACAAATAAAGCTATAAATCGGAATAAAAAGAGGAAAGCTATCGCGGGAAACGAATCGGTACGTGCGTCTCATGCATCGGTAGGTACGCTTCGTTTCCTCCGACTTTCAAAAAGTCCTGCAGTTCGAGTGTAGAAAATGCACACATAGGACGTTCCTGGGATCCATGCGTTTACTAGGTGCACAGCGAACGAACGCTCAACGAAATCAACCGTTCGCACAAGCCTCTTAAAATAACAGAAACACGTACGAGTCCTCCGCGCGCGAACGCTATAAATCATGTGCGAACGAACATGTAAGAGGATAAAAGTAGTAGTAGTAATAGTAGAGTAGCAGTTAAAGGTTTCAGTAATGTTGTTGCACGAACGTAAAGCGAACAGTTAAATATATATATTATATATATATATTATATATAGGTAGGTAGTTGGAGTAGTTTTCCCTGGATGCAGGCCCTTGATGTGGTCAAGTGAGTAGTCTTTAAATTCGTCTCTTTTTTGTTGCGTGCGTCCGGCTTGTGTATACCAGTCAGTCTGTGAAGACAAACAGCAAAAATTACATTCTCTCCTGCCAGTTTCGTCTCCCCCCCGTGCCCGAGGAGGAAGAGGAGAAAGAAAAAAGAGGAAACAGGAAGAGAGGTAGAAAGAAAGAGAAAGAGAGAAATGACAGCGTCGGCAAAACACAATGTCGGGACAGTGTATTACAAAGAAATGTTTCTCTTTCCTTTTCGCGCCGCACTACGTTCGTCTACTACTTACGAGATACGAATTTTTTTAAGAACCCGTTCAATTCTCGTCTTCATCCATCCGTAATCGTTTTCGCCGGTCTTCGCCGACGTTTCGTTCCTCCGCCTCTAACACCTTCAGTCGAGAACCGCAGATCTCTTGTCCGTGCAGAACCTAAGATAAAGTATTTTTAATTCAAGGATTCTTTTGTAACGAGTAGAGTCACCAGCGGATCCTGAAGTCGATAATGAAAGGGTTTCTACAAAATTATTTGGTTTAATACTGAAAATATTTTTGCAAATCGAATTATCATTTTTTTTAATTTGGAAGGTGGGTGTTAACTCTAAAACCACCCCTTCCCTTCCCTAAAATCCGCCAGTGAGTAGATTATAGATACAAAATTCTTCGTGATAAATGCAGCAATAAAAACCGTAGAAAAAAAAGACAAGATCTTACCTCAATGGCCTCGTTCGCACTTTCCACCTTGGAATATTTGGCGTAGCCGCAGTTTTTGCCGGGTAACATATATACATCTATGAGATTTCCGAACCTGCAAAATGCATCCTTCATGGCGTAGATGGGCGGTACCGGGGGACCACAAACGATGAAACACCTCTTGGCCACTTCGGCGTCGATACTCGCCATCGGTTGCGCAGGCGGCAGCCTTACAGATATGTGATCCAAGCCTAAAGAAAGAAACGTAGCGTCACTTTACACATAACTTCTTCTCAAGCTTCCCAGTAAAGTTGAAGTTTTACTCACTCGGTGCTGTCAATCCTGCGGCTTGAATCAACGACGTCGCTTGAGCGATTGTCTCCGCTAAATGCGCCAAGTCTGTCCTCGCGTTGGCGACGCTGCCGGTCGCCGTCGAACCACCCGGTTTTGACGCGTTCTTCGGCGGCGCGCTTGTCAAATCCGGTTTGACGATCATCCGGTGACCAGGCGGATACTCGAAACCGTGAAACTTCTCGCGCGCGTATGCAGCTGCGCTGGAATTGTTGTACACCACCACCGCTTGACCGCGTGGCATTCTGTATCTGACGTCGGCCTTCAGATGACAGTAGTCCAAACCGGGTACTATGTCGAACAACTTCCACAGTTGATCCTGATTCAGCGCAGGATGCGCGATCACCTGTAGACGCGTATAACCCTCCGAGTTGGAATAGTTGGTCGCGATCTCCAGGCTGATGCTGCTTTTGCCAAAGTTCGACGTGGCGTAAGAACTACTGCTACCGTCGTACGAGACGTTGGACAGACCATTGTTGTATTTGGCATCGTTATGATCGGGTTTTGGCTTCTTCGGCTCCGCGAAGACCGCTTTGTACTTCCTGTCGCACTCCTCGAACGCCCGTGCTGCGCTGGACACCTTCTTGAACTTGACGTAACCGAAGCCCTTGGACTCGTTCGTGCTGCGATCCTTCACCACGGTGGCGTACTCGATCGCACCGAACTTGGAGAACTCCTGCTGCAGCTCGCTGTCGGTCATCGTTTTCGGTAGAACGCAGAACAGTCGAACCCATCTCTCCTCTTCGTTCGTCTCGCGTACCGAACCCTGATCTCGGCTACAAAAATACATCAATCGTGAGATTAAAGACTATCGATTACAGATTACAAATCAAAAGAAGAAGCTGTCCAAGCTAAAAATATCTTTATAAATAAAAGTGTGATGGCGATGCTTACTTTGAGGCAATCATCACTTTGATAGGTCTGCCGACAGAGCCCAGCATCTTCCCGTTCATCTCCTCCAGAGCGAACGCAGCCTCCGACGTTTTGGAGAATTTAATATATGTAACACCTAGACAAACAAAAGAAAATTAGAAAAGATTTACTGATATGTCAAAATGATGAAAAAAAAACTGCATACTTTTTCCAAAGTATAAGACTCCAAAAGAAAAGCAACATAATATATACATAGACAGTATCAAGAGTGAACCTTGGTGGACCCTAGTCCACCTAAAAATATGCAGACTCACCCTTTGGTCCACCATTAGACCCTAATATATGTTGTCCAAGTCTGTCCAAGTTATATAGACTGCGTTCAGAAATGTCAGTTTCGTCATTCTATCTATGTTACTTACAGAAAGTTGAACAAACTCTGATGCAGATGTCAAATATCATTTCCGAACGCAGGCATTATACAAAATAAATAATTTGATCCAAAATTATAAACTAATCTTGGCCACTCTTGCATATTCCTAGACAAGTAACAAGAGATTAGAAAAGATTCACTGACATGTCAAAATGATGAAAAAAAACCTGCATATTTCTCCCAGAGTATAGGACTCCAAAAGAAGAACAACATAACGTATACATAGGTGGCACCAAAGGTGGGCCTTGATGGATTTAAAAATACACAGACTCACCCTTTGGCCCACCATTAGACCCTAATATATGTTGTCTCAGTCTGTCCAAGTTATATAGACTGCGTTCAGAAATGTCAGTTTCGTCATTCTATCTTTGTTACTTACAGAAAGTTGAACAAACTCTGATGCAGATGTCAAATATCATTTCCGAACACAGGCATTATACAAAATAAATAATTTCATCCAAAATTATAAACTAATCTTGGCCACTCTTGCATATTCCTAGACAAGTAACAAGAGATTAGAAAAGATTCACTGACATGTCAAAATGATGAAAAAAAAACCTGCATATTTCTCCCAGAGTATCGGACTCCAAAAGAAGAGCAACATAACGTATACATAGGTGGCACCAAAGGTGGGCCTTGATGGATTTAAAAATACACAGACTCACCCTTTGGTCCACCATTAAACCCTAAAAATATGTTGTCTCGCACTGTCCAAGTTATATAATACAATAAATAAATAATTCAGTCCATATAAACCCATCTTGACAACTCTTGCATACCCACAGTTCTGGCGCCGCTTATGAGCGCGTATTAGAAATAAAATAAAAAGAGAAAAATAGAGAGAAAAAAAAAACAGATTCGCGCTATCCTATCGATTAATTTAATCCTGAACAGGACATCACATATCACCTTTATTCTCTCCCGTATTACGATCCTTGACCACCCAGATGTCCTCGATTTTGCCGAACTTCTCGAATGCCTTCCTGAGATCATCCTCCTCGAGGCTCTTGTGGCAGATGACGAAGAGACGCGAGTTCGGCGGGTCATCGTTCTTCGAGCGCAGATCTGTTTGCGAATGGTACGTTGCATCTCGTTCACGATGTTCAGCCATTTTCTTCGCGGATCACTAGCACTCCTTGCGAACAGGCAGTACAACAAGATCAAGCGCCCGCCAATTTCCCTCTTCTTCTACACCTCTTCGCCCAGGCTCTCCCCTCTGCCTGTGCTCGGTGACGTCATTTCCTTGCGCGCGAAAAATAACAGCGCTCTGCTCCCTTTACTTTAATCGCACTCTCTAGACTTAAAGCGAGATAACAAACGTTCGCGATTCGAAGAAAGGAGAGAGAAATCGTGAAATTATATACAGATCAGAAGCGGAGAGATCTGCAGATTCACGCTTGACATTTATTATTAATGCTATGAACGTGGTCTTGCCTAGATCACGTTTTTGTTTGTTTTATATTAGATGCGACTATCTCTGTATCTGAGAAAAAATATTTGATTGCGTTCCAATAATCATCGTACGTCTTATTGTAAATAAGATAACGGAATAAAATAAAATAATTGTAATTAACTCTAAAATTAAAAGGAATTGCAAGATTTATACAGCAAAAATGCAGTACACATTTTTAATTTTCGATACGTGGTTTCTCGCACATTATTGCACTCTTTTATCGAGATATAAATAAAAATTGATCATGTGTATGAAGCTTCTTAATGGCGTATAACATCGTATAAGTATATACGTGTATGTTAGTTCGACCTTGATGTTAAAAAAAGATTCGACTAATATAAAATATTCTTTAGAAAAACGCGATGCATATAGACTAAAAGCTGAAGCTTCAAGGCCGACTGGTTAGTAAAAAGGTAAACTGGTATCGAAGAGAAAAATTTCGAGTATACATTTAGAACTATTAATTAATTCATCAAGCTATCTGCGCGCGTGGAATAAATAAAACTGTCTTGCAAATAACGTACATAATAGCGCGATAAAATACATTTATGCAAAAAAAAACAGGTAAATAAAAAATTTCTCCGTCATTCGAAATCATTACGACGGCGAACGCAATTAAAGAAAAAAAAATAATTGCGCAAAGTCGTTCCGGAGTCTCTATTCGTGAGCGCAACTAAACGACTGAAAGTGTCATGCTCCAATATCTCCATGTCCGTAGAAAGAGAGAAAAGTAACGTAATGTATAATGAATGAAATTCGCAATCCGCAACCACGGAACGTTTCACCGTAACCTGGTGGTCTTATATCCGCGTCTCTCCACTTCCTCTCGCAATTTCCATCTCCTTTTTTCCTCTCGTTCGCTTGCGTCAGCATGCAATTCCAGCGATAATCTCGCTATCGTCCGAACGGGGTAAAAGCAGAACAAGTCTACAAATTTCGCTCGCTGTTTACGACCTGTGTCTATGCGCATATGCTTAAACGTCGTCAGGCACTCTTACGTTGACTTTTACAGAGTATAATGTACTTTAATCCGCGTTATGTAATACGTGCCTCATAGGAGTTTCCTAAAATATACATGAGACTCGCATGGAACGTCGTCGTTCGCGAAATAAAATGTCGCAGTAATGACGGTACAAGAGTATTTTACGCAGGAAGATTCGAAGAAAAATTATATCTGATTCATTCCTGTCTTATATATTCCTTTATACATAAAACTCGATATATATATTTTATCTATATAATATTTGGAAAAGTATAGACTTCTTTCTTAACTTGCCTATTACTTATTTTAGAATTTGTATTATAATATGTTTTTACGAAAATATATATTTGGCAAAAAGAGATCGCGGAAAGAAAACAGGGTCGAATTAATATATAAATATCTTTGTTCATATTTTGTACCTTTCAGTTGTGGAATCAATGCGTATTAAATTATTTATCTCTGTCACAGTTATGCAACTATCACAACATAAATTGAATTATTACATGACCCGCATGTACTTGTAACAATTATATATATATATATATATATATATATATAAATGTATTGTTGAAAAATACATTTATAATTATTACAAATCTCTCATATCATTTACATATATTATAAATAAATGTAAATTATAAAAATATCTCTTACATGATTTTAGTGCCGCAATATTTTCTGGCAATTATTTGTGCATGATAGACCGTAATACTATCGGAAGATTCTCCGAGTTTACGCGTCGTACGTGGAGGCGGACACTTTTCCACCGTGTCCGGTCCAATTCGTGTGGACAAACTTTCCTTCCTTGCCGAGCAATTCGTACGTATGGGCGCCGAAGTAATCCCGTTGCGCCTGCAGTAAATTCGCCGGCAATCGGGGGTTTCTGAACCCGTCGTAGAAGGCCAGGGCAGTCGACAGAGCCGGAGTCGGGATGCCCATCGTTACGGCGGCGCCCACCACTATCCTGGCACTTTGGTTGCTGTCACGCAAAGCATTGGCGAAGAAATCGTCCAGCATCAAGTTGGACAATTTCGGATTTTTGTCGTAAGCCGCTTTTATATTTCCCAAGAAGGCGCTGCAAAAAGATTACTGTCATTTTTTTCGAAAGAAAATTCACGCACGTTTCTATTTTAATTTTACATAAAAATAAAATGTATATATATATATATATAACTGTTATCATACTATACATAATTACATGCAATTTTTCTTTGCTTTAAATATAATATGAGATATTATTTTGACATGATAATAAGCGATATTTTCTTAAAGAAACAAGAGTTATCTCGCTTGACACCAGATATGAAATGTATCCTTGAAATATTTTGAACGCAACCTTGACATTTATATCTCCTTATTATATACTTTCAAAGATATAAAGTCACTGGAAAAAGATCTGCGTGATATTGGCATGAGTCGATGAAGTCATAAGTTTTCGCGCGTACATTTCGGCCAATATTACCTCCTTATGATACATCCACCTCGCCACATCAACGCTATTCCGCCGTAGTTCAAGTTCCAGTTGTGGATCTTGGCAGCTTCTCTTAGCAGCATGAAACCTTGCGCGTACGAAATGATTTTCGCGGCGTACATAGCCTTCTTCAAATGGTCAAGGAACTGTTTCTTGTCGCCCTTGTATGTTAGATCCGGACCAGTTAAAATCGAGCTCGCCTCTACGCGTTCGTCCTTCAGCGCGGACAGACATCTGGAGAACACCGATTCGCCTATCAACGTAACCGGTACGCCATAATCCAGGGCGGCGATCGCCGTCCACTTGCCAGTGCCCTTCTGACCGGCGGTATCCCTGATACGTTCGAGTAAATAGCCGTTCTCATCCTTGTACTTAAGTATGTCCCGCGTAATCTCGATCAGGAATGAATCCAGTTCGCCTTTGTTCCACTCATCGAACGTCGCGCTCATTTCCTGCTCCGTGAGCTGCAGACCTCTTCGCATTATGTGATACGCCTCGCAAATAATCTGCATGTCGCCGTACTCGATGCCGTTGTGCACCATCTTGACGAAATGTCCCGCACCGGTTTCGCCGACCCAATCGCAGCACGGCTCTCCATCAGCTTTCGCGGCTATCGACTAAAAAAATATTTCCGTAAATTATGTGTCTCTATAAATTTTTGATATTATAAACAATGATGGATTAAACATCACTACACACCTGAAAGATAGATTTAATATGCGGCCATGCTTTAGGATTGCCACCAGGCATCAAGGATGGTCCGTATCTGGCGCCATCCTCACCTCCGCTGACTCCACTGCCTACAAAAAGAATCCCTTTCTGCTCTAATTCCTTGGTACGTCTCTCAGTATCCTTGTACTCAGAATTACCACCATCGATGATAATGTCTCCAGGAGAAAGTAAAGGCACTAATTGTTCAATAAAGGCATCAACGGCTGCTCCAGCTACATTGATACATTAAATTTTGTTATTTTATCACTATAGCATTTATTATCTACTGTTGTAGACTTTTAATTATAATAGTAAAAGAGATCACCTTTGACTAATAACATTACTCTCCTTGGACTCTTTAAAGTACTGACCATTTCCTTCATGCTATAAGCACCGATAACTTTTGTGCCCTTGGCTTCGTTCTCAAGGAAAGACTTGACTTTTTCAGTAGTACGGTTGTACGCACATACAACAAATCCATGATCGTTCATGTTCAAAATTAAATTCTGTCCCATCACCGCTAAGCCAATGAGGGCAATATCTGCTGTTCTGAAAAACAAAAAAACATTTATGTTAATTGAAATTCTATAAAAAAGTAATTTTCTTCTTGCATTATATATATTAAGAAAAACATTTTCATAATTATCGTTAGACAGCCCAATCTAAAATATTTTGACTAATTGCTCTCTTTTATATACAACACTTTATTATAATATTTTATAGTATAAAATCTTGAATAAATTCACAGCAATTAATAATAAATTAAAAAATAAAAAAGTAATTAATTTTCTTGAATTATATAATTAAGAGAAAAATTCTCAATATTGTCTCATCATTAGACAGCCCAATGCAAAATATTTTTAACTAATTGCTCTCTTTTACATACAATACTTTATTATATTTTATAATATAAAATCTTGAATAATTTCACGGCAATTAATAATGAATTAAAAAATACGTTCATAATCTCTACAGTTAATAGTTCTCTCGATAAACATTGTTAAATTAGATATTCGGCTGTAAATAATTCGAATGACCGAACGCTCGTAAAATCTAATGAAATAAAATCGAAGGTGCTCGAAAGTCGAATGAATGACTTTCCTTTTCATTCGCGACATTATTAATTCTTGTTCCAAGAAAATAACATAAATATACTCACGGAGTACTCATATTTGCGGTGCTTTCAAAAGATGAGAGGAGAAGGAACTAAATAAACGTGGAATATCTGCGGAAGACGATTTTGCAGAAGAACAACAAGTGGTCGTCGTCCAATGCTTCTGGGCGCTTCTCGTCGAAAGAGAACGTGTTGTCGAGTGTGCGACGTGTGTGAAATGAGATGCAGACGACATGACATGCGCCTGACGCGGATCAGCTGATACGGCGCGAGCCAATCGCAGAACGCGCCAGGGTCAGCAGAGCCTTCGAACATTGCCTCGAAAATTGTTGTAATTATACGATGATGATGCAGCGCGTTACAATAAATATCGTCAATCTTATGACGTAAGCGCAGCGCTTATCCACATCACGAATTTGTTGAATGTTTCTGAGAGATTCCCCTTCGAAAATCATATCGCCGTGAGGCTGAATTCGAGCAAATTGATAATTTAGTTTTGTTAAAGCGGAGCAATTTCCCGCCCAAAAGGAGGTGTCAAAAATAATTAAAATTCTGCATTTCTTACGAATTGTAAGTTTTGCAATTTCAAAATATTTCTCTGAAAGATTCCCCGTAAATGGCCAACAAAGCGAAATTCCATCGAAATATGATCCATTTTCCTGTCCTACTTTCTTTAGACAAAAATTCCACAATAAAATTACATAAAAATGTATTAAGAAAATATATTTTTTAGTCGTACAAAAATTCGTTAAAAATGTTTAACCTTTTAATATTTCGGAAATATCTGCATAATTTTTTACGTAGTATAAAATTATATAGTATATAAAATATAAAATCTAATTAAAACAAAATATAAAAACTCACTCATTCGGACGATTCTTCAAACGTATTAAGAGACACACATATATTTATTACTCGTTAACTGCTTATCTCTTCGCAAAATTAGGACCAGTTTCATTTTTCACTCGGCCAAAATTAAATTTAAGAATGACCAACTCATAGATATGTCTATATAGACATCTGTGGAACAACTGCAAAAGTTAAAATCTGCGAGATAAATATCTCGATCGAGTTCGAGATTCGAGAATCGATATCTCGATCTCGAAGCGCGGCAGCAGCGCCGCGCTCGGGGCGTGCTGCGATTGCGATACGCGTCGATTGCGTGCGGAAGCAACATGTCGCGTCTTGCCTGAACGGAGCATTCCGCACGGTTTGACAGTTCGCTCGCGTCTCTCTGTCCGTGCGTCACCCATCCGTCTCTTCTCTGTCCGCGTCCGAATCGTGCATCCCCGCCTGCGTCTCTCGAACGCGTCCGTCGATGTCCCGGTGCGATTATGACGTCGCACCGCGAGTCGCTAATCCGACGTAGTGTCCTCCACCGAGGCGAACCTAACCCCGAGACAATGAACCGCCCTGTTCCCGAGACGTTCTCCTAATCGCGAGCGGATTTCTGCGGGGCATCGTACGGATTTTTCGATCGTCTTGAGCTTGAAGAAGGAGGGTCGACCATGGGTCTGCTGTTCGCGAAGCTGTGGAGCTTCTTCGGCACCGAAGGTGAATACCCCGCACAATCATTCGTAATCTCCCCTTCTTCCTCCCTTCTCTCCTCTTGTTTTCACACAATCGTCGTGCATATGTTTATATGACACGTGCGAGAAAGTCATTTCGTTCGATGACGTCGAGCCTTCGCTTCGAGAATTTAATTTGCGCTCGAATTAGACGTTCTGACGTCAAACTAGACGCTGGAGATATTTTGGAGTTTGTTTTATTTATTCAATGTATTCTTTGCGTCATTCGTTTCGTCAAGTTTATCATGTTAAATTCCGCGGATCAGCAAATGTTAACTCACTTATGCGTTTTAGAAATTCTTATAAATGTACACGCACTGCCCTACTTTCTAATCTGTTAACATATGCTGTCAAGTCATCAATGATTTCTTCATTTTAAAATGTAGCTTTCGAACGTGAATTTGTTCCTAGTTTGATTTATTTCTACTGAATTCTCCAATCCCTAGATTCAGAATTTTGCATACATTCTTTTATGAAAATTTATTCTGCTGATAACTTTTTGGTTTTTCAATAAATATTTTAATTTTTATATTCCAGCTTTTTTTCCTTTTATTTTTATCTTTATTATATTATAAATTTTATATTTTTATTATATTACATTTCCATGTGTTATAACATATATAATAAAATTATTTTTATTATCCATATATATATACTATATATATATATATATATATATATGGATAATAAAAATAATTTTATTTTGTAAAATTTTTGTTCAATATTTCAAATTATAATTCCAGCCTTATCAAACTGTTAAAGTTACAAGTCAGTCCCTTAATTATATCTGAATATTCTTCAACAAACAAAATCTGTCTAATTGCATAATCTTTGCAAAATATTTCAGCTCTTTGAAATAATTGTATCAACAAGAAATTTGTCGTTTTCAGAGCATAAGATAGTTATGGTCGGTCTGGACAATGCCGGAAAGACAACTATATTGTACCAATTCCTGATGAATGAGGTTGTTCACACGTCTCCGACCATTGGATCTAATGTGGAGGAAGTGGTGTGGAAGAACATTCATTTTATCATGTGGGATCTAGGTGGCCAGCAAAGTCTGAGGGCCGCCTGGTCCACTTATTACACAAACACCGAGTTTATCATTATGGTGATAGACAGTACAGATCGTGAGCGACTCGGTGTAATTAGGGAAGAGTTATATTCGATGTTGAATCACGAGGAGTTGAGCAAGGCCAATGTTCTGGTGTATGCCAACAAGCAAGACTTGAAGGGCAGCATGACCGCTGCTGAGATTTCAAGGCAACTGGATCTAACGTCTATCAAAAAACATCAATGGCATATACAGAGCTGTTGTGCACTCACGGGAGAAGGGTAAGATAAGGGATCTATAGCTGTTTGCTATTCTTGTGATAAGGGAGATAAAATGTGAAATAAATATGAAACCAAAAAATGTTTCAGGCTGTACCAGGGTCTGGAATGGATTGTCGGACGCTTGAAAAAAACATGACGTACATTATGAGAATTGATTATAAATCTAACGAAATATCCAAAATGTAAATTACATTATTAACATAAGTATCTCAGAGTTAGAAACACACACACTTTGACGGTTATACGAAAGAGGAAAGCAGCCTAGACAAGAGGTCGTATTTAGTTAGTCATTATTTAAATCTCCCGGTATGACTCTCAAAGTGCATCTGATCGCGTTATTACAAACGGTGGACGGGTGAGTCTGCTCATCAAGCTATTATTATATCGCGCTGTAAGATACAAACGCAATAGAAACGCACGGCTATTTATTAGTGATAGAGAGAAAGTTTGGTATTAATTATTATGTAAAGTATATTGGTACCGAGAGTTTTCTCTGGTCTACAGTATACATTCAATGCGGAACGAAAATGAAATAAAGAAACGTAAGATATTAAGTGCGCATATTAAAAAAGATAATAATTCTTTACTCGCGAAACACGTACGAAATATGCACGCATTTAACTGCCATAAACGATTATCAAATATGTATCGAGCCATAAATTCATAGTTCAGTCGCTTCCATTAAAAGTATTATATCGATTGCTTATGCAAATTATATTACGTGACTGAGGAGCGCGAGACTTTTCATCCCGTCCACCTGCACTCGACAATGGAAAAAACAGACAGATGAAGATATAACTAACTAGTTATTTCTACTCAGTTGACATATATAAGAGCGCAACAAAAGTGCACCTGTGTACATAGTTTTTTATACTTCTCGTTAAGAGAGCGTGCTATGTAAGAAACGAAGACCGGAAAAGAAAAGAATGTCGGACGAGGGAGGGTACGAGATTTAACGACGTTTACGTTTTACGTAAAAGGGCCCGAGCAGATTCGCGGCAAGGTCACCCGATCGATGAGAAACCTTTCGTGGCAGAATACGAACTGCTCTGTGATACGTGGATTCAATTCTGAGACAGTTGTTTGCTGGACAGATAACGAAAGATACGAATGATGGAAAAGCAATCAAGGATTAATAGATAAAACTGATAACGCGTGTAGGAAGACTGACGATATCTTCCAAGATAAAACGCACAGATAGTATCGCGATTGGTGAATGAAAAACTCTTGAATAAAAAAAAACTCGTGCGCTTTCTCGCTGATTATTTTTCTTAGTCCTTTCGATTTATTTCCTTTTATTTTTTCTAGATCGACCAAGAGCAGCTTTAAAAGCATCTTAATTCTAATTAATATACGTTACTATTACAATTATTCTAATTGTTGTAAATAGTTGTTATAATTATTTTATAATTTAATTGTCTAAGCATTCACCCGCGATTACTATATGCCGAGAAAATGACGAGAGGGACGCAAGGAAATTGCAACAAAGTTTTGCACGAAATTTCCTTGTCTCCCCCCAACTGACAGCTGTCTCGATTTTGTTTTTTATTTAAATTAAGTATGTACCATCTATCTTTTATGTAGCGCGTAAAATACTCCAATAGATATAATATTAACATTGTGTAGCTTAAATGAAAAAAAGGAACTATATCAATGCTGAGAGAAATTACCGGATCAACGGATATACGCCAAAATTAATTATAGGAAATTGTTATTAACATCACCGCGCGAGAAATATAAATGCCGTCTAATGCAAGAGTGAGATCTTAACGCTTAAAAGTTACATAAAAGTTAATTACGTCAGCTTTCTCATATTGAGAGAGAAACGGGTTCTAGATGTTGATGACATATGATGTATCTCGTGTGCACATTGTTTCCCCGTTTCGAAATTCTATACGCGGGGCTATTATGTCGAATTTATCCTCGGACGTGTCCGTCTTCTCTATGTAATTGTGTAAAAAACTTTTGTGAAATGTAAAGTACAAGACATAGGTTGTTTTAACATTAATCGATTGTTGACGGAGCGTAAAAAAAAAGAAGATATAATTCGTGCTGGTTTTGCGAATTCCTCACGGTTTGACCGTCGAAATAACCATTATGAAACAAATCAATTTTCGCGATTTATTGATCTTTACCTATTAATATTGTATAATATGTATAAGCCCCAGGGGAAGTGTCCCCTGTACAACTTTATTAAGTAAAGGCTAAAATGTGCGATGTCAAATAAATCAGTTTCTATCAATAAGAAACAGATATCTGTTCTCTATTATTTTTCTGATTCGCCATAATAATTCCATCCCTCTTTTCATTTTTGCATTTTTATAAAAAATATTAGTATTATCATTGTTGTAGGTAGATTCGAATAGAACGTACATCAATTTAAATCGCTCAGTGTCGAAATTGATAAATACGCTATTATAAAAATATCGTTTTAAAATTTTATCTGAACCATTGAAATTTTCGGCACGAAAAAAAATTACATTTAAAATTATGCATTTCATTTACGTTTTGAGTTCTGAGCGTGAAAGGAAGAATTTTAGCTTTACCTTTAGTCGTCCATTTATTTTCACATTTTCATTATAAATAAGATACGCACACGCTCATTCATTCTGATATAACAGTGGTTCCAGCACTAGTCATGCTTCTTAATTTTACGCGCGACGACTCGCCACGAACGAGTAACCACGTCGGCCGTTCGACAAGACTATTGACTGCTATATATTTACGTGCTTGTTGCATCACTTTGCATACGTATTGCTCGCTTTTAAGTATTTCCGCAACTACACAGCGCAATTTGCGGCACAGTAAGTAACATTATTCTTTTTTGCCATTCTAAGGACAACTAATTACAATAAACTTCCTGAGGCAGAGATGGGACAGTAAGTTAACGATCAGGAGAATTACATTCGAATTATTATTTAATTCGCATTTTTTAGCTACTATTGTCTCCAAATCTATCATCTATTTATGAAAATTCTTACAATAAAATTTATACTTTTTTTTATTAATTAAATAATTTAAAAAAATGTGATATATACTTTTGGGCAGTATATCTCTCGAATGACGAGGCAAGACAGTAACATTACAATGTACTAATTCCTACAACGTGCCATTATCGAGCTCATACAACGCAAAAGTCCTAGAGATACCCAAGAAAATCGAATAATGCCTGAATTGGATTGGATCATCTTCTAGACATTTAAACGATGTTTCTTGGATGTCAATCAACGCATTATTGAATATTGAGAGCAATGAGTGTATTTACAATAATTCTTCATCTATCTCTGATGCGTCTCTCTGTTTTATGTGTATTTTCAAATAATGTTAAATCTCATGAAAGACGTCTTTCAAAAATCTAAGAGATATTTCCGTATTTAAAGATGTTTCAAACGCTTTCATCTCTTGAATTTGTACGCTGTCTTTTGGATTTTTTCCTCACAAGCTTTTGGCAGTTTCCACTATTGGACCAATCTACGTTTCCGCTTAAAGCAGTTACGCCGTGATAACTGCATCTCGTTTAATATTTTTCCCCGTAATCGATACTTCTCGAATATCAACAATTCGAAAATCGTATTAATTAGAATAATATATATATAATTATTAATTACAATAATATATAATTATTATATTTATCATAATATATAAATTTGTAATCGCTTATATTCAAAAGTACCGAACGGAAGAAAAAAATAAATTCAAATTCCGCCTCATTTCCGACGCGGAATATTGATGTATTTGCTCTTAATTCTACATTTAGATAATACATTATTATGACATAATTATTTGTCGTGTTTAATACCTAGCCTTGTCTCATTCGCACATTCTTTTTCTCTTTCTTTCATTCTCTCTCTCATTCTCTGCACAATTCATACTCTCGTTCACTTGATAAGGCGCAGGATCGTTGAGGTGATTCTGTCGAGGTCGGTATCAAAATACCTTTTCGCAAAGTTCCCGGCGTCGCTTGAACGAGATCGGGACGACGAGATTGACTGATAAAGTGACGCCGATAACTAATCGTCGATTAAGTGACAGACGTATGTTCTTAAGCCTTGACAGCTTTCATAAGGAGTTCGGTGCTGAGGGACTTAGGCCTCTCGATGGGCAATCCTAGAGCGCGATCCCACACCAGGGAGGCGAGCACGCCCAACGCGCGCGACACGCCGAACAGAACAGTGTAGTAGTTCATCTCTTTCATGCCGTAGTATTGCAGCAGCACGCCCGAATGAGCGTCCACGTTCGGCCACGGGTTTTTCACCTTGCCGGTCTCCAGTAGAACCGGCGGTACCACTTTGTACACCTGCGCGACCAACTGCAAAACAGAAAATTACATCAATATTGAAGTCTGATAGTCTGAAATATTATATAATGCCTAGTATTATTCAAATTTAATTTCCACTTAAAATATTAATTTTATAACAAAATAATATGTTACTATGTACACATTCGATGTTCCAAATCATGAAAACGCGTGATTTACCTTGAACAACGGGTCGTCCGGCAAATGTTTTAGCGCAAACTCCCTCTGGCAGGTGTATCTCGGATCGGTTTTCCTGAGAACGGCGTGTCCGTAACCGGGCACGACCTGGCCGCTCTTCAAGGTATTCCAGATGAACTCTTTGAGCTTGTCGTCGCTCGGACTGTCGCCGACCTGAGAGCGCAGCTTCTCCAACCACACCAGCACCTCCTGATTGGCCAGTCCATGCAACGGTCCGGCCAGACCATTCATACCAGCGGAGAAGGACAGGTACGGATCCGACAGAGCCGATCCTACCAAATGAGTAGTATGCGCGGACACGTTACCACCCTCGTGATCCGAATGAATCGTCAGATAGAGACGCATCAGCTCGATGAACTGTGGATTATCGTAGCCGAGCATGTTGGCGAAGTTCCAGGACCAATCCTTGCCGGCGTCGACCGAGCCCAGGCCTTTGCCGCCCTTGTAGAGATTACGGTAAATGGTCGCCGCCACCACCGGAAGTTTGGCGATCAGGTTCATCGAGTCCTCGTACACGGTCTCCCAGTACTTGCTCTTGTGCACGCCCTTATTGTACGCCTTGACGAACTCGCTCTCACTGTTGAGCAACGTGATTGCCGCGGAGAACTGCGTCATCGGGTGCAGGCTCTTGGGGAAGTTGTTGAGGGCCTTGACCACGTGTTCAGGTAACGAGCTCCTGGACGCCCATTCCTGCGAGATGGCTTTCACTTGCGCTTCCGTGGGCACGTCGCCGGTGATCAGCAACCAGAAGAGACCCTCCGGAAGCGGTTCCGCGCCACCGGCCGCCTTCGGCAACAGTTTCTGACACTCGGGGATCGACTTGCCGCGGAAACGGATGCCCTCCTCGGGGTCGAGCACCGATGGCTCCCACACGAGACCCTTGATGCCTCGCATACCGCCGTACATCTGCAATTGATATATTAATTAATATATGTTGATAATAGAATAAAATTAATAAGTAAAATTAATAAATAAATTAAATAAAATTAAATAAAATTAATAAATAAAAATAAAATTAATATACAATATCGCGTAGGGATAAAATATATGCCTCTTAATAAATTACAAAAGATCGAATACGAATTTCCCGAGTTGTTAAAAAATTGTTCCCGCAGTAATTAACATTAACAGCATTCTTTGTCTAATAGCCGGATTTGTCCGGGATTCACTTATCGTCGTAACCTTTCTCGATATTTCGAGATGCTTTTAATTGATCAAGAAAAGGTCATAGAGATAAATAAATGTGGACAAATATACATATATATAGAACGATTAATGAGGTCTTCACGTGCGATGAGTAAGATCGTCACATGAGAGCTCGCGATCCGTTTGATGACGATTAAATCCCCCGCGCTGAGAATTTCGATCGATAATCGTCTGCTAAAAAATACGTATTACTTGTCGATGTCGCAAGAAGCATCTGCATGCGCGAATGGGAGACTTGTCAATGCGTGATATAGTTATCATATAATTAGCACGCGATCCCGCGATCATTTCATGGTCCTTATCGAAGGATAAAAAAATAGCTCGTCGTAGAATTTTATGTGGAATCTTAAATTTCCTCTCCCATTTGTCACCCGAGAATTCATGATTATTGCAATTAATTATCAATATCGTAATTATACACTATAATATATCTAATTTTAACCACTATATGTATTAATAAAATGAGATTATAAAAGAGAAGTTTTACATAAATTATATCTCTCATTTCAAGAGAGATAAAATAAAAGGATACGAAAGTTTAAAATAAAATATGAATTTTAATAAGATTGAGCTATTCTTTTTTTTTGTTATGTGTAATGCTATTTCTCTTCAATAAAAAATGTATTTGTTAGCAATAAGATGCATACCATGTCGACGGTAACTTCGCCGACTTTGGTGGCTCCATGATTCTTACGGAAGGCTTTGACTCGTTCCTGCTCCTGCGGAATCTTATCCGTGAGAATCCTCCTGAGATCCGTGGATGCATCGGTCAGTTGTCGCACGAAGACCGTCGACGTTATTTTCTGAAAAATAAAGAAAGAGGTGTCATGATAAAAATCGAGTTGCTAAGAATAACAGAATGCATTAAAAGTCTCTGGATAAATGCAAAAAAGAATTAATTATTAAACGTACTATAAGACCGTGAAAAATTTTCACTTTACAAATTCTCCAAGTTGAATTCTATTATTTAATTATATAAAATAAAATTAGAATAATTACTATAATAAAATAAAATTATATTAATTATTACAATAAAATAAAATTAGAATAATTACTATAATAAAATAAAATTATATTAATTATTACAATAAAATAAAATTATATTAATTACTAGTTTAATAAGTTTAATATCCTATAAAAATGAATAAAAAATATATTTTTTTCAGTTTTGTCTTTTCAAATTATTTCCTCAAGACAGATCTCTCTGACTCCATGTTTTGATTTGATGGATATATTTCATACATAATTGTATGCGTTGTGTAAAAAGAATTATCACGCTGGAGAAGGCACACGTGGATTACATAAACAAGACACAACTTTAACCCAAAAAATTATCAACTGTCAACTACACACACAAGTGTTTATCGGGCTTTTATGAGTAGCAATTTCATTAAGAAACGACAATTCCTAAAAACTGCTTCTCCAGGTATGTAATTCATGAAATTATGACGTCACATGATTACGTTTGACAGTAAGAATCAATTTTTAATTATAATTATTTGAATAAGGAGTTATTTATTTATTGTAAAAATTATAATTTAACGTCAAAAAATGAAGTTGTAAATTATTATAAAAAACAATCTTTAAATTAATATTATCAATTTAATTCAAAGATTAGAGAAACCGCGATTAAGTTACGATTATTCGAAAATTATGTAGTAGTTGCGTTTTTTTTTTTGTTTTTTTTTTTTTTTAAACGTTCGACCGACGTTTTCGATGACGCAAAAAAAATTATTTCTCGTCTCGACACGCACCATCGGAATGTCATGAAAATTTAAGATAAGAGTGAGGTCGCGGGATCTCGTGTTCGAGGTCATTATCAGCTCGCGGAAACGCCATCGGCATAAATTGATTACCTCCCCTTTCCCTCCCCTTCACTTCTTTATGTCATTTACTTTTCGCAGAGGATAGCAAGTAACTCTAAATTGCCAACTAAGTAAATCATCTTCAATAAGATAAAGAGTCCAATTTGAAAATAAAGATACGCAAGTTAAACATCTCAAAGTCAAACGCAAAATTTAGAACATTGTAGAACATATAAAATTCACAAATCTCTCATTTATTGTCAGTCAAGTAGCAGAAATAGTGTAATATACAAATATAAATATAATATAATATCAAATTAATAAAACAATTATATTATTATTTTATTATTTATATTAATATATTATTATTATGAATATATTAATATTGTAATATCTTTCAGCAATAATAATAAATTAATAGCGAAGAAAAATAATTGCTAGATAATAATGATAAATTGATAAAAAAAAATGTTTGCAAGAAATATGATGAACTCAGCGATGATGAACTCAGCGATATATGAATATTCAAACTTTGGCGAGAGAGAAGCTGAAGATTTATTACGTAATCGTAATATATAAGACACGCGTATACCGGAACGAATACAACGCGATCCGATATGCGATCGTATATAATTTTATCTTTTTCTTTTTTGTAAACGAAAGTGACGTATTCGTTTAAAACCCCATTCATGTGCGTTACGTCGAATACGTTGAAATCGGGGATATTTATTCGTGCAGAATTTATTTGACGCGCGCGTAATAGAAGTCAACTTGAATACTTGTGTACACAGAACAACACTTACTTAGCAGGTAATCGAGTCAAGGTAAAGTATAGTATGAAGTCATGAAGCGAATGTCACGATGAGTGAATCTCGAAACAATGAGACCTCACTGACGAGAATTTTTCAATTCATAAAAGCAAATTTTCTTCAAATATTTTAATTAAATAATCATTTTAATTAATGATCAATTTATTACCTTTTTAATGATTTTTTTATTACCACAAGAGACCAATTTTTCTATTAAACTTTTTATAATAGTTTTCCAGATCTTTATAAATGTTTAATATATACAAGATATTTTTTTATGTAATCATCTTTCATATACACATTATAAAAGAAAACATAACTATTAGGAAGATAAAAATTCCGTAATATTAAACTTGATATTTTTATTCGTTTATCTTTGACGTCTTTAAACAGTCTATTACTAATTTTTATTAATTAATAATTTTTTTTTTCCATTATCACATTAAGTGGAATATCATTAAGTGACTTCTCAGAATGGCTGTTACAGTAAGTCATTGGATTTTCCGTCTTTAAAATTACATTACTAGATTGAAAGTCTTTAAAAAGCCATCAAAACGTATTCTTCTTTAGAAAAGAAATTCCATTAATTTCTTATATTTATTTTCTCTCAAAATAATATCTATTATCTTTTTCAATATATAGTTTAAAATAATTATTCACCGATAACTATATTGAAAATATACGTGACGAGATAAAAAAGTACTGCGATAAGCAAAAAGCCATTTGTTTTTTAAATATAGGTCACAATGAAAGGAATAGTTTCTACGAATGCAAAATTATGCAAAGCACACAACAAAGGCAAGGAAAAAAACTAAAATACTAATGCGAGATTAATTAACACATTTATAAAATACTTCGACGGATTTACAAATGATAAGTAAATATGTAAAGAAATACATTATATATCGTATGCATTTTTATTAAAATTTGTCTGCCTTCTCTAAAAGACATTCTTTTAATTAGATTGATCGAAAGGAAACAAAGTGTCTCGCATTCTGCCACGGTGCACCTTTAAATTCGAGTGTCTCGGTTCAAAGGTCGCAGCTCTTATCATCCGTTTGATAGCGCATATGTTATTTTTACGCAAAAAGGCGGGAACACGCGTGCGATTACATAAGTAAATGCGAGGCCTGCATTTCAATCCGATCTGTTCAATCTTGCTATACAAAGTACGACTTTGTCTTTTTGACGAAGACATCTTCCATTGAAAGAGACGAGGCAAAAATTCTCGACCGATATGTTACGAAACATTTAAACAAAGCCTATAAAAAATTAGGCGCTTTAAATAATATTTTTTCGATTACAATTTCTATATTTATTGTCAATTATAATAATAATTGAATATTATTTTAAAAGAAAATTGAAAAATATAAAGAATTGAAAAATTCAAAGAAATTTCTTTGAATTTTTCAATTTTCTTTTAAAATAAATATATGTATAATATAAATATATATAAATATTTTAATATATATAAATATATTAAAAAATATATGTTGGAACTTCCGTCGATAATATTTTGCATCGCGATCAGCTGAACAAGAAAATATTGTTATCGGATAGAACACGAGATTCGGGAAAGAAGCCAATGGCATGGCTAAAAATAAAGGAAACTTGTGCAAATCGGGTTACCGATGGAATTCGGACACGTTATATGTGAATCTGATAAGATACAGGATTTCCTAAAAATATTGGAAATCTCTTTCTCAAATACATTAATTCATTACACTGAAAAAAATTTTTTGAATTCGAATAAATATTTATTTCAATACTGCCAAAGGAATCATTTATTTGAAACTAATAATATTGATTTGATATACAAAATATTTATTTAATATAAGAAAGTCCTTTAAATTTCAAGGAAAAGAAGTGATATAATTGTTAATAAATAATAATAATAATTTATAAGTGAGATAATAATTTATAAGCGAGATTAATGATAATGAACTTTCGTGATAAAACCTCTGTGATTTTGTCAATTGCGCAATTGTTATCTTAATCTTTAATTTGCGACAATAAATATTCGAGTGGGTATTAAAAATATCATCGATTGACAATTTCCTGTTTTTGAATCGAAAAAACACAATGTTTATCAAGATTCAATTCAATGAAAGTTTAGATAGCGGGAGATCGATTGAATAATAATCGGAAGATGCCTGATTTCGAGGGTCAATCAATTTGCCTACAGCAAATCCGTTTAACCTTTTAATATATGCCGTTAACCTATTAAACCCGGCAATTCTAATCATTTTAGAAACGACAATGTCTTGCAATACTTAAATATCTCCAAAATTATATTTGTAAAAAAAAAGATTTTGCTCATTGAATTCTATTTCTAATAAATTATTATTAATTACGTGTCGGAGCACAATTATAAATGTTTATTTTATTTCCTAGAGTATATTTTCAATATCTTCTCTCTCTTTATTTTGTCTTTCTTATTTATTTTCAAAAAATTGCGGTGATAACTTATTATTGAGCTGTACTAATTATTGACAAGACTGAAGTGGATTAATTCGCTGACTCGTCACTCGTTAAATTGAGTTATGCAGATGCATTGTGTGAAATGCGAGCGGCATCACTTATGATATGCAACGTGAGATTATTTCAGGTTAAATTGCAAACGCGTCGATATTATCACATGGGAGGTCGTCGCAAAACACATATGATGTACATGCGAGTCAACTTAAGCGTATCGGAATGTCACAAGGCTTCAGTGACACTGTGTGTATCGAAAAACAAATTATATAAGTTTATAAGACTTGGAAATATATATTAAATAATATATCAATATATCAATATAAAATTAATATATTATTATTAGTACATTAATATATTATATATATATATATATTTATATATTATATATTATATATTATATTATACATTATTAAAATATATAATATATTATATATTATATATTTTAATGGCTAAAACAGTAGTAAATGAAATAAATAGAGAACCGAGATTACATCCCAAGTAGCAAACTGTCGTCATTAAACGTCAAAATGACGCATGCTTGCTACCTGAATATTTCATTATTACTTGATAAATTCTCTTGCAGAAGTTGAGATGACGTAAATATGAAATTAACAAAAATCTATTCTAAAACAAGAGAGTCACAAATATGATAAGAACTAATAAAGTTTTTAATATGTCTAGATCTTCTTGGCAAATGATAACAAAGTTTAGTCTAGCAAGAAGACAAAGTTCGTTGTGTATTTTGTGTTTTATATAATTGTAAGATTATAGATTGTAATCTTATAACTATAAGATTATAGTCTTTCACATTGACATAATAATAACACATAATCACATAAATGGAAAGATTTTCTCAAGATTTACGAAGAAAAATTTTAGATTGACTTTCTTAATAATAAATAATTTTTTAATAAAATCTATATTTTTAAATTTTGATATCATATTTAATACAGCCTATATTTTTTAATTTCTAAATCATTTCCATAATTCACTAAAAAAATTTTCATTATACTGTATATATATAATAAATGCATGTATGATATATAAAAAAATATAATTGATTATATAATCCTCCCTGTTTTTAAAATAATATTTGAAATTAAATGATATACCTTTTTAAAATAATATCGAATAGTGAATTAATAATAAAAATCTGTATTAAAATTCTATTTTGCTTTTCAATAGATTAAATTGTAATTATATGCTTTATAATAAATAGACCTTCACCTCGATCATCGTCCGGAAAACCGGACGATAAGAACTTCCAACATACAGATAAACGCTTTTTAGATATATGTAAAATATGTACGTAATCTAGTGAACACGTGCGGAAAAAGATATTTATTTTTCTAGGCATATATCGATTGTTTGATAAAAATTTAAATAAAACAAATATACTTTCAAATTCCTTGAGTCGAATCGTTCGATCTCCAAAAAATAATAAAGTTTTTGCCAAGAAAAAAGTCAATATGTATTTTGTATATAGTTTCAATAAATTTCGAATATATAATAAATTTATCATAAATTATATATATAGAATATAAAAAAATAAAGTTTTTGTCAAGAAAAAAAATCGATATATATAGTCTCAAGAAATTTTGAAATACATCATAAATTAGAGAATATATCATAAATAACAAAATATAATAAATATTCCTAGAGATAAAAATCCTCTCTCCTTTTTAATTTACGACAATCGACATAATATCTGCATTAGTCATGGCATATATAGCGACGATCATGTTAATTAATCATAATGGGGAGGGAAGGGAAAATCCCGCACGTGTCGGCTGACGAAACGATCTACTATCCGGTTTCTCGACATTGTCGAGGATTTTACCGTTCCACATTTGACATATACGAGTGACACATTCGCCTAGTACAAATAGCGTATATATTTTACTTGATTTTATAGGCCACTACTTGTTTTCGCATAGAGCATATATATATTCACGCCTGCGATTATGTCATCTTTTCGTGCGGGTAAAACCGGCACGTCCGATCGTAAAAATTCAATTGCCATTGTCAACGAAATCGAGATACGCTCTCTATGATAAGAGGAATATTCACACTGAATATTCCATGACCTCCTAACACACTTCTCACAAGGAAAAAATCGACTACTCGCTTTTTCTCCTGCTAGATAATTATTCGATAATTATTTTCCTCTTATTAATCTTAAGTTCAGCGACGAATAAATAATCGATAATTTTAATACATTCTCCTTTCCATTATAAATTATTGTAAATTATTTAAATTTTATGATTATATTAATTTGCCATAATACGAATAATTTGCAGTCTCCGTGTTTCATTTAATCTAACTCTCGCTTATCATAAATAATTCATAAATTATAAATATTCCAATTGCGTTGTGATGTGAAAAGAGCCTTTCACATTGTATCTTATTATTATCAGTATATTTATGTGAAAACTGTATCTTATATTGTTGCTTATCAATGGACTTTGAGAACATAGGCGTCTCAACACTTTCGCGATTCGCGCGTGCATCAGGTCAGTTTTTCATTGCATCGGCAATTAAAAATCACTGGAAGAGCGAGAGATTCGATTACGATACCGGAAGAAAGCCGGACAGCGCAAACTCATTTCCGTTATATAAGCATGTACCTCCTTGGAAAAATCAATATCGCGATATTTTCGCGAGCACATCGCGCTATTTCGGGACTGATCGATCATCGCTGCAGATGCTGAATTTTTGATGAAAAGACTATCTGATCTGTTTGCTCGATTAACACGATTGCCCTGCATTTCCTGTCAATCTTTTCATTTCAACATTAAGTCGCTTTCTCGAGGTCACCAAACAAATTATAACATGTTGCATGCTATTGAAATTAATCAGATGTTACTGATAGTTGTTGGAGTTATGCAATTTCGATTGCAATAAAAAAATATAATCCACGATATAATATAAATATAGATATAAAAAGATATAATATAAATAAATATAAAAAAAATAAAATCAAAATTAATATATACAGTAAAAAGTATATGAGTTATCTCTAATTGTAAGAGAAAATTATCTAATCTGTGTGTTATCTAAAAGAAATAATTCTAAAATCAATTCTAATAGTATATTCTCATTTACTTAATTACAAAAATAAAAATTTCGAAATATTAAAGATTTATTCGATTATAATTAATATAAAATAATATAATGAATTTTTTAAAAAATTATATTAATTAAAAAATTATATTAATATTTCTATTCGACTTTTTGCGTAAAAAAATCTTTATCGAATCCTAGATCACTTAATCTTTTCTATTGCACAATCGTACAAAAAAAATCTCTTCGAGGGGACGATAGATGAATCGAGATTAATTCCAACCGGTTTACCTGATCAAGGTCGTCGACCTTATTCAGGTTCCGTATCATTTTCTCATCTATTCGATTATATAAATGCACATAATACGAAAGCTTTTTTTATTTGCATTCTAGAAAAAAGTAATTCTATCTTCAATTATTAAAAAATAAAAATATAAGTAAAAGGGAAAAACATCTCCTTTTAATTATCCCGATTATATCTCTAATGTACTTTTTTATATATACTTGTATAAAATTGTTTCTAAAAATAAGAAAATATATAATTATAACTGTCACTACAATTTTATCTTAAACTATCGTGAATATAAAATACCGGTTCTCGTGGAAAAAAAAATATTTCCACATTGTACGTGGAATATTCTAAGAACGTACTCTGTCTCGGATTCGTGGCCTTTCTATTGCATTCACTAAGAATGGCCTTTCCTGAATTCTCAAGCTCGCATTCTAGGCCATACGACATAATAAAATCCTTCAAACAATTCACAAACTCACCCATAATGCAATCAACAAATGCAACGTTTTATATAAATTTAAGAATATATTAATAACAATAAGTTTTATAAATTATATTATTTTTCACACAAATTAATTAATGCTATAATATGACTAAACCTACAATATATCATTAACAAACCTGATAAGATAATTATGAACCCGAGTTATTCGTTTTATGAGGAGAACGTGATAATTTTAACGCACCAACTGTTTAATCAATTTACAACTTGCATTCGATTAATTGTCAAGCGACTCGTGTGTGAGAATGCTCTCATTATCAATTGCGTAATCAACCCGCTTTGAAGGGCATTGCCAGTCGGAGCACACCCGTAGCTCGCGATTATCTAATTGATCTCGCGCCATATAATCAAATGGCGCTAAAACGAGCAACGAGGGTGTCCAGGCTGTCACTCTTTATAAACTCTGAGATGTGAGATACGCGGATATATAAATACATAACCTTTCGATTATATCCCGATCTTAATCAATTTTTTATGATTTTTACTATCACCCGAAAATTATGATAAAATTCTGCTGAAAATTGAAATTAAAAATCAGAATTTTTTTAACATATGTATATATGATTAGTTTTTTAATTATTATATATTATTTTCAAAAGAGAAATGTGTGTAATACTGTACAGTTGAGAAAACTATTCTAAGTTAAAATATGTAATTATAAGAATAAAAGTATACTTTATATATGCTTATCAAATAAAATCATATTTTCTATGTACGAAGATTGACGATTTGAATAATAAATTAAAGAATTTTACTTTAGAAATGAATATAATGTTTTGGCGGGATATATTTATAAAAATATTAAAAAATATGTAAAAAATAATTGAAAGAATTTGAATTTGAATCGATGCAAATAAATAAAAAGCGACGAGACATCGTTAAGGCACACTTCAATCATTTTAAACATGTTTTGCAGCAAAATAACACGTAATCAGGTAAAAATTAGCCACAGCTTATAAGTCATTTTCGTCATTTTCGTACACAAAAGTTTTATCTCGAGAGTCTAATATTACGGTTATATTACAGATGCTATCTGAAAACATATGCGTCAATATTTAACGTGTCTGTAATAATTAACATGAGATAATACTTTTATGTTGTCTTCAGGTTAATATTTACATCATAAAAAAGATTATATATGTTTAAAACAAGAGAAGAAAGAGAAAAAAGTTAGAAAATTATATAGGCATATGATTGCAATATCTAAATTAATTAATAATTTTCAATTAATAGATTTTTATTAATTGATATGTTTTTTTCTTTTAAAACATTTTTAATGCATCTTCAATTTGAAGTGAGGATAAATCGACTGCGATTTGCTTACGATAGAGGTACATGCTTTTAATTTTAAAACTGTGACATAACGAAGGACATTTAAAATAGATCGTCGAAACCGCGTCAGTTTCAAAATTTGTCGTATCTTCTATTTAATAGAATCGTTCCGTAGATAATAGACTCGATAGAAATGGGAAAACAAAAAATCATATTTGCAAGAAAATGTAATTAAATTTAATTTTGATTAAAAAATGTCTAAATTTTTCGAAAATATTTTGCTCCAATGCGTTTCATAGAAAGCTCAACTGAAATTACAGTGAAAAGTGTATACATTTAGAGAAAGTTCTTCGACACAACTCGCGCGGATAAAATAACGGTGTTAAAAGAAGAAAGGCTGCCTTACGAAATACACGATTGGCAATGAAACGTGTTGACATTCAGAGAGACAAGTCAAGAGAAGAAGAAAAATCTAATAATAAACGACGCGTGTATATGCATGTAAGCTTGAAATGAAAGAATCGTCCCTGAAATAGTTTGTTAGGACATAGCATATATTATCGTCGGCATTAGGTAACAGGTAATGTATAAGATGTATGCATACACAATCGATCGGCTGCAAAAAAATCTCTCCAAGCCTGCCAAGAATCGTGACATAATCATAACAAATTCGCAAATAGTGAGATGAGCTTCCTAATTAATTTCTAATTAATCATTCCAATATTTAACGATAAACATTAGCTGCAACACGATAACAAGTCTCGTTATCAATTTACTGTAGAGAAAAAAAATACTCGTTGAGAAGAGTCGTCGTCTCATTAAATTCAACTTTTCATTTCAATTCAAGCTTAAGACGCTTTTTTAATTTTGATTGATTATATAAACATATATGTATTGTTAAATACAGAGACTTTTGAATCCATCCAAAAAATTTTTAAAGAAGCATGATCGAACAACTTGGCCGACCAGATGATATACCATGTGTTCGATAGAGGATGGGCAGATTTCAACCTCGAAAATTGCTGCTAAAATTAGCCAACGTCTAAAAAAAATTATTTAATGGAGAACACGCTCGGTGAAACGAAAGGGATCCTCTGAAATGCACGTTTATGCATGCCACGTGTATATTACGCGCGTGTTGTATAACATCTGAAATTATTTCATTGTGCGCAACATAGAAAATTGGATTTCTTAAATTATACATTTGCTACACAGAAATAATTTTCTCTTAGAATTTACCCTGGACATCATGGTAATCGTGGAATAATATGATATTGGAAGAATTTTATAAAAGTTTCTCTGATTAATATTTACTACAATAAAAAATGTTATTAATATCCATCACAATAAAATATATTTTCAATTAATTTTACCATGTACACTCGTCGACTAAAAGGTTGTCCGCTATGAAGTAAGGACAAAATTATATACATACATACTTATAAGATATACATACATACATCTATTATATTTACAAGATTTACTTCAAAGCGGACAACCTTTTAGTCGACGAGTGTACATATTAATATTTTTCATTGGAATAAATATGAAAAAATTCTCTTATACTATACTTGCCTCACAAAACGGATTATATAAAATATTTTTCGGCGAGATTGTTATTTAATTATTTAATTCGCGATGTTACATAATTATATTTAGCAGTGACGTTTGCGCTTTGAATTGAAATATTGATCCTAATTCATTTAAAATATATATGTATATCACTCTTGACCTGGAGCTACCAATTATCAAAGCGTCTTTTGTTCTAGAGCGCGTTGTGACACGCTCAAAGATGCAGTGACCCGAATTCTCGCAGGCTGTATTATATATTTCTCGAAATGTCAAAGATTTTTCAGACATATATTATTAAATTAAATTTCCAAAAGCATTTTGACAACAACAAAAGAAATTGTACGTTTAAAAATTCTAACTGAAGACAAGATGTTTGTTTAAAAAGAGACTCGGCGATTATAATTAATCAAAAATTCCATTTCTAAATGGATGCACGTTTCTCGGTCACCCTGTATAAATCGGTAACGCAAAGTCACGCGACGCGTGTCAATCGAACATGCGCCGGCACACATTGCGTAATCATCGCGCGCGGAAATAATTTTCCTCATATCGCATTCAGGTGGACAATTTAACGAACAAAAAAAAAGTATTCTTCATTCTTGAGACGAGAGGGAAATGCGCGATTCAACTTCGCGTCAAGCGGCGTGTAAAGTTCCACGTGCGGTTAATTAGAACAAAAAGTTTGCCTGACGTCAGTCTGTTATTCGGTGAAGATGAGTAATGTCATCGATAAGTGACGAGTATGAATAATTCGGACCTGTTCACTTGACGAAAACAAGCCTCATTTTGCGAGAAATTCGAGGATCGATTTCTCGCGAAATGCATGCAATGCGTCGCCGAATGCACTGTTGGAACTTCACGCGAATCGATCGACTGCTTTAATTCTTAAAGATATGAGAGATATCTTTATATAATTAGACTCTATACTGCAGCCTTTTCCTAGAGCAATTCGACCTCGAAGTCTGGCGATCGATTTCAATTTTTTTAAATAATACCATACTTAAAGATATCTATGTGTGTCATAAAGAACATGACATTCAGTTTTCTGCGACACCGTGTATATAAAGTTGATAATAATTAGATACCAATTTTTCTTGTAATATAATAAAAAATATATCTGAGAAAATCGGATATTCTTGCCAAATATCATTATCAAATCACACATGTATAAAAACACACACATACTCACTTAATGTATAGTACATGTAATATTATATAATATTTAAACGTAATATATGTACTTAAATTGAGATTCGATTCTATTAAAAAAAAAGAAAAAAACGCGTTTCCGCGATGAGAACATCCTGTCCGTAATAACACTACCACAAGGTCGTATTAGGTAAATCATATATTTAAATACTATACAAAAATGTCATACTTATGGTAGTATGTCTTTAAAAGAACATAAAAATAAAATATAATAAACAAGAATTTTTTTATATGTTTAAGCTTCTTGAAAATGTGTGCGATATCGAAAATCTGGACAAGACATATATATATATATATATATATATATATATATATATATATATATATAGACATATGTATATATATTTTAAAAAAATTACATTTATTCTTCTCTTGAAAAACTTTGTTTTTAAAAAGAGGAATGAAATAATAAAAATCTTTTTTATATATATAATTTGGCTTTAAGGCACGCTCACACAAAGCCACGTGTACATACATATAAAATCCCATCTCACAGCTATATTATTTTTCGAAATTCGATCTGATTTCGTAACACAGGTAAGAAGCTTCCGGTTTCACAATGAGATCAATCGTAGCCATTCGAGCGTCCGTCTATCGAAAATTCGCGGAGGTCCACCCGCTCCCTCGATCTCACGGGTGGGTTTTTCGTCGCATCGGTCGATAGAAGACCGCAGCCAGCCAACTTAGCCAACCATCCACCACGAATCCGGCTGTTCGAAAGAGAATCCGCCCTATAAATCACAGACGGCGATCCCCCTCGAACGCCCCGTCACAGATTTCGAATTTCGCAGGGGAAACAAATGACTGATAAATTCGAAAGATGTACTTGCGCCATGTGGCGCGAAATCCCTCGAGCGCGCGTTAAGAAAGAAAAGCACGACGAGTAGACTCACCTGAAGCTCGAGGCAGCGTCTCGGGGTGAAGCGAAAAAGCGCCATTCTGTCTGTGCTGCGGTGGGTTAATCCTGCGCGCGGGATCTCTTCTTCGTTACTGACCGATTCGGCTCGACTGTCTGACTAATCGACCGGTGCGCGCGACGGCGTCCCTACTCCGACTCCGACTGACTTCAGAGCGCGCCGCTTTCACCGCCACGCGCGACGGCGCGCGCATGCGCGGTCCGAGCGCGCATGCGCAGTCCAAGCGCGTCGTTCAGGCGCGGCTATAGGCGTGCAGGACCCCGTCCTAAATTCATGAACACGCAAATTATTCATATTTTGTGCACGTAATTTGAGAAATAGCTTCAGAAATTGTAAGAGTTGTACAATGAAATAAAAATAATTATATCGTGTTTATTTTATGTAATTACAGAAATTAATTTTTGATTAAGAATTTTTCTAAAATGTAGATTTTGAATACCGGCGAATTTGCTACGCACTTCCCGCTTTGGGGAATTCTACGCGCCTGCATATTTCCGCCACTAACGATAATCTACAAATGTATAATGCGATAATATACGATATATAATTTTTTTATTTATATGTCGTTATTGATATTTTGTTACCTGTTCAACGTAAATAGATGAAAACCGCATGTAGTTCCGCTCTTAATTACGTCTGTAATTATCTTCACAGTTAAATCAATTACAAATTTCCTTACTGCTTGATTGTCATCCTTTATTCGCGCCAAATCATCTTTAATTTCAATCGGGACTTCAAGCTTGCAAATATCTGTCATCTTTTCTAAACACTCGTAATTCATTGGTGCCAAAATTCCGGGAAGAATTGGAACCTCAATTCCGATGTTTCGACAGTCTTTCACGAATTTTATAAAAACTTGAGATTCGAAGCATATTTGTGTTATAATAAAATCTGCGCCTGCTTCTACCTGAAAATTTTTAATTGTGACTTTTTATTCAAATAAATATATGTATCATAAAATTAAAATTGCAAAATATAATTTGTTATTATGAATAAATATGAATTATTACTTTCGCTTTTAAGTAATACAAGTCGAGTTCCTTTGATAACGATTTCGGATGCATCTGTGGATAACCCGCCACACCTATGCAAAATGTGTCTCCAAATTCTTTTCTTATGAAAGCAACCAAATCCTCTGCATACTTGAAGTCACCGTCTTCGAATAATGAATCTGTAATTCAATTAAAAAATTAATGTATTTTTTTACATGTAATAAAATCGATGAAAATTAAGCTTCAAGGATAGATTTTATCGCGAATGATTTAAAAAATTATGATAATATGCAAATAAAATATCCTGGATCTATTGGAATATGTCGTAAAAAGTTACAGATATAATTTATTAGAATCTAAAAAAAAAAGAATATTAGAGATCTTTAGAAAGTGAAAGAAGAGAGAAAATTCTTTTGTAAATTTAGAATCTAGATTTTGACTGATTATAAACAAAAGGATTTAAAGAATAAGAAAAATTACCTCCTTGTAGAGCAAATATATTAATTATTCCACAGGCAAGAGCTTCCTTTAAAATACGAACAACTTCATCACGCTTTAGATCTTTTGCTGCTAGATGCAGAAGAGTATTTGATGGAAAGTTTTTTACCAAATCCAAAGGCAAATAGCTATCATTGCTAGAAGTTTCTTCATTATGCCAGGTTAATGCATAAAAAAGTGGCGAATACTTATCCATGTCCAGAAGAAGCCTAATTACATTTTTAAAAATATGCATTATACTTTGTTTTGTAGGAAAATAAAATTCAATATTCTTTATTTCAAAAAATTTAAAACCAATTGTAGATAAATGTTAACATTAATTTAAACACATCATGAATTATTTTTCTATTTACATCCATACATTGTAAAGAATGGTATTGCTAATTGATATAAGTTTCAAACTTACTTATATCATCTTTCTATTTATATCTATATTATTTAATTTAATCTTAGTTGTCTATATTATTTAATTTACATCCTCTACAATTCATGTCAAAAAGACAATGATCCATGATATGCAAGTTAACGCCATCATTTATTTTAATTATCTAAATAATTTCAATAACAAGTTATATATATTTAAAATATCATATTGAAAAAAAATTGCTTCTCGTATTATAATTTTTCTAATTATCATATTAACTGTGTAACTTCAATTGTTTATACAAACCTCTCATAAAATGTTTTGGGTTTCTTCACAGACACAATTTCGAAACTGTAAAAAATTTCGTTTCTACTAATTTTATCTTTTATGGATTGTCGCAGGTCCACGAAGTGATGGAAAGGATTTTCAATATGAGAACTGTACACTGTAAAAGGATCATCTTCACTTTTATGTCTATCAGCGTTACTTTTCTCATGCAGATTTTCCTCCAAAATAAACTTTCGCATTCTAGATTAACGAACAGAAATGTTGATATTCTCATTACTCAATCCATACTAACATTACTCAGCTCGTTATCAAATTATATAATGGAGCAAAAGTAACTATAGTATAGTAATATATGCTACAATGTAAGAATACACAATCTCTCATTGAAAAAAGAGAAATATTAATGAATCTTAATGGTTCTAATCTGCATACATTAATTACTATATATATTGATTAGTAATAAATGTGCAAAACAATATAAGTAAAATATCTGTCATATATTTGCATACATGATTTTACTGTAATAGTATTGTAATAACTTGTTTTAAAAATAATACAAATTGAGTTTTGGAATGTTATGAGAATGTTTTGTTCAAAAAAATTATTTCTTAGTTGCCTCAATTTATACTATTACATAACATTTTCCACTGTTAATCCACACTGATATATATATATTAAATTTATACTAATATTAGAAATAATATATGAAAATATTATTTCTAATAAATTGTATAATTCTTAAATAAAAAAAGTAAATTGTAACTATACATTATTAATTACAAGTTATTGTTTTCTCAAGTATAATTTCCTGCAAACATCTGTAATTGGTATGTCAGAGACAGCTGGAATTCCTCCTGAAATAGTCTCAGTTTTCTGCAGGGCGTGTTTATCCGTGATAGTGCATATATCATCGATATTCGGAGTAATCGACATATTGATAGCAGGATAAATCAGAAACGCGAACGTAGCGAGGGCAGTCAAAGCCCATATGGGAATCGCAATTGCCCAATACTTTGACGGCCAGTACGTCAGACCGAAATAATCGTGCAACACTTCGTCCGGGACTATCGCCCATATCGCGTACAATAGGAAAACCATATTCGAGCCTATATACATGGCGTATCCGTACACTGCTCTGGGACCGTAAGGTGCAGGAGTGTGCTCCATGATGCCTACGTATCTTGCATAACATTAGCTAAAAATTATAATACAAAAAAATATATCATACATGTATTAATCTTGATAGTGATTGTACATCGGTTCAGGTGGACCAAATTGTTGAATAGTTTCCGTGACTAGGAGTAAACTGTCGAAGAAGGCCCCAAGTCCTACGCGTACCTTGCGTGCTTCCTTCCCACTGAATGATCTGCAAAATTGTACACTTTAGTACAGCGATATACAAGAAAATTATTCTTACACCTTCACACATACTTACACTTTCAGAATGTTATTATTTAATACAAGTTTCTTTGTGACTCCGCTTCTTGGAGGTTCGTCGTCAACTCGAAGCACTTGATACGCAATCTCTGCTTCTCTGGCACTTGGAAAAGGCACAGAGAGATCTCTGTTTAGTGCTAAGGATTCTTAAGCTAAAGATGGCGTAAATAGAGTAGCAAGTTTTGCTACTGCAAAAGAAATTATTCTAAATTATTATAATTATTATTATAAATTATCATATAAAGGATACACTTTGAGGTCGCTCATGGCATTCTAGGCACTTGTTGGCTAAATTAAAATGTCCTTCCTGCTATTCTGCAAACATAGATTAAAGCAATATAAATATATTGTCATTACACTAGAAATATACTAATTAAAAATGCTATATAAATTGATAATGAATATGTTCATGTATACGTAGGACTTTAATTATATTAAAATTTCAGGAGTTTTAATAACCGGTTGGTGACCTCGAATTGAGGTTATATAACGTTCAAATTAACTTGAAATTTTATTTAAAAAATAGATTATATTTTTATTATAACAGATAACCCAAAACCGACCGCGAGATAAACTTACTTGCGTAATATATATAATCAATCCTGTATTTATCTAAATCTAAACAATAACAAAATCATCCGAGATCTTACGTTGCAATCAATTGCATCACTCTCGCAGTATCGATATCGATGTTATAATCGACTTTGTATATTCGAGAGCGCGTGTAGGCGTTGCTGACTTCACGTTTATCCCGTTCGTATTGTAAACATTCCATTGAAAAGAGAAAGGAAAAAAAAACATGAACGGGATATTGCATTTATCTGTCTGGGTCTCGTAATCTCCTTCGAGTAAGTGACAGCCTTCTCTGGACTCTCTTCTTTCGCTCTTGAACTTCGAGATTTTTATTTCTTTGTTCCAGGTTATGATTCACAGCTGCGTTTATTTATCACTTCATTGTCGTCACCTATCAGTTCGCAACTGCCACTCTGTCATGGATAGCTGATTAGTATTATGCCAGACGTCGTGAATATAACGTCGAGGAATTATTTAATATCCAGCATAATTATGACGCGTTATTTATATTATCTAAAATTGTAGTGTCAAAGGGATCTCCAGGCTCCTGTACGTCAATTTAGATAATTAGAATTTTTTAGATCATCAGAATACAATCCCGAATTTGTAATTCTTTATTTTATCTCAATCGTGCATTCTGCGTGTATGTGTTCAAAAGATAAAAATATCTTCTAAATGCAATATTATGTAAAGTATATATTTATGCATTTATTGAAACGAACGAATATAATGCAGTGTTTGATTTAATGATTAGGAATTTTATAAATTGATTATTAATATTGTAAATGCACATGACAAGAGGTGATTGAGCATCCAGCGTCATCAAAGAAAAATATTAAACATGAATGGACCAACAAGGGACGTACCATGGGGTCTCCAAGGCTTCAAGTATATGTGCAATGGCTGCTGCGAACATCGTCGTGTCAATCGAATGGCCTGGCATCAAGGAGGAATACTGGCCCTCACTTATTTAGCGTACACTTGTTACCATATGACTCGGAAGCCAATATCTGTAGTGAAGAGTGTCCTGACTCTCAATTGCAGCAGTTTGCAACCACCTCCGGATATTCCAGTGAATGACAGCAACCGTGACACTTGGTGCGACTGGGCTCCATTTGGTAAAAACAAATATAATACATAAATGTTAACATGGATTAAATATTGTAAGTAATGTAATCAATTATAATTAATATAATAATTATGTTACAATACAATAGTTATAATTTGAAAATAATTTCTCAATATTCATTCTTATGCATTGATTGCAACATCCAAAGATTATTTTTTTATTTTTACAGACACTGAGGATGCGCCAGCATTACTCGGTATGTTGGACTCGGCGTTCCTGTTCGCGTACGCGGCTGCAATGTTTCTCAGGTAGATAATTTGAAGTGACCTTACTCATTTGCCACAAAGCTAAAATACTTTTATGTAATGATCTTGTTTTTGTGCAGTGGCTTTATAGCGGAGAGAGCAAATCTGCGGTACTTCCTTTCTTTTGGTATGCTTGCATCAGGCATATCGAGCTACCTATTTGGAATCGCGAAACCATATAATATCCATAATTTATGGTACTTTATTTTTGTGCAGGTAAATATCAGATTAAAATAAAACATCGACGTATATATTCCACATAATTTCTTCTCTTCTTTTTTTTTTTTACATGTGATTACAGGCTTTAGGCGGAATTTTTCAAACTTCTGGCTGGCCTGGTGTGGTAACAGTTGTGGGAAATTGGTTCGGAAGAGGCAAACGTGGTTTGATCTTTGGAGTGTGGAACTCTCATACGTCTTTAGGAAATATATTAGGCAGTTTAATTGCAGCCGCGTACGTCGAGTCCGATTGGAGTTTGAGTTTTATAGTGCCTGGACTGATAATGGGAGCAGTGGGATTCCTCCTCTTCTTGTTTCTAGTGCCGAATCCCGTCGATATAGGATACAGCTCGCCAGCTTCTCTCGAATATCGGAAGATCGACGTGACGAACAGTTCGGACGATGATCAGGCCGATGTAGGTTCCGATTCTCGTAGTATCGGCGAGGACGTAAGTCGCTGTTGATAATATATTGTTATCTTCTCGTTTAGTAAATACCAGCACGCGTACAGCTGTTGTCTTTCAATTTTAGTCGTAATTGTAGAACTGTAGTGTAACACAATCGTTAATTAACACGAGTAATAGCATGTTCGTTAAATTATAAGCATGTTTTTTCCATCTTGAACGTTCCTGGAATTGTGTGCTTTCTCTCAAATTTCCTAATTTTTCAGTAATAGCAAACGCCATGATAACTGTTTAAGTTTACTTATTTTTAGTAGAATTATAGTTTGCACTACCATAATAAATAATCATCTACTGTGTACTACTACCTAGCGTGTCATCTATCGCTGTGTCTACCGTGAACAACTAGATACCAACGTAAGTGCATGCATTCTTTTGTAGCTAATACTATATTCTCACAAACATTATTTCAACGAAAGAATACAATGTGTAAATAATGCATGTATTATGTTACGCATATATTTAATTTATTTGCAACGCTCAAGTCATGCAAAAATATGTATCACATGCAGCAACATAATAATGTATTAACGTAAAATTTATCAAAAATTATAATTTTTCTCTCTAGAAGTAGTGCTCTCTAGTATATATAGATTGTATGTAAAATGTATATACTATTATATATAAATAATATATTATAATTTGTACATATTTTTAAAAGAATTCGGAACGATCAGAGACTAGCCCGATGCTATCAGGACACCGACGTATGCATAGCGTACCTCGTAACAACGCAATCGGATTCATGGGAGCCATAAAGATTCCGGGTGTTATCGAATATTCCTTATCCTTGTTCTTCGCAAAGCTCGTTAGCTATACATTCCTCTACTGGTTACCATTGTACATTGAAGCTTCAAGTATGTTGATATTCACAAAAATATTCTTTGATAAACAATGCAATTTTATAATTCTTGTAATTTTTTACAGCTAGGTACGGCGCAACTACGAGCGCGATTTTATCAATTCTTTTTGATGTTGGCGGGATAGTAGGCGCCATAGCAGCTGGTGTTGTCTCAGATCTCAGTGGCATGAGTGCTGTAACGTGCACTGTGATGCTTGGATTAGCATGTCCTGCGGTAAATGGATTTTATTTACAAATAATAATAAAGTAAAATGATAGCAAAAATTCCTGTGAAAATAAAGCTTGAGCAATATTGTGTCACATTTAGAAAATTTTAAGTCAAAATATTTACTTATACTATAGCAATGCATGCTATAATATAAGCAAAAATGTAGATTTAATCAATGATTGTTCGCTGATCATTTATTTATCCAACTTTCTAAAGTTTTATGAAATACTATCATTATATACTTTGACATGTTCTGATTTCATTGAACATTATAATACAAAATATAATTGCAAACATAAGACTAATTTTTTAAATACATTTTTCAGTTATTTTTATACAATTATATTGGGAACATCAGCTTAGGCGTCAACATAGTATTACTACTAATAGCAGGAGCATTAGTAAATGGTCCTTATGCTTTAATAACGACTGCTGTATCAGCCGAACTAGGAACTCATCCTAATCTAGGAGAAAATTCAAAGGCGTTAGCTACAGTGACTGCAATCATCGATGGAACCGGCAGTATTGGTGCTGCTGTTGGTCCGCTATTGGCGGGTATAGTGTCTCGATGGGCTAAATGGAATAATGTATTTTACATGCTTATGTGCGCAGACTTATTTGCTCTATTGGTGAGTTTATTTTCCCTTGTATGAAAATCGAAATTGTTTATTACACAGGTAACACTATATTTTGTCACATACTATCTATTGTATTTTATTATGTTTCAGCTTTTGTCCAAATTAGTTTATCAAGAAATAAGATTGTATGTGCAAAGACGGAGAGTCATACAAATTTAGAAACAAAACTTGCAAATTATTATATATAAACATGGAAGTACGCGATTTCACGCGTTTTTGGATCTGTGCTTGTATTCTCTCAAAAGTTTAGAAAAATGTTATACAGCATTCCCAAACAAGCCCAAAGTTGAAACATATGAGTCATGTAAATGTACAAAAAAATAAATCGTATATATATTTTTTACAGTATTTTGTTGCAATTGCTGTTGCAACACATGTAAATGCGAATCGATTTAAAAGGATAACAGCATTATTAGGTTAAAATTAAGATTTTCTAAAATATTTGTTTCTTAATCATCTTATATATGTGCTATAAAAAATTTTTCTTTTAATTATATATATATAAATATGAAATGTTACGCGAATTTATATTACGTAAGATTAATATACAAAGATTATTTAATATACATTTTTGTAATAAATTACTGCATACTAACAAAGTATCAACATTAAAGTCAAGGAATACCAGTAGGAATTATGTAGCTGATAGCATCAGCAAAGTCACCCCAAACAGCTCTTTGAGTTTGAAAAGTAATTATCCAAGCTAATAAAGCAGCTGTCCAAATAGTTGCTCCTATAGCGGAGAAAATTACATCTGAAAGAAACAGATGCGCATATTATTATGAGAGGAGAATTTAAAGTATGCTCATATAGAATACATTTAAAAATCAACCAACATTTCTTAATTTGTTTTTGTTCCTCATAAGGTGGTGCAACAAAAGCCTCCTTTGAGAACCAAATTGCATTTACAGCCCATAGAAATGGCAGCAGTGCAAAACCAGCTGTAACAAAGAAAATATTGTAAGAACAACAGACATTTGGCTCTTTTAGTTCCGCTGTAGTTACTCTTTATATTTTAATTAAATATACATTTATAATATCTAGAGGAAGAGAGAGAAACAAAAGAAATATTAAGCATAAACAATAGAGATTTAAATTAATTCTGAACTTGACAATTTATTTTTTTAAACCAAATGTAATATAAGCATTAGATACATACCATGAAAATAGCATTTACAAAGGTGTAATTTCTTTTCGTTGGGTACTTTGGACAAATCCATCTCGTTATCGACGTCTCCTAACCTTCTGTCACACAAGTCCTTTAAATCACTGTATCTTCCTTATCTTCTTTCAATCAAACGCCAATTAATCACATCGAGTCACGTATCATCAATCGTAACGCGATTCCTAAATTGCGCTCATACAAACATCTTGAATATAAATAAAGGAAAAAAAACCTACGAATGACAGCTCCGAGAATTTCGACGCATTTTCAATATGGCGGTATATTTATATTCATAGACATAATAGAAAATAGATTCCACAAAAGTATTAGCTCGAGAGAAAAAAGCTCAGTGCTACTTACAAACATTTGATCCCTTTGTCATTTAACAGTAAAAGAAATAAAAGCAAATAAATCAATTGTATCTATTTCGAAAAAGAGAGACGCGTGTGAAAATATCTCGCTATCTCTTTCGACGCGTCGTCGCCAACTTCACGGGCCATCTAGGTCTCGCTGCGTCTATGGCCGCGCTTGATTGGGCGGCGCGCGGCGTCACGTGACTCCCCGCGCGGTCACGTGACCCCGCGAGACGCCCGAGTCCCCGCTCGAGTCGCCCCGTGTCAGCCACGGGCCAGCCATTTTGGTACGGTAATATGGCGTCGCCGCCGGAGATTAATATGGCGTCCTCGGACATAATAACCGAAGTGGAGATTCAACCGGATATCCAGGAGGTCGAGATAGAGGCGATACCAGTGGAGATACCGTGCGAGACCGTGGAGACGACGATCGAGGGCGAGGACGGGCAGCCGATGATAGCGCTGCAGCCGCTGCCGGAGCCGGGCCGCGAGGAAATCATACTGCAGACCCAGGAGGAGATAGTCGGCGCGGATCCGTTAAGCGTGTACGATCAGATCCCGGTGCCGGAGAACGACATTTATGTCGAGTCGAGTCCCGGGCCGTCCCGGAAGGCCACGAAGAAGGCGCGCAAAAGCGGTGGTACGCGATTCCGCGCGTCCGAACACGCGATCTTCGGCGAGATGGCCACGGAGACCAAGGCTAGGAAGTGGGAGCAGAAGCAGGTGCAGATCAAGACGCTCGAGGGCGAGTTCTCGGTAACGATGTGGGCGTCCGGGACGGACGACGGTGAGTATCCCGATGACATTTCTACCCTCCCTCCCGTCCTTAAGGTCGACCTTTTCCACGGCCCTGTCCCGCTCTATCCTCTGAAATAAGGAAGGAGGTAAACGCGCTCTCGGGCCTCTCTTTGTCTCTCTTCGGGCGGGCCATACGCACTTCCGGTGCACGACGCTCAGATCGATACTGCGTCGCTCTGCCTCGCTGGCCCGCGCGGTCCTCGACGAGCGAAAATCGTCGACCCGGAGCCCGAGCGTCCGGCCGCTTGACAGATCGGCGTTGTTTGTTTTGATCCTCCGAACGCCATTGTGCTCCGCCACGGGGGCAGCCATATTTTGAAAATGGCCTCTTTTTACGGCGACGAGCTGCTGCCCGCCGCCGAGAAATGGCGGCGGAGCTCGTCTGCGGGACGAGCGACGACGCCACCGGACGCCGTCTCCGATGGTCGTCCTCGGGAATCTCGTCCGATTTACGCGCTTTTCGAAGAGAAACGAAGAGGGAAGAGGATGCGTTTATCCCTGGGAAAATAATATGCCGTGAATTTTGACAGCTCGAAGCGCATGAGACAAGTTGGAAGAAGGGAGCAACGCTCCGACTTCTGACGTCACCGGATAGCCATGCTGCATCGCGAGCTTATATATATCAAATATAAAAGCTTGAGGCGCGTCGATTACGTTAGTAGATTTACTCCCTGTTTTTTGCGTTATTGTGTAAAGAAATAAATCATGTTTCTTGGATTCAAAACAGTTTTCGAATTTATTGTCTCGTAATTTCCGGCGAAAACAATCTGCGTGTTATTGGAGATAATAATATAGCGGGTGTCCCGTTATACTCCGCGATCCTCTATCCTCTAACAAATACTCTTTTTCAATCAAAAATTATATTCAAAGTCTTACAGTTTCAAATTCAAGTTGCCCATTTCGATTTTTAAAAAGAAAAATTAATCTTATATTTATATTTTAATTATATTTTTCGATAATTATTTATATTATATATAGATATATTATATAAATTTATAATATAAATAAAATAATTATCCAAATATAATTAAAGAATCTAATATAAGCGTAAGACAAAAATTCCTGCAACTTTTCATTTCGAATTGTTTGTTTTTGTTAAAGGTAGCGTACTATTAGCGCCTGATCTGAATGTTCCAGATGAAGGTTCGAATCCAGAACCGGATCCAGACTACACAGAATACATGACGGGCAAGAGCAACGCCAAGTTCAACTCGAACAGCTCGGTGTCCGATGGGATGCCGGGGTTGGATCTCTCGGATCCGAAGCAGCTGGCCGAATTCGCACGACCCGGTCACAAGCTGAAGGTGCGCAAGCCACCGGTGATGGACGGTGTGGAACGTACCATCGCCTGTCCGCACAAAGGATGCACGAAGATGTTCCGGGACAACAGCGCGATGCGCAAGCACTTGCACACGCACGGACCCCGGGTGCACGTGTGCGCGGAGTGCGGCAAGGCCTTCGTCGAAAGTTCCAAACTCAAGCGACACCAACTGGTGCACACGGGCGAGAAACCATTTCAGTGCACGTTCGAAGGTTGCGGGAAGAGGTTCAGTCTCGACTTCAATCTACGTACTCACGTGAGAATTCATACCGGCGACCGGCCCTACGTCTGCCCCTTCGACGGATGCAGCAAAAAGTTTGCGCAATCGACGAACCTCAAGTCGCATATACTAACTCACGCGAAGGCTAAGTAAGTCGTCGCCTCGTCAAGCGAAATTTGATACGAGAATTTTTTGAATTTTTGTTTCGAGAAATTTGAAAGAATCTCTGGAGAATTAGATGACAATCATTCCGAATGTGCGTTGATATTAATTCGCTTTTTAGTATGAATAAAAATGGCTGCGTTCAGCAGAAGAAGTAGCTTTGTCAAATTTGTAAATCTGATTGGTGTATGTTCTTCATCTTAACTGAACGTAAGAGCATGCACCAACAGTTGTAAAGCGGCTTCTTCTGCCGAACGCAGCCAATTCAATGTAGAAACTGCATTATCTAACGAAATGTTATCTTATCGAATGATTCCAGGTCAAGGAACGCGATTGGGAGACAAGTACAACAAATTCAACTTCAGCAGCCTCAGTTTGTCCAAGTTGAAGTTGCAGATGTGGACAATCAACAGTTCATTGTCTACGCTGATTAGCCCCCTTAAATATTGATCTCGTGTATCCTTCGCTACTGAACACTATTACTGAAATATCGTAATCATTAATTATTAATCTAAACAGTGTAAATATTTTCATGGAACGTGCAAGCAATGTCACAGATGACACAGGCAGTAGAGTACTGCCTCGAGAGAATTAATGAAAGGATTGATCGATTGATGGAATAATACCTCTGTGCTTAGATACGAATTATTTGAAAAATATCTAGAGCACTTTATATATATATATCGCAAAAAGAAAAAACAAAAATGGGCAAATAATGTTAAGTTACATTACTTAAAAAAAGAAAGAAAGAAAAAAAAGAAAAAAAAATATATATATATATATAATGTACCTTCTAAGGTAACGCAAGCTAGACTGTGACGCGCACTGCTCAATCTCTTGTGAACAAGCGAAATCGAGTGCGCTCGCATTACACATCTAATACACATACACATATATACACAGACACTCGACTGTATATATCTATAAATATATATAAGTACAATTAAAATATTGTATACAGTATATTTTGGAGAAATTCAGATGAGAATAAATCACGAAGATGCATCTTTTTCCGTCGGACTCAATTGTACCATCTTAGTAATACTTACGACTTTTACACTGTATAATGCTGAAACTTGTTGATAAAAGTTATTAAAGAAGAAAAATGAAAAGAACGCGTGTGTATAACGTGTATTAAAAAAAATCCGTAAATATCACGTAATTTCTAACGAATAAACATTTGGTACTGTTTTTATTATCGTTGATTAAATCGCGTCTAAAAGATATTGCGATATTTAATATAAAAAAATGTAATACATGTAAGAATACATGTAAGAAAGATATCAGTGCATATCCGTGATATTTGCGAAAACATTGTAATGTATGCACGCACATCGGTTTATCTAACGACTTCAATCTAATAATTTCGATATCTTGAAATTTGGAGTAAGAAGCAATATATAGTTATGGATATAGATTTAATGTCGATTGTATAAGAATAATGATTGTTTCGCGCGCGCAAATCATTCATTGATCACAATTATTATTCGCATATCACAATTTTTTACGCGGTATATAGCAAATGATATAATGTGTATAATCTGCACATATTGACGAAATCTGGATAATTTATTTCAATTCTGCAAAGTAAATAGATTTAGAGAAAAAAAAAGAATTTTTTGCACAGCTGTGTGTTAATATTTTCTTGTATAATCTTACAAAGTCTTTTTATATATATATAAAAAAAAGAAAACTTGATTTTTAAAATTATATTTATAATTTGATATAAATCTATTCTATCAATAAACTATCATTTCTATTTATTTCTGCCTTACAGGATTTCATTATACCGCATATTATACTTATCTCTCCTTTTTCTCTTTGTTTTCTTTGTACAATATGAAAAACTATATTTTAATGTATTATATTTTTATATAATGTGTGACTTATATTTGGTTGGCAAATATAATGAGAAAACTGAAGTAAATATAATAATTGTTTCAAAATGCGATTTAAGTTTAAGATAAAATATTCAGATAACTACTCGACATGAGCGAAACGTAATTGTTACTTATTTTGACAAAAAATTCAATAACGATGTGTGCGATTATAACAATGCTTTTCGCCAAAGATCACTCATAATATATTTAATATACATATATACATATATATATACACATATATTCGTATATATGTATATTTTTCGTTAAATTTATAAATATATAACTCTGTGTATTGTTTTTCATGATATATTTAAGTTCGTAATTTATATGTGAAAATATAGCAAAACACGAAATATATATATATTTCTATGCTTATATTTTATTTGTTTCTGTCATTATCGCACAGAAAAACTGTATTCATTCATAATTTCGGGATTACTTAATAACTAACAAGAAGTTTATTACACAGCACTGAAGAATACTAATTCTAGTATCGAGATTACGTGTGTGTGTGTGTGTATATGTATATATAAATATATTAATAGGACGATATGGTCCGGCACACACAAGAAGACAACGTTATTGACGTCCAGTCTTTCCGTTAAATCAAGAGTTCACAAGTATATTCGGAATGAATATTCGTATAAACATAATTCGCTACAATTAGTATCTTCCAGATCGGCCGTCCCTACCTTTGTCGTCTCTCTTCCGGCGATCCTTGGATCTCGATCGTCTGTCGCGCGATCGCGATCTGCGCTTGCGATCTCGGCCACGCGATCGCGATCGCGATCTGGAGCGTCCTCTGCCACTCTTCTTACGACTGTACAAATAACGACGTAGCTCGCGCGAGATGGGCTTCAAATGCATGAAGTTGCAAAATCCAGATCGCGTGCATTCTCTGAAAGAATGAAAGGGAGACGATTAATTTTATTCTTTATCAGAAATTTGTACAAGATTTATATAAATATATATATATATATATATATATATATATATATATATATATATTACCCCATTTCATATTGACGACAGCAAGCTTCTCTAAAATCTGTTACTGGCGAAAGTTCAGCATAAACAGGTCTGCCTCCAAACCAGCGATTGTTCAAATCATTCACAGCTCTTTCTGCATCTTCCTCTCTGCGAAACTTGATATAAACATTGCCCACTAAGTGATCACCGAGATTGTCACATACATTCATCTCTTCGATCTCGCCATACTTGTCTTCACATTCGACAAAAACATCTTCAAAGAAATTGTCATAATGTTCTTGCATTTCTTCATCTGATACATTTGCAACCACTGGAAAAATATTAATGAAATAATTTTTTTTCAATTTAAAGAGTTTAATATCAAGACTTCTTGAACATAAATCGATAATAATAGAGTTATATTTGTAAAATTGTAATCGACTTACAATGAGATCCATCCGCACTCTTGGCAGAGTTTTGAGGATTTACATACAGGTTTTGAAGCAAACATGTCTAAAAAAAGATACAGTTTATTTAAGTATCAATATTAAAGAAATATTCTTAAAAATATTTGCAGTCACATAATAAAATTTAAATTTTATTGCAAAGATAATAATAGAGTGAAATAAAAACTGGAAAATTAATTAAAAATAAAAAGTTTAATAACTGCATGTGTACATAGGTTAGAATAACTAAATCATGAATTAATATTACTTATTTAATTATCTCTACGCACCTGGCTGAATGTCGGCTTGTTGTGAATTCGCGAGCATCTGTCACCGTGACGACAGGCGCCAATTTTGAAATAAAAGGAGCAATTTACTCTAAAAAAGAAAAAAGAATAGGTTAGTAAAGTTTATTCTCGTTTGTTTCTCTCTCTCTCTCTCTCTCTCTCTCTCTCTCTCTCTCTCACTCTTTCTTCCACAAACACATATAAGTTAAACTTGTAATTTCGCTTGACAACAATTTTCTTACTTGTCTTTCTCGGTTCCGAAGATAGACGCTAGATATTCCGCCATGACTTACGTCGACGTCTCTCAAATTTTATTATCCTTTCTTCTCGAAACGATCGAAAGTCGCCGGCAGTGAACACTTTACATACATCTATCACATACTAATTCACTGATTACCGGAAGAAGACACGCACGCTGACACTGACGTCAAAATGGCGGCAATGCACGTCCATAGATATAAAACAACAAGAGTGTCCTCCGCAATGAAAAAAACTCGCCGAAGATTATCATGAAAGAAAACAATATGGCTGCTACTAGGAGCCAATTAAAAAGCAGGAAAGCAATACGAAATTTTTGCGGGAATTTATGAATTTCAACAGAATGAAGAAATTGACTTGAATTGAATTGTTTGATCAGTTATAAATATTCTTATATAATTTTATTATAAATGGACTTTGTATGCATTTACAAATTTGATTTTCGTCACGATAGAATAATAACAGCTTATATGCGAGATAACTTTTTTCTTATTTTTTAAAATAAAATATATATTATAATATCTCATTATAAACGCTTCTCTTTGAAACGATTATCATTTTAGTTTCAATGTCGCAAAAGGAAAAATTGAAAAATCCTAAAACCTTGACTTATATACATGTTACATACACATGTCAATCTTATAATTACAAAAAAATTACAAGTTAAAATTGTATGAACATAACATTTTGAAATTCATCAATGGTTACAAAATTTGTTATATCCTAGACAGTTTTAAAAGTATAATACAGGTAAAAATCGCCTGTATTCCTCTGCGCAATGATTTTATGAGTGGCATTTTGTGTGATACATATTTGATGATAAATATTAACAATACTATGATAATGATTGATCATAAACACATACAGTTGAATCATTTAATATTTTCTGTCCGTCATATGTGTATGTGTTATGCAAATCATTTGTATATAAAAAGTACATAAAAACAAAACTTATATATTAAAAAAAATAATAAATTTCATGTTTATATAATATGTAAAATGCAAATGTATCATTCGACTTTTTACATGTTCTACAATGTAAGAAAATATTTTCCAAAAAACAATGTTAATAATAGAGATGACAAACTTATAACTTATAATACTAACAAGTAAAAATCTGTTTCTTGAAATATAAACATCATATTTATATAAAAATTTTTAGATGAAATTTGATCTGTAAAATAAATAGGATATATATATACATGTGTATGTAACAAATAGAATTATTTCCATGAAAAAACTCTATATGCAACACCCATACTACAAATTCAAAAATGTAGTATTATATATCAGACTTTTTCTCGTTTTTGAAATCTAAACTATTAAATGGCTATGCTGCACTTGTATTTTATGTATTCGTAGAATATTCTTGCTTTCAGTTAGAAAATCAGTGATTAAATACTTTCCAAATACTTTCATAGTGTCTGGTACGTTACAAAAACAGAGAATAAAATTTGGAATAAAATTTGGTGTATTTTGATGAGAAATGCCATGAGGCATAAGAGAATCGTATGTTCACAGATCATAATTAGAAATGAACTTATGACTAGCGTAAACTGGCTAAGATCGAAGAAAGTAATTAATTTTTTTGCTTCCTTTATCCCTCTTTTTTATGGAGTTCCCACAAGTTCCCCCAAGTTGTATGAGTTATCGTGAATTACAAAAACGATCACATATATCGTTTTGATACGTATGAGAATCTACAAGAAATAAATACAAAAATATACATAGACCGTTTAGTACATGAAAGTTTTTAACGCATTTTTATCGAATAAAATTATTCGTTCGCTCAATTTATGACGTATCGTTTGCGTCTGTCCTTATTATTACATTTCTCTATTTTTCTCACATATCGGTACTGTGAGAACCAGTTTTAAATTCATAAGAGAAAAACGGCGATAGATCAGTCACAAAGTAATTTCGCATTGCATTTCCTTGACGCTGTTATTGCGATTCATTAAACACAGAATTATGAAAATTAACAGATATAAAGAAACTTCCTATTATTACTATGAGAGTAATTTCAAAATGTATAAATTAAATCCAAGTGTGCATAAAGTGATTTCTTATAATTAAAAAATGATCATATTGAAATATCATGTTTTTCGACAAATTATTATACAATTGTCAATTAAAATACGGCTTTTATAAAAAAGATAATATAAATTATTTGTAAAATACACACATAAATTACGTTTTCTTATCTTCCGCATTAAAATTGACAATAAAATTCATCTTGGACACTTTAATTTATACATTTGTGCATCTTGAAATATCGCTGAATAAAAATAGAGAAATACACTCGGTATAATGTACATTTTATCGACTATTTCACTCGATACAAATGATAATGAAAGAAAAGCAAATATTTCGAGACACAGAATAAAACTAAACTCAATAAAACTTTTTTTGTCATAAGTTTCAGCACGTTTAGCAATTTTCTTGTTGATTATGTCAACTAATATATCATTATAATTTATTTTCCGTTAATAATAATTTTGTTATACCTAAAAGTCTCAACATTTCCACAATTTTTTCCTATTTATACTTCTTTTTTATAGTTTTTCCTCTCATTTAACGCATTTCGCAAATATATATATAATTTTAGCAATGTATTAATTCCCCTAGATAATACTAATTAAATAATAGACATTATATCACATTAATTTCAATGTTTCTTTAAAGATAATTTTGTTGTTGGTACTGCTCTTCACAATGTGTATCTGCTTTCTCTCTCCCCAACTTTCTAAGCCCCTTATATAAAAACAATTAATTCGATTTTACCACCGGAATGGGGCTTAAATCTTGTCTCTTTTGTAAAAATTAAACTACTTACACAAATATTTTGAAATATACGCAAAGTAAAATAAATGAAATGAAAAAGTAGAGATTAATATATGACGTGATAATCATATCTTACGTATTGGCAAAACATACGTATGTAACTGTTATTTAGCAAGGTAACAGTAATTTATGTTCCACCAATATGTATAATCTCAGCAAGTGATGCAAATGATATATCGAAGAGAAATTATTACGTAGTGTGATGTGTAAGTCGACATTTGTACTCCCGAGCCAAGCTTTGATTGTTGTGCCGGATAAACTAAATCTTGCATTTTTGTTTAATATCCCAGACAACTCCTAATGCCGCAGCCTGAAAATATATTCAAAGAGAAATGTAAAAAAATATATGCGATAAACTTATTCCAAAAAGATTCATAATAATTTATATTTAAAAATTGACCTTAATAATAAAATAACATATAGAAATAATGTACCTTAAAAACAAACTGGCGATGCTGTATTAACATCTCTTATTTCCACGGCGCCGATATTTACGACTTTTCCTGCTTAAGGAAGAATTATATATTAATAATTTTCTCCACATATTTAATAACGTATATTTTTTAATAGCAATCTAAAGTAGATACCTGATCTTGTTCGGAGATGGAACTGATGGAACATGTTCCGCGATAACGGGTAGCACGGATGTAAAGTTTTGAGACGGACGCAAAATAACTGCGGTTCGTGGTGACACTTTCCAAATTAACTTTTGTTTATGAGTTTTGTTTGTTTGCTCCTGAGCGTTATATTTGCTCAATATAGCGCTCACTGCCCCGTGAGTGGAGCGGAAACTTTCCTCTGAAATCTAGTAAAACAAATTGATGAAAATTAGTAAATAAATTATTTAATATAAGGCAAGGATTACTCTTTCCTTGCACATTTTGTTTTATTTTGCTTCAAGATTATTTATTTATTAAAATAATTCTAATTTTAATAAAAAGTAAAAGCTAATTTTTTGCACAAGTTTATCTATACAATATATAATTAACATGAAAAGAACTTTAGATGGGCACTTACATTGCATTTCTTTCGGAGTACCGCAGCAAACTGCATAAGCTCATTTCTTAATCTTTGATATGTCAGTGGGATGGATGCGTTGCGCGATAAATTATTAACAGTAGTGTCCGTATTCGCGTTCATCAATCGATTAACAGCAGCATCCAAGTAACTGCAAAGTACTACCAAAGCCACTTCGGACGGCCTGAGACTCGCGCAATTACCATCGCAAGCTACCATTTCCAATCTGAGAATCAATTCAGATTCCTAAAACGAAACAAACAATAGCTTTTAAGAATAAAATTTAATCGAGTTTGCGCAGTCGTCAAGTTAGGTGTATCTTTTTAAATAAAATTACACATATACAATATAAATTTAATAAGTGCGTCCAATTTTACTTGATGTTCAATATCCCAAGGATCATAACAATTATTTCATCTAATAGATAATAAGAAAAACGATAATGACAACTTACGTTGATGATACTGGCATACAAGTTGTCATGATGCAATTGTCTCGCCACAGCATGGAACATGTTGTTGAACAGCCGTATAAATGTCAGCGCCGTGATGGGTCGAGTATCGGGCGCCCGCTCCAACTTGTTCTTTATCACATCAGACATGCGTCTTAAATCGTCGGCGGTACATCTACATTGTGAGATCGAGACCACGTGGTCGGCGTTCAGGGGTTGCATCTGTTGAGCGGCCGTGTAAAAGGCGGATACGCTGATGCAAGCCATGTACTTCTGTTTCGCCTTCATTCTTGTCAGGAAACAATCCATCAGATTGATCGCCATGAAAAAGACATCCGATGGCAAGTCGTACATCACTTTCAGGCATCTTAGTATGTAAGCGGATTTATCCCGGGCGGCGATACTTATCTCGTTGTCCTGTAAAAGGTGTTCACAATTAATTATCAAAAACTATTAATAATCTGAATAATCGAAATAAGACTTAACTTCAAAATTTACTGCATTGAGTATTGTATTGAAAAATGTTGTCCATATGTTGTCGCTTCTTACCTGTATCGTTATAGGCAATTCATCGAGATTCGGCTGAAATTTAACCTCCTGGACGAGGTTCAGGACTAGGTCCTCTCGTAGTTGTTCGAGTGATGGGATTGCATCCGGTACAGGCAAGCCCGATGTGTCCATTCCTGCGGTGTGTGACATCGCAACAGCTAACTACACCGACAATCTGATTAGGACACTTGACAGCTAGGGATGTAGTATAGCTGATGAGAAGAATCACACAAAACAAGAATGGCCCAGCTGGCTTAGCCTTGTAGCTGTAAAACATATAAAAAAATATCGTTAATTTCATAAATAGATAAATCAAAAGATTTATATTCTGCAAAAAATATTTTTAAATCTAACAACATATAATAAAATTCGCAAATCAGATACTCCAAGAGAAATATATTTTATCACATTTAATTTAATAATTAACTTTTTTATTTTAAGTTCCATATTTTAATTTTTATTTCAAGTTAAATTTTTGTCTAATAAAAAAAAATCGGGAGCTGTAAATAATTTTCGTTATGCAAATCACACGTACAATGATTTTGTCAAAGATATCTTTCATGATCACGCCTACGTCATTGAAATAATCGTGCGTCATGCGTGAGCAGATTTACGATTATGCAAGGTCGACCGAGATCTTTTTCTTTTTTAGCACGACTGATCGTGTCGACGACATAAATAAAATATTATATTACGTGCTTCATGCATATACCGACCCAATTGGAAAGAGAGAGTTTCATGAATGCACGATTCTGATGAAGCACGTTCCTCGACTTTTCCTTTACTCTCGCGATCATCATCGGATGCAACAATGCAAGAGAATCGAATAAATATACGAAACGATTTAAGCAAAAAAAGAATGAACAAACTTGATTTCACGGTCACAATTAAAGTACACTTTCAAAAGCAAGGGCAAAGATTGCAATACATATTCAAACAAACTCCTACTCTAGAAGAATGTATATGATGGAATATCTAAATTTGAAATTATAAATGTCTATATTAATAAAGTCGATGTGGACATTACAATTCAATAAAATTTTTCTAGAAAAATATTTAAAAAATACATATATAAATTAGACAATATAACATAATTTAGGTAACAATTTAGGTAAATTATTATCACGATAATTTAACAAAATTTTATAGAAATTTGTATACACGAGATAGAATTGAATACGTAAAAAAATACACGAATAATAGAATTTAATATATAATATATATATGGAGGTCGATATAAGTTAGAAAATAATTTCCAAGTAATTAAGAGTTAAAGGTGGCTCGTTTTCAAATAAAACAAAATTATTGACGTTTATCGGTAATCTTACGTCATAGCGAAGATAGAAGAACAAAACTTCGAGAAACTTCGTCGAAAAAAAATGTGTATCGTTAAAAGTTGATTTGCATAGAAATCATCGACCATGATTTCACGGTCACGCATTGACTTTCGATCGCGAACCGAACGAGAGAGACAATGAAATATAATTATTATTATTTAATGATAAACATTCGTGCAAGAGATAAAAACAATGCAGCGAGATTAAAGCGACGTAAACAAGAACGAAATGTCAAAAACAAATATTTAAATATTTTTTTATCGAATATAACAAGATTGTTTAATGTGCAAGCACGTATCTGCATTTATCTCTTTCCCGACATCGCGTCAACATGCAACTTTATAATTACTGATTAAAAACAAAAGAGGAAAATGTGTTTCATTGGTTGAATTAAGAATTTTGAAAATCAAGGTCTTTAAAAATATAAATTATATGATTAATCCTGAAATCGCTACATAGAAAGAATTTGATTTCGAAATGAAAATTGTAGAGTTGCAGCTTTCTCTCTATATAATAGTAGTTAATTAACCATAATAAATTATATATCAAATGATGAATTTATTACACGATTAAATATTAATTGCTTTTTAATTTAATTCCAAGTACTGCCGGATTAAATGCTGATTGCCTAATTAATTATTTTCACTGATCCGAAAGATTGAAACACGAATTTCGTCAGAATTCTTATATAAGCAAATCGAAATTGTTGAAGAATTAGTTGATTATTTTCATTATTTTTTTTCAAAATAGATAATAAAAATTTACATATTATTTAGGTCAATTTATGTCCTCAATAAAATATAATGCGATCTTGTTTCAAGGTTCTAATATATGGCACACGATTCGACAAGGTTTGCATTCTGACGTAATGTTAGACGATCTTCTCTCACAAAAAGGCACGTCACAAAATTTATGCGTTGTCAGTTTTTCGTGATAACATCATCTTAATCATAAAAAAATGTTGCAACCAACGATAATAAAAATCGAGACGTAATGACATATGAACGTGAAAAATAAGTTTTAAATTATGATTAAAAAAGTAAAGAATTAAAATATATGTACATCATAAAATATATATCGATATATATTCAATAAAATAATTTTTAAACTTCTCTCTCATCCATCTGTTCATTGCAAAAAAATATATATTATACAATCTATTCTAATTTTTTTATCGAGCAGTTTTCTAGAACTGTCTTTTTTTAGAATATTATTGTAAATTTCGCTCGAATTAATCGACTCTCGTTGCAAGAATGAAAAGACTAGAATATTCTCGATGACATTCGAAGATTCCTTCGAATTGAGAACAAACGCGAATGTAAAAATATCGAATCGAGAACAAACACAAATGTAAAAATTGAAGCAAAACTAGCTGAAAAAATTCTCGCGTTAAATTATTGCACTATTCTGCGCTGCAAAGTTCATTAAACTAACGTGACATTAAATCATAGATATATAGAAGGTCACTGATAATGTGAGCCAAAGCAACTTTTATAATTAGTGTAAAGCATAAGTTAAATATAATTTAGAAGCAAACGAGAAATATCATTAGAAATATTCGCCAAAGTTCGTCGAAAAAATTCATGATTTCACAAATACTTTCACAAGTATTTTTAACATATTAGAGCGAATAATTTAGACAAGATTCGTGAGATAAATAAATTATAATATATTTTTCCTGCGTAAAACGAAATGCAATGAAATTCAAAATCGCGCGATTAAATGGCAATTAAATCTCGATGCAAAACTTGGCGGGAAAACAGAGCATAAACAATCTTCTCGCGATTCATTCCGAAGAAAGTGCATAAAAATGTATGCGATTCGCGCTACTTTGTTTATGGTAATGCAGAGAGAGAGGGGAACAGAGAAAATACTCACGTATATCACAGCAAGTATGTGGTATCTCGTTAAACAAAGACATACATAAGGCACGATGAGAGCAGCTGATGCAACGCGAGAGCTGTCAAACTCGCTGTCAAACTGGCTTTCGGATGCACTTTTGCGATCAGCAAAAAATAGAAAATAAAATGCGTTTCTACGGATTTTTGACATTCTTCTCAAAAATTACATTTAATCACTTCTTTCTCTCCTCGCGAAAACTGTCAACCCCGATTTTTTCATCTTGATAACACGAGAAGAGATTTAAATATATCTTCGAAAAAAATACGTCACAAAATACATATGTATATATATGTGAATGCACGTGCGATATGTATTTACAAATGCAACACTTCGCAAAAAGTGCGCTTAGATGTGCCCTCGCGAACAAAAGAAACACACACAGGTACGCCAACTCACTTATTTTGTGCGTAAAAAAATAAAACTGACAGACCGACTCACTCCGAGCTAATGCGCATATGCGTGACATTGCGTGACGCGACGCAGAGAGGGCACTAGGAGTAGGGAGTCGAAGGCCGAAGGTGACCGAGCGCGCGCGACAATGCCCGAACGCGAAATGCGTAGAACAATCATCTCGTGTATTTGGGAGTGAGAATGTTGATGTTTTATCTCCTTCTCTCTCTGCACTATTCTGGAGCAGATTTCAGAGAAGGAATATATATTGTCTTTCGAGGAGTAATTAAACGTATAAGGATGGAAATGACACTTGATGAGAAATACGTAATTAAATTAATTATAAATTAATCATAAATGCGAAATTAATAAACAATCTATATTGTTGAATTGATATCGTAATATTATTTATTCGTGGATATCACGAATTTAATCTGGTTCTAGATGGAATTCTAACAATGTTCCTTTATCTACTCTGAACGTGAACCATTTATATGTAAATATGTAAGTTATAAAAATATGTAAGTTTGGAATTTGTAAATCAGTTAAGAAGTGGATTAGGAGAAGAAAACAGGATGCTTAAAATTCTTTTAGATTTCTTTCGGAAGAACGAGAAAGATGTTTGTGTTATATCGAAACTGCACTTTCGCAGAAAAAAATTCAACGACTAAATGTTAATAAAATCGTATTTTTTTTATCGAATATATAAAAAAATATTTTACATTTAATAGGAATTTTATAAGCAACTCATATAATATTTAATTTTGCTAAATATTTTTTTATTATTATAATATATATATATATATAATTTTAAATCGTATTTTTTTTATCGAATATATAAAAAAATATTTTTTATTTAATAAGAAGTTTATAAGCAACTCATATAATATTTAATTTTGCTAAATATTTTTTTATTATTATAATATATGTATATAATTTTCGTACATAAAAACAAAGTATTTTCGTATCACAGAGAAGGTTAAAGGTTACGTCATCACTGTATACACTACGAGAGTTCAATGCACCCGGATTTCAGTGCAATACCGACATAAACGTTTATCGATTTTCCTACGTTACACACAAGTTACAAGATGTAATATATATATTTTTGTTAAATGCAAACAGAGCAAATATGTCAATTGTATGTATATAAAATGAATGCATGTTATATAATAAATAAATCAAACAAGAGATAAATATAATAACTGCAAGCAATGGTAATTAAACTAATAGAAGCAGCGATAACCATTAACATCATTAATTATCACGAGTATTAATTAATCACAAAATGACGAATGAGTGAATTTTATCGCGCCCATTTTTATTCGTCAATCATATATAATTAATTCACGCGACCTTTCCGCAAGTGTCATTTACCACTTTAATAATAGCTGCATGTCACAAAAGGGGGAGCATAATTAATTTAGAATTAATCTTAAAAATATAAAGAAGATTGCTTTACGTTAGAATCGGCAAACCTCTATTTAAACATATAAAAATCAATGTTAAAAACAAGTTTATCATAATCTCGAATAATATTTTTAATTTTACTCATCACATATGTTTCGTTATTTTGTCTCTCTTTCTTGTAAATTTAAAACTGCATCTGGGAAAATGCATATCATTAATATAACTGTAACGAGATACCTAATTTTTTTAAAATATGATTTATGGCGAAAAAAATCTATTCTATAGCTAAAAAAGTAGCATATATATTTTTTTCTTCTTTTCTTATTTTAAATCTAAAAAATGTAGCTTGTGATGTATTTATAGCTCCGTTTTCACGCCATTGTTGCTGTTTTGTCTGCTCTCTCTCGATTCAAATTAAAATGCATATACATATATTCTCTTTGTTTTCACAATACATTAATTTCATTCAACTGGAAAAATCAGTGATAGACTAAAATTAGCTTTGCCGAGAAAGAGGAATAAACTAGAGATAAATCTCTGTGTTATTTTCGCTACATTAATTATACGTGAATTGTGGGAAAGCTGTTTATTTTAACAGTTATTTCGTTTACAATCGAGAAAAGCATTCGCGACAATAACTCATAGACAAGTATGCAATGATGCAATAACCTGCATGTATCTAGCCTTATTTGTCACGCAAATGAATGCCCAATTATCATAAACAATAAAAGCGATCTTCGTTATTCCTCTCAAATATCAATATTTTTTTTAAATATGCAATTTGAACAAGAGAAAGGATCTTTTTATAACATAACCCTTTCCCTGCACAAAGAAATGCAACTGAGTGCAGCTAAAGTGATATTAGATTAAAATCAAAGATAATTAGGTCTGCAAATTTTTTGCTGCCCTTTTCATGTTTTAAAGACAGAGGATGTATATTTAGATATGAAAAAAGAAGAGTGACTACAGAAAATATATGTGGGAAATATACGCCTAGTAATCATTCAAATTGACCGAAACATTCCTGAGAAAATGGGATATGTTCTTTCATCGTTCGTAAATTCGCAGCTAAATTAATGGCAAAAGATCACTCACCCGGATGCGTCCGAAACGTCTTCACGTCAACGGATCATCCGATCTTGAGGCCTGCGTCTTGTTTCTCGGTCCAAGAGGATAAACAGGAACCAAACGAGGAGGTTCTCTACAAACTGATCGGAGCTGGCGACGGTTTGTCGAACGATACGAAGTTGCCTCTTCACCCTTCCCCCACTTTTATTGCGCCGCCAATTTCAGCTGATCGGCGAAGCAGCGCCGCCATCTCGCGGACGCGTGACGAACTATCGTTTGGCGGGAATTTCAAACTTCTTCGAATTTCTTCTTTTCAAATAACTTCAATTTTTTCTTACTAACAAACTTGTTAATTTAACTGTTCGTAGAAACGTTTATATAAAAGTTAATAGTCTAAATTGTTATTGTATAATTGTAATATTTGAGAAAATCACTTATATAACCTCGTTAATATATGTTTAAATCATTTTTCATATGTAAATTATAACTATCTTATCGTATGAAAATATGATTTATTTTGTTAATAAGATAATTTATTCTTCATCATTGATGATCAAAAATGCTCATGTTAGCAATTTTAATTAAAATGTTATAAATTTTCCTATTACATTATTGCTTTAGACAATGCACACAATGTTGACGTTTCTTTTTATTTCTCAGACAATTGCACCAACAATCTCGACTGATTAACTTTAATTAAAATTACCATTAAGCTTTAATCATATGATAAAAGAACTAATATATTTGTTATATAATTCTTTATATAAGCTCTAGAGAGAAAATTAAATTAGATGCGTTTGGAAAAATTGTTGATGCAATTGACCATATTTTTACTACACTCCAATACACCATTTTATATCATAAATTTTTACGAAAATTGATTTAATTCTTGTGATTCATTATCTCTTTCCTTTTCCAGTTGTTTTACAGCTCTTTCCAGAGCAAACAGATGTTCGTCTTGTACACCAGGAGCTATTGTACGCATGGCGGATGCTAGTTTGCAGAGATATTCAGTATTGGAACCACTAATACCACGCGAAACCAGTATATGATTCGCAATGATATCTATATTCTCTGTACCAGCGAAATTTGGATTATCTTCTTCACCTATGTAAATGGTGAGGTAGAATGGTGCTTCGTTCGAAGTGATTGACAAAGATGTTGTCGAGATGCTCGTGAGATCACTCGAAAAGACATTGGCGTTTGAGCTGCTTTGGATAGATTTAGAGAAATCACAGGGATAAAAAAGGACGGTTTTCTTCTTGTAACCACCTTTCTCTCGAAAATCCAAATGATTGACCACATTGTCTATGTTCTCCGTGGATATCTTGTATGCAACTCCCCATACCTTGTCATTGGCATCAGTAGAAGCGAGCAATGTCACTACACGTCCCGGCTAAAGAAACAGAAAGAAAAATTAGATATTTATATTTAATTATATTTGATAGATTTATTATATTTAAGCAACAAGAGAATCACTGACACTAAATCTTGGGAGTGCATTCTAAGCAGCAGCATGCACTTCTTTAAGAGAGAAATATTAATTTAAATAATTAGAATAATTATATAATTAAAAATAACAATTAAAAAAAAAAAAAATCATATATATAATTACTTTAAATAATAAAAAAGATAAATGTAGAAATGTTAAAATTATTTATTTTTTTCCAGGAAGAACTCACTCTGTTAGGCACCCCTCTGTGGTCGGTGCTTTTCTGGTAAAAGCGCCTAATATATCCCCTGATGTGACCGACGAGTTTCTTCTCGTAAGGAAAGTCCGCTTTCCATATCAGAGAGCCATAACCAAACACCCACATGCTCGCTTGTAATGTCCGCGTGGGACAGCTTTCTCGTCGACGATAAGAAAAATTACGTCGCACGCCAGTGCGGACTCCGTCTGACGTTTCGAATGACAGGATCGCCTTTCAGTGCCGCAACATAATTCACCGAATTATCCACCTGGAATTTATGCCCCATGTTATCACGTCTGACGCGTGCCGCCACGCGTACATAACCTTTTTATCGAGATCTCTCTCGAACGTCATCTCATGCAATAAACTGACGATGCGTGTTTTCTTATCGCGAAATAATTTTTAAATCACCGAATGCGAGAGCATGATGATTTCCAGACTGTCACGTACGAACGTCCTCGCTATACGATGCCTAGAGGATCTCGTCCTCGTGGGTTAGTCGAAATGATAATCAAATATTTTTTTATTCGTCTAATAAAGTGTCACAAAATTGCTCACATTTACATTTGACAGATTGTAGAATATTATATATATATATATATATATATATATATATATACTTTATATATATTAGAAGAATATTAAGATATTAATTATATTAAGAAGAATATTAATTATAAGAATATATTAGTAGAATATATATATATATATATATATATATATATATATATATATATATATAATTTATCGTAAAGCATTTATTTATTATTGATACAGGTATGGGACCTACACTTTGGGTCTTTGAGCACTCCAAGTTTTGTGAAAATTATGAATTAAAAGAGAAATTGGATTGTCTATACCCAAATAATATACATGGCATTGTGGTGGGACCTAATAATAAATTAGCTGTATTTGGTGCTAAATCTATATGTATTTGCAACATTGTTAATCAAAGAGGAGAAATAACGTGAGTATATTTAAATATATATAATTGAAGAAAACTTATTTTGTACGATAATATATTATCTTCTATTGCAGATTTGTAAAACAAAGCACTGATCAATTAAATGACTGGATAATTGCTGTAGAATGGATATCTATTAAGGAACAAATGCAATTGGCAATTTTATTTGCCCATAATTATTTATGCATATACAATATACTTGACAAATCTACTCAAGTTGTGCATTGTACAGAAAAATGCATACTGTATCCTTTTGTAATTTTCATTAATTCTTGCAGAAATAATTAATATTTATCTGAAATATGGTAATTTTCTTAATTAATATATAGCTATGGTGGATCTATATCAGGAACTTGTCAAGAAAATCTAGTCATTTTCAGTGGAACAGTATTTCAAGAAATTTTAATATGGAAAATAGATAATAATTATGATATTAATGAAAGAATGCCAGTTTTGCATCGCTTAATAGGACATAAGGTTGGTACAATTATACTTAAAGGGACAAGCAAATAAAAATCTTATACAATACTTATTCTAGGGTGTGATTTTTTCTGTTATTTATGATTCATGTTCACGGCTTATTTGTTCCACATCTGATGATAGAAGCGTCAGGTTCTGGAGAATGATAAAAAATGAGAATCCTGAAAGCAATAATTTGAATTGGAAGACAGCAAAAATAATCCCAGTAAAAACAATGTTTGTTCATTCAGCAAGAGTTTGGAAAGCTGTAATCAGAGATAATATTGTTGTGACAATAGGAGAGGTAAAATTCAAATAATATATAAAAAATTATAATTTATTTTTATATTTTCTGTTGTTTCTATTCTTCTGTTCTATGAATAGGATTCACTTATATGCACATGGTCACTCTCGGGTAATTTACTTAGTAAAGCTCATCATGGATCACCTATATGGAGTATTGATATATCTAAAGACAATAAAAAGATATTCACTGGTGGGGCTGATGGATCTGTATACATGTGGCAAACTGCACACCACATTAATCCAAAAATAATTTCTCTTTCTACTAATGATACTCATAACAATCCTAAATGTATATCTTACTTAAGGAATGGCACACTATTGATCTTTGATGAAAATGGAATGCTATTTTGTTATGACAAAGAAAAAATGTTACATACAAAATATTCTCTATGCTCAGAAATACATCGCAGCTATTACATCATGCAAGTTTCTTCAGATCGTTCTTTTGTTGCATTTGCATCTAGAGAAGGATATGTAATAATATATCAAGGTATGAACATTAATTGCAATATAAAAATCAAAATATAAATAATTTTTTCTATAAGTTATCGTTACTTTTACTTAAATTCTCCTTTAATCAGATCATTAAATTAAATTGTATTAGCGGATTTTGTTACCGGATATGTACATCGGATTATCGAAGAAAGAATAATGGAATCACAAATCTTTTCCTTACACTGGTTGGGATATACTAGCTTAATAGCATGTGGAGCAAATGGTCTTTTGAAAATGTTTACAATTGAAGGTATGTATATTATATATGTATATTATATATATATATATATATATATATATTTTATATATATATATATATATATATATATATATATACAGTTATGTTAAATATCTGAAAATAAATATCTTGTTACTATTGCTTAATTATTCTTATTATACAGGTAGAATTCATATAAATACACAGTTTATATTACCCTCCAGTAGAGAACGTTGGCTAACTGCAGCTACAATTTACAAACAGTTGTTAGTATGTGGAGATAGAGCTGGGAATGTTTATGTATATAAATTGAATGAACAGGCAAATGGGAATATTGAAAAACCTGTTCAAATATTCAATAGAGTTCACGGTAAAATAGGAGTCCAGTCGTTTGCTATTTGGGAAGAAAAGTTAATGACAACTGGACGCGATGGAATATTGAGATTTTACGAACTGAGTAAAGACGACACAAAGCCCTTATTAATGTTGCATAAGAAGAAGATGCCAATAGACTGGATCAGTGGCATGTTAAAGTCAGCAGATGGACACTGTACTCCTTTTATATTAGGTTTTAAGGAGGTATTAAATAAAATATATACATAAAATAAATATTAAACATAGAAAAACTGAAAAAAAATTATAATTATTTTTTCATAGGTGGAATTTATAATATATAATTTGTCGACTGAAAGTATATTAATTAGAGTTCCCTGCGGTGGTGGTCATAGATCGTGGGACTGTATGATATTAGATGAAACAACAAGTTTTATTTATATACAAAACAAGCAGATTTATGTTTTTGATTATCCTTTATCTTCGGCGTCTTCTCCTATTTTACAGGTATGTATATAATATATACATAAATTGTTTAAAAAACAACTATGCAAATCTCTAAATTGCTATTTTTTCTTTTTCTAGAATGGTTTTCATACAAAGGAGACATATTGCTTGCAACATATTTCAAAACTCGGTCTTTTTAAACAAGATATTTTCATATCTGGTGGGGAAGATTGCACTCTTCGTGTTAGTTCTATTTGTGAATTGTTTAAAAATAATCCTCACAGTGTCTTCCATAATTTAGGAAACTTTGATGGTCATCTTTCGGGCATAAAATGCATAAGCACTGTTAAATTAAAAGAAACTGATTTAAGTAGCAAATATTTAGTTTTTTCTGGTGGAGGAAGAGCACAACTGAAGATTTGGGAAATAAGACTCAAAGATAAAGATTGGATATCATCAAACGATTTATCATGTTCTGATTTAAAATCTCATATGCTCTATGGACAAGATCAATATCGTAGAAAATCTTGGCAGGAATCGAAGCAATCGTATATTATTGAACCAGAAACGCGTTATATGGATATTTGTACATATTATTCTTCTAAGAATGCTAATCATGTGTTAATCTTTATAGCTTGTGCAGATGGATACTTAAGGTAATTCGATCTACTTGATCTTTTTTTATTTATTTACTTGAATTTATTTACTTCATGCTAATAGAATAATGTTGTAATTTTCTGTTATAGATTATTCCTATATAATATCAAAACCAATGACATATGTTTGAAAGTATCTACCAAATACATAGACCGTTGTATTTTGAAGATGTACATATTATTGCATAAATCCAAAGTGGTCATATTAACAATGACTACAGATGGAATATTACGTTTTTTCAATTTTACCGATACAATTTCGAAAATATACAAAGATGCAAATATCGAAAACCAAGATATTATAGATTTTAACGACAGTCCTTTCTCAGAATTAAGCTTGCATCAATCAGGGATTAATTCTTTCGATTTAAAGCACATGGATGAGGATAGATACCTCTTGGTCACTGGAGGCGATGACAATCTTCTCAATCTCGTTTGCTTTCAACTTTGCATATCGGAAAATAATATCTTGTCACTTTTAACATTGTCTAAATGGAATACAGCAACTGCACATTCCGCACAAATCACAGGTATGTAAATACAATATTTTAAGCAGAGAATATAAATTATACATTCCACAAGCTAAAAATTTATAAAGATGATACCAATAGGTCTGAAATTTAAAGACGATGATCAAATATGCAGCGTGGGAATAGACCAGCAAGTTATCATCCATAGTTATTCATGGTCTCATGGAGTCATATCTGCAAATATCTTAAATCAAGTATTTACATCTGTCACAGATGTGCAAGGCATGGACTTGTGGCCTTCCAATGAGTAAGTTTAAGAATTTGTCGAATATCATTAAATTTTTTTGCTTCATCCTGATAAAAAGAAATATTAAAATTGATTTTATGTTTTTACCAACAGCAGTGTCTTGTGCATATATGGAAGAGGCTTTGAAGTACTATCCATCTAAAAAAATATAAGAATTCTTATTTGCATAAAATTTTTTATGCAAATATTTTTACACAATATCACAATTATTAAATTTTATTTATTTTTATATAAACTCAGGGTATTATATATGTAAATATAATCTAAGGAATCACATTAGATTATATAATGGTAGTAATATAATTATATTATAATTTACTTTTTTTATTCTATTTTTGGTGTGAATGACGAAAACAACAGACTAATTATGCAATTATTATTATTAAAAAATTAAAAAAAAATAAAAGATATCCGCTTCCAGTTTTAAAATAACTTCACGTTGTCTCCACCAGATGTCAGCCTGTGTTAAAAAAAGATGGCTATATTCACGAAAACATCGATTTGACAGCTATAATATCTGATAATAGATACATTTGTATACAAATAATTACAGGATACATAAGAAATAATTATTTAAAAATGTCGAGCATCACGATATCAGCGATAAGACCACGGACGAGTATCCTCGACAAATCGTTGAGCAAAGGCAAGGGAGAGGTTAGTCTGAGCTGTTTTGCCCTCTTGTTCTCCGAACTTGTACAATACTGTCAAAACAGAGTCTACACCGTTCCAGAGCTACAAAATAAGTAAGAGAAACGAATTTGATTTTTCCTCCAAAAAATTATTCCAATGACATTTTTATTCAAGTGTTATTTATCTGTCATGATCATAGGCTGGCGGAGATGGGAGCAGAAGTTGGACATAGAATAACAGACTTGCTCGTCATGCGAGAGAAGAATGGTAAACGCGAAATAAAACTGCTCAATGTGTTGTTGTTTGTCAAAAGTACAATGTGGAAGTCCTTGTTTGGTCGAGAAGCTGACAAGCTGGAACACGCCAATGATGATGAGCGTACTTATTATATCATTGAAAAGGAATCTCTGGTAAACAAATTTGTGTCGGTGCCCAAGGACAAGGGAAGCTTGAACTGTGCCTCCTTTGTCGCAGGTATCGTGGAGGCTGTGCTTTGTGACTGCGGCTTTGTAAGTAATGTCTCTTTCCATTTATCAGTTTTGAAATTTAGGAATCTTCAATCTTCATTGTGTATCTTTATGGTGCTGAGATATTTACAAAAACATGTTTATATTATGAGATATTTACAAAAACATGTTTATGTCATGAGATATTTACAAAAACATGTTTATGTAGCCTGCAAAAGTAACTGCTCACTGGCACAAGGGAACCACGTACATGGTTAAGTTTGACGATGCTGTTGTTGCACGTGACAAGCAACTTGAAGATCGGTAATAAAAAAGAAAAATGATATAGAGAGAAAATATGTAATTTATCTATATATAAGTTTATCTTAATTATTAAAATAAATCGATAAGGTCCTCATTAATCAAGTTAAATACACATTTTGTGTGTTTTATATTTTTAAGGCTGGCTTTAAAATATAATGTCTTTTTCTTTTTGAATTAATTGCATTTTTATAATAATGTGTTCTTATAAAGATTACCTTCAAATCTTTTTTTTTTAATCTTAGTCTCTTTCTAATGTAATATTTAAAATTAGTATTGTAGTTTGATAGTTTATTTCACTATACATTCCAGCGATACATTACAACTGTGCTTATATTTTGCTAAATATTTCTACAACTATATCTAAACGAATTTAAATTCTCTGTCTGCATAACTGACTTGCCCAGTACGATATAAATGTTCTTTTGCATCCTGCGGGAAATATAATATCTTAATATTGCAGTACATGATTCATTCTTTATGTATCATGATTTTTTTACAAATAATCCAGCTTACCCTTCTTTTTTTGAGAAAATATGCAGTTAAAATAATAGAACTCGCAAGAAATCCCACTCTTGTAACATAATTTAACACTGTAGGTACAAAATATTTTTCTACTGATGTTTTTGTCGCAGCAAATCTGTGTAATCCTGTGTCAAACTATATACATAAGAAATTAGTAATTATGACAAAATATTCAAAATTAATTAATTCGTACATTATTAAAATGATAAAAAAAAACATTTTTAAACTGACACATTACTAAATTAAAAGACATAAGATAGCTCCTGCTATTCAACGAACTTGTCAAGCCTATTATGTAATTTCTATATGGATACATTTATGTATTGTAAGATACAAGCACACAGTTAAAATATTATATACGTTTATATTTATGACTTATAAATGAACTTTTTCCTATCTTTCTTTCTTCTATCGTCATTATACTTGCAATACATTACTCTTATTTTAAAAAATATTGAAAAAATATTTTTTTTTCTAACGTACCATAAAAATCAGAATGTTGCATTTATTAAAGTTTAATAAAAATTTGAGGGACATTACGAGTTATTATATCGTGCATAAATAAATAAATAAATAAAATATTAGATAGAGTACTGCGAGATAATTAATAGACTTTTAATAATAAATATCGTATGCGGCGAAGATAAATATACATTCGTAGAGGTTAAATTCTAGATTTTTCGTGCACATATAAAACGTACCAGGAGACTCTTGGTCGGATGTCCCGAATCCTTCAGGTATAATTCACGCAATTCTCTCCGTTTCGCGTCTCTCCACAGCATAATTTCTCGTTGTTCCGGCGTGACATTGTAATATTCCTTCTTCGGGGGCATGATTAACCTCTCTTCAATCTAATTCCTGTTTTCTTACGAACGACTTTATCGACCGCTCTGGAATGCGCGAGGCATGAAATTCCGACTTGCACGTCGTGTCAAAATATTTATTATAAGTATTAGACAAACAAATTTTCCAAACTAGAAATATTCTGCGCGTTTTATCTCATTCCTAAAATAATAGATATCGCAATCATTCTCTATGAAATAATTTAGAGTATAATTTCTCAGAAGCTAAATCAAATTAATCAACTATATATCCACTTTTCAAAAATTTTTCCATTTTTATTGTAGCAGTATTAAAATTAAGAATATAAATAATAAAAGTAGTAATAATTTTGTATCATTTTATTAGTAATAATTTTAATTATATTTAGTTAAATTTATTACAGAATAAAAAATTAATAATAAACTTAATTTAATTTTTAAGAGACAAATTATAAGTTCAATTAAAGAATAATAATAAATAATAAAATAAAAGAACTGATAAATATAAATACAAAAATTCCCGCCTTATTATTACGTCATCGATAAGTTCCTAAAACGAGACGAAAAACAAGAAATAATAAATTATAAGAAAGTTGCGAAAGTGCAGTTAATCAATTTGATGATTTCTGAGAAGCTATGAAATGATGCGTCGAATTAACGAAGCATGACCCGTCATTGATATTTACCGTCCAAATACGACGCAATAATATATAATAATATACATACGATAAGAGGAATTTAATCGTAAGCGACTTTGATCGCGAGTTATCGTTTCCGCCTTCAAAAAGTGCCATCCTGCGCAGCTAGCTTCCCCTCGTGAGAAAGAAGATTACAAGAATCTGGGTTATTTGATACATCCTTTATCACGAGCACATGACTCGCGGGCGTAACATTGTCTAATCAGCGTATATAAATGTGTACATAAGTGTCGATAAAACATGCGTCTTTCTGTATACAATAGAGTGCAAATTGTTAAAAGGTTATCCCGCGCATCGGAATTTGACAGATACAGAAAAAAAGTGCGTCGAGTCGACCGTCAATGACTCACGTAGTCTATGGCGGAGTGGAGGGGAGACTGGGGGATACAAAAGATCGACGCGAAGTTGTCAGCTGTCAGTCATTGCTTGTTCGGCATAGGAAGTGGATCTTCGCAGCTCGCTTCAGTTTATTAACCTAATTGTTTCCGTTAGAGAAAAGGAAAAATTCTAGTGAGTACTAATTATTAGTTTCCTTTCGTTTTATCAAATCGAACAATGCGTATAAATTGATCTTTTCGGAAAAAAAGGACGAAGGACTCGCGAAGTAGGGTTACTAAACATCTATATTTTTCCTTGTTTCCGTTATCCTTTTAAAATAAATATTCGATACACGTCTTTTTTTTTGCGCATCTTCCACGCAGGAAAGGTGTTGTTTATTTGGATTTGCATAACCGTGGAGCAGCTGTTCGGAGAGATCGATCAATTTAATGTATTTTGACTCGTAAAACGCAATGAAATGTGACGCTGTCGGTTACGACACATAAGATCCGGTTTCTTTATGCGTACATCCTTTGTGCGTCTAAATAAACGGGCCAATTTCACAATCAGATGGGAGCAAATTAGGACAAATTAGATTTGTTTGAGCTAATCTAGAATCTGTATGCGAGAATGCACACGAAGATCCTATACAGTGTCATAAATAAATCGGAAAAGCGCGAAAACAACGTGATACATTTGTTTTTCTCGCCCTTTCTCTGCCCTTGACGCGTGAACAAGAGCAGCTTGGTTAAAAATTCAAATTACAAAATTGAATTGAATTTACAGTCAACAGTCAACACGACTCACGTTCCAATCGCATGAATATGACATTTCTTGTGACTGATACTTTATTGTCAACCTTTGTTTGAAATAATTATCATGCGTCAAATTGTCGGAAACAAATGATGTCGCGCGATGGAGACTCATATTTACAATTCTATATATTCTCTATACCACGTGACCTTTCGACAAAATGCATTATCACGCAGAAACAGAATAAAAGCAACCGCCTATCTAATGCGTAGTTGGGAAAAGATTAAATATATTTTTATTCTTTAATATCTCTTGAAATACGCAGTTCGTAATCGCGTGATTTATTTGTGGAGCGTTTAACTGAAAAGATAACGTCTCATAATTATGATAGATTAATGTTGCTCTAGACGCATCGCTTTAGTTTCTAAGAAGTCGAATTGAATTAAGCGATACCTTAAAAATATCGTGGAGATTACGAATGCATGACTAATCTCGAATGCATCGAAACGTATAACATGAAAAGATAGCATGTGTGTCATTGTGTGTCATTTTTCATTTCAGACAATGGCAATGATACACATGTATTTTATTTCGTCCTACAAAATCACCTTTAAAAAGCGTAAAAGTTTAGAATTTTATCAATTAATTTATTAATTAATTTTATTAATAGAGAGTGTTTCACGACGAATATCTCTCTGGAAATATATATATTAATTATTTTCAACTGGGATGTCGTATAATTTTATAGAAAAAATTTCGTGCATTTGTTCAGACATTTTTATAAAGTACAATTATTCGAAAAAAATACAATTAATTAGCTCTCTTATAATCCTAAACTTTAATTTTCAATAGAATAAAATTTATAACGTCTTGGAATAAAATACATATTTTCGCAAAGTCCGAAAAATTCATGCAAGCGAAACAGGAAAAGATAAGAGACTTGCGCGACCCAGAAACAAAAAAGTATCTTCCGGGACATACATTCATTAATTTTTGTTTGACGCATGAATTGAGCAACTCCATTGTTCGATATGTTGCTGAATATCTTGGAAGATCCGTTATCTCCACGATGCAAGATCGTGCGCGTTCTCATGGAAAAAATAAAAAAAAAAAGAATCTGACATTAGGTCGAAGCGAGGCGATTATATTAAAACCAGCATCGTTTTCGCATTTAGATTTGTACTTCTATCTGTTGCGAGAAATATATGCGTCATTCGCCGCATCGTTAAAACCGCAATCTTCATGGGCTAATTAACGTCACGATTGCTCGTATTTCGGAGGACGCGGAGTATGGAAAATAAAATAATAGACCGCGCGATTTTTTATTTTTTTTTAATTTGATATATACGCGTGGATATTGTTCGCAACATTTATAGCGAGTGCGTCGTTTTTAATTCATTCATTATCGGAGGAAAAAATAAATAAAGTCTCTCCTCCGACACGTAAAGATTACGACTTCATGCGAGACGATAATTGCGACAAAACAAAACAAAAAATGACGGAAGACCAGCTGATGTAATTCTCACGAATGTATGTAATTTTCGAAATTTCGGTCACGCAGTTCATCTAATAATCATATCTCTAATGTAATGTTGACAGTATTAAAAGCGATATAAACAGCATCTTGAAAATTCACATTTTAAGAGAGAAAGAGAGATACAACTGTAATGTTATTATAAAATATTTAAATTTGTTTAATAATATCGAATAAATGAACAATTTAAACAATTGTCGTGAAATTTTCATATTTATACTTCTGAAAAATTTCTTATATATTTTAATATTTTAAAGTTATTTAAGTTGCAGTTTAATATTAAAATATTTTCTCATTTTTAGGTAAATTTTTGAAGATTCATCATGAAGAGCGTTCTGGCATTGTTGTTGCTGGCAGTAGTTGTCTCAGGACAAGCTGTTTCCTTCAATCAAATTCTAGATGCAGAATGGTTTATTTTCAAGGTATAAGATCATATTTATATTTTCAATTATTGCATTTTGCAATCATCAATGATTGCATCATATATAAATATTTATTTCTTTTATATCTAATTATTAGTGAATAATGATACTGATAGGATATTGTTGATAATATCAGTTACAGATTACTTTAAAACTCTTGAATCATATTTCTTGTGTAGACTGTTTGTTAAATAAATATTATCTTAATCAATATATTGTTAGAACCAAACAAAGACATATAGATATGATTCAAAATGTGATAGTTATTTAAAAGACTCTTAAAATGAAATCATGAATATTACATGCAAAAAAGTAAAATAAATATTTTGTAATGTTCTCTTCTTCTGAATAAAAAACGAATATTACAAGATGCAATTATTTGAGACATTTCTACTAATTATTCAAATGATTAAGAAATAGAATAAATATTGATTATATTTGTTATTATTTCTCAGGCACATCATAAAAAGATTTACAAATCGCCGATTGAAGAGGGATACAGAATGAAGATCTTTTTGGACAACAAGCGCAAGATTGTTGAACACAATCGCAGGTATGAGATGAAGGAAGTCAGCTACAAACTAGGAATGAACAAGTATGGAGATATGGTACGTTTTCAAAAGTGAATTATATGATTAATTGTGAGATGAACAATTATTTAGGAAATACATATTTTTTCTTATAGTTGCATCACGAAGTTGTCAATACTTTGAATGGCTTTAACAAATCAGTGAGTGAAATTAGCGACCAGTCTGTGGGAGCATCATACATCGAGCCAGCTAATATCGAGTTACCAAGAGAAATCGATTGGAGAACAAAAGGTGCTGTCACTGCTGTTAAGGATCAAGGACAATGTGGATCCTGCTGGGCATTCTCTTCTGTAAGTCTATTTTAATGTCTTTTTAATATTAACATTTTGATTTAACTTCAAAAAATTTTATCCTTGAACTATTTTAACTGATATTTAAACTCATTCAATTGCATCATTATTTTAATATATAATCTCAAAGGATATCTTAATGTTTCTATGTTTTGTTATGCAATTCTTAATTTTTTCTTGATAATCTTATCATTACTAAGAATTATCTATTGTGTCTTTTTTCTTATAGACTGGAGCTTTGGAAGGACAACATTTTAGACAGACTGGCGTTTTGGTGTCATTGAGTGAACAAAACTTGGTTGATTGTTCTGGCAAATATGGTAACAATGGATGCAATGGTGGTTTGATGGATAATGCTTTCCGATATGTCAAAGACAACAAAGGCCTTGATACTGAGAAGAGTTATCCATACGAAGCGGAAAATGACAACTGCAGGTATGTGTGTGTTAATTATCGTGCATGACGCAAACGTTCATTTGTAGAATCTGATGATTTATTATATTTCTAAAATTGCAGATACAATCCGAAAAACAGTGGTGCTTCCGATGTCGGTTTTGTAGACATTCCAGAAGGAAACGAGGAAAAGTTGAAGGCTGCAGTCGCCACCATGGGTCCAGTTTCAGTTGCCATTGATGCTTCTCATGAATCCTTCCATCTTTATAGCGAAGGTATATATTATACATATAATTAATTGGTTAAATATATTGACAATATTATCCTATATTAGATCATAATGATCAGCGATGATCAACATTAAATATAAATATAACAGTATAATAGAAAAGAGAGTAGAATTTTATTTAACAATAAATTCATAATTTAATATATATAAGATTCATTATATATACTATTAAAAAATGGATTTATTTGTAGTCTACTTTTTGCTTTGACATTTTTTTCTCTGTTGCTTCAAAGTTTTCTCATTTTTCAGGAGTCTATTACGAGCCTGACTGTAGTTCAGAAAATTTGGATCATGGTGTTCTGATTGTTGGCTATGGCACAGATTCGGAAACTAACGAAGATTACTGGCTGGTAAAGAATAGCTGGGGTGAAACGTGGGGTGAGAAAGGTTACATTAAGATGGCCAGAAATAAGGATAACCATTGTGGTATAGCGAGCAGTGCCAGCTATCCTCTTGTTTAATGTTCAATGCTAGTTGGCAAGCAAATTTTCTTAGCCTGTTATAATCTACTGAAACATGACAGATGTACTGAGGGACCTAATAAAGTTTCGAGATCTTTATAAAAAATGCTCATGGAGCACTTTTTATAGAAGCAATTTTGTTTAAATCACATTTATAGCATAATGTGAATTTTGACATTTTTGCGATCAATACTTATTGCTTTCTTCGAGCTATGAAAAAGAACTGATATTACAAAAATCAGATATTCTTTGGTAATTTTATAACTTTTTTTTTAGGTCCCTATATATATATATATAAATAATTAATTAATTCAAATAAAAATACAAAAGAGAACGCTCGTGGTGCGAATCGCAATGGTTGTGAATCTACGAAATAGCGATTTGCCATTTGATTCTTTTGTATTTTTATTATTAAGTTTAACAACAATTGCGAACGTTATTTTAAGTTGTATTTAATATGCATATACTACTTGGTATTTGAAATAATGTCAAGCTATCCTAAAAAAAAAAAATTAATGCTATTTTATTTCTCCAACTGAAATATATTGCTCATATACGTACCGAATTTAGATATTATGAAATCTAATTATATAATTAAAATAATTAAGACTAGAAAAAGTTTGTATTGCAATTATAATACATTTATTTTTTATGGTAATTCATGGTCAAGGCATTATTTACTAGACAAACTAATCTATTTTTGAAACGAAAACAGATAAAATAAAGATTTTCTTGACAACCACCAGTCTTGTTTACCTGCCAATTTTTTGTGAATTGAAACTGAATAATGTACAGTGCAAAATGCTTACAAATTACACTGATGTGTTCTGCTGCGTTGATTATGATAACTTTTGTTTGCAATATCTATAAAAACTGCGTAATGTTATTTTAATTATGGTTTAAATGTGATGGCTTATTGTGAACCTAAAATATGAGTATATGTATATAAAAGTTTTATATAGATATATATAAAAATATATAAATTTCATTTTTTTCTATTGTAAAAATTTAAATCATATGTAACTAAAGAAACTAGATACAATTCTAATATGTATGTTAATGATTTGTCGAAATTATACTTATCAGAAAGTTTAAATTATGTAATGCATAAAATTGCTTTGCAAAAAGACTTTTCAGCCATGACAGCCAGATAAATGACATATGTTACTTGTTACTTGTCAGTATTAATTGAATAATTTGCGAATATAATTGCGATACTTCTTATCATTGTGAAGAGATCATTTAGCCAAAGTTATATAAAAAATATATATATTCACATTTTTTTGTTATTACCGATTAATTTGACGTCACAAATCCACAAAATATGTTTAATATTGTTGAAATAATGATTGATCATCTAAAATCTAATGTTCACATTCGAATGTCATTTATCAATATACGTATTGCGACAATTTCTGATAAGTATAGTCAATGTGTAATGATAACAAACCAGGAAAATATAACTTCCTTATGTTAAACAGTTAAACTAATGTATAAATCTCAAAAGCCAATAGATCAGGAGAGTCAATTTTTTAAAATTTCTTATCCATTTTTTTAATTCAATCGATAACACTAGAACAAACAAGGTAATGAGCAAAAGATGCGAAAACCAATTTTTAAATATATGTAATATACATTCAAAAACACGCTTATCACATCTATTGTTAAAACACTGTTTTTCATAAAAGTTCTGTTATATTTATATCATTCTTAGTACTATTATCTTAATATTAATTTTATTACAATGTAATATCTACATATATGAAATTTCATATTTCGCGCGTGTTCGATAATCGATCATACGGTGCGCGCGCACAGTGCACATATCGAAAAATTCTAAACGTCTGGCCGGCATGATAACGGATTCTGTGTTTACATTTACGTGCATTTGGAATTGATTTTTGTCATCCTATAATATATACATATTGCACAAGGAGTCACTCTTGACACCATGAAGATCGTCCTCGTGACTGGCGGTACGGGACTCGTTGGCAGAGCCATTCAAAGTGTTCTCGAACAGAACGCGAAAGAGGAGAGATGGATATTTGTCGGGTCCAAAGATGCGGATTTATGGTAAATTAAATCGATCTACAATTATTAGCGAAATATGTGAATTATAACGATTATGTAATTCTGATCGAATGGTATTTTTACAGCGATAAAGAGAGCACTCGTAGATTATTTGACCTTCATAAACCGACACATGTTGTTCATCTGGCTGCCATGGTCGGTGGGCTTTTCCATAATATGTCGCACAATTTGGATTTTCTGGTAAATATTTCACACAGGAATTAGTATTATTTAATATTATAATTGTATTTAAAGCCCTGTCTTTGATTGTATGATGTTAATGTTAAATTTTATCCTTGCAGCGGAATAATATACACATGAATGACAATGTTCTCCAAACTGCTCATGACCACAATGTTACCAAGGTTGTTTCGTGCCTTTCTACTTGTATATTTCCTGATAAGACAACTTATCCAATTGATGAAACCATGGTAATAATATTAAATATATTAAACATGTATGTCAATTGCTGTAATAACTACAAGTGAATATAATTATTCTATTATTGAATTTTTAGGTTCATAATGGGCCGCCACATCCCTCAAATTATGGTTACAGTTATGCTAAGCGACTTATAGATATTGCAAATAGGGGTTATCATGATCAGCATGGCAGACTATACACCAGTGTAATTCCTTGTAATGTCTTTGGCCCTAATGATAATTTCCATCCTAATGCGAGCCATGTTATACCAGGTTTAATGCGAAGACTTTACGATTTATGCAAAGATGGTATGTAATCAAGTTTTATGTATACCACTTGAATTTATTATTAGATAATTTATTATAATTTATTATTAAGTTATCTTTGTATCTTTTTTTTTATAGGAAATACAGAGAATAAGACTTTCTCTGTGCTGGGGTCTGGGAAACCTTTAAGACAATTTATTTATAGCAAAGACTTAGCAAAATTAATAATTTGGGTCGTGCGAGAATACGATTCTGTGGAACCAATTATATTATCAGGTAATTATTTATGTAAAAGAGTTTTTTTATGCCTAATATTTTTTTATGATAGAATTAATAATCTTTTTGTATAATTTGTCCAATTAATATAGTATATAGATTATTATTTTCTATCTCCATAATTTTATTTTATTATTTCTATCTTGACATCATAAATGTTGATTGACTTTATTACAAAATGTATCAGTTTATTGACATGTAAATTATCAGAAAAAAATTGATTATTTTCAGTGGATGAGTCACAAGAGAAATCAATAGCGCAAGTTGCTGAGACTTTAGTGCAAGCTTTCAATTTCAAAGGCAAAGTGGTATATGATACGTCAGCGGCAGACGGTCAATATAAGAAAACGGCGAGTAATGCAAAATTGCGAAGGTATTTACCCGATTTTCAATTTACACCTTTTGAACAAGCAATTAAAGAGACTGTTGATTGGTATATAAAAAACTACGATTGTGCAAGGAATTAAGATAGCTGGAAGCTGGATTATAATTTGCTCAGATATTGCAAATGCTTTCATTTCCATGAATTAGCATTTCCAATTCAAACTTGTGTCTAGATTCATAACATCACAATTGTTGAATCCGAAAGGATTAACAATTGTATGTGTGATAATTTAACAGCTATCAGTTTATCATAGTTATTATCGATATTTTTATGGTGTCTATTGATTTTTGTTACAAAAAGTAAGTATATACATTTAATTTTATATTTTAATTTTATAAGTATAAATTCCAATTATGGTTCACTAGAATCCTCAGATTAATGCTGAGCAATACAAATGTTAGTTGTTAAAAATGGGGGAAGGTGAAATTGAAAATATACGAGTATCGATCGTATAACTTCGCCATATTGTAAATAATTATATTTTTGCAATAAACGATCTTTGCAGAACGTTTTATTCATTGCCGAGATCGTTTTGTACGGCCATTGATCTTTACAGGCGAGCTCGATCGAGATCGATCAATACAGGGTAAGCGAGGTATTTTCAGACCATTAAATAAACATTGATGATATTTTTATTGAGCTGGAATTTTAAGTTCCTGCGCGCACACTAAAGATAGATCTCAAACGAGCAGCTGGAGCGCGATGCATTTATTTTCGCTCGCGCGCAACGTATATTTTAGGTCAGTTAGTCCATAAATTGGACTGATGGATCGTTTTATGATCTCTATTGACTATTATGGAAATGGAAACGTAATTTCGCAAATGCGAGTAGTAAGTCGTAAAAAAGTCACTTTGCTGAATTAGAAATTAGAATATTGAGTATTTTCTTTAATCCTTAATATGTTTATATGCATATGCATATTTTATCATATAAACTTTTAAATTTGAGATCAATTTTTTCTCAATAGAAATTAACTCTGGTAAATTAAATACATGTGCAAATAAGGATGCAAATACATTGAAAAAAAATTTGTTTAACTTGATTAAACCTTTCAATTAAATATTATTTTGTTAATTGAACATACATTAGTATTTTAGTCAAATATGCGTTTTGTTAGATTTAATATATTTAATTTAAATATTTTTATATATGTTCAATTATAGTAAAATAATATTTAGTTGAAAGATTTCATCAAGTTGAATTTTTTTTCTGTATAAAGAAAAACCTTCCTCTTTATCCAATTTCAAATGTCCCTCAGCGAATGTCTGATTTAAGATTTAATCTTCAATAAAGGAGGGAACAACATTTCGAAGTTTTTGCCAAGAAACCTTTGGCTTTAAAATTTCTCATTAATTACACACGGGACATAAATGAAGAGTCATTTTACTATTAATTAATTACTGTATTACCTCGAATTGCAAAATTCGAATAAAGAGCAATATTCGTCTACTAAATTACTTGTCTCGACGACGTTCGCGTTCTCGTCGTAAAGAACAATCCCGGTTAACGCGAGGAGAATTTTAATTATTCGAGTGTACAATCAGCGCGAGAGAACAATGGACTGGGAAATAAAAGATCGGTCGATCGAGGGGTAAAAAAAGGATCACCTCTCGACAGCACCGCCGTCATCGCGATCGATTCGGCCAAAGATAACTACGTGTAAACCTTATCGGAATAAGTCTTCATCGCGATACGAGGGGGTGCGTTTCCCTCGAGAGAAATAAATCGCCGTTTCTCTTTTTTTTTTTTTTTTTTTTTTTTCCCCAAAATATATCATCTTGTCGGTCACTCTCGGTCTTCGAAATCAATCGAATTCGAGCGAACGTATAATAATTAATTAATAAACGCTCGTTGAATTAAATAATTAATAATTAATTGACTTCCTGATGCAGGACATAATCAGATTTCGCGGCTCGTTTATTTTCGATAACTCGAAGAATTAGAGTTCTGCAAAGGTAAAATAAACGCGCGCGTTGAAAATTTTTTATCCATATTTGCATACCTAAAGAATCATTATACTCTGTAGATTCTATTATGAAACTTATCCTCGGACTTTCTCGGTTGCATCTCTGCTCTTGAATTTTATTATTCCCGCTTTTATTTTAATATATATTTTATTGAAAAAAATATAAGTATAATATACTATTTATTTTACCCTATTAATATATTTTAATATATTTTATTTTAATATTTAATTGTATAATTCCTCCCTCATCCGTCTGATGTTTCGCCAAAAGGTTTAATTAAAATAACAAGAAGATATTTTTTTCCGAAATAAATTGCGTACACAAATCTCGCCCCTTGCTTTTCACCCTTCGTGAATATGCATGCGCACGCGATAAACCTAAATAATTATTTTTTTTTATCAATGAATAACGATTCTAAGCTCCACGTGTCTTTCATAAGTCACGCGTACGCGATAAGATAAGGGGATGCTGAGTCGGAAGTATCCGGCTTTATACATGCTTGTACAATTTTCCTTTACGATCGCGTGCGATTGCGCATTCTGGCTACTCGGTCACCGAGAGTGTCCTGAGATACCTCTCACCCTGTAAAAAGTCAGCACAAACAGCTATATATAAAGCCGAGCTGTTGCAGGGGATGTCTCGGAGAAAATGCTGTAACGGGGTCGATAAAAGAATTATCAGATTTCAATCAGAATGATAGGTTGAAGCTTCCCTCGGTCATTCTTCGATATCAACCCCAATATTCATTAATTAATAAGGATACGACAAAGAAAGAAACTTTTCTCAAATATATATATATATTATAACAATACATTTGTAATATGTTAAATTATTTATCTCAATATTGACATGTGTAAAAAAAAGTATTCAAAATTCACCGCTTAATTTTCCAATTTTTCCCGCGCAAAACCTAGAAAAACACGTAGAAATCCCTTAGATCTATCACGAATAATAGTATGCGCGATATCGCAGTAAACTACTTAATCTGCCAATCGAGCTGCGGGAGAAACGCGTTTGCGACAGACGCGAAAAATAAATCTGATAAAAAAAAGAAAAAGGGGGTAGAAAAAAGAGGGAGAGAACGCGGAACAAACATTCCCCGCCGCGGCGGGGGTGCGCGCGCGACGCGTCGGGGCGCAGGCGCGCGCTGTCATTCCAGGAGTGGGGGAGGGCTCGCCGCGGGGCCGGCGGCCGGCGTTCGGTCAGTCGCGTTCGGGGGTGGCTCGTGTCGACACGTCGTCGCGTCGCGTGACGTAACGTAACGTTTACGTTTACGCCGGTCGAGAGATGCGCTCCTCTCGCGGTGGTGGCGCGGACGCGGGTTCGTCGTGATTACGCGCTCTCGGCACGTGGCCGAGGCGATGGTGAGGGTGTGCACGGTAAACTGAAAGGTGGTGCGAAAGATTACGGGGAGATATGACGTGTTCGAGGACGCGAGCCGATTTTCCGTTTCGTCGCGAATAGCGTGAAGTTGTCGCGAAAGAGCCGGAAGTGAGACAGTGGGAACGCTGCTATCTTCTCGAGGGATCGAGGACTCGCGACAGCTTTCAGGTTCCTCGTTTACGTCACGAATAGCGTGAAGTTGCCGCGAAAGAGAAGAGAGAAAGTGGCAGCGGTGCTACTTTACTCTCGAAGGATCGAGGCGTTCGTGAAGAACTTTGACGACGAAGGGTCGCAGGATGACGCGTCCTCCGGGAAGATAAGGTGCACGAAATAAGAGCGTTCGGTGATCGGCCGCGAGACAAGGCCGACGAACCGACGCTGACAAGGGTCGCCGCCACCGCGGCGAATCGTCAACGAGGTAAGCGTGCACCCTCCCCCCTCCCAAAATGCGGATCTTTGCTGCGAGAGCGGAGATTCGGATTAAAAGCGATCGTCGATCTCCTGGGACACCGGAAATCACGAGTAAAATCATTTTTTCGCGCGTAAAAAAAAACAATCAACATAACCTATTGATGCAATTTTGCGAACGCGTTCCTTGATTAGCGTAAAAAAAAGATTTAGATATAAAATTGCACGATTCAAGATGATAATAATAAGTGGAAAATTATGCGATGAATTAAATGGAAATTTTATATGGATCTTTTGTTAATTCGTTTTTCGTGTAATTTTCTATATTTCTAATAAATTTCCAATCTATTTGCTAAAGCTCTTTAATTTATCGTAATTGTCTGAATTTGACTAATGTGATTAGTTATTTTCGAAATCTCATTAAGCTTTAATTTTATTTGAGGTTAAATTCAAGCAGTTCAACTAAGGTTGAATCTTAGAAATCTCATTAATTCACAATTGTCGTAGTTAAATTTAGTTGATGTAAAGTCTAGCTTTACTTCAACGGTAGTTAAAGTCTGGATAATAATAATTTTAATAGTATATAGTAACTCGCAAAGCATTACGAATTTAAACGATAACATTGAGAACAATTTTCGATTTCTCAAAATTATCGTCATGATAAACCAATTTCTTTGAAAGAGCACTTTATGCAAAATGATTCATCGAGTTTTAGCAATAATCGTGCAATAATAATTATAACTATAAGAATTACAACACGGTTGAAAAATTTGTGTTAATTTAACATAATATAGATATGTTAAATGGGAGACACAAATATTATGTTAATATTTTAACACAAAATAAATGCAAAACTTCGAATATTTTAAATAAATTTTGTGTAAAATTAAAAATAGAAAATAGATTTTTTCAGTATTTTTAATAATTTAACACATAAATTCTCAATTAACACAAGTTAAATTAACACATGAATATGTTAAATATTTAACACACAAATTTTAACGGGGACCGAAGAAAAATTTTTTTACTGTGAAATTTCGGCGAGAAGATTGAAAATGATTTTGCTTTTTTTTCTGAAACTATTTTCAATCGTGATTTCCTTAGATCTTTTATGAAATAAATGATTTGTATAACGCAAAAATTCATTTTGTGTCTAAAAATCCGAGGTACGTCACTTAAGGTAATTGGCCATATAATAGCAATTTGCAACAATGAACAACACGAAAGCAATAAAGAAAAAAAGAGCGAAGATAAGTTCGCCGGCGAACGTTAATTTGATTAGAAGATATCGATTATTCGATTATTCTCGCACGCACAAGCTCACAGAATTAACATCACGTCGACTTGAACACGTATTTTTTTTATTCTCCCTCGAAATTGTACGTTTGATTTGACAATTCGGCTCCTATATCTTTCATGTGCGACTTTTTCAGGTTGAAATATGATTTAATTAAATGACGTGACTGAGGGTTTTGACAAGCATGAATTCTAAAATAGAAATAAATCCTACAATGTATAGATTTTCAGTAAAAATAAAAAACTATAGCTTATCTTTACGCTGAAAAAAAATATTAACTTGACTGAACCTTTCAACAAAATTACTATTTTGTTAATTAAACATATATTATATAGTATTTGAATAAAAAATATACATCATTTTTGTTAGATTTAATGTTATATTTAACCTAAATATTTGTATATGTTAAGTTAATAAAATAATATTTAATTGAAAGATTTAATAGTCAAGTTAACACATTTTTTTTCTACAGTGTTTCCATATAAATAAAATGCGAAATGTTCGAAAATTAAAGAAAAGAGGAGAAGAAATATGTTTTCATATTACATTTTTCAAAAGTTATTTTCCACATACGTGAATCTGTCATACGGAATCATATGTGACGATCGACACGTGACGCTGCCTATATTATTTTATATTCTCTTTCGCGCACGATGAATAAAATATTCGTTTTACACTTCGGAATCAATTTCCTGAACTGTTGCGTCGATATAATTTTATATATCTTTTTTTGCCTCGTTTTTGATTACTCCTTTTTATTATATCCGTCATCCATTAAACACTTTGCGTATAATTGTTACGTTGATAGCATATTGATAGTTTTCTTTTTAATTTTTCGGAAAAAGAGCCGTAATTATTACAGGCATTACGCGTCGCCTTTTTCGCAAAATCTGCAATATCGCTGTAATTAATAATAAAACATGCTAGCGACCGGAATAATTGGAATTTTTCCGTTTCTCAACGCGTTCGCATTTTTATCGCCGACTGTGCTGTAATTTTGTCGAGGTCACAAATTGTTTTGCAAAAAAAAAAGAAAAATTAAGCAAGGAAGTGAATTTTCCTCAACTTTTGACATCGTCATCCTAACATGGAAATTTCGTGACTTTACTCGTCGTCGATGAACTTTTGCAATCGGAGTTCCAGGTCTTACAGATATAAAAAACGCAAAGAAATTGCAAATTATATTTTCTTCTATCACTTTTTTTACTATAAAAAATTCTCGCGTCTTTAATCGATCGAGATGATCGTGTCTTATTTTTTGTGTGCGAATTTGTGTCCAATTTTATTGTTTATCGAATTTTTCTCCGTATATAATTATATTGTAAGGAACCACAGGTGCAACAAACTTGTTTTATTTATTTTTTTAACGTTTCCTCCTCCACTCTTTGTCAGTCTTCTTTGTGCCTGTTTTATTATTATATTTTTATTATTACTACATCGTAAAGATTGTCGCTTTCATATACGTGTATGCTTTACAGACGTGTTTCGTAAAGGCCAATCGTAAACTATGCGGAGAATCTCGAGGGTACGTAATGCACTTTGGCGACGCGATATACATACAAGAGTTTTCACTCGGCACAATTCGAAGTCGTTTCACGATTCAGAGATGCTTAACTCTTTAAGCGCGGATCCGACTTCTTTAAAGAACGAAAACTTTTTGTTTCTTCTCGCGATTTTTCTGCGAAGAAAAGCTCGAGCAATTTAATTCGCCATTTTACGGATGAAATAACGCGAGCTTTTTCATTCGCTTCACTATCCAATGTTATTTCCGCACGATTTTATTGATAACATAACACATATCGCGGGCGGATATATTTTTCGCCGATATAATGCGGGACAAAAGATCGATCTCGAACCATTTAAACATCCAAGTTTTCTCATTATTCGACAACAATGTACTTTTTATGTGAATCTTTGAGTTATATTCGAGGGACTATATCGAAGACCCTCGAATATTTCAGCGAAAAATGTGTTTGAGTGAACTTCTCTCTTGACTTTTGTTATAAGGTCTTTTGAAAATCGATTGTATGCACAGGATTTTTAACCATCTGATATATAAAATAATATTGCAAACAATAAAGTGAAATTTTATTATATTTAATATATATAGAATAAAATTGAAATAAGTATACATTTAAGTTAAAAATATCATTAAAAATCTTTAAATAAATATTTCTACATAATAATTTCGATTTAAACAATTTTTCCGACAAAAAAAGAGGATTTTTTGTTTCCAATTTTATATTCTAATGTATATCTTGTAACATTTATTTGATATCTATGTTACTTTTTCAAATGTACACATGTATATTTTCTTTCTTACGATACTAAAATTATAAATAGAATTTTATCGCAAATTTTATAGATCGTTTAAGAAATCACGATTGAATCTAACAGACGAGGTATACACATTTATGTACATGGAGAGAATTTTCTCTTAGAATTTACCCTGAAAATCATGGTAATCGTGAGACAATATAATATTGGAGCAATTTTATATATATATAGTAAAATCAAACATATTTTATATCTACCGTAGATAGTAATACTTTTATTGCGGCAAATATTAATCCGAGAACTCTTATAAAATTCTTCCAACTGCCCCATCAAGATTACCATGATTTTCATAGTAAATTTTAAGAGAAAATTCTCTGTACTGATTTAAGAAAAGAAAGAGTGTCTCCGAGGGCGATTTTTCCACTTAAAGGATAAGAATCTCTGTCGTTTCCCGTGAAATTGCAACGCGAAACGACATATAAAGGTGTCCCGGAATCGATCTCGCGCCCTAGTCTAGTATCTATCCAAGTATATACTAAAGTCTCGACCTTTTCCGCAGAAACCACCCGAGAAAGCCGTGCCAGGGGACATCCATTTGTGTGAGGAACCGGCCGTTTCGTCATTTGATCGCCACCGCATCATCAACATCATCATCGATGTGAATATATATTGGGACAGAGAGAGAAAGCAGTGATATCGCTCAAGGATTATTGCGGCCGAGCGACGCGATGCGACGTCGCGTCGCTCGTCGATGCCTCGTCGGTGACAGCCAGGTGGAGGGTGTCGTCGTCATCGCCGACGCGTCGTTCGCCGACCGAGGATGGACAAGGCAAAGCGAAGCGATAACAAGCAGAGTCACCGTCATTGTCAGTGCGTTCGTCGGCGCGCCGCGCGACGCCGACGTCGGCGTCGTCGGCTGTCGTCGTCGATCACTTCCCACGATCGTCGGACGAATCGGGCGACACCGAGCATTCGCGCGGTGATTCGCGTGTGAAGTGGACTCGCGGTCGCCGGCTTGTTGGATGGAAGACGACGACGACGAAGGCGGCGACGACGAAGACGCGACGAGAGATGCCTGGTATCGTGGTGTTCCGACGACGCTGGAGCGTCGGCAGCGACGACCTCGTCGTGCCCGGCGCTTTCCTGTTCATCGTGCATCTTATTTGGTGAGTAGAGCTTTTGTTGATGAAGACGATATGAAGCGGACCCCAGGTACGACAGGACGTTGGAAGAAGTAACAGCTCATTTTTCTTTACGAGATATTTTTATACATTAATTTGCAATTGTCATGGCTGAATTCCTTTTGTTTTCATGTAAAGTTTAACTTTGTTTTAATGGTACCCCGAGTTTTGGTATAATAGTTAAATGCATCATTTTAATAATAGTAATAACTTTTAAAGTATTCATGAATTTAAATGAAAAAGTTGATGGTTTCTCGAAATGATCCATTGTGATTTTTTTCAACTTTAATCCGAATAACCCTGGATTTCAATAATAATTATATGCAAATAATGCAATTATAATGGGAAGAATTATGAATTTTAACAAGAAGATTAAAATGATGAATTTTGAGATATTTTAATACATTTCTTTGTTACAATCTTATTAAAAATGGTACAATATAAGATAATATTTAAAGATAGCCTTTCGCAAAGACTAGCTTACATCGTTTCGTCATTTAATTTCTTTACATCGGAAAATAAGAATAAAACATTTTTCAACATGAAAATTGATTTTATTAGCTTCATATACATACAGACACATACAGGTATCTAGTGTGTGTAAAGATTATTGATTAATCTTTACTAAATAAAGTGATGAAGTTGCATTGAATCTTTTGAATTAAAATGCTTGTTGAAAATCTGCGCACTGTAAAAAGTTAACTTGACTAAACCGTTCAACTAAATTACTATTTTATTAATTGAACATATATTAGTATTTAAGTCAAATCTATCTTTTGTTAGATTTAAGGTTATATTTAAATAATTCTATATGTTCAATTATCAAAATAATATTTAGTTAAACGATTTACAATTAATCAAGTTAACAATTTTTTTTTCAGTGCAGCAAATATAAAAATCTTGTTGTCAAGAAATTGCTTACTTGAAGAAATTGAAAAAGAACATTCTAGAATAAGGAATGCGCATTTGCAATAATTGCCAGTTTTCAACTGTACTGAATTATGTTAACATAATTCAAAGGTCGTATAATTTTCCATTTGTTATTATAAATTCAAATCTATTCAATTAGTTGTGCACATATTCGTGTGGGTGTATTAAATCGCGTAGCAAATTTACTTTAAATAAGTTTTGAGGATATGCTATTTATTCATTAACACATACGATTTACAGAAACTTTTAATTATATAATTATTATTCACATAATTATCATGTTTGAATATATCGCTTAAATTTTGAAATTAATATGAATTTATCAGATGCATCCGAATTCCGAACTTTTCAACGAAATATAGATTCTTCATTAATCCAAATGATGTTGGACGAGTTTAAAATTAGAAAAAGACTATTCTTTCATACAACTCATTTTATTGCTTATTAACACTTTTTTTTAAATTAAAACCTTATAAATGAAAATTATTTATATTTAGGCTAAAAAGAAATTTTTAATTACTTCAGAAAGTTTTAGATGGAATTCTTTACTTTATTAATTATTTAGCCAATTAAAATTGTTCGGATATATTCATTGAATACTAGATTTCATTCACTAAACTTTCTCGAATCTCACAAGTCTAATTATTCGTTTCACCACTCTTTTCATTAATGACTCTTTCCATTTACTATAGGATAGCTAGCTTCGTCTTCTCGATATACCTTCTCGAATTCGACCTATATATTCGATTTTATATGCGTCAATTAGGGAAGTTCCCTCTGTGGATTCCGCTCCATTCATTTTAACGAACTGTTAATTGATTGCGCGATACGTGTCGTATGTATACACCCGACTGGCAAACATCATCTGAGATCGATAGAGTTAAAGTTTCTGATCTCTTTCTGAAATATGTATTCAGGCAGAATCTAAGAGATCTTGAGAGAAATCCGATAGGATGAAAAAAAAGAAGAAATATACATCTTCCACGCGATATGTTTCCAACAATCCTCATACATATCCTTCAAAGCCTCTTTTAAATTTCAATTAGAGAGATCTGGAGAGAGAAAATTAAATAAATAGAATAAAGCTTTAAAGCTTCATATAAAAGAATAAAATAAAATAATAATGTATTATTCGCGTATCTATTTGAAGTTTAATTATAAAACGAAAAGCACTTCACTCGCTTACGACTCAAAAGTATCTTTGCTACTAAGAAATCAATTCGAGATTGAAATCGGGGAAAGCCTTCCTGAGAGTTTTGGCCCTTCTTGTCAGATATATCCCTTCTTCCCTTATCGGAAGCATCCTAAATTTGAAAGCGGGCTTATCGGCGATGTTCGCTGGCGTTTCCTTCAAAACAATTCGACTGTAATTCGCATTGATCGATATGAAAGTTTGAGTTCCGACTGCGCTTGTTGAGAGATGACTTGAGCGAAAATAGTGCAGATACGCCGCATATATAAACGGGGGATCATTTTCAAGAGTGCGAGCGCGGCCTTGATTATTCTCGGAACGGGGTATTGGTTTGTTATTTTCAGAGTTTATTGTATGCACAAACACTCTGTATGCGGATTAAAAAGTGCCTCTCCTCTGTCATTCCCAATTCAGAGCCCGGTACATCGGAAACATCTCTTTCGCGATCATTTCTTCATCCGAGAAAGTCGTAATCGGCTAGATTTTTCACTCTGTTTTGTAAGATAAAAATTCCAGTCCATCGTCGATAAATAGCGCAATTTTTTCGCTATGTTTTCGATAATACACGTAGGTGATAAATAAATCGCAAGCATCAAGAAATGATAAATAAAAGAATACAAAGATATATTTATTACCCCATATATGCCGGTTAAATTATTGACACTAATTTATGATGAATATATATAGTTGAGATATAAAAAATTAGAAGAAAATAGGTCTCTCTTCAGAGTATAACGCGAGATGTACAATCTACGATTAGCTTTTATTTTCTGCATTTTCTATGCACACGGCCAGTCATTGTTTTTCAAGAAAAGTCGGTCGCGCGAAACACTTTTCTCGTATATTATTAGCGATGATCGAGAATCTCTCGTGCGAGATTTACGATGCCGCTCGTTATTTAGCACATTTCGAGGCTGTCTCTGTGCGCAAGTTATAGCGGCGATAATTTTAATTTTTTCTTTGAATTATCGCCGTTTAATTTTTTTTAATTTTTCAAATTTAATTTATCTATGCGCGACGGCTTTAAATTGTGCATGTACATACAATTCTAAGACAATGTTCTGTTATAATTTACCTTGAAAATCATAGTAATTGTGAGACAATATGATATTTTGGAAAAATTTTGAAAGAGTTTCTCTGATTAAATACTTACCCCTATAAAAAATATTAATGTGTACATAGTAAAATTAATCGAACGTATTTTATATCTTATTGTGATAGATATTAATATTTTTTATTGTGGTAAATATTATTCAGAGACACTCTTACAAAAATTTTCCAATTCCATATTGTTCCAAGATTATTATGCAGGGTAAATTCTAGAAAAAATTCTCTCTGTGTACTATCCTTCGGTTTTCGAGAGTTGCACGAAATAAATGGATGCAACGAGGGTGGAAGGAAATTTAGCGATCATCCATTCTCGTTTTCGCTGACCACGTAAAAAATATATATCATCTTTATTTTGTGCGCAAGATATATATTTTTTCATTCTTTTTTTGCTCTCCTTTTTCCATATTTAAATTTTGAATTAATAGAGATGTCTATATAAACTACATTGAACTATATATGATAAAAAAATAGATGTGGATTAGTTTCGAATTATTTTTACTGTAGGTATTTTTTCTTGTTTCATTAAATAACATATATTCTTTTTTTTTAAGCTTCAACAATTGCTATTTGTTCTTTCTGGAAGTATAATGACGTGCATTTTATCTATTCTGATAAGTAACCAAATGCAAAATATAAATTAAAGATATTTTAAAAGTTTACTATAAATGTAATATGAAAATTAGTCTCAAAGCTTCTATAATAAAGTATATTAAATTTATGGAAAAAAGATTTAATTTTATGCTAAGTTGTATACGTTCGCGGTTGTTCGGTCTTTATATTACATTTTAACCGCGAAACAAGCACGTTGTTGTGGCATACACGTTATTTAAAATGTATAGAAAATTAAATTGAATATAAATTGAATTTTTTTAACTTCTAGCATTATAAAGTAAGTAATTTTAATCCCTCACAGAATTATTCAAACATCATTATTTTAATATCTACCTTAAATATCTCTCTTACATACATTTTACTTGTTTATTAAAAATTTCCATTGTTGTTTTTTCTATTAAAGTTTAATTAAAGTTTTTATTTAAGTGAACAATTAAAAATTATTATTAAACTGAACAAATTTCTTTACGATTGATAATATTCGTTAAATATTTTGCGGTAATTTCTTCTGGGCAAAAGTATTAATTTTTATTCTGCTTTACTAATCCTCAGAACTAATGTCTACACCATATATTTATTCATTAATTTTATATTAAATATATATTTTAAATTTTGTAAAGAAACAGAAAATTCAAATTCGAACTTTTTAACTCTCTTTCAATATTTTTATTTTCATCATCATATCAAGTTTGAACAAATATAAAATACATCCATATATACATATTTTATATTTGTTTAATCTCAATAAGAAGAAAAACAATAAAATTTGAAGAAAATGAAAAAGTCAGAATTTAATAAATCAGATTTCGGTTCCGCGTTCCTACGTTTCAGCGCGACCGGTCAGCTGACCGGTCCGGTTCGAATGTCTCTTCAATTCGCGTTTCCCGCTCCCTCCTACACTTGACATTCGATCGCTCGAAGCGCGCTCGTCTCGTCTTGTCCGCGTGCGTCTTCGTGGCGCGTCGCGTTGTGCGTGCGTGCGTGCGTGCTGCGTGCGTGCGTGCGTGCGTGCTCGCTTTCGTACGTAGGTTATGTCGTCATTATCGTCATCCGCAGGATGCCAAGTCTGATTGCTTTTGGCAGACGATGGAGAATCGGCAGCGATGATCTTGTATTACCCGGCGCCGTTCTGTTCAGCGTCCATCTGCTCGAGTGAGTGATTGCATTTTTTTCTCATAAACTTACTCGGACAACACTTGTTCGAATCGAGGGTTCGAGGAGGGAGGGGTTAGAGAAGTTCGAAAATTTCACGCGCGAAAGGTTAGGATAAGGAACACAGTAGAAAATTAAAAAGTACGACGAAATATGAAGAATAATCTCATTACTCGATTGCACACTATCCCATTAACATATTTTGCGTTTATTTGTTTGAAAGTTATTTAATATTCAATGCCAGTGATTAATAGAGATGCGCATTAATTCGACATTTAAATTTGGACAAGGAGAGAATCTTGGAAAAATATATTAAAACAATTTTATATAAAATATAAAGATGAATGATTTTTGAATCATATACACATGTTCTTTTTTTACATAACTGTTTTACTATTATTTACTCTACCGTTTGCATAACTTTACAATATTTTAACCACTTGAGTGATAACGCATATATGCATCATGAGTATAGATTTAAAAATATTGTATCAATTAGGGAAACTTGATATGTATTGGAGCTTTTGAAGTCGTAGATTTTAAGATCAAAATTGCAAAATCAAATATAGCGATAAATTGTTGGAAATTATATTATTAAATTATAAATTATATTATTTGATTACAATTATTAATATTATAGTTATTTAGTGTCATATAAGTAATTAGTTACTTTATTAAAAAATATATACATATATATATTTTTAATTTTTTAACAATGTAATACTATAATTATTTTTAATTGTAAGAGTTATTTTATAAGTGTTCAAACAATTTAATTTTGCAATTTTAACTTTATAATTAACATTCTCAAAAATTCTTATATATAAATATCTTTTATTTCATTAGAATAAATCAGCTTACTATTATTGGCATTATTTTCACTTATAATTAGTGTCACCAAAGTGACTTAAGTGATTAATTTTATGTAAATTTTTTAAGAATGTATTTAATAATTTATAACGCATATTTAACTCGTTGAAAATATATTGAATTATTGATACGAGTTTAACAATTTATTTCAAATTGCAAAATCGAATATTATATGTTATACTTGCATCAATTGAAAAATTCGTGACCATTCTCGTGTCACGAATACAGTGACACGATTGCATGTTTCATGAAGTCTTTTATGAAAATCAATTTATAACAAATCGACAAAATTATGTAAATAAAATCGGAGAGAGAGCGAATTGAGGAACTTTTTTGAAAGAATCTTCGGAAGGAAGATTGCAGCTTTCCAACCTAGGAATAATCGATTTTTAAACGCGTGTTTACAATCCGTCATCTCGGACTGAAAAAAATTTATTAACTTGATTAAACCTTTCAACTAAATTACTATTTTGTTAATTGAACTTATATTAGTATTTTAGTCAAATATACGTTTTGTTCAATTTAATATGTTATATTTAATTTAAATACTTTTATAGATGTTCAATTAATAAAATAATTTTTAGTTGAAAGGTTTAGTCAATTTTTTTATTGGACGAAATTATGCAACTGCAAGAACAAGAAGTTGCGTGTGGCAATTCTTCTATACTTTTGCTCTCTCGTGAAGGCCTTTTATTTATTTACAGAAGTAATAAGCGACGTGTTTCTGGAATGTGCGAGAGGCTCGTGCAAACAGCGCGACAGGAGAGTTTCTCTGTTTTAATTAGTGCTTTTATACCTTTCATAAAAGCATAATGTTCGATTTTATTGATGTACGATGATACGTACGGTGAGATTAAAATGTAAATTTATCAATCTCTATTGAACATACTCGTGTATTCTCTAACTAAAAATATGTAGGAACTTTTTTATATGTTTATTGCAGTTTGAAAGTGAAACAAATATTTGAAAAAAAGATAAAAAGGATTATGAATAAAAGATCTGAAAATACAAAAAATAGTCAGTCATATCTTTTAATTTCGAAATGTCATAATAATTTTTAGCTCTCTAAATAAATATTCATACTATCAACATGTATAATAATATTATTTGAATATTATGAAATATTACAGTTATGATATTGTATGACATGATACAGAATCTTTAATTTTTTTCAACTAAATAGATGTTGATGTTCTAAATTATAAAATATTTTTTTCCATATATCTGTATAAAAATATTCGAAATTATAATGTATTAAGTTCATTTTCGTTACATGATATTTTTTTGGATTAAAATATTTGCAAGTAAACCCGAAATTGAAGTTAATGACGATTGTTCGTTATATCGTTTAAATATGATATTATTATCATTGTGTGATTCGATAGCACTGACAAACAGTGATATCACCGCATATTGTCATATTGATTTCACATATGTGTAGTGGATTTTTATGAGATTTTTATGATCATGTTTTCCATTCAAATGTGTACAAAGATTGCAATTCGTTATTGCGAAAACTGCGCGTGTATTGCATTTCGTCGAAACTTTATAATATCGCCAGCTCTAACGTTCACCACTAAAACTCGCGGGACCCGTTTGTGAAATGTTATTCTCCGGTGGATGATTTCGGACTTAAAATTCATATAATAATCCGATGAGGAAGAGAGAGAGAGAGAGAGAGCGAAGGAGACACTATTATATTTGAGAGATATAGAATCTCTCTTCCCTCGAAAACTTTTTGTTTATATATTCCACAGTTTAAGTGGCTGCATAACTTTACATATGCATACGTTACTGGATAGATATAAATTATATTCGCGGAAAAGTATAATCGACACGTGCATCTGCATATAACATCTGCACGCTACACCGATATGACGTCAAGATAAACAACGCGGTTAATTAAAATTTTAGGAAAAGCGAGAAATAAAAGTTCCGTGTATCCGCGGTATGCATTTTCTTTTATGCAAATTTAACACTCCGTTGCACTTATAATGACGTACGTTTGTCTCGCGAGAAAAAAAACGTTATCTATTTTCCAACAATATGCATGGTTATGAATTTCAGAACGGGAATTACATTCCGGCCAAGAAAAAAATTAAAAAGTAAGCGGCATTTAATCGAATATCGATACAATTTTTATACGTTAAATTTACGTTTACGATTTATACGCAAGTTATGCAAAACGTGATAAAAATGTATGCAAATCAGTTGGCAATCGATTATATTTTTTTTATTGCGATTTCTTCTATTTTTTTCTTAATCGAATAATACAAATAATATATTCTCCGTAAAATTTTTTATTCGGCATATTTTTTATTGCGATTTCTATTTTTATTTTTATTAAATGAAATTATATACAAATAGAATTTCTTCTTAGAATTTAATTTTAAAAGAATTTTATAAGAGTTTCTTTGATTAATATTTATCACAATTAAAAAATATTAATATCTACCACAATAAGATATAAAATATGTTCGATTAATTTTATTAATATTTTTCATTGTGATAAATATTAATCGCAGAGATAAAATTCTTCCAATATCATATTGTATACCATGATTACCATAATTTTCAGGAAATTTTAAATTTTAAGAGAAAATTCTCTCCGTATACAAATAATAATAAAACATTTTTAATAAAATTTTTATTTGCGCAATAAAACTAAATTATACTAGCTGCGCGACAATATGCATATTTTCTCGGGAATGTCTCCTTTTGCATGCACTGCACGTTGTCCCTTTTATAGTTCCTTTCCCCGACTAACTTTCTTTTCCCTTGAGTGGCTTGTTTTGAAGTTCTGACTTTTCAAATGGAAAAATCACTGCGTCGTTTTCCGTAGATAATGCAAACGCGCCGCCGGTCGCAAAAGTGATTTTAGTGCATCGCTCTTCTCGTTCAAGCTCTCCCATTTTGACATGCACTCAACACATTTCGATAAACGAGGGCAGGAAGTACCGCGTCATATTTTTCTAGACCGAGTGTTTCTCGAGCTATGTCTCGCGAACGAGTGAAATCGATTTAATAGCTCACGATCACTATTCAATCGTATATAACCAACATTTTTAAAAATAATTTAGCTCTTTAGTTGCATCAAAAATAAATCATTACATTAACAGTAAATGTAAAATTACACACTAAATAAAGAAATGTTATGCACTTATTATATATGTATGTAATTTCACACTTATTATTCCTATTTTTTTAACATTTGTAAATAAATAAAGAATTGTTTTCTCTTTTCAATATATTGTTGAATTATATTGCGCAAAACGAAAGCCTATTCTATTAGAATTTTATTATATTTTACACTATATGTATTTTTTCTTTTTCTAAAAAGTTTTAATCATTAGCGGCAATAATTATATATCTAGCTTGTTACACTTAAAAAAATATTACAGAAATTATTATTGTTATTTATTAATTAATTATAAAACTTCTTATTTAATTCTGTAATATTTTGTACATCTTAGAGGATGTTTTATTCAATATGCTGAATAGATTTGTGCAAGCATTTTTTTATTAAGTAACCATAGTTACGTCAATTTACAAATGCTTTGAAAAAGACATGTTTATAAACACGCTGCTTTTTCTTTTCGCATGAAATATGTTTATGTACTGCCAGTCTCGCAAAAAAATTTGAATGGTACTCTAAGATGACGAGTTGGCGAGAAGAGATGCTATACTTAGTCCACCACGCTCGAAATTACGGATGCGCGAAACGGACTGTCAAATGGCACTGTGACATTTCACATTTCGGAAATATGTATTAATTTCTGCTCCGGAGTGTGCTACTTTGAACCATGTAACCGGCATCACGAGGTCGATACGCGCGTGCGACCTCAATAAACCTGTATATATATTTTATTTTAATTTGATTTTTAGCCACTCTGCTTTTGTACCGAATATAGGAAAGAGATTTGACTTTTTGACCATGCTTTTTTTAGTAAATAAAAATGTTGCGCTTGTGTGCTCGAGGAATTTTTATTGCGTTTTTATCGTCAATTTGGTTAAAATATCATTTGGGAAATTTCGCATGCATTGTTTGCGATGCGCACGATTTGTCCTGATAAGGTAATCCTGACGGGGTAAAGGGGACATTATTGATCTACGGTGTCGATGTCACGTGAAATCTGATACGGGTACGAAAATAGGGACCATTCGCAAATCTTTCGTCGCCACGAGAGCCAACAGTCAAACAAGCCTAATCGCAGGAAATCGGCCATGAATATTATTCCAAATTTAACGCGTCCAAATGTCGGACACAAATATCATTTTGATTTATTATCATATTTATTATCATTATTAATATTATTAATATTATTAATGTTATTAATGTATTAATAAATTAATAATACATCATTAATAATAATAAGATTTATAATACAGAAATAATTTTTGATGTATTACATCAATTGCGTTTGTTTTTATTATAATTTACGTTTTTCCGGGTGTACAATAAAATACTCCGAGATGAGAGAGAAACACAGAGATTTAAAAAAAATTGATTTTTTGGTACTTATTTTGCCTTTTCCGGAAACCGGAACTACATTCTTGTTTCGCGTTCCAAAATGTCAAAGTTTCGAATAAAAAGATTGATCAATACATTATGAATGCGCGTGAGCGAGGCCTAGCTTTTGTCTCTTCCCTCTCTTTTATACTTATGTGCGAGCTATGAATCATTTAAGGGTGACTATACTTTTACGAGAACGACATGTGTGTTCTGTCATTGAGTGTGTTCTTCGCTCGATGTCGCGATGATCCTCGAACCTTTCCTGCTTATACAAGTCTGTACGATACAATTTTTATGAAAATCATGAAAATAAATCCAATCACGACTTCGATGCTAATTATTAATATGTGTGTAATATCCAAATTTTTATCTAAATATAGTTTTAAAAATATATTAATCTTGCTTATCTTATCGTAGAATTTAACTTTTAGTATATAAGTTTTGCTTTAGCAAAATTTTATCTGAATTAATTATTATAATGTATTTAAAATGGAAGATCTATTAAAATATATGTTAGTAATTTTTATAAAGATTTTATTGACGCGCGAAAAACAGAATAATAAATTATCTTGCGAATTAATATATGCGCAAAATGGCACGTACACGAATATGATTCATTTATTTTTTGTTATGTTAATTTTCGTATACAATAACAAATATCATCGACATAAATTTATTTCCTGCTATAGATTTGTACGAAAAATATATGTTGTAAAATATATTTATTCGTGCTATTTTTAATTAAATTATAAATATATTAAAAAATTCTAATAAATTATATATTTATTATAATATTTTAACGATCTGATAATTGTATCGCGATAACTCTTCGACCACTGCGGTAAAATCACAAATAATCGATGACACATCAGTGCAGATAATAATATCAAATCAATTTCATCACGTATGCATAAATAATCAAGTTTCAACTCATTGTCAAAATTTCTATTAAATTACGCTGTTTATTGCATGTGGCATTGGCGTCATGTTTATCAATATCAAATGCTTGATTAAAGTTGATCTTGTGACTGAGAAGACACCCTAAAAAAATTTATCAACTTGACTAAATCTTTCAACTAAATTACTATTTTGTTAATTGAACATATATTAATATTTAAGTCAAATATACGTCTTGTTAAATTTCATATATTTAATTTAAATATTTTTTATTTTTAATTAACAAAATAATATTTAGTTGAAAATTGTAGTTAACAATTTTTTTTCAGTGCAGAAATCGCGCTTTAATTAAAGAATAGACATACATAATCGTTAAAAAAAAGAAAAATGTAACATTATCCGCTCGTGTACCGAATATACTATTTTTTTTCATCATGCGGAAGCTAAATATACCTGTAGATACGAATCAATCTCTGTCTTTCTTTCTCTCGTCGGGATTTAAAGTACATTAGGTATACATACAGCCGTTAGGTGACGTTCAACTTTTATGTTATAAACGTCAGCGTTATTTAATTTCCGATTTTATTGCTTTATTTATATACGGAAAGCGTGATATAATCTGCTTGAAATTAATTTTGAGATCATTGATTCTTGATAACAATTTTTATATGCACCTGTTACACGTTTCTCCCCATTTTCAAACGGAATTTATTTTGCATATATTTTATTATTTGTACCATTATATTTATTTTGTTATAATCGAATTTAATTTCTTTAACGCCTCGGAATTTTGTTACGTATCGGAAGGAATTTATTTTACTTTTATGTACGCATGTAGAGGGTAATTTAATAATTTAAGAGTAATTTAAAATAATTATCGATAATAAGAAAGCAATATTTGAATGCATCTTGACAAATTTTGCCTCTGCTCTCTCCTCACTCTTATTTTTATTTATATAAGTTATTACTTCAATCATCAATCTTTCTCAATGTAACATTACATAAAACCTAATTAGTTATTAATGGAAAGAACTCGCTGATTTTATGCAAATGTATGTCTCACAATCATTGTAATCTCAGTTTTGTATTCCATTCGGAATTACAGATCCATTATCGGATTTAAAATTTCAATATGCTTCGACAGAAAGCACGTTTTTTTTAAACATTTCTGTAAGGTATATTTTTGTATTGACTACGATACAATATTTTTCGGCGTCATGAAAGTCTTTTATTTAGTTGACTTTATTTGAGTTATTTAATTACTCTGTTGTGTTTTCGATGCATAAACTTATTGTTAGTAATAATAACGCGTACTGAATCTCAATGAGAATATGAATTATTGAAAAACAGCACGATAGGAATAAATAATCTATAAAGTCGGAAAAGTTATTATACTTGAAAATTATGCGAAAAAGAAGGAGAGGGATTTGCCTCACTATTTTCCTCGGCGTATTTTTTCAGAAAAAGATTGAAGCTCTCCGTCATTTTTCCATCTCTCACATATCTATATATTATTTATAATAGTATTTTCTTTTCCCTACTGCTATATTTATTCTTCCTCCTCGAGCTCTCGATCGCGGTCCATTTAACCATCGAAAGCCACGAAAGCCATGAAAGTTTTAAAGTTTGACGAGCAACAGCCGCGCATCGCATAATATAGTCTTCAAAATAGACGCATCTCACAATCTTATCCTCCCGTTCGCGATAAATGTTCTTCCGCATCTCGACTTCTCGATCGACGACACGAAATTCTTCTCGACACCTTCCCGCAACAATACTTTGCGAATATCTCGTCGACATATATCGCACTTTGCATGTTCGATATCACGTACATGTTCTCTTCTATTCATCGCGCTGTGTTAACTCTCAACTTGCTGATAAAATTATTATTAGGTCAGAAGCATAATTATAATTGCGATGAGAGTAAAGGAAATATAAATTGACCAGATTTTTTCAGATTTTTTTAAAGAAGAGATAATATAACAGATTTTTAATATATACGTACACTGAAAAAAATGGTTAACTTGACTAAACCTTTCAACTAAATGTTATTTTGTTAATTGAACTTATAAAAATATTTAAATTAAATATATTAAATTTAACAAAACGTATATTTGACTTAAATACTAAACGTACATTTGACTTGAATACTAAAATATTCTGACTTAACAAAATTGTAATTTAGTTGAAAAACATTTCGAGTATAATTTGTGACAAATTACAAGCCACTTATTCATAATTTTTCATGCGTGTCGCATTTCTCTTAATATACATAATAAATTTATATATTTTACTTCACAAATATTTTTTGTATTAAATAATATACAAAATTACAGATAGAATTCGGAATTGCCTCTCTGTGTTCTACAATAAATTGTCTAAAAGAGTTTTTAGCGATAAGAAAAGATAATAATTCTACAAGATACACATGACCTATTTACGAAGATAAAAAGAATCGATCGTACGAAAATTTGGATTAAGAATATATGTATATGTGATGTTACTGATCCTTGAAATTATACGAAAAAAGGGAGATAAGATATATATGCTGGCGATAATTGTGTATTATAAAGATTTTCTCCCTCGCGCGTGCTTATATGGTACTTAGGGGTGGTCCCGAGATTTTCTCGATGAAACGAGACCGGAGTATTCATTCTTTCGTCCGTGTGCTACATGTCTTATTCATGACCCTCGATGTCGCCTTATCACGCAACTGGGTCGCCGCGATTCATTGCGTTTTGTACTTTGATACGTGCGTGACTCGCGACGATAATCGCGAATGATTCCTGGCTCGTCGTGATTCAATTTGGGAGAACGACCAACTTTTCTATCCGGAATCAACCATAGAATAACGTGTTCGGACATTCCGCTGTTGGAAAAATTCCGCACTTTTCTCGACAATGAGAGTGATAAGCAAATTACCACAACGTGATGTATATTCTTTGCCATTAACGCGATGTGTCATCGGTTTTATTTGGAGTCGAATAGATGCGTCACGCGACAACATTTTACATTCACTTTTCTCTAGGAATTTGTTTACGAGGAAATTTATTTATAGATGTCTCATTTTGCAACTTGGAAACTTTATTGATTGCGAATTAATCATTCATTTCAGGCAGATATTTTAAATCTATTTTTTCTCCTACATTACTTTTTACTTTAATACTTAGAATTCGAGAATTAAAAGTTATGCACTGGGAGAATTTTCTCTTAGAATTTATCTTGAAAATCAGTAATCAGACAATATGGTATTGGAAGAATTTTATAAGAATTTCTTTAATTAATCTTTATCACAATAAAAAATATTAATATAGATATAAAAATAAGACAATAAATAAGATACAAAATATATTCGATTAATTTTACTATGTACATATTAATATTTTTATTGAGGTAAATATTAATCAGAGAAAATTCTTATAAAATTCTTTCAATACCATATATTGTCCCACGATTATCATGATTTTCGGAATAATTCTAAGAGAAAGTTCCGTGTATATATATAATGTTAAAAATTAATGATTTACGGTTAAATAATAATTTGTATTAAAGAAAAATTACTATAGGATAGTTTCCTTGTACATCTTCTCAATATTCAATTGACGAAAATGTACGGAAAGCTTGCGCAAAGATAAAATGTGCGTATCCAGCATGCATTTTCTGCTTATGACAGGGAATATAGGTACATGGATTCTCGCCAGATATTTTCTCATTTACATCGAGGGACGCGATTTAATAAACACGTCACGATTTTATGAATGTGGCTATCGTGTTGCCATAAATCAGGCTGCCTGCGCGCGAAGTCGATTAATTGCCGACTATCGCTTTACACATACGTCTCTCGCGATGTAAAACGACTTGGTCGACAAATGGCGCTTTGATAGAACAAGTCAATTCGCGATATTTGCTCATGCCCTATTTCCTTCGTCCGCAACTCGAGAAAGAAAGAGATTTATGGATAACTGATAGTTCAAATGTCTCGGAAATGAATTATTTTTGAGTAATTTTTCTTACGTGTTTGATTAGTAATTATTTTTAAATAATTATATTCATTCTTCTTGAATTATTTTATGATTGAAATAATTTATTAAACACAGAGGATTTATTATTAGAATTTATCCTGAAAATCATGGTAATCGTGAGACAACATAGTATTGTAAGAATTTTATAAGAGTTTTTTCGATTATAATATTTACCACAGTAAAAATATTAATATCTATTACAATAAGATATAAAATACATTTGATTAATTGTACTATGTACATATTAATATTTTTTATTGTAGTAAATATTAAGCAGAAGAACTTGTGAAAATTGTTCCAATATGACGTGTATGATTCTTTTTGTGAATATAATTTTATTATATTTTTTAAAAGTTTTAAGGTAAGTTTGTCAGACTTTCATTGAAAGACAGGTGACGAAATTCAATGAAACAACATGAAATAAAAGAATATTGTATAGAACTACATGGTTTGTTTGAATCCGATGTCACACGTCTATACTGGCGCGACTTTCGATTTTTTCCGAACGAATGGTCCCCGTCCTTAATATAGGGGGTAGTCGAGAACAACAGGGTGCACCACCGCCAAATAATTCCGCATCCCCAATTCCCCTGGCACGAACGCGAGGGTGCAGGGATCCTTTTGCGTTTGATGCAAATCCACCCGCATCCCCTCCGCGAATTCGCCATACGATTCTTCCCTTCGGATCGTAGAATCGATACACCGGGTGTGCCAGAAATTACATCTCCAACAGAGATGCTTTTCAGCACGAAAAAAATTTAACTTCAGGGTGTCTAGCGGTCAGGGAAATCTGGAAAACTGGACATTGCCAGAAAATTTTATAAATCTAGAATTGTCAGGAAATTTTACTATTTATCTGGATTTTTTCACATTATTCTACATTTGTCTCAATAATTTGAAATTTTTTATTTAATAAATATTAACTTTTCTTTGACTCCCAGCATGCTAATTTTCTATGTTGTTAAAAATTGATTCATCTACAGCGTGTTTGTTAATTTATATTTTCATTGTCGTGTTATTTTATTTTAGTGTGTTTGATAGAGACAAAACTAAAAATTTGATATAGTATAAATTGAGAAAGTGATTATTTAAATAGTTTATAGTGACATGTTTGTTTCGATTATCGTATAATGCAGATTGTATAATTAATTAAAATTTTTGTTTGTGTAACTCTCGAACCGTTTCATTGTTGACAAAAATATCTCGAGGATTTCATGATTTAACTTTTAATTGATTTATCATATGCAAATTATATATTTGAAAAAAATAATATTAAAAAGGCAGGGAAAAAATTAATTTCTGGTCTTGGAAAATCTGAAAAAGTCAGGGAATTTTTTTCATTGAGTCTGCTGGACATCCTGAATTTTTCTCGACATTAAATAATGAAAAATAACTTGAAATAAGACTTTTTCGTGAAATAGAACACGCATGAAATTAACTGAGAATTAATTTTTTCGATTATTTATTTTGTTTCTCGTATTCAAGTTTCTTAGATCAGACTCACTTAATTTTCACTAATGGAGACTGGAAAATTATAGACAATTTGAATGAATCGAAGCAATCGCTATTCATCTTGCTCTTATTGAAAATAAAGCAATTTTTGGGACACCCTATATAACGTGTCGGTGCTTCGTGGCGATAAATGGCCCTTTGTCCCTACGGATCGGAACGTAAGAGAGGTGGCACTTTTGGCCACGCCGGAATATAAATGGTCGCCCAGATGGAATTTTCGGCTGAAACTCCTAAGCTTCGAGTCTTTTTCTCTCGAGGTGAACTATCGTTAATGACTCTTTTTAGTTCGATTTTTTATCGTACATCAGTCTAAGAGCGACGTTCGCTCTTAGTTAAGGATCTTACACTCAAGTAGATTTTATCGAGAGGAAAATCTCTCTTTTGTCAAAAAAATTTTGGTACAAATTCTGTCTTTTATACGTCTCTTTCTTACTTTACATCGATGGAGAAGTTCGATAAAGTAGCGGAATCAATCGTTACACACCGTCTTGCAAAATGGTCTCTCCTCGCTTTTATATATTTCGTTTCACTCTCGTCGCAGATCAATCAATCGACGAATTTATATATCGCCGAGATTGCTTTTTCACGTACAATCGCCGTTGTGTGTGAAATCGCGCGTGGTTATAGTCGGCAGCAGTGGATTTTCATTTACACTATTTCGGTCTCGCGCGCTCGCCATTTTCCGATATACCGTGAGTGGGTTATCGTTGATTGCTACAGCGGTTGTGACACGATCATCGGCACTGATTTCGAATCTCGCAATTTTATGTACTGGAAAATTAATCCGCTATGTAAATCACGATATCTCGTAATAGCAACAAAACAATCTTATATATACACCGAAAAAAATGCGTTAATTTGACTAAACCTTTCAACTAAATATTATTTTGTTAATTGAACATACAACAATATTTAAATTAAATGTAACATATGTATTAAATCTAACAGAACGTATATTTGACTTAAATACTAATATATGTTCAATTAACAAAATAGTAATTTGGATGAAAGGTTTAGTCAAGTTAACACATTTTTTCAGTGCGCAGAGAGAATTTTCTCTCAGAATTTATCCTGAAAATCATGGTAATTGTGGGACAATATATGGTATTGGAAGAATTTTATAAATTTTCTTATTTTTTTAAATATTTTTTTCTCTGATTAATATTTATCACGATAAAAAATATTAATATCTCTCACAGTAAGATATAAAATATTTTGTAGATATATTAATTTATTTTATCCACTTTTTTGTTTTATTCAATATTTTATTTTTTATTTTACTATATTTTATTTTTTATCCAATATTTTTTATTCACTCTTATAAAATTCTTTCAATACCATATATTGTCCCGCATGATTACCACGATTTTCAGGAACAAATAAATTCTAAGAGAAAATTCCCTTCCTGTGCACGATTATATTAATTAAAATATTGATGACATACAATGTATATTATAACATAAATATTTTATTGGCTTAATGCATATGTCAATAATCGTTATGCAATAATTATGACCGTTTTTGTACGGACTTATATGAACTTTATTAGACGAGTTTACGCCCTATCAGACGCGATTAACGCTAATAACATTAGACTGACTTTGCTAGTTCTCGCAATGCGAAATATACGAGTCGGTTGTGTTATACGTTATACGCATCTTACACGCACGAATTGCTTCATTGTTCACAAGCAGAGCTAATTCAATTAGACTCATATTTGCGAAGGATTTCAAGCATCGCTCACGGTAACTTGTAAGGATTCTGCGATGAGTGAAATCTGTTTGTTTTGAGACAGTATCTCTTTAAAGTAATAAATTAAAGTAATTTCATGGCAAAGTATAAATTATATAATAAATCAATTTTTATTCAATTTTTTTTCATTTAATTTTACTTAAAAAATTAATAATCTTCGAGAAACAAATTTTGTTTATGTAAAATATTTTGTCAAATATGTACATAAGCATTTCATTTCTGCATATACAATGTTTTATAAGCAACGTTAAAATTTTATATATAAATATAATATTTTAGTTGATTAATTAATAGATGGACGAAGATAAATAACCGGTTTATTTTATGAAAATAAATGATGAATGAAATTATAAATTACTCATTCCGGCTGCTCCAATGTCGGATGCTTCCTCAGTCTTCCTCGTCTTTGTCTGTTGTTAATCATTCGCTGCTTCTTCAAGGCAGTCACATGACATTCATTCGCGAAAACAGCGGCTAATTATGATCGTGCGACATTTTACACGACGCCCCGACATTAATTACACAATGTGCACTTTATTACGTTGCAACAAGAGAACAACGCGAAAAGGTATGATCTGCCTGGCACTCGAAATTCTTTGGCGACAGATGCTAACAGATTATAATACGTGCTCTTCTTTTAGAACGATTATCTTGTATTATAAACGCGAGTAAAAAAATTAATGAACGAGTTCGAAAATTCTATAAGAAAAAGGACAATTTTACGAAAAGAAGATTTATCATCAAAGGCTGCCAAAATAGAATATATATTGCGAACTTGTCTATTTATTCCTTTTTATCATTTTTTTATAGAAAATTTTATTTTTCTTTCTTATAATTTTATTTTGGAACATCGATTAATAATCTTGCGTCTCTCCTGATCTTTGTCCTTTTCCCTTGTACTGACCTTATAATTAACATCATTATATAAATGAGAACACATCTCTGTTCCTTACAGAATGTAATATCCAAAAGTTTACGTCGTCACTTTGTTGATTCTTGCGAGAGATTTCAACAACCGAGCAAATCACGTACAATATATTCGTTTCAAAAGATCATCGATATGTGTTAGCTCCATTATATGATTCGCGTATTATTGCACGCGCGCTGTAAATCCGAAAATAATTGGCGGATTACATTTAAATCGATGAAAAAGTACAAAGCGCGAAATGCGACGTTTATTTTATTCGAGTCGAAGCATCGTTAAGGAATAAAGATTTATACCGTCCGTACAGATAAAACGATCATTTATAGCATAATTGGTGCTCTCTCGCTTCGATTCCCACTCGAAATGTATAAATCGCGCGAGATATACTTGTTTTGACAGATAGTTTGACAGATAGTTTGACGTCCCCTCTCGATACGAGTTGTCGTCGATCGCGGGAAATTAATTCATCACGAGAACCGATAATGCCTAATTGTTCGCGGAGAATGATGATTGTGCTTCAAAGAGCATAAAACGACGAGACGGAATGGGTTTATCTTGTCGCTTCTCGTCATTTGTAAACAAACAGTAGCGAGCTCCACTTGTGCACATAGACAGAATTTTCTCTTAGAATTTACCCTGAAACTTAAAGTTTCTCTGATTGATATTTAAGATTAAAGAAAAAAATTTTTAATCACAAGATTTAAAATATGTTCGATTAATTTTAAAAATGTGTCAACTTGACTAAACCTTTCAACTAATAAAATATTATTTTGTTAATTGAACATGTAAAAATATTTAAATTAAATGTAATATTAAATCTAACAAAACGTATATTTGATATTACTTAAATATTAATATATTTTAACAAATTTTTTTTCAGTGTACATATTTTACATCTTCTTGTGGTAGAGACATTAATATTTTTTTATTATGGTAAAAATATTAATCGAAGTAACTCTTATAAAATTCTTCTAATGCTATATATTGTCTTACGATTACTATAATTTTCAGAGTAAATTCTAAGAGAAAAGTCTCTCTACATTGAAAAAAAATGTGTTAACTTCACTAAACCTTTCAACTAAATATTATTTTATTAATTGAACATAAAAAATTAAGATTAAATTTAACAAAATGGTAATTTAGTTGAAAGGTTTAGTAAACTTAACAATTTTGTTTAATATATGTACACAATACGCGTTTCGTTGTCATTCTCTCGACAGGACTCGATCTAGAAGGACGTAACAAAATGTGCTCTGCGCACATAATCGTAAAAATGCGTGAAATATCGAAGAAGAAATACCGAATCGTTTTCTATATCGCGCAATTAATCCCTATCATTCCATGCGAGCAATCAGTGTTCGTAATTATTACGCGTTAATTCGACTTGCGTACTTTGACACTTTGACACTTGAACCACGTAGGGAAATTTCGACGTTTATATTATACGTCGATGATCTCTGTTGACACGAGCGTTTCACAGGATGCTTTACTTCAACAAGTTCTATCGCGCGAGTCGACAAAGCGACGGATATACATATGTATATTTTCGGATATTACATTCTGTAAATGTTTACCTTAAATGTCAAACTTGTACACGCGCGTTTTTTTACATTTTTTTTCTTTTATTATAGTAACGAGAATAGTCGTTGTAAAAGTAGAGCGAGTTGTTACTTTGTACGACTGTTTTGCTTCCGAGTTGTTCTTCTATTGTGCGGGATGTAATAAAATGCATGCGATTAACGTCGACGATTGCCGTGCAAAGTGTTGGTAATTAACCGTGTTTTCGCGAGTGAGTGCCATAATGGAGCAGCAAAGGGCGAACAAAAGATGAGAAGGAAATATCGGATGACAGCAAAGTAAATGGCGAGTAATTCATAATTTGCTTTATCTATTGATATTGCGAAGTTAATTGCTTTGTTGATCTCTGCGGTAAGTTTATTCTTTACATTATTGTCAAAAATTTTTCATTTAAATATTCATTTAAAATGTTTTACATTTTATTTTGAATAATAGGTATTTAATAAAATGCTTTTAAAATATTTAATGAAATAATCAATATTTTTATCTCTGTGTTAAAAGAGATTTGATATTATTTGAATTATTTACTTGGAAATTAGAGTTTATATTACATTATTGTTAAATATTTTTAATTTAAATATTCAATTATAATATTTTACTTTTTATTTTGCAGAATACATATTTAATAAAACACTTTTAAAATATTTAAGAAAATAATCAATATTTTTATCTCTGTGTTAAAAGAATTTAATATTATTTGAATTATTTACACAGAAATTGAAGGCTATATTTTTAAATATACATATATTTTATATATGAAATACCCTCTTTATATATATATACATTTTACATATTTTATAAAAATTTATATTTATAAACAAAATTGTTTTTTCGAAAATATGTAATTTTTTATTGATATCTGTTTAAAAAACGAATACAAAAATTGTGCGGTAAAAATATTTTCCGAAATATTAATTGTAAACTAAATTGGACATAGAGTTTTATATACATTATATTGTATATTATAAATTATACATAAACGTTGCAGGTACATTATATAATATGCACATATAAATTTTAATAATTAAATATTTAAACTAATCATGAAATGATGAAATGATAATTTAAAATTAGCCGAGGCATCAATACTTGATACGTATTTTTGCATTCATCGTTATCTCACTGGTCTGTTCATTATTTTCTAATACGATTCTAAATTTATCGTCCGATATAAAGTGACAGCGCATCACTTGAATTATTCGAAAATTCCGGAATAATTTATGTCGCCCCGTCGCGAAAAGGACAGCGATCCCTTTTATCGGACAGAATAAAAGCACACAAAGTCGCGATAACTCTTATGTAAAGTTTTAACCTGACGGAGTCTTCCCCACCATCGATCTCGTGTGCACAGTATTGAGTTTTACCCAACCGGATATGAGAAACGTTTCCGCGTCTAAAATGTCAGAGGTCACGATTACCCAGCATTGCGGCATCGCACCATGTGCGCATGTGTATGTGTACATATACATGTATATAGATGCTCATATATCGCAGAAATTTCCAAAACACCCCTCGGTTTCAATTAATCCGCGACGTTATAATTACACGTTAATTTCTTACAAGGGCGCGTATTCGCTCTCGCAGACAAAATTTAAAACAATGTTATTTTTCACGATACTCAGAGTTTACTTTCTAGATCAATTTAAATTCTCAGAGATGTTTTTTTAACGAAAAAAATTAGAAAATTTTTGTGGAACTTTATTGGGACTCCAAAAATTTATTTTTAAATTTTCTTTGATCATTTTTTTTCGATGGTTTGCTCTAATAATTTAAGCAGTCAATAATTTGACGATTGACCAAGTTGTGCATTATTTGTTTAAAATATACTATTACAAATATATGTATCTTTTTCTCTCTATTTATATATTCAAACGAAATACTGAATGTGCAGTGCAAACATTCTTTGTTGTAATTTTTATTTAAACAAAAATGCAAATTTTATGCCAATGGAAAATTCTTATTTTACAAAAATCATTTAGTTATTTTCAGTATATTTTTAACATTTGAAATTTAAGTGACTTTTTTTCTTTTACAAATGAAAAGCATTAGAAAACGCAGATAAAAAAATTTATTTTAAAAGGTTGCATCTACAATTTTTTAAATTTTATCTGAAATTTAAACATAAAAATAACTGGAAGGAGTTTTCAGGGATTTTTTACAAGATTTTTTTAATGATACTATATATCAGGGTATCTATTTAAATCTTGTGAAAAATTTGACTGAGAAGACCCAGATCTTTCAGATATTTTTGTTCAAACATTCCAGATATATATATGTGTGTGTATATGTATATAATCACACTTATTAATTTTTACTTGGTTCAAATTATTGTTAGATTTTACATCTTGAGAACGAATTTATTTTTGAAGCTAAACTCTGATGAGAGATTTAGATTAACACAAGTTTAGATGACACAAGTTAAATCTAAACAGATCTTCGGAATTGAAACGTTCGAACGTCATTTCTCGATTCGTAAATGGAAAGACATATATCTTTCGGAATCGTTTCTATTTACTTTCATCTGGCGTGTTTCTCGTTTTCGCTACCTCGAAACGTAAAGTAACAGTGATTGTGTTCCAATTTCGGGATCTGTATACTAAGGATCGAAATTCCTCACGAGCTTCGGACTTCGGAACGCATCGCGTTCTTGGCAACCCTCTAATATATCTCTCTCTTAGCGTTTATTTGTGCCTGCTTCCGACCACCGCAAACACGCTCTCGAATCCCCTCATCCATGAAATTCAACAACACAACTGGCCCGAAACCTGCCTTGATAATTACAAGCTTGCTTTGCTTTTCCCACTTGGTCCGGTCATCTGCTTCGCTCGCTTCCTCTGCTTCATTTTTAATCTAATATATTTAATATATTTTTTTACATATTATAATATATTTTATAATTTTATATATAATATATTGTGTTTTTTTTAATGCGCGAACGAAAATCTGTTTATTTATAATTAATTAAAATTAATTTTTAAAGTCGTGAAAGCTAGTGTAAAGTTAACACCGAGTTAGTTTTATTTATTTTTTTTTTCTAGAGATATGTAAATTAAAATTCGAAAACGTGTATACGTATGTATACAAGTAAGTGCATGCAATTAAATACATTTATAGAAATTTAATTATTTTGAATGTTGGCAAAGGCACTTTATGTAAGTCTCAACCACTAGCTCTCCGATTTTAACAAGCTCCAAATTTATTGCGTAGCGTCATAAGGTAACGAACCGATACATTTCTCTAGTGTTGACAAGAGCTGCAATAATTTGTGAGCTTGGCAAATTTTGTCCTGAATTACAGCATGAATGTTTGATTAGTGTAAAAACTACGCGTTAATATTTTAAATAAAAGCTTCGAAAAATTTTCATGAAAATGATTGGAAGCTTTAAGATAAAAATATATTCTTGAAATATTTTCTTTATACAGAACTATGACTTTTCTTTCAAAATATTCCACGAAACTCTTACACAGATTTATATCTATGACATTCGCGGAAGCTTGCGTTCTTTTTCAGCTTATCTAAGTATTCGAAGAAATGTTCATTCTATATAAAATAACGAGAAACACTCTATTAACATATTTGCACACCTTTAGCAGAAGGTTGAAGTGATTATGCGAAAATCTTATCACAGACGAAATAATACGAAGGAATATTCCGAATAATTTTCTCTCTCGTTCTGTTTGTCTCTGTGCTTGAAAATTAATAACGGCGTGGCATAAATCAGTCTAATTAGCAATTATGCGCTTATCGGTGCGAGACGCGTTCCGTATAAGTAACGCTCGTTCCGCAGCTTTCGCTGCTCCGTTCTCAAGTACGACGATAGTGGAGAAGCACGTCATAGAAGTGCGCTCTTCACGACTGGAAATAGTCCAACCGCGCGCACAAAGAGAGTCGCTTGTCAAGAGAGCTTCGAGAAAGCTCTCTCTTCTCTCTCGACAATCCCGCAAAATTTCTCGCCTTACTGTGGACTTTGTCGAGTGACGTTTACTTATCAGACGTTTCGCTTCCACGGATCAGAAACGCGAGAGCTTATATTTATTTGTTTACCTCGGCTGTTTTTGATACACAGAGGGATAATCGTGGGACAATTTGGTATTGAAAGAATTTTATAAGAATTTCTCTGATTAATATATTTACAATACAGAATATTAATATGTACCATATACATAGGAAAATTGATCAAACATGTTTTATATCTTATTGTGCACTGTAAAAAAATATGTAAAATTACATAAATAACAAGTGTAAAATATATACATTTTCATTATTTGTCGTAATTTTACATTTAATTATTTGTATAATTTTTACAATATATTATATATTTTTTTACAGTGTGGATATTAATATTTTTATTATGATAAATATTAATCAGAGAAACTTTTATACCATTTGTCCCAGAATTACCATAATTTTCAAGGTAAATTCTAAGAGAAAATTCTCTCTGTGTATCTTGAAACTTTTCATGGAGAAGAGATCAGTGAATCGCGCCGAGATAAAAAATTTGACTTATGATTAAATCTCTTTAATTTTCATAAAGTTATTTTATTTCCTTTTCGTTGAAGTAATAATAATAGAAAAAAATGTATGTCGTTTTTATTGAAAAATTTTTCTGTGGCAACGGTATTATATTCCATACACAGTCGTATCTGTCTCTCTCGTCAATGAACGTGTAGTCTTTCTTTTGAAAAGGACGAACGAAGATGAAAGGGAACGCGATTATCCAACTGGACGATTTATCAAAGAATGCCCGTCAATTCGTGCGAGTTTATTCCGCTCGATAAATGCATCTATCTCTCGCGCAGAAAATGACTGACAATGAATCAAGAGTCACTTCTACAAAAGATTTCAAGTTGACGAAAATAATTTTGAAAAAATACTTTTTCTGCGCAGAAACAAAATTTGTTATTTTTTTCGCGTGAAAAATGTTATAACTTATTGCTGCGGCTTTTGAAAGGCAAAGGGACGATTTTTTGACTTGAATGTATTCGTACTACATGTGTGGCATTTAAAAGTGACACTATTCGATAATGGACGACGGGGACGATATTAGCGTGCTTGAACTTCTGTTCATAGATTGACCTGATTTTGTGGGATTATCGGGAGAATGCCTCTCGAGAATGAAGAGCAGACGTTACGGTGCCTCTTTATACGGTCAACACACGCGAGGCGTGTTATCGAACATATTGTCCTTCCTTTGAAAAAGATTACCTTACAGGAACTTGTAACTAATGCAACTGGTCGTCGTAAATCTGTGCTCCATAGGCTTGAATCGTTCATACATTCAATATGATTTTTTATCAAAAATATTTTTTTTTTTTGTAATTTAACAATCTCTTGAAGATAATTTTAATCGGAATTTTAAAATAGCGCTAATTGAATAATGGATTTAATTCAGCGTGATAGATTATACAATTTAATAGTGGATTAAATTACTTTTGGAATATAATGCTCTATAATGTATTATTAATTACGTTCAATTCAGTTTGGTACGAAAAAAGAGCAAGTATAATTTCATGCAAACGTTATAAGTTAAAGTTCACCGTTTGGAAAAATGTGCGGAAACCGTTTGTGCAGCATTAAATTTGCAGTTAAATTCGACGATAATCTAGGATAAATAACGGAAAGTCTGAAGAAAGATGAGCGGAGAATTTCTCGTTCGAGTTAAATTTTTATGAGATACAGTAATGAGACCTTCTATCAAAGGTGGATTAAACTGGACGTTAAACGCGGCGGCTATCGACGTTTTTTTTTTCTTCGCGAACACCGACCGCTCAAACGTCGACCTTTTTCACTATCCGCCTCGTAATTCTCGATTGTTCTCCTTAAATTTTTCGCACGGATCGTCGATTAAAACAGTACCGTTTACAAAATGTTTTTATACGCCTCGTAATTTGGAAATATCGACTCCTCTAGTTTCAGAAAAAAAGCTCGTTTGTTTTAACAGAGATTTTATATTTTTCAGTCATTTATAATTATTAGGATACATAAGATACAAAAGAAAAAAGAAAGAGAGATATTAATATAATTTATATTTTATATATCTTAATTTTTCCAATAATATTTAATAATTAATTGGAATATAATTTAATTTCGTTGTTGCTTGTTGTTTATACACTGAAAAAAAATGGTTAACTTGACCAAACCTTTCAACTATAAATTATTATTTTGTTAAATGAACATATTAGTTTTTAAATCAAATATACGTTTTGTTAGATTTAATATGTCATACATATTTAATTTAAATTTAACTTTTACATGTTCAATTAACCAAATAATATTTAGTTGAAAAATTTAGTCAAGTAACTTATTTTTTCACATGACGTTAATTTCGAGTACGACGATGACAAATTACTATTTTGTTATTATAAATGAACATATTAGTATTTAAATCAAATATATACGTATTGTTAGATTTAATGTTATATTTAATTTAAATTTTATTTTTATACAACTGTTCAATTAACAAAATAATATTTACTTGAAAAATTTAGTCAAGTCAACTCACTTTTTCACATGACATTAATTTCGAGTACGACGACGTAATTAATATCTATATGTTTATTTATGAACATGTTGATATCATATATTGGAGTTTCCTCGAGTTCTATGTGTGACTACACGTTATCAGATTTTATATATATATACACACACGAGTATAATGGGGTGTAGTATCATGCATGTACCATGTTCGCCTTTCACACCTTGGGAATCATAATGCACAATAATGCTAGACGATAGCGTGCGGTAAAGTCGCCGCTGAATGGAGAGAATGCGGGAACATTGTCACTGCTATATTCAGCTCTGATGTCCCAAATCAAATTCGTTACGTGACATTAACTATTCAATTTGCACGACCGCGTCGGATGACAATTATATGATAAAACATTGCATTATGCATGGCACAATATATCACATCGCACAATGGCGTTATAATATAAGGGCAATTGCATTTTTTTTCAATATCTATCGCGTCCGAAAGGTTTTGACAGATGAAAAAAAAAGGATATAGATATACGTCAATCGAAAAATGATTTTATTTTTGCAACTACGTGTTGTCGATCACGTAATATGCAAAATAAAAATACAAAGGAAGGAAGATGTGTTTTGTATGAAAATATATGAGAAAATAATAGCTTCAAAAATCTAATTTATATTTGTATATGTAAAAGGAATTTGTATTTATATAAAAACAGATATTGTGTAGATAAATTACAATAGAATAGAGAGATGAATCGCTGAAATTGCGGTGTGTTTTAAAGAGGATCCCTTATTTCAAAAGGGTCCACTTAAATGCTTTCTTACATCGATTTTGCGTATCTGAGGCAGTCGAAGCCGGAAATTGCGCAAATTGGCTTCCCTCGAAATAGGGGAGGGTATGAAAGGTAAGACGGGAACGAACGATCGAGTGTGATGCAAAATGGCGGGAAAGTTTGTCGGCGTACAAATAAAGTATTTTTGATTGCCGCAATTTCGCTTCGTTGTCCTTCCGGATCAGAAGTTTATATTGAACCAACACACAAATTTCCGGGTAATTTCGACTCTGCACGATGCATAGGATTTTTGTTGACTTTACTCTTACGCGTATATCATATTCGAAATATCGCGTCAAGAGAATTGGAAATGTTTATTTCGGAAATATTTTCTATCTCGAACTGATATTTAACTCTTAACAGGAGAAAGACGCGCATTCGAAATAAAAAGATTCGAGAAACTCTTATAGAATTCTCTGCATATATATTTTATTGTAAATATAAAATGTATAAATAACATACGTTTTCGATCCTCTTTCGCGGATTTGATCAGCATTAAATAAGAAATAACTTTAAACATAGATGACACAAATAAAAAGAATAAATGTTACAATCAAATTCAAGAGATTTTCTCTAAAAAAATTGGAGTAATAATAATTGTTTCCCTTCTTCGGAACTTCTCTTAAATTTCTCTTAAAGTTAAAGAAAAAGATTTTATATATTTCTCCCTCTTTATACAATAAATTCATTTTAACTTTAAACATCTCTATTCTCTTCGTGTCCATATGTGTATAGTGAATTTACCTTTAATAGATCAGTTATTTTTAGCGCGAAAAGGGGAGAAGGATGCTTCAGTTTACGAGGTGCCTTTATCTCTCTCTTTCTCTCCAATTATGGTTTTTAGACCCACGTGTTCGCGAAGTACGAAAAATCAGACGAAAAATCCACGTGACGTTTAACGCGTCGAGAGAGACCCACGATACCTTTAATCGCCACGATGTAGGGTCGTAAAGAGGGGATGAAAATGGTTCTTTTTCTCGAGGAGGTGTTTCCTCGGGCCTGGACGCGGCCCGCGATAGAAACGGCGGAAAAGCCGGCTACAAGGTAAATCGATACGAAACCACCACGCAGCAGCATCCAAGGCGACCATCCGCCTCGTGCCTACCGTCTCCCATTTTCTTTCTCTTTGCCTGCCCCTTTGTGTCGATTTTTTTTCTCCCCCTGGAATTTCCTTGGATGCGCGCGGACACGTGATACGTTTCAAGAGGGCCGTAATTGCATAAAGGAATGTTTAATTACTCGGATATATTTCTCTTTTTTTCGAATTTTCTTTTTATATTTGTTTTCCCTTTTTATTTGGGTAAGAAAAGATATATCCCTTTTTTTTTATTAAGCATATACAATATATCAAATCGAAATAAAAATTAGTTACCCTGAAGAATTTTATTGAAGTTTCTTTGATTAATATTCACGCCACTATAAAAATATTAATATTTATCACAATAAGATATAAAATAATATCTGATTAATTTTATATCTTATTGCGGTAAAAATATTTTATAAGAATTTCTCTGGAAATTCTTATAAAATTCTTCCAATACCATATTGTCCCACGATTGCTATGATTTTCAGGGTAAATTCTAAGAGAAAATTCTCTGCATATATATTTTATTGTAGATATAAAATATAGGTACGTCTATAAATATAATATCCTCAAAATATAGCTACTCTTCGAAGAGATTCTTCGAATTAAATATGCTTGATTTCCAAAAGAAAGAATTTTTTGTTCTTGCGCAAAAAATGACAGAAAATCGGACGAATTGTGCGAAGGTGCGCAGTCGGTTCCGGGATGAATTAGAACCTCGGCGAGAAATATTTTACTCGTCGTGTCTCGGCTGATGCGTGTGTCGTTGCACGTGACATTCCGTCCGGAACATATTTCGTCGACCGGGGTGTCATCGTGCCGCATAGCTTGGTGCGAAATGCGACAATAGGGGGATGATTCCGCGCCGTTCGACGCATTGCCGTCGTCGACAGACATTCTTTGGCGACCCGAGGAAAAAATAGAGACCGGTACGATATCATACGATTTGGAATTTTGAATTTACGAAAATTTAACATACACCGAAAAAAATTGTTAGCTTGACTAAACCTTTCAACTAAATATTATTTAGTTAATTGAACCTATACAAACATCTTATATTTTATGTTTTAAAATATAATAAATATTTTTATAAAATATAATATAATATAATTTAAATATAATAAATATTTTTAAGTATTTTATATTTTAATTAAATATAACATATTAAATTTAACAAAACGTATATTTGATTTAAATACTAATATATGTTGATTTAATAAAATAGTAATTTAGTTGAAAGGTTTAGTCACAAGTTAACACATTTTTTCAGTGTATAAATTAGCGCGTACTTAATTCTCTATTTTTTTATAATACAGTATTTAAGTTTTTTTAATAATACACAAAGATAATTTTCTTTTAGTATTTACCCTGAAAATCATGGTAATCGTGAGACAATATGGGATATATGGAGGAATTTTATAAGAGTTTCTCTGATTAATATTTACTATGATAAGATATAAAATGTTTGATTAATGATTAATTATTTTATGTAACGTAGTAAAATTTACTATATTATTTTTTAATATGTAATAAATATTAATCAGCGAAACTCTTGTAAAATTCTGACTACATTACCATGATTTTTAAGGTAAATTCTAATAATAAGATAAAATTCTTCCGCGTATATGCGCGCTATTAATTTATTCATTACCAATTCGTGCAAGGTTCGAATCATGAACCGATTCGAAGAGAACAGCAATTATTGAATTTCCGATAAAATAAAAAGGTGCTCAAAAGAAGCTTAATGTATAGATACTAATAATCCATTATCCCAATCCGACGTTCTTCGATATTAACGGATTAAAATAAAATGCGCTCTATATCGATATCCGTGGATGGGTGTTCTTTCTTTTTTTCTTTCTTTATAGAATTTATCCCGGAATTGATCTTCTTTGCGGCTCTTGCTAGCGCGGTTTATTGTTCGTCAAAAAAAAAGAAGAAAAAAAACGCAACCGCAGTGTCGAAGATCATTTGTCGCTGGTGTTTGGTAAAGGGAAGCTCTCTCGGTCGATCGAACCGCTTGAAAGGCAGCTCTCCGATGCACCAGGATGCGGTTGCATTTATCACACGGTCCACCGAGACTCGTTCAGTTTTCGAATAGTTCCATCGGGTGTATCTATGCATCTCGCGACAAAAGGCTACCGTGACGTTTTTTGCAAAGTTCGAGCGCGTGAACTTCCGTTTTATACGCCGACCTTTGTCTATCATTCGGATGATGTAATCGAAAGCGTTATTATTGATGTCAACGACGACGAATACTGCCCACTCTATCGTTACGTAATAGACATCCGAGTTATGTAATGATTAGGTGAATGGAGGATTACATCAAACGAGGGATGGGGCAATAAAAAAAATCCTTTCTCGAAGAAGAGGGATGTTCGAGAAAATATTTCAGTATTAATTCAGGGTGTCTAGCGGCCAGGGAAATCTGGAAGGAATACTAGGTATTATCAGGGAATTTCATAAATCTGGAATGGTCAGGGAAATTACCTACTATTTATCTGGATTTTTTCATTCTACACTTGTCTCAATAATTTAAAATTTTTTATTAAATAAATATAAACTTTTCCTTGATTCCTAGTATGCTAATTTTCTGTGTTGTTAAAAATCGATTCATCTACAGCGTATTCGTTAATTGAAATTTTCTTTGTGTTATTTTATTTCAATGTATTATATATTTCAAAATATATTACAACATTGCTCAAGAATTATAATATTGTTCAAAATCTTTGTTTTAATTAATTTTTTTATTAAAAATTAATACATTAATTTTATTAAAAATGTTTTATTTAAAAGTTTCGTATACTAGATACCATTAAATATATTAAAATGTATGTATTATAATTTGTTAAAATATATTAAAAATAAAATTTGATATAATATAAAAAGGTGATCATTTAAATAGTTTATAGTGACATGTTTGTTTCGATTTTTTATTGTTGACAAAAATACCTCAAGGATTTCATGATTTAATATTTAATTGATTTATCATATACATATAAATATATGCAAATTATATATTTAGAAAAAATAATACTAAAAAGTTAGGGAAAAAAAATAAATGTTTGGTCTTGAAAAATCTGAAAAAGTCAGGGAATTTTTTTCCTTGAGTCTGCTGGACAACCTGTAATTGGCGTTTGAATTTTTGATTAAAGGACAGAATCGTGAAACTGGAATTGTGCACAGCTGATACATAATTCCAGGATGGTTTCCGTTTATCGCCCCAGAACTACTCGGGTATATTTATCTCGCATTCCGCCTGTCTTAAAGGAATCTCTTTATGGGTTCAACAGGCTGACGGTGCTGGGAGTTCTACTGGGGATCATCGAATGGGATCGTAGCGTTCCCTGCATTCTTCTCCTGTGGCAGTACATGATCGGATACGAGGGCCTCTTCGTGATCTGCATAGCCGTGGAATTTTTCATCTGCTTTCTGGCGACGAGGGGCAGCATCCTGGACACTACAGCGAGGGCGCCGATGCAATACTTCCTTTACTTCCGGTTGTGTGAGTACTATACTATATTTATCCCACACTTCTGTTTATCCGTAGACCTGTCGATATAAAACAGTCGAAACATAGTCCAAAACCATGTTCCCAGAACGATTTCCCAGCAGAAAATGTTTTCCATGATGTCCAGTTTTTTTCTTTATTTTATAAAGAATGTTGTTTTTATTTTTTTTTTTTTTTATTTTTTATATATTTTTTGAGTAATAGAAAAAAAATTTCAAAATTTTTACACCTTCCTCTTTCATCACCGAAAAGAAGAATACAATGACTCGTTAGATTGAAAAACAATTTTTTTTAAATGCCACGGGCACATCTCGTTGCATTTCACGGAATACGACTCTTTTTTAATTTTTAATCCCTTCACGCGGATCCATTCCCAATATGTCGACGCTGTCGACAAAATACTGTTAAACTTCTGTAGACTAATATTTGAGGGACCGTCAACGTGAATGTATCGATGAAAATCGATTGGTTTGATGACAATCAATATTTGTCGCTTGCGCTCTCTTATGTATACTTTGTGTACCTTTGGACAATATTTTTTATTTTTATTTTTTTATTTTTTTATTTTTTTTTTAGTATTCCCTAATTTTCTTTTCTGGCTTCTACTACTAGTTTTAACTTTATTTCCGTGCATCTTTTTTCGTATTTTCCCTTTTTTTCTATCTCCGTGCTTGCACGTTTCTAAGATGAGATTTATTTTTCCGTTTTAAGGTTTTTATTAAAATTTGCAGCCCCATCATTTTCACTGAAGCATTCCTTTACGTTCTCTCGGCTCATTTTTCATCTGATCGTTAAATAGCGCAAAATTCGCGCGAGATGAACTCCACGATTCAATTATCGTTTAACGTCAGTCGAATGTAAATAGAGAGAGTGGTGCGATATTAAACTGCCCCGATATTGCAATTTATCGGTTAATTATTTTTTCAGCTTTCTCACATCCAGTAGATTGTATAAATTCTTCGCGAAATATTTGAATTAACTGAATTAAAGGGAAACATCATCATACGCCGCATTCGTTCTTAATGATAAAGTTGGATGAATGCGAACTTTACGTAATTAGAGTTTTAAAGAGACCTTAATTGCATAGATATTTTTTTAATGTTGAGAATTATACGAATATTCTCAGTGAGGAATTCGAGGAATGCAATTAAATGGCAAATAATGATTTCAATTATTGATACAATTTTGCATCTCATCGTATATAAATTTATATTTTATATTTTATATATTTTATTATCATTTAAATTATATTATATATATTTTTTTATTATTTTATTATTTTTAAAATAAATATTATCGAAAAGGGATTAAAATTTTCTTTCCATTGAAGAATATACATTAATTGTTTTAACGTCAGATCTTAATTGTCAAAGCTTGTACATAGACATAGTCAGAACATTGAGAGTCTAACGCAGGGTGGATATACATATAAGTCGAATCTATGTTGTTAATCCTTGGCGACGATTCCGGATGTGTCTCGAACCGAGACAGTCGCGGTTATTGTCGCAACTGGGTCAATCGTGTTTGTTTAAGACACGGAAACGTGTTTCCGCTTCGGAAGACAGCACGTATCCGCGTCTCTATTAAAACTCCCGGCGACGCCGAAGGAAGCTTTTGTCGTCGATCGCTTCGATCTTTTTTTCTCCCCGAGCAAAGTTACGTCAATCGGCGCGACACGCGCGCTTCCTCGTTTATTATATAAAGAGAGCTTTTGCGTAAGCTCGAGCATAGGCGAGTTATAGGCATATAAAGGTGAGGGATTTAAAAATTTCTCGAGAGATGTGGCTTTTTTTCTGTTTTTTACACATAATCTTCTAACTTTTTTAACGCCGGCTCTTAGAGGCATGCGTTCGCTTTACCGATTAATTAAAAATGTTATTTCGCTCGGGAATAAGTTAAGAGAAAATACAATTACGACCCGGGATTTTATGGGGAGGATTTGTTTCCAGTCTTGGTGCTGGTGGAGACCGGATGGCTGTGCGCAGGTGTTACTTGGTTAGCTCGTTATTATCAAACCTGTCGAGTGGACCAAGCTAAAGAAGTCATGTTAGGTGAGTTCTGCATTGCGAGAGAGCAATTTAAAAAAATTTATAAATTGTCTTGAGCTAGAGAATGATGCTATTGCAAGCTCCACTCGCGATACGTAACCGTATAAAAGATAAAATTAATCACTAAAACAAATTTATGAAATATACATATGTGTTCGATGACACTTTTTCTTATAAAAATAAATTTAGGAATTTTTTAATAAAAATGTACAGTGTAAAAATATCGTCGCCAATTAAAGTTCACGAAAATGTAGTTATCACAAATGCAAAGAGAAGCCGCCCTTCCTTTTGGTATTTCGGTAACAGTTGCCTTTGACGAAATACATATTCACATTTTTCGGTCATGCAGAAGTTCGTTATTTCATACAAAAAGAGAACTTTAATCTACAAAATTCAATTTCCGACTGTAAATCAATATATAAAAAAAAATGGAAAATATATCGTAAATTTGCAAACCTACTAGGTTTGGTGATATCGAACTGGTGCCTGCTGGCGTTGATGATGGTGACTATCTGGTGCACGTACGACGCCGCCGGCAGGTCCTGGGTGAAGATGAAGAAGTATCAGCGCAGCATGAGGGAGGCGGAGTCGAGAGGGGCCAGATTGCACTACAAACGCAGCGGCAGCAGGAACCGAAATTGGCGACAACGGTGAGTTCTCATGTATAATTCACGACATACATAAGGTGTGGAAATAGTATTTTCATTTTAATGTCCCACCCCAAGTAACGTTTTTATTTTTGATTGTAGAAGAAAATGTTTCGGGCAAAAGTTGTATCGTTTCGGGAGGGAATAGTTGCTTGAAGGTCTCGTGAAGGTCACCTTCAATTTCTTCAATGAAACTAATTTTTTATTACATATTCTTCTAGCTTACATCGAGAGCTTTGCAAAACCCTATAATTAAGTACCTTTTTGTTAAGAACTTTTCAAGTTATAAGACAAGATCGTGATCTTCAAGCAACTATTTAATGTCAAACTAATGGCATTATCTTATGTCCCCTTTAAAATGGAACACTGTATATTCCGCAGTTATTCCATGTCAAATTTACTCTATCATCGATTTAAAAAAAGAGATTATCGCTTTAATTAAAAAGAGGAAAACATTTTTATTTCTTCTTTCGAAAAATTTCTCCGAAGATTGCTCAATCTCTGTAAAACTTCTATCTCATACTCTTACATCTTTTTTCGATATAATAAGCGAACGCGAAATCCCATTCTGGCTTTATTATAAATGAAGTTCTCTCGGATGCGATATATCCAAAGCCGCGAGATTGTTTCGCGAAAAAGGCGTCTTATACGAGATATAATACTTTCTGCAAGCAAGAGCCACGATTGCGCTTCGCTCTTATACGACCACCCCATGTCGACTTTATGTCCCACCGGGCGAAATTTCGTGTCCCGGTGTGATTTTACGACCGTGCGGATTTATGTGCGAGCACCTAAATGCGCATGTATATAGTAGTTTTGCGTTTCGTGTTGCAGAAAAGTTATACGCGCCTACCAGGACAGCTGGGACAATAGGTGCAGGCTGCTCTTCTGTTGCATGGGTAATTCAGATCGCAATCGAGTGAGTAACGCAAAGAAATTAGTTCCAACTTTCAACAGTTCATTTATTTTAGTTAAATTTCTAGAAGAATAATTTTTTTATTATAGAAATAAATTATAAAAATAAGTCTTGTAAAGACACAACTCAAAAGTGTACTGTTTAGACATTTAAGATGTAGATATATAGAACCGAAAAAAATATCTAATTATACATAGAGAGAATTATCTCTTAGAATTTATCCTAAAAATCATGGTAATATAGCTTTGTAGTTTCTCTTGAAGATAAAACTGAGAAATGAAATTTATAAAAAATCTGAATAAGTGTATTAAATATAATTAAATAATTGTACTAGGTACATTATATATAGTAAATTATATATGAGGAAATAGAGAGAAAGCTGAAGATGATGTGACGTTGCTCGTAGAACTCGTTCGCCGACATCGCCCGGCTGCTAAGCGACTTCTTCCGCGATCTGGACGTGGTGCCCTCGGACGTGGTGGCCGGTCTGGTGCTGCTCAGGAAGTTCCAGAAGGTCGAGCGCGAGCTGATAGTGAAGCAACGCAAGAACGACACGTACGAGTTCCTGTCGGGAGTGCCGGTCACGCCGCGCACTAAGTTTCTGTCCCTCACCGAGGACGGCGACCTGGGCCACTTTCAGTTGGCCATCCACTACATGCACTTTGCTCTCGCTGCCTACGGTTGGCCCATGTTCCTCGTCGATCCCTCCACCGAGCTCTGCCAGTTGTGCACCAGGTAAATTCATCTCGAGGTATTGTGTAGTTTAACGTGTATTTAATTGAGCTGCCACGACCAAAACTTGTTTTGACAGTTTTCCTTTCAATTTTCAGAAAATAGTATTTTGAATAAAGAAATTATTTTAATACTTGAATAAATAATTTTTACTTTATGTGTTGCATTTATAATAAAAATGAGTGATTATTATATCGATATTTTGTGCTCGGAAATTTTACTTTGGAAATATTGTATTTACATTTAATTTCTTCCTCGTGAACGAAACATTTCATATTATTTAGAACAAAGGACGTCCTTCATCCTTAATTATCCTGTCCTATCGAGCATTGTAGATTAATTTTCGTGTAGAACTCGTCTTAAACAGACACGTAGCGTACTTGTAATGCAAACATATATAAGAAAACTTTGCTACGAAATATCACGAGAAAGTGCAAACAATAAAGTACACGCGACAGAGGAGATTGAAGAATATTAAACTTACAAGTCAACAGTTTGAAGAGCGAAGAGGTAACTTTGTAACTTTAAAATGAATACAATCGGTGCAGCCGGTAGATATGGGATATTATTTAATCCAAAATATATATATTGTTTCTATCATACAATTATTATAATATTTCCTCGCGTGATACGCTGATCTTTTTTTTCATCCCTTGTAAAAACACATTGCTTTCGGGTTTTCATCATTTTGTTTACCTACCCTTTGCCTCTTCCCCGTAGATTGCAATGCTGCTGCTTCCCATGCGGCTCCCGTCACGAGGACGAGGCGACGATCGTCGAGGACAATTGTTGCCGGTGCAATTACGCCGCCCTGAGCAGAATGCTCGACCTGGGGGAGATCGAGGTCGTCTACGCGACCTTCCACGTCGACGTCGGCGAGACACCGTTCTTCGTCGCGCTCGATTATACGAAGAGAAAGGTTCGTCTCGACTAGGCTTTATCTTGTTCGTGTATCGTTCATTAATCACGCGATGACCATCGCCGCGGTACTGCCTCTTTTGAGTAAACAAGCAAGGCTTTCTCTATCAACATTTGGATTAAGCTACAATAAGACGGGTTTCAACAGAGTCAACATTAAGCATTGCGATCGCATTTAGAGATAATCTCGTTATCGCCTTTAATAGCGGAAGTAAATTAATGTGAATTTGTCTTACATTTTTACATGAACATTTTTTATCGTTTCTTTGAATCTTATACTTTTCTCTGGAATTATTATTAAGAGACAGTAATCGTTCTTTTATTTTATATATTGTACATCTTTAATTAATGTTAAATTTAATTCATTATTATGCTATTCTATAAATTGACGTATCTTCATAAATATTTTTATTTTACTAACACGAGTGAGTGCACAACTTTCTTTTGTATTAATTAGACAAACTCTTTCTTTCTCTTTTACTTTATTAATTGTTTTTATCTTTTATTATAAAAAAAATCGAGAATAATTTAAATTCTTATTAATTTATGGGATGTAATTTTTTTCTTCAATTCTTTCTTTATATTTCGATCACCTCGTTTCGTGCAGATTGTAGTCAGTATACGAGGGACTCTAAGCATGAAAGACGTGCTAACGGACCTGAACGCCGAAGGCGAGGTACTGCCTTTGTCGCCACCGAGGGAGGACTGGTTCGGCCACAAGGGGATGGTACAGGCTGCCGAATACATACGCAAGAAGTTACAGGAAGAGGATATCATAGCGCGTGCTCGCGCCAAGGTGGGTAATGTCGTGTGCAAATGAGCCTCGCCTCGTCGCTCGTTATCAGAGCAAACGACAGTCCCGGAATAATTATCATGCCGCGTTCCGCCATCTTCGTGATAATCGGACACGCAAATAATTTTTAATATAATGAGCGATGCGCATTATTTCAAATTTTGCGTTAGAGGAAAAGTTTGCTTTTGCGTTTAATATGTAGCTTTTCTCCTCCGTTTTTTTTAAACACAATAAAAAAAATCACTCCCTCATATCGATCCCTGCTGAATATGTATTAAGAAAAAAGGGGAAAAACATTATCCAGGCCATCCACATACTCTCTCTTTCGCAGTGAAATGTGCCAGTAATCTTTTTAGCGTGGATTTAACCTCGACACCAACGTGTCGAGTGTATTTCGTTTTGAGACAGTTAAATTTTTCAGTTCGCCATTCCACGTGAAACATGAAGCTTGTGTACCGTATGAATAGATAATGTATCCAGCCGCGCGTGTATGTTAAATTTGTTCCATCAGAATAGAGTTTTTTCCGCGTCACCGAAAGAGAGTGGAAAAAAATACAGGACGCTAAATATTTATTTAATCGAAAGAATCGAGAAAACAACACGACAATCTACATATGAATTTATTTAACTCATTGAACAATTATATCCAAATCTGACGCAAAGTATCCTTCTCTGTATTTTTATATATATTTTTCTGTCATTAAAATTTCGAATTTTCCAAAGCAAAATTAACATTTTGGTCAACATTTCAGTTAATTAAACTTTGCTGAAGATAAAATTTAACATGCCGGGAATAAATTAGAGGGATTTTAATATGTCGATCTCGGAATTTCCAGGATCCTTCCAGGAGCACGCACCAGTTCGGATTAACACTGGTGGGTCATTCGTTGGGCGCCGGGACGGCGGCGATTCTCGCGATCCTGCTGAAACAGGATTACCCGGACCTAGTGTGCTTCTCCTTCGGGCCACCTGGTGGACTGCTCAGCATGCCTGCCCAGCAATACAGTCAGGAATTCATCACGTCCGTCGTGGTGGGCAAGGACGTCGTACCGAGGATCGGACTCCGGCAGATGGAGAGTCTGAGAGCTGATCTTATCAACGCTATAAAGAGGAGCGTCGACCCGAAAGTAATACCTTAGAATTATCCCTCTAAATCAGCGCGATTCTCCACGTCTATCCGGATCGATATTGTATAATGCAGATTCGATTGCTAATTCCGGCGAATTATTCCACAGTGGAAGACGATCGCGTGCTCGGTGATGTGCTGCGGCTGCGGCTCGACGCCCACGTCGGCGGCGAATATGGAGGCCGGCGGTTGCATCAGCGAATACCAGCGGGACAAGGATCGGGCGCGAGCTCAGACAGTCGTCCCTAGCGACTCCAGCATCGCCCTGACCCTACACAGACCCCTATACCCGCCGGGACGAATTATACACGTGGTGCGACATCATCCGAACAAGGGCGAGTGAGTTGACCCAGCTTAACAATCTAATTCGGTATCTCTCTCTCTCTCTTCGTCTCTGTCCCGAAATGGGGATACAAATCGCGAGTATTTCCTGAAATTGTGTTACTCGCTGTCTAAAATTAGATTGAATTCGCATCGGCGACTTTGGCTACGATCATCTGAGATTAAACGATCCGCGTACAATAAATATGACTGTAACATTTGTTTTATATATATATATATATATATTTAATATATTAAGTGAATTTGTGTTTTTCTCTAAATCCAGTTAATTTGTTAATTTTTTGGTTGAAAATTGTTCTTTGTTGTGAAGAGAAGTATCGCGAGGAATTATTTTTTTTTATCATATCGCGCGAGACGAAGCAATTTTGCGCCGGCAAAAGAAAAGAAGAACGAAAAGTTAATCGCGCCTGTATTTCTTTTTAGGCAGAAGTATGAGACGAGTTGGAGGTACGTCTATCAGATAGTTTGTACATTTTCAGGACTACTACTACTACTACTACTACTTCTGGGTTGTTGCATCTTGGAGATATGCCCGCGCATGCGACTCTTGGGCCTATATCCCGTATATTTATTGCGTAGGATGTTACCTCCTCGCGCTATCTTTCGATACTTAGAAAGTTGATCGCTAGAAAGTTGCAACGGTTTTCATCTCAAGTATCTCGAGAAAAATGTATGAGTCGACGTATCCAAGTTTTATGTACCGTAAAAGCCGCTTTTATAGTGAAAAGAACTGCTTAATTCGCAAAAAAGAAGAGAGATTGTAAACTTTAATATTGTGAAAAGCGAATGTATCAATCTTGCGAGAGTATATTTGACAGGAATAATAACGTATCGTTGCTTTATTTTCGGTAAACTTGAAGAGATTAAATTGGAGAGATTTCGGTCGCGATTCAATTTGCAATGCAAATCTACGTGATCGCTGAGAGAAAGAGGCGCCCCGTTCTCTTTTCGAGATTGAAATTATGCACTCGTGTACATCTTTCTCGGGACACATAATATATATGCATGAAATAGAATACTCTTTACACCGATGATATAATACCGTGCCAGGGAAATGGTTCGGTAATTTTTTATAGCTCTAGTACGTCCATCGCGATCCAACAAAATAGAGTTTTTTTTTCACTTATGGTCCTTTGATTAGAGTCCTCGTAAACTGGACGCTGCATGCTTCCACCACGTAGCTGATCTTTCGTAGGAAATAAACTGGCGCATGTGTGATGCCTCGTTTTTTATCACAATAAAATTCACAATTTACACTGGAAGATGATAAAATTCGAGATGCTACAATCGTTTGTACATTTATCAAGTACCGATCGAGTCTAATATATAATGAAACGAAATTTAAATTCGCGAGAATTTTTGTGAAATTTTGTCGTGAACATTTAAATACAATTTTTAAATAGTTGCGAAAGATTTAAATAATAGTCATTATAAAAATGACATTTTTTATAATAATCCTCTAAATTTATACAAATTATCCGGACATATGTGTGATCGTCTTGAGAAAACATAAAATATTTATTATTCATATTTAGTTGACTAGAAAAACGATGTTAATAATATTAAAAAGACTCGAAAATGCAAAATATGATAATTTCGATAATCCGCGATCACTCCGCAAAAAAAAAAATGACCGAGATGAACTGATTGACTCGTTGAATTCCAGGCAAATGTTGAGCAAACGCGAGCCGGTGTACCAGGCGCTGTGGGCCGGGCCGTGCGACTTCGACGAGGTGCTGATCAGCCCGGTGATGATACAGGACCACATGCCGGACAACATGCTGCGCGCACTAAACAAGGTAAGCCAGGACGCAATCGCGCAGCAAGTGCGGCAGCAAGCGAGACGATCGCAGGCACCGTTGAGCCGTACCCCGTCGGTGAAGCCGGGCCATTACGAGCCCCTGGAGGAGACTACCGACGGGCCCGACGTTCCCCATGAGGCGGTGCAGCGGGATCGGATGACCAGGAGCGCGAACCAGGAGGTTACCGTTAACGGTGCTGCCGATTGCGCGCGCGTTCGACAATCGAGCATGTCGATCGTCGTCGATGTGGAGGTGCACGAACGCAAAGAGATTCCGGAATCGCGTTGACGAGGTCCGTTTCGAGGCGCCCTTCCTCGCTCGCGCGATTTTAATTTTAACGACGAGTCCTCTTATCGATCTTTGAACATTAAGTTTCGGAGACGCAAATGTATATCGAAGGACCCTTTGATCCTTCGGTGATTTCGTCAAACGTCTTCGATCAGGAACTCGATGTGATTGAACGACGGACTCGCGCTAGCTAGATTGTAACCGTAGAGCTTATTTATTCTGATTGCGACTGGCAACGCATCGAGGTATCTCTGTATGTGTGCGTGTGCGTGTATGATTATTTATTTGACACCTGCGTGTCGTTGTACGAATTAGCGTAGACTTTCGTAGCTGTAGATTCGTTGCGAATAGTTTGTTGCTACAGCATAATTTCGCATTAGCGTAATTTCTCATTAATTAGAAACGTTTACTTTGACTTGAGTTCAGTCGCGTACTATTATGCTTCTGAGGAACCGTACATAGTTGTGCGCGTGCAAATTTGACGATTAGACGGTGTACAAAAATTCAATCAGTTTTGACGGTAATCGTGATGGCAAAATAACTTTTTCCACATTGAGAAAATTATTCATCATCAGGATGCCAAAAAATGTACGAGAGATTCTCGATCTTCTTAAAAGACATTATTTAATTAATTTTTGTCTAATCTCGCTGTCGCGATTATTGCAATTCGCGGTATCGCTTTTAATACCGCGGATGTAATCTTGGTTTTATCGCTATCTTGCACAACGTGCTAAAATCCACTGAGCATTCTCGTACTTACCTCTTACATTACCGCCTAAGTAGAGTAACACACGACTGACGTGCATGCTCTCGTATACACTGCATGAACTATTGTTCTCTGCCGAATAGTGGCCAACCAGGCACGCGAATTCACCATTTATTTGCTGCACGCGAACATCATTATATGTACGTACCTTCGCTCTCTTCCTTTAGCTTTAACGTAAAACGCTAATTTCATATGGAAATGGCTGTAAATGGCGCGAATAATAACTATCATAATTCAATTGCTCTTTGCGGGAAATAAGCGCAAATCAATTTTCTTGCGAATAATTTAAGATTTTTTTTATTAAAAAAATATTTAAAAATCTTTCCTCAATGGTAAAAAAATATTTATTTAATTTTCTTCATATTTATAGGTATGTAATTTTGTTATTAATTTTTTAGATATTTGTATAATTAGAATATAACTATTTTATTCGTAATTTTAATATTTTATATTAATAGAATTACTAGATATTATTATATATACATTATTAAAAGAAATATTTATTTTTAATATGCTAGCTATAAGACATGTAATTTAATTTTATTAATTCCATTTAATTGATGCGTTGATCGAGTTGGCCACTATTGAATCGTTCGTTGAAAAACAGAAACTACATATTCTCTTCTACGTTTTATACTACGACATCAATCTGCATTTTTCTTCTCTCTATTTCTCTCTTTTTCTCTTCATTGCACGCAAAATGACTAAAGTCTAAAATATGAGCACAAAAATAAAGACACACAAGTATATACTTTAACGCGATAGATTCTCTCGAGATGAAGCTGTTCTATAAAAAAAAAAAAAAACAATTTAACAATCCGCGTCTCTCGTCGCGCCTTTAGCGCTGAAAGCTCTGCCCCGAATGTTCGATTCTGCGAATCTGGATTATCAATTTTTTTCTATCTAGGAATCTGTATCTAAAAACATCTGATGATCGTAAGACGATCGTACGGAATTAGCGGTAAATGCGACGCCGAGAATTCGCGAGTCGATATATTTTTCTATGACGCCGTCCGCAGCGAGAAAGATCCCCAGACCAGAGGGTTCCGAAGAAGTCTCGCGTTATATAGTCGTTTTGTGAGTGCACGCGATTTTTTCTTGTAACAACTTGGTTGTGTTCTGCCATACATATATATTATACGTATGATTTGCGATGTATACGCTATACTTTGGTCAATATAGTATTTTCTGCCACGTTGAAACGACGTTGTTCATTTAATCGAGGCTTTTGTTAATTCTCGGCGCGTCGAAACGCTCGGGAATAAAATGCAATGAAAATCTCTATGATATTTAAGCATGTATATATGCATAAAAAATTAAAAATGTATATTTCATCAAATGATAAATCACACTAAAAGAAAGAAAAGTTTTAATTACTGCAATTAATAATTTTTTCTTTTCATGGGTGAAAAATGTATGTGTTAATTTTCCAAAATAACTTGTTGTATTCTCTTCCTTCGAATATTTTTTTTTATTTCCGAGCGTATCACGACGTGTCGAACAATTATTGACAACTCTGTGTGCTCTCACGCGCTAATTAGATTTATTTATGTATTGATTTAAGTTGCGTTACACGTAGTCGTTATTCATTATATTTTATATTTTCACCGCTCTCTAGGATTTATTTGTCTCTTATTAGTTGTAATTACTATTTTTATATCGTATATTTCTCTCTGCTATGGTCTGATCTGTCGACACCAAATAATAATCTTTATTCTTCGTATTTAATGGCGAATTACATAAGGATCCGACTGAATTATTTTGTTTCTCAAACGAATGAAAGCAAGTAAGAATGCGTACTTGAAAAGGGAAATTTTTTCGTAATAAGCTGCAAAACGAACAAATGTGATTGCTTGATTTTAGCGAATTTTCGGAATCGAGCTCTTCTCGATTGTTTAAATTAGAATAGAATTTCGACACAAGATAGGAAAGTCAGATACGATCTTTGCGTTGAAACGAGAAAGCTCTCGACCGCAATTTAATGTTAAATAGGATCGAGAAGCTGAATTCTAATGGCGAGTTTAGTAGTTAGGCGATTAAATCGCGCGAACGTTGCAACAACGGGGTGCGTTTACTCGTCGCTCGCTCGATTTTCCATGCACGTTATTATCTCGGATCTATCAGAGCGAGAAGGAAGTTGATACATGATCGGTTCCGATCGCTCCCGGACTCGATTAGCGAACGGTAAATATTTGCCCGCGAAAGAAATTTCCATTAATTAAATTAACGCGCTATATTAAGCAGCTGTATTAATTAATCGCCTGACGTTGACGCTCGAAACTTAATAGGAGGGAAAAAAGAGAGAACCGCGTTTCTTTTTTCGAAGAAAAAAATTTCCGCCGCGAAAACAACGTCCGCGATGAAGCTGGTATAGAATTGTGGATGGCTGAGAGGGTGGTGTTGCGGTGTGGATTAGGTGCTGGCGTGCAGAGAAGCGGGGACGACGACGACGGGGGTCGTGGATGACGCTGCCGGGGAAGCCATCGCGGTGGTAGACGCGACGACGACCGAGCTCGGGGACGAGACGCGGCCTCCTCTCGAGCATCATCACCTTGCACACCGAGTGGTCCTCCACCACCAGCGTCAGGGTGCACCGGACGCCTGTGCCATCGCGCCCTCCTCGCGCACAAGGTACTTGGCTCGAGGGAGAGAGACACGTGCAGGATCCAATTCACCCCGATTCGGGATAATCGGACTCTTCCGAGAAAATTTTCGAGCTCGATAAGATGTAAGAGATTGATTTCGCGCTTGAGTCGACTTGAATTTTGGCAGGAATTTCCGGGATACTCTTGTTTCGCGATTTCACGAGAGATATACCATGAATGTCTCGTTATCGGTTTGTTTCGCTCTCGCGCTCTTCGTCGATAAAGGGTGAGCACTTCCTGACGCAACGTTGATCGTGTAGGCACACATATGTATACACATACATACATGCATACATTAATATACACGCACGCATACACGTAAAATGCATGCGCATTAAATACTGATTGATCATATCGTCTTCATTGTGCATTCGGCATTTCGACTAGAGTCGATTGGCCTTGAATGGGTTGATGAGTCCTGGAATGGGCGAGAAGTATCGTCTGAAGTATCTGCATGCTGGCAATTATTATCTGATCAAACAGGCGTCGATTTTTTTATTAACTATGGTAGGAAAACTAGTCCAAGAAAGTTAATAGTCGTAGAAGGTAAAGAGAATAAATTATTAGAACTAAATGTAGCGTGAGCAAGATAGAATCTCATCAGTGTCATGTCACATAAATTACATTTGCCCCATTTAAAAATTCTAACGTGATATCTATTGTACAATCGAGGATTCAAGAACCGTCTTTCCAAAGTTGATTTGTAGGATGAATAGCGACTCTTTGAACTTTGTTATCTGGCGAAGAAGAAGAAGAAGAAGCTCCTTTTCGAAGGCGACTTGACGAGCACGACGTGAAAAGATTAATTGCATTGTCACGAGAATGAAATTAAGGTGATATTCTTTGAAAATAAACGCTAAAATTATCAGACGGGATTTCTCGACCGATCCTGTCTTTTCTTTCGTTGTTTGAAGAAAAGAGAAGAGAGAAGAATCAAGTCGTGCAATCGAGAGAATTTTACGCTCGGCGAGGCGAGGAATAAAATATCCGGCTGTGTATATATATACCGGACTTCCGTTTTGCGGCCTCGTCGACCATATCTGTGTTTCCCATTAACCGCGTTAAATATTCCCCGAAATTGCCTATTCATGTTTGGTTTGCGGTTCGAGACATCGCGGACATGAATCATTTCCGATGTCGACCGACATCGGAAATCTCGCTTTCGATAAACCTTGGAAGGAGGGAGCTCGCGAAATTAACGTTCAATCATTTCCATTCGCAGTCGCTATTTTTTCTACGATAAGAAAATTGCTTCATTAAATAGAGATACCAAATAGTAGATGAATGATGAGTCAATTTTATCGACGAGAGGTGGAAAAGGATATTCCTCGAGATAGGTTGAAACATCAGGCCGGTCCGAAATGAGCAAAGATGACATATGCAGGATGTCAAATTATAGATACAAACTTGGTATTGCGATGGAAAATATGAGATGGAACAAAATTCCTATAAAAACATCGCTCGTAATGAAATTTCTACGAGCAATGTTTAAATTAAATGGAATAATAAATTCTGTCTCGTTATTCAATTTCAAGAAAGAACTTTATCTAAATAGAATTTCTACGTGACGTTTACTCAGAGGAAGGGGAAAAAAGGCGCAAACACTACCACTCGTTCCCGGGAGACAATTTCGCTCCGGATGGAATTTTCGCGAGATATTTACTTATCGAAAAATGATTCGAGGCGGAGAAAATTGAAACTTATAAATAACACGTTTTCCGAGTGAGGACGAAACCATCCCCTAGTTTGTATCTATCATTTCGCGACATTCTGCAAGGATCCACGACAGAATGATACACCGTGTCGTGGGCTCCTTCGTCATGCCAGGTTGTCACGACCCTGGGCCCGGCCAAGCCGCAGCGACTAGCGTCCGGACACGCGTCCTCGACGGAGGCGTCGTCGGAGGCCGCGCGCGAGCACCAGACGATGCTGGACATTCAGGAGCTGGAGGTCCAGGAGCAGGAGATGCGGGCCCTGCTGTCGCCCTCCAGCCCGAGCAGGTGTCACCTCCTGGCCGGGACGCCGCCGCACCGGCTCTGTCTGGAGACGAGCTTCACGTCGCTGCAGAGCCCCACGGACATTCCCCAGGCGGGTCGCGAACTCAGCGTGGACTCACGGGGCATTCCCTGGGAATACATCAGCCTCGCCAGCGAGCTGCTACACACCCCCAGGCCGGAGGACGGCAAACCGTAAGGACGATGAACCACCTTAGAACCCTTCGCGATAATTTTGCTCAATATATTTAATATTATAATATATTTTGTTAATTTAATTTTAATATTTTGTAAAGTCAGAATTTTCTGTTCCGAATCGAAATTTTTCAACCCCTCCGCATTCTTCTGCGAAGGGTCGTAAAAAGGGAAAAGGGCGAGCGAATTGAAGAGGAGGAGACGGATAGCAGCGAAGCGACGATGACGATGTGACACCACGAAGCTTTCATTGAGATAGTTCAATTTATTATTATGTAGATAAAGGACAGATTTTAATTTGAAAAAATGTAACCGGATCTTGGGAGGAAATCTGGATGAGGGAAATCATTGATTAGAAAGAGGTATCGAAAATCGTCGCACCCGCTTCACGCTCAGATTTGATCAGCAATTCATTTCACGCTCTCTCTCTCGTTCACTCTCGCTTAGCTCTAATAATCATATATCGTGCACCTTGAAATTGCACACCGATTTCCAATAAGTCAGTCATTAAGATCACGATCGCGCAGGAAGTGTCCCCGGGTACGCAGAGTCTGGAAGAACCGTCTAAGCACGTGGATGGTCTCTTCCGGGCACTCCAAGAAAAAAATAATAATTAGTCCTCACACGATGACATTCATTCATTCACTTTTTTCTCTTCCTTCCAAACAAGAAGACCGACTCGTTGGGACGATCCGACGCGCACTGCACCCTTGGCCACCCCGGAGACGCTGTCGGAGGCGTCGACGAGCAACCCTCCTTCGCCGGTGCCGGCGCCCAGGCCGATGCGACGCACCCCCAAGATCCCGGGAAACTTGTCGACGGCGGCGGACGATCTCAAGAACAATCTGCACTACGCGATGCTCTCAGCGAAGAACTATTTCCTGAGGTCGACGGGGGAGCACGCAGGGGGCAGCAACAACGGCAGCAGCAGCGGTAACAGCGAGGCGAGCTACGAGAGCGCCAAAAGTCTGACCGCAGCCGGTCTTCCGCCGCCGGTTCCTAGACGACGAGATTCCGTCATCGTTAGAAGGTAGAGGAAAACGATCATCATCTCTCTCTCTTTAGAGACGACTTATCTAGCTAGTTAGATGCAGCAAATTTTCTTATTATTTATTATTTATATTATTATTGAATATAAATATATAAGAAAATATTTCGATAATATATACATATAGAAAGGATATTCTAATGTTGTATATAAAATGTGTAATGGTGATGATTGACATTTGTATATGGTTCCAGAGAACAACGAACGTGTACAGCAGCGTGCTGCAGGGACGATCTGTCGGAGAACTCGTCGACCCGCACGTCGTCGCACTCTTCGAGAGTCTCGCACACATCTCATCACGTTCAGGTGGAATTCAACGAGGAGGAGAACGACACCAATGGCTCCAGCCTGGACTTTTACGAAGCGAAGGTAATCAGCGTGTAAAAACTAATATTATGCTTTTTGACAAATAAATCTAATTTCCGATGTATTTTATTTAATATAATCAATTATTATTTATAGCTTAACGTGTAATATTTTCATACTTTCAGGGTTCCTCTGGCCAGCGCGACAGTAGCAACGACGTTTTTCTCAGCGTGCGCAGTTCACCAGAGTGCAAAGGACTCATGGCACCGGCTACAGATTTAGGCGCCGAGTGGAAAAAGGGGATCGATGCCAGTGGCGACGCCTCGTTACCTCTTCTCCGGGGTTTGTCGCCCACGCCGACCCCTGGCCAGCACAATTCGCCCTTCTTCAACGCTAAGCGGAAGAAATACGTGTATCCCATCACATTGGTGGGACGTGGCGAAAGCAGCGTCTAGTCATAGTGTCTAAAAGATTTTTGCTCGACAAAGAATCGCTGATCGAACTCGAGAAAATAAAATAAAAGACTTGGTGTGGTCTGATCTTCCTTGATTCGAAAGGAAGAATGATTGCAAAAAAAGTACTTTAACCAGACGAACTGAAATAAATCCACTCGAGGACCACAGAACATCTTTAATAATAATAATACTAGTGGTCGAGAATCGACATTTGGATACATGTGCCAAATCTCCCTATTCTTTTTCTCCTATTTCTTTTTTAACGTACGAATTTCTCAGGTAGCGATCTACTCAAAGTTCAAAAAACGTGTAAAAGTTAAATGTCGTCTAAAATATTTCTTACGCAGAGGGATTGTCTAGATTATCTTTATTTCAACAGGTTCAGATATTACTCACTTTCCTGTCCTGATACATATGAATGTTTCAACCAGATATTACTAATTCATATTTTATTCGTACTTTAAACACGAATATATAAATGTATTCGTGTGTACTCCTATAAGCATACATACGTATGTCAATTTAGCTATTGTTTTAATAATGCGATTAAAATATATAACAAATTGAACATAATTGTAGACACACTATAGAATCATTTGTCTTTTAGGAGTTTTAGTTTCGTATACTGTTACTATATAATAAAATCTACTTCGATTTGAAAAATATCAAAAAAGAAAATATGTATCTCTGCGACTAACTACGAAATCTAGTCAAGATTAAAACTTGTACTGCACATGGCAGCAGCGGCCTACTCCGCATCGATATTATTTGTTAAGAATATAGTAGAGGAATTATTGATTTTTATACATTTCTAAAATATATGAATTCGTCAAATAAGGAATCTCATCTATGTTCCGTTTCGATCTTTTGATATATATATATATATATAATTTATACTGTTCTTATAGTTTGTTAGAACATACTCTAACATAACAAATTAATCAATGATACTTTTCTATTTATTTTTCGAATTACTTTAATGATAATACATATATAATGTGAATGAAGAAATATTTCGAGAAATGTTATCACTATTGTCACGATAAAGTTGGAAGAAATAAAACGGTCGAGTACATGACTTTTATGAAAATACTTTTAAAAGTCAATTTCGACGTTGCGTTGTACTTATGTAAAAAAAAAAAGAAAAGTAGTCCCACCAGGTAGCATTTAATTCTAGACAGTATAACTTATATTTAGAAAATCTAATATTTATTGACACTTCTTGTAATATATATAAATATATTTATATAGTGTCCCTTTAGAAGAAACTCGCAGAACATAGAGTTGATTTTAATGTAATAAAATTATAAGAAATAAACAATGGTGAAAGAAATATCTGTATATAATGTATATGCAATCCCTTATTTACATATTCAGTAACTTAGAACTGTATAACTGTGTGTCATGATATAATAAATTAACATTATAATGAATCTTATTCATATTATAGGACACTTTTGTACAAATAATCATTCGCACTTCAACATAACAATTATTATTATATTTCAAATGTTCAAATTTTTTTATACTTAAGTATAAATTGAAGATATTTAAGTTGTGCAACAAGCAGACTTTAGACTCATTGGATGGCACTTGCCCACGGTGGTGTCATTGGTTGGGGATTTTGCAGATAAGACATCACCACTGCTGATATCGACAGCATGAAGCAGCTGAGGATTTGCTTGGTGTCTTCACTGACACGTGAATTGGCGAAGCTGATGCAAGAGCAGTACAATGCGACCCAGGCGCACCATTTCAGTCTCATCATCAAGCCGCACATGCTGAAGATCATCCCTATAACATTCATATAGTCTGGTGTCAAATCGTCCTGCATTTGCCCCTGATTATTTGAACCTGGTGGCTTGTAACGGACTTCCTTCTCAGGTCGTCTGGGATCTGTCGAACTGTTCATCGTAGAAGTCTGCAATATAAGAAATAATATCGTCAATCTCATTTCCTGATAAAAAAAGCTAATTATTCACCTATAAGGAATTTCAATACAATTCTTTTTTTTGTTTTGTGAAATTTTATTATGTATTGAGATTCTTTTATGAATTGATATTCATGAAAACCATATAAATTTATTTTTAGTCATTGCAGAATATGATTCTAATCAACTTATTTTTCAATGAAATATCAATCCAATTTAACTTGTACGTGAGTGTAACAATTTAAATATTTGAAATGAAATATTTATTACTTATTACTTGATATAAATGACTATTATTAGTACAGAAAAGCCTTATAGCAATATGAAAAATGATAAAAATCTATTACAATAATTTATTATAAAATACATAATATATAATTTAAGTTTTATCGAATATTTATTCATATGTAGGTTTTATTATGAATAATGGTTATCAGGAAAACAACGGCATACTCACTGTAAATTAAAAAATAACGTGCCAGATAGAAAATTATTCAACAATTATACTACTCCATCACATGAAACATAAACAGCTGATTCGATGACTTGTGTCATCCTTTCGATAAGTTTCGGTCAACTTCGGCTAGCTTCGGTAGAAAAGGACGGATAATATTTTCTATCTCGCTCTTCACGCGCATCATTTCACTTTTCTATAACAGAAAGTAATATAATTAAAATAATAATATATAAATTTTTTAATAATTGCTTGATTTATAAAGTATTTCTAAATTTAAAATAAAAAAATTAATTTGAAAATAATTATACATTTTTATTTTTTTTTATTATAAGAATAAAACAATAATTATTATATATTAATTATTATTAATACTTAATTATTACAATAATAATAATTCGTTATAATTATGATATTCGTATAGATCAGACTTCTGTCCTGAACTTTATCGTTTGATTTTTATTTGATAATCAATGAATATTTGAATTGAAGGAATCTTAAAAAGCAGGATCAAGTAATTAAAATAAAATAAGCTCCATTATTCATAATTAGAATGAACAAATCTAAGATTTTATTAGAATTTTATATATAATAAGTCTAAGAGTTCATAATATTTTACAATATAATTATACGTTTTTCTAAAATTATCGTACCTATGTATATAAATTATACACATTTTTTATTAATTTGTAATATTCTCCGTCTTTTCACTGTTTGTTTTCCTATTTGCAGCATCACTAGAATCGGTTACTTGTTTCACAGGTTTACTCTTTGGTAATTTCAATAAAGGTGGAGGTACTTTTTTCGGTATCAAAGCTGCAGCGACATATCTCCCTTCTTCGTTGACGAAATTGAAAGTAGTGCACGCATTGCGCACAGAAACAATTTCCGTGATGATACCGAGCTTTTGAACGATTTCTCGGAGATTTTGCAAATAGGAAAAATCGTATTTGTCGTCCAATCCGATGATTAAGAGATCAGGCTTTGGCTCGAGGATGGAGAACAGTGACAAAGATGCATGATTTATATGTTTGCCAGATGACACGTTCCAGCAGAGAGCATACCTTGGAAAGACCACAGTCGGCCCTATCACTCGTGCACCAGTGTTGAACGTAAATCCTATCTTAAAGAAAATAAAGAATCATTAAATCTAGAGTTAATCTTAAAATCACAATCTAGAGTTAGTCTTTTGAACATAAAATTTAGATAAATATATATGAAAAATGAACAACTATTGCTTCTTGTTTCAGTTGTAATTTAAATTAATGATATTAATTGAGCTCACCTCATCGCAGTGCACCACCATAAGTCGAGAGCCAATCTCTTTGCTAATAAACGAAACTGTGGTTTTACCAGGACCTTCGTATGCATTCCTAGCTATATGTGTAGCATGTAAACTCCTTAAAAAATTATACATTAAAAATTTATATAATTGTATGTAAGTAAACTTAATGGAATACATAATTGTAATAAGCATAAAAGAGATCTACATAGTTTTTTTCACAATTTTAAATAAAATCAATCAGTTTTGTTTACCAAAGTTGATACATTAATTTAGCAAGTTTATTATTTAGCAAGTTATTTCTTATGTTAGTGCAAAAGTATAAACTTTTTTAACTGAAAACTAAAATTAATAATAAATTAGATTTTTTAACTGAAAATTAATTGGATTTTTACGTCGCAAAACTTGGTGCCATAGTCTTTATTAATAATCTCATGTTTACCATGTGACAGATGTTGCCCTTATTTAAAAAAAAAAGGTAAAAACTATAATTTCTCCTTTATTTATCATAATTAGTGAAACGCCGGTTTTAACTCACCTGCAACTTCTCAATGTCTGTCTCATCATTAGTTGACACAATTTACTAGTCACATTCATCGTATTATTCTTATTTTCAAGACAGATCTATCACGACAAAAATACAAATATACAGCAATAAATAAATCTATTTTTTTCGACGATATGATGCATCAGCTGATCAGCCTAAGTTAACACTTTTATAGGTTAGGATTCCCGTGGTATAACATGTGTTTCTCTCCTTCTCGCCTCCTCCTCCATCTCTCTCTTTCTCTTTTTCAGATGAATTGATTTGCGGAATAATTGATTTTTTTCAGCCGAGTAATATTTTTTTAGAGTGATTCGATAAAAAACAAAGTCGTCATTTTTTCGTTTTTCGAATTTTTTCGAAAAATCAAGTTTGACAGATGACAGATGACAGATGGACGGCAAGCATGAAGTTGCGCGCAGAGCGATTTAAAATCGCATCATGGCGCGTGCGATCGGGCGCCCCTTCCCGTTTTTACGGTATATTTTTAGCAATATCGCGTATAAATACTCCTTCGCGGAGATTCGTTATTAACGGCAAGACCGATGAGCATCGATCGCATCGAAAATGAGCAGGGGCTGCTGGAAATTCGACGAGGAGGACAAAGGTGAGCGCGCGCGCGATGCTAATCCTTTTCCATCTCTCTCTTTCTCTCTTTGAGAAAAAAATAAAATAAAAAAATCCACGAGGTCGGCTCGACAATATTTATTTGCTCTGTGATATCGCAGTTACCGGATTTCTGCGCGAAATTACGTTTTGCGTATCGAATTTCGATACAATTTTGCATTTTAATTAAGCTTAGCGATAATTAGATGACACACGCTGTCACAAGAAATGACACTTCTTTCTCGCATGCATAATATAATGTAATATTTATCCTCCATGTAATACTCGACGTCATGTATAAAAAAAATATGCCGGCATGCAAAATAACTCGCCTTGGAAAAAGGGGGAGAAATTCAAGATTGATCTATAATCAAAATTGATATTAATATCGTCTAAAAATAATTTGCATTCAAGGTAAAAACATAAAAGTAGGCCAAGGAGAGAAAGCATGCAACATTAAACACAAGTCTAATGTATTTGCGAGGAATAAAACAAGTGTTTTGTTCAGCCTTGTATATCGATCTGGAAGAGGAGGACACAGAGGAGGATAAACTCTACAAGGTGTACAGCCGCTGGGATCAGATTCCTGATATCCTGCTGGAGGAAATCTTCGCGTACCTGACCATTCGCGAACGTTATTATGCTTCCCTGGTGTGCAGATCATGGTACCGTGCCTTTAAACTTCAGAATGTATGGTCTACGTTCACCCTGGAAGACACCACTCTTACACGGGGGAAATTCAACTATTACAGTGGCTGGCAGTACGTTCTGGATCATATAAGAACGTCCACTTGTCTAAATAAGGTTGGCAGGAACTTTCGCTCCCTCATATTCGAGCCTATGTTGAATTTCTACAATCTCTACGAGTTTATGAACATGATATCCTGGTATGCCGAGCAACAAGGCTTGGACAACACTTCCGTAGCTGGCGTGGGTACCTACATTCGTAGGCTTAAGTTCACCTTTCCTTGTAACATGGCAAATAGAAGTGATCCTGATCGAATCAGACTCTTTGGCACAGGTGGAAAGCTGCTCGAAGCGCTCAAGAGGCTCATGAGAAATTTGCAGAATCTTAGGTGCCTAGAGCTGATAGATTTAATGCTCGAAAGCAACGAGGCCTTACACTTAATGGATGACATTTGTGTAAATTGCACTCAGACTTTGTCAAAATTGATACTGATAAATACTACACGTTACTATTGCCCATTACTACATGTTGGAGTATTTGTTAATTTAAATGTGAGTACAGCAAGTATTGTGGAGATTATAATAATGTGTTTCATAATATATTTATTTTTCGATATTATAATAATAATTATATAAAATTATGTATAATAATTTCTAATATTATATAAAAATTATGTTTCAGGTATTAGTTATTAGTCCCCAAAATTTGCACGAGGATATAATAGAGTTAATAGGCTACACAAAATTAAGGCATCTTCACATTGTACAAAATCGATACAGTCCTAAAGATAACACCATGAGATTGGTATATATAATTGCAATTTTTATTCTAATATTTTATTTATATACTAAAAATATAAAATATTTATTCGATTTTTTATTTTAGCCAAAAAGATCATCTTGGATAAAGATGAGGGCGAATAATCCTTACTTAAAAGTACATTTTGAGATAGAAAGTCATAAAGCTACGGATATACTTTTGCCTGTCGACTTACTGGAGCATAGTGCCATACCATGTCACAGTATAGTATTGGATAATCCAAAAACGCAGGTAAGGAGAAATAATATTGAATTTATATTTATATTTAAAAGAAAAGTAGAAAATTTTTTCCTCATGCTATGATATCATTGGTTTGCAGATTTTGCCATCTATTGTGCTAACTCACGGAACATTTTTCGACTCGACGATACGAGTGTACGCTTTCAAGGGAGTGACGAGGTACTATCTTCACAGGAACTTCACTCAGAGATTGGATGAGGCGCTAGTACAATTCTGCCGAATGTGCCCGAATCTGCATACACTGGTAGCATTTTGAATCGACACGTGTGATAGCTTTCCTAAATGCTAATAGGTGTTAACGATGCGAGTTTATGATGTGCTGGCATGTCCTCGTACTCTTACTCTTTACAAAAGTCTTACTTGTTAATGCGTGAATGCGTAAGTTTCTTCTAACTATTCTAGACCTTTTTCTTTTAATGTTACACCTATTAAATATTTGCACTATTCTTCAAGCTTGTTAGCCTTTATTTTATTGCACAATGTCTACTCCAAGATGTAGAAATATTCTTTCTTATCTATATATAATAGCTAATTAAAAACTGTATTAACTGTATTAACTTAAGCCTTTCAAAATTGATGAAATTCTCTTAATTGATAAGATACACATTTTAGATTTCACATTTAAGAGTAGTGTAACGCATTAAATCTTTTTAATAATTAATAGTTATTGTTAAATTAAGAGGAATATTATAAATTATGAACAATCTAGCTTCTTCTAAAAAAGAAGCTAGATTGTTGATAATTTATAATATTCCTCTTAATTTAACAATAACTATTAATTATTAAAAAGATTTAATGCGTTACACTATTCTATCATTAACCATGTGTTTTTGTTAATTTTTGACAGATGATACGAGAGAAAATATCAACAGCTACGATTCTAGAGATCGTCTCTACTGCAAAACGCTTACGTTGCTTATATATTCGGCGTAACGTTGTCCTGAAGAGATGTGACAAAGCCTGGTCGAAGATCCTGGATTGGTCGCCCGAGTACTATCGATGGATTAAGGTAAATAGCCGTAGTTACGAGAACACGGAGAAAGAGGTGTCAAGAATATTAGGATATCGATGGCACATGTTATCCGAGAAAGAATTTCAATCGCAGACGATTAATTTGCATATGTAGTTATCGTTTCTTTATGTATATATAATATATAGCGATTTATATGTGCAAATAAAAAAAAATCGTCTGCAAGTTTTTATAATCCTAAAAATTTTTTGTATATATAAATATTTATTATATTTATATCTTTTAATGTGCCTCATATACAAAATGTGCAAAGATTGTTGCTATGACTCTTTACGCTTAACTATAGTAATAATTCATAATAATCATGTGCTATGTTATTCTTATGTAACACTGCATAGAAAGTGATTATTAAAAATTATTACTATGAGATACATATATCAAAAGAGATTGAAATGTACTTAATTAGAATTATTTCGTTGTACGTGATCATTGTACAATGTTCTTTAACGAAAGACTGTGATCAACGTTTTTAATTGCATTAGACAGCGAAATTTGCTGTACATATATGGACTGTTCTATAGCGAAAGTTATAAGTTTGAGACAAAAATAATAAAACAGGAGGTAATCATTTTACGCGTTTATATTTATCCTTATGATGTATGTTTTAGTTTATTTGAACGTGTATTGTTACAACTTACATATAATTATGTACAATGCTAGTAAATATTTCGTACGGCTTTTAATTGTGTATGTATATGGTACTAATTGTTAATAATTTGGAAAAAAATTTCGTAAACATGTGTTATAACGGAAAAAGAAAAAAAAATGCTTCATCACGAGACAAAAATTTTGTATAGCAATTAAAATCTCGTATAATTTGATATCAGGTCAACGTATACAATATATATATATAAAAAAAAAAAAAAAAAAAAACAACAGCTAAGATAACAGTTTAAAACATCACAACTATCAATGTTCGAGTCAATACATTTACTGAAATAATTTATATAAAATGATATTATGTATATATATTATATATTAACAGCATTACCATTGTATATACATATATTTAGACTTGTATATACACACGTGGACTTCATTAAATACCATGAAATAAAGGTAAAGCTGCTAAAAAGCGGCGAGAAATAAAAATACATACAGAATTTTTTGCGAGAGGAGAAGATTTACATTCATAGAATATATATCTGTATACAATTTTGATTCGAACGACAATTCCGATATCGAAATAACGATAATTTACGCTATTAAATGTAGTTGCAATAAATTAACAAAAAAAAATCAAATATACTTGCATTACACTAACATAACATCAGACAGCCAGCATAGGAGCAGAAGTGTGATTACGGTGCCATGGCTGCGGATCGTTTATCGCGGTTCTTGTTGCGCTGAATGGTGCGTGCCTTGAACGCAGCCGCGTTCATCAATGTCTGCGGATTAAAAATAAGAAGAAATCCCTCAGTCATGTTACTAAAGTGTTACTAAAATGTAAACGAGATTGTCTTCTACAAGTTCCGATACTCACTCTTTCTAATTTACTCGTTTTCACCGTTACTAATGGAGGTAGAACTTTGTTGCCAAGATGGAAAATCTCGCGCAGCAGTTGATTTTCAGCAAGATGGATATTGATACCGGGTCCTAGCAGCCGGCAGCAGGCATTGTACTGGGTCCTCGCGCACCATCCCTCTAAATACAAGATCTCCTTGCCGAATTTCACGTGCATCTCTGGAACAATGTCTTCCTGAAAGAAACAAAGAGCGTCTCGTTACATCTTCAACATCAACATTATCATCGTGGAATCTCGATGTCTCTCGTCAAAACAGACAAATATTCCACGTCTAGAAGTATAGCGTGACACAACTTACTTCGATGTAACGCAGAATGTCTCTAAAATTAGCGCGCTGCTGCTTGCGATCCTTCTTAGCCCGATACTTGTTGGAGTCTGTGGCGAGTTCCTTGAGAATTTCGACGAGGTCGAGCGCCCAGTCCTGCTCGTAGTCGGTGGAGAAGTCACGACCGAGCTCGAATATTACGGCCAATGCCTCGCCGGCCGACAGGCGTACGTCGAGATGCGGCGACTCCAGCAATTCGCGCAATCGATTGAGAGAGCTGGAGGAGATGGAGAAACAAGTTTAGTCGCGTCGGTTTTCTACAGCTCTTTCGACAAAATCGCCGATCATCGACGACTTACGGCATGTAACTGTTGCTCCTGTCGCTCGCGAGCAAATTGTAGATGTCTGCCGAGGTCATGACCGTGAGAAGCAGGGTCCAGGATGAGATAGCTGCCGCGTGTAACGCCGCCACGTCCGTGGAGATGTTGGCGATCGCGCCATTCCCCTTCAAGTAGGAACCGGAGAAGATGGACGACAGTAGCTGCACGATTTCCATGGTGTCAGTCGCATCGTTGCCGGACAAGAACTGATTCATGGCTAGTGCCCAGCAACACTGCAAGCATTTTGTTAAGGTAAGATTATCTGTGATTTAAATAATGCAAAGAGAAATCTATATAATATCCATAATAAAATCATCTTTTGCAGATCACCTCGGCGCGAGCGTGGATAGGAGCAGTATTATCGTTGGCGATGAAGGTGAGGGTCGACTTCAGGTCCCTGCAGACCATCTCTGCAGCTTTCGAACGCCCCCAGCTGGACGCATAACAGGGTGCTCAATCTGGCCGCGGTCGCCTGCTCGTCATCCCGTCCCTTCTTCAAGCCCCGCTCCACCGAGTCCGTGATGGTCATCTTTCTGTCCTCGACGAAGTCCGGGATGTACTTGATGGCGAAGATCTTCTCTATGCCGTTGAAGCATATCACCCGGCCCTTGGCGCTCTTTTGCGTCAGCCCATCGATCGCCTCCTTCAGCTTCTCCTCGAACGCCTCCTGCTGCGCGAGCTCGTCCACCTCGTTGTCGTTGGCGTCTTCCAGCATGCTGCGATTGTCGGATTGGCCGCTGATCTCGCTACACGCATCATTGTTGACCGAGTCCTCGTCGGATGTAAACTCAGCTCTTTTTCCACCTGTCAGTAGGATACATAATTTAACTCTTTTGTCAGTGAATGAGTATCTTAAGCATCTTTAAATTCTAAAAATGTTTTGAAATTTTTCTCTGGTTTATTATATACATGAAAAGATGAAAAATGATGCATTAGCAGAAAAGTTAAAGATAAGCGTAGAGAGCTTGATGTATTTATGCACATAAAGTGTACTATGAGAATGTACATAATGAATTTATATTTTTCGTTCAACTTGTATTCACGAGTTTTTATCGAGATGTTAATTATGTAATTAACTAAAGCTAAAAGCATGTGCGAGATGATTAACATATGTTTGATAAGAGATGTTACGTTACTGCCATATGGAATTATGAATCTCAAATATATATCTGTGAACTAGTGTCTATTAATAATGAAGCAATTTAAATATTAATAATGAGATATTAATATTAATAATGAAATTATATATATTCATAGAGATTTTAGTTAGTTAGATTTTATTAGCTTATCTCAGCCATTGCACAAGAGAATTTTATTCATTTTTTATTATATGTTATTAATTTATTTTCTGTTTTATGAAAATCGACGTTGAACGTGCAGTTTTATATCGATCGCGGAAAGATTATGTGAATCTAAAAGGTAATTTGAGTATGAGAGAAATAATAACAACTCCTTTGAAAGTGAATGTCATGTTACATAATGTAAAATGTGCACAGCTGTTATACACGCTTCCATGAATTTTATTTATATTTCGCGATAGGTTTTAATTGTAAAAAAAGGAGAGATTAGGATAAATTATAACACGTATTTTCACAAAAAATTAATTTTTAACTTCATGTTGAAATTAGAAATCCAAGAGAAACTCAGCTAATGGTAAAGATACACATTTAATTAAGTATCCATTGTATGCTATACATTTATCAAAAGTTTTTGTACATCATTTATTTGTACTAAAAAAAATTAATTAACGCGTCATGAAAAAATAATTAAAATTGTGTACAAAATAAATTTAAAATGTCCGAGAGACATTTTTCGGATAAACATATTAATTTTATCGACTGAAAAATATTGCATTATCGCAATTATTATTATTATGCCGAATCATCGAGCGAGGAACAAAAAGGAAACAAACATGTAAAAACGTCGATTTATCATAACAAACAGACATGATTAAAATTTGCAGTCAACTTAAGCAGAAGAACCTTGGGGCAAGGGGCAAAAGAATAATTTTTACAAGAATTTTTATTCGCTTAATATTTATCTGCCGATTAGAGTCGATGGGCAAAACACGTCGTTAAAAAAAAAAAAAAAAAAAGAATGAGGAACATCCGCGATTGCCTAGGATTGCCGCCGATTGCGTAAATTCTTCGGCGCGTCCAACCCAAATCGCGTTGGACGAGAGTGAGAGAGATATCGAGCGAATCATTATTCAGTATATATATATATATATATATATATGTATATATATATATTTTTTTTAAGTGACACAAAGGAGAGCAAGAAAGGCAAAAGATGAAGTAGAGAAAAAGACGACATTGCACGATTCATTTGTTGGCTTCCATCATCAGCTGTTTTTGACAGCAACTTTGATGATGATTAAATCGCGCATAAATTACAATTGTAATACGCAATTCGCGTATTGTAACTATACATAAATATACATGTAATAGTCCTCGGAGAAGGTTCTATAACTTCTTTCGAGAACACATGCTCAATTTCGAGAAGGATCCAGATTTAGCTCGCTCTTTCTCTTTCAGTGTTCCGCGGAATTTTTGATTAGCATAATTTCAACGCAGAACGAAAGGAGGCTGCTCCGAATCGACGCAGCGATTACAGAATGCGTGAGCTCCATGTGCCAGAGGCATGAGAGTCACATGGGAACAGTTATGTCTGCCATGGCTGCGGGAAGTCGTGGATTTTCGCGCGCGAAACGAGGGAAGGCGGACGTCGTCCTGGAAAGGAGGGAAGCTGCGTCGATCATCCGGATTTTGTGACGCAGAACGGAGAGCAAATAAATATAAGATTTCCATTCCGCGCGGATGAATCATCGGGACGGACAAACGGACGGACGGGGGGCGCGAATCGATAATTTAATAATGTCGAGCGCGCGTCACGTGCTCTCGTTTTTCCTTCGTGTCGCGTACAAGTATTTTTTTTCCTCCCTCTTCCTCGGCGGAGGACGAGTCGGAGGGAAAGGGATCGATTCTCGACGAAGGACGAGGGCTATATAACGATATATATTCGGAAGTTCTCGTACTTACCGCACTTTCCTCTTCTGCCCCCTTTGCCTGGCATCCTTCCTCAGCTTGCTTATTGCACAATTGGTACTAGGTGAAAGACTCGATCAAGAGGGTAAATGTTTCGTACTAATGTTTTTCTTTCGTATACTGAATACGCCACGTGAATTTTTCGTTGGGAGCAGACGAAAACTCATTAACATGTTGCGGAATCGTTCAGAACATACACGCCGAGACAGCCTTCAACGGGCTTTCTCAAGTGCACTGGCTGTCCTCTGCTTCGCTCTTGCTCCTCTACCACCTTCGGCCGCCAGGCGAACTTACCCGAGTCGCCGCCGAGTGCGCCCGAGCGCGGCGCGCGCACGACCCAATCAGCTGTCGCGATTCCACTACGTCACAGTCACGTGGTCTGCGCAGGCGCAGACTCGCCGCGAAGATTCGAGTTGTCAATGAGAGACGATGTACGGATTTATATTTTGTATAAAACGACGAATATTTTGAATTCCTAGAGCTTGATAGAATGAAATATTTGTATAGGTAATGAATTGAAATAAGAAGTAAGGTGCGTACGGAATTATTATTTCATACACAATATATAATATTATATATAATTGAGTAAGAGGTTAAAAATTACTTTCACACTCTCTCCTTCTCATAAGTTTTTAAAAAATAAATTATTGCGATACTTATATATTTTCTAGAGATCAGAAATATGCATCTTAATTTTAGAAAAATATATTTCTAAAATATGAAAATTATAGAATATACAAATTTTTGGAAAAAGATTATAAAGTTTCTAATATCTGTAAATCAAGAGGCCAGTATGAAATAAGTAAACTCGTTTGTTGATAAGGTACTGAGAACTTTTATTAAATTTGTTTTAACGAGATATGTCTTTAGAAAAACTGACTTTGGTACTTAAACTATAACATTAAGATACACATTTGCCATAACTTATATCACGTTACACAGGTATTTATATTAATAAAAAATGACACCTATATATATTTATGCATTACCAGTATAAAAGCCATGTGAATTTGTTAATTCTAAGAGCACAATACTGTTTCATCTTTTGATCGTACAAAGTAGTGTAAAAAGCTATGTGAACTCCAATATATGTTCAATTTATTATCAATGTAAAGCGTATAACTTTTGGTATTCTATTTCTTGAACAAGAGTTGTCACAAATCTTTGGAATCAATAACATTTAAATAGTTAACATTTAAATAGTTAACACATTTAAATAGTTAACATTTAAATAGTTAACATATTTAAATAGTTAACGGCATTTTGCTTGAAACAAAGTTATCTAACACCTACTTTTGTAACATGTACAAAATATATAAAAAATGTACTACACTAAACATATTGTACTCCTATTAAACATGGTAATGTGTACATTGGTAATGTGATTTATCAGATGCACATTAAAATTAAATATTTTTTTGTAAGAATCATATTTCCTTATACGTTTTTGCGCAGTGTACCAAATAACATGGTTAAAAGTATATCTATAAATTATAACATACAAATAAAATAATTATATATATACATAAATGTATATTCAATATATAGCAATATATATATATATTCAACATATATATATATAGCAGTTTCATTATTATATATATTTAACATTTAATATGTAGCAGATAACAAAGATTTAAATGTACCGTTTCTAGTAAAAAAAAAAATTATTGAGTTTTTCGTGTACACTAATAAAGTAAAATTAAAATTATATATATATTTGCTATAATTTGAATATTTGCAACTTAAATTAATTACATAATTAAATAATTCTCACACATTACTTTCCGGGACAAAAAAAAAGTATGCCTATTTATGCAAAAAAAATAAGAATTTGAGAATTTAATATTATTAAATCTGTATTATTAAATGTATTACATAAAAAAAATTTTATGTAAAAAGAATATTAGGATATTAGAGATACAGCACCCTTTTTATTTTTGGGTGACTTCTTATTGTGTATATTTTTGTTCCGCTGTATACTTTCGTCACTTATTTGTCGCAATGACACATATTTGGAATATATTTTAAAGCTTAACAATGTGCTTACATTGTTGCAGGGATGAATTTACTGTAGCTTGCTATGATGAACGGAATGATCGCTAAGATGGAAAGAGCTGTTATGTGCGAGGCACCAGATGCCTTTGTACCAGTGGCAGCCGCACTTTGCGCATTGAGAACATTTTCGCACGGCGTTACCCTCTTGACAAAATTAAATATGGAATCCATTATATTCGCAGGCGTTGGATCTGGACACTTTTCCAATTCCGCCACAATACAGGTTTGCAAGCTATTCATCTCTCTGTACAGTACATCAAATAAACATTTAGTTTTCTTTATAAAAAAATTTTTTTAAATATACGTTTTGAGATCGTTAAATTTCAAACTAACAAAAAATATAAAAATTAAGGCGTGTTTGTTAAAAATAATCAAATAGGACGTTTTGTGCACGTCTTACCTGCATTCTTTGGTACCGAAAGTCAGTGAGGGCAAACTATCCAGTCCGATTAAATTGCTACCAGATGGATCAGGTTTTGGTATGTAACCACCATATGTACGATTGGCACAATCTTGAATCGCATCCTGTTTAGATTGGAAACATTCCGGTCCTCCAGCTGATATGAAAACTGCATAAAGAGAAGATAATCTAGATTATTATAATGCTAATAGCACGACAAGGGCGTTCTAGAAATTAAAACAAATTATCTAGAGGGATTTTTAAGATCAGAGAGAGCCTTTAAGAAGAAAAGCATCATAGAATTATTAAGACTTACGGGCAATACGATCTCCTTCTTTATAGCAAACAAATTCCAATAATGAATCAGTGATATTTAGCACAATCTTCTTATTTTCTCTCTCCTTATCGTCCAGACAATGTTCCATTGTATTGGTAAAGTTGGTGACGCAAGCACGCAAAGTTGAACGCTTGTTGCAATAATTTTTAAATACTATGTCCAGATCGCCGGTCGGCTTGTACTTCTCCATCTCCGCCCGAAGTTCTGTGACGTTGATGAGCGACTCAACACAGTGCAACATGTCCGTCTGGGCTTGCTGGGCATTGTCGAATGCAGCTGGTCCACCGTTCTTCGTACACTTCTCTTTAAAGAGATTTTTCGCCTCTTCGATGCTGGGTAATGCTGATGCGTTCAGATTGTTCAGTTCGGGGATGTTACCAATCACTCCGCCGACCTGTTTCAGCATCTCGTCAGTAGATGGTAAGCTCTCTTGCGAACGTGTACACGCAACAAGACCTGAAATAAGGAAAAAATATTTTTTTATAGAAAACAGATTTGTTTTTTTTTTTATAAAATTTATACATTATAAGGAAATATATTTTTCTTTCTAGATAGACTAAAATCTATAAAAGTTACGGTTTACATTTTAAATTGAAACTAATGACTTGAATTGAAAAAAGAAACTAATAACATTTACGGAATATATTTTATCTCCATATTTAAATTTATTATACGTCAGAAAAGCAATTATATTCTCATTAATTATACACATGTTTTTTTCTTCAAATTATATCATGTCAGTTGTAAATATGTTATATAACATTTCCTTCTATTTTTTTATTTATAGTTGTACGAAGAAGGAAATATTGGACGAATTAAATCAGTCGACTTGTCAACGGATGACAGACGACAGCTGGTCAAGTATATAGTGATCGCCTTTGTTACGCAAATACGTCTTGCATACGAAATTGCGCTCTTATGTAATGATACTTTGATAGAACCTGTAAAAACATCGCTAACGGGATTCAGTCAGAACTTCGTAAAGGTAAAAGTTTAATTTGTTTATTTCTCTTTCCTATTAATTATTATTATTAATATTTAATAGATAGCGCCGTTTTTGTTTTTTGAAATCGTGTTTTTACTCTATAGTTTCGAGTTTTGCCAATTTAAAATGTCACAACGCCATGATTTGCATTTTATATCAATTGGAATAATCGGATGTTTTGGAAATGACGATGATACTGCAAATTAGTCACTGGTCAAAGCTGCATATGGTATGAACGATATACGGCTGATTAGTTGTTTTTCTAGTAATATCGTTTACTTCTTCATATTAGCACGATTTGCAACGTGTAAATTATTCCCTTAATAGGCAAATGTAATTTATCACAGAAATATACTAAAAAATGAACTAAAAAAGTGCGCGTATGAAAAATAAAAAATGTCGAGACTAGTGTTTCATTAAAACGAAATTAAACGTGAATTTAAACGAATTGTTAATGACAGTTTCCTACAAGATGTTCACGTACTTAACCTTCGAATTTTATTAAGATATTAATTAAAAAATAACATTACGTAATATTTGTTAGACTCAGATTTTAAGTTAAATGTCCAGTAAAATGTCAGATTAACATTAACATCCTATAAAAAGATTGAGGATAAGTTGTCATCTGTTTATCTGTATAATTATATTTAATAATTCAATTCAATATATTTAATGTTTGCCTTCAAGTCTCACTGGATTAAGGACTCGTTCCTGGAGTCATTAAATTAGTCTGACAAAGCAGTAAAGAAAATTTGTCAAGAATTAATTAAAGCCAAGCGACCTTTTGCACGGCGAAGCCGAAACGAATAATCTACGGACTTTGTATCCGCGTGGGTCAGCTTTCAATCAGAATGACCGCGTGTATATTTTATCTTACTTTGTTACATTTCTCTTGCAGGAAGTATTCGCAGACCACTGGCGACAGAATGTCAGCAAATCATCGCATCGGAATCTCTACACAATTATTTCTTTTTTCGTTCTCTCGACCGTGATATTTTGATCTGACGATTGTCATGCGAATCTTATACCTCATCAATACCTGAAGTAGTTTCTCCTTCGCTTGTTTTATAACTGCAACGTATAGAAAACTCTGAAATCGGCATGATGAGTAATACGGTTTTACCGCTTATATCGTCCAAAGAACAAAGATTCAAAGCGAACAAATATGTGTAGATATGAATCATCATCTCTAGAGAGAAGATAAAGAACGTACACTTATTTGACATCTAATGATAGAAAATTAACACCTCGAGTATCTGCTATAATAATTTTAAATTTAACAGTTCGCCACAGATTGAGATTTTCTTAGACGAAGTGAGAGATTAGCTTAACACATATATTTTACCGCAAATTTATCTAAGTAAATCAAGAGGGTCTTGCTGTTTTACAGCTCTCCTTCATTCTTATTTTTAAATAAAAAATTAGAAGTCTATTACGTAATATTTCACTTAAAAATGTTTTAAAAATTTTGACAATCAGAATCAAACAATTATTAGAAGAATGACACGATTTGTAAATGTACATACAACATAAATATGCGTTTTATTTGTATTTTGCAAATAATTTTCTTGTCTTTATTTCCTGATTCGTGGTCACGAATCTTACACACAGATATTATGGTTAATCGGATTTTTCCTCTCTGCTAAGAACGCAAACACAAATTATTACACGCAGTGAAAGCGAAACGCGTTCGCTGACTTCGCGCGATGCATGCGAGTTTCGCGAATGATAAATTTATGCACGAATTATGCTAATTATATGCTAAAGAATATCATCACTATTACTGGTCGTCTAGATTGCTTGACTGCTGAAATTACATTAGATATTAGATTTTGGCGCGTGTATATTTGCATTTTAGAGAAGCTTCCTGGAAGTTTTTGTATCACTTTATCCCACAAAGATTAGCCAAGTAGATTCCGCAATGCTACAGGCGAAAGTGCATAATCGCATAATGAACAAAACTCTACAGTTATATATACAGACATTAATGGATGAAGCATTTCTAAATAATTAATTTTTAATTTTATCATTTTAAATGAAATATATCTTTAAATTCTGTTAATTTTATTTTTTAGAAATTTATAATCTCCATCGGAATAATTAGAGATTAATTAAAATGTATTATTCCGGTTTTCTTATTTTTCTTACTTTTTACTCGCTGAACAATAACAAATTATTGCAACGTCTAATTATCATTATTACCGTTCGATGCATTTAGGATTAATACAGATAAAACCTAATGTTTATCACTCTAATAACAAGATTCGCGATGTTTAAATGTATAATCGCGGGACAAAGTGCGATTAACTTTGATACGTTGTATCAAGGATAAAGTCGATTAACAATTGAACGCTATCGCGCAAAATAATGATCTATCTAATGAAAAAAGGTGAATTACTTAAAGTATATACATGTATTATATAATTTATAATTTCCCACGTTAGTATAATAATTTTTATAAATCAAATTTTATCAAATAGACAGATTGAATAAGGTTCTTTCATTGAAATCAAATTGTAACAATTTAATCAAATCAGTATAATTTAACGAGTTTAAAATGTTACTATATTAATAGCATAAAAAACTATCTTTGTATTATATCATTATGTAATAATTATCATTGATATATTTTCAATATATCCTTAATTTTTGTTTATTTAACACTGATTAGTCGCATTAATATCGCTAATTAATTGCATCATTCTCAGAAACTAAATTGTCAGAATCGTCAGAATTGTGATATCAAATCTTTATAGACAAAAAACACATATGAATCAATATTTAAATTTAACAATATCAATTAATTACATCGACTCTTGTAGAGTAAAAATTCTTTTTTTTACTTTTAATACTACATATGCACACGGAATAACTAATGTCAATATTAAAAATAGAAAAGCGTATATATCCTGTAAATTGCAATTCATTCAATCTTTTTGTTTATTTCCAGGTGCTGTCGAGTCTTTTCATTTTCCCAAGAAGAATCGATTCACAGCTCAATTAATCCCACACATCTACAAAAAATGGGGATTTTCAGTAGATGGAATTATAAATTAGAAGTGTACAATAATAAGCAACAGATTCGATTAACAAATGTACTGATTAACCACAACTACAAAAGTGGAGGTATGTTTTATAATCCATTGCAAATTATATGTTACCGCAATAATGTGTACATGTGTATGCAACTAACATAATTTTTTATAATGAGAAACCGCGGTAAAATTGCGACCTATCTTGCGAAATATTGCGAAGCTGTTATCTACTTATCTATTCACGAGTATGATATGCAAGACCTTCTTGGAATTTCCAAGTTACATCCGAGAATCAAGAGCTTAAAAATTCCAATTTTTAAAATCAAGAGAACTCGTTCGTGAATATATCCCTTTCACTTATGAATTTAATGTGTACACAACGTAGAGGTGACTTCGGACATCTAATCTAGCAAGCTGAGCTGGCAATAAACTAAGCAAGTTTGCATAAAACGATCGACGCCATTGTCTGCGTTCTATCTATTCTTAGCACTTTAAATTGATGAAATGACACACTTTTTTAATTGCATTTTAGTCGCATGCATTAATGATGATTGGGAAAGCTTTTCGAGATCGTATATAAGGAAAAGCAATTTCTCCAATTGAAAGGAGATATTTTTACTTTTTAATACTTGAAATATAGCTTTGAAATTACAAATTAAAAAGATATTTTTTATATCTTATCTTGAAAAAAATCTCATTTCTAAATAAGAGATTTTTATTATTGAAAATCTCTCTAGTTTAAATAAAAAAAATTCACATAAAATCGTTTTCTTTTCGCAAAAGAAAACAAGAATTATTAAAATTACAATTATTCTTGAGAGAAGTGAGGAAAAATTTCTTGACAAATTATATTCTTCCGGATGTACATACTACAGTTATGAAAAACATTTTAAATCAAGAAATACCTGTTGTTTCCAATATTACATAAAAAATATAAATTCAAATGTTTTTCTTATCAAAATTTTTTTCGCTAAACTATATCTTCTATTATTTTTTTATTATTATTCTATTCTATTATTTTTTGTTATTCTATTATTTTTATATCGAATTTATATACTTTATATGTAACAAATATATCTCTATATACATATATACGTGCGCGGATATCCTGGATAAAAAACAATTAAGATTTAATCAATGGAGATTCTTCTTACATTCTCTCTCGACATATATTTCTAGAATTTATTCGGATAATGTTTATCACTATTTCGTACAAACAGTAGTCGCTTTCTCTGTTTATCGCTATTTATATACTTTTTAATTGCCATCAGCATTCTTTTTTATTCACGCAATAAAAGGCAAGAGGAAGGAAAGATCTTTATTAAATCATATTAAAATAACCCGGAATTTTTTAAAAATTCCTATTCGCGCATATCTCAAAATTTCATATTTAGCACTTTCTTTAAATCCACTTGCAATTCCTATTTATAATAATCGTGATATCCTATTTATAAAATAGTTCGTGTATCTGTCAGAAATAAATAAGTTGAAAGCGACAAAGTCCAAGAAGGTCTTATCTATTAATGTCGATTAAAGCAGATCATATACAACAGTCAAGTAGATTATCTATCATTAATATGTAATCGAATGCATGCGAGTTTCATGCACTCGAGGAAAACGTCGAACGACGTTGACAGAAATCAGTCATCAGTCATATACGTACCGAGGAGTAACGCTACGGCAGTGAACGTCAACTTCATCTTGTGTGTGTCTTCGGGGAACGGGAACACTTACGATAGGGTAAATCGAACGTAACACGATCGTACACCGTGCGTTCACTTGTCACCAAAATTGTGGACTCACTCACACGGATACATGCACGTGTACCTCAAAGAAATAAAGGAAGGAGGGGGGAGAGAGAGAGAGAGGGAAGGAAGGCACGCACCGCAAAGATACGCTTCCGTTGCAGGTTAGACAGCCTCTGCTCGCTTCTCGTCGACGATCCTTTATCGTGAACGGGCACGATGCTACAGCTGGGCTCCTCACACAACTGACCGGGAGGGGAAGGCTCGAGAGAACGTAGAGAAAGAAGGGATGAGCGAGAGAGAGGATAGAGAGAGAAAAGGGAACGAAGCAACAACCCACTCTCGCAGGACGACAGTCATTCTGCGACTGAGCGCGCTCGGCGCATGCGCCGGCTTTATATGCTGGCGCCATCTCGCGGCCGCGCGACGTTCAAAAGTTTACTTTACCGCGAGACGAATTCATCCGCGCTTCACTTCACTGCGGTCGCAACGAAGACTCTGCGCACAATAGGAAAAATATTAAACATTAAATATTAAATATTAAACAGAAGAGAGAAAGAGAGAGAGAGAGAGAAATTATCTTTTCTCTCTCGCTCTCTCTCTCTTGTTTAATATTTAATGTTTGATGTTTAATATTTTTCTTATTGTGCACAGGGTCGAAACGTTCTTTCGACGAATTGAATTGGTATTTACGAGTGAATACACGCAAGTTAAAGGTTTCCTAATTCTTCATCTTCGTCCAAACTACGACAAGTTCTCGTCCTCCAGCATCCGAAGAAGAAACGGCGAAAGAAAATTACGTTCATTGTCGGCGTATACTCTGCGATTGTATTCATAGGTTAAGATCAGACAGTCGTTATTGTTGGAAGATGCTACGGTAAGATGGATGTAAGTGGATCTTTCTTTCGATAAGCTTGAAAAAGCATTATTCTATAAATGCGAATTATCACACAATTCTACATGTACCATAAACTTTCGTAATTTCATCGTCAAGATCTCGGTAGTATTATAATTCTATTTGTACCGTAAACTTTGGTACTTTATCATCAAGTCCTCGGTAGTATAGTGGTCAGTATCCCCGCCTGTCACGCGGGAGACCGGGGTTCGATTCCCCGCCGGGGAGGATTTTTTTTTACTTATTTTTTTAATAAATATTTATAATTGTAATATGATTATCAGAAAATCGCGTTAGAAAATTTTATTTTTTAAGAGTTGTTAATTTTAATTTTAGTGCTCTTCCTTAAAACTGGATTTTTGAACGCGGGTTTCAGATGCACGTTTTAAAGCAGAATCAGGGTTATCTTTTAGATATGTGTGATGCAAATTAGATGAATTATAAAATTAAAAGCATAAGATATTTTTTAAAAAATACACAGATGCAAAATTTAAGAATTTAGTTCATGTTGCACACTCTTATTCGCGCTAAATTGGCGAATATAATGTGCATCGGTGGTTCAGTGGTAGAATGCTCGCCTGCCACGCGGGCGGCCCGGGTTCGATTCCCGGCCGATGCAATTTTTTGTTATCTATTATTTTTTTTTACATTTTGCTGCAATTATACGATATGAATTTTAAAACGGTATTCTTTCATAAACATTAATTGATTTTTATATTTTCTTATGCACACTTATACACAATAAATATTATAGACATTTTTTAATATTTATTTATCGCATTACAGATTTAAAAAATCATATCAGAGCTCAAGAACATAACATAATCGATTCGTAATATATTTTAATTATTCTCGATAACTTTATAAGACATTTCTCGAAATTATTTCTTTTTGATTTTTAAAGATATTTCTGTTAAAATTTAAGTATACACTTACTGTACTAACTTTCAAAATCTTTCTTTTTAATCATTAATTTTCAATTTTTATAAAAGAATTTGTTACAGATCTGATTTCGTTATACAACTTCTTCACGCAACTCAATATACATTGGAGATGAGGAAGAGACACGTCGGAATTTTATTGAGCCGCATAGAAAGTTAATACAAAAGGTGAAGATATTTATAAATCACATTATATATTCGATATTTATTCATAGAAGAATAAACATGACATTACAAAGAGAGGACATGTACGTAGATAGTGCACGTGGACGACGCTTTGTATTCGCCATGACTCGCGCTGTACAATTGGACCCTATAACCAACTTTTTGTTGATAAATAACTAATAAAGCGTCGAAGAAGAAGCAGAAACTATCGAATAAGTGGTCGGCGAACAACTTTCCTCGTTTAAACAAAAATTTTTAGACAGCTGTGATATCGAGTATACAATAATTGGACGAGGCAAGAAGAAAGAATAACGGAGATAAATTTTTAACAAACTTTTTAATGCTCTTTTTATTTCTTTTTCTCTTTACGAGGGATTCTTTTTCTCAATCGACAAACGACCGGATAATCAAAGTTAAAATGATTTCACGGTGAGTTATAACGATGAATAAAGTTATACGTGTGTATAATCATTTTAATTTTGATCGTCCGATCAACCGAGCAATTACAACATTGTAAGGCAATTAATATTGCAAATATATACGCTTATAGATTGCAATTAGCAGAAATATGTGCGAGTTTAACGACAAGCTAAAGCATCTCGGCGACGTAGCAGCTAATATATATTAATTTATTTCTTTTTTGTGTGTGTTTAGCAGAACGAAGATATTGTTGGATGTTGATTTGCACACGAATGGACGGATGAATCGTAAAATCGGCGTGTCATCTCATAAAAGACGAAGATCACAGTTTGTAAGCGTTGCGAATCATCAAGTCAAAATATGCATCATGATCTATACTTGCACTGATAGCGCTGTAATAATTCATGAATTCCTCCGCCGTTACCTGCAATGGAATAAGAAAACAACACTATTAAGGTGAGTTGTTTACAATGTAAATTATAACATAGCATATATAACGCTAAAAGCATGCGATACATTCTTATTATAACAAGCACGCATTAATAAAACGGAATTCTTTCAAGAATTTATCAGTCCTTCGTATTTTCGGTTAATCCATATGCTGTTAATTTCATAGAGCGAAGTTATACAGGTCAACACAGATCGATTAGAACGACATTTCGTTCATTAGCAAAATTCTCGAGCGATTTATAATTTATTGAACACGAGAAATCCCATCGAAATATACTCACGATGCCATCCTCGTTACCGCCGTGCTCGAAATTCGAAAGGAACTTATTCAGGATACTCTCCTCGCTCTCCTCACCGCTGATGTAACGAGGATGACATTTCACGTTGTAAACCCCTTTGAGATCGTCGATAGTAATCCGTCCATCACCGGTTTTGTCCAACTTGTTGAACGCCTGCTCGACCACACTTTTTCGGCTTTCACTCATCGGTGGCTGACAATGAGAGAAGAGACGATTTTATTAGCGAATTTATATATACAATATTTATATATTTTGGTCAATCGTTTAATACGATTTTTCAGAAATTTTATTAAAATTTTTTTTTATATTTATAATATTTTATATTTTATAATATTTAATATTTTATTTTTTATAATTGTGCGATTTTTTCTCGCAGAGAACGAAGGATACAATAAATAATATAGCGCCGTGATAAATTGCTGGATAACAAGAAATCTTACTCTTATGCCGATGAGAAACTCGTCGACGCTGATGTTTCCATCCTCGTCAGTGTCGAATTTCTGAAAGATTTCGTCAATCTCCTCCACGCTTAGTTCCATCTCCGTCTCTTCTAAACCCGTCTTGAACTCTTCTTGACTTAGCTTCTTATTGCCATCCTCGTCCAGACGACGGAATATTCTGAAAACAATTTAAAAGAAACATTATACACGATGAGATAAGATGAACTCTAAAGGTTGAGAACAGCGAGCTATGATTCATGTCCATGAATTAAACAAAAACCGTATCGTCATTCGTGTCATTCGAACATATTCATGACGTCAAAATCATCTAACTCGCGGACGGCTATATAATGCTATACAGTTTACATGCTTCTATTTTTAATCGTACGGGAAATGGAAATATAAATTCGATAGGTTCTAGGTTTTTTTTCTATTTTTTTCTTGCAATTAATTATACATTATAAATCATTCATTTAAATATATCTGTAAACATTCTTTCAGTCTAAGAGACAGAGCAAGTGAATAAAGAGGGAGAGAAACTGGAAACTGTTCGTGCGGAATTTACTTGTCGGTGAGAGCTGATGTCGCGTGACGTCGACCTCATTCGTTAATAAAGGCGTAAATAAAAGTATTTTTGAGGACTTACCTACCCAGACCGAGGATGCCATTGGCACCTCTAGCCAGGCAGATCAAACGCAGCTTCTCGATCGCGTCCGTTGTGCTGTGTATGGCCCGTTGGGCCTTATTGATCATCTCAATCTCCTGCCTCGTAGTAGCACTCTGAGGCCTCAAGCCAAACATCGCTGAAAAGGAAAACGTCATCCGTTCACGTGACAAGAATGAGTCAGATCACGACAGGAGAAGAGAGAGAATTACGTTCGCGCTCCAAATAAATAGAAGATCAATGGAGGCATCGAGAAGCTTAGAGGATATTAAACAAAATTATATTCCAATAAAATATCGATTATAAAATAATATAACGCGCGAAATTGATATAAGATATAAAATTCCGGACTGTAATTTATCACGTAACGATAGATGATGGCGATAACGTTTCCATTTTTTTTGTTTACTATCATGCGATAGAGGTGGATGAAAACTGGGTTATTGATTAACTGCCGCGAAGTTGACAATAATGCCAGTTCTTTTTTACACCGACGTGTGTTCACGTGCCCCTAATGTCATCGGCCATATTTGCGACATCGCAGCTATTCTCGTTAATAGTAGTTAATTATAATTCACGAGACACATCCTTTGTAGTTTCGCATGGCCCATTTCTTTTAAAAGCGTTCTTTTGTAAAACAGCCTTGATTGTTGTCTGGCCATATTTCGTCAGACACTCCTCTCGTTCTTTAATCACGAAGTATATCTTGAAATAAGTAAAATCCATTTCCAGAAAAGATTCAAATAAATTAGAGACACATTCCAATTTCAAATAAATTCTGCAAAGTTTGAATATAAGTTATTGTTTATCGGAAAAATAATATATAATATTTTTTAGAAAATTTTTTCTATTTAGACGCAATATATTTTTGAGAAATATAAGGCAATTACATTTTTCATTATTTCTTTTGAAGAGTTTGAAGATTATGATGATCACATTCATAAAGCATTTTAAATTTCAAAACCGATGTATAATATACTAAATGACATTGACCAGGTTCTTATGCGATGTGTGTAAATAACACGAAGTACAAGGACCTCGTCGTAAGCGATATCGACTCGACGTTTTATCCGTCTGTCGTTTTGTTGGTGAACAAAACGTCGACGCGATATCAAACATTTGCGAATTAGCGAAAATATTCAAAACACCATGTTTGAATAAAGAAAATAAAACGGGATGAGACGCACTTAATTGTGCGAAAGCAGGTCCTCTAATCAATTACAATTCATTCGTAAAAAAATTTGCATTTTGACTTTTAAATGAAAATGAAGAAAAACATACATATATACACAGATGTATCATTAATGAAACTAAATTTTAGCGGGTTCTCAAGAAGCTTTCGTTCGTAAAGATTTATAATTTTATTAGAAATATATAACACGCATGTTTTTTTCCTCTTTAATTTAAATGTCTTCAGTTCAAATATAGCTCCTCAATCAAGCATATGGTCTAGAATTAAGAAATTTATAAAGGACAAAGATGATCAGTTTAGCTTCATAAAGAACTTATTATATGAAACATTAATTAGAACCCAGAAGACGACAGATGAATATCTCTAATTTGCTTTTATTTTTTCAGAAATGCCGGACAAAAGGTTCATAAAGTTGAGCAAGAGAAGAATAATTTAGCAGGACTTGGCAAAACATTAGATACGTAATTCACGATTGGGGAAGGATCGGAGACCTTCCTTTCGCGCGTCGACGCGCGGAACCACTCACCTCGGCTTCCGGAGAACGCGTGTGTAGCGGAAGACGCGGGTTCACGGAAGGAAGAAGCAAGAACCGAATCCGGGGTCCGTCTTTCTCTTCAGCGGCAGCGGCGGCGCGACGTCTTTACCAAGAGTACCGGAAGGTGAGTGGCGGTTCTTCGGCATAGCGAATCGTCCCGAGTTCTATTCGACGACGACGACCACGATGAGGACGACACACATTACGTACACACCCTGGACGACGTGTGGGATGAGGCTATACACTGGTCCCCGAGGCGTCGCGACGTATCCATAACGACCGGCGTGTCACAACACGCGCGCATCGCGAACCTCGACGATTGCACGCGTGATCGACCGATTGATTGATCGATCGATCGACTGTGATTGCCTTTTGCACGGACGATTGGAGAGGAACTCGAGAACCCTCGTCGCAAGAGGAGTAATTGGTCGCGATTTGGCGATCGATCGCTTCGGTTTAGAAATGATTTAAATACGATGATCGCGGTTAAATGGTCGCGCTATATAAATATGTTTTTTCTCTCTTTCACTCTTAATCTAATACAGTATATATGCAAGAATAATTATATGAATATATACAAAAATAATGATATGAATATATATATATATATATATATATATATATATATATATATACATATACATATATACATATATATATATATATATACATATACATATACATATATATATATAGATAATTGGCAAATCATGGCCTTGAAGTATATCTTCGATAACAAGCTTATAAATTCATTTGCAACTGATATGCATTTATAAAACCAATTTCATGCAAATTATAAAATTCATTTATATTTATATTTTACTGATTTCATTATAATATAAATATAATTAATTTATATAAATATATTCGCACATGATGTGTATTCGAAGATGATGTGATTCTGTTCATATCTCTCATCATCTTTATAAATTTATTTGTAATTAAGAATTATTTTCGATATATATTTTTCTCTTTTATTCTACTAATACATTTGCTGTTCTCGCTCCATTAATCATGAGACATTGCTGCGAATATTTGGGACGTCGTTCGAGGGAGCGTCATTTAACGCTCTGTCGCACATTGCGCTGCAAATCACGTAATCGCCTTAAACAATAAACTGCGTTGACAACAAAGCAGAGGTCTCCAACGAACTGCACGTACATCCGGTCATTGTTCTTGTGGTTTTGTTTATTCTCACGCGCGACGTTTTAGTTCTTTTTTATTAGAGAAAGAAAGAGAGAGAGAGAAAAACATGACGAGCCGTGTATTATCATTAATTTGTTCGACAAGAGAATCCAACAGAGGAATCTCATTTATAACTGAATACTGTAACAAAACTACTGTAACAAACGATTAAGTATCTTTTATAATGTTACAATAATTAATCTATTTTATAATATAAAGGGAATAGATTTTTAATTATTATATCATGATAAAATTTCTAGGTATAATTTTTAGTTTGATATCAAGTCGAATGATTAATACGACGCGCTCAACATTGTATGTCGATATACACTATATGCAGCCCTATCATATATCTGCTTGCTTGTTTCAGCAATATGCGATAATGTCACCTTGACCTGTGATTATTGAGTTTGATATCGATGGCAGACACGAATGGAACAGAAAAAGTCCACGAAGTAGATAAATTGTCGTACATATTTGATCGGCTCTGTCTAGAGTTGGATGCACATACACGATGGAGGTAACATATATATATATATATATATATATATATAAAATTGCAACATTATTGCTGTTGTGGTGTATGTCTATATTACACGTTTCACGTTCTTGAACTCTCGCATTTGCAATTGTCGCGCAGAATCCGCACAATGATAATTAACAGCGAGGTATGACGACAAAATAACAACCCACGTGGTCGGAGCGCTGTCATAGACTCTCAAGCCACGTGTTTCAATAATTATGAATCTAATTTAAAATATAGCAGTTGTCAAATTGAATTCGAGACATTGATTATAAGAAAAGTATTAATGTTATCAAATTGAATAAATACACAGACAGTAGACTAATTGATGAATCTTTTTGACAGTTTATTCTTACTGTTTTTTTTTCCAAAGGAATAACATATCTATAGGCTTAAAATATGTAAATATCTATTATGTCGAAGCTTTAGTGTATATAATACGCCCATTTTATATAGAGATAACAACCCAGATAGCAGAAGATTGGAAAGAATTCATTTGTATATCATCAATTTTGAGTCCCTTTTTCAATACATATATAGAATTCATTTTATAAAAGAATTCTTTTCAAATAGCTTGTGCTATCTGGGAAGATATCTATTTTATCATATACTTCACGCTGAAGGGTCGTTATCAACAATCGAAAAAAAATTTTTTTTGTCTATCCTTACAGCAGCTTTCCTATTTATAGGCTGTTGATAAGAAAACGTATCTGCTTTACCAAACTTAATTTATTTGTTTGTCAATTGTCACTGACCTTTTATTGACAGAAATCGTTTATGCAACTTGTCACAATTAATTTTTCTATCGCTTCTTTCAACAACAATGCTTAAAACATTTCATTCCACGTCATTCTAATTAATGAAACAAACATGATAAAAATCGATAATACAATGGACTATTTTGAAGAAAAATGATATGAAAATTGAGGCAACTTTAGCCCCCATAATTTCGACAATGTATCATGTATCGCAGAGACGATTTCGTCCTGTAATCGAATAGGAGGGGAGGAAATGGCGATAATAAATTCGATTTCCGATAATTTCATCCGGCGCGTCCACGACGCCGTGAAGTGAATCTTCTAGAACAGCGAGAAGGGATGGGAGTACGTGGTGCTCTCGGTGCCGACCCACAGGGCCAATCGCACGGTGCCATTTGGACGGAGCTGCCACCCGGCACGCTCGCCATTCGCCAGCGCGTGCTGCGTGGTCGCTCGCGATTGGCCGGCCAAGCGGCTATACGCGTCGTCGTCGCGGCAGTCTCGCGACAGTCGGTGAGGAAACAGCGGAGTGTTAGGGTGCGAGTGATTTGTGCGTCGAAGAGATCCTTTTCTCTCGAGTCTCTTTTGTGAGTCGGCCACGTCGTGATGAAGAAATTGCTCATACTCGTCGCGGGATTATTCCTGCTGACAGGTAAGTCGAGACTTCGGATCGGAGCGCTTCTTCTGGAAGAGTCTGGGCGACTTTCATGATTTATGTTTGCCCTTTTGTCTAGGATTCGTCCGGGCCGATGAAGATGCCGACGAGGATGTCGGTACCGTGGAGAATGACCTCGGAGCCAGCCGCGAAGCATCGCGAACAGGTACTCTATTTCAGTTTAAATTATTTTAAACGATTTTCGTGTTACTGTGCGCTCTCTGAAAAATCTTGTAACAGGTGGGAGGAGTCCGTTTAACGATAACGATTCAAATATTGTGATAAACTTTGTTCTGTAATTCTCTGATACATAATTTAATTTATTACATTTATTAATGATCAAACAAATATATTAAGATGTGTCAAAAGAGATTAGGATGTAAGATGGATGTCCTGTTATTAATTTTGTTTGTATATGAAATTCTTTTTCACAAATCTAACTTTCTTTATCTCTGTCTTGTTTATAAAAATATGAATAAGTGGTTGTATATTTGAATTAAGAATTTATATTTTTGCAGATCATGAGGCAGTGCAAAGAGAAGAAGAAGCGATAAAGATCGATGGGTTAAATACAGCTCAGATGAAGGAACTGAGGGAAAAGTCTGAAAAATTTACGTTCCAGACAGAGGTCAATCGAATGATGAAGCTCATTATTAATTCTCTCTACCGCAACAAGGAGATCTACCTCAGGGAATTGATTTCAAATGCATCGGATGCGCTTGACAAAATCAGACTGTTGTCTCTCACTGACAAGAATGTTCTGAGTACAAATAGTGAATTGGCTATCAGAATAAAAGCAGACAAGGAAAATAAAGTATTGCATATAACGGATTCTGGCATCGGTATGACAAAACAAGATCTGGTTAACAATCTTGGAACCATCGCAAAGTCTGGTACAGCTGAGTTCTTGGGAAAAATGCAAGATGTTACGAGTTCTCAGGATATGAATGATATGATCGGCCAGTTTGGCGTAGGCTTTTATTCTGCATATTTGGTTGCGAATGTTGTTGTTGTTACCACAAAGCACAATGATGACAAGCAGCACATATGGGAGTCCGACAGTACCAATTATAGCATTGTGGAAGATCCACGTGGTGATACTTTGAAGAGAGGAACAACCGTAAGGTAAGTTGTAGAAATCTATTTGCAAGATCACATTTTTAAGCAAATTATAAAGTTCAGAAGTTTTATATTAAGAGTATAATATGATAAAAAATAATTTTATTCTTTATTTTGTAGCTTACACTTGAAGGAAGAAGCACTGGACTTTTTGGAACCAGATACGATAAAGAACTTGGTGAAGAAATATTCTCAGTTTATCAACTTCCCCATATACTTGTGGAATAGCAAAGTTGTACAAGTCGATGCGGAAGATGTGGATGAGGATAAACCCAGAGAGGAATCTGAAGACAAGGCTGACGATGATGATGGAAAAGTAGAGGAAGACGATGCGGACGAGAAGAAATCCAAAAAGGTAGATAAGACTGTATGGGACTGGGAATTGTTGAACGACTCAAAGCCAATCTGGACATTGAAGCCGAGCGAGGTCGAAGATAAAGAGTACAACGAGTTTTATAAGACGCTCACCAAGGACAATCAGGAACCTTTGGGAAAGATTCACTTTGTCGCCGAGGGTGAAGTCACATTCAAGTCCGTTCTGTTCATCCCGAAGGTTCAACCGAGCGACAGCTTCAATCGTTATGGCACCAAGTCCGATAACATCAAACTATATGTCAGACGTGTCTTCATCACTGACAAGTTCACCGATATGATGCCAAATTACTTGTCCTTCATTCGTGGTATCGTGGATAGCGACGATCTACCGCTCAATGTTTCACGTGAGAACCTTCAGCAACATAAATTAATCAAGGTCATCAAGAAAAAACTCATCAGAAAAGTATTGGACATGATCAAGAAGCTCGACAAAGAGGAGTTCCAGAAATTCCAGAAAGAGTACAGCACAAACATCAAGCTGGGTGTGATCGAAGACGCACAGAATCGCGCGAGACTATCTAAGCTTCTGCAGTTCCAATCATCCACGCAGAATGAACCGACCTTCCTAGCCGATTATGTATCCCGCATGAAACCCAATCAGCAGCACATCTACTACATCGCCGGCTTATCCGAGGAAGAGGTGAAGAAATCGCCGTTCGTCGAGCGACTGACCAAGAAGGGTTACGAGGTGTTGTATCTGACCGAGGCGGTGGACGAGTACGCAATTTCTGGCTTGCCCGAGTTTGAAGGCAAGAAGTTCCAAAACGTGGCAAAGGAGGGCTTCACGCTTGACGAGAGCGAACAAGGGAAAGAGCGAATGAAGCAACTTGAAAAGACGTTTGAACCTCTGACTAAATGGCTGAGCGACATCCTGAAGGATAACATAATTCGAGCGGCAGTGTCGGAACGTCTGTCCGACTCGCCCTGCGCCCTGGTCGCCAGCATGTTCGGCTGGACCGGCAATATGGAGCGATTAGCGATCTCGAACGCGCATCAAAAGAGTGACGATCCGCAGAAGACCTATTACTTGAATCAGAAGAAGACCCTGGAGATCAATCCGAGGCATCCGCTCATCAGAGAGTTGCTGCGCCGAGTCGAGGTCGACGCATCCGACGAGAAGGCGAAACACATCGCGGTAATGATGTTCCGTACGGCGACCCTGCGATCGGGTTACATGCTGCGGGAAACCGCTAGCTACGCAGATGACGTGGAGCAGCTGATGAGGAAGGCCTTGGGCATCTCTCTCGACGAGGTACCAGAAGAGGAGGAAGCGCAGGAAGAGGAAACGGCGAACAACGTAGAGAACTCGTCGAACATCGATGCCGATGACGATAGGCAAACGGAAGATAATTACGAAGACCACGACGAATTATAATGATAAGAAAGCAGTGCATGTAAAAGTGCGATATTCGAAAGACTTGATATTCTAGAGACGTAGCTATACAATGTATAGTTACCCCAAGTTTCCTCCGAGAATGCGACCTTTATCGTTGCCAGTCTAAACAATTTAGGCATATACAATAATAAATACGTCGATCCGATCTGATATTTTCGTATCATTGTTGTTGAAAGAGATACAACTTAAATTCCTTCTTTTTATAATGAGAACCGATATACATATATAGTTTTTGTGTTTTTTTTTTGTTTTTTTGTTCAATCTTATTTCCGTCTCATCGATATTTATCAAGGAAATTGTATATTTTTAAGAGGTTTAATTTATTACTTTAATTTGATCTTCCACATCTCCTTTTAGAGTAACGGGAGTAACGTGAACAGAGAGCACTGACTGAGCGTTACTGACATATGGTACGTTTGTGATATATGTGTGAATGTATTTGTACATGAAATATGCAAATTATCATGGTGTAAGTAGTACTTACAGCATGCAAATTATATTAAAATTATATATATATCTATACTATATTGATGCGACAGCACAGTTTGTACATGATATCCATCTTTAAATCCTGAGATAAGGATGAAAGGCTCTCGAGAGAAAACGATCAGTCAGAGATCAATATTATTTGTTAATATTTGCGATATAAAAATTACAAGTTCGTATCGAATGCAAGAAAATATACCATTAAACGCACTAACGAGAAGTAATACGCATGCCAAGTATTTATGTGTTTGAAAGAATGAGAGAATAAAATTTTTTCTATACATTATTATTAAAAACAAAGTTATGATTATTCCTTTTGGAACGGCCTAATATATATCGAAAATTTAATCGAGCACAGATTTTCAACTTTATCGATTACATATCTTCACTTTTGTGTTGCTCTGATAAAATTTACAAGATATCAAAAGAAATGTATTTGAGTCGATAAATATATTAACTTAAAAATTATTTCTATTTTATTCTAAATTTAACACTGTAAAATGTGTAGTGAATCTATATTTAAAATGAAAAAAATGTATATATATAGGATGTAAATTAATTCGTGCCTACATTAAGTACATAACGATATTTTTTGATAAAAAATAAGCCTGAAAATTAATTTTATTTGATAATTCTTTTCATTAAGGAAAAAATGATTCAACATCTTCGGAATTATTTTTTGTCAAGAAATATATGTTGTATACTTAATTTTAATTATATGGTATGTACACTTAATAGGCGTGAATTAATTAACACCATCTGTATATATCTCTTTCTTAAAAAATAAAATTATTCGAAGAATGATAAAACGCACAAGAATATAGAACATCTATATAGATATTTATATCGTATTTAATTTGCAACCTAAGTGAAAAAAGAATAGAATTACTTAATGGAGCTCACTATTCTTTTCTAATTATAAGTTTGTCTCTTTTTCACTTTTAACAGAAAGAGATTTACTACCTGCTTTTCTTTTGTATTGCTATGTCTGTGATTCGTTTAGAAAGCTGTTAGCTCTACTGGGCGTTAGAAATCTATTGTATTATTTGACCAATCAACTCAGAAAGATTTTTTTTCAAGCTTTTATAATTGGTCAAACATTTCGGGCGGATATACACTGAATACAATAAAATACCCGTATCTAGGTCTCTGAAACGCCTTCCTTATTTGCTTTAAGGAGAAAAATGAAAACTGCGTTTCAATGGAAAATATATAAATTCATTTCACATTCTATAAAAAATATAACGTATAAATAAAAAAAAAATATATATATACTCTTTTTTTTATTAACGAGATATTGTTTTTATCAATATTATTGGATAAAAATTTTCCCAAGTTAAATTTACAATTTTTTATTTAGAAATAATCTGTGAAAGAAATTTGTGACAATATTAATTTATTCAAATAGGCATTGCAAAATTGACGTATGTATATAATTTTAAAAAAGTCCGACGCAATTTCTATTATTCAAATCTACTCGACAAAGTTCCATTTTTTAATTTATTTATATTTACGATTTTATTAAAATATATTTACGAAATTTTTTATAATACTTTTCCTACAACATATAGTATGTAACATTTCATATAATTTTTCGATCGCGCGATGTATTTTTTTTACAGTAATTAAATGTCGCCTAAATTTATCCCGCATTTATCTCAGATTTATCCGATCAATAATATTCTGACATAAATAAATAATTAATCTAATCTCTCGATTTAATAATATATAATTGAAAAATGTCGAACAGAAAAAACGCGCCTGTGTCATTTTTTAACAGTAATAAAATGTCAACGTCTGCATATATTTATCTCAGATTTATCCAATCAATAATATTCTGACATAAATAAATAATTAATCTAATCTCTCGATTTAATAATATATATAATTGAAAAATGTCGAACAGAAGAAACACGCCTGTGCCATTTTTTGACAGTAATAGAATGTCGACGCCTAATTTCGCCTGCATATATATTTATCATAGATTTATCCAATGAATAATATTCCGTCATAAATAAATGACGAGTGAAATCTCTCGATTTGATCTGAATAATAAAATGGAAAAATGTCGAACAGAGAAGAAATACGCTTATGCCATTTTTTGACAGTAATAAAACATGTCGACGCCTAATTTTCGCCTGCATATATATTTATCTGAGATTTATCCAATGAATAATAGGTTTGTTCGCGTCGCATGCTCCAACTTGCTCCTTTTTATTTCAATGCGCTCGTATTGGTCTAATTCGAGGAGCGCACCAATACGAGCGCATTGGAGTAAGAAGGAGCATGTTGGGGCATGCGACGCGAACAAACCTAATATTCTGTCATAAATAAATGACGAATGAAATCTCTCGATTTGATCTGAATAATAAAATGGAAAAACGTCGAACAGAAGAAATACGCCTACACGAGGCGTGACACGCGGAGGCAGACGCCGCGCCGGCGAATTTTGAAATGGAACAACGACGTGTCGCTTAGTTCCGGCCGCCGGCCATTGTCGCGGAGACGCCACCGAGCGGCCAATCAGCGTCGCGGCTGGGCGATCGGTGGTGCGCTTGCGAGAACAGGCAGCAGGGACTAGGGTCATTTCCGTTTACGATTCGACGTCATCCACGCTCCCGAAGGCCCGTGTGTTTTTGTGTTTCTTTGGGGCCACGATGATTAACGCTAATTTAACGTAAGTAACGATCTCGTCCGGGCTGCGGCTCGCAAGGATATCGCTCGTATTTGCTTCTGTGGCCGCGAAATCCACGCGAACGCACGCTCCGGTTCTCGCAATCGAGTCTCCCCAGAGGGCGGGGGTCAGGGGCACGTTTAAGACGGAAGATTGCACCTAACCCGAGAAACTCGGACATTCGTCTACTCGAGAACGAATCGGATGAGATACCGAACGCGTTTTGGGGAGGGTTCCTTCCGGGATTCGTCGTTTCCGGGTGAATCTGTCTCGGAATATGGCCTCGAGCGTGATTGACCGGTTGCCAGCCGGCGAACAAATCCCGTGGGGACGTCCCCCACGTCGGCCCGGCCTCCCAGACGCGCGTATAAACAAAGCGAATGGCGTCGATGACGCTCGAGGCTTCGACGAGGACGTCGTCCTCGTCGGCCCGGTCCCCTTTTTTCCGTGTGTCTCGATTTTGGGGTAGCGGGGAGGGGATACGAGACTAAGAGGCGTTTACAGGCGTTTGGGGTCGAACCTTTGTCGGGATGTCCCTCTTTTTTTCTTCTTTTTCTTTCCGGATACCTGGGCGTGTATGAATCATAATTTCCCCCTCCCCGGAATGTCGGCGACTCGAGTTTGCACGAGATGAGCAACAGATTTTTGACAGATAATTGCGATATGTAAATGTACCGATCGCGCCAAGATTTGAAAGTCATGATGGTTTTTTCTTTTTACAGATTGAAGTTTTTGAAATTGGAATTAGGTTTCTTCGGATATTAAAAAAACAAACACATCACACACACTTACACATATTAAAAAAAAAAAAAAACAAACCGATGTAAAAAAAATAAAAATAAAAAAAGGAACGTGTCGCTGGTCTCTGACAACGTAAAAGATTGAAGGAATTCAAGAAGATAGCGACACCCTCTCCGCATAAGAAATATAGTAATTGAGACAAATTAAGGTGCGGAGATTCGTGACTGTTAGAGCGCAACTCAGGAGTATATTGTAAACATGGGCATTCAAGACTTGCAAACTTTCTTGGACAGCAACTGCGTGCAAGGAGGATCCGTGCCTATAGATTTGTTGAAGATTGCGCGTGTGGTTGCACAAAAGACGCAACGTAATCGTGTAATTAAGGGACAACAGATACACAACTTTGGTAAATTGAGACTAGTTCTTGATGGAGAATGCTGCTTGGACCGATTATATGGTGGATTTTTCTCAGGTGAGTTATAAGATATTGTATTTTGTATATTTTATTAACAATTTTGTATATATATATATGCATTTGATTATCTTATTTACATTAAATTGACACAATATGGCTTTAAATTTCACAGATTGGGCTTGTGGTGGACAATGGAACCGCATGCTCCAATTTCTTGCGGTTCTTATACAAGCGATGGAGATGTCAGGACTAGAAATAGCTGTATTCTTTAATGGATGTTTTGAACCTCTTCGGCGAGCCGATTGGGTGCAACAACAATTGCAAATGCGTGCTAAAGTTAACAATGTAAGTCTCTCTCATGCACTAACACTATCAGATCAAATGGACAAAGAGTGAAAATGTTGTACTGAAATCTCAAGGTCCTGAAACATATAACAACGAAAGGTACACCACCGCCGAAAATCTGGTGGACTCCTCCTGTATGTTTAAGGACAAGTTTACGTATGGCTCTCAGGCATCTGAGTGTTACAGTTGTAAGTTAACAAATATCTGTTTTTATTCCTTTCATCATATTTTTGTGCTTACAATTGTTGATTACACATTTCAACTTTTGTGATTAAACATTGATTAAACTTTCAATTAAACAATTATTAAACATTGTATAAATTAACATTATTAATGTTGTGACAGTTGTGTAGCATGGATGATCATCATCAGGAAGTCATTGCATATTGTCGTGAAAACAATTACAATGGGCTGATAGCCGATGATGCAGAATATGCTGCATTTGATCCTCCACGGTACTTCTCATCTGAACAGTTGAAGCTTACGTACAAGGTTAGGTCAGATTTTAATAAGGTATAAATAGATCTTTAATAGTATAAAAATAGTCAATGTTATATTTTTTAACAATAATTAACAATGTATAACAAATATTTCTTTCTTTACAACAGGGTTCCCTTGATACAAAAGAATATATGCTCTCTGAACTCACTAAAACCCTCAACATACCATCTGATAGGCTGTGCATACTAGCAGCCTTACTTGGCAATTACATATTGACCGAAAGTGACTTGGCCGATTTCTACAAGAATCATAACATTAGCACTAACATGTTGAACAAGACGAGCGTCGAACAGATGATTAAGACGATTGCGAACTTCGTCAGGGAACTTTCTTCCGTGGAGTTGGATGTAGTTTCGCAAAAAGTCTTTGGTTCCACCTCTGATCCGAGATGTTCTAAATTGAGACAGTCTGTCCAGTACTATTTAAATGGAACGAAAGAGGGATTTTTACATTATAAGCCTGTGAAACCAGCAAAAGGTAAGGTGACAAAAAATTTTTAATGTACTATTGTTTGTAAAAAAAAACTAGATAAGTTATATGTTGCTAAAACTTTCTCTAAAATAAAGAAAAAAGGAATTTCTTTTGAGTATTTATAAAGTGTGTTTAAGGGAAGAGATCGCGTTTTATTACATATTTATAAATATAAATAAAAAAATTAAAGATAAAAGATGATTGAGTATTTTAGTAACGTGTATTACAAGCGTGCTGATATAATATAATATTGCCAGATAAATATATCTATATTAATCTCTTTTAGTTCATAAACTAGATTCCAAGCCAAGCTCACAAGCTCAGTCGAATCTGTCGGACACGCCGTCAGCCTCTGAAGGCGAGTCTAATCTGGAGACATCGAGATTCGCGTCTGAGACTCTGGAGAGTGAACGCGAAAGTTTGAACGCGTACAAACAGGCGACCGCTAATGCAAAGGCAGCGCCGCAAATCGTAATCGATCCACCAGGGCTTCAGAGTCACGGAGACTCTGATAGAGACATTATACGTACGGAAGAGGAAACAAGTATGTCCGCAAATGTTATAAAATATAACGATACTCTTTACACCTTTATCGATGATTTCTTGACTATAACTAAACATTTGAAATTTTTAAAATTAAAACAGATGATGGACACGCTATCAACGGTACTCACAATCTTTTGATAAGTTCGTCGAGTTCGAGTAGCAGCTCCTCCGCAACATCACCGTCCCACGCAACGGCCGATTCTGCGAGACAGCCGGAAAAAACGACCAATATTCCCATCACATCACCAGAAGTCATGCGTACCGCTTCGGAGCGTCATCAGAAAGGACTGATGTCACCGTACATTTATCAAATTCTCATCGCTGGCGAGATTAAACTGCCGGTTCTCTTGGAGGATGAAAATCATCGCGAATTCCCTTCCATTCACGTGATTTACAGACCAATTCGACAAATGGTATATGCGATTTTGTTCAATCTTCATCATCGTATGTATCTAGCCACGAAGAGTAAAGAGAAAGGTGGCAAGTATCGATTTTGCTAATTATGATATAAGATATGTCTTCTGTATTAAATCTATCCTAACTTTGTGCAAATTCTTGTGCTTATTAGACAGCGACAAGGTCGAAGTTCCAGACGTGATAATAAGGGAATGGGTGTGGTCCAAGTCCAATCCATATCAGACTCCAGAATTGGTGAAAGCGGAGCAAATCGGTTGGGGTGTCCCTACAATTCAACGTTTATGGTTTGGGTAAGCAATTTATCTATTCAATGAAACTGAATAAAGTTATATAATTCAATTACTTGTACGTAAGAATATGCTGTAAATTAATTTATTAATTTATTAAACTTTTTTATAAACTGACAAAATTTCCTGTTCTTTAGCACAGTTATAGATGACAAGCGGCGTAGACTTAGAGGATTCCTAACTTGTATGAGATCCGATACTCCTCTCATATTAAATACCTCATATGTTCCGCAACATCTGTTGGTCATGGCTTGTGTTTTGAGGTAAACATCGATTACAATCACCTTTTTCTTTTAATTTATAAAGAACTGAGAAACTAAAATCTGAATTCATTCGATAAATCTTTGATATTTTTTTCGCAGATACATCATGTCCTTCTCTGACAAGATAAAAATTTTACGCCGTCAGGAGTTGGATGCCTTCATCGCGCAAGCTTTCTCACCAGAACTTATGAATGCTCAGTATCTACAAGATCTGCAGGTAAGGTCATATAATAATTTTTACAGCTATTAATATTTCGACCATTATCTCAGCAGACAAACATTTAATTTATCATTGGTATATAGCTTCCATTAGTGACGTCGCGCGGAGTGCAACTGGCTACCTTGTTCATGGCCGGGGTGGAGACTGCGTTATTGGCGAACGACGCTTGCGGGGCACCGATACCATGGTTAATGTGTTGCCCTTGGCTCTATTTCGACGGCAAATTGTTCCATCATACGCTTGCTCGTGCCACTGTCGCCAAGAACTTACTGGAGCTCTGCAGCGGACATATTGACCGTGTGGTGAAGGTCGAAAGGATGAGGAAAGCAATACTTGAGGGAATTACTCCGATGTTCGCCCGCCCACCGTTGCCTGTTGCACCAGGTACGTTATGTTTCTTTATAGTTTTTCATTGAACTAAAATTTTGCTCGATATAGTCAACGGCGATGTTTGATTACATTTTGAGGGAGAGAGTGATAATTAAAATTTACGTAGAGTTGGTGGAACAACTTTAATTTTCGGCGGATAATTAATTTTGTTCAATACTTCTTTCTCTCTCTTCCAGTTTCTTTAGCATCCTACGAGCTTTTATCATAGGATGTTTTCGAATGGAAGTAAAATGAAGCAGCCAATATTGCTTCGCGAGGTTCACCGATATGACCTCACGAATCTCAAAACTGCAACAAAATGCATTTCTTTCGTTTAAAATTATTTTTTAGAAAAGATCAGATAATATACAAAAAGAAATTTATTTATTATTATACACGGTCTATTCTTTTAATTAATCGCGCACATTAAAAAATAATTTTTGTAAAATACAAAATATATACTATATAATAATTACATATAATATTGTATAAAATTTTTCTGCGTAATAATATAATATATTATTTTATATCGATTTACTTATACGCATATAATGATTTTATTTTTTATCTTCACAGGTATTCGTGTATCAGTTCCTCCCAATGCTGCCCATCAGAATATTTTGCCTGCTGGTTGTCCTACTATCAACGAAAGTTTAATGCGCGGTGGTCGTACTAGTGGAACTATCCCGCCGCAGCGTGGTCTAATGCGACGTCCAATTCCATCGCGAGGTGGTCAATTGGAGATTGCCGGAGTTGTAGTGGGCCAGTGGGGTCCGAACTACGGGCAGCCTGGTCGACCCCTGCCGCAACCGTTGCAGGGACATCCGCGCGGACGAATTCCACCACAGGTAGGATATAATGGAGTTGACACGCAATAAACTATATGCACGTTTGCGATTTCGTAATCTTTAGTTCCGTATCGTTGCGTGTATATGGAATGTAAGGAGCACACGATGACGATATTCTGAACAGATTTTAGGGGAACGTTCGAGATATTGAATAGTCTCGATCCGCTTTCGCTATTTAACATCGCCGACGTGCATTTAGGAGGGACATCACGTAATACCGATTTAATGCAGAATTTAATGCAGTTGCACTATACATTTTATGTAGTTTTTATACATATACTTATATAATTTTTATATGTATAGACGCGTTCGATTAGGTGAAAATGAATTAAGAAAAAAAAACAATCATGTGTATCCGAAAATTTATGTATTAAGTGATGGAGGATAATTACATTTATCCTCTCGTATATTATGCAATTTTATGCATGTTATTTCCTTATTCCGTTAGACTTCATTTATGAATGCAAGTGTTTTGACATTTGTATATTTTCTTTCAATAGCTTTGCAATCTTGTATTATCGCATTTGCATGTTTTTTGTATGTAGTATGGACACTGTTATAAAATAAAGGTCTTTATATATTTTAATTCAGAATATTTTTAACTTTTGTTCCTTATTTTAAGTTTTATGTGAATAGCTTAATATTGAATGATATATGTAATATGTAGTTGAGTCACAAGCAATGTGTGCGTAAAATAGTTTATATAAATTATACATAGTTATATATAAAGAATTATATAACATAAAATTTTATACATATTTCGAAAAAAATACTTTATCTATAATCACAATAACATACTTATCTCTTATAGAGATTCCTTTTCATCAATTGTTTATAGTTTGCATTATATAACTATGTATATGTATATAATTGTTATAATTTAATTATTTAACATTATATGTTGTAAACTCTTATTGATATGAAAAATATGATAATTTATAAATATTATTTATCGAAATTATCATTAATCGTAGCAGAGAGCTTAATCTTAAAAGAGCTTATCGGAAAGATATAGGTGTTTGCGTAACAAATCCATTATAAAAAAGAACATAGTAAAAATTTATCGTAATTAATAACTTGTGTGTAAAAATATGAACGATGCATCAAAGATTTTCACAAATTTATCTAATCATATATATCTCGTAAATAGAGTCCATTTATCCACGATGTGAATTACTCCTTTATTGCAAAAAAATTATGATTTAGATTATATATGATATATAGTTATCATAGTTTTCCCACCTCCTTTCATTCGCATGTTTAATAATTTATACGAGAATTTTTCCGCGTCTGTCACAATCTAGATGACAATTTTGTTGCAGGTAACTTCTATCGGTGGACTTAAATACGGTCTTCCCCGTGGATTCAATCCGATAAATCGACCGACCTTTCAAACACGTGGGACCAACCGAGCCCCGATTGCCGGACGCGGAAAGAAGACTCAAATGAAGGTAAAAAGATCTTGTAGGTATATATAAGCGAGAAGAATATGCTGGGCAAACGTGGAAACTCGAAAGATCCTTTGCTCGCGACTGTGCATTTTATTTAAATTGATAACGTCGCAACAAACATATTCGCAATCGATATACAATATGATTTTTCCTAGTGATATTACTTCTGATTACTATTATGGCATATAAGACGAGAGAAATACAGAGAGCGACGAGAATCTTAATTTTCTCTTGTTGGATATTTTTTTTATCTCTTATTAAGATACCAGTAAGTCCTATGAATTACAATATATTTCCGCGCTCGCCTGCATATGTCCTAATAAATCATTTGATTTTACGAAGACGAATGCATTTGAGATATTTATTGATATTTTAGGTGACTGGCAAGAAGAAGACTGCTATTAAAAAGACTACCGAAAAGAAAGATGGCAAGAGTCGTACTACTCTTGCCGATGAAATCACCGATTATAAGTGAATATCTTAAACTTTTCTCTATCTAACGCGTATCTTATAATTCAAGATTTAGCCTCGCATGATGTAAACAAAATTAATTCAATTTTGAACAAAACTCATTTTCATTTTATTGATGTATAATTGTATATTTCTCTTTTAATTATATTTTACATTTTATCAATTCAAATATACATAGATTATTAATCTATGAGTAACATATTTATAACAGCACATTCTGTATTTCAGCGAAACTGAAAGTGACGATGCAGGTCGCGCATTGCTGACGAAGGATGTGCTATCAGGTCAGTTTGATGACGCAGTGGAAAACGGTGCTAAAGGCATGGAAAAGGGACAAGGTGATGCACCGCTCGTCGCTCCGGTAGCTACGGAAAGTTAGATATTACCGACGTACAAAGAGAAAATCTCATGAAAACTGTAACCACTTCCCGACCATGACTCAAGACTGCTAACAATCTACGTATATGCTCTACGTATATGTTCTACGTATATGAGCGATTGTGCATCGGTAACACTTGAATATTTATTTTTTTAAATTGTTATCAGAATTTTTCTTTCTTGATAATACTTATCATAATGTAATTGACAAAATAATTCGCAAAATTTATGTATTAGTACAAGTTGACGTCAAACTGCGCGCATTCGCCACTCGTTATTCGTGAAAATTTATGGTTTAGCAATGTGAACCTTCTACTTGTAATTCATTGTCTGTTACATCGCAATCCATATTCGCGATTTACGACTTTGGTATTTATCGATAAATATTCATATCCATTTTATTATCAATTTAGTGATAAAAATTTACAATTTTATCATGAAAATGTTTATTATCAACGTACTTATTACATAATTTAATGAGTATAATTCGAAAATGATAATTAAGATTGTTATTTAAAGCTACAAATGGTGTTATAAAATATAACGTTTTATAAAACGAAATTTATCATTAGGGGAATATAAAAATACAAGTATTTACATACAAGTGTGTTATTTATATATTACAGCTGTTATATAAATATAATATAATATATTATATAATTATTATATATATTATATAATTTATTATATAAATATATTTATGATGTAATTGTAAATATATGCACAAATATATTTATAGATATATTTATATTCCACCAAAATGATGGATTTGCTGATATTTAAAAGCTATCATTTTTAATAATATCAAGCGACAATTTTAATTATAATCTTATTTTATAAAGCAAAATACGCATACATACAAAACTTTATTGAACTCGATGATAAAATGGATATTTTATATATTTATCTTGTAATAAAGTTTCGACAATTTTATGCGCAATCTCGTGGATAAAGCATTATTATCTTATTTTTCAAGCAATTTTTTATTATCATCAAAAAAATCTTTAATAGATAAATTGGTACAATATGATTTAGAAATATATAATATTTACTTGCAATACACTTTTCTGGCCTTTTTTTTAAATTAAAACTTTGTAATATACTTCTATTACAAAATTTTAATTTTTCAAAATTAAAACTGCATTTAAAGATTTGTTTATATATATATATATATATATATATATATAAACAAATTCACAATATATATATTTCTTAGACGGAATAGATTTTCGAAGCACCGATAGCAGCATTTAAATGCTATTTGCTTCGTTAGTGTTACTTGCACAAAAGCTCGAATGGGTCCAAAATATTGAAATATTAATAAGAGACGAGAGATCTTTACTTAAATGGTGTAGTCGCGACACACGATGTAAAGATTTTACCCATTTTTGACACGATGACCTCACTGCCAAACGTACTATTCTGTATAAGATATAGAGAGAGAAAGAGGAAGAGATAAGAGAGGAAAAGAAAAAAAATCGTGCTTGTGTACTAAAAAAAAGGAGGAAGAAAAACGAGCTAATTTTGCTCGCATTATTACTCGACTGATTACGCGTGCGCTAATTTTACTACTCAAAGAACACAAATCGTCAGCTGCTATAAGTATTTAATTCTTAAGAATTATTTTTTTTACACGAAAATATATATTTTCCGGTATTATATGAAATGCTCGCTGCGACATGTCTCAGTGATTCGATCTGATCAACGAAGAAAGTAGCCTGATACATATATTACATACATATACACACGCATCGTACACATTACAACACGATTACTGACTTTTGTAGATAAGAACGAATATCAGAATGAAGCACTGAGATAGTCATTGGCACATGGAGACTGATGCTTTTCATATAGGTAAAATATATATTGATATATATATATACATATTATTTAGATTAGAAAAAGATTCCCACACATATATGCAGTATATTATACGTAAGTTGTGCCTGTGTATGATGTATGAATGTGTTGTACTTATAAGTACACGAGAGAAATTGTTTTAAGGTGTGTATGTGTTTGAGAATAAGAGAGAAAGAGCGAGAAGGAGAGATAGAGGATGAGAAAATGAAAGAAGCCACGATAATGATGTACATAAACGTGGCACGTTATGCTGTTATAAACGCATATACACACGCGTGTATGCAACCTAGGTCATATATTTATTTGCGATGAAAGATTGTACGAGTGGATGTATCTCGAGTGATATTTGTGGTTTAGATAGGGTTTCTATCTTGAAAGCAGACTTGAGGCTTATTGTGAGGGCTGATCTTAATTATAAAAGAAAGATATTTGTTGAGAAGAGTGATTCCCCCTTACGGTATGCCTCATATTGTTTAGAAAATATGCTACATTATGGCTACATACGCGACAGTTACAAGTTGTTGATTCTAAATCATTTATTGAAATGTATATTAATTTTATTTTTCGCGCGAATTCTCGCAATAGACTTATTTGTTAAAATTTTGACGTTAATTTAAGTTTGAAAAAGAATTGATAATACATTAAAAACATGTTAGTGTCGTCATTAATTGTTAAAAGGAGAAAAAAGAATTGTAATGTTGCGTTTGAAAATAAGTAGGAATCTTTTTTGTTCGCGCACGTCTAGTGTAGCATATTTCAAGAAATGTTCCTCCTTTAATTGTACATATGAACAGTTACTTTTTAGAAGTGATGCAGTGTGATTGATATATATGATGTACATACAGAATCCAGGTGCGTGTGTGCTTATCACGCATCGGAGAATAGAAAGCGATTATGTTAAAAAGTATATACTATTTATGTGTAGAATAGTCTAAAAGACTTTCTACCAAAGATCATCGGAAGAATTTAAGAGAGAGAGAGAGAGAGAGAGAGAGAGAGCAAAAGAAAGAAAGGGTTTTCTTTTATCAGTAAAAAAATGATATATAACAACAAAATAACAAGACAGCACGACAGAACACGATTATTAAAATAAGTACCGAAGAGATGAGACGAAAACACACGTGTCCAAGACACGTGAGCAAAGAAGGTAATTAAAGCGAGTAAAAAAAAAGAAAACCATTTATTGAGGTAATATAATGAAATGATAAGATAAAATGTTATATTTTTGTAGATTTGTTATTGCGTAAAATGCATTAGGACACTGTGAGAAACTTTATATAATTTGAGTAAAATGACAGTTAACGAGCCTGAGAGTAGTTAAATGAGTAAGATCCTGTGGGAGAGGGATGAGAGAGAGAGAAAGAGACATACGAAAGTGCTTTAGATGGCATGTTAAGGAAATTGACATCCGTGGATAAATTTTGCCGAAAAGAAAAAATGAATCGAGTCCCACGTTTTCCTATGTTTCCGAAGCTCTCAGTTTCCCGAGTTGCTTGTAGAAACAGGAAAAAAAAGAGAGAGAAAGAAATATATTATATATATACACACACGCATATATAACGTATATTGAATACAGAGATGAATTATATAACTAAATAATGTCAGCTTTTTCAAATGTGCGCCGAGCATGTGTGGAAATAAAAATTCGACCGTCTTACGAAATGCGATGCGAAATCAAAGCGTTTGTACGCTTTTAATGCGGATTTCTGTCTGAAATTGACGTGTGCGTTTGTAAACCGAGATATGTTTCATGTGATACATACATATATATATATATATATATATATATATATATATATATATGTAATATGATTTTAAAATCATCAGAGTCTCTCACACACATAACGCGATATAATTAGCGTGCGACTATATTACTTTGCAAGGTACACGCAACGAGGTATGCAATCTGCTGAAAAAAGAAAAAAAACAGTATTCCTTTCCGAAAACGTAAATTTCGAAAATTGACAATTGTTCGTTCGCGAACGATATTACACTTTATACATATAAACATATACATACATACATACACACACAAAAATACATACAAAACATACATAGAACACGTACTAGAAGCCGACTTTCTTGAATCTGACGAAATACGAATTTGAGAGTAAAATGTCACTTTACGCTTTTACGTAAAGATAGATTTTCTTTCTGAGAGAAATCGAACTCTTGAGATATATATATATAAAATACCGGATGTAAAACGAGTATAAAGACACACAAATAAACGATGTAACGCAAATAGTGTGATCGGTAGCCGCTGCACCGATACACGTTTAATATGCAATAATAATAATAATAATATATAATGATGATGATGATGATAACGTGGAATAATTTAATGTAAAACGCAAAGCGTGAATAATGCGAAAAAAATGAAAAGAAATCGAGAATCCACATTGAATACAACAGAATGCAGAAAATACGGAAACTCGAATGACGTAAAATAAAATGATAAAAGGAAGAAAAAAAAGAACCAGGCGCAACCTAAAGTGTGCCTGTGCTTTTTGTTATATCGCGATAGAGACGGAGGAGAGAAGCGGGGCCCACAAAAACACACTCGTCTATGATATGAATAATAATACCGATAATTACCGTTATAAAAGAGTTACAAGTAATCTATATGATCGTATATTTATATATGAAGTAACAATCTGTAAATGATCTTCTCAGATACAATTTGTGTGTGTTGTGAACAGATAATTAATAACGGAAAAAAATTCACATTGTGCACCGAGTAATAATAAAATACTAACTCTCGAGAGCTAAACTTGGACTAGGCGAGCGATCGTACTTTAACAAAGTGAGGTCTGTTATTCGCGAAACGTTATTGTTGATAAAAAAAAAAAAAATAACGCGCTCGACTTTTCGGAGTGACGGAAAAGAAACGGCTGTTTTTTCATTTTATTTCGACAGTAATACCTTTTCTAGAGAGCACGGAGAATAATATACGATGTTATACAGCCGAGGATTGTAGGACTCTCGTTTATATTAATTAACACACGCACTAAAACGCATATATTCCCGAATAGTTGTATCCTTTCTTCTCGGACGGAAGAATCCTTATTGTATTTCTGTATGTTATACCTAACTCTTCTCTTTTTATTTTATATACTTCGTAGAAACAGAAAGTAGGTCTCGCTGAAACTTGGAAAAAAAGAGATCATTTAATTTCAATAACTTGTTTTAAATGATTCCAAAAAAAATGTATATTAGTTTCACTATATGCTTTGATAGATGTACACACACATGTTCGTGTGTCTCTTTTATTTCTTAACTTCTTGCTATAAGCCATATATGTACGAGTAGAATCAGAGATCTTTCATAGCAAACCGATATCAAAAAGTATAAGAATATGTAACGAGGAGGAGAGCTCTTTCTAGGTTGCTATATACGCGTCACAGAGATTTATAAATTTTAAGTTTCTATTTTTCCTTAACGTAGTTTTGCTTGCCATACGTAATACGCGAGATGTAAACTAAAGTAACGATATAGAAACAAACACGCAAGAATATATAATATTAATCAAAGTAAAAAGTAAAAAAGAAAAAAAAAGATTAAACACTTATCGACGTAGCTGAAGAAAAAAATAAAAAACTCGTGTGGGCCCCGAGAAACATATACATACACGTATACACAAAACATACACATACAAACACACACACACACATATCCACGCATAAACATACCCCTTGTATATTCTTATTAAAATATTAAACGTAACGTGTGTATATTCCGCTATTATTATTATTTTTTTTCATAGCCGAGAAAAAGGAAAGGATTACATATGACATGTGTATGTTTGTGATGATCATTAGTACATTATTACATATATTTTCGTTTTTACTTTCTCTTCTTTAACTTAAAATAAACTTGAAAGAAAGAAAGGGGAAAGATGAGTGTTAACGGGGGATGAAAAAAAAATGACAGATGTACACCACGTGGATGGATGTACTTGTTGCGAGGGGAGAGAAAAAACGCCTTTTGGTATCTTTTGACTAAAATAACCATATTATATATCCGGAATGTCGTTTCCGGTTTCCGAAGGGAAAGGCGAAAAAGAGAGAAAGATGGAGAATTAATCGTTGAATCCGAAAATTATTAAACATGCGCTAAGCTATTATCAATAATATCATATATGATTTTTGATCTGGATGGGTCGGTTTAGTGGTGGCAAATAAATTTAATTTTTGCATATTTCGAAGGAAGTTGGAACCTGATGAAAGTGTAAAAAAAAATATAAAATTGCTTATACATATGTTGTAGAAATGTGGAGTCTCTCTCTCAAAGAGAGATCAATCGCTATATATGTGATCTCGTAATTATAATGAATAATTAGTTGGCAAATTAGATGAGTTCCACAAGGGAAAATTGAGAGAAACTTGGACATCTCTTTTCCTATTGAAAATTTAATAATAATGTAGATCCACCATAATAATAGCCGACCCATTTGTGGTCCCTCGCATTTAATATAAACGCAACCACACACATTGATGTATTCTCTCGTTGGATTATCAAATACCATTGTAAACACTAACTGTTGTAACATGTATGCCCCATTCATGTGTCTAGTGTCGAGCAGAGCTGATTCGCTTTCGTTAGAGAAGGAGAGATCGTGTATGCAAAAATGTTTCCGAATACATATATAATCTATAATTATTCGCTCGCAACTCTTCTGTAATTCCGGAATTATTACATGATTTGAGGGAGCGAGGGGAGAGAAAGAAAGAATCAGTGCTGACGAGAACACGAGGCAACCGAAAAAAGCTAAAAAAAAATTATCGTAAAACTCTAAAGTCACTTACGTTTAAACTACTTAAACCCTCCCCCAAAAAAAAACTGATACATATTCGGAGAGTAGCAGAGATAATTAACTAATATAAATGTAGTGGCAAAAAAAACTATAATACTACCGCAAAGAGAAAAAAGGAAAAAAAACGATATATACCGATGATTATTCGAAGTATAAAATGCGAAACGCACTCTTAATGAATGTTGTAACGATTTAGAAAAATACTTAAATTGCATTACTAATACTCGCTGTAAATCTGTCCTTTCGGATACGATTATTCTGCTTTCTCAAGCTAGCAATCGATGGTTGATGAAGCATCTACCCGGAATTTTTTTTAATGAAAGGGAAAAAGAGAGAGAAGAGTAATCGATCCGATCAGATCAGATAAATTTAAGTTTCTTCCTTTGTCAAGAGCGTAATATTTAACCCTTCATTTATATATCTTCTCTATATAAGCGCAAAACCTCTCACAACACACTCATACACACGCAGAATTAGAAAAGTATTTAAGATTCGTAGAGAGTCATCCGTTGAGTTAATATAAAGAAAGAAGCCTTTTGCGCGCGACATATGTGATGTGCGGCTTTTTGTAAAAGACAACAAACTTTCAATCGAAGTCTTGTAAGAAAGCTCTTAGCACGAGAGTGAAGAACGTAAAGAAAGGGGAAAGGGCGAGGAAAGGGTTCTCGGATACGGCTGGCTGACATTTTCGAAAGTTTAATGATTTATTGAAAACGTGTTGTCATGTCTTGAATACAATTAAAAAAAAAAAAAAAGAATATGAAACCTAGCAAGTACTTCATTTACCAAACACGCATCCCGCAATAAGCATACCTTCTATATTCTTTAATGTAATTTAATTCTTGTCCTGCGATCGGGCCTCGATATATTCTAAATATCGCGGAGATTAATTTATATCTAGATGAGATCACTAGTCGACGAGAACACGTATATACACATTCTCGGCTGATCTTCGATGTTTGGTGGCGGTGAAATTTAATTAAGGGACTTATGAGACAAAGGAGCAGCCTTGAAGAGGAATATGGCCGCTTCTTACCCGTATTAACGCGATGTCGGATGATCGTTCCACTTCGGTTCGTTTCCTTCGTGAAAACAACTTCCGATAGATGTACCTCTTACTGTGATTTAATTATATTATTTTTATTATTTTTTTACTGTTTTTACTATTTTTTTACTTATTTTAATTATACCATATAAATATATATATTTATTTTAATATTATTGCAAACTTTTACTTAAGGACGAAATTAATAATGCAAAAATTATTCTTCTCATTTTACCTTTAAATAATGTAAAAATAATATATAAAAAATAATATAAAGTAATAATGTGTATTTTATGTTCGAAAATTTATTTAAGTTAACAGGCGAATATATTTTGCAAGGAGGTAATACGGCAATAATGTCTCTAAAATGTCCGAAAAATTATTTCTGAGTTATTAGGCGAATATGTTTTGCAAGGAGGTAATACGGCAATAAATGTCTCTAAAATGTCCGAAAAATTCATTTTAAGTTAACAGGCAAATATATTTTGCAAGGAGGTAATACGGCAATAAATGTCTCTAAAATGTCCGAAAAATTATTTCTGAGTTATTAGGCGAATATGTTTTGCAAGGAGGTAATACGGCAATAAATGTCTGTAAAATGTCCGAAAAATTATTTCTCAGTTATTAGGCGAATATGTTTTGCAAGGAGGTAATACGGCAATAAATGTCTCTAAAATGTCCGAAAAATTATTTCTGAGTTATTAGGCGAATATGTTTTGCAAGGAGGTAATACGGCAATAAATATCTCTTAAAATGTCCGAAAAATTCTTTTTAAGTTAACAGGCGAATATATTTTGCAAGGAGGTCGCTAGTCGCTATCAAGAGATTATATTTTCGAAGAGGTAAGTTGGTAAAATTTCCAACTCGGTACTGTCGGTAAAAATGTTCCGTCGGTAAAATTTATATCACCGTTGATAATTTACCTACTTGCATTATCGACACGATAAAATTTTTACCGACAGTACTCTACGAAAATATTCGACTACCTCTTTGCAAAACATATTTGCCTAATAACTCAGAAATGATTTTTCGAACATATTAGAAGACATTTATCGTTGTTTGTGCTATCTCTTCGCAAAATATATTCTTCTATTAAATCGATCAAACGATTTTTCGAGCATATTGAGAAGCACATATGGGAAACATAATCTGTGTAAATAATGATTAAATAATAAATAATTAAAATGTTAAATAATTTGTACAAATTGATGATATTCTTGAGTTAAAAATTCAATATAATAAAATAATGAAACACACAAATAATCAAAAATAAAAATAGAAATATAAAAAAGGAGAAATACTATAGCAGGTCGTTTTACTTTTTAATAACATAAAAATAATTCCACTGATTAAAATAGTTGCAAGTTATAATTGTCTTAAAAAAATTAGATGAATTAAAATTATGTCGTAACATAAAAAATATAAAAGCCTAAAGATTTAAGGATTTACAAGGAATCGCGCACACTTTATAATATTCTTATTTAATCATGCTATTTCGTTTATTACATGCAAGAGCCAGCGTAAGAGTTTGAAACTCTCGATAAATAGAAAAGTATTAAGACAATACAACTTATTTTATATAATTATTACATTGCTAACACTATTAGAACATCATTTATTCGATTCTTTCAAAGGCTTATTCTCTTCAGTTACTGGATACACATAGAAAGTATTCTTGTAAGCTTCCACATCAGTAATAATATGACCTTGTGTTTTTTTATTTTGGTTGGTTATATATTCCAAGGAATATTCCGCCTTGTTGCGATCCTCCACAATATCTAGAAATGAAAAATTATTTAGCATTTCAGCATTTTTATATTGTCATTTAAATATCTTGCGATATATTTATACAAAAAATCTGCACACATCGCTGCCATGCCATTGATATTAACTATACAATGTAAAAGATGTTTCCAAACTTGTGGAAGGTATTGTACATAAAAGAAAAAAAAAAATATCGACAAGGATTATCATTGACTCACTGTTCGTTTCGTTGTCTGCGCCTTTCTTATTTCCTGCCACGTGAATACTTAGTTTTCTGAAGTTACTTCCGTTCAACGTGTGTTTCTTAGTCCACTCCCTCAGATCGTTGAGCTTGATGTCCTTTATCGCAAGCACTTCTCTCTCGAGTCTGTCAAACCTGTACCGCCACGACAAGATCTCTTCCCAGTTTCTCATAACTTCCTCGTCTAGATCGATATCGACGCACAGCTTCACTTTTTTCAACGCTTGTTTAACTTCATTCAGGTCAACTGTTAGAAAATCTTTTATCAATAAATGTTCTTTTCTATCTTATTTATAAATCATTATTTTATAAAATTTTACCTTCCGTAAAATCTTCCAAAATCTGATGAAATGTTTGCAAGAAGTTTTCGATCCGCTGATCCACGTACTCGGTCGTGTACTTGTCCGCCTGAGTTTGAATCGTAATATTATATCCCACAATTCCGTGGACGAATTTGCAAAAGGTGGCGACGTTGTAGCCGAGCTGCTCCTTAGTTCTGAGTCGATTGAACAGCGGTTCCTCCATTATCACCTGAAATAATCATACGCGAAGTTGAAATGTAAAATACAAAAATAAAAATACTTAAAGTCAGTACAAATGTGAGATACAAATAAGTATAAGGCTTTTGAAATTATAGGATTGATCCACTTACTATCAATAACTCAATCAACATCGATAACTCGATCGACGTGACTCCAGATTGATAGTAATTCGACACCACAGAATTCACGTCGGTTTCGTTCATGTTTCTCAGTTTGCAATAGTGTGTGCCCATGGGTATTTGCATGATCCTTATCTCCGGTAACATATTCGGGGGCAACGGCTTGCAGTTGATTATTTCGATGCATCGTTTCACGTTTTCCAACGCGGCATCCTGAGTCATGTTGCCTTGCACGAGGCACTGAATATAGAAACGATCGTTGAAGACCTTGATGAAGTTTTGAAACTCTTCGAAATTGACATTGCGTAGAGGAGTGTACATGTCGACGCATGTGTAATGAACATACTTGAGTAAATACGACTGCACGTCTCTGCGAAAGAATATCGAAATCAGAATCGGATTAATTAAATACATAATTCGATATAATTCATTTTACAATGTATAATTCATCGTTTTATTGAATTATTCAAGCATTGTAGAAATTATGCTAGATAACAAATAGATACCTCGCGAGTTTCTTGGGTTTTATAAATGTGTTGTAGAATATCTTGAGCTGCAGCTCCTTCAAAATTTCAAATAACTCCTTCGTAATAAGATTCGGGGAGTCCACCATGTATTTCATGATAGTGAATAGTAAAAGCTGTGTACCATAAGAATATAGATATAGAGTTTGTATCTATAATTTAAATACCTTCTCTTTAAAAAAAATACTTACTGGCAGTTTCTCGTTCAATCCATTCAACTTTATTTGGATACCTCTCTCAGTGACATTAGCCGAAAAATAAAATCCAGCCGTTAGTGCTGGATATATTTCTTCAACCAGCAACTGTTTCAGTACATTGCAGTACAACTCCATGAGAACTGCACTGAGATATCATTAATGTTTTTTTTTTAAGAAATAGTTATTAATTCAAAATATTGAAAAACTACGCATATTCTTACAGCTTCCATTGTTACTTACTTCTCTGCAGATTGAAGTCCCAATGGAGAAACGAAATGGAAATACATGAAACATTCGGGCAACCGAAACTTGGGATCTGGACGATACCATATCTCGGAGATTGCGTCGCTGTGTATTTTCACAGGAAATTTCGGAACGTCTGCAGGTAATGGTATCAAGGTAAAGTCACTGGTGAGGAATGTATTCGGAAGTGGCAAGTGAAAATCTGGCAATGGTTCGATGATTTTCCAGCGCTCAATCCATGCTTCCGGTATTTCAACGTCCGTATACTTAGTTTTGAACCACGGTTCAACTTTATCCAATTCCTTGTCAAATTTTCCATTGAAAATCATGATGTTCATATTTTCCGGCTTCAGGTAGTCCAGACACATTTTTATGGCTTCTGGATCGTACTCGAAGTAAAGCTCGCTCCCAGTTAAATAATCGCACGGCGGATAAAAATGCATACCCTCACACAAATCTTCCACGTATTCTATGGGATCCTGCTCATTGGCAAATCTATAACAAAATTTATATATAGTTACTTAACGAAGTCGTGTATCACAATTTGACGTCTTTTCTTTATCGCAGTTTTCAAAATTAACTAATTATATTCTTGTTTGTTCCTATTTTTAAGATTCCTTTACCTAAAATTAATTTCTTCGATCTTATAGATATCATCGTAAATCCTCTTCTGCGGACCTTCCTTTTTTAACAAATTTATAAAAGAAAATACCGCATCCAGCAGTTCTTCAAAGTGTTTCTGCCCTTCATCCGTGAGAATCAAGCTAAGCTTGAATAAAGCATACATAGAACTGTGCTCGAAACCACTCTCGTCATTGCCACTGAGTATATCAATGACCCACATTTTCTTACGCAGGTAACTGATCAAGGAATCTTTCCCTTCATGCCCGATGATCCACGAAACATATTGATATGGTTTACATTTGTAGTAATCCAACAGCGAAGGCATGGCCCATGTTACGTCTAACTGCGAAATACAATCTTGATGTAATATAAATTTTTATAAAATATGATTAATACTCATTCTAATTGCATATTCTATAATGACAATAATAAATAAATAAATGTATGAATATATATGCAATATTACAAAGCAAAGATGATAAAGTCAATTAGAGATACATCACAAATTATGAAATTTAACTTTATAATCCATAATTAACTATTAAACATTTTTCTTAATCGAATAGATATAACTTCGGATCCACAAATAAATACTATTTGATGTTATAACTTAGTATTATCATGAAAATCAATTATTTGTAGCACCAGTATTTTATCCTTACGTACTAGGCTAATATCTTTGACTGGTTTTATTTTGTACATTCTTCGGAAAGCAGAAGTATCGAAAGAAATCCCGCCTTTGAACTGGGTAAAGTCATCCGGTGGCAGTTTGTTGTTCGGCACATCAGAAAAGTACGTTATAACATATTCTTCTAGAATATCCAGCGGCAATCTCGCCTGCAAACAGACGTTGTTATGAATTAACGGTGTTTAATTAAATAATTATTGATCTTTGTCGCAATTTCAATAAAGCGAACTCTACCTGTATAGACAATTTCATTCTATGGGCGCTGTAATGGCGTTCTTTAAATTTGTGCAGCTCCTTGTATAACGTGTCATCGTCCACATTGTCGCGCAATGTTATCAAATTGCCCCAAACAAACTTGCTGGCCGGATGACCAGTTCGCGCGAAAGAAGAAAAGAGTTGTTCCTTCCTGTTGTCGTCGTAAGGCAAGGCTATCTGAAATTCTATAAAAAAAATTTATCGATATATACGAAAATTATCGACTTTGTAAAATGCTGATAGTTGATAGTTTTTATTCTAATTATAATAATATATAAGTACCGCTTTCCACGGCTTCTCTTTCGCGCGTGATGGCATCTTTCTTCATCAGTGGCTTAATGAAAAATTGAGCGAAACGATCGAGAGCTTTTACCAGATGCTTCTCCTGGACATCAAAGTAAAACGTTGTATGCTCGCAATCCGTCTCTGCGTTGGACGAGCCGCCGCGTTTGCTGAGATACGAGTCGAAATCATTTTCCTACAAATAAAATGAGACTTAGGCAATTAAATGCGAATTTCTTTAGTGGATCCAGTTTATTACTTGTGGAAATTTCGCTGATCCCATAAAAACCATATGCTCGAGGAAATGCGCCATGCCTGGAATTTCTGGTGGATCGCTAAAACTGCCTACTCCTACAGATAAACCACATGCTGCCTGTTAAATAAAAAAAAATATATATATAAGTAAACTCTAATTAAATAAGTTATTAATATCAATAAATAAGATAAAAAATATAAAAAAAAAACATTTTATAATTTGTACAATAATCTATGAATACCATCTTTGTATTTCTCTTCATTATCTTCCGTAGTGGCGAAGAATCCTCTATTAAATCATCATCTTCATCAGTATCCTCTTCGTTACTATCATCTTCATCTCCCTCATCACTGTCCTCATCATCATCATCTTCGCTACTTGCTAATCATTGATAAATAGTAAACATTACTTCTTTATACATAATATATTATAAATAATTATGTTAGTTTCTATTCTTATATTAAATATATTGTTTATTTTATACATGTATTTACTTAAATAGTTGAATTCTTCAAATTAACATAATTTAATCAATTTTGATATTCACCTGCATCCTGATCACCATCTTCGTAACAATTCATCCTTGAATGTAAATCAGCTATTAACAAAGCTGTCAAACCATTCTGTAATCTGATGACTCTGAAATTTGATAAATATAATAATATTAACGACAGAATAAAAATGTCGATATGTATATCAATATAATATGTCAATAATTAAAAAATGTTTGATATGTAAAAATTTATATAAAATTGAAACAAAATACACTATAAACAAATATTATAAAATGTTTCAAGAAGGATATCAAATGAGCTAATCGACTAAAATAACAGATAATGAAAATACGTGAGAAAATATATAGCAAATTAAACATTTTACAATCAATTTAAATTTATAACATTTACTCCAGATCTTATGACACTTGTTATCAAGATAAAAAGATCTTAATCTTTCTGGTAAAATAAAATATTTCTCATCGTCTAACCTATATTCCTTTGTATCATTCTCCGATTTCACAGGCGTGTCCAGATACTCGACTTTTGGACATTTTTTGTCACTGGCTGCTTGATTTGTCTTCGACATTATATCTGAATGCAAAGAAGAATTAAGGTTAAATCGATGTCCGAAATACGACGAGAACGAAGAATTCACGACAGGATCCTGATTCGACTTCCTCTTCGGCGGATTTTGCACGTGCACCCTGGGCACCTTAGCTGATGTTGACAGACACACGTGTTTCTTCCCACATTTGATACCGATCTGTCGTAGAAAAAAGAAGAAACCACGTGTCATGCAGGACAACGGGTAGCGACATTTTGGCAGGAAGTGATTTATAAATAGAGAGATTCAAATCTCTCTGATTGGTTTGCAGTATATTGGTCCTGTAATTGCAAAAATAAAGAGAATATTGTGTATAAATAAAAACTTTAGTTACCTAATTGTGTGTACTCTCTCAATAAATAAAAGTTTCACTGCATTTTATAGCAGGCCGTTTTACTTTTTAATTCTCCTTTTTTATATTTCTATTTTTATTTTTGATTATTTGTGTGTTTCATTATTTTATTATATTGAATTTTTAACTCAAGAATATCATCAATTTGTACAAATTATTTAACATTTTAATTATTTATTATTTAATCATTATTTACACAGATTATGTTTCCCATATGTGCCTCTCAATATGCTCGAAAAATCGTTTGATCGAGTTAATAGGAGAATATATTTTGCGAAGAGGTAGCACAAACAACGATAAATGTCTTCTAATATGTTCGAAAAATCATTTCTGAGTTATTAGGCAAATATGTTTTGCAAAGAGGTAGTCGAATATTTTCGTAGAGTACTGTCGGTAAAAATTTTATCGTGTCGATAATGCAAGTAGGTAAATTATCAACGGTGATATAAATTTTACCGACGGAACATTTTTACCGACAGTACCGAGTTGGAAATTTTACCAACTTACCTCTTCGAAAATATAATCTCTTGGTAGCGACTAGCGACCTCCTTGCAAAATATATTCGCCTGTTAACTTAAAAAGAATTTTTCGGACATTTTAAGAGGTATTTATTGCCGTATTACCTCCTTGCAAAACATATTCGCCTAATAACTCAGAAATAATTTTTCGGACATTTTACAGACATTTATTGCCGTATTACCTCCTTGCAAAACATATTCGCCTAATAACTCAGAAATAATTTTTCGGACATTTTAAGAGACATTTATTGCCGTATTACCTCCTTGCAAAACATATTCGCCTAATAACTCAGAAATAATTTTTCGGACATTTTAGAGACATTTATTGCCGTATTACCTCCTTGCAAAACATATTCGCCTAATAACTCAGAAATAATTTTTCGGACATTTTAGAGACATTATTGCCGTATTACCTCCTTGCAAAATATATTTGCCTGTTAACTCAAATAAATTTTTGAACATAAAAGACACATTATTACTTTATATTATTTTTACATTATTTAAAGGTAAAATGAGAAGAATAATTTTTGCATTATTAATTTCGTCCTTAAGTAAAAGTTTGCAATAATATTAAAATAAATATATATTTATATGGTATAATTAAAATAAGTAAAAAAATAGTAAAAACAGTAAAAAAATAATAAAAATAATATAATTAAATCACAGTAAGAGGTACATCTATCGGAAGTTGTTTTCACGAACGAAACGAACCGAAGTGGAACGATCATCCGACATCGCGTTAATACGAGTAAGAAGCGGCCATATTCCTCTTCAAGGCTGCTCCTTTGTCTCATAAGTCCCTCAATTAAATTTCACCGCCACCAAACATCGAAGATCAACCGAGAATGTGTATATACGTGTTCTCGTCGACTTGTGATCTCATCTAGAGATATAAATTAATCTCCGCGATATTTAGAATATATCGAGGCTCCGATCGCGGGACAAGAAGCGCTCCTTCGGGACACCCTGTAGAGAATCATAAAAGCAGGGATGGCGAGGTGGAGAGTAATCAAGAGCGGCATTAAAAGACGCGCAGTGTGCGTTCTTCATCTTCTTCTTCTGGTACCGTTGGTCCTTCACCCGGGTGCGCCGGATCACGGCGCACAATAACCTTGGATCTCCCGTTTTATTTTCGTCAGTTTTCAAGTCTGGCCTCTCGGATACCTATATATATATATATAAGATGCACTCGGGGTTACCCTTTTCTTCCGCGACGTGGAGGGAAAGTTGCGCCTACGTCTGCCGAGAATAATGCGCCAGTATGCGTTTCAGAGAGAGAGAGAGACCTCTATTTATTTTTTTTTCTCTTTCTCTGCTCTCACAAGAATTTCCATTCAAAGAGATTAACTCATTTCAGGATGATTCATACGAGATGTTCTTTTTAACACGAGTCGCTTTAAATAAAAGATTTTTATTTTATGTATAAAATATTTGTTTGATTTTTAAATTACTACTATATTATATTTAATCACTAATCATTACTGCGCCTCATAATTATTATTAGAGATTAGCTTCACATGCAACTCAAATAAATAATAATAAAATCGAGTAAAAAGAAGAGAACGAGTTGTTTCTCGCGTTACAATTTATGTTAATTAAACTCTAACAAAGTAAACTTATAGATTCTCCCGATATAAGCGATTGTTTTATTTGGTGTAGTTATTATTATTACTATTATTATTATGGAGTTTACGAATGCATTGTAGAGAGTGCACATACTACTACGATGCGCCATGCACTCTCCCTTCTCACTATGATATAGCTGATAACTCGGCATACACATATACAAATATATATATATATATATATATTATTGTATACCAGACTATTGCTCGAGTCATAATATACACGGTGTCGTGGAAATGATATACACATAGCTACAGCTGGTTTACATATTTTCTCCCTCGTGATGCTACTTCTGTGAAATTATATATATTTATTAATTTATTTTCAGAAAAAGTTAAAGAAAGATTCGTATGATTATTTTAAAAATAACAAGAAGACACTTTTTATTAAGAGAGAAATTAATTTTCTAAATAATTCCATAATATGTATATCAATTTTATGATAATATATGTATTCTTCGTGTCCGTGTTTATATATTATACAAAAATGCGACGCGTAAAAATGGCGGACACGAAGAAACCGTGTATTATCAGAATAAAATTTATACATGCATATATTATGGAGAATTATTTAGAAAATTAATTATATATATTAAAATTATATAAAAATTGTATATATAAAATTATATGAAAATGATATTAAAATTATATATATATACGAATTAATGATATTCTATATGTGCATCGTAAAATAGAATACAGATGATCGTGTAACCTTTCGGTCGTCTTCTGCGGGTCTGGTTTCTTCACTTTTTAAACGACGACGAAGAGAAAGGATGAGGAACGGAGAGGGAAAGGCAATCAAGAGAGAGAAAAGAAGCCGCGAAGAAAAGTCGAGGAGCGGGAGAGTACTACGAGAATACTTGCGTATGGTAAATGGACTGTAGTACTATGAGTCAGTCACACCCACAAAGCCGGTTGTGGGTTCAAGATCCTCTCTCTCTCTCTCACACACATCCGCACGCAGGCACGTGATCGCGCGTCGACACGAGGTCACGCGTACACATCTATAATCTATCGGCCTTGTCTGAGACTGCTAATCACCGGGATACTCATTGTAGTACGACGAGCGATAAGAAAGCGAGATAACGTGGGAATTTTCGACCGCAAGAATAACACGACGACTCGCAATTAGTGAATTGGGGATTTTAACGAAGGGAGAGACGCGACATTTTTTTATTTTTCTCGAATTTTTTTTTTAATAGGAGAATGTATTTTTAGTCTTCGACTTATTATGGACGAGATTAGTTATCTCGTTAACTGATAAAGGTGTAATGGTTTAGACGAACTCGGGGCTCCTCGCGATCGTAAACCGGACCTGGGCGTTTTGTCGGTGTCCTGAAACACCTGACGAAACGTCCGCGGCGATGCAACTGATAAATAAGAGGGAGGGCTACGAAAGCAGGAGAAGGGCGGAAGGTAGGGCACGCATTCGGAATGCGAGCGTGAATCCCCGTGTGCATTGTACGCTCTTTGTAGTTAACCGAATGGAACGAGGAGGCTCGACGATAAATAAAATGAAGAAAAATCGAAAATGTTTACCGCGAAAAAACCGTGTATGCAATAGTTTTGACAGGAGGAAGCAACGCGAGCGACAAAGTGCATTTGATTTGTCAGATTTCAGGAATGAAAAGAGCTATAATTCTTTTTCTAATAAAGGCTTCCTAAAGATATTCATTAATTAATATAGTAATAATATATATAAAAATCTCAAGATATACCTTTTTATTATTTTTTACAATATATATAATATTTTTCAGAGCCTCTATTAGAAAAAAATATATGTACATATGTACAGAGCTAATTTTTTTCTAATAAAGGCTCCCTAAAGATATTCATTAATTAATATAGTAATAATATATATAAAATACTCAAGATATATCTTTTTATTATTTTTTTCCAAAATAATATCTTTTTTCAGAGAGCCTCTATTAGAAAAAAATATATGTACAGAGCAAATTTTGTTCTAATAAAGACTCCTTGAAGATATTCAATTGATATATCAATAATATATATAAAAAACTCAAGATGCATCTTTTTATTATTTTTTACCAAAATAATATCTTTTTTCAGAGAGCCTCTATTAGAAAAAAATATATGTACAAAGCAAATTTTGTTCTAATAAAGACTCCTTAAAGATATTCAATTGATATATCAATAATATATATAAAAAACTCAAGATGCATCTTTTTATTATTTTTTTCCAAAATAATATCTTTTTTCAGAGAGCCTCTATTAGAAAAAAATATATGTACAGAGCAAATTTTGTTCTAATAAAGACTCCTTAAAGATATTCAATTGATATATCAATAATATATATAAAAAAACTCAAGATGCATCTTTTTATTATTTTTTTCCAAAATGATATCCTTTTCAGAGAGCCTCTATTAGAAAAAAATGCATGTACATATGTATATATTATAATTTGAAATTGATGTGAAGAGCGGCTGGGGCTTTGATCAAGCTCGTAAATATCTGATCTCGTTATTTTGGAAAGGAGCTCGGAGCATAAAGAGAAGCGACGACGCGATACAAAGCAAGACGACGCTGCCACAAAGTAGCGTTTCAGGGAGAATCGCGATCGAGGGCCGGCCGCGGCGATCTCGCGTGAGCGCGGCCGAGTTCTTTGTGATCAGGGCTCGAGCGAGAAACCGGTTTCATTGGCGGAGGGTCCTTCTCCGTGTTTCCTTCGTCTCCTCCTCTGCCGAGTGAACCGAGCCGAGCTGAACGTGAATCGCGTCTGTTACAATGTAAACTGGCTCCTCGTCGCAAGTAATCGGCATGCGGACGACACGCGTGCGATCGGATATCGATAAACGTACGCAGATGCGTGTCAATCGTCGTTGCTTCCTCTCTTTTCTTTTTCGCCAGATTACGTAAGCCGGATGGTTATTAGTCGCTCCGGCGGAGTGAAATTAATATAATATCGCATATTACGCGGGAATAGAATTTGCAATCGATCGACGAATCAAATGCACATAATCAAGCGAGATTACAACACGATTGCCCTGACACTAATCGGTCGACGAATGATAGAGCGCGATTGACGCAAATACAAATTATAAGTGATAAATTTCGTAATCGAATAGGACAAATATCGATACATTATTATAATATATATATGCGGGATACTCTCTAAAGCGTCAAGTGTGCTTATCAGCATTTTATTACAAATTGCAATCATTGCACATATACATCATCTTTACGCATTTAAATGTCGTGCGCCCTACACGAACGCGTTTTACACTCATTACTTAGAAATATTACAAACAGGTACAAAAACTACGCTACGCTCTAAACTTAACTGCTATCTTAAAATGCTATCGCCCTCCCATTCGGCGTTGCCTATTTTGTTTTATCGCTAAATGCATCATTGTAAGCGTTTACGGAGCCTTGGTCTCGCTCTCGCGTGGAATGAAATTCACGTTCGTACGCAACGAACGAGATTTATGTATACGTATATAAATACGAAATGTATACACGGGGTCGTAACTAGGTAGAACGCCAAATACCGAATCTAGGAAAGATTCGCGCAGCTACCTCCCTAACGTCATTCTTTGTTTGGCAGACATTTCTCGGTCCAGAACATTTCCGAATGGAAACAAAAAATCGGATGAATTTTGTTATCAAAAATTTATTCCAGTTTCTAGGCATTCTCGTTTGTATAAATTGAAACAGTTTGCCAACCATTTTAACATTAATTAAAATTAGAATAGATTAGGGACTTTCTATTGCTAATTAGTTATATCAGTCGATATATACATGCGCGTAACGCGTAAAAATTGAGCTCTTTGCTAAAAGAGCTAAATACGATGTCGTAAAAAAAAGAAAAAAGATTTTCCAAAATTTTACTATATAATAATCACAGGGGAGGGATAGCAACATATATATATATATATATATATATATATATATATATGTGCGTTTGTGTGAATTATAGTCATCGAAAAATCGGTATGAGATCGTGTCATGTATCTTTACGGTAAATCTATACGTTAACGCTAACGTTTGTAATTTTATGTTTGACCATACTTGGCAGTGTTGAGTTACGAGCTCATATTTACTCGATTAATTTATTTCCTATTATTCGCACGGACGGTACGAGGAAGCCGACGGTGTGTCCTGCACTATTATCTCCGCGTGTTTTTTATCTCGCAAAATCGCAAAACGAAAAACAATTGGAAAACTAATGATCGTCGAAAAATATTACAAAATAGTAGCGCAATACTTGACGTATATATTCCGAAAGTTTATAATAGCAATATAAAAATCGTACAGAAAATCAGAGTTTGAGTACCTGTCTCAAGTTTTTCTCATCCATATGTCTACAAAATATATAAATATATGTAGAGTAGAATACGACAACTGATCACTCACGGATGTAAAACTTTTCTACACGCGCGCGACTGGTCCCATATCACGTTAAAAAAAAAAAAAAAAAAAAAAAAAAGAAAGAAAGAAAATTAAAAAAAATAAAAAGAAAACAGCCTTTATACATTGTATAAGTATATACACGTATTTGTACATGTTAAAAATTACAATTATTTACAAGAGCGTTGTGTATATAAAAAAAATACAAGTTGTATCAATATAAAAACACAAATCGATTATTTACAAATGCAGGTTGTAAAAAAGTACACAATTATGTACAATAGTTTAAGTCATAAAAAAAAGTGTCTCGTATAGTCAGATCATTCTCATGCAATAAAGACTCCCAAGATAGCCCCCTCAATCGGCCTCGAGAAGCGTCCTGGTCGAAGTGATCGGGGCAGTTCCGGGTCGCAGCGCGACAAGATGCGACTTCTTCCTCGGCGACGTCGCGCCGACCTGCTGATAGACGTACTTGCTCTGTATCGGCGAGCCCGAGACGGAAGCGGTCTTCTGACGTTTCGCGCACGAGACGTACTCGTACACGAAGGACTGTTCCTCCCTTGGAAAATCGGTCAGCCGAGTCTCGAGCAGCTCGGCGGCGTCGCCGAGATCGAGACCCTCGTAGAGCTGCCCGACGACGATGTCCTCGTCGACGATGTCGATGTGCTTGGTCTCGTCGTAGGTGATGTTCTCGTCTTCGTTGATGATCTCGTCCACCACGGAGCCACCTGTCTCGGAGCCCGCGGAGCTTCCCTCCACGTCCTCGTATAATATCTCCTCCTCGTGCCTGTCGCCCTCGTACTTCATCTCGCCGCGTTCAAGAAGTTCCAGGTGATCGGGATGCACCATGGCCCGCTTGATCGCGATCGGATCCTTCCTCGACCACTTGCGCACCTCCTCGTCCATCTTGGCCACCTTCGACGGGTGGATGGCCCAGAGACAGCCCTTGCGTTGGCTACCGTTTCCAGGTGGCTTCTCGATCTTCTCGAAGCATTTATTCAACGACAGGTTGTGCCTCACGGAATTTTTCCAGCCCGTTGGCGCAGTCTTGAAGTAGGGAAAGTGTCGGCTGAACGAAACGAAAAAAAATATAGCATGAATTTCGCGTTAATCGGACACTCTCATCGTTCAATGTAACAATGAATTATCGTTAACGAGTCGAGTGAATTTGTATAAATAAATTTGAATAAATTATATAAACTTCATATATAAAATAATTTATTCAAATTGCGATTCGTGAGTAAAATTTAAAAGCCCGCTTCTCTTTCTCTCTCTAGTGAATATATTTGATCGATTATCGAAGAATATTTGAAAAAAGGAAAAAATATGTGGAAAATTAAATGAACTACGCATATTTTTGGGAAAGAAAACGCCGTGAAACCATAAATATTTCAGATACCTTGACATCTTTGCTTTATACAAAGAGAAGTTTTAATGGAACACGGTTCTACAAGGTTATTTCAGTGAGACTCCACTCATTTTACGAGTCGAGTTAGTCATAACGGCGAGAAACGTAGGCAGGTGATAAACGAGAGAGCGGGCCCCTGCTGTTGGTTTCTAGGGAGACTGTACCCTGGTATGCCCCTGGTTGTTCCAAGGGGCCCCATACAAAATGGCAGCTTCTCTCTTTCTACTTCTCCCTCTCTCGTATAGCTCTCTCCCGTGCAACCCAAGAATAAACAGGGAAAAGACAATACTTTTGCCCCTAGCATATACCTAAGCGCAAAAGGGGGCTTCGCCAGCCCCCTTATTCTTCCGGCCAAATGGTCGAAAATAAACGGACGGGGCGACACGTTTGTTCATCGAGTATAAAATTTCTGGTTGCTCGTCACGAAAATTACACGCGACGAAAAATCATTATACATTTTTAGAAGTTTGATAGAATTCGCGAAAAATATTCCTTTTCAAAGCAAAAATCCAAGTTATTTCGTCCGCAAAATAAAACTAATATTTTTGTACATCTTTAAGTTACATTTTTGTATAAAATCGTGCGATACAATATTTATTTATGTTATAATATATAAGAATAATATTAATAAGATTAAATAATTTCGATCAAAGAATGAAGAGATTCTTTGTGAACCAAACTTGAAATATCGTTGAACGAACAATGAAAAATGATTGCGTATAATCATTCGAAGGACACTCACCACATAAAATTGTAGATTTCGGAAACCGGCAGCAAACCCGTCTGGCTATTTTTCAACGCCATCGCGATGAGACACGAGTACGAGTACGCAGGCTTCGGATAAGGGTTGTCGCGCTGCCCCGTGAGATCCTTCTCGCGCTTCGCCGTCTGTATCATCACCGTCGTGGTCGTACCCGAGCCGACGTCGTGCACGTTATTGTTATAAATCTGCTTGCGTATATGGCCGCTCGGGTTCGAGGTCAACATCTTGATGTCCATTGTGCCGGACACGGTACCAATCTTGGAATGCTGCATCTGTACCCTCGTCAGCTGTATGGTCGGCGACGAGGAGGTGGCCACCGTCGTTCTGACGCCGGCCGACGACGACGAGGACGAGATTGACGTCGGGGCCTTCGCGCTCAGGGATTCAACGACAGTCGTATCCTGCTGCTCGTCGTCCTCCGTTTCCTCTTCCTCGTCCTCCGACTCTTCCTCCTCCGTTTCCTCGTCCTCTGTTTCGTGCTCGATGATCTCCTCTTCCTCTTCCTCTTCGCTCTCGTTCTCCTCGTCATTTTCGGTCCGCTCGGCCTCGCTCTCGTTCTCCGTTTCCTCCTCCTCGTTCTCGACTTCCCCGACGTTCTCTTCCACGCTTGTCTCCAACATCGCGGCTTCGCTATTCAACGTCGGGCTGCGGATAGGCATGCACATGTTGAGGGGCAGTATCAAATTCGGATCCAATGTCAACGCCAGCTCGCTGTCGCTGTCCAGATTCAGTTCTTCCAGGTTGCTGTTTCGAAATAGACAAATTTAGAATTTTCCTTCGATGCAATTAAACGAGCTTATCTTCAAGTCTCTCTCCCTCCTTCCCTATCTTTCTTCGAAGCATTCTAATCACGTCTCTACTTTCCTGAGGCACGATAGATGAATTCTAATTCACGTGAGTTCCTCACCTGTTCGAACTACGGCTTTTGTCGTTGAAGCCGAGCGGATCCTCCTCGGTCTCCGTCAAGACGTCGTCGAAGTCAAAACCAAGACCCCAACCGAGTCGGCCGGTGTTGTCGCAATGCCGGATGTCCATGTGGAACATGTCTTGTCGACCTTGGACGGCGTTGGAGATGCTGTCGCTGTCGAACAGGCAGTCCCATGTTTCCCCGGACAATCCCTGCTCCATCCTGACGGTACCGTACGCATTTACGGTATCAAATTCCATACACTCGACTGCAAACAACAGAAAGAGATGTCTTTTATTCGATTATTTCAGAGTTTTACCATATTTTCTCTCATATTTTTCTATTTACATTAATTATATTTATATTTTCATTTATATTTCATATTTGATTTTATATTTAATTTCACCGCATTTTACCGGGATATTTTTATTTACAATAAATAAATTATATAATAAATTATATAATAAAATGTGCGCGCGCTTTTTGCGTACAAAGAGATGACAGATGTTCTCTCTCCTTCTCCCTCGTCGTTTATGCGCTATACAACGAACTGCGGGCCTCCTAAAAAAGTTTTCCGTCATCCTCCCCTCGCGGCCCTTCGCCGCTGCGGACTCATCCATATTTCAGCGTGCTTTTTTTAGCGACACCCGGAGTGTATTTCGGATTAGCGCGCGGCTCGTAGATCGATCATTTTCCGTAAGGGCGCCCGGATTGATATCTACGGCACCGCGTGCTGCTGCTGCTGCTGCTCTTCGCCGGAGAAATAATAGCCCGCTCTCGAGTCGAGATGTGAGAGTTCTCGAGAGAGAGAGAGAGAGAGAGAGAGTTCCTTGTCTTCGAATGAAAGCAGATCTGTACGTCGAAACGCCTCGCTTATTCGCCGCTCGAGGAAGCAGCGCATTTCATCGCGTTGCCTCTTTCTCTCTTTTATTTTTTTTCTGAATATTTTTTTTATGTTACGTTGTATCATTGTGTATTTTAACACGTGAATTTTATCGCGTGTGTATAAATAGAAATGAATGTCATGAATTACATTAATTTATGTATGTAATTTATATACGATTCGCCGCGCGAGTTCCTCTAATCTCTTCGAGAGATCTAGATATTCCGGGACGAGAATTCCCACACACGTCATCTCGCATCCTTATTCCGTGTACTATAAATACGAGTATATCGCGATTGTGTCTCACTACGCCAGACAAAGCCTATAGATTTACGTAAGTGCGCCAAAGTGTATACAATTGCGCACATCTGTGCCTGTGAGAAAGAGAGACGGAGAGAGAGTGTGTGTATGTATGTGTGCGTACAATGAGGATCTTGAACCCACAACCGGTTTGTGGGTGTGACTAACTCATAGTACTACAGTCGATTTACTATACGCATAGACTCGTAGTGCTCCTCCCCTTTTCCCTCCCTTCATCCTTATCCTACGCATTCCTGCAGCTCTTTCCTTATTCTTCGATTTTCATTCAAAATAATGACAAATAAAAAGAGAGATATATAAGGATATATAAGGATTTTTTAAATATCTTTATTCCATATAAATTTCTTTATCCTAAAAATCCTTATTCTGCACTTTCCTGCAGTTCTTTCATTATCCCTTGATTTTTATTCAAAATAATGACAAAGAAAAATTAATATATATCAGGATATTTTTTAAAAATATTTTTATTCGATATTCCGACATAAATTCCCTCATCCTAAAAATCCTTATCCCGCAGCTCTTTCCTTATCCTTTGATTTTCATTCAAAATAATGACAAAGAAAAATTAATATATATCAGGATATTTTTTAAAAATATTTTTATTCGATATTCCGACATAAATTCCCTCATCCTAAAAATCCTTATCCCGCAGCTCTTTCCTTATCCTTTGATTTTCATTCAAAATAATGACAAAGAAAAATTAATATATATCAGGATTTTTTAAATATTTTTATTCGATATTCCGGCATAAATTCCCTCATCCTAAAAATCCTTATCCCGCAGCTTCTTTCCTTATCCTTTGATTTCCATTCAAAATAATGACAAAGAAAAATTAATATATATCAGGATATTGTTTTAAATATTTTTATTCGATATTCCGGCATAAATTCCCTCATCCTAAAAATCCTTATCCCGCAGTTCTTTCCTTATCCTTTGATTTTCATTCAAAATAATGACAAAGAAAAATTAATATATATCAGGATATCTTTTTAAATATTTTTATTCGATATTCCGACATAAATTCCCTCATCCTAAAAATCCTTATCCCGCAGTTCTTTCCTTATCCTTTGATTTTCATTCAAAATAATGACAAAGAAAAATTAATATATATCAGGATATCTTTTTAAATATTTTTATTCGATATTCCGACATAAATTCCCTCATCTTAAAAATCCTTATCTCGCAGCTCTTTCCTTATCCTTTGATTTTCATTCAAAATAATGACAAAGAAAAATTAATATATATCAGGATATTTTTTTAAATATTTTTATTCGATATTCCGGCATAAATTTCCTCATCCTAAAAATCCTTATCCCGCAGTTCTTTCCTTATCCTTTGATTTTCATTCAAAATAATGACAAAGAAAAATTAATATATATCAGGATATTTTTTTAAATATTTTTATTCGATATTCCAGCAAAAATTTCCTCATCCTAAAAATCCTTATCCTTCGATTTTCATTCAAAATAATGACAAACAAAAATGAATATATATATATATCAGAAAGTTTTAAAATATTTTATTCGATAATCCGGCATAAATTTGAAGTTGGCTTCTTCGATTTTAAGTACAGCCTCCCTCGGCCTACGTCCTTGTCTACACATGTATATGTACGCGCGTATTATGGAAACAAACATCCGGCATTGATTCGAATATTCCAGCCAGGCGGTGGCAAAATGTAATGTGCGTACAGTCGCGCATACACACACACACACATACACACACACACACACAGCATCCGGATCGCGCGATGGACCAACCGTAGATACACAAAGCCGCGCGCCGTCTCTGCCGCGCTTTTCGCCGAGTATCGATCTGATACGTCTGCCCTCCCCCTCCCCCCAACCCCTCTCATCCCCTGTCATCCACCCTCGTCGTATCCTTTTCCCCCGTCGCAGGCAGCCGGTATTTGCGAGCTGCAAGAGCCTGCAGCGTGCACCAATGCCGCGCCCGGGTTCGTCAGGGTGGCACCCTAACTCTCCCGCCATTTGCTTTCCTCCTCCCTGCTCACCCCCTCGTGCTCTCTTCCTCGGAAGCTCGTTTGAAAATTCACCCTCTCTCTCTATCTCTCTCGGTCTCCCCTTCGGATCCCCGGCGCAGACCGCTCGTTAACCCTTAATATCGTTCGCTAGGGTCGAATTAATGCTTCTCTATCTTTGGGAGTAAAAGGACAGATTTTTTTTATGACGAGTTTTATATTATTATATATGTATATTGGTGCCTCTCTCAGTCGCCTTTCTCGAAATTTATAAGATACTGCATTTCTGATTCGTCGAAGGTTTCGTTGCGCATCTCGTCGCGGTTCTGTACTGTTTCAAGTTTGATCGTTTATTAAAGCGGAAATATATGATATTTACTTAAATAGATGGACGAGAATAGTTTCGCGATCGAAGCGAAACAGAGGGAAAATCTGTGCGATAATGAAAACAAAGTTTGAGATAAATAATTAATAAGAATCGCTTTGATCTTTCAGAATACTCCCCTATTTTTGTCATTGCGAATCGTGAGACAATATATGATATTGGAAGAATTTTAATAAGTTTTTCTCTAGTTAATATATTTTATATTTATTATATATATTTTATATATTTTTATTTATATATAATTTACTTGTTTTCAGTATAAAAAATATCTTAAAAATATCTAAAAATATCGATTAATTATGAAGGGACGTTTTTTTTTTCGATTACGCGCAAAACAGCTGATATCTCGTGATTTCACGGCGAAATCGCTTATTCTCACGATACCGCTTATCTCGACGGATTAATATCGATATGTGTCACTTATATGGGACGACATACGTCACGATGACGTACGCGTGGCATCGCACGCACGTGGCCGCGTAGAATTGGCGCGAAAAAGTACGCGCCTCTCCTCCCTGTCCCCCTTCCACCCCCTTCTTCACCCCTCGTTGACGTCGTGACATCTCACGCATGCTTCGCATCTTCGAATTTCCGTATAAATTCCAGAAAAATTGGATTTCAATGTTTCGAAAAAAAAGATGACTAAAATATCGTCGATTGAAGCGCTTATCAAACGATATTTCCTGTTATCGCATTACGTAGCACTGCGAAGCCGCGATTTAGAGAAAGGGTCAGCGAACCTGTTAGCTTTCTAAATCCCGGCTCTTGTGATATATATATACTTACCACGATTAAGTCGACCGAGCTTATCACGACGTGTCTTAAACTGTGTAATTACTGTATTTCATTATTTATCTTTCTATATATATACAGAGAGAGAGAGGAGAATATGGATTTTTTAAATTGGATATAAATTATTTCTCTCTTTCTTTAAATATTCATCGATTTTTTAGGTCTCTAAATATAAAATGAAAGTATCGAGATTGAAGAGAGATTTATACATTAACGATTACTTTGGCAACTCGATTACGTAAGAGATTTGAAACGAACTTCTCTTTAATGTCGATCTCACGGTGTATTTGCTAATCTTGTCTACTGCTAATTCAATGGATTTCAGGCTTAGAATTTTTTGCTTTCACTGGCCAAACGCGGATGAGTCAATCGCGAGGTCCTTCCCCCTCGAGATCTTGCAAAATTTCGCACGTTGCCGCGAAATCAAAGTACACGCGATCTACAATGAAACGCGTTTCTCAATGTGCCTTTAACATGCACAGATTACGTCTCTCTTTCTCTCTCTCTCTTTCTGTCTTTCTTATAGATCTGAATAAAGCCGATGGTCTAACATGAATAATTCCATACATTCAATACAATCGTAGAATTTACAGCGTTTTAATAGAGCTACAAAACGGTACTCTACTTTATTTCGGAGTGGATCTTTGCCGTTTATACACGGAATTTTCTTTTAGAATTTAATACATTTATTATAAAAGAATGATAAAATATATAATATATAATAAAAGAATTTAATAAATAAATTTCTCTTAAAATTCCCGAAAATTGGATAATCGGAACAATATGATATTGGAGGAATTTTATTAGAGTTTCTCTGATTAAATATTGATCACAATAAAAAATATTAATATGTACATAGTAAAATTAATCAAACATATTTTATATTTTATTGCGGTAGATATATTAATATTTTTATTGAGGTAAATATTTCATCGGAGAAACTCTTATAAAATTGGATGCATTTCATAAAAGTTTCTCTGATTAAATATTGATTGCAATAAAAAATATTATATGTACACAGTAAAATTAATCGAACATATTTTATATCTTATTGTGCACTGTAAAAAATATGTAAAATTACATCTAATTATTTATGTAATTTTTTCATATTTTTCTATAATATGTTACATCTTTTCTTACAGTGTGATATTAATATCTTTATTATGGTAAATATTAATCAGAGAAACTCTTATACCATTGTCCCAGGATTACCATAATTTTCAGGGTAAACTCTCTCTCTCTACGTGTAGAAGTTACAGGTCAGCAATCTTGCAAATTAACATGTTACACAAATTGGCGCAAATCCGAGATTCCGTGTATACTTACTTGGACAGAAAAGCAACTGTTAACTGTAAATGCATAGAGGCCGGCTCTAAATTAGGCCGTCACCGACTTAAAAATCTTCATTCGCTTCGATATTCGATCGAAGTCCCGCGAAAGTGGCCGGTCAAAATATGCTTCCATTTCGCGTTCTCTCGCTCGCGTCGTCGCTAAAAATGCAAGAGAGCCGCGAAAGCACGAAAGCACAATGGGCGAGGTTACGGTTAACGGCGAGCAAAAATTGCCGCCGATTGTTTTGCAAATTCGTTTCGCGATGAAAGAGAATCGCCGCGGCTGGAGAGAGAAAGAGAGGCGCGAATTTGAAACGCGATATGCCCACCTGATGCTTTTACGGTGACCAATTTTCTCAAATCAGAGTGAAAATCTTGTATATAATTTAAAATAAATTTTTAGTTTCTTTTGAAATGCTAAATAAAAAATAAAGGACAAAATTGAGTTTTGAACAAGTGAATAAATCTAAAGGATGTTTGGAATAAAATACTGTCCTCTAAAATAAAAGATGGTCACCGTACTGATGCTGGGCGAGGAAAGGAATTTATCAATTCAATTAATTTGAGAAGCATTTTTTTTCATCTCAATATATCGAAACAAAGTGATTTCAAACAGTATTGTTTAGATTGTCGATACGGATAGAGGATACGTAGTGTTTTCGATAACAAACTCTGTCAAAAATATACAAGGTATTTTATGAGATATAGAAAAAAATTAATAAATATATTTTGCTCCGCAAAATTTCTGTAATTCGTGGTTTTCCCGATTTATATTAATAATTATTATATTTTTAAATACAACTGCATTTTTCCTGTAAAAATTCTGTGCTTATTTTTTGACAAGTATATTAATGTATATTATCATTATCCTATATGAGACATTTTATATTGTATTTTTTCTGCAAAATTTCTGTAAATTCGCGGTTTTCCCGATTTACATTAATAATTATATATTTAAATATAACTGCATTTTTCCTGTAAAAATTCTGCTTATTTTTTGACAAGTATTAATATATATTATCCTACATGAGACATTTTATATTGTATTTTTTCTGCAATATTTCTGTAAATTCGCGGTTTTCCCGATTTACATTAATAATTATATATTTAAATATAACTGCATTTTTCCTGTAAAAATTCAGCTTATTTCTTGACAAGTATTAATGTATATTATCCTACATGAGACATTTTATATTGTATTTTTTCTGCAAAATTTCCGTAAATTCGCGGTTTTCCCGATTTATATTAATAATTATATCTTTAAATAAAACCGCATTTTTCCTGTAAAAATTCAGCTTATTTCTTGACAAGTATTAATATATATTATCCTATATGAGACATTTTATATTGTATTTTTTCTGCAAAATTTCCGTAAATTCGCGGTTTTCCCGATTTATATTATTAATTACAATTATTATATTTCGAAATACAACTGCATTTTTTCCCGCAAAAATTCTGCTTAATTTTTGGCGGTCTATATTCTCCCATATAAGACACCTGGTATACTTGGACCCAAAGCAGAAAGAGATGTGGTTTCCGCTTTTTTTTAGCTTGCAAGCAAAAAATGCTCGCGAGGAGGCTGGAACGTTCGTTCCGTCATCCTTTCATCCTTCGCTCTCGCTCTTTGTCTCGCAGGAATAATCGAGGGATACGAAAGGCGAGAATCGAATACGGCGAAGAAGGAGCAGAAAGAAATGTGAATTTCGGTCGTGAATCGTAGAAACGCCGCTCTTCCTGCGGTGTGGGCATCTGGCATGGAAGAGGCTAAAGGGACAAGGCGAGAGGGGTTTCCCGGAAGGTTCTCACGGTCAATAGCTTTCCCGGCGATATGCGGCTGGAAAGTGCTCGAGGGGTTGCCCTTCCACCTCTCCCCCTCCCCCTCGTCACCCTTCGCGTACCCTTCTCTTCCGTCCTTGCCTGCAGGCTGCATTTTGTGCTCTCTCTCGCGCGCTCGAATTTTCAAAAATTATATTATTTCTACATTTTTGTCAAATTTATTCATTTTTTTTTGGGAGGGAAAATTCAAATGTACATATGTACAAGTATTTAATTACCAAATATTTAATTCCAAAATATTTGACAATTAAATAGTTCATAAATGCGCATATTGGAATTGTTCCGCGGAAAGATAAAAATAAATTTGACAAAAATCTATCGCGGAGGATGAATGATGAAAAAATGAAGGGGTGGAATTTTGACGGATGCGACGACGTTATTTCGAGACGGCCAATTAACGCTCGCGATCCGCGCAAAATTACTATTCGTGGCTATCAATGGAAATCGATACCGCCGTTGGCGGTTTCGGCGACGACGACGACGACGACCACCGTCGCCGCCAGCTCCAGATAATTACGCGGGAAATGTCGCGAAGAGAGGGAGGCGCGAGATAGAAGGAGAGAGAGAGAGAAAAACGAAATCGAAACGGAAATTGGAAAATGGCGCGCGGACGGATATTTCGACAATTTGCGGTTTCCGTTTCGCGGGCAAAAATTCCCTTCCCCTACAAAGATGGCGGGAAAAAAAAGAATCGAATAAACAAACATTTTCCTCTATTTGAAGGAATTCGCGAAAGCTCTCTCTCTCTCTTTATTCCTCCTCGGTCTATCTACTACCTACGCCACCTTCTCCCACCTTCCGGAAGGGAGGGGATTTGCGTATTAACTCGTATCTTTCATTGTCTGCAGAGCTTATTGGATCTATCCATTTACTTTATTCGCCGGACGCTTAAGGGAACTCGTCTCGCGACGAGAAGCGCATAACGCTTTCTTTCTCTCTCATACATATTCACGTAGAAATACACGCGACATGTACGCGCGCACACATACTCGCGCACGCTTTTTTGTTTACATATATTCCTGCAGCGACGTTCCTGAATACATCGCATTGTTTTCGTAGAGTATTTTTGGAGATTCTTCCCAGAGAGCGTCCAAGAAATGATTCTCCCTCTCCGTTCCTTTGTATTGCTCCGCTTCCCGCCGAAATTCTCGGAGCATTTCCGAACATTCCCGCGGCCGCTCGCTCGATTTGACAGGCGAGACTGGACGGTCTACCTCGTCGGCGACGGACGGATTCTCGTCGAGGAGGAGGTAGTGAGAGGATAATCGGCGGGCGCCGTCGCGAATCGACCGAAAATACCGGCGACAGCGGGAGGAGAAGTCGAGGTGACATCAACAGAAATGCGACCGGTATTTCGCGAGGAAATAAACAAAGGAGCACTCGCGAACACCGTTCTTGACGGACGAAGAGAGAGAGAGAATGAGAGAGAGAGAGAGAGAAAGAGAGCGCGCGCGCCGGTCGGAAGAGCCCGCGAGACGAGACGAGACGAGACGAGGGCCGATGTGATACGTTTTTAGCGGGCAGACAATTGAATAAGAGATCCGTAATAGATATATATAATGGCGCCAGTGCTTACCGTATTTAGATAACCGCACTTCCGACGATCTTCCCGGTATCACAATGGCCGTTCGTGCCGTCCGGCACTTTCACACATATATTTACTCGCGAGTAGCACGATTTTCGGCGCAGCGACCATGTATAAACGTACACCGACATGGGTCCCCCTTGACGGAACTGAAGGCAACGTTGGCTTGACACGAGCAGGCCTGTGAACAAAGACCACGAGATTTCAAATCCCCGCGCGCCGATTGGCCGCGCCGGGTCACGTGGTCGCGCCGCGCGCCCGCCTATTGGCCGGCCGCCACGGGGATGCGAGGACGTTTTGAACGATGCGCCGCAATGCACATGGCTGACGTATCAGGCGGATTTTCGCGGGGCCGAGGTTCACCGAGGGCCGCCCGTCACGTCCGAGGAATCTCACACGAGTGACGATGACAGGCGCGGCCCGATGATCGATGACGCGACGATTTTCGCGATGGAACCGACAGATTTAGCCGTCCCCCGTCGAGACGAGATGTACACGATCGAGATACGAGAGAACGCACAAGGTGTTCCCTAACCTTCCCCACAGAGAAAATGGCCGAACCCAAACAACACTGCGCGCGCGGAAAGTCACTCGTCGCGACGACACGTCATTACTACGCGAGATCCGTGCGTTCCCGCGGATTCGCTTAATTTTTCTCGCACCCGGAGGACACCGTCGTCGAGGCGTCCGCGAACGTCGACGCGAACCCGACTAATAATCGCCGTTCCGTGATTGAATACGATGGGCGAGTCCATCGCGGCCACTACGAGGGGTGTCAGGCGGCTCCCCGTTAAGAATGAAGCACTACGCAATAATGGCGGGAAGATACGTATATACGTAGCACATGGCGATTTATTGACTTTGACTAGGCAAATATACGTCGCACTCTCTCGGGCTTCTCCTCTTCGATCCTCGTGGCGAATTTTGCATTTTTTTTTCTTTCTCTCTCCTGTCACAGTTTTATTTTTCTTTTCGATATATAAATCGTTCACTATATAGGACTTTTACCTCCGAAATCGATAGACGGTCCCTCTCTATCTCTCTTCAATGCGAATTATCTCTCCGAGTGTATTTTCTTCAGATTTTTTATTTTATAATATTCCTCTTACCGTTGTTATTTACATTTCTCTCTGCAAAACTTGCTTAAAATACGTATTATAACACATTTGTCGATCGTATCTCAGTCTATTCCATTGCTCAGTTATTTCAATGTACAATATATATTAATATTTTTGTTTTCCTCCTGTTTCTCTCATAAGAATATATATATATATATATCTATATATATTTATATATATGTATATATATATATATACTTATGTTCAGTCTTATAAAAATATACGTTCTAAGATAAAACATCTATATATATACTTTATAGCTTTAATTCTTAATTCTCTAGTAATTCTTTTGAGCAATATGCACTTTGGTCCCACAGGAAACTGTATATTTATAGCACCGTTGTTTTCCATTTCAATCTTCATATAGGCAAATAAAACTTGTGTGTTTGATCTTCTTATTCGATGATTATCTGGCCATCCAATTTTCTATTAGTATCTTGATACTGTATAATTGTTTGTAGTCTTGATATTGTTACTTTTTATTTATCTTCATCAGTCATATTTGGTATCTCTTTGTATCTTGTTAATCTTTAATTCTTATTCCTTTGTCTCTTCATCGATTTACATTATTCTTCTTTCCTCATATCATATTTCGCTTGTGTATTCAACTTCTCAAGACAAATATATTCAACAATCATAAACTTTCAAAGTTGAATAACATTAGTATATATAAATCCAATATAAAATATATCTATATATGTATATATATTGACTTGGTATATTATTGCACGTATAATATTGCGAGTTCTCAAGCTCTCAAAACCACTGGTATATTATCTATCTCTACTATCATTGGATGAATTGCAGAGTGAGCTATCTTTAGCTCTAAATATTCAATTATGGCATCCTTTAGACTTTCATGATATAATATATGGCATGTTGGTTTAAGCATTCGCAACAGCCGGTATTATTTTGGTATATATTTCTACTCCTTTCAAAAATATGTCTTTGTTCAAATATTCATCGTGATTGTGAAGAAGTATCTTTGTCTTGTTCATCGGTGAGAAACAGATTGCAGGAATTCCCACCTGAAAAATAAAAATATGTAAAGTTATATTTTATAATAAATCATAGCATATCCTCGACAATTTGTATATATTAAAAAAATATTACACTTAATACAAAACTGATACTCAATTTATTAACTCAAGTTATTAATTCTATATTTAGCCAAAAGTATATAAATCTAAAATAAATCTGAATAAATCTCTAACATAGCTTAAAGCAAAAAAACAATGATGAGACAAACAGGAACAACTTTTACAAATATGCGATACAAGATATTTCGCATTTAAATTGTCAAAGTAATGCCATAACAACAAATAGCACATTGCATCTTCTATATATATTTAAAAATAAAAAATTATCAAGTTTTAAAATGAAGGAACAGTTTGATATGCTCACCTCGCGCACAAAACGACTATCTGTGCCTCCAGGGAAGATACCAATTTCCAACTCGACACCTATTTCGTCGCAGCATTTTTTAAAAGCGAGCCAGAAAGGATTAGAATCATCAAGCTTCGTATTCTCGACTTTGGGATTTTTCTCCTCGAAGGAATAAGTCACGTCTGGACCGGCTTCCTCACACCAGCGTTTAATGGTAGCTTCAAATTCTTCGTGATCGACACTGGGCGTTATACGAATATCGAATGTAGTGTAGAGCTCAGCAGGTATAACATTAGTCTGTACTCCACCCTGCAAAGACAGATTTAACAAGTTAGACTTGAATAGAAAAGGAAATATAGAATTTAATAAAACTGTTAACAAAAATTTAAAGTTCCAAACTAATTATATAAAATACAAAAATGTAATAAAAACTATTGCATGTGAAATTTCTCATAATTGTGAGACGTAAGCAAATCGATCAACCATATTCAAGCATTCTTACTATATTCTAAATATGTATGATTATAATTAATCAATTTTAATCAATTACAATTAAGATTTTTTTATGTGTAATAAATTTGGTAAAGCAAAAAAATACATTAACATACATATGATAATAATATACATATCATAATGTATATTACATTATGTGTATTATTATCATATCTACATTATTAATCAATTTGTTTAAAATTTGTCCTACAATTATACAATTTTTTATATACAATAGACTTGCCAAAGCAGAAATATATTAATATACATATGATAACATTAATTATATAACATTACGATATGTATATCATATGTATCTTAATATGTTGAATGTAAACGCGTCGATGTATTATTAGAAGAACACATTAAAATACTCACTGTAGAATATGAAAATCCCAATGGATCAGGCATGTAAAGTGAAAAACTATCATGTAACAGCTTGAACACTAAATCTAATTTATCTCTTTGAGAGAACACGGATTTTCTCATTAATAATATAAATTCAACATAGAGTTATACTCTTGATATTTTTGCACGTATAGCAAAATAAAATTGAATGAAGGAAAATACATAATTTGTGATTTCATTTTTAAAAGTAACAAATCGATGCTTTTATATATGTTGGAAAAACTTTTGTACAAACTTTTTAAAAACGCTTTACGTGTGTAGATACCTACCGAAATTTTCGTAAGATTCACAGACGTCACGTCGCCAAGTTGTTTCTTGGAATTCTTCAGTTTCGCTTTCTCGGCGTCTCTGAATTCCATGAAACGGTTGATTACGACTCTCAATTTCTCAGCGGCTGTATTGTCCAACATAATAGAGCCGTGGCCAGTATTACCGGCGCATTTTATATCCACGTGCCAGATTGATCTCTCTCCGTAGAACATGTAGAAGTGTTTCTCCGGACAGGCCACACCCTCGTCCAAGGAGAAGCCAACGTTCAAAGCTTTGAAGTCTGCTGTGTGCACGAAATCTTTCATCCCGAGAACACCGCCAATTTCTTCATCCGGCACAAAAGAGATGTGAATGGTGCGTTGATAGCGTTGCCGATTCAGCTTCAGTCTACGAATCGCTTCCAAATATTGTATCCCAACGCATTTCATGTCCTGGCTACCACGAGCATAAATGTTGCCCTGCTCGTCCATGTGAGCGCTGAATGGTGGATAGGTCCATTTGTCCTACAAATATAGTATTTCGTTAAACATATGTATAAATTGTTGAGGATATGCGATGCTTTTGTAATGAAATATAACTTTACATATTTTTATTTTTCATATGGGAACTCCTTCTCGTGAAGTGATACTTACCTCGAAAACGGGTACAACGTCCATGTGACTATTCAAGAGAATCGCCGGCTTCTCCGGTTGCGTTCCTGTCCATGTGAGAACTACGATCGGTTTTTCAGGATGTACATGGTAGATTCTGATCGGCAAGTCGAGCGATTGCGCTTGTTTCTTTAAAAATTCCACGCACGCATCTGAAATGATGGATACATAATAGAAAATAGTACTATGCATATTTAGAGTCTTCAGAATTCAAACAGAAAATTGTCTAAGTAATATTAGATAATTCTATATATATATATTTAGATTCTAACGAGCAGTCTCATACATATATTCAATCTGAATACATATATTCAGACTCTATCTAAGCATTTAGATTAGTATTTAAACTTGAAATGTCATTGTGCGAATGAAATGTAATGTTATGTTATCTTCAATTATTTTTAGCAAATGAGCAAATAACTAATACATTGTTTTTTGCATATATGTGCACGTACATATTGAAGCATTTGTGATGATAAAGTAGTGATTCAAAAAATTACATAATTTTCCAAGTTGTGGAAAAATTGAAGCTTATTAATAAGTTTTATTATGTTGCATATTGTGTGTCTGCCCTCTAAATATTCAAATCTATTGTCATGCCATACAAATCTCAATTTCATAAAACTCTTAAAACTAATTACAAGTGTTTAATGAACATTGAAAAACTTTAACAATAAGATAAAAATATATACAATTGAATCAATTCAATCAATTTAATAGTGTTATTAATTTCTTTGACATAGTTCATCAGCATAAAAGAGTTTGCCGAGATATTTTTTTTAGAAATTTATTTCTAAAAAGCGGTTTTTGATTACTTCATCAAAGATTAACAAACGTAAGTACTTGGTGTCGTAATAACCCATATTGTGACAGCTAAATGCCCTGAAAATATTGGCTTGGCAATCATTTGATAATCCCGATAAGAAATTACAAAGTACTTGAAGCAAGTGAGCAGAATTAGGCTTGATTGTCAATTGCGGAGTCCCTTATCTATTTTATCAGAGATAGAAGAGATGATAGAGATCAATTAAACTGTTATCAGGAACCAGCATATTTTCCTAGCGCAACGGGAGCTCGTAATAAATCATCCGCGAGCGACAAGATGATGACGAGAAATTCTCTTGGACCAGTTACGTAATAATCAACTCGCTAGACGATAAAAGCGTCTCACCGGGGGTTGATTTTCGGACGAAAGTCCGGCTTCTCTCGAAAACTAACGCGAGACGAAATCTCTCGCGTATCCGGGAGGCGGCGTCCTTGATCTAGGTCACGCCGTCTCGCACCTGCAATCGGCGTCCTCGTCCTCGGGGAAGCGGGGCGCCCGGGCGGCCGTTCCCGGGGACGTCGCAGACGTCGGTGCGTAGGCCCGCGACCGGACGAAAAGCGACACAAAAATAGAAATAACGTCGCGCAGCGCAGGGTGGGGCATGCAATGGCTGGATAGCGTCACCGACGCTATCTCTCCATTCCTCGCGAGCGTCATCTCCACGCGTCCTCGCGTCACGTCGCGCCTCGCGATCCCGACGTCGGTCCCCCGGGTCGCTCGGAACGAGCGTTGACGGTGCGCGCAATTTACTTAACGAGGAAACGCGTCGTTGAGCGCGTTCTCGCGACCCCGTTCACGCGGCCGGCGTGGGTCTCCCCCTTTCTCCCTCCCCTTGCACGGGATATGTATCCTTTTTTTCCGGACGCGGTGGGTAACGTGGGCTTTCTCCCGCTTCCGCTTTTCCCCAATTTTCTCCAGGACACGCGCTTCCAGGCGATGCTCTTAGAGACGCGTGCGAAATTTCTCTCTCCTTTTCCATCTCATTTCAGGGTCGCACGTTCGCGGAAAAATGTCTCGAGATGAAAAATAAAATTCGCAAATTTCGCTCACCGTAATTAATGTCCGGCTGCACGGACGGAATTCGCAGGTACTCGCGAAAGTTCTCCACAGCTGTTTCGTCCAGTTCGGCCTGGGACGGCGACATCGCGTCCGGAGGATCCGTCGTCTTTCTCCTCTCTCTTTCTCGCGATGCTCTTCACCCTCCGGTGTTCTACCCTGGTCCTGTACCTGCCCGATTAGCTCGCGCGTCCGGACGCTCCGCCGTCGAGTCCGATTGTCACGCAGCAGAGCAGAAGACGCTGCGTCTCGCCGCTTGAGATCCGGAGTGCCGCTACGGCCGGAATGTCGCGCGGCCCGCACGAACGCCGCGGCTCGGCTCGCCCAATCGCCGCCGGCCGCCGGCGCTGACGTCACGCCCGCGCGAGCCAATCGCGCGCCGCGGCCTGGAACGGGGTTCTCACGCGACGCCTCCGTACACTGGCGCGCTTTGAAAACTGCGGCGCATGGCAACGCGACGCTACACGCGGAAAATCACCGATGACTGATGATCCTATATTGGCCTCTCGCAGCTTCCACGTTGAATGAAATGCCAGAGTTCATCCTTCTTTATTTTTCTATAAAAAAAAAAAAAGATAAAATAAAATTGAACAGAAATGCTAAAAACTTTAATCAAACTTTAATCATGTTTTTGTTTAAAAAATGTTTTTATATGTCAAAATTGTATGACGTGATTTAAACAAGAGTTTCGAATTTTCTCCTTCCATTTCTATAAAGTACTATATGTTATCTCTGTCGATGATAAATAATTCAACGCTGGTGAATTCTGATAACGCAATATATCAAATACATAAACGTGTTACAAAAGTAAGAAAATAAAGTGGCACGATAACGAAACAAAGTGCAATTTCAGCTTTGTTCAATAAATATTTATTGCAGAAGAAACGAAAAATGAATAGATAAGTTTTTATCTGTAACAACGAGATAATAATATGCAATGAATTATGTCCCGGACTTAATATAGCGCATCCTGTTACTAGGCAATTATTTTTGATTATTCGGTCTTGATAATAACTGAAAAGCTTTTTTTCGTATTTTAACGATGAGTAAGATGTATAATTTTTTCTCGTGTTCAATTAAAAAACAACGCTCTTAAAAGTTACAGGGTGAAGCGAGGAACGCACACGATGAGTAACAGTGTTAATTCGTAAAATGTATTCCGATTTATTAAATTTCACGTATGCCTAAATATGAGCTCTTTACACGTTATAATAATATATATCGTGTAGAGTTTGATATCGAAGAACTTGTTATACATTTTTATTATAATCGGTAGTATGTGGATTAAATTATCGTACAGTGTAATAGGTAATAATGTAACATGGCTATAACTAGGCACATATACATGTAACAGTGAATCGCAAATAAAAAAATTATGTTCTCAGCCTATTTTATAAAGTTGAATATAATAATATATAATATTAATATAATATATAATATAATAATATATATATTTATAACTGCTATGCTCTCTGTGTGTATTCTCTTATTTACAACATTGAAACGATTATCTCTAACGAGTTGCTTTATACTATCAGATACCTTTAATAACAAAGTCGCTTGTTTTTGCTTGCTCTCTTTATCAGAATGTCATTATACAGATATATATATATATATATATATATATATATATATATATGTGTGTGTGTACAGTATACACTATATATGTAGGAGAATTGTACAACGGACAATAAACGTACGGATTTAGCTGCAAAGCACTCGTTATCCTTGCATCTTCCGGAAATTAATTCACGAAAGATTAAGGAGGCTAGAGAAAGATTAATACAGATAATATTTATAGTATATAATTATATAACATACTATATTTATAAGTATATACATACTAGTATAATATACTAGGTATAATATGAAGTATATACATACTATATAATATAGTATATGTATACATACGTGTATTTTATGTATATATGTATGTTATATATATATACTTAAAATTATGTTACAAAAATATTTACATGTTCTCATTGTGTACTCGCGGATGGCGAACATGAGCTGTACACTGTTCTCCAATCTTTCTTCTCTCTGTATCTGATGTTACGTCATCCGCGGCAACTTATAACTTATATTAGTACACACACGTTTCTTTTTTCTTTTATTATTACAAAATATCCGCTAAAGTACAAAGTAAACACTAAATGCCAAAAATATGTTTGTTTACATTTTGAAATCGCGACCAAACGCAAATGGCTCTTTCTTTTTCTCTTCTCTATTTTTTTTGCTTCGATCCGTAGAAAAAGATCGTATATATGCGCGCTCAGAAGATTTCCATTGAAATACTTTCGCAGAGAATACATAAATACATATTATAACTTAATTTCTTGTCCCTTCTCTCCCTCCCAACCCTTACTTCTTAATCACAGATCTCTGAAACTTTGATATATTTGCTTAAGAACCGATGATTGAATCGCGCGATTGTTTCTCTTTTCACCTTCGGAAAATTTCACGTTATATTCTCTTGTTCTGCATTTTCGTTCAGGTGGAATCTTGGTCGCGAATCACGGATGCGATCCACCAGGTCGAAAAATACGCCAGATGTTTTCTCGCTTTTCTTCTTTACATATAAATATAGTAATATCACACCTCTAGCTTCTCTCCTTCTACTTTAGTTTTTACAGGAACTGCTAGTCGACAATGTTTCATCAAAAAGTCAAATTGGAATCGAAAACTTTTCCAAGTTTTCACAGATTTATGGCATTTACATACGCGGATCGCAACCATGGTTACATATTCGCGACCGAGGAACCCGTGTAAATTAAAATTGAGAAAATTTCAAGATGTTAAAAAAATAAAAATAACGCGACTATATTGTTTTTTTTTAAATAAATTAAGATACATATTTATACTTTTCTCCGCTCGAGACGGTCGCTAACTATAAATTCACGGTGTCTCTTTTTTTACTCTCTCTTTGAATCGATTCTTAATTAGTCGCTTGATGCGAGGTACCTTTAGCACCTGTCTAATGTACGCGGCTATCATTTTTACGAGAGTCTCTCTAAGATTGTACCACCTCTTATATTGTACTATAATTAGTTTGCGAGCGACGCGTGTTCACAACGTTTCTATAATGCTGCGGAAAGTGAATAATTATGACGACTTGTTATAAGTGCAGCGAAGAATCTTAAATATATCGCAGGTAGTATCTCTAGCGAGAAGTATATTCGCGTCGTTGTTTTCCTTTTATAATAGTAATAGTATTCACGATCGCTCTCGCTGTCTGTGATCGAAAATACACAATGAACAATACGTTAATATCATACAAACAAAGGAAAATTAACTTATTGATTTAAAGAAATGCAAAACTTGGCCTCTCCTTGCCTCTAACAAGTATTAATATATTATAAACATATTAATATGCATTTATAATAATCACGCACCGGTCAAAGTCCGAAACTTCTTTTTTTATATATGTATGTTTTTTATATATACACATACATACATACATACATATATATATATGTATATAATAATAATTTTTTAATTACACATATAAAGTACAATATATATATATATATATATATATATATATATATATATATATATATATATATATATAATTTTAATTACACACGTGTACACCGGGTTGATATTGGAACTAGAAGATTGCTAAAATGTAGCTTTTCAAGTTCAAAATTATCATGCCATCATGTCATCATGATTACGTCGAATTACAAATCTTAATGATATCGCGTAAAGTCAATATGCCACCATTTTTTACGCAAAAAAGAAAGAACGCACTAACAATAGTGTTTTCCTTTTGTTTCGTGAACTAAATAAGAAGCATTTTTCTTGTTACAAAATAGCCTAATTTTCTTTCTCTCTCTGCATTTAATTTGTCGCAATTTATCTCTACATATTTTTTTACCGCTTAGTAAGTTTTGTACTTGAATGAATGTTGAATGCGAGTGAAAAGTTTCGGAAGTTTGACTTAGAAAAAAAAAAAGAAACAAATCCACATAAATAAAACATCGTTGAATTTATTTCGCTTTTTTCGTATAACTAAAAATATATTTCGTGTCATTTAAAGCATATGAAAACAAAACACACAATTACATTGTACAATTTATCGTATAATACATTTCCATCCTACATCCCCTTAGCAGCATTAATATCGGTCCCGATTCAAAGATAAATAACATATTTAAATAAAATATTAACGTTAAAAAGAAAGAAACATTGCTTGTGTGTCGATAACGCGTCACTCTGCGAATATGAAAAATAAACGAAATATAGAAGCGACTAAAAAATTTTCAAAATAGAACTAAAGCTTAAATTTAATTTACTCTTTATATTATATAAATAATCTATATCATTTTTATAGTGAAATATAAAATATAAAGAATTCCACGGCCCTTTATGCCTTTCCTATCTCAAAAAACATAGAACATAGTATTATCTCGCTTATTTATTAGAATATAATTTGTGTTGAGATTAGAGAATTGCTATTCTACAGACTAGTCTATATAATTCTAGCTTCGTTAAATATATATATATATATATATATATAACTTCGTATATAGTTAATATTATGCAAATTTTATATATATATATACACAGAGACAAGTTGAATGATGCAGGGTGTGCACAATGTATGTAATGATAACTGTTCTTGAAGAGGATATATCGCGAGAACCGGAAACATCGGTCTCAGCGCGCCACCAACTTTGTTAATCTTATCAAAATTGGGCTACGATGACTATATATAAACATCTTTAGGGCACTGCATTTCGCCGGTATGAAAAGTGCACGTTCGTCGTTTGTCGAATACACACTTTTTGCTGTCAAAGACTTACCGGATACTCTAAACATACTAATTAAAACGCGCGTCGCTATATATATCCTCAAAAATACTCAGCTATCATTTTTTTTAGGCCACCGCGCGAATTTCGTCGCATATTTTGAGAGAAGAACCATCAAATTAACGTCTATTGATGAGACTTTTTATTTAAATATATTATACGCGCGACGATTCTAGAAGCGATCGGCGGCAAAAACCGAACTCCGCGGAGCTTCTTCTCCCTAATTATTTAATGAAAACTGTCGGTAATCTACATCGCGCGCATTCTTACATCTTGCCTCTACCTTCTTCGCACACGCGAAACGAGATACATGTACATATTATTCTTATAGCAAGAGAGAATGTCAACTTTCGGCATCGAGAATATTTAGCTCTTGCCAAATTCAAATACCTTTCCTTGCTAGAGAGGAAAAAATTCTAAAACCGAACGGAACGGTGTGCAAGCGGGTTTGAGCGACCCGAGAGACGTTCCTGATCGAGAACGAGAACAAAAAATAAGATCTAGATTAACATTAAACAATCCTACCCCTTCTTTCTGCCGGTTACGACCTCGGCGGTGCTGGATGAGTGAAAAAGGACTTTTGCGACTGTCCCGCCGGCGCGGCAGGAGGGTACACCTGGTTGCCCGGTGGCGGTGGCGTCGTCGACGAGAACTTGGGCACCGTCGTTCCCGTGGTCGTCGCCGCCGCCGCGGCCGTCGTCGTCGCTGACGCCGCCACCGCTACCGTCGCCGTTGTCGCCGAAGGCTGTGGCACGAATTGCGGCGGTGGATACGGATTGGAACCCGGTGGCGCCTGGGACGACGCCTGCGGGACCAAGAATGGCTGCTGCGCCTGCTTGCCGGTGACAGCTCCGCCCGCTTGCGAAGCTACGACGGTGCCGTAGATCGGCTGTTGAGACGCGGTGGTGGTCTGCGGTACCGCAAAGTTCGAATACTGCACCGACCCGGCCTTGCCCTGGAACTGGGAATAGTGATTGGACGCGGAGCCGGGCGGCGGGATGTACGGCTGAGGCGGCAATTGCTGCAGTCCGGGATATCCTGGCATGCCGGGGACCAGATTCTGAGGTGGAGATTTGCGCGCCTTCAGTATCGCCTCAGCTGTCAAACCTGTAATCCGGAGAAACGATAGTGAGTACAAAAAAGACGAGCTGGTTTAAGACATCATAGTCATTGTCTTTCCAAACGTTGCAAAATAGATATTTTATATATTTTTTGAATATTGTTGAATTATAAATTTCAAGTCGGTGCGTACCATGCTTACGAGCTCTCTCCTCTTCATCGTCACTGAGAAACAATCCAAATTCGCGTTTTAATCGCTCGGTAAGATTTTCTCGTTGACGTTCCACCAAAGTCGGTGCCGCGGACCAACCGATTGTACCCTCCTCTCCACCTGATTTGAATGTCATTCTATTTAATCGCATTCAAATCAAAGCAAAATAGCATGAGAGAGTTACACATAAAATATACAATATATTATTATTATTATTATTATTATTATTATTATTATTATTATTATTATTATTATTATTATATTACCTTAATATTAATTATTATATCATATATTTTTATATAATTGAACGCTGAAAGAAATGTACATCCTTTCTCTCTCTTTATCAATCAACTTGTGAATAAGTTTGTGATTCAATACCTTTCTTTTCATCGTTCTCATTGGTCGCGTTCGGGAAGAGCGTGGTTAACGTGGTAATACCCGGTAGGTCAAGGGCAGCAGATGCTTTGGAACCCTCCTCGTCGGAGCTGAGCGAAGAGGTGCCGCTACTGGTGCTGTCCGATCTACCTCGCGCTCCGCTTTTGTCCACAGTGGAAGTATCGTTGGACGATTCCGGCTCGTTTCCGGCTCCTCCGGACGATTGTTGTTTGCGTTTGCGATATTCCGATATGGACAACTGGAACAGTAGAAGCAGAAACATTTTCCTATAACATTTCAGTCTTCTCTCATCATCAGTTCCCAGTAAACAAAGGAAAATAATGAAGCGAGAGCGAAGAAACTAATATTTATGATAAAAATGGTGATAAAGAAAGAAAGAAACAATGTGGGGTGGGGGGAGGGGGCAGACTACCCTCTTAGCAACATAAAAAATCTTACTACAGTCCTACCGTTCTAACCTTGCGCTTGACGGGAGGAAGAGCGTCAGGTTTAAAGGCTGGCGGCGCGGGCATGTTATTCGGTACGACAGTCCTTGGATCTTTCAATCGTTTGATTTCCTTGGGTTTGGTCTCCTCCTCCTTGGCGGGTACCTCTTCCGGTTTCGGGGGGGCTTCTTGAGTAGTTGTGATCGAGTCTTGTACTGTGTCTAGACTACGTTCGGGGGAGATGTCTGATTTTGGTTGAGCTACTTGCGACGACGCGCTTATCTCGTTATCAATGTCATTTTTTATTACTTCGGACTCGTCCAGCTTCGCTTCCAGGAGCTCGCGCAACGCGGTTGACAGCATCGACTTCTCCTCGCCGTTCGTCGACTCCTCCGCCGTGTCCATGCTTATCGTGGATTCTATGATGGCCGCCTCAAAGTCCATCTTGGGCGTCTTCGGCACGACTGTTGGATCAGCCTTCTTGCGAATGCGCTCGCTCAACGGTGGTATTGAATGAAAGATCTTGGGAGGATTCGAGACGGACTCCGCGTTCGAGGAAGTCGACTCGAAAATCGACTCCTCGGACAACGCGGCAAAGGCGGGCGATTGTTCCGTCTTGGAGGAAACCTCCTTCGAAGCCTCGTCGTTCGTCTCCTCTTTCTTATCCGTTTCTTTCGCGCCATCTTCCGGAACGGGAACTTGCTCCAATTTAATATCGGACTTGACGACGTCCAACTCGTTGAAAGGCTTCTCTTCGTGTTTGATGTCGAACAATTTAAAGGACGATTCGCAGTCTTTGTCGTCGTCTATGTCCTTGTCCTCCGAATCTGAATCCTCCTTCGAGCTTTCCATCAGTCCCTCTATTCCGTCCATGCTCTTGTCCTTCTCCGAACTCGTGTCGATCTTCTCCTGGTAATCATTGCCGTCGTCGCCCGTGATCTTCTTCATCTGCGCCTCGACGTCGAACTCGTCGATGGACGCGTTATCGTCCGACTTATCGACGACGATCTCTTGACACTTCGCGACGACTTCGGACGATTTGTTCTCGCCATCGGATTTCTTATTTTCATTTGCAACGTTCAATGCGATTTCATCGACGCCGCCAAACTCCAGCTGCAGCTCGGCCACTCGTTGCTCCAGAATTTCATCGGATTCCATGGGAGATGGATATTCTTCTATCTCGGTGTGCGATACATTGTGATGAACGATCTCGACTGAGCCCTGACTTTCCTTCTTCAAAAGCTCCTTTTTCAAGTTCAAATCGCTGAACGATACTTCGGTCTCGACGACTTTCTGAATCTTGACAAGTATTTTCGGATCCAACTGACTGTAATTACATTCGGTTTTAATATCCCTCTTCGTCCATTCTGGAAAAACTTTTTCTTCCTTTATCGCAACACTCTCCGTATTCATTTCCGTTTTAACAATATCCGCGCATTCCGGTTTTTCTTCACGCTTTATGTAGAAATCCGATTGAGGAAAAGTCTCGATCGAGAGTTTCTTCCCAACGACCGACTCGTCGGGATCAACCGGTCTGCCGTCAGCACCAATCTCTTCTTTCACAGACGATTCCGACTCGTAATGTCCCTCGTCGTTCTGCTCCGCGAAAGGCGACTGCGCGCGTTCCACGTAGTCATCCTGGAAAACCAGTAAAGTATTGACACTATTAAAAAATGTCGAATCGTATTACACGATAGACACATCAGAATATTGCAACTGATTCAAACTGATGAAATACTTTTTAGAGACTTACCTCGGTAGGACACAGCGATCTGCTGTTGGACGCTGCCTCGGTAGGTAACAACATAGTCGGCGTCGTCGGCGGAGTATAATTTTCCGACGACAGACTCTCCCGGGCTATCCTTCGCTTCTTGGGTGGTGCCACGGTTTCGCTGAGCGATGGCGGGCTCTCGGGCCGGCTGTTGGGCGAGTCGCATTCCTCGGAGATAGCTTGACGTAGCCACCGTTTCTTCGCCGAGCCCGTAGAAACAGTGGGGCAACCACCGTTGCCGTTGTTATTATTAATATTATTACTATTACTGTTGCCAGAGGCGGCAGCGCCCTGCTGCTGCTGTCTACGTTGCGGCAGAGATTCGCATAGTCTGCTAACCGAATGGGCGGCTTGTACAAGAGTGGCTAGACTCTTAGCTCCATAACTTTGCGAGAGGTATTCCGCCGTTGGATCCGTCGTCGGCAAAGGTGGGAAGTGTCTGCCGCACAACGGATTCGTGGAATTCGGTAAGGTCGGCGCTGATGGTAGAGCCGGCAGCGGGGATACCTGGGGTACGTTCGCCTGCGGTGGGTCGGGCGACTCCTTCAGCCATTCGTTCATCAGCACCTTCTTCGTCTTCGGGAACTTGAAACCCGGCGCCAACGGACCTACCGCCGCAGCTACCAGTAGACAGGCGGATGACAGCGGTGTGGATGGCGTGGAACTTTGCGAGCTGCTGCTGGCCCCGCTGTCGCAGGTGGGACTCTTGACAGGGGTGGGTTGTTGCAGCGGTGGCGAACTCGGAGGACCCGGGGCGTTGGAATTCGCCAGGGCAAGTAGTAAACCAGCTGCTTGGGGAATTCCACCGTGATGAGCGGATGACGGTCCGATATTGCTTGCACCATCTCCCATCGCGACTGCGTTCTTGGCCGGTGTGTGTAAGTGCGACGAATAAGGAATGTCTCGGCTGGGAGGACAACTCAGCAAAGGCGGCGACTGCATGGAATTGCTTTCGTCACCGGAGGACATGTCGGACTCGGCTGAGTTCAATCTCGTTCTTCGACTATTCTGCGATTGAGATGTGCTCGTCGTCCTCGCCCGACCTTTTCTCCTCTTCCGCCGTAGCGGTCTCTCCGAATTTGTCTGTTTACTCTTGGATGACTGTCCCGTCATCGAATGATCCTCGTTGTCGCTGTGCGTGCCGCTGGATTCCTTTCGTTGCGCGTTTCTCGCTTGCACCTCCTGCTTCCTCTGTTCCGCTTTTTCCATTCTTTCGATGGCTTTCATGATCGCCTCCATCTTCCTCTCCTCCCGCGTCATTTTCTTCTTATCTTTTTTCGTTTCCGGCGTCGTCACAGATTGGCTTAAACTAGGTGACGTTTGAGGCTGCACATTCGTCACAGTCACGGTGGATTCCTCCTTGGAGATTTGACGGGCCGTTGAAACGGTGACGGTCGTGGTGACAGTTTTCCTCGGCGTCGTGACAGTCACCGTCGACGGTGCGGATGACGTCACCGTCGAAGTGACTTGTTGCGCGACGCTCGTAGGAACTGTCGATAGTGACACTGATTCAGCTTCCTCGCAGACGGTGTTCCTGCGACCTCGCCGCCTCCGTTCTCTGCCACTGCACACATACATGACAAAAATACATGACGACAAATGTATAGCACACGTTATTCTTGTCACCTACGTTATTATTTATAAACTTACTCGGCATTTTCGACGAGAGCGCCGTTGCTGCCTCTTCTGTTCAGCTGCTGATTCGCCGCGTTGCTGGCGATCTGACACTCCCGTGGATTGTTACACGCGCATACGAGGGGAAGCGCCGGGGATGAGCCGGGATTGGGCGACAGTAATAGGTCGTGTTGCTCGTGCTTGATTGTTATTTCAGCGTTCTTCTCGATCGCGCAGGTCGTCACGATGTAGAGATGCAGCGTGCCCTTCTCGATGCAATGCTTCACCTCGGCATTCGGCTTGCAGCTGCGCCGCACGAACCTCGCATCGTTCCCGTACGTCCGCGTGTCCACGCATACCTCGGTACCGTCGCGCGGTAAACGATAGAAGAAGACGAACGGTCCTGGTCGCTGGGCGTGCTGCCTACCACCCTGCGGATGCTGCGACCTATGCTGCGTACTGAGCATATACTTGCCGCGTAGCTCCACGACAGGGGTGTTTGGCGGGAGGTACATCGTCGCCACTAGAAACTGCATCAGCCACGAAGATATGTTTTAGTACACATTTCGACATGCGTTTCCATATACAAGGTAAAAATAAATACGCTGTACATGTATTTTTGATCTTATTATAAATTTCAGCAAATGATGAATAATAGTAATGAGTATTACAAGTGAATAATTTTAAAATAAGATCATTTAATGTTTAGAGATATAAAATAAAAGAATTGATTATTTTTCTCCTTTAGTTCAAGAGGTTTCACTTACTCTGAGATTATTACTGTGCACGTTGAGCCTGCATTTACCGGTGGCGATGACATTCATGTTAGTCTGCCTGAGATCGCTGTGCGTGCCGTTGACCTTGATGCTCGATATCCTGGCACGTAATTCGGGACTGTAATGATTCGTGACGGCTTCCTCGTATCTCTCGATCCACTGTCTTAAAGGCGCCATATTACTGCCCCAGGCATCCTGCATGTCTTCTTCCTTATCCTCGAGACTCATTCTCCTCTTGCCTTTGCGTTTCCCGGGTCCTCGCTTCGGTGTGGCGTTTTCCTTCTTGCGAACCGCGCTCGATTGTCGCGCGTTCGAGTCCCTTCGCTGTCGTTTCGCAACGTTGTTATTATTGTTGTTGTTATTATTCAGCCTCCGCACCTGAGCTGGTTGAACGGCCGCATCGGACTTGCCGCGTCGCGGAATTTGCGACGACGGCGGCTGTTGCTGCGGTAACGAGCGCTTCTTCTGGGCCGTGGCGTTCACCGAGCCGACGTCCGTGTCCGCCGAGCTGGTGGACGACGTGTCAGATGACGTGTCCGAATTGAGCAGCTCCTCACGTTTGCGCATCTGCAAAGCCCGGGCTCGTTGTCTATCCACTCGTCGCGGCCGACACCTCTCGCAGAGATATTCGTCAGGAATGTTCGAGCGATCTATACCCATGCAATCGACATGCTGCCACACTCTGTAATATAGCGTAAGCAAGATTAAACAAAGTTCTCGATAAATGATTTCTTCGTCATCTGGAAAATTATAGTTTATAAATTTCCAGATGATTTATTTCGTAATGAATATATCTGTAATAGATGTATAACTAATAATTTTTCTATTTTATATTATTAACCATGTTTAATCTATATTTTATACTACTTGTAAACATGTTGAAAATATGTTAATATAATAATACTTACAAACATCGATCGCAACAAATCATGTATCCATCGTCATGTTCAAAGTCGCTAAAAATTCATATACATAGAATTACATATTTATACATATAATTATAATATTATCATATAATTATATAATACTCATTTATATATCAAAAGATCTAGCCTAGCATAAATATATAATGTTGTTATGATATTTAATTTATATTATTTAAGAAATGATCGTTCTCTTACCAGATGCATCTAGTGACACTATCTTCGTCATCGCCTTCGCCTTCGGGTGCAGTTTCGGTTTCTTCGCCTTCCGGTTCCGCTTCTCGTCCAGGTTCGCTACTGATCGTACTGGCAGCGTCATCCTCCGTATTGGTATTACTCACAACTTAAAAATAAGCAACATTTATTATCATTAATTTCATTATTCACGCATTATTCATTATTCATTATTAATAAGAATATTTGTGAGTCAGCTCTTCTATTTTTTTTTTTTTTTTTTTATTATTCATTATATTCGTGTAAAAAAAATATTGGAAAAAGATATTCCTTTCTGAAAAAAAAAAAAAAAAGAATAATTTTGCAATTAAACACTGTAATGATATGAAAAGGGTATTACCGGGGCCAAAGATGTAAGGATGTTGAGAAGTGGCTGTGGAACTGCCGGCTCCGTTAATGGGTTGCTGCTTCGGATGAGGAGGCGATGACGGAGGTGGTGGAGGAGTTCGCGGTGGTGGCGCTCCGTAATTGTGGTCTTGGAGAACAAACTGAAGACACTGAAATTGGGCATATATGTGTATGAGTTCACAGAAATTCCTAAATCAAGCATTGAATATTATTTGGTATATATATTTGTACCTCATAAGGAAGTGGCATTCTCCTCACTGGCGATTTACGGCCGCTTTGTTCTTCTTCTTTGGAAATTCGTAATTCGGTTTCGTTTCTACAAAAGAAAGAACATCATTTTATTAACACAATAACAATTAATATCATTTAATGCAAACAACAAAAGGAAAAAAGATAATTAAAACTAGGTTAGTAAATATTAAAACTAGTACTTACTTGGTTTCACTGAGGTCCTTACGAAGTTCGGTCATGGTTGAGGATACTGGCAACAAGGTCTTTATCTGTCCAGTTGTCTGTTGCCTGATCTGCTGAGTATATTGCGGTGTCATAATTAGTTGCTTTTGCTGTATCACTTGTGGTTGAATCCTGATCGGTGAGTTTTTATGCGCAGCCATTACATTAGCCGGTGGGACTGCAGCTGTTTGTTGCAATAAGGTCTTAATACATCCTTTCTGCGCAATCTGTATCGCGGTCGGACCCTGAGTCTTCGTCAACGCTGTAACGTTTGTGTTCAACGAGGTCTTAATACCGCTACCACCAACTTTCTGGGCGTGATTCCTCTGTACGGGTTTCTGCGGCGGAATAGTCTTGATACAGCCGGGTTGTTTCTGCGGAGCGTTCTGTGGATTGATTACGTTCTGTTGTTGTTGTTGTTGTTGTTGTTGCTGCTGCTGCTGCTGTGTCAGAATCTTCATGGCTTGAGAAGGATTATTATTACTTCTCTGTACTACGGGCTGTTGAACGGCATTATTTTGTGAGTTTGCAGTCACCTTAACAGGATTCACTAATTTTTGAGAGACGCCCTTCAGGCTTGTTGTAGACTGCGAAGTTTGTGACGTCTGACCCTTTGATATCCCTACCCTCATCACCATCTGTTGCAGCGGCTGTTGCTGCTGTTGAACCTTTGAATTTATCACAGCATGAGTTCTTTGATTATTCGGAACGGTCGCTATTACTTTTTGATGCATATTAGTAATACTGAGACTTCTTTGAGACTGTAAATTATTTGCATTCGTCGGCTGTTGCGATGACTTTTGCATTGCCGATTGTTGTTGCGAAGTTACAATTTGCTGCTGCGTCGATATAGTCTGCTGCACTTGCGACTGCTTATTACCAAGTACGTTCGAATTTTGCATTTTGGAGATGTTCGGTACGCTGTTGCTCTTGCAGACATTACTCATCGCAGTTGATGCCCGATTGGTGTTTAGCACCGTCTGTGATTTTTGCAACCCGGTCATCGCCGACTGAGATCTCTGATGAGGCGCCTGCACTTGCTGTTGGCTGACTATAGACTGCTGCTGTCCGGATGTTTGAATTTTTTGTATACCACTGGACTTTGGAACGTTGTTTACCTGTTGTGCGGTTAATTGCTGCTGCTGTCTAGCTATCGCCAAGGTTTTCTGAGGCCCCTGTAATTTCTGCAAATTTTGCTGTTGCTGTGTCTTATGATTCGGATGATGACCGCTGGTCAGTAGCTGCGATGAAACCTTCTGACTATTGCAAACAGACTTTTGCGCGTTGATAGGCTGCGCCTTTTGTATCACCGGATTGCCCTGCTGAATCTTTTGCGAATTCGCAGTTGCTTGGTTGTTGACTGTCAGCTGATTAATCTGACCGGTTAACATCTGCGACTTTTGTAGGTTTTGCGTCCTCGACAAAGTGTTGTTACGTTGCGCGGTTCCGGCAGCTGACTGGATAGTATTGGTCATGTTCGTTGCGGGTTTTCCCTTCTGCGCGGGCTGGTTGGTCGCTATAACGCTCGGAGGTGCCGTTTTCACCTGTATCCTCTGGAGATTCGTCGCCGCCATCGTAGCGATGGTCTTCACAGCCGCGGCGGTACCTACAATGTGCTGTTGAACGGAAACAGGATGAAATTTGGAATGCAATGCAGCCTGCATATTGCTCGCTCCTAACGGAGCAGCTTGAGTCGGTACAGAAGAGGTGTTGAGAATGGCCAGCGGAACAGGTTGCGCCTGACCAGAGGACGCCGGTAGCTTCTGCGAGATGACGCGCGTCGTCAACACTTGCGTAGTGTTGGTCTGCGAGCCGGCGATCATCTTTTGCACCTGTTCCCGAGCGCCCTTTGCGACCGGATAGGTCACCACAGGCTTTACCGTCGTAAGAGCAGACGCAGTAGCGGCAGTCGCCGCGGATTGCTGATTGGTCGCCGCCTCCAGACACTGCAACAGTTGCGATTTGCCGCCGCAAGCGGCCGCGGCGACGTCGTCGCTGCTCGCGATTACCACAGCGTTCCCCGTCGAGGTGGCATTGGTATCGGTGGCGATCGCCACGGGTTCCTGGGACCGCCAGATCTCCCGGGCAAACAACAACGTCGGCGGTTGCCCCTCGCCGCCCTTCGTCACGTTCTCCACCACCGATGCCGTCGTGGCCTCCACGTCGACATCCAGCTTCAGAACGAAGCTCATGGTGGTTTCTGCGGCCTGCCCGTATTCCTCCTCCATTTCCGCGGAGGACGTAGACTTGGCTGTTCCAATCGCTGCCGGAACGGCAGCTTGCACCGCTTCATCATCGTTGCTCGCCGCCGCCGCGTTCTCGTTGCTCCGATTATCACCGCCGGCCAACGGGGACACCGGGGGAGGTGGGCCAGGCCCTGGGGACACTTGCTCCCCACTGCCAGCTGTTCCACCCCCCGATAACTTGATTACCGATGGGGTCGACGTTTTGATAGCCTTGCGAGAGCACGCTAAGTGGAAACTCGCGAGCGAGTTGCGCGACCGGCCGAGGTACAACTGGCTATCGTCCTCGTCGTCCTCGCACGGCCTTGTCCTTACCAAGTCTAGTTCTCGATTCGGCTATTTGAGGACCGTGGACCATACGCTGTAACAAGAAAAATCAGAATTAGATTATGGAGTCTGCAATCTAACTCTATTGTAAATTTCTTCTTATTATTATTCTTTATTGAAAATCAATATATTAAAAACATGTTCCATATCTCTAAAAAAAGGACTCGGATTATTTTTATTTCAGCTGCAAAAAAGCATCTTCAATTTCAATCAAGGACCTAAAAGCATCATCGCGGAAGTCTCCTAGTCGATCATGTCGTCGGCTTCGAGAGGGCTCGATAATAACGCGATACTCTCTTCTAACATCGCCCCTTAATCAAGCCGAGACTCCGGTCCGAGAAAGACGGAAGTGCGGGCGAGAGATCTCCGCGGAATCCGAACAACTTTCTCGACAAGTACGCCACGCACGTTCGCGAGCTGCTGGTTGCCGGTCATTGATCACCATCGCCCGCATCGACTTTCGTGTCTCGTTACCTTCGCGTAATAGACGAGCGTCGGATTTCAGCGATATCGAGCTGGCGCGTTGGATGACGTTGCTTTAATTGAAAATGGAAAAAAAATACACGAACGCCTGAAAAATTCACACGATTAATTCTCTTATTGTTTTTAATCGTGAGATATATTATTATATATTCCTGTTCGACAGGTGTATATTATTTCGCCGCAAGTGTGCTCGAAATACTGTGTATTATTGACCTTGCGATTGATTGATTACTCACAACCTCGCGCCGATATGCAAAAGACGGAAGATGAATGACATACGTTCGCCTTATCGTTTAAGATAATGAATTACGGGAGTTTAGCGGAGCGTGTCGCCTTTAATCACTTAATTATCATACGCATCCGGTTGTGCTCGATGGTGCGATTACTTCGCGACTTGTTCTTTCTTACGTTGGTAAATAAATTGCGTCGTCGAATGTCGCGCTTGACGTTTCGTCGCGAATTGGACCGGAAGTTATTTGCGAGAGGCAGGAAGCGGGGAGCTCGCTCTTTCGTCTCAAAGAAATTCAATATCGGAGGTGTATATATCTACTTCTGGACGATGATCCTTTCGTTCGGTCAAGAGAGAACTGGTTGTCCGAGGTCACGCACGCGCCTGCATTGGTGTTTAATTTTAAACGGGATTGTGAATCATTGCGATATTATTCCAAACGATCCCGAAATCTCTCGTCGGATTCCTCGCGACTTGTCCAAGGGAAATCGCGATCGCTTTCCTGACTAATATATCAATGTTCGTTCGCACATTGTAAGTATTTTTGCGCTCGTCAAATATATAATTAAGTGCGTGTGTAATGAAGAAAATATTGAAGACGCAATAGAGGTCTTCTTCACATCTTCGTGAAAACTTAATTATCAACTGATCTTCGAAATCTTCACGATTTTTTAGTGATGTCTTGAATATTCTTGTTAGGTACAATCGACGACTTGGACAATCAGTTGTCCAGAGGTCGGAAAAAATGAAAATGTTAACCTATCGCTTCATCAAAGGTTAAAAAAAATTGAACCGCGAACGACTGATGCGACGAGATTCATATCGACGCAGATGAACAATCGATATATGCAGTTTCCGGAGTCGTGTCATCTCGAGGGGATCGTGAAACGTCGAGAGGTTGGCTACGGATCTGGAAGTGAGTAAATATCTCGATATAAGCGTGCGTGATTTGCCGTCGACGTTATCGAACGTAAGGCGCGAAGGAAGAAGTTAGAAAGTCTCGTCAAGTATATATGTATGATTTTTGGAACGTCTCGCTGCCGAAGAATTATTATTGCATCGGGTGAACCTCGAGGAGCCGATTTGCGGCGAACCCCTTTTCTCTTTCTCGTGACCGACTTTGAAGAGCATTGTTCGCGCTTACGCGAGAGAGAATCATTCCAAAGAACAAGTCACCAGTGATTAAGTTAAGTCTCAAGTTGCATTTCCTAAAGGTACGAGAGAGAGAGAGAGAGAGTCTAATACGAATTTAATACAAATATTAATACTTGATGAAATATTAATATCCACGTAAAATATAAATAAAGTATTGTCACTTTAATATTAAACCCAATAAAATATTAATATCGACTTCGAGCCAGAGTTATAAATACTTTTTACAAAGAGATGATAGTAGGAATAAAAATCATTAATGTTTAAAGATATCTGTTAGATCATGATTAAATATTTTAATACATAGTATATATTTTATAAGTATAGTATTAAAATTAAGAAATTTAAAAAAAGGACATACTTGATCAGCTGATTTATGTCAGAGAAGCTAGTCACGTATACCACAATAAGATATAAAATATGTTCAATTAATTTTATTATGTACAGATTAATATTTTTTATTGTGGTAAATATTAATCAGAGAAATTCATAAAATTCTTCCAATACCTACGATTAACATGATTTTTCATCTTATTTAAGCATAGTATTAAAATTAAGAAATTTCGAAAAAATGAACAGACTCGATCAGCTGATTTATGTCAGAGAAGTTATTCACGTAGCATAAACTGCTGATAAAACAAATCGAAAGGTATAAAAAGGTAACAAAAACTAAAAAATAATAAAAATAAATAAATTAATACAAAACAATAAATTAAAAAAGAAATCAGCCGATTGCATCTATATGTACTGCATACAACTTCGGACAAGTTTTTCTCGGCATATGATTTTCCATAGCGAAGCAACAGTTCTTATCGATACCTAAAATCTTGAGTTCGCGAGGGTGCGAGAATAAGGGGTGCAGAGTATCGATCTCCTGGAAGAGGTCTCGTCGTTGCGCGTCCCTATATCGCATCGCCGCGATTATCCGCTCTCTCGAGCTCTAAAAGCGCGAGTAAGGAGTCATCGATCCCCGGTTTCTGCGCGACGTGTTATCGGTTTGCATCGCGGCAGCCTTCGACGGAGGAATTAACGAGCAGCCTCTGTCTAGTGGCAGCTCCTCGTCGTCGGCTTCGCGTCGTTGTTGTTGGCAGCAGTGGGATCCGCGGCGACCTACTTGGCGTGCCTCGACCCTCCTCTGTCGCGGCATCGATTCGCATACCGAAATTATTCCCCCGATTTTATTGTTCGCGCCCTTCATCACCCCTTCGAATTCCGAGCCCCCGAGTGCTCCGAAAAATGGAGATATCCCTCGCGCATTTTTCAATACTTTGCGGCTCCCCGAAAGATTTCCTCCGACATTTGAAAATAAATCATAATTAATACAAAACAACATGGAAAAAAATCATGGCAATCGTGGGACAATATATGATGTTGGAAGATTTTTAATTAAGTTTTAATTAAGTTTCTCTCTGATTAAAAAATATTTTATCACAATAAAAAACTTAATATCTACCACAATATTTTCTCGAGATTCTTTTCATGTATTTTGAGAATTAAAGACGGACCTCTCGGAATTATCGATTGATATCGATTGTGAAAGTCTGAGCGAGAGTCAAGTTTCCTTGCTTGTATACCGAGGACAAGGTTCTAACAAGGTATTGGCAAGCGACAGGCGCATTTCTGCAACGCGTAAATCGCTTTAGGCGCAGCAAAGGAGCGCCTATTACGTATTTATCTGTTGGAAACAATGACCTCATCGTGCGGAGTGTTAACATGAATTATTTACGATCACGTGTGGAAACTTCTTTGTTTCCGAACCACGATGCAACGAATAGCGCATTATATCGATACGCATTAAAAAAAAAAAAAAAAAAAAAACTTAAATGAATAATATAACATCTCTTTAATAAAGACGAAGCTGTGGATTTAAATTGGATTTTCAGCTTTTATTTCTTTTTAAGATCCTCCCAGATCCTCGCCGCAGCCAAGTTAGATTGTGACGTCAAAGATGAAAAAGCACACGCCGATGGTTTAGCACATTTTTAAAATACTTCAAAAACTATACTTTTCTTTGACAGTCAATCAATAAACCATGAAAAGGATGGTTTTCGAGGTATTTTAAGAGAGTGCTAAAGCCCCATCTAAAGTATCTTTTCACCTCGAAATGGCATCCAAGAATTTTCAGCGTACGTTTTCTCGCTTCTGACATCACAATTGCAACATATGGTTTCACAATAAATGTATAATAAAAAAAATTATATTAATTTGTAATAAAAATTTTCAAGTATAATAAAAAAAAATATAAAAAAAATAAAATGACGTAAAAAGCGATCGCGTTTTACAGAGTCGCGGATTGCGACGACGACGACGACGAGGACGGACGCTTCCGTCGCTGACCCCTTCGCGGCGAGGAGCAAAGGGAGAGATCCACCCTCTCTTTCTCGTCTCTTTGTTCTTCTTCCTCTCGGCCGACGTATACAGGAAAACGATGTTGCTCTCTCGCGCGCGTGCGCGACTCCGCGGTGCGCATTCCGCCGCCGTGTAGCCAACCTGATTATAAGAGAGGCTCCCGCCGATGTAAATGCCGCGCAAACGTCACGGATGCAGGGCCGAAGCGGCCGATTCTCGCATCACCTCGCGATTCCAAATTATTCGTGTTTTTACTGCATTTTTAGAAATATATATCTCTATCATTCGGGATAGAAAATCCTTGGAATTTTCGCGGACGCGAATCTGTATATGACACTTTAATAAAATATAAACGAGTAATTAAAATAAGAGTTTAACACGGCTCTGTAATATAAATATAAATTTAAAGTGTAAGAAAAATTAAGAAATTAAGAAAAATTAAATAAATATTTAATATATAAAACGACGTGTCGGATATATCGCAAGGATAAAAGAAGAAGAAGAAGAAGAATGCTCAGTCGCGGATTTCAATCCGTTCCTGTTTGACGCGGTACGATGATGATGTGAGAAAAGAGAGAGAGAAGATGAAAAGGGATGCAGGGGGTGAAAGGAGAAACGTTTAATAGCGAATACGTGTAAAATACAATTTAATGATTCCGATATTGCAGTAACCGCGGGCAACGTAAAAACCAAATAGCATTCTCCCACATCGCGAGCTCGTTAAAATATACTATATACGATGCAGAAAAACTGAATAGAGATGCAACTGCAAAACAGGATATGCAGTTGCGTTTTAGAACGTAGATGTTATCTGAAGTTGTAAACCCGCGTGAATCTTACAATTTCCTCGAAAGAATCTCGAGATAATCTTCGAAATCTCGGTTAAGTACCGTGTAATTAAGTAACATTTAATTAAGACGCTCGTCTTAATACAATTCGTTTAATTCTTCAGATTATCTCTGACATATAAACTTCCTATCACAGAAGTTAATACAAATAATATAATTTTATAATAAAATAAATAGTACATTTATTTTATAATAAAATAAAATAAATAATAATAATAATAATAAATATAATATTAATAAAATTAATAAAATACATAATGCAGCTATACTTCACTCTTCGAAGAATCGAGAAGACCGAAGAAAGGTAAAAGGAAGAACAGAACGTCCGATTTCTCATTCGAGGGGGGAAAAATCGTCGAAAGTTGCTACACGTTTTTTATTTCCCCCACCCCCCCCTTTTTTTTTTTTTTTTTTTTTTTTAACCAACCTTTGTGTGGTTGCCGGAAAATATCGATTGCGTGGATACGCGTCATTTAGATACACTCTCGGCTGTATACACATTCACATGTACACGATGTTAGCGCTCGTATATGTATTCAGCTGTGAGACCTCCCTCCCCCCCTCCCTCACCCCTCCCCACCCCCGCGCATCCCTCACAAACGACGCACCTACGACTAGTTCCACACCGTTGAATAAACGTTCCGTTTCTCGGTCGCTCTCACTTCTTCCCTCTCCTCCACCCCCTCCCATCCCCATTTCCTCCCCCTCTCGGTATACAACGGCGTGCAGTGAGCCGTGCACAAAGGCCTGATTGCCGGACACCCGGTGAAATATGCTAGTCCCCGCCAATAACCGGTATCTCTCTCGCGTGCCCTCTCTTCATTTTTGCGCTGTCTTCGCGCTGCGGGTTCATACGAAGAAGAAAGAGGGTTTTAAGGGGAGCAGGATGGAGTTGCTGGAAGTGTGTATCGAGATGTGCGAGAGACGATCCGGCGAAGGATCGAGAGAGATCGTTGATTTTTTTAATTGTCACGATGCGACGAAATTAATCATTAGCGCGTGATTATTTATTGGGAGAAATATTTGTTGAAAAAAATTTGTTCGATCAATTATATCGACCCGATAAATTGGACGATGGTTTTTAACTAATCTCACGGGGTAACGATATGAATTGAGCGACGCAATTGAATTTCGATACGCTTTATTCGATATAAAATTGAATTTAAGTAAATTTGGGCGTTTTTGCGCGGATGTCATTTCTATATATTTCAATATTTTTGCGCTTTTTTTTATTATCATATAGTTGCCTCGATCGAAGATAAGCCGGGAGAATAAGGTAAGGTAAGGTAAGGTAAAGCTAGGGCAACAATACGAGAATGTATCAACGTTATTGCGAGAAAATCTCGTCGATCCACGTCTAAAATCTCGCAGAATACTGCTTAAAATAATTTAAAAAAAAAAAATAGATTAAATGTAGTTTGAAGAAGAATTTAAGAGAGTGACATTTCAGGGCAAAAATATAATTGAATATCGGCTGATCAGGGCAAGAGAGAGAGAGAGAGAAATACAGAAGGTATAACGCAATCAGCGTAGTTCGGTACTCTTGAGGTTTACGCGGTGCATTTCGGAATGCAATATAGAGTCGGCTGGGAACCGCGCATAATAGGAGACGCACGCGATAGCAGTGATTGCAGCGGGAATCGAGTGGCACTCGAGAGAGGAGCCGCAAGTAGTTATGCACCGCGAGTCGAGGAGAGTCCAGATATGCCATCCATTCGCCGAGTCTCGCCGTGCATCTCCCTATCGTTTACGTTTACGGGAAATATCCCGTCTCTTCAAACAATAATATTCATTAAATAAATATATATATATATATAAATAAATATACATATATATATTTATATAATAAATACATATATATAAATGAATAAATAAATAAATATATATATATATATATATATATTTATATAATAAATAAATATATATAATAAATACATATATAAATGAATAAATAAATAAATATATATAAATAAATGAATAAATAAATATACAATAAATAAATGAATATATATAAATATATAAATGAATGAGCAAATATATGTGTGAAGAAAAAGAGGGAGGAGTTTTCGGAGCTCCCGCTGGATTGTTTGACAGCGACTGTCAAAGAATTTAATTTTGACATTCACGACGTAATAGAAAGACGAATCGGATTTTTGCGACATTTTTTTGTACTTTTGTGGTCGATATGCGATGGTTTCGCGCTCGTTCGACCAGCTGTTGAAAGATGGCCGCTTTCCTTGCCGCGCATAGACATGACGCAACATATATACGTAGTTCTTTCACTCCTACTTTTTCCTCTAACCTTCCTTTCCTCGTCTAAGAGACAGACTCGTATCTCCGATTCTAGAGTCATCGTTCCTGCTGAGATTTGTAGAAAAAACAATTTATAATCCTATCTTATTTATGGAGTTCTTTATCAGAGAGTGTGCGACCTTAGAAACCTTTGCTTCTTTCAGTAAAAGTTGCAGCAATAATTTATACGATTTTGACAGAGTCTTTCAAATACTTTTTCTCATATAAAATTACTTTTAAATTTGTTTTTAGGTTTTACGAGAAACGCGAAGCAAAATTTGCAAACAAAATCAAGTTATTCCAACTATTTCGAACTATATCTTTCTTATACAAGGAGAGAATTTTCTCTTAGAATTTACCCTGAAAATCATGATAATTGTGGGACAATATAAGAGTTTCTCTGATTAATATTGATCACAATAAAAATATTAATGAGTACATAGTAAAATTAATGGAACATATGTTATATCTTATATTGTAGTAAATCAAATTTTTACCATATGATTCATGATTTTCAGGGTAAATTCTACGAAAAAATTCTCTCTGTGCATCCTCAATTAATTGCACAAAAAATCATAATATATTTCTAAGATTAAGTGCAATATTAATTATATATTACATCAATAAAAAAAAAGACGAATTTAATCATATGTCGAACGTACGACTCAACTCGCGCTTCTACTACTTAAAAAAAATTTAGCATCGTTAAGTCCAGCTGATCATGACACATATTTCAATCGTGTTATGACACTTTTATCAATCCTTTTATTTATATATATTTAAGAAAGGAAAGGCCGTCACATCGTGTGTGGAGCTTTTCTCCAGTCGACCTCGCATTGCGGTTCCGCGGATTAATCAGTTAGGAATGCCAGGCTGACGGCGAGGAAGGACCGAGGGAAAGGAGCGATCGGGTACGAGTAGATCGATATTCGCGAAACTCGATTTATATAAATTCCACAAAATTCATATACATATTATATTTAAATTTTATCTCATTTTTCCTACGCAGAACTCCGAATTGTCTGTAAAATTAGAATAAACAGGAAGTCGCAGGTGCTTAAATGATGTAAAATGACAGAGATTCAGAGAAAGGATGGCATTCTGCTACTCCATTGGAAACCGATGTTTGTTCGATATCGCGCGAGCGAATCGCGGTATTAACGTGGGTGTCCCAGAAGGACGGGAGGGAGGACGCAAAGAGACGACGACCCGGCATTGTGTGAACCTCCGCTATTACATCCAAGGTTACCCCCGACGAGTCGTAAGAGTTCTCCTCTTTCTATTTCTCTCTCTCTCTCTCTCTCTCTCTCTCTCTCTCTTTGCCTCTCGCTCCGTTCTGTCACTTTCCGTGCATCAACCCTGTGTTCCGCTTATCCGTGATACGGGGATCATATTTCAAATACGTCTCGATAACGGGGTGTCGGTGCATCTGGATGACACCGCGTTGATATTTGATCGCCAATCCGGAATTTGTACAAAAATAAATCAGCGGAATGTAATACGGAAATAAGCAGACGCGATAAGATAACGATTACGTGTCATCGGAAAAATTAACGCAACCGTGCTTCAAAAACACGTGCGCATACATATGTCAAACGTTATATCATTTTAATACCCATATTTCTTCGGCAATCAATTTCCTCATTTCCTTTGACAGATCGTGTAATCGCACATATTCGATTATTTGATAATTAATCAACCTTTTTCAAATTTTATACACAACTCGGTATATTTATATTCTAGCTGGTGTATCTCTATTTTCCAGCTGCAGAGGAGTATGCAAGAGCATAATGCCAACGTTGTCTGATTAATGCGTTGAGGTTATCAGCGCGAGCGGGAAACGAAGCAGGAAATATTTAACGCAGTCGTAAACGAGAAAGCAAACATTTTTTCTTCGACAGAAAGAGAGCGATAAGGAGACGCGAGAATAAAAACAGGAAGGTTCCCCCGGGCGAACTTCCGGCGTGATGAGAGACGCGGCGAAAGAAGATGGACATCTTCTTTTTTTTTTCATTCACGCACGTATCTTGTATTATGCACGCGTGTTGTATTATGCCGCACGTGATCCGTTCAACCCGTTAGACACGCGCGACGCAATAAACGTGAGTCCCTCACGTGAGCGCGACAAAGCGTATCAATAAAGATACACCCACGTTCGGACAGTTGCGTGTGGATATATAATTTTTCTTTTCTAATCTAATGGCGACTCGCGCGTACAACGTTGATTAATTCGTCGCGCGCGCCAGCGAATTGTCCTCCACGTTTCCGTTAGGTGTAGTTTAACAGGCGGCTTAATTTATGAGGCAATTACGAATTGAAGTAATTGCGTCGTTCACGACAACTGCGCAAATATAATAGTGCTGCAAATTTTCCAAGAGAAACGCAATCGCACAAGTTAATATCAAAATATAAAAAATATAAAGATAATAAAGATTGAGAAACATGTCTTGATCATTATTCCGTACCTTTAAAAAACGTAAAAGCTTCAAATCAACTTAATTAACTTTTAATTTGATTTTTTAAATCAATTTTTTATTTTAATTAAATTATAAAATTATGTAATAAATATTTAATTATTATATCTGAATCAATATCTAATAAATGTGTAATGAAACGTCATATCTAATTAAATTGTAAATTATATACATGTGAGAAAGTTAAAAAATATAATTCTTATCTCGGTTCGTAAAAATGTACGCTATCGTACGGAAGAAAATTAAATGTTTCGGATGACCGACTATACTAATATAAGTTTAAATGCGCCAACATATGGCACATTGCGCATATAAGTCGATATAATAACGCGCGCAGTGTCGTGTCTATATATGTATTATGACTTTATTATTACTTTTCCCGCTTATACATATTTCACCTTTTCGCAGTCGAGAAAGATCCGCTTTGTTATACATTGCGTATTCTACAAAGACCGACCCTCGACCGCGAACACCTCGACGGAAATTTAAATAACTGCGCGTGATAAAGGTTAATCGCGACAAGCATTAATGACTCTTTCCGAGCCGAGCGATGTCGAATTTTACGCACGAAATTTCGCGATACGTCAATTATTTTGAGCAACCAACTTCATTTTTTTTTAGATTTAAAATATGATGCACTGTATCATTTCTCCCTTTTTTTCTTGCAATTATTTTCACAATATTCGATCAAAATGCATTCAAAAAATGGGTCTGACTAGATGAACGCATAGTATTTTTATCAAAAAATATATGTAGAAATTATATAAAAAATTTAGAGAAATATAGAGAAAAAATGCATGCAAAAATCTAGTTAGAAGGATAAATAATTTCTCACGCAAAATTACTGTTTTGCGTTCGTGACAGGGAAATTAGATGCATTACAGCTGTTATCATCGAAGGGTGAATGCACGAGGGTACAAGCTTACAAGCGTCGTAAACGTTTTTTTTTTTTTTTTTTTTTTCGTTATCGCGGACACACAACGAATAAATGCATTCACATGTAAAGTGTTTATTATCGCAACAAGGCCGTTATGATATCGTCGGGTTTTACTGATACGCGAAAATATTGCTTTTATGTTTTGCCGCTCTTTTGTGCGTACAAAATCGACAAACATAATAATAATTCTACAATAATATCCTGCCTGTGCTCTCTCTCTCTGAGAGATGAAACAATTTAACAGATAAATATTAAATCAGATTATTATGGAAAATTAATCGCCTGTCAATATCAATGCGTAACCGCACGCATGACATGTGCGTAATACGTTACGAAAATATGATCGATACGAGAGGGAGATATAAAAGAGGGGAGGCACACGACACCGTGGTTAATTTTGTACAACGCGTGCCGAAGACAATTTTACTATTCGGCGTGATGTCAGAATTGCACGCGCCATTTATACGCGCTGACGTCATCCTGCAGAAACGCATCTAATCCTTGCAGTTGGATGCGCAAATCAATCGCGCGCGATTCGCGACATTCGAATGCGAAAGTACAACATTTATATATATAGTGTTTAAAAAAATAGATTAAACGCGCAATTACATGTTTTTTATATTAAAATTCTCGAACTTTGTTTTAATTTCAATCAATTTTAATTGATGTATAATAAAATTATAAATATTTAATAAATATATATATATATATATATATGAAATAATATCTTACATAAATAATTTAATTGTTAATAATATGTGTAAAGTGTAATTAATATATAATTTTATCTACTGCGTTTTTTCCAAACGTTTCTAATTGCATATCTAATTTTGTAATTTCGAAGGGAGATTATATACACTAACAAAACTGAAACATGCAATTGCGCATGAAATAAAAAAGTTAAGAGAGATATAATTATGTATAAGTTTTAAATGTTAATTGTATAAGTTTCGGACTATCAATTTTTGTTAGATAATAGTAAAAATTAAATTACAGTAAATATTACGGCTCCTTAATGAAAAAAGAACGTCGAATATGAACGCTTTAATCATAAATATCGAATGCGCCGATTATGTCAAAATACGATGTATATCCACGGCGATTAAACGTGATCTCTCTAATAAAGCCTACAGAGCCTATGATGTTTCCATAACTCGGATCACTGATAACACATGTTTGTTTGCGCACACGAGACTGATATCACCGAGTTGAATACGATACTACATTCAACCGTGTTTGTTTGAGTCGCGTTTCTCCCTTAATCGAGAGAGAGTTAATTAATCCCCGAATATACAGGTTTCGCTAACGTTTCGCGCTGATTAAACCTTGTTTAAAATATTTTAAAATCTCTGAAAAAAGACGATGCACTAAAATGTTGATGCAAATATGTTATTGAAGGAATTTTATTAATTTCTCTGATTAATATTTATTACAATAAAAAATATTAATAGCTACACAATAAGACATAAAATTTATTAAATTCGAATAAATATTTATTTTAATACTATGTCTAATAAATCATTAATTTGAAACTAATAATACTGATTTGATGTAAAAAATATTTGATATAAGAAAATCCTTTTCAAAAGAGATAAATATTTATCAATTTAATAATTTGTTTTCAATGTATTAATATTTTTTATCGCGGTAAATATTAATCAGAGAAACTCTTTGATTTTCAGGGTAAACTCTAAGACAAAATTCTCTCCGCGTATAGACGTAATATAATTATCGAGCATATATAAGAGCGGAATCGCAATCTATTTAAAAATTATTGGGATTAAGATTCGTGTCAAAGTACCCATATCTCAAATCACCTCGTGTCGCGATTATTATCCGAATAGATTTTCATCTCTTCCGCGACGTCAATCGGCCCCATCTGATAATCTTGAATCAGATTGAGCGCGATTCGCGGACTCCGTTAAATCGTATCTCGTTAAACGGTCGGTAAACGACCCGATATTTTATGTGGGGGGCGGATGATCGGTATATAAGAATCGTCGAGCGATGGAAGAGGGCCTTCGCTCACCTTCGTTCGTTGCCTCTATCGCGTGACGTCGTGATTTCGCACGACATCGTGACCCTACGCGATGACGACGGTCGATGATCCGCGAAAAATTGCAGATTCACCAATCTTCCTACTCAATTATGCGAGCAAACAAGAATTATGCGGGGTAGAATGTAGAGCTCGGATCTGTGCTATGGGAAAAATTCGAGGGAAAGCATCGCGAAGATTTGATTCGAATGTTGGCCATAACTTTCTCCCTCTCTCTCTGTCAATTAAATTTCAAATTACTTGTTCTCGTGTTTCTCTATTGAAAAATAAAATCTCCTGACATTTCTCGCGCCAAATGTCAAGTCTCGATAAGAGACAGTGAATTTATATAAAAAAAAATAAATTTTAAAAATTTTGTTTCAAATTCGAAAGTTTCCATCCGCTCTTGTCGAATTGACGAATAATCGCGGAGATCGGATTAACAGGGGGGCCCAAAGGGGCGCGCGTGATAAAAACAGTGAATTTATATATAAAAAATAAATAAAAATTCAAAAAAAATAATTTTGTTTCAAATTTGAAAGTTTCCATTCGCCCTTGTCGAATTGACGAATAATCGCGGGGTTCGGATTAATAGGGGAGACTCGAAGGGGCGAGTGCTGATTGGGATTTGCATGACTCATGAATTATGCACCGGTGCACGATCGGTTTAAAAGTCAATTAGGGATCCATACGGCGTCGGAGTCGTGCGTCGTCGATGATGGACCGAGAGAATGCAGCCTATCGATCGCTTGCCGAAACGGCCCGGGTTAAGGTTAAAGCCGCGTGAGGGAAAACGCGCGATGCCCTTCGCGGCCGCCTCTTCTTCGTCGAGCGCTGCTGCTGACGTATATACGGTCAAAATGATGGAGAGAGAGATCTTGTCGTTTCGCTATTAATAGACTCTCCATTAATCCCTGTTATATTTAACTTTTATACTATATTTGACTGTTATATATAACTCCTTTACATTTGAATTCTGTATATAACTTGATTTTTAATTAAGAAAATGGAAATAAATAATTTAGGAAAATAATAGAAATAAATAATATAGATAATTCTAGCTGTCAAAAGTCAGGATTGTTATGTGTGTGTCGGTGCTTTGATATACAATAATTTAATTCTCGGTCGCGCGAAGACAATAATAGTATTATCTCGCCTAATTGATATATCGATGTTAATAATTATAATAATAATATTACAGTTGTGCTTTCTCTCGGGAACAAATTCGAAGAGTGTGTGTCTCGACTAATCTGACTCTATACAACGTGTGTTTGTGTGTGTTCACTCGCTCAGTGCGACTTCCTTTCCTTCGCGGTCGATACGATTTCACCTCGCAACGAACACCATCGCCGACCCACGCAGAGAGACGATTTTGTCGTCGATACGGAAAATATTTATTTCAATGCCGCGCAATTTTCAGACTAAAAAAACGATACTGATATAACAATTGCGCCATGGCGCAATCGTTATATCGACAAGATGCATCCTGTCCGAACTGATTAGAATCAATTCTAATAAGTAATTATTTTAATTATCTCTGCAATGTAATATGTATATATATAAATTTGCATTAATACATTTTTTATACACACATTGAAATGTATAATATATTTAGCATCATAATATTTTAAAAGAAGCTCTTCTCTCTCTCTTTTTATACACATAATATATATATATATATATTGTATATTTATATAACACAGAGAATTTATTCTTAGAATTTATCTTGAAAATCATGGTAATTGTGGGACAATATGTTATAAGAGTTTCTCTTGTAATTAATAAAAAATATTAATAATCCATCACATTAAGATATAAAAAATATTCAATTAATTTTACTATGTATATATTAATATTTTTTAATGTGGTAAATATTAATAAGAAGAATTACCATGATTTTTTTCAGGGTAAATTTTAAGAGAAAATTCTCTCCGCGTATAGCTAAATTTCTCTATAAATTTCATGACGTAAATTGTAGATTTCCATGCGTATAAAATTCATTGAAATGCACAATACATTTCGATTGAAAATATTTCGTTATTCCATCTCCCTGGGCTATTGCACAAAAAAAGCGCTGTAATCGACTGTCTCGGTGTTGGGAAATACAGTTTAAATTTTGCGTTCACGGTGGCTGTTCGCCCGTGAAAGCAGCGCTTTGCCTCGGATAAACCGATCGATAATTGATTTGTGCATGGATGCACAACGCGAGTAATAGCGAGTCGAGCAAATCAATAGCGCATTAATCGAATGCGCTCGAAGCGATAGCGCGAGATCGACCAATTAAGTTACCGATCAAAACTCTCAGCCGCGGAATTTATCCGCCGAATTATGTCAATTATTGCAGATAAGATCGCGGCACGAATTACGTACATTAGGTATTAATCGTCCGTTAAAAAAATTAAAAAATAAAAAAAAAACGGGTCGTCATTGTTTCCCGCGAAATTCTTGAATGACAGCGGAACGGATGATCAAGCGCGCCGTTAGAGCGCGGATAGAGACAGTCCGCCGTCTTGTTTAATATTTCACTTCCGGCGTATCGCGGCGGCGGCACCAGGCGTCGAAGGCAGCCCGGCGTGTGCGCGCTGCTTGTCTAAAAATAGGAATATAGATCTGCGCGGATGTAAATCCGGGGTAGGAGTAGATGAAACGAGTGTGGCCAACATTTCGCGGACAAATCTCAAATCGCGGCCGGATGAAATGGAGCGAGAGAGGAGAGAAACGTCATTTTAAAGATATATACATGTACATAAATCCTGGAGATGATGCTTGAACTCTTTACCTAATTTCGGACACAGTTTGACAGATCTGTCTATGGATCAAGAGGAGGGAGATAATTAATTATTGTAATTTACGCTTGACAATTTAAAAGGCGGGAAAACAGTATTATTTTTTATCAACTTTAAATATTGTTCAATATTATATAATTTAAATATTATTCATTTTTAATTCAAAATGTATCTGCTGTCTATCTCTCTCTCTCGGAAAACATGTCAGAAAATCCTCCGAGTTTTCTCCGCGCTTGTGTGTATGTATATGACGATGGTTCACGCGTTTCGACTTCCGCCATACTAAACCTCGGCACACGAAGACACCCTAAATATGCCGAATGGGGGAGAGAGGATGCATTTAACGCTAAACGACAAGAAGGAAAATTTACGCGGAGAAAGAGAGAAAGAACGAGCGAGAGGGAAAATAAAAGAGACGAGGAGTCGCGCACTCTTGAAAGGATCCTGTAAAGGTGGATGGTGAGAGGCCATCGCACGCGCGGGGGCGAAAGGGGAGAGGTTGTCCAGCGGGGGGGTTGGGGGGAGGGGCAGGTCAAATTGGCAATATGGCCGCCGTAGAGCGAAACGAGCGCCGCCTGGCAACATTTTTCCATTCCCGCCGTGAAATAGTTTTCGATTGTCGTTTCGTTGCCGACTTCTCTAATCGCTTAGGTTAATGTCGGGTAGAAAAATCTCGATGTTCGAGCGAAATTATAATTCACGTCATTCCAATTATAAATACCAACGACTTGACCCTTGACACGAAAGAGAAATAAAATGTCCAAAATTGTCGCCTAAAAAAATTATATCAAAAATGTTCGAATATAATATATAATAAACGTTTTCTAAATATACTTATGTTGTTTTTTAATACCGATTTCGTTAATAAAGTTTGTTTAAGTCTTTTCGAAAATAATCTTTGGACAGATTGTTTGGAGAGGCTTACATATTTAATAGGAAAGAAAAAGGAAAATACTTTTGTATGTACATATTTTAAATCCTGATAAAAATATCTGTCCTTGTAATCGTACAGATTTAAATCTGCATATACTTTTGCAGTAAAACAATTTTATATGCTAATAAACTGTTATCATTCATGTTGCATGTATTATATTTCTTGTGCTCTGTTTCTTACCTTCTTACAGTTACTTAAGGAAAGTAATAAACATATTCCAGAGAGATACAAGCAGATAATTTCCTTTTAATTGAAGATGATTAATTTATACTACTATCTCGAGAAATCTCTATTGGATTTTGAGACAAAAATAAAAGATCAGCGAATCAAAAATCAACTGACATATTAAAGCACAATATTATATAGAAGTTTATATCAAGACAACATGAAAGTCAAGAAATGTTATTCATTTAACATCATTAAGAAAAAAAAGTAATAAACCGTTATAAACATTACAAATGTACAAGATTCGAAAATTATTTAGCCTGTGCAGTCAAATATAAGAGAATTTTTCAGTAGCGCGAAAAACAAGAGAAAAATATGGATAATCGCCTCTAAAATTAACTAAATTGCAACACGTGAACGCGACGTGATCGAGGAAAAACGCGATTTCGCGATCGCGAAAGAAACGCGAGGAAAACCTCGGTGTTTCGCGACGTGCTTGACCTGCCCTCGCTCACCATCTTACCAGGCATTGTTGCCACCATCCGGGACGAAAAATTGCGTATGCACAGAAGTAATTCTCCCGCGGGATGATTTCTCTCGCGATTTTCCTCCGAGGAAGCGACTCGACGACGTCATCCCGATGCTCTCTCTCTCTTTCTTTCTCTCTCTCTCGCGGACGCGAAATCCGCGTCGCACCAACTCGTCGTCCTCGGGCGGACGAAACTTTTTTTTTTGGTTAAGTACGACGGACTCGTTCGCTTCCTCGGGACGAGGATTTCGCGGACACTCACGGGGATGACGGAATACGACGCGATACGCGAAAAAATTCGCGGTCACGAATAACACCAGGGCGAGTGATACCCAGGACGCGACGACCACGGAGACGTCGTCGTCGACGAAGACGATCTCGATCGTCGTTAATGAATATCCGCTCGGTCCCGTTTCCGCGAACGAGTCCTCGCGATCCCGGCCCAGTTGCACTGCCGGACGCCGATGATCCGCGAAAGCGTCGCTTACCTTAATGTGACAGGAACACAGAAGCTCGGTCGCGACTCGGATGTAAACACAGGCATTTTTCGACAAAAATGACACTAAGGCAGTCGAAACAGCGCGTATTCAGATACCGCACGCATCGCGGCCAACGCCGATGCGCTGACCGGGCCGATCTTGCGTTATTAAACACCGCGATAAACACGGGAATCCGGTCTCTTCGCGGAAAACATTAATCGAAAACTAGAGATGGTAGCCATTACTTTTGTGCAAATGTACAAAACAAAGGTTCACATCCACGGACTTGCGACCGACCAAGCCTCGAACCCAGGCCGCTTCCGGCGCTTTCGTCCCGCCGCGGGAGATTCGAATCGAATCCGAGAGGCCGGATATTTCCCACGTCGTCCAGGTCCCTTCGTCACAAATCACAATTCCGCGAATACTCCAGGGTAGTGCGACGTAAACGCAAGATCCGGGATGCACACACGCGCGACGAACGACGAGACGGAACGGAATATTTCGCGTGCGAACGCGAGTAGACGCGAGACGTTGACAGACGCTCAGCTGGCCTAAGCCTACTCGCGGCGACTGACAGATGGCGCGACGCGCGCGCGAGACGCCACTCGACGGCGAGCGCGGCAACTACGATTACCACGCGCCGCCATTGGTCGGCGGCCGGTAATGGGGGGAGGCCGAGCCGAGTCGAGCCGAGAGCGGACTCGGCTGAATTCGGCGCGCGGAACCGAGACAGCGCGACTGCGACTCCGATTGTGACTTCGTTGATCTTAGAAAAAAAAAAAAATAGAATCGCGCTGCTATATCCTCGTTCTACGAAACGTGATTTGTCGCAAAAGAAAAGAAAAAAATACGAAGTGCGTTTTGCATGCGTCGCAATGTTGGCACTATTTGTTGCTTCGACGCGGCGATCGTCGCCGGTCGCTTCTTATTGATTTCCTCGCCCCTCGTACATGTACATCCCCAACACGCGTAAACAATCACAGAGCATCATGTACTGATGCGATTTAACAGGTATCATCGCCGAAGAATTGCCCCTCTTGGCAATTAAAACATGATAGATATCGTTGGAAAGAATTGCGAGATCTTTTGGACGAAAAAAAATTATATTGGTCGAAAGAATAAAATGTCTTTGGTGATAAAGAGAGCACGTGTAAAATGAAATAATAACTAATAACGTCAAGAATCTTCAGAAAAATTAATTAATTCGCGAATGAACGGATATTTTGAGTAATTTTATATATATATATATATATCTGTGATTCTGTTCAAACGATATATGATATTTTGATGTAGTTGAAGTAATGTTTTGATTATAATACATTCATTACTTATTGCAATTTCAATGAAGAATAATCATTTATACGTTTGTTCGAATTTAAACAGCTAATAAATATACATTGCCTTTGCTATATGATCAATTTCTTACCTTGTCTAGTATATGAGAAAATTATGAAATTTTATAATTAAAATTTCTTCCTTGTACTTTCTTTTTGTAGAAATGGCAGACGCAGATCCACAATTCAAACGTCTTTTATTGCCAGCAGAGGAAACTCTGTTCGAGCAATTGTTGAGATTTGGCCTTTATGTCGGAGCGGTATTCCAAATTATATGCTTGTTGTCCATAGTGGTATATCAAGCAGGTCCATCCGATGGTGTGGCAGCTTTGAAGGTATCATTTTGTGACTATCTCTAGTTGTAGCAGATGATATAACTTCTTTATGTTCAATGCAATAATTGTAATTGCAGGATGATCCAAGCGATGTAGAATGTTCTGAAAATAGTCCTCAAGTAACACCGAGGAGACCTCACCGGCCACGCAAGCAAGAGAAGAAGAAGAGACGTTAAGCTATTTTCTGTGTAACGATAAAATTTTATATTCTCTAATTTCTCTACTCTTTTACATTTGTATACTTACATTTTATGACTATTTGAAGACTGGTCTTTCGCTCCAAAGAATAATTCCTTCCTTGTTATATATCTGAAATGTATATGTAAGTTAGTTGAAAGAAGACATTTTATAATATAAATCTCTTAAATATATGTTATATATTTTTTATTCCTATTCCTGAAACGATGAAAAGATTATTAATAAATTTTAAAAACAAAAATTATTCAAGAAAAGTGATTATAAATTATGTACTATCCAAGTAAACAGATTTATAACAATAATAATTATTGTAAGTTTTATATAATAATAATAATATATATATCTATAAAATATATAAAATAATTTTGAAAGTTAAAGTACATATCATATAATTCTCATACATATTCATAAGGCATACATTTTGATAGACATTAGTTTCTAATATCTAATTATTGTTTTACATTTGCAAGAAGTAAGGTTAAATAAGGTTTAATATTAAATATATATATATTAATTAAAAGACAATATTTTATAAAAATATAAACCTTTTAAATATATGTTCTTAATCTTACATCCCAAGTATTGAACTATGCCTAATCTTTTTGTTCATAATTATAAATATCTTTCTATTTTTTGAAACAAAAAGAAATAAAAATATTGAAAGCAATCGCCACCGATCGGCTGATTGCGCACGCGCCGATACGACAGCTGTCCCCGATAACTGCTGCCCTCGGCGATAAGTGTATAGGGCGCAAACTAAAGCGGCGCGCGCGGGAGAGTCAAAAAGGGTATTTAAGCTAGCGAGCGGAAAAGCCCGGGACTCTCCTTCGAGCAGTATACCGAATAAGATAGTTGATTTTGTATACGGGAGTCTTTCGTAATAAATAACAGTCTTTGTCTTCAAGTGAATATTTTGTTGAGTGACTTTCAAACACCTTTCTCGAACCTTCGTACTTTCCGCGCTTTCTAAGAACAGTTGAAACTTTTAACGGTCATCCGTAATTAAATTCTTTCTGTTAATAATCTCGATTTCTTACAACTTCAGAAGTGGGATACGTGCGGAGTATCCTTCGAGACACGGGTGTTTCTTTGGAATAAATAAGAACAGTTTTTGTCTTAAAACAGAGTGTCGATTTATTCGCTCGATTAGAATCGTGTATGCGGACACGCGCGCGAATTACAATGGACAGAGCCGCTCTGGAAAACCTCACGATGGAGGAGCTTCGCGAGGAAGCAGATAAATACGCTCTCCCGACAACGGGAGGCCGTAGCCACTTGGTGGACTCAATTATGAGTCATCTAGAGCGGCACGGGCCGGTCAAGGAGTTGGCTCAGCTAGCAGCACCTCCAAGCAGGCCCCAGAATAAAAAGGCGGCACCGGCTAGGGCCGCAGGGTCGTCAGAAACTTCGGCGACGGCCACAGAGTCTCTGGAAATGACAGAAATGATGAGACAGATGCTGGTGTCTATCCAGCAGCAGCAACAGCAGCAGCAGCAGCAGCAGCAACAATTGAACATGCTACTTAACTTAGTGATGGAGCAGCGACGAGAGCCCGCCGCTGTCCCGGTTCTGCCACTAGATGCGGAGTCTGTCTCTCCGCCGGGTCCTTCTAGGGCCCCGAGAGTGTCACCGACGGACGACGTGGACCGTCGGACGGCGGAGTCCTGGACACCGACAGGTTCAATCCAGGCACTGGCTTCACAAATCCCGGAATTCGCGGGCCAAGAGGATGATAACGTGCACGCGTGGGTCCGACGGGTGGACAAAGTCGCCCAGGTCCACAGCGTCTCAGACGGGGCGATTCTCTTAGCAGCCTCCAGCCGCCTCACCAAATCGGCTCGCCGGTGGTACGACGTGCAGGGAGACGCCGCGGTGGAATCCTGGAGCGGCCTGCGAACAGAGTTAGTTAAGATTTTCGACCGGAAAATTCCGTTCTTTCGTGTAATGCAGAAAATAGAGGCACGAAAATGGCTTCCTGCAAAGGAAACCTTCGACGATTATGCCATAGAAAAACTGGCAATGCTGCATCGAGTGGACCTTCCCGAAGCGGACAAGGTACATCTGCTGGTGAGCGGAATCACCATCACCACTTTGAAGGCGACGGCGCTGTCACTATCGGAGGACACGGTGGACGGCTTCCTGGAGAGGATGCGGCGTATCACTCAGGGCGCCTCCGAGTGGGACCGGAAACCAGCGCAGCAGGGTCAGTCCAGCAAGGGAGGCAAGGAGTCAGCCTGCAGAAATTGTGGTAAAAGAGGGCATTCCCACAAGGACTGTAAAGGTGAGACCACTTGTTTCTATTGTAAAGAGAAGGGGCATCGTCGGTTTGATTGCCCCGCACTAAAGAAAAAGGAGTCGAAGGCGGCGACCAGGGCGCAGCCTGCATCGGGAATCACGGCAGCCAGCGTGACCGCGGATGAGGTAGCATCCGATTTCGTGGCGGCAACACAGGAAGCGTGCAAGTCGACCGTCGACGATCCGTTGATTTCTATAAACGAAATTTTAGGAAATTCATGCGACTTGTTAGGACTTATAGATACGGGTAGCCCGGTTTCGCTAGTAAAAAATAGCGTATATGAAAAATTTATTGCGCCATTTTGCGTTCTCAAATCGGTGGAGACAAATTTACGGAATCTATCGAACGTCCCGTTGAAAATACTCGGGTCAGTGGATGTTCAGATAACTTTGAAAAAAATTAGCGACAAAACATTTTCAATACGGTTATATGTTTTGCACTCCGACGCGTTCAAGGGCGACATTATACTTGGGAGAGAATTTTTGTCGAAAAACAATATCACTTTAATATACGAACCGGCGGCGCAAGGTGAACATGACTGAATAAACATGTTTGCGAATTTGCCTTTGTATATTGACGAGGACTTGAGTTTAAAACAAATACTCGAGGAACATGAAATAGACTTCGGGCGCGAAACAAAAATAAAGTTACAAAAAATTATTTTAGAGATACAAGAAGTAATTCTCCCGCGGGATGATTTCTCTCGCGATTTTCCTCCGAGGAAGCGACTCGACGACGTCATCCCGATGCTCTCTCTCTCTTTCTTTCTCTCTCTCTCGCGGACGCGAAATCCGCGTCGCACCAACTCGTCGTCCTCGGGCGGACGAAACTTTTTTTTTTGGTTAAGTACGACGGACTCGTTCGCTTCCTCGGGACGAGGATTTCGCGGACACTCACGGGGATGACGGGATACGACGCGATACGCGAAAAAATTCGCGGTCACGAATAACACCAGGGCGAGTGATACCCAGGACGCGACGACCACGGAGACGTCGTCGTCGACGAAGACGATCTCGATCGTCGTTAATGAATATCCGCTCGGTCCCGTTTCCGCGAACGAGTCCTCGCGATCCCGGCCCAGTTGCACTGCCGGACGCCGATGATCCGCGAAAGCGTCGCTTACCTTAATGTGACAGGAACACAGAAGCTCGGTCGCGACTCGGATGTAAACACAGGCATTTTTCGACAAAAATGACACTAAGGCAGTCGAAACAGCGCGTATTCAGATACCGCACGCATCGCGGCCAACGCCGATGCGCTGACCGGGCCGATCTTGCGTTATTAAACACCGCGATAAACACGGGAATCCGGTCTCTTCGCGGAAAACATTAATCGAAAACTAGAGATGGTAGCCATTACTTTTGTGCAAATGTACAAAACAAAGGTTCACATCCACGGACTTGCGACCGACCAAGCCTCGAACCCAGGCCGCTTCCGGCGCTTTCGTCCCGCCGCGGGAGATTCGAATCGAATCCGGGAGGCCGGATATTTCCCACGTCGTCCAGGTCCCTTCGTCACAAATCACAATTCCACGAATACTCCAGGGTAGTGCGACGTAAACGCAAGATCCGGGATGCACACACGCGCGACGAACGACGAGACGGAACGGAATATTTCGCGTGCGAACGCGAGTAGACGCGAGACGTTGACAGACGCTCAGCTGGCCTAAGCCTACTCGAGGCGACTGACAGATGGCGCGACGCGCGCGCGAGACGCCACTCGACGGCGAGCGCGGCAACTACGATTACCACGCGCCGCCATTGGTCGGCGGCCGGTAATGGGGGGAGGCCGAGCCGAGTCGAGCCGAGAGCGGACTCGGCTGAATTCGGCGCGCGGAACCGAGACAGCGCGACTGCGACTCCGATTGTGACTTCGTTGATCTTAGAAAAAAAAAAAAAATAGAATCGCGCTGCTATATCCTCGTTCTACGAAACGTGATTTGTCGCAAAAGAAAAGAAAAAAATACGAAGTGCGTTTTGCATGCGTCGCAATGTTGGCACTATTTGTTGCTTCGACGCGGCGATCGTCGCCGGTCGCTTCTTATTGATTTCCTCGCCCCTCGTACATGTACATCCCCAACACGCGTAAACAATCACAGAGCATCATGTACTGATGCGATTTAACAGGTATCATCGCCGAAGAATTGCCCCTCTTGGCAATTAAAACATGATAGATATCGTTGGAAAGAATTGCGAGATCTTTTGGACGAAAAAAAATTATATTGGTCGAAAGAATAAAATGTCTTTGGTGATAAAGAGAGCACGTGTAAAATGAAATAATAACTAATAACGTCAAGAATCTTCAGAAAAATTAATTAATTCGCGAATGAACGGATATTTTGAGTAATTTTATATATATATATATATATCTGTGATTCTGTTCAAACGATATATGATATTTTGATGTAGTTGAAGTAATGTTTTGATTATAATACATTCATTACTTATTGCAATTTCAATGAAGAATAATCATTTTATACGTTTGTTCGAATTTAAACAGCTAATAAATATACATTGCCTTTGCTATATGATCAATTTCTTACCTTGTCTAGTATATGAGAAAATTATGAAATTTTATAATTAAAATTTCTCCCTTGTACTTTCTTTTTGTAGAAATGGCAGACGCAGATCCACAATTCAAACGTCTTTTATTGCCAGCAGAGGAAACTCTGTTCGAGCAATTGTTGAGATTTGGCCTTTATGTCGGAGCGGTATTCCAAATTATATGCTTGTTGTCCATAGTGGTATATCAAGCAGGTCCATCCGATGGTGTGGCAGCTTTGAAGGTATCATTTTGTGACTATCTCTAGTTGTAGCAGATGATATAACTTCTTTATGTTCAATGCAATAATTGTAATTGCAGGATGATCCAAGCGATGTAGAATGTTCTGAAAATAGTCCTCAAGTAACACCGAGGAGACCTCACCGGCCACGCAAGCAAGAGAAGAAGAAGAGACGTTAAGCTATTTTCTGTGCAACGATAAAATTTTATATTCTCTAATTTCTCTACTCTTTTACATTTGTATACTTACATTTTATGACTATTTGAAGACTGGTCTTTCGCTCCAAAGAATAATTCCTTCCTTGTTATATATCTGAAATGTATATGTAAGTTAGTTGAAAGAAGACATTTTATAATATAAATCTCTTAAATATATGTTATATATTTTTTATTCCTATTCCTGAAACGATGAAAAGATTAATAAATTTTAAAAACAAAAATTATTCAAGAAAAGTGATTATAAATTATGTACCTATCCAAGTAAACAGATTTATAACAATAATAATTATTGTAAGTTTTATATAATAATAATAATATATATATCTATAAAATATATAAAATAATTTTGAAAGTTAAAGTACATATCATATAATTCTCATACATATTCATAAGGCATACATTTTGATAGACATTAGTTTCTAATATCTAATTATTGTTTTACATTTGCAAGAAGTAAGATTAAATAAGGTTTAATATTAAATATATATATATTAATTAAAAGACAATATTTTATAAAAATATAAACCTTTTAAATATATGTTCTTAATCTTACATCCCAAGTATTGAACTATGCCTAATCTTTTTGTTCATAATTATAAATATCTTTCTATGTTTTGAAACAAAAAGAAATAAAAATATAATCAAATTCAAGGACAAAATAACCAAAATGCTCCGAATCCTCGCACTTGCAAACATGCGCAGTAGCACTGAATAATTAGGTTTATGTATACATAAATGTATCTAGCGAAGTAACAATTTAATTTTTAATTCAACAATTCAGTTTGTTTTATATATTAATTTACTGTTTTTTGAGTTTGCAGTTTCATCGCCAGAATTCGTTTAATGAAATGAAAAAACCTATTCACATTAATGAACAGATAAATATGGCAGTAATAGAATTAAAGTGCAATGATACTTACGCGGTTTCTAATACGAAAATTCATTTCTGAATTATTAGGAGAATATATTTTGCGAGGAGGTCAGCAATTCAATTCACGAACGATAGTATCTTGAAAAATTTGTTCAAATTTACTTCCGAGTGACTAGGAGAATATATTTCGCGAAGAGGTATGCGACTGATCCGAGGAAGCATTTTCAAATAATCCATCCTGAATCCTGATTGGTTGAATCGCGGACCAATAGAAAACGATTATCATTTTTGGCGGCCAGATTTGATTTTTCTTATAAATTTCACCAGTTTATAATTTTATATATAAACGAATTCTGGCAATGAGAAATCTACATATAGAATTAATATATTTTATAATTATAATATTTAATAACTTAATTCTTAAATATATTCGCGATGTGTGTTATATTTTTTTCCCCCATGAAGAGAAAGAATTATAGAAAAGGAAAGAAATGACAAATATGAATATTATTATGAAAAATATAAATAATATTATTATATTATTATTTTATTATTATATTCATACTTTTATCAGAGTAATATATATATATATATATATATATATATATATATATATATATATATACAATATACATATATACTATTACAAACCTAACCTCTAAATCGAGAGTGCCACGCTGCTTTTGACATAATTATATGATGAATTTATCTCGCTCGAATTAGGCGGAAATGCGAGTGTAATTAGACAATGTCTCGTGACTAATGCATTATTATTGACGATTCGAGAATGTTGCACAATACGACGACTTTATCGCCTCAGGACATTCTGGCCGAGGTTAGAAAATTTATTTCCGGCGCCGTCTCCAGGTCTTCTCACAGCGCAAATACCCAAGATGTAACACGTACGGCGTTATTTCTACTGAGAAACGTACCCGCGGTAAGAGATGCCGTACTCGAATATTTTTGCACTGTATTTTTCACCGCAGTATCGAAATATGTTCGCCAGATTGAGGTATGTCAACAATACCCTTTATTTATTTATTCCTTTAAATATGCATAGTATGAATACAATAATATATAATAATAATATAAACTACAATATTTGCAGACAAATCAAAATATACCAATACCTGAAGAGAGCATTATAGCTGAGATTCACACTGTTCTGAGTAGTTTCATAAATGGAAATCCAGAAGCGTGGGCACCTATTATATCAGCCTGGTCGTTGGACTTACTTGGTATATATTTAATGTACAGTCGAGTAAAAGTAAGATACAATTTAAAGTGACACATTTTTTTCACAGGCAAAGTGTCCTCTGATTATTCAAAACGTCGCAATTTACCTGTTGATGCTGGGATCAATGATTTTCTGCAGCAATGGATGTCATGCCGTGCCACGCGAACTCTGATAGATATTACAGCACAATGTTTGCAATGCCTTATGCACTCCGACACAGAATCTTGCATCAAGGCGTTGTTGGATACCAGTGTGTTACACAGTCCATATTTTGATTGGGTAGTTGCTCATGTGGGCAGCTGTTTTCCAAACACTGTGATCACTAGGGTGCTATCATGTGGATTGAAAGATTTTTGCGCCATGGGCTATGAACATAATATTAAGAATCCAAAATTAAATTCTGTTGTTGGCATACTGGGACATTTAGCGGGTAGTCATTTTCAAGATATTAGAGAAGCGCTGCTAAATTTGTTCGAGGCAAGCTTTGTTAAATCATTATATATTGTAGTGTTGTTAAAAATTATACACATTAATGTCTTTATAGATTAATATACTTATTAATATTTAATACATATATATATATATATATATATATATATATATGTATTAAATATTAATAAAATAATTTTTTATAGTTGAGTTTAAAGGAAGAAATTAATCTTGATGAAGATACTAAAAAGCAGAAATTGGCCACTGTGCCATTTCTTTTGAATTTAGCCTCGCTGTCGCCAACTCTTTTAAAAGCAATGACCAGCGATATATTACAAATATGTAAGTCTCTAATAGAAATTAAATTTTTTATAAATGTAATTATTATATAATTATTGTAAATTATCAATTGGGTAAATTCTTATTACAGTGAGGCCCGATAGCATACCTCGTTTAGCACTGTTTGCAGCAGACTGGTGTAAATACTTTGACAATGAACCGGCAGCATTAATAGACTTGACGGTGCACCTGGTGTTAGGATGCGAACAGGGCGCATCGCAGTTAATTAATATACTGCTAGATACAAGTCTAAACACGAGTAATGTCGGTTATCACAGCGTTAACGCGGCGCAAAGTGTAAAGGACGTTTGTAGGGAGATACTGGAACTGATTTTACAAGAAATCGATCTTCTGTTGAGGACGCACGGACCACAGTCTACCAACATCGCTCTTCTGAGTTCTATCAAACAGGAGATATCGCTGATAATGCCAATGCTGTTGAATCCCAACCCGCTGCGCGTGCAAACAGCTATTAGATTGTTGTGCTTTCTGAGAAGTCAGAATCCAAATATAGTAGTCTCTATGGCGTCCTACATGCTGGTGAAGGCTCCATCGACGTTTCATCTTGCAGCTCTGATACGTCTTATAACTAACAACATCGTACTGTTTCCCGCAAACAAATCTGGAACCGAAAACATTCTTGCTGGTCATGATTATCTTATACAGATCTTGGAGCAAGCACTGAGACAGATATATTATAAGAATGTCATAGAGGAAGAAGAGTCGAGACAGTTATTTAAAAATCTCACTACAATGTTAAAGCAAGTGTCGATAATAAATAATTAATTATACATATTGTATATAGTTTAATATAATAATTATAATCTTTTTTTATATATTTTTAGGTGGGAAAAAACGAATAAAGTGGCGATATTACAGTCAAAGATGATTACCAGAGCTCTTAGGTTTAATTTATATCAAATATCTTCTTTGTTGACAAGAACAGACAACTTTGACTTGGCGAACGATATCATTACTCTATTGGATTTGTTAAGTACGTCCGAGAAAGATTATATTTTCAATGTGGAACTCGTGCTGAAATTGACGAGGGCAGTTATCCAATATTTCTTCTTGTGTATTGGCCAAATAGGTAAATACAGCTTTCTAATATCTTTCATTTTTTAATACTGTATAAGTTAATCCATTTTTTTCTTAGATATAATAAAAAAGGAACGAGGAGTGAAGATGGTTTGTAACTTATTGAAGGATCTAACGTGTTATTCTTCCTGTGCACGTGTGCTGGCACTCAGAGAGATATTAGTAAGCAGTATCAATAACGAGCAGGCAAAGTATTTTGGTGCAAAGGAGAAATTTGAACCCTGTTTTGAAGAACCGTTATTGTTACATCAGAATCATAGACAGGTATGCACAGAGTTTATGCAAAATTATAATTTAAAAAAATACGTTTAATAAAATATACGAAAGATATGTGTTCCATGTTGAGAAAAAATATGCATCACATATTTGTTGTAACATTAATGTTGGATTTAATATATGAATTAGATATATAGAGTGTATATATATATATCATATAATTCTATATTTAATTCATATTAATTATTATATTTAATATATGGATTATATATTTAAAATAATTTCATCCACAGGTTACGAGCACCATGTTAGCACAACGACATTCATCGGTATTTCACGCTGGTGTAATAGGACACGGTCCGCGAAGACCATCACAGGAGAATTCTATCGATAAAGAAACCATAGCTCTAAATAAAATGTTATTAATAGACATCATAAAGGTAAAAAGAAATTCGACACAAAGCAATTTATTACATGATTTAAACAGCTTAACGTTCAGTTTGGATATTTTTTAGGCTTGTTGCAGCAACCAGGAATCAGATCGATATCCTATCAACTTGGACGCTCTGACGATGGTCAGCTTGTTGTTGGTCGAATTGGTGTCTCCTGACGTTATGTACAATGGCCTTCCTTGGCCTGATGAGGAGTTTACAAAGGTAAATTTTCGTTGTTTATTCGAAACCTTCCGTTAAGCCATTTGTTACGATACAAGAAAATAATAATTTTGATTTGCGTGACAGGTCACGATTGAGAGAGACTTACAAATCCGTCGCAAGTTCAAAGAAGTGCCTCTACTATGGACATTGCTAGAATTGACTGCCTGGTACAGGCCGGCTTTAGCGTATTGTTCCGTTTTATTGAGAGGCATCACCGCAACCGTGATGGCTAATTGGAATACAGAGGAAGGCGTCTTACTCGTCAATATAATGGCTCTCGGCCAATTATTACCGCCACCATTGGCGAGTATTAGGGACATCCTGCCTGTTTTGCAACCGCACCAGGTAACAGTCTGAATCCTGCAATCAGTATTTCAGTCAGATAAATGGTAATCAATTTGCATTACAGATAAATACAATAATGAGGGAATGTTTATGGGCTTATATGCGCGAGAATGTACCATCCCCGGCGTTATTCACGCGAAGCGAAGGCGCCAATATAGCTTGGAGAGACATCGACACGTCATTACCTAATGCACGCTTTACGGATACTCTTCGCTTAGTACTGCTGGCAAATATTCACACTTTAGGATCTCTATATTCGACGTTGTTTTATAATGAAAATAAGTATTAGGCAGTGAAAGAGAGAAAGAAATAGAGAAAGAGAAAACATCTTTGACGGAGATCAAATCGATTTTTATCAATTATATGACACTTGTAAATAGCACTTCTTTGAGAGCAATATAACATTAAATTATAATTTGAAACTATAATCACATATATATGTATATATGAGAAAAAATGGTATATATAAATATTTTATATATTTTATATATTATATGATGTGTGTTTGTGTGAATAAAGAACTTGATATAATACTAAAACAGATAATGATGATAGACATGCGACAAAAATATTATCAAAAAATTATCTAATTTGCATTTAAAAGAAAAAAAGAGATACGAGATTTATATTACTTTATATAACATGTTTTTCAAGTTTAAATATTTTCGCAGATTTCATATATTGAATACCATTAACAATAAGTACATTTAGTATTTTTTTCTTCCTCTCTGTTATACATATTGATATTCTATAACAATTATTATAATTCATGTATATTTCTTATAACAAATCTACGTATAAAATAGAAAACACACAATTACATATTGTATAAAATAGGAAGTAATTTTTACTAGTTTTATATATATACACATCCTGCTTTATAACATATTACATAACACACAAATCTTATTTTTTTTGTTTCTTAATCCATAATCAATCGCGCGCATTCTATTATTCTCGATAATGACAATTAATAGATACAAAATCATTTTACGCGATTCTTGGACAATATCATTAAACGAGTGATGAATGAGATATTACACGTGACTTATTCTTTGAAACGCAATGAAATGTTCGAAAAGGGATAAAACAAGGAAGACAAAAAAAGATGTGTTTTAATATTTATAAAAGCACATTCTCTTCTTTTCTTTTAAATACATATATATATGAGAAACAAATATTTTAACTTACTTTATATTATTATCAATACAGGAATGGATGGTACCTAAGATGAGCGAACGCTGTTCGAATTGCTGTACGAATACCCTAGGTGGGTGTCTCGTCCTGACTGAAATGACTATATTCGTAATCAATATATGCAACATCGGTTCAATTTATATAAACGTCACGATTTTACTCGTATGTATGCGATTGAGTCTTCACGCGGCTCTTTGTCATATCGCAGAGCCCAAAAAACGCTAGTAAAAAATGTTGAAAATATTTAATTACTTTCTTACTATGTACACACTGCTCGTTGTACGAAAGATATTAAATCTTGCTTGCGAATACGACGACGTATCTCGCGAGATATCTTTCGCCCTTTGCGAGCATTTTAACCGTTGTATGTCTCAGTTATTACTCTCTACATTGTGTCAACGTTATGTTCTTGCCTTTATCAGGCTGATGCTTTGTGTACAGTTTGACACATAGCGTAGAATTATTAATGTTCAATGTAAAAATAAAAAGTATACTTTCTCTCGTAACGCATAAACATAAACGAAGATCTCATAAATGTAACATAAAATAGTTGTATTATTTTTTGAATAAATTTTTTAATATATATTGTGTGTCCCAATATATCCTAAAAGAAGCACATATAAACTTTTCTTTTCTTTTTTTTTTTTTGGAAAAGTGTTACTAATAGTATAATCATTTGAGCATAGAATCAACAATATATCAATAGTAAATATGTGCGACTTTATGTATAACGCGGGAAAATAGGGGAGGGAAACTTTCGAGTGGCGCTAATGTATGTCTACATCCCGTGAGCTTGACACACACACACATACATACAATTCTGCGAACTCGACCAAAACTCTCTTACCTTACAATAAATTATTTTATTCAGTTCTTCAGAATTAAAAAAGTTCACTTTTCAAGTCTATAGATGAATTAAGTTTAGAAAAGTAACGTGCTCATGCCACCCATTTCACTTTGCTCTTTCACGAAGATCTCAAAGTATTGATATATGATTGTAACAGCGAGCAAGATACCAGTACCGGAACCGATCGCGCCCAGAAAATCCGCCAGCACAGAGAGAGCTCCGATGCACAATCCGCCGAACGCCGCGGCGGTCGGGATATATCGGTTCAGCTCGCGAATCATGGAATTGTCTCTGTGACCTCGCATTACCATTTGCTGTTCCCTCAGTTGTTTAGCAACCTGCAAGTGATAACGATACGTGTTATTGATTTTTACATTACGTTGAAACAATTTTATGCTACTTTAATAAAAGATTTATAATTATTTGTTGCAATGAAATGTATTGCAATTATAATTATTTTTATGTAACTTTTTATAGATTTACTTGAAAAGGGCTGCAATGACAGCCGAAACGTTGTATTTTAAGTAATTATTTATAATAAATGATTGCCAGTTTGGTCAACTTTTACCATTAAGGAAAGATTTTTATTAATTATTACTGGCGAACCTTAAGGATTATTATCTGTTTAATAAAAGACTTGTACTGACATCCTTCGCTGAGCTTCCAGAGACTTCGATCCACGTCTTGGAGAAGAAGGCGCACGAGCCAAGCATAAAGAGAATGTAGAGTACAGCGTGCACGGGATCCTGAACTATATGGCCAACTGATTCCGGTGGTGATAAGTAATAACATAGTCCGCCGACTGGATATGATCTTGCGGGACCCCCGCCACCGACATCCGACCAAACACCCAACAGATTCACTATGAGATTTCCTTGGAATTTGACGGCTAACATTTGAGAGATGACGTACAAGTTGGATACCAATGCTGATTGCAGAATGATCGGGATATTACTAGTGTAAAATAGTTTGATCGGATAGCTGCTGTATTGACCGCGATATCTGGCAGATTTGATCGGAAGATCTACACGGAAGCCCTGAAAACAATATATTTTTCAATATAATCATTGTCAGAATAAAATATGTGCAGATGATCTGAATGGTTTAATGATAAAAGTAATCAAGCATCCCACAAGCAAAAGAACTCAATCATTTATGCGCATTATAAAAGTTATTAGATTATGTCAATATTCTTGTATTTACCTGGAAGTAGATGACGATAGCAAATACTAGAATGGTGGCAAGAAGGTTCATCAGATTTGGAAGATTCTGTCTGTAGAATGCTTCTCGAAGAGCGCGAACTTTGTCTTGTCTGGTGGCCAGCAAGTGGAACAAAGCAATTACAGCTCCTTCGAATTCCGTACCACGACCTATTAGCAAAGAAATTATATGTATAACTTATAATCAATATTTATTAAGGTTTGAATATATCAAGAGAGCAATATTTCTGTATATTATGTAATCTTTTTTTGATAAAATCATACCAGTGTTAACTGTGGCTGGTGAGAATGCTTTCCAAACAATAGTCTCGCAAATGTTAGTAGCAATAAAGAGAGATATTCCGCTGCCCAATCCATATCCTTTCTGGAGAAGCTCATCCAATAACAATACAATAAGTCCAGCAACAAACAACTGGATAATAATCAAAAGACAAACTCCAGCTCCAATCTCAGTTGGATCTCCGTACATTCCAGTCATTACATAAACAATGGCTTGTCCAACAGTAATAACCATGCCAAACACTGTAAAAAGATAAGTATATTTGTTCTTTTAACAGTTAAATTATATTTAATCAGATTTGATTATGTATTAAAATTTAAATAAAGATATTACAGGACCAGTGTTAAACTTGTTCTCTACAATAGAATTAATTTTAATCTGCAATTGATTTCTCCTATTTAATCAAAACAACAATTAACTGAATAAAATTGCAGATTTTTTGTATGATATTCAATTAGGCCTTAAAGTAGCCTTAACATCTTCACTTAAAATTTTTTTTAAAATCAATAATTATTTTTTCTATCTCAGCTCTTTGTATTAAAATTTTGATAAATAATTAGTAAACTTAATATACATACATTTCTGTGCACCGTTGAATAAAGCTCTATCTTTTGGTGTATCTCCAACTTCGATAATCTTTGCACCATGCAGTAGTTGCATAATAAGACCAGAAGTAACGATTGGTGAGATACCCAATTCCATCAACGTTCCTCTGTTTGATGCGAGTATCACACGAATCCAATAAAATGGATCCGCACTGTCCGAAGACATGATACCGAATAATGGAATCTAAAAATAACATTATATCAGCGTTCACCTCTTAAAACTTTAAACAAACTTTTAACGACAAGATGATTAACTTACCTGGCAACATACTAGAAAGATAAACAATGTGATCGCCGTCCACAATACCTTTTCCCTGAATTGGATCTGCAAAAGAACAATAATTGTAACGAGTTTACACCAGAAAAAGTTTTCTTCTTTAAATCAAGAGTAGCATTATATATATTATAAATGTCATAGATGCGCGTCATAAACAGATGGTAGATCTTACAATCGAGGAATTTAGGAAAAACGGTACACAAAACTGTAAATACGAGAGAGAGACGGAAATAGAACGCACGGCCTTACCTTTCGCTGCGGCTTCGCTATTTCCGGCAGTATACTGCAGAACGGTTTTATCACTTCGAGAAACTTGACTGAAAACAGAAAGAGAACAGGTGATTTAACGCATCCGGGAACATAAACGCACGTATGTAAGTCGAGAGATTCGCATCGCCAGCAATATGTTGTAAGACGCGAGAGAGGTTACGCGTGTACGAGCGAAAGATTGCGGCAAACGCGAAAGGATAATTTCTCACTGATAAACGAATATACTCACATCCCATCTTGCCTCGACGTCGACGCGACTGTCTTAAGCACTAAGAGTCAAATGAATGTCCCTTACGAGGATCACGAGAATCACACCGCCACGAGAATACACGCACACACTCTCTCTTTCCTTCTCTCTCATAAAATGAACGAAAAAGCGGCCGCGTATACGCTCGACTGGCAAAGCGTAGCGGAGTCGTGGCTCACCCCGCCGACACGTATCAATATGCTAGTGTCACGTGACCTGATGATGTTGGCCGGCACGTTTCCACATGTCAGATGGCGCAGTAGGCCATGCGCGTCAGCTATGCGCACGCGCGTCAGCTGTGCGCGATGACAGATGGCTGTCCTTGTCGCGCATGCGCGGCGGAATGGCGACAAATACGAGATGTTGCGTGTAGGCGCCGCAGTTTTAAATAATAATAAAGTACATATAAATTACATTTTCTTAATTATATTAAATTGTATACATTACTTGACTGAGACTTCGTATTTATAATTATATTTGCGTACATCAAACAGATTCTTACACTGCCTTTTTTTAACTATATATATATTTCTCAAATTATATGTATTTCTCAAAATTTTCTATAAATAATTTTAAAAATAAGAGTTATATACAATCTTTTTATATTTGAATTGGAACTATATTATTCATTGATATTATATTCGATTCGCATGCGTAACAAAAGAGAATTCGTCTATGGATACTTGACACTTTGCAGCTGTCAAACACACGACTCCGATGCGATGCAGCTTTTTCGCAGCGATGTATAACGGATTGCATAGCGAAAGGGTATCATTTCATGTGCAGCATACTGCCGCAGCAGTTTGTTGCTATTGGTGAAGTTTAATTGAACGAACAGCAAAGGCAACAAAGCAAAAGAACACGCAACTAGTTGATTCTAATTATTGTTATTCTTATATTAGTTAAATAATAGATTTTAAGAATAAAATAGATTATTGTGAGAATATAAAAGCAAAAATCGTAATTTTAATCTCGAAATAATAAGAGAACAAAGAAATATGCTCTAATAAATTTTGATCACGTGACTGATTTGCTGCTGCAGCATGCTGCATATGAAAAAGCACCTAAAGGCGTTGGAATAAATATTCTACGAACCTGTTTAACGTCAAATTAAATTTCATTTAGATAAAGCTACGCTTGTGAATAAAAGACTATTCATATATTCTGTTTATATTTTTAAGATTATTTTAAGATACTATACAATCATTTCATTGACTAATGAATGAAAGCTTTAAGACCACTTTCAAGACGATCTTAAATATTAAAACGAATTACATATATACATGAGAAATTCTGATAAATAAATTTTACGTACAGAAATCTCAATTTTCTTTAATGTATAAAACATTTATTCTATATATATTAAATTTTTTTATTCTCTTAATTTGTAAATATATTTATCTATTATTGGTTTGTTTAAAGTGTGTGTAGTAAATTTCGTTTATATAAGGATGCTTCATAATACGACAAAGCAATTTATTGTTACTATGTGAAGCTATTTAAAAATAGGTTTACTGCCAGTACGCAATTATATAATTGCTAAAAGTGTTATTACGATTATGTCATTATCATCATGAATCAAAATATCTCTGCATTATTGAATTGTTTTCCTATTCTGTATTCTTAGAAATATCAAAATAAAATAACAACTAATAAACTAAGAAATATTTTAAATATTTTAATGTTTTCGGAAAATTTACGTCTACAATATATCGCAATCTTATTTGTGAAACATAAATATCATAAATACATATAAAGAATAATTGTTTATATAATAAAATTTTTTATTAGAATACTGTGTAGTGAAAATGATGTAATTTACTGTTCTTCCTAGTTCTCGCATCATTGAATATATCGGTCAAGGCCTTATATTTTATGCAAATAAACACGTCAATGTAACAAACGACTTACGGCAATAAATTAATTTATCATTTTCATTATCTTACTTCCATTTATCTACACGAATGCATATATGTATACACGATTGAATGTTTGTGCATTTGTATAATCAAACGATTTTATATTCATGAGTATGATTATAATTGTATAATTAATTATTGTAACTGTTTTGATATCAATGTTAAATATTTTATATAATTCTTTACAGATCGCGCGTAAAAACAATAATTAATTTCATCAAAATTTGGTTTTTGTCCTTGATTTACTTATTTTTTTCTAGATTTTACAGAGCGAGAGATGTCTTTTACAATATCAAATATGTATTTTATATAGAATTGCAAAATATGTAATTGAAAAAATCTTTTGAGAGAGCATCTAATACTAGTCTACGTAAATATTTATAAGTGAATATAGTGCATGTAAATTTAAACAATATTTCATTTTATTCAATGATGCTTAACTAACGCGTTCAGACATATTTTAGTTTGTTAAGATTTGCTACACAAAAGCAATTTATAAATATGAAAATGGTGAAAAACACGTGCGTGTTCAAATTATATATTAATCTATATACAGAGCAACACACATATAAGTATTTTTGCTTCCTGCAATTATATAACGACAGAAGATTATATATCTTTGCTGTACGATAAATCACCATAGTCGATTATCGTAACTTTTTCTGGAGAAAGATTATTATCGTAAGTAATATCGATCACGTTAAAAGCTGTCCCACATTTTTATGCGCTATTAAATTACTCGACGCGTGCAATTTAATTTCGCGAATTGATTGTCAGAAAGATGAGGTGAAATAATGTATTATGTCAATCGATACTATCTATATTAACATTAACTCCGAAATGTGTCTGTCGCGAAATTCCCCTCGCAGGTTTCGACCGAATCGGTGAAGGTAGGAAAGTCCGTATATATATAAGCCGGTGCGTTTTAAGTTTTCGATCTATTCTGAAAGAATTACTATCGAGTTAGACAGAGTACAACGATATATAGAAAACGTCATGAGAAAAGCAATTTGCTTGGAATATGTGTCCTTGACGTGCGTTCTCGTCATTCTCGTTTGTAGTGGGTAAGTGAAAGGACAGGATTTCTATAAATTGATGTATCGTGCGTGCATTTTTAATAAAAAAATAAAAATAAAAATAAAGACATACACACCGCGAGTTATATTTTATCTAACCGCAAAAGCAATTTATACAAGCTAATATTATTTAGATTTTTCGATTAAATGCTAGAATGATACAGGCGTTTATGTCTGTGTGAATAGATGTATAGGAAAATTAAAAAATGATTTAGATATAAATTATACTTGTGAAAAATTAACAAATTAAAGAAAGAATTGCCTCATCAAAGTATAAATTGTAGTACGTTTATATAATAATCATATTTACTAGACTGTATATTTACTTAACTATAAATAAAAATATATTCAGTCATGATAAGATAACTAAAAAATAATTAAAATTTAACTGTTCTCCATTTATTGTTTTTTAACCGATAGAGACAGAATGGAATTATAATAAGTGCGTTTATCGTAAATCATTACACTTTGATATCAGATTAACCTTGTTGAAACTCGTGATTTTCCACGATTGACACTTACTTGTAAAATTTTTTACGAACTTTGTTTTTACCTGATAAAGAAAGAAAAAATAGAGGAAGCGTAGAATATATATATAGGATAATCTTTTTCTTCGTGCAGTTTCTCTTCCATATCTTCTATTTCTTCTATCTGTAACAAAGATAAAGCATTTAATTTATATATCTAAAATTCTATTAAAAATGTTAATACAATATATATATTTAACATTTTTAATGTCACTACCACTATTATTGTAAGAAATATCTTAAAATAGTTTGTATCTGCATAATAATAAAAAAAGAGTATTTTATATCTTTTAAATATCGTGTAATATAGAAATAACATATAATATATTATCTCTAAAAGAAAACAGAATTTAAATTATTACATTATAAAACACGTATAATTATTATGTGTAATAAATATTTATATATAATTTTTAATGCAATTTTTAACGCGATATTTTTTTATTTATTTTCCTAAAAAATTTTCATTTTTTGAAAATATTCCGCATTACAAATTTCTCACAATTTTTAAATATTTCGAAATGTGTTGTGATATACGCATGTACATACGATGTACTGTATATATAGTTATCTATAAATTGATTTTTACGAAGTTTTGAAATGTAACATGTAACGCGAAGCAATAATCGATAACCTATCGAGTTGAAAACAGTATCTGCTTTTTATATCATCGCGCGGCTTTATCATGCAGCGTTCATTTAAATAGTCGTGTCCGTCTTCTGTTGCGCAGTACCCAAGTTATCACGGATATAAGTTTCACTTTGTTCAAGAACTCGGAGCGAGTCAAAATAAATCATCAGCTGTTCGTCCCGAGCACTCGTTTGTCCGCATCTAATCGCGCTTCTTCGCGCTTCTTCGCGCCGAGTGATTTGATTTTTCGATTCTTTTCAAAATCGATTTCTCGCAAATCGCAACTGACACAATGACGTAATAAATTTAACAAATCTGCGCGCTTTCCAACATCTTTTTTCTGCAACAAAAAAGGGAATAAAAGTGTACAAAAGTGCAAAAAGTGCATGCAGCACGAAATAGATTTATTATTCTTTTTGTTTTCACTTAGTTTTTTCTTTTTTTTTTATACGTATATTGCCTTTAAATGCGAAATATATAAATGTAGTTAGAAAAAATATAAGTCTTACTTATTTTATTTATTTTATAAATATAATATATATTATATTATATGCTCTGTGATGATATTACATAATTAAATTGCTAATTATATGAAAGCTAAAAGAGAAAAAAATGAAATAATGAATGTGGAAAATATTACATCAATAAAGTATAAATGCATTTGTTTAAGTTGCAAACAATTTTTAAGCTTTACGTAATGTACAATGTGTGACATATTATTTATTTATAGAGAAGCTCATAAAGTACAGAAAGTGACCGAACCCTATGGCCTCTCTGAAGGTCCTCATTGGAACCATCGAACCCAAAAGTTATACTTTGTTGATATATATAATCAATACATACGTAGATTAGATACTGCGACAGGTGTTGTAACTAGTGCCTATATAGGTAAAACCACTTTTTTTCTTTTTGTGCAAGTATTGTTATTACATAATTCAATTGTATTTATAGCATCAGATTAATACTATTACCTTTTAAAATTATCTTCAGAACATGGGCCTGTTGGAGTTGTTGTACCTGTGGAGGATTCGTATGACAAACTCGTAGCAGGTTCTGGAACAGATCTTATTCTTGTCACCTGGGATGGAGATACGAATGAAGAGAAAGCACCATTTGAAGTATTAACTTCTATAGAATCTGATAATGATACAAGAGTCAATGATGGAAAAGTAGATTCATCTGGAAGATTCTGGATTGGTAAATTGAAAGTATTATGAATAGAAATTTATTTCTTTTCAATGCAATAAAAATTTATATATCAACTACATTTTCAATAGGTACTATGGGGAATGAAGTTAATGGACAGGTAGCTCCTGACCTGGGATCATTATATCGCATTAATGATACATTAAAACCTATAACGGAAATAAGTCCTGTTTCAATAAGTAATGGATTAGCATGGAATATCCAAGACAATACTTTCTATTACATTGATTCACCTACGCATAAGATTGCAGCATACGATTATGATCCCATTAATGGCACAATATGTAAGAGACTTTGTAACACTTTCCATTTAAAATTATATTATAAAAAGTGCTAGTATAAATCATATGTAGCTCAAAATTGAAATATAATTATGAAAAAGATTAAAGCATGAAATTATATATATCTTATATATATATTCAATAAGAAAGAAATTTTAAGAACCATGTATGTTTATATATTTGTAGCTAATAAGAGGATTGTATTTGATCTAAATAAGATTAATATGAAAGGAATACCTGATGGAATGACCATAGATACAAATGGTAATCTTTGGATAGCACTGTTTGGAGGACATCATGTAAGTATATATAATACTTTAATAGTACATGAAATATTCATTGAAAACTATATTAGTAATTGTGAAAATATTTTATCTAGGTCATCCATGTAAATCCGAAAACACAAGAATTGTTGAGAAAAATTAAGATTCCTGCTGAAAATATAACCAGTGTTGCTTTTGGTGGTCCGCATCTTGATATTCTATATGTGACTACTTCAGGCTATGGTTTAACTGCACATCAGAGAAAGCAGACTCCTCATGCTGGCGCTGTATTTGCAGTGAAGGGTTTAGGAGTTCGTGGAACTCTTGCAAATTCGTTTATAATGAATACAAAACAATGAGATGAGGAAAAGACAGATGTGTGAAGATATGTTTTGCTTCTCATAAAGATTTATACACTTGCATGTATTTTTAAATATTCTGTATACTAAATAAAAACGTTAAATTACTGCTTCTGTAAAAAATAAATTTTTATCTTTTTATTTAAAAAAAAATGATATAACGAGTCTTCTTCAAAGTATATAATTATTAATTATTGAAAATTATTGTCTTATCATAATAATCCTAGAATATAAAATATGATTTCTTATTTAAAAAGTTAACAAACACTGTAAAATAAAATCGATAATAATTAATTTCAAATGTTCCTTTAATACAAGAAGGGAGTTACAAACTTTAGAAAACATTTAGCTTCACTGAAGCTAATTGCATTCGATTGATCTATAAGTAGAAGAAAGTACTATTGTTATCAAATGTATGTGGTAGAAAAATAATGCTCTTTATGCAAAAATGCTCTAGTAGAATTATTGAAAAGATAATATGTTATTTTTGTTGATAATCTATTATGATATACACAAATTAATTAAATAAATATATAAAGCAATTGAAATGTCATTTTTCATTATTTAAACGAAATGTCTATATATAATTAAAACTTTGTAATAACATAAAGTCTTTCAAATTGTTTCTACAAGTTTGATATATCAATAAAATTGTAAATGAAATGAAGTTTACTTCTTTGAACATTGTAAAATTATTATAGAAACAAAAATTATATGTTTTAATACATATTTATTTAGAATTTTTTATAGTTTTAATTTAAAAAAATAGGCAAATGAATGATTACTAAAAATGCAAAATAAATAAGTCAAATATTATCTTTGTATCGCAGCCAATAGAATTATTCTTTTCGCGGTAAAGAAGTATAAAATTTATATATATACAAAATAAGAAATACTCTTGTAGCACATATACCTATATGTGTGTGCGTGTATATATGTATATATATATACACATATATATATATAACTTTATAATAGCTACGATTTTATATAATATAATATATCTATTACTTTATATAATATAATAAAGCTAAAAAATGGTTTATTATATAAATTAGCCACATCAACTCACTGCATTGGACGTTTTTAAACAATTTTACATAAATAATTCATTATATATAATTTAACTTAATTGCTCAAGATTTTCATATACGAAACACATAACATACGAACAAAAAAGACTAACGAACCTATTATCACGCAAAACTATTTTATAAAAGTATTATTTCTCTTGTAATGTTCTTACTGTTGTGTAAATAATGATTTGCTTCATTCTCCAATGCAACAAGTTAGCAATCAGTGTCTCGGCTCAATGACTACTTACGTTTTCTTTGAGGAAAAAAAAATTTACATCATTGCGTAAGATGAGCCTCCGTCACGAATTCTTAATCGTCCAGTGTTATTATTTCGACGCTATCGTTTACGAGTTTGTCCTGCGTTTTCTTATTGGAAATATTAGCAGGTTTTCCCCTCGGTATATCGTACACAGGCATACAATCAGCGGTCGTCGACGGCCTAGACGTTTCCGAGGTCACCTTTTGCGGCACTACACTTAAGGATGAAAGATTTTTCGAGTAGTCCAGACTGGGCTTTAACTGCGGCGCTTTTTGCTGGGGTATTATCTCTAGATGCGAATGCTGCTGCAATTGTGACAGCATCGAGAGCGCCTCGACGGTGCCACCCTGAGGAAACGAAGCCGAGGAGCTTGGTAGCGAGCTTGACGGCACGTCCATCGTCACCGGCGGCAGCGGCTTCGCCAACTTGTTGCCGGTTACAGACGATTTCTTATAGCCATGATACTTGACGCTCGCGACAGGCTTGATACTGCTGGATTGCGGAGTGACGACAGGACTCACCGAGATGCCGCTCAATTCCGGCGGTATAAAGGGCGATTGTGACATCGCTGTGGGATTTCCTGATGATATCGGATTCAATATATTTGGAAAGTTACCGGGCATCGATACGGGCATCACCGTGGCAGTTTTCGTCATCGCCGTCTTCGTCGTCTTCTTCACGTTGGAATGCATGCTCTGTACACTCGCTTGAACATTGGAGTAAGGTCGCTGACAATTCTTCTTCGATAACAGTTTGTGCTGCAACGACGTGCCAGATCGCGACACATTTATAGGTAAGTTTTGCACGGGATGCGTTTGCTGTTGTTTCATAATTACAGGTGCACTCATGGACGCGTGGGCGATCTGCGGATTCGTCGTCACAACACTAGTACTGCTGCTGTTGCTGTTGTTCTTCAAAGGCGAATGTGATAGCGATGCGTTGTTATGTGCGGGCTGTGGCTCGGTCAACGATTTCGAAACGCGTATCTGCGGCGCACTTATCTGCTTTGGCGAGCTGCTTTTCACCTGTTGAATGATGGATGGTTTGAGCAGGGACACCTGCGCTGCCGCCGTCGCGTTTGCTGTATGTAATACCGGTTTTGTCGGCGATATCTGAAGCGATTTCGGAATGTGGACGGGATGCAATGCCGCGGCTGTATCAGTTTGTAAGCTCGGCTGCTTGCTGGTAGGTTTCGCCTTATGATGAGGCTGCAGTGGCTGTTGTTGTTGTGGTTGTTGCTGCTGCTGGCTCACCGGCGTTATAGATATGTTAGGTCGATCCTTTGTCATTGACATAGTTGTGCTGGTTTTAGCTGTCGTTTGATGGTACATGGGTCGCGACGTTGACGCCGTAGAATTGCTCAAGCTTAACAATTGCTGCACTGTCATAGAGTCTAAAGATCCTTTCAAATTACCTAAATTACTGATATTACTCGAAGTATTGACATTGCTGGATGTACTCATGGTCGAGACATTGCTAATGCCAGCGGTTATTGTAGTACCTGGGTTGTTTAAACCACTGGCAAGATTGGTTAACGACGATAGATTGTTCTGATACTGCCTTAATATATCCTGATAGCTTCCTACTTGATTCAAGTAGCTCATAGCTGATAAAGGATCCATCATATTGCCGCCTAGTCCACTGGCCAGTATAGCCGATAGCATATTCGGGTCGACTAGAGGATTCATGAAGTAAGGATTTATCATGGAACGATTCGGCCCGGACGCACTCATGAAATTCGCAAAGTTACTCTTGGAACCGAATTGATTCATCACGTTGCCGCTCTGCTGCATAGCATGCTGCAAGTATTTGTTAGCATTAGGTGGACGTCCCCTCGGACGTCCAGTGGTCGTTAGGTTTCTATGTGGTTTGCGATTCTGCAAGATCTGCGATGATGTCGAGTTTACTGGCATCTGCGGCGTGGGTGCCTGTGAGATAAGAGTATCATTGTCGATAAAATATGAATAGAACCATTATATGTACAATAATAGCAACAGTAAAGAAGTATATTTACCGGAATAGTAGAAGTGGCTTGTGATTGCACATGACAGCTATTGCTGTTAATCGATGCAATTTTGTTCGCCTGTATCTGCCGTTGACAACATTTGATTGCGATTTCCAGGACATTTCCCTCCAGATTCTAAAAGGTAATATAAAAATAATTATATTGGCATTTGAAATTATCGCAATTGTTTGATTTTAAAAAGATAATCTGAGTAAAATAAATAACAATTTTTAACGAATAGATTTCTCGATTTTTGAAAAAAAAAATTTTTAATAACGCAAAGTAATATTTTATAAAAAAATTAAAAAACATTTTTTCCATATAAAAAAAATAGTTGTTTTATTTTTACACGAATATTGCGAAATAAGATTTTACTGATATAAAAAAACATTCGAATATACATATACAATATTTTTTGTTTTTACAGGTCTAATTTAGTCTTCGCAGTTCTTAATAGATAATATTTGTTCGTTTCTGCCAGCAGATAAACAAATATTATCTCAGAGTTGTGGAAATAATCGACCAAATTAGCAAGTAATAATCGTTTACTAAATTTCACGACGTTTCGACCATATGGTTGTGGTCCTTTTCAAGTGAGACAAAGTAAATTTAGTAATAATTAACTCATCATACAGCAATTATTAATAGCAATTTTCGTGAGAAATATACAAGTCAAAATTAAAATTGAAAATGTTAGACGGCCACATGTCAGAATCTGACGATCCTTTGTTGTGGCCGTTTCACATTTTCAATTTAATTTTGATTTGCATATTTCTCACAAAAATTGCTATTGATAATTGATGTATGAGTTAATTATTAAATTTACTTTGTCTCACTTGATAAGGACCACAACCATATGGTCGAAACGTCATGAAATTTGTTAAACGATTATTACTTGCTAGTTTGGTCGATTATTTCCACAACTCCTATTTACTAATGATTGTCATTAATAATTAAGAAAATATTATCTCATAATTATATAAAATTGTGCATAATTGTGTATAATTATACAACACACTTGTGTATAATTATATATAACTATACATACGTGTACTATAAAGAAGATTATCTGATAAGAAAGAAGAGATCCGATAAGAGATAAGACGAAAGAAATGTATATAAGTTGGCTTATTTAAAAAATGTATTCAAAGTGTAATCACACGAATATAATTAATTTCCATAATATAGTTTCATATATATACTTACTTTATTCCCTATGTACATTTTGTAAGTGTCCGTCAATAATGTCGCGAACGCTTGTATAGTCGACTCTTTACCCTGAAGGTGTTTTTGCACAAGTTGATATGTTTCATACACGTCAAGCAGAACTTGCGTTCTGGCGTCTGTTCTAATAAGGTGAACGCTGTCGATCGTGCTTGCCGAACCCATTGTCTGAATTCTACTTCTGAGTGATTGTTGACAAAGAGTCAAAGCTTGTCGGGATAATTGTTCTCTCTCGGAATCACGTAAGTATTTTCTAAAGAAAAAAAGATTTAATTTTTTATCAGATTTTTTATTATTTATTCTTTATGCACGAGAAAATTTTAATCATTTTCTCGTGTTAAAAGAATAAATGGTACTTATATACTAGTGTAAGATATCTAAAGCTCATTCAAATCAAAGGAGAACACTTTTCCTTGTTATAGTCTTTTTTTAATTAATTTATTTAAATCTTACTTGTCTGAATCTGGAATTTTTCCGAGCTGTATGCACAACTGCATCAACATTCGACTATCGTTGCTTTCCTTTAATACCTGCATGAGTAACGTCACGCATTTCGACATGTGTGATGCGAAGCTTCCGGGTCTGTCAATTTCATTGATTGGTATATGCCATACTCCCTAGAAGTCACACAATATTAGAACGTACACATCAATTATACATCACATTATTGATGATATAAAAATAGGAATGTTTGCATTAATAATTTTGCATATTATATTCATATATTACAATTACAGATTATCTGAAGAATCGAGGAAAATGGCTCTAGTTCATAGCATATCTGTAATTATGATACTATTATATCTAGTACTCAGTCTCACTAGGTAATAATTAACAATTATTATCATAATCTATTAAATATTATAAAAAAATAGCCCCATATTAAAATTTTTCACTTTTTTACAAATATAAAAAGTTATATATCTAATTTGCCTAGAAAAGTAATTTTAAAATATGCATTAGAGAGTAATCTCAAGCATATAACGAAAGAATAATTTTTTGAAAATGATTGAAGGTACTGTAATACTACACCTAAAAGGATGATAATAGATACAGATGCTGGAGGAGATGATGCTCTAGCAATAATGCTGGCTCTCATGTACGAGGCCAAAACAAACGACATCGAAATCCTAGCTATAACTTGTACATATGGTAACACATACTTGAAAAACGTGGAACAGAATGTATTAAAAATTTTAACAATTGCCAATAGAAGCGACGTAAGTATATGACAATTGAATGTTCTTCACATATTTTGTTCAAACTTTTATAATTTAAAAAATTCAAAGATTTCGTACAGTTTGTTAATGATTATTATAATATATGATATTATAACAATCATATTATTTATCTATATAGTTTTATCTTTAAATTATTTATATTTATTATTTCATCAATAATACTATATTATAATAATTATTTCTCTCTGAAATTTGTCAGATACCCGTGTATAGTGGTGCCCAAAAACCATTAATAAATACGTATGAACCTACTGATTACTTTGGCAAGGATGGATTTGGAGATTTTAATTTTACCGAAACTATAACTGCAAAGATTAACAGATCAAAACACGCTTCTGTATTTCTTGTAGAATTAGTCAAACAATATCCAGGTATTTATATACATATATATAATTTAAAATAAATATTCAATTCGTTAATTTTTTAGGTGAAATAAGTATAGTTACTCTTGGACCTCTCACAACAATTGCTACTGCAATCGCCTTGGAACCTAATTTCCTGCATTTAGTAAAGCAACATGTTATAATGGGATCGACCGTCGACAGTAATGAGATTGAATTTAATTTTATACAAGATCCGGAAAGCAATTGGATTGCATTGAATAATACCAATAAACCTAGTATTATACTTCCGGGAGACACAGTACGCGCTAATCTTATTTCAAAAGTAATATCGTAATTTTCACAATATTTCATATACATGAATTAATAATAAAATTAATTTATGAATAATAAAATATTATTGATATACAGGAGAAATATAGAAACATTTATAATAATCTGGATGCTTCTATCGCAAGCTTTTTGCAACAAGCTGAAAGAATAGCTTTGGCAAAAACTGAAATGTGGGAATTAGCAGATGGGATTGCTATGGCAAGTGCGCTACAACCGAAAATAATAACAGAATGTTATAAAACTAACTTAAGAGCAGTAATTGCTGGTGATGCGAGAGGTTCAGTTGTGGAAGTACCCAATGCAGTATCCAATGTAGAAATTATAAAAAATGTTAACATAACTGCATTTGAAAATCTTCTATTGGAATATCTTTCTTAATAGATCTTAATTGATCTAAATTGTAAAATTATTATTATGCTAAATGAATTTTTAATTTTGTACTATTCATATATTATTAAAAATATCTTTTATAATGCATACTATTAATAACATACACTTACATTAAAAAAGTTGGTACTTCTTCTTTCAGCAAAAAGTCCTTGAAAGGTTTGTCCAGGATAGAATTGACAATTGTATGCCTTTAACAAAAGATCCTTGCATTTCGCTATATCCTTCGCCTTTTTATTATTAAAGAAAAAATGTGCAAGTCTATAAAAGGACTTGTGATGCTCGGCGAATCTCAATATACACTGTTCCAAACCAGCTAGACAATACGCAATTAATGTCGCTACCTCTTCTTCCGGCATATGTTCTTCTAGAAATTAAAATATGTATAGAAATCCTTTTTTTTGCACTTTAATAAAATATTACATAAGTTATATGATAGAATGCAACAATAAACAACAATAAAGAGCAATATAACTTATATAATTTACCGTTATCTACATTAGCAGAATCTTTCTTCTTTTTTTCTGCATCGCTGTCGATAGATTCAGTGTCGCTATCACTAGAGCTATCACTGTCAGAACTATCATCGCTACTGCTAGATTCTTCGCTACTACTGGAGCTTGAATTATTTGTTTCCGTAGTTGTAGTTGTAGTTTGCGTAGTCGTAGTGCTTTCCTGAGAACCTCTTCTGCTCAAAGTCATTTCTTCATTTGCATTGGTCTGTGTTTTCCTTTTTTCTTCTACCTTGTCTTTATTATCTTTTCCCTGCCAAATCAGAATAATTGCAATGTTTATATCAATTTATTTTAAGCACAAATTAGCATATGAAAAAAAGAAACATACTAAGATCAGTTAAATACGTACAGAGGATTGCAAATCTTCGTTTTGCAACCATTTGCCATCGAATCTTCTAGTGTCCTCGTCATCAGCGGAAGATTGTTGGGTTTCCTGGCTAATTTCCATTGCCTGTTTCATAAGAGCATCCATTAAATCCTGTACATTATCAGTCTTTCGTTCAGGATCAACTGTCAACATATTCACTGAAATTTTCTTAATCTCTTCTGTTTTTGTCTGCGATTTTGTTTTATCAACACTCTTGTTTTCTAACTTTTTCTTTTGCAATTTTGGTTCGTTACTTTCATCACTAGAAACAATCATTACATCGTCGCTCGTTTTCTCCTTTCGCGATACCATATCGCAAACTTTGGTAATTAAATCGTCTATTAAAGCTACGACGTCTTGCATCAATTGTAAATGTGAAACATTACTTAATTTTATTTTTTTCGTGTTGTCATGTGACTGTTCAGGAAGTCTTTTGCGGCTTTCGGACTTTCCTATTTCTGTCTTAACATCGGAGATCTTGTTCGATCTATCTATAATTTCTATCTCTTCAATGCTATTTGAGCGTTGACATATCGTAACTACGTTTTTATCTGCATCCACTGCAGCATCGCCTTCTTTTGAAGTAGTTTTCTCAACATCAGCATTCTCCTCCCTCTTCTTTTCGTTAAGTTTAGATTGATATTTCATAAACGGTCCTTCGGAGCAATTTTTAAGGTGCCAATTAAATAACTGACCCAATGATTTTTTCAATGGTTTACCTTCGTGTTGCTCCAAATATTTCAATATACTCGCATGAATGCGGTAATGAACTTCTAACGCTTCTATAGATAAATTTTGCGGACTTTTGTGACTTATTCTGCGCGGATATTGAGCATTATTCTCATATAATAATTCACTAGCCTGAAATTAGTTCTTGATGTCAAAATTATATTAATGAAAAAAGAAATAGCATATAGTAGACAAGATAACTGACCTTTGCGTAATGCTCCAAGAATGTGGGAGGATCTAGATTTTTCTTCTCTGCGACTTTACCGAGCATATATTTATAAAGCCATCTCTCGTCGTGCTGTATAGACGGTTCTTCGATGGCTTGACATATTCGATTGGCAGATTCAAAGCACTGATCTGCTATCTCCAGCATTTCCTCCTTTCTAGTTTCCAAAATTTCGAATCTCTCCATGCTCAATGTATCGGTCTCTTGCTTAAGCAATCGCGAGCAAAATGAATGAACTATGTAAACAAAATTTCCATACTCTGTCCAAATAACAGAATGACCAGGTGCAAGCTCGATAGCATGTTGGTAACTCGACTGTGCCATTTTTGCCTTATTGAGAAACTTATCTTTTCCTCTAAAAATGATAGAAAACATACGTATAGTACATGTAAATAATGCAAAGACTTAAAATTAAAAAAAAATAAAAAGATACTTACATAGGTCTATAACTGTTCAACCAATTCTCTATTATACTGCCTGTCGCCATAGCTAGACCTGCCCACGAATTTAATCCTCTTGGATACAGACACAGATCTAATAAATAATATCGGCAAGCATGCTCCCATTTGTTATTCTTGAAATAAAAGTCACCCAGTAAGTAGTAAATTGTGGATATCGCGTGCGGTAGCGGCTTCATCACGCTCGGCATTTTGTCTCGTGCACCGATTATGTACGCTGTCATCTCGTCTACTATTTGATTCGGATCGCTTTCACGCGGAACTAATCTGATTATTCTCTTAAACAAGATTTCTGTATCCGTGCTAATTGAAAGAAGACGGGGGGATTGAAAATTGGGTAGCTGTTTCGGCTTGTAAAAATCGAACAGCAACTGTGCTCCTTCCCAGGTTAATTCCATTTGCGGCACCATGTGATCCTGTAGATACTTTGGACGTATCTTGTTGACCCTGTTCGGATGCCCATACAGACAGAAAAATATCTGTTCTAGATATTTCGTGAGTTTGCTCTTTATAGAAGCATACAGGGGAGTTTCAAGCTGTGGTATAATCAGATTCATGATGAAAAATAAGAGTTTCGCCTCGTTGAAGCAACACCAAGAGTGTCTGCCGATAAATTCGTGGGCGGTGAACAGAATCATGATAGACGGTGGGATGCCATCATCCTCGTCATCCGATTCGGAATGATTAGAGCTATGCAATTTATTTTTATAAGGAGACTCCACTTTTGCTCTTTCCTTATCTTCTTCGCTGTTAACAGAAAAATTTCACATTGCAATATATAACAATATATATGTATATACACGCGCGCGCGTATTTATTTAATTAACAAATTATTTAACAAACGTACTATTGAAGAATATAATGTAACAGAATCCAAGGTAGAACGGTCTCCAAAGGCATTTCAACAGCATTCTCTGGTACATCCAATTGATGACAGACAATGTGAACTAAATTTTGCACCAATCTCGACAGACGAGACTCCGGCAGATATTTTACTGAAAATACGATAAATATAAACAAAAATCATAAAATAGTATATTGCAAGAGTTTCTTAATATACTTTGTGATGTAATCTTACCAATGAATACACTAACTTCGATCGTGCAAGCTTCCAGTTTTTCAAGTGCCATTACAACAGAATTTGTCCACTTCTTTTGTTCAGCTTCGTCAGATGAATTCAAGTAATTTTGCCATGATTCATTGAGACAAGCTTCTGCCCAGACGTAACATTCCTAAAGACATTTTACCAAAAATTTAGCACTTTTTTTATACATGTATGATATTTGTTATTAACATCAGTAACAAGTGTTACCTCATACTGTTGAAGCTGCCACAAGCTGTCAAGTAACATAGTTAATTGTCGAACTCTGTCAACGATATTTTCATTGGTTACCATCAATTTGTGTCTTTGTTTGGCAAATTTAAAAGTATCTTGCAATATATAAGACAGTTCTGCATATTTCTTTTCGTCGTACAAATGTTGAATTTCACCCAATTTTTGACCCCTAAAATTATAAATTATAATATCTAATATATTCTAATATAATCAATATCTTGGCAATAAGTAATATAAATTAGAAAATATTAAGATTGAAAATATACCTCTGAATTGATGTAAGTTTTCTCTTTACGAGTTTGGCACTGATTTGAGAATTATTTTTACAATTTAAAAGTTTAATACATGGACTCAGGCTTTTACTTTCCATATCTTGTAGACGGTTCAACAACTAAAAATTGACATTTTATAGCTTATAATAATATATTAATTTTTCGACATTGAACAAAAGTTTCTTACCAGCTGTAGCGTCCCTATGACTATGTCTATATCACCTTGACACAGAAAAATGCTAGCTTTAAGCCATAAAATTCTCAGTAAGATGTATAAATTTTCATCATTTACGATATCTTGCCTGACACTTGTAAATATTATATGTCCTAATTCCTCTGCTGGCATTCCAGTACCAAGTTTATCCAATCTGCAATAATAATTTTATACACAAAAAGCTTTTTACAAATATTGTGAAGCTTGTAAAGATGAGATTAGAGATTTACGTTGGATTTGGCAAAGTATCTGGTTTATTATCCAGCCACCTATCTGTATGAAGCTCCCCAAATAAAAGTGTCATTTCAGTATCCAGTTTTAGAATCTTATCATCGACATCATCAAATGGTGACAAATGTGGAATATGTTGCCTAAATAAAATTGGATAATTTAGATTTTTATCTGTACATACAAAAATAATATGCACATTTACCTCATAAAGATATATGCCTGTAGATAAATATCTGACATTCCTTTTGGCCACATCTGATTCCACTTGGTACACAGAAATTCTGTAAATTTTGCGATAATTATCATTAAATTACTTTTACTGCTATGCTGATTTATAAAAGCGTCCACATCAGCAGTTTCTGCATCTGTTCCAAAGTATTTTTGTTGTTGACTGTCCAACATAAAACCAGATTAACAACACATTTTCTATTATATTACTACACAAAGAATTAAATTATAAACCATCACCTTGTGTCAGGGCTAGGACATTTAGAACTTTCTGAGCTCTTGAGAATTTCCATATTAGCATTATTCTCCTGATTGGCAAATAACTGGTACATATCCATTGTGTCCATAGAATCGTCGGGATTTTTAGTAGCATCATCCTTAGTCAATCTTACTGTATCGGGTCTGTAAAAAGAAATTATATCTCATATGTATAGGGGATTTACATCTCTAAAACACAATATTTAATTACTTGATTTATACATACAATAAAGTACTAGGGAACAATCTTCTAAGTGTCTCCTCCAATTGAACATCGTCCCTCTCTGCTTCTCGTCTGTTTGAACCTCTGACTCTCGCGGATCGTCTCATGGTGCTGCAGCTCCAGGCCCATTGTTGCAGAAAGCACAGTGCGCTTCTGCGTCTTTTCTTCACCTTCTGTCCCTCTTCCTTTCCCTCAGTTTTCTCGGAGTGAGCTTTATCGTCTGTTTTACGTATCGCGTCGCTCGTTTTCTCAGCACCCTTCTCAGAAATCTTATCGTCACTTGATTTATCGCTTTCTTTGTCGCTGGATTTCTCATTTGGTGCTCCATTATCCGTACTGTAAATATCGTCTGTGACTTTATCGCTCTCTAATTTGTCGATATTCACGTCTGTTTCGGAATGCATCTGTTCCTCCGAATCCAGGTTTTTCGTCTCGCTTTGTTCTTCACATTGCAAACCGTCTGTGTCGGACATTCTCAGTGGATCTTCATCCTCGATTATTTGTACGTCGGTCGAACCAGATTTCTTGTCGTCTTCCGTTTCAACTTCCATCGCAGTATCCGAGGCTGTATTGAAAGCCTGATTGTCGTCCGATATCTCGCAATATTCCGTCTCGGTCTTGACAGATTTGCCGACATCATTTTCTGCATTCGGAGTTGAATCATTTACATTTTGCTGATCTACTTCCATACTGTTAATCTCTTCAATCTCACATTCCTTATTCACTGCTGCAACCTTGTCATCGGCTTTTCTAACTGATAATACAATTCTACTGACAAAGTTTAAATCACTTTCAGCAATGTACCTGTGCATGTCTAGTAAACTTTCTCCAAGAGCCAACCATGTGCAGTTTATTAAAGGCATTCTCAAAGTCAATTCTGGCAAAGGTTTTGGCATAAATTCTGCTTTACAAACCTCTGCCCATTTTGCAGAGACCTCTCTCGCTTCTGCTAATAACTTGTCACCCAATAAATGATCATATTCAGTATACAAAGGTGGATCTAATTGCCAGTCACTGTTATAAAATTTATAACATTCTTCCATACATGGAATGTCTTTAAATATTCTATCGCGAAATGCCAGACCCTTTACATAATTAGGATCCATTTCCAACGCCACGGAAATATACAGTAGACAGTTCATGTAATCAGGAACGGCATATAAGACAGTTATTAAATTATCCAAGCATGGCCAGTGATTGGAATTGCACTTTAAGCCCTGTTTAAAGGACGAACAAGCTAATTCTAAATTAGAAATCTTCATAGCTAATGTACCAATCCTGTACCACAGTGTCACGTCAGAACCATCCAGATTTGCAGCTTCCCAATAATTATCTACAGCATCCTTGTAATTCCCACAAGCCGCTTGAATGGCACCGATATTCTTGAAGCAGGAATATTTCAAGGACAACATTGGTCTCGACCTTCCATCTGGCACTTCAGGTTTCTCCACTTCATCCAGCAATTCAGTATCCAAAAGATCCCTAAAAATAACTAGTGCCTCTTCCTGTTTATCCTTCTTCAACAATTCCAAGGCTTTGTTGTATTCAGTTAACGCTATTTGTTCCTACAAGAAATCAATTAATTAATTAATACATGTTTTAATATATGCATCAGGTAACTTTCCTTCTTGAATTTTAATTTAATTCAATGCTGTCGTTAATTCTAAATCTACATAGATATAAAAACAGTCCATCGAAAGATTGAAAATCCGAATCACGTGCGCTAAATATGAGAGACAGATGTACTCTTCCAGACACTCGATTGTCAATTAATTTGTGGCTCTTTAAATATTAATCAGTCAGAATGAATAAATAAATCACGCGTAGAAAGAGAGAGAGACGTGTCGCAGAAATGAGAATCTTCTGTCCATGTCATATATAGCAATAACGTTAAAACGCAGCAAATGCAGATGCAATTTCGACACTTGGAGGTTATACGAGAATAAACAGTAAATGCTTCTCATACTTGTGCCTCCTTCGTGATCGTGGGTACATCCTCCTCCTCGCTCTCTTCACTCGACTCTTCGTTAAGCGCCGATATTTTAATCATTCTCTCCTGAAAGCTTCTCGCACGGTATCAACAATCTTCTCGCTTACATCCAAAAACGTCAACAAAGCCACAGCACAGCCGCCGGTTTTTTTAACACGCCGCCATATCGCGGCGAATGCGCATTTCAGATGACAGATGACAGATCGTCTCTGCAGCATCTGCCGACTGGAGATGATTCGATCAAATGGCGATTGCTTTGTATTTTTTTATGAGTTTTAATGTGTCTCGATATATTTATACAGAGCATATTAGCTCCTTCGAGATTATAGCATAATTAGGGGACCATCATTTGTACACTTTCGGCACTTTTTTCTTCCTCCGCGAAGCTAAAATATCAAAACAGCTGTTTTTTTTTCTCAAGTGCGACTCTAAAACAGAAAAAATATATTTACATATATGCAAATCGAAAAACTTCTGATGTGGGGAGGGGAACAAACGTCAAATAATCCGCAATTGCAAGTGTATCTCTGCACTTTGATGCGATTGAACTTTAAACTTGTTTATCTTTTACTTTTGTCTCGCTCGGACGATGCATATTAATTAAACGCGAACAAAAGTTACTGCGCTCTACTGCACGATCGTCGCGAGTGCATGTTGATTAATTCAATCCTTATTTAGTTTAATGACCAGTGTAAATAGGATACGTACAATGGTATTTCGTAAGCAACGATAACGCAGTCATTACGCGTTAGCAAGGATGTCCCTGTCTTTAAGTGAGTACCTCTGTATTTGTAGAATCCTTAATTATAAATTATATATAGTGTATTACGCTTCTCACACACATTGATATTTTTCTTCGTGTTTTGATTAAATCATAATACATAATCGTTATTGTGTCAAAAAAGTTTAAAATACAAAGCATGTGTTTTCTGTTTTCGTGTCTCTAATTCTTTGTATATAATATGTTTATATACAATTTTTTCAAAGTTTGTATATATATGTATATAAATTCTGTGTGTTCTATTTTAGTCTTATAATAATCCTAATCTTCCACATATAATTAGTGTACGATAGGATTTTTATAAATAAAAATCATGAGTAAAAACATTAGTAGTTTATATATAAACATGTATGTAGTTACATTATTGTTCTCAACAATCAATAAACAATCAAATTGTTTATTTCATTGAGTTTAATGTAAAAATGGAAGAATTTATTATTATGTGTATAATATTATGTATATAATACTATTGAAAATAAGAAGAATCAGTAACAGTCTTTCATGACAGTATGTTATAAATATTGTTAGATTACAGACAAGGTAAGGTTGCAGCATCAACTAGAAAAACCTGACAGTGATACTTAATTTCACCACAAAAAAATCTCTGAGATATATAGAATCATAATAAATATTAAAGTAATACATATATTCAACAATAATTTAAAATATTAACAAAAACACCTGACAATCAACAAAGCATCCTTACCATAAACTGTATTCTAACAAGCTTTGTAAAGTAAAATGTATTGTAGTTCATTTCTTGGCACTTTAAATCATTATACAAACAAATTCCCTTATCACGTAGTGGAAAATTCACGTTTAACGGATATACAAAATTATAACTAATTTCAAAAACTACAAACGACAATTTTTGATACTCTGTTTCAGTCGTTGTATTAATAACATAAATTGATAATATGTACATCGCAGGAGACCAGTTGAGGAGTGATGGTTTGCAAACGATAGATACACAAAATATGTCCAATTCTGTAATTGAAAGAAACAAAAGTATTATAACAAAGTTTCCATTTCCTGTCTATAATAGATTCCATCAAAACTGGCGTATAGGTGGGTCTTTTTTTTTTATTGTATATATGAAAATATAGTAGAATGTTTGATTTATGTCTTTAGAATTAATTCAAAGCAATATTATTTTATAGATCCTGAAATGTCAAGACATTATTGGACTGCATCTTTCTTTTTACCGATTGGATCGATTTTTATTCTTGGTGTAGTCGTTTTGCTTATGGTAATATCTCCATGCACGAATTTATTTAATCTAATATTAAGATATGAAATTCTCACTCTCTCTTTATCGAATGTATGATCGAAATTGAAATTTTAAATAATAATTATAGGTATTGTTCAAAAGATGTCCACATACAGTAGCTGCAATTGTTGCTGCAATCCTTGCCATCATTATCATAGTGACAGTTGTGGTATCGCTTAATCATGAGCCAATTTATACTTAATATGTTTAAGCCAAATAATTACCGACTGTTATATAGAATAAATCTTTCTCTAATTATATACATTAAACTATGAGAGTACAGAACTGATCAAATATTAATGAATTTTGTATCAATTGTATACATTGAATAAATAGATTCTACTTACTACTAGGAGTGTTTGCTCATCATTCTTAATTCAATCATATCTTCTGAAACTCGTTCTGCTGTTTCTAAATATTTCTCCAGTGTTGAATTTAATCTAGTGTAGCTCTAAAACATAAATTGCAACATGTATTAAATTGAATTATTAACATATATTAGTATACATATAACTTCAAAAATAAATTTACCTCTATATAAGTGAAGTCTTTATTTAAGTATTCTAATTCATTTAACAATACTTCGATGGTATTAAGCGGTAACCAGGTTGGTGGTGCTGTAGATACCAATGGTGTCTTAAAACCAAAATGTTCCTTTCCACTACCTAATGCTGCGTTAATATAATCTACAGCTAACTCGCTTGCTTCAACTAATCGGCCGGTATTCAGCATGAGACGAAGAAGTTCCGAAGCATTGCGCTTCTGCAATATTTATACGATTATATTTTCTGGATAAAGAAAAATTAAAACAATTTTTGTATTACTGACTTTATATGATATCAATAACCATTGTGGTAGAAACGCTCCATCTTGCAATAACTTGCGTGCAACAGCTTTGTGTAATTCACTAATGTTATCTTTTTCATGCTTCAATGTAAAGTATTCCAACAATCTCCAAGCGGTATTTGCGATAGTTGTATTGGATATTCCTATATCTAAAAAAGAATATTAATTATATAGCGTTTTTATAGGAAAAATTACACATAATTCTGCGCGCAATAATAGTACGAAAATTAATTAATAATTAACACTTACCAAATATATCATTTTGTATTAGCCAATCCCAGGCATTTGGATCCTCACGTTGACTTAATTTGATACATTGAGAAGTCAAACTTTCGAGTACGGAGGCTTTACTAATTTTAAATTCATCGCACAAATGTAGTGCAGTTGTGTACAAACCAGTACTACATAAAGTGATAATCAATTCAGATGGTTCTGTAAATAGAGATATTTACAAAAATAATCTCGATTCTTGCATTTTTTTCGTAGAAAGATAAATTAAGAGATGCTTACCAGTATGTGCGACTATGTGCATCTCCGAATTGACTTTTGATATTTTCAATCTCGCGTCTACTATATAATACTCCTTCTTGATATCATCCAAATCGAGGACTTCGACTTGCTTCTTTATCTTGTAATGCAACACTTCTTTTCCATCTATATTTCTCTTCTTTTGCGTGCCCGATAAGTTTAACTCGCCGGAGAGATTCTGATCGACAGGTCTTACGATCCATCTATATTTTTCGCTTACATGATGCAAGGCGTTAATACACGCCAGTAAACATTGCGCTTGCTTCGCTATAATCGGCGCGGAATGAGGTTCCTGACTTAAACGCATAGCTTGTTCGTACATTACAGACGCCGCTATAAAAAAATAGTAAGAATATACATATATAAGTCTCGTGTTCTGTTAAAAACATTCCATATTATACAAAAATCTTACCTTTCCGCATGTTTTGTTTATTGACGTGAAAACTGTATAGAAAGTTATAATAATTATTTTCCATAAGGTCGACGCTTCTGGCTCTGCCCTCTACTATTCTTTCAAGGTCTTCGTACATGTCGACATAGGGGAAAGAAATTAGGTCTATTAACAATTTTTTCTCGAATAACGTTACGACAAGTTGTCGTAAACAGTCCACTCTACGTGCAGCGTCCGGATTCGCATTCAGGCAATGATAAGCTTCTGCGTGATGTCCTAGACTCAGGTGTTGTGCAAATATTATTGAATGGAGCGTCGGCAAATTCGGATCGTCCGCGTCGGCACTCGCTATAGCTGTCTCTGCAATCTCTATGATACAATCAGACGCGGTGTGTTCCTCAAACAGTTTAATAACTTTCAGATAATAGTGGACCAGATCCTTGTTTCTTGATGTTACATTAGAGTTGAGTAAGGCGTCCACTAGAAATACGTCCGATAAAATTCCATTGGATGCACGAAGAAAATTATCGCACGCCTTCTGCACTTCTCCCATTTCTAGTAATGCTACGGCTAGGATAAACTTCCTCGAGGCGCTATTCCACTCGCACCACGTGTTCAGAAGTCTTACATATTCTTGAACAAGTAGAAATTGACAACTCGAGAGCAACCATTCGGGAAAGATGAAATTTCCAGATATCGGCCATCTAATTTCGATTTAAAGAAATATAAAGAAACGAGGATAAATCTTATATCCCATGTGGGACTTGACACAATAGATTAAAACTCAATAACGACTTATTTGAAAGGATACATCAGTTGCGCGATAAGCGTTACATGCGTCAGCATACTATAATGCCAGGGTATTAGAGTCGTCGGATCCATATTCGCCTGGGCCATCAAAATATGAGCGTGTTTCCCACCGCTGCTATGAATAAACAGTTCTAAGAGCGACAAGGATCGATGCTGCCTCTGTCCGACGTTGATTCGCGGATCAGCGAGCTTCAACATTGAAAGACGCTGCGAACTGGATTCGCTGGAAATATTTCATAAATCTCTTACATTTTTGTCGACGTTTAAAAATATATCTGTGAGCACATGTACATATAACTTTACATTATCTAAGCGATAAAACTTACAGTAAGGATTGCGAAGGAGTATACGTTGCCGTAGACTCGCATATCCACGTGACGACATAGTAAGCTTGAGTAAGTACAACGGTTCTCGGTGCCAAGGATGATTTCACGGTATGCAAGGAGCTCGAGTCAAATATTTCGGGACGCAGTAGTATGAACTGCTGTAAGATCAATAAATCTCTGCAGACGGAGAATCTCAAGAGCGCTATTTGCGTTACAGTTTCCGTCACCGCGGAAATGCCCAACTGGCTACCAAAGAGATGACTGACGTTCAACAAGACTTTCGAAGCATCGTGATCGTTCTCGAATTGCAGCTTACTCGGTTGTCCAAGATCGTATGTTAATGCGTCCAGCAACATGGCCATGGCGCCCGATATATCCTTGACGTTACTTAGTTTGTGATAGAGTTCCGATTGGAAATCGAAATCAGATAGCTGTTGATAACAAGCAAGTGATTTTCATTCTTGTAAAGCTGAAGCTAGAGTAAAAGCTAATTATAAAATACTCACCGGATCGTCGGGTTCCATCATTAACTTTGACAGTAGATCATCGATTAAAATATCTGGACTTCTCAGATGATACAATTCTCTCTCAATTTCTGTTTTAGTCTCCTCGGGCAATTGGTCTCCCAACATGACTAACGCGGACATTAACGTGATTAAATCCTGACATGTGTCTTCATCTTGCGATAGAACGGGCGTTGTTTTGAAACGGGATGTGTAGGACTTCTCGTTGCAAAACACCAGATGTTCTAAAGCTTCCATGGGTCTCAGAAGCGATAAAGATGATTTTTTCAATAAGACGATGCCGTAAGCGCTCGGTAAGAGCAGTAGACCTACGGGACGAGTGCCATTAGCGTGATATTGAACGACGCACGAGTAAAATTTCGACCAGCATCGGTTAGTGATCTCGAGATAATCCTCGTCCATAATCACATAATCCATCACTTCCGCCTGTATTTCGGCCTCGACCGCCATACACACTCTCTCCTTCAAAACAGCTGGTGAGAGAGTCATTTCTGCTATTACGTTGGATCTTCTATAGATGCTCAGCGCTTTCGTGATGTCCACCAACGAGAATTGTCCAGGATGAAAAATATAATTTATGTACGCTTGCCTCGGATCCGTTCCAGGATCGGTTACAATGTAATCTCTGTCGCGTGCTTGTTCCAAAATTGTGCTCTCCCATTCGGAATTAATGCGTTGCATGCCATTCAGCGATAATTGTGCATGTGTAACCGCCATGGCATCCATATCTGCCGTTCTCCACACTGCCCACAACCTGGTTGGTGTAAATGCAAAATCTACCAGGTGTTGCTATATATATAGGAATAATATAAATTAGTTACTTCATCTCTTACATAGCAAAATACATAACTGAAAAATATATCGATGAAGGTACTCACATCCGGCGCGTATAACGTACATAATCTAACAAACTTGAATACGCCGTTATCTTGCACAGGCTTCAGAATACTGAATTCACATCCACTGCTGAATTTCAAAAACGTTCCGAAATACAACTCATTATCGCTGCCCAATGCTTTCCTTAAAACATGACCTTGCGCACTTTGAGACACAATGCGATTTTCGATTGCCGCGTCCGTTACGGTTACACACTGCGTCTTATTACAAGACCACATACGTACGTTACCATCTCGACATAACGCAAACAAGTATGTGTCACTACCATAACTGTGTATAACAAGGGACATGGCAACGTGAGCCTCGGTATTGCGACCTCTAAACGCTGTAGCTATACCGCTCAAGAACTTGGGCATTATCGAATCTTGTTTCAGTTCGCTGGTGTGTACAAGACCTGTGAGTGAGTCGAGCCTCAAGAGTAATATAGTAGCTGAGCTGTAAGCAAGAGCAAACAGTGCTTCTTCTTGTGGCAATGTAAGCCACGATGCTGCTGCATGAGGTACCGGAGAATCTATGAATGAAATAAAACGATTTAATGAACGCCCAATATGCATATAATGCAGTGACAATATGTAAAAATAAATTTATCATGCTAAAAATATATTACATCATATTTACAGCACACTTACTTGTAGTTCCAGCATTGGAAATAATATGAAATGTATGAGGATCTCTGGCATTTTGTGCAGAAGCTTCATTAAATATTGACTGTACACTGAGATCTGTATATGTACCAAGTAAATTTTCCTTAAAAAAAAAAATAAATAAATAAATTGTTATTGATAAAATAATAAACAATAGAAAATAAAAATATTCGTGCATACTTACTTGCTTGTGAATTTTATCTGGGTGAGAAAAGGTAAGTTTGTGAACACTGGAAACAGTGACAATCAGGATAACAACAGAGTTAATTGTCTCATGAATAGAAATTCCATCCAAAATTGGGGTGTCTGTAAATTTGTATCTCACTCGACAGTCGACGAGATTGATGTCAAGACTATGTTCAATCAGTTCAAGTACATCGTGACAAATACGCCAGTAAATAAAACGGTTACGAGTGAAATATTTGGATGAGTCTTTGTATGAGTAGCCACCTGCTCTTTCCGGTACTTTTATATCCTGCAATGTACTTTGGCTTCCGCCTGTAAAAAAAAAAATAAGACCATGACTATCTTTTTTTTATAATTACACTATTTTAATATTATTATATTTAATATTTATCATATGCATTATTATACGATTATACATATATTTTATTTTATTATTTACATATAATTTATATTATATATTTATCTCAAATTTTGTCGAAATGTTGTGATATCACGTGTATTTAATGCACAATATCTTATAGCATCAGTCAGGTTTGGCGTTTAATTTTTATCAAAAATTCGGAGAGTAACAGGTAGATAGAGGTTAGGTAAGTGATGCAAAAGAACGCGACTCGCAAATGTCGCGCAATCCTTTATTCCACGAGCACAATACTTTATTAGTTGTGCATCATCGTGAATAGCTTTTCAAAGCGTCCTTAAGTTACAATGCGAGAGAAATTTCGGTTTGCCGGGCCGTCACGTGGAGGTTAGGACTCGCTCACCCGTGTTCAGGGTGATTTCCTTCCATTTCTCCGGCAGAGTTTGATCCGGCACGACCTCGCGATATCCCAGCGAAAACTCCACCATGTTCCAATAACTTTCAACGAGATAATGCGGCGAATATTACAGCGGTTTGTCACTTTACATCACAGAAAACCGCCGGAAATTCGAGTGGCTATCGAACGATTTTTGGCGCTTGTCTCGTGCTCTACGCAAGTATGTGTGTGTGTATATATATATCTGTGTATAAATGGCAGTGTGTGTGTGCAAGTATCGAAGTTTTAAAAAAAAATCATGGCTACTCGAGATATCGATCATCAAGATGTATCGAGCTCTCGAACTCTATATCGAATCGCTACTATCGATATATCGATCACATTTGTTGTTGCATAGCAAACTTGTGTATTTGTGAAAAAAAAAAAAAAAAAAAAAAAAAAGTCACGTGGAGTATCTGTAGTAGGCACGGTGTAGTAGGCATTTTTATTTTAGGTATATAAATGGACGCGATTCTACGGTAAAATGTCAAGCAATCGGTAAATAAATATATAATATTCGAAAACGCCATCCTCTCGAAGATGGCATATCGTTCGAAAGATATCTGTGAATCAGCAATCGCAAGCAAAACGGAGGAATAAATTTAGGAACCCAAATGGAGTAATTAATCTTCTCCATTTGACAATTCGTCAGCTGGAATTTGACATGTGTAGCGAGACCTAACCTTAAACGTCACAGTACGCCAAGCTGTCAAAATTGTCGAAAACTATAAAAAACGAACTGTGACATATGAGCTGGTAAAATGAACAAAAAGGTGGTCATCACGTTTTATCTGCTGTTAAATGTCATCTTCTCGATTGTAATCGTACTGTTAAACAAATGGCTTTATATTCATACTCGCTTTCCGAACATCACGCTGTCCATGATACACTTCGCTATGACATTTATCGGCTTGATAATCTGCGAGAAGTTGAATGTATTTTGCGTCAAGGACATCGACATCAAGGAGATGGTGCTGATTGCCATGACGTTTTGCGGATTCGTCGTTCTGACGAACTTGAGCTTGGCGCATAACACAGTTGGAACCTATCAGGTGGCGAAAATGTTAACGACACCCTGTGTGATAATTATGCAAATGATATTTTATAAAAAGCATTTTAGCATGCTCGTTAAATTAACATTAATACCGATTACACTAGGGGTCGTCATCAATTTTTATTACGATATACAATTCAATGTCATTGGAACCATTTACGCGACACTTGGAGTGCTTGTAACATCCTTGTATCAAGTGGTACGTTTTCGTTTCTCACTTTTAAACATATCAAAATTTACAAATATATAAATCTAGAGATATAAATGTAGAAGCATACATACAAGTTGATTATACATATTATTAATGTGTTGCATTCTCTTGCAGATGATAAACAGGAAGCAAAGAGAATTTCAGATGGATCCGATGCAATTGTTATTTTATCAAGCACCATTGTCCACTGTTATGCTGTTGATCGTTATTCCAATCTTGGAACCAGTTGGGCAAACTTTCACGCATAATTGGTCACTATTGGATATAGTATGTTTCTGAACATTTTTTAAAATTAAGATTAATTGCTTTCTTGATTAAATTATCACATCTTTATGTCATTTACAGAGCATGGTGATTTTATCAGGCATGGTTGCATTTTTTGTAAATTTGACTTCCTATTGGATCATAGGAAAGACTTCACCTTTAACGTATCCTTATGTAAATTTATTACAAGAAATTTATAAATTCATGTATTACATGCCTTAACAAAAACTTAGATATAATATGGTTGGACATTCCAAATTTTGCCTCCTTTTGTTGGGAGGTTCATTACTTTTCCACGAAACACTAGCGATAAATCAAGTCATTGGTATAACTCTGACATTAGTGGGAATTATATTATATGCACATGTCAAAGTATGTACTCAGTTCTTATGCAATGTATCTATATGTCAGTAATTTGAATTTAACACAATTCTCTTTCCAGATGAAAGACATCCAGACTATAGTGCCAGAATATGAAGTCAGAGAAACGAAACCTTTGTACAAGGTATGATTTCATAGTTGCAGCTGGAATTGAAAGAAATTTATCATAGTACTTAATGATATGACATAAATTTTGTAAGCTTAAAGTCTATATTACAATAAAGTTTATTTATTACTCCCTAATTAATCCAGTCATGTAATTCTAGTTAAAATATTATATAATATATATTAAATGTTCTTTACTTAATTTATATATATATAATTAAATTTCAAAAGATTTCAAGTTTAGCTTTAATTCAGTTAATTAATGTGCTTAAAGAAATATAAAAAAAGATAAAATTTAAATCTAATTAAAATATTAAAATTAATATCAAAGAGGAGTCGGATCATGAATAAAAAGAATATAAATTGTATAATAAAACAAAAGAGAGAAAGAGCCTGAAAAATACTGAAAAAAGATGTTCAGCAAAATAGGTCACAGGTGCACCTTGGGCTGAGATAGTTGAACTGTATTGAAATTAGCGGCAACTTCAAATTAAGATTACGATTTATCGTTAGCTTTTTCCCAGGTGCATCGGACCCGACAACGGATGCCGCAGTGTGCCTTTATATACGAAGTCTATCTGCTCGTGGCGTTATCGAGAAACTATTCGTCCCTTGAGACATCTAGTTTCTGAAAAATGTATCAATTACTAGACGCGGACTTCTTGACAGGCAGCTTGCGCGAGCACTCGATATTAATTTTGTAAACATATTTTCTATGACAGATGAATATATTTCTCTCTTTCGAATTTATTCCTTATAATTTCACTTAAAAACGAAGACGAGAAATACATTTGCAGGGTAGAGAATCAGCGAATCGATAAATTCCCACGAGCTTGAGCTTCGGAAGGTGGCGCGTAACGTGAGCAAAGCTCCTCGTTTGATTTCCACCAATGACGGCGTCGCGTTGCTGTAGTAACGAAAAGGGGGAAGGAAGACGAAATTACAACTGCGCGTGTGTATCAATCAAACAACCGTAGCTAGCAACGTGCTTGTATCATTCTGCCTCGATTCTTTTCATAATATAACGCGATGAAGATCGAGGAGGTAAAGAGCACCGCGAAAACTCAGAGGATCTCCGCACACACGCATATTAAAGGGCTGGGACTCGATGAAAAAGGCATAGCTATTCAAAATGCGGCCGGTCTCGTCGGTCAGGAAATGGCGCGAGAGGTTAGTATTTTCTCAGAAGCAGTAACAAAGTAATAATTGTATCATGTTATATATACTTTTAAATAAAAGTACCTATATAAATGAAAGATTTATAAATAAAAGTAATATTTATATGAAATTGCTTCTCCACATCTTACATCTCTTTCTTCTCTTGTACACTATTGACACAAAAAGATGTAATAATAGATAAAAATTATTAACATTATTTGTTACATTATTCTTACAGGCAGCAGGCATCGTTGTCGATATAATAAAGACAAAGAGAATGGCAGGACGTGCTGTCCTGTTGGCTGGTCCACCAGGTACAGGCAAGACAGCGATAGCTCTTGCTATTGCACAAGAACTCGGTAACAAGGTGCCTTTTTGTCCTATGGTTGGTTCAGAAGTCTACAGTTCTGAAATCAAAAAGACAGAGGTTCTCATGGAGAATTTCAGAAGGGCCATTGGTTTGAGAATCAAAGAAACAAAGGAAGTATATGAAGGCGAAGTCACAGAGCTAACACCTGTGGAAACAGAAAATCCTATGGGTGGTTACGGTAAAACTGTATCACATGTGGTCCTTGGACTGAAAACATCTAAAGGCACAAAACAATTAAAGCTGGATCCTTCCATATATGAATCTCTGCAAAAAGAGAAGGTAGAAGTTGGTGATGTAATTTATATTGAAGCTAACAGTGGAGCTGTAAAGAGGCAAGGTCGGAGTGATAATTTTGCTACTGAGTTTGACCTGGAAGCAGAAGAATATGTTCCCTTACCAAAAGGCGATGTACATAAAAAGAAGGAAGTCATACAAGATGTAACATTACACGATTTAGATGTAGCCAATGCTAAGCCACAAGGAGGACAAGACATAATGTCCATGATGGGACAATTAATGAAACCTAAAAAAACTGAAATTACAGGTAAGAGAAGATATATTTAATACATATTTAATATCTTTAACATCTATTTTATCTATATATCTATTAATATTTGAGAGTAGAGATTTAACATATCTAAATTATATATACAAATTGTTTTAGATAAATTGCGGAAGGAAATAAACAAGGTAGTAAACAAGTATATTGACCAAGGCATCGCAGAGTTAGTACCAGGAGTATTATTCATAGACGAGGTTCACATGCTAGACATAGAAACGTTTACTTATCTGCATCGCGCTCTAGAAAGCGCTATAGCACCGATCGTTATTTTCGCTACAAATCGTGGCCGTTGCGTGATCCGGGGAACTGAAGACATCGTCTCTCCACACGGCATACCTCTCGACCTGTTGGACCGTCTGCTCATCATCAAGACTTTACCGTATTCTAGGCAAGAGATCGAGCAGATTGCGAAGCTAAGAGCTGCGACAGAAGGACTGCAAATCGAGGACGAAGCTTTATCAACTCTTGGCGAACTTGGTACGAAAACGACTCTGCGGTACGTAGTACAGCTTTTAACACCCGCGGCTTTGACTGCAAAGATTAATGAAAGGACTAGCATCAAGAAAGAGGATATTCAAGAAGTCAATTCGCTTTTCTTAGATGCTAAATCATCTGCTAAGATACTTACACAAAATCAAGATAAGTTTATGAAATAAAAACTAGTTTCATACAATAGTTTTCCAAATGTACAATTTACTTTCCTGTATCCAACACTACTTTAAATCATTATTAGAGAATGCCTGATAAATTATTGAATTTTTGTTTACGTTTTAACTTTTTCAATTCCTCAATCTTATATTCTGAATAAAATAACGGCTTTAAATGTACATACAGTAATGTTAAATGTATTGTCATTATTGTCTAATGAAACAAACTTACATATTAGAACATACTTGATTTATTTTACATACAAATAATTTTGTATTAAAAAAGATATAAATAAAAATGTAGTTCTTCAAATATATATCTCTTTATATATTATATTGCAATATTTTTTATTTATACTTACAAATTTTATATACTATTTTTTAATAAAAGTAGCATAATTAAAAATATATGGTATATTATAATCAAGTTAACAAAAATTACACAAAATTGTGTTGCACAACCTTTGTAAAATGAGAACGAAAACAAAGCTTAATCAAACAAAAACATTCTCTGTTGTTTAATAGAAGAATATTCTACTTTATATTAGACACTCAGAGATATAATTTCAAAATTCTTTTTCAATATTGTACAAGCCAAGGTTAAAAGTTCAAGCTGCGTAATCAAGAATCGTGAGATATGACATCGATATATTGCGCGATATTATAATCTATACAGAGTATAAAATCTTGCTCAACTTTATAATACTTCTTAGTTTTGTGAAGATCCTCGAATGGTATTTACGTGCGGCATTTATTCTTTACTTATGCGGTTTCTTTTTTGAAAAGTTACAATGCAGCACACTTTAAAGATGGCACAATGCACAATACTTTTAAATAAGCATAACATCGTGGCTCAACACGTGCGTGGATTGCGATTAAGTAATTTGCGGAAGAATATCGATAAATTACTCCCGCAAAAGGGGGAATTTCAAGCACGGCACATTGGACCTAGGGAACACGAACAGATGGAAATGTTGAGATTAATTGGATTTAAGGTAACATAACTTGTGAAATCTTTTTATAGAATGAGAAAAAAATACTTATATATTACAACTGAATTAATTTTCAATTAAGTAATTATACAAAAGCCAAATACCAATTATATTAGAATAAAAAAAAGAACAAATTTGTTATTCGTCAAATAACAAATAGAAAAAATAAAATTAAACTTATATTTTTAAATATACAATCCTTGTAACTTTGGTAGTATAAATATTTATTTAACTTTCAAAAAATATCGGCATTTGCCTTTTAAACGATAAGCTGTAATTATCAACTGTAGATTAATTTAATTTAAATTCGATATTGCAGAATCTTGATGAATTAACAGAAGCGGCAGTACCAGCTAAAATTCTTCACAAGGGAGATTTAAATCTCGATGCGCCAGTTAGTAAGTATAATGTGTTCTCTTAATCAGTATGTAATATTTAAATTGTATTAAAATATAATTAGAAATCTCATATTTCTTTGGAGTAAAATGATGGATCTTTGTCTCTGCTTGTATAAAATTACAAGTTTTCCGTGGGATAAAACGTATAAACAGCAATTGTATTTTTTTTCCTCATAAGATAAAGAAATTCTGTAGAAATTTGTCATTCTTTAGAAACGTGACAACTCACGAGACTTTACGATTCGATTTGACCTAAAATTGATAACCCTTGATCCATCTGTCTTATCTTATCTTAGGTCATAGTTCAATCTCGTGTGTTCGCTTCGTATTCACGTGATCTCAAATAGAATTAAGTTTATGTCGTCATACAGATTTAATCTCATTTTGCAATAGCACACACGTGTAACGTGCTCTATATATATTAATTCATTGTATAAAACTTTAATTACCTTTATTATTTGCGTCGAACTTGAATTATCGTGAAGATAAAATTAATACAAAATAATTTCATAGCCGAGTATAATCTGATGAAGCAGATTACCAAAATTTCGGAAAAGAATGAAGTATGGCGCTCTTACATAGGTATGGGATATCATAATTGCTGCGTACCCCACGCAATCATGCGTAACATCTTCGAAAATCCAGGATGGTAAATCATGCTAGAACAAAAATCAAATATGAAATGTATGAATGTGAATAAGAACAGTTTTGTATAAACAATTTTGTTGTATCTTACCAGGACGACGCAATACACTCCCTATCAGCCAGAGATTTCACAAGGACGGCTGGAAAGCTTATTGAATTACCAAACCATGATATGTGACCTCACGGGAATGGAAGTAGCGAATGCCTCTCTCTTGGACGAAGGAACTGCAGCAGCGGAGGCTTTGGCGCTTGCATGCAGACATAATAAGAGAAAAAAGTTGTTTCTCTCCGACCAAGTGCATCCTCAGACTATCAGTGTGATAGCAACACGTGCCGCATCCCTAGGTTTAACGCTGGAAATTGGAGACGTATTTAAAGTGGATACCAGCGCGAAGGATATCGCAGGCATACTTGTGCAATATCCTGACACCACCGGCAATATATACGATTTTGACAATGTTGTCAAAAATGCACACGCGAACGGGGTATGTTTGACAAAAAACAGTATCTGATTCATATGTATTATAATACAGCTGCTCGTTATATATCGCAGTTTAACGATATACATTGTATTCCAGACTCTCGTCTGCGCAGCTACTGACTTATTGGCGTTAGCTGTACTTCAACCACCAAGTGAATTCGGCGTCGACGTCTGCGTGGGCACGAGTCAACGTTTTGGGGTACCTCTCGGATACGGCGGACCTCACGCCGCATTCTTCGCATGCCGGCAAAAGTTGGTGCGATTAATGCCCGGTCGAATGATAGGCGTTACGAAGGACTCCAATGGACGGGAGGCCTATCGGTTGGCTCTGCAAACTCGCGAGCAACACATCAGACGTGACAAAGCCACCAGCAATATCTGCACCGCACAAGCTTTGCTGGCCAACATGTCCGCAATGTACGCCGTGTATCATGGTCCTCAGGGAATACGCGACATCGCGAACAGAGTGCACAATTTGACATTAACTTTTACGAAAGGTTTGGAAGCAGCTGGAAATATAATAAACAACAATTACTTTTTTGATACTATTAAAGTATCGCCAAAAATGTCCGCGCAAGCAGTAAAAGAGAATGCAAACAGAGCTAAAATAAATTTAAGGTTTGTACTTTCCTTTAAATAGACCGAATAATAATTTATGATTTTGTTAATAAAATCGTAAACGCGGAAATTTTGTTGCAGATATTATAATGACGGTACCATTGGAATATCCCTCGATGAAACTACAACGGTAGAGGACATAAATGATCTTTATAAAGTATTTTCGACGAATACTACGGTTGAAGATGTTATCAAAGACGAAGACTTCCTGGCGAAAAGCTTAGATAAGTCAGACTTCCATCGTACTATTTCGTACTTGCAGCATCCCGTCTTCAATAGCTACCATTCCGAGACGAGGATAGTTAGATACATGAAATCTCTGGAAAACAAAGATGTATCTTTAGTACATAGTATGATTCCATTGGTAAGTGGCTGCTCATTTTACAAATATAATACGTTCTGATATAAATTTAATTAATTAACATCAACGTTTATATAAGGGTTCTTGCACGATGAAACTGAATTCAACGACGGAGATGATGCCGTGCAGTTTGAAAGGTCTCACGGACATACATCCCTTTGCTCCTCTCACGCAAACTAAAGGATATCAACAATTATTCGCCGAATTAGAACACGATCTGTGTGCCATCACCGGCTACGATAGTATCAGTTTTCAACCAAATAGCGGAGCACAGGGTGAATACGCGGGTTTGAGAGCTATACAGTGTTACCATGAATCTAAGGGCGAGAAGAACCGGCAAGTCTGTTTGATTCCGGTATCCGCGCACGGCACGAATCCCGCGTCTGCTCAAATGGCAGGTATGCAGATAGAGCCAATCTTTGTGCGTAAGGACGGCTCCGTCGACATGGCGCACCTGATAGAGATGATCGACAAGTATCGACAAACGTTATCGTGCCTGATGATCACGTATCCATCGACAAACGGAGTATTTGAGGAGACGATCGGCGACATATGTGACATGGTGCATGGTGCTGGCGGGCAGGTATACTTGGACGGTGCCAATATGAATGCTCAAGTCGGCTTGTGTCGACCAGGCGACTATGGGAGCGATGTGTCACATCTCAACTTGCACAAGACCTTCTGTATTCCTCACGGAGGTGGTGGACCTGGCATGGGTCCTATCGGGGTGTAAGTATTGTTCGTCCTAATTGTGAAGAGTTTGGCATTAAATTATATAGGTATGTATATAATATTTAACTTACAGAAAGCGACATCTTACCCCTTTTTTGCCGAATCATCCGATAATAAATTGTTCTGTCAATGGCAATGGTGATATAAAGAATCTTGGTACCATATCGGCCGCACCTTTCGGATCATCCGCAATTTTACCCATTTCGTGGGCTTATATCAAGATGATGGGCTCAAAAGGCTTGCGTAAAGCTACGCAAGTGGCCATTCTCAATGCCAATTACATGAGCAAGAGACTGGAGAAGCATTACAACACGTTGTACAAGGGTGAAACTGGATTGATCGCGCATGAATTCATTTTGGACATAAGAGACTTGAAGAAAACTGCCAACGTCGAGGCCGTTGATATTGCGAAGAGATTGATGGATTATGGTTTTCACGCGCCAACCATGAGCTGGCCTGTAGCTGGTACTTTAATGATCGAACCGACTGAATCCGAGGACAAGACTGAATTGGATAGATTTTGCGATTCTCTGATCTGTAAGTTAAAAAAAAAACTTTATCAATGTTGTGTTGAAAACAATATAAAAAGTTAGATAATAATATTTTTGTCTCTTACGTTTGCGTTTCTTCTGATAGCTATAAGAAAAGAAATTGCGGACATTGAAGAAGGAAAATTAGATATTAAACAAAATCCTTTGAAGTTGGCACCTCACACACAGGAGCAAGTAATAGCAACCGAATGGAATCGAACTTATTCACGAGAATTAGCGACTTTTCCCGCTGTAAGTATCTTTTAAATATTTTATTTAGTTGAATGGACAAAAGTGTTATAGAATTTTATTTATCTTTTTTAGCCATTTGTGAAAGGAAGCAACAAGATTTGGCCAAGTGTAGGAAGAATAGATGATATATATGGTGATAAAAATCTATTTTGTACATGTCCGTCTATTTTACCAGAACAATAGAGTTACGCAATATTGTTCTTCGTTTATGAACATTTCACCGTCTGCCATTTATTCGTCCAATCTTGTGTACAATTATATCATCAGAATGTATACAATTATATTAGACAAGTAAAATATATGTATACAAAAGAAGTGTTGTGAAATAAGATTAGACGATGAAATGTGGACGGTGATATGTCACTATGCGAAATATAATGATAAAATATCGTGGTACAAATGTCTTACGAACAAATAGCAAACAATGAAATTTGATCATCCGATAATCATTATTTTTATATATCACATGTACATTTAATTATAATAAGACTATTTAAATATTTATTGTAATTTTTATACAAATATATTATTTATAGGAAACATGCTATATTATAATATACATCTGCAGATAATATATTATTTATATAAAACATAATGTGATATTTTTTTATGTCTGCAGATAAAAAAATATAACGACAATTTTTGTTAAAGATTTAAATTTCTAGTAAATAAATGACATACATTTTCATTTTTGTTTTCACGCTCATTATCTACTATTTTTTAACTACCTTCATACACATATTTACACTATTACTGACAATTGTTATCCTTTAAATATTTTGTACATGTATTATAGACCAGGCATAAGATAAGCAATGTTATCGAGCATTTGGGAAAGTGTCTCGGGTTTAGCTCCGTTAGTTTCTGGCATTTGTTGCGTTAAACAGATTAACGGACCTAAGGCACAGAGCAACGAGTCCAATAAAACCGAAAGGCTGCCAGAGACAGCTATTTGACCATCGTGCTCCTTTAAACGTTCCCCAATGATCGTCAAACTCTCGCCAAGCAGTTTGAGATGAGCCGCAACATCAATCGGTTGCGTTCCAATCACCTTGTACATTCCTGTGCCTATTACCGGCTCATTAACCAGATCTTTACTGTTGCGATTTGAGGGTGGTGAGATCGGGATATTCCCAACAACAGACGGCACACCGAGTTGGATAGTTTTTTTCGTGGAAGGGGTCTTTGTTTCTTTTCCATTGCCTGAAATACAACATATACGAGAATAATTTATTAACGTCATACTGATCACATTTAAACGAAATATACGCATGCAGACTAAACCAGACAAAAAGAAAAAAAAGAGTACAAAGATTATAAATATATACATGTATATTCAGTTCAATATTTTTGGCTAATGCACATGCACACGAAGGAGAGAAAGATACGTAAACTACTGCACGACATGACACACAAATTGTATACTGCTTATATACACTAGAAACTAAACAAACCCACCAATTTTATTAATGAATTTTTTTCGCGAGGCGGGTGGTGGCATTTTCCAGATAGGTTCATCTTTACTCGCTGGTAAAGTATGAGGTTTTGCTGCTAGGCGTTTTGCGCGCCTGCGCCAATTATATTTTTCCAGATGTGGTACTGTAGCCCACAGCTCTCCTAATCGCTTAGAAATTGCCGCAAAATCTACAAAAAGCAACAATCAATAAACAACATCAAAGTTGCATGCGTTTGTATCTGTATGAAAAAGAATAAATGTAGCTTAAATACCCATGTAAGGAGATTGTTCTAACAGTTCTTGTCTAATTTTCTTTGCCCATAGCATGTAAGCGGTAAATCTCGTCTTCTAAAAATATGAAAAGATTAAGGCCATTCTTTGGTATCGCTCTTCATTAGTACATACCCCTTTGTCTTTACGCTGTGCCTTTGTTTTGCCTATAATTTTCCCATCCTTAATAATCAACTTTTTTTTACATTTTTCAAGCATATATAAACTATTTGCTTGCGATGGTGTTTCCTGACCTGATGGTGGTTCTAGTTTCCTAAATCCTGTTTCTCTATCGTCGATCATAAGAGGATCTACTTCATTGTCGCTTCCAGAATCCATGCTGTATCTCTCATCCTCATTTATCCCAGAGGGATCATCAGATTCTGAACCCGATGATTGTACTTCATTATCAGACAAGGATTCTGTCTTGAGCCTCTGTTGCAAATGATTGGAGCCCGAATTTTTCCTCTGTCGCCCACTGGTTTGGCTAGATTGGGTGGGTAATATTTGCTGTTGCTGTTGTTGTACTTCATACTGATCCAAGAGTTGTTGAGATTGTAATTGTTGCTGAGCCTTCTGTCGCTTAAGTTTATTTTCCGTAAGATCATCAGACTCAAAGTCAACCAGCTTAGAGGACTTCTTCCTTACACGGCCACTGCGGGAGATACCCGTGACCTCTAGATCTGAAAGATAAAGCAGACTGCACCTTGCCAAACAAAGGAAAGGATCCAATATACTTTGCAATAGCTAACTACCAGGCTTAAACATCTATAGAGTCAGGATAGAGGCACAGTATAGAAACACTACTTTTATGCAGGCTACGATGTATCAGCTACTTAAGATGTGGGCAGCCAGTAGCGGTATAACCTCTTTTTTCTTGGAAATTCTGTATTATATCTTTATAAAAGATAATTATTCAATTACTCTCAAACAATTCACAAGAAATAATAACGATTAATAATAAGATGAATTAATTTTTGCAGGTAATAAGATGTTTCTAATCCAGCATATGTATTTATACTTTTGATGCAAGTCTGTATATAAGTATACATGATGAATCGTAAGCAAGTTAAAGCAATGTACAAAAAAATATTGATGACAATTCAACCAAATCGTAGAAAAATTTTCAAAAATTTTATTCCTGAATATTCGTGTTTATGATTCATTGTCAGCTGCGACGACAAGCGCCGCCAAAAAGCGCCTGTATGACATCCCACATATACATATTATATATAGATATATATATACAACCACAGAAGTCGCCACCGAATATTGCCCCGAGGTGGACTCCTCCGAAAGTCTACCAACGCGCGATATAATATCCATGCGATTCACCGCAAGCGATAACCAGCGAAGCAAGCAAAAACCAACTACTCCGATGCAGGCGCGTGAAACGGGAAAACCGAATTCTCACCGTCGCTCTTCTGCGCGCGTGGTTTCGCCGATCCGTACATATCCATAGCGTCCTCCCTCCGCCGACGTGATGCCTGAACGCGGGCGCTGCGTCGCCGCGGCGGCGCATCGTCGTCATCCCGCGGTTTCGCGGGCGCATGAATGTCCATATCCATGAAGCGACCATCCGATCGCGTCCCTGATCGCCTCCGAATACGCGTCCTTGACTCGCGACCTGGAATCGGGATCGCAGATTCTTCGTCCGCGCTTCCGCGTTAAATTGACAGGTCGAACCTTCTTTTGTTCACCACGTATTTTTGTTAACAATTGCGAGGTCTCCGAGAGGAATTCGCGCGGGAAATCTGCGCAGGCGCGGCACGCGAGATTTCGAGTTCGATTATTATCGCGAACTTCGATACTTTTATCACTTGCTTCTCTTCTCTGTGAAAAAAATTTTTTCTCTCCTTCGTGTCGCGAAATTCTGAAGATTCTTGAAGATTACGAGAGAGATTTTCGCAGAAAAAATGTGGAAAGAATAAGATGAGATCTTTAATATAGGTACGCGAGATCCAATTATTTGTTTTATAATTTTAATTTGTAACAATTAAGGGAATAATAACCTTTTCTTCACTCCTCTCCTTCGTTAATAAGTGTATTTCCAGCATGCCTTGAATCGCGAGAATTATTAAGAGAAAAGAGAAATTTTGATAGAGAGAGCAAAACTCGATCGAGGTTTTTGTTTGCGTATCGAAATGTCATGGATATGCTAATGAGTATGCGATAAAATTATTATCTCGATTTGTATTATCGCGCGCTTTTTTTCTTTAACCTATGTACCTAAACTGCAACAAGATCGCCATCTCTCCTCCCCCGCCGAAATCTCTCCCGCGATTAACTTCAAGTGAGACGCGACCGTTTCTTCACCGACTCGCGAAAACTTGTCGCGCGTCGCGAATCGTCCGAATTATCGAGAATCGGGGAAGAAAGGTAAGAAATATTCGCGAAAATAGTAATATTAGATCGAGATGTTGTTTGTCGAATGAGGGTGCAATGATTCTCAACAAGTACGCGCTCAAATTACTGCTTCAATAGTCGCGAAATTTTTTTAGCAACATTGTCGCCATATTTTCTTCCGCCACTGCAATATCATGTCGTATCGCGAATCATCTGAATTATCGAGAATCGGGGAAGAAAGGTAAGAAATATTCGCGAAAATAGTAATATTAGATTGAGATGCTGTTTGTCAAATCGAGATGCAATGATTTTTAGCGAGTACGCGATCTAATTTTATTGCTACAATAATCGTGTATTTTTTTACTCTACAACAATCGCCATCTCTCTTCTCCCATCGCAAGCATGTCGCGAAAAGTCTTATGACTTCAAGTACGACGCCATTGTTTCTTCACGGTTGTCGAAAAAGTATTGTCGCGTCGTGAATCGTCCGAATTATCGAGAATCCGGGAAGAAAGGTGAGAAATATTCGCGAAAACAGTAATATTAGATCGAGACGTTGTTTGTCGAATGGAGGTGCATTGATTTTTGGTGAGTACGCGATCAAATCGCTACTTCAAGAGTCGTGAATTTTTTTTTTTCACTTTGCAACAATCGCCATCTCTCTTCCCCCATCTCAATCATGTCGCGATAAGTCTATGCAATCTCAAGTCAGACGCCATTGTTTCTTCAACGGTTCCCGGAAACTTGTCGTGTGTCGCGAATCGTCCGAATTATCGAGAATCAGGGAAGAAAGGTGAGAAATATTCGCGAAAATAGTAATATTAGATCGAGACGTTGTTTGTCGAATGAAGGTGCATTGATTTTTGGTGAGTACGCGATCAAATTATTGCTCTAATAATCGTGTATTTTTTTGCAACAATCGCTATCTCTCTTTCCCCATCGCAATCATGTCGCGCGATCTACTTCAAATAAGACGCCGTTGTTTCTTCAGCGGTTCTCGGAAACTTGTCGCGTCGCGAATCGTCCGAATTATCGAGAATCCGGGAAGAAAAGTGAGAAAATAGTGATATTAGATCGAGATGTTTGTCGAATCGAGGTGCAGTGGTTCTTCGCGAGTACACGATCAAATTATTACTTCAATAATCATGAATTTTTGTAACCTGCAGCGCCACCTTTCTTCCCCAATCTCAAGTGATAAGTGAAACTCACTTTACGTGAGACGCGGCGGTTTATCGGTTCGCGAAAACTTTTCTCGCGCGCGTGAAAAGTTTTGAGAAGTGTTTGTGAAGTGTTGTGAGATATAAAAATAAAAATATAAAGTGTGAAAAAAAGTGAAGTGTCCTTTTTGGGATTACCATTGGATTACCATATTGGATTACTATTGGATTACTATTGGATTTCGTTTGGCTCGAACCGCGATGGTATGTAAGAAAATTATTTTTTCACAGTCGTACAATTGTGTGATCTACACAATAATTAAAAAAGATCATCAATTCTTCGCCTATATTGACTTCGAATCATGCGAGCCCTTTAAATTAGCCGCGGAAATTTCTGAAGTTTTTTTTTTACTGACTTGCAGTATGAAACTTTTCTCAGGTGTTATGAAATATGAAAATGATCAAAAATCAGAAAATAAATGTTTTTCGAAAGAATAATATTAGATTTTTTCGTTTGCTATTTCAATATAAAATTATTAATGTGTTGAAAATTATTATGCGTAGAAAATTATTACTCTGTATCTTTTTTTATAACTTGCAATGAGGAAGATATAAATTAATTTTTTATAAATCTTTAATTAATTGATATTGATAAAATTTATATAGTTAGAATTAAATTTATATTTAAATCGCATGTCACTTATTCATAAGATATACCTAACATACTATTACTCATTATATATTTTACATATTTATATATATCTATGCGTGGGTTTCTACTTATATGTTAAATTTAGATTTTATATATAAAATACTTATTAAAAAGAATATTGAATTATTAGTGCGGTGATCAATATAATTAACTGATGTTAATTATAGTCAAATATAACATTTTCTATATAAAAATTACATGAAAAATAGAGAGAGAGAGAGAGAAAGAGATTATTAATACCTGAATAAACATAAATATAAATCCAACGAATTAGAATTTTGATATGAAATATTGCTTCTATAATGTGAAAAGTTGAAAACAATTTTGACACTCTGCATGTATATGTATAGTCAATTTATATTATGTTTCTCAGTATAGCATTGATTAAATTATCAAATAATATTAAAAGCGTAACTTTAAATTATCAAATAATATTGAAATCGTAACTTTAAATTATCAAATAATATTGAAAGCATAACTTTAATATATCATTCATGATTATTTGATATTTACATTACTATTTTTATACATTATTATACTATAAATAAGTAAATTTGATGTATGTATATAGTGATATATGTATATATATATATATATATATACTATAAGGAAATATAACATTTTCTATATAAAAATTACATGAAAAATGGAAAGAGAAATTATTGATATGTAAATAGACAAATATAAATCTAATGTATTATAGTTTCGATATGAAATATTACTTCTATAATGTGAAAAGTTAAAAACAATTTTGTCACTCCACATATATAAAGCCAATTTTTATTATCGATGTATGTTTCTCAGTATAGCATTGGTTAAATTATCAAACAATATTGAAAGCAAAACTTTGATATATCCATGATTATTTAATATTTATTATGTTACTATTTTTATACATTATTATACTAAAAATAACTAAATTTGATATATATAGTACTATAAGTAAATATAACATTTGTTATATAAAAATTACATGAAAAATGTAAAGAGAAATTATTGATACGTAAACAGACAAATATAAATCTAATGTGTTATAGTTTCGATATGAGATATTACTTCTATAATGTGAAAAGTTAAAAACAATTTTGTCACTCTGCATATATATAGCCAATTTATATTATCGATGTGTTTTTCAATATAGCATTAGTTAAATTATCAAACAATATTGAAAGCAAAACTTTGATATTTTATCTATGATTATTTGAACCTTATTATATGTTATTTATATATTATTAAACTTATACTTTAAATGAATGGAATTTGATATATAGTACTATATATACAAGAAAGCTGACTTCTCTCCATGTCACATATAAAAATATTAATATAATATTATTAAAATTTATCACAAGTAAACAGTTTGTGTGCGTGTGTATATGAGTGTGATTCTATTCATATAATTAAATTAAATGGTGTCTTCTTGCTGCCAACCATCTTCATCAGATAGAAATCTCCTTTTGTGAGTCGTATTCATATAGGGCCTCAATACCCATTCCGTATCGGCTGATGATTCAGTGTCCAGAGTTCCCAATTTGATCTCATATAGCTTCATCTGGAAACGTGGTCCAACTTCTGTCATTTCGATATCTTTTCCATGCACATTTTTATACGTATGATGTCGAAAGCATATGTAATCATCATGATTAGCGAAACTGATCACTCTCTTGCTATCTTCCTTCGGCACAGGAAACAAGTACTTTAGAATGTTCATCACTCTTATTCCTAGTTTTGTCTTAAAGTTGTGGAATATCAAATGTGGATATTGCTCTGACATCGTGCCAATTTCAGGTATATCATGTCGCATTATGACACCGGACAGTGTAAAGTAGGCAGTCGGTCCGTATGGCAGATGACATACTATCAGGGCGTCAGGAACACCCCGGTGCTCGTGCACGATGATGAAGTCGGTGACGTCGTTGGCACGACAGGCATGGATCAACTCTTTCATCTCGTAGTTACCGCGATTCATGCGCTGCGAATTGGGAAATATTAGACGCAGCTCCTTGGCGAACATCTTCAGTCGGGAGCTCGGATCTCGGGACGTCGTGATGACGATCTTCGGGTTCTCCACGCCGGCCCAGCGATACTCGTCGTCCTGGTGGCTGGCCACGGCACCACCACCCATTTCCGTACCCATGGCCATCGCCATCTGCGGCCCGGCATCCTCCCATTCGATCTTCCTCTGCACGTGCAACGCACTTTTCCTCAGGTCCGGGTGAATCGGTACATTCTCGTCCAAGTTGCGCTTCAACTTGTCTTTTTTCTCCTGAATACCTTTCACCTTATCCTGTATGGATTTTCTGTAGAGATACTCTCTACGTAATCGCGCCTGTCTTCGTAACATTTTCGAGATTATAATCCAAACTTTGTTGATTATTATTAAACTTCTCAATATTTTTATGTCTCGAGTAGCGCGTTCAACAACATTACTGCAGGTTAGGTTTACTAGTAGGTTATGTCACGTTACTCACGCCACGTGCGTGAAGCTTGGTGTCGCTGCCTAGAGATGGCGCTTCGATCCCTTATGCGCTTCAAGCGCCTATAAAGATGATATACCCAGTCTTTTTGGTTCTATGAGTACTTAGTAAAGCGTTCATTATATCATTGCGATGTTATGAATATTATTTACAAATGCTTATTGAGGTAGAGCAGTAAAAGTATTAGCATCTTTTATTAAAGAAAACACTGAAAGTAATGAGATAAATTAAAAATTAAAAATTAAAAATTAAAAATTCTTTATCAGATATTTTGTTTTATGACCTGCTTTGCATCTCGTTAATAAAAATTTTATGAAATAAAATATGTAATTAAAATATTGATCGTCGTATCCTAATAATTCGTCGTTAACAATAATTTGTTTTTAAATGTTATATTTGAAAAATTTGTTTTTTTATTAAATTTTTCATTCATTTTTTAAAATTAAAAATTAACAAAATTAATGTGTGAATAAAAATTACGTATAAAATAATATAATATAATTAGTTTATATTTTATAATTATTATTTTTGCATATTTCTTTATTTAATTAATTTTTGTTTATTTAATGGTTATTTAATTTTTTAAAATTATCTCATAAAGATTTCAAATTATTTTGATCCTAATCTATGTATATACTTTTTTAAATTTGTTTTAACAATCATTTTTCTAAGTTGCAATTGAGATAGAGAAATTTATTTTTCTTCATTCAATCTCATAAATTGAAGTTAATAAAAACATAATTAAAGAAATATTTACATATAAATTTATTTTTTTTGTGTCTTGTTTGAGTAGTAAATTAATTAATACAATTTATTATTCTTTGACTTATTATATTCTTTTCAATTTTTATAAAGTTTATGAAAAAGGATCATTAAAAGATCATTTTAATTTCTATTAAAAAAATTATCTTGTTACACGGAAAGAATTTTCTCTTATTAGAATTTACCTTAAAAATCATGGTTAGGTCAAAAATTATGGGACAATATAATATTGGAAGAATTTTATAAAAGTTTCTCTGATTAATATTTATCACCAATAAAAAATATTACTATGCACATAGGTACATAGTAAAATTAGTCGAACATAATTTTATTGTGGTAGATATTAATATTTTTTATTATGGTAAATAAAAATATAACAGAGAAATTCTTATAAAAATCCAATATTATATTGTCTCACGATTATCATAATTTTCAGGGTAAATTCTAAGAAAAAATTCTCTCTGTGTATAATCATTAATCTTTTAAAGCCATTAAATATTTAGTATATCGAATGGATTTTTTGTATGTGTATTTTTTTTGCGTAATCGATCGCAACGTGCACTTTACAAGAAGATGCAACACAACGGCATTTGAGAAAATCAACCCGGTTCCCCTCCACTCATAATATGTTCGACTTGGATGTGTTATTTTGCGCAACCACCTGAGTGCGGGCAATCACGCATGAAAGTAACAATGAATAGCATCGAAATAGGCGGATAGAAGGCCAGAGACCGGTGATTTTGTCCGGTGCGTTCGAGCACCTGTGTATGCATGTATGCGTGCATGTGCGTCTATACACGTGTATACAGTTCACTAGAGTCCACGCCTTGGGCATCCTCTTCCGCATTTCACGTCGGAAGAGGAAAAATTCTCGGGAACTATCTGTCGATTATATACACGGAGTAAAGAATATTCTATAGAGTATTGTTTGATTACACTTAACATTTTTTCATGTTTCTGCAAAATTATACAGTTGACAAAATCTAAGCAAATACATGCATAAATGGATGGAATTCATAATGCTTTGAAATTTAATTTTTAAGGAAACAGAAAATACGCTATGAAAGATTTATAAAATGCGCAGTTGAAAATGTATACATTTAACTGGAAAATTATATTTCCTTTATCCATTTTTCACTTTTGTTCTATTAGACTTTATTAAATATATTATTGAAATCCGTTTTTGTTTAATTTTTAATAACTCTCACTCTCTATGTATGTATATTTCATGAATTTGCAACTAATATTCAATATAATTAAATGTAATTTAAAAAATTGTTAAATGTTATATTTGATTTTTATTTCATACGTAGGATAGAGTTAGGAAGACTTTATCTCTTGTTTACTGTAAATTTCAACAAATTTGAAGTTTTACAATTAATTACGATATATTTAATATCGAAAACTAGCGAGAAATTATCTTTGGAGATGAGATCTCTGTTAATTCTCTGCTATAATATAATGAACGGCGATATCTAGCTGCAATGCGAATAAAATCATGCCATCGTGCGTGTCAAATTTTTCGTGTACAAAGAAATTCGATTCGCGTCACGCATTTTCCGCAACAACGTGTATATAACAACGACGGCGGGACGCATCGAGCGATGCCGCGGTTCGGTCCGTATTATAGCAATTCAATAATAAATTGTAGAACGGCTCGGTCGCCGCATTATGCGCCGGTAATCACAGTAATAAGCAGTTCTAAAAGTAACGTAAGTACGTTGTAGGTAGTAACAAGTGGGGAGAGGGAGAGCCGTAATCTCGGGGGATGCCCCCATGTCCGTGGAAAGGCAAGGGAGGAGAGAAATCGAGAGAACTGAAACGAGAGGAAAGGAGAGGAACATGAAAGTCAGAAAGAGAGAGAGAGAGAGAGAGAGAGAGAGAGAGAGAGAGAGAGAGAGAGAGAGAGAGAGAGAGAGAGAGAGAGAGAGAGAGAGAGAGAGAGAGAGAGAGAGACCCCATGGGCGTCATCCGCGCGATGTTCCTGAATCGGCATAATTTACAGCCCCGTTCGAACAAATTGAGCGCGTTTATGCAAAAGGGGCGACATAAACCACGTGAGAGGACGATCGCGGCAGAAACCGGACTCGATCGCCGCTTTTCCTTCCGGCGAAGGAAGCATTTTATTCTCGATCGCACGTTCGCTCACCGATCATTTCGCTAAATAGACATCGACGATTTTGCAGTTACGTCTTACTCTGTTACATATGTCACTCGAATATATTTAATTCGCTTTTTTTCTCTCAATTTTACATTTTTTTTTTTAGTATAAGAGAAGAGATTGTGTAGGCTGGAAGATTTATTATGTAAAACATTCCTGTGCGCGAGCTCGCGGATATATTACACAATAATGCGCCCGCAATTTACACAATTTTTATTCCTTCCTGTATATATTGTACATATGAAACGCGCGTAGGTAGCTAAGACTTATAATTATCCTTATCTTAATTGCTTAGAAATTTTTTTTTTGCGTGGAACGATTTTCCGCGGTCGCGGCTTTTACGCGAGCGAAATTCTTGTCCGATGATTTGGTTGAAATATTTTTGTCCAAGCCTTTTTTTTTTTTTTTTTTTAATTTTATATGCGAATGTAAGGGAAAGAGATTTATTAAAAATTATTACGGAATTAATTTTTGCCGCACCGCAAAAGTCGCGTGTATGTACGCCTATGAGATGGCCTATACGGGGACTATACTATATGCTGTACGTATCCGTTAAGCCAACATCTAATTCGATAACTGGCGAAAATAATAACGTAGCGATCTGTTGCGTTCGCGGCGCGCAATCATCCGTTTCGGTACCGGGTGTCCGCGGAGAACCACAAGACTCACAAGGTGTTTTCTTTCGAAGATATTTTATTGCTCGTACAAGCGCAATAATCGCTACCGCACCTGCCGTATATACCTATGTATACGAATACGAAAAATACTTTCGAATCATATCGAGCAATCATGTCAACCGCACAGAGAGAATTTTCTCTTGAAAAATAATAATATCGCTACCATAATAAGATAGAAAATATGCTCGATCAAATTTACTATGTACATATTCATATTTTTTATTATAAATGTTAGAGAAATTCGTATAAATTTCTTCCAACATATATATATATATTGCCCTAAGATTACTATTGATTTTCAGGATAAATTCTAAGAGAAGATTCTCTCTATGCGTAAAATATTTACTGAACATTCGATTATTTAACAAAATTTATAGTGAAAGAAATTGGCAGATTTACAAACGTTAAAATTGTACACGAATTAAATGCATGTACGATGAAGGATGAAGATTTTTGAGAGATTCTTAACTTTCTCAAAATGTCAAACAAATGTCATCAATTTTCAAGTTGGAGTCCCCCTTCAGGGTAGCCGATCCGATCATTTGAAATAAATCAGATAATTTTTTTTCGATGTGTCCGAGAACGGTAGCGATTTATAACGAGACGAGGCTGCGTTGACTACCTCGGTAGCACGGATGACACTTATTAAAAGTTTCGGCTGAGTACCGAGAGGCATCGATCTTCTTTCCCTCTCGCACGAGCGCGATATACTCACCCTGTCTCTCTTTCTCTCTGCCTTGTTACCCGTCCACGAGAAATACCGAACAGTTTAATAAGCAAGAGCAGTGGCGGCGATATACCGCGATACAAGATACCGTGGATATCATCCATCACGCGACGCGAATCGCCATTACGTTCCTCTCCAAACTTTCGATCGAGATCGACCGCGTCTCTCTTTTACGAGAGCTTTCGTCTCGAGAAACTCGCGATTCTTAATCCCGCGGGATTTTCTCTTAGAATTTACTCTGGAAATTATGATAATGATTTTGGGATCAAAACGGTACTAAAAGAATTTTATAAGAGTTTGATTAATATTTACCACAATAAAAATATTTAATATCTACCACAATCGATTAATTTTACTATGTATATATATATATATATATATTGATATTTTTTATCGTGGTAAATATTAATCAGAGAAATTTTTATAAAATTTTATATTGTCTCATAATTACCATGATTTTCAGGGTAAATTCTAAGAGAAAATTTGCTCCGTATAATATAATTACGAGAAAAAAAATTATATTTTTAGAGAGATTTTTCTCGATTCTAATTTTTATCTCTTGTTATTCTTCAACAATTTTTATCGATTTATAAGTTATATTTTCTTAAAATATTACAACTAAAAATTCAGTGGTATATCGAGTCGCAGATAATAATTACAGGAGGGATAAGGACGTTTAAGGTTTCCGAAACATAATTCGCGATTATTGCGTATAATTATTTCTTCAAAATATAATAAATATAATAAAATATAATTATATATATAAAATATAATTGTATTCATATTGAAAACAAAGTTTGGTTGTATTTCGACGAAACAGAATTTATTGGTTAAATCGATCAGAATTCCTTTTAATGCAAACAATATTCTTGTTGCATTAAAAGGAATTCTGGTCGATTTAATGCGGAATTAACGGAATTTTTGTTAATATGAAATTCTACCAATACCATATTGTCTCACGATTACTATGATTTTCGAGCTAAATTGTAAGAAAAAATTCTCTCTATAATATACGGATAATCTATCCGAATTCTTCAAATATTACAGCGAAACCGTCCCCGAACATCATCGCGTCGCGCCAAAGTAAATGTGTCGCGGATATAGAGGGAGCAGATTAAAAAAAAAAAAAGATTGTTAAATTTATCGCGACTCTGTTTTAATGCGTCGGCGATAACGAAAGCTTAGGTCGGTACTCGCCATCGACCCGTCGTCATCCTGGCGAGGAGGAGGTCGCGTGCAAAAAATACGTTAATTCCTCGTAGCTTGCATGACCGTGCAAATAAATAAAACGGCAAACACACATCGCGGCCTGCCGGTGTACCGTATTTTATATTTTATCCGGTACGAATGATTGATTGCGCTTCGCTACCGGGCGCTGCGAGTCCCACGGATACGATAGCATCTCGCGAAATACCCCCGGTCGTGCCCTCCTCTCCCTCCCCCTCCCCCCACCTCCCCTCTGACCGTACTTGTCGTTTCACGCATTGTTTATTATTGTCCGATGCTTTTATCACGATCGTCGGTACATATGTATATATAGGGAAAACCGGACGCGTGGAGTACGATATTCTTTCACCGACGCGTTTTCGGCGTGTGAGAAAAAATATAAGGCTAATATTGTCGCGCGATTGTGACGTATTATTTCGTATAACGTTAGGTAAAATTTATAGCGAAGAAAGAGAGAGAGAGAGAAAGGGTGTCTAGCGATACCTGGAAAACCGGGCATTGTCAGGGAATTTTATAAATCTGGAATTGTCAGGAAATTTTACTATTTATCTGGATTTTTACACGTTATTCTACATTTGTCTCAATATATAATTGAGATTTTTTATTAATTAAATATAAATTTTTCCTCGACTGCTAGCACGCTATAATTTTCTGTGTTAAAAATCGATTCATCTACAGCGTGTTCGTTAATTTATATTTTCATCGTCGTGTTATTTTATTTCAATGTGTTTGATAGAGACAAAACTAAAAAATTTGATATAATATAAATAAAAAAAGTAATTATTTAAATAGTTTATAGTGACATGTTTATTGTTTCATTATTGTACATCATGCAGATTGTATAATTGATTTAAATTTTTATTTTTTTTTAACTTTCGAATCTTTTCATTATTGACAAAAATATCTCAAGAATTTCATGATTTAACATTTAATTGATTTATCATACAGATATATGCAAATTATATTGGGAAAAAATAATACTAAAAAGTCAGGGAAAGATTTAATTTCTGGTCTTGGAAAATCTGAAAAAGTAAGGGAATTTTTTCATTGAGTCTGCTGGACACTCTGGAAATGATGTATTATATATTATATTTATTTTTTTTTAACTTTCGAATCTTTTTATTATTGACAAAAATATCTCAAGAATTTCATGATTTAACATTTAATTGATTTATCATACAGATATATGCAAATTATATTGGGAAAAAATAATACTAAAAAGTGAGGGAAAGAATTAATTTCTGGTCTTGGAAAATCTGAAAAAGTCAAGGAATTTTTTTCATTAAGTCTGCCGGACACCCTGAAAGGGATTTTGAAAAGATAATTATGCAATAATCATCGTCGTGTTATTTTATTTCAATGTGTTTGATAGAGGCAAAACTAAAAAAATATCTCAAGAATTTCATGATTTAACATTTAACTGATTTATCATATAGATTTATGCAAATTATATATTTGGAAAAAATACTAAAAAGTGAGGGAAAGAATTAATTTCTGGTCTTGGAAAATCTGAAAAAGTAAGGGAATTTTTTCATCGAGTCTGCTGGACACCCTGGAAATGATGTATTATATATTATACATACTTGGAAGGGAGATAATCGCGACTATTGCCCCTATTGTGATGTGAACCGAAAAAGTTGTCGGGATTTTTGGCATGAAACGGAGTAAAAGAGAGGCACAACGATCCTTATATACGCGAAGAAGATAGTAATTACAGAAGCGGGACTGAAAACGCGGGGTTCCATCAGACCCTGCGAGGCACGATCCTCGATAAGTATAGTTGTTTCAGGATCGCGTCGATGCTCTCCTCTACTCCCGCTATCTCATTTTATTGGTACAGGTTATGTGAAAAATTTATTGGCTCCGACAGTGTGAGCGTTAACGTTCCTTCGGTGAACGGACCCGATCGAAAAGTTCTGCCATTTCAGTTTTCCACCCCTTCTTCCCCGCTTAATCCTATACAAATTTTTAAAATTTTATTCGCGAAAGTTTCTCTTCTTGAAAATATAGCAATCTTGCGAATCGTGATCGCGTGATACTAAATTATTCAGATTAAATTAGATTTAAATTTGACACGACAGACATGGAAATGTTATCACGTTATGATTGTGTAACTTAATAATTTTTTTCGATGAAATTTATATTGTATATATATAAATATGATAGCATTTGACAAAAATATCTCAAGAATTTCATGATTTAACATTTAATTGATTTATCATACAGATATATGCAAATTATATTGGGAAAAAAATAATATTAAAAAGTCAGGGAAATAATTAATTTCTGGTCTTGGAAAATCTGAAAAAATAAGGGAATTTTTTTCATCGAGTCTGCTGGACACCCTGGAAATGATGTATTATATATTATATATTATTTTCTAAAATTGTCTGAACTGCGGTTAATTCGTCGATATATGTATTGAAAATTTTTTCCTAAATATTAAGTCGATCTATAACGCCTCCATTCATCAAATGTTACTTAATTATATCACGGCTGCCGCAGATAATTATCGTTTCTAGGGAAGATTCCCGCGACGCGGAGGATACACAGGTGTGCGCGAGCAAAAAACACAAATAAGTTATTGCCTAGAAATTTTTTTACGAAGAGAGAACATCATCAAATTGCATCTAGCTGGTGTCTCGGTTGCATCGTGCTCTTCCATTTCTTCGGTGAACGGACTCGATCACCGCATAACGGCTACCCCATTATTATCTTCCGATACAGTTTTGCCTCATTTTTCCCCACATCCCCCGCCTCTTTCTGCCCTCTTTTTCTGTTATTTCATGTTTATCCCTTCTTTGCGTTTCTCTCTGCTCGCTTGCACAGAAAGAAGCTTGCACTCTCGAGAATCTCCCACGGTATCCGCGTGATTATGAGACGATATAATTAAAAATCTCTATTTTATTTCGCTTCGATATTATCGATATTAATCAGACGCAGATGCAGATGCAGATCTCGTTTCGCCCGATCGTCATGCCCGATTTCCTCCACGTGTTGCATCACAGAGAGAATTTTCTCTTAGAATTCACCCTGAAAATTATGGCAATCGTGGAACAATATGGTATTGCAAGAATTTTATGAGTTTTTCTGATTAATATATTTACTACAATAAAAATATTAATATCCACCACAATAAGATATATAAAATATACTCGATTAATTTTACTATGTACATATGTATAGTAAAATTTACTATGTACCTATTAATATTTTTTATTGTGGTAAATATTAATCAGAGAAACTCATAAAATTCTTCTAACACCGTATTATATATCTCACGATTACCATGATTTTCAGGGTAAATTCTAAGAGAAAATTCTCTCCCGTGTATAAATGCATAAGCAGTCAATTAAATCACTGCGAGTTTCTTACAAACTGTCTTGCAAATTATTGTCGCGTCCATAAACAACCCTTCGATAGCGGAAACGCTAGATATATGCTTACCGGAAACTCTTTTCATCTCAATATCATCTTCGTTTTACTATAGCGTGTATGAAGTGGTTTCGCACGGTTTCGATTTTTTTTGTACAATATAACACAAAAAGGTCTAATTTTTTTTTCAAATTGGATTAATCGATGAATAGAAAGTTCTGGCGGAGGGAAGCGAGACGGATTGCGCGCAATTGCAAGCGACATCAATAGCAAACGAGAATCGATAGCGCGTTTGACGGTAGAAAGTTTGATGCGACAGATAACGTCAGATACACGCGTTGCTGAATTCCTTGACAACCTGGACAACGCTTTCGTTCAGGGATCAAAGGCGAGAGACGCGTTTCACCATCCGACCTGGCGAGGGGGATAATAACGATCGGCGTAATTCGCGTCGCGAGAGGTATAGGCCGTTGTTGTTATTATTATTATTATCGGGTAATGTGCGGGTCCCCCGTGCTGGAGTGCAAGTATTGATGTCCCGGCACAAAACCGTTTCAGCCACTTCCTAGGCGTCGTGCTACCCTGACTCGCGGCCTGCCAGGAATCAATGACAAATCCAAGCGTGCCCCACGCTCTATACGTCTCTTTAATTTATTCGGATCGATTGACCGTCGTAAAAAAAAGAAAAAAAAATATACACAGTTCGCGATTAGAACAGCTGCTATTGATCGTTCGTTTGATGGTTTATTAGGCTTAGAGATGCGTACGGAGATTCGATTTTAATCTCGTCTCGCTTTATTTTACATTTTGGGTAATGGACGTCGAAGTGACATCGATGACGGAAATTTTGATTAGTAATATCTGTATTTAAATGTCTCTCTCTCTCTCTCTATCTATGGAGTCGAGGCACGGTGAATTTTGTGGGTCTAATGTTTAGCTGCGTTCTGCAGTTTTCAGACTTCTCCATAGATGACGCTACTTGTACATCTTTCGATTATTGTACTTTCTTCTGTATGAGACATTCGTTATTTTATAAATATATTCGAAAATGCAGTATTTGTTGCGATAAATACATTATATTGATTTTTTATAAAGGTCTTTGAAATTAAATTATTTTTATATACTGATATATTGTGAGAATTTAATCGTGAGATAATATATGATATTGGAAGAATTTTTTAAGAATTTCTCTGATTAATATTTACCACAATAAAAAAATATTAATCAGAGAAATTCTTATAAAATTCAATACTATATATTATATATTCCACGATTACCATGATTTTCAGGATAAATTCTAAGAGAAAATTTACTCTGTGTACAATTATATACTTCTCTGATAAAACCAGCGCGAAAAATCTCCGTTTTTATATTGATATTAAATTCAAATTTCAGGCAACTAATTTTAAAATCCGCGAAGCTTTATTACGCAATATCCGATTATGTATCGCGGAAGGATAAAACGTTCTTCTAAATAAACGAAATAAAAACTATGGATGTATTGTATATACGCGCCTCGGATATTCCAAACGATCACGAGGAGCTCCCCTCGCTATAAAGATAGATAGATAGAGAAAGAGAGCTTGCGAAATAATGAAGGCAACTACCAGAGCCTCGTCGGAGCATCATCGTCGATCGTAAAAATGGCGGTATTTTTTTGACGGATCGACGCGGCGCGGTCGATCCGTCGTTATCCGCTGCCTCTCTCGTATAACTCGAGGCAGATTCTAGTTGAGCCGCAGATTTATTAGCGATAGAGCAGTTCGATAACCGGAGCTCTCCGTGCACCACCACGCCCATCCCGTGGTGCACACGAGCGAGCACACGCAGCCCCGCAAACCTTCCCTCTCTCTTTCTTTCTCTCTCCCTCGATATGCACTTCGTCGTTCGAAGCGTGCAAACGGCGAACGCAACGTTAATCCGCCGACGAGCGGGACCCGGCTCTCTTTAATATTATGCTGCGGCCTCGCTCGATCGAGCACCGCGCGCGTCGAGGGATTTCTCTCGCCCTTAGGGCGAGGATGCGCGAGAGCGAGCCTTCGAAGCTTCTGCAATTTCTCGCCAGGCACAAAGTACACTCCGAGAGGGCGGCTTCGAGAGCCTGCTGCTCTCTCTCTCTTCGGTCAGAAAAGAATCTCGGGAATGTTTCGACGCGAAAGAAAGGGGACCCCGCCGAAAGCCTGTTGTAAATGTATATTGACGCAAAAGGGTGTATAAGGGAAATCCGGAAAATCGGGCATTGTCAGGGAATTTTATAAATCTGGAATTGTCGGGGAAAAGTTAGAAAATTTTGCTATTTATCTGGATTTTTTCACATTTTTTTATTAAATTAATATAAACTTTTCCTTGACTCCCGGCACGCTAATTTTCTCTGTGTTGTTAAAAATCGATTCATTTACAGCGTGTTTGTTAATTTATATTTTCATCGTAGTGTTATTTTATTTCAATGTGTTTAATAGAGATAAAACTAAAGAATTTGATATATAATATAAATAAAAAAGGCGATTATTTAAATAGTTCATATAGTGACATATTTGTTTCGATTATCGTGCATAATGCAGATTGTATAATTGATTTAAATTTTTGTTTTAACTTCCGAACGTTTTCATTGTTGACAAAAATATCTCAAGGATTTTATTCATGATTTAACATTTAATTGATTTATCATATAGATATATGCAATATATATTTGGAAGAAATAATACTAAAACGTCAGGTAAAAAATTAATTTCTGGTCTTCGAAAATCTGAAAAAGTCAAGGAATTTTTTTCTTCGAGTCTGCCGGACACCCTGAAAGGGATTTTGAAAAGATAATTATGCAATAATCGCGCGTTACGTTTCGGAGACTTCAAGTGCATTCACGATCGTTGCATCTTATTCCTCCCGTAATTGTAGGTAATCCGCAACACTCTGCATAATACTAACTTTTCAGTTACATATATTTTAAGAAATTGTAGAATGATAAGAAATAAAAATTAGAATCAAGAAAAATCTCTCTAAAGTTTATAATATTTTCTTTCTCATATAATTTCAAATTTTTAGAGATATAACAATAGCTTTTTTATATCTACTGTAATACAATACTTTATATTCGTAATCTTTATATATATTTTTTGGAAAGTCGAGAATACTTTTTGTATATATTATTTGTATAATTTATATTCATAATGTTTATGATTAATCATTGACCCGCGCGTTGATCCGACATATCTCGCTACCGCTATCGGGACAAGATATTTGAGGGACGTGATAATTATAAGGAAATGCTTCGACGAGAACGAAAGAGAAAGAGAGAGAGAGAGAGAGAGAAAGAGTGCGAAACGAACTCTCGGATTTATCCGGCGGAATCGGCGATTCACTACTACCGAGTGCGAGAGATAAAAAGGTAGAGAGAATCTGTGTCAGAGGTTGGTTATGCCTCGGATTTATGGGTTTGATTACCGTCGTGTACGATTTTGTATGGGTAAATCGTGATCCTCCACGCCTCCTCTCTCGCTCTCACCCCTTTGCCCTCCCTCCCTCCTCCCCTTCCCCTCGTGCATCTCTTCCACTTGCACGTCTCGCCACCTTCGTTGGTCGATCGCGTATAGAGTTATCGCATTCTCAGCCCGTAAGTGTCCATTGTCTATACTTCCAAGCTCTCGCATTATATCCCCGTGCATTACGTCTCGATCCTCTTCGATTTACCGGTATAATTTCGCTTTTATTCACGTCGCTTCGGATTCTCACCGCTAATATAATCTATACGCTACATTTTAATCTATCTAAGCATACCTATCCTTAGATAATTACGTAAAGTAATCGAATCTCTTTTTCTGAGATATGATTTGTCTTAGAATTAAAATGAGATGTAAATTATATCGTGGTATCTATTTCACAGAAAAAGATTTCATCTTTTTAAGGAGAGAAAGAGAGTTGTGCTATTTATATATATAGAAACACACATTTGCTACTTAACAGATATTTGAAAATGTCAAAGTAATAAATGTTCGTATACATCTATTTATATTTTACATATGAATGTTATTTAGAAATTGGTTTCTAGTAAAGGATAATTGTTGGTAAAAGGCGAGCTACGACGTGAAAGGATATTGACTAACGGTGGATATTAATTTTAAGAGTCTACCGCGTATTAATCTTGCGTCGATGTGGCACGAAAAACCCCAGGTGGTGTTCACGAATCGACTAGCGATTGATGAAAGAATTTCTCACCAGACGTATGAATGAAGCCTATTGTGACGCTGGAAACTTAGTTACTCCGAATATATCGCGGATCTTTAATAATACTTAAAAGTAATAGCGCAAACGGATGTATGTATTGTACATATACACGTGTGCATTGAACGATATACAGAGAGAATTTTCTTTTAGAATTTACCTACCCTGAAAATCATGGTAATCGTGACCTATGTGAACTTAGCACACGACTTTTCAAAAATTAATTTTTTAATACTGAAAATGATAGCATTCCTTTTTGTAGTTTTATCAATTAAAAAATTTTAAAATTAAAAAAACTACCGGTACTCCATTTTAAGATATTTTAAATTCGAAACAAAAATTACTAGAAACATCTACAATCGATTCTAAGAAAGACTGCGCAATCGAATTTAAGAAATCTAAAATTTCTAACTGAGTAAGTCTTTAAGCGAAGATGGATCGATGTCGATTTTAAAACGAAAAAATTTTTAAGTGACCCCACTTCGAGATATTTCAAATCCGCATGTGCGCAGTCTTTTTCAGAATCGTTTTGTTTGTAGTTGCTTGTAATTGTTTAAACAAATAGTCAAATAGTGAAATTTGTCAATCTTAAAGATTTTTCATCTTTCAGCTGATGTTTCCAGATGATTTAGACTGATATGTAGTTCCGGTGCTAGTCATTAAACAAATTTTTATATTTTTTTCATTGATAAAACTACAGTTACATTTATTTTGCTGCATACACACTGGAAAAAAATGTACTCAGGAAATTTTACTATTTACCTGGAAATTTTACTTTTTTCACATTATTCTACACTTATCTCAATAATTTAAAAATTTTTTACAATTATTAAATAAATATAAATTTTTCCTCGACTTTCAGCACGCTAATTTTCTGTGTTGTTAAAAATCGATTCATCTACAGCGTGTTTGTTAATTTATATTTTCATCGTTGTGGTATTTTATTTCAATGTGTTTGATAGAGACAAAACTAAAAAATTTGATATAGTTTATAATGACATGTTTATTTCGATTATCGTACATAAAGCAGACTGTATAATTGATTAAAATATCTCAATATTTGTTGACAAAAACATCTCAAGGATTTCATGATTAAACATTTAATTGATTTATCACATAGATATAAGCAAATTATATATATGGAAAAAATAACTCTAAAAAGTCAGGGGAAAAAATTAATTTCCGGTTTTGGAAAATCTGAAAAAGTCAGGGAATTTTTTTCATCGAGTCTGCTGGACACCCTGAATAGTTAATTTGTTAAAAGTCGGGTGCCATCAGAGGTTCACATATAGCGGTAGCTGCTGGTGGCTCATTGATTTCGCGCGTCAGAAGAGACGCTTCTTCTTCGCGCCGTGAGTTTCACGTGGGGAGGCGACGCCCCGTGTCGGGTCCGGTGAGAAGATGAGAAACATCGCGGGAGGTCCCACAGGATTGATGGACATCCTCACCTACCTACTCGCATGCGTGATTATTCGTCGGCCTGCGTGCGTGCGTGCGTTACTCGTGCAAAGTACCCGTACGTGGTAATCACTGATCGTTAGCGCCTCATTCACGCCGGATGTTACGGACGTCACGGAGCTGCCTCATTTCCAGCCGGTATCGATACCTCGCGCGCACGATTGATCGGTTTACGTCAAAAGCCTATCCTCGATGGAAGCCCGTCTCCCTCTTCGTTTCTTGTTCTGATAACGCGTTGCTTTAGTACTTTGTTAGGCGATAAGTTTTGAATGACACTTTTGTACTTTCTCTTCGCGGGATTAATGGATATATAGAAATTATCCTCGACGCATTTCAGGATAAATCGTCATCTTATTATCATCTTATTATCATCTTAAAGAAGGACTGCTTCATTAAGTAGAGTCAAGATGTAGCCGGAATGTACTATCTCGAGTGCAAAATCTTTCGAGTAGACAGGCTTGTTGCGTCGAAAAAAATGGAGTAACAAGAGAATCTAGGTGATTCTTCGAGAGGAAGGCTCGGCCATCTCAACACCTCTTTTCTCTCTCTTTCTCTCTCTCTGCGTGTTGATGATCCTTGAAACTGGTCGGCTCATTAGTATGTGAAGGGTGGTGCCACCTACTGGGCGGGGCAGCGGGTCATTGAAACAATGGTGTTGTGACTAGACATCATCGACCTCGTCCGGGAGGAGGAAGCGTGGAGAGTAGCCGATTGATTTCAGCGATGATCGATAGACCTTTGTCCCTCCGCTGTTCGATCTCGAAAATCCGATCTCGATTGCATTCACGCGGATTTGTCAGCTGTTCTCGATTACATAATTCGAAACTCGAAATATTAATTTTCTTTTCTCAAACTTTTCTCGCAAAAAATTTTAAATATATACGTATACATATACATGTCTGTTAAAATACTATTCTATACTTGAAAGGATAAAGGCTACATTTATTACGTTAAATCTATCGCAATTATTAAACGCGAGTGACACGATATTCGAGCGAGGGAGGCATAACTGACAGATGATTAATCTAACAACGCGCGTCCACTCACGATAAATAACGCTAAGAAACGATTGTTCGTGATTTTCCCGAGAGCGACGTGCAAGTACAAATGCCGGACCGGTATCACGGTCACGACCCACGTGACCATTTTAAAGAAACGCCAGCAGCCACCATCAATCAAATCGACGGAGAACGGATTCTCTCGCTGCGCACGGGTCCATTAATTATCGCGCAATGCTGCGGAGAAAAAGGAAGAGGTAGGAGGGCGCGCTTTTTTTGTCGCCGTAAAACAACGGGGACCGGAACGATCACGCAGGAACGTCGTCGGCATTCTAACTGGACGTTCTCTCGTGGAGGACCTCGTCCTGTCCCTCCTCTCTCTCTCTCTCTTTCCCTTTCGTTCTCCTCCCTCGAAAAAGGGTAGAGAGTGCCAGTCATATATTAGAGAACTGTTGGGGACACCTAACAAGCTGGCAGAACATGTTTCCCAGAATCGGGGGTACCTGGGTACGAGCAACCCTCTCCGGATCCGTCTCCATCTCGCTCTCCCGCCTCTTTTATCGCCCTCTTTGTCTCCGTTTCGTTATTTCCTCTTTTTTTCACCGCGCGCTCTTTCTCCTTCTTTCAACTGTCCTTTTTGCCGCGACAATAGACTCGACAGTGCGTTTCCACACGTCCGAGGAAAAGACGCGGATAGACATTGTTTCGCGCGTGTTAATGTCGGTCAGATGAAATTTTTTTTCGCTCCATCGTACCGTACGCGAGAGTTGAATTATCTGCGCTTTTTAACGCGAGAGAGTTATACCTTTGCCAGAAAAAATTTTCTCGAATCCTTGCAACGACTTTTAATCGATCTAATTATCAATTGACTAATATATATCTGATTGCGAGGTATTTGCGATACAAAAAATAATTTGAAAATTATGTGAAAAATGCTATTTCTTAGTCATATGAAAAATATATCTGAATTTTAGTAGCAAACTTATTTATTTAGTAAATCAGTCTTTTCTGCATATGTTTAAAATGTATTTTTTAATATTTTATTATTTATTTATACTATTTTAATTTTGCCATCAAAATTGTTTTAATACATAATATATAATCTAAACCTGAGAAATAAAATAATAATATTGCGCGATTAAATATATCTATTTAATTAAAATCAATCTTAATTTCTCGTCTTGGAAAATTCTTACATCGATTCATTAGCACTCGAGAATTATTATTGAAAACAAATAACGCTTTTCTTTGGAGAGATAGAAGTATTAAATTCGTTGTACGTCTGAATTTATTCGATTCGTTGTTGCAATTGCGATAACGTTTACTTTACGTATATCGAATTGATAATTTACACATTATAAACTTTGAGATTTCGCGTAAAACAGTCATTTGCAGTGATTAATTATCCGATAAAGTTATGAATCGTCAATTGACAAATCAGGATTTATTTGTCTCGCGTCAATTTGACGTGTTGCGAACGTCAACGATTATTTATATATTTTTACGAGACTTTTTCTCGCGATTTTCCGCACTTGTCAAATTAGCGTACATGCGTGTGTCGTGACAATTATTATCCTATTAAACCGATAAATTAATTTAAGAGTAGAGCTCGAGTAGAGACGAGATATAAGCCGCTGACTCGAGCACAGATCGCTTCCTAAAATACCCGAACGAGTTTACCGCAGAAAAATAAAAACAAGTCTTAATTAAATGAAATGGTCGCCGCTCTTGGATCCGCTCGGTAGTTTTACCCCTGTCTGCGCGCACGTTCAGGATTTCGAATTTAGTAGCTGTACGTATATATATACACACGTGAGAAAAAGAAAACGAAACAGAGGAAGAGAAAGAGAAATAAATTTGTGTGGAACTTTCATGTACAGCTGCATGTACAATAGAAAGAAAAATCGCAAAGCTCTGAGCGAACGAGTTTGTAAACAGCAACATCTGCACAAGTTATCTCTTCCTTTATATTTAGGAAAATATAAATGCATGAGAAAGTATATAGAATAATAATGTCGCGGAGAATTATTTGATGCAACACGAAAATTTTAACGAAATAAGTGTTACGTGTAAAATTATTTCATATAACACTTTTCTAAGACTTATATCATTGGCTTTAACATAATTAAGAACAATAATATTTCTATATAATATACATATATTCTCGCGAGAGAGGATTTTTTTATATGTATATGTAATTTTGGGGTGGGTGATTTTAATGAAAGAAAAAATTCTATTTTATCTTGCGTTTTATTCGAAATGTTGCGATGCTCGAACACTTCTCTCAGCCCCTTGCTCAGGTAGCTCGGTCCTGGTATCAGAAACACATCGTGTCCTACACGAGTCGCTTCTGATAACACTATTATCTGAAACGATTCACACGAATCTCTCTAACTGACCTGTATCGGGAATTTTTTTATACTCGACGCGGATAACGAGCTCAAGATTTATTACTTCATCCCCGACTTCTTATCTACGGCATTTCTAACGCATTTCATCATAGTCATTAATACTGTAACGCTATAATATCGCAAAGAAATCCAAGGGGATTTAATCATCGTAACAAGAAATGAATATTTAATTTAACTTTTATTTTTCTCTCTTAAACATAAACGAGAAAAATGAGGAGAATGAAGTATAGTACTTAAAAAAACTTTCTATAGTCTTTCTAAAAACTTGATTTACATATCATTAAATCGAGAGTAATACAGCTAATTGAATTAAATGATGAAATTGATTAATGAAGGCGTAATATCCATGTATCATGTAGTATCTGTGTAGTCCGTAAAAAACGTTTAGACGCGTCCAAGATTTTACATCAGCGCGAGACACAATAAGCGCGCAACGATACATCACGTAGGATCGTTAAGTTGACGGGCGTACAAAAAGATTTCAATTCGCCCGCTGTCAGCCATGATAATTCTTTCGATTTCTTCGTCGCGTGTAATTGCACGGACATTACGCTTTTACAATTACCAAATTATTTTCGAACCTGCACGTATCCGTAACGCATAAGTGTGTCGCAAGATCTTCGAGGTGAACGACCTATTTTCGATATAATTGATTGGGCCCTGTTATACTTTTATATCGTAATTGCATCTGACGATGTCATAATAAAAAAATCGTAATTGCGCTTGACAATATAAATAATGTTAGAATAAATAGCTATTCGCTTGATTATATAAAATTAAATCAACGTGACGAAAAATATTGTTCTCGTTGTATCAGTTAAATTTTTGACAGATTAAATTCATACACAATCTGTTGAATATTCCGTCAAGTTCAGATATTTAAACTCTAGATCATTAAAATGTTCTCCACTTATCTTTCTTCAAGCATTCCGCGGGTAACGAAATTCTTCTATAATAATTAAAATATAATACAATATAATTTTTTTTAGCTAGAGAAGAGACCGGGGATCGTTTTATATATTATAAAGTCAGTTTGTATCGCGTGTATATACATTTCAAAGTGGACATTAGCATTGGATAGCCTCGTCGTTAATTTCGACGTACAGATGAGCATTAAGAATTCCAGGGAAAATTCCCTCGATCACAGGGTGAGTTCGTGAGAGAGAAGTTTGGTAAGGAAGAAAGGGAGGGAGGATGCGGGGTCAAGGGTAATGCATTCCGTGAGTTGACACTCGTGGCTGGCCCGAATATTTCGGATGGTTTTCTCGTCCCCTTCCCTCGATGTATCCCGATCCTCTTCTCATCCTCCGCACGGGTTACTTCAGCTGAATCCGACACGGATCCAGTGTTATGGGCCCCGACGACGACGACGACGAGAAGCGGGAGAAGAGGTCGGCTCTGTATTACGGTTCGTGTTCTCGGTTCCTGGAATCGCTAATTAGTGTCCCGCTTGTTTTATTCCCGTCGCCTCTCGTCCCTTGCCTGAAAATCGGTGTTCACGTCGTGGCCGCGACATTGGTCCCCCTTTCTACTCAATCGGAGACAGATTGACGCCCAGGATGACGATTTCATCTCCTCGCAAAGACGCGAGACCCAACCACAACCGCGTACATAATTGTTTCTCTTCGTTGAAAAAAATTTATTCTAGTAAAAATAATTATTTTCGGTGTTCGATAATAACGAATTAATTTTATGATAAAAAACCAGTTTCGCGAGATGTTTGTTTAAGCAGTTTATTTTTTAAATTAATTCTTGATGTATACTCAAGTTCACGATTGACTCTCACGAATACATTTTTTCTTCCCTAATCTTTCCCTCAAATAAACTTTCATAATTTTGTGATAGATAAAAATCGATCGATATTGAGTGTCAGTAGAGTAAGAGATACTTTTCAGTCGATGCACGTTTAATCGACTTCTTCAACGAATATTTCGAATGCCTCGCACTTCTCTTCGACCCTTCGCACCTTCGAAAAGCCTATCTTCCTTCGGCGATTTGATCCACGCAGGAGATCGCCGGATGGAAACGGCCTCGATTCTTGGAATCACTAATTAGCGGTCGTCTCGTTTTCTTCTTTTCCGATTGGTAGCGAAAGAACCACGAATCTGATTGGAAGATACTCGTATCTCGCGCGACATTCGTCTGTCGCCTCGGGTGACAAATCGTGTATAAGCGCATTTTTAATCGCCCATATGCACGTGGGAATAATAGAATGCATTTTCCACGATATCTTGCAATTAACTGCAGAAAGTTGAGAGAAAGAGAAACAGAAAATATAAATGTGGTTTTAAATTAACACAAGCAAGCATTTTAAGCAATATACTTTTATATATATTTTAATTATCGCTTAATTAAAAAAAAATATTGTTTTTTTAAGTAAAATAATTTAATTGAAACTTGTGGAAAATATTTTGCAATATTCAAGATACAATGCAACTAGAGACACTTGATTGATTACACTTGAAATTTATACCGCATATTTGTTGAGATAATCTCCCGAATTTGACTTAAGAAAATACATTGCGCCACAAGTGTATCGAGGGGTTGAAAAAGGGTTCGAAGGTGCCTTTAGGACGTGTACCTACACAAGACCGAAGCAGGGCGGACACGTGCGTCCTGCGACACGACGGTCGGATGTTTGCACGTCCTTCGGCAGCGACGACGAGACGCAAACGACGACGGTGGAATAAAGCGGGAACGTGACCGGCGCTCCTCGCAATTTACGTCAAAAGCGGCGTCGTGGGATCCCGCATACCGAATAACGACGTCGTCCCGAGAATAATGTCCCCTATGTAGATCCGATCCCGATAGGAAAATACCGCGCGCCTGTCCCTCTCTCTCTCTCTCTCTCTAGGATCTCACGCAGAAAAAAGGAAATAGTCGGAACACGGTGCATCTTTTCGACGGTCGTCACAAGTGACACAATCATTTATTCAGATATCCGAAGCACCGATCTAACAAATAACTTCTCTCGCGCGATCTCGCCAGGTTTTTTTAAACAGAGATGATAAAATTGTCAGTGTGTAAATATTTAATTATAAAATACTTTTTCTTTTTTATTTATGGATATGCACAATATTTCATGCGTTAAAATATTTATATCGCACTTTGTTTCATTGTTCCAATTTGACATAAAATTCTGTATTAATTACGTGCGCGATAAGAGGCAGATCTTTTTTTTATATTCCACTTCTCTCCTTAGAATTTATTGCGCCTTTGGAAGGCAAATGCCGGGAATTATTGTTGAAAAAAAAGCAAAGGGAGGAACGAGAGAAGGAGAGTTGGGGCTGCAATCGTTCGTTTTCTGCGCTCTCCGGCGCGTGATAGATAATGACAATTTCGTGTCAGCGGAACAGTTCTAACGAGCCTTTACCTCTTGCGCACCGAGCCGGAGGTCTGCACGAATGGAAAGAAAGCAGAGACCGGTCCAAAGGGAAGCGGGATCGTCGGCACAATGCGCCGGCATCGCTCGCGTCCCGCCAGCGGATAGCAGTTTTTTGCCCAATTGAATTGAATGTAAAACACGGCCTTACATCAATCTGAGCTGCGAGGCTGAGTGACCGGAGTGATTTAAGTATCGGCTTCACCGCGGTCTTTAGGGGCCCTCGGTACGTGCCCTCTTATATACGGCCATAGGTAAACGCGGTCCGAGAATCGTAAAAGTCTCTCTCTATATATACATAAAAGCACGGTGGCGATTCATTCTTCCCACCCCTTCGACGCAAATTTTATTTTTATTTTTATAATTTGATTTTTATTTATTTCTAGATCTACAGAATATAATTTTAATACAAATAAAAATATTCTATATAAATAATATCAATTATATTAATTTACTCTCTTAAAAGAGTATATCGTTAAGTATAAAAAATCGAATCGATACGGCGAAATAAAATTTCGTCGATCAATAGAGGTTACTCTGGACGAGAGAATATTTTTCTAAGAGTATACACATATATATAATCGATAATTTTTGTTCGGGGGACCACCGTGTTCGTTAACACGGGGCACCAAGTCAATCCATCAGAGCACTCGGATCGCGTCTACCTCGGTTCTCCGATCACCTTAAAACTCGTGTTCTTCCACCGAGAGAGGGAATCAGGAATAAAGTCGGGTCCGCGGCTTCGACAGGGACGTATCGTTCGGACGCGCGCAGAATTTATAGTCTCATCGGGAGGCAATGAAAGAGAGAGAACAGCCCCGCGAGATTCGCTATAACTGCGCATCTGGAGCGTTTTATGATAATTGGATGTGCGGATGGCATGTCGGCACCACGTCTCCGTCGTCGGTATGATGGATTTTTTGCCGCGTTGCGTCCGCACGAAAACAGAGAGAATCACTCTCCATCGTCGTCGAGGAAGAAACCCGCCGCGAATATGTCGTCCGCTTAGCTTTTTCGCGATTTCTCCGCTCGCGAGACCTCGAAGAATCCGTTCGATTATGCGTCTCTCGTTAATTTACGTCTCAAGGTTCGCATACGTCGTTAATAATAATTAATTAAAATTTCCTCGACACTTTTTCAAATGAACATTTCGAAACGGGGACGCGTCATGCCGCGTGACTTCGCACGTTTTGTTTCCTTTGTGTATTTTCAAGATATAAAACGACATCGTCCCCGTTTCGAGATATCGACATCCCAACAATGATTCATAACGTACACTTTCGCGAGATAAAACTCTAGCGGCCGAACATTACACGATTTACCTCGTTACGTCAGTAACTTTATGATTTAGCTTTATGCCAGCTCGCATACACACACACACACACACACATACACATGGATTTATCGACACCGCGAGAATCGAAGACGCGCCGAATTTCGCCAAATGGCGCCTCGCGTTCGGTTTGTATAAAACCAACTGTAAATCACGCGCGCGAGTTTCCTGGCAAATGTGGCACGTAAAACTCGAGCCGCCCGTCGCTTCTATTTTCGGGTTCCCCTTAATGGTATAATGTAGCGTTCCACGGTGACAAACTCCGCGGGCGAACAACATTCCCGCCTTCTTCGGTCCTTCTTTTTCGCGACGAGAGAGGTGTTGCTTTTGTTTCCCGCGTGCCATCCGCGCCACCTCCCTGTTCCCTCAATTATACCAAGACATTGTAAAAAAAAATTCCTCCCTCTTCTCTTTCAATATAATCGACTTAAATTATAATTAAATTTATGTGCACGAAGAGAATTTTCTCTTAGATTTTACCCTAAAAATCATGCTAATCATGGGACAATATGGTGTTGGAAGAATTTTATGAGTTTTTCCGATTAATATTTACCACAATCAAAAATATTATAATTTTATATCTTATTGTGGTAGATATTAATATTCTTATTATGATAAATATTAAATTTTATTGTGATAAATTCTATAAGAAAAAATGTTCTGTGCGTGCTAATCGTCTTTGTGTCTTTTAGTCACTAAAGAGACATAATAAACAGTAAGTTTGATTACCTATACGCAATTCGAAGACTTGTACAAACATTTTACATTCTTTCTTTCCTTCCTTTCTCTCTCTCTCTCTCTCTCTCTCTTGGGAAAGCGACAATTAAATAAACCACGAAGCCCAGGTGCGATCAAAGTTACAAGCTCGAATGCTCGTCTTCCCCTTAGCATATATACGCAGGAAAGAGCGATATAATACACTACACGTATACACTGTCTGAGCCGTGTTCGGGGTAGAGTGGGTGCCGAAGGTGGATACGGGATATATCCACAGGTATACACCAAAGATATACCAAACTGTTGTCTTAGGGCTACCATATATTACGTCTCATGCCGTGGGGTCCCCAACGTTAGTCCTCGTCCTGCTCGCGCGCGTTCGGATCGGGTCTTCCTTCCTCTCAAGATAGATAGGAGTGGGTGACGGAGAGGGAAGAGAGCCTCCGAGAGAGATCCTACAGGCCCCGGTGTCGTCGCGGGCATTCCTGGAGCTGATTTTATTTGTAGGATGTCAACCAGTCGCGCAGGCGAGGCGAGCCCCGGCGAAAGGGCGACGCAGAATGCGAAGCTGGGGCTCGTCGAGAGAGATAGAGAGAAAGGTGGATGGGGTGGAAGAAACGAGAGACAGCGCGAGGAAAGGCGCATGGGACTGGACCCACGGACCGGGGACAAGACCAAATGGCAATTAATTCCCCTTTAGATTTATCGTGTCCAACCCCGGCACGATCGCGGATACTATTACCCTTCTTCGTGATACCGATGATTTTTTTGAGGCGCGCGATGTCGCGCCAATCATTTCGACGCTTTAACGAACCCGAATCTTATTAAAGGAGCTTTTTCATTCCGACTTTCTTTTAGCTTTATCGACTATTACGAATAATTTGAAGATCACGAGTATTACGTTAAGTACTGAATGCTTCTTTAACGCGATCTTCATTTTACACAATGCTAATGAATGTTGTAGACATATATGGGCGTCCGCAGAAATTTTTCCTGGCAGGGGCATGATTAAAATTTTTTTTCTTATTATTCTTCTTAATTTTTTTATTATTTTGTTAATTGAATATTTTTATATTAAATAAAATTGCAAATAAATTCCAGTGTTTATTCACAAGGAGAATAAATGCTTAATTTTTTTACTGATGATTTTTACATGGTTGTAAATCATATTAATAATTTATCAACCTCATACATAATTATATATGATATATATATATATATATATATATATATGTATACATAGTTGTATATGTATATTTATGCGTAATCGTCGCGATTATCAATCACACGTCGCTATATGACACATATTATAAAACTTAACGAACTCTCCGGTTAACAATGTTACTTCTGATGATAATAATCCACGTAGCTTTCGCGTCGCAAAATTAGCCAACTGTAAACGCGGATGCACCGGCATGCATTTTGCATCTCCTTAAACGGCGCGGGCCCTCTTTCTTTTTCTCTTTCGCGGATGCATCTGGGACGATGAAACGAGGAAGCCCGGGACACAATGACGATGCGATAACACGCGTTGCTTTACGAGGTATACTTATATCCATATTCCCAGGTACGTGGGCTGAATTCTCGCGCAACGATATATTTTCCTCCTTCCTCGAGAGACATCGAACGAGGTGAGAAGTCATGCGCGATTTTGAATTATGCTTGTCTTTTCCCTCGCGAAATCCGGTCGGCGATTCCGGCCGCAAACGTGGTGGCTACCGTCTTTGATTATCGAACCGGGGACCATTTTTCTTTCGTCGCTCACGGTAGATGCGGTCGCGAAGATAAGGATGACCGAGGGTGGCTGTCGAAACTCCTCGACATTATATGCCGACTAAATATCGCCCCTGCTATAATCCCCATTAAATTTATGCGCGTCCGCAAAGTGCCGTGAATGATCCTCTTCGTTCTCACGGTATCTCGATGCGCGCATTTTCTTTCTTTTTTTTTTTTTTTTAACTACGATACAAGTAAAATTTTGTTGTAACGAATTGTCAATTGATACAGTTTTAAAAATAAGATATTGTCGCTCTTTTTTCGATTTTCCTATGTAAGTTATTGGAACATTTTTTAGAATTTTTTAATCCGCTTTGCGTGTCCAGGGTGTCTAGCGGTCAGGGAAATCTGCGGAAAACCAGGGGATTTTATATATAAATCTGTAATTGTCAGGGAAAAAAGTCAAGAAATTTAACCATTTATCTGGATTTTTTCACATTATTCTACATTTGTCTCAAGTTGAAATTTTTTATTAAATAAATATCAATTTTTCCTTGACTCCTAGCACGCTAATTTTCTGTGTTGTTCAAAATTGATTCATCTACAGCGTGTTCGTTAATTTATATGTTTATCGTCGTGTTATTTTATTTCAATGTGTTTGATAGAGGCAAAGCTAAAAAAATATCTCAAGAATTTCACGATTTAACATTAATTGATTTATCATATAGATACATGCACATTATAGTATATTTGGAAGAAATAATACTAAAAAGTCGGGGAAAAAATAAATTTCTGAACAATCTGAAAAAGTAAGGGAATTTTGTTCATTGAGTCTGCTGGACACCCTGGTATCGCAAACTTGTTTCTTATCGTCGCTCGAGTCGTGCGAGAATATCTTTTATATATCGATACACGCGTAAGGATACAGGCGCGTATTTTCGGGTTTGTGGCGAAACATTTCTTCCCCCTATGCGGACTTCCTCGCGGCAAAAATGAATCCCGCGTATATACGTTCGGCTTGTAATGGTCCATGGATTCTCGTCACGACCGTAGTAGATCCTTGGGTGCTCGTGGTAGCTGGGACTGCCCGCTGGGCGTCCCAACACTATCGGTCCCGCATCAGCCACGGATTTCAGAAGCTACCAACTCTTACATATACATACGTAACCGGCGCGGTTTACGTGCATCTTACGAGCTCGATGCATATATATGCCTGTGTGCGCGACGAGTCTTTACGGCGACTCCCCGCTGCAGTAGTCGAGAGTTGACCAATCGCGGGAAGAAAGAGCCTTATCGCGGGCGCGATGATATTTTCTCTCGAGAATCGGAAGGCGCGTTAAGACTCTCGGGGCTCGTTCCTGTCGACAGTTCTAACTGAATCCACGTTCGCGGTTTAGCCGATAATTCTACGTCAAATGTATTTCGTTGGAGAAAAAAAATCAAGCGTGTTATTATTGAGAAATGGACTTCAAGTCCTTTCACATTATCGTATATGCGTCGGGGAAATAATTTACGAGGTAATAGTACAAGTCTTAAATATTTAATTCGCGCAAGCTATGAATTTAATTTTTCTCTCTTTAATTTAAATTCTTGGCACTGCATTATATTCAAGTTAATTTAACTTTCTCTGTATTTCTTATAATATCTTGCCATACATAAAATACATAAAAAAATATCTAATTTTTATTTGTAACCAACTATACTGTAGGCGTTGTGCAATTCTAATTAGATGGCGGCACGTTACATAATTGATTAGTTATTATTACCTCGAGCGAACTGTGTTTTTTTCTGAATAATCGGTAGATTGCCTTTTCGCGTGACGTCGCGTTAAAATGACAAGCCACGCTGTTAGTCCATTGAACAGATTAATGTATGCCTCCCAATCGTAATGCGACGTATATCGTTAAATAGAATCTCTAATCAATCGATACATTACGTAATCATTCTCGCTCTAGTACAATAAAATTATTTTCTTATATAGTGGCAATTAAGTTTTCTATAAAATCTTTTAACCATCAATTTACTGCACAATGTGAGATATTATCTGACAGAACGTGCATTTTTGTTTTACCATTTTCTCGTAATATATTTCGTTGATATATCAATTATCAAAAAAATTAACACGATATATTATTAGTATACCAGAGTCAATCGGGTTTAATCGGGCGGAATTGTCTAACTGTATAAGTTATCTGAAAAGTTTTCGCTTATCCTAAGCTTGTAAAGGGATCCCATCACTTCATTCGCACACGTCATTGCCTGTTTTCTACTCTACTTTTTTTTTCAAACCGCCATACCGTAGGTGCCTCCGCGTTCGCCTCTCGAATTTCGCAGCGCCTCCTTCGCGATCTATCGAGCCATCGAGGGCCTGAAACGAGGCGTATGCAGTCGGAGAGTCGGCGAGAGGTCCACGCGGTCATTTATCATACAGGAAACAATAGGAACTGGCAAAACACGTGCTTCGCGCGCGCTCCGCAAAACCAGCCGAAGGCTCTGCGGGAGCAAGCGAGAGAGAAACATCGAGAGAGTGAGGGAGCGGATCGGCGTAGTGGCTGGGAAGAGCACGGGTCCAGATACATATAATACGACGAGGAGATCGCGGGCGAAGGGATGGAGGGAAAAAAAAGGACGGTCTCTTTCTTCGTCCCGACGCGACGGCCTCTCTTTTCCCTCTCCGCCTCTCTCTCGTCTCTTCTCTCCCTCTTCATTTGTTAAAACAATATAACAATTCATTTTTGTCACATCCACTGTCGAAGATCTTTTATTGTGACGGACCCGGGCTCCTCGAGCACGCCGGTCCGCCGTCTCGCCGATGGCCAAACTATTGTCAACCGCCGTCGATTCCTTCTTCTCGAGTCGACTTCGAACTGTCCTCGGTCTGTTTCCGCTGCTTATTTTCAGGTTGCGTCTTGCGTCAGAATAATATATCCTAATTTTTGCGATTTTGAAATAATTGAAAATAAAAGGAAATTTTTATTTTGATTTTTGCACCGCGAAATATATATCAATGGTCTTCTGCAGCATCCATATTTTCACTTTCTCTTTTATATTTCTTCGGAATAATTTTTTTTATTTGATGAAATAAATTTGACGATACTAATCTTTTTCTCGGAGCAGAAAAGGAATAATTGAAAATAAACGAAACAATTTTGAGTTTTAGTTTTGCACCGCGAAATATATAAATGGTTCTTTCGCAGCATCCATATTTTCTCTCTTATATCTTGAGGAAATAATTTTTTTTATTTAATAAAATAAGTTTGACGATACTAATCTTTTTCTCGGAGTAAAATATAAATGTGTAAAGTCGTTTCTGGTCCATAACCGCGAGCTTTTATCGGCTAAAACGATCGAAACTCATGTAAAGAATAGGTCAGGGCCGGATAGTAATGCTTGCAAACGTCACGCGAATTGCCTACTCACGCGAGACTTTGCCTTTTGCTGGCTTATCAGTCACGTTCGATGAGAAAAATGCTGGATTTTAATAGAACGAGGCTATCATCTCGCTGCCCTGATTTTTCGCGAAATTATCTTCTCCTTTTATTACACCGTGTACCGGTTATAATTAATATTTTCACATTCATAACGAAATAATTAGAGATAATAGAATCTGTCCAGAGAATAGGTTTATAGAAGTAGCGGAGGAAGAAGAGAGAGAGAGAGAGAGAGAGAGAGAGAAAAGGACGAGAACTTGCTCTTAAATATCATTTAAGAGACATTTAATGCGCCAGCATCTGATTTCGTGGAAGTTCATAAATAATTAAGACTTCTGGCTTTGTTTTCAATAGTTCTACAATAGTTTAAACAGATAGCTCTAGCTATTATCAGAATTAAAATATTTTATGGTTCTACATGAGTTTTAAAAAGAGTTCTGCCTTCTAAAAGCAAAAAATATTAAGCTAAAATAAAGATATCTATATCTATAGATATTGAGATGAGACGTCAGTTGATTTTCGAGAATTAAATTAATAATAATATAATATATAAATAATATATACAAATATATATATAATTAAAATTATAAATATATATACATATATAATATGTGTATATATTAGATATATTTTTTAATATTGTATTAATATATATACTTAATTCTAAAGCTATATCTTTTCTCCTTCGAGTTTTAATTAGATATTGATATTAAATCATTCATAGTATCGTACGCGCTAAATTCGATGCAAAATATGTGTCAATGATCAACATAACTTAACCTGATCTGATTTTTTCTAAACTGCTAAACACACACATGTATATATATATAATTTGAATATTTTGCTTTCAGATAAACTTGCTGCGTACTACACTCCGGCATTCGTGAATATCGGTGAGTGAGAAAATGTTTATTTTACAATACATCTCTGTAGCGCTAATGAGGATGTATGAAGCTGGCGTATTTTTTTTCGTGAAAATTCATACATAATTAATAGATTTGGCTTAATTTTCAATAGCTCTAGAACTCTTGATAACTTAAACAAATAGTTCTTTGTTCGAAATGAGAAATCAGCTTCGTATACACCTATGAAGATCGTTGAATATCAACTGAATGAGGTACTAAGTGGCTCCGAGACGTTTATCGTTGGGATATAATTCGTGTGTATGCATGCGAGAGCTTATAAAACGTGACGATAGATTCGCAGTGAGGAACACACCATTATGGATGACCGAACCGTATATAGCCGGTCTTCCTGGTCCCTGCCATAAGTTAGCCGCCACCACCAGTTTGTGGTCCCGGCCAGAGATACTCTCATGGCGCGTTATTTACATATTTATATATTAAACGTTCGCTATATACGCTCCCATGCATGAAATTCCCTCGTTGCGGCTCGACGAAAAGTTTGCGTCTTCGGGGAAAAAAAATTCAAGAGCGAAATCTTCCCAGAGTATAAGAAAATATTCGTATCTGTGCAACTAGTCTCTTGATATTTTTTCGTCAATATTTTTTTATATAATGGAAAAACTGAGGAGCATCTATTTTCAATTAAAATAAAATCGTGAAGAAAAGTCATTGTAAGATTTCAAAGTTGCAGAGACGATATTACGTTATTTCTATATAAAAAGATATATCTATATTTTATTACTATACTATTATTTTATCAAGTGTATGAAACAATATAAATAATACAGAAATAGTACAGTAATAAAATATAGATAGGTATCTTCTTTTTTTTTTTTTGCGGGACCAACATATCTCGTTTCAACAACTTTTGAATCTTAATGATATGTTTCTTCACGATGTGCAAATTTTATTTTAATTGGGTGCGATAAAAGATTCTCATTTTCCATTCTCGTTGCGATCGATTAACGTTTTAGCGACGTTTCGCCAGGTGTGCCTAACATCGGCGACATTATTAATGCCGAGCGAGAGAAAGTTATTAGCCGTATTCGCGACATTATTCCGCCTTCGTCAGGATGCGTTGTAATATCTCCACGCGGCGCGCATCTAAATTTTCTGCGTCCCCGTTCGTCGCGGTCATCTCGCATCGTTGCATAAGTAACTCCAAGTAACGCGATAGGGCAGACTGTGCGCGTTATTAAATTACCGCGCGATGAGAGAACGGAGGTACGGATTTTTTTTCCTTTTTTTACGTGACCGCGGACACTCGTGACTTTTTTCGCGTCGCCCGCGAACTCCTGCAGATTTATTTTCCTCCCCTTCCACTCGTAAGAGTCGATTTACGATGTGTCGGCAAATTACGAGATGCATCTCCCTTCGTAACCGATAGATTGCTACTAAAAAAGATGCTCCGCGCTTTTTATTTTGCGACATCTTTCCTAGATTAATCCAGCTGTCAAATTATCTCAGAAAACAATGTAATAATCATACTATATATAATTAAATTATATATGCAAGAGGCTCTAATCGAGCCACTATATAATTTCATAACAGTGTTATATGAAATAGTACATCTTTCGCTAATTGACTGACCATTTTAAAATTAAAACTTCTTTTCGACTTTTGGGAGGTTTAAGAAATTGATATTATATGTTTCACGCAGCATATTTTAAACCGGTCAATAGCGTATTAATTAAATAATAGATTCCGCGAATAGAATCCATGAAATTTTTTTTGAAGTCTTGATTTTGTATTCCGAAAGTTCACTCCTCGATTGAGGCAAGGTCGAAGAAAAAAATGCCTTTCCACTCGGCTGATTTAAGGCTGCACGAGAGACTTTTGCGCTTACACGAGGCGCACGATGTATCCGATAACGTTTCAAGTTACCGAGCCGAAATATTATGAGGAGAATAAAAAAGCCACATTTATATCAAATAGAACGTTCGCGTAGAAAGCACATGATCGACGAGAGAGCGACGGCAGGACACGCGATGTCGTGCGTCCTCGTGTTTGTATTATGTACCCGAGCGAGAAATGAAGTTATATTACTAATGTACTATCGATCAGTCGTGTCGGAAGACAAACGCGCCGCATAATCTCGCGTTCCTTTTTTTTCTCTCTCTCTCTTTCGTTTTAAGCCATTTCGCGAATGTGCCGTGTTCGAAGCGCACGTGCGCGAGCGTGAGCTTGCGATATTCGCGCAGCGAAAGAAAAGCGTTTCCGACATATTTCATGCGGCGAAGATAACGCTTACGGCCACCACGTTGAAACGTGTCAGAAGGAACTACGAAGATTTATCGCGCGCGCCATCGGTGCTCCGCGCGGGATCGATAATTCCTTCCTCGTTTGCCCGCGCTCGCTTGCTTGCGGGGGCCGCGCGAGCTTGCAAGCGGCCGACTATAACGCGATAAAGTCGTTAGCGCGCGCATTATCGCGCGCGCGGGGCCACAGCCGCTTTCCCAAGGCCGCCGAAGCTACGCTGAATAATACGTGAATAATTTATGGATCGCCAAAGCCCTCCTCTCCCCACCGCGATTCCATCGCGAGACGAATTTCTCGGATCGATAGTCGCAAATTGGGATTTTTTTTTCGATTCTATATTACTTGTCTCAGGGTGTCTAGCGGTCAGGGAAATCCGGGCATTGTCAGGGAATTTTATAAATCTGGAATTGTCGGGGAAAATTCACGAACTTTTATTATTTATTTGGAATTTTCACATTTGTCTCAATGATTGAAACTTTTTATTAAATAAATATTAACTTTTCCTGGACTGCCAGCACGCTAATTTTCTAGCTGCGTTGTTAAAAATCGATTCATCTACAGCGTGTTCGTTAATTTATACTTTCATCGTCTTGTTTTTTATTTCAATGTGTTTGATTGAGACAAAACTAAAAAATTTGATGTAATATAAATAAAAAAAGTGATTATTTAAATAGTTTACAGAGAGTGACATGTTTGTTTCGATTATCATCCGTAATGCAGATTGTATAATTGATTTAAATTTTTGTTTCTTTAACTCTCTTTTTATTGCTGACAAAAATATTTCAAAGATTTCATTTATTTGATGATTTAACATTTAATTGATTTATCATACAGATATATGCAAATTAAAATAATACTAAAAAGTCAGGGAAAAAATTAATTTCTGATCTTGGAAGATCTGAAAATGTCAGGGAATTTTTTTCATTGAATCTGCTGAACACCCTGTTGTCTATAATTTTGCAAGAATATTTTTATGATATTTAAAGCATTTCATATTTTTTACCCCGTTGCACCTGCATCGAATTTAAGATTTCGTCTGTCGAATTAATCGGTTAAGACTGTCATTAATTAGCGGCGAGCCATTGTAGTGCCTTTGAGCGTTCTCGAGACAACTCGGTTGCGAAATAGTTCCATCCGACCGTATATACGCATTTTATATCGAGAAGACGCACGACAGGGACAACCGAAATTGATGTCTAACGAGGTAGCCGAAAGTGACGCATAATTTACATGGTCGCCGGGGTCTGTTGCCGCCGCGGCTCGAGCGATAAAACTCAGGCACCTCTCTTCTCTCTCTCTCTCTCTCTCTCTGGCAGGCCCCGGCTCTTGATTTCGTATGCGATCCGCGGGGGCCCGTCAAAATGCGCCGACTATGTCGCGATGGGGCCCTCCCAATAAAACACGAAGAAGCCGGACGAAAGAGAGAGAGAGCCGCGTGTATGAGCCAGCAGCCTCCTATGAGTAGCTTTTCGGCGTTGGAATTCCACGGGACATTACAAAGGAGCCGCGTCTCTCCGACGCGGTTACCGAGCGACCGCACTGCCATTTTGGTGAACCGCTTTATAACGCCGGAGGAATTTCGTGTCGCCAACACGTTTTCGAAACGATTGTCACGAGCGTCTCCCTTTCTCTCTCTCGGCCGGACTAACAATCTCCTTTATCTGCCAAATTATACTTTGTCGTGAGAGAAACACGATACCTACATACGTGAGATAGTCCTAGAATGTTGCTTCAAAAAATTTTCGCGTATGTTTATTTTTTTTTTGTAAAATGTATTTTTTATATTAAAATATTTTCTTTATATTATACTACTCCGTAGAATTTTCCCCTAGGTTTTTCGAATTTGATGGCGAATCTCGGCGATATCGGCGGCGTTCGTATCCGGAATAATTATGCGAGGGCCACGTTGTGCCCGAATCGGTCCCGAGGGATGGGGCCCGTTCAGATTCGAATCGGCCGCGATCAAAACTCCGCGGACGGATCGGACAAATTGTCGAATTTATGGATCGGTGATGGGGCGAGCGTGAATACCCGTTGAATCCACCCTGTTATCGTCCGAATCTCCTATAGCTTCCGAGAAGGGAAGAAGGAAGACGAACGAAGAAAGAACGAGATGAAAAGAACAGATGAGAGTATGCACATGAAATGTTCACGTTTTCCTCCTGATTTTTTCAAAAAAATTTTAATAAGCACCAATGACTGAGCGGTCTCTTTTCATTTTTCTTATGCGAAGAGGAAGTTATTTTACTCATTTTTATATAGTATTGTTTAGTTGATATTAGTAATATATTACTAATTTTTTATTATTATATTATTATATATACCATATATTAATTAATTATATTAATATAATTTTGTCAAAACATGTTAGAAATTTCGCAAATATATATATATATATATCTCGGAAAAATAATATTCGAATTTCTCGAAATCGTCGCGGAAATCGCAAGTACGAGTCGAAAGAAACGCGAGCTCCCACGCATCTCGCGCATTGTCGAGCTACAAACGTCTGGTTATATCAACGAGTCATGCCTTGGCACGTCGTGAAGGACCAGGAGAGTCTGCAACGGGGCTCGTAACTCGACGGAGAGAAACGTACGCGAAACGCGACGCGGCGAAATACGAGCGAAGGTCGGACCGATGGGTGCCGCTTCGGGGAAAAGTGGGCCCCGATGAGGCCCCGGAGAGCCAGATCTCTATTCGCGATTAAAGGGCAAGCGTACATATGCGTCTTACGTGACGAGAATATCTATGAGGAGCGGGCACACGCGGCGGAGAATGGCTTTGCGGATCGAGTTACCGAGGCCCCGATGTTGCACCCTTTGTTTGTTGCTGGCCCCGGTTGCTTACCCTCGACATTTGGCGATCGAGGAGAGTCCCGGGAATAGAGAGGAATTTTTGTGGGTTTATCGACTATTTTTTTTCATTACTTGTTGCTCTCTTCACACAAACAATCTATTAATCGTTAACTATAAAGCTATCGCTCGTCTGAATCCAGTCAACCCTTTTTTAGAAAAAAATTTTGTAATTACTACTTTCATTCTTTTATGTTAGGAGAGAGAAATCATTTTTTTTTATATTTATGATTGTACTATTAAATGTTGTTTGCGAATGAATCGTAGAATCGAGTTGATGATGTATCTTTAAATTCGCTTTTTCTGTCTTTTTTTAATAGTTTTTTATCAAGAGATTACTATTTTATTGCATTCCTATTAAAATTCTTTTTAACATAAGTAACATTGAAATATTTGACATATAATTATACAAAAATTATGTATCATAAATATTTTAATATAAATTATTGAATCTCACATTATAAATAAATCGATGCATCAAGTCAAAAATTTGTCATACTACACAATTACAAACGTGAAAATCGATTAAGATTTCCGATTTGATTTTTCATCATTTTACTCGTTCGAAATTTGAAATGTTATTTTGTAAAAATCAAGATTAATAGTTTGAGATAAAAAATTGATTCTCATACATTTATTTGGTAGCATGTTAAATATTTGCCAATATAACACGAAATATTCGAGGCCTTGACATCTTATCGCGCGCTATTGTTTCTATCGCATAGTTTCATTGTCGACAAAGTTCGAGTATAGAATTCGATTTTTTTTTCCAAGATGCGATTAATATAAATTATAAACTTGGATTCTTTCCACGGTGTGCCCCTCGGGGCAGCGCAAATATCCCGTCGCAGTTAATAAGTAGAATCGATGCGAGGAGAAACGTTTCTCTCTCCCATCAGATTCGTATCCGTTCGCGAGATTATTTGCGCGTACGTTGCTATCGGGGCCTCTCTCTCTCTCTCTCTCTCTGCTCATCGGAGCCTCGCGATCTCGCTGAATCTATCGACGGATCTCTTTTTCCCCCGCGGCCGCTTCTATACACATTGCTACGCACTCGCGAGACGCATCTCGCGCAACAGAGTATCCAGAAGGTGATTCAGCGAATAGCCGACGAGTTTCGAAGAGCGAGAGAGAGAGAGAGAGAGAAGCACGCCGTAGTCGGCGGCTTGTAAGTCTTGCGGGGCCTTAAGGGCCGTTTCTCGCGCATTGTTTCAGACCCCCGCAGGGCCGTAGCCGCGCGAGTCATCCGGGAGAATTAGTTCGTCCACGGGGGGTTCCTTGTTACGAAGAGGAGGCGCCCCTCCCCCACCCTCTGTTCGTCTCGCTCTCTTCCGCGCAACAATAACCGGGAGAGGAATCTCGATGCGTGCGACACGTGAGAAACTCATATGTGAGCCCCGAACGATCGGATCGCTGAATGCTCTTTGATATACGCTATTACAGTCACTCGCACAATCGATTCGATTCTTCTTCGCTCCGTTGTAATGTACTTTGCTTTGTTTCAGTGCCCCTTGTTTTTCTTCAATTTCTTAATAACATGTATATTTTTAATCGAATTATATATAATGTAGAAATCGACCGAAATTTCACGTCGTGAGATTCAGTAGTTTATATTGAAATATTTATGTTACGCAATTTTTGTACAGTTGTATGTCAAATATTTTTATGTTACTTAATTATGTTGAAAAGAATTTTGATACACAGTAAAAAAAATTGTGTTAAATTTAACACATTTCACATGTCCCAATTTATCCACTCTAATTTTAATGTTAATTTAACAGAAAACAATTATGTAATTAAATAACACACGTAATATGTGAAAAAATAACACAAAAAAATATAATATAAGCAAAAATTCGTACATTTTCATTTAAATGTGTTGTTTTAACACTTAAAAATAGTGAATATTAACTCAACAGACAAATGTCAAAATAACATAACGACAATATGTTATATTAACATAAGAGTATGTTAAAATTTTAACACAAAAATTTCTACACAAGATAATTTCAACAGAAATACGAAATGTTTTTTACCGTGTAGGAATGCAATAAAGGTAGTAGTAAGGATAAAAATAAAAAAATGCTCTTGATAAAAAAAGAAACTATTGATGTACAATTTTTTTTGTAAAAAGACAGAGAAAACGAATCGTTAATTTGTAGAAATCAAGATTGAGACTGACGAAATGTACAATTAAAGTTTTTTTCTACGAGATTTATTTATCAGACTTGCTCTCCGACAAAGTAATTTTTGTATACAATACAGTTTAATCCAACTTAAAAATACATCAACATCATAGCAGGATTTTATTTCCGCAAATATTTTTCAAGCAAGTTTTATGAACTTTTATTTGAGTATTCAACATTATATTATATCTTAAAATGAATCACTCCTTTCGAATAAAAATTATTAAAATTCGAATCCTTATAACTTTACGACGCTAAATCACGTTAAATCGATCATCATTCTTTTCCAATACTTTGACTCATGTCGTACGATAATGAAATATCGTGAGACCGTTCATGCGAAAAGACACGCGATTGTTATTTTTTTTTTTTTTTTTTTTTCAAGTCAAGGTATGCACCGTCTCGTTTTGCTTCTCACGATTGAGAAGGTACGATCTCCCGGGTAGTAGTTTGGACGATGGTGACGTTTTTATTTCATGAGACACTTCGGGAAGACTCCTTCTGTGAGAACGATATGCGCGGGATTTTTCTCAACGTTATTTAAAAGAATATAATATCTAATATTCTTTGAGTGAACATGCATCAGAGCTCTTTAAATTACATGTCGATTAAGCCTTCAATTATAGACGTAGACTCTCTCTCTCTCCTCGTGACTTGTAATTATAAGTATATATATTTTATTTATTATTTTTCATTATTTAATATATTTAATATTAAATGCAATTATTTTATTTATATTTCATTATTCCAGTATATATTATTAAATAAATAAATGTATTTGACAATGTATTTGATGTCATGATTATAATACTATATAATTACCCATTTTTTGTAGCTATCTATTTAAAAACGACTACGATAATTTTTTATATATGAGGATTCAAAAAATAAAACATATATAATTAATTACAAACAATATTTTACACTGCGAGACCACCGTGAGAACACCGAAAAAAGGGTTTAAACGACCAAACAACGCGTAAACGATAAAGTGTGCTCTTTCTATTCGAGAGAAAGTTTATATATATAATACTTTATCTACCCAAAAAAGAATTCTCCTATATATCCATTGCGTGGACCTAGAGACGAGAGATTTCGAGGAACCTCGCACGCGGCTCAACCTCGTCTTGTCCGAGTTGTAATTTGACCATTTAGGCGCCGTATCCCGCGGGGTAAGATGAGCTTTGACATATCCCAAAGTCATTCTTGTAAGAATGCCCGAGTATAAACGAATCGAGTATCATTGTTATGTAATTCGGGACACCGACGAGCTGTCTCGTCGTCCTCTTTCGTTTTACGCGCGTGACTCGAATATCCAAGTGGAAAAATATAACTAGTGTATATGTACAATCGAGAGCGCGATTTTACGCTACCTACGCGCAAAAGAGAGAGAGAGCAGCATCGCGAGGAGAGATATTACGCTGTTTATAATGCGATATGCATAGATAATAAGTCGAGGCTCGTCGTTTAATTTCATGCGAAAACTGTCGTTTCTCATAAAACATGCCATTTTTTCTACCACGTGTCTCGTGAATAATTTATTCTCCTATGTAGGAGCGTCGTATTTTGAGTAAACTTTTCGATCTTGGTCAACATTAGAACGTTTATTCAACGAAAATGGGGTGAGAAGAGCCTAAAGAGCGGGAAAGAGAGATTTCGCGTATACGTGTGTCTCAATTACAACTTGAAAACCGTATTTGGAAGACCGTGCGAGGCGTGAACGACACGGATGAGGCGTTGATTTGGCGACACTCCCATTGCTCGAGAAAAGCCAAAGCGCATGCATGCATAATGCATCCATGCTCCGGTGTTTTATGCATTTCGTTACGTCGCGAGATCTCATAATGAAGGTATCGGAAAGGTCAGCATTTTTTGCCTTTTCGATACATCTCCAATTAAAAGAATCGATCAAAATCCGATTTAGAGTCGCGAATAAGATTTAACCGCATTTCTGAGAATCTCGGCATTCCGACGATGAGATTGCGCTTAAAAAGAGAAAAATCACAATCAGAGGGAGATGATAGATTCCTCGACTCTCATCCTCGCGTCAACGTTTCGGGACTCTCACGGGCTATACGAGTGAAATTTTTATCCTTCACCTCCTTCAAGCTCAAGTCGGGATGATCGATCGTTTCCCCGGATCTTCTTGATCCTCTCCCGGCATTTCTTTTCTTTTCGAGACTATACGCCGCGTCTCTCTCATAGGACGTCTCTTGGAAGTTTTTCGAGAAGACGTCGCGGATATATAGAATGTGTGTACCGAGGGGGCGATTATATAAGTACGCGCGCGTTCGTTCCTTCATCGTTGCTATCCGTCTATGAGAGGAGGTTCTTTCGAGATCGCTGCGAGAGACGAGGCCGTGACAGCGATTTAACATTTCGAACCGCGCGTTCCTCTTCCTTTTTTCACCAGTATATATTCCCATCCACGTGTAACATCTTCCACCGATCCATCACTGTACTCGGCAGCGACAACACGGTAGGATGAAATCGAAATATATGTCATTTCGGCTACTGGTACCGTCATTATACAGCGTCGAATTTTTACCGGAGAAAAAGTCTAGAGCGGTCAGGGAAATTTGGAAAAACCGCGGGCATTGTCAGGGAATTTTATAAATCTGGAATTGTCACGGAAAAAGTGAAGAAATTTGACTATTTATCTGGATTTTTTCCACATTATTTTATACACTTGTCTCGATAATTTGAAATTAAATAAATATAAACTTTTCCTTGACTCGTGTTCGTTAATTTATATTTTCATCGTCGTGTTATTTTATTTCGATGTGTTTGATGGAGACAAAATTAAAAAATTTGATATATTATAAATAAAAAAGAGGTGATTATATTTAAATAGTTTATAGTGACATGTTTGTTTCGATTATCATACATAATGCAGATTGTATAATTGATTATATAATTTTTGTTTCAACTTCCGAATATCTCAAGAATTTCATGATTTAACATTTAATTGATTTATCATATAGATATATGCAAATTATATATATGGAAAAAATAATACTAAAAATTCAGCGAAAAAATCAATTTCTGGTCTCGAAAAATCTGAAAAAGCCAGGGAATTTTTTTTCATTGAGTCTGCTGAACATCCTGTGATTCCGGCTGATTAGTTATCGAAAGATGGGAGACATCAGTTTTTTCAATAAAATTAAAAAGATGATCTAAATTTGTGTATATCGTCGCGAAATACAACTATAGCAATGGCTCCGAATATGATCAAGCGATCGTCTTCCGCTGAAAGGTGAAAGATGTCCCGTCTTTCGACACGCTCTCTCGTCGATATCGAAGTGGAGGAAGCAAAGACCCGCCGAAAAGGCAACTTTAGAAAACAACCCGCGGCAGGTATTCGTGGAACGCGCGCCTCTCTTCGGTTTGACTCGTTTGCTGGCGCTTTATCGATAGAATGTAAGCAATCGGAGCAATCAATCGGTGTGGTGGTAGCGATGTGGTGGACGCCGTGCTCACCCACCAGAACATCCCTACCGGCTACCGGCTCCTTCCTACGGGGCCGATATGCCATCTTCTCTCTTCGGAATCCTCTCTCACTCTCTCTCTCTTTCTCTTTCTCGTTGAGACAACGATCTGATATCTCGAACCGCTTCCATCGACTATCACTCTCTTGCTCTCTCTTCCTTTCCCCTGCCTCATTTCTCTCCGCGTCTGTATGTTCCGTTCGAGTTATTCCGGGGTCAAACTCCAGCCAGAGTCACGCGGTGATCTTCGAGGTATCGAGACTGATTCGGAAATCGTTCGTGCCTCCGCGGCATGCAGAAACGAACGAGCACGCTCGTCGTGTCGATTGGACTTTCAAGAAACTATATATAGATGAGAGGCTATGTTATTATGATTTAAATTGATCTCGAGATCGCAAGTTTTTTTCTAACAAAAACTCCCGACAAGTAAAAATTAATTAGTTGTTAAAATTAGATATTTAGATTTACAAGAGACTGTTCAGTTCAAGTGCGAGCTGTTCAAACACAAAGAAATCGTGGGTTTAGATAATAATATCTGAATGATGCGTCAGAAGATAAGATATTAATGATACTAAATAAATATAAATAAGAATCTTTCTAATAAAGACCTGCATGGAGAAAATATTCTAGTAAAAATTACATATAAAATTAAATATAGTTTTTGAGTACAAAGAATTATTGTAATTATTCAAATACTGCACATACATATTATTGCAAATATTCCACAAACATAATTGCAAACAAACACAATAGAATAAATGCATAATTTACAATTTTTATAGTAATAGATATCTTAATGTTGTTATTTTTCAACTTGATAATAAATGCTGTAAAAGAAAATTATTTTCCATGTAATTTGGCATGTAAACTCCTAATTCCTTTAAGAATACGCGTCCTTCAGGTTCTTGCGTCTTCGATGCGTCAGAAGCGGAAACGTCTCGGGATATTTTAGGCATCCCTAATCGACGCTGAAGGAAGGGGAAAGGGTGCGCCAAAAAGTGGAATTTTCTCGAGATGTATCGAAGCTTCTCGGGGTAGAAGGGGAGGAAAGAGAGTTCGGGTTCTGGTCCTCCGAGCCATCCATCGTTCGGGTGTCCGCTCGGCTCGTTAGCGATTCCGCATGAGTTGTCCCCCGTTGGTCGATCTCTTGTCTTTTTTAGTGGCAATGGTCCTCGGTCCGTTCAGGACCGAGGCTGGCCGGCTCTCTCTCTCTCTCGGACTTCTCCGGAGACTCGATCACGACGTGACGCGGGACCACCCCATGAATCCGACAGGTCCCCGTCTTTCATGCGACCCATCACGTGCTTCTTCCCGCGCTTCCTGTAGATTATTAGCTGAGTCCTCTCCCGCAGGCGCTAACCGCACATAATTTTTCGTTCGAATGTGGGAAAAGATGCGACGCAAAGGATTTCCTCGTTCGTCGTAAATCAAGGATATACCGGGAATTCGCCGGAGACTTTTATTGTATGCGGGAAAATAAAGTGAATAAAGTATAAATAAAAATCATCCTCGAGATATTGCAGTTTTCACCGCAGTCATAAATTATCGCGACGCACGTATGAGATTGACCAGTGTTTATTCACAGAAATGTCTAGTTTCGGAGAAATCTGTGTTATTCGGAGATTCTCAGATGTTGAAATTGAATGTTGTAGCAGTTTCTTTTTTTTTTTTTTGTAGAAGATATAGGTTTGGTAGGAATTTTACCCAACGAAATTGATTCACTTACGGAATTTATGAAACTTATTATATTAATACAGTATTTTTGGCAGGAAATTTCCTGCTCGATTTTCTAGCGTATCCTCTTCGTAAAAATTTTAAACTTTCATTCTCTGATTTTTCCTGAATTTATATGTACAGCAAATTGCACCGATTCTGAACTCTCGTATGATTCAAACATCTGTTATCGCGATGAGATATACTTAAAGATATATCCTCCATCTCTTTCTCCTTAATTCCGGCTGTAAGTTGCTAGAAAGTGATTCGATTTTCCCAATTTCCTCACGGGTCAGCGATTCCGCGGTAGTTGGAAATAACAGCAAAATAAATTTGATCTTCTCCTGGATCGCGGTAGTACGTTACACGTGTCGGAGATGCGTTCGATACCATCTTCACCCGGTATTCGGTATCGATTTCACAAAAAGGCCCTTCTTTCCTCGTATATACCTTTTGGAGTACATCTTGTCTTATTGAACGGAAGACCATTTCATTAATATTTTTCTATATTTTGAAAAACATTCGTTCATTTTTTGGAAAGTTTAAATCATTAATTAATTCTTTCATAATTATTTGTGACTTTCCATTTGGACATTATAATATTACGTTACGTCCTTCCCGCTTTTTTTTGTTAGTGAACCATCCAATTACCTTTTCATCGATAACGAATCCTCGTCGAATATCGAAACGCAATTTACAGATGTGTTTACAGATTACAGGGTTGTTTGATTTATCGAATCATATGTATGAGTTTACATAAAAATTAAATATAGCATTCGTCGCGTTAAAAAATCAATCGAAAGTTTCGACACTTTTAATTTTATTTTAGTATAATTACAGATATAATTGATACTGCATCATAAAATTTAAACATTATAATTCTATACGCTGAAAAAAATTTGTTAACTTGACTGAACCTTCCAACTAAATATTATTTTGTTAATTGAATCTATAAAAATATTTAAATAAAATATAACATTAAATTTAACAAAATAATAATTTAGTTGAAAGGTTTAGTCAAGTTAACACATTTGTTTTTAGTGTCTATTTTTTTCTATATAAAATAATATAAAATATTACCATCTAAGATGAAGATGTACCTAAATAAGTATCGCATATTTGCATTAGCAGCCTCCGAAATAGATTTGCAGTTCGATTAAGCTGGCACGTCGCGGTAAGCTGCGATAATAAGGGTCACCCTGATATTCCGGGCGATTCCTCCGGGTAGTTCGCGCTCTCGAAAGAAACGAGCAGCCCTTGCCGGAACGCATGTCCCGCGGTTGTTCGACCATTTGCTCGCGTCCCGTGTGGTCCGTCGATGTCCCCATTGTTTCTGGACCCGGTCGACCGTATTCAAATTCGCTCGTTTCGATTGGGCGCCTCCTCCAACCTATTCGAGGGCAGGAGAGGGTATACGTCAAGGGGATGGGGCAATTTCTCCGTAGAATTATGAGGAAGGGGTCTCCGTATTCGTCTGGTGGAGAAGACGAAGAAGATGGTGGTCCGTAAACGGTGTAACACTGCCGGCGTACCGAGAGAGAGAGAAAGAGAGAGACGGTTCCGAGTAAAGAGAGAAGTAGGAGAAAAAGGGTGCGCAGCGAGAAAGCGCGCGAGAAAGAGAGAGAACGAAGGAAGGGAGACAACGACTGGAATAAAATATTCACAGCCGCAGCCGGAGCGGAGCCTTAATTGCGATCAGACGCGATCTCGGATTCCAACGGCTGGTGGGCCCACGAACCGAAGCTAAGTCCCCCTGATCCACTCTCCTTTCGTCCTCTCTTCCTCTTGGAAGGCGCTCTTGTATACCCACCGTTTCGGTCCCTGTTCCTTCTCCACCTCCGTCGTCGCTTCCCGAGCCACCATGCACCGTGTTCCAACTCCTGTTTATCCTGTTACAATGAGATGTATCGACCTGTTCCTACCGTCTACGAGCCGCGACCGCGTCTCCAGGGGGATTATTTAATTAGCTAGTCGAAGAGTCGTTTCGAGAGTTTAGCATGGTATCAGCGATGATGTTCGCTCGTTGTTTTCAGCAACGTTTTGTGTCGGTCGAATAAATTTCCGTACGGTTGTGCATAATTGTATAACGTCAACGTTAAATATTGGATATATCCTGAAAACATGTACAGACGATAAGAACAACTTGCCCGCGATGTTTCCTCATCTCCTGCAACGCGAATCTTACATATTTGTGCGACATTATTTGCCATAATGCGTCGAGAGTCGCTATATTTGTTACTGTCGAGTATCGTACGGAAGTTAAGTATAATGAATTGAAGTAGTTGCAAGCCGCAATGCGTTATTCAAGTATTAGTCATACTAATAACCCAGTATTTCAATTATAAAACATTTTCTTCAATCTTGTCTTTTTTTCTCTCATTGTCAGCTCGATATTTTCGCTTTTATTTGACAAGTCTAAAAATGTTCGAAAACTTTAATCACGATCGCGCTTGACTATATTACCAGCGAAGAAGAGAGACTTAAAATATACACATTTCCATATACACGAGTGTCTTCAGGGAATTAGACATTTTTCTCGTCGTCGCGCTCCTGACATTTCCTCGAGCTCTCTATTCCTCTCTCTCTCTTTGTTTTTCTCTTTCCGTAGTAACTTACCTTTATACGCTGCATCGCGCATTAATCAAGCAGCACCGGCGGTGCACAAATTGGTCTCGGGTCTTGCGAGAGAGAGAGAGAGTCTGTGCACTTGCTCGAGGTTTAACCCGCACGAAATCTCTTCCGCATTACTGAAGTACGCGCCGTATCCGCCGCCGCCCCCGGGAGGGAGTCCGCGGGATCCTGGGAATCCGGCATTTTTTTCTCCTCTCCGTGTGTCCGCCCTCTTCTCCGCTTTCTCGAGTCGGCGGATGTGAACGCGACGATAAGACCCAAGCGTACGTGCGTGACTCTCTCGTCCGTCCTCGCGGACCTCTCCGGTCTTCCTTCCTCCGCGTAAACCGTAGCTACACGTACGTATACAGCCGACCAGGGACCGCGCATTGTTCCGCGCGATCTCCCGCGTACTTACACACGACGTATATTACATTGTTTCGCCGTCGGAAACTCGTCGCGAGAGAAAGAGAGAGAGAGAGACCGGCAGCGTTTATCACGGGCGTAGGTCGGTTCCTCTTATCTCGCGATCGCCGTCATATTTGAAAACGCAACCCCCGAGAGAAATAATATCCCGAACCAAGAAGAAACTTGGGATCCGTGTTGTGTCCTCCGCTGTACAATCGAATTTTGAATTTACAATTATTTTTGAAAAGAATCTAAGGAGATGTTTTATTACCTTGATATCTTTATTTAAATTTTTTTATAAGAAAGAAAAACAATTTATTTTCTATATCTCTCTTGTAGGTTCATTTCTTAAATTTTGGTACATTAACGAAAAAAAGTCGATATATTGTATAATACATTATTTTATTTAGATAATATGTTCTAATATTAGGGTATGCATAGACAATGCAATATCCCGAACCAAGAAGAAACTTGGGATCCGTGTTGTGTTTTGCACTATACAATCGAATTTCGAATTTACAATTGTTTTAGAAAAGAATCTAAGCGAGGAGATGTTACCTTGATATCTTTATTTAAATTTTTTTATAAGAAAGAAAAACAATTTATTTTCTATATCTCTCTTGTAGGTTTATTTCTTAAATTTTGGTACATTAACGAAAAAAAGTCGATATATTGTATAATACATTATATTATTTAGATAATATGTTCTAATATTAGGGTATGCATAGACAATGCAATATCCCGAACCAAGAAGAAACTTGGGATCCGTGTTGTGTCCTGCACTACCATATACAATCGAATTTCGAATTTACAATTATTTTAAAAAAGAATCTAAGCGAGATGTTTACCTTGATATCTTTATTTAAATTTTTTTATAAGAAAGAAAAACAATTTATTTTCTATATCTCTCTTGTAGGTTTATTTCTTAAATTTTGGTACATTAACGAAAAAAAGTCGATATATTGTATAATACATTATTTTATTTATACAATATGTTCTAATATTAGGGTATGCATAGACAATGCAAGTCCCGATGCTAGCGCGATTAATAACGAGGACGACGTCGATAAGGCAATTTATTTTGCCGCAATGTCACGGACTACCGTTACTTTAGCAGCTGTTGAAAGTTCCGACGCGCGTCTAGATTCGAGGCGGTGAGATGTCTGAACTGTTCAGCATTCCAGGATTCCTATCTTCAGCTTGTCTGTTCCCCAGGTTAAGTTTGCCCGCTCAAATAAATCGTCCGGCACGATTGTCGGACAAGTATCTCTTATGACGCTTGAGAAAAAGTGTCCCTCTGCTCGCGCGTGAATAAGATGTAATGTTTTTTTTTTACGTTTCTTAATGGCTAGATTTTCAAGAATAAGACACTGCCAATTTATATGTCGAATTATAACAATCTTAAAACGTGTTCGCGTTAATTTAATTAGTCAAATTAATTTTCTAAATATAAATTTTTATTCTGGGAATCACATGCGAGAATATCGACGACGACTGGAATGAATCTTCGAGGCATTTAACCTGAAAGTTTATATGAGTATGCTGATTTTATTCTCTCCAGCTCGTGTTGATAGTTTTTCAGAAAGACTCGGGCAATTGAATTAACATATTCACTTCGCATTTCATTAACGTACGCGGTCTGCGGTCGCGTATCGAGAGATATTACACGGGTAACGAAAATTCCGATGACGTAATTCGTGCGATATTTACTGTGTAAGAGGAGCAAACCGGGCGAACCGTTAACCACAGAGGAGGATATGTTTTATGCCCCGACCTCGCCTCGCGAGGGCAAGTACGATCTTTAGACGCATAACAACGCGGACGCGCAGCAATGCGAGATGATTTCACGAAAGTATAAGAGGAGCAAGCTGCCCGAATATTTGAGGTTGCACAAAATTGTACAAAAATTTCATTAAATAAAATAGTCTCGTAAATGTAAAAAAAAAAGAGAAAAAGTTAACAGGGTGTTTACCGGTCAGGGAAATCTGGAAAACCGAAAATTGTCAAAGAATTTTATAAATCTGGAATTGCTAGGGACAAATCAGGAAATTTTACTATTTATCTGGATTGTTTCACATTATTCTATACATTTGTCTCAATAATTTGAAATTTTTTATTAAATAAATATTAACTTTTTCTTGACTCCCAGCACGCAAATTTTCTGGGTTGTTAAAAAGCGATTTATCTACAACATTCGTTAATTTAGATTTTCATTGTTGTGTTATTTTATTTCAATGTCTTTGATAGAGACAAAAAATTTGATATAAATTAAAAAGATGATTATTTAAATTTAAGTTTATAGTGATATGATTGTTTCGACTATCATACATAATGCAGATTATATAATTAATTTAAATTTTTGTTTTAACTTCCAAACCTTTTCATTGAAATATCTCAAGGATTTCATGATTTAACATTTAATTGATTTATCATATAGATATATGCAAATTATATATTTGGAAAAAATAATACTAAAAATTCAGATATAAAAGTAATTTCTGGTCTTGGAAAATCTGAAAAAGTCAGGACATTTTTTTCATTCAGGCTGCTGAACACCCTGATTAATAGTATTCGATTATATTTATAGAAAATTGTTCGAGCAGGTCACGTGTTTTTGCAATATTTTTTATTATCGAGCAGAGAGCTATTCTAGTGACATTTTCTTATATTTTTAACCAGGCTCTTACATTTTTTTAAAAATTTAAATTGCTAATTGCGATAATTAATTTTGTCATTATTTTAGGGTCTGTTTTTGATATCGTAACTTGACGTTAGGTCACGTGTTTGTGCAATATTTTTTATTATCGAGCAGAGGGCTGTTCTAGTGATATTTTCTTATATTTTTAGACAGACTCTTTCATTTTTTCAAGAATCTAATCTGCTAATTGCGATAATTAATTTTGTCATTATTTTAGGGTTATCATATAGATATCTTAACTTGACGTTAGGTCATGTGTTTTTGAAATAGTTTTTATTATCGAGCAGAGGGCTGTCCTAGTGATATTTTCTTATATTTTTAACCAGGCTCTTTCATTTGTTGAAAATTAGAGGGAGATATAGAAGCTGCAACGTGGGGCAACGAGGAGACAGCTCTGCGAGATGATTATTCTTGGTCACTTTGGACCGCGACGGTCCCGTGCTTCGTAAATTTTATCCGCGTACTTTCGTGCTCTCCTTCGCTTCTTTACGATTTTTTTCTCTCGGAGCAAGAGCCCGGTATACAACAAGACGAATGGTTACAACTTACAACTGATGCGCATACGATGATTCATCCGCTTTGAGTCAGCCGTCGTACGTTGACCCATTTATCTCGATGAGGAATCCACTCACGAGGAAGAAGCGCCGATCGGGGTTGACAACGTCTCCCTGGTGTCCTCGATACTCAATCTTCGCCGCTGCGTTGTGTTGGTTCGCCTATAATTTTACTGATGTGAAACTCCGGCCCGAGGCGATCGCCAATTGTAGTCCGCAATCCCAATTGAATCTAGCCAAGTGAATGCAACGAAAATGTCTTTAAAAAATATGATCTCTATTGGGTAATATAGTTTTTTGGTACAAATTAGTAAAAGTTTACTTATTAAAAAAAATACATTAGAAGAGAGACGGGCAGAATTAGTTAGTTTGATAAATTTGATAGTTTGATTTAATCGAAAGATGCATTTGTGAAGGCTTCCATTACGTTTCTCGACCTGCATTTCTCCAACATCTTAGGTTTCAAAGGAGAGATTTCTGATGAACGCGATATTAGATATAATATCCCATTACATGTGAAAGGTGCTGACTGAGACTCCGAATAATTTACGCTTGTCCATATAGTTATAGTTATTATTCTCATCATTAAACATCATTTTCCCTCGGAAAAACTATCGTTCGTCTTCTTCGCAGATAAATCTCGCAAAGTGTCTTGAAACTCAATAGTGAAAATGTCGCGTACACACTTTGTTGCGAAGTAACGGAACGATTATCTCGAAAATTGTGTCTCTCTTTTTTCTTCCCCGTTATTTTTTTCCTTTTTAAATCCCGTTCCACGGCTGCTGCAATCGCGGACACGCTTCGGGACGAGAGATATGCGTGACGAGTATGGCGCCGAGGCGTTAGAGTCATCACGAAGAGAGAGAGGGGGACCACGATGTGATAAGGATCACTCGTTGTGTGACCAGAATTACATATTATTTTCTCTGTGAAATAATGCGTGCGAGGCGAGGAGGTTCTGGGAGAGTGTCATCCAGAGCTCGCTATACATTTCAATAAGGCTTGGGCAATTACGACGCGGATTTTTCGTAACGAGCGTTTCAGGACTTAGCCGGTGGTCGTCGCCGAGCACTATCAATAGTTAACTTTATGGTTTTGTACGTATTCAAAAAATTACTCGCTCAATTTATGCGAATTAATATCCAACTTTCTATTAAAATATATTTTCTTTCGTTAGGATGTGTTTATACAGATTGCGCCAACTTTTATAGATGAATTTGAATATTAAGTAGGTAATAAAAAAATTTTTCTCAATATCAATAAGCATACATACGTTTAAATTAAAATCGAAAAGTTACTTGATTTTTTATTTTCTTCTATCTCGAGATATTTAAAGTGTTTTTTTATTTCTTATTTTTTATCTCAATGTTCAATATAATTTGCTTTAATACTTTAAAATGAGTTAAATCTCTATCGAATTTATTTAACTCGTTTTTATCGAAAGATCTTTTAAACCTCCAAGGAAACTGTTCGTTTATCTATTTCTAAAATAGAAGCTTAATTTTTATATAAATTAAATCTGTTGCATCTTCTCGAATGTAAACAATAAGAAAATTGCAGTTAAAAATGAGATAGAAATTTTTTAATCAATAAGATTAATATATATCTATTTTAGATTTGATAATTATTTCAAAAATATTAATTAAGCTAAACTAAAGACAATCGGATATTTATATCTGCAGATATTGATATGAGACATTAGTCGATTTTCAAGAATTATATTTATTCTAAAGTTATATCTCATCGAACGAATCTCCTTTGAGTTTGAATTAGTTATTAATATTAAGTCATGCATTAGAATCGCGCGCGCGCTATTAGACTGAAGTTGCCGCTGTTGATAGAATAGCGATAGCTTCTGCCATTATCGAAACGCCGCGAGTACCAGGCAGTGCGAGCTGCGTCCCACTGTGATTAATTAGTAAGCACAATCATTTCTAATTTTTGTTTTGTAATATTCATTAATCGCAGATCGTAATTTCAACGTTCATATATAGTTGTAATTGTTCGAAACGCGTATTTCGCCAGAAATTCGATGCAAAATCTGTGCCAATGATCAACATAACCCAACATCGAAAAATAGCGCCAAGAGGGTTCTCTTAATTTAAGATGATATTCTTAATTTATTCTTATTTTTAGAGAAAATATACTAAAATTTAGAGAAATTTCTTAAATTAAGAGGATTCTCTTGGCGCTAAGAGTACAATTTTTTCGGTGCACCTAACCTGATCTGATTTGTTGCGATCTACGAATATATCTATCGTCAATTCTAGCTTATTTATAATTAAATTAAATTAAGAAGCTTTTTATACATTTATAAATAGCTTATTTATAATTAAATTTATATCATGTACGTTCGAATGCGAAATAATAAGATTGCTCTAATATATGTATGCATTTTATTTGTTACAGGTAGCATGATAAGCCGCGCGCGAACGCTTTGACTGCTAGATTCTCGAGTGTCGAACGGATGTTGTTTCGTGCGATTATAGTTTTTTCTATTTCACGCGTCGTGTCGGGAATGCCGTGCAAAGTTTCGCGCGTCGAGAGTACCGCGTAAAATGTCGGACGATCGTAATTATTCGTGTCTTCGCGAGTATCGTGAGTGCTACCAAGAGAGGAGGAGGAGGCCCAGGGAGGCATCAGGCGACGTCGGGACAACTATGAGGTATGCAGAAAAAAAACATTTTTTTCTAAACTGCCAAACACACACATGCACACAAATGTATATACATAATTTAAATATTTTGTTTTCAGATCAACGTGCTACTCCGCTATTGCGCCAGTCGGTGAGTGAGAAATTAATTTTATAACATTTCTAAAGCGATAATGGTTTGTACCTATAAAAATAGGTTTCTACTACTTTAAATAAACGGACTTGTCGACCGTTATCACGATCTTTATACAAATCGTAGTTAATAAACGACATGTGCGTTCGACCCTTAATTATCAGGTAATTAGCGTGTCGTTTCCGCGTTCGTATTAGGTGCGCAACTAAGTTCCCGCTGTTTGTCTATAGATGGCTCCAGCAGTAAGTGCTGGTCGATTTTGACATATCCAAAACGTCACGAGCCAAGCTTAGACATATGGTAAACAAACCGCTTTGACATGTTAATGATTTTGTTTTGGCGTCATATACTTTTAGTTGTGTGAAAATGTCTGATTTTGTACCAAATAATCGTCATTTGCGGGAAGTGTTGATTTTCTTATTTCATTCGAAGAAAACGGCGGCTGAAGCGCATCGAGAGCTCCAAAAAGTTTACGGAGATGCTGCTCTAAGTGAAACAACGTGCCGTGATTGGTTCCGTCGCTTCAAAGACGGTGATTTCGATGTTGACGACCGTCCGCGTGAAGGAAGGCCAAAAACCTTCGAAGACGCTGAATTGGAGGCATTGCTCGATGAGGATCCATGCCAAACGCAAGAACAGCTTGCTTCAGCATTAGGAGCATTGAATGATTCATTTGTAACCATTTTTTCACAATAAAGTTGCATTTTCATAAAAAAAACAGCGAGAACTTAGTTGCGCACCTAATAGAATTGAAAAGAAAGTCATCCGCGTACGAATTTCAATTCGTGATAGATCACGATCGATAACGATGACGCATAAAGCTTGTCTGACATGAGCCGATGCGAATTTTTCCTTAATTTTCATTAGAGAGATAGCGCGCCTTCGTGGTGGCCATTTGTTTACGATTCGTCGGATCGAAATCAGTGATTATCCATGTGCATCACGATACTGCACGTTCGCAATAATAGAGTCGCGTGCACGATGGAAAATAAAAATGCTCTAACTATAATATAAATTGAAATGAAGTTTTTATTTTGAATCTGAAATAAGCAATAAGTGAATAGTTTACTATTTAAATTTTTCGACAAAATTATACAAGATTAAATAGTCTTCAAAAAATATCTGACTGTTTAAAATATCAACAGATGAAATTAAAAATTGAAAATAGGAGAAAATGAATTTATTAAAATCATTCGTTTCGCTTAACAAAATCGGCTACTTCCTTTTTAATAAAAAAATAATAAAAATAAAAAGAAATATAGTGACAAGATTGAAAAATCACTTTCGATCATCTAGAATTTGTAATAAAAATCTTAATTACAAGATTGTACATATTAATATTATTTTATACAAATAGTTTCTTTACACAAGCACACAAAATTATAAAAAAATTCTCTTCCAAACTTGATCGCGATATAGAGTTTGTCTCTCTCTCTCTTTCTCTTTAAATCGATATACCTAGATCAATCATCTAGATAACAGTTTCCTAATATACGAAGCGCAAAGCACGCGGGTGTCCTCGGTTAGTTTGAACGACATTAGCGAACTCCTTCGTATCGAGACAGCGGATCGTTTTATGTAGCAAAGCAGGAAGGGTGAGTTTCATGTGCGCCTCTGCGTGGCTCTAGGTACATGTGTGTGTGTGTGTTGCGCGGATCCTATAAAATAAAATAAAGTATAGGTACATACGGTAGTGTATACCAGGAGGCGACGGACGAGAGGGGTCAGTACCGTGCTGCTGAATAAAAAAATAGCCCCATTAATTCGTCGGCTTATGTCTCGCAGTCACACGTTCTCACAGCGAGGGTGTCACGCGACGCGTGTCACCTTTGTGTGCGTGTACGTGTTACTCTTTTTATGTCGCTGACCAAAATTCGAGAATCATGCTACGCGAACGACATCGCGATCATCGAACGAGCATTCATGAACAATAAGCTTTTAAGGATATTTGAAGTATCTCGTTTTATTCATTTTCTCCCTTTTGTGTTTCTGAATTATAATTAAAAACGTAAAATACTTTTTTTCTAAATGTTGTGCGAAAAAGAATAACAAGAGATATATGTTGACGAAATTTTGGAATCTCGGGGAAAAATATATGTACTTTATTTATTTCGTTGTCGCATGTTCAGGCGATAAAAAAGTTATTATAAAATGTTTAATTCTACTTTGTTGTAAATTCTGTTTACATTTTTCATAACACATTTACAGATATCTCTTTTTCGAAATTTAACAAAAACATTCTCACACTCATAAATTCTCTAACAATTAAATTGCATTCGATTCGAGAGCGTGAAAATCCGTCGTGAAAACGCAAATCCACAAATGTCAAAAGTAAATATATCGGCCACGTGGTCTCTTTCGCGTTTTACACAAATTACTATCTGTCAGAATGTTTCATTCCACAACGGAGGAAAATATAAGAGATGCCGCTCACGATTTGGTCGTCGGCCAATTTTATCGTAGATAGATTTGAGAATTATCGGGCGATATCGTGAAAAATCGTCGACGCGCGATGACATAATGCATATGCAGCTCGGTGCATACTGATGCGCGTGCGCCGAATAGCTCGAGGATCCTTGTACATATAACCCCATCGTTTCTTCGTCACCGCATCTTCTTTCGTTATTTTACGACGATGTCTTTTACGTGATTCGTTTCGATTATGGATTATATGATAAAACGACGCTTTACGGCCGCGATTTGATGTTACGGCGAATGATGCCCGTGAGTTTTGCACATAAATCGTCCAACTTCTTCAAACGTCGCGTATAATATATGTGTGATACGATATACACGTGGTTGATGATTTCCTTGGAATTATGCTAATTGCGTTCTTCGAAACACGCGCTTCTGTGTCGAACCGCGTCGTGATGCGATCCTCAAACGTGCGGAATTTTTGGTCGCCGATGTTATCGGTTTCGCAAAAAGAATCGATAAGCCGACAGCTGTGTCGAGCGAGCACGCGATTAGCGAAACAAGATAATTCATTTTAAATTCATTTCAATTAGAATTAAGGTATCGCAAAAATTCTCCATTCATTTTGATTATCGAGTTTGAGTTTATCGATACGCATTACGCATAATTATATTCCCCTCTATTTTCAACCCCGGTTTATTTCTTCCTGTTATATGCAAATATATACATTAAATTCTCCCATCATTTGTCTAAGATCGTAAACTAGATATGATCTAACTTGCTCTTGGTACGCACCGAATGTTTTTGAAAGACTGTGACATTTGAAATAGTACACAGTATGTAAAATATTAGAATAATCTAGATCTAAAAACCTGCTTATTCAAAAACTCCCAGAAGATGCTTGTCGCGTTTATAATCTAAAGATCACTTATGTGAAAAATTTACAATCGTTCTCTCAACAAATAATTTTACGAGTTACAAAATGAGAATAAAACGTTATTTTAGCATTAATGTGAGAGATGTTTCGATTTGATATCGTGGTTCGAAACGCGATATACATATATTTTCGTACAATGGGATTTTATTTTAATAAATACGTAACGTAACTTTTCATATCTTTAAGAATTATAATTTTGAAAAATCCTATAAACTATATATATTTCTACTAATTATATATATTTTCCTATAAAATATAATTTTATAACTATAATAATATATATTATAATAATATATATAAACGAAGAATTATATAATCGTTAAAATAAAATTCTATTTCACGAAAATGAGTACACGTTTCGAATATGAATTCGAATATAAATCGCAAATTGAGTCGTATTAATGCTATAAAGCAATGTTCTAATTTTATATAGCTCCTCAAAATTCTCCTACACACCTAACTTTAATTTTCTCATCTTTATGAATTCCTGACAATTTCTGTCGATTTAATTTATGCATAGGAATTAAACTACTTGTACCTGTAAATTAGTAAATGAATGTACATGAATTCAGAGATTTAAAGGAGATATTTGTAATAAAAAAATAGGTGTCAGATTGAAAATTGAGATAAAAAATGAGAAAAAAATGTCGACTCTGCAAACCACATATCATATTATATGTAAGAACGTGATGATTCTTAGAAACGAAAAATCATATTACGATAAACGCGGCGGCACACTGAATATTCGACGGAATGAAAACGCAGCGGGCGACGGCGCATTTTCATGCGCGCGTTTATCCCGTCGAGGCGTGAAGACGTTACTCAAAATGTACAGCCATTAACGGTTGGCATCCTACGGAAACTGCCGTCCCTGAATTAACAAGTACTCGAATGTGCGCCCGTACATCACACGAGGTGTCACATCGCCGCTTCAGGGAATCGTTTCCCCCGATCTCGGAAGCCGTTCACGAAGCGAACCGTGCATTCGGGAGGGGCACATGCGCGCGATTAACATTTTAAATATGCAAGGTCTCGTCAACGAAACCCGTCGAAAACATTACATTGTCACGAAGCTGTTGTGATCGCACTTGTCGTGTATTAATTCTGAAAGCGCAACCAGATACATATTATAAATCTCTTAGCATTTCTATTTTTACGCACAAGAAGTTGGAACAATATATAATATTAATTAATACTTTATATTTTATTATTTGATTTAATAATATTATTTTTTAATATTAAATGCGTTTTTGTATAATATTTTCGAGAATAAACTCCTCGTAAATCTTTGCGTATTGCCATTCGGATGAAGAATATTTCTATCTCTCGTTATCAGTTTTTTTACCACTACTCTGTGTTTACCCAGATATATAATTATGAATTTAATCGGCGATTGCGATTCGGCGCGATCGGCGCGCAAAAACGGAGTATTATTAGCAGCGGTCTCTCGACGTTTAACACGTAAAAATTATCCGGCCGCGTTATTAACGCGTGACAAGCGCGGCGCGCACGTGTGTATATGTGTCGACGGGATTACAGCGAGAATAAATTTGAAAAAAGTTACACGCGCGGAAATTAAGGGCGCCGCGCGTCGATTTGCGAACAAGGTGGCGATTGGCGGCGCACTTACGGTAATAATTAAGATCGGTCGCGATAGGCATCGCGGTATTTATCCAATTCGACGAAATACACGTGGACGTACATACACAGGCGCACACGCGAATTCAGCCGCATTGCGCAAGGGTAAATGTTTTACCAATGTTAATGTTCATATCGCGACGACGTGGCGCGATAATCGAGCTCGTTAACGAGTCATTAACTCGGCAACAAACTCCGCTGGCGCGTTGACTGAATTATGCGAGGAGAGAGGAGCAAATTTGTCCATGTAAATTAGTATATTCGCGTATAAATTTCGTTTACTCTTTTTTATGAAGAAACGACGTTATCTATACAAGAGCGATCCCAATTTATTCATCTGTATCGGGAATTAGTTTTTGAATATTAATTAAATGGTTATAAATACTATTGAATTATTTTATTACATGTTTATGTTGCAACATTATTCTCTCTTTCTTTCATATAATTCGCGTTTATTATTACACCCTGCATTACAAATTGTAAATTAAATTTAAAACAACTGTGTGGGACTTTGATTATGACAGAGAATTTATGAGAGAATTCAAGGAACTCTCGCGAGAATAGGCGGAGGTCGAGTTGCGAAATGAGTTCCCCGGAGTGTATATACATGTCTAGTCTTCGGTTTACGTCCTCGCGTACGGGACAAAAAAAATAAGCGAAAAAAAGAGGAGAGTACGCGGTATAGAATCGATAATGGACTGTCACGGGTGCGTGCTCGTTAGGCTCTCCTTCGTGTTTCTTTGCCATCCAGCACGATAAGCTTGCACAGAGGTGTGCGAACGTCCGAAGGTGCACTCGAATCGCGGTTGTGTGCGAATTCTCGACGTCGCGTCGGAGCAAAAGAGAGAGAGAGAAGGGGAGACGAGTGCGTTTTCCCTCTTGCTCCCTCTCTTTCTCGAGGGAAGAAGGAGCGAGATCGCGGTACGGAGGCGAACGGACGAGAGAAGAAGAGGATTCGAAACGTCGCGAATAAAACAAAAGCGTGGTTCGTCGTCGAGCGAATGCGAACGAAGGCGGATACGCAACCTGACTCTCTCCGACACATGCACATGCACGCGCGTGCATTGCTGCATGCGCGCTCGCGCGCAACCCACACAACGTCACGAAGGAAAGGTTGCGTAAAAGGGTTCCCTCTTTCGCGCGCGCGGACGGAGCGAGGATATACACACGCGACGCCGGGTTGCGATGCGAGAGGAGGCGCTCGGCCCGACAATGCCGACACGCGATGTAGCGTGTATGTAAAACGGTGTTCGCCCATTGGTCGGCCGTCGGTCTGGGCGTCCATGGCAGCGCGTCTCCGATTGGATCCCAGACCGTTTTAACAAGGCTCTCTCTTCGCCACAGACGAAATAATAAACCGCCGTTGTGTGCTCTCGCGCGCGAGCGAGCCCTCTCTCAGGTATGTTTATTTCTCTCTATAATCCTCTTTTTCTCTCCCTCCCTCCGTAGTCCGCTTCTCTCTTTCTTCCCCCTTTTTCCCCCCGAACTCGCGGTTCTTCGTTCCTCTTTCGCGTCTCCCAGCCCTCCTTGTTCTCCTTCTCGCGCTCAGCTGCTAATGATAAAGTGCATTAAAATATATACGTGCGAATTTGAAGAGTTTATTGTTGTTTGGGGAAGATGAGCTATATACGTAGGTCTGAGATATAATAGCGGCGATATGCATGTATAATGATTCGATTACAGCTTTTGAGAATAAATATACAGTTTAGTTGATCCTTGGGAATATTATATGTATATAGTGAATGAAAAACACATTTGGTTGATATCCGTCATTAGTTCTCTTCCCGGATCACAAGAGAGTAGGTGAAAAAAGAATCTGTCACACACGCTTTTTAACAAGTCTCCTCCGTCTTTAACAGAGATGTTGCTCTTCTCGGATATTGTAATGAATTCGCAAAAAAAAAAAAAAAAAAAAAAAAAAAATTTAAAGGCCCTTGTCGACTTTTATACAGAGTCGTTTCTCTACAGCAGTGATTCTTGACCGGTGTTTTTTTAAATTTTTTAAAATTTTCTGAATATTATTTTTTAAATTTAAATTTAAATTTAAATTTTTTTACTGTTACATAATTTGTACTGTATAATTTTTAATAAAAAATATGTTCATGCATATTTTCTTTCCGTAACTTCAAAAGGTTAAAAACCACTGCTCTACAGGGTTGAATAGCTTTTGCAACAAAAGCGAAGCGGAACTTTCGCGTGTATTTTCGTTTCGAGAAGGGTTAATTTAAACGACGCATCCTCCATCCTCCCTTTCCACATACGCATAAGAATTTCTCTCTCTCTCTCTCTCATTCGAGGCGTTATTTTCGGGCAAGATTCCAAATGAGTTTTCCCGACACTCACTTATACGCGGAACTGGTTCTTGTCTGCTCACTAAATCGCGTGCCTGCACTTTAATAGGCTCTCGGCGGAGTTGCATGGAAAGTTGTTTGAAAAAAGAAGCACGGGGTCCGCGCACATCGGGAGTAAAACATACTGTATAATTGAACAGGTCCCTCCTGCTTTCCCCTTTCCTTCCCCCTTCCTCGCGGCATTTACATAGTTTCGCATTAATCAGATTTCAGATGGTATCGTCGACCGAGGGCACAAATTATATCTAGATCCTTCTCGCGACGCATGACAACTCGTATTTGCGTAATGCATCGAAGGATGTCTTTTTCCAAATTCCGTTTCTGCACCACATCGAAATTCTTTCTCGTCTGAATCTTTCAATTCTATACCTCTTAGGAATCCTAAGTTACACAATTATCATTTCTACATCAATTTTAATAATGTATATTAGCGATAAGAGAGATGAATAAAATTGCATTTATCTCAATCTATAATGTCAATTGCAAAATGTAAGAAATATAATTTTATTTTTTGTTCCGAAAGTTTTCTTTATGCGAAAATAAAATTTTTATCCGGAAATTTTGATAGTTTATCCTTTGCGAAAATGATATATGAAGATGATACGCGATAGATCTGCGAGAGAAAAAGAGAGTATCTATTTCAGAGATGTATATATTTTATAGCTTAGCGTTTTTCAAATGCGAGATGACAATGTACGCATCCCTTTCCCAGGAATATGCAGAAGCGATATGCGTATAGTAAAATTTACAGATATACTCCGACATTAAATGAACACGCGAGTCGCATAAAATCTAGATGTAACGAATATCTAACTAGGTTTATACACCGTAGCCGTATATAAAAACTTTTCGAGCTCTTTATAACTTTACAGGCATAAAGTTTATCCCCCTTCGTCATGTTCCATCGTGTTTACGATATATGAAATCGATTGTTTCGCTGATTTACATTTTACCTTTTTTCCATATTTGTATATTTATTCCCTTTTTTCATCTAATATAATTCTTCTTCTTTTGGAATTAATATTTTTTATTGAATGAAAACTAGATTAAATTATTAGAATGCAACACTACTGTTTATAATTTAATTTATAATCTCGTAAACCGAAGCCACAATAATGAGTCGACTATTTCGCGCGACGAAACATTTTTTCCAATTTCTTTTGGGCCGTAAATAGCTGCGCGATAACTCACGAGATGCCTGCTATAATTTTGCGCGCGCTCAACATCAAGGCCCAAATCTAACGAAATACTTCCGAATGTGTCCAGGCCGATTATTTTTTTCGCCGGAGTCACGAAATTTCTCGGTCCTCGGAAAGCCGGCCGATTGTAAACAAGGACTAATCAGCTCGACACGAGCCGTTAAGATTAGGGAGGGACAAGCAACGGGATTCAGTATGCAGCGTGGATCACGTTTTTAAGGAGGTTTCTTCCGAGAAATAAAGGAAGAGAGACCCTCGACAGAGAGTGGTATAGAGGAGAGAAAAAAAAGTACAGGCGTGTATGGTTTTACGCGGCTCGTGTGTCCGCGCGAGAAGAGCGAGCCGCTTGTTCATGTCGAAATAAAAGCGGATGCCCGCTGGAATTTCCGTCAACTCCGCTTTTTTAACGTCGCGCGTCCGGAAATTATAATTCGTCCGACCGCAGATTTTGGCGGTCGCGGTGTAGATTCTCGGGATCGATACTCTCGTCTTATACCATCCCTCAAACAGGGTGTCTAGCGGTCAGGGAAGTCTGGAAAACCGGACATTTATAAATTTGGAATTGTCAGGGAAAAGTCAGGAAATTATACCATTTATCTAGATTTTTTCACATTATTCTACATTTGTCTCAATAATTTTTCATTAAATAAATATAAAATTTTTCTTGACTCCTGGCACGCTAATTTTCTGTGTTAAAAATTGATTCATCTACAGCGTATTCGTTATTTTATATTTTCATCGTCGTGTTATTTTATTTCAATGTGTTTGATAGAGACAAAACTGAAAAATTGATATAATATAAATAAAAAAGGTGATTATTTAAATAGTTTATAGTGACATGTCTGTTTCGATTATCGTACATATAATGCAGATTGCATAATTGATTTAAATATTTGATTTGTTTTTTTTTTATTTTCGAACTTTTCATTGTTGACAAAAATATCTGAAAGATTTCATGATTTAACATTTAATTGATTTATTATATAGATATATGCAAATTATATATTTGGAAAAAAATACTAAAAAGTTAGGCAACAAATAAATTTCTGGTCTTGAAAATCTGAAAAAGTCATGGATTTTTTTTCATTGAGTCTGCGGGACATCCTGTTAAAATTTCATTATTCCACGGATTCATCTTAAAGCCTATCGTCGGAAATTTTTGCTTCAGTAGGTACACATTGAATTGTATCTTACGTAAGTGATAGGTACCTACTATTTCTATATCAGTTATTGTGACAAATGCCTACAACATACTTTAGATCTGTCGAGTCATCTCAACGATATCAGCTTATTATATTATAAAAAAAAAAATTAATACAGGTATAAATAATACGATCTGTATTCTTACATGTTAATATGTATTAATGATATATAATCCAGGAAATTTGAAAATGTTTAAATATGCATTATATTAATATTCTCTAGAGTGGAAGCTTATACATCTTTTTTCGAATATTATTAATCAATCGGTAATTTCGATTTTGATGCTATATATATTCGAGGATTAAATCGCGCTGCGGAATGACTTCGATAGTTTCGTTTCAAGACGGGGCAAGACATTTCGGTGCGTAGCGCCGTCGAAAATGAAAAATCGTCCGCTTAATGGGCAATATAATAATTAACCGTTTGACCCACGCCCTGTCTAACGGGAGTAGAAGGAGGAGAGATAGAATAAGGAGGCAGCCCGTCTCTCGCCCGGTCCGGCATTGGACCTCACTTAGCAGCGATTTGATGCATTTAAAGCGGACCCACCTGGTGAGCGCCGCTTCATTTTTCCCGAACTCCATTAGCCGTCCGTACAATTATCTCTCGCCTCTCTCGTTCCCTCTGCACCGGTCTCGCCCACAATTCCTCTCTTTCTCTCTCTCCGTCCGGGCTATTGTGTCCGACCCAAGGATTTACACCGTGATGAGCAGCATGACGAGAGAAATGCAAATATCGGCCGAAATTTCACGCGGCATTCCAGTCCGAAAACGTTTCTTTGTGTCGGCTCATCTGATAATGTCGCGGTCTGATTGGACGGATCGTTAATATTTATATTAATACTCGCGCGTGTGTACGTCGCTTTTGCTCGGGAGAAGGAGAGATATCCGATTCCCCTTTCCCTGTCGTCGATAATAATTATAACGTACACGTTATAATCAAGCGGAGATCGAGGTGTATAATTTTCGATCATTTTTACGGAATTTAAGAAATTACGGATATTTGTCACCGCGCGATTAAATCGCGCTCGCACTCGCGACGTGGAATTAAAGGGGTCTTCTCGACCTTGGGAGAATCCAAGTGTATATACGATTGTACGCGATTTGCGCGGCAGCTTTCATCCATTACGAGACGGCCCACGCCGCTCGGGAAGAGGGAAAGAGAAAGAGAGATATTCGATCGACGTATCTCTTCGGCGCGAGGTATGCATTAGCATAAACCTAATATGCCACGCGAGGGGCACAATGCGTTATTAGAGGAGACCGTGGAATGGACCCTTAGATCCTACGATACGATACGTCACAGACCGCGCGCGTATATGCTCTACTTAACATAATATAATTGACCACACGCAGTCCGATGGATTTTGCATAGTAAACAAAACGTATTGTTCCGCAGGGCGTCCGAGGATTATCCTCTCGCGAAATAATGACTTTTTTCTTTCTTAATACGGCGCGATAACCAGTGCAGGAAATTATTACATGCATTATTCAAATCGAGCACTTTGAGGAGTCTTCGTTTGCACCTTGACTTTCGGATGACATTTCCGCTTTGGAAATTTTATTCCCATATTTAACTTTCATTTTTTTCACGTTTATGAATTTTACACAGGATTTTGATATAGTGTGATTTATATAGGAATTACATGGATTTTTTTTTTATTTTGTATCTCGAATAAATGGTCACTTAAAGGTTTTTAATAAGAGGAGCTTTTGACAAAACTAGAGACCAAATAATTTCAAAACAGAACATATAATCTATATTTTATCAAAATAGATCTTAGATTAAAAATTGAAAATGAGATAAAAATTTCGATTCTGTTATAAATACTTTATGACTTTTTTCTTTCTTAATACGGCGCGATAACCAGTGCAGGAAATTATTACATGCATTATTCAAATCGAGCACTTTGAGGAGTCTTCGTTTGCACCTTGACTTTCGGATGACATTTCCGTTTTGGAAATTTTATTCCCATTTTTAACTTTCATTTTTTTCACGTTTATCAATTTTACACAGGATTTTGATATAGTGTGATTTATATAGGAATTACATGGATTTTTTATTTTGTACCTCGAATAAATGGGCACTTAAAGGATTTTAATAAGAGGAGCTTTTGACAAACCTAGAGACCAAATAATTTCAAAACAGAACATATAATCTATATTTTATCAAAATAGATCTTAGATTAAAAGTTGAAAATGAGATAAAAATTTCGATTCTGTTATAAATACTTTATGTAGATGTTGACTTTGTTTCGTGAAAGATTAAGAATATATTATTAATCAATTTTAAGAGGATCAAACAGTTTTATAGATTTTTAATGAATACGAAGATAATCACTCTTACATAAATATCGATTGAAAGTTAAATTTACTCGATCGTTCGATCTTATTTTTCTATTTCCAACTTCATTTTTTTACCTTTATGGATTTTCGAGAATATCGCACAAAATAGATTAAATTTATAGGAATTGAGCTTCTATACTTTACCTTAAACAGGCAGTAAAAGGATAGATCTCGCATAGAGATTTGAAAGAAAAACTTTCGACGTATAACTACATAGATTAAAGTTTTATTAAAGGAGACTGATCTATGCATACTCAAAGTATTAAAGTAGAGGTATTCGATTGTGAAAATGGAGATTGGCATCCTCGTGAAAAAAAATCGCCAGACTTGCGAAAGTTTGCGCGGGTCAGGCACGTTCGACCGAAAGCGGGTGGCATCCTTGCTAAATAAAGTAGCGTCCGCGTTAAAGCAGCGTTAGGCGAGCGCAAAAAGCGACGACTCCTCGCAAGTGGGAGCGGAAAGAAGAGAGTGTCGGGAATGATAATGAGAGATTGCTGTAGCGCGATAATCTCGCCATCCAGGTCTCTCTCGGTCGCGAGTCTATGCATATACGCGCCTCGTCTAAGTACACGTATAATACACGTCGTCCGTACGGCATCGAGAGTGAGTTTCGTGCCACACGGCGAGATTTTTTTTTCCTTTTATTTCTTTTTAACACTTCTTCTCTCGCCGACGAGTCTGCTGCCGGACCCCCCGGTGCGTTAACGGAACCCGATCGCGAGAAAGGGAGGACGGATCGTCCTTCGTGCGTACACGCATGCATACGTCGTACCTGGACATTCCATTATGCGTATCGAGGTCTCGCTTAGAGTCCCGATCTTCGTTCGATCCCTCTCGTTTTGTTCCTCTCTGGCATATATATATATATATTTCGAGCTCGAAAAATTCACGCGCGCATCAACGCTGCGCGCTTTTGACACGTGAATTTCTCGTCGAGAATTATAATAATTAATCTTCGGCGAGTTTGAATTTATCTCGCCGCAGCGAAAGTGACAAGAATTATAATCGCGAATACTTAATAGCAGGCGTCTCGTGGGAACTCTTCGAGTTTCGTTTCATCTCCGATCGTCGATACATATATATTGAACGCGTTGGCGAACGATCTTCTCTTCCGCTCGGAAACCATAGTCGACGCGATGCAAATCGAGAAAAAAGGCCACGTTATTCCCGACAGGACGAGCAAAAAGAATCGAGCTGGAGATCCTCGCGGAGGGAAGAAACGCGGGAGGTAGAAATGTGGCCCGGTATGGTCGTGTCCTTAATTGACAGGCCGTGGTCCCGTGTCCTTCGGCCAGGACGTGGCAGGACCTCGTTAGCGTTGGGGCCTCGCGAAAGAGAGCGAGACGGTGCGCGCTGACGGCAGTTAGGATCCCATCTGCGTGTACAGGTATCCATGCATTCCGGAGGGGAACCGAGGGCTGGAGAGAACGTTTTTCTAAATTAGTCGGGACACATTATCCTCGATAACGCGCCGCTACCACCGGCCGCGAATCGCCGTAAATATCATCGATCGCGTACGCGAAATCGAATCCGCGGCCTAATCGCCGTAAATTCAATTACGACTCTTTCTGCTGGCTTCCTCGACTTCCTCGAGCTAGTCTGACGACTAGCGAGGGTCAGATTAGGAAATTTGAAAAAAGAGAGATTTATAGGTTGAATTATTTGTATAATAATAAGTCAGGGTGTCTAGCGGTCAGGGAAATCTGGGAAACCGGACATTTATAAATCTGGATTTTTTCACATTTTTGATTAAATAAATATAAACTTTTCCTTGACTCCCAGCACGCTAATTTTCTGTGTTGTTAAAAATTGATTCACCCACAGTGTTCGTTAATTTCTATTTTCATCGTCGTGTTATTTTATTTCAATGTGTTTAATAGATATAAAACTAAAAAAACTTGATATAATATAAGTAAACAGGTGATTATTTAAATAATTAATTTAAATAGTTTATAGTGACATATGTCAAACATATGTTTGTTTCGATTATCGTAATGCAGATTGTATAATTGACTTAAATTTTTGTTTTAACTTCCGAATCTTTTCATTGTTCACAAAAATCAATCAATCTCAAGGATTCCATGATTTAACATTTAATTGATCTATCATATAAATATGTGCAAATTATATATTTGGAAAAAATAAAACTAAAAAGTCAGGGAATTTTTCTCATTGTGTCTGCTGGACATCCCGATATAAGTGTTATAATATTATTTTATTATTTATTTATAATTCTGTAATATTTTTCTACAGCTGCAAATAATGTCTAATAAATTTTGCAACATTTCCGTTTACAACATTTAGCTTGTTACATCTTTGCACATATCTGATAATTTCGTCGTCGTTCACGGATACACGCGTTTGCGCGCTATCCTTGAAAGTAAATAAGCCGAGACGTGTGAATTTCCGCAATCATTCAGCGACTCCGTGATACGCAATAATTTCACAAGTCGCGACAAGAGGGAGAGGTTCGGTTATCGCGTTCTCTCGCGTCCGACCGCGGAAAAATCGCGATATATATTTCGTGCGGAAATATACGAAACAAGATTGGAGAATCGGCTAGGTGGAACGTAGCTAATTAAGCGATATAGGGCGAATAATGAGCCGTTTTAGCGCGTTAAGGAGCCGGATGGCCGCGAAGGCGTTTCCTCTTAATTTGCGATACGCGAACGCGATTGTACGCACAATCCGTATATATATCGTACTCGCGTGAGTGTCTCGGTGCGTCTCGCGCGCTTATGAAACGCAAAACGTATAATGCACGCATCGCATTCTCGCGATTAGGCCGCTCGGCAGCGACTAATTACCGGCCGATTATCGAATCAGCACCTGCTCGCCCGGAGGCCAATGACGCCGATGGTTCCCAGACGAATGCGCTTCTCGGCGAAGCCTTTTAATTATCCCGAGCGACTCGAATTTTTCTCTTTCAATCTCAATTTTTAATTTCATACCTCTACTTCAATTTGATATCTCAAGTAGGATCGATCTCTTTTTAAATTATATTTATATATTACTGTATTAAAATAATAAAAAGATTAAAATAAAAATCAATAATTTTTAATCATATATTTTTGAAAGAAATCTATAGTCGAAGAGATAATAAATAATATATAATAAGTATTTGGACTTTTTCCCTACGTTTCCTCGTGGGAGTCCAGGTCGGTAGCAACTCGCGTGCACAGAAGACGATGGCTGTCCAATATATTATAATTTGTCCGGGAAGCACACATCGGTGGGTTCCTGGGACCCCCCAGGGGTTTCGGGCGCCGCTGCCGCCCCGACGACGTAAGATTTCCCACGGCGAGATGCACATCGCGAGATGCACATGCGCGCGTTTATCTATATATATATATATATATATATATATATATATACATACGTGGTCGACAGACGAATCGCATTTCGTGCCTACTCCTTTCGCTCTTATAAACGTCTCGCAACCGCTCCGCCGCGCTAACGAGAGAATTATTCCGCCGTTACGGCGCCGCGTTCTCTCTTCCTCGTAGAAATTCAATGGAAAAATCCATTCTAAATGATTCTCAGCGCATGAATATTCCGCGTTCTGATGCCCGCGCGCTCATCAGACGATGAAAGATAAAGTATATATTCGGTTACGAAGAAACCTCGAAAAAACAAACAACGAAGACGCGTTTCAGTTTTTTTTATAACGAAATCAAGTCAGCACATTTCCTCATGCATGTCTACTCTTCATGTTTCTTGATACATTTAATTTTCCGCTCGGGCAGTCTACATTTTTTTCATAGCTAATTTCCGAAGGTATTTTATTGCTCCTCTCTCGAGCAAAAATGCACATTGTAGAAAAAAATATATTATTCAAAATTATTGATTTTTATTTTAATATTTTTATTATTTAGTAGTAATATATTTATTAGGGATGACATATAACGTATAGAATAAAAATCAATCATCTCTTGCTGCGCATTTTTAAAAATAATAATATATTCTGATTTACCAGAACAAGAGAGGTAGAAATTATAATATATCCCGCTAAGCACGAATCCGGTAGCCAGAAACGTTTCGGGGATAAAGATTAATATTTACTCGTAATCCTTGGAATCTTTATCGGCCAATTATACGGGGTGTCTCTAGGAGGCCGTGAAACTACCTGCCCCGTCGATACCCTCCATGGATATAAAGTGGAAACTTTATTTTCTCGGCGTCGACGCCAAAGCGAAAAGGGTCAGTAGGGTCCCTACCTGGGGCCGCGGTCAGCGATTCGCGTCGTGTTTTTGGGGAAAAAATGTCAGGAAGATTTAGCTCGGCGATGCACGAATGTCGGGACTTTTTGACGTTAACGCAAGTCTCTCTTTCTCTCTCTGTATTATTTTTTTTCCTCTTTCCTCTCTCATCGGCGCTATCTTTCTCTCTCCTAAAGCGTGATTTGTGTATTGTTCTGCACCGCTGAGTCTTGACGTTTGTAATTATTACCTGTGCCAGGATGCAACGATTCTCGAATGCATCCTGGGAAATTTCTGCCTCGTAGCTTCTGCAAACGTCATTTTGGCACGATAATATAAAAAAAACGCGTTGTTATTCAATTTTGCAAATTTTCCGTCGCGAGATTTCAGATTACGGTAAAAATAATATTGCGAGCGTATAAATAAAAAGAAATATAAAGAAATGAAATACAATAATATAAGCAATGAAAATCGTGAATGCGCGAAGGGAAAAAAATACGTTGTCAAAATATATAAAGCGTCTCATATATTATATCGTGAACGTGAAAAGGAGGTCGAGAGAACCCGCGTCGAAATATTCCAGTCGAGTTCCCGCGTTTTCCGAGAAATTACGAGGGGATACCACAACAAGCGACGAGCAAGCTCGTAAAATAAAGCAGGTCCCTGGTCGTCTACCTGGCAATTCCGAAGAAAAACTTTTTAGGAATTCCTTAAAACAATGCCGGAGTGACATCTTTCCTCCACCTGCGACCCCCGTGGTGGGAAAACCGTTTCTCAAGATCCAACCCTCCTAAACGAGTCGACAACGAGTCGTCCGAACAGTTAACCGCGTGATTTGTGCGCATAGCTCGTTTCGGAAAAGCTGTCCCGAACGTAAATTTACAGTTGTATACCGAGATCTCGGGTGTTCCACGAGATATTATCATTTCGCACTTTATCGCGCACATTTATCTGATTGTATATGGAAGAAATAATTATATAGAGGAGGGACACGAGTGGTAACGAAGTTGCTTATTATGCCAAGGAGGCTGCATTCCGGCTCTAAGATCATTCTCGAATTACATCGACACGTTCCACGACGCGCAGACAGCTTATATGCTTGCATATGAATACAGTTCCTTGGACGGAAGAAAGGGAAGGATGAGGTCTTTCTTTCTCTCTCTCTCTTGTCGACGAAGGGGGTAAAGCTGAAGCCAGGTCTGAAACAAATGATGATGCGGGAGATATCGCATTAAAATCTGGCGCTACCTAGACTTCTGGCGCAACGAGTGTTGGGCGCCAAAATAGATGGACCTCGTTACAAATGGAATGGAGTTTATAATCATGTATATCTCGGTGGTGGCATCTGAAAAGACGCGAACGAAGAATAAGAGAAAGAACGGACTGGACTGTTGGCGGTTCTGCTCTTCTGGTTCCGAGACTTCTCCGTACTCGTTTATATCTCTCTAATCGGTGCCCTTGCGTTCCCTCTCTCCCATCGAATGCAGCGTGCATCGTTGTGGCTGCTGCCACCTGTACACGAGAAACAAGTCCAACAATATAAGATTATAATGGGAATGCGTCGTATTTATCATAGGCTATTGTTTACCAGCGTCTCGCATTTCTTTCAATCGCTAGTCTCTCTGTCCTTCCTCGAGCTGCAGATTCGGAAGAAGTAATATTTTATTTTCTATAATTAAAGATGTTTTGTACGTTAATCGTGAAATCGAGCACCTTCTCCTAATTAATGCAGAAGAGCGACAACATACCGATATTTACATTCGCGAAGCGTGGCGGTCAATCTCGAGCGGCAGGTAAAAAAAGAGCGAGTCACGTGACTCGTGATAAATATTGCTTCGCTGGCTCTTCTTAGCGTGGTGGAAGAGCAGTCACGCGGGAGGCAGCGAGAGAGGATTCTCGCGAAGAGCTCGCAATATCAGCGGAGAAAGAGAGAGAGAGAGGAAGAAGTCTCTCGAAGGAGTGCATCCTTTGGTGCATCTTGCACGCGCATATTTGCATGCCGTCTGTGCGGAGGTAAGTCGATGGGGGCGTGGGGATCCACTCCATTGGCTCACCATCCGAGTAATGGTCGCTTAGCTACTCTCCGCGAGGGTCCGTTGTGCCCCTTGGGCAACGAGGAGACCCCGATAATTCCTCCCGCGTATCTTCTCTCTCTCTCTCGGCGTTTCTTCTGCTTCGTTCCTTCTCGATCGCTTCTCTCCTCTCTCTCTCTCTCTGTCTCTACGCTGCGCCCTTTTCTTCTTCCTTGTTTTCCGTGCGGTATGCGCCGTGACTCGCGCTGTAAAATCCATTCGCGTAGCCCGGACTACGCCTACCGCGCCGCGGAATCCGTTCGTCGGCAAAGTACGCCTACGTACTGCCTGCCTGTGTTTCCTGGAAGCGAGCTGTCGAGGCGTTGCGAAACGCCGCCTGTCGATTCGCGAATAGAAACGAGTCACTTGGAGTTGCGACACGCTTCCCTCTTCTTTTTTTTTTTTTTTTCGAGACTCTTGGCGACTTTGACAGTTGACCAAAAATGAATTCGAACTGAAATAAGGCCTCGTCCGCTTGGTTGGAAATTCTCGTCGCCTTCTGTCGCGTTTTTTGAAACCCAGTACAGAAATTGGGTTCACGCTCGCGCAAGCCCGCTAATTAGCCGGGCTGAACCGAACCGTCCAAATGACTCGGTGATCCCACGAACGGTCCCATATGCTCCGACCTCGTCCCAGGCGCTAGATTAAAATCTTGGTTCTCCTGCGATCGCGCAGCGTTTCCTCGCTAGGCCCGTCGTGCGTAAAACCGCCAGAGACCAGAGAGTAATTCCGCCGCGTGTGCGTGCATGCACGCCATCGCGCGCGCGCGCTGCGTTTCACGACCCTGGATGCGTTTTGTGATCCAGATCGAGGTGATGCTTATCTCGCCCGTTCGGGCTGGCCCGTCATGCCTCGCTCGTCGCAGAAAACCGTGTCTCACCTGGTTCCTTCCTCCTCCTCCGCTCGCCGAACCCGCCTTCGTCAACCCATACCGCGTTTCTCGCGCCCGTCCGTGTCATCGAACGCGTCTCGTCTCGTTCACGGTCAGACGACTTCATACGAGTATCCTGCCCTTCGTCGTCGCCTGCTTCGCGTCGCAACAGAAGAGTCCGCGTATTGTCTCGTCAATTATCCGGCTATCTATCTTTAATTTATATATATATATAAATTAAAGATGGATAGCCGGATAATTGACGAGACAATACGTATATACATAGTGATTCGCGATCGATAATAAGAAGGTGCAATTACACATGATTACTGCAATTATGTTAAGTACTTTCGACGATGTAAAAACACGTTTTAAACGACCGGACACTCTTGTAAAAGAGACGATATTAAAAAGTCTCTTTTCAATTATTTAGCAGTTTCATTCGATAATTTAAGATATATCGCAGCTTGAGAGAGGAAATTTTATGTTCTTCAAGTAATACAAATCTGAAAAATAAAAATGTATTCGATTTCGTAACACACGTACCTAAAAGACAACTTTTCGAAATTTTTCATTTTATTTTTAATTTTCATTTCAAGCTTAATCTATCCAGCTTTCAAAGAAGAGATTGCTTAAAGTATGACAAACGGATGACAGAAAATTGGGATTGAAAGTGACAGAAAAATGTCGACCGGGATTGAAATATATTTTCGCAATACATGACTACCTGTTAGCACGATTCCTATCTTTGCGGAAGGTCGTCTGATCCGCTTTCTCGCGCCGGCACATCTTTTACACGAAACTCGATCTACCGTCGAAGGCTATAGTTAGCGCACCTAAAGGACCGATCGATCAGCGATGTATTCAAATTTAACATCCCGGCTGTATATCGCGGTGTAAGGATTTAAACATCGGTTACGCGAAAGCTCCGTATTACCTCTAAACGTCGCTAAAGCTCCTCGCTATCGAATTAGCTGTCGTTGATCGCCCAATTCGAATCAATATTGTTTATTACGCTATCTCGATCGTTATCGCGAATCGTTTCTTTTTCCTCCTCGATATATGTGTCTCATTATTTAATATAAAAGTTGATTAAATCAAGCGGGCGTTTCAGAATTACACGCTCATTTCCATCTCGCATTTTTTATCGCTTCGACATATATTTATTTTTATCATTCATATATTATCGATGATTATATTCAAGATGATTCAGCAGGAAATGAATTATTCGGGCCAGGGTGTCTAGCGGTCAGGGAAATCTGAAAAACTAGGCACTGTCAGGGAATTTTATAAATCTGGAATTTTTACTGGATTTTTTCACATTATTCTATACACTTGTATATCAATAATTTGAAATTTTTTATTAAATAAATATTAACTTTTTCTTGACTCCCAGCACGCTAATTTTCTGTGTTGTTAAAAATCGATTCATTTATAGCGTTTTCGTTCATTTATATGTTATTTTACTTTAATGTGTTTGATAGAGACAGAATTAAAAAATGTGATATAATATAAATCAAAAAGGTGATTATATTTAAATAGTTTATACTGACATGTTTGTTTCGATTATCGTACATAATGCAGATTGTATAATTGATTAAAATTTTTTAACTTTCGAACCTTTTCATTGTTGACAAAAATATCTCCAAGAATTTCACGATTTAACATTCAATCGATTTATCACATAGATTTATGCAAATTATATATTTGGAAAAAAATAATACTAAAAAGTCAGGGAATTTTTTCCATCGAGTCCATTGAGACACCCTGTCGGGCGCAACCAGGGTAGATTTTACCTTGTATTTTGAAAGGATATATTCGAGATTTGAAGGCGTCGATCGGCCGGCGAAATCCTTGCGCGGGTGATCTTTCACGCGTGCAAAGTCGTCGTCGGTGCAACAGGACAAAAGAAAGGGTCGACGGGGGGTGGGAGGGGGAGGGACGGGGGTAGTGCGCTCGTTTCTACGACGACGCGAGGCGATGCGATGCGATGCGATGGCAAGGGTGCCTTAGGTAGGTACCATTATGCAAATCCGTAGTCAATACCTAATACAAGATAATCACAATGATTATACGTCCGAGGCTCTCCCTTCTCACGGGCCCTCTCGGTATCTGCCTCCACTCGTGTACACACGTGTGCGCATCCCGATACCTACCTACTCTCCTCCTTTTTGCGGGACCCGCTTATCCTTTTCACCCTCCTCCCTTCCTCGTCTGCCCTCCGCCCTGCTCTGCCTTTTGCGCGATCGTGTACGCTTGGAAGTTGGAAGTGCCTCGATGCCTCGCGGCGGCCCGCGGGGTCTCGTGGCAAAAATGCAACGCTGCTTATCATAAAATATGCCCGCGATGCAGTCTGAGAGAGGGACGGCCTGTGCGTTACACGCGGATATGTACAGTGTGGTTTCGAAGTACCTCGCCCGTGAGATTCGACGTAGAATTCCAGCCGGAGGAAATTCGATCCGAATTTTCGAGCATGAATTTTTTATTTTATTTTATTCGTCCCTATATTGTAAGAGGAAATGTCAGGATTGTGACGTAATGAATGTTGAATCATTATATCTGAATACGAGAAACGTATATACGCTCTTCAAAGCTGCGATATTTGCATTCAATCTAGGAAACGTTTCTCGTAATATCTCTTTTACTGATAACATTAATTTCATAAATATGGAATATTTCAGTATTTTCTTAAGTCAAATCATTATTATTGAAATGTAACTGTATAATCGCTTGATGATCTCAGAAGTAGCTTGGATATTTTTGTTATTAAAAATGTTATATAAAATGTTTTAGAGATTTGAATTGTATATTGATTCCATGCGATGATTTGTTTCTTACGTGTTTTTTTTTTGCTTCAAACTTTTCATGCGTCGAGATATGTTATTTCGTTTATTGTCGCATCAATCTAACGAGCACTCAATTATAGTCATTGCGACAATATATAATCAGAGAAATAAATATTTATTAAGTATAAGATATATATAAAATTTTTATAAAAAAGATAAAATGACGCAACGAGTATAGGAAATAAATAGGCACATATATATCTGTAAAATAATTAACATTAGTTATCAGACACGATTCTTTTCCATTTTATTTTGTGATAACTGTTTATAGATTTGCATTTTATTTTCTTTACGGAGAGCACTTCGAACGTTACATTTTTTTCTGATTAATAATAATTTATACAATCTTAAAAATATTGTAAAATATTTCTTATACAAACAAAATTTATTCAGAAAAAATCATCAAAAACCGGATAAGCGTAGGACGCGTTAAGTATGTCGGATGAAGAGAAAAAAAGATATATAGTCTCGTAACAATTTCTAGCAATCTCGCCGTGGAATACTCCAATTCGCGCTCGTGCAAAGTTTCAAAGAATCATCGCGGTGTCAAGCATCTCGAGTGCCAGCTTTCCTTCCTGGAGTTCCGCTCCGGGCCCGTTTCTGCACGCGTGTGTACGCGGATGCGTCGTATGCGTTCGCCGTCCACCTCGTGCGATGGTAGCCTGCGGCCAATTGGAAATTGTCCCTAATAACAGGGGAACGCGCGCGCGATATGCACTCCTATCGCGCGCTCGGCTCCGCTTCGCTCGCTTCCGCCGCATACCGCGCCGCGTGTGAGATATTTTTCTGCGCGTGTGTACACGGCACGCTGGCGGCCCTTTAGGCCCACGACCCGTCATCCGAAACGCGAGTAATTCGAGGAGGACAAACGATCGAGAACATTTTCTCTTATTTTCAACCTCAATTTTCTCACGTTTATATAGCTTCCAGAGGAACGATCAGGTTTATTTTCGAGTAAACGAACATTTAAAAAAGACCGACTAACTATTTGGAACAATCTAAGAAGTTTGCATCGAAAATTGAGATCGGAAGTAAAAGGCAAATGTCGACTTCTCCCTCGCGTTTGGTTAAAAAACGTCTTATATATAAATCAGGGTGTCTAGCGGTCAGGGAAATCTGGAAAGCCGGGCATTGTCAGGGAATTTTATAAATCTGGAATTGTCAGGGAATAAAGGCAGGAAATTTTACTATTTATCTACATGTATTCACATTTTTTATTAAATAAATATAAACTTTTTCTTAACTCCCAGCACGCTAATTTTCTGGGTTAAAAAGGTATTCATCTACAGCGTGTTCGTTAATTTAGATTTTCGTCGTCGTGTTATTTTATTTCAATGTGTTTGATAGAGGCAAAACTAAAAAAATATCTCAAGAATTTTATGATTTAACATTTAACTGATTTATCATATAGATTTATGCAAATTATATATTTGGAAAAAATACTAAAAAATGAGGGAAAAAATAAATTTCTGGTCTTGGAAAATCTGAAAAACTCAGGGAATTTTTTTCCTTGAATCTACTGGACACCCTGGTTTATTTTGCAGTAAACGAACATTTAAAAGAGGACGACTGACTATTTGGAGCAATCAAAGATGTTTGCGTTGAAAATTGAGATCGGAGGTAAAAGATGAAAAACGTCTTATATAAATATTCTCCTGTAATAATTAGCTACCGATTTTCGATCAAAGTTTTATTGATAATTTTAAGTTTAATTAATAATCGCGCTAGGATTTCGACGAGCTTTCCTGAGCGAAACTTTGGCAACAATATACACTAAACTCGTAATCTCGTTATCTCGTAAGAGCGATGTAACACACAATCGCGACAGCGCATTATTCTAAATAATTAGCGCTCGATCTCTTTCCGAGCCGAAATTTAATTCGAGATCCGACCGTCGAGATGTTTGACGATACTGATTTACCGTCATGAGTCTATACGCGTTGCAGAATGCGCTTAAGGAGAAGACAAGTGACAGACAAGATGTAGAAACAACGTGATAAATGCGAGGGACTAAATGTAGCAGACCAGGCAGATCGGTGGCGGGATAAACCGTCGGAAGAAATATGACGGTCTAAGTGGAATTGATCGAGCGTTTAGATCACTTCGTGGCTGCTCTCCGCGTACACGGTAGCCTTCATCTTCTCATCTCTATTTTTACGTACAATCAACGGTAGCGAGGCTGGCAATTCTTTATTCTCGCGATGTACTTATTTGTCTGTGAGAATCTCTTGGAACCACATTAGACAGAGACGGCGTTTCATTTAACTCACCTTGACGCAAACTTGTATTTAACAAATTTTATTCATTCTATTCAATCTTAAATATAATATTCGTATTATCGAACAGCTGTTTCGAGGAGGTGGATTCAGCGCGATTCGCGAGTTCGCGTAGAGCTAGCGATTAAGGGAGGATGACAGAGAAGTCCAAGTTTGGACAGGTTCGAAAAGAGGCGATGGTGGAGGAGGAGGGAAGAAGGAAACGACGGTGCCGCGTGTTCCTTAATGAAACGTCGCGACAAAAAACAGCCACCCCGGTAATGTATTCGCGGCGGAAGTAGAGCGAAGAGGGGACCGAGGAACTCCCGCGGTACTGACCGGCCAGCGGGCCCTTCGGTAAAACCGTTACTAATTAACACACACACACACACACACACATACACACTCCTCGCACTGTCCCACGATCCCGTCGTCCTTCCGTGATTTATCGATCGACCGCTGATCTCGCAAAAATAAATAAGTCGCGTCTCGAATGGGTCCTTTTGAATGATCCTTTGCGATCCTGACGGGAAACTTCTCTCGACTCGGTCGAGCTTCGTCTTGCTCGCTTCCTGGACGAGCCGGTAGCGCGAACGATTTCGTTCGTACACGTAAGGATAGCGGAAGAGACAGTCCGCGAGAAGGAGAGACAAAGGGGCGCCGAGCCGAGCCGAGCCGAGCCGGCGCGGCGAGGAGACGCGTGCACGAGTGCGTGATATCGCCGACACGCATCTCAGATCCCGTGGCCTGATATCGAGCACACATATTACGAGGCCCAGAGAGCAGATGCTAACTTCGGTTGAACCCGAGCCGTCGCCGTCGCTGCTGCCTCCGTTCCCGGTCGTTGCTTCCCGGCACTTGCGCTTGGGGAGAACGAACGGATAGTGCGTATGTGTGCATATATATATGTGCGCTAGAGACTTTTTGAGAGAGAAAGAGAGTGCCCCGCGGCCACTCGCCAACCCCGGAGAGAAGCACTTCCTTCTCCGGTCAAGCCGCCTCGCGTCACACGTGTTTATTCGCGGGTCTACAAATTGTTTCAAGATACTTTCCTGTCTGAATTATGCGCGTACTGGTGCATTTGTCCTTATCGATTATTCTTCCATCAGTTTCCCATTCTTTCGCGTTTATAAATTCTAAAGAATTGTTTCATTCAAGTAGAAATTGACAGCTCCTACTTGAGTATCAAGTTAACCAACAGGTTCCCACATAAGATTTAAAAGAAGAAACATTTTTAGCAAAACTATAGGTGAAGTAGTTTAAAGTAAAAGCGATTCGACTGCTTAAAATATTAATTAAAAATTGACATCTTTCACTGCTTTGCTATATTTATATAATGTATAATCATCAATGATTATTCATTGCTTTTCAGCGATAATACACTGATTGCATTTAAACACATTAGAGTATTACTTTTCCGCGCTTGAGCGCGAATTCCTCGATCGAATTCTGCACAAACGTCTAAAGCGAAAAGAGCCCTTAAGAAATCGTGACGCACGAACGAAGGCGGATGGAGAGCGATCGATGAAACTCGGCGTTCCTTTTCGCTTAATTCGCGAACAATCCTTTAACGAGCCGTTTCGCGAAACTCGCCGATTTATTCTCCCTCTTTCGCATTCCACGCCACCGTATTTGGAATTAACGCGGCTCACACGAGAGCGCCGTCAATCGTTCAATTAACGGCCGCGTTCGCACGTGACCGGTGGCACGAATTTTCGCGAAGGCGCCGTTTCCGAGACCTTTTATCGAAGCCCCGGATCGTGCGTGCGAGAACGCGAGAACCCACCTTGCGCTCATACCGCAAGCGCGCGCCTTCATATCTCGCCATCGAGTCCGCATTTAGTCGAATTTAAATGCGGAATCAATTGGGACGCGTGCGAGAGACGGCTCTTCCTCGAAAATACCTAAGGGCTTCGCATCTGATACTTCACACCCCGTCGTTCTTATTATATACCGACTCGAAATATAACGTTCGAAATAGTTTCCCATCCTCTGTATCTTCAATCGGCGACACCCACGACACAACGAGGATTTCACCCCATTATCTCGATCGAGCCTGAAGGGAGATTCGCGAGATCCCTTATTCGCTCGAGAGTGAATTAGAATTCCCGTCGTTTTTTTTTTATCGCTGTACGAGAGAAGAGAACGCTTCATTCCGCGAATACCGCAACGGGAATCACTTCGCGCAGCGGTGAGAATATACGATCGGGAACTCTCTCGGGGAAGGGAGAACCGACTTCTTAAACTCCTCTGCCTCTCCCTGAGTTAGCACCTTTTGTCCCGACCGGCCGAGGCGCATTTGTCGACGCGGTATGCGAGGCGTTTCGCGCCTCCGTGATCCTTGATTGGCAAATTGCCGCAGCTTTTTGTACCTCGTTGCCAGTCGAGCCGTGGCGAACTCGTCCCATCTGCCTTGCTAATGCCTCTCCCGGTTTCTTTCCCGGATTCCACATCTCCCCGGTGTCTTTGATATCCGAGAAGGCGATGGCGGAATTCGACGATCGAATCCGGGAAAGTGCGTAAAACGCATCGCGAATCTCGATCGAGAATGATTGCGCGATTTCAATTGACAGTTTCTCTTTTTTTTTTTTTTTTTTTTTTTTTAGTTCATTATCTCGTGTGTCAGGGTGTCTAGGGAAATCTGGAAAACCGGACATTGTCAGGGAAATTTTATAAATCTGGAATTGTGAGGGAAAAGTCAGGAAATTTTACTATTTATCTGCATTTTTCGCATTATTCTATACATTTGTCTCAATACTTTGAAATTTTTTATTAAATATAAATATAAAATTTTCCTTGGTTCCCAGCACGCTAATTTTCTGTGTTTTTAAAAATCGATTCATCAATTTATTTCAATGTGTTTGATAGAGGCAAAACTAAAAAAATATTTCAAGAATTTCATGATTACAACATTTAACTGATTTATCATATAGCAAATTATATATTTGGAAAAAATACTAAAAAGTGAGGGAAAAAATAAATTTCTGGTCTTGGAAAATCTGAAAAAGTCAGGGAATTTTTTTCATCGAGTCTGCTGGACACCTGCGCGTCTACTCGAATACGGGATAATAATAGTTAGGTGGTTTATATTTCGAGAAACGCCTTGGCGCGACAGAATTGATTGCGAGCGTAAATTTCCATGAGACTCTCGATTACTTAATAATGTTGGTTTAAAACGATTAAAAAGGTAAAAAACAATATCGGACGCGAAAGTAAACAGAATTGAAAATTAAAAATTAGTCCCTGGAATCCGTTTGTGCGACTCCGGAGAGACTCGAGGAACGATTTCCACACAACGGACGCGCAGTTATTAATTGCTGTAATTGCATAAACCTTATAACGTAAGAACTTAACGGCGCAGAATACGTTGCTAAATTGGTGAATGGCGGCGTGGACTAACGAGGAAATCTCATTGCGTGATTTCATTCACGTTACCTCGTGCGCGTCGCGCACGTGAAAATAGCATCCGCTTGCATTCGGTTTGTGTTGCAAATAATTATGATTCGCTGAAGCAGCAATTATAAAAATTCTATCTAACAAAATATATGAAAATTTTAAATGTATATATACATATATAATTTAATTAAAACTACTTAATCACATAAATTACAAAAAATATGGATATAAATATATATAGAAAATAATAATTTTAATTAGACTTATAACTGAATGAATATACATCGAATATATGTGTATGTATAATCGATAATTTCAACAATCGTAATAATTAATACAGCGCTCGCCAGACGAATGACTCTCATCTTTTAATTCGCAATCCCTAAGAATAATGCGAATCGATCGCATTCATTATTCGTCACTTTGCAAGGTGACGTCAAGGTCGTCGACAATTTGTGTCTCGTCCGTCGGTGCGCAGCTATAACATTAAAACGCGCGCGTAAAAGATATGAGTCGTGATAACGAAAACGGTAAATACATTTTCCCGATGTCACGGCGCGCACATCGTGTCCACCTACACGAAGGAAGGACGGTATGCATTAACGTGTCGACGATGGTAATCGCTGCCGTGGTACGACAAGATCCATGCAAAGATGCAGTTTAGAAACGTAAGCTCCAAACGAACGAACGCGAAGCTCCCTACACGAATGGCCTTAAATTTCAAAGGCTATTCGGCTATCTGTTATCTGTCCGACTATATAATTTCGCCAAATGTACGCAATGTTTCACATCCCTGACCTCTCTCTCTCTCTCGTAATATGATAGAGCGAGATATAATTACAAACGTAATTATAATCTCCACTTATTTCCATGTATATACCTTTTGACACAGAGAGCTTCTCCTACGAGACTAATCAAGGATTAACAGAACCGCGACTCGTCCTAATGACGTCACGCGAGCGACTGTATCTCCCTGGAGAACAGCTCTGCCCTACGTTAGGTAGCGACTCGGTACGCTCGACTCGGTAGCGTCAAGTAGACAGGGCCAGCTTCGTAAGTGACGTTTCTCAGAAGCGGAGACGTCGAGCGGACGTCCTCTGTTCCGTCCGGGAGCGAGCGAGAGTGGCATTCCGGACAATCGTTCTCGAAAATCTCCCACGGTGTGTGCGAAGCCTCCCTCCTTCTCTCTCTTACCGCCCTCCATCGTTATTCCCGCATCACCCACGCCCGACAGGTCCGACTTCTCCGCGACGCGCACCCTTCGAGAGAGGGGACCTTAAGGGCCCCGGAGCGAATTATCAGTCGCGTGTGATCGGCCCCCGACAAAGAGGCTGGCCATCCATAATTCAAGCAACCCGGCCTTGTGTCCTCGGCGCGAGTGCAGGCGCCGATTGGTTCTTTAAGCGCGCATCGAAAAACGATGTTCATCCTTATAACCCCTTTATGCTCTGTTTTTTTTTCTTATATATACGTGTTCATTTTATTATCTTTCGCGATACTCGAGGAAAGATTCGCGCGCAAAACGATGCTTCCTTACAACCACTTTGCACCCTGTTTTTTTTTCTCTTAATATATACATGTTAATTTTATCGACAGCGAGAAAGCCTGGATTTTTATTTTTGTTCGTCGAATTTTAGAGATTTATTTAACGATACTTTAATTATGTTCTTATTCGTAAAAGGGAAAGTTAAACGGACATAAAATTAGGAAACCAATGTATCTTTCGCGATATACTCGAGAAGAGATTCGCGCGCAAAACGGTGTTCCTTACAACCACTTTGCGCCCTGTTTTTTTTTCTCGTAATATATACATGTTAATTTTATCGACAGCGAGAAATCCTGGATTTTTATTTTTGTTCGTCGAATTTTAGAGATTTATTTAACGATACTTTAATTATATTCTTATTCGTAAAAGGGAAAGTTAAACGGACATAAAATTAGGAAACCAATGTATCTTTCGCGATATACTCGAGGAAAGATCCGCGCGCGCATTAAAGTTAGACTTTATTGCACGATAGTAATTAAGGATTAATCGCGCGCTTTCGTGAAACACAAGCGCGAGAAAATATGATGTCTGTATTCTTATACGGGTAACAGGATACGAAGCGCATACGCCCGGCAGATCGCAGGCGCACAAGTGTAACGTGTACGACCATCGAGTGGAACAGAGCGGAACCAGGTATGATTGTTGCACTAACGAAAAAAAAAGGAGAAAAATTCTTCGATCGTAACAACACGTCGAACGTCAGCTTTGATTTTCCGCGGCCTCTAATTAACGACACGTTCATTAAAAATTTGATTACCTTCGTGTTAATCTCGCTTTATTCTACGCGTATATACGATTGTATATGATTGCGTCGTGTGTTTGAGAAAAAAAATGTTTTTTCTTTAAAGATTCACAAAAGCGCGACACCCGTTTCGTCGTCGACGCTACGGAAGAGAGGGTTCGCGAATTGAAATAAAGCAATTAGAAAATTACCATATGTAATACCGGCCGTTTCCGAAAGCGGTGCACGGTTCGAAGCCGAATGCTATCTGATAAGGAGGAGCGTTTCCGTGCGTTTAAAGCCGCGGCATGCAAGCGCATTCTTCCTATGTGGCAATTCTTGTGTCTATACGCGAGAAAGAGAGAGACAGCGGGCCTCATTAGAATCGAGTTTCGTCCTCGCCTCGAGGAAAATCGCAGATCCATCGGATTCAAGGCCCCTCTTCGTCGTTTCCCTCTCCTTCCCATCTCGCTGGTTTTTTAACGACGATCCAAAATCTCGTTGCGTGTCTCGTCGTGAGCCTGGCGGAGCCTGAAGGACACTTTACGCCGCATAATAATGATCGTGAAGAAGAGATTGCGAGAAAATGCGGGAATTTTAATGAAGCTTTTTGGCCTCGTTCTTATATATATTCCACTGGAAAATATCGCTGACCACCGAGCGATCCATGGGAACCGCGCTCGCTCGTTAATTGGGAACATCATTTGTGTTTTACCAGCCGTTTTAATAACTCTCCAGCGTCTTTTGTAAATTGAGAATTATTCATGCTTTTATCCGTGTGGTATATACTTCGAAATTATTTTACATTCATAAATAATAAGGAGATTCTGTTCTTTACAAGTGAGACGAGACAGATTCGGCATAGATTATAATAAGAAAAAATTCAATTACATATATGTATGCTTGAGAAACTCTTCAAGAGTATACATGTGTTTTTTCGAACATTTAATTATTTTTACACAGCACAAAGAGAAGTTGATTATATTTATTATTTTCTAATTTTTCCTTTAAATATTTCTGTCAAAAATCACAGTTTCGATCGCATTTTTTGAAATGTCAATTTAAGTTGTATGATGTCAATTTGAATTTTTGTAAAAAATTTTTAATGGCAGATTCCCGCGGTATCATTATTTGGAGACGATTTTTCCTTAGTGAAAATGTTGAAGGCCATCATTTTTAGCATCTATTATGTATCTATTAATAAGTTCTGTTAATATTTTATTTCCATAAGGCTTATAGTTTCCAAAAAAGACTTGATTTTCAACCGCGTATAATTCAAAAATTATTGGTGTCTCGAGATTTTCGCTGAGGAAAAATCGTCTCCGAATGATAGCCTTTAAAACTTGACCGCCAGTTCTGGGACACCCTGTATATGGAATCGCACGAGAGATGGAACTAATTCTCAATCGCGTAGGAGAGTCGCGAGATAAATAATTCGCGATGGGTACAAATGTCGCTATATACGCGAGTGAAAGCGAGCCGCTGGCAGATTTCCTCCGGAAGCCGTCGCCGGTGCGTTCTTGAATTCGCTTGTTCCGAAAATCCTTTTGTATTTTAATGCCCGCCGGCCGATATTTGAGCGCGCACGCCCCGCTTGTATTCAAAGCAGCCTTAACTAATTTGAATAAGGAATAAAGTGCCTTTTCGAAGTGATATAAGCGAAACGCGCCGGCCTCCGCTCGGGCCCCGCTGCAGGCCATTTTATCTAATCTTGTCATGCCATGTAAGGCGGAATGGGACAGGCAGCTCTTAAAAGTCGCAGCCACCGACGTTATTATTTAAATAAGGTCCTCCCCCTTTTCTCTCTTTCTTCCCTTTTTTCATCTCGCGCGTCGTCTACCCTGCACTGAAAATATCGCTGCATTTTTTCTCGTTAAGAGAGACATATACATATATATATATATATATATTTAAAATAAATTAATAATCGTAATTTTGATAAATGCAACTTTCGGAGATACAAAGATATACGAAGAGCATTTTGTGTCCAATCGGTCTCGTCATCGCGGATATAAATACAAGGGAAAAAGAAATGAAATTTATCGAACTTACAGTCGATTTGATTAGTTCGTGCGACGAGAAAGTCGCGAGGAGGATTGCTCCGGAATGGCCAGACATTCCAGTTCGACGTGGTCGCTCTCTTTCCGCTCTCTCTCTCTCTCTCTCTCTCTTCGTCTCCTCCTCTTCTCCATTAAACATTTATATAAAACGTACTGGCGCAACACAATCGGCGATCGCCGTCGCTTCGACGTGCGTCGCATGACGAATGACGGCGGGTGGAAATAAAAAGAGGAACTTACCTATACGGCCGATAGGGATGCGCGATAAGGCTAATGGAAACACGTGCCAATAATACGGCCGTGGAGTAGAATGGAAAGACGTGTAATGAAAGGTTGCGCGCGAAATAATATGTAACTGTCTCGCCGCAAACACGCTCCGATTTTGCGACGCAACACAGGATCGTCGCGCGAATACCTTTTTCCCGTCCGATAATGGAACGGACAAGGCGCCGCATCGACGTTGTCGTCGGCGCTGGAAAATGTGGAAATTCGAGAGAAAGAGAGAGAGAGAGAGAGAGAAAGCTCCATGCATATATTTTTATCGCGACGCCTATCCGCGCGAAGCTCGTGTGACGTTTGTTCATTCGTTGCCATTATATCTTTCCGCATAGAAAAGCCTCCGAGATCCGATTGAAATTCAGTTAGATTTCGAGAAAATCGCAGAAACATTATTTATTCAATCGAATCGAATCATTGCAATATTTTTTGTCAGCTGGAGCAATTTAATTTTTGTCGAAATTCTGATTAATGAAATAAAGCTAATATATATCAATTTTTAAATATTCTGGATTTGTCATGACGGTAGAATACGATTTGTTGAGACGATAGGAATAAACCTACACATTCGCTATCTTATTTATTAATCGGGCAACAGTGATATAAATACAGATTCCCATCATCATATACATACGCGTTATCAAAATAGTTTGATACATTAATTATCAGATGACACCAAAAACGCGTGGAGGAAATTGACGGTACAAAGGCTCGCACACGCGACACGCGGGAAACTTTGGATATATCTCTTGTTTTGTCGTTATTAAGCGGTCATCGTGCATGTCAGGAAGCGGTTAAGGTAATCTGCCTGCGAAATCGTAGCGGGTTCGCGGCATTCGCCATCGCGCCCGGCTAGAAGAGAACAAAGTCCAGAACGGTGTTTCGCCGCGGGCAAAATATGCCTCTTCGGGGGCATCCGGCGAACAGGTGAAAAGAGAGCCGTAATAATATGGAAATGATAGGCAGCGCGAACGATTTTGCGGCGGAGCGGATATACAAAGCGCCGGCTGTAAACGCGTTTGTTGGTTCTTCCAACCGCAACTGCGGTCAGTATCTGCTTTATTGCGGCCCTCCTTCGCGGAGGTCGCGCGAGAGATTCGGCCCTTTATTTTTTCCCCCTTTTTCTCTCTCCATCTCTCTCGTTCGAGAGGTTTTTTTAGATTAGAATACGTGTATAGAAATTGTTTGCTCGTACGGTTGAAATGAACGAGCGACTCGTTTCCTGAAATTCTCTCGCCTCGAGATCGATGCCGTCCATCGATCATTCGTGGTCAGCGCGTAGCGCCGAGCCGAGGGACGTTTGAAAAATGCCCTTTGGGCGCCTAATCGCCTAAGGTGAGCACGACTGACGGCAACAGCGACGAGGACGACGACGACGACGACGATGACGGTATGGTCAGCCAGGGCCGAGCTGGCCTACATCGTACAGCTCGGCCTGGTGGCTCGTGAGCACGCGATCTGATAAACCTAGACGTGGCTCTCGTGCCGAAATAAACCGTCGCGCTTTACATAATGCGAGAGAGAGAGAGAGAGAAAAGGGGCAGGAGAAGGGAAGGGAGGAAAAGGACGAGGGCGCATTTCCGCGTGTTTGTTGCATCGCCAATCTCATCCTGGAGAGATGAGGAAGCAGATGGGAAAGGAAAACAAATCCGGAAAGATCGCGCCTTTTTTTCTTTTCAATATTTCATCTAATGTCTACTTTGATACTTTAGGCATAATTAGAACATTCTCTTTCGAAACTTTTGGTTTTGTCTATATAAAGTAGGAGCTGAATTTTCCTAAATTAAACCTGCCGAAATCTATAAACGATATCTCTGAGAAAATTACTTTTCATTGTGAGAAAATTGAGGATGCAAAATCGGAGCAAAATTTCGACTCGAGTCTTTAGAAAATTTTCTAGATAGTTATAAGCTAGGAGAGACGCGAGGTCGTGAAAGTCGCCAAGTTTCGACGAGGTAGATACAAAGGCCAGAATGGCGAATTGTGTAGGGATGGCTTGAAACAACGAGAAAGCCAAGGCTGAGTGGCTGCCGGATGGGACGAGGCGGAGAGGCGGCTGGTGTAGAAGTGGTTGAAGAAGCCAGGATGGCGCGGAGTTAGCCAGCCGAGACCGACGGTCACGCGAACGCATCCGCGGACTCGACCTGTGTTCTGTGTCCTGCTGTTTTATTTTTATATCGAGAGAGGGGGAGTGATACACGTCGCGGAATATGTCGAGTCTGAATTTTCCACGACGCCCCGTACTTTCAGGGTGTCGGAGAATTTTTTAAATCTGGAATAGGCAGGAAATTTTACTATTTATCTGCATTTATTCACATTTTTTATTAAATAAATATAAACTTTTCCTTGACTCCCAGCACGCTAATTTTCTGGGTTAAAAAGCGATTCGTCTACAGCGTGTTCGTTAATTTAGATTTTCGTCGTCGTGTTATTTTATTTCAATGTGTTTGATAGAGGCAAAATTAAAAAAATATCTCAAGAATTTCATGATTTAACATTTAACTGATTTGTCATATAGATTTATGCAAATTATATATTTGGAAAAAATACTAAAAAATGAGGGAAAAAATAAATTTCTGGTCTTGGAAAATCTGAAAAAGTCAGGGAATTTGTTTCATCGAGTCTGCTGGACACCCTGGCTTTTCGATTGAAGAAACATCTTTTCCTCCTTTCGATCTTTCTCTCTCGATTTCTGTTGTAATAAAAGAGCAAGATTTTTATCTTAAGTGAAATCTTATTTCGAATTTTCGCTTATATCGAGAGTTATTGTTAGACTCGATCCCTTTTCGAATCTTTATTATTTATTCGGAATTTATTTATAGCTCTTTTATTCTTTATTCAGAAAATTATTATTGCTGGACAAATAAAGCGATATGAGATTGGAAATTTTTGTGTGTAGATTCTATTTTAAAAAATTATCATATTTATGTTGCATATCGAATAATTTTAAAGGAGAATAATCTGACTGTTTAAAGTACCAAAGTAGATAGACTGAAATTAAATATTAAATCTCGAAAAACAAATTCATTTATTCGAGATACAAAGCTGAAAGTTTAAAATCCATAAATATGAAGAAATCCGAATCAGTTTCTCGAGACGGATCGCAAATCGGAGCTTCTCTTTAGGGTCTCTTTAGAATCGCGTTTCGTTCTGTTCTCCGCTTTACGGAGGCGAAAATGAAGCCAAGTCGGTCGTTGCGGAATCGACGTCGGCGATCGTCGACGCGGAACGGCGACCACGTGGGGGAATTATCATAATTTCATAATTAGCTTCGTTCCAGAGGTCCTGTCTCGAGGCAGAGCAACATTGAAACGCACGTCGGACACGCTATGCCAGCCTGATCCTTCCTCTCGTCTCTCGCTCATCGGCTGTTTCTCTCTCGACGGATTCGTTAGTTAGTTAGTTTCGCTGGGAACATATGTACAAATTGCTCCCACGACTTTGGAATTGTTTAGGCAACTCGAGACGCGATTGCACACGCCGCATAAACGCGTATTTATTTAATAAAATTCGTCCTTTATTCCGCGAGACTTATTCTCTCTCATTCTCGATTCTGTCTTTGACGTATTGTTAGTCAATCCGAGAATATATGCGTTGCGCAAGCGGATTGTTTACGTCTGTCTGTCATATTATATATGCTTTACAATATAATTACTTGTAATTTATACGCTGTATCGTGAGTTTAAGGATTCCAGATTAGGCAATACGTATACGCTGTGTTATTATTCTTATGAAATAATTTATCAATAAACAAATATTCCTTGCAATAATTATTTATATAATTTATGTAATGTATAATTAGTTTAACAATTCAAGAACCACACGATACATATGTTATTTTAAAATAATTTATCGGTAATATTATATAACATGGACGCTTTATGAGCCACTTTATCACTTAAGTGAGAAAATATTACAAGAAATCAACACGATATTTAAAAGATTTATATATATTATACGTACATACAATGAAATAAGATTTGTGTACGAATTTGCTATTTCCACGATTCAACTCTGCTTTTCGATACGGAAATTCGATGTCACAAATAATGGACAGTAAGAGGAGAATTATCTGTTCCGACACGCGCGATCCACTCTCAGAAAATAACAGTCTGGATGATTCATCTCACGAGTGGGCTATCGGTTTTCCATCTTGGATCTCTCCTCTCTCTTTTAGTGCAAGATATTTCTTCCCTTCTTCCTCACACGGATAGGAAGAATCGAGCCTTATAGCTGTTAGATATACGATGTCCGATAGGAAATCGAGCAGCCCCCGTTTGTGGCTCTTACACTCTCTCTCTCTCTCTCTTTTCTTCTCTCGATCTGAATATCTCATACTTATCTTTACAAATTAGCCAAACGCAACTGAGGCACGTAGCTTCGAAATTACATATTAACGCAATGTGCATCCTCTCTTTCTTCATGTGCATTTCTCGAATTAAATAATAATCGATACAATCTTTTATATTAACATTTTATAATCATATATTTTCTTTTCCGTTCATGAGCTATATTTGTGAAAGAAAAAAATTGAAAATTATTCGACAACAGAAATTGCAGCGAACGACTTTGTCCGAAATTGTAGAAGAGGATGATCTTATATAGGTATTAATGTGTTGTACAAGGTATCGCATCGGTATATTATATAATGGAAGAATGTGACATTTAATATTGTTTCGTTTAAATTTAGAGTAGAATTAATATTGTAGTGATATTATTTATGAGAGCTTATGTCGCGAACTGCAGTTCAACAAATTTTTTTTAAACTACTCGTTGAATTTACGATTCTCAAAGGAAACAGTAAATGTAGATTTCGATTATATAAATCGAATCGCTTGAATGATTCTTCGTTTTTTATCAGGATATTTACCAGAACAGATTTTAATCTTTCTGCTAATTAACTGCATCGACGAGAAAATGCAAAGTATCGTTACGTATCTTTTTTTAACAATAAAAAATATTTCATTGCGATAGAGGGAGCATAAATTTCATAAAAGTTTACCGTCGAAATCTCTTTACCTTTATGCGAATATATATGCAAATGCAAATATATGTAAACAAATTTTGAAGTAACAGCCGTCGTTTGCGGCGGCAACGTCGAGAATAAAGAAAAAAAAAGAAAGATACACGAAACGATTCCGGACCGAGAGAGCAGGTTTGTTATTATTTACTCGACACAACACCGTAATCAAGCCGAGGCGCGTAATTGCGCGCGCGCGTGCACGTTTCGTTTCGGTTTTCGCTGCTCGCTGCTCGGCGAGAAATCGCGTGGTAGCCAGCGGCCGAAGATTATTGTCGAAAAGTGGGCAGCAGCTGATGACCGGAACCGCATTTAAATACGTAATTGCCTCGACTAATGCTCGCGTTTTGCCGCGATGTCCGCTCGTCTCCTTCTCTCTCTCTCTTCTCTTTCTCTCTCCCAAATTCCGCTCATCGAGGTTTCGACGACCGTTGATTTTCTTCCGTCACCTGCCCTCTCGCTTTCGCATGCGAAGTGCCACGTGTCGCGAGTATTCTGCATGCACTCGATACCAATTTATAATTAGTTGAGATCGTAAACATAACGTCTCGGTTTATATTGACCCCTTACGAGAAGAATAAAATTTTAAATTTGTGTTGCAAGAAGATTTTAGATAGATAAAAAAATATGATGCTTCTTTGCGTGGCATTCGGGTTTTCTGCACGGAGAGAATTTTCTCTTAGAATTTACCCTGAAAATCATGCAACAATATATGGTATTGGAAGAATCTTATAAGAGTTTCTCTGATTAATATTTACCACAAAAAATATTAATATGTATATAGTAAAATTTATTAAGAATCTACATAATACTATTTTTATTGTGGTAAATATTAATCAGAGAAACTCTTATAAGATTCTTCCAATATCATATATATTGTCGCACGATTACCATGATTTTCAGGGTAAATTTGAAGAAAAAATTCTCTCTGTGTGTGAAAATTAAAAATGAGATATTTGTTTATTCTGTTCGACATTTTATTTAGTTCGCGATTCGAGAAAATAAATCCCATCGTGATCCATCTATTAAAAATATTTACGGAATATATAATATATGTGTATGTTTTTTTCGCGATCTCGAAACTATGCGCGGGCGTAATCGGGCCGCGTCGTACAACAATTCCGGTTTATTCGTGACAACGAGTGCGTCCACCCGATGGACGACACATGTACGTGACACATGTATATACACCCTCGTACGCACACAGACTCCGATGGGACGGCTTTTCAATTCCACCGAGTGGAAAGCCCCATCGAGCCGTAGATACGCATGCAAAACAGGAGGAGAGGATGACGTTTTGTGTTACATACGAGCGCACAAACACACGTAGACACACATATAAACACGAAGAAGGAAGAGGAGGTTCTCGGAGATGAGAGGACGGCCAGGCGTTTACACGCGTTAGAAAACACGGGGAAGGAGGAAGAGTTCCCTCGGACTATGGCTCGTGTGTGTTGTTACACATGTACTTTTACACGGGGAAAGAGGGGCAAGTGTTTAGAAGTAGGTGCACGAGCAAGAGAACATGCATCGGCAGAGAGAAGGAGGGAAAAGAGGTTGAACAACGGGCGGTTGGTTAGAGAGACAGAGCGAATAATACTATGTGTGCAACGCATACCTTTGCATATCCCGGTGTAAAGATTCATTAGGACCTGCAGTCAGAAGAGAAAGAGAGAGAGAGAGAGTCGTCGATATATAGGTATTAAACACTTCTTGATGCTCGAAGTGTCCGTATACACTCGCGACACACGTTAGAAAAAAGCGGAAGCGGAGGAGGAGCTCGACGAGAGAGACAGAGAAATCGGATATACACATAACGGGTGTGCATGCACGCGACTACATCGGCATCAACGACAGCCAACGAGAGCCACCCGCTCTTCTCGTCTTTTGTCCATCCACGCGAGGCGACGGCCGATTGTGCGACGCGTTGATAATTTTAAAACAATGCCGACCGGCCTGGCCGCACATTGTGCAAAAATCACGGGGACACCGCTGAATAAAAGAGAGCACGTTCATTCGTTCGTTCATGAAATCGGGGGGAGGAAGGGGGTTGGAGGGGGGCGCTTTATATCTTGTTATTATTGACGGAAAACCCAACCCTCTCTCGATCGCGCTAATCGACCGAGGTACGCGAACATTGGAGATTTGATTTCGTCGATGGAAGTCGGCCTCCTCTCGAGGAGATACGCACACGGAGAGAGAATTTTCTCTTTAGAATTTATCCGGAAAATATTTTATAAGAGTTTCTCTGATTGATATTTAATCACAATAAAAAATATTAATATGTACATGTAGTAAATTTGATATATCTTTTATTATGGTAGATATTTATATTTTTATTGTGGTAAATATTATAATCAGAAAAACTCTTTGTAAATTTGAAGAGAAAATTCTCTGTGTGCAATGATGATACGTTTGCCGCCCTCGTCAACGATGAGGGTTTCGCGTTAATTGAAAGAGTCTTCCAGGAGACGCGCTATAAGTAATTCCGATCGCTATCGGTATTCGGATAAGCGAATATCCGCGACATACGGTGATTTAACAAGGAATGCGCTGGGTGTTCACTCGAGGCTTAATGATAAATTATAATTTATTATTAACGAGAGTTACGGTACAGAGAACGGATACATTTTAAAGAGAACTGATACTTAATGACCGCGGAAATTAATACATTTTTCTCTCTTCCTTCATATTTTACGATAAGCTTCTATCTCTCGAGAGTCGCAGCCTCAAGGTATCATTTCATGCGCAGCAGCAGTTTGTCGCTATATTGCGGTGAAGTTCAATTGAACGAACAGCAAAGATATTGGATGTAATAGATTTTAAGAATAAAATAGATTAGAATATGAAAATATAAAAGTTGTACTTTTAACTTTGAAATAATAAGAGAACAAAGAGAAATATGCTCTAATAAATCGTGATCACGCGACTGAAAGGCTCCTTAAAACGTCAATTTTTCGAATATAACAGCCGAAATCTTTTACCATATATCGATGTCGCGTGGTATCGGTGCTCCTCGGTGCTTCCAGCATCGTTCGATACGATTCGGAATACACAGAGAGATATGTATATACATATATAAATGTATATATATATACTCGTCTGTGCCCTTCCCCCACCCAGTCGCATTTGCTGTCGCATACCCACGTTGCGTTCTGCAACGAAACAGTGCAAATCACAGCCGCGCGTACACAGCGATGCATGTCATAATGAACGCCGGGCGACTTTTTGTTTCGGTCCCGTCGGCCGGAAATATCGGCCATTTTGAATTTTCAATTTTCAACGCTCTAGTAAGCCCCTTCGGGCCCCTTCTCCCTCGTCGTGTTCCCCTCCTTCTCTCTCTCTCTCGCCGCCTCCTCGTCGAAAGAGCGCTCGTGCATTATACGACGGCATCATCCCTCTAAGGAAATTTCTCAAGAGTTTGGGAACGATATAAATTCTCGACAAAATTTTCATAAATGCGAAGGTGTGTTTAGAGGAGCCTCTTGTTCGGCTCCTTCCGCTCATACGATTCTTATTTCCGCGGGATTCTCTCACCTCTCCGTCTCTTTCTCTCGGTTCCGCTCGCTCTTCGCGCAAGAATCCATTTCGCGGGTGGACGATTTTTATGGTCGATAGCGGAGATAGGAGCGGTAATAGCGGGCGCCGAATCCGCGGGCTGATTTCAAGCGAGAGATGCTGGCGGCGATATATGTATATTCGCGAGGGAGGAAAATAATTGCGTCCGTCGCGCTTTTCTTCGTGTTACGCTAAAACGGAGTAAACACGTTAACATTAACGCGAACGCGCGTTAACGAAATGGTCCTTCGCGATCTGTCTCGAAGAAGCAATTGTTATTGAAGGCGATGATTTTATACAAAGTTAGTTACAATTTTGATACAAAAGTTTGCGAAATTATATTTATTAAAACGTGTTCGAGAATATAGATTTATTATGGACATTAATGTAGGTATACATTATTTTTTCTTAATAATTCTTTGATTTTTGTATGTAATTATGATATGTATATGATGATTATATATAAATATGATATTAATATACAAGGTTTGACTAATCTACGAGACTCTTTGCGGTCTTGATGTTGCGCGATAGATAAGTTTGTAAGATCCTTACATGACCAATGAAGAGTCAAGATCCTCATTTATTTTCAACACGATGTTATTCAATGTATCGACGAGTCATGGCCGAGAAAAGTGGCGAGCGGAAAACGAGTCATTTACCGGACGATTACTGTCAGCTCTCCGTACAATTGGCCGTTCTCCAGCTGTCAAATCATTTATTAACGAGTAAGATTGGCATCGATGATCGGGTTCTCGTAATTATAGATCGTCGATTGACGGACCGCGTCCCGTTCCCCGTCAACCCGAATATCGATACAATGACGCGAGTAAAGATATACGTACATATACGTGCAGGTGTTATTCGGGGCCGACGGAAATTAAATTCGCTCTCTTTGGAACTCTTGGCGTATAAGGATACTCGTCGGGTATTTTGCATGCACGCATTAGTCGAATAATGTCATTTCTTCTCTTCGGCATTTTTCGTCCCGCCAGAAATATATGTATATATCGGAGTCGTTCGAAATTTATTTTTATCGATCCGCAACATCTTATAGGAACCTCGCAAAGTAGCTTGGCATTTTGTGCGATTTAATGTGCGTTTCGATGGCGACGACTTACTTTCGTATCTATCGTGATAAAAAAGTGCGTGGAATGCACGGAAGAAATCACGCAAAGCATTATTTCACGCAACGTTGGGGTTTAAATTAACACGTTCCATGCCATTTCCATAGTTCTCGTATACGTATACCTTATCATATTTATATAAGACTGCGGAAATCATTAGTCTCGAGAAAACAATGTAACGTTGATGAAGTGCTCTGCGGGACAAAACTTGAGCGAATAAAAGAAGCAAATCTACAACATAATTTAAAAATATAAAATAAAAAGTAAAAGTCACGTCCGACCATGATTGTTAGATGGATATAAACACATGCTTATTCAAACATACCACATACATTCTTTACATATTTTTCATATTTAATGAATACATATTTGTCATATATTTCTTTGACTATTATACTAAATTGATAAAACAAATATTATAACATAATATTTATTAAAATTCTTCACAGACCTGTTTGTAAGAACTTTAATACATTAGGCCTAACATATTAGTTTTAATTGTTATATCATTATACGAGCGTATTGTACAATTTTCATTTGAATGATTACAATATTAAATTATGGAAAAAAGCTCGGCGACAGGAAATCTAGAACGGTGTTTCATTCTTCGAAAGAAGTCATGAATGATCACCGAGAAACGAGCGCAATCTGCGGAAAGCGAATCTATTAAGCGCGCGCGCGTTGTTTTTCCGCCGAGTATAACGTAATAATAACGGGTCGATCGGTATCGCGATTATGGATCGCCGATTGACAGAGGGTCGTTAGACACGATCGGCGCGGAGACGCGCGTGCGGCGCCGCGTCGACGCACAGGTGTAACCCCGGGTTAACGACACCTGCGGCGGGAGAAGAGGAGCGCTCCAGACCGAGAAATTATGGCGCGAGTTGCTGCAACAACACACACTCGCGTGTGTAATATTTATTGCGCGCGCGAGTCTAATAGATTATCATCGTATAATTTATTCCTCGTCTTTTTTTCTTCTGACGCGCGCTAATCGCGCGATATCTCTACTGAATATGTGCGATAACTTGACAACAGTTGACCGAACGATACTTTATTCTTGTTGTTGTTGCGAGGTTTTGCTTTCAAGTTTTTTGATTATTATATCGCACGGTTTTTGCTTAATTCGTTGTCGTAATTATTTTGACAGATTATCCGTGAAAAAACGCAAGTTAAATATATCTGGAATAATTGCAAAAAAATATACAGTAATACTGGAAGTAGTTTTATTATTTTTTTTCAAAATAAAATGCCTTAGGAACATAACAATATATAATTATAGCAATAATTGCTAAATATTATATAAATGCAGAAAGAAAAAAAAGAATAATAGTAATAGTATATAATTATTATAAACACACAATTAAATATAATGAGAGAATAAGATAAAATAAAAAAATAATATAATAAAAAGAGAAAGCGCATAAAGTCAGGAGCGCAATCGAAGCTGATAATAGTTCAAGTTATAAATTTTTAGAGTAATTAGAGCGTTGATGATCGAGCAAGAGCATCATAATCTTTCTTTGCGCAGAGCTTCACGCTACAATCGTAATAGACATAATCTGCAGAACAACCGGAAACGTGAATTGATGTCGATAGTTGCGCCAATCGGTCACGTTTCACAAAAGGAAGGTAAGAGCGACGGGAATCGTTGAATCATCAAGTATAGATATACAAAACGTTCGATCTCACGCGAATTAAGACGTGTATCCGCGATCGAGATAAATCGATAAGCGAAATCTAATGAACATCCACGACGCTATAAGTGGACAATTTGATGAATGTCGACGTAAATAAAGGAACGTGTCAAGTTTCCATGAACGATGTCATTTTTGGGGACGATCTTAAATTTTATTCCACGCGTCGCATATGGAATACCTAATATAACGGACCTGAGACACCCGGAAGGAGACACGGAATTGAGAAGATTTTTGCGTTAGTCGTTACTCTTGGTTAACGGGAGATACAAGATAGCGGCCACGCGACAAAGAACACGTCGGGGAATTATACTTGTTCGACGGACTACTCAATTTCCTGTCTGCGAAATGACTCGGCGGATTCGATTCTTTCCGAGGGATTCAACTCGTTTTCATCATTGCTGGCGAGTCAATAGAACTGAGGTATTATATTGGATAAGGCGTATTCTGGAGCTGAAATGACATTTTCAATGAAGCTTCAAAGCTATTTTACTCGTTTAACGTGAAGAGTAAAATTGCGGAATCAGAAATATTAAGATAGTACGTACTTTTATTTTCGTAAATACAGATATTACGCGTTATTCTTGTACCATTTGGCTCATGCAATTTTAGCATATTTTTGTGATAATTTATTCCTCTTATCTTATCTTATTAATTTACATTAAAAAGGGAGAAGTCTAAAAGAATGCGAGCGTTTTAATTTAAAATTGTGCATACAGATGATCGATTAATTTATGCGGGACGCACTTTATATTCAATATTTCGATTTTCTAGAGAACTTTGATCCGCAATTTTAACTCGAATCGTAAAAATATAAGAATAGGAGCTTAAACATATATGCGTCGAAGCGAATTTTAAACTGATTCGGGTCGTCTTAATGGAATTTCGTTGTTTGTGGCCGACAGCGAAAAATTCGAGATAGTTTTGAGCGAGACAAAACGAAATGTCCGCGCTTCGATTCGCGCAAAGAGGAAACAATCTTACGAGTATCCATTATAAAGTGTAAAGTGCGAATGCAACGACGAATAGAAATCAACATCGTATGTTCCATTTCACTATTTAGTTGCTTTAGTTTCGTGATAGGCAAAATTGCAAACTCCTCTTCTAGGCTATTTAACATAATTAATCCTTAAGAAAAAATGATCATTTAAATATAAATAATAAATGACACGATGAATTGAATTAAATAAAACTCTTTGTTAGATTTATCAATTAAGATTTATATACTCCGTCCTCTGTTCTTCTACTTGAACGATTCAAGTAATAAAACGACTTTAGAGTGTATTATTGAAGCGAAATCTTTTTACCAGATTTACACGGATTTCTTTCGATTTCCGTGGCTTATCTCGGCTGTTAAAAATCGGCAGATCGCGATTATCTCGCGATTGTCTCTCGTCGACGATGAAATCTCCCGCGCCTCCTGCATCTGACGCTGTCGAGCGCTTTTCAATTGCGACTCGACTCTTGATAGGCCGCATGTGACGCGCGAGCATGTGTTCTCTTTGTGCGAGAAAAAGCTTCACGAGCTTTTGCGTTTGACGTTTCGCGTCAGTCGTTGCCTATCAATCGAGGCTTTGAACGCGCGCTGTCGATTCTCTCCCGGAGGAGGGGGCGATTATGCGGGAATTTTTTTTACGGAAAACCGTGAACGCGCCGTAAAAGTTCGCGACTGTATCTATCGTGGAAAAAAGAGAAGGATCGATCGCGATGCGATCGGGACAAACTAATGTATATAAAAAGGCAACACAATATTCGCTGGGTTGGACATTGTATATTACTCCGCGCGATACATTCGCCGTTGATTTACCGGCAATAAACGCCACTCTCTCCCGATTAATTATCTCAGATCGCGGCGATGCGGAAAAAGAATCGCGGCCGATTCTTCGGCGCGGCTATATAATTCCCCGGAAAATGGCGATAATTTTTCCTCCAAGTAATTACTAAGTAAGGAGAACTCTGGCCGGTTTTTCTCATCGTCCGCGATCGCGATTCGCGATTATAACAAATGGCGCGGTGTGTTTTATATCGGGCGAAATATATATATATATATATTATAAATCGCAACTATCTCTCTCTCTCTCTTGCTCTCGCGTATACACATATCTTCCGGCACGCGCGAAATAAAAACGGCCGCGAGACGTGTTCGGCCACGTCACCAGATAATCGTGAATTATCTACAGCCCGACAGAATGCACGCGGATAGAAGTTGCCGCGGTTCTCGCGTGCGCGCGCCAAGTTATCTAGATGATTATCTGCGCCGCTTTATCGGTAATTTATCTGGGCAGGCATTAGTTTTTGCTTGACGATGGCGTGCACCCCAGGCCAGCCTTCGCGGGCCTAAATTATTCATTATATGGAGCAATCCCCGTATATACGTATACACGCGTGCGCACATGTATGTATATATAAGTTCGTTCTCAAGCCTGCACTTGTCCTTACGAGGTCTGACGTTTATTAATTGCACTGGCCAATCACGACCGCTCTCCTGTGCCTCGGACAATCGATCGATCGTCCACCACTGACGTAATAAAACTCCTAATAGCGCGTACAAATACTTTGTTGCTCCTACATTTTTCTATATAATTTTTTTTATACATTTTTTATATTATTTTACATGTAAATTTATTTAGAAACTGTTTAATAAGATTTGTATCTAAATTAAATTTATATATGAAGCAATAGATGAGAATTGATTAAATTATTTAATTCAAAAATTACTTTATTCGAAAAATACTTATTTAGATAGAAGTGTAATAATTAAGAGTTAAATTGCTTACTATCGACGGGATCGAATGCGAAATCAATTTAGATCGCTCGGGGTTTTTAAGCATCAGGAAGTTAAGATCGTCCTCCTTCTACGGTTTAACGAGAACGTCCTAGAATGTGTTTGCGGCGAAGGTGTAATGCATACGCAGCTTACACATACGCACGCACCCCGGCTGTGGACGCCCTCGTAAAAGAAATATATCGCTCCCATGATCTACCGGCGTCGCGGAAGATAATTATTCACGTTTAGATAACGAACGGCCGGCGATGATATCGAGCGGAGGCGTCCATTAGCGGGGCTAAGCGTCGGCTTGGGCAGAGGTGTATCTATTTATCATCAGATAACGGCTGGGAATTATCTCGAAAACTCGACTCGTGTATATATATATATATACATATAGCTGGATCGCGCGCTCGCGTGCTAGGATCTCCCCATTCTTCGTCAAAGATCTCATTTTTAGAAGATGTCGTTTTTATACAACTGCCTTGTTAATTGAATTCCGTCTTTCTTGATAGCCGAAATTAATAGTCGACATCGAAATTTAAGTGCCCCCTTCTCCATGCTGAAAACCCTAGAAATTATTATTTACTTGTCTAATGAAATGAAACATGAAAGCTAATTGTCTGCAAAGTTAATTGTCTATTTAGAGATAAGTGACTTATTAATTCACATATATTTTCTTATAAAGTATCTTTTTTAATAAAAAATTATTCATCCATGAATCTCAGATTTTATTTATAAATTTGAAGAAAATTCTTATTTGAATGAAAAATGTATTCATATAAGCTTTTACTTAAACATAAAATAATTCGTAGTTTATAATTAAAATGAACAATATTTATTCGTAAAATTGAAGAAGATTTATTCAAATAATGCCCAATTCTAGACTGTATATTCTGGCTTGTCGATGATGCTCAAACAAGAAAGAAAAAAAGATACGTTAATTAAGAGGAATTTTCTTGTCTTCTCTCAAAAGAAGACAAGAAAGGTTACGTCGAGGAAAGTCCAAGTGTCTCTTCTCCGCCCTTTTTCTTTTTTTTTCTTTCGCACATCAAGCTGTTTCCCGAATTCCGAACACGAGGACCTGTCGTCATCGATTAGTCGCATTGTCTCACGACCCTTGGCGCCTGCTTTCCTCACCGAAGTGGTGCACTTTTTTCCTGCGAGTTACCGACTAGCAGAAGAGAAACAGGCGTGGCAAGAGGGGGAAGGGAATAAGGTTCGCCAGACGCCGGCGGTTTTGCTTTGCCGCAAAAGGGGCCCCGTGATTTAAGATCTAACCCTAAACTCGTGTTTCGCCACGTTTCGTCTACTCTCCTCCTTCTCTGCGTTCTTCCTTTTTATTGCAGCCCCTTGTCGCGAAACCCCGAGGACAATGGATTTTGCACCTTGCGCGACCACCGCCATTACCATCGTCCTTTCTGATTTTCTTCATTCTTCTCTTCCTTTCTGTTCCACTTTCCTCGTGGGGGGTACACTGATTGTAAAGGACGAACCGGGTGGTTTACGAGGACGCCGCAGAGATGCCCGGTCGTTCTTCTCTTTCTCGAGTGGCCATCCATTGTGCTCGTGATTCCAGGACAAATCCTGAAACTTGGAGCGGCGAACCCGTAATTAGATCGATTGCTTTGCTACACGATTACTTTGCGGTCAAATTTAAATGCCGAAAATTATCGCGCTAATACATAATTATTATTTAAATATAATAATGTGTAATATATAATGAATACAATTTTCGTCTGTAATTGAGCAGATAGTTGATAAGCAAAGTAATCAATTTATATATAGCGTGTGTAATATTCATTGTGCGATTGGCAACGATTAAAATAGAATGCATAGTCATGTAGGCGATTTCTTTTTTTTCAAATCGATACATATTTCCATAAATACTTTGATGACGCGTGTCTTGTATAATTTAATTATTAATTCGATAACGATCTAATCAGGCACGCGAGGAATAATTGCAATAAATTATAGCGACAAGAGTCCAAGGTTTCCTCTTCTATACAGCTCTGGATTTCTATTAGCATCTGGAAATCCGCGAAAATATCAAGTGTAAAAATAAAGCTTTACTTTGCTTTCTCAGGCACAATTTAAGTGTCGAGGTGCGATATATGAAGTTTATCGTTATTTCCGGCTCAACTATTTAATCACAAAAGTTGCGCTCAAGCGCACTTTCAGGTTCTTTATAGGGGTCTCATTTATATATTTGAAAATAACAAGATCGCAATGAAAAATCGCGAGATCGCGTCCGTGAGTGCGGGCGGGCCTCTTTAAAAAATATATATACTCTATTCGTGTAATATACCGTCCTCTCACGGAAACCTTGCGCCCGCTTCCGGCGTGGAAGCTAACCGATTATATATTCGCGGCGCGGAGAAGGACGAAGTTCGAGAGAGAGAGAGAGAGAGAGAGAGAGAGAGAATCAGCCGTTTAAACACGAGAGCGGACGAGCTTCCACCCGGGGCTTGTCCAGTGGCCGGGATCACGCTAACCCCTCGTTAAGTCATAACTTACCCCCTCCGACACTGTACACGCGGGGGCACTTCACGTGTAACGCGGCCTCTTATCCCACGCGGGCGCGCTCTTATTTATATTCCCTCGTAGAGCAGCTAACTTCGGGACGCTGTGTGTACGCGGGAGATAATTAAATATTAATTAAAAGGGCTACACGGGCGAATTACGAACGTTCTCGCGGTATATCGTGAAATTCTCGATTAGAAATTATTGTCATTCTTTCGGGAAATTAAGTACCTATATTTTTTTCCATGTATATCGAGAGGGAATATTAATTAAGATTTTTACTTTTTGTTTTAAATTATTGTAGACACACGGGTCTACGCTCGCCTTTAATAATAAGGAGATGGTCCGTTTCCGCCCGTTTTTTTCTCCGTGCGAATTCTCGAGCCTTGCCTGGACATCTGGTCGGCAGCCCGACCGTTCTAGCTTCGGAAATTGCTCGCTTCTATTATTCTTGCCGGCAGATCTATGGGAAACTGAAATAAATCCTAAGACAGAGGGGACGATTTAAGGATCTTTCATTTTCTTAAAGTATTGTACCGATCTGCCTCCTACTCAAAGAAAATTTTCTCTTGAGAATTTACTCTGAAAATCATGGTAATTGTAGGACAATAAACATTCATTAAAAAAAAAAAAAAAGACGGTATACTTAAAGTTTGGAGAAAATTATCAAACTTTAAATAACAATATTTTCATAAATAATAAAGATAGAAGGATTTCTAAAAAATGAAAATAAAGCTTGAAATCTCGACTTTAAGAATATATTTCTTTCAATGTTGCGAGATGAATTTATCAAAAATGGCGGATGACGAAACGAAAAGATGCAAAATTGAAAAAAATGGTCCAAGTTTGCTAAGGCACAAGGCGTGAATCAAATGTTGCAACTCAATGGGACAAAAAGCATATGATAGTACAGAGTCTCCCCTTTAAAATGCTTTTTTATTCATCTCAATACGATGATTTTTCGCCGAGTTATTCGCATTTAAATAAAAAGGGAGCTTTTAACTTTAAATGCGAATAACTCGGCGAAAAATCATCGTATTGAGATGAATAAAAAAGCATTTTAAAGGGGAGACTCTGTACTATCATATGCTTTTTGTCCCATTGAGTTACGACATTTGATTCAGGCCGTGTGCCTTAGCAAACACCGACCATTTTTTTCAATTTTGCATCTTTTCGTTTTGTTATCCGCCATTTTTAATAAATTTATCTCAATACATTGAAATGAGTAGATTCTTAAAGTAGAGATTCTAAGCTTTATTTCCATTTTTTAGAAACCTTTCTATCTTTATTATTTACGAAGTTATCGTCATTTAAACTTTGGTTTTTTTCAAAATTTTAAGTGTACTGCTTTATTGAAGTGAGTGTAGTGTTGGAAGAATTTTATAAGAGTTTTTCTGATTAATATTTACCACAATAAAAACATTAATATCCACCATAATAATAATAATATGTAAAATATGTTTGATTAATTTAACTATATGTACATATTAATATTTATCACAATAAAAAATATTAATATGTACATAGTAAACTTAATCGAGTACCTATATTTTATAACTTATTGTGATACGTATTAATATTTTTATTGTGGTAAATATTAATCAGAAAAACTCTTATTAAATTCTTCCAACACTACACTCACTCCAATAAAGCAGTACACTTAAAATTTTGAAAAAAACCAAATTTCAAATAACGATAACTGTGTAGATAATAAAGATAGAAAGGTTTTTAAAAAATGTAAATAAAGTTTGGAATCTCTACTTTAAGAATATATTTATTTCAATGTATTGAGATAAATTTATTAAAAATGGCGGATGACGAAACGAAAAGATGCAAAATTGAAAAAAATAATACAAGTTTGCTAAGGCACATGGCCTGAATCAAATGTCGCAACTCAATGGGACAAAAAGCATATGATAGTACAGAGTCTCCCCTTTAAAATACTTTTTTATTCATCTCAATACGATGATTTTTCGCAGAGTTATTCGCATTTAAATAAAAAGACAGCTTTTTACTTTAAATGCAAATATCTTGGCGAAAAAACATCGTATCGAGATGAATAAAAAAGTATTTTAAAGGGGAGACTCTGTATTATCATATGCTTTTTGTCCCATTGAGTTGCGACATTTGATTCAGGCCATGTGCCTTAGCAAACTTGTATTATTTTTTTCAATTTTGCATCTTTTCGTTTTTTTATCCGCCATTTTTAATAAATTTATCTCAATACATTGAAATGAGTAGATTCTTAAAGTAGAGATTCTAAGCTTTATTTCCATTTTTTAGAAACCTTTCTATCTTTATTATTTACGAAGTTATCGTCATTTAAACTTTGGTTTTTTTCAAAATTTTAAGTGTACTGCTTTATTGGAGTGAGTGTAGTGTTGGAAGAATTTTATAAGAGTTTTTCTGATTAATATTTACCACAATAAAAACATTAATATCCACCACAATAATAATATGTAAAATATGTTCGATTAATTTAACTACATGTACATATTAATATTTTTTATTGTGGTAAATATTAATCAGAAAAACTCTTATTAAATTCTTCCAACACTACACTCACTCCAATAAAGCAGTACACTTAAAATTTTGAAAAAAACCAAAGTTTAAATAATGATAACTTCGTAAATAATAAAGATAGAAAAGTTTCTAAAAAATGGAAATAAAGCTTGGAATCTCGGCTTTAAGAATATTTTCATTTCAATGTATTAAGATAAATTTATTAAAAATGGCAGATAACAAAACGAAAAGATGCAAAATTGAAAAAAATGGTCGATGTTTGCTAAGGCACACGGCCTGAATTAAATGTCGCAACTCAATGGGATAAAAAGCATATGATAGTACAGAGTCTTCCCTTTAAAATGCTTTTTTATTCATCCCGATACGATGATTTTTCGCCAAGATATTCGCATTTAAAGTAAAAAGCTGCCTTTTTATTTAAAGCCGAATATCTTGGCGAAAAATCATCGTATCGAGATGAATAAAAAAGCATTTTAAAGGGGAGACTCTATACTATCATATGCTTTTTGTCCCATTGAGTTGCGACATTTGATTCACGCCACATGCCTTAGCAAACTTGTATTATTTTTTTCAATTTTGCATCATTTCGTTTCGTCATCCGCCATTTTTAATAAATTTATCTCAATACATTGAAATAAATATATTCTTAAAGTAGAGATTCCAAACTTTATTTCCATTTTTTAAAAACCTTTCTATCTTTATTATTTACACAGTTATCGTTATTTGAAATTTGGTTTTTTTCCAAATTTTAAGTATATCGCTTTTTTTAGAGTGAGCGTAGTGTTGGAAGAATTTTATAAGAGTTTTTCTGATTAATATTTACCACAATAAAAATATTAATACGTATCACAATAAGGTATAAAATATAGGTACTCGATTAAGTTTACTATGTACATATTAATATTTTTTAGTGTGGTAAATATTAATCAGAGAAACTCTTATAAAATTTTTCAACATTATATTGTCCCACGATTACCATGATTTTCCGGGTAAATTCTAAGAGAAAATTATCTTCGTGTAAGAGGCATTATCTCTCGCGGACGAGGATTTTTTCGCAACCGTACCTTTTACAAACCGGAACACGATCGCGTAAGACTCTCTCACCCCCCTCGGCGTGAAAAGTTTTACAACCGGTCGACGGCGAGGCGCATTTAAATTGCGGTATTACGTAATTACCGGCGCGGTATTGTTCGGCGCTTACCGGAAATCTGGGTATCGCGTCAGTTATATCTATTTCACGCGTTGCGAGCGTTCGGCCGCCGCGCGCGCTTATGGTAATAAGCCGCGTTTAACGATACGACGGAGAGGAAATTGCATGAGAACGCGAGGAGGGCGAGTTAGCTCGAGACGCGACGAGCGCGAATATCTTCATTATCACCGATTCCCGGCATAATTAACGCCCGAGGGGGCCTCGCGATTGGTCACGCGTGAAGAGTATGTTCACCGAAAAAATCTGGCAAATTGTTATCCTCCTATACAAGTGATTGTTGTTCAAATGATTCTCGTGTACGTGTGTTAGATCCCGCTAATTTAAGAGTCTTCCCAGTATTCTGGATTCTATCGTCGATCGTGGCCCAACTTTCGAGGCGTGCGAAAACCGATTCGAGGGTACCCGTGCCCTTCCTCGTGATTTTCTTTATTTTTTTCCTTCGACGGGCCCTTGGACGAGATCGAAAGTGCCCGGGTCCTCCTTCTTTCGTTCTCTCTCCCTCTCTATTATTCGTTTCTTATTCTTTCGAGCGCGAGAGAAAAGTCAAGAGGACGAAAGCGAGAAAAAGAGGGAGGAAGACTTTAACAAGAATTTCGCTTCGAGCGCGCGAGGAATCGACGAGAGAGGAGATCGGACAGAAAGAGAGAGAGAGGATGCGGAGACGCCCCGAGAAAAGAGCTCTCGTTCTCTCCCTCCCACACGCGGCCGGGGTGGCTAACCCATCATTATCGACAATTTATCAATAGCCAATAATATTATATTAAAGCGGCGGGCCGCGGTTCTCCGCAGTGGCGTGGAAACCGCGAATCGAAATTCGCACGTTCCCTCTCATCCCGCTAGAAATCCCCCCGTTTGGTGCCTCGGCCATTCGGTTTCACCCCCTCGATATCTCCCCGAATATAGATTCGGCCGCCGCCAATGCGATGTATTTATGCCGGCTCGATCATAATGTTTATGTTAGCTGGCGGTCGGGAGAATATAAAGAAAAAAAAAGAAAGACAAGAGGAGACCCTTTAATCAGATCGCAGGTGGGAGGGCGCGAGAACTCGAGCCGCGCGATATTACTCGCGTGTTATATCGAGGCTGCACTCTCTCCCTTTTTCTCTTTCTCTATCCTCTCGTCAATTGTGTCCCGATATGCCGAGTATAATCTCGTTAATCCAGCCGCGCGAAGGCGATGTCGCTTTTTCACACTTTCTTCGGAAAGAGAAGTCTGTTCAACTTCTTCCCTCTCGCCGTTTATCAAAAAACAAGTTTGCCCTCGCAATTACACCTATATAGACGTTAAAAGACAAATGTATCTCTTGCATCATTTGATAATTTTGTTTAATCGCAAAGTGGGTCGAAAAGCTAAATCGAAATAATTTTAACGACACTTCTCTACGCAACGAGATGCGTTTACCGCGTCTTCGGAATTTCCTCGGGGAAGAGGTATATAAAAGCGAAATAAGGAAGCCGCGAAAGAAATTGCCTCGCGCTCGTATCGCGCGAAGACAGGAAGGAAGGGGGTTTAGGGGCAGAGGGGGCAAGATATTATTACCCGTGCAAAGCGGGCGAAAGAAGAAAGGCAACGGGGGCTGGGAAGGGGATACAAAAATGAGTCGGTTAACTCTCGCCGGCACGCCCCGACAGTATTCCGCGGTCATTACGATATTTACCGAAGTCTTAAAGCGCCAGCCCCGTATTCCTTAAACGGCCCCGGCATATAATATGCAAAGACGACGACGGCGATCTCCTCCATCCACACTCATCTCGTCGCTTATGTTTGCCCAGTCGCGAGAGTTTTTAACCTCGATTATCCACCCCTTCTTTCTCCCGCGATTCTTCCGTCGCGATAGAAGCCGCGCCGAAGGAAGAGACTTCCCTCTCATCTCCTTCGAAATTACCGCGAGGGGGATAATGTTGTTTCGCTTCTGCGGCTAATTGCGACGCACGGAAGACGGCTCTCGTATATATGAATATTCAGCGACGCTCTAAATCTTCCGCAGGAATTTAACCTCCCGCGATTTTATGTCTTTTGTTCGAAACTGACGTAAATTCTGTCTTTATCGTCGTTATTCCATTGCTTTTTTCTGTTCAATCTATCATTTTTCCAACAAAATTTAAATTGCATTGATTTATTTATAAATTATTCCAATATCATTAATATAATATAATTTATTTATAAATTTATCTTCACATTTGTCTCGCACCTGTCAATTAATAGACTCTATTGTTTATCTCGCTTTTGACAATAAATAAAAGTCTCATCTTCGAGCAGAAAATACATAAGTACAATTCGGTATCGTTTCGCAATATTAGCAGCATACGCGTGTCCGCACCGTTTATCGGTACAGGCGCAATCTCGCGAACACGCTTCCGATATCTCCGAGAGAAAGAGAGAGAGAGAGAGGGATACGCGCGGAGGAGAAGATAGGAACGCGCGCGCGGTGTATCTCTCTCGGTGCCTTAATTTACAAGAGCGATCGCGATCGCGGAGATAGCCGGGGCCTTGTCGGGGATATAATTTAGCGGTAGTCCGCTTCTATACACGATCTCCCCAATCAACCACTTAAGCCGACGATGTATTTACGAGGTGTTCTGTAATTTTCTCTAATTCGACGCGACTCTTCTTCCACGGCCACCGCGATGATTGCCGCGGCACGCGGTAAGATGCGACCGGATATGACGAGTCCTGATCGTTCGCGAGTCCTAATATATAGAAAACAATTACTCGCTGGACAAAAATCTGGAATATATTTTCAGGAGTTTCCTTTTTGCTTTGAAAAATATTAGAAAATTCTCGTGGATTTTTTTTAATTCTCTTTTTAGAACATATATATATATATATATAGAGCATTCATTTAACTTGTCGGAAAAAGTATTTAATACCCTACACATAGTACAAAAATTTGTTTATCAAATTTGATCGGAAAAATACTTTCGAAAGGATTTAGCATATATCTACTACTATTTATATTCCATACGAAACATTTAGAATAGTCTGTATAAATGATCCCATCGAGGTTGTCGCAAAGATGAAGCAGCATTTTTGGGAGATCCTGGCTGCGGCAACCGGTCTTTCCTAAACGCTTTCTGGCCAATTATGGTTTATGAGTTGCCCATGATGGGACGCGGGAGATGATTTAGTGCGGGACAATCGATCTTCATTCGTTCGTCCCGTTAACTATCGCTTCGCGACTTCCGCAACTTTATTACGTCCGCTCTACGTAATCATCGATAACTTCGGAGTCGAAAAATTAATTTTCGAAAAAATAATTAGAAAAATAAAATGTGAATTTTTTTCAAGATTATAAATTTAAATAGTTCGTTCATTGTGCAGAATTTTTAATTATTATAACAATGCATCGTAAAGTCGGTTATGAAATCAATTGATCTTCGTCTCTCTAAAATAAAATAATATATAAAAAAAAACAATTATCTAAATATAGAAAATTAACATGGTATTATTTAATGAACATTAATGTTTCTTAATATGAACTCTATGCACACAATGTCAAGTGACACCCTTTCCCACGAAGATGGTAAATCCTTATCTCTCTCTCTCATTCTCTCTACATAATCGAGCCGACGAGAAACGTGTGTTTCGATCGGCGCGATATCCGGATGCATCTCGGGCGAGGCGGACTGGTAGACCGCGTGTCTGAAAGGATGCTAACTAGATGCTCGACCCCGAAAAGGGGGCCCCGATAGCAGCCGCGATCTCCCTTCCACTCCTCTCTCTCTCTCTCTCCGCCGTTTCTCTCGCGACCGGCCCCTGCAGGAGAGATTAAAAAGTTAATGGGGGGCGTGCTGTGGGGGCGTGCAGCGTGTACGTGGTGCCGGGATTTATGTCTGCACCACCGAGATATCGTTCCGCTCGAACGCCAATAGGCACTGCGTCGTTCTAAATCTCTCCCTCGCGGAGGTGCTGCTCTCCCTCTCGACCCCGTTCGACCCTCCCTCCCCCTGAGTGAGATTCGGAGCACGCCTTTATTCGCCTCATTCGATCGAGACGAATTAACGATCGGCCGGGCGTTATTGGTTGTTGCGCGTGGTGTATATTGCAGATCGAGAGAAGTATCGAGGCCTCTCTCCTCCGGAGGATCGATAACGTTTCCTCGTAAGACTGGAAGACGGTTCTGCTTCGTAGGATTATTCGCGAGATGTTATATGAAGTGTCGATATCTCCGGTGCGTCGCGAAACTGAGAGAAACATCAGTCGTTTAAATTCGTCTATAATATTTCAATCCTATATGCTCTGATATTTGTTTCCTGCATTTTTTTCTTCGAATGTTTTCGTATACAATTACGAAAAAAAAAATTGTAGGTTGTCTATAGAAAGTCAACTTTAAAAGCACAAATTACGGCGTATTACATATCTAAATTCGACTTTGTTCCGCGGATAGAGATTCTTGAATCTCCGAATCTTTACGGACACACAAGATGTTATCCAGCTCACGCTGCGATGATAAAGAAGCGAGTTTCTCCGTGAGAACTCTCTTTCTCTTTCTCTCTCTACAGTCGGATATTTTCAACGGAGATAATTTTGGATATAATCCAGATTCGCAAAGAAATCCCAGCAGAGAGGGAGGGGGAAAAAGTTCGAGAAACGAGAGATGCGAGATGCATCTCGCAGTCTCCGGACATGGCTTCCGGGGTTTTTCGCGGTCATGATTCCCCTTTCGCGATGCATGAGAGATCGATCTCGCCACCGCGGCATTTCGTTCTCCGGGCATTTCTACGAAGAGAAACCGTTCTCTCTCTCTCTCTCTCTCTCTCTCTTCGAAGTCGGGTCGAAAAAAAGGAAAAAAAAATATATAGAAAGGCCGCGCGACTAGTCGAGACCACTTAGGCTCTTCCTCTTTGTCTGCCCCCTCGAGATCATCCTCAGCTTCCGTCCTATTCTCTTCGCCGACATTAATCCGCAACCCCTCGTTTCCATTTTTTTCCCATTTTAATTGCCGATAATTTATACTATATATATATATATATATATTTATATATACACACGGGGGAAATATTAGATTCGTGCGAAACCGTATTAAAGGAGGCAGCGCGTTCTAAGGAACGGAAGAAGGCAGCAGGAAGGGAAGAGAAAAAGGGGTGGAGGCCTCGGAGGCCTGTAATTATTGCCAAATATGAAAACTGCAACCCATAAGATTAATTTTTGCGCGAGATTGATGCCGCGGGATCGAAGGGTATCGGCTTCGGCGGGAAGGGGACACAAGCTGGTCCATCTCCTCCGTCTTTCTCTCGGCTTTCTTGCCGAGCCCCCTCGACTGGGATCTCGCGAGACCTTCCTGACTCCTTTCCTCTCCTTGAGGCAATCGAATCCGCCTCTTTTAACGAGATTCCTCTATCCTTTCGTCACTCATATTAAGAATAATAATATGTATCTGCCAATATAAATGCCAAATTACGGGCCTCGGTTTCGCGGAATCCGTTTAATTTTAATCGCGTTAAGGAACATCATTAATAAAGATGGAGAAATTGACGATGTGCGAAAGTATTATCAAACCGAGAATATAAGTATGAAATAATGTGCTTCGACGCGCGCAAATGTTTTTTTTTTTTTAATTATTGCGAACTTCGAATGCGTTGCATGAAGTGCATCGTTCATCGTATTTTATGGCCGGCCTTCTCGCGCCGCAAGTATAATACGTTGAAGAATTATACGCGCGTGTTAATCGATCACGTCGAGAAATCGAGAGGTAATACCGAAATGTAAAGGCGGATCTCGTCCCGGCGCGCATTACCGGCTTTAATTACGAGAACCGTGAGAATTTCGACGAGGAAGCGGAGCCGAACGGAGATTGAAGTTCGCAAAGTTTTGCGAAAGCGCGAAAGATCGCGTATCGACGTAATGAGCTTTCGGTGATGAACTTTTTGTGTCGGGCGAGACCCGACGGTTTTGGCTCCGACTTTTAATGAATAAATGTGTTTGCCTTGTACTTATTATTCCCCCATGTATGTCAATCATTTTTACATCAATCTTTCTTTTAATGGAACTTGGAATTTTTAATAAATTATTTTCATGTACATATAAAAGGCAATAAGAGCTAATTAAGTTCTTTCATTAATATTTATTTGTGGAAAAAGATTTGTAACATAAAATATTCGACAGAAATAAATTCGAACGTTTCGGTTGCCTTTTTCAATCTTCTTCAGCGCATCGTTTAAAATTAAAGATTAATAGAAATTAACAATCAATTATTCATAACTGTCAATATAATAAAACTATACAGAAACAAACACAGTTATGAATAATTGATTGTTAATTTCTATTAATCTGTAATTTTAAATGATGCGCTGAAGAAGGTTGAAAAAGGCAACCGAAACGTTTGAATTGATTTCTGTCTAATATTTTATGTTATAAATCTTTTTCCACAAATAAATATTAATGAAAGAACTTAATTAGCTCTTATTGCCTTTTATATGTATATTAATTTTTAAAGAGCTGTTACAAATTATATTAAATTATTTCCAATCGTGAAATAAACATGATATAATTTTAATGACATTACTTTAATAGTTTTACAAAAAAAAAATAATTGTAATTGCGGAATATAGAAATTATTTTTATCGCATTTAATTATCAAATGTTGAATGTTGTTTACTTTCACGGAAAGCGATCGATTAAGTTGCAATTTGGACGATGCAAGGAACCATTTCATCTCGAGAAAGAGTGAGAAAAAAATTGGAAAAAATTTGAGAAGAGGTATCACGCGAGGAGAGAGATTTTTCTTTTTTTCTTGGCGAAAACACATATGCCTTGGCAAATCGTCTTCCTATCAGACATCTAAGTTGCGCCGATTTATACGCTGCTACCAGGCTTGAGGCTTTACACGATTCCTCGTGTTGAAATTCGACACAGAGGCTGGAATGTGCGGAATGTCCAACTCGATAAAAACGATAAGGAAGGCATTCGTCGATACTTCGTATATCTAATTCGTATGAGATAATTGGTCGCGATTTAATTGCCGACTGACTTATCGACTTGTTGTTATACGAGTGTTTAATTTGATAGAGTTGGCTATAAAGAATATTTAAAATCTTTCCTCGCGAAATAATTTCAATTAACTTTTGCATTTTTTTATGTGAAACATATTTTATATAATTTTCCCTTTTTCACAAATTAATTCGAGAATCGTCCGCATGTATATAAAATGCGACATATATTTTTCTATCACAATGAAGAGTCGACCATACAGAATGATGATGTATCCGCCAGAATAAGATAATCCTCTACCTTCTCTCTTTTAAATTCAAGCCGACCGCGCGGCTAATTTATATAAATCGTAAAACCGCGTGAAGCCGACGGGGAAGATCCCTCGTCGTCGAAGATCCCTCGACGTTCCTCGCAGCATCGTCGTCGTCCCCGCGGAAAATTCTCAACGGCGAGGACTCAACATCCTCGGCCGGATTCCAGGCGCATCGGTGCCTGCGGTGACCCGCGTCCATGAATTACACGGTTGACCATTAAGACAAAACCCGACCTGCGCCATAACTCTCCATAGATTTATAGTAGTCGCGCGAGCGCGCCTGGCCACACGGCTGGAAAAGGGGCGTTATAATCCTCGCCGGTGTGTCTCCTCTTTCTCCATATGAACATACATACACATACACACACCTCCACCCCGGGCCGAATAAAATACTTCAACATCGGAGGAGACAGAAACTGCAGAAAATGCAGCTTCGTCGCGCATAGTCCGCCCGATGTTGCGATCCTCGCGGCGTAAAATATATATAAAGGCGACCCGGGTTATAAATATCGGTTTATTTACGGACAACGGCCAGCGGCTAACGTGCCGGAGATAAATTCAGCAAAATGCCCATTTAATTAGCGCCTTATTTATTGAGACGTCCACCGCGCGCGGTTACCCTCGTTCGAGGTTAGATCGAATTAGAGGCGACTGTCCACCTACCTATCCACCTCTAAAGTCATTTATTCAGTTTTTATCCGGGACTTACGAAATTCTCTTTTATGTCAAATTAATTATTTGTAGAATAATTATGTTTATTTCAAGTTTAATCATCAAATTTAATATATCAGAAGTCCTTTGTGATGTTTGTTAAGGAAATCATTTAAGTGTTTTATTTTTTTTCATATTATATTTTAGAAATTATTTCGTGGTAGTCTTTTCATTCGAGTCCTTTGTGTAAAATAGTTTTGCTAAAATAAATTAATAGTAGAATTTTTATTTTAAGAAATGAAATTATAAATATGATTGAATGAATGAAAATGTCACTGATTAAAGCAGTGACGCAAGATTTCAAATCAGTATCGACTATTTATTATTTTTCATTTAAAACATATTCACTCAGACACGTATATAAAGAAGCATGAGAAAAGGGCAGCGAACGAAGAGAAATTTTTTTCCAGAGAGCGTTTGTTAAACGGTCAAGTAATAAGTGCTACGCAAGGGTTCGTGAAAGCAAAACGAACGAGACAAAAAAGCGCACGCGCGCAGAAAAATAAAAAAACGGAGGGCGCGCAATGGCCCTTCTCATGTTCGCTGCCCCGATTGTGCCCGGACGATTACAACAGTTTCGAGTGTATATATTTCGAGCGCGTTTCGAGTGCATCGTTGAAATGCGCGTTGCGCGGCCACGCGCAAAGCTCTCGATTGCTCTTGTCGCAGTTCGTCATTATTCCACGCTGCGCCTGCCCTTGAATAATAGTTTCTCGAAAATAAAACACTCTTGTTGTACACAATGTGGCGTAATTATTTTTCAAATGTTTGTGTCGTCAAAAAAAAGGTTTGAAGAAACGCGCGATTTATTCCGAGTAATATAGGTATCCGTCAACAGGGTGTCTAGTGGTCAGGAAAATCTGGAAAATCAGGCATTGTCAGGGAATTTTATAAATTTGGAATTGTCAGGGTAAAAAGTCAGGGAATTTTACTTATCTGGATTTTTTCACATTATTCTACATTTGTCCCAATAATTTGAAATTTTTTATTAAATAAATATAAACTTTTCCTTGACTGCCAGCACGCTAATTTTCTGTGTTGTTAAAAATCGATTCATCTACAGCGTGTTCGTTAATTTATATTTTCATCGTCGTGTTATTTCAATGTGTTTGATAGAGACAAAACTAAAAAATTTGATATAATATAAATAAAAAAGTTATCGTACATAATGCAGGTTGTATAATTGATTTAAATTTTTGTTTTTTAACTTCCGAACCTATTCATTGTTGACAAAAATATCTCAAGGATTTCATGATTTATCATATAGATACATATATATGCAAATTATATATTTGGAAAAAATAATACTAAAAAATCAGGGGAAAAATTAATTTCTGGTCTTGGAAAATCTGAAAAAGTCAGGGAATTTTTTCCATTGAGTCTGCTGTACACCCTGATCGAATATCGATCGAATTTTTTGCGGAGAATATTCGAAGGAAGGCAAGAGCGGCCTCGTCGGTTTCCGTTACACCGCGTGTTCGTGAATTTCACTCACAAAACACTTTCGATTCGCTCGTCGAGGAAACATCGCCGACCGCCGGCCACGCGCATCTGCCGTCGAGCGTAATGCGCGTCATAAAAAAAAGAGTGGCCGACCACATACATATACATATGTAGTCGTAAATATCGGCATGCTTCAAAATTCCCGAATGAGGCGCGGCCGTAAGTTTTCGAACATTATTTGCGGGCGAAACAAGAAACGCGGTAAGGCGGAGATAAACGGGCACGTGACCGCGAATCCATTAATAAATTCGCCGGCCCGATAAAATCTTCGCGCGAAAATTATGCGCGAAGGACTCTCCTGTTCTTGCGAATTAATTGTTAACACCAAGATGTCGATCAATCGCGTCCTGATATAGTATATCGAAGATACATATTCGCGATTCAGAAATTTGCTGTCACATTTAATCTTAATTTTCTCACGTTTGTGAATTTCAGAGGATTTCGAGATGAGTTTAATTTATATAGAAATTAATTTGTATTTTACATAAAAACAATTAACGATAAGATAAAATAAACAGATTAAAAAGCGGATGAATTTGACAGCTTAAGGTATAACACGGAGAGTGAATTGAAAATTGAGATTCCCCTCGCTCGAGTAACATTTAATATTTTTTTTACGCATCTCAGCAAGAGATCCTATCTCTCACGACGAATGAAATATCCTCCTTCGCTTTTAAAGCAACGACGACATAAAGCGACGTAAGAATTTATATAAGAATGATCATAATCGACTTAATGCAAGTGTCGCAGGAAATTTCTCTTCCCGACGACAAGTCGACACTTGCTCCGGGTGCGCTCGTTGTTAATTCGAAAATCGCATATTCACGGGTACGTCCCACGGAAATTAGATCCTCGTTAAGCGGTCGTTTCGACGTCCCTAAGGTGCGGCGCGCGCGCGCCCACCGATATTTCTTCACCCAAAAGAGAGAGAGAGAGCACCTCCGGTTTCCATCGTGCGCGTTCAGGTGCCACTTTCCGCGGAGATTCAGCTGCCGCTGGCTGCCCTTCCTTCTCCACCCCTTCGTCGCGAAGAAGGGAGGATGTGCCGTAGGAATCTAAGGGCTCTCCGCTACCGGGTGGTAAGATACACCGCGGCGAACGAGGCTCGGTTACACCTGCTTCACGAAAGACTGCAGACTTCACGAGACACACATCGTCCTTGTTTTTCCTCCTCTCTCTCTCTCTCTCTCTCTCTCTCTCTCTCTCTCTCTCTTTCTCTCGCGTATTTCGTTTCCTTAACTTAAATGATGATCTCTCTCTTCTGCCCGCGCGCGGTTTTCCTCCTCGCTAAACGCTCGCGAGCGTTGAATATGTAGATCGCGGCGCGAAATAATTTCGGTATGTATATACTCGTCTCGGTGCACGTGATATCTACCTATCTATACGCGCGTTGTAGGTGTATAATTTATGCACCGCTGCGAAACAACGTCGTTGCACGCGTGTACACGCGCGTAGGCGCGCATTGTTGGAGTGCCAAATGCGTATCAAGCTTCCTGGAGTGATTTACCGAAGGCATTTTACTTCGGCGGTGTATAAAATTGCTCCTAAGGCCGCTCGTCGAATATATCGTATTTTAAAGAGGTCTGCCTTACCCGCATCTTTTTCTCTTATTTTCGTAGCAAATTGTCAATATATGGGATACGAAGAAGAATACCCTTTTCTTTTTTTTTTTTTTTTATAGAAATAAGTCTCAGATCTCTTGCTTTATCCGTGCGAGAATGTAACAGCTGCGCTTACAGAGACCTGTATGCGGGCAATTACACCTTACTCGATTGTAACACGAATAATCGTGATTGGATCGTCATCCTCGGCCACTTATCGCGCACGTGCGCCCCACGTGTCACTGATTGCGAGTGGTTTTTAACGCGTCGTCGCCCGCTCAAATCGATGCAGATCGGGGATATTCATAGTTTTTCCTTCCCTTCATTCATCTCCCTCTCTCTCTCTCTCTCTCTTTCTCTTCGCGTGTCGAAATTACAACGTGTCCGAATTGCCGTCGTAAATCTGTTCGGGTCGTAAAGCCCCCGTGCGTATCTCAATTACATGTATGTATGTTTTCTTACAACACACGTCTCTATTACGCGTTACGGCAGAGTTACACGAACGAAGGTTATGCGAAGTAATCGTCGCGTTTGCGATTTTACGATTCCGAATAATTGCCGATCTGTAATTGTTTCTTTGCTTTATCAGCCGATAGTTAAATATATACCGCGACACGCGTTGCGATCTTGACATGAAAATAAGACTGTTGAAATATGTCGTATGTTCCACTATATAAAAGATAGTAATCTAAGATTCGATCAAGTGTAAATAATTTTTCTTTCAATTATTTATAAAAATATTAATTGCAGTGAATTTTCACATGATTATTATCTTACGATTAGATTTATTATTCCGAGTCAAAAATTTTGCACCCTTTTTTAATTTTCGCACGTTTATATATGGATTCTAAAGAACTTTGATTTTCATTCCTACAGTTCGCTCCTATTTTTTTATATGTTAAGTAAACACTAAATGAACAAGTTGTCACTTTTAAAATAAATATCGGCTTGAAAATTGCGATAAAAAGTAGGAGAAAAATGTCGACTCCGTTATCATTTAGCGAAGCAATTCCGGCGTGTTCGCGTCTCGTAAATTTCGTCGGCCGTTGTCAACGCTAATCTCCCCGTGAATTCTTGGGGCCCGTATATCGGGCCTTCTGGCTTTTCGACACGCGTACCTACATGCATGCATACATGTAGATCTACCGCGGCACGTACGACGACGACGACGACGACGACGAAGAAGACGCGACGACCGTTCACAAAACCGAGTGGATTACACCTGCGCAGCTGCTCGGGCTCAGACTCGGCAGGTGAATCTTCGACTCACCTGATCACCGTAGGTAGGTAGTCCGCGTGTACACGCACGCGTACGCGGCTTCGCATTAACGCGCGTAGAAGGAGAGAGAGACGCGTGCAGGCCAATTTCTCGTCTCGACGAGGGAAAAGTGTCTTCGAGGACACCGGCAGGTGATATCAATTGTATGAATTATAGTCGATTGACTTGTGCGGGGTCCACTCCCTTCCAGAAGGACACGTACCGATCGTCGAAGAATCGGAAACGGCGAATTTAAAATCCTGAAGAAAGCACGAGAGACCTTCGTGTATCTTTATAGTTGTCTAAGAATTTCCAGCTCGAAATTTGGATAGATAATATTAATTAATGACATAAGAATATGTTGGCTTCATTAAAAGTTTTAATACGTCCCTTTTTCCGGTAGTTGTTGCTTGACGGAAACTATACTCGGACGGGGATCGTAATCTTTCAGATGCTATCTGCGATTTCCGGGGTTTTAATAGTCATTCGGAAAGCTGTTACAATTATTTGTATTTGCTCGTGCGCGTGTAGGATCATCGCGTTCTTAGGAATGGTTGGTTTATTAGTATTCTCTGTGCGACGACCGGCGAAAAGTGCGATGTTATCTGACCGAAAAACACGAACGCGCGCGGTAAGATGTAATCGGTCGGTTCAAGCCTGATTCGACAACGACGACAACGAAAAGCAGGTGATATCAATTGTAATGTATTATGGAGAGTCGATCGGGCATACATCCTCGGAAGGGGCACGTGCCCGAAAAACCAAAGGGACGAAGCGGGATCGTCGTCAGAAATTTCCATAATGCATCGTCGATGCTCGCCGAGACTGCAGATGAAATCGCAATAATGATCATTCGCGTAAAAATCCTCATCATCGCGGAAAGTAGGCCTTATACCTTAAATACATTGTGTATATCATATATTTTTATTATACCTATATTAATATTAAATACAGATTATATCGAGGTTTCTGATACACCGAATCGAGAACCATAATTCGATGATTAAACGTTGCATCGAGATACAATTATCGAATAAATGTTCGAGTACATTGTCGTGTCGCTGATTTTTCCGACAGATCTCTCGGTGTCGGTCAAGTTTTTCGCTTCGAGAAATGAAAAGGCGATCGATCTTGCGATCTATTTCATTGTAGCGCAAGACGTCTTCCGATCGGCCGACGATGGGAGCCGGCTTTATAGAATCCGGTCCGCGCATATAGTGGGCAATCTTTGTAATTATAGAGCAGACGCGCGTCCCCCATTAGGTCGGTACCCTCTACGTGCAAATCTCATCGACGAGGAGGACGGAGAGAATCGGAGAGAGCGAAGCGTTTCTTTTTTTTTTTTTAACCGGAGCCCGATCGACGACTCAGTGTCGTTGTTGCATGTGTCGAACGTTTTTGCGAGAAATTTAATTACTTATTGGCGCGGAAAAGAAAGAGAGAACCATCGCGTCCCATCGTGCTGAAATTAACGGCGCGATCGCGAGCAGCATGATTGGCGTTTGTGAAAGTCAAGAGAGAAAGAGAGAGGATAAAGAAGGCGATCGTTAATGTGCGACGTTTTAACGGGCAATTACGATACGGTGTTATTTGTGTGAAGGTGTTTGTGAAAGGTTCGCATGGAGACTGGCGAAGAAAAGTCGGCTGCTTCGCATCCTACTGATCCTAATCACGTCGTGCCGCTTTATAATCAGATTAAAATTAAAAACTCTCGTATCAAGCGGAGCATAATCGGGCGTTAAGAGTAGAACTCTGCCGCCTGATGATCGTTAAAGTAAACTCTTCAATCATCCGATCGCGCACCCTCATACAATGTGTAGGAAAGAAAAGAGTCGCTCGTTCAAAAATTCTATCTCCATGTGTTTATATCAAATCATTGACTTTTTCTATAGATAGAGTTTTAGTGACATGGTTTGATCTATTTTTAAAAGTTTAGAAAATAAAATAAGAGAGGATATCTATTTTTCTTTTCATTTATCTTATATAATTAAAAATTTTCAGTTTTTGCCAGGATACATTCAAATAAAAATATAATATTTAATTTAATTTAAAATCACTTAAATTATTGAAAAAGGACAGGAGAGAAGAAGAGAGAGAGAGAGAGAAAAGAGAAAGAGTTATGCATATGTAAATTATCAAGATAAAATTTTTATTTTTTAAATATAGAGAAAATGTTGCATCCCTCTGAATATGTTTCAATAACCGCTATCAAGATAAATTCGATAATATATAACGCGCGGTCGTTAGAGGCCATTCAAGCTTTAAAAAAAAACGCAAAATATGTTATCAACTTTATATTTTACATATTTTTAAAAATCAATTTTCTCAAAGTCTCGCACCACCAATTTTTATTCTGGCATTTTTGCGCGAGGAATCACCTGTTTTTTTTTTTGGTCGCAATACATTTTGCCATTCTGTATGCAGAATTTATAAGGCAACTAGAGTTTCAAAGCTCGAAACACTAAAATTACATTTCGCGGCGAAGTTTCCGCATCCGTTACCGCATTCGCGTGCTTCGCGGCGCATAAACAAAGAGGCAGGAGAAGGGGAGCGAGAGAAGGAGGCGGTGGCCATTAAAAAATTCCTCGCTCCGTCCAAGTTCGCGTTTTCCCTTTGTTTTCCCGCGTCGCGACAGCATAACGTACAGCCGTCCAGCGAAGGACAGGCAACGAGTACGACGGGAAGTCGGCTGTAAAGTCGGACGCTTTTGTGTGGGCCGTGGAACACACCACCCACACGCGCGTGCATGCGTTAACTCGCGCTTTTTTTCACGCACTGCAGGAAGCTGACGAGCGAGAACTGCCCCCATTTATAATGAATGCGCGGTTCGCGTTGACATTTGCGTCTTCATCATTTCTTTTCCATGTGTCGTCTGTCTGAAAATCATCGATCGATAAATATATTCTGTCATTTGTATAAATTATTCTAGAATAGTTTATGCAATTAATTCGTAAATATATGAGAAACACAAATCTAATGAAATGTGAAATTGAATTAATTTTATATTAATTGAAATGAGAGTATCAAAATATCAATCCCATTCTATTGCATTTCAGTATTTATAAATATAAATAAAAATGTAATTATAAAATGTTGTACTCTCTGAAGCGCGTGTAGCTTTGTCATCCCTCGTAAACAATAATTCTTTCTCAATCATTAACTCGAAATGCATCGCGATGTTCTCGTTAAGAAAAAAATTGATTTTAATTGACCGAAACACTCTGTCGTTGAAAGGGCTTCCGGTGATTTTCAGACATTCTGTACATGTACGTAATATATGTATACATATCACGCATATCTCCCGTATATATCCATATTAGGACTGACATAATACCGTGTTCTGTATTTGACTACCGGATGCACGCGCGCGCGTACAACACAGGGGCCACAACACAACAAAGTGTGTTGTATGCCGGAATATGTATCACGAAGCGGACCATTAGTGCATCGCACCGTGCCATCGCGCGCATTCGTACCTCAACGTCTTCCATCGTCGACGTCCTACATGCAACATACGCCCGGCTCATCGCGCGCGTACGAGATACGGCCCGGCTCATGTCTCCGCTAATCTAATTTACTTCGGGCCAGATAAAAAACTCATTTACCGCGAGGCCAGCCGGAGAGTCTTGGGAAACGACTGTTTTTTTTCTGCGCCCTCGGGAGAGAACCGGAAGTGACGCGTCGGTTTGCTCGGATCTCTCTCGCCGTGCGGACCGGGTCACGATGAGAAGGAAAAAAATAAAAAATAAAAAATCCGAAAAGAGAGGAGAATCGAACGTCGCAAATTAAGGAGAAAGGAAGGTACGCGCGTCTTGGAAATGAAAACTATATAATGAACCCTCCGCGCTAATGTTGGATATTTAATTGTCGCTCGCACGCGAAATGGCGAAATTACGAAATTGTGGACTATAATAGGAAACTACGTGGATCGCTGCAAGAGAATGCGGAAACAGATAAGAGAAAGTTATTTGTTCAGGTAGCGCGTTATCACAGGTGGCGGAAAAGTAGTTGACTATGAAAATGTAGTGTGTCAGAAATGTGTGTTGATACATATTATTGTTTACGCTGATACGTGCGTTTTTTTGCCAAGTTTGCGTTTAACATAGTAGGCATTTGTTTTATACTAACGAATTGAGAGCAAGAATTCTAAGCGCTTAATTAAAGAGGAATGCACGCGTGGCTACGCACGATATCGTTGGAATATATATGTATATGTATGTATACATATATTATATATGCGGAAATTATAATTGTGCGTAGAGATGTGTAAGATTTTCTTTTGCAAATAGGGTTTGCAACGCGTTGAGATTCTTGGCAGCGAAAACAGCAGAAAATGATTTAACCGCTTAGAAAACTATTACATTGAAGGTTGTTGTAATCGGTAAATGTGCGAAGAATAGTTCTTAAGGAACACTAACTTGATGTAATATTTATACGCCGATCAACAACACGATATACAGTGAGATCGTACCTCGCGTATAAAATTTTTCCTCATCTCACATATAAAGTTTAATGCATGAAAAATTTTGATAAAAATATCTCATTTATTATTTTTTTCTGAATTAATTAAAGGAGATTATAATTTTCTGATGTTTCATACAAGATGTTATGTGATTAGAGAAATTACTTAAAATTAAATATCTTATCGGTGTTGAATTAATATAAAATTAAAACTTTAGAAGTTTAATATTTTTGTTTATTCGTTTAATAAGTTTTTAAATTTGGAATATTTTTTTTAATAAATTACAAGAGAGAATTATAATAAAAATTACAAGACACTGACAGAATTAATAGTCTATTAAAAAAAACTTGTGATTGTCCGAATTATAATTCCATTTGCGAAAAATTGGTTAGAAATAACGAAACGTGTGGGAAGGAAAACAAATCTCGGACGAGAGTGAGTTGAAATTTGGGTCGGCTTTTCTTTCGACTCGACGCGTTATTATCGTGCATTCGCTTCCGAAGCAGCACCTATAATTCATTGGTCCCGCGGCAGGTGTTTTCAGGCCCTCTCAAAACGAGCCTGGCGCTCAGGGAAACTATTAAATCGCGATTTTATGCCCGATCACAGCGTCCGGACGCCGCCTGATTGGTCTAAGTTGAATCTAGGAGAGAAACAGTTTACACGCCGTTAATTAGATCAAATCTCCGTCCCTTTGTATTCGCCACTTCCTCGATCTGTGCTTCGACAAGGCGAAACTATAACGGCATCTCCGAATCGTCGTCTCTCGCACATAAATCTAAACTAGGTACAAGTAATTTGACGTTGATGGATGGATCTTTTTTTCTTTCTATTTCTCTCTCGATGTGCATCGTCCACGAATTAATCTCGCCAATAAAGACGTCGAGTGTCTTTCATTGGTAAAGAAAAAAAGAAAAAACAAATTATATATTGCCTGCGGTGAGACTCGCGATCTGGACGATATTAAGACGCCCATATACGCCGTACGACATTGTTTCGTAATTGCGATCAGTAATATCGTCGTGTCACGGAAAGTTTCGACGCCCGTCGGACGTTTTATAGACGAAAATAATTCCCGTTTACATCGTCGGGCCCGACCCATTATTAATCGACGATCGGGGACCAAAAACGAAAGCGCGATCGGTTGTTGTCCGGCTATAACATCGTGTACGCTGCCCATTTTTGGTGAACTCATTAATCGCTTTACCGGTTTATCGCGGAGCCGACGGTCGCTCAGAAAGTTCCGCTCCCGTTCTTCGGCTCTTCGTGAAAACGTGCGGCGGCGTAAGCAGGTGCGAAACTTTCAGGGATGCTTTGAAGACTGATTAGGGAATAAATGCCGTTTGGCAGACAGGTGATTCCTCTCTCGCGATGGAAAAACAACTTTACGTCCGGCCGACGGGTCGGTCGGTTCTGATCACCTGAAAATATGCATATATATCATTCATGAATTTTTTATGTAATGTAATATATATATATATCTTTTTTAAAACGAAAAATTTGTTAATCGCATCGTTGTGCAAAAGTATAGAAATTTATTTTGGATAGTGTCTTTCTTATGCTTATTAGATAAAATCAATTAACTTTGAAAAAAGCATCGATCAATCAAACAACTTTGTAATTTTTATACGGAATATGTATAGAGTGAATTGCATCATTTGTGAACAAGTGGCATTTAAAAAATAATTGCCTTTATTTAAATTTCCGCCGTGTAATGTAAGAAACAATTCATATAATAGCGTGTCCATTAAAGTTATACATTATTGCCCGCTGTCAATATCAATCAGCGGGAAAACGTTGCTCGGTTGACCTGTGGTATAAATAAATAAAAGTCGATCGGATCTGAGATTGAGGCATTAGAGCGCTTTTATGACTTGATTTAAATCTTAATGATCGCAATCTCGCGAGTATTGAAAGTTCGATGCGCATTCGCGTATTACACTTGAATGCGTTTTTCGAGGATTTGCGTATATATGACGTCGCTTTATTTATCGCGATCTTGGTGGCTGTATACGCTCGTTGCGTTAATTACAGAGGGATGGGATGTATATTTAATACTGCCTCGTTTTCCTAATGTATAACACGCAATTAAATGGGAAACGAGCGTAGCGGGATTTTTCTAAATCACACACACACACACACACACATCGGATTATATGTAAGTACTATAATCAGCCGCGCTATTAAATCTTTATAATTTCAAAAAACGATAACGTGTGGTTTTCGTTACGATAATCTCTCGTATATATAGTTTCTATATTTATTCCCTCGAAAGCGAACGCGCACGCGCCCTTAAATCAGGCTTCGGATCGCGCGTGTCTCCGAGGACGGCTTTTAAAATTTCGAATTGAGCGCAATAACGGTCTTTATCCCCTGGTTTTTTTTTAATCGGCGCTGCCTGTCGTCTCTCTCAAGTGGCCCGCGTACTTATGAAAGGCGCGCGCCGGCTTCGCGTCGACAGGTGCAGCTGCAGCGCAACGCGAGGCACGCGTCCTCCGCTCTCGCTGCAGCTGAGCTAATTACCGATGGTGCATTGACGTAACGGCGAGCAGTTAATACGAAACTCCTCTCCTCCCGATCGGCCGCCGCATTATCGGAACGGCGGACGCCTTCGGCCTCGCAGCCTGCTCGCTCCCCTTTCTCGAAGAGGATCTCTTTGCCCGGACTGAATTATACCTATGGCGATTCGAACCGGGCGGTGCGTCATCCTTCTCTCTCCTCGACATACGGATTATCATTATCGAAAAAAAACACGGTACTTTGGAAGCCCGATTTTCAGCACCTGCAATTATTTGTAAATTGAAATTGTTATTCCAGAATCGTAAATGTCCAACATATTACATAATGTTAAAAATTATAATATACAAATCTCATCTTCTTATATTTTGATTATGCAGTAATTAAGTATCTGTTGGTACCACGGAGAGAATTTTCTCTTAGAATTTATCCTGAAAATCGTGGTAATCGTGGACAATATGGTATTGGAAGAATTTTATAAGAATTTCTCTGATTAATACTTATCACAATAAAAAATATGGATATGTACGTAGTAAAATTCATCGAACATATTTAATATTTTATTGTGGTAGATATTACTATTTTTATTGTGGTAAATATTAATCAGAGAAATTCTTATAAAATTCTTCCAATATCATATTGTCCATATAATTACCATGATTTTTAGGGTAAATTTTAAGAGAAAATTCTCTCTGTCTAGTAATGAAGAACACATTTTTTTATTCGTACGCCACCTTGATTTTTGTCGATGAAGTGCGTGAATTATCGAGAGGCGGTGCCTAGATTCATATAATGATTTAGCGATAGAAAATAGAGGACCGTCTCCTCTGGAGGGGAGAATAATTTTAATGCACATCTTATTTTCGTATCAATTGACACGCGCGCTTCTTGAGCGTTTCTCATTATATTAAATTATACCGCCGCGTAATGCGAGTAATCGATGGCGCTCATAACGTTTAGCCATTTAATTCGGAAATGAGAAGCCGCGATTTTTGTCAGGTGTGTAACAGTAGAAGTAATAGGCCGCGCGCGAGAGGGCTATAATTTATAGTTAAAAAATTATCTTTCTCAAACGAGTTAATGCAAGACCCTCGTCTCTTGGTCTTCTCTCTTTCTCTCTTTCTTTTTTCCCTATCTCTTTCTCACTCTCTTTCTCTCTTGACTTTCGTATTGCCGTATTATCGTGCCACCTTCGACCAAGGTGGGCGGGAACGGTTGCTTGACAGATCGACTCAATTGTACGTGGTAATTCCACGTTTGCGACCGCGATGTTTCTTTTACCGCGCAGTTGTCATTGTCAAGAAATATATTATTACGCGATGCTTCTATTAGTCTATGCTTAGCCCGTAATTCGCGGCCATTAATTATCGCGAAAGCGCACGATTAACCCTTCTTCGTGCTCGGTACGAAGAGAAAATTATCGCGAAGGAATCTAAAAATCTTCTCTTACACGCATGTCGGGAAATAACGCTTCGTTTTATGAAAAATTCGTTTTACTTTAGATGATAGATCGATAGAACAAAATATATGTTTTTAGACTTATATATCTCAAATCTTGGAACAATTTTTTTCAATGTCTTTTTTACTCGGCATTTAATTATGTTGAAAAATAACAAAGAGAAATGGAACTAGGCTTTGCTTCCTGTTGTGAAAAAGAAATATTCTCCCGTACGCTTCGATCTCATTATGCGTTCAACGTGACAAGGCTCTCTTTCTCTCTTTTTTTTTCTCTCTCGGCTATCTTGTAGATACATTATCGAATCTGCCTTCGTATACGCGAGTATATAGACGTCATGGATTTTGATGGATCGAATAAATTGTGCCTGGTAGTCCCGCCTGTTTGCTTTCGCGACGGTTTATTTGTCGCGGAAAGCTGGATAAGATTATCGATTGCTTCATTTAATACTTGTTTCACAGGAGCGGTTAGATGAATATATACATATCTATATACCGTGTGTAGGTCTTTGTTCCCGATGAAATCGCGAGCAACGACAAGTAGGTTTATACACAGTCTTACATCTCTACTCGATATCTCTTCGTTTATAAACGTAAAACGTTCATCAGCTGTTACGAACGATCTCTATAGATTATACTGAGAAATTCCAAAGCTTCATAATATCGAAAATACGGGAAGATGTTTCCAGGAAGCATCTGCCCCGCAAAATCTGGTCTCGGCAGCATCGAAATAACCTGCATCGTAATTGCATTGCCATTTACCTAATTTTTTTACTCGACCGTCCGTTTATAAGACACGCGTGTCGTGCGTGATGCCACGCGTCGACCAAGTCGACAGGTGCTTCTTCGAAAACACGGTTGTCTCTCGCTCTTGTTCTTAATACGTTCTTCTTGGACCGGAGGAGAGAATTCTCGGATATATTCTCTTATTTATTACCGCGAATCTCTCTTTCGATACGGCGACTAATTGCTCCTCACGAAAACTATATTCGTGCGAAATTATTTCGTGACAATAAATGAATGAAATTGACAAGCGTTAAATCGCAAAGTTCATTTGATATACGAGAATTATTTTTGTTCTACAAGATATGCGTCGTCAGCCTCGGTCAATCTCGACGGGAGAATAATTATCATTGTGATGCGAACGCATAATCGTCATTCGATTTCGATTTTAACCGCTCGCGATCCGCAGGTGTTCCGCTTCTGGCGAAGCGCAGTCGATTACGCATCTGCATCGTAACTCAATGATTAGGTAGTAGCGGCCAAGACTTTTCTCTTTTTCTCTTTGTTTCTCTTTCGATGACTGTTATAGCCGGCATACGCATTGCAATAAATCGCCTTTCATATACGCATCTCAGGCCCGATTGTATATTGAGAATTTTTCCCGCGACGTTCGTGAAGCGCATCAGCTGATTGCGAGTCGCAAAATCCTTAAGTGGAAGAGAAAGCTGAAAAAAAATCAATTTGAAATGAAATAGTGTCGAATTATTTCCAAAAATAGCAAAATTTTGAGAGGATAATTATATAAAGTAAGAATTGATTATATTGTGATGCCTTTCAATTTGATATATTTTTTTCTCGTTAATTTAATTAAATTTTTATTTATAGCCCTCTCTCTCTCTCTCCTACATGTAATCATTATACTTTATGAAACCTTTCCGCATTCTCTGGCTCGATACTCGGAACATTGGTGCGACTTACGAGACAGGTGAAATTTCGGTCCCTTACTAAAAAAAGGCATGCAAAGTTGATTATCGCAAATATTGTTGCTACTTTACATGTTGCTGCTTTACAACATAAATTCGGTGAATTAAAATTATGTACTTAATAGAAATTGTGTACATAATAGATTTCATTATGAACATTATTTTAATTCATCGAATTAAATTAAATTAAAATTTCCATAAGTATAGATTAATATTTATATAATCGAATTAATGAATAGGTATACATGATTTATACGTTTCGCATCGCGATATATATATATACACATACATAATTACATTTTAATTGTAAAAGTTAATAACCTATTAATTATTTTACCATATAAAATAAGTTTCCTAAATAAAAAATGAAATAAAATAAAATTATACTTATTGAAAAAATTAATCATACACATATTACATCAGAAAACCGGAAAGTAGCGCGCGCTCGTGTTTTCTATTATAAATATATTAGCGATTAAAATACCACCGCTCCTTCGAACATGTGTCAACGACTCCATCGTCGTCTTGTGCATCCCGGCACCGAGCGCAAGGTGTGCGCGCCGACCCCGAATACGATCGTATGAATCACGTGGAACGCGACCAAGGTATCATTACGCCGGCAATCACGGTCATTTGTCCCAAGCGTTCTAATTAAGAGTCGATCGGCCGGGGCTGAGTTACGCCGCCGAGTTGATTGCGGCGAAACTTTTTTTAAACGTGACATTGCGCATCTGCGTCGTCGCAAAACGATTCACACGATCGATGGAAATTGAGTAAATCGATAAAAAAATGGAGAGAGGAATATTCTTCTTTTTCGTGTTTCCATCTGATTATATTTTAATTGTCAAATATGATCATTAAAAAATACACAGAGTGTCCTGTAGTAGACAGGATTTATAGGGAGCGAAAGAGAGAGAATACTAACATTATATATAATACTAATATTAATATAAATTATAATTTTTATATATATATATATATATATATATATATATATATAATTTATATATAATGTATACAACATAATATGTGGTATAATAATTTTTATATATACTTTATCCATGTCTTTAACTATTCACTCATGTTTGAATGTACACTATCTCTTCTGGAATCACGTTGCTTTACTCTCGTATCATTTTCACGTTACAGCTAATATTATTACGTTTCGCGACTCGGTTTTATGTACCCTTACATTTACAAACTCTTCTATTACAGCTATTAAAGGATCAGCGTGTGAAGAAGGCATTCTTCTCATGGACGATGAAAACATGTTCGATTCCCTCGATGTCTCGGTTTTAACGATTATTACGCACAGTAAATACCTCCGCGATTCATCTGACTGAAACGGACCGAGGCGGGAATTGCACGAGTTTCGACCGTAAAATCGACGAAACATTCTACTCTATTGTTTTATGCCGGCTGTAAATCTGGCCAAGGACTGACTAGACTGCGATCGTTAATTCTTTTGCAGGGACTGGTCGTGTCTCTCGAAGGTTTCTTATTTTTTCTTTACTTTCATCTCTGATAAACATAATTTTTTTTTCGACGCGACCTCGCGACTCATACACGCGATATCCAATTCATCTCTGATCTCTCGCTGCCCTAATACGATCATTAGATAGTATCGCGGATAGGAGATTGGCGAGGCTCGAAGATTGGAAAGTGTCCCCCTAACGTTCGAGAGAAACGCCCCTTCGTGTCGTCCGAGAAAACGATTTTCCGCTCGCTGGCCGCAGCTTTTCCCAGGGATCAATGGATCGGCCGATCGGCGACAAAATTCACCATTCCGCTCTCGACCGACTTTGAAAGGGATTTAGGCCAACTGCTCGTTTACGACGAGGGTCAAGCTCGAGTTTTTTTCTATTAACGGCGTCACCGATATAGGAGGGCCGGGATAGATAGCCAAGGAATATCATTCTTTCCCTTAACACAACAATTACCTTCCTCTCGACAATTCTCAAGCAATTTTGACCGCATATAAAAATTATAAAAGGCTTCCCCTTTTTATTTTGATCTCCTCCTTCTACTCTTTCCGAATTGAACTTCTCGTTTGTCTCGCGCACGGGAGAGATCGCTTTTTAAAAGGACCTAAATTTCTCATCGATAGGGACTTTTTTCATCGATTCGGACGACCTGAGAGGAAAGAGAAAGAGCGCTCTCAAAGTAATATTATTTAACCGTTAAAGTCAGTCCTCGTTAGGTTCTCGCCGATAGAGGCGTGGGTCGTGTCGTCGTATATTAGTTTGGAAACGCCCCCGCGGATCGAAAGGGGTGATGGCACGCGAGATTAATAGCCACGGGGTCAAGTACGCCGGTATATATACACGCGAATTACCTTGGAAACTTACGGCCAACGTTGCTTCTCTCTTAGGTTGTCTGGAAGCGATCGAAAACGCGAACTCTCGCGGGAATACCCGGAGGACTCGGCCTGATCGATTCGATCTTTCCGAGAGAGATCTTTTTTCTCAAGGCGTTTGATCTCATCGAAAAGAAAAACATTGTTTCCACAAATTCTTTTTATGTTGAAAGATCGTTGTATTTCTCTCTTACTCTTCTCAAATTAATAGCCGCGAATTAATAGCGACCGCAATTTTTTCCGCGATTCTTCCCTTCGCATTTCTTTCCGCTGACTTACTTGAATCTCCGCTAACAATGGAAAATATGATTTCTCGCGACTGCCTATTGAGATCGCGATAAAATCGCGATAAAATCGCTTGGTATCCGCGTCTGTTTCGAAAAATGAACAATGAGCCCTGAATAAATGTCTATCAAGATTGATTCTCACGCGGGAAGTCTTCGCGCCAAATTCCAGAAATTTGTTTCTGACACGTGCGAACTTGACAGTTTCGTGTGACACATTTCTTTTTTATCTCCTTCTTTCTTCCTTCATTTTTTTGTCATTTTACGAATCTCGTATATCATCTTTGATGGTGATTGTAATGTTTATTTTATCAACACGCACAATCGCCACGACGTTCGAACTTTTACCCGTTTGCTGATCTCATGCGAGAGACGTAGAGAAGAAGAGAGGGAAATAAAGTGAGATATACGGGAACGTCGAGCGGGACGGACACGACTTCTATGATTATAATGGAAAATTATTCACGCATTACTCAATCGTTCGATTAACTCGGGGAAGATATAATAGCACAATTGTCTTGTACTTTTTCAAAGCGAGCGATGACGATTTACGAGCCTGTTAATATCGTTGATTTACTTTCAACCGATGTGTCGATGCGCAAACCCATGAGCGTGTATGTAAAATATCTATTAAAATTTATTCGCGTTATCAACGATTCCGACTCACTTTGTGATTAATGTCGAGCTGTCCCGTGTTGCGTGATCATCCTTGCACGCTAGTGATCGTAAATATATGTCGACAATCGGGATGCTGCGATTGATTATTCATCGCACATAAAAGTCTAAAAAATTTATATCTAAATTTATTTCACATTTCTACAAATTAAAATAATATGTGTAAAATAATTATACTTAAAATGCGGTTAATATTTTTGACAGTTATCAGCTGATTTCTGTCAAAAAATATTTATCGCGGATAAGGTGTTATAACATATAATTATTTTAATTTTTATAACATATTAGATCAACATAAGCGCGTATCTCTTTTAAAAAGGAATATTAGATAAATTTATTGCAATATATTTTGTTTAAAAAAATGATATGTATATATAGAACTTACTTCTCGTAAAACATAGCGATTGAAAATGAATAGAAAAAGCTAAAAATTTCATCTTACAAATATATATATTATATATATACACGATTATTATATTAATATTTTATTGGAATCTTATTGCCAATAAATAATCAATAAGATCATGTAAAATAAAGGAGCAAAATGAAAATATACACGATGAAAGAAGAAGATTCGATTGTTTGATCATTGACATCTTCGCTCATTCAATTTAAGAGATCAACTCTTCCTAAAGGGCACTTAAACGCTTACTTGCGAGAAATGCATTTCTATGTCACTTCTAAGAACGTCTCTTGAAGCAAGGAACGCGCAATCCGGAAATGATTAGGAAGCAATAGCTGGAAAAAGATGTACGAGCGGACACACGCGAGTCGTCCTGACGCGCGATTCCGGAGCATCGTCGGGCACTAAATCGTCGAACCGCGCGTCGGCGTTTTCCTTCCGCGAGTCCCCGGTTCCTGGACGCGTCGGTCTGGACAAATGCCCGGATACCAACGGTGGAAGTAATGCGTCTTAACGAGAGACGCGCCACCACGCGATCGCATAATGTCCCTCGCGGCCCATTACGGGGACAAAATCGAGGATTTCGCTTTATTGGCGAGCCGGAGACGAAGTCGTCCCGAATGTCCCTTCTCGCGAGATTTATCGGAGGATTACGCTGTCGATCCTACCACAAAAATAATAGCGTGTTGCAAAGATTTCTTCATTCCCGCACCCTTCTAGATTTTAATATTTTTCTATAAACCATGGTTTATATTTAAACCATGGTTTCGTGCCGAAAAATAAATATTTCGACAATTAAGAATTATATTATGATAGAAACTGATCGCGTATCGCGTTTTTGGTTCCTGAAACCTGTGATTTTCGATATAATCTAACTCGCGTAATTAAGCTCCTGCCTTCGAGAGAAAAAGTAGGAGCATGCAAGGAAAACGTTAACGAAGCCGAAGTGACTAGCGTGTCATGTTTTTTTTTTCTTTTCGAGTCTCAAGCTAATCCGAAGGCATCCCGCTTCGGTCGGTTCCCGATCGGTCAGAGCCGCAACGGCGAAACGTTTCGATGGTTTATCCTACTACGACACAGGTGAAAACGTAATTAAGAATCCCGCTTATTAAACCGCGTTTGCGCTCGCCGCATATAAAGGGCCCTACGCGAGCAAGAGGCGAAATAACCCCGGCTCCATGGGTGGCACGGTTAGCAGCCCATCCATTTTTCTGACTGCTTGTTGTTTCGCGCCGGGGGTCCGGAGCTCCTTCAATCCTCGAACCTCCCGGATTCTCGATCCACCCTATAAAAGCCTCTTGTTCCTGCTACACATCCCGAGAGCAGTCTATAAAATTTGCCCTCCGGAAATCGTTCGCTCTCGGAAAAATTATCCCCGTTTGATTTTCTCACAAATCTTTTAGCAGTCTCTTGTTCTTATAAACTTTTGCATTTTGTGTGCCAATCTTACGCGTCAACGTTAAATTGATGAACCTCTCTTAAATGGAATCTGTGCATTGGTTGCTGAAAAGCAATAATTGCAAATCAGTGAACAAAAAAATAAGTGGCTGTTTTAATCAATTTTAATTTTAAAATATTACCTTATAATTAATTTACGTGATCGCGCAATAATCATTATAGTCGGTGACCGATTCTTTCTGCGTAATCTCGCTTTAGAGAGCCGTCGGAGAAATCAATTCGAGCGTAAAATGCCGATGTTCCGGGCGTCAGACGGTGAATCGTCCCTATATAAACGACGTGACACTTCCTTGCGGGAACCTAATCGCGGTGTGAGATTCGTCCTCGCGAGGAGGATCTTACAATCCGAGTCCCTCGGATACAACGTGACCCTTTCCTCTCCCCTTTTTTCTTCTCCCTCCCTTCCTCATCTCCTCGACGCAAGTATATAACGATACGCGTGATTCTTACGGGCCTCGTGGCGAGCCAGTCACGCCGCCCTCATCAATCTTGTTCGATTATTCCGTGATGGGCGAAAAAAAAGCGAGCGACGCCGAGACGCGCGGGAGGGAGAGAGAAAGGGAACGGACGAGACAAAAGGGAGGCATGAGGTGGGCCGTTATAAATGGTGAGGCGATTTGATTTCTATTAGGCGACGTATTGTTCGCTGCTCGTGGGGGAGGAAACGGGCCCCGGTATTAATGAATTTGCTCGCGCGGATCGACTTCGGTCCAGTATCGGAACGACCTCTCGCAAGTGGAGCATTTGTTTGTCGCAATTAAGGTCGCCCTTCCCTCGACAAGGTCTTCCTCTTCATGGATTCTGGAGAGAGTTAATAATCGGTAAATCGGATGCGCGACGTTTTGTTTCTTTGCAATCACTCAAATTCCCGAACAAGGTCCATTACGTAATTATGTAATTATTAGAAATTAACGTGTCAATTTTTATCCAGGATTGTGATTCGAAAGATTTATATACCGTCGCGAGATGCTGACGTGGATGATTGATGCACGATAATGACGGCGTAAAATCGTAATTGTGTATATTAATTATGTATTATACACTGTACAAAACAAATTGGCTACACCTTTCGATGTTTCTATTCGCGCGTATAATTATCGTTTGTTTCGATATTAATTAAAGCGCGTCAGCTCTGTCGGTCGCGCGCGCGGGGGTTTTCCGAGGATTTATTTCTACGTTTCCCGCGCAATAGAAGGACGATTGAATCGGATAATCTTTGATGAAATCAGGGACGGCTGCGATTGATCCTAATTACCAAGCGCGGAGATAATGAATGAATACATCGAGCTACGCGATTTCCATATAACACGGCGAGTTTTTCATCGAGAAGAACTCGCCGGCGGCGAATGCGAGCGAGATTCGAGTCAATTCTTGCCGCGCGATAATATAATAACATAATTACGTTAATCGTCGTTAATTAAATGGGACGCGAAATTAACGTCGTCGAGCGGCGCGCGCGATAATGGCTTGAGCAAACAATTAAAATGCAAAACGATAGCGCGCGTGGTGAAAATTATCGATAAAGCCGGCCGGATGAGGCGAGCGTTTGTAACTTGCGGGTTGTTGCATCACCGAGCGCGGTCCGATGAGTCTGATGACTAAGAATATATACAAGAGGCATATTTGCTCCTCTCTATGGCTAAATATTACTTTCGTTTTCTCCCATTTACGTAACAATCGACGGCGCAGCGGGTGCGAGTATTCATCGATCGTATCGACGGATATTTTTTTAATCGGGACTCTATAGTCATTAATTTAATCTCGCATAATCATTAATTCAATTTAATTCTCTGGAATCATTCATTTTATTTTATTTAATTTTTTTTTTGTAATATTGATGTAAGAAAAATTTAATTTTATGCAAAGAGATATTCACATATTTGTATATGCGAATATATAATATCGATATGTCTGTTGATTCAATTAATATTGTTATAGAATCTGACGATTCCCTGTGTCCCTATATACAATTTAAGTATATAGATGTTATTTTTTTATTTTATATACACATATGTATTATAGAGTATTATATTATATATAGTTTAGTAGTATCATATATAGTAGTATTAGTATATAGTATTATATATAGTTTATATATATAGTAGTAGGTATATATTCAATATAATTTATATACAATATACATATAATAGTATTAGTAGTATTATATATTATATGTAGTTTGATAATTCATTTATTTATTTCTTTATATTAATTTATTATATATTTATATTAATATATTATTTATATTAATAATCAAAGATCTTATATATGATATTATATATTGCACACTCTATTATATATTAAATATATGGATCCTATATATTATACAATTTCATTATTTATTTATATATATAGGTACATAATATTTGCAACTTATCCAGCGTTCAAGACGGTGCATATCCATTGCACGCAACATACAGGTGAGTGCACTTCCGTTTCGCACTCTCTTGCGGCCGCCAAAGGAAGCCGTTCGGCTCTATCGGCGCGTTGACGTTAATAGGTTTTCCATTCTGGCATCTCAATAAAGCACAATACTTACAAAGAACAGGTGCCCTTTGCGCTAGAGGTCTAGGTCTTCAATGAGGAAGCACGCCCACCGCTTCTTTATATAAGAACGAACTTTTAAAGGAGGTGTTAAAGAAACTCTCTTTCATTCACAGCTCTCTTCTCTGCCTCGTCTGCCTTTTTACGCGAGGGCGTTGACGGGAGGTGGATCATTGCAAACACCCTCTCGCGAGTGTGTCCACTGATGATTTACGTCGTGACTTTATGAGAGTCTAACTAGCGGGTAGACCGCGCCGGTTCGTACTCTGCTGCTATTTATTTGCGACGCCTACACGCCAATTTTTCTATGGGAAAGAATCTATTTTTTTTTTAATTTTTGAAAAACAAACTGTCTCGTTTACAATTCTCGATACAATTTTAAATTTTTATCTCGAATCTTTCGACTACTAGCTGAGTTGAATTAACCGTAAAAGAGGGTTTTAAATGAGATAAAATCGGATATGAGAATTAAATTGAGTGTCTGCTTTATTGACAATGACACGTTGACGTTTGATCGGCGTTCGACAAGAATACTCTCTCTCTCTCTCTCTCTCTTTCTCTCTTTCTTTAAGAGAGCGACTATTTATAAGAAAACTGAATTTATATATTATATAAAGAGAATTTTCTCTTAGAATTTACCCTGAAAATTATTGTAATCATGGGACAATATAGACTCATTCCAAAAAAGCGGTATACTTAAAATTTGGAAAAATAACCAAATTTCAAATAACAATAACTTCGTAAATAATAAAGCTAGAAAGGTTTCTAAAAAATTAAAATGAAGCTTGGAATCTCGGCTTTAAGAATATTTTTATTTCAATGTTGCGAGATAAATTTATTAAAAATGGCGAATAAAAAAACGAAAAGATGCAAAATTGAAAAAAATGGTCAGTGTTTGCTAAGGCACGTGGCCTGAATCAAATGTTGCAACTTAATGGGATAAAAAGCATATGATAGTACAGAGTTTTCCCTTTAAAATGCTTTTTTATTCATCTCGATACGATGATTTTTCGCCAAGATATTCGCATTTAAATAAAAAGGCAGCTTTTTACTTTAAATGCGAATATCTTGGCGAAAAATCATCGTATCGAGGTGAATAAAAAAGCATTTTAAAGGGAAGACTCTGTACTATCATATGCTTTTTATCCCATTGAATTGCGACATTTGATTCAGGCCGTGTGCCTTAGCAAACACCGACCATTTTTTTCAATTTTGCATCTTTTCGTTTTGTTATCCGTCATTTTTAATAAATTTATCTCAATACATTGAAATGAATAGAGTCTTAAAGTAGAGATTCTAAGCTTTATTTCCATTTTTTAGAAACCTTTCTATCTTTATTATTTACGAAGTTATCGTTATTTAAACTTTGGGTTTTTTCAAAATTTTAAGTGTACTGCTTTATTGGAGTGAGTGTAGTGTTGGAAGAATTTTATAAGAATTTTTTCTGATTAATATTTACCACAATAAAAACATTAATATCCACCACAATAATAATATGTAAAATATGTTCGATTAATTTAACTACATGTACATATTAATATTTTTTATTGTGGTAAATATTAATCAGAAAAACTCTTATTAAATTCTTCCAACACTACACTCACTCCAATAAAGCAGTACACTTAAAATTTTGAAAAAACCAAAGTTTAAATAACAATAACTTCGTAAATAATAAAGCTAGAAAGGTTTCTAAAAAATTAAAATGAAGCTTGGAATCTCGGCTTTAAGAATATTTTTATTTCAATGTTGCGAGATAAATTTATTAAAAATGGCGGATAAAAAAACGAAAAGATGCAAAATTGAAAAAAATGGTCAGTGTTTGCTAAGGCACGTGGCCTGAATCAAATGTCGCAACTTAATGGGATAAAAAGCATATGATAGTACAGAGTTTTCCCTTTAAAATGCTTTTTTATTCATCTCGATACGATGATTTTTCGCCAAGATATTCGCATTTAAATAAAAAGGCAGCTTTTTACTTTAAATGCGAATATCTTGGCGAAAAATCATCGTATTGAGATGAATAAAAAAGCATTTTAAAGGGAAAACTCTGTACTATCATATGCTTTTTATCCCATTGAATTGCGACATTTGATTCAGGCCGTGTGCCTTAGCAAACACCGACCATTTTTTTCAATTTTGCATCTTTTCGTTTTGTTATCCGTCATTTTTAATAAATTTATCTCAATACATTGAAATGAGTAGAGTCTTAAAGTAGAGATTCTAAGCTTTATTTCCATTTTTTAGAAACCTTTCTATCTTTATTATTTACGAAGTTATCGTTATTTAAACTTTGGTTTTTTTCAAAATTTTAAGTGTACTGCTTTATTGGAGTGAGTGTAATGTTGGAAGAATTTTATAAGAATTTTTTCTGATTAATATTTACCACAATAAAAACATTAATATCCACCACAATAATAATATGTAAAATATGTTCGATTAATTTAACTACATGTACATATTAATATTTTTTATTGTGGTAAATATTAATCAGAAAAACTCTTATTAAATTCTTCCAACACTACACTCACTCCAATAAAGCAGTACACTTAAAATTTTGAAAAAACCAAAGTTTAAATAATGATAACTTCGTAAATAATAAAGATAGAAAAGTTTCTAAAAAATGGAAATAAAGCTTGGAATCTCGGCTTTAAGAATATTTTATTTCAATGTTGCGAGATAAATTTATTAAAAATGGCGGATAACAAAACGAAAAGATGCAAAATTGAAAAAAATGGTCAGTGTTTGCTAAGGCACGTGGCCTGAATCAAATGTCGCAACTTCAATGGGATAAAAAGCATATGATAGTACAGAGTTTTCCCTTTAAAATGCTTTTTTATTCATCTCGATACGATGATTTTTCGCCAAGATATTCGCATTTAAATAAAAAGGCAGCTTTTTACTTTAAATGCGAATATCTTGGCGAAAAATCATCGTATCGAGATGAATAAAAAAGCATTTTAAAGGGAAAACTCTGTACTATCATATGCTTTTTATCCCATTGAAGTTGCGACATTTGATTCAGGCCAGTGTGCCTTAGCAAACACTGACCATTTTTTTCAATTTTGCATCTTTTCGTTTTTTTATCCGCCATTTTTAATAAATTTATCTCAATACATTGAAATGAAAATATTCTTAAAGTAGAGATTCCTAAGCTTTATTTCCATTTTTTAGAAACCTTTCTATCTTTATTATTTACGAAGTTATCGTTATTTAAACTTTGGTTTTTTTCAAAATTTTAAGTGTACTGCTTTATTGGAGTGAGTGTAGTGTTGGAAGAATTTATAAGAATTTTTTCTGATTAATATTTACCACAATAAAAACATTAATATCCACCACAATAATAATATGTAAAATATGTTCGATTAATTTAACTACATGTACATATTAATATTTTTTATTGTGGTAAATATTAATCAGAAAAACTCTTATTAAATTCTTCCAACACTAAACTCACTCCAATAAAGCAGTACACTTAAAATTTTGAAAAAAACCAAAGTTTAAATAATGATAACTTCATAAATAATAAAGATAGAAAAGTTTCTAAAAAATGGAAATAAAGCTTGGAATCTCGGCTTTAAGAATATTTTCATTTCAATGTATTAAGATAAATTTATTAAAAATGGCGGATAACAAAACGAAAAGATGCAAAATTGAAAAAAATGGTCAGTGTTTGCTAAGGCACGTGGCCTGAATCAAATGTTGCAACTTAATGGGATAAAAAGCATATGATAGTACAGAGTTTTCCCTTTAAAATGCTTTTTTATTCATCTCGATACGATGATTTTTCGCCAAGATATTCGCATTTAAAGTAAAAAGGCAGCTTTTTACTTTAAATGCGAATATCTTGGCGAAAAATCATCGTATCGAGATGAATAAAAAAGCATTTTAAAGGGAAAACTCTGTACTATCATATGCTTTTTATCCCATTAAGTTGCAACATTTGATTCAGGCCACGTGCCTTAGCAAACACTGACCATTTTTTTCAATTTTGCATCTTTTCGTTTTTTTATCCGCCATTTTTAATAAATTTATCTCGCAACATTGAAATGAAAATATTCTTAAAGCCGAAATTCCAAACTTTATTTCCATTTTTTAGAAACTTTTCTATCTTTATTATTTACAAAGTTATCGTCATTTAAACTTTGGTTTTTTTCAAAATTTTAAGTGTACTGCTTTATTGGAGTGAGTGTAGTGTTGGAAGAATTTTATAAGAGTTTTTCTGATTAATATTTACCACAATAAAAACATTAATATCCACCACAATAATAATATGTAAAATATGTTCGATTAATTTAACTATATGTACATATTAATATTTTTTATTGTGGTAAATATTAATCAGAGAAATTCTTGTACAATTCTTCCAGTACCATATTCCACAATTATCATGATTTTCAGGTAAATTCTCTCCGTGTATATAATTAACCAACCCGAATACGTTGAAAATATGTATTGAAAAATTAATATTAAAGAGAATTAATAAGAAGAGCCGTTTAATATTATAATATCATGTACGATTAATTTTTCGTCGATCGCCGCGCGTGACGCTTTTTCCGTTCTTCGCAGCTTCCGTATCACCACGATTTTATGGGAGAGTCGTGTCCCGAATAATGTCAAGTACGTCAACGTTGACGGGATCTTATTTGCAAACGAGATTTCGAGGGGCCCGCGCTGCGGGCTCCTCGATTTCGAGACTGTTTCTTTGGGGGTCCGATAATCCGGACAGCCCCGCGACGCGTATATAAGCCCCCTCCTCGAAGAGGACTCTGACAATAGAGACCGTGAAACCTTTTTCTACCGAATGACGCGAGAGCATACAGGAAAATAAACGGAGCGAAGGAGAGAGGGAGGGAAATGCGAATGGAACTTGCGACCGAAAAACCGATTTCCTGCATGAATTGACTCGGTGCAAAAGGGCGGGGGGCGCCCTTCCTGTTTGCACGTAGGATCTCCGCCACCTATAATTTCGCCTCGCCTCGACCCGCCATTCTACTTTTCTTCTCGGTTGCTCGCGACATCGTGATCCTGTTACGTCAAACTGCTCGGAAGAGTAATCCGGTCAGCGTTCCGTGTTATTTAAAATCCGCCGCAAGTTTCCTCGCGCAGCAGATAGTACTCTATCTCTCAATCCGGTTTTGATTGGATTTTCAAATAAATCCGACTGAGAATTGGAATTGCATTTTTCTTCGATTTAAAAAGAATTTTAAAAAGATTTAAGAAAAATTAATTCGAAAGACACAAGGTGGAAGATACTCCAAAGTACAACCGCAGCCGTTTGATCTCCTCGCGCAGACGTTACCTCTCGCGGCCTCATCTCCGTCATCCTGCGTACATATATACACGAGAGAGTCCCGTAGACGGGACAATGACCGTGAAGAAAACCTATTACAATCGTCGAGCGATTAGCCCGATCGTTTTTTCGAATCATCAGCGAGTAAGAGGGAGGAGGGAATTACAGGGAGGGCATTCACTGGCCTTTATGAGGCAACAATGACTGGTCATCGACGGGCTTTCGAGATCCCTCTTCTCCCGCTCGTCAATTCGATCGTCTCTCTCTCTCTCTTTCTCTCTCCCGCTCTCGTTCGAAGGACCGCGATGATTAACACGCGCGTCTACCTTATTCGATCTGCCGAACATTCGGGACGAGCTGCCAGAGCTGTGGCTGCCAAATGAAATAACCCTCGCGATATCCCCGACCCGCTAGATCATTATTACTTTCCATTACGTCCCGATTTTCATTACGATATCGCGTCTTATCTCGTCCGGGGATACCAATTGACCGATCTAATTAGGTGAATTAACTCGCCGAAACGCGAGTCTATTGACGTTTCAATCTGTTTCCGGCGCGGGAAAATCGATGCAGGGTGTGACAGTTCGATTCGTCTAGGTCGCCTCGAAATTACAGCGACCGGAGGATCGTCTCCCTCTTTCCGCGGTGTCTCACGAATTAACATTTTAACACTCTGGGCGCCCCCCGCAGGCAGACCCGCCTCCGCGTCTTCCGTTGCTACGTCGCCGCCCGCGAAGGAGAGAGAGAGAGAGAGAGATATCTCGACCACGCTGCCGGCAGATGGAATTAGATTAGCTCGATGATTCGGTCCTGTCATTGAAACGATTAATCCAATCGGATACGTAGACGGGGAGAAGATAGCAACATTACCAAATGAGAATCCCGAATCGTAATTTCCAAAAAGATAGATATATATCGAAGGGACCATTCTTTATATAACTCTTAATTCGTGTATCGTCACATTTTTTTAGATGCAAAATCACAAAACGCAAATAAAAAATAATGTCATTCGATAAGTATTCTCGATCGAAGACACGCCCGATTGAATTCTTTATTTTCTCCTCGCATTGGCATGATTTGGAGCTCGGATTCTCAATTGGATTAGGCGGGTTTCGAGCGGTCAGCCGTTGATGCGATTAATCCAGGCGGATGTGTATCGACGAGGCTCTCGCTTCGAATACGATCCATCGAAAAGCATCGGTGGAACACGCCCAGGAAAGAAAAGAAAGTTGGGGAGAGAGAGAGAGAGAGAAAAAGAACTAACGGGTGTATGTACAGATGGAGGAGATGCCGGGGTGAGAAGTCGATCGAGAGAGAGACCGGCTCGGATCGGGAGAGCGTCCTCGAGGCGTCGATATCCTCCTCTCCTCGACGAGGGCAGGTATATCCCGGTCTGGTCTGGGATCTCGCTCTCTGCCGCTTTCGCAAGATGCGGGGCGCGGATTCATGATCACAAGCCCGCAATTAAATCGGTGCGCCGAATTTTGTGCGAGGCCGCTCAATACCGATATCCCATGCAGGCGCGGCGAAATGTGTAATTACGCGCTTTTATAGATAATTAAACGATAAAGTTGCCGTTGACTTGCCGCTCGACCCCTCGTTTGCGGAAAGGAGAAAAGACGATGCGTCGATATCCCGCTCTTTCCTCGCTCATTGTAATAAAGAAATATACGTATATAAACCTCTCTTTATGTTGTACGAAAATTTTTGAAACAAGTGTTGCTTCTCTTCCCCTCTGTATGTATAACTATACAATACGATGGAGCTTCCGCAATAATTGCAAAACGCACTGCATCGGTTTGAATCGCAATTGCAGATCCTATCGGTCCGTGTGCTATTGCAAATTGTTTCGGCTAATGACTATTTGGCGGGACAAGTACCGGACGTGGCGCGGCGCGGATGAAACTATCGAGCGAAAAAAAGAGGGAAAAAAAGAACGAGACGGCGGGAGGGGGCCGACAGGGGGAGGACGAGAGAGGGAGAGAGAAAGAGGGCGAACTCTCGGGCGCGAGAAGAAGAGGAGCGGGTGCATTGTTTCTGTGGGAGGATCCCATGCATAACTTACGACAGCCAGTGCACAGGTGTAAAGGGAGAATGCGCGTGTGGGTATTATGAGGCCCCAGGTGGAGGAGGTGAAACGAGGTTGGCGGCGGCAATGAGAGAGAGAGAGAGAGAGAAGGAGAGAGTGAGACGAGGGTAGGGGTTGGAAGAGGCTGGCGCACAAAGGCGCGAGTTTCGCCAAGTAATCGTGCCCATTAATAACGCTGCTGATCCACCTCCTCCGGTCCTCCTCTCTCCTCCCCCCCTTTCTTCTTTCCCCTCTGGCTCCACCACGCTCCGGACTCTCATGGACACTTATTCTCTCTCCTCAAGGAATATAACAAACCGCGCTCTGTGTCTTATTTGGTACGAACCTACCGGACGCCGCGCCGAGATATTATATTACGCGATCCCTTCCTCCGATGACCGACGCTCTTTGCCGGGTCCTGAGCGATTATAATTCAGCAATTGAAACACCGTTGTCCGATTTCACCGACGAGAATGCGCGCGTATATCGATGTGTCTTTGTATCTTTTTTTTTTTTTTTTTATACAAGAGTTCCGTTGCGCGGCTCGTTCTCCATTCGAAAGGAATTCACGTCTCAGTGATCGCTGGCGCACTTATTCATCACTTCGCTTTGATTAATCTACAAAATATAATTTGATTAGATCATTAGATTACAGTGGTATTATTAAAATAATGAATAATTTTCCTGGTTGACAATAAGTAAGAGGACACTTAATTAAGGCGGACTTCGTGGAAACGTCGACGGCCGCCTCGTGGAAATCTGAGCTAACTCGTTTCCCCTCGTAAAGATCCTCTTCTCTCGCCGCGAGGATCCGTGCGTGACGTCTCGAATAAAGTCGCGTGCGCCTATTAATGATCGCAGTTGCCCGATAGAAAACGGAGGAATCTAGGCTCTCGCTCGCGTTTCTACGGGTCACCGCTTGGTTCAATAGCGAATAGGTCGTCGAGAATTGCGTGCACGCGATTTTTCCGCGGGTTTTATCACAGAGGACGCGCGTATCTGCGGATCTCCGCGATGGGAATGCCGAATGAAACGCAGAATTTCGCAAGAATTTCCGCTCGCTTCTTGCAAATCCCTCTTTCTGTCTCTCTCAAATATATTGTATTTCGCAACGAATGATTGCATTGAAGTTGAAATGTTTCTTCCACCATTTATTTTTATTTCTATATACGAGCAACCGGATTGTGTTTTTAATTACATTTAACTTTGTTGAAATTCTAAAATATATAATCTCTATATAAACGAAACCTCCATCAAAATCTATAGATACCATGTATTATAATACGTCGCACTTTGTCGCACGTGTAGAATATCGGCTCCGCAGGATGACGATACAACCCTCGATCGTGACCCACGCGGCGCACAAATCCCACGATTGATTATTTATTCCGGGCCGAATCCGAGTTTCACACTCGACGTGAGACTGACCCCGACGTGCTTGACCCCCGCGGCAGGATATACAGAAGGGATTACCGATTCCTGCCGGGCCAAAGTGACTCCGCGATTCGTCGACGTCTGTCCCGAATTCCTCGGAAACATCATCGAATGGATTACGTCAGCGTATATGCCTATGTACGACGAAGCGTTGGACATCGACGTGAGATCTCGCGCGAAACCTTTCGCAGAAAGAATCCTTTGTATGGAAATTTATATTCAATTAGATTCAAGAAAAAAACATTCATCTCGTTGGCGGATAAATTTTCTTACCACATCCATACGTGATTGAATTCTCAAGAAAGAAATCGCTGCTTCTATCATCAAGATCAGCCGAGCCAGCTGTATGCAATCTAGCTTTATTTCTGGACCAACTTCGTTAATAAAGTTACATATTATAGCATCATGAAACTATTCGTGTCAGCTGCGCGAGGCGAGTAATTCCGGAATTCGTTTTAATCGCCAGAACGAATAAGCCGTACAACGCGCGTTCTTTTTTTTATTCGATTTCGGGACATCCGCGGTAAACCGCAAAAGCGAGAATCTCCGACCGCTCTCTTGACTCGAGCAGAGGCTGCCTGCGCGAAGAAAGGGAGGATCATGCGCGTTTGTGAGAAGAAGAGAAAGAGCTTCTTCCCGAGAGGGAGTTAGATAGATCTCTTCTATTCCGCTACCCCAGAGAAAACGGGATTACGCGAAATCCCGGTCACTTTTATAGGAAGTATATATCCTCTCTCTAGACGCGCGAGGCTATCTGGGGCCGCTCTTTTTTTTTTTTTGCCCTCTCTCGGTCGTAGAATCTTGCGGCGGAAGGTCAACGTCGGCGATTCGACGACGATCGAAACGTAAGCAGCTGCTCCTCTCTCTCGGATATCTCGACTCTCCGGGACTCGTCTCGCCCCTTTTAACCCTCGGCGAAGGGCCCCATCCGGACCTAATTCGCCGTGAAACGAGGCGGGCCGACTTGCGCAAACGCGCGTAAGCGGGGATTTGGAGATCGCGCTCCACTCGATTTTCTAATTCGTAGAACGAGCGCGTGACTCTCGGCAGCCGATCGGGAAACCAGCGGGAAGCCGCCTGAGATTTATTCGAGAGTCGTAGGATCTCTTCTCTCGAAAGGAGAATTAATCCTTGCAGTAAGAAGCTAACGCGATATTTCGATACGAAGCTTCCTTCATTGTTGCTTCGCTCTTTGGATCTTGAAAACATTTTTTTCAAAGACGATACTCTTAATGTATGATTATTAATTTTATAAAAACAATAAATCTTGCAAATTAATAATTATAGCTATTTAATATATATTTTACTCGCAAAAAATTAATCAATCTCGACGACTGCGAAACGATCAAATACGCCGACGGGGTTCAGGGAGATTGAATAAAGACAAGTCGACACAAGTAGCAGAGTTTTGAGTAGAGGTATCACACATTTATAAATTTTCAAGTAAATACACAGTAGATAACGGTTTTTACGGTACAATTTATAGTTAGTTGCACGAGATCCCTCATCCCTCGCGCTCTCTTCAACACCTCTCTCTCTCTCGCTCTCGCTCTCACTCTCTCTCTCTCTCTCTCTCGTGTAGATAAAATAACCGATTACCGCAAATATATCGTCCGACCATTCGGGAGGGAATCTGCTCGAGAGGCAAGATCCCTTATCGACACGAGCCGAAAATCTCCGTTGAACGCGGGAAAAAGATGATCAACTTATCATTAAGGTTCATCAGAGGACGAGCAGTCTGTATTTTGAGGAAAAAAACCAAGTCTAGCCAGGTTGCGCGAGGAGTTGACACGCCTTATCGCGGATCGTTACAAATTATACATCGCCGAGTTTTCCCTCGAAGACGCCTCTTTGTCGCGCGCGCGCGCGCACAGAGTGTGCTTCGGATTAATTATTATATTTAATACGCGCATATAATAAGAGAAGATCGGATCGCGAGAGACCCCTTGAATAAGGACTGGTTATTGGATGCTCTCTCTTCCGTCTCTCTTCATATTATAACGCGGACTGTCTCTTATTACCGAACTCATTAACACACGTTCGAGCATGACCGAAGTTGTTGTCGTCGCACGCGGCTATCGATATTATCGTACGCGATCGGGGGGGGGGGGGGTGGAAAGAGGGGGGGCAGAGAGGACTTATTTGCGCGTCGCGATGATCTCGCGCGGCGTTATCTCGTTCGCGGTTGCTGCCTCGATTTACATGTAAACACCTCGTCCGGCCCGATAAGACTCAATTAAGTTACGCCTTTTAATTAATAAGGGTACGCTAATCGACATCGATCTCTGGACCCCTCCTTCTACTTTGTATCCCGATGGCATCTCGCATGGCTGCGTTCCCTCTCGTCGGCCCCCACGCGAGAAAGTTTGTATATCCCCTCGACTTTTATAAAGCTTATATAGACTCTCGTATATATCGCGTGTCTTTGTGGATTCGAGCAGCTGGTTTCGAGATCGATATCGCGATATTCGTTCTTTCGCTTTTTTTTTTTTTTTTCAATTAGACTTATCAAGTTTACGAATTCGATGCGGAGCATATTGTTGGAACGTATATGGAAATTGTGAAAAGTCAATCGCGGTAAAAGCGCGTAATCCTGCGGTTGTCTCTCGCCCGAGACGGATGTCGAAGGAAATTTTGTGCGATCTCAGAATCGCCGATAATGACATTAATACGACGCCGCGAAATCATTAATAACTCCCGGAATGATATTATTATCAGCGAGCGTGATTGATTAAGGGGACTCTCTCTCCCTTTCTCTCTCGCGCGTAAACTCTAAGCGAAAAGAAATTCAATTCGCGGATGTCGTCTGAGATAACGATACAACATCATCACGCTCGCAACGAGAAAGAAAGAAAGAGACACTATTTACGCGCGGAGAAGAAAATCATTAATAATTCCGTAATAACGATTATACGGCGCGTGTGATTTATTAAAGGATATACCCGGTGATAACGCAGTGATATCATCGACGGTATTATCAATTCGAAAAAAAAGAGAGAGAGAGAGAGAGAGATGGAGAGAGGAAAGGAGAGAGCATGATGCTATACATTGTACATATACACATCTATAGTCAGTTTACAATAATGCTCGATTAAAGATTGGTCGGTGTATGCGTGATTTATCATTTAATTTATTTTAAGTTAAAACCTTCTTTTTACAATGGTATCTTACAATGTGTCGCTTTTTACATCCAATAAACATCCTCGCAGCGCGCGCTAAAGGATCGCTTTCTCTCTGCCCCCTCCCTTTCTTCCTTCCTCACCCTTCTTGTTGCACCCTCAAAACATCTCGATCCCTCTTGCGAGTTTGTGCGGGTGTGCGCGATCGGCCTCTCTTAAAAATCATATATTTCTGTGTGTTCTGTTTTTATTTTTTTTTTTTTACACAAGCTACACGCTACTTCCTAATAATACTATTAATAGATACTTCCTTCTCCCCCCCCCCCCTCCACGATTCTCTCCCTTTTCTCGGGAAAACGCGCGATCTCGCGCGAAAATAATCGATCGATACCGACGACTCTTTTTCTCTTTCAGTCTTTTGGAAAATCGCCGCTACCTCTTCGTCTCGTTTCTTCTTTATTAGGCTTCTCATTCGCGGCGAGAGGAAAAAGTACCGCGCGATATCTTCCAGGATAAAGATATATATATATATATATATATATATTCGTCCCTCTCCTTCTCCCTCCCTCCCAATCCACCCTTCCTTCGCATCTCCCATTATTACCTATGTACGTCTATCTAGATTCGCAAAAAACATACGCGAGTGGTAAATCGAACTCTAGAATCGAAAAATCACAATGTATTTCGGAACTCAAGCGAGCGAGTAGCAATCAATCGGTGGACAATCGATCGACGATGATCGATAATGATAATGACGGTACTAATGATGCGCCCCTCCCGTGACCTCTCTCTCTCTCTCTCTCACCGATGAGTCGTCAATTATTTATGTATATTCTGCCGACTATTTTTATATGCATAGTTGTGTTTATGTGATGCGGAATTAATTGCTAATTATGCACAATCACTTAACGCGCGTGACGGTTCGCCTCGGTCGCGCGACGTATGTGTTTCGATATATAATATTTATTATATATAATATATATATTTTTTATTTTCTTCATTTGCATATATATATATACTATTATTACAATAACGATACACAATTTCGAAGATACAAAATTTACACTTGCATTAGTCGTGTGTGTTGTATTCCTTGCGCCGGCTCTTACCGCTGTTCCGGTGTTTGTGTGTGTTTGTGTGTGTGTGTGTGTTTTTATGTGTACTTTTTGTGTCCGCCGTGACTAAATTATGAAGCTAACGCTCGTGCGATCTAGCGATCGCGTCGTCGCCAATCGATCTCTCTCTTTCTCTCGCCGGAGACTTCGTGTATAATTTACGAGTTTACCCTATGCGCTTTTTATTACACTTACGTGAACTATCACTAACCGGTACGACACACACAGAACGGTGCTGGACCAATGGACGCCGACATGGACGATATGGAGACAGGTATGCGTACTCGAAAGTTGAAAAAAAAAAAAAATGAAGGAAAGGATCGAGATATCGCAGGAAGGTGGTTCGATTCCTGGAAAGTTAATTAATTATCCTTCCGGATCAAATCGGCTCCTCTTCGACCGACTCTTGTCCACGATCGGGTGCATATCGTAAATAAAAAATAAAAAATAGTCGCTCTTAGAAAAAAAAAAACATTTCAATATTGTTTCGCGAGGTTGTCATTCCGATTAAAGCTTGACGAGGGAATTTAAGGCTTTCCGACGAATCTGAAAGTTCGTCGGGAATCTTTGCGGAAAACGTCCAAACGATCCCGCACCGCGAGTTACACGGACTCCCGTTTTTTGTGCTTAATAAAATTTCCTCTCCCTCTCGAAATTGCACGATTTTGCGTCGACTTCCACATGCAAAGCGTGCCTGCACAGCAAACGAGCAAGCTCGTCGCGGCTCTCCTCAGGATCGATTTTAGGCGATTCTGGATATACGACCGCGGTCTCTCGTCTAAAATACATTCTGAGGAAGCCGGCTGAAAAGACCGGGTCACATCGCACGCACTCATTCGACCTTCCATCACACGCACACGCTGGCATATGCGCATAATATCATATATATTTATAATTTTATATATATATATATATATAATAAATTCTTGTATCTATGTAATATTTATTTACATATGCTATATATATACATATACATATCATACGTACATATGATATATATACATATATATGTATGTATAAGACTCGATACAGTAGCTGATTTTTTTTCCTTTGTACTTGGGGCCGGGGCTCGATGGCCCTACACATGAGACTTTACATATTTACAAGAGCTTTCACTTTTATAAGAGAGATCCAACGGACGCGCTGCTCTCACGGTCGTGCCCCCGCGAGGACGACGTGAGCCCTGGATACGTGTCCCGCGTGTTGTCGCGGGAATGTTAGGTTTGCTTTTATTTTAGTTTATTTTTGGTCTCCCCGTGTCGTCGGTGATCGATTGTGTCCCCTTCGCGAGAAGGAGACGCCCGCACGCGAGAAAGAGAAGAGGAGCACATACATACATATATATATATATATATAAATAAATAAATATATATGTATGTATATGTTCAGTTATTTTTTAATTTTTCGCGTTTCTCCCCTTTTACGCATTTTGCAACATTACGAGACAGTGGTGGGCTGCGTCCTCCTGAGCTGCTTAGTCACTCGCGATTCATGTGTACTCCGATCGCCAGCCGGTCTGAAACCAGACAAAGATTACCACACTCCTGACGTGCTGCTGCTGCTGCTCCACTTGCTGTCGGTTGCGAGAGCGAAGACTCTCCTTTCGGGGACGGAAAAACGAGAGGCGTATAATAAATGATGCGATTCGAAGGGAAATCACATTTTTATTTCGTTGTAATAAAATTCTAATGTCTTTTCCAACAAAATAAGAAATCTTTAAAAATTCAGCTAAAATGATAAATCTGATGAACAATTTGGTTTGCAAAAATGAAAGAAAACGAGAGAGGGATCAACAGATTCCGCTAGACAGATCGATTATCGGCGATCGAGGGTTCTGGTCGATCGCGCCGATAAAGCAAACAAATCGCGCACTCACCATCGCGTTCGTCGTGGCCAGCTGCAGACCCTGAAGACTCGTCATGTGATGGGAATGGGAATGCGAATGCGAGTGCGGGTGGATGGGGGGCGGCGCCGGTGGCGCAAATCCCTGATGAAGACCTCCGGCCACGCCGACACCCGTGTGATACATGTAATGCTGCATCGCCGGATGCATCGTGTGATGATGCTGGGACGTACCTGGAACGATCAATGCGAAAAGAGCGTTGCTCTATTAATCTTCTCGAGATTTTCTCAATTTATATATTTGTACGCGGACAGAATTTTCTCTTAGAATTTATACCCTGAGAATCATATTAATTGTGGAAAAATACGATATTGGAAGAATTTTAGCAGAATTTCTCTGATTAATATTTACCACGATAAAAATATTAATATGTATATATAGTAAATTTTACTATGTGTATAGGTAGTGAAATTAATCCAACATATTTTATATATCTTATTGCGCATGATAGATATTAATATTTTTAGTGTAGTAAATATTAATTGGAGAAACTTTTTATCAAATTCTTCCAACACCATATTGTCCCACGACTACCATGATTTAAGGGGAGATTGAGTGTTTTCTCAGACTCGGGGTAGATAGTTTTCGGGAGGAGAATTCGACTTACCCATCGGCGAGCCGAATCCGGAATGGAAGGGCTTGTTGTCGAGATCAAGGTGTCCACCGGCCTTGATCATGTCGCCCATGACACCACCGAGGCCCAGGCAGCCGCCGGCCTTCTTTTTCTTGCTCTTTGACGAGAGCTTCCTATTTCTCGTCTGGATGCCCTCCTTCTTCATCGTCAATGGCCGGTTCACCTGTAACAGTCGTAGACAACAATTCGGTAAGTTTAGAGTTGTTAATTCTAAAAGCGAGTTATATATATATATATATCATGTCAGAAAATAGAAAATAAAACAAGAATCTTCGGAAATTGCGGAAATTTATTATTACACATATCAGGAGGGACGAACGAAATTGAGCAAAGCTTCGCGCTTTTTTGATTATGGAAGGGAAAGAGAGGACACGACGTGTCGATGTGAAAAATCAAGGATAAACTGAAATCACTGACGCGAACAATGACGTAATGTGGGAGGAAGGGAAGAGCCTTCGTCGGAAGACGTTATTCAGCAGAGTGCAACGCGATGCATTCTCGACTCGCTCCATCGTAAATCATCGCGCGTTGCATGTTCGACGGGGAATATACTTCGCTTCTTCTTTATTCTAGCCTTCAATCTGCAATTTTTCTCTCTATCTCTCCCCGCAATGTTATATTCGGATTCCTCGTACACTTTTCTGCCGCCCCCTTCGTATTAAATCAATTCTCGTTGCGCGAAAGCGTGTTTCTCTCCATCTATCGCGCGAATTCATTTCATTTTATAATAACGGATTTCAGGAAAAGCCCTGTGGCTCGATCGAAACGTCAGAAATAAGACTTCTCTTTTTCGTCTTGGCAAGTTGAACGTTATTATATGTATAAAAAGATGGATCGTTGAAAATTCCACCGCGTTTACGCAAAATTTGGATCGATTCGCCAAATTTTCGTAAGCACATGTGTTGTATAATTACGCGCGTCGAATGTAATTTAGGGAACATTTACATTTCGCTTGCCGTTTTATTATTCCTCGAATCGAGCCAATTTGCACGAAAATTTGCGTGCCAATTGCGAAAATTGCAAATTCCTCCGCTCTTTATTCGGAAACCCATATTGCTAGCTGATAAATTAACAAATGCCTAATAAATAATGAGATGTAATTTCTTATATATTATTTCGCAGACTTTGCCAGCAGTGACAAAATTTGCGGCCATATGATATGTAAATATGTCAAATAAACCTTGAGTTCCTTCATACCTATTTATTAAAACACTGCGAAGGGACATAAATAATTAGAATCGATTCTCGTCGCGAGAAGTCGACTGTCGTCGCCGACGCAATTTCGCCGGCTTACCAGACGCGAATGCAATTAAGGAATCCCTCAGATTCTCGGTAGTCTCTGGAAGTCGGTGCAATTAACGAATCGACGATCGTCCTCGAGAGCAATTCGCGAGATGCTACGTCACCGACCACGCCTCGCTTGCAAAACAAGCGGTATTATTTCTCGCTGAGAAGAGAGGAGGAGCTCGTCGGCTTTTTATTTCGATCGGAATTAACGTTAATACGTCTGTCTTAAAAATAAACGCGCGAATGATTCGGGACTTTGACTCGATCGGGTGGTTCTTCGCAGGGTGTAATCTCGCGGCGAAATTAATCATTGTTTTCTCGATGAAAAAAAAAACAGCATCTGCTCTCTGACGCTGTCTTATACGAAAATCGTGAAGAGTATAGGGAGGAAGTACGCGAGGGCGTATCTTTGTTAATTGATACTTTGTTTATTTGCCTATGTCATGTCGACGTAATAATAATTTCGCTCGCGCGAAAGGAAGCGAGTAAGTATCTAAGGGATGATCTATGCTCGAAGGAAAATTAATTATCTCTTTCTATTTCTAAACAAAAAAAAAAAAATTCGAGCGAAACGAGATCCAACGTCACGATGCGATTGAATAAGAAGAAACACGAAGAAGATTGAAGGAAAGCGAGGCGCAGGATTAATTATCGGTTCACCCTGTATAACGACGAGACGCGCGCTCATGCGATGCTCGGGCACGAAATAAGTATGGTATGCAAGTGTTGCATCGGACCAAAGGGGGGAGAGGGAGGGGAGGAATTGCGGCGCTTTTGTAGTCGCCGCGACGTGACGCAACTGCCAACTTGGGAGAAAAGGTTCCCGGTATTGCGCTGAACGCAAAGAAGGAGGTGTACATATACATATGTGTGTGTGTGTGTGTGTAGGCGTATCATCCTCCCTCTTCCTCCCCGCTGCTGTTTGAGCCCTCGGGCGCAATTTTTTTTTTCGCTCGTCTCACCCTGAACTCCGTCCAGACGGTCAACGACTCTTTTCGGAATTACGCAATTGGCCGAAATTTGGCGAATTAACCAGTTAGGTCGTTCCCTTCCTTAGGGCGAGATACGCCGGCGACTCTCTGTGAATCGCATCTTCCTCCCGTCGACACGAATACGAGATGATTAGGTTCCGTCGACGAGATCTCACGCGTCTTCCTTCCACGAGTAAAGTGTCATAATCAAAGCTCTAAATAAATCGCGCTTTATGCAAAGCACATCGGATTATTGCGTACTATTTTTGTTGAGTAAGAATATCAAGTAGTGCGATTTTGCGATGTGCCTTGCTGATATCGTCGAAAATTGAACGAAATACCGACTATCCATTAATGGGCCTTTTAATAAGCGACAATTCGTGACAGGACAACCGGAAAGAGAGCGATGCGGAGGTGGAGGAAGAACGTGAAAGCTCGAACCAATTTGAATACAATACGAGTAGGATTTAATAGGGAACCACCGGAGATCGCTGGGAGAGTTTGCGGATGTCCGAAAGCGCAAAGTGCGAACAAAAGAAACGAGACCGCGTAGAAAAGATTTTATATAGGTATCGAAATATTTATAAGTCGAATACAAATATTAGATTTAATATGATGGCTTTTTTAATTTAAATATTTCTATACGCGTTCAATTGAGAAAATTGAGTAAGTATTTAGTTAAACGATTAGTAGTCAAGTTGACAACTTTTTTTTTCAGTGTACAAAGTATTCTCGGTTAAACCGAGAATGAAAGTCTTCTGTTTTGCGATCTTCGTAATAATTAATGAAAAATTAATAAACTAAAAACAATCGGTGCGAATAGTAAGTAAGAAAAGAAATTACTGGATTAATATTATATACTATTACGTCAATTAAAATGTCATTTTATTGTTGAGAATTCAAACATAAATAATGCGTACATATTTATTTCCTGTACTCATTGTCAGAGAAAATGTGAAAAAATCACACCGACATTATAATCGCGTATATAAATGAATGAAATTTTATATAACTAAATTAAGACATAAACCACGTGTACGCGATGACAGATTGACAGAAGTACGTAAACAATTTCACATCTGAGCGATTGAAAATTATGAAAAAAATGTCAACATCTTTTTTTAAATGCTTACGTATCGAGTTTCGAAGAACAGTATTCGTTCACCTTTAAAAACGTATTAAAAATAAATCGGGAAGTACACGAAGAAAAAGATACGAAAGAAGAAACGTCAATGCTCGAAACTACACCGACGTTATATCGCGCGTGTGTGTAAGTAACTAAACAGAATGAAATTTGTACGTAGCGAGTCAATAGAGCCATAAATCACTGCGATAAGAAGCTCGCGATGACAGACGTGTAATACGATACCTCAGTAGACGATGTGCGACACTAAACAACTGAAAGCGATCAAAAAAGGATCGGCGTTCGTTTGACTTTTTTCATCGGTGTACCGAGCACCGAGCTCGAGCGAGCCTTTTAAAAAGAGATAAAGCGAGAAGGACACGAAGAGAATAAGAAAAGGACGCGAGAGAAGTCCAGACGATAGAAAAAGACAGGAAATCTTTCCCGAGTAAATGAATGAATCTCGACTTTTCTATTGAGTCGAGCGACTTTGAGATTACTGGATCGTCAACCCGCAAGGGTTTATTTCATTAAAAATTAATTTATTTGGATTTATTTGATTAAAACTTGGGCGTGCCACTGATAAAAACGTGCGGATTGATTCATCTGTTTTAATTAATCTCATTAATTATTACGAAGATCGAATTAAACCGGTGAAAGAATGATCTTATTCGGTTTTCAATTCTATCTTCTGTACATATATAAATTATAAAAATATATAAAATCCTTTAAAGCGATAGGAAATGGTAGACGAAAATGAAACGAAAGAGATCGAGAAAGAAATAAAAAATAATCGGCGTGATGAGGGGCGAACGGAGATTCGAATGCAGATTGATGCGGTCACACACGATGCAACTGCACCACGCGAATCGCATACTAATCAGCGTGAGGTGAGGTCAATGAATGAAGAGTCGAATCGCGAAAATAAGGCATAAAATTTCTCATCGATATCTAAATCAATCGGACCACTCATCTCCATTTGCGAAATAATTTGACAAACAGTCCCTCCCGGCGTTTAATCTCGTAATCGATCTTGGAGAAAAATTCAATCAGCCGGGATGCACTTGCCAAAGATTCGCAAAGATCGAAGAAGACGTCGTTGTTACACGCTCGGGATCATCGATGGACGATTATAGACGAGCCGGCAAATAATTTACGACCCTCCGCGACAAAGTCTCGCGTCTAATCGAGACTAGATAACGAGAGACGAGTACAAAAGCTTCAATCTTCTCGCGGCGAACAGGAATTTGCGTTTGTTGCTTATTAAGAGAACGACGAGACAGGATGGGGAGAGTTTTCTTTTACGTATCTCTGCGAGCGGAGGATGAGAAAGACGACCGGAGAATCTTCCCCGAGTAGAACAGAGGCACCTTGTCTCTTCCGATACGAATCTCGATCTCTCGTCGGTCGCCGTTACGCTTGTGCGTGTCGGGATATATATATATACATATATGTAGCATATATATATATATATATACATCTGACACTGTGATTGACCGATAAGAGGAATAATTTTACGGCCGCTCCGCGCGGTCTCTCCGGTTGTCTCGGAAAAAAAGAGTCCGGGAGAGAGAGAAAAGGAGGATCGTTACGGCCCCGAGACAGGAGACGGTTCGGTAAAACTAATTGCGGCAGTCTGTAATAAATAGCACCCTTTTCCTCCCTCTCTATTTCGAGAAATTTCGTTGAAATTTGATACAGCGATTCGATCCTGCGCGAACTCAATTCACAAATTAAAACGCTAATACGAATTATTTTCAATTTATATTACGAAAAATATGATTATTTTTATTATATGTATTTGATGTATGAAAATCTGAGAAATTAGAAGAGCTGTCCAGACGCGACTCCCTTAGTCTCGACATTTCGCAGTCGCGGCACATCTTCGTTCCGAAGGTTCGATTCGCGGATGAAAGGGATCCGCGAGGAAGTTATAAAATCGAATTACGCAGAAGAGTCCGAATTACGTTGAAGTAGTAGCCTCCGCCACTTGATATGCTCCCAACGTATTATGCGAAACGCACCGCCTCGACACGAGAGAATAATTCGAATGCGCGATTGTTATCGATGATCATACGGATCGGGAGAGAGAGATTCAATCTTTGTCGAAGATTATTATCCTAATCGAGGAAGAATTTGACCGCACATTAATTTTGTTCGCGTATTTATAGCTTCGTCTCGTATTTCGCAAAACAGAGAAGAGCGGCGGAAGATTTACAGGCGAGATTCCGCCGCGAAACAATGTCGAGCATCGACGCGCGAGCTCCCATCGTTCGTTCTCGGAAATCGACACGTTGTTTGTCGCGGGCTAATCCGCTCGTGTGCAGATACTAGAAGTTTGACGCTTCTTGACGGGCCCGGACGTCCCTCGACCAAGGAGGTCCGGTCGCGTGACACGATCGCGCAGCATCTTGGATTACACAGCTGACTTTGTTATTGAAAGCGGAGATCGGGGATACGCGCACTTTGTCGAATGGGCCCCGTCCGGATTTTTATCCGGGCAACCTTGTAGAATTAATGAGTAGGGGGCCGGCACCCTTTGTTTACGAGCGAGCCCGAGAAAAAGGAAGAGACTGTCTTTCTTTCGCTTCAATTATCTGCTGAAAAACTAAGCGATTCGGTCCCATCACGTGACATGTCCATTTCCTCCCGAATTCTATTCATAGACGCGAGCTCAAACTCTTCGTTTTAACAACTATCGTATTTGCAAGAGAAAATTTCAAGTCTTTCTACAGTCTCTCAAGGTACAACGGCAAAAGCAGAAGAACACGCAACAGTTTATTCTAATTATTATTATTATATATTAGTTGAATAATGGATTGTAAGAATCAAATAATTATTATGAGAATATAAAAGCAGAAATCGTAATTTTAATCTTGAAATAATTGGAGAACCTTGGAAAAACTAAACTCTGCCCTGGAAAAAAATCGTGTTGCATTAAAAAGAGTTCTGTGATTCAGCCAGTAATTCAGTTTGGTCCGGAACAAAATTTTTGTTAACGCGACAAGATTTCTTTTCCAGTGTGCGAACGGAGAGGAATGTCATCTAGGTAGGAAAGAATCGAGCAACGTGGCGTGATCTTGTTGACCCCGTCGTGTCTCTCCGGCTTTCGGGCGACGATTACCATATTCCGAGCACCCGGTAGCCTGGCTCGAATAATCCGTGTATTTTCGAGCGAGGAGCCCGGAGTCGTGTTTGAGTTTAGCCATGGAACGCTATCGGTCTGCTCTATCTTAACGACGCCGGAGATCTGTCGTTCTCTCCACCCGACCATCTCCTTCTTCCCCGTCACGAGATCTGTCGGAGATCTCGTGAGAGGAGAGTGAGAGAGAGAGAAGCGAGAGAAATACGTCTGCCACCGAAATGATTGATTCGTCGCGGCCTTCTCTCTTCTATCGAAGGCAAAAATACTCCGGAAACAACTTTCACGACTATCCGAGACGGAGAAATAATCTCCGTGATCGAGCGAATTGTCGATAACTCGTTAAATAAATATATTTCTAGAATTCAAAATTCTGAAAATGATGATTTTTTAACGCGACTCTTCGAGTTTGCACGTCTGTCAATTTTTAATTCATCGAGATAATCCTCGCGCGTTTGGGACGAGAGTCCGTCTCTTCGTTCCGTTTCGTCTCCTTCGCGAGGAAGAAAAGATTCGACCCCGGCGCTAAGACTGTAATGTGTCGGCTTAACGTCAACCGGAGACAGTCGCCTATTCCGATCGCTCGTTGACCACGACTGCGACTATATGTGCGTGCGTGTGTCAGGAATCACTGTACATTCTCGACTGACACGCGAGTCTTGTACGAAAGCAGCGAGGAGAATAAGAGGATGAGAAATTTACTCGCGGAATATACATCCTTTTATTGGTTCCAGCGTCTCTCTTCAAATTCCATCGAAATATATATATATATATAAATATATAGCGAATTATAATCCCTATAATTTCATGATCTAGACCAAATCGCAGTTGCCAAAAAATACATCGGAAGATGAAACAAATATTTTAAACAATGAGATGAATTTCTAAGTAAAACGTCATCTGAAATTTGGTCGTGGCAGAAGTATCGAATTCAGTCGATTCGCGGAAGACGAGTTCGCGAACGGAGGGAATTAGATTCCACCACGACGGAGAGAAATTGACAATGGGTGTCCAGAGTACTCGACGACGCACAATGGCAACTCGATACTTGGTTTACCGGCTAGAAGAAAGATTGAAGCGAAAGACCGGCGGCTCTTCGACCTTTTGCCTCCTTTCGACGAAAGAGGAGCGTTACATCGGGCCTTTTTGTTCGTCGGCTCGTTTCGCTCTTTTGACAAAACTCCCGGCAGTATTAAGTATCCATTACGGCTTTACGTTTCCAGGCGAAATGACTCTTTCTATCTTTCACCGAAAGAGAGAGAGAGAATGAGACTTCTTCCTCTCTATTTCTCTCCAGAAAAATTCGCCGCGGATTCTCGTCGCGCGCGGAGGAAGCGGAAGCGGGCGGGTATTCGGGAAATGTGTGTTTCTTCCGAAGCAGGGGAACAATCGGGGAAGCTCGTGGGAAGGGACCCCGATTGGAATCAGTCGCCGCTCACGGCGAGGGAGAGAAAGACTTCTCATTTCCGCGAAGCTGGTCCGTCTTGCCTTGCTTGCGCTCCCGTTCCCGCGGGCGTGCATTTGGGATACAGGAAGTCCGCCATTACAGACTCTTCTAATATACGATCTCGAGGTATACCGAACGTATCCGCGCGTATATATAAGCGGGATACGTATAATGAATTGTAAATGTATAATGAAATGTAAAAACCCAGGCAATCGCGTATCTTCTCAGCACCACGGAAAATGCATAAGTCTCGCTGCAAAAGCGAAAGTTCAAAGCGCGGGTCTAACGAATATTTGCGACAAAAAATTCGCTGTAATAATTGTGAGAAACCGCGCGCACACACTATACTACTTTGTAATGGACTTTTCGCGTGCTACGCTCAACCTTTCCGTCTCAATGTTCCCGATCTTCGAGATGCGCGAGAGCTGGTCTCCGTCTCTCCCGAGATTCGGTAATTTCCTCGCTCTCTCACCCCCTCGTTTTATTATCCTTCCGCGTGTGTGTGTCAGAGGCACCAGTGTCTTCTCCGCGTCTGGCGCGGCCGTATCTTGATTTCCAGTCGCGATCTCTCCTAAAGCTGATCGCCGATAAGGCCGAGGAAAAGAGGGCGAAAGAGGATATTCATTTGCGGCGCGCGCTAATTGGCTTGCGATTTCTCTGCACGAGCAACCGCCAACGACGGACATTCGTCACGTATGCTCTCTCGTCCCTTTCCCTCCCGTCACAGTGGGCTTTCTGTCTTATAGCCGTCGGCCGGAAACAAGGCGACGCACTGTGCGACCCAGTCCGAATTTACGCAGCTTTTTCCTTCGTTCGCTCCCGCTCTTATCGCCCGTTTAATCTCGTCGCGATGATACGCCGCCGCCTTTTTCTGCGAGATCGGAAGGCGATCGTGAATTATTACGTCGATATTTTAACGCAATCAACACGCATCTCTCGTTCTCCTTACGTCGTATTTAGGATTTCCGTACGATAAATTAAAGATGGCGTTTCACATTTTTTACGTCTTGGAAAGACTTTTTTCAAGATCAAATTAATTTTTTTCAATCGATAAAAATTTTTAAAGTGTCATTTTCGCTGATAACAATATTCCGCCTTCTGAAAATCAGTCCGTTTATTAGCGATAGAGCGAGGAAAACAACGGCGAGAATGACGGCGCGCGACGTTTCATCTCGTGAACGCGTTAATTTCGCGGAATTCCTCGGCTAGAAGATCGTCGCGACGCGTGTCTCGCCTATTAAGGCCGTCGCCCACACGCTGTCTTTCTCTCGGTCGTCTTTTAGATTTCTGTTCCGCGGAAATGTTCAGCATAACAACGGGGAAGATCCCTCCGGCCGTCACGTCGATTGCGAGGGAGGTGAAACATTGTGTCCGACGAAAAAAAAAAAAGACACTAGCAAGATTCTTTCTCTTTGTTCTTTCGCGCCTCTCACTTCCTCTCGCTCTCTTTCGATCACGTCTATCGCGTCCCCCTTCGCTTCCGGCACTTCCGGTGTCACACGCCGTTGAGCACGCTCCACCCTCTCCAGAGGAGACTCGTGTACGTGTGTAAGGACCACGTCCGGCAAACCAGAAAGCATCCTAATTGTTGGTACAACACTAGGGGTCTCTTCATTGTCGGAAAACCTTCGTACGTGTGTTTGCATACGGCCACCCGCGCTTACTCCGCGATAGGAATATAGGGAAAATTGAAAAACATTTTTTTAATCTTTATTTTATTCCTTTCTATATAAAGAGAGTAGTATAGGGAATTTAATTTTATATGATCAAAATTATAATTCAATTATTTAGTGCGCGAGTGCAATTATGCGAACAACGTCTTCGACAAAAGTTTTGCAAATGGAAATATGATGTTTGAATAATTTATGAGGTATTTCATAATTTATTTTGATAAATTATTGACAGAAGAACTGTCTAGCGAGCGCGTTACGTAAGATATTGCGAAGCGTAGTTCTGTTTAATAAGCAATTGTCCATGAATGTGGACATATTAATTCAAGACCCCCGAATCGCTACAGACTATTTATACCGAGGCTTTAGAGAGCGACTTTCTCTTTCATAATTAACGACCAATTAACGCACCATCAAGCGCACCCGCAAAATCGGAATCTTTCAGTTGACTCGACGAATCTTATTTAAAGAGTCGTATAGGAACGTAGCGAATCAAACGAGACATTACATGTATATTAAAAAGATAAATTTAAAAAAATTCAACTTTAAATTCAGATGTCTAATTTTGAAAAAATTAAATTTGAACTTTTGTTTATACTTAGAAGTACATCGATCTTCGAGATTCGCTAGACTCCTATTTTCCTCGAAATAACGCGTCGATAGGACGATACAATTAATGTGGAATGATAATCAACGAGTGCAAACTCACGTTGTGCAGCTTGTAGTAGAGTCCGCAAGCGTTGCAGACAGGTTCGCCCGCTTGATTCCTTCGCCAGAGAGTCGTGGTCGCCGTCTTGCAGTTGGCGCAGCTGGTGCCTGCCCGTCTCGCCGCACTCTGCAGCGACAGTTTTGGAAAAGAGAGAAGACACAGATATCACACCCGTAACGCTGGCCTTTCAGGTTTTCGCGATCGTCTCGACGGTTAAATCGAAACATCTCACAATTAGCAAAATTTATAGATACAATGATAAGAGAGAGAGAGAGAGAGAGAGAGATAAGGATCTTATACATGTATTATATTTAAGGAAAAATCTTTCTATATCTTTCTAATATTATTTACACGCGGTGCAGACGATAAAGCTGATGTATTAATAATAGAGAGTATACAAAAATGTTATCCGTCAATTTTTGATGTCAAGATTAGATCAGCTGATCATCGAAACATTCATTAGAAAGTTTCCTTTATCTTAGTTTTCTTATCTCAGTGACATTTATAAGATGGAAAAGTTATTAGAAAAATGACGAGGAAAAAAATGTCATCGCAATTAAACACTCGAAACGCAAGATCGATTATCTCAAGTTTGTCGAAAGATCAGATTGTCACATATACGCGTCAGCAATAAAATTTCCTCAAAATAATTCGCGGAGAAATATTTTCATATCGCACATAAACGCGCACAAGTAACCCGCTTCCCGACTAAATTGTAGATGAAAAATCGCGTCACGCGAGAAAGAGGATTATAAAACGGAGTAAAGTGGTATCCTATCGAAGTGTACTCTCCATCCACCGGGAGCGCATTCGATCCGTCGGCTTACGAGCGGAATCAAAAAGCCACGCGGGCTTGACGCGGGTCACCGTGACGCATCAACCTTTCCTTCACCCACCCGAAAATCCTTCCCGATCGCTCGCCTGTCGGATCGACGTGACCCCGAGAGGAATAGGGGGCAGGGAAATCAGAATGTGTGCGTAGAGCTTAACGCGAGAGAACGTCTCCCAATCTGGCTAGAGTCCTTTTGAATCAAACACTGGAATTTATTTTCATGTTTAATAGGTATATTAAAGAATAAAAATATTAAAAAAAAATTAAGAAAGAACAAAAAATAAGAAATAAAAGAGTTGAAAAAATCCTGCGGACGCTCATGCTAGAGCGGGCTTCGAAAACACACCTGTACACCCTCGTCGACGCGTACGAGAGAGTGGCACAAACACTTAACGAAAAAGGAAGCGGGATCCATTTTATCCCTCGGGGACTGCGGCTTATTTCTTCTCCCCGAAGCGGCGCGCGAACGCGAGGAGGACAGGTATCTCATCGCCGTTGAGAAGAGAGAATCTGTATTGTAATACCCTCTTCTCTCTCCGGTTTACATATATCCACCTTTCACTTTTATCCTCTTTCTCCCTTCTTGGCTCTTCCTGCTGAACCACTTAACCGTTAATGGACGATACTGTTACCGAAAAACCGTGCGCCGCGGGTAAATTCCAAGTGGATCGTGCGATATACGTTTCGTCGAAACAAATTAGACGTCGATACGACGAGAGATACTATTTGGCCGTCTCGAGGCTTCGAAATTACGATCGCACGGGTAAATGGAAAATGACGGGCTATCACTCCCGAAAATTCCCATCTCGAAACTAAACTCTCTCGCGCGTATATATGTGTTTTTAATATCATAATATAGAATCAATGCGTTTCGTTCCCGCGTGAACAAAATTTCACAGCGCGTCATATTATATATATTATTTAAGAGGCTGATAAGACACTTTGGTGATCGCCGAGATAACGCCGAATTGATGATGGCGCGCGCGCGCGCAAGATGTTTCTTTTCTCCTCCTTCACAAGAGGCGCCCACCTTTGACCCTCCGCTCTCTTTCGTTCACCCCCTACCTATACTCGCAAACCACTTAACCCCCCTCGAGAGATGACACTGCACCCCGGAAAGGCAGGAGAGACTTGTATACCTGCCTGCGCGCGTCATTGTCGGCGAAAGCACAAAATACAGGGGAACCACTACCCTCGCATAATAGCGAGCTTATTGAAATTTCTTTGAGCGAGAGGGATAGCTCTCTCGCGTGTCCCCCGTGTAGGACACGAAATTGCCCTCTTTTGTCCCGCCCTCTCGTACCCCATTGCATCACACACACAATGAGTTCTGAGACAGTACCAATTTCAGAGAGAGAGAGAGAGAAGAAAATGTGTCTCTCCGGATTTTCTCGCAACGACGTTCTTCTCGGGTCGATATATATTCAGGGACTCGTGTGCTCGCGGATCGTTGCGTGATCGAGTATGCGCTCGCGTTTATTGTAGCGAGCATTCGTGGAAAAAGTTCGCTCGCAAGATCGAGAGATATATACACTATTATAGACTGGAGCAACTGTCAACTGCAACTTGCATCGTCTTCTCTATACAAAGACGAGCGCTACCAATTTTTCCCATCAATCGTCGCGTTATATACCCGGATTAAAAAACAACCATCCGGTTTCTCTTCGATCCGTTTCTTCCCCATGCGCGCGAACATCGGACCCTTGTTTACCTCGGGAATGAAGCGCGAGGGTCCGCGATGGAAGGAGACGAGCGAGGAGAAACGGGGAGGTATATACGGTGGCGGCGGTGTGTAATCATGCCTTATCTGGCGGATCTTATCAACCCTTGCGCGTAGCGAAGGGAGAACTCCCTCCGCCTCGGAATCGATACGCGGAGAGCCACCTCTCATCAATATAGCGGCCGCGCCGCTATCTGCTCTAGATCTTTGACACTCTCGCCCTTTCGAGAGGCGAAGGCCGAGACACCCCGAAAATCGCCAGCACCTATATACGGCGGCCATCGCGCGGCTAATGGTTATTAAACGAGAGAACGCAGGGGGTGAGCGTTCTCCAAACGAGCGGGTTCTTTTTTTTTTTGGAAGGCGAAAGGGAGTAGAGGAAAAAAAAATCATTAGCGAATGGAGAACATTCGGCGACTTTGTGAAACGAAACTAACATTATGGTAGTATTCAGTTTGAATGATTTTTATATACGACGATGTATAGTGAATTTAATCAAACGGGTTATTTTCTTCCGCGCGAGATCTCTCTCAAAGTATCGCCCCGACTTGGCATGCGAACGTTTCTTCATGTATATACTATATATATATATATATATATATATATATATGCATGTATAAGAGAACGACCGGGTTGGTCAGGATCGTGCACGCATTGCTGAGCGATTAGATCCCTGAAAAAGCTCGCCAAGTCCTGTCGCGGGACACTCTCCGAAGGACTTCGATCTCGGAAGCTGAGGCCGATTCCAGTCCCTTTTATCCGCGGTGAATTTATTATTAATCTCGCGAGGTCTCTCTCTCTCTCTTCCTCTCGCGCTTCGCGCAAAGGACGAGCCCCCGGTAAATTGCATATCGGGGACTCGCGCGGACAATAATTTATCATCCCGCGGTTGCCGGGCGCGTTCGGGAAACCGGTTGCCTCCAGAAGGCAGAGCTCCGGACACTGACGGATATGACATTTCTGAAGTTTCGCGGCGATCTACGTTCCTCCTCTCCTTCCTTTCTTCCTATTTTATATCCCCCTTCGTTTGCCTCCTTTTTTCCATCTCCTTCCTCGCAGTCGTCGTCAAGTCCTCTCTTTCTCCTCCGCTCGTCTCAACCTCGCGTTTCCCTCGCTCGTTTTATTTCGCTCTCCCTCGCTGCCACCCCGACGGCGTAATACATCGACTCGTCTCGTGAGAAGAAGAGAGAGAGAGAGAGAGAGAGATCTCTCTCCTTCTCCGTCCATCGGCGAATCGTATCTTTTATTTGCCATCGGTCTTCGTGCCTCCTTCGAGCGAGTGAAGCAGACTCGGAGAACGCGTCATTCTCGAAATTGAAAACTGGATTATCGGCTTCGACGTCCGGTCCGGACAGAGCCGATCCGACGGCCAAAGCTCGTATTTGCAGGTAGACTTTAAATCCCACGATACGCGCGCGCGCTTCTTTCATATAATATATTTATATATAATATATCATCGCGATATAATAAACAGTAACGTCATAACGATTCAATTATCAAGCGCGATGACGCGTCCGGGAAAACATCGATTAATCGTGCTTAATGAAAATAATAAAAGTATCTCTTTCCGCTCTGTCGTTCGTATCGCGATAATCCTTAACGCGCTAATCCCGTAAGATTGAAACGAGAGACGGAGGAATATATAGGATGGAGAGACTTTCTTGTAGAAAAGAACGCTATATATTGGCTACCGATATCGATGCGAGAGGCGCTCATTGAAATCACGAGATATCCGTCCGCCGACCGGATCATTACACGTTATTAATTAGCCCGATATACTGATTAATGACCGGCACTCGCGATAATATAGAACTACACGCGATGCTTGGCGCTTCTCTCCGGATGAAGAAGCCGTTCGAAGAGATGCCGCCGATATTTCAATAGAGCGCTATTGAAAGCCGGTTTCAAAGTTGTGTGTCGAAAGAACGGATCCCTTATAGATGCATATATACATATTTATATATATATATAATATATAGAGACGTTTCTTTTGTACAATTAATAAATTTCGCGCGGCGTATTTGCATCGCGATTCTAATATACAGTATTAATAGTAAAATAAACAATTGATTTCCAAATCACCGCGATCGGATGTCCAGTAAATATCGCAATCGTCGCCTTGACGTTGATGTAATCCCCCCCTTGGGGCATTTACGAAATTAATAATAATCAAATTAGCCGTCCCGAGTGATTAATGATATCTCGATACGCTGCGTCTTCGTGGCTCGCGGGCTCGTTTCCGAGAAATTACCGATCTCTGAGGAGATCGATCGCTCTATGCATGTATGTGCAACGCGTCCGATCGACATTTCGACAATAATTACCTACTCGCTACATGTCGCGGCCGATCGATAACGCGCTGACAATTAACTCTGAAAAATCGTCCCGACTAGTACCGGTTTCGTACACTCTCGCGGAGGAAGCTAATTCGAGGGCAATTTTATTTTCATTTCGTTTTTACGACGATCAAAATCGACCGTCACACGACGAGATGCAAATTCGTTTCTTCGATGGTGAAATCACTTAAAAAAATTTTTTTTTCTTTCTGCGAGCGCACAAGTCTCCGTCGCGCGCGAGCGGACTATCGTTTTACGAGCGCAGCCTCTCGATAACGATCGCCGTGTGTATCCTTGACTAAATCGTGACTAGAAGCGGCAGGGAGCGGCGGCGGGAGGACGGCGCGATATACACACGCTCGGATACAAACATTGTTCTCTCTCGGCATCGGGAGATACAAATTGCTCGTATGGCGCAGCAGCGACGGATGCCAGCGGTAGGGTGGAATAAATAATAGGGGGCGGGATGCGGATATGTGTGCGCATGTATATATATTATATGAGAGAGGATCAATTCCTTCATGTGTCTCCTCCGTCTCTCTCATGGTCTTCTCTTGGAATTCGCCGATTCCTTGCTTTTATATTAACCATTCGAAAGTAGCTGTTCCGGATTCCGATTTTGCCGATCGCGGTAATCTCTCTTTCTCTTCGGCTCTCGAGAGAGCGGCTTCTCGAGCACGTGGGTCGAAATGGCGGACTCGCTCTCTCTCTCTCTCTCTCATTCTCTTCCTCCCCTTCTGGAGGGAAGAGCTCCCCGAGGCGGCGGATCCGTGTAATACGGATAAATACGCGGCACGTCGCTGTAGTATATATATGTACTCGCTACCTCGCTCTCGCAACAGTCTCTCGTGTGTGTATATGTAATATAATGTACCGACGAGGTACTGTGGGCGGCGTGGTGCACGCTTGTGACTGTGACAAGTAGTGGTACCACATTCCTAACACTAGCGCGGCACACGTAGCCCTCCTCTTTCCTCCTCTTCCCTCCGCTTCGCCCTTCCTCTCTCTCTCTCTCTCTCTCTCTCTTTCTCTTTCTACCTTTTCCCCTCGCCTCCCTATTTACGCCCGCGATCTAGGGTGGGGTACAAACAATGCTCGGATCCGTGCAAGAGGAGTGCATCCCGAACCGGTGGTTCGGGTCGTTCTCAGAGATGAGTCGTCGACGACGACGTCTAACGCGGAGACAATATCACGGATTACGTAAGTCACATATTTACATTGCGCGATACAAGACTATAACTCAAAGTTACGATGGTTGCATCGGAGGATACGAGGTCGCTCCAATTTTCGACGAGATCGATACGGCGTCCTTCATCTGCAGCTAGTCTTCCACAAGTTCGATTAAATCGTTACGTTTTTTTTTTTTTTTTTTAACGAAGTAGACTTTACCGTTCACAAATTCGAGAGATTCGGATCTTCCTCTCGGTATATAATGTAAAAAAAAAATATTTTTCTTCTTCGAACCTCTTTGCTAAGAATAATAGTGTCAGCGGAAAGTAAGGTCGTTCGTACGCATACACGTCTCGCGTATTAAACGATCCTTCGTCTCCCTTTCCAATTTTTCTCCGCCCGCGATTACATATTCCGCGCGAAATCATCCGTTTATCGAAGTCTCAAGGACACCACCGTATGTTACAGCGTTCCGAGAATCGTGGAAAGTAAGGTCGTACGCGATGCATATGCATGTCATATGCATATATCACGGGTCTTTCTAATTGCACTTTATCGCGGCAATGTACTCTCGCGTAATTACGCCGATTAATCGTCGGATTGTCAGTCGAATATAATGGAGAACTGCATTTTTATTATTTCGTGCATCAATTTTTATACGCGGTGATAAAAGAGGAAGATTATATTTCTCGTTTATATTATCTCTGTCTCTTTCTTCTTCGGGAGCAACATAATTTCGCTTAGCGTTAATTCGAGAAAAAAAAATTATCTTTTTCAATAGGATGCACGTCTTTGTCTACCGATTGACGAATCGACGTGTCCCAACGTGCCAGCTGGACACGCGTTCCCTCTTCCACGAGGTGCATCGATACACGTAATGCTGCGGCAGATGCAAAGACAAGGTGCGAGGAGTGCGAAGAGAGAGAGTTTAGCCATTAACTGCCGGGGAGTTGGTAGCCAATCTATATGATAAACAGCCTGTGTTGGGTGTACACGCGTGTACCTCGCGTGGCCGGCTCGTAAGAATATTTTCGTGACCTTCGTTAAGAGGGATATGTCACCCCGTTCGAAACCGCGTCGTTTCCCGAGGTTCTTCGATTTTTTCGCGAGCTCGAAATTTGCTCCCTGAAATTTCAACGATATCCTACGACGACGGGCGTCGACGGCATTTATCGAGGAAAATTATAATCATTCGCATTATAATCGATTCGCCATTATGCACTTAAGTAGAGTTAAGTCTCGCTGGGTAATTGCACCCCGGAGCCATTAAAATAAACGGTCTCGCTGCTTTCGATAAAAATTACTTACTTGACATATAACGCGTTTATATATATATATTGTAGAGGCGTTTAATATTTAATTTTGAAATATCACGCTGCGCGTGGGTGACGCAACGATACCGTCCGTTCGATTTTTACAATTAATCCCATTTACAGCTAATCGCGTTATTTCCCCTTCAAACATCTCTCGGAGAACCGTGAGCTTTCTATTAAACTGGCTACAAGAATTTTGTCGCAATAATACATTATAAATCACCGGAGCCGGTCGGTGTGCATGTAAATGTGTATGTCTCAGATTTCTATCGTGTTATTATCGCATCGCCCGATACCATTACGTTACGATTATTATTACGACAAAGCCGGTCCGCTTTATTTAACGGCGCACAAGTATATATCTGCATACATATACATACGTACGTATACACGTGCTCGCTCGCTCGCTCTCTCGTACGTATATATCTATACGATATCCCTATTCCGGAGAAGCTGAAACGAGACATTGAACAGACCTTGGTCCGAGTAACTAACCTTTCACTCATCTTCTATCCAGAGTGGAGAACGCGGCGCAACGGAGATCGCACGGAGGCAAACGATTTTCACCGTGTCGTGACGTAGCGACCACGCCGTACCTACACTTTGCCGATTGACTCTGCCTTTCTAATCAGCGCGAGAGCCCAAAGAACACCGGCTGGCTCGCAGAATTGCTTGCAATACACAATATATTATGTATAGCTACACACGCGCGAATATGCATACAGGGTGTCCTATATATAAGTATTTCTCGTCGATACACACTTTTTCTCTTATCAAAATTTCTGAAAAATATTGTTTTCGAGATATCTCATTTTTCAAAATATATTATAACACTGCATATTTGCTGATTCTTTATGTAAAACTTTGATAATTCTGTTATAAATTAAGTTTAATATTTATATATTACATGTTGAGATATTTGATATTGTTGAACAGCTGATTTTGACAGCTGACTTTGACAGCTGATTATATGTAAAACTTACATATATATAAATATTCACTTTGGTACCATAGGAGAATTAGTTTCATGTCAACTTAATTAAATTTCTTCAAATTGTTTCATTACAAAAATGTATTAGACTTATAACAGAATTACAAAAGTTTACACAAAGGATGAAGAAACAACGCCACATTGTCATTTGAAATAAAAATAAAGATATTCCGGAAACGATGTATGTAAATGATGTATGTAATGTGTTTCTGGAAATTTTGTTGAAGAAAAAAAAAACCGATAATACCGGTTTGTACTCTATCCGTAGGACACTCTGTACACATACGTGTCTGTGTGTGTAATGGCGTGCTGCGCGGGCGGATTTTATAACATTGTACCTAGTTACGTCACACGTGGAACACAATTACCCGAAACGCCGCGTGCGAGAGAACACCATGTTCCAGAATCGAATACGTAATCGCGCACGTGTCACGCTATAACGATCGTATTGTTATCGCGACACGATAAACGCGAATCGCGTTGATCCCTAGGGCAGATGAAGACGCACGATCGCGATTCTCCTTCCTCAGTTCTCTCGATTCATATCGCGATTGGCAACTTTACTCATCGATTTTATGAATGCATGTAATTTGCCTTGCTTTATCTCTCCTCTTCCGTCAGAGATTAGGATTAATTTCAAAGAACAATCAAAACGTCAGACTCACCGATAATCAAAGATCCCGGATTACGAAGCCGAACGATCTCGCAGCGTGTGTCCTCTACGCCCACGTGAGTTCGAAAACACTCTTATACACATTCACAAGACCCCTATACATGCGACATTGTGTCTACATAATCTGGCGCGTGACTGTGAAACTTTAAATTGCACGAAGCAATTTTTATAAAATCGAAGTAGTACCCTCTGGCCTATTAAAAGTATCTCGCCTCTCGAGTCACAATTTACAATTGTTCAATTTGAATTTAAAAAGTGCAATTAGCCAGAATTATAAAACTGATAATGATAATTATATTTAATCGCAGAAACTTTACGCAACATATTTAATTTCATAAATGAAGATATATACAAGTTTTATATATAATCAGCTGTCAAAGTTAGCTGTCAAAATCAGCTGTTCAATAATATATAATATCGCAACAATATTGTACAATACTCATTGCACGATATATGTACATTTTATGTATAAATATCATGTATACATATATTAAAAAAAAAATATATATATATATATGTAAATACATATTATATATGTACGTACTATATATCGTGCACGCTATATATCGTCAATTCAAGTCGGTGGGAAGAGAAGGAGAGCGTCCGCGCGCTCGCGGTGAATTTATTTAAATTGCGAGCAATGTTCCACCGTGTTCAGCAGCTTCTTCTGCCCCGGCGCAATCGAAATCGAGCAAAACGAGCCGGCTCCAAGTCGATGGCGTGTAGCGGGACGCCGGTTTATAAGGCGGGGAGAAGTCGAACGGTGGGTCGCCCCGTGGGACGACGGGTACCGAACCACCTCCGTAGTCTATATATATATATGTGTGTCTCTCGTTTTTTTTCTTTTTCTCTCCTGTCTTTTCACCTCTCCTCCTTTCCGTCCGCTTAAACGAACCACCCCCGTGAGAACCGCTCGTCGATGACGACAGGCTTCGGTCGGTTGAGAACGAACAGCAACAGAGACAATAGGCCGGGCTGAGAGTTGATTGATAATACGTCAGAGAGATATGTACCTCGGTAAATTGGCGCGAAAGTGTTTCACTCCGTCCGTTCGGAACCGCCAGGTTTCTCCTTGACGTACACGAGTTGCAACGTTCGAAATTCTCTACACCGAGCCTTCTAAGAAATATTCAGCCGCTACACACCTCGTTACTTTCTGTATACGTTCTTTTTTTAATTTCATAGGAATTGAAAACAAAAATAAAATTATTAAAGATATAGACGATTTTGATCAACAACATATAGATGATTATATATTTTCTACAAGATCACGATAATTGCCAGCCTTTCGATTATTATATTGAGAATTTAAAAAAAAAATATACAAACTTATTACAGACTAGTTTCGCCGTAGGTAAACAAGCCTCGACGAAGAAGCCGAGTCGGCTGACAAACAGCTGATCGTAAAGCAGAGAGAGAGAGAGAGACGACGTTGCCTTATGAAAGAAAGCGAGAGCTTCGTATATATGCGCGCGAACGCAAAGTGTCCCGGCGATATTTAACGGCGTTTGCGCTGCCGCGAGCTCGCGCATAATCATCGTCCCGCGAAAATGAGCGATCGCCGCGAAGGAAGGTTTTGCCCGCCGACGAACACCGTTGGCCCGACTCTTCGGTCGGTACCGCATGCAGATATAGAGGAAGAGAGAGAGAGAGAGAGCGGTTTACGCCGCGGGAATTTTTGCGGAATAAAACGGGGCGATATCATTAAAATGGATACCCAGGAGCGAATCGAGCCGGTTTCCGGTGCACGACGACGCGTGCGCGCGTCCCGCGTAATTGCGATCCGGAATGCAGCCCGCGTTTTATGCACCGGCTCCCGTCTCTCCCGGCGTTACTCCTCCGGAGAGCTCCTCGGATTGAACCGGCCGCATTATCTAATTGCGTTAATTCATCATCGCTCGAACCCGATTACGGAGCCTGCAATTTTCGGTTTTCATTTTCACGATTTTTTTTCCTTTCGTTATATACGATCCAATCGCGTCGATACCCGGGTAACGCGGGTATAATATAATGGATCGTTCAATTGAGAAAATGTCATCGCGACCGCTTATTATATCCGACCCGATCTTTTTCCTTCTTTTTTCCCTATTTTTTTTATTTCCACCGAATCGCGGCGGAACGAAAGGGGAATGTACCGATCTGAGAATCGAGGCTTGTATATAACGGTTCGTATATACGGACGGGAACGACAAAATAAACAAGCGTGTAATTAGCTGACAACGCATGGAAGTCTCGACTTAGAGCCGTCCGCTGGAATCGCGAGGCAGCTTCCTTTTACGAAGGTTGCGCGTTCTTTTTTACATACCTCAATATAAGCTCGCATCAAGGGGAAAGACAATCTAATTATTCGGAAATTGCTCGTCTCTCTCTCTCCATCTCGAATGATATTAATAAACGGCCATGATAAACAGAATTATTTCATTCGAGAAACATCTAGTCCGGTAAAATTGCATTAGATCCGGCGCATTGTTATTGGAATTTTCCGTGCAGAACCGAGAACTCAAGATTTTTCCACGTGTCGTCCGGAGCGGAACGCGGCTGATGGGATGAAGCAAGGCGAGAAGGAAATAAAAAAAAATTGAAAGATGGAAAGAAACCGAGAGAACCGAGAATGTTATTCGCGTACGAAATAAAGTGGCGTATTTACACGGAGAGATCGCCAGTACGCGGCCGACTGTAAATTACACCGTAAATCGTGGGGTGTTATTTGACCGGAGAGGAAAGGAGGCTCGGAATATCCGAACGAGAAGCCGAGAGAGTGAAGAGGGAGAAGGCGGACGGGAAGGGAGATGCAACGACGGTCAAGTTTATGGACCGCGCGGGATGATTTACGGGACGATAGTTGAAAACGAGTCTCGCGCGGATCAAAAGACGTGCAAATTGCCCGGGTTACGATGCGTACCACGCATACACCGGCTTCTTAGCTCCTCGCCTTCTAGCGCGGACAATGGGTTAATAACACCCGGCCGCGGTTTAATTATGCATTCAAATACGTAATTAGAGACGGGCGAGAGAGTCTCTCCCGCGGGCGGATTTCAATCTGTTTGCTCTGCGAAATTGAGTCATCCGTCATCGGTCGCCGTCCACGTGGACACGGTTGTAAAACACTCCACGTTTCTCCGGGAGAGGAGATAGAGAATCGTAAGAGTATGTCTCTGGGTGTTCGCATAAATTTACTCTTTCCAACAAAATTTCCTCTCATTTTATAAAATGAAATAAACACGTAGAAATATATATAAATATATATATATATATATATTTTTTATAGATATTAAATTTATAAATTTTCTCGCGCGTGTGTTTGACGTTTGTAACCTGGGGACGAAGCCGGCGTTGCGGCCCTCTAAGCAAACATAAAGCTGCTGAACGCTCGTTAGACGACAGGAAGCGGCCTCGTACGATCGAGCGAATCGTTACAATGCGCGGTGACACGAGAACGCATTGGAACGAATCAACCTGTTCACGTGGTGCGAAGGACCACGGCGTGGCGATAATTATTTCGTTCCTTTTTTCTCTCTTTTTTTTTGCTTCACGCTTTGGACGTTCCACATTATGCGGCGAACGCGTCGCACGTGGAACGCATAACGAATGTATGTATTTGCAACGTATGCACGAGACTCCCGTGCGAGAAGCTGCGTTAAAAATTATGCGCATACCTCGACTTGATTATTTCGAAGCGGAAAGGAAGGAAGGATATGACGACGAGAGTTAAATAAGCGCGCGAGGGAGGACTCTCTCTAAAAAAGAAAAAAAATACTGCAATTTATAGTTAATTAAAATCGTGCGAAAACACGTAACGAGACACTTTTGCGGTTCCCACGCTTCCGCGTGATAGTAATTCACCGCGATTGCGCAACCGTTATAATTATAGCTGCAAAACCAGGAATGTAATGATTCACGTGAGTTTTTTTCGTCTTCCCGTCTTCCATTTTTTTTTTTTTTTATTATTATAGCCACGCAATTGTAATAATTGCAGATACCTATCAAACGTCCAAAGAGAGAGAAAGAGAAGGGTTGTTCACAAATGCAATCAGTCGGGATACATTAATTGTGGCGTTTTCTTCGGAAGCGTTTATTTTACTCTCGATTTTTGGCCTCTTCGCACTTGGCACCTCCCGTTCAACGGCATCGCGTGGGCAGTGAATTACGAGGGAGCCCTCGAGGCTCCCAGAGGAAGGCGCGCGCGAGAGAAAGAAAAAAAGCGCGAAAGCGAACTCCTCTCCTGTTTCAATGGAACATAAATAAAAATTGTCTCCCTCGCTACCGAAAAGCCCGTCGCAACCCGTTTATTTGCAACCGCGCGCCTGTTACTTTCGACGCAGACGATGAAGTCGCGAAAAATCGTGTCTATCGAACGCGTCCAAACTCTCTGTTAGCCAAGGAAAACGCAATTTACGATACAAACGCTGCGGGGAATAAACGTCGCGAAGAGGGAAGAATCGAGAAATGGATAGAGAGGGAGGTTTAGGAATTCGAAGCGTTCTCTCGTGGTAGCAACGTCGAAATAGAATTCCAAAGGGGTGAATTATGTCGTCCGGGCGCACCCGAGGCGAACAGGCAACCCCTTGTATTCTCGCGTCTCTGTATAAACTCGCATAAACTCGCACCCGCGACCGCTCTACGTGTATGTACTATATGTGTATACCTATGTGTGAGTTTGTATGGACCGCGATTCGGCGGTCCTCGATCCTCGATTTATGACTTCGCCTAACTGCTTGCGGCCACCGTCGAGCTTCTGCTACATCGTGCTCGAGTAGTCTGAACTTCATTCGAACCGTCAACGCGTTCCTCGTGAATCTTTTTCGAGTTTCTCTTGTCTACAATGTCGAAATGCACTTCATTTACATATACATTCTTCACGTGCAATTATATGCATAAGCATTGTTTATATTTAAAAATGTGAGTCGAAGCTGTTAAAAGTCTTCCATATTCTGTTAAAAGTCTCTCAAAACTTAAATAAATATAGAAATTTTCTTCATTGCATTTTTTAATTGAATTGTATTATCTCCAACATAAAGCAGATAATCACTATCTTCTGTTATATACGAAATAAAATCGCGATAGCACAAATTAATCGTCGGTGCATTAATAACACTTCTGTATATTGTTAATCATCGAACGAGTATCTCTCTGCGTTCGATTAATATCTCGGGAATAGCTTGAACGTGTCATTGAGAAGTCTGGAGATTATTGAACGGAATCTCCTGCAATTAAATGAAAAAGAAGATACATCTATATATCTATACATCTGCTTCTTTTTCTCTCTCTCTGGCTTATAAAGAATTAACGCAGCGTCGGTCGAAAGATTTATCTCGCGACCGGCTCTCGCAATCGATCGCGTGGCGACTTCATTTTCCGCGCCTCATCGTCGCCGTCTTCGTCGTCGTCGTCGTCGTTCGCGGATATTTATACGCGTCTCTCTCTCTCTCTCTCTCTCTACACGGCTTTCCGCGAGGATAAGCGTCTATAATTCAAGACGCTTTACAAGTAAACGGTCCCGGTATGGCGTAAATCACGGCGCGCTCGAAGCCCCAAGTTTTTTTTTTCAAACTTCTCTCCTGCGCGCTTACGGCGGTGTATGACTAAATCGCATTGTCTTCGTTAATCGAGCCTTCGAGGAAACGCGAAGGAGAGAATTGTTTTCGCATAAATCCCCACGTGTGTCGCTACCTTGAGAGAGAAGACTCGCGTTAACGCGTATATCCTGGCGCCGAAATAAATTTTTCGAAAATCCGAGGGAAAACGATTTTTACTCGGAATGTCTACTCGAATCTAGTTAAAGATTTTTAAGAATTTCCTGAAATATTTACATGTACGTATGAGTAAATTAACAAACAATTAAAAAAAAATGTTTCTGCCTAAAAAAGAAATTCCTGAAGAATTTCAGACACGTGCTGTTTTCTTATATCAATAACATAATGACATATAAATTAATTTAGTATCTCAAAGTAGACACCGTGTCGAAATAATTATGATCATGCATAAACGTTGCATATGAAGTAAATCATTAAATTAGGATCGAGTTGACAGAAGCTCGACAGGAGGAAACACTGGGCGTTCCAAAGACCTTTCGAGAGAGAGAAGGTGCAGCCTCCGTTAATATCACGATCATTCGGTGGCTGCCAACGCGTGTGCCGTTAAATTATAGTTGTTTGCGCGATTAACCGCGTTCCGTATTTGCATGCGAGACAGCTGATTATCATCTGAAAATGCCGCCGCCGCCGCTGAGGCTTTGCCCGCCGAAAGGGACATGCATTATGCGATTCCAGAGAGCCCGTGTACGAGATTTTTCACGGTTCGCCAGGCCTTGACCGTGTGCGCCACTTTGATACTTAACGGGAATGCAGTCGATGCTCTTTAAAACCACTAACGCGACTAATCGATGCTGCTTCATAAGAGTGATAAAATGTCACTTTGTTTTCACATCTGTCAAAAGCACACTTGTCTTCCTTCGTCTAATCGATTCTCGATACATGTCGCGCGATGTACAAATTATACGACATATATGGTATATATATTTATATGAGTTTATAATATATATTTTAAACACATAAGAAAATATTAACTGTAATTAATATCGCGATGTGCACCGAGTGGAAAGCGGTTCTAGTCGGTCACGTCGACGAGACTCGCGGTTCCCGTTACTCCTTCGCAACCGTGATCTCGTTGCAATATTCGCGTCAATACTTTTGCCGCGCAATATCTATCGCGAATATTATATATATATAGAGAGAGAATACAGCACACTGTACCGTGACGCAATATTTTATTACACATTATATCCGGCGAGCGTCATCGACGCGGCTCCCTGTAATTTCGCTGACAGGCAAATTGCGCGTTGCGCGCACTTGCGATCGACGATTTTTACCTCTTCTCTCATTCCTCCTCCTCTTTCCCTCCTGCTTCGCCGGATAATCTCCGGACCGATCCGCGGACGAGAGAGGAACCGACTCTGCGGCGGCCGCGGGAGACAAATGGCCGTAAAACGAGCGCGCTAATGATCGGGAAAATCGCTGCTTATTGAAAAGCATTAGATTACAGACGATGAGCGCGGGCGCGCGCGTGCGGACGGATAATTGCGATTCGCTCCTCGCCGTAATCCGTAGTTGGATAATATATGTGGTATGATACTCTATCCCCGAGCGCGCGATTACCATACAGTTAGCCCATGCGAATGCAAACACGTATATATACGTACACACGTATATATAAGTCAATTCGATGCCACTTTAATGGCATCATCATCATCCTCGCGCAGCGCTTCGACTAATCTTCACCGTCGATAAATTCATCCGTATTATTATTTCGCCATTTTTTTTTCATTTCGAGCACAATGCGAAATTACGCCAAGGTGCTCCAGATTTGTAATCGCGCCTCTTGATAAATATCGTCAATGTCACGTATTCGCTCGATCCTACTTCTCTTACGAAACGAATAATTAAATTAAACGCATAACGCTCGAACATTTATTTCTTGTCCTTTACTCTCTCGAAAGCGGTTTGCCTTATACACTTGTACGTCGTAAAGTATAGAGATACACATAGTTTAATGCAAAATCTTTCTCGTCGGATAATTGAGACTAACAATAGATTAGATGTAAAGTGTGATAACAAGTTGCACATAATTGAAGTTTAACACATTGAAATTTAATTATAATTTTAATTTGTAATTCTTTTGCGATATTTCTCTTATATTCCCAAATACGCGATTTATTAATCACGTCGAATTAAGAAACACGACGTGTCCGGCAGGCAAGAAATGACTTTGGCGCGAGAACGAGCATTGCTAAAAATCTCCTCCGTCCGGTAGCGACCGGGGGTATGCGTTTAAGTGGCGTATGAATCACCGGCGATCGAGATATATACACCATTCGCACGAACTATACTCGCAGCGTGAAAGTAACGAAACGAGTTGTTCGTAACGTAAATTAATCGGCCGGCTATCATTAGCGGCATTAGCCGTAATGCCGTATGCGGTGTCGCGAGAGCGCACCATAATGCGGATATTATATAGAATTATCCGACGCGTTATATATTATTGCCGATGTTATGCTCCGCGAGGATCGCCGATAATCTCCGGGAAACTCCATTCGCACTTCATCTCGCCGGCGCAAACGATCGTAATTACGTATTATAATGATTTATATACTGGCCGCACTCGATTTAACGACCGATGTTGATCAAGATAGACGCAGATAAGGTCGTCTGCGGAGTGGAAAAAAAAGGGGAAAAAACCATGTATCGATATAAATATTATTCTTCGCCTGTCGGAAATTGTAATTATATGTATCGTTTACCATTATAATTATTAATTATAAACTCGAAGATACACATCGCTCTGAATATATTAGAAAAAAACTAGAAGAAACTGGAAACTAAATTTTCAAAATGTTTCTCAGACTCTTAAGAATTTTCCTTTCCAAATAATGCGTAGAACGCGATTCAAATCTGTGATGAAAAAAAGTTTGAACCGCCTTTCACTAATAATCATAATTAAATGTTTGTAATCGTGCGGAGGTTCTCTCGAATAGAATCGCGAGAAATTCGCGGTAGGCGCTAACCGTTAACCGGCGAATCTCGACTCAACGCGATCTTTATCGGCTTGTATATCGGCCTCTAAGATCGCGATTCGTGTGTCGGATAAGAAAATCTCGGCGCGGTAGACACTCGGTAAGAATGCACCTCGCGGAATTCCTGCGTATACGTATATTATTGTACCTGTATCCGGCGCGCGCCTCTGATTCGTCGCTCGTTCGACGGAGAAACTGCGTGTTAAGTGTGTTAAAGAGTGCTCTAGTGAACTTTTAGTCACGGCCACACCCAGCCTCCGTCCGAGAGGCAAGGCTGGACCTCTTACACACGCGCGCGCGCACACACACACACACACCCACACTCCGTGTGTACTTTCGTCCGGACGTATTCCACCTAACGGGTGTCCGGAATGGAGACAAGATGATCGGGGATGAGAGAGAGAGAGAGAACGAGACGGAGCGAGTTCCGTCCACGTGAATTCGAAGCCCAGCGCTTCGAAATGTAACGCAAATATATATAGCACTACGAAAGATGCTGCAGGGCCATATAATGCAGAGAAGCGTTTCACAAGCGATCATCATTTCTTGTCTCGCTTTCTCGTTAATGCAAATTTTTCGTTTCGAGGATACAAGGGATTAATACACGCTACAGCTGTAGTTTGACAGCTGTCAAATTACGTAAGTCGAAATGTGGGACCTAATTACGACTTTCAAGAATAAACGCGTGTTCGATTCGCGGATGGACCGATTCAGGAAGAATCTTTCGATGGTTGTCGTGTTCGCGAAAAAAAAAAATCTCTGCGCTCTGCTATACATTTCTTGGGACAGGCGATTAATTCTCATCCCGCGCGATCGATGTTACGAGGCACCATCGTCGACAGTCATTACTTACCTACCTTCGTCCCGAGAAAGTGCAACGGTGCATTAATTACGTCACGGAACAAAACCGCATGACGCATTCGTGTCCCCTTCTCCCCTCTTGCGTGAATTAACAACGGAATCTGTATTCTTTCTCGAATCAGGCTAAATATTCACCTATCTCGAATATACAACTCTCGTTTAATATTTTCCGAAATTATTGACAAAATTATCTTTTTTATATAACGCAAATATTATTTAACGACATGCATAGATGATGATAAAATATCAGATTAATAAATCTTTAAGTCGATTGTGTGTTATTGTGTGATACAATCAGATTTTTTACTAACATTCTTATAAGTAATAAAACATTCTTTTGTGCGTATCTCATTGAAGAGTTCATTGGAATATCAATGAAACTTTGGAGTAACTTGCCTTGACCTCTTTCGACTATCTTAGGTCACGAGAACTTTGACATGTTTTCCTCTCGACAGCTTTCCTACGACTTGTACCGCATTTTATTATCTCTGTTCTCTCTGAAAACATCTTGTTTTATAATCTGTCGATCGAATCGCTTTATGTTTTTACATTTGACATTTCTAACGCTCGTCTTTTTTTTTTTTTTTTTAACGTATGACGCTCTCAAACATGATGGCTACTCTTTCTTGGAAGCTAGTATTTGAACTGTTTTCCATAACACAAATCGATGGCATGCTTTCGAGCATATTCTAGCTTCTGGCATTATCTCTCTTCCTCTCTCTCGTTCTCTTTCTCTACCATCGCCTCGTACGAGGCACACTTAGGTATTATAGACAAGTAGTAGTATCACACCACCTCCGGTCGTGTGGCATTTAAATCGCTTTACAATGTTGCGGCTGCCGGGCCGAGTGTATGCACGCGCGTGAATACACGTACACGAAAACTCGCTCGAGCGAGATCGCGCGAAGAAAGATTTACGAGAACGACGCGTCTCGTCCGACGATTACACTCTTTCATTTTTCTCGGACTGCTGAACTAAACACATCTCCGTATATATTTCGTCGAGAAAGCAAGCTGATCCTTTTCCAACGAAAGCTATTCAATCAATCTCTCTCTCTCTTACTCTCTTGATTGATCAAAATTTTAGCTCACCTTTTTTTACACGAGACAATTACTCGATTAAAAGGTTAATTATTAGCCAGCCTCTTTTTATTTTTGCGAAATAATTAGGTTCGGGAAATTTTTCACAAATCGGCAATCGATACTCTTGTGCAAACTCAATTACACAGTGAATGTAAATTTATTAATTAATCTCACGCACGAAATGACTAACTATTTCGCGTGTATGTACATACATATACGTACGTGCACGTGAATGTTAATATGCGTTTACGCGTGCGCGGAAAGATATTGTGCAACTGTCCCGCGCGCGTACGTCAGACAATATAACGCAGGCGCGCGCAGCAGAACAGGATTGAATATCCTGTTCGGCTTATTAGGGCAAGGTGGCCAGCCTTGCTACTTTGATACCGGTATCAATGAAAGTATAATGCACCGGCCGCGCGGGCGTTTAATGCCGTGACGTTTCGAATTAATAGTAAACCGAGCTGTGTCGCGATCCGAGCTCTCGAAGAGGAAGAGAGAGAGATATTCGCGATTTATCGTCCAGGCATCGAATAAATTATCCTCGATATCGCCTGTGCGCGCCTTTATTTTCGAGAAGACTTTGCGATTTCATCTTTCTTTCTTTCTCTACTAAACATGTAATATAAAATGAATTTTATCGTATATATAAGAGATATTTATCGGATTAGAAAATTGTGTTTTTTTTTCTTCATTTCGAACGATGAATCTGAATTAAGAATTATCGAGATACGACGAATCGTTTATACCAATCAACAGATTTTCCACTTTGCTATTTTTTCTTCGATCGATTATTTATGCACCAGGCTTCTTACATTATCACGGAATATGTTAATCGGAATCCCGACGAGTTACAATGTTCGCATGATTACGTCGTAATTTTAAATTATAATAAAGGTGCGATAATAGAAAAAAAGCAATCAACGAAACGTTATCCAGCAACGTGACATGTTATAGTTTTTTTATCAAAATTGTAAAGAATATTTTGCATCCGTATATTTCCTACACAGCAATATACACGTATTGAAAAATGTATGTTATAATAAAGCAAGATTATGAAAGTAATTGTTTTGTTCTGATAAAAAGAAAATTATATTTTTATTCGTAATCGCAAGATTGTTAAAAAATGCCTCTTCCCCTTTTATATATTTTAACAATGTTAAGTTTAGAATCTGTGACGCGAGGCAAAAGTGATGCGTTCGCCAAACAGATTTTCCTTCAAATTACCCGAGTATTCTTATCATGCTCCGTCAACGCGATTATTATTCAACTGCCGCCACTTATGAGACTGTCGTGCACGATTCTATTCTATCACGATCGAATCCATTTCTTTTTTTTTTTCGGCCACTATCTGTCATTAAAATTAACGCCTCTGCCGAGCGAAATATAATTTCTCCATCGGAAATTGCGATGCCGGGGACAAAATTTCGCGAGATTTTCCGCTGAAAATGCGGTTCCGCTCGACCGAGATACTCGATCTCGCGAGATGAGCGGTGACGCGCGTTTCCGATCGAGCTTATATCCAGAGACGGGATTGAAATTAATCGACGAAGCGCGCGAGCGAGACATTTATCTTTGCGATATTCTCCTCTCTCCTTCGAACGATCGTCCTCTTCTTGCGACGCGGAGCTAACGGAGCGTGTATGCGTGTCACACGGCAGTAATAAGAAACGAGCAACAACTGCTCGAGCCTCTCTCCGGTCTTCTTCTCTATACATACGCCGCGTTTAATAGACTGTGGCATTATTATTTATTTATAGCGCCATTATGTTGTCTCTATTATGTTGGCTTCTCGGGAGCGGATGGTAAACGCTCGTTTCTTCTGCATCGCTCTCCTCCGCATTAATATAATAATATTATCGAATGCGCTCGATACGCGAGAGAGATCTAGATCGGATCGTTTCGAAAAGTGCTCAAGGATAAGATTGATCTCGCCTCTGGATTCGAAGATCAGAAATGACGAACGAAGGCGGTTCCTCGAGCGCTCCTTTACGCGAGCGTGACATTTAGATGACGTCTTAATGATGGAAAGAGTAAATGTGTCTTGACGATGAAGTCTATGACTGTCGCGCTTGAGAATAGCCTTCGTTCGCATTTATACGACCGCGATAAATAACATCGCGCGATTCCGTCTCTCTTTCTCTATATAGAATCTTTGCGCGAAGAATGTCGAAAAGGCGCGTTTCGAAGAATTAATTGAAACAAATCCAGCGAGCCGAATAAATCGCGTATTCAAGTACCGGAGGAATAGCGCGAACTCTTGTCGATTAGATTCCAAGGCGAGGGATTAAGGCGCGCGATTGCGCCGAGGGGCGTTTAATCACGACGATTCTGGAAGATATCTCTCTTTTTGGTCGCATCGTTTATTCACTCGCGGCGACGAGCCGCGTGCTTGCGCTCGCTCGGTTATCGCTGAAAATTACCGCTACGCCTACACCTCTCTTTCTCTCCTTCTCTGTCTCTCGCGTGCACGCCGTAATAAATAACGTTCGTGGCGGCCATTACTTGTCGCTCACCCTCCGCCCCGTTCGCCAGGACTAAGGGTGAAAGGGTGCGCGAGGATCGTTCGTTCGCGACACATATCGGCTTTGTTCGCGACAAGAAATTGAAGCAGCAATTATATAAGCAGCAGAAAAAAAAAAACAGACGATAATTATCGATTTTTCTTTCGCGAGATATATACCTACCTAGTGCAGGGTGAAACAGATCGTCTGGATAAAACTCGACGCGATCCGGACTACTGGTCCTTGGATATCGGTACGCCTATATATAAATCGCACACGGCCGCATTGTTGCGTACGCCAACGATTTTACAGTCGGCACGCATGATAAATTACCGGAGAGGGCGTGCTCCTTTTTTTTCCCTCCTCGGTCATTCCATTCTTGGAATTTGTCGCGCAAAACGCGAGCGCGCTATAAATAATTCATCGATCGGGGAAAGAATCCGAGGAGGGGCCGAAATATCGAGCTTCGCCATCTCGATCGGTGGATCCGAGGATTTTCCTGTGAAAAAAAACTCCCGAAAACTCTCCAGCGTTCGTCTCCTTCCGGCGTCGTCCTCCGGCGCAAGATGGAAGCGCGACGACGCCGACGCCGAACTCTCTCTCTCTCTCTCTCGACGGCGGACGCCATGCGCCGCGGGCGACATTTCGCATTGGCTGGTGGTCGGCGTTTGCGCACCACCACGTCCGTATTGACTTTGCCTCGTCGCTTCGTCCCTTCCGCCCGCCACCCCTTGCGAGAAAGCCGCAGACGTTCCGGCTACAGAGCCAGCACACGCGTGTACGACACACACACACACACACACACCATGTACATTCGCGAGGGACAAAGCGACGAGGCAAGCATCGAGGAGCGCACAAAGAACGGTGGCTCGTCCTGATATACCCAACACCAAAGAGAGAGAGAGAGAGAGAGAAGTGGTAAGCTCAGGGGTGGGCGACTATACTCGCGAGGCGAGTGTCTTACAATTGATTTTCACGCCAGTTTGATTTATTCAAGCGCGCCACCGACCGTCGCGCGTTTTTCGTGCCCGCGGGGTTAGCATCCGGAGCTGGAGGCTGGAGTCGACCAGTCAGCCTCTTCTTCTTCCCCTCTTCGTCACGTAAGAGCGTAGTCTCTCCCTTTCGATCGCGGACGATTTATGGACTTCCAGGACGATTCCTTTAAGATTGACCCGCGCGCGACCCTTTTCTTCCATCGGCGTTTCCCTCTCGATTTTCGGACTTGGTAACCAAAAAGAGAGAGAGAGAGATCGATGGAAGATAAAGGTAGATAAGCGGCTGTACGGCAGTGGTCCAAATTTTTCCAAGAATCGTCGCTCTTCCGGAATCGAATCGAGGGGGATTAGAGGATGCTAACCGATAGAGGTATTAGTCGTAATGCGCTATACTGGATTAACTCACACAATTGCGAGGAGCCGCGATTATCTCCCGAATTCATGGTATTGCCATTGTCCGGAACAATACAGTTCAATTCGAACGCGCGACTAATAAGTTTCCACATCCATGGATTCCCATATTGGTAGCTAATTGCGGGAGAACGCTCTCTTAAATTATTATTATACGAAACACGCCTAGCTCTGTAATCTCACGTTCTCCATTTATATATATATATATATCGCATTCCAATTAATAATACATCAAGCTCCATCACGCTCCTCTTCTCCTTTCCTACACAGGGGTTTCATTTACTTTTCAGTTACAATCTCGCGCAGTTCTAGCTCTCTCTCTCTCTCTCTCTCTGCTACAGACCTTCCAACAGATAAATCATCTCCACCCCCCGTCGAGCCGTGTGTCCGCAACGCGCGCCACCATTTCCTAAATCACCGTCAAATCTCCCACCTAGCCCTTGGTGGCTCCGGTTTCTCTCTCTCCCGTTCGAGGGTGGCTCGAAGGGAGAAATTCGTCTAAGCTGGAGCGTGCGCGAGGATGAAGGAAGGAAGGGTAGAGCGACGGCCGCGGGATAGCTCCTACTACCCTCCTGCTGCAACGGGACACGAGCGGGATGGGATTGGTCCTTGATTGCTAGAGGGGTCGTTTCCCGGACTCGGGTGGGATACATCGAGATCGCGACCAATGATAGAGTGCGCAGCTGCCCCGGGGAATCGACGAGGGAATCCCTGCCACGACGAGAGGAAGAACCCCCTTCCCTTTCTACCCTCAGGAGGGAGGGAGAGAATCGGGGGTGAGAGAGAGAACCTTAAATCGCTGTCGATGTGTGTATAGGACGCGTTCTCGCGAGGGTTCGCATGGGAAAAAAGGATTACAATTGCGGACGTTCGGAAAAACAGGACGTTTTCACCGACGGAACGGAAGAAACGCTCGGCTCCTCTCAATAGCAGTCAATCGATATTATAGGTTGTTACATGTGGTGATATTTGATATTATACTTGACATGCCGTCCCAAAGAAAAGTATTGTAATAGATGAATATATATGTATAGTTGTGTATATATCGCAGGCTCTTATTAAAATTCAGTATATATATCTTATATAAAAGATCTCTTCTTGTAGAAATTAATTTTTTCAGAGATTTAATTCAAAGAGCCACGCCGTTAATTACTGCAATTTTACTTGTAGTATAGTTTTACAAAAATAAATAGTAAATTCTTTTTTTCCATCGCACACAATGCAAATTTCTCGCGTCGTTCCCGGCGTAGATTGCGTAGCGGAACCGGAATCGTGTCCATGCCGGAAACTTTTTTTCCCTATAGCGTTTTCAAGCGAGTGTTCTCACCCTAGGCTGATAAGCGTGTAACGCGATAGCGCTGCGCACCTGCGCGTGTACGCCTACACGCGCATTTTTTTTTTCTTTTGCTCTTCGCCGAGGCGAAACTCCAGGTATATATGTAGGTGCCAGCCGGTAGGCAGAATTGATCGGAGCCTCGTTCTACAAAGGGAGGCTCGCCGAGAGAGTTCGTAACAACGCGCATTTGCATAACTCGCGCGCGAATCGACGGTCGATTCGCGCGAGAGCGAAGTTATTTCACGCTCTTACTTGCTGAAGAGGGAAAGCATCGATTCGACACCCGCGCGCACGACGAAATATTTTCTCGCCACAACGGATGGACACGCACGCGAGAAGATTCCTGCGCGCTTTCTCGGCCCGATGAACTCAGCGTTGCGGCAAGGATCGCGAGAAATTATTCTTTGCCGATCAAGTTCAACGACACGCTGTTTTATTCAGTGCTACGTAGTGTTCTCTTAAATCGAATCGGCGAAAGTGTCGTCCATAAGAGCAGAGACCGGTGAATGTTTCAATTGTAACAATATTTTACTAAAAAATTGGTAATACACGAATAATTCCTTTCAGATATTTTTTAACATTATAGAGTGCTCATTTTATATAAATAATATTGCGGTATATAAAAGTATTTTGAAGTGTCATTGAATGAAACAGAAATAGTCTCGCCGACTGACTTTTCAGTGAGATTTCACTGATTTGTAGCGCTGACGTAATAACGACTCTGATTCCATTTTAAAACATAATACTAGCTTTATCTATATAAGAACTTTAAACGATCGCAAATCGTCGCGTGAATTTAATTATTTCAGGTTTATTTAAAGCTTGTTACAAATGATGAATAATAATTGGCAAGTACAGCTTCATCTCTGATTCATGTACCATCGTAATTTAGATTGTTATCTTTATTGTAAACTGATAAATATTCTGAATCCGAGTGAAACTGTCGCTGCTGCACGAACGAGCCATAAATACCCGCGTATGGAGAGTGGAGCTTTATCTATCGACGAAACTATTGTTTTCTTTGGACCGGAGCGCGGATGATCGATTGGCTTGTCGGCCGGATCTGGTCGTCCAATCGCGGCATACCGAATCTTAAGTAGCCGTGTATATCACGAGACGAAAAAAAGGAAGCCTTACACGCGCGCGCGCGAGGAATAACGGTGCCGACCGGCTTGAATTATCGCGTCAATAATGATCGAAGCGCGCGATCGAACGAACAACAGGTATACGAAAGAGAAACAGCTTCTTCTATTTAATTTTCTTTTTTTTTTTAATTTTTCGAGTTTGAATAGAAATCCTCGCATTATTACAAACGCGAGAGCTGTCAGCTAGCCCACGTTTGACGCGAGAGTCGCGCGCGAACGCGCAATATTTTACGAGCTATCGGCGCAAAATCTAATCCCGTCTTCGGTTACCGGCTTCGGTTATGCTAACGGGATCCAATAACTTTGTCACGCGTCTCGTTTCGCCGGGGCGACAAGCCCGTGGGATTTATTTCGCGAATTTATGCGCGGAGCGCGCCTCCTCTCTCTCGCCCACAACAGTCGGAAGCAATTTACAAGTTAATAGGTTACGACGATTCGTTACGCGCGCCCTTCTCTCGCACCTCTCCTCTCGCTGAATTTATTTCGTTTGGTCTGCGCGCACGCCCATCTAATTGGCTCGTCTATCTCTCGCTCTCGCTTCTTCTCTCTTCTTCCCGATCGGAAATAATATCCCGGCGGGAAGGATACTAAAACCTTTCGAAAACGAGGCGCACGGTGCGTCTCACCAAGTTGCAGCCAAGTCTCTTCTTCCTTTTCTTATCAATTAATAATGTTACACGAAGATTTCTATGTGCGCCGTTCGTTATCCGAGACATTTACCTTGCAATTATATTATAAATACGAGAGTCAAATATATACATATAGTTTAATCGCGGACCAAGCGTTTTCTAAACGGCCCTGTTTCTGAATTTTATTATTCAAGCGCGAGAACCGTTTATTAACGATCGTGCGAGAATAGTCTGGCGATCTCGAGTCTCGATCGGCGTCAAGACGAGGCGAGAGAAAGACGAAAGGGACGTCGATTTCGCTTGCGCGAGTTGTATTCAAAGTGTGAACGGATGCAAATCCGCGTATCTCATGAGCAGAATTTTCAAGGAAGCTGAAAGATGGATGGAGCACGCCGGCGGCACCGGACAATACGCCGATATTTGCATCTGGTACATAATTCAATCGCCGTTCTCTCCTTTTCCCCTCGGGACGCACGCAGGATATACGCGCTCTCATATATCGCGATGAAAAAGAAAATATTCCGAGAGGAGATTTTTGTCGACTTTTCCAACCGTTCCTCCGCGTACATCGTGTCATTTCGCAATTAATAAATTGACATACGCGGATTAGAACAATTTTTATCTCACGCTTTTTAAATAGATTTAAATGTAATTGCGATTTTTCTCAGATACAGATGCACACGTGCAATGATTGCAAATTGATATTTCGTTCGAGAGAAGATCTACGGTCTCTAGAACAGGTTCGAGAGCATAACGTCGAAGGAGGATTACACAGGCCCCCGGAAAAGAAAAAAAAAAAGAATATAGCGCATAAATTAAAGCGTCGACGAGTCACGGGAGCAATTATATCCCAGGGTGCGTCATGTTGGAAATTTTCATCGGTTCTCTCGGTATATAAAAAGCGCGAGGGGAAATTTTCACGGCGCGCGCATGCGAAAAACACGAATTATACTTTCACGCGGCGCAGAATAATCGAGTTCGCGCAAGACGTATTCCAAGTCATTGTCCGGATTACTTTACGAGAGCCGCGCTTCGCGTGCACCAACGAGGAAAAACGGAGAAGGGGTCATTACACGAAATCCTTTCTAGCTTTTGTAACACGCGCGCGCCGAGGCGTGCGCGTCTTCGAACGAGTAATTCTGCAATTAAGTCTTGTAAAATTATAATCGCATTACATCTCATTAACATTCACCGCGTAATATTTTCCTCTCATTTTCAATTCCAATTTTTTTTCACGATTATTCTGTGAAAAAAAAAAAACTTTGATTCTATTTACAGGAACTGTCCTCCTACCTTTGTGTACAATCATATTTGGAGATTAAATAGTTTGCGAAGAAAGAAAGTGATATGCATACGACTGCGTGCTTCGAGTATATATCAAAGTAGATGTTAGCCTGAAGATTTGAGATCGAAAGGGGGAGATAAATTTTTTTTCCAGTCACAAAGCCATCGGAAAATCAAGTTACTAGTGTCATTGTAATTATTCTAACGGGAAGGAGAATGGATGCCGCGTAAATGAATGCGCTCTTTTTTCCTAGCATAACGCTCCGAAGACGCACAATGCGCGAGCGAGGCGTCGGACAATTTCGACTATTCATATTTTTCGCGAGAAGATCGACGAGGATAACCTTTCACCCTTCTTCTAACGCGCGCCATCTTGGCTTCCCGAAGAGTCGCGCGCAGATAAAATCGCAAAGTTCGGGATCACTTTGCCACTCCTCTCGAATAATGATTTCTCGAAATTTCTTCAGGTTCTCCAAGACACTAGAAATCATTTCCGATCAGTCTCCTCTCATTTTCAAACAATCTTAACCTCGACGACCATCGCGCTACGCGTCTTTAGCAAGGTCAACGTCGAGGGTTGCAGCAGTGGCAGCCGCAGCTTCCGCTGGAATGTCCAGGAACGCCTGGAGGAGCGTAACGACCGCGTCGACGATCGTTGCACGGCATGGGCGCAGATAAGCATCGCCAGAGGAATCGCGAAGGGAGAGCGTGTGTAGGACAGTCGTTAACGAGCGACTCTGCGCCCAGAAGGTTAATCTTTCTCTTTCTCTCCTTCCTCCTTTTTCTCGGTCCGCTACGAGAACTCGCGGTAAAGGATCATCTCGGTCTCTCTCTTCGCGCGACGTCGTCGACGAAGGTCCCGGTAGCGAACACATGACATCTCATTACTTTCTCACGTCGCGAACAATTATATTAATATATTATATTCATCTGTGTATTATATATCGATATTGATTTATATTGTTATAAATTGGTAAATTGAAAATTTGATTATATACCGGATGAGATCGTTTTTATCGACGAGCGCGTCCACGTGCTAGCAATAATCGCGAATGTAAATTACATAAACCTCGTTACTTTCGCAATTATATTACATCAGACGAATTAATACACTAACATTACGTCAGTTAGCAGGAATTATGCCGAAACTAGTCTTCGCACTCCGCCGCGCGTTCTTTCACGATAAACGGCAGATCGGCGCCATATCGCGGCATTCCATCCCACGTGTTGTTGCGAAGGTATATAAAAGCCGCCCTTAGCGCGAACGGTGAGGAGGGGCGTAGAGCGAGAGAAAGAGAGGTTTAAAAAAAAAAAAAAACGAAAATTTCCCAGCTGTTCGAACCGGCCTATCTTCGCGAAGGATCAAACATGGCGGAACGGTCGCAACCAACCGGGATGGAGGGGGTTTCAACCCTTGCTATCTCGCCTGATCGAAACTCGTCGTCGCAGAAATTCACGGCGCACGCGTGTGCGTGCGCGTGTACGTGTGCGCGTGGAATTCCCGACGTTAGCTCGATATATATATACGTGTATGTACGATAGGTAGAGAGACGCACAAAAGGAGGAAGAGGGAACACCACCGGGGCAATATGTGCCACGACTTTATTATATACGGGGTGGCGCGCGCACCCGCGTGCGTATACCTGGTGGCCGCCTTTTGTTTTCTCCCAGATCGTATCGGCCCGCCGCTCTTCGGCGACGCATCTGTGACCGGATTCGACGCGACGCGACGGGGCGCTAAAAATGTGACATATTGCGATGAAGGCATATGCATTTGCGCGAACGCATCCAGCCGGAGGGGAGAATAAAGTCTCGTCTATGCGTCATGAGAATTAATTCTTACTGCCGCGACAAATACGCTTCTCAACTATTTTATCCCGCTTCAAGAAATCATTCAAAGTTTATTATCAATATTTCTCAAATTATGAAGAAATGGAAAAGAAACATTTTTTATCGACTAACGATTTTCGTGACGAATTCCCACGTGGAATGTCGTTTACCGAACAAAGAGGGTATATAGGAGAAAGGACCATCGTAATTGACCAGCCGTCATTTCAGGGGACAGGTAGCAATCGGGGATAAATTTCGGCCGAGTGGTAGCATGAATTTTTAATCCGGAAGTAAGCGGGGACAAGTAAGCGCGGCGTCCGAAAAAAAAAAAGAGTCGGAGGAGAAAATTGCCGAACGTGTCGAAGGTGTCTCGTACCGCGCCTATATATGTGTTTTATAAGTGTCCCGTGCACGCCCAACACGGCTTTTAAATCGATACATATTCCATCGACCGCGCTTTTACGCACGCACACACGCGTGTATGCAAGCAAATGAATGATGGGTGGGCGTGTCGGTTCATCATCGCGTCACAATATTTGTATGGGTCGTCATGGCGAATGCGCGAAACGATTGTCTCTGTTTAATCAGTGACGATGGACAAATTGCGGACGCACTTTAAATATGCGTAGAAAACGTCCTTCGAGACACGAATCGATTGATCAATTTCGTCTCTTTCTAGATATCTCTCCTTCATATTATCCTCCTCGAGATCTCATTTTTTTAAATGTATTTGCTATTTCTTGATACAATCTGACAATTAATTAAATTTTTTTACAACATGATTCGAAGAAAGGACTTTCCTCTGAAAACGCGAAAGGTTTCGAACAAAATCGCGGCGCGTTTCACGAAAGAAGAGATCGCGATCGCGATGCGTTAAGCGCAGAAAAAAAAAAGAGAAGCTCGCGAGAAATTACGCGGCATGTTGCACTGTTTTGTACAACTTGGTCAATTAACGCGTGGCGTGCCGGTCGGCATATAATATATAATTACGCGTCGGCGACGCCGGCCGGTGAAAAAACTTTTGAATCCATCAACCTTGCTCTATCGCGCACCGAGGAGAAAGTGCGCAACGAAACGAGAGGGATAGTGAAAATCGCTGCGTCGGTGCAATCGTGTTCGTTGCAATTCGTTGCGCTCTCGTCTTGACGTAGACGAGATCTGGAGCGAGAGAGAAGGGTTGACGTCCGCGAAAGTGCCAAGTCTAATTGATCCTTCAAAATCTCTCTCTTTTTTTCGCGCTCTATCGAGATTTAGCGAAAAGATCCCAAAATTACATGGGAAAAAATTAATTTTTCTTCAAATGCCTAAGATAATATATATTTCAAGATGTATTATAAAGGGAAAAAAATTCGATCCTTCCGCGATTATAAAGGGACGAAGAGCGTATTATAAGCGCGGTCGCGTTTCGTGATCGATTCCGCGAATTCTCGTGAGTGTTTAGCCAGATCGAATCCAGGAAGAGAGTCCGGACGACGACGAAGGAAGGAAGGAAGGAGGAAGAGCAGGGTCGGTATCGAGTTTCCGCATCGGTACTTCGGACGAGGCTGCTCCATCTACATAGGTGCCGAGCCGAGTTGCCAAAAATAGATCGAGTTCACACGAATTCTACGAGCCGATCGCACGAAACCTCCGCGGCTACCGTTTTCCTGCGATATCGATCGTCCCTGTGTATATACTATATGTTTGTGCATATATGCACAGAGCTTCTCAGATTGAAAACACGCGCTCGTGAAAACGATCTCTGTTTCTTTTGTAACTAAGGGAAAATTTAAGGTTCTTTATATGTGATACACACGATCGATGGAATCGACGCTGAGATCGCTGAGAGAATCAATTATTGGCAACAGCTGTTTCGATTAACATTTTAACATGCATCTCATTATCATTGAGATACATTTATAGCAATGCATTTCTTAAAGAAATGTCTGACTAAGAATGATTATTTCTTTATGAGTTTATCACATTTTAAAAATAAAGTAATAAAGTAATATTATGTGTGAAAACTTTTCCCAAAAAAATTTAAAATGAAACCACCACATCTTGTAATTATGTACATGTAATTTAAAATAATTAATAATAAATTTTTTGGTGAAAACTTGTGTCTCTGCTTTATTCAGTGACATTATCCCTGATTCAGTTTAAGAGACTGTATAATTTGCACGAAATTAATTAATATATGACTGTATACGCTCGATTCTTAAAACTTGAAAGATTTATAATGAGAGTCTTTATAAATTCTATAAATAACTCGATGCTCATAAGATTATTTTGCGATATCTCCTATACTAGATTTTCTTCAATCTTTCATCGCGGGTAAACAAAAAAATTACACGTCTCGCGTAAAAATAAAATTGAATTCACTCGGGTCTCGCATCGTTCAAAACAATCAATTTGAATTGATTAAATCGTAAAGATCTCACCTTCGACGTGACTAAGGTGTTCCCCTCTGAGATATAAGAATAAGAGATGTTCTCGTTACGGAGGATATATCAAGGAGGATTCTCCGCACGACGAAAATCATTCGACCCGCCGTCATCGGGGCGATAGAGTTGCTAATCATACAACGGAGAGAAGAAGAGCGGAGCACATGCGGTATTAATCAGCGGGTACAGGAAATTAACTTGGCCTTGTTTTATCTTGCATTCTGATTACTACGTCTACACGGCGCGAGAAACGCATAACTCGGCTTCTCTCTCTCTCTCCGCTAATTAAGTATGTGTATCTCGCTTGTACGAAGGAAGCGATCAAGGACGCACTTTTACGAATACGGCGTGCGTTCACGTGTATATGTAGTAGAATTTTTTTTTCAAGATTGAAACATCGAATTAGTTTCCCGTATGTCATCGATATACCAAATTTAAATTATATGTTTAATTATTTCCTCGTCATTTTTCATAGCACCTTATAAGAGATGCCAATTTGATGAAATATAAATGTGGAAGAATAAGATCATAATCGATCACTTTCGGATTACGCTGCACTTTCGCTGAAATACGCGGTAATCGCATAGAAAAAGTGAAGCAGCTTAGGTACTTACCAGGCGTCGTTTCGGCTTGATGAGGGGTCGATTCTGGCCGTTCATCTTGTAGTAGAGCCCGCAGGCGTTGCAGAGGTAGTGGCCGGTGCCGTCCCGTCTCCAGAGCGGCGTCGAAGTAGCACCGCAATTCACGCACTCGCGACCCTCTATCGGGATTATCCCGGCGAAACGAAAATCACGTTAATTCACATCCAGACATGTGTAATTCGCTAAATTTATTTCACTCCGCGTTCGCGCGCGAAACGTCAGGTCGAATCGCCGAAGCGGTTTTCTTTAACGTACCTCTGTCAAGTTGGCACATTTTTGGCATTCTCTGACGTTTCTCTGACGTTTCTCGCGCGAACTTTCGAAAGCACGTTGATCGCCCGAAGGCGCTCGTCGTTTCATTTTTTTTTTTATTATAAAAAATGTAAACTATCGCGAATATATTTTCGATGATTTTAATTATGACGAGAATGTCATTTTTTACATTATATATATGCACCCTTTTAATTTATTTAGTATTATTTCCATAATTTTACAAATACATATATAATAAATATAATTTTTTTTTGATATATCAATAAATATGTTTTTAATTATTATATAAAGTCGATATAAAAGTGAAAATTTTAATTCGACGAAAAAAAAAAAATAAACTTGGACGGATCAACGTGCGTTCACGAAGAGATTTGCAAACAGTCAGGTGACTCGTGAGAGAGAAATTCGCATGCAGTTGCAGACAAACCATACCAAGCGATTACCAGAGCAAAAGCAGAGTCTCTTTAAGACCATTGGACTTTTGTAGGATTCACGGAGCGAACTTACGCCAGTGCGATTGGTTAGTCCCAAGGACACCCCTGAGAAAAGGGGCCGAATATAATAAGAGGAGCCAAAAGGACGAAGGACATCTCGTTCGCGATTCGTCTCTCCCGATCTGTCATCCACACAGATCAGGTGACACGAAGAATAAGGCATCCAAATTGATATCTCCAAATATCAAAGATAAAAATGAGGATATCCTCGCGAAGGAGAGGGAAGTGACAGCAAGGATCTCGCTTCTTCCGAAATGCGCGTCTCTCGAATCGTCCTCCGAGCTGCGTCCTCCGCGGGGAGTTTATCGGCCACTATACTGAAAAGGATCACTATTAAGCTGCGTCACCGTCGTCGTCGAGAGTCGTTCCGTTGCCGATCGCTTGCTCGCGATTATACGATCCAGCGCGATTCGCGACGTAAAAGTAAATCGGTATCGTTCCGCCGGCCATTCCGCTGATCTTAGCGATGCTCGTAAAAGCCGCCCTACGACTACCTACCTATTAGGATTGCGAGTCCTTCGGCGCTAATCAGATCTGTCGTTCAATATTTCTCCGTTATTCGCTCGTAATACGTTCCGATCTTTCGATCATCCTTGTAAAATTTATATTAGGAAAAATATATCTGGACTTACTATTGAGAGAGATGTTTTTATAAAGGAAGATGTAGCGTTGGGAAGACGATATTAATTCCGAAAAAGGTGTCGGACGATCGTGTGTAATCACGATATCGATTGAACCGCGCGTCGCTGATTAATGACCCGACCTCGATTTAACAGCGAAATTTGACGGCGGCGGGATAATTCCGGCGCACGTAACGTAGGTCGCACATATATAATAATTGCCGACACGCGAGCGGCTCGTTTGCGAGTCCCACCCCGTATGTATGCAGATGATTTTATAACGGAGCCGATCGAACGATCCTGTCGTGTCACGTAAGACTCCTCTCTCTCTCGCTAACCGGACTCGACTGAGGTTTTAACGCTCGTCTAATTGCCGTTTCGGTGGCCAGATCGATCCCGGAACTAATTGGAAGGACCCTTAATTCGATTTCGGTCTTATCGAATCCCGGGGAGCAGATTCGGAGGGTGATAACGAGCGGAACTATCGCGTCCATCCTTGATGCTGCAACGACTCCTGATCCCTTGTGTCGACAATAACCGAGTTAGCGATCAATCTCGATTCCTTCTCGTTGCTCTTTGATTTGATTTCGACGACGCTGATTGCTGAATAAATCGCGACCTTCTCGTTCCAATACATTTTTTTTTTTAATTTATTATCGATAAATTTTGACGCGAACGATGATGACGGTCTCGTTGCATCGTTGGTAGTTTTCCATAGTCGAGGGTATTTTTCCTTATACCGCCGATATGCCTTCCGACTTATCGATCCGATGGAACGGGCAGACAGTTTCCGGCGCGGAAGATGGATATCAGCCACGAAACACACCGACGTGACGCTCGTTTACGTCGTACTGGAAATATAGTTCTCGTGTCAAAAGGTGACGGTAAAACGGCCGATTTCACCCCTGAGGGAATCGGCTCCGCTCTCCCGTTTTCGTCGTCACCTTCGACCTTAAAACACTAGGCATGCAACAACAAAGCGCTCGTTAGGCGCGCGCTTCCGCTTCGACTCTTTCCCGATACTTTCCGAATTACGACACGAAACCCTGCATCGCGTTTTTCGACAAAAAGAAATATTACATTGTAACATATGTATACCTAACATAATTTCATATATGTCCGTATAATTTTCCCATTAAATAAAATATACATTAAACTGGCCACCGAGTGTTCTATGTCATCTAGATAAAAGGAACGAATGCCGCTGGAAAGAAAATCGGCGATTGTACCTATTGTCGATCGTAGAAACAATAACGGGGCGAGGATATTATTTAAGACCCGAGGGGCACCGGTGGTCGTTGGAGCGCGAAAGAAGAGGATCGGAGCGGAAGGAAACCGCCGCTTGTCCCGTGCCACTTCTGTCATCAGCGGCCGAGTTATGATTCAGTACGAGGGAAGCGGCGTTCCGTCACAAATTTCGCGCTGGTCCACGACTACCTTTCTCTCTCTCTCTCTCTGTCTCTCATTTCTCTTCAGCTTTCTCTCCTCCTCCGCTAATTACTCGTCGCGAATTCTCTCTCGAAACTCTAACGGGATTCTTGCCCCGCTTGAAGCTTCTGCTCCTTGTTTCCACTCTCGATGCTTCGACTCTTCGACGGATTTGTTTTCTCCTCGCCCGGGTCGTCGCGCGCAAAAGGATATTTGCCAATCCTATGTCTAGCGTTTACGAGGTATACATTGCTCAAACGACAGCTCTCTTCTTCTCGAGCGCGGCTTCTCGCTGACAGACTCTAGTACATAGCTGTCTCCTGCGAAAACCGCTTTTCGTGGCCTTCTCACGGGCGATTTTCCCGGCGATCGCGGCGATGTACGGTCGCTAAACGAACCGCGGGTGCTCCGTCTGGCTTCTTCTTCTTCAAGAGAGAGAGAGAGAGAGAGAGAGAGAGGCTCCAACGCGTGTGTATGTGTGTGTGTGCGTGTGTGTCGTAAGTCGATTCAATTAGCGGGCTTCCATGCCGCGAAGCCGGGGGCCATTGTTCCCGGAATTGGGATTTTTACCACGCCGCCGGCGCCGCTACGCTGGCCGAAGCAACCGGCCATTATTACCGCAATCAGCGTATCCGGCATTTTTCAACCGTTTCTCATTTCCCCGCTTCGCGGAGACCGCCGCCACCTTCTTCCTCCTCCTCCTTCTTCGACCTCGTCCGCGACGAGCGTTACCGCGAGAGCGAGCGACACAATTTTCTACAAGGAAAAAAAACTCCCCAAAGGACTCTCTCGTCGTTGCGCGATTTTACGAGCGATAATTATGATCGGCGGACCCGCGCGGATTTTTTTTTCGCGGGACGAGAAAAAAATATTCGCCGAAAAATGGTCCGTGGACTCTTTGAGAGGGAGCTTTGCCGTGACAAAAACAAAAACGCAGCGCTAGCCACACCACATCGAAAAAAAAATCTGTGCTCTTCTTCGTGTACTTGAGCATGTACGACGTGTATGTATTCTTGTGTATGTGTATATATATATTTATATGTATGTGTATTTATATAGATATATAGGGATACATAGAGATAGATATATATATTGTGTGTCACATCTTGAAAATCGGGTGTGGTGCTTCGCGCTCGCTCTTTCGAGTGGGTGCCACGCAAAAAACACATCAGTGAGGCAAAATACAAAAGATCACAGTCACAGTGCCTCCCTCCCTCTCTTTCTCACTATTGCGTGATATTGTTCGACCGAAAAAAAGAGAAACGGGTGGAAAAAACGTGTTCTGAACGAACTTCAAGCGTAAGACGACCGCCACCGAAAGCTCACGGTTAAAATAAAAAAACAAAATCAAACAATAAGAATATAGATAGTCTGTATTCTCTCCCCTGTTTGCGCGTCCAGACTGGTAACCCAAGTATTTTTCAGAGGTATACCGTCTGGACGTCGAATGAAAGAGAATACAGATAAAATAGAAATAATTTTCGGAAGAAACTAAAAAAATTATCGTTTAAAATAAAATAAAAATATAAACTTTAATTAACGTAAAATGAATGAGAGAGATTACAAAATTAGGCAAAAAATGCATTGGTGTCGATTTTTCTACGTTGACTTAATAAACTAATTAAATAAATTTATCAAATATCATGAATCAAATTCTTTGGTGTAATACAATAATCACACACAATGAATGAGATAAAATAAAAAAAACTATTTGAAATTTGCATATTGATATCTTTTTAAGAATCGACGTCGATGCATTGAAGCAGAACTAAAAATGCTGAAAGCACTGATGCAAAGAAACATAAATAATTCGAGAAAAGAAATGTCAACATATTTTGTACGGGAAAAATGTAATTTATCATTCTTATCATAAAGATGTAAGCTTTAAAAAATAAAAAAGATTAAACAATGTACTTGAAAATCTCCGAATAAATTTAAAAAATTGCAGTCTATAAATCTCTCCAAAATTTTCACAGAACCTACAAAGATGGAGCATCTCTACTCGACTCTAAATAATTTTTCCAAACATTTTTCCCGTATGAAAAAAAAAAAATATATAAGCATCAATGAAAGAAAAAAGATAAAATCGAATAAAAAAAAAAAAAAAAACGTAAAAATGAAATCGAATGAAACTGAAGGAAACAACAACGGGAACCCAAGAAAAACCCGAACAGAAAGAAAAGAGAACCGTGATAGAGACGCGCGGTGCCGCTTACCGGCGGACGTCCTCGACTTGTTCCTCGGCTTTTGCTGCTGCTGCTGCTGCGCGGAGGGCGAGCCCGGCGTGTTCCCGTGCGCGTGACCGACTAGCAGCTTCGAGTCCGCGACGCCGGTTAGGCCGCCGCCGGGCGCGTTCCCGGCACCGGCGGCGTGGTGACCGAAAATACCGGCGATCGCACCGCCGTTATGCGGATTGTGGGACGACGCGGCGGTGGACGACGCCGAGGTGGCGCCGTGATGATGATGATGGTGATGGTGGGCGGAGGCGGGATACTGCAGGTGCTGATACATGTTGTACGCGCTCGCGGCTGGGTCGTACTGGGAACCGGAAGTGGCATGGTGGCTGTTGGCAGCCGCAGCCGCGACGGCGGCCGCGGCCGCGTAGCTATCTCTACAGGGTGAGACCGCGCCACCGCCGCCACCGCCGCTGCCACCACTGGCAGCGGAGCTACCACCGCCGCCGCCGCCGCCGCCACCGCCGCCGCCGCCGCCACCACCACCGCCGCCGCCACCGGCTGGCACGCCGTTGTTGCTCTGATACGCGTCCTGTTGTTGCTGCGTGGTGCTCGCCTGTTGGCTGCCCGTCACATTGCTGGATTGGTTATTACCTTCTCGCTGCTTCACCTGGCCGGCGGATGAACCATTCGTGCCGGGTCCGTTGCTGCCGTTGTTGGAACCGTTGTGCTGCTGATGCGGCGGCGAGGGCGCCCCGTGATGATGACCGAGCATCACCGTCGGCTTGATGTCGCACGAGCCGGCACCGGACGCTCCTAATGCATCCTGATGGTGCATGAACGCACCCATCACCGCCGCGTGCGCGACTGCCGCCTGGTACTCGCTGGCGGCGCCGCCGCCCAGACCGGACAGCGGGTTGCCGCTGTTGTTATTGTTGTTGTTGGCGCTCGTCGAGTTGTTGTTGTTGTTGTTCGTGCTGGAGGTCGTGCTCGCGGTTATGCTATCGGGCGTAGCGTCCTTGGGCGGCGTCGGCGGGAAGGAGAAGAGATGGTGGCCGGCGCCGCCGCCACCGTGACTCGACAGACTTCCAGTGGTGGGCGGCAGCGAGGATCCCAGCGGACTCTGTGGCTTCTCGTCGCTCACGGCGCCGCCCGTGGTCGCCGTCGTAGGGAATCCCCAGGGCTTCGAGGTGTCCGCGCTGCTGCTGGACAGCCACGGATGGAGAACCGAGCTGTGAAAGTGCGGCCGGCAGACCTGGCTCACCGGACCGCTCGACACGCCGCTGCTCGACATCCTTGCTGAAAGGCAAACGAAAGACTGTCCGTTAGATGGAATATGTCGATATGCTCGTGTATTATCTATTGTAGAATCTATGAGTCATTTATTGTATTATTTATCTTTAATATCTCTATTAGATGAAGAAATTCTTTCTTTCTTATATCCACTGATGAAATCAATTAAACGTCGTAATAATCTCGAGTAACATATATTTCATAATGTAAATGCTGTTTTTGTTCTTAAATTGAAAGCAATGCAAAAACACGTGCAATAAATATCGGAAGACTCGCGATCGCATTAGCTATCAAAACGGATTTTATTGCCGTCGCAATAAATATTTTTTCATCGACAACTCCGCTTCGTACGAATGCGAAATCGTTTATCTGAAAATGGTACCCGCGAATCTAGACGTCATCTCTTCGGGAAGTAGAAGAACTCGATCGTAAAGGCTACTCTAATTGCGGCAGACGTCTTAATTAAGTGCGAGGGTTCACTTGCGCGATCCTTCGTCTTCATCTTTTTCCTCCAGGACGAACGGATAAGAGAACGCGCAAATCGCCCAGCGTCCGATTCGTAATTAGCCGTTGATTAGCGATATTAACTTTCGTCGTGCGAGTCGTCTCTCTCTCTCTCCTTCGCGTCGCGTGCAAAATTGCCGGCTGGACGTTATTCGTTCCGTTCGTTTCATCGAAATGCCGGACCGGAGTAATGTTCGCCTGACGCTAATTGCGCTATCCCCCGAGTTCGAATCGGACACCGTCGTGTCGCGTGCAAAAGTCCGCGGGACTCCGCACTACGATTCGCCGTTGACTTTTTAATAGCTGCATATATACTCGATTTTTCGACGATGCGCGTTTTCCGTCCCTCAACCATTCTCGTTGTACGAGACCGCACGACGACGAAGGCGTGTCGGGATCAATGTACCTACCTGAGGATCAAAATATATACGTTTCGAGGGATGAAGGCAATTTTTCTTGCAAACTGTTATAAATAAAAATTGCGATACCGTAAAAACAATTGCGTTTAATGAGAAGATAATTAGCGGTAAAAAAATGAAAAAAAAAACTGGCGCGGCGACGATATCTGAGATTAGAGTGACGTTTGTGGGACAAAAATGAATGGGCAATTATGACCGTCCTGCGACGATACGGTCACCTATGTCATTAATGACGGTACGAAGAACTCATTACGCATCAAATTAATTATCCCCGGTTATTATCTTACAACGACCACGACCACGACGACGACGACGACGACGACGGCGATGTCGGTCCATCTAATTAACCGATCCCCATCTCTCTCGCCGTCAGGAAAGTGCAGCGGTTCTTAATATCCGTGCAAATTTGCGGATGCACATTGTTGCCAGCGAATGCCAGAGCGTGCACATGCGACGCATGCAAACTCGCTTTACGGGAGGGTCGGCCCAAGGGTTGGCCGATCGATATATCGAGTGGGTTCTTGCCAACAACGCCGAACGCCGCTCCACCTTCACGGCATACGCTGATAACAAGGGTGAACAATGTTTTACCAAATCCCGCATCCTGTCTCCCTCGAATTGTTAATTAATAACGGCATTAATTTCGCGGCCGCCGTATCTAGCGTTCGCTTTCGAGCGAAAAGCGTCCTGGTAAAGCGAAATGAACCTTGTATTTATCTTTTGACGCAACTGCAAATCGCCGATATACCGTCTTCGTTCTTTCTTCGTCGTCGCTCCGAGAAATTGCGAGCGAGATTGCAAGCAAATGGCCGGCAAAGGCGCGATGGTCTCCCGCGGAAAGTAGTCGCCGTCTAAATTTAGAGGAGCGCGAAATACAATATTACGAATACAGCGGGGCAGCGAGAGATGAGCAGCTGCGGCTCTGTAATTAATCGGAGGCCAACGATGGCCTGTCTGTAATTGGATCCGCTGCATCACGGCGCAGCCGCGATGAAAAGTAAACAAGCTCTACGCGCGGCTGTGCTTTCGGATCCTCGGCTATATATCGTTGTGCACTCTGAGAGATATCCCCTTCCCCATTCTTCGTTAACGATCTCTATGCGCTGCCTTTATAATGCGATCTTTCGCCATCTTTCAATTCGAGTATCATGGTGCGTCTGCTCAAATTTTGTAAAAAAATTCCCCCAATCTTCCCCGCAGGTATTTTCGCTTAAAATTCCAGATGAAATGAGAAAATTTATAGATGCAGCTATTTAAAATAAGTTTCTCTGTATGCGCTTTCGAATGTTTTCTATTCATGCGATTACGAAGAAAGCGATCCTATATGACTGTCAACTTGACAGCAATCAGCTGATTGTCGACCGCTCCCAATATAAAAGTATATAGAACTGTCAAAGATACAATTTTTGACAAAAATTCCCAATCTAAATAACACAATAATTCCCCGATTTTTCAAGGTAAAAAGAAACTTTTCAAAAAGTAGACACCCTATGAGCACACAATATTTAAAAAAGCATTTTTCAATTTTTCAATAATTTGACTATACGAAATATTTACGAGAGGAATGCACATTAAACCAATCGTTTCTCCGTTTCGTATAATAAGAAAGAGAAAGAGAGTGACGGGGATAAAGACGGCGAGCGGCAAGAAATGAGCAGACAGAGAACCAAGAAGAGAGAAGCACTTCGCACTCTCGACGCAATAAAAACTTCCATCGCGCCGAGCGCGATATTTATCGCGCTTTCCGCCTCTCCTCGAAATCCCCCTCGCGACTCCCGTTTTTACGGGATTTTACGAGACTTTTTTTAGCCTTCCTCTCTCTTTCGCCGGGACTCTTCCCTCTGTCTCTCTTACTTCTCTCCCCCGTGTCCCACCCTGACGAACGCGCTGACATAACTCTCGGCGCTCTTATCTCGACGCGATATTTCTGTCGACCCCGCAATTTTATCTGCAGTCGCCGATCGGCCGTGGAACGAGGAGCGTGTCCGGACAATATGGCCTCTCGACGACTGTTCGAAATCGCGTGCATTCTCGCGACATTCCGGCGAATATCGACGAGAAGTCGTCCTACAATAGAGGACATTTCACTCGCGCGTTTTCATACCACGGTCGTAAAATATCTCGGGAATAATCGTCGTCTGTTAACGAAACCGAAATTTGACAGTAGAAATGTCAGAGACCACGTGGAATTTCGAAGAATCCCGATGATCTCCCCTTTCTGTCCTTCTTTCACTCGGATCCGTCTTTGTACTATTAAGGCGACATTGCCCGTCCATCAGGCCAAAAATACCGACCTGGTGGGATCGACGAGACGCCCACCACGAGAGCTACACCAACCGAATGTATAACCTGTCGTATATTAACGACGATATTATGCTAACGATATCGATTTCCGCGCGATCGTTTTATTCTTCGCCGTATCAAATTTCAACTCGTGATTAAGTCGATCGGGGGAAGAAAGGAGGAGATGAGTTACAAATCGCGCTTTTTTTCACACCAATTCGAGAGAGATCGTCTCTTAATCCCCGGGCTCGGAAAATGCACTTTTCGCCTCTCTCTCTCTCCCGCCGTTAGCCGCGTCATTAAATATACGCGTCGCCTCTCCTCCTCGCGATATTATCCGACCGGCTGATTTCTAGATAATAGCCGAGGGTTTTGCGCGCGCCTGTTATAGCGCCGGGGCTCGGCGAGCATCATGAATATTCATGAAAAATTCATGGATACGGTCACTGTTATATCGCGGCGAGATCGGCACGACGGCAGATAACGTTCGCTTCTCTAACCGCATTTTTTTTTATTTCGCTAATGCGCTCAAAAAATTACCGCGGCAATGTTTGGAAATTGTTTGCTGCTTTTTGTCAAAAATATAGAACAGGCGAAATTTTGCCTTCATCCAAGAGGATTTCGATAAGTCTGATTAGAAAAGAATCGAGAGCTTTTATTTTATTTTATTTTTTTTTTGGTACTTCGAAAATAGACTTTTATTTGGGAAATCTAAAAGAGGAACTTTCGGTAAAATTATGTAGATTAAATCTCGAGGTAGATGTTAGATTGAAAATCGAAAGTAGGAAAAAACTCGGACTCTCCTTAGCGTGGATATTCTAAATTCGTGCATCTTACGATCGATTAATCGCTCATTCGATCGGCCGAGATGATTCAGGAGCGATTCCCGCCCACGTTTACTTGTCGCGAGCGAACACGCGACGCCGATTCCGGTAATAAATTAATATGATAATCGCGGTACGCGTGAGCCGACTATGAACGAGAAATAGATCAGGTTTATGGCGCACCTGCGGAACATATTGTCGACATTTTTCTCTCTCTTCTTTTGCATCGCTGAAAAGCCGCGACTCATTACGCGGCCGAGATACGTGCGAGTCTCGATCGTCCCGATTTACATTTATATTACTCCATGCCGGTTACGAGCGAGGATCAAAGCTGCGAAGTGAAAGCCGCGAAAGCCAGCATTTTCCAGCCAACGAAACGGCAAGTTCGTCCACGAGAAAGAAAAACGCGACGTTTTCCAGAATCTCGTCTATACTAACCGCGTCCCCATCTTCCTCTTCTCTTTAGAATAAAAGATATATAAATTAGTAATACAATAAGTTGATAATAATTTTCAATTCTTTTTTTAAAAAAAATCTTAACCCGTAAAAAGCTTTTATACTTTCGAATGAAAAACTATTTGTTTATACTATCTATTACGAAATTGAGGAACTCAATTTCTATGTAAATGAAATTTATTGAAATTCTGTAGAATCCATAAAAGATGAACAAAGTTCGGGTTAAAAATAGAAGCTTCGCGTCATTATAAAGAGTTATGTAACAGAAAATTTCGAGATTAGAGAGAGTGGAAGCTGTGATTTGAAGTTCTAGAAAAGCTTGCGCTCGCGTTCGAGTTTATTATAAATACAAGTTTTATTCTTTCCTTTATTAAATTTGTCAACTGTATCTATAATCCGATGGACATTGATCGTCGATTGTTTTGCTTGCTTCATATATGAGTTACTTCTATTTTTTCTCCTTATCTCTAAGTTTACGTAAACGAAATATCAGTTATCAAGTTAATTCCCCAAACAAAGTAAGGTATAAATATATATGAAATATAGATAAGGTGTAACATGGTCCGCGAGTGTTTGACGCTTATCATTACCAAGTTTCCTGTATTCCTGTCCATAGATTTTCAACGAAATATATTCAAAGGGGGTAAAGGGGGAGAATTATTTAAATATAAACAAAAAAAAACAACCTGCCACTTCGCCCTCATTGGTCGCTAGATAACGGAATAATTAGTAAATGCATGTAGTTACATCGGCCGATGGAGAACTTGGTCCCGACACGAATATCTGATCTCGCGAATGGAACCTCCCTCGTTCGCGCGCGTGTCAAAGCGACTACTCCAAATAATTAACCGCGTCCCAGAGAGAGAGAGAGAGAGAGAGAGTGCTTTGCTTTTGTGCGACGAGGTGTCGGGATAGAGAGAGAAACGGTGATCTCTCAAAGGGTCAAAAGGATTCAAAGCGCCGTCTGGTCACGCGCTTTTATTTCCCGGCCATTTGCCTTCGACGTCACGTCCCGTTTCGGTTCTTTGATTCCGAGTTTGGGACAAATGAGATTTACGTTGCTGGTCTTATTAAGTGAAGAAGATACCGAAAAGCGATCTCATGTTGGAAATTAACGTCGAGCGTTTCCGGGCGAAAAGAGGCGTCTCTCGTCTTCGAACGTCATCGTCGGACAGTGATTATTATTGTTACGTTTGCGCGAAAGATTTACGACTCTTTCAGCCGCGAAGAGAGTTGCAGGTCGTTAAATCGTCGAATAAAGAAAAGATTGTCTTGAAATATATATTTTATCGCGGGCGATAAAATTTTAATTAATTAATTTTTTTTCGTGTTGATAGACGCGCGTTCGCGCTTCCTCAAAGCAAAAGTTGCTCGAGTAAATTAGCAACATTAATTGTTGTAAATAAGGAGAAAACGCGAGTGAGGAGGAAACGCAGAGAGAGAGAGAATAAGAAGGCTCGAGAAATCTCGACGCGAGTTTGGTCGTAATTTTTTCTTTTTCCTTTCAAACGGGAGAGCCTCCTCGACTATGCAGGCCCAATTAGCGCCGTTAATAAGAAACGATATGCGTAAAATATCGTCTCGGTTGGAAAACATTCGCGCGTAAACATGTAGTCAACCTCGTTAAAACTCTATGAATGAGCGATAAGTATATTGTTATCGCGAGGACGACTTTACATTGTACTGTATTTTCTCGAAAGAGACTCCGACGAAAAACCTCGTTTCAAGAATATATTTTTCTCGTTGCGCATAAATTTCGATAAATTTGGAGGCGCGATCGAGGAGGTTCGGAATGCTCCGAAAATATCCCACGGGTTTTACAAGGAACCATCTTCTTCCCCCTGTATTGCAGCGGGAGCTCGCTCGCGCCTTATAATATAATCCCTGTACGCGCACGAAATTCTCGTAGAAAATAACGTCTCATTTCACGTCGAGTGCCCCCAGCAGCTTTCGCGTAATAACATGTAATTTCCCCTGGTTCGATCTCGCTCTTTCTCTTTCCCTCTCGCGATCGCGTATGTAAGACGCTAAAGTAGAAAAGCAGACGATCTAACCGAGAGAATGTAAGCACAAATTCATTCCGCGAAATTGAATTCCCAACTAGGCGAGGAATTCGAAGTCTCGGGGAGTTGGAGAGAAATGTGAATTTTGTAGCGTTTTCGCGGAACGTCGGCGGGATTAATTAATCTGTGGGATCGATTCTGAAAAAAAGAGGCCGCTAAATTAGCTACCGAAGAGCGGAGGAACCGCACTGTGTCGGTGGCGAGAGAAGCTTACGGAGGGGAACGAAACGCGCCGGCGACGAGGAGGAAGATTGATCGCGGTGAAGCTGCATCTGCCACGGTGAACTAGACTGGGAGAGAGAGAGAGGGAGGATGATGAAAAGGGGGAAGAGAAAGAGGGATAGAGAGAGAGAGAGAGGCCCTTCGGGAGAGGCTCCGCCTTCGGCTGGCGTCTGCATTTGCGCAAGATGGCGTCGCTCGGTCGGTGTACGTCGCGGTTGCACACGTTTTGCACACACCGGTGCAACGACGCGTCTGTCTACCGACGCGGCGTGGCCGCGTTCGTCGTGCCACTTTGGCCCCAACAACACAACGCTAGAATCCCCGTACGTCATCGCGCGACACAACGAGGGTATACGAGAGTCGCGCGCGAAGAGAGACGACGAGCGGCATGGAAAGATAGAGATAGAGAGGGAGAGATGTAACTTATAAAAGCAGCGCCTCCCGCGTGGCCCCGCAATTACGTATGCACCTCTCTCAGACCCCGCGGGCTTCGCGGTTGGCTGCGCTTCCTTCCTGTCTGTGCCGCAACCACTGTGTGTATTATGCATCCCGCTCTACGTGCGCGTCCGCCTATCTTGTTTATTTCTTTTTTCTTGCTTTTTTTCATATCGCCGTCCCGTTTCTCTTCCTTTCCGTTTCTCTCTCTCTCTCTCGAATATTTCATCGTGTCGTTCTATAACTAAATCGCGCTTCAACGTCAAAAGCACCGCGGTTGGCGAATATCAAAATCTGCGACCTAGTCATATTAGTAATCCCAGGATAAGCTAAACGGTTTTCCTCTCGCGTATGCATATATTTTATAGATCTATTCTTTGTATAAGTATATGTATATAAATATCTGTTACATCGTTGTTTTCGGATTTAAGAAAATTGTCACAACATATAAGAATACTTGGAAAAAAGACTACTCGATATTTAACAGCTGTCAAAACTCGCAACGGCGAGCTTTTCCGAATCAAAAGCGACCGACCGACTCTTGCTCGTGCTCCGAAATGAAAAAACGTCCTTCTCTCTGGCTCTGTCGAGAAAAGAAATCGAGCGCGCCGGCGGCGAGTCGCAAGAAACTCTCGAGTAAAAGATCGCGCTTTTTCCGCGTCTGCCCGACGTCGCGCAATCGTACAGCCGTAGATTTGATTCCGATTAGGGAGGTTGTTTTTTCGGAGCCACGAGGCTGCTAACAGAGGCCCGAGTATGATCCGCGCACGTCGGCACGAATCAGGGATATCGCCTTCCAGCCTCGAAGATCTGGCCCGGCTGTATCGTGTTTCCTCCACGCATACTCTCTTTTTAACCTTTGCCTCCTCGCACTCTTATTTCTTCCATCTTTCCCTCTCGAAGTGAGTCTCGAGCCTTAGCAAAGTCATCTTCTCTTTCTCCGTTTCTCATTTTCCTTCTCGTTCTCTAGTCTACCTATACCACGCTGTTTCATGCTTGGCCAACGGCGAGGAACCGAAGGAGCGCTATCGAGATTACGCACATCTAGAGTGTGTACACACACCATCGGCCTCTCCTCCGAAACGGCTCTCTTTTCCTCTCCGCGGGACGTCGTGAATCACTTAGAAGAGTTCGAGAGAGCTAGAAGGGATTCGTTTTTTATTCCGTCTACAGCTTTGACAGAATATATTTAAAATGAAAATATCAGCTAAAGGAAAAGAGAATATGAAAAAAATCAAGATTTTTCATCGAAACATTTAAAGCCTTCGCCTTTACCACTTTTTCTTTTATTTCCGAGAGTCCTGTTTCGATTGATTAAGCTATTACCGCACGAATAACGAGTATATCTGCTTTCTCATTTATCGACTTGCTAATATAATCTCTCTCGGAAGATCGGAGCCGTAATTTCCTCTCGGCGATGCCGTTTACTTCGTCCATTTTCTCTCCTTCCTCGCTATTTATTTATTTTTTATCCTTTTCCCCGACTATACATCAAAGTGTCGTTCGTTTACGCTTCCATCCCCCGGGATATGACTTCCTTTTTTACGTCGCAAGCAATCAAACGTTTCCTGCGTTTGTCCTTTATCCGTCGAGGCCTCAACTCGCATCGTATATTCTTCGCTCGCTGTCATTCGCTACAGAAGGGTAGAGAGTCGCTCCAAGTGGAAAGTCATTTGTCAGGCAAGAATCGAGAGAATGCGCGAAAGGAGGCAGCACGTGGCCAACGACATGCACTTGCGTGTGCTCGAGTACACCCGGTTGCACTCGAGGTGAATTAGCGCTGCGCTAAGAAAGCCCTGTCCCGGTGACACATTACGATTGTCACCCCCTCCTTCTTTCTCCCTCTAAAGCTTCCCCATGGTACGATGTTTCGTTGCTATCGGCCTAGACATTTAATTATCAAGACAGACACATCTGTAACCGCGGGAGGGAAAGATGAGCGAAATGGCGATGCATCAAGGGAGACATCTGATGTCGCTGATAGCCTCGGAGACGCCTCGTTAATTAAATATAGAAATTTTAATTAATGAGGAGTGCTCAGTGTCTCTGTCGCGAAGAGGTGACTGCTCGACGGTCGTTGAACCGCGTCGTGAAACACGCGAGAAATAATAAAAAAAAAAAAAAGAAATACGCGGTTATAGGGTATAACGAGTGTTTCTGTTGCACGAGCTCGGGATTTAACAAAGTCGTCGCCCCTCGATTTATTTTTTTTTTTTTTACAGACTCCACTATATCCGATATCGATGTAGTTTCGACATGGATCTTTTTTCCTCGCGATATATCCTCGCGATATATCCTCGCGTATTAATATTCGCGATACTTGGAACCGCAAGCGAGGCGACAAGCTCCATCGCCATAATCGAGAGCTTCTCGAGATCCCATCGGAATCACTAAAGGCGGACTTCGATCGATAAGCTTATAATAAATTAGTTCCAAGATTATACGTATTATCCTCCTCATAGCCGCGCTCATATTCGCCGTTGTAAAATAAGAAGAATAAAAAGAGCACCTCTCGATTCCTTTTCAGAGGAAACGTCCGGTAGCGCTCGGTCGTTGAACCGTCGCGACGCGAGATTCTCGGGGTGGATAGAGAAAAAAAAAATGCGAAGGGTGGTTTGAAAGAAAAAACATGAAAGAAGACGTATGTATATATGCACTTACTGTGGGCGTAGTGTGCGGCCGCGGCTGCGGGGTGATGCGCCGTCGGTCCGGCGTGGGAATAGTAACCCCTGTAGTCGGTGGGGTTGCCGACCACCCCGGCCACCCCGGCGCCCCCCGAAGGCGGCTCCAGCGTCGACCTAGGCGGCTCGTACCATCTAGCGGTGCTCGACTCGCTGCTCATGTCCATAGTGCGATCTTCCGACGTGAGGTCTTCGAGATGCGTCTTCGCGACTCGTTCGCCGTCGAGGAACCGCGAAAGTCAGGTGGAGGAGAGGAAGAAAAAGGGGGATGAAAAAAGGGAGCAGAATAGAGAAAGAGAGAGAGAGAGAGAGAGAAGAGAACGGGAGGAAAGGCAGGCAGGGAGATTAGGAACGCTGCCAAAAGCGCCTCTCTGCCTTTTCCGTCGTCCTCGCGACGCCCAGCGGGATCATAGGTAATCCTGGTTCTAATTTCCTCGAGAGGAGCACCGAAGATTTCTTGCCGGTTCTCCGCCCTGCAAAACAACGTCCAAGTCAGAAGTTAGATCATTTTTCTTTCTTCCTATATATGCGACGGTCGTCGCATTATAGACAGCACGCATGTCCAAAAGACGTTCAAAAGATATCCAGAAGACATCCAGAGAGTGTTCGATGTCCTCTGGATATCCTCTAAACGTCTTTCGGATATGTTGTGCTGTCAGGGATATTGTTTCTTCGATAATAGTGTAATCTAAGACGAATGTATAACGAAGTTTGAATAAGTGTATTTATGCAAAATTATACTTGATAGGCCTCGAAATGTGATGATTCTAATGATTGAAGAGGAGAGCAGCGCTTGATGGATCGAGCTAGATCCGTCGAGTAAGATGTAACGTTATATCATATGCAGATGAGAAAGTTAAATGAGAAACTTAATTGGCGCGTTTTAGACGAACGCGATAACGCGATGCGAACATTCCTCTCCCTACGATTATATTACCGACGAATAATTTTGCGATTTACATGACGTCGCATTTTAATTCTATCACTCGCGAGAGAGGAGAGGGTATAGATATGTCAATCGAGCTACTTAATTAAGATACCAATGACTTTTTACAATCCGAAAGTCTTCACTGCGTTATTATAACGGGATGAAAATGCAACAAACAATTTCTGGCTGTATCTCGTCGCTTCTTGTAAAAAAACAGAATAAAATTAATACTACGTCAAACAATGATTTTTTTGTCGCTGAAAGAAAAGCAAGATACCTATATAATATGCCGCTTTGTTTCGGGTCGTATCAAACTCGAAAAGAAAACACAAAAAACCATGCACCTATTTGAAGAGCTTCTTAGCTCTGACTTTTAAATTCATTAACAATAAGTAATGTATAATCAAGCATATTGTATCACTTTGTTTTGACAGGCAAAACACGAATACATTGTCTGATATATTAAATCTGATGCAAAGTCTGTTGTATCCACTTTTCTATGAACCTTTTCCAATCGAAGCATAGCACTCCTGATAAAAGAACCGAGTAGCAAATCCGATAAAACCGGGGGAGAGACACACACGGACGAACAGACAGTAGACTTACCGAAATGGAAGACTTAACGCGTCGAAATCCGATAATCGATCAACGAGATCTACGGTAATTAGGTCCTGATCAGCGCTTCAATGCGAACATACTGAATATCGCTCGATCGACGATCAAGTACTCGAAATGATTTATCAATCAGCTTGTGTGGGCGATCAAGGTCATCGATGACGCAATCGGGACAGGTCGGTCCAATCCAGTTAGAGGACCGCGAAAAGAAAAGAAAAGAGAGAGAAAGAGAGAAGCGATGAGTCTTATCGAAAGACGTGAAATTTTCGGAAATATTAGATAGATAGATTATATCCTTTCTGGAAAATCGTACGGTTTCGCCGATGACGACAATTTTCGTTATCACAAGAACCGGATACCTTGTGAGGCTTGTGGCGAAAAAATATTCTTCTCGAAGAACCGGTTCCTCTCTTTCTCTCTGTCTCAAAGCCGGTTAACAGGTTTCATTTTCAATCGAAGCCGCAAAAGTAATAATAAATCTTTCGGCGCACAACACGCCTATCTTCCCTTAAGTGGAGTATGTTTTCGCGCGCACAAAATATTACATCTTTCCTCTATTCATCTCTCTCTCTTTCTCTCTGTTTTTTTCCTCTCATTTTGCGCGCTCTAACGCAAAAATTACTTGCCCAGAGCAAATAAAGCACTCGAAAACAATGCGCGATAAGATATACACGAAAAAGCGTACATCGATAAGATTGATACCACATAGAATGTGACACGCATATCCGATTAATTTTGATTGCCGAGCTATCGAGATTTTCCTGTCATTATTATTAATGTATTATGACGATAAGTTCTTACGCAAATATATTACGTCAGTGAGACAATATACCAAATTAGTTAACAATTATTAATTGTAACGTGAAAATTTATTGCAACACTAGCGATCTCTCCTGTAAAATGTGTGTATTGGATGTGTATTTTTTATAAACTGTGTAAATTTAATAGGCAAGTCTCGATCAGTAATATACATAATACATAGTCCATTAATTAAGCCCATCAAATAGTTCCATTAATTAAGCCCATCAAATAGTTCATTAATTAAGCCCATCGAAAGATATTGATGTCGCAGATTGTCGCTCAACTTTAGCCGGTTATCGTCGAAAACATCGAAACGATCGATCATAGATATAACTAAATTTGGACAGATCAATCAAACTGTATCGCTCGACACGATCGCAAGACGAGCTCGCGATTACTTTTCACAGAGAGATATCTCACGATCGGAATAATATTTTTTTTTTCGGCAATATAAATCACGCGAACCGCGCACGCATACACCACATTCACTTTATCGCGGCCATATAGCGGTCGTTACAACCATTAATATGCTCGAAATATTTACTACCGCGAAGATATATATTCTCATAGTATTTTTAAATATTCACTAATACTCATTTTCACGAAAAAAAAAAAGGAAAAGCACGCGGTAACTTTGTTTCTCGTCGATTTCTCCCTCTTGCTTCCTTCTCTTTTTCTGTGTGACACAGGTATATATATTATAAAATTCTTAAATTCTAATGTCCTATAGTCTCATAACACTGTGGCAAAAAATAGAACGCAAAGAAAACTTCCTAATCTAAGAGACAGACACTCAATTTTTTCTCCAGCCTTCTCGAGATAATCGAGACTCTTGACCGATATGCACTTTCGACGGATCACTCACACAAATCGTGCGAGTCCGATCTCATCGATCTGATAATCCCGATAACGATTAGCCCTGGGCTAGATAAGCGGGCAGCCACGAAAATAAATCGTAGACTTTAACCGAGATATTACGACATTCGGCGCGTGTGGGAGAACGAAGGACGACTCGAAAAAAAGAGATGTCGAAATTTTCTACGCGCAAATCGCCGATAAGCGGTTGTCGCACTTCTCAGATTTGACTCTTATCGCGAATATTAACAGTACGGCGACCAGGACGAGAACAAGTTCGAGAAAATTGGAACGCGTCCGTTGAACCACCAAAGAAATAACTACTAGCCTCGATAAGTATATATTATTCATATATATATATATGTATATACACATATATTTGCTTAACGCGATAAAGATGATCTCACCGGTGCTTTGACATAACGAGTGGACGAGTTTTCGCTGGACTTTCCTCGTGATATCGCGATCTATCGATCATCGCGGTGATAAATAATTGTAAATCGCGTGAAAGATTAACGCAGTAGGCAAAAAATCTCTCGTTCTTGTCAAACTATCAAAAAATTGATCTAAATTTCTAAATCATATTATAAAATTGTCACAGATGGGATTTGACAGTCGCTTTTTTTTAATTCGATTCTAATTTATCAGATTGCGATTCCCATCTTTAACTCGAAAAACGTTAATTAATTGTATTAAGACTGGCGCGTTGAATCTTATCTTTAGATTTCGTGTTACATCACTGTGTCCATTCTTCGACGAAACTCCATCGGCGCACGTTCCTCGATCACGTATCACGTGGCTAATCTTATCAAAATTCGTTAATCTCCTCAAAAGCGCCGAACCAATACATCTATATCTACGTTTCGGGACACGCATATACGCGACATCGAAATTAATAGGTGAGTATTCGATCCGACAACAATAATTCTATTTCACCGATATGTCATTCCAATTGAACAGAGGATAGTCTCTATTTGATCGCGGCACGTTCCAAAGTCCTAGGATTAGATTAGAACAACTAGTCGGGATTAGATCGGTCTGGCCTTGTAACTTGAAAGTGGCAAGGGCGAATATTCTACATTTGAATATATCGGCATTTTATTATCTCTCTACTTTCAATCTCGCAAACTTAACTATCCAATTAAATAATAATACAAAATTGAATGGGAGCAAGCGAACTTTGTTTTCAGACAGATCGTTAGATAGTTCGATTCGTATCAGATTTCAACGTTAAAAGGTTTGTACCTTTTTGTATGAATAAACATCAGTTGCAGCAAAAAAAAATTCGTAAAATTGTCTACGTATTATTATATACGAATATCCTCGTCACGTAAAACGTCTTCGAGATGTTTCATCGACACTTTACTCGCGTTGACGTTTCGAAGGGTTCGTCCGGGATTCCCCGAGAAACAGCGGTGTTTCTAACGGCGACCGACGCGATAGAAACCCAAAACGAGTGGACGACGAGCGCATCGGGGGGTGAAGAATGGAGTCATCGGCCCGTGGTACGCACTGTCACGACCACCGTCAGGAGAGACAGAAACGTCATTGGCGTCGTCGCTTCGACGCGAGTGCAAGCTCGGAAGAAACAAGATGATATCGCGTCGGCCCGAGGAGGCCCGAGAAGGTCGACGCGACGGATCGAGAAGCGGTAACGCAATACTCCTCCGTAGTCGGGGAAAATAAAAAGAGAAGCGTTTTTTTCGAAAACCGATATCCGGAATGACGCTCGAGGTCGAAGCAACACTTTTCAATCCAATATTTTTAATACTTTAATACTTTAAACACAGTCCGAAAAAAGCACCCTTTTCTTCAAACTATTTCGTTCTATTTTACTAAAGACCTCTCTGTAAGTCTAACAATAAGTGGAAAGCTATTTGTTTAACACCTGTTTAAGGTACAAAGCAGAGTCCTAAAATAAACTGCTTGAAATTTCTTTAAATATATACATAAACACGAGAGACATTTGAGAATGGAAATAGAACTGAAATTTAAAGAAACAGAAAGAATGTCAATCGTCATCATTTGGCTTTTATGACAGGAAGACAAAAAGTATTGGCATATCATCATCGCTAATTAGGACTTTATATTTTTTTTTCCTCGAAACGAAACACGTTACACCGATCGAGCCTTATTTTTTCAAGTGTCTATTTTTCTCTTGTATTTATCAATACTTTGCGAGAAACTTTATTGAAACTATTCGAGGCGACTCGAGATGTTACGTTAAAATGTAAATGTTGCAATTGCGAGTATAGACGCTAAAACGCTTTACGAAAAATTGAAAATATTGTTAATTAAAAATTGAATATATAAGTTTAGAAAGGAACAACCTAATCTTTGTGCTCTGCCTTAACAGTCGCTTTTACGTAGACTTTATTTTCGCGTGTTTAGTAACAATTAATTTCTTTTTGCTGAAGAGAGGCTACGGAAATTCCTATAGGCGAGAGATGCAAGTCGATCGACGCGAGTTAATTCTCACTTCGATGATGATGTCGAAAGTGAACCGATCGTACCGAGGAAAGTTCTCGCATGCCACAAATACACGCATCAGATAGCTGCATAGTTGCATATATACTCGAATAACAAATTGAATATTTGCAACAGAGCATAATTATAGTGTTTCCGACAGCGAAATCGGGAATTTCCGTTCGCGAAAAAAAAATTCCCGTAACGTGTAACGATTTTAGAAATAAAAATAAAATACCACGTTTGCGCATTTATTAGATACGCGAGTCATTTTTAAAGCTTTTTCATAAATGACATACACGAGTGCGAACTCTCGAAATAAGGGAGGAGACTCGTCGTGGATCGAATTTAACGACACTTTTCGAGCATGAAATGTCGCGTTGCATTATTTCAGGTTCGGTCTGTGACAGGGCATGGAAAAGGGTCTCCTTCGCAGATACTTGCATTATTCTAGACTATATAGGCCGCTGACCGATTCTCTACCTGCCGTCGGAATCCGGCTTTCGCTTCGAAACTTCAAATTCGAGATCGGTACCTTCGGTTCGGCCCGTCTCGGGGAGACACAATCTCTCAAGGGATTATATAATCGTCCGTAAGAAATTTCGGGCCGAGACGAGACAACGCAGGACGACACAAAATAAGCGACTCGATCAAGTACTATTCAACATCTTCGGAAAAATAAATAAGGAAAACCGATTACGCGATACTGAATGAATTTCCCTCTGCTCTTATCACACAGAAACGCCCGATGTAAACACACGATCTCTTATTATTTTGATTATGTACGACGAGACTTGACAGTTCTCGTGTTATTATCGTCAGAGTTTATAATCGGAGTAACGCAAGAATAATGAATAGCGCGACGAGTAGTTGTTATTAATGATAAATATTGATAGAATCATAACGCGTCGAAAATCCACGATGCGATCTTGATTTCGATAATCTTTAATCACTCATTATAAATAAAAATCTATTCAATTCGATAAAGGAGATTCGAAACAAATTCCGTGATATTTGATATAATTACGACAAGCTTCTTTAAGGTTCTTACGATCTTTGCGTCGAAGATATCGAATTACAATTCGCGTTGCGATAATTCCGACTTACGTCTCGATCGAGATAAACATGAATATCTGAGACATGAAAAGCGCCGAAAAAGCGGACACGAGATAAAGGGAGAATAGGAATAGACCGCTGACTCTTTTCCCCTTTCGCAAAATACGGCAACGATAACGAATTATTATAGCCCAAACAACTACGCGAAATTTCGATTCTGTTTGAATCTTACCTTATTTTACCGGCGACAATCCCGGCGGGCGCGAGATAACACGGCGACTAGTTTGTCCGTAATGCGGATGTGGGATGTGCAACGGAGGAGAGGATTTATATATATCTCGTTGTTATCACTAAGTTAGCACCAACACACTGCACCGTACATCACACACACAGCACATTGTAGCGTTCGTGGAGTTTCGGTCCCGTGACAGACGGCTCGATACTCGGCTGACTTTAAGCGATTGCTTCCTCTCTCCTTCTCTTACCCTCGCGTTTCGTTTCCGGGGAAAAAAAGCAAGCTGTCCGCGCGAAACCCTCGACCCTTTTCACTCGGCAAAGTGCAACTTTGCGCGCGAACTCGTTGCATCCGTCGCCCCGTCTTCCGCCATGAAACGTAGACTCGTACCAGTCCGTGTTTTTTCTCTCCGCGTTCGAGAAGAGACGCTGCGACCGTCCGCGAAGTGTGTCCTCTTTTTTTCCTTCCTTTTTCGAAAAACTCACGCACGCACGCGCGCACCAACCCGAGTCAATGCGACTTTCGTGGCAACCGGCGCGAAACTAAGCGCATGAAAACACCGCGCCGCGCTCGCCCCCACGTTCCCGCGCGCTCGGCCGATTCCGCCGGCGCTCGGCAAAGGTCGCCCGACAAAGGTGCCGCCTTTCGGTCCAACCTACCGGCGGGCGTAGCAGTCTTCTCCCTACTACCGTGCCGTCACATGACAGCGCGCGGGGCGCCCTGCTCCTGCTCTGCGCTCTGCTCCGATGTGTAATACCGTTGCCCGCGGGCTGAATCGCGTTCCTCCGTCGACGACGACGTTATTGCCGCCGCTGTCAACGCCGATGACGAGAAGAAGCGAGGGAATGACGCGGGAAGGTGCGCGAAAGGCGCGCACACCTTTCCTACAATTATCAGCGTAATAGCGGTAACGAATCTATTAGATGCACATATACGGAGACGAGACCGTCCCGAGGATGACGCGAGGACGGACAGGATCGATGAAGTTAAATTGAAATTTTTACAACGTCGTGAAAACGGGTTTCTATTGGCCGCGACTGAATATTCATGAGGAGGCGGCACCCCGTTTAGCTTAGGCGTAATTCCACTCGGGCCTCGCGTTCGATCATTTATCTTGTCCGTACCGGTTTACCGAGAGGTAAGGACTCGAGGCAAACGTCGTCCACGTCGCGTGTGTATACTTTTCGAGTGTGCCTTGCCCTGAGGAAAAACGCACGAGTATATGTACATATCGTATAACACAGTTACTAGGCGACTTACAAGTAGTATACATTTAAATAAGAGTGCATTCGTACACGGAGAGAATTTTCTCTCAGAATCCGTGGGACGGTATGATATTGCGAGGATTTTAGAAGAGATCCTCCGATTAATATTTACCACAGTAAAATATATCAAACATATTTTATATCTTTTTTGTGGTAGATGTCAATCTTTTTATTGTGGTTAATATTAATCAGAGAGAGATAGAGAGAGAGAGACTCGTAAAATTCTTCCAATATCATATTGTCTTACAATTGCCATTTCAGGGCAAATTTGAAGAGAAAATTCTCTCGATGCGTATATAAAAGAAATATGCGTTCTTAAATATCGTTGAGGAATAAATGACGAAGAGATTCTCCTAGCCGGGTAATAATATCGAAACGCGTTTCGCATCGGTCTGCCCCACAACGGGACGTCGCGCGCGAGCGGAAAATTCAATGTTCCCAGGCGGATTTAATGCAGTCCTCACCGATTGGCAGATACCGCGGCTCAACGGTGCCAAATCGTTCCATCAGGACGCACACGCACATGATACATTTCTATAGCCTACTTTGAATATATTGCAGCGCGAGCTGTGCAACGAACGTTGCTATTTATGTCGCCAATTTATCAACGCTCCGGCCAATCGAAAATCTAATGTATCATCGTAACGCAACGACGAATCAAATTATCGCGGATCATTTTTCTCTCTTTCTCCTTCGTAATGTAAATTTAAAACAAACTCCATCTGTTTGAAATATCAATCTTCTTAGGCCTCTCGATTTAGAGTCACATTTCTGCTAAATACATCAATCACATTATTATATCAATCGATCCTTTCTTTATGTCCCATTTTACTCTACACTCCTCCCGATGTCCGGGAATCCGCGTTTCGAATGATATCTCCCCGAAGTAACGAGTCCCGCGAGGGAGTCAAATTACGTTGCACCACATATTGCGAGCGCGGGTCGTTTACGCACTCCTCGACGGAAAGGAGATCGCGGTTATCTAGATCGCGGAGCACGAGCCCGGACACGAGGTGTTGAATAATTCCGTCGGATCGGCGTATCGTGGCCGAGGGAAGGTGCGGGTTCTCCCGCGACGAAAAAGAGACGCGCGATCGACCGATCCGAATTTAGATCGGATCGGGGAAAACGGGAGCCCAAAACGCGCGCGCGGGACACGTGGCGCGAAGATTACCGGCTAGATACGTGCACACGCACATAATATAGCACACACGTACGTGTACACACACATGCACGGTCTTATACTCGAACGGAGACCGCCGATCTTGATGCCGGTTCGCGCGCGCGCGAGAGTCCTATCTAGATGAGATACCGCGATTAAGATACACACACATATATATGGTATATATATGTATACATGTGTACCCGCCTTCCGAAATTCGAAGCCCTCCTGAAATCTGAGCGAGATGCGCGACGGCGACGACAATCTACCGTGTTACAGGTTGCCCCAGGTCGTGCGAGACTTTCCGACTCGCGCACTTAATTCTGGGCTTCCACCGTACGCTAATTGCTGCCGGATGACGCCAATCTTGTCGTTTACATCGCGTCTACTGGATACGATTAAGTGGGTTTTTATCCGAGTCGCTTCGAGAAGAGATACCCGAGATACATAATAATTGTAATACGCGCCGTTTGAGAACTCTTACAAGTTGATCTCTTCGTCTAATAAGATCTGATTGCGCAACAATCTTTTTAGTCTTTTATCGATACGATGAAATTCGTGGTTTTGACAGAGAATTGACACATAATTGACCACGAATGTTTGCGCCAAAATTATGCAATATTCTACGCGAGATCTCGATGCAAGATTGATGAAAGTGAGACAAATTGAATCGACTCTGATCAGTTCTTTCGAGCATATGACGACTCCGGTTCCAGGTTCCACAGTTCCAGGATATGCGTCGCAATCGACAAAGCGGCGCATATACAACTTTTCGAAACAATCGTGCAATCGTGAGGCAATAAGAGGCCACGATTGAATCTCGACGATTGTGTTGCGCTAACCAGTGGATCTAATCAATCTACCGTCCGGGTGGGAGGAGCTGTTGCATAATCGAAAAGGCCTTCTATATTTTTTGCCAAATAAAAAAGAAATGTTAAAGGAGATCGCGCGCGATACCGTCCGTCTCGGACGACGCCGAGAGAAGCGTCTTCGATTAAGCGGAAGCGAAATATCGCAATCAACATTTCTGCGATGGCAGATAAAAGCGAGTCGTGTAACGAAACGCTCGCAATTTTTCGCGAGGATTCCTCCTCCGCGGTGCGCGCTCGTGCGCTACACATACGCACGCCAAGTGTATGCAGATGCGATACAGGAAGGGGCGGAAGAGGGAGCAACGTCGTCGTCGGTGGTGAGATGGGGGAAGTGACGTTGTGGGGTGGCAGCGTTGCCGGGTTGCCGGGTGGCTGGAGTACCCGGCGGTGTGTACAACCGAACAATCTGTAGAAGCTTGTCCAGGACGAGAGAAGTCCGTAGATCAGCCAATCAGATAGGCATACCCCCTCTCGTCCATTGTCACAAAATGGCGGCCCTAAATCAGCATGACTCCGCCTATTGCTCTCCCCCACCTGGAGCGCCTCTGGCGGCACGAGATGAAAAACTCCGCCTATCGATTCATTTTTACCGCTCTTGTTTCTCCGTCTCTCTCTCTCTCTCTCTCTCTCTCTCTCTCTCTTTCTCCTCCCGCCGCTTCTAAAGTTCCGCGCGTTCCTTTTTCTACCTCCCGTTACCGCCACCTCTTTCTCTCTCTCTCTCTTTTTCTCACTGATCTCGCTCTCTTCCACCTTACCTCCTCTCTTTTAACAACCGGTCTCTCTGTTCCATCGCGCGCCATACGGAGCTACCGCGTCCATTCGCGTGTCTCCTTTCGATCTCGCTCTCTGACATTTTCTCTCTCTTCTTCTCCCATCCACGCCAGCTTGCGTCGCATCCGTGACAATGTTTCAGAGAAACAGTAAATTTGATGATCGTGAAGCGTCAAAAAGAAAGAGAATCGGATGACAGTCGCTTTTCCAAATATCTATGCTACAACTTGCCGAGAAACTTAAAAGATTCGAAGAGAATGATAGCAGGAGCTTCATAAATCCGTGATATCGCGCACGACTTCTCCAGGGGACATTTAGCATTAGATAAAACGGACGTTGAGTGTCAAATGTTGCTTCCGTGGCAGAAACGCAGATATGAATGAATCGTAACATTTCAACATGCAGATACAAATACCACCCAGCAACAATTAAAAAATCTAGATCTCTTATATATACATATGTTCCTACTAATTAATAAAGCGCATAATTGCTGCCTAGAATATTCTATTCAAAGTAGAATGAGTAATGTCATAGATATCAACCTTATATCATTAGCTTGTGTCAACTTACTTTAATATCTATTCGTTCTACCAGGGAATTAATTTACAACAAGTATCTAAGCAACAATACTGATATAGCTAAAATAAATAAATAAGTAGGACGGCAAGATTCGATCCTGCGCATCCTCCGAAATCAGGAATGCTCCGATAAGCTACGAGATTTCTCCTAGTCGATCCACCCCAACCCGAGTATCGTCCCGATGCGCGGGACCGGTCGATGCTTTACGCATATATTTTTCCGCCCTGATTTTTATTGAGAATCCCACCCGGAAAAGGGACGCGTTGCGGAAAATAGTCATAAATTACGTAGCTACGTGAGTTTTCGAACGGCCGCGATATCGGGCGCGGCGCGCCCCGATTTATTATTCTCCGTTAAAAATACGTGCGGCGAGTGCCGGTCGGAAAGAAGGGAAAGCTCTTTTGTTTTTTTCCCGTCTGCGGAAAACGTCTTTCGAAACGATAAACATCTACGAACATTGCAAAATGTCTAGCAAACGTGGGAGTAATTTTCGTGAAAATTATTTTGCGTCTGTCCGCGAGAAATTATTCTCTCCGCAGATTAGTTCGAATACTTTTGTTTTATCGTATAGAATTGTGTCATTCTGCATGTGTGTGTGAGAGAATGTCTTTGAAGTAACAAGTCCGGATAAATTCAGGCTAGCTATATAGGAAAATTAAAATAATGTATTAAAATGAAATCTAATACGAATTAAGATTATCGTATAAACACTTGTATATTTTTCTGCTTCAGACGAAAAATCTCCTTCATTGACTTGCGTAACCGAGGAGATAAGGGACCTCGGATAAAGGATCCGCGTTCAGAAAAGTAAGTGAACACGTTGTGTGTGTGTGTGTGTGTGTGTGTGTAAGGCAGTAGGAAATGGCGAAAATAGAGAGAGAGAGAGCGCGAAAGAAGAGAAGAAAAAAGTAAACGCGCGCCAAAGGAGATACATTCTGGAGCACAGTAGTTCTCCAGGGTCTCCTTTCAGATAATGCGGGGGTGTCGTTTCTCTCCTTTTTTTTCTTGGTCGGCGTTGGCCGTCCTCCCGAAAGTCAAATTCGCGCCGATAATAACTTTTCCTTAAGATTTCCTTTTGTTACCGGGATCCGCTCGCAGACGCGTTCTCGGATAAATTTTACCCGAAAGCTCGTGAATAATGGATCGTGGTTGTCACAGATTATTCGGAAACTCCGTCAACTCGGAGATATGACACGTGTTTACGGACTTTAATACATTTTGCTTTGTCTTTCGCGTAGATTTTAGATTAAATGTTACGTAATTATTATAAACCTCTTTCGACTCTATCTTGAATAAAGTATGTGTACGGAAAAGAAAATAATTGATTTTATTTGCATAATTTAGAGAAAATAATCCATTTGAATATTATAAATTTATACTCGATAGTACAAAAGTATATGTATAGACTGATTAGCATTTGTTAAATGGAATGTACGTATTTAACATCATATATAAAGCACTGCTGAATAGCACGCTAATGACCATTGTTAATGACTCAACGTCATTCGCGACAGGAAAATTACATTTAGCCGACCGTTATTAACTTATGACTGGTTAATAATTTTTAAAAGGCTAGTAATATTTTTTAAACTCGTCAATCTTTTTAATAAAAAATATGTGAGATCGTTTAACGTATATGATCTGTTTAATGTGTGATTACAAATTTAATATTAATTTCATTAATTTGTAAATTAAATATCATAAAATTAAACATACTTATATAAAATTCAATCAATTTTCACATATATATATTATAAATATATGATTCTTTCAATAAGATTTCACTGATTGCCATCAGTATTACATTTATAATTGAGATCACTAGTTCAATGTTTTTCAATAGTAATACACTGATTTCAATTTAAAAGAGTATCCGATACCGTTACTACATATTTTTACTAGCTGTCTCTTTTTTTATTCCTTTTTATAGATTTTCTAAATTATAAAAATTTTTGATGGAGATTGAAATCCCATCGTGATATAAGTTATAGATATACAAACAGATATTATTAAAAGTAAAACGAATTAAAAATTCTAATATAAAATATAAAAATTCCAAATTAATATTATAATCTATTTTTGTTAAATTTCTTAAGCTATAATTCGATTTAGAACGCAGAAACAAATTTTCGGTACTTCAAATTATTGTAAAATAGTCGTGTCTTTTGTCGTCTGCTTATCAGACACGACAACATCATCAAGTATCATAAATAAACCACTTTCTGCAAAACCTTTTTTAAAGCTGCTTAACCCGTGACATCACACGCGAGCGAGCAAACAATCGAGCAAGAGAGTTCCGCGAGAAAGAAAGATATATAGAGAAAAGTATATAAACACAGTTGAACAGCTCGGCTCTGCTCGATGTAATGCAGTAATCTCTAACAGATAAAGTGACACACGCGAAGGAATAGAAATACTTTCGTCGAGACGCAGCAATCGAATATATATATATATATTCACTCGGTATCTTTGGCCAGCTACGAAAACGGAGACGACATAATTAACAGAACAGGCTGCACCCTCCTTAATTGCGCCGGGTCCTCCTTCGTTTGCGTATTTTTGTTAATGCGTCCATTAACTTCGTGGACTGTAGAACCGAAGTCGTTTCGATGCTTATCTACGTCCGATTAAAGCAAACGGCTTAATACGTTCGATGAATCGGTAACGATCGAGAAACTATGACAACTATGTTGGTGTACGATCGTTAGAAAACTTGTTCCTTTAATGGCATCGCACAATCGCGAAGGTTTGACATTTGTTATATAATAATATCGCAAACATGGTGGTATTATTTTCCACATGGGCGACATTGAATATATTTATCACGGCTAAGGGATGAATGGAACATAAATCCTTTACGAGGATTTTGTGATTCGAGGGTAGTTAATTAAAGAAGCCGCCAAACTCGCCCTCTCTCTTTCTCGCTTGCTCTCTTTTAGCTAGAACTACCTCACAATTTCGCTCGACGCGAGGGAACTTTCCTACTTCTTTAGAAGTTCCTGGCAGATTTACCGTCTCCTAATAAATCGCCGGGGCGATTAGAATTAATGCCAGATTAATTCCAACGGCCTTGATAAATTCTTATCTCGCAGCCGCTCCTACCTCCGGGCTAAGAATGTAAGACTTTATTCGGGAGAAACTCGATTTCGCGTGGAATTACTAATTTTTTGCGAACAAGTGCGATTCTTACCTCACTTTTGCCTCACGTATATATACATTTGCGTGTCTGTGTATGTATATATACGGAAAATTTATGTAATTCTTTTGCAACAGAAATATACGGTGAAATCACCTTGTAGATTTCATTAATTAAATTATAAAAAGTGTTAATATTTTTTCTAATTTCTATAATTCTAAATATTATTTTTCAATACTTTGTCACGATAATCAAACATCCAATTAAAACCAATATAAGTGTCTATATATCAAGTGCATTTGCAACGCGCGATAAATGACAGGTCGTACAGTGTCGCATATTCGATTTCTATCAGGACGATTGTGTCGGATCAATCTGACGGCAACGAGATAACGATGTGCTAATCAATAATCAGCTCGATAAAGGAACCGGGTATCGCGTCCACTTTAAGCTCGTATTTTCGGATCACAAAAATCGAATTCTTGCAGAGTCACAGAGCCACTTAGGCCGACTCTCGTTCGTATACGGTTAGGTGTATGGGATGCGCTTTCTGTAGTCACTTTGTTTTAATTGCGCACGGACGCGTGTCAGGAGAGAAAGAAAGAAAGAGAGAGAGAGAGAGAGAGCGCGTGTTGTAAAGTGCGAGGGGGTCCATCCGGAAAACGGACAGAAGATGGTGAAAAAAGCTTAAAGGGAAGGGAGTACATCTGGCGCCTCTGTGATTACGTTAATGCACCGACACGACGATGCGTTCTTTACAGCCGAAAGTTTAGCACATAATGCGTCTTTTTCCCGATCTCTCTCTTTCTCTCTTCGATTCTTAGCCGTCTCTCGTTTCCTTCTCGGCCGGAATTTCGCGTCCGGGAATAATTTTTTTTTTTCTCGAATGGGCGGGCTTGTGTGATACGCCCGAAGCGGCGATGTCCGGATTATCGTTACTTTGTATGTACGTACTGTACGCCAGAAGAGCTCGTAAGAGTTAATGAGCTATCTTTTTGCCCGTGTATGTAACGAAGAGCGCGCTGTAGGGCTCCCGAGGCACGTAATTTGTTGCGCGTATAATGGCTCGTTTCGCTTTCCCGTTAATAACACGGGGCGGACCGTCGAAAATTTCTGCGAAGCAAATATCAAGTAAAGTATTATACGATATATATATATATATATATATATATATGAGTGCGGATATGATTCACTGCGCAAAATCCCAGACAGTCTGCACAGATTTCGATGGACGACGTTTTGTGAGAGCTTATATATTCTCGTGAACATGAACATGAACGGGCAGTGAAAATATTTACATTGTTAACAGATCGTTTCGCACACCGACTTATCGGGAGCATCTTATCGGGAGCATCTTGCGCGACAATGGAACAGTTTCGTTGGAAAATGGGAGAAAAGTGTGGAGGAGAGCAACGTCTCTCTGACAGGTTTCTGGCGTGGATCAACGATCCGCGAAGTCTTTACAATGCACTCCTTGCACTTATCCAATGTGTCACGGCGAGAAAGAATGAGGGACTCTCTCCTTGGAGCTCCACGGATCTCGAAAAGACCAAAACATAAACCACGCGCAGCGTCCGTACAATATGCCCTACTAGCTGCTCCGCCCTTTCGTCCCATCGCCCTCGATCCACCGCCACCTCCATTCGCAGCGTTCTCTTGGAAGAGACACAAAGCCAGGCCAGAGTTATCTTGATGAACCCTAAGTACTACAAGACCTATTTGGAGGAGAGATAGGTTCCGGAGTGGGGGTACGAGAGGGTGGACAGAGAGCGGGGTCGCACAATGAAGAAAAGAATAAGGTAGAAGACCCGCGAGAGATGGAGAAAGAGAGAGAGAGAGAGAGGGACAAGAGTCCATCCACCTTGGAAAAGAGATCTTTCACGGTTGTCGATGCCACTGTGATAAGGAACGGCATTCTCCGCTGCTACTCTTTTACTACCACCGTCGCTATATTGCCTCGTCGCTGCTGTGCGCAGCTTTCTCGTCGCTTCAACCGATCGGTGACAAACCACTTCGCGAAATGCCTTTTTTCCCCCGAGACATAGAGAAGGCCGTGTATCAAAAGCCAAGGAATGCGCTTCTACTACTTTCGATCGTCGCTTTAAACGGACGTTAAATAGATGCTGACGAAGCACGTTTTGCAAGGTGAACATTTTATGTGCGATTCGGACGTTTGCTCTTAATCATATACAGACGAATGAAGAAAAAGAACGTGTAACACCGTGCTTTCTTCACGCACATATATAATTTGTTCGGAAAAACCACGGTGATTAATTAACGATTTTAGGTTTTTTTTACACGACCTAAGACGCCGAGGTATTTCAACGAGTGTTTCTTTCTCTTTTTCTCATCGCAGAGCGACCATTCTATTTAAGAGACAACAATTAAAAGACGCATCGTTATTCTTCTAGTCAATTATTTACAAGCATCTGTCAATAAAATATTTTAAATTGTCGGCAAGAAAAATGCGTTAAATATTCACACTATTTCTATTAATCAGATTTATATAAAATAAATAATAAATAAATATATATTGATATATTTATTAATGGAAATAGTGTAAATACATTTAATGCATTTTCCTTGGTCTGTCATAATTTAAAATATTCTATCGACAGATGCTTGTAAACAATTGTATGACTAGAAGTATAACAATACTTGCTTACGTCAATACTTTGATATGCAGATAAATTAGGCGTCGAATTTTTTGTACATCTTTTAATTGTTATCTTCTAAATAGAGTCGGCTTGTACAACCTATATATTTTTATCTCGTTTAATCTAATTAAATATAATTACGCGTACGAAGCGAAATTATATTGTTCCATGATAATAAAGTATAGAAAATTGCAATGCATGCATAAAAATATATGTCAATTAATTATGCAATGCATAAAAGTTCCATATTTAAATCTTTAATAACAAATGCGAACAAAAACATAGAATCTTTCAATCAAAATACCTGCGCTTCCAGACTCACACGTATTCATGCGTCCACCACGCTGCACGTTTCGCGAGAGACTAATTCCCGTCACTAATCGCAGTATTTTGCGCAGTGGTGTCGCCAACTGACGACAAAACCTAACTTCACAGCCAAGACTGAAGCTGAGGCCAAGCCTCAGGCAACAGTATGCGCCCGAGCGCCGAACCGGAAGATCATGTCGTACTTCGTACGATTAAAATTTGTTTTCTTTTTTCTTTAAATACCAAATGTCACAACCTATTGCTTCCTATTAAATTTAAAAAATTGCAATATATGTATACATATAAATATGTATATGTAATTATATATTGATATATATTGATATATATTTAATTACATATGTATATAATTAAATTCATTTATGTAATAAATTATTATGTTAAATGTGAGAAATATGAAAGCGTTATATTCTGAGAAAATTAAATAAGATTATAGCGAGATTTTCTATGTTTTTAATTAAGGGCGACTTTTCTGACATTGTAATTAGCGCATCGTAATTAAACGAACGCTAAAGATACAACCAGCGATGTAAATTATATTTAAAACTTTCCTATTGCAAAAGCTGGCTTCGCAGTATAACATATATATTTTGTTAAATCAAAGAACTTTGTATAAGAAAGAGATTTTTTCTCAAATTTTTATCTGGCAACAAAAATGCGCATATTTTTTTTATTTTCTAAAAATCTCAAAATTTTTTGTGGAAAAAAAGTAAAAATCGTGTACACAATATAATTAATAATTCTGCTGCCGATCGACAAGAGTTTAACGCGAAAACATATTCGCGTGAATCGTCAAAAAAAGTCGAAAAACGCGTCACAGAAAATTGTTTACGAGCGATATGGGCGCTTCAGGACAGAAATACAAGTGGATTCATCAGGACGCAAAGTGTCCCATGATGAATGCGGAGACGTCACGCTTGTTAGTCTCCGTTTTCGATTCGATACGGTGATATTTTCAAATCCCGACCATCGGGCATGTGCCTTACCTCCAGTTCCCTTAGACGCCTTAGATTCAATTTTTCCTTTTTTTTTTGACGTCGTCACGGATTCTGCGAGTGTCATCGAGTTGTCATTGAGTTGTCATCGTGTTAATTGCACTGAACGCATAGATAACCGGCGATTATTGCTTTCATTAATGATCATTGCTCTCATATTGTTCTCAATTTAGTAATGATACATATGAAATAGCTCATTAATTTAATTAATGAGATATCTCACATGTATCATCATTAAATTGAGGAGAGAAAAGGGAAGAGCATACAATTATAGCGTTTAAATGAAATAAGTGCGGTAAACGGACGAAGCGTGCCGTTTGATGCGCGGTAGATTTCCGGCAGCTCTTTTTTTCTTCCCGCGACGCGGCAAATGAATACGATTATCTGCCCCATAGTCGAGCCTGCCTCCCATCCTCGCGAAGAAGATCGCCTAAACGGCCACTTATCTCGTTGCTGGTCCCGGCCGCTAAGATAAGAGCAGCTACACCGTGGTTTTACATCGTGTCGGGGCGTGTCGAACATACATCCGGCCCGGTTCTTTCCTCGTTTGTTCGAAATTGAAGTTTATCGATGCGCCCGTTGTCCGCCGCTCTTATCTTCGGCCCGAGGCGTGGTCATCCTCTCTTTCTCTCTTTCCCTCTTTTCTCCTCTCTCTTTCTCTCCGTTCGTGCTGTTGCTTCTCTTCTTTCACAGATAACGCGAGAGAAGACCGATCCCGAATATCAATCTTTCTCGCATGTCCAGGTTTGACATTAAAGATAAATATAAGATAATTTATACTATTTTTATATCCTTTTTAGAAGAGTCAATAATTATGTAAAATTTAAATTAATAATAATACATTATTAACTTAACTTCGCATACCGAATCCTCGATTCTCGATTATCGTTTTCTCCGCTGTTTAATCGCGTTTGTTTAGTTAGTCGCGTGACGTTATAAGTAACAGCCTCACTTTTAGCCGAATATAATATTGTTTTTTTCAAATGTCAAGTGAAGAACATCGACGTGTTTGGTTGGGGTAGTCTGAAAATGAGTGTAAATCTGCTTAGAAAATGACCTGAATAGGAATGGTCTTAAATTCACGGATTATGGCTATTTACAGTAGCCCTCCGGGGATTTGAACCTTAGGAGCTACCAAATGGATAACGAGAACTTAATGGATGTCTAAATACGTGTTCAGTACAGTAATCTGTATAAAATTTAGCAGATTAAGAGACGATACAGTGAACGAAGACTCGAATTATTTCACATTTTCGAGACAACCTTTCATTTTCGTATTAGTTTTCGTGTCATTTTATTTACGATATTTTAAAATTGATGAAGGAATCAACAGTAAACACACAGCTAAGATATCCACGTGTCTCTTTTAATAAATATCGTTCAACTTCCAAAATTCAATTAAACATATATAGTATCTCGATTTTAAATAAAATACGACAAACAATTAAGAGAAAGGGTTTTGTAAATCGTTTCCTCTCGCTTTCTTCGAAAAAAAGAAAAGAAAGAGAAGAGTGCGAAATGAAAATTAAAAGATATGTAATTAAATGCTCGAAATTTAAATACGCGACTGACGACTATTTGAAAAGAGATTGTCAAAAAAGAAAAGAAGCAAATCTTGTTTCAGTCTTTTGATCCGGAGAAATCCCGGATCACAAAATGCTCTCTTCCAGTTGCTCCCGTCATAGCATTGAGCCTCTTTTGTTATAGCCTAATGCTTTAAAAGCACAGAAAGCGACCTACCTGTCATACTTGGGTTTACCCGATTTTCGCGTACATCATCGCAGCGGCTAATTAGACCCCGAGACCTAATTCCCTATAGGAGAATTTTCCCCAGAAGGGTGAGGCGCACCCGGCTTAAGCCAGGTACCCCGAGGCGAACCACACCCTCTCTAAAACACCTTCCAGTATCTTTGGAGCCTCGCTCCGAAATGTCGCAATGTCTTACGTGTCCTATTGTGCGCCTCGGACGAAGAAGTTAAGGTAGAAGAGGAGAGGAAAAGAGGGCGCCGGGCATTCTGCCTGCTTGCGCGTTTAGAACTCCAGGAGAGACACTCCTAGAAGACGGCGAGATATACTCCCTCGGCGCGAACACCGCACGGTTTTATGGTCGCCCGTGCCTGATTTATGGGACGATGCCAATCCCGTAAAATGTAAAAAGCGTCTCGTGCACGTGAGTCTTCCCTCACGGGCCCTCATCACGAAACTTCTCCCCCGAGGGATCGACGAAGTGAAGGAGAATCTGCGTGTGTTCTAGACTTTTTTTTCTTAGTTATATCGCGCTTTATACTTTCAGAAATTTTTATTCCTCGATCATCATTTTGTACATCGAGTATAATTATTTTTTCATTTATAACATTGTTGATTAAAGAGTTAAAAGATTGAATAGAAAATAGTAAAACAATACGAGATTTCCAAGATGATAAAATAAAAATATATCTTGTTAAATATGCAAAGAGATTTTCTCCTTAATATCATTTTTATGCAATATTAAAAAAACTGTATAATATTAAAACGCAATTTTAATTCGTAACTTAAAGTTCGTATCTGTCAATGAGATATACCTAATAATATCTGTAATTACGGCGCGCAATTAGCGATGACAGTGTTTGGCAGATTCTTTGAATCATGTTTTTGGTTTTTCGCCCTCTCTCTCTCTCTATCTCTATCTCGTTTCGCCGAAGAGTTAGTCCAAACTTTCGACGATACGTTGTTATACGGTAGCGCATTCCGTCCTAACAACTCGGATACTCGAGAACACCCCGGAAGTCTATCCTAATTTCTATCATTACGGCTCAATATTTCTCTCCGAGTCGAGAGATCGAACCGGTTCACGCACCTAATTACACACTCGCCTCGAACTCTTCTCTCATCGACTCTGACAGAAGCCGAACCGCGCTGTTTTAATAACAACATGTTGAAATAAATTTCAACATTTCACTGTCAAACTATAAATCTAAATTTTGTTTTAATTAAAGATAAAATATACGTTATTAAGATAGCATCCAAGTTTTTGTAGATATTTTTCTTCATTAATAATTGATTGGAATTTGTTTGATCTTTCTTTAGACTCTACATATTCATTCCTCTTCTTTTTATAATTGGATACACGTGATTTTTACATAAAAATGTTGTGTAAAATCTATTCGGTATCTTGTTATTTAGTAGGTAGGATTTTACTCTGATCAACGGCGGGCGAGAACAGAGAATTTTCCGGCCTAGATATAGTACCGCGTGCAACAATGACAACCGCGCATTAGATGGTCGTAAAGTAGAGTTTTGGACAAGGAACTCGTGCTCGATAACAAGGTGGGCGTGACCTTCCTTCCTTCGTTTGCGCGAAGCCGAAAAGTCTAGGTCCGTGAAAATCGCCTGTCTCGAAAAGGCGCCGGGTTTCTTCCCTCGTCCTACTATTTTCCGTCCTTCGGGCTGCGGTTTTGCGGAATCACGATGCCCAGAAGCGTTCTCCTGGGACTAAATCACCGTCTTTGGTTTCCTACTCATACGCGTTTCGACGGGCTATATTAACGATAAATTCGAATAACGAAGAAAATAACTCGAGGGAGAAATATTTTTACTTTCTTTTCTTTTGAATTTACACGCGAAATAATTATAATCCAGAATCTGTCTTTAATAATCTTTAATAATCGAAATTGGAGAGACGCAGCAGATAAAAGACAACTTTCAATTTTTCAATCTTTATAGTCTTCAAATGTTCAGGTTAATTTTCTTTCGTGAAAAAACCAAGCGTGAAAGAAAGTTAATTGGTGTTTCATTGATAATCTGTATTTTATATTCACGCGCGCGTCCTTTAAACGCAGAACAGTGGCTCACTTGCGATTGTTTAAGAAGTGGCCCGCATTAAATGCTTCAGCGTCCTTGGCCGTACATATATGAACATATAGATGTCGATAGGGCAGATTGTAGCCCTTCTTAAGGTAGTCGACCACTCGAGGGCATACGAGGGTGAAAAAGGTAACTCGAGTTTCGCGGCACGTCGCATCGAGTACTACTACGTCGTCTTTTCAGTTCGCAGACCTAGCGAACAGCCAGGTTTCCAACTTTTCTCATTGTCAGGTCACGAAACGCGATGACGTTTCTACTATAGGAAAGATTACGCGGACCGGTAAGAATCACTAGGACGACCGCGTTCTTTGACGTTTTCTTTTCTCAATTTATCTAGAACAAATTTTATATCAAAAGTTTCTTCAAACAAGAAAGAATCTCTCATCTATGTATATATCATTCGAAATGACAGATTGATCAATTTCAAACCGTTGATTAACTTATTAATTAGATAATTATTATAATTAGTACTTATCCCGTTATAATATAATAGTATGAGATATATAAATTGAATATTTAAATATCTTTTTAACTTGATTATTTGTGTTTCTCAGAAACATATATACTCTAATGATTTTCATCCTCGAAATTTATTGCTTCTACTATAAAAAAAAATGACACTTTATTTCGAAAAATAGAGTCGATTTCACGTCTTCAGCTGTAAAACTAATTTCATTAATTTTCTTATAATTGAAAAAGTAGCGCAGAGATATTTCAGATAAATAAGAGCCAATGGTCCATCTCTAAAATTCTTCGAATATCCCTCATTCCTCTCTTTTCGAGAGTATCACACGATGTTACAGTTTATATAGGAACAATTTTATCAAAATTGTAAAACACACATTCTTTTCGCAACAGGTGCATGTTCGACACGCATTGCAAATTTCGCGTAATTCGGATTACTATAGAGAGCTGGATTCTCTCTCTCTCTCGTATGTAAAACGCGGCTTTCGATGAACTTTGGTGGCCGAAGAAGCTGTTGAAACAGAGACGTTCATTATTACGGGCCGATAAGAATCAACTCTGGAGAGGGGGACGAAATTTCGAAATTTCGGCGAAAATTAATCGGCGAACGATTATTTACGCGTGCATTATGCAACCGGGGGGATAAGACTTTCGGACCGCGAGGAGGAGAGTCCGCCGCGTCGGCTAATTGAAACGCCACCGCGTTCGAGATAAGCCCCATTGCAACGGAGAGTTATGAGACAATATTATGAGGCGCCCGTACGTCAAGCCCAAAATTAATTTCGGCCATCGCTTTGCGCGACCGAGCGCAGATAGCGCGGCGCCTCTTCTCTCTCTCTCTCTCTCGCTCTCTCTCTCTCTCTCTCTCTGTACGTCATTACGACGAAACCGTATCGTCCGCTCGGACGCCCATGTCTCTTTCTCCTGATCGTTATCCCCTCGCCGTTATTGAATTCAATGCGAGCTCGCTCGCGTGTTCGCATCCGGGAGCGTATAATTCTCGACGAGACGGAAGGATGCGGAACCGTAACACGAAACGTCATCCTTCAGAAAATGCGCGCTCTTCGGGGATGAAAGCGAACGAAGAAATGCAAAATATACGCGAATACCTTTCGGGTGTTCTCCGAAGGCAGGGATGCATCGCGCATCTGGAAAGCACGCGTTTAGGTATGGGAAAGCCATTAGTGCAGCCGTTTAATGCAACGTACGGGACACGCCACGTTAAGCGGCACCTGCAGCGTCGCTCGTTAGCCTGATTTGTCGCTTTATTAGATCTTAGTTTGCGTTCGCGTCGGCGAGCATAGGATCGAGAGGCGGACATTACGGGTCGGGATTTGCAATTTGCGTAAATTAGACGATTGCACTGCGGTCCTCCATCTCTCTCTCTCTCTCTCTCTTGCTACCCTTCCTTCCACCACCTTCAACCGATCTCGTACTCTAGCAGCGGCGTACCTCTAATGGCACGTGTAATCGCCCGATAATTTGCACCGCGCACTCTAACTCGGCGTTAATTGACCCCGGCCGTGCTAATTAACGAGACGCCGAGAGATTTACGACGCGGGAATTCTTGTTACTCGGGATGTTTATCGATCGATCGAGCAGCTCTATCCGCGATCGACGTGCATGATTAAATTTAACTCCTATTTGCCTATTTGTCAATTATTTTTCTCGCAACATTCTCCGCTATTATAGACATACATATATTGGAATGGAATATAATTAATATTCAATTTCAGAATTAATATACGTGTAACGTTTTTTTTTATTCTCAGGAAGTAGTAAGCAAAATATGAACAAGATTTCTTGATTAAACCTAGATATCTATTTGCATAATATTACAGCGAAGCTCATTTTTAAATATCACTGATTGAAACAGCTGATTCCTTCATTGATTAGTGACTATTTGCTGCTTTTCAATGATTAATTTTATTTAAGAGAGCGCATAATCGAACAAACAGAAATTGCGAACAGAAAATAAAAACTCCTATTTGCCTATTTGTCGATTATTTGTCTCGCAAGATTCTCTGCTATTGTACATACATATTTGGAATGAAATATAATTAATATTTCAGAATTATATACATGTAATATTTTTTTATTCTCAGGAAGTAGTAAGCAAAATATGAACAAGATTTTTTTGATTAAACCCAAATGTCTTCCCTATACGTATAATATTAAAGCAAAGCTGATTTTAAAATATCGCCGCATGATTGAAACAGCTAATTCCTTCACTGACTTGCAGCTGCTATACTCGATCGCGAGACTATTAGCGAGACTATTTGCTGCTTTTCAGTGATCAATTTTATTTAAGAGAGCGCATAATCGAAAAAAAAAAAAAAAATAAAGATTGCAGACAGAAAATAAAAAAATAACAATCTCCGATTCATCTTTAGACGGATTTGCGCATTCTGCAAATATGTTCCTTCATTCCTCATCCATCCGCGTGTCTATCCGGATCGCAGACAACGATCGCGTCGCCGGACCACGTCACGTCCACCTGTATCGACGGTCATAAATCCCGGGGATCGAGAGAGTGACGGCGCAATGGGCCGAGAAGCTGGTCCGGTTGCGCGAAATCACCGGCGTAGCTACGCGATACCGCGCGCGGTTGTTAAGAGCCTTCCCGCGGCGCGGAGGGTCGATTTCACCCCCATCGGGGTAAGAAGAGGGGGAGAGACCACCCGTCGCGGGGTGGGGGCAATTGGCCGAATCGAATGTCGTCGCCCATCTGTTGTGGTACAAGTGCGGAGCCACTTGGGCCACTGTCCGCCACCCGTGTAATACACATGTAATATATATATATATATATATATAGTTGTCGCGGCGCGAGATCGCCACCCTATCGCGGCGCTGACGTCGCAATTATTTCGTTAGATCTCTCCCCGGGGAAGAGACGCGCCGCCATCTGTTAGAGGATGGCGTATATATACAATGTATACGCGACAAAATTACGGTATCAAAGGTACGTACACTCGCTCCAGGGGGTTGAACGATCGGTTGTTTTTACACAATAATGTCGCAATTTCTTCCTCGGAAATGTCTCGAATTTTAAAAGAGCGGAGCGCTACGAGGAAAATAAAACGAGGAGACTCGCAGTTGCATTATAGACCGTTCCACGAGCGTATCGCGAAGACGCGGATAGGAAAAAGTCGATACATCGGTCGGAGGGAGAGCGAAGCGAGAGAAAGAGGAAACGAAGGATAGGGATGGGAAGTTTGCGAGATAAAGCGCGCGAGACAAAATTCATCCCCCTCGTTGCGCCGGAACAGAGGGCGAGGTTTGCAGAAGGGCATCCAGGGAGGGTCGAAGGGAGGAAGCGAGCGAACAGTGGCAGAAGAGGGCATAAATCAGACGGGCACCCGAAGGTACCGCGGAATACAAAACAGAAGAAGGATCGCGCTGGCGTCGCGACGCTGGAAAGAGGATCTCAGAGCGGCCGACTATTTTCCAATAATTTACCTCGGGACGTCGGGGGAGGAAAACGGGCGGGGGATTCGCGCCAGGGTAGGTGGTTTTCCGGCGTTGGAGGAGAAGGAAGAGGAGAAATAGCGGGGTCGGATGCCTACTGCTGCTAGAGAGCGCGGGCGAGCGCACACGACTGACACTATCGCGCCCATAAATACTGGGGAGCAGCCTCTGACGTCACCCACCGGGGGCCCGATATTATACTTTATCTCGAAACTAATTCCCCGCGAGCAGATTTATTGCAAGAAAGGGGTAAAAAAATACATCTTCTCTCTCGGCCACCCGCTCGACCTCCCATCCACCTGACTTATCGCGTTAATGTAAAAGTACCGAGGAGAATCCGGGATAGCGATGGTTTTCGTCTTCCAAGATCCGGCCTTCCTGATCCGCGTCCTAATTTTACCACGCGTTTTTGCGTCCTCCTTCTTGCATTCAAGCGCGCAATACGAGAATACGCTTTGTTAATTAGGAAACAATTATTGCGAGTCTTTCGTGAATTAATTTTCGTAAAATTTGCACTGAAAAATCGACGTTGCATCGTTCGATAACTTTGTGCTATTTTAAAACGGATAGATTTAATTTTTTAACCGTCGTCTAAATCTTATATGTTTTCCAAGTGAAATTAGTGCGCGCAAAGGCGCATTTTTTAAATAAATATATATGGCGCGGAGAAAAAAGCGAAAGAATGTACCGCGCAAAACGCGCGTATGGTTTGAAGGCAACAATATATATCGGAGATATATCGGCGTGTTATCTCTCTAAAAGATATATTGTACAGTAACTCTCGCGTACACTTTGGCATACACACGGGTATACGCGCGGAAAAAGCGGACATTTTTACGAGGAACCCGCGTGCACGATCTAGACGATACTGTTCCAATGGCGCGGAATTATTTTTGCGGACGATTATTTTCAGCTGTTATTACACAAATTAAATTAACACATTATAATTAGATACGCGAAATAATTAAGACGTATAGGCGATTGAAAAAAAAAATAGAAAGCAGCGGGACGTGTTTGATATCTCGATCTCGTTTACGTCTTTTCTCTCGCCGCTCGCAGATAAATTCCATCCGTCCGCAATGAAACGGTTTAATAACTGCGGCGCCAATAGAAAAAACGCCGCGCGATATCCGCGAAGCGGGACAAGTCGAGAAATATGAAAACCTCGGGGAAAAAGTCCCGATGTTTGCCTGTACACGTGTAAGAGGACAGTGGCGTGGCGATGCAAACATTCGCACACATACGGACCGCGTCCTCACGTACGTCCGAGAAAGCCCGGGGCGAGCTTTACATTTTTATTCCGCGCTCTCCTTTTTTCCCCTTCCTCGCAACCACCCCCGGACGAACGAGCCTGCAATCAGCCATCCCCCGCGGTTCGTGGACTGGAGACGCTATTTCACATTCAAAACATCCCTTTCCCTCCTCATCTCCTCGGTCGAACGTCCTGGCGTATCTCTGGAAGGAATACAAAACGTGTGTGGTTCGTGCGTGGAAAACTCGTATGTATGTATGTATATGTATGTATGCGCGGTCCGGTTTTAATTTAAAAAATAATTAAACCGCAAAAAATATTAAGCGAGCCCACCACCATCACCCTTGTACATTTTTATTTCTCCCCGTGTTTTTTCGGCGGCGCTCACACATATCACAAGGGGAAGCCTCCGTCCGATAGGACAATACGACTTTCTTTCGTTCTCTTTTTTCACCTCTCTCTCTCTCTTTCTCTCTCTGTTTTCGCATCTTTCGCTCACGTAGCAACGAGGGTGTCGCAAACACGAATGCGCTCACGGGAAGAGGTAATTGGAAGCACAAAGAGAATAGACACGGATAACCAATGTCTCCATTAAGCGCGAGCCGATTGCGGCCCGCACGCTCGACTCCCTTCTGCGCTTCGTCTCTCGAGGAGAATGAAGGGGTGTTCATCTTCCGGGGGTGTGGGAGAAACGCTCGATCGACGGTTTAACTATGGAACTCTCGGATAAGCCTTGCGAGAGTGATGTAGCGCCGCTCTTCGTGTATATTCGCGCGACACATTTCAATTTTAACCTTCCCGCGTCCTTCTCGATGCATCGACTTGTGTAAATCGGATGTTTTGGAACGCATCCTCCGCATACGTATATAGGTATTCTTCGATATATGCCAAATCGGAGTTTCCTTTGTCGCGGAGACAAAGATCTTTGGTTCCGTCGACTCTGAGAGCTTAACGTGCATTATTCTCCGCAGCAGCGATGTTATCCGCTCGTAAGATCGAAATCTCGTTGGGATTTTACGATCCTCGGCGACAAATCCGGACACTTTTAGGTCTCGTGTCCGACATAAGGTAGGTTAGATATATATTATCTCAGGTAATATCGCGGTCCGACAAGAACACGAGGGATCGTGCCACTATTATTGCACGTGACAATCTTATATTCAATATTTTAGTATTTAATTTACCAGTTTTAATAATCATTCGAAAATCTTTCTTAATCATAAAGAAACAACATTTATCGCGAAGAGATCCACGCGTCACTGCGTAATATAAAAGCATGGGTAAAAAAATTACTAGCGAAAAATCGATCTCTCCCTCCCACATATATCGAAATATACTTGTGATATGAAAAGAGATACGGGAAACCACTATTATTGCACGTGACAATTTTATATTCAACATTTTAGTATTTAATTTACCATTTTTAATAATTATTCGAAAATCTTTCTTAATCATAAAGAAACAACATTTATCGCGAAGAGATCCACGCGTCACTGCGTAATATAAAAGCGCGTGTAAAAAAATCACTAGCGAAAAATCGATCTCTCCCTCCCACATATATCGAAATATACTTGTGATATGAGAAGAGATACGGGAAATAAATTGTAAGGGCACGCTTTTCGTGGCGCCACGATGACCTTATCCCGATGTAGGATCACGAAATCCTCGGGGAGGATTCTCCGCGCGATCTGTGCTGCTGCGAAATCCCGAGATTCGGAATAGTGTCGTTGTTGACCGAAAAACTGGAAAACGCCGCATTGTCTCAGGTATAGTCGAGTGGACGCGGTCCCACCTTATTCTTTCTATCTCGAAAGGTTTCCCTAAGAGATCCCCGAGTTTCCTACCGTACGCCTTTCGGACCTACGAAAGGGACGACTCCCACTGCGACGATATAATCCACCGTCAACAAAAAGAGTTCGCACCAACATAATGTGCTCGTAATGCGACATCATTGTTACTAGGTACCGCGTTAAGCCCTGTAAACAGAGATGCCTTCGACGACGACGATTCGCTTCGCCTCCGGGTTTTCTCCCGTAAACGTGAATTACAAACCTCCCTTTCGTCTGTATTAAGCACGTGCCCCGGATGAAGCTGAATTGTTGGATCCGACAGTGGTCGTGCGACTAAAGACTCCTCTTTTCTGCCATCTTTCCTTCGCGACTTTTCCAAATTGACGACGACGGCGGTCGCAACACACGTGTTCGCTGCATCGCGTGTACATAGGCGATGCATTAATATAATTATTATTTAATGTATGTATCGGGAATGATATCGGCGGAGGCAAGTGTGGAGAGAGAGAGAGAGAGAAGAAGGATATACAAGGGTACCGGTAATTTACGACGTGTGCAGAATTTACGAGCGTCCGTCATGGAAATAGGCAGGTCGTCGCTTAATTAACGTAATCTTGCAATTACGTTGGACTCGGAGAGTTTACCTCGTAATACATTAATTGCCTTTAATTATACATATAAGCTGCCGGAGCAAAACGAAGACGCTGATTACGGAAACAAGTATTGCTTATTCGCGATCTCTCTAGTTCTAGTCGGCAGGTCTCTCCCTTCTCTCTCTCTCTCTTGATATTTTGCCCGATATCAGCGAAAAGAACGGTTATCGTTATCGTATCTAAAGTTGATCGAACGTGCGACATCGATAAGTCGAGCGGGACACTCGCCGTTAAATATCTACCTCAGGTGTCTCGCACCTGATGCACCTGCGCGACAAGTATCACTGCGACCGTCTACGTTCGATATCGCCATCTGCGCCAAACCGACATTGATCGTTATCATTAATGCGAGAACAATGTCCGATGAATTTTTCAAAGGTGACACTTTGCTCGACAAATTTTATACGCACCGCAGATCTGCGTGTCCAGTCTCATCGACACATTTTACTCATTTGTTCTTTATTATGTTCACAAAAATGCAAGTATTTTTATTACAAAAATTCTATATATTGTATAACTTATAACGTAAGGCATAATATGATATATTTTTAATTGCAAATAAAATTATGATGTAACAGAGAATTTGAAAACTCTGCAATATCTTATCGAAATACCTATACTACAAAAATAATAACTTTTAATCCGAATTGAAAATAAAAATATTCGACATTTCCATTGACACGCTGATCGAACATAGTTGTAAGGATTTCAGGATATTCTTCATCGGGGTTAATTGAAAAAAAAAATTCAATTCGTGCCTTCGTCTTGTCTTCGCAGTTGTGCTTCCTTGACGAGGGAGAAGGCGCGCATCGTTAAGACGTCGATAAACGCGCGAGTTGCGCGATAAGATTGAAGAGGAACGAGAGAGAAAGAGAAGAGAACGTGGTGCACCGAGGGTGCATCTGCGGTACGAATCTGCTGGTTTACGGACCGTGTGCACGCGTCTATATAATTATTCTCGATGCAGGATACACATATCTTTATAAGGAAGGGCTTGCCGTACACACCGGTATCCGCCGCGATATCTTTATGGCTTATTGCAACGCTTTAGGCAACTTCGTGATCAACGTGAGGAACGAGAGAGAGAGAGAGAGAGAGAGAGAGAGGAGGTCCATGATCGCTCAAAGCGTTTCGCCGTTCCATCAGATTTTGTTCGAGGTACATAATTGTTTAACGTTATACCGCCGCTACATGAGGGAAAATAGCGAGATTCAAGATGCCGAGGGTCTCTTAAAGGCGTTAGACTAAGCAATTTTAGTCAAGTCGAGGGAAACGTGTTATTATACGACGTTAATAATATATTATAAATGAGCCAAGTGTTAAAGACTCGAGACGAGCCGGTTAATTGTACGAATTTTCGCAGAAATAATAATGGTGTAATAATTAAATAAGGAAACACAATCGCGGACATAAATTTAATTTTTAAATGTTCTCTCTGTAGGAGAAAAATATGAAAATTCGCGAGAAGCTGCTTTCCTCTCCCAATTGTATTGTCGCGAGAAAGAATCATTCGCGGAACCGCAGGACGATCCCGCATATGCAGTGGACGTTTCGTGTGACGGTTCACCTTACCCAGATAAAGGAGAACAGGAACCACACACTCAGATGAAGAGATAAATAGATTGAACGCGCGGGGAATCGTAGCGCGCGAGAGAGAAAGAGAGAGAGAGTATACACTGATTCAAGGGGCCAACAATGCCCTCATTCAGGCCTCGTACACACGGGCGCATTATTGAATTCAGCCGCCTTCGGACAGAAAGAAAGAGAGAGACGGAGTGACACGAGCAGGAAGAGAGAGAGAGGAGACTGGGCTGAATGTTATCTATATTATCCGGGCAAGGGTTTTAGCCGCTCACGCTGTTTGGCGTAGATCTCTCTCTCTCTCTCTCTCTAGATTATCTTCCGCGGTATCTGAAGCCGCAGCCGCGCGCCGCCGAAAAGCAAAGTGCTCGGGGGGGTCGAAAGGAAGAAGGACGAAAGGGGTGCGCGAGATCGCCGCGAGATACGTTTGTGCCCGGTATACACGTCTAGTCTCTCCAAATCTAATGTGACGTCTGTGTCACATGCCTCCTTCCACCGCTGTACTGTGCATAAACGGTCCATGTCTCTCTTTCTCTCTGTCTCCCCGTTTCGCGTCTGCTCTTGTCGAAAGTACGCGCCCCTATATATGTACCATATACGCACGCGTTGTTGATTCCTCCCTTTCGACGTGCGACACATTGCGTTTTAAAATCAAGAGTTACCGGGATGCAAAACATCACTCAGAATGATTAGTTTCGTTATTTCGCTAGGAATATTATATAGAGCAACTTGATTAGGAATAACAAAGTACCTCGAGTAATCTATTTCGAGAGTATGCAATCTACCTTTTAATCAGCGGAACCTAATCGAGAATCTTGGAGTATGTGATGATTAATGTTTTTAATCTGGATTTGATTTTTCAAAACGTGATGAGGATTCATCGTATCGATGGTGACACTTGATTACTTAGATGAGTATCTAATACACATATGACCTAATATATATCTAATACATAAACAATCGATTAATCCTTGCAAAATCCTTATCGATATTAATTGATAAGTTATATATGAAAATTAATTATCGTTGGATTTCGTTGAGGCTTATCTATTTCCAATATTTTTTTATTGACAATATATATTACATAAATAACATTATTTTTAAATAATTATGCGAATAATTATACATTCGAGTAAAAAATAAAATTGTTTGTAGAATAAAAATCACACTTTTATCAAATTTTTTCAAGTTGTCTTGAGAATATTTATTTAACCTGTATAAATTAATCGACAAAAATATTCCCTCTCGTTGCTGCTCGTGTATTTCATATTATCAAATATTATTAATCAAGCTTATCTTCCACGCTTTTGATACGGTCTGTCAAGAATGCGATAATTTAATGAGATAAGTATCGATACCTTTCGACGAGAGATTTAGTTTACCTTATCGATTCTCATATATTTTTCCTTCTTCACTCCTTTCTTTCCTCGCATGCCTGCTAAGATCTTTCTTCACGGTTTTCGTCCTCTCGCCGATATTTGCTTCCTCTATCAACTCCCTTATAAGAAACCGATTCTCTTCATCCTTCAACAACATGTCGCTGAGCATCCTGCCGATCGGGGCACTTTCGTTCAAATCTTCGTCCTCGTTGTCGATACTGGTGTCCGATTGGAGAGGAACAGTTTGGGACATCAGCTCGTGACGTTTTCGATTACGTGACGTCTTTGACAATTTCTCGGATGGCGATTTCCGTGTCTGAAAAGATTTAACTTTCCGCGCTTTAATCGAACTGTCAGCGCTTTCATTATCAAGATAGTCGAGATTATTTGATTTTTTATTCGAATTATTTTCCGATTTAATTTCGGTCTCTCTTTGCACCGCCTTATTATTGACGGGAACCTTGAAGAGAATATCGTCGAGTGACGATGTTGTCGACCGATCGTTCTTCATATTCTTCGTTTTCGGGTGATTCGTGATCTTCAGGTTGAGCTTGCTCGATGATCCGCTCGTTGTAGTTTTTTTGAATCGAGAGGGATTTTTCTCGTTTCGCGTCGAATTGAATCTTTGTCCGAAAGTCTGCCAGAGATTCTCCTCCTCGGATGACGATATGGTATCGAATATGTGATCGACGGCGGCCTTCAGCGATTCCTTGTTCTCCTGGAAAGAGTGCGAGACGATTTCGCCGCCGAAACGATTGCTCGGCGCTAGAGCTCGAGACTTGAAGTTGCGAGGTGCGACGTTGAAGAACATCCTCAATTGCGGCTTGATCATTTCCTCGTGAACGACATCCACGTTGAGATCGACGTCCGAGGCCCCAGGACCGTCCAGTCTCACCGCTGGTATTAAGTTCCTTATCCACTCCTTTGCCTCGTCCGGCACGTGGGAAAGGTTGACAAGATGCTCGAGCAGTGCTTTCAGATACGCGCCCCTCGTGCTGTACGTCATGTGATCTAAACTCATGGCGTACACGAGCTTGTCGTACTTCCGGAGGAGAAGCGTCACGTTCCACAAGTCGGGATGTTTTGTCGTATCGATGGCACGCCATAGGCCATACATGTCCACGTCCATGTTGGAATCGCGCGCGTCCTTCTTCAGCTCGAGCGGCTGCGCGCCAGGTCCGCTGGTGATTATTTTGTCCCTGAAGTACTCGAGAGCCTCCTGTTGTTCGGGATCCCGTTGCACGCTCGTTAGCTCCTGGCCCAGATCCAGGATGGCCTGCAAGAGTTGACCCTTGGTCGAGTACTCGAAAGGATTCTTGGGCAGGTTCAGTTGATGCAGCAAATCGGGAAGGGAAAAGAACTTGATGATGCCGCGGATGATTCTCTCGTCCTTCGTCTTCGGCAACGCGAAGAACAGTGCTTGCACGTTGATATCGTTCATCGTTCGCGATACTATATGCTCGACCTTAGTATTATCGTATAAGGTACTGTTCAGGTAGTTTAACTCGGTTTTAAATTCGTCGTCCTTTGGTTGATCGGTCACACCCTTCAATAAATGCTCGTTCAACATGTATAGACTCTCGTTATAGGTGGGATACAGCGTAGTATTTGTGCTGTTGATCAAGACGAACTGCAGTCCGACTCGTGCGAGATATTTCCTGATATTTTGCAATTTGCTCGTGTGGTACCTGTAATTAGGTATCTGTTTCAACACTAGCTCCACCTCCTCTTCGCGAATAGCTTGCGCGACAATTGGCTTCAAAGCCTCGATGCTTCGTCGTATCTTCTTGTCTAGGTCATCTTTCTCGGTCGTTTCTAGCAAGGTCATAAGCAACTGTTTCGGCGTGTCGTCTGGCAATAACGTCTTCTGCACGACTGGCAGCTGTATTTCTTGGCATCGCATGAGTACTCTGAGATCGTCGTACTTGTGATCGTTCGGGATCTCAGCAATGGCCAGATCGACGTCGTACGGTGTCAACTGCTCGTCGTAAGATTTGGTCTGATCTTGCGCAATCTTTAACATCACAGTGTCGTGCAGATACACTTCCATGTCGTCGATCACCGCTTTACTCCCGATCAATTCCGGTCTACGGATAAATTCTCTCATTATCACGCGGACCATGGCTTGTATTGTTCCCTGGAAGAAGCTGCGATAAACGTCGAGGGGCGCGGTCAGAACGTTATCGTGACTTATGAAGTATATTCTTAGTGCTAGGAATTGCTGGTACGACATACTATTTAAATCGGCAACTATCTGCTGGCTGAACTGTTCTTTGTCGTGTTTCAACTTATTATCCATACAGGCCTTGAAAGCGTTCGTCATGGCACCGTTCTGCACGTCGCGCAGAAACAACGACGACATATGAGTAATCAATGCCCATTCGTTGTGAACGGTCGTCGAGCTGGTTCGAAAGCGATAATTCGACGGCAATATTTGAATAAGATTCTCGGTCTTCAAGACGAAATCCCGGTAGCTCGCGCACGGCGCGAAATTCATGATCTCCGTTTGATTGAGAACCATTATACGATCTTGAGGAATTTCCACCTGCTCCGGCAACGATTTCGTGTTCGTCTCCAAGTAATCGAGGGCGGAGAACATCTCGCTGCTCTGCAGCTCCTTGACGTTTCGCAGAGCAGCCAGTAGATCAAGGACGCGCAGCTTGAAGGTGCGCGACGCACGGTAGACGTCGAGGTTCCCAAGGAAGAAGCGACGAGATGTCCGTCATCGACAGGAACCGCAGCAGCGGTTTGATCAAAGTGAAATGAACGCACTGGAATCGCTCGTATCAAGACTCTCACGTGCTTCCGACGTGATGTCGATGTCGGGCGCCATGTTCAAGGTCGCCTCGGCGTTGGTCAACGCCTGTTTCGTGCTCATATCCATGGGATAAGCCTTCTTGCAGTAGCGCATGATCTTGGCGAGTTTCATCTTTCGCGAGCCTAGGTCGGCGAAATCGAAGTGGATCGGCAGATACGGCATCAACTTGGCCAACTTGCAGTTTGTTATGAGCAGCTCCACGTTATACGTGCTCAACGGCAACGGCAGTAACAGCCTCTCGATTTCTGTGTCGTTCACCGCAGGTGCGTTCGGCATCTTCCCGATGATATTTCTCGCAAAATTCATGTATTCCTGCCAGGGCTGAAATACATTGCTTTTAGACAACTCGTTCAAAACCGCCAATACTCGAAGTTTTTTCGTCTTATAATCGGTCAACTGGAAATTCGTCGGCAAGGACGAGATGATTTTCGCGGTCGTCATCTGAGCCTTGAGCGGCTCGATCTGCTTGTATTGCTGGAACGGAATTTCCTCCACGATAGATTTGATTTCGTTGCTGTCGACTACCGCCTCCTCCGGTATTACATTGGAGCTAACCTTCGCTAATTCGCTTATGAGCGCATCGAGAGCTGTTTTCAATTTGTCGCTCATCGCGGATCCAAGAGTTAGCCTCAACAGCGATAGAAGATTATGCAACGCCACTTTAGCGTTAAGCATTCGTTTTAGATTGAAATATCCCGGTAACAACTTGATTAACGTTACAGGTTTCAAATATTTCTTGATGAGCTTAACGTAAGGTATTCCCCCGATGGGAATTACGTTCAGGAGCGGCGTCAAATCATCCTGTACGATGTTTGGAACGTCGGGGTATGTCTCTACTTCGCGGACAAGTCTTTGTAATTCCGAATAAATGTCCTTGTTATTCAGTTGCAATAGTTGTCGCAGTAAATGCAACGTTTTCGTCTTGTATGTCAGTCGGTTGTTCAAGGTAAATGATCGCGGCAATACAGTCAGCAGATTTTTAGGCTTGAAAAACTCGCGTAACGGCTGGGAAATATTTAACGAACTGATAAATTCGAGATCCTCGCTGGACAGCTGGTCGTGAGAAGTCTTGCGAGACGATCGCCTCCCCGAGTTAACTTGTTCGCGAATTGATTTTCTTACGAAATTCATGGTTTCATAAAGAGTCGTTCTGTGCTTCAAACTGGGAGACCGCAAAAAATTATCGAGCACGGCGGCGAGGCCATTAATCGACGCGCCATACTTGGTATAATTAAAGTCCGGCGACAAATATTTGATTAGTGTATCATGATTTAAAAATATCTTGAGCGGAGTTAGATCGTAATTGAGCTTGAGACTCGTTAAGGCACGATGCATGCTTTTAATATCCCGTTCGGTGATAAAATTAAAACGATTTTCGAGATTGTCGCGCAACTCGTTTGCCGACCTATAGATATTTTTATTCTCAATGTCGCTGCTTTCGATTAACGATAATAGATGAAGCAGTTTCTTGTCCGGAGTGGAAAATAGGTTCCAATTCGTGTCCTTGGGAATGTATTTGTATATCTCTTCGGATTGCAGAAAGATCTTGATGGGCGTGAAATTTCTCTTGCGAGGTATGAGGACCAGCATCTGCTCCCAGTCTTTCTTCATTAAATATCTCTTCGAGGACGTCTTCCCGGAGCCCGTTGTAAACGCCAAAGCATTCTTCAAGGACTGCAGATGTTTTCGCACGATATAATCGCTGTGCATCGTTTCTTCGTACAACAGATAGTCAACGATAGTGCCGAGTATTTCGATACTATCCTCGAACATGTCGGAAAATATCTCTGGATTTAGATAACTCAATACTTCAGAATCTAAGATGAAATTAAGATAGTCTACGTTTATTTGTTGAACATGTTCGAGCTCCACTAACAACGGTCTAAGTTGATAACCGGTGATGATTGAATGATTGTCTAACTGCTTGATTTTAGATCGCAGTTTCTTTAATTCATGCATTGCGGTACGATTACCGCGGATTTCCGGCAGATTCGCTATCTTAGATAACAGAACAGTTAGCGGCGCGTTCGACTCGACAATTTCATTGTCACCTGTGAAACGAGACAGAACGTTGACGCTGAACAGTTGCTCGATCGACTTGAATTGTTGTCTGACATGATGCGGGATGGAGTTGACTACGTCGTCGAGATCCGAAATTAAAGTACCCGCGGATTCTCCGCTGACGGGATCAATATTCCTCAATATCGAGAGCGCGTCATGGAATCGCGTGTCGTTATTTATCTGGCGTTGCTTCTGCAGGATGTTCAATAAGGTGCGATAACGTTTCCCGGGATCCGCAATCGTGAAAATAGTACTTCCGAATTTTTCATTGAAATCTCGTCTGTGCAGGAACAATCTGATAGGAGCGAGCTCGCGAGTATAAGCGATTCCCGCGTCGTCGAGGACGGTCAACAAGTCCACGTCCACGCCGAAGGAGAAAACGTCCTGTCTAATAGCGCTCAACATTTCGAAGACCTTGTTGTTTTGCGTGATCACAGGATGCTGCAGCAGACGATGCAATAGTCCCAGCAGCGATGCCTTGGCTGATTTACCGAGAGGCACGTTGAGTTTAATCTTGTTGAGTCTTGTAGCAGTCAGAAGATTTTTCACGGGATCGTAAATGGCTGCTTCGCGGCGGAAACGGCGCTCTTCAGTTTCTCGACTTCCGCTTTCCATCCATTCAATCTTGTCTCGACCTTGGAGATAATTCTCATTAAAGCGAGGTTATCGATGACATCGGTTCGACGTTTCGCATGATGTAAAATTTCCAATAATAATTCCTTCTTTTCCAGCGAATTCGAATTTCTGAGCTCCTCCGGCAGAACATCGTACGCCCATTCTGGCGTCAGTAATTTTTGCAGTGGTTTGGCGAAGGATTCGTCAGGCAGGAATAACACGGCTTCCTTGATTCGCGTCTTACTAGCGCGTGACTCTTCGTCCGAATTTTCATCGTATCTGATTTCCTTCAATGCCATCAACGCGGCTCTCGACAGCTTCGTTTTCTTTTTGACGACAATCTCTTCGAGATATTTCTCCAACCAATCTTGTCGTTCGTCGGGCGAAATTATCACTTGCAACTCGCTTACTTGTCGTAAAAGCGGCTTATAGACAACGTTGTTCGGATCCTGCAACGATTGAAACAAGTAAGCATAAATCGGCGTCTGATGAAACTGATCGTTGCCGTCCAAGAAACTCAATGCTGCCCGGATGCGTCTCAGCAGCAGCTTTTCCGCGCGAATCGCGCGAGACTCGGTGAAGCTTTTCAGTAATATAATTAATGCGTCGCGCGGGCTGACCTCCTCCAACATTGTGAGATTTAAATCCGGCACGAGCGTCATCAGATTCGATTTTTTCAGCAATAGAATCACGGGCTTCGCATACGTATTGTTCGGCAGATATTCCAGCATTTCCTCCAACATCTGCTTCTTCAAGATCTCGATGTTCCTCAGATCTTCTTCCAGAATGCTCATCGCCTGCGTCACAATATTAGCCAGATGCCCATCCGACGCGATATCATTAACGGGATAGCTGAGAATTTTAGCGAGAATAGTTTCCGGCGTGCCGCCGATGGAGATTTTCCACTCGCCTACTTTCGTATACACCGTCGAGTTCAAGATTTCATTCTGCAGTGTACTATCGCGCGACAACAGTTGCTGAATCAGGTAGACGAAGTCGACTCGATCAAAAGATTTGATCGGCAGCGGTGATCCGCCAATGTTTTCGAGAGTGAATTGCAGCGCCTCGGAGAGAATCGGTTGATCATTCTTCAAACTCACCGTCCGTAATATCAATAAAAGCCTCTCCATCGGCGAGTGCACTCCGGCTAGGCTAAAGTTTGGCGATAAATACGTAAACAGCTTCTTCTTCTTGAAGAGTATCTTGAGCGGCAGATATCGCGGATCACTTTCAATACCTGGTAAATGCTTCAAAAGGAGCTGCAGACCTTCCGAGGTGTACATGTTAATTAATAGCGGCTCTTCCAGGTAGTTGCAGGCTTTCTGAAGAGCTTCGGATAGAGACTCGTCGAATCTCACAGAAGCGAGCGTTAGTGCTCTCTTCAGCATGGCTAACAATAAACTTCTGGGAGTATCGTATTTAAATTTATTAAATCCGTAGCCGAGGATGTCGAGGATATTCGGCTTGGACAGAAAATTCAGCATGGGAGCAAATTTCTCACTTCTGAAAGCGTTCGGGATGCGCGTCAGTAGAGAAAACAGATCGACCTCCACGTCTGTCGAGTCATTTCTTTGAAAGATAATGCCGAAGTCATAAAGCGGGTTCCGTCTACCAGTCAGAGCGCGATTTTTGTAGATGAAATTATCGATGGCGATCGCTCGCGGCTTGCTGATCGGAATGTTCCTCAAACGACTCAACGAGAGTAACGTTAATTCCCAGGGATTGTCACTCACCAGTCTATTTCCGAAGGCATAGGTCCACGGTAGATCCTTGGATAGATGGGGTCGTAACGTTTCCATCGCGTCACTTATGTTTTGCTGCAGACACGGAGTGTCGAAGGAATCCATATAGTTGTTCACCTCGTATTGACTAACCGGTGCTGTGTAGGCGTAATTGTCATCGTATATCAATTTCTGCGAGACGAAAGATGTCAATAAAGACAGAGGTTTACTCAGATGCTGTAGACCGGACTTTCTGCGAAGACGCGACAGCATTTGCAGAAGAGCGTGACCGTCCGTTTCGTAGAAGGCGATGTCGAGATCTTGAAGAAGCGAATCGTTGAGATTATCTGCGAGATATTTCGCCACGGCGGTGACGTCAACCGGATAATCATTGCTCGTAATCATCAAGAGCTTCCTCGGATCGTTCCATCTGGCGGTAAATGAATAAAACTCCGCATCGAGATTCTGAAGCAGCAGCGAGATCGCTTCCTGGGTTGCCTTGGACGACAACTTGTCCATCTCCAGACGTTCGAGGATGGTTCTCAGAAAATCCGTCACGTCATCCAGCTTCGATTCTATGTATCGCAATAAAGAATCCTCCTCGCGCGAACGTTCCCTCATTCTTTCCGCGACGAAAGTAACAGCGTCGTGAACCTCCGGATCCGTCAGATCGAACGCCGGATAATTCTCCAATATCGCCGCCACTATACGCAGATTCAATATCGCAGTATCGTTGCTAGCCGCTTGCAATAGAGAGGATAATGTCCCTTGTTAGAGACAAAGGTCTGTATTTATCCCGAGAAATCGACTCTATCGTGTCCGGGTCCACGTTCAGTAACATGTCGGCGAGCGACGCTTCTTCCACGACGGCGCTGATATCTTGGAAGACGTTTATGCAGAGCGACGCGTATTCGGAGACGAAGCGATTGCCGATGACTCGCTCCAGCATTTGCAGGAGCTTGTACAGCTGCTGCTTCGGCAGCTTGTTCTGAAGCGCCGGCACGATCGGCAGCAGCTCGTAGACGGCAACCTGGCGATTTCGTACGGTGTCGTGGACGAGTTCGAAAGGTACCCTCGCGTCGTCGTCGAGACAGGACAAAAGTACGCGACCTAACGCCGTGATCAGGTTGCCTCGTAAAACTACAGCGGCCTCCAGACGCGATAAAATGTCCTGCGACATGTCAGTTGTATTCTCCGCGACGCTTTGGAAGGTGTGTTTGACTGGTGTCAACGACCTTCGCAGGCTAGGACCTATCCGTCGATTCGCGCAATGAGCGTAATGCTTTCTTCCTCCGTGTGAACTCTAATATCAAGCGATAGAACAAATGCAAAGAGGAGTTTTAATACTTAGATTCATCATCTGTCAGATTCGTACTGAGAAATTATTCGATATAAAGAAAATAAATATTCGTGACATTATTATGGATTATTATTAATTATTGCTTAATTTACTAGAAGAATATTTCAACTAAATTAACATTATGTAATTAATGTTACTTGCTTTCTTGCCGATACTTGTGTTAATTATGTTAAAAAGATTTTATTGCAAATATTATCTTATTTACGCTCTCACCGATGCCTGTCGTTCAGCGACAGATTCTGCGAATTGACAGAGTAATATTGACATCGTTATGGTCAGTATCGCGATCCAGTTTATTCGAAACGAGATTCGGAGATTTGCAGTATTATGTCGACGTTTGAGCGACACGACCTTTTTCCTTTCCGAAATGCAGTCCACATAATCCAAAACTGCATTCCTCACATTTGCCATCTATAGAAAAATATCAAGTTACAATCCAGTTGCGATCTCTCTCTTTTCTTTCTAAAGCTGTTTGAAATTTATTTATTCAGTAAAAAAAGAATAAATAAATGTATTTTTCTATATTAGTTAATAAATAAATGCTACTTATAATTCTATCATTGATTGTACGTACTAATCAATGTTAATTTTCAGTTGTGACATTATTGTCTTGAATCTTTATGCCTGCGTTTTATTACGACGCGAACACTAGCCACGAAATAAAAACGCACAACACCGATAAGAAATTAATATTCGCACCGAGTTCAAGGTACATTATTTGTCACACATTGAATTTATTATGTTGCGCTGGTTATGAACCACAATATCGCGAAAATAAATATTATACAATTCACTTTACAATATACTCGCGATTTAAAAATACAAAATTAATAATAACATAGTAGCATTATATACAAACACGTGAATGTAAAGAAGCAATAATAAAATCTGTGTAAATACATATAATACAAGCACATATATGGTATGTAGACTTTATTTTTATTGCCAATTTAATTAAATATACTCTGTAAATAAATACGTTATTTCTTTTTATTAAAAAAAGTTATTTAATGTAAAGTACGAATCGCATAGTTGCTCAATCACAATCAATACACTTAATGCAAAATGTCGTGATTAAAAATTTTTAACACATTAATTAACACATAATCTCTCTCTAATCGTTAAAGAAAAATATACGCAAATATTATTTATGCCCAACAGGCTACAGGCTTGAAATATTCATTTTAATCTAATGAACTAGCTGTCGATCTAATCAACCGCTAGCTATGATTACTTTCAATCATTAGTGTGATCCCCATATATTAGAAAGACTTACCATGTAACTGACACGAGGGATACACGTATCCCTGAATTAAACGATTTGTCTTTTCGAGTATCTCTCTCAATCTGGAGTATTTCGCACGCGTGTTTCGCGACTGCAGGAAAACGAATAAAGACTTAAAGACTCGTCGAAGAGACGTCGTCAATCGGATCGGATCGATACTGTGACCGATTAAATAATCGGTAGCGCGCGAGCCCGCGATAGCGAATCGCTAATCGATTTTGAAGCCTTCCTCTCCTCGTTCGATACGCGCGTGCGAATCGCTGCTGCATCGTCGAGCGAGTGAATATCAACGTGTACCTGTTGTGCGTCCGTGGTTATACGCGGACGAGGAACGATAATGCGGCGAGACGTATCGAAAGAGCCGGCGCGAACTAAATCCTATGAAATTTCATTCGTCGCCGATTATTGGTTTTCCTCGCGCGTGAAAAAACTGTGAAAAATCGCGGCCACCGATTTTTTTCGATCGACATATCGTTTGCATTGGTCTCTGTTCCGACCACGTTGAATAAAATAAGCGTAATACTTTAAAGAAAAAATGATCAATTTACTTGTAATTAACTTTGCAGAATTTTTTGAAAATTCGTCTTTTATGTATACATACGCTCTGCTCATCATCACCGTAAGATTCGCTTTAAAGATTGGATTAATTTTTCGAAAGAAAACATTATTTCTGTCTTATTAAAATGCTTTCGTTAATTATGTATCTTATCGACATGTCTGTAAAGAAGGGAAAAAACAAAAACATTAACTAATTCCATTCATTTCAAGTCTATCGTCGAAAATTTATGTACATCCACGCATAAATACAAAAATATATTAAAAATTTTAATATAATATTAAAAATCTCCTTAATTTCAATATCTCAATTTAAAATTATTCTCACTGAAAATTTTAATAGATTTCTAAATAATATCTTTTTCGATTGTTGCATCGTAAATTAATGACAATACGTGTCATAAAGGAAAAAACGAGAAACAGATATTTAATCGTCACTAAATATATGTGTAAAAGGAAGCTTTGTTCCAAGTTTCTTTTTATCGACTTCACGGTGGCATTCGCATACATTCGCCAAACGCCTCGATGTTAATAAAAGCGTTGCATCGTGCGTTCCGAGAATATTAGTTTGTTTCTTGCGTCGAGAAAGAGCATCTTTCCTTATGCGCGCGTGCTCGCCGACGCGTGCATAACGAGGCCGTGTCCCAAGAAATCCGAAAAAATGCTCCCGTGGGGAGAGAAAAGCAGATGCGTCGACTCGGCTCCTTGACGCGCAATTGACGTCGACCGAGGCGGAAAGGATCGCTGACAGGACGTCGATGAGTTATCGCGTCTTGGTGCGTCGCAATTAATATCGTCCCGCTTAACTCTTTTCTACCCCTTTCGGGCGATTGCCCGTTGCGAGTCCAAATGAGCCAAAATCGCTACATAATAGATTATCGAGACGAAAGATTCAACGATTTTAATCCACCCTCTGTGTGAATCGTAATAATATTTATTTTGATGCAGTTATATTATTTTCTCTTAAAATCATTTAATTTTTATGTAGTCTATATTTGTCGAAAGCTTCTCTTTTAGATTTTTAAATAGAAAATTGTTCGTTTATATTATTCGTGTTTGTATAAGATATTAAAATAAAAGTTCAATTTTTATATATGATCCTTTTATAATAAATTATAAATCTGTATTAAAAATAAATATAAATCTATATATGCTATAATAAAAATGTATATATGTATAAACTTTTTATCTATTTTATAAAATAAATTAAATCGAGAGAGATCTAGAATCCATAAACAAACAAACAAAATTTCGACTCTAAGCAACAAATTAAACGGACAAAAGCGCCGATTATCGGGAATATATATATATTTCATTGCGTCGTCTCGCTCCGCCGCGCATTAGAGGGATTACGAGGGAACGTTATTAAAAATTTAATAACGGCCCTTGGAGAAACACGTTCGCGGAAACCGGATGTATAACTGGCGCGAATCAGATAAACTCTCCGCCGAACTATCGAACGTTTTCGAAAAATACAATTTTTTTTACACTACGATCTCGCAATCACCGCGCGATCTCGAATTAACACGGGCCGTATAAATCAGCATTATTTCTCGCAGAGAAAACATTTCGATATATATACCGGCCGGAAAAAAAGGGAGCCGATCGCGAGATTAATTCTGTGTTCGCCCGTTCGACGACAATCGAGTTTTTATAAGCGGCTGCATAATGCCGATAGCTTATCACACTCGCATCTCTCGGAAAACGATGCCTCTGCCTACGCATACATTTATAAACTGCCACCCGGCAGAAAGGAGACATTATTTTCACAAAATGCATCACGTTCTCATTGTGTCGATCTCTCTCTCTGTTTTTCTCTCCCTCTACCCTTTGAAATATATTTATTTGTAAATTGCGATCAAGTCATTGGACGTGCATAATTATGCATTTTTTAAAGCTATTCAACACTTTGCTTCTATTTTCAACCTTAATTTTTTTTTATATTTGAAAAAATTTTTAAAGATTTTGATAAGAATTTATAAGAGACTTAAAGTCGTTATATCTCAAATAAATAGTTTCTCATTTAAAAATTTCAAAAAATATCATGGCAAAATTATAGATTAAATAGTTTCAAAAAAGAGTGATCTGAATGTGCTTAAAATATCAAAGTAGATGTTAGATTGAAAATTGATATCGAAAGTAGAATTTCAATTTGGAAAGAACTCAGGAATATATGAAAATTCTCGACACATCATGTATACACATATTTAAGAGCATATGTACACATACCGGAGTATTTTCATTTTTAAAGCTATATACTTTACAAACATGACTTTCTGGAGCATCTTTCGTGTTACCTTAATAACATCATAATCTATTCCCCAGAGGATGTGGGGAGATTTTTTTATTAAAGCCTCTCTCTATTTCTCTCTCTCTCTAAAATCGATCTTACGACACGGTCGAGAAAGATCACAAACATGACGAGAGCAATCTCGCAGCGACAAGCAGCGAGATCTCATCAAACGACATCGGACCGGGTACAAAAGCGATGACACGCACCCCATTTCGCGGCGACGAGTCTCGTCGGCAAATTTTCCACGTGGTACGACGCGGCTTAATAAGGACATCTCGTCGTGGCGGTTTACACTGGGTCGTTCGCGCAATCTCGACATGTAAATTCGTTCCGGGCGATGTTTGACCGGAAGACGTCTTCTTCCTCTCTCACGGGGGTAGGCAAGGGGGTGGGGCAGGAGGGAGGGAGTCCGTAGACACGCGTATTTATGTATAGATGCAGAAGGAACGAGAGAGAGAGAGAGACGAACGCCCCAATGCAGATGAGATGGTATCGCGCGTAGCCTAGTAATCGCGAGGATCTCAGAAGTCCGGACAATACCGGGCCCGTTCTCCACTGTTCGGGAACACTCAAACATCGCGTGACAATGGCGCCGAATGGGCGACAGCTGCTTAACGCTCGCCCTCGCGCCCTCATACGATTCTCCTCTCTCTATCGTTCGCGGGGGAATTTTTAACGGAAGATTTTTCCCGCGGAGAGAAAAAGGATGCAAGACCCGGAGGACGAAGTTGACGCATCCGTTGCGCGAGGAAGACATGCTGTGAACTAGGTTTTATATCTCTTGTCTGTTTTCATTGCATTCAAATTTTTATTTACCTTCTCTGTATTAAGAATGAGATGTGTGTTTTGAAAAAAAAGACAAAGAATTATGTTAAACTTGCGATGAGTAGTTTGTTTATACCACGAAAGAGGCTGCGAATTCTCCGTCTCAGGATGACGTAAAGCACGCGTTTCGGAAACGTGACACGCGAACCAGACGAAAACCCTTATAAGAGCGGCACAAAAGGGCGCCGAATAATGTTGCAGTTAGTGGTAAAAAGCAAAGTGTGATAGCGGGGACGAGAAAAGCGAGGCGTCCGGTGTTTTCTCTCTCTCTCTCTCTTTATCCCTGGTAAAAACCGAAAATCCGCAGATCGGCGATCGGCGATAACCGAAAATACAGCTGCAGTTTGTGGTCACCCGATGCACACGGTGGCCATAGATGGCCGATCGCGATTACCGAAACATAGAACGGGCCCCGAGCAAAAACGAGATGGAAACCGAGAGGGTGACAGAGTGCGCGCGTACAAGGGTGTGTATGTAGATGTATGTGAGAGAGAGAGAGAAGAGGTCGTAGAAAACGTATTTTGACTGGAACAGCCGTAATTTGGCGAGCATTGTGCTTGGAGCATTTGATCGGGAAGAGGACTCGCGACGACGTGCGGTTTTCACGAGAACGTTCCTCGCATAATGCATAAAACGCGACCGGTCTTTTCCCCCCGAGAAATTTGTTTGCGCTTGTTGGTACCGTCGAGTGTCACAATCGTTTGTGCGTCCAAAGGGAGACTGCGTCGGCCCATTGTGGTCGCTCGATCGTAGTCACATTCGAGACGTTCGCGCGTGATAAATTACGAGCGCAGCTTGTGTCCCGACTCGATCCCGTGACCGAATACATTTCTCTTTATATTTTCGTTACAACACGCGCAAACATTGGAATGTATAAACTCGAAAGAGCAAAATTATGTGGAATTAATTATAAGAAATAATATAGATCTTGACATGGAATATAAAATATAATATTTCTTCGGAAAGTCTGCAAACACGATCAAAATTTGAATGATTTAGTCATTAATTTCAGCCCAAGTCCAAAATATGATTAAACCGAGAAGGAAACGGCTCAATACCTTTACAAATGAAAACGAATAATCTTCGTGACTGCCTCACGATTTCAGGATGTAACTAATACATTATCGTTTCGAGGTATAGACTCATATCCTGGGGGACTCGCAGTGGTAGCGCGATAGATGACTGTAGGAGGTCCTACGATGTCCTGGGGGTTCTAGGACCAAACGAGCAACGGGATATCAATCTCGCCACCTGGCTAAGACAGGGTTTTGTTTGGACTCACGCACAAGTCACTCCTATATTTTATTCTAACATCTATATTTGCTTCTAGAGTGAGAAAGAGAGAGAGAAACACAGTTGTCCGCGGCGAAAGAAATATATTATATAATTTTAGAAAATTTCCTATAAATGACATTTGTTAATTTTAACACTAGAAATGATTACACAGTTTGACTCTATAAAATTACTCATAGTATGATAAAACATGTCATGTAAACTTGACGCATCGGATATTTTCGCATATCTTTCGACATATATTTTTTGGAAGGACACGTGTTTTTTCTTTTTTACTATAAACCCAATTATAGATTGAAACGATCGAGCTATCGCTGAGTCGCGTTGAGTTAGTTAAGTCATTCGTTAGAATCATAGGGATGTTCACCGATGTCGCCGTGGAACGCCGGTGTCAGTGACAAACGAGCGGCACCGTCGCGACCGAACCCTCGTCACGCCGAGGTCCATACCTCGAGGATGGCGAACACGCATGTGACCTGTCCGATTTTTGGGAACGGAATTTTTTAATAGGGATCGCAATCGCACGGCTCCGACGAAGCCCATTCATAAAGACACGAAGAGACACGACGGAAATCGTCTCGGCATCCGAGATAATTAGAATCGAAGATCGTCGATGTTATCGAAGACGAGCAACGTATTTGTATCGTAAATTATCATCGCTCTTTTTGACTCTTTCGGCTTCAATAATACGTCTCCCGTTTCTTATAAGGGAGAAAGAGCGAGGTGCGCAATTTTTATAAATGTCAAAATTAGTCTTAATAAAAGATGAAAGCGATAAGTCAGTTTTTCGAAAAAGATACTTGATCTATTCACCGTGTTATTTTTTTCTGTAAAATGATCTAATATTTCGAGTACGGCTTCAATAATACGTCTCCCGTTTTTTATAAGAGAGAAAGAGAGAGGTGCGCAATTTTTATAAATGTCAAAATTAGTCTTAATAAAAGACGAAAGCGATAAGTCAGTTTTTCGAAAAAGATACTTGATTTATTCACCGTGTTATTTTTTTTTCTGTAAAACGATCTAATATTTCGAATATGGATTTGAAAAATATTATAAATTACCGAGCACAATCCCTTGGAGAATTTTCCTCGACGCAAGAGAAAAGGGTGTGGCACACACGGTAGTCAAATAAGACGAGCGTTTCGGGGATCGTAGAATTGACGACGGATCCGGTTCGAGAGAGGTCCCGGAGTTAAGTATGGGTGTTCCCCGGGGGATAACAGGATGTCTTCTCTGATTGCTCCCTTGTCCGCGAGATTACTGCCGGCGAGCCGGCGATATTTCGGATTTCGTCGCGCGTATCTGCATTTCTAATATCGTACCGAGAACGGTAACGCGGTTATAGATCAAGATTTAAATTGTTACGATTATATACGTATACGGGAGGAATAATCTGATGTGTGCGTCGCATAATCTCGGGACACGTATCGAGAAGTTCCGAGAAATTATTATTATTTCTCAGGTGTCAGCGAGCGACAATCTCGGCGAATGAGAACGTTAACGAGGTTACGAGGACGCGATGAAAAAGAGAATAAAAAGAAAACGCTCAAATTTATCAACAGGTTGTCTCGCTTTTTTCTTCCCTCGTCAAGTATTCTGCAGAGTATACGCGGGAACAAATTGTCTTACATCTTTCTCTCTTCCGATCTCTCTCGCCCTATCTTTTAATTTATCACACTCGAGAGAATCTTGCCACATTTTCTTCATTTTCGCGATAAAGGAGAGCATTTCTAAATTTTCGCAAAATCAATAAAAATCTCGCGATCAAAAATAAAAATACGTCCTAAAGCTGAAGTGTAAGATAGACATTTGGACGAAAGTAACGCGCTTCGCGGCCATCTCGTTCTCGTTCGAGAGATCAGGCGATGCCGGAAGGGGCAGCAGAGAGGAGGAAGGAAGAGTTTAGATGGAGAAGTGTGGCGAGAGGAAGAGGAAGAGAGAGAGAGAGAGAGAGAGGAGGGTCGATCTTGTACCCTGCGTCTATGCAGATACGCCGTACTGATACGCTTCAGCTCCCGGTCTCTAGCCCCCGCAGATAGAGCCGATATTATTCAGCTAGCCTCCTCACTAATTCCATTCATTCATCGGAGGGAACGTAGGGAAGCCGAGGGCTCTCAACGTAATGTCGCGCGGACGCTCGCCTCAACATCTCTGATATAAACGAAACACGCGTCTTCCTCTAGATCTGCGTGTAACGAATTCCACAAACACACGTGCAATTTTCAATTATATTTTCAAACCGCGCTTTCTCGACATCAAATATATTTTACATCTCTGCGTATCTCAATATAATTAATTTTTAATTAAAATAAACCTCAATTAAAGAATATATTTATCTATTAATATGGAGACTATAATCGTGAGGAAATAATGCTTCAAATACAAGACCGTATGTTGAGGCACGAATCCGTCTCTCTTATTATTTCTCACGCGTGCAATTTTCAATTATATTTCAAAACTGCGTTTTCTCGACGTAAAGTATATTTTCCATCTCTGTATATCTTTATTCTCAATATAATTAATTTTTAATTAAACTAGACTTCGATTAAAGAATATATTTATCCAATATGGAGACTATAATCGCGAGGAACGAATGTTTCAAGTACAAGTGACCATACGTCGAGGCGCGATCTGCCTCTCTTATTTTTTCTCACACGTGCAATTTTCAATTATATTTCAAAACTGCGTTTTCTCGACGTAAAATATATTTTCCATCTTTGTATATCTTTATTCTCAATATAATTAATTTTTAATTAAACTAGACTTTAATTAAAGAATATATTTATCCAATATGGAGACTATAATCGTGAGGAACGAATGTTTCAAGTACAAGTGACCATACGTCGAGGCGCGATCTGTCTCTCTTATTTTTTCTCACACGTGCAATTTTCAATTATATTTCAAAACTGCGTTTTCTCGATATAAAATATATTTTCCATCTTTGTATATCTTTATTCTCAATATAATTAATTTTTAATTAAACTAGACTTTAATTAAAGAATATATTTATCCAATATGGGGACTATAATCGTGAGGAACGCATGTTACAAGTGACCATATGTCGAGGCGCGAATCCGCCTCTCTTATTCTTCCTCGCTTTAGTGTCCCGCAAATAGTCCCGCGGGAGTGTATATTTCGAAAACAACGAGGAGAGAAAACTATAGAATCTATCGGGACCTGCGAGACTGGCAGATGCGCAGCGCGAATTACACGGTGGATTGTAACGACAGGATCGCCGCGGGGTCTCCGCATTACGTTCTGGCCACGTAACCCTCGTTAAGGGGCTTCCTAATGGGAGGAAGGGGGACAGAGCTACCCCCGTATTGCCTCGCGACGATAGTTTACCGGGGACTATTAACTAACCGAATAGGGCAACCTGCTACCGCAAGCTAATCCGGCTTGTCTAATCTCGATCGAGCGAGAGAACGTACACTGCGATTACTCCCGGTTAAGATTGTCAACTAAAAAAGGGGTAGTCTTCGTTGCTTTTTACGACCGCTTGATTGCGAGCAGTTTACCAGGCAACTGCATTTACCAGGTAAATTATACTGCTGATAGAAATCATTCGCGTATTTTCGCGTAGAACACGTCTATCTGCAAACTGAAGAATCTATATATATATATATATACACAAAAGTGTACGAGATTATCTCTCTCTTCCCTTCTTCTGTAAATAAATATTCTTTAATTTAAATCCATGTAAAAGCTTGGCGAATTTTTGGGGACTCCCGCTTCTGTTTGAACTTCTTCCATAAATCTGAATCTCTTATCTCCTTTGGACTTAATTTAAATGTTGTAATCGGTGAAAAATCGAACGATAATTGCGAGTTAAATTTATCTCTGCGAAGAGAAAAATTCTTGTTCGATACCAAGAATTAATTGCCTCTAGCCAGAGTGGAGAAGCAGTTTCCAGTAGCTTTTACAAATCCGGGAGTCCTCGGGAATGGACTAATATGATGTAACGGTAACCGGTCGATCACGGAGTGACGTCGAAACAATGTTACCTCTAATAACAGGGAACGATCGGGTAACTATGCCGCGTCATCATCATCATCATCATCATCATCATCGTCAGATTCTTTTTCTTCCTATACGCGGCTATCGCGGTTACGAAGGTCGCACGGTTAATGCATTCAGATTCCATGAATGGGCGTTTATCAAATAAAGTGCTGGGCGTCCACCTTTGGCGGTTCCTCGAAATTTCTCTCCCGTTTCTTGACGTTTGTATCTTCCCTTTTCGACTCTTTATTTGCTCTATTTATTAAGGCGCTAATTCGCACTAATATAATCATTCAAACGTATATCAGCAAAAATCTTTCCTTCGTTCTAAATATTTTATATCAAGTAAATATTGATCGTATCTCTCCCTCTCTCACTAATTATACATCAAAACAGCGATGTAACTTTCAAAGGCTGTAAACGTAATTATATTGTATGCAATATTTGCACAATTAAATAATTTATATAATTATATCATTAATATAATTATACAATAACAATTATAATGACAGCCGAACGACGAGTATCAAAATAATTTTCACTGTGCTTTTTCTCTTGAATATCCGCATATCGAGATGAACAAGTTTTCGATTAAAACGTACTACGAGAAAGTCGCCCGGCAATTCAAGTCGGAGCAGCGTACCTAATTGGCGGACTTATCGAGTTATACGCGGTGTCTAAAAGGTCCAAGTAAATCTAAAACATATTCGGCGGTTAAACGAAGCGGAAGCGGTATATGTTTAGTCGATTTAGCTTCACCCCTTGGGGGAGAGGGAAGAAGCACGCGTGCAACCCCTCGTCGCATCATCCCTTCCTCCGTCCTCGCATTATCGGCAGCGCAACCCCTACTTTTAGTCACACCAAACGCCATCGGTTATTTATACGCACTCTCCCGAACTGCCTCATCGTACAGTACCGTATCGTTAGAATGATTTTCCTAAAATTAAATCAATCGAATAATTTAGCGCGGTTCTTTTTTTTCTATCGGATTCTCTGACGTGCGGTATTCGATGATATTAATCAGATGAGAACTTTTTTATTTCACTTTATTTTAAACATATATATTTATTTAATTTATCATATACATGTATATGTGATAAAATAAAATTGTGTGTACGCAAGAAAATTATTTTGAATAAAATTCGCTTTATAATTCGATTTGTAATATACGCGATAAAACTCGGAAACAGAATTTTATTTATAATTCTATATCTGCCAAATATATTCTAGTAATATCTTGATATGCATTTTATATATTTCTCTTTAAATGTTTTCTATATCGCATATAAAATTATAGATAACATTTTGTCTTGCATTTTTTCGCGCATTATAATTCATCGGTTTTTACACAAATATACATATTATGGTTCGTATAATTTTTGCACCGAGCGAGTCCATATATAAAGGACAAACTGAACGAAATTCCCAGGGGAATAAGCACGGCCCTGAGCTTCGCATTCCTCCCCCGCTAGAAGTCGGTAAGAATACTGCTTCGGCGAGATAAGAGTTATCTGTTGGCCTCCGATACGATATAGCCCTCGGCGATATAGTACGCGCACACGTATGCACACGTGTGTGCGAGGGGCACATTTACCCTCTTTTCAGGAATGGTGCCCACATACACACACACACACACATCTATACGTGCACACGTACACTGGAAGGCATCGGGGTGGTTTTTCTTCGACGGAGGGTGTTATGAGCCATTGTTGGTCATGATGCATCGCCTCGTAAATATTGTATCGGGACGGAAAGTAGCTCGGCGGTCGGACGATAAACTTTCCTCCTCGTTGCAGATCTTACCGAGATTTCGCACCCTCCTCCCATAAAGGGAGGGTGTCGAACACGAAGAAGGATGACATCGCTCGCGTAAAATGATCTTAATGCGCGCGTTGATCGCCATTTTTTTCGCGCTCATGCGCATTAACATTATTCTTTCAGATCAAACAGTCTGATAATATATATATATATATATATATATATATATATATTATGTATATTAAAATTATATATAAATTAAAATATAAGAAACGCGATATATGTATCCACAATGAAAATTTTGTTAGCGCGTAAAATTTGAGCATTCAGCGAGTCTCTCGTGATTATATATTTGAACCGATATATGAATTTAACATATTTGTTGGCACGCTCGAGATGCGCATTCCCCATTTCCTTGGACCGTAAAGTGAATGTTCTCTAATGCTCGCGGCTCGATAAGTATAAAGGTGCTCTACAACAGTTTGTCCCGCACCGAGAGTAGCCGTAGCGTAATCTTCGTCGATGCTATCTGCCGCGTCCGGACTATAATTATATCGAATTCTCCAGAGAGAGAAAGAGAGAGAGAGAGAAAGCAAGAAGGAGAGAGAGAGCCACCGCGTATATTATTATTAATATACTTGTATAGCGGATCCGCTACGCGTATTCGTGTAAGCTTCGGTATCCGGGCGTTTGTGTGAGCGCAACCGAACCGCGGTACAATGGACGCCCGAGGACGGGGGTGGAGCTCGAGGAACGAACGGAAAGAGAAGCCTTATTTGCATACGGAACCACCCTATATAATGTGGAACGGCTATTTCGCTATCTACAGGGTGTACGACATTTTTCTGCGCACCTATTCGCTCCACGCTCTCTGTTGTAAAGTGCGGCCTTTACAGCTCTGTATAAGGATATGACATCATTATCTACTGCCTGGAAACTCCCTAATTAAAAGTTTCAAACAAAAGTTTATAGATAGTTACTCGAGATTTTTATTTATTAGACTGTATCAAAGTTTTTATGGTATATTATGTCAACGAATGGTTTTTTTATAAAGTGGACGAAAATTGAGATATGAAATATTTGGTCCCTAAAATTGAAAAAATAAAGATTTTTCAAGTATCCTTTTACCTTCTAAAACTCAAATTAGTACGTGATTAAAAATATAGATGATATTTAGATGACGTTAAAAAATAGACCGAGATAAGTAAAAAACACAATTTGTTTGTACTTATGTATACATAGAATGATTTCGTGGCGATCGAATAATTCTGAAAACGGGTCTGTCTACGATTCACCACAATGCATTCGTTATATCGGGGCATTGTCTCGACAAAGGATCGCGAAAATATAGGAAAGTAAATCCGAAAAGCCAGCGAAAGGTGAGAGAGATCAGCGGAGCCTTCTCTCGCGGTTTGAAGACAGGAAGAAGATAGCCGCGAGAGCGGAGTGACAGTTTCATTTTCGGGTACTTGGCGTCTACAACTTCGTCTACGTTGGCGAAAGGATCTCGCCGTCGCGTCGGTCCGGGATAAAAGCGTATACCGAGAAGGACGAGAGAAACGGACGTGTCGTCACGACGCGCCGTAGGTGTCGATTGGATCGACTTTTATTTTCATTCTCCCGCGCGGACGTTTCGATTGCCTTCGAATAGGAATTTTCGCCGTCGTCGACGTCGAGAATCGACCCTCTTCTCGCGTAGATCCCTACCGATCTCGCGCGCGCGCGCGTGCGAGAGAGAAGACACGTTTTCCAATATCCCGCAAAGTACGTGTCAGAGGAGAATATTGATGCCGTCGCGAGCACAAATCTGCGGATTTGATATCCGATGTATCTGTAATACGACGTTGCTGCGTGTGCTTGTACGTCGCCCTGTAAAAGTCACCGAATTCTATTACTGACGGTCCACGAGGCTATCGCATTCCTGTCCCTGATCAACAATGGTGCTACGATTTAAATCGCAGAAATATCGAAAGGTAGTATTATACAACAACTCATAAATTATATTAATATATATAGATAATTATATAAATATAAAATTATATTAATATATATAGATAATTATATAAATATAACATTATATTAATATATATAGATAATTATATAAATATAATATAATAAATAATATTTTACAAATAATATAACTATCAATCTATCATACGAGCGAATTAATGTGACTTTTGAGAAGTAAATGGGAGAATAAAGGACCTTATCCCTGGATGGATTTACACCGTTTTCTGAATCTTAGCTCGTCAACAAAGAAGTCTGGCCCGCACTTTCGAGAGGGATCGTCTGCGTGCGATTCGATCCGCGATCTCTCACCCTCCTCTCCGGCTCGACGAGCGTTTTGACATTTTTTCGACATATTTTGACGCATCATTCTTCTCTCCGAGGATTTCCAATTCTCGACGGAATCCACCCGTGCGTGGAGTCCCTTTTTTCCTCTGGTTCTGCTTTCACTTCGCGCCGCTAAAGACGACAGGTATTAACCAACATCTACCACAAAAATCGCGGTAAACACCGTAACACGTGACGGTTCCTCGACATAACAGACACGCCGTCACGCTTCTTCGATAAATCGAGTCGATTGTGGGCAACTTACGAATCAAATACTTCTGGAGATACACTCGAAAGACTCTCGCGCGATCGTTTTTCACAAATCTATAGAAATTCAGTATCACGAGTTTCTTTAGGTTCGAAAACTCTGATGATCGACTCCTCGAATGAGCTTGACATTTCACGTTCCAATTAGCATTATATTTGTTAAACCTAGGTGTGCTCGTATGTCGAAGAAGCAACCGATACATGACTCGACGATGAGAAGAGTGGATCACCGCGATCTCGTATATATCGCCCCGACAGAGATTCCTCTCGAAAACAAAAAGCCGAGCCCGGCTGTTAATAGCGATCGATCGGTTCAAATGGATGAATCTCTCTCTCTCTCTCTCTCTCTCTCTCTCTCTCTCTCTCTCTCTCTTTCTCCATTCTCTTTTGGAAGCATTTTCACGGACAACGTGTCAGGAATCACTTAGGGTCTCAGGTGGCTAACAATGACACACGTTCGTTCCTCCGCAGGTTTCCTCCGGATCTCTCCGTGTGCGCGCGGTTTACACGACATAAATGTATGTATATATATATATATATATATTATATATATATGTATGTATGTATATATACATGCATACAAACGCGCATTCAAGCCCACCATTCTCGTCCCTCTAGACATTGACGGCGGCCACAATGCGGAGACTAATCGAGTCCCGCGTCGAATATACATGCACGCGAGCGAGCGATCCGGTGTGCGCGCATATCGATTAGTATCGATATATGCCCGGCCCGGGGTCTCCGGTCCACCGGGCTGGGGAGAAGGGACCGACCCCATTGTCCGTTTGACGAACATTGTGCGCTCCTGCGTCGTGCCTTGAAGCGACCGGCTTCTCTCTTCTCGTTTCTCTCGTTTTACTTATTCGCTTGTGTTTCTGTCATTTTCTCTTTTCGAACGTCGCTCGATCGAACGGCTGGAAGGGGAGGGACAGTGACACGGGGAATTTCGGGACGAGCTAATCTCGTGACTAAGTGGCTGGCTCCGAGTTTCGCTCGGCGATCGACACGATGAGTTTGTATTGATAAGTCATTCGGCGAGTGTGTGTACGAGGAGATCCCTCTCTCTTTTTCCCTCTCGTTTCAATGGAACCGTCAATAGCGAATTACTTCTTGCGGTTTTGTTAATGAGAAAAAAGTAACTTCCGATGTATTGAAAATCACTGAAATGCGTCAAAAGGCTTTTCGCTCCTTTTAAGAGAAAAGTGAGCTATATTGAATGTCCAAGTGTCTAAAAATATATTAAGCATTTAGAAATAACGTTTCGAAATTTTCGAAACGTTCTCCTGTAAAATTACGTGTAATCTTTATGTTTTTTTTTAAACCACCGATCCAATTGTTATAATTTTATCGAAAGTTTCGAACGATCAAAGTTGTCAAAAAAAGTTTATTCAATAAAAAGCATTAAGCGCAATATATCCAAAAATCCAAACATATAAAAGGTAGAAGAAAAATTATTCGAATACGTTAGTGCAATAATGAGAAAATGGAATCTAACGATATGGTTGCTCCTCTGTAAGGATTTATATCAATCACATTAATCGACAGTCTCTAAAATGATTTGAAAAATAGATGTGAATTCGACCATTTGCAGGACTATATGTCTTCATATTAAAAATGAATATGAAAAACTCCATATCCTCGCATATACACTTGGCGGATTCGCAGAAGACCTTCCGGACGTTTCCCTCTCGCCGAATGGGGGATGAAAAGTTCCGCGCGAGATCACATTCGGCGTGACGAGATTCAGGTCACGCTTGTTTTGTACACGGATTCGCCACGGCCAATATAATGGCTATTTGACGGCACGCTCGAGCTCGTTCTTCCTATCGTCCGACGACAATAAAATTATCCAAGGTACGACATTACGGACGCGTCCGATATCCAGGACGATTGTCGCGGCGTATCACGGATTATTTCAATTATACGTCGGTGGTATCGGCAGTTCGAGACGCGGCATCGACGAGGACGAATGAGAAGCGTGTAATAATAATATAACGTACACATGTACGTGTAAGGGGATGCGACCACTGAATCGAGGAGGCGTGTGAACCGACGCGTGAACGCGTCGCCTCGTATCAATCGCGCTGTATCTTCTCACCATAAAAACGTGACTTTACGACGATCTAGATCGTCCTGGGCGAGCAGGTGGCGAACCCATGCGAACGCATTTCGCATGCTCGTGTGTGTACGCGAGAGAGTCGGCTATTAATTCGTCGTCTCCCTCTCTATCTCTTGGAAATTTAGACACTCGCGTGACAGACGTTGAAATCCGCGACACTGCGAACTTTCCTTCCGACGATCAATCGACGTTACGAGATTTCGTGAGGATAATCACTGCTTCGTGGATAATTAAATATAAACGTCGTGAGTGTATACTTTTGTGCAAAAAAAAAAAAAAAAAAGAATTATCGCAATTGCATCTGCGCAATTTCAAATTAATTACGATGAGAATCGAGGAAGTCGGCGACGACGACGACGGCGGCGAGATATGATTAACATTTCGTGAAAATAATCAAGCTTAATTAATTTGGTAATTATTACACGTCTGTCGCATATAATGGCTTCTCACGCTTCGCTTAGGGAATGTGTCCCATTGACTGGTTTTGCCGCAATCTGGTTTGCAAAAAAAAAAAAAAGAGCAGAGATGATGCTCGCCAGAGATTTTATAATCTTACGCTTAATATTTCATGATGCTCATCAAGCAACTGCAAGTTGTTGCAGCGAAAACATCATTATATGCAATTGATGTAACTCAGTTTTCTATTAACGAAGAACCTGATTGAATAATCAACAATTCAGTCTATATCGCTTTGTTTCGAGCATCGTTAAATTCAACAAAGTTGAAATTAAAAATTTATACATTTCTATTTTTTATAAAAGTTATTTATAGATATTTATTAGAAAAACTATGTTTCTTGGATCAAATTTTAGTCATGCTTTCGATATTCTCAAATTTCACAGTAAATAGTTCTTTTGCAAAATAAAAAAACTTAAAAAAAATTAAATTTCTTATTTATTTATGTAAATTAATATTTTAAGAGAAATCATATTGTTTTAGAAAAGAGAAACTTTGAAGAATTCAAACAAGCCGATTTAACAGAAGAACGAATGCACGAATTATCGAATTCCAATGAATAAACTAATTAAGCAGACTAAATTCATATCAGTTCTAGCAAAGTGTACCTAATGCACTGAATTATTGAACAACGCATCGGTTTGGAATACCTCTATTTTGATTTTCTCGCATTTACGTAAAAGCGATTCGAAAAGAGTTCGACGCACTCTCTCCCTATCCTATTCGAAACACGTTAGTCCGAGATTCAAGCGTCGCCTTCGCGACGAGCTCTTTAACGTCATTGTGCGCGCGGCCCGAAAAGTCAAGTGCATCGTTTTCACAAAAGGCACAAGGCATAACGAGTAAAGCGCGCGGGTATACACATTCACGGATGGGTCTCGGAAATAATGACCCTTCCAATCTTAGCGAGGCGGGACGGCGGGGATGACGGAGCGGCACAATGCGCGACAATGGCGCAATCCATAGTTTAGGGGAACAATGAGTACGAAGCGCGAAAGAATTACACGTTTATATCTGCCAGGTCGGGGCCCCCGCTGTCAGGAGGTACGAAAGGACTCTATCCGTTTCTTCCCTTCCTCCGTCTTGCTCCCGGACCCGATCAGGAGGGATTCATCGCGGTGTGTGTTTCTCCTGAATGCGTCCCCGTGTATGCGCATCGTGAAAGGGAGCCATGGGTGGGCCAACCTGCTGCCTATGGGAACCCACGGGCTCTTCACCAAACTCCCCCGTGGCTATGCGCGTCCGTCTTACGAATCCACTCCACCTCTGCTTCATCATTTCTCTCCCTCTGTGCGCGCGCGCGCGCGCGCGAGACTTTTCTCTTTCTATCTGTATTCTTCTTACCCTGACGTTCTCCCATTTTTTCGCAACGCGACGGCGGGACCTTACGGCTGTTTTGATTGATTTCACGGTTTTGTGGAGATCCCCTCGATTCGGGCCGGGAGAAAAATCGTTACGATGACATTATATCACGACGACAGGTATATATACTTGGCGTTCATTACGAGGGAGTACTAAATTCTTGCGATAACAATTTTGGAAATGTCGAAATTTCATTGAAAAAATAATTATTGTGCGTATCAAGATACTTTTATAGCTCCTTTTATATTTATATGTCAAAATGAACAAGACGAATCAAAAATTCAGATATTTTTCTGTCAAATTTATTACTTGAAATTTATCTCATATATAATATTGTAGTAGATACATGAAAGATTGGAACTATTTATTAACTGAGTCTGTCAGTGAGATTTCACGAATCTTGTATTAAACGTATTTCGTAATTAACTTTAAATCCTCATTACACGAAACGAATGTAATTCGCTGTTACGTCATCCAACCGCTTAAATCTCGTCTCGCGTGTAAGAGTCGCCCTTGTAGATATACCGATAATAAAAATGACTCCATAAGATTTTCACACACAGCGAGGGATGACCAACGCGCCTGAGACCCAAACTGACCAATTAATGATCCAAAGTCCCTTAATCCAGCCATTTGGTTCGCGAATGACTTTTCATCCCTCCTGGCATAATTCGATCTGCGTCGTCGACCCTCGGGGATTTTACTCGGTCGAATGGCTTAAGTGAGGGTGTTACTACCCCTCGAGAGATGGAGAAAAAGAGAAAGAGAGAGAGTTTGAACCTACGGCTGAAACATCGCCGTTCCCCATCAGCCTAAAGGCATCAGCCACTTATCTGACACGCGCATCGGATTGCGTTCCTTATCGCAACGCTGCACTACTTTCACTACAATCTCTGTCCTTCCCTCTCGATGACTACCAGAACGATAGAAAGTAAACGACAGGGTCCCCGCGCAAGTCACAAATATGAATTAGCCATCCTACTACAAATCCGCGCGGTTCCAAAAATGTTACAGCGAGACTTTTGCACGAACGCATCATAATTGGCTCTCAATATTAAGAATATATAAATATGATGTTGTTTAAATCGGCCAACAGAGCCAAAGCACGAAAAATTAATTATTCGGAACTGTATCTCTTGGTTTGAGATCACTAAGTTCCATATATAAATTAATCTCGAAACTTACGTATGGAGAAATAGACGCGAAAAATGTAATCGCTTCAGCGACTTTTCGGACCTATATTTTTCGCGCCTATTTCTCCATTAATGGAACTTAGTGATCTCAAACCAAGAGATACAGTTCCGAATAATTAATTTTTCGTGCTTTGGCTCTGTTTAAAAAACATCATATTTATATAAAAATTTTCCGCCAACTCTCTGCATTATAAATTTATTTTTAAAGTCGCGAAAATTCGAGACAAACTTGCCCACTTTGTTTGTAATTATATTTATATAAATGTATGTACGCGTGCGTTTATAATAATAATTTAAAAAATGCTCAAAATAATATTTATTTCCTCTCTCGTGATATTCACGCACACGCGCAAGTTTTAAAAGAACTTTATTTATACAGGTCGGGAAATTCACACGATAAATGGATAGTTGCATAAAGGCACGATAGAAACGTAAGCGATCCCGTATAGATTCGGGACTCCACAAGCGCCATAATCCGTAACAGACTTCTTATATAAAATATAGTTACATCGTATATTATAACACGATCGTGGCGTGTGTGCATGGAGGCCCCTCCATGTGTCAACGTCTTATTCTTATTCTTAAGGGGGTCCATAGAGAACCATGGGAAAAAAAGGTTTGGCGCGACGCATTATACTTTGAATCCATTATATCGCGCGGGAGTGCATTAAAATGTTGATAAATAGTTTACAGCGCACTGCGCGAGAAACTTTTCAGAAAGATGTTACTCGGAGACGAAGTTCCGATTCAAGATTAAATTTAATCTTGGTATAATCGCCAATTTCGGATAATTAAATTATTCATTCTTAGCGTGAAAAAAAGAAATTCTTTAAAAGTCAAGTTTTGTTATATCCCATATTCGCATTTCGTACGTGCATGATTAATTAATACAATTACGTTTTCCTGCGAGATTTTTATCCGTAAATATATTTATCTGTAATCTAGAAATATTTTTTTTAATTTCTTGGGAAATATGTGTCTGCCGAATTAGCGAGAAAATTGCAGAACGCATCCAACTATTTTAATTACGACATAATGGACGATTTAGATCGCGATGCGCTAATAAAATCGGGACGCAGACGAGAGAAAACGGATGCGGAAAAGCGCTTCACGATATATACATATCTCACACTCGTACGATAAATATCGAGCACGATGATAGATAATTCATTACCGTGCCCGGTGTACGAGAAAGTGCACAATAGTCGAAATCGACGCGCGTTAATGCGTCGCTCGGTCGCGGCACATTGCAATTGATAATTTAGTATTTTACAATTTGGCGCGTCCGATAGCGGCCTAAACGTTACACACCTCGATAATCGTTACATTTTCGTCTCCGAATCGATTCGACCTTACATAGACCCGGGAGTATCCCGAGTTGAAATATTTTGCTCCTATTTTCATTTCCAATTTTTTTCACGTTAAATTCACAAATCTTGATACGTTTTTTGTATAAAACAAATTAAATTTTTTATCTCAATATAGACAATTTATTATTAGAGGTGTAAAAAAGAAAAGAAGGTATAAGACCGGATTAAAAATAATTTTAGAGACCGATTGTTTAAAATATCAAAGTAGATATCAGATTGACCATTTTTATCAGTGAAAATATTCACTGATTAAATGAGAAAAGATCAGTCACTACTAATTAATTTTTCTCTTCCTTCAATAATTACACTGTTTATCGTACTAATAATTAAAACCATATATCCATGACAATGTACTGATATCATTTTGAAGAGACTCGAAAGAAGTAGAAGCCAAATTTTGACTGGGCTAAAACAGAGAGTCGCGAAATGACAGATCGCGCTGAGCCTTTCTTCGAGATCGATAAATTCCCAAGTAAAATCTCCGTGGCAATCTATTTACGGTGAGGCTGAAAGACTCTCTCGGGAGGCTTCCGAGAAGAGGCGGAGACCTGGTCGCGCGATACTTGGAAGAGAACGGACGATCACCGGATGATCAATGAAATAGACCGCGGGCGTGTCGGTGGCCGATCTCTCTCTCTTTCAGAAGCTCGGACTCGCACGGCTGAATGTGTGCCTCTTCCTCTCCTCCGCGTAATTGATAGACTGAGACGCCGGCATAATAGCGGATAATTTGTCCGCTCGCCCGAGCACAATCGGACTTATTTTGCCGCCGCGAACGGACGCGCCGCATCTGTAATCCTTTTTTTTTTCCTTTCTTTCTCTCCCGCTCACCCACACGCACGACTTGCCTCCTTTGGAAAAGAAGAGTGTCCTGTTACCCGGTGATATTAATCCCGCCCATTAAAAACTGGACGAGTGAAAAATAGTCGCGCGAAACCGGCGGAAAGAGGAGGACGATCCGGCTACCTGTTTTCGGGACCCGCGGACGGATGCATCTCTCGTTTCACTCGGCGTGATCGATCGACCTGCGAGTGCATCGTGCGCAGTGTAACGACGAGTTTTTGATCGCAGCGATAAATCGCGGACCGAAATGATCGAGATTTTTCTGCTCCATCTGGCTTTGCGTATATATATATATATATATATGTATCTCATTTTCATTAAAAACCCATAAGTTTTACATTCTTAGAAAATTTCATTCAGTATAATTGCATGCATCGCTTATTTCGAACTTGTTCGAATTCGCGCTAATCCTGAAATTTGTCAAGCGCGTGAAAAAATGTGAAAAATTAGCGCGGAAAAGGAGAAGGAACCGTAGGGGTCTAAGTTTCTTTCTAAGGAGACACCTAACACGCATAATGTCCTCATTTGTCACGAGCACGCCTCTTCATAACGCAAAGCATATACATACATGCATATATATGCGTGCATACACACGTCCGCTCCGGAGCCAAAACTCGCATTGGGGTGGTCCTTCGAAGGGAGGAGACATCACGCTGCGAGAGACGAGAACCACCTAATTGAAATGTTCGCTTTCATTTATTATTCGGTAAGCAGAGAGATGTCATCTCGCGCGCGGCGAAGAGGACGGGAGAGGACGCGGAGGCGCGGCCGCTATGCGGAGAAATCGGTCTCGACGTTCGAACGCAACGGGATTTATTCGTGCGAGGGAGAAAGAGAGCGCAACATTCTCCCTCTCGCTCTCGTTGCATTTATCGAGGAACTCTCGCGTTCGATCGCAGCATCCGCGCTCAATGAATGGTGGGGCATTTTGAAACTTATTCTTTTCACGTTGAACAAAATATCGTTTTCTGTATTATATGTATGCAGTTTTATTGTAAAAAATACAGGGTTGGGTGATAACTAGTTGATTAGTTCAAAAAATAGTTAAAAAGTTAATAACTTTGAATTTAGCTTAGTTAATTTTCAATGTATTAATATTTAACTTCAACTAGTTATTTTTCACCTTAAACTTTTATTAACTTTTTTCCTAACAATAAGTTACATTTTTTTCATGTCTGAATACCATTGTTGTTCGTTTATAAATTGTAAACGTATTATTTTTAAATTAAAGTATTATTAATTTTTATGTTTATTTGTCGTCAATTGTAATTACCAAAAAATATATTTCTGTATAAGAATCAAAATTATTTCTTTGTTATTATAAATTTTGAAATTAACAAACAAAATTCTAGTTTAATGTAAATAATGTTTTTAAAAATTAATTTTATAAGCAACTAACTTTAACTTAACTTACAATTAGTTTTAAAGAATCATTAACTTACCCAACCCTGATATGTGCATGCAGTTTTATTAGAGAAAATGTTCGAGATAAAAGTTTCTTGGTTTTGAGTCTTAAATATAATTATATGTTTCTTGTTAATAATTAATTTTCCTCATCAAATTCTATATATGAAAATATTAAGATATATAGATAATAACGTGATATAAAATATGCAATATAATATTCTTCTCAAGTAACTTTTATCTCAAATACTTTTCCATAAAACTATATCTTATTTATATATCAGAATTTATATTAAAAATAGTAATTTTTTGATAATAAATCAATCTGTGTGCGCATGTGTAATATTGAGATAATATACATGTAAATTTTAATATTAGATATACATACGCAGATACATACATAATTTATAATTTAAATATAAAATTTCAAATTAAAAGAGAAATGTAAAGAACGGATATAATTGCAAGAATAAAAAATATCGAAAAAATAAGAAACTATTGCGTTCGTTATCGTAATTAAAAGCAATTATATCTATGAAACTGATATATCGTCTCCGCTATTCCATGCATCAAGTCGTTTAATTTCGAAACGTAGCCTGTCAGTGCATAACAGGATGCGCGTCACACACACGCACACTTATCATTATTATCTCCCATTACAAGCTTATCTCAACGATGCGTTCTCGACAAAAGGGATGCGCGTGGCACGGCTACAGCGGAGTAAACTAGCCAGCATTACAACGATACGTAAATTGATTTCGTATTATAAGCACAAACGTTCCGAGACGCAGATCTATTTCGGGATTTCGCATGCATCTATTATCGTTTTAACAAATTCGTCTTCAATTTTCGATTTAATATCTACTTTGACACTTGAAGTACTCTCAGCTGTCATTGATACTTTGTTCCAATTTTTGAAATTATTTAATCTATAGTTTTGTCGAAAACTTCTCGTTTAAACCTCTAATAATAAAGTAGAACCTTAATTCTGAAATCTTTTCGAAATTCATAAACGTAAGAAAATTAACATATTGAAAATAGGGGCAAAATTTCGGAATCGGAAGGGAACGTATTTAATAAGAAAGCAATCTCTCTCTCGTGTAGGGAGAAATCTCGGCACGAAAAGACTTTATCACTCGTGTAACAAAGTATAGAGGAGAGGGCGCGCGCCGTAACGTAACGTCAAAACGCAAACTCGGCGCGTCAAATGTCCGTGCTATCAGACTTGCGGAGAAAATCCGGAAATCTCGTCCGCAGCGGAAGCTAGAACGAGGATCTCGCCGTCTCTCCCGTTCGTACGTGCGGGATTCAATCTGCCCCGCGATACACGAGGATGTCACGTGTGCGGTACGGTATTCGGTATCAACGTCACGGATTTTCCGCTGGCGTACGAGAAGAGAAGAAGCCACCGGCGCCATGGCACTCTTGCAGTTAACGGATAAGATCTGTTCATCTCTCCGCCGCGCCGGAGAGAGAGAGAGAGAGAGAGAGGAGAAAAGACGGAGACACGCGGTTTCAACGTCACTTCACGCAATCCCCTTCCTCGACTGGACGAGAAAGCCCTTTCCTCATCCCCGAGCGGCTTTTATACGCTGGTCGTTTCGCTTTACTGCCTAAGCTGCCTGGTTATACGGCGAGTTTCGCTACGAGACGCGAAGACTTTTTTTCTCTCTGTCTCGCTCCCTTTCTCGTCCTCCCTATCACTAACACCTTAGTATTTCTGATATGCGCCCCCGTTAGCAGACGCTACCGAGATTGTCGGCTTTGAGATGATCAGTTCAAAAGTATTCCTTCAAGATGGAAGGATAATGTATATCGAAGACCTTCTTACAGAATCCATCATCTTCATCTGGAGCATTTTTTTTTCCCGCAAAGAGCTCTCGCTCATTTTTATAGGCGTGCATATTCTTTCGAAGATCGGGATCTTTATGACTTTTACTTTCCTATTTTTATCGCGAGAATTTTGTATACTTTAGGCTTAATACAGAAATAAGTTTTATCTCATAATATATATATATAGGCATTTTTCCTTAATTTGATATATATTAAAAGTGACAATAAAAAAACAGCATATTAATTACAATAGATCGAACAATGCCGGGATTCTTATTTATCTGAAATAAATGCACAAAATAAACAAGCGTGATAAGAATAATTAGTTGGAAAGCTACATTAAAAAAAATCTACCGTGCTGAATACATCTTGAAGAGAATACGGAGCAAGCAATTGCAGACGGACGGCCTTTCATTTTTTTCAAATCTTCCAGTAAAACCCGAGAATTATATGCCAACAGATAACAGATACTGCGAGATTAACGACGAAGGCGTGCGCCGTCATCCGTGTAAACGGAAGCTCATCGCGTTTTTATTATTCCTCTTCGCGGTGAGAGAAAGGAGGGAGAATGGTGACTATAAAAATTCTAATTTCGCCAACAGTTTCCGTATACAGCTCGCAATATTCGACGACCATTTATCTGCATCTCGCGGCCGAAAACCGCGACGATTGCACGTCTCTGCGAATCTCGTTCCTCTCGTTAACCCTCCCCAAACCGTCGCGAAAATAATGGATCTCCCCCGTATCTCTCGGCCTCGTGAGAATCCAGAGAGAGCGAAATCCCGGCACATTTTCGCGCCTTTTCTCTTTCCCGGGACGTCGACCATACATATATATATATATATGTGTCTGCGCGCGCGGAAGAAATATGGACGACGGTCTCGTTAATTCTCGAAGAGAGAAAGGTTCGTTCGGTTCGCGGTCGACTCTCTCCATTTACCCTCCAAATATTTATTTACTCCGTCTCGTTCTCGCGATACGTCTCTAATTATCGCGCGTGCGTTTTTACGACGCGCGGTTTTTTAAATCCGCCGCTCCGCTGTAATATGCAATATGCACACACATTCTCTTCCCCGTGTACGAACAATGATGTTTACACCGTTGAAAAAAAAAAGAAAAAAAAGAAATCCCGCTCTCGTGCGGCTCATCCTCCACGTGTTCCTCCGCTCATCCGGTGACCGTAAAAATTCTAATTTCGCGTACGCCACCGATAAGACGGCGAGCTCGTATATCTGGACGACTGCCTGCCTCGTCGGGTTTTACGAGACGGGATCTAGGGGTTGTACAATTTTAAGCAAAGATTTTCATAATTTATCAATCTCTTTCTCCGAATTGTACAACTTTTCTTTCCTTCCGAATTATCAATAAAATCGATTCTAACAGCTATATCATATCGATGCGATACAAATATATTTATAAAATGTTGAAAAAACGTCGTAGGATGAAATGTAAAACATCAAGAGATGACTTCTTTCACTGGAAATTATATATATATATCGAGAATTAGCGAGAATTTTCACTCATTGCACCGTAAGATAATTTTTAAAAAATTCTCCTGCTATTACATATTTTTCAGCAACGCAATTGTTCGAAAACGCAGCGATTTATTTTAATAAACGACGATACACTCTCTCTACACATTAATTGTGTTTCACGTCGCGCGAAGAGGTCGCCGCAAAAATTCTAATTTCGGCCGGTTCTTTTTCGCGGCGCGACCGTATATCTCGGGTACTCTCCCTTATCGGACTTTATGGTCTTATATACGTTATACTTTATATTTTATAGCGTAACACACCCTCCCCTGGTTTCCCTTCCTCTCTCTTTCTCTCTCTCTCTCTCCGTTCGCCCGTTTCCTCTTCGACGCGGTTGCATGCAAAACGCGCCGCTCGTTTCTTCGAGAGAGCAGCGCAGATATTATGCCGTTGGCGTATTCTGGCCTCGCCTCTCCCAGACAACACTCGTTCTCTAATCTACTTTTTCTCCATTTTTCTCTCTCTGCAACCCCGCCTAGCCGCGATCGCCTTCGTCTCTCTTTCTCTCTCTCTCTCGCGCGCTCTTTTCCGCCATCGTGTCGTAGGAGAAACATTTTTCCGGAGCATTACTTTTATCGGCCGACCGGCGTTCGTACGTGCGCCAGGTCCGCGATACTATCCGCTAATTAATTGCCATGAAGAAAAAAAAATATTTAAAACCCCCCGGTCGTGCGCGCCAGCGCAAAAATTCAAATCGCGAGGAGCAATCGGTTTTTAGGAGGGTCGTGCATGCGTGAGCGCACGGACTCGTCCGACGACGACGAGCTTCGTGTCTAATGGCAGTTTAGGTCCGGCGAACGTGACAGAACGCGGCCGATAATGACAGGTCGCGGGCCTCGTTTAGCGACAACGCGAGTTCGCGCGCTTTAATATATAGCGAAATGAGAAAGTATATGTATATATTTTTTTCCTTCCCTCTTTTTTTTATTGCGTGCAACGCAAACACGATGCGATCGTCGTAACTCGATGTCGCAACTTTTGCGACCTCGAACTCGTTTTTTTCCGAATCGATGACACGAAATTCACAACGTTAATTTTGTTACGTCACGCTGCAAAAAGAAAGGAAAAATCCTTCGGCTCGAGATCGTAAGTCAAGTCTCTCGAAAAATAAAATTCGCGGCTGAGCTGTCTCGGAAAAGATCTTTGATACACATATTTCGATAAACGCGTACGATATCGCGCAGGAATATAATATACAGAAATAACGAGGGTGCGGTTCGCGTATTTTCGCGTCGTTGCGTTCTCCAAGCGAGACGTTCGCGATGATCGCGAGAGTTCGCGTTCGTGTTTGAATTCAAGAATTATGGAGTTTAAAATTTATCGCCTATCCCTCCTTCCCTCCCTCGGTGCAACGAAAAATGTCGGGTGAGATGCACGCGAGCCTGCACGAGTTGCAGCCATGTGTGATGCCTTCGTGTCTAATAGCAATTTCGACGTCGCGACTGACGAAACACGTGGCGGAACTTGCGATAATTACAAGTCGATCAGATTTCCGAGCTCACATCCTGTTGTCGATACAAAATTATTATTCCATTTGCTCGATGGAATTTATACATCTCTGAAACGAAAACCGATCGAGACCGTTATCTCTTAAAATTTACCCTGAAAATCATGGTAATCCTGCGTACAATATGGTATTGGAAAAATCTTATAAGAGTTTCTCTGATTAATATTTACCAGAAAAAGATATTAATATGTACATAGTAAAATTTACTAAGAATCTACCATGTACCTATTAATATTTTTATTGTGGTAAATATTAATCAGAGAAACTCTTAAACTTATAAAAGTTTTTTCCAATACCAAATATTGTCGCACGATTACCATGATTTTCAGGGTAAATTCTAAGAGAAAATTCTCTCTGTGTAGAATCACGAACGATTGCGATAAAAAGCATCTATACCTGTCAATTGTGATCGAACGCGTCTCCTCCCCAATTAAAGCCGTTTGAGAACGATTGAAACGACAAAATCACGACCGACAGCTTTTCCTCCCTTTCTCCTCTCTCTCTCTCTTTCTCTCTCCCTCAATCGTTATCGATATCGCATGCCTATTAAGGGGGCAGCTGACACGAGCAACAAGTCCTCGGTCTTTTACACGTTGAACTTCGCTCCTTGAATAGACAGATAACATTCAGAAGTCCCGATTATCGCTCTCTCTCTCTCTCTCTCGTCGCTGGCAGCAGCCAGCCGGGGCTTGGTAGTCGGTGTCATCTCGATATCGCGTTATCGTATCAGATACGTACGTCCATAACCCGCAAGGTATTACGATTCACTTTGGTACAATGGATATTGTTGCCGGCTGACGTGTGACTGACAGCGCCGCGGCTTTTGTATGAATGCGTCTCTCAGAACTTCGCTCTCTCGTTGGACGAGAGAGAGAGAGAGAGAGAGAGAGAGAGAGAGTTATCGAGAGGGATATGGATTTCAGGATCGATTCAACGTGGATTTAACGAATACATTTCGCAAGCGACGAAACGCGTGCTGCCACGCTTACAATTTCTGTGATTTTAGATGACTTTGTTCACACATACGCATACAAATATAGGGCACGTACAAGAACAATGGTTTTACTCATTATGTTTCAAATTGTTATATTTGTGAAGAGATTGAAAATTATTATTATTAAGAAAGGGGTGCAAAGTTTCTAAAATCTTTGCAAAAAATAATGTTTTTATTCAAAAACCCACATAAAGGCCACTTTGGAATCTCCGAGAAATTTTCTAAAAAGATTTCGTTTTATTATATGTATATCCTCTTTAAAATGCAATTAATTTAATTCATTTTTCTCTACAAACGATAACAATGACGTAAATGACGGTAATAATTTCAAGTGCTTTAGTCTGTATATATTATCACGACTGCAATCAAATGCTTATTAGGCTGATGTGACAATGAATGGAGTTAGAAATCCTCTAATCATTAATCATATCATAATGGAAGTTCAGTCTTATCAAAATTCTGCGAGAGAGAGAGAGAGAGAAAACTACGTTTAATCAATCAATCGGAACAAAGATCTCTTCTTTCCGATCGGCTAATCAAGATAAAACTAATGTAAATTGAAAAAAATCAATGACAACTCCGATTAGAGAGTCTTAAATCAAATAACAAGTTTGACACGTGTAAGCTTGAGACAAAATAATCTAATAGCGAATCGAGTAATTAAAAAAAGAAAATAATTAATAGTAAAAGCTATTATTATCATTATTCATATTGAGCAACAATAATAACAGCTCTTACTATTAATTATTTCCCCCTTTTTAATTACTTATTACATCATTACGAACTTGTGTGCATTCACAATCAGTGCGCACTGGTGCATCCGCCCGAATTCGCTATAGGAAAGAAATTCTCGAGCGAAACCAGCGGGCAAAATTTTGCGACGAATTTCGAAGGCTCTTAATTCGGCTCGGGAACTTAATTCCTCTCTCGCCACGTGAGCGCGAGATATTTAAGAGTCGGCCGGATAACGAAGCGCGAGACCCCGCTAATGAAAGGCCCTGTAGGCAATAGGACTACTAATTAACAGCTTCTCGGGGAGTTAATTTGAATACAAGCTGGCCGGGCAGCTTACACGTCGCTCCTGTGTATACGTTGCACCTCCTCACCTCGACTGCGTGTTACGATACGCGCGTACGTACGTGTGCGAATGCACGTGTGTGCATATGCATGCAAGTGTACGGGAGCGTGTGCAGCCCGATTCTCCTCTGGGTTCTGCAAACCGTAGGAGCGACTAATTTAAATACACATGTCGATGCGTGCGAAGATTGCACCTATCGAGCCAACCTCTCGATGCCAAAACCGATGATGTACGCGTCTCGTTCCCATCTCTATGCCCTCTCTATTCTAGTTCGATGCTAAATAATGTGCCGGCCGTTACATCCATCTCGTATAACGATGATAGGCATCGTGAGCCTCTGCTCTTAATGCGACGTCAATTTTCTAAAGCGAAGCGAGTTCTCTCGGACTTCCCGTACAAATAAGAAAATCGAAATGATCTTTTTATAATCAATCTTACTGATGTACACATACACATGCTCTTTTTATTTGTAATAATGAAAATAAAAATTTCTGCTCGGTAGCAGACGATGACACGTCGAGGAACGTCAGTTCGCGAAGAAACGGATGGAGCTTTGCATACGTCCGGTTAGTCATATCGTTCAGGTGGCATTGAATCCGCTGAATCGCTAATGAGACTATCAATCGACGGGGAGAGAGAAAGAGGGGAAAAAAAGCGACAGACCGGTTTCGTCCTGTGCTACTCTGTCGTTTTTATCCGCCTCGTTCCAACTTGTTCAACATCCGCCAACCACGCGACGTCATCCAAAGTTCCTCGATATTAGACGGCGTGATATTAGATTTTCTCCGACAAATATTGATGCAGCTGATTTTCATAAAACGCGCGCGATATAAAAGCGTGTCATTAAACTGTCTCATTATTCTGATATATTTTGTTATACATTATTTTCTCTCTCTTCCTCTCTGCGAACATGCAAATGCGGTGTCACGCGAGTGCGTAAGAAAGGAAGGACTCGCTAGATGATACGTCCGATTACGCTATATCCCCGCGATCGCCATTTTAGCGACGACACTTTTACCGAGTAGGTCCGACGAAGCCTGACACACGGACGGGATATCGAAAATACGATATCGGGAATTATAAACGGGCGTGTCTGAGAAACAGCTGCCGCGCGATAGCGTGATCGGTAACTTAATTTCAAACGCGCGTATATGTATATTCTTTCCTCCCATCTCCGGGGAAACACCTTACCGAGTCATTAGCACATTAACGTCAACTGCCAATTATCGGACACATCCACGTTATTTAAATCACGTGGATGTCCAAGATTAGTATTAATTTGAGAAACCGGCCGAAAGAAATCTCCTTCGTTATTTAATACATTTTCTCATGCAAGTCAAATATTACATAAATATTAAATGATTATTAATATTATTGGATGATTAATAAACGTTAATAATCTAAAATGATATATCCATTTAAGCAACGGGAAGCCATATTGGTTTGCGAGCAGTCACGCCTATGATCTTGGCGGCAAGGCACCATGGCGAATCAAACTTAAATCCTCGAAAGTAACAATCCCATCAACACAGAGGGTAGATGCTGTCTGCAGCCACGGAGATGCGATCAATATTATACTCTTCTCCCTCTCTCTCACTTCCAACCCCCTTCATCCGTGATCTCTCTCTCTCTCCCTTTCGCCGCCCTTTCCGCCCTAGTTAGCCCCCGCGCCTTCATCCGTTCCTCCCTTCGCGGATTCTCCCCGTTTTCCTTCTCCCTCAAACTCCCTCTTGCTACTCTCTCCTCCGTCGCAGGCTCTTCATCCTCCGCCTCTCTCTCTCTCTCTCTCTCTCTTTCTCTTCGTCGATGCTGCGTCGCTCTCCCTTCCATCTTTTCCCCTCTTTCCCGCATCGCGGTTTATCCATCTCTCTCCTTCCGTCCCTTATCGTACCTTCTCGCCTCTCTTTCATCTCTGTCTTTCTCTAAGCCACCCTCCTCTGATCGCCAGCCCCGCCACGACCGAGCCGTGACGTCACTATCGTGGGGCGCCATCTTGCCATCAGACAACCGGGGTCCTCCGTTATCGTCCCTCTATATACATCCCCGCCCGGCTTTTCCGACCCTCTGGCAAGAATATACCGGCTCCTGCTGGCCTCCCACGCTCCTCCGGCGAATTCGCCGGCACGCAAATTAACGAGATTACTCAGGGGTTTTCGACCCTATCCACTTTGACACTCTCCGCCCCGCGCGCCTACCCATACCCTTTCGCCGCTTCCTTTGTCAACGTGGATGTCGTTACGACGCGAGAGACAACGGGAGGACCAACGAAAATTGCGGTGAACACCCGGCGTCGATTTTCGGCGGAGTAGAGTTCAGCCGTGAGATTACGGAAAAGTAGAGAACGGGATTTGTATATCTCGCTAATCCCGTAAATCCTCGGTTTCACCATATTCCCGTAATTGACAAGAAAATTACACGCACGTGCGTAGCCTTCATTTCATAATATTCTAACAAAGCGAATTCAAATAATTAACATGAAGAAAAACTTACAAATTACGCAGGTGGGAATTGACATGTTTCCTGTACACGGAGGAGAGAGAGAGAGAGACTCGCCGACGGTGGTCCAGACGGATTAACGAGCGTGTCCCCAACTGTAGATGACACTTGAACCATTACTTGAACTCGACCCGGGATTGCATATTTCTACGTTGGGAGTGCAAGCCCGTCCTTGACGCTCCTCTCTCTCTCTCTCTCTCTTCCGTACCTACCTACCGCAAGCACCGTCGTGTGTGACAGGGGGCGCGTGCCCCCACAAAGCGCACTTGAGGGATGACTCGAGTGCCGGAGAGTTGCGCGCTGGTATAGTTATTGTTTCAACTCGCACGGCTAAAACTCCCCCGAAGAGAATTGCCGGGGAAACGGAAGGAAGAGGACCACCGCGGAGTGCTTTCTGCCTCTCTCTTTATTTTAAACCCACTTAAAACACTCTCGCCCACCCGCTTCGGCCAATAAACGCTGAACCGCGGACGTCTCTATTGTATTCGGGAGGAACAGATTTGCAAGCTGGACAACAGAATGTAATTAATAAGTGCGGAAAGGATATCTAACGGAACTTCTAGGTCGCCGAGCGACAATCGAATATCAGTGGAAAAAAATAGATATATTATTAAACGCTTTATGAAATAGAATCAGTGATGATACACTAATTTCCTACAAGAGAGTCGTTCCGTGCCTGATCGCACTTTTTTCGCTGGGAGTGCAACTTGCGCGATGGAAGAGGAAAGTTCCGCCTCGTTCGCGAAATAAATACATCGTCCGGACAATCGGTCGGATAGGTTTCGCAACTGATTCGCAGCATATGCGGTGCACTCGAGGGAAGTGCCATGCGGCTGTAGCGTCTCTGTAGTGGCAGCGCGTGCCTGACAATGCGCACTCTCGCGTCGAGTGTCCTCTCCGGGCGTTCTTCGGCTTTGTATTATCGACCCCACACACGGCCGGCACAATGCACGGGGGCACGTAAGCCGCGCGTTAACGAGTAACTGACGTAATAAGCCACCCCGGAAGACAGCGGCTGCACGGGTGCTTTCGTTTCGCTCTCTCTCTCTCTTTCTCTCTGCGGAGCGAAGAGATCTCTGCAAGCGAATCTACATAGCACCGCTGCGTATGCACGTTAACGTCTGTTGCGGTGCATTATAATGTCTAATGTTTTCATTTTCATCCTCTTACAGAGATTTCTTCATTTTTCTTAACGTCGTCCAAGGAGAAAAATACTAAAAGTTTGTTTGCTCTCTTAAAATGAATCAGTGAATTCATGCTAGCGAGATTTCATTAAAATATATCAGTAACAATCATATACTTAGGCAAATGTTTTAAAGCTTGTCCTATTTATTTTAAATTGTACTGTAAGTAAAATAAAACGCATGTAGCGTTAAAACAATTCAGATAAACAAACATTAAAAGAACATATTGACTGAAACAGTTATATAATATCCCTAATTGTTTAAAAAAAAAAATTTCCCTGATTTTATTTAAGAGAATTCATCTAAAGGATGAAAGAGAGATAATTTCCGCGACATTATCGAAGCTTTTCGGTTTATACGAAACACGAATGAAGAATCATCCAAGACGCTTGATACGCTCGAACGATGTTGAACGATAAACGGTTCATAGAGAACATATTGACTGAAACAGTTATATAATATCCCTAATTGTTTCAAAAAAAAATTTCCCCGATTTTATTGAAGAGAATTCATCTAAAGGATGAAAGAGAGATAATTTCCGCGACATTGTCGAAGCTTTTCGGTTTATACGAAACACGAATGAAGAATCATCCAAGACGCTTGATACGCTCGAACAATGTTGAACGATAAACGGTTCATAGAGCTTCGGCCGATACGGTCAGCCGATAACCGCGAGGGCAATTTCGGCAATTAGGATCGAGATGGTCTCTCGCGCGCGAGCGAGCGCAGAGCGAGCGCACAGCCGATGAACGTCGTCGTTGCCGATTCATCGTGTGACGAGTATCGCGTCGGCCTATCTTCACCGGGCCATAAATCTGAGACGATATTGCGCGGTTCGCGCAGATTCAACCCGTCTCTCGCCCGTTCTCCGCCCTTTCCCATCCCCCTTCTCGTTCCTCCTCATCCCCGCCATCGCGCGCCGTTAGTTAGAGATTATGCCGCGGTGTACGTGTGTCACAACGCTTGAGGAATTTATGCTTAAGCCGATATCTGCCGCTCTCGCGTTTTGCATACTACCCACCCTCCTCTTACACATGCGCGCACGGTAAGATCGCGCGAAGCGATTGCGCCCGCGAAATTTATAATGCTCCCTCCCAAGGCGAATAATTGCGGATCGAACTCGATTCAGCCCGCGGAAAAGGTTTCGGTTTCTTCTATCTAAAAGAAACGAAATGTCAGTCCTTTCGCGCAACTTTCGCGAATTCAGATTTCCACGATACAAATCTATATATGGATATAAAGTAATGTCCATTTATTCAGGCTGACATGAGATAAAATTTCTCGGGCTTTTTTTATTAATATAAAGACATTCCGTGGAATATAAAAAAATTATTACACGTTTAATTTATACCGAACTCTTCGCTCGCGAGATGCTTAACATAAGCGAGACATTTGCGAGGTGGTTTATTTGACAGCCGGTCCCCGACTTGCGACGCGAGACGGTAAAATGGCGATGTAAAATAGGCGAAAAAAAGGGGACGGAGAATGAAAATGGTGGCTGGGAATATTGTCACCGGTCACGTGAGAACCGTGCGTGAGCGAGGGCGTTCACGATCTTCGGTCGGAAGGTCGAGCCAATGAGAATGGTGAACACGTCGCGTGACACGGCGCGATCTTTTTCACGCTCGCGGAACACGCTCCACCCGGTGGAGAAACCCGGGGAGAGTCTCGCCTCGAGACTCGAAATTATCGTTTAGCCGTCACCGTCATCCCGTCATTCCCGCACTGTACCGTAGCGTTATATTATTCCGCGCAGATTTTAATTAGAGACAAGGAATTATGGTCTAAATGTTTGCTCAATATTTTCGCTTTAATCGTCTATAATTCGAAGATTGTTTGGCGAAACGTCGACGTTTTTATTAGAATTTTATATAATCTCGGGATGATGCTGCTCCTCTCTTTTCTTTCGATTATTATGCGTATAAATGGTATTTTTTTTAAAGAAACATGTTAAAGAATGCAACACGCATATATAGAAGAATATTTTTTAAATATTATTATTGATATTTGTTTCGCATAAGTTTTACAAAACATTCTTCAAATCAAATCATGAATAATCCAGTGTCCGTGGGAGATTAACAGTGTATTTTTTCAAGATTAAAAAAATGTGTACAAAAGAAATTTTGCTACGAATTAAAATTGATCCAGCATTGTTATCAAAGTGCTCAATAATGAAAAAAACATATGTCCAGGCTAAAATCCAATCTTCGCGAAACAGGACGTGAAATGTCAAACGTATGATTGAAATGACGCGACGATCTTTACGGTCATTTTCATCGTCGCAATTATAAGCCTCGATATTCTCGTCCCGTAGATTTTCAGACCGCGAATTCTGCCGTTTATCTATATCTTCGGGCGAGATGTCGTAGATTACCGGCATCGTTTCATCGCGAGCACAACGCGGAACGAACCGAATATATATCCCAATGTTTCTCATGAATCACTGATAGTATCGCGAGCACTTTTTTTTCGTTCGTGACCCATGCAGGGTCTTATTTGAGAGCACCGCGAGCTGCCCCGCGGTTGATAGGTGTCGCATGATTGAAAGGTTCGCTCGGTTCGATCGATGATTCCATTCCGGGCCGTCCGGCAACTTGACGAAGACCCCGGGCTCTCTTAAACGGAGAGCAACGCGAGATCCCGGTTCGAGATACATCTCGAAGAGCCGGTCTCCAGTGTTCTATCGCTCCGCGCGCCTTTCTCGAACTCCATCCGGAGATATTGAGATATCGACTCGACGCGGTCAACGTCTGGAGCTATTAGTCCAAGAACCGACCGAGGAAGCACGAGAAACTAAAGACGAAGCCATGGAATAGAATTCGGAGAAGCGAATAATACCGTGCTTTTAATTCGAATGAAACAGTCAACCTCTGACTGTTACAAAATTAGTAACATGGAGTAAGGTAAAAATTCATTGTATCTATTTAACGCTATTTCAAATCATTTAAGTTACTCAAAATATGGCTTTTAAAATAAACCTAGATGAAGATTATTTTATCAGTCGAGAAATGTTGTATTTCTTTATATATATTTTAATAATCACTGTCAATAATGTATAATACCAGATAATTAGAAATTATTCAAGTTTGAAGAAGTAATATGTTATTAATTTTTCAAAACCACAGTCCAAAAAATGGTATTCTACATTTTTTTATTTATTTGTTCCATGTAAAATCATATCTGTTTCCGTTTGTGTCGCATCAAGTTTCTCTGTGAATTTCACGTAAAATAGAATGTTTTATACAAAAGTAATCCAAAAATGAATTCGTCGTGTCCCAGCGAAGGACAGAGATGAATAGAAATGTACCAGCAAGTGTGAGAGAAAAGCAAGAAGGGTAAATCTGTCATGAATGCAGGAACCTCCCCCGCGTAACGTGGCTTCTCAGTCGCTATCAGAAACTAATCCGGCCATTAGGGTGACTTTGCAGGCGCCGAGAGACGACGCTCGCCCTTCGAGGGCTGGGCGGTCTGTGTTCGGCGCCCTTCGCCCGTCGTCATAAAGCGTCGATACATCAAGCTTTGCATGCCTGATATGGGAACACTTGGCGCACCGTCCTAACGCGGGGACGAACTTGGCCGCTTTAAATCGCGGAATTACGCTAGAAAGCGCATCCCGGCAGCGCGGTTTCGTGAGAAACTTGGCCGTTTTGCGCCGAGACATCCGCATTGTGCACAGGCCTCTACAGTTTAAAACTTAAAACTACACGAATTCCCGATATCTCAACCGTAAATCCGAAGACTAATCTTATACTCGAAACAAGAATTAAGTAAAGTTAAATATATAACCAAGTTAGAATGAGGTAGAATGAATTTTCGGGCAGTAGATGCTGGATTAATTTTAACTCTTATATAATATCGCAAATATGAAAATTTTTCTCTTCTAATAAAGTATCAGTCGTATATCAATTAACTTGTATGATAATTAAAAGAAAAAAAATGTTTTAAATAAAATTATCGATACTATGTATATTGCACATATAACATGTTTTAATTATCGCATTTTATATAAGAGTTTCTTAAGATGGATGTCCGTCAGCGGAAATTGATTGTTATCTGAGAAATGATAATGAAGATGAGTATATGTAAAAAAAAAAAAATAATAAAATCATATCGTCACGTCAAATCTGATATTAAAAAATTTAAAATTTTGCGAATGTACCTTCAAGGATTTCTCGTGTAATTTATTAAGTAGAATTAATTTACTCATAATATTTGACTTCATGTATATTTGCTTCGGTTGTGCACAAATGCTACACGTGTGTGCCCTATACTTAACTTTATCAGAGGCGACGAAAGATTTCCAAACAGATACGAAATCCTCGGGAGCTGCAAAGCGGCTATCGAGAGAAAGGAAGAAAGAGAGAGAGAGAGAGAGAGAGAACAAATCACCATTGATCCTAAAGAAACAAACGCCGCGCCCTAAGCAAATACTCGAGAAGGTTGATGTCGGTGACTTTGCGTCAATTCATCCCGTCAGTTCGAAACCGAAGGGAAGGTAGGTGGGGATCTCGTGACAATCCCCCTGGACTTTTATGCACGCCGTTAGTCAGTGGGGTGCGATCGGCACGTGCCGATCTCTGTGGGATAATTTGGAAAGAAAAGGACGCCAAAATCTAACACCTACCGGTGACGTTGTGGAACTTGACGAGTCGTTCTTAGTTCTTACAACAATCCACTTTGTGAGGCACCAAATAAGGGGCTTTCAATTAAGTATATCATGCACATCTCATGTATAATTTTATCAATTACGTACGTGTATTTTAATAATTCGTCTGATTGATTTTCTTTTTTACTATAAATATTCAGAGAAATATTAATCATCAGAGACACTCTACATTAATTAATTTTTTTGTTTTTGTTCCTTCTTAATTCTTTAAAATATTTTTTATGAGATATGCAAATAAATTCCTATGTCTATTTAAAAGGAGAGCAATATTTTTTTACTGATTGGGGGCAAATGCTCCTTTCTGTGGACACCCACGCTTATGTATATATATAATATATATACCAAATGTCAAAATGCATCTTGTAAGAGTTGATTAAAATATTCTTCCCTTCAAATCAATTTGACTTGTAAACGAAATTTGTCTCTCTCTTTCTGTGTCATAAATAAATTACGTTAAAGACCGCGTAACGCGAGAGATCTCTGTAACAAACTCGCGATATGTATTCAGGATTATAATGTTGGCGCGACCCGGAGGCATCCTACATCTTCTCTCTCTCTCTCGGAAGAAAATCAGACGGTCGGTAACCGCGAAGGTAGTCGTTCGAGCATACAGAGTCGCAGTCGGGCGGGGGTGGAAAGCGCCGGCGGGCAGATACATCTCATCGTAGGCGCAATGTTTAACAATGCGGCCGCAACATACACGCACGCATGCGTGCGTGCGTGCACAGTGCGTTCACCTAGCGTCTCGCTCGCTAGACCAACGATTTATGTACGGCCGAGTCCGCCTATCTCTAGTATCTTCATCTCGGCCCAAGAACAACATGCCGTGCCTCGTAGAAGTGGAGGGAGAGAGAGAGAGAGAGAGGGTAAAAGCGAGAGACTCCTTTCCCATCTTCTTCGCCGTGCAAACCTCTAATTAATAAACGCACCGGCAACACTCAGTCGCGACGAACATATGTAGCTAGCATATGGTGGTAGGTAGGTAGGTAGGTAGGTAGGTAGGTAAATAGGTATTACCCTATCGGTAGAAAGGATTAGTTTCCGCGGAAGAGGATTTATGCGACAGTTCCTCGCGGCAACGAGGTCGCCAGCGCAACCGAGAGAATCGCGTGTGCGAGGTTTTCATTAAAAGTTCGTCCGATTTGCGATGTAAAATCGCACGGATCCGAGATAAATCTACCCTGGGTATATTATTAACCGCGGACGTTTATTAATGCGTTGCATAAACCGTGTCATCGGACGTAGAAATATTATATACTCGCGACGTTGTAATATCTAAAACCTACGACCAGTTCATCTCGCGATTTTAAACTCTCCTGTGTATATATATATGTATATTGTATATATGTATATGTATAAATAAAAGAAAAAGAGAAACAATCATTCTCCCAAGTTAACGACGCTATTTCCATGCCGAGTGATTGTACAATATATCGCGATAATAAATGCATGCCCAGCCTCTTCCAGACACGCGTCGTCCTGATCCTCTCGCGCGAAAACGATAAAGACGATACTTTGCGCACGCACGGTTCACCATACGTTATAAATCAGCGAGTAAACCATCCCCGACTAAATCGACTTTGCGTAACCAAAACTAGGAAGGGTGGCTACTGAGGGGGTTTGCGGTGGTTACCGGTGTGAAATGTTCCCATGGGGGGTCCCGCGAAAAGCCGGTGGAGAAACGGGGCCACCCTACTGTATAGAGAACTCCCCCTATCTCTCTCTCTCTCTCTCTTTGACACAGGATCCCTAACAGGACAATATGTTACCCGTCTTTCGTTACGCGAGCCATCCAGACATCCGATTATACTTATTATCCTGTAAGCTTATTGATCGCGGCGACGCGACGTCGTGTCGCGCCCTTAAAATCACGAGATTCTCACGCCGACGCGAAAGATAATCCCGATGACTCGAGGAAGCGCCGAGATAATTATGCAGTTGTTTGACTTTGCGATATATTCGTCGGAAATAGAAATGAAATGTCAGAGTATCTGTTCATTGTTAAACAAGAGTCGTGTAGTATCGCGGTCGCGAGATATAGTTTCAACAAAATGGAATATAGAGAATATAAACTAAATCAGTCTGTAGAAAAAATTCATTGAAAGTGTCATTGATTAAAGAGATGGCAAAGTGAGCATTTCATTTTGATCTTCAGTGATGCAATTTTTAATGCTTATTTTATATACTATTACACTTAGTTTAACCTTTTAGTCACGAAAATTCGGATATTTTCTTTAATAAAATATATTGCTATTTTATATATATCTCATACAGGTATAATAATAAGATATAAAAAATATATTTTAAAATATTTCATTCAAACAGCCTATACTCTCATTCTTTCAATAAAATTTCACTGATTTGCACCGCTATACTTATAACTTGAATGAAACCTCAATGACTATACCATATTCACTGTTTTTCAGCTGCTAATACGCAGCGATTCCATTTAAGAGAGTAGAGAAGATATACGAACCTACATAAAACGCGGAAAATAGAAGATACATAGGCAGTTCACACAACGAATGTAACAAACGAGAAAGAGAGAGAGAAAAGACCCACACACACTTTCGTTTTCTCACGTCCGTCGCACATCATGCGGCATTACGTCATTCCAATTAACGTAACGAAAGGATTCGAGCTGGCTCGTCGGCAAAAAGTTCCTGTGCACGTGAGAAGAGCGCGCGCTTTCGAAGTTATAACAAGTGTAAAAAAAAAAAGGAGAAGAAAAAAAAACGAATTCTATGTTTCCATGCACCGGCGTTTTCATAGCTCATGCATTTCGCGCGCGATCGCAATCTCGTTCCTCAAATAAACCCAGGCCGCAGTCGTTAGGCGCGCGCGGTCTCTAATTAACAGATTCGCATAATCGCGCGATTTCTCTTATCGGAATACCTAACGAGCCGCGTATTCGGTCTTATACATTAGATGACGCGGCCGGGGGAGATTCGACGACGACGGTCTTGTATGCGCATTAAACTGTGTACAATCGCGCGCGAATGTAAATCCGGGGCATGTAAATCTCCGAACGCACAGGAAGTGAGCGTAAACTCTCGTAAATCTCGGCGTCATTCGCGCGAGTCGCAATTCAGCTTTAATAACAATCCCGGCGCGGAACCGCTCGGCGCAAGCTGTTATTTGGCTTCTTCAGCATCTCGCAACTTCGATCGATTCCTCCCGCACGAAGGCCGGGATATGCAGATCGTTTCTATCGTAATTATAGCGACTAGTCGCGCAAAGCGATTCGCAGACGAATGACCATAGGAGAGATCCTATTAAGTCATGCGGCAAACATCGAGAATTATCGAGATGTGAAACTCGCCGGGCAACTGGATCAGATCGATCGATCGATCGGACGATGCCTTTAATAGATCGACGGGGAGACGTCAAGACTTTTGCAAATCCGTCACGCACTATGAACTCTGATTTAATTATTGAATTATTTAAATCGGGTGGAAACCAGTGAAACCAATGACTCGATGACTACGTGTTGAAAGCTGAAATAGATAAGTAGGTATGCAAATATACAATGTATATTTGTATATTTGCATCGAGTCTTATTGGTAAAAAAAAATAAGTTTGGCCGATGCAAAGTTTCGCGCGCAAAATATTTGTTCTTTGGTATAGATATTTTATAGACAAAACGATATCGAGATAATTGCGAGGGCGACGAGATGAAACGAGGGTCTCGCTCGACGAATCGATCAGAGAATACTCTCGCGCGTCGGAACAACCCCCGAAAATGATTTCATAGGGTGGGCACTGACGCCACGCAAATCTGGGGTATCGGTGACGGAGTCACCCTCGAGTGTCGGGATTAAAGATTAAATAACCAGCATCCCGCGACCCTCGAGTTAACCGTCCCTTTAAGCGTCCGTCATAGTTCACAAGTGGCTTTTTCTCCCTCTCAAACGTGGGCCCTCGCGTAGCAAAATCGTTTGTTTTACTTTTATCCCGCCAATATAATGCTCTAATTAAGGTGATCGAGACACAGAGGCTCTTGTTCACAATTTCTTCAAAGTTGAAATCGATGTCTCTCATAGTTCTTTAACATACAAGGTATAATAACGCGAGAGGAAACAGGTGTGAGAAAATATTGACCATTATCTTCCTTGTATTTCTTGTTGATTCTCGCGAATTGTCCCCGAAGAGGATAAAAGTCGAGCGTTTCCGCTTCGAGATACGAAGGGGTAGAACGAGAAATCCGTATAATTCCTACGACTAACGACACGATCGATATTATCGTATCGTGATCGACGGTGTCGTCCTCGCGACAATCCCGTAATTACGCTTACGTACTTACACATACGTACACGTGTATATCTATGTGCATCGGTAACGAATCTAGAGTCGGTTGGTCGGCACGAAAATTTTAATTGGCTCTCTCTCTCCGGAGAGACCTCTCTAATCTCTTCCTAATGATCTCGGCCGCGCGCGCCCATCTGTTTCCGGCATAAAGAGAGAAGAAAAAAAAACGGACAAGACGCATGACCAATGCGAGGTAACTTGGAGATCGTCTTGTTGGCAACGAGTCGACCGTCCGCGAGATCGAGAAATAACTCCTGCGATTATTCGCGTGATTTTTCACAAACCATTTCGAAGGCCCGTGTCATGTTCTGCTGATTTTTATATAATTTTAATTTTTCTTACATACAACATTTTAATATAGAATTGTGTTTATTTTAAAAATATATTTTCTAGCATAAATTATAAATTTGCGATTAAAATTATAAAAAGGAACTATATATTTTTTGTTTTTAGTATGTGTTAATTTCTTTTATGTGCCTTGAACTATAAATTTTGCAAAATTATGGTGTAAAGGAACAATTTATTTAAACTATTATTCTTGTTACTTTTTTCTTTATTCAACTATTTCACAAAGCCAGCAAAAATGAATATTTCTTCGATATATAAATGAAATATTTTATAATTATATATAATTATAATAAATTATATATCTGTTTAATAAGAAACGTTTGGAACGGAAGGGAAGAAGATGGCGGGGGCTTTCTTACGAGATTCGAACAAGGGTTTAGATTGATTTTCGTAAATGCACCTGTAGTCTCACACATATGCATACACGTACACGAGTTTATTCGATATTCAAGAGACGGCACGCATCTCACCTGCTTGCAGCTTTCGCTCGATATCGAGGCCGAGGACCTAATATAACTTGTTGTTGGCGATTAAATTCGCGATCCGTCCGTCGAATCGATTGCCAAAAAGCCAGCTGATTGAACCAGTTATCCCGGTCGTCGCGTCGTTAATGGCAGGTTGCACTGAACGTACGATACGCGATTATTATTATTATTATTATTGTAATGGATAAAGGCGCTTCCGTTTCAGAAGGGACTAAGAAATATAATTACTCGCATTAGCAGGGTGTCTAGTAAAATTTGCAAATAAAATTTAAGATTATTTTTTGGACTCCTAAATGAAAAGATCACCGAAAAAATTTGTATTCTTAGCGCCAAGAGGATCCTCTTAATTTAAGAAATTTCTCTAAATTTTAGTATATTTTTTTCTGAAAATAAGAATAAATTAAGAATATCATCTTAAATTAAGAGAATCCTCTTGGCGATATTTTTCGGTAATATTGTAAGTATTATTTACAAAGTAAGATAAAATATTTTTTACTCGTATAATCTCAATTTTTAAGAGCAACGAAAAAAATCAAAGACGAAAAATTTAAGCTCATTTCTAGGATTTTTAAAGATCAAACAAAATTCCAGAAAATTTCAAGAACTTGAAGGATTTCAAGGACGCGGCTAGACACCCTGATTAGCGACGGGACATGAAGGTGTGCGCGATCTTTCAACGATCGCGATGTGTATTGTCGGTCCGAAAATAATAACAAACCGGCAGAAGATGGAAAAAGATTTGCTCGCGACCTCGACTCGTCGAATAATCATATTCGTAACACGTGCGGACGCCTAAGAGAGAATCATTAGGCGCATTAACGGCGCATAAATATATCCTGGGAACGGAGTGTCGAGTCGATCCGCTAATAGCATCGGGAAGCGGGTACCTAGTAAATTCCGTAAATCCCATTTGATCTGCCGACATAAAACAAACACACCCACCGCGCCAAAAGGGGGAAAGTTATCCCTCCGCGTGGAATTTGTATAATATAATTCGACGCGTTCTCTCGTTCCCTCTAGAATTTACTCGCGTACGCGTTAATTCTCTTTTTCCGACGACCGTTTTTACTCCTGCGCTGATGTAACGCGATTTTCATCTCTAATTTTTTTATAGCAGATATAATTGATGGAAGAATCCGATGACACCGATATATCAGTTATAAATCCGTATTTGTTTTATATTTATTTAATTACAAATTCAGATAGGAAATTTGATTTTATGTTGCGCAATTATTTTATATAATTTATATCATTTTATTTTATTCGATACGAATTAAATAAAGAAGAATTTTAAAACCAGTTTGTTGCGTTTAATTTCTGTGCCTGAGTTTTATTGGCTCGTTTTCTACCTGAATTTGTATTTATATATCAGAACCTTTTTTTTGTTTTATTATATTTATTTAAGTTGTCGTTGCTCTACGCGCTTTGCCTCTTTATTATATATCCTCTCTCTCCTTTTCTCTCTTCGCTTCGAAAACTTCTTTTCAATTTTTTATTTTTTTATTTTAATTCTGAACTGTATTCTAACTGGCTACTTTACCCACCACATTTTATTGCGTTTCTTATGCTACCTTAAATATTTGTATATTTGTTGCCTCATAACGTGCGATTTTTCTTTCTCCCTTTCCTTTCTATATATTCATATTATACAATTAATGCTTTAACATTTTTAACATTTAAATTAATTTTTGTTATGCATTTACAAACTACACAAGATTCCTTGTAATTAAACCTATTGTCTTTTGCATTCAAGTCAACTCTCATTTATCTAGAATGTTTTATACATATACAGTTTTACCTTTGTTTCGAAAGAATTTGCTTATAAAAGTGAAAGAAGAATTTTAACATCGTATATCGCGGATGTGTATTTCGCAAAAGGGCGAGACGGAAAAAAGAGAGAGATTTGTAAAGGGATGGATACATAGGGTCTCTATCTTTTCTCGGTCTTAATTAAATGCGCGCTCACACGCGTCGCGAAGAATTTATTCACGCTCACAATCGGGGACACCGAATCTCCGTGAAAAAACACACGCATCTCGTCCTCTCTCCTCTAACACAATAAGGGCTGCGAGTGTTGTTTGCCGGCACTTTACTCACAGTTCGGTTGGCACGACCATGGCGATTAATCGACGACCACGGTCATTCATCAGTCGTCATCGCGTACCTACTTGCACACGCTCTCTCTATTCGCATAACAACAGTTTATGGTGCACGAGCGCGATACCATACCCTCTATATGGTGACGAGAGCATTCCTTTTTGTTCGCCGACATGGGAAGTGAGCATTGCTCCGACTTCATTCTCGCTCCATTAAGTAGATAATGAACTAAAGGTCCGTCGGTCGTCATAAATACGCGTATACTATACGATCGCGATGGAGACAAAATTCACCATTAATCTCCCAATCGAAATTGTCATTAAAAATCTCGATAACTCGATATGATGGAGAGAAATTCATTATCGCTTTGAAATTAGTTTGAAAATCGAAGAAATTTAGTCCTATATAAACGTAGTTTTCAAAGAAATTTTGTTAGATTGCTAAATTTATTTATCTGATATGTAAACAAAATTCGCAGTAAATTTTCTGTTGCATACATACATACATACAACGTATGAAGAAAAGCGTGCCACACAATGACTCTAATAAATTGATGGGTTAATAAATAAGTAACTTAAACCGGGCGCGCGACAACCCTTTTGGAAGTTTAAAAATTTTACAGGGGAGCGAGACGTTGGACCGGACGAGGGATTGTTGCGCGTGTGAAATATTCCAAGTATACGAGTCATTTTTATAACGACAATATGTCGCGTCAAAAGGGACGAAGGAAAGGGCGGCGCCACGATGATCGCTCAAAAATTGCAATTGCGATTTTTCAGCGCCGATAATAATCTCGCGCGCGCCCTAATTTCGGGAAACCGATTTAGCGATCTTTAATGTCGTCAGTTACATTTTCACACGTGCTAGAACGGCCATCCGATTAAGTTATATCTTAAAAAACGGAAATTTTTTTTTTTATTTTTCAAAAAATTATTTAATCTTCCTACACTGAAAAAAATATTTATGTAAAATTATATGATTAAGCTAGGTTTTTTTTCCGACCCAGCGTAATATCATGCAATATTGATACTTATATGGAAGATTACAGATTATATGTAATTTCATATGAAATATATTCTTAAATATTTTCAAGATTAAAAATATTTCACTGAGCATATGTAATTACACATAGGAAATGTTAGTAATGCATAAATGCTATAAAATAATATTATAAATAAAATAGATAAATACTTATAAAATAAAGTTCTAATAAAGTAAAAATAGTAAATTTAAAATTACATATGATTTTTGCATAAAAATAATAATTTTACCTATATTTTACATGTATTTTTACATTAATGTATTTTCATTTCAAAACAAATGGAAAAAAATTACAATGATAAGCAAGTAACTTTTCCAGTTCTGAACTAATAATTTCCATATGTAAATGTACATGGATTTTTTTCAGTGTAGAACGACCATCCGATAAACGATCAAGATATATCTTAAACAGCGAAAATCTTTTTTGTATTTTTCAAAAAATTCTTTAATCTTCCTAGCTTATTTAAATGATCCTTCTTTCGTGAAAAAAGTCGGGCACACAATGCTTCTTACAAAGGCGCGCATTGTGCGGAGCTCGAAGGAGAGACATCGCGCTGTCACGGGAGGATAGAAAAAAAATAGACACACAAACGCATCCAGCGGGATACGTGTCGTGGGGGTTTACTTCCGTGTGGCAGGCGTGCCTGTCCGAAGCTGCGGGATGCTTGTCTGCCAAGCCCCCTCTTTACCATTTCAATGGTCCAATCGGCTATGACAGCAACAACCGTAATATCGTATACTGTGTACGTACTCGATACCCATGAGAAATTCTCTGTCGCTGGCCGAGTTCGCTTCGCGCACGCGAGACAATGAATCGCGACGACAGGCGAGCACTTTTCGCGAAACGTCACGAACGACGTTCTCTCTATGTCCTGCTGTAGCTCTGTGTCAAGAGCGGTCGTCTACCTCATTTCGGCTTACTTAACTGCTAGACGAATGCTATCTTCGTACGAGGAAATTTAGGGAATGTAGAAGTAGAGATTTAATAACGCAATGTACATAATTATATATATGTACTTGCAAATTTATCATTCTTTCGATTTTTTTTTCTATCTATCGCGAAGAATTTTTTTTTTAATAAGTCTGATGAGTGAGAGAGCTTAATTAATCGCGTCTTGTTTATCGATTTTCAAGAAATGATTGATTTCCGGAAATAAGACAAACGGCGAAATAAAAAATCGCAGTGACAAGATGATACAAAACGAAAGAGAAAGAAGGACCAGGAATCGATGTACAAAATGACGGCATTTTTATCGTCAGCATTATCGCGTTTTCTCACGCGCGGTGTCGAAAATTTGTCAAGAAAGACAGAAAAAAAAACTTGACAAAAATTGTACTTTCCCACTCCGCCTACTGCTTTGACGAGCGTTTTCGAGCTTGCATCCCTTTCCCCTTTACCTCCAATCGTTCAACAGCGAAGGGGTTACATTACATGCGAAATTTAAACATCCATCATCTCCCGCTTCAACCACCCCTCGAATAGTTTGTCCCTTCTACTTGGCACGCGCCGTTATAATGCTCGGGCTTAATTCGCTTTAAATTTAACTGGCCTTTCAAATCTGAACAACGTTTTACGAACGAGCTCGCTGATATAGTCGTAACACACCTACAACTTCTCTGAAGCCGCCGCCCGTTTTTACGAGTTCTCTCTATCTCTATCTGGCGTCTCTTTTATTGTTATCACGCGAAAGAACGAAGAATATCGAAATGAACATTTTACGAAAGATGTATCGAGTCGTGCAAGTTCGGAGATTAATTAATTCATAGCATCTCGCGCTCAAAAATGAGCAGCAGAGATGAATTTTATGTAAGATTATTTTTATGAGATAATGTTACTCGCAATCAATGAGTTATTACAATTAAAATTAAGTATGTTGTTAAGACTTTCAACCCCCGAAAGAGATTTATTGTATTGAGTATGATTAATAAGATACTCATGATTAAATATGGAATTGTTATTGTAGAAAAGTTGCGAATTAGAGATTAGGGATCTACCAAAGAATTTTCAATTATGAATTTTATATAAAAATTAAGAAATTCAAAATGACAGAATTATTATCGTGATTGTTAAGAGTTAGAAACTTTCAGATTTTTGTAAATGTTGATATTTATACATATATTACATGTGCGTTTATGTATATGTATATATTTTAAATTAATATAATTGACACAACAAATTTTTAGGATTGAAAGTTCTGACAATATACTTAATTATGATTACAATAAAATTTCTCCAACCATATATGATTAGATACATACCTTAGCTGTAATGACACATTACATAAAACCATTTAAACATATTTAATTGGTGAAAAAATATACATATAAAGGAGTCATATTTAAAAAACCATGAAAAATGATTACTCTCTCGCTTATGCTCAAAAAATATTTTTTTTTGCTGAACTATATAATCTGTAGTCTAAATCTTCAGCAGAGCCATATTTATATATGATAAATGATAGTGATAAATGAATGGAAGCGAGAAGAATATGCGTTGTCGTGTTTCATATGCGATTCTTTCGCTTATTATTCATGATGGGATGTTGGCAACGAACATATGCCGGCGTTCGAAGCTTCTACGAAATGTCGAGCAGTAAAAATCGTATTCACGACAAAGCCATTTAGGCGAGCCATCCCGAGAGAGATATATCTCAATGCTCTGCTGATCTAGCGATCTCTCAAACGAAACTGACTCGATGTTTCTTAGGATCGTTTTAAGAAAAACTATCGCGCGGTCCGTGATATGTATTTCTCTACAGAATGTAAATCTTTATCAACGAAACTTCTGTAGCAAGTATATTAACGCGAAAACCGAAGAGATATATCTAGAACGCATTACTGTTTTTTTTTCTCAATTTTAAATCAATTTTATCGCATCTCGATTTCCCGATTTTCTTCCCGGATATCCCTTAAATTCGAGTATCGAATATCGAGCAATTTTTGAGAGCTACTTGAGAGAGTAAAATCCATCTTGCGTAATGTTGTCGTCAATCTACGACGACGAAGACGACTAGCAAATGTGTTTCTGCTTACGAGGGTGAAAGCAGAAACAAAGAGATAATCCTTGGATATAGGGAGAATATGGGGTGAGAAAAGAGCGAGAGAAAGAGAGAGCGAGTTATCGCGGGCTATCTCGCTCGCTGAACGATCGTCTTTTGGTTCGGCTAACGCGCGGGTGTCGCGTCGAAACCGGAAATTACGTCTGGGGTTCCATCTCCGGTGTTGCGCCGCCGCCGCGCCTTGGCGGAATTCGCCGTCGTCGAGGAAGCGTCGCGGTCCCGGGCGCCTAGATGCGACGCGACTCGACTCGACTGGATGCATCGCTGCCACAAAGTCGAGCAGACTTATTAAAGTTGTAACCGCCGTTCCCGAAACCACGTTTCCACTTGCTATAATAAGGACGACGACAAGCAAGTTCCGCGACAAGCAACGTTTCACGATATTTATTATGAGATTCGTGATTCTGTGCTATCGTAATTTATTATTAGAGAATGAGAATCCGAGGGAAATCGACAAGATACTCGAGTCGAATATCAAAAAGTCTGTGATGCGTCCCTACATCGTAAAATAAAAATTTTAATTTCCTAATAAATACTAAACGGACTTGCATACAATTATAATAATCTAAGATTAAATCATGATATTAATCTCCTTTCCTCTCTCTTTCTTTCTTTCTCTGCGCCTTCATCTCATTGTCATTTCATTTTAAAGTCAATGGATCTGTATTACATTTAACTTGAATTTTCATTTTTCTTTTAATACAGTAAATAATAAATTCAAATACATAGCTTTTTAATTAATTTTGATATTACTATTACTACATCTGTTATTATTTTGCAAATTTAATTTTCTAATAATAATTATTGTCATAAAAAGATTATAAGTTTTCAATTATATATATTTTTTATACATAAGCAATATATGTATTTATGTGTGTATAATATTGTATTCACAGATCCATTTTACCCCTCGTGAGATTAAAATAGTATACACAATTTAGAAACTCACATTTCGATGCGCAACATAGTTCACTCTTTGTTCATCTGTAAAATACAAATATATTCACAATATTATATAAAACAATAAATAAAACAACTAGTATTATAAAAATTTTACGTAGAATTAAATTTTTATATTTGCACTTTTTAAAAGAAATATTTGATAAAATAAAATATAATTTTTACAATGTTATTTAAATGTATTATACATTTTTTTTACAAAATATAACAAATAAGACTCAAAGTTTTTTAAAACTAACTTAAATAATAATAATCAAAAATATTATATTTCATTATAATTTTTTACGTATTTTTCAAATTAAATTCTAGACAATTTTATATCCTTTATATTGTACAATGATGTGTAAAAAACTGTCGCAGATATAAACGAATGATTAATTTCATAAATAACAAATAAAATTACTCACCCTATGGTTGCGATCTCGGTGCCTGATGCCTCCTTTTAGGCCTCCATCTCCTTTCTCGTTCACCCCATGTTGTTTCTTCGTGGACACTCACTCGCAAAAACATTCGAAAACACATAATTACACTCGCGTACGCATTAATTAACAGAATATGACGATCGCGTAACTCTTTGTACGACACTCCCGACGTTAATCATACGCGGTGCACACCTGGAACAAACAATGCAAGAATTGACGAATTATTAATTTGATCAAATAATAAGTATAGAAATCGAAAAATTAACAGAGAATAGGAATTTAATTATAAAGTTTAGTTTTATCTACGATTTTGGGTGATTCAATTTCTTTCATAAAACATTTTAGATTTTAAAGTAATTTTCTTATATTATAAAATATAAACAAATAATACAAGATATGATAAATATTCGTAGAATGCGCAATATATAAAAATACTACGTCACTTTATCGATTTTAAAGTAAGTTTCAATCGAATAACTTTCTTGCATAAAATATGCAAAAATTTTAATAGATTATTATATGTACAAATGTCAAAAGTTCGTTACATAATTGACTAACTATCATAAAATGTTTAAAATTAAATACTATTGTATACTATTTATATCAATAATATCAAAAACTGACTTCGATTAAAGTTTTTAGCCGATTCGATATGTTTTATATCCGCGAGATTTCATTCTTCTTCTATACTTCAATAAATACTTGTTTGCTGCAGGATTTAGTGTACATGCATCGTGCTTTCCATTCTTTTTTATTTGTTCACTTTAAGTAAATATTCCTTCTTCCACTTTTTAAATCACGTCTCTAAAGAGAATTCCGTGTGTATATATCGTTATTTGTGTATGTATTTATTTGTGTTAGACCAACAAAAACGCGATATTTCTCGAGTACTTCAGGTAGGGCTCGTCCAAGTGCTATAATTTTTCATTTGTGAAATACAGAAACGTATAAATCAGATTTTGTTGGCCATGATATATTTTCGTAATTAAAAAATTCAAAAATAATCTCGACAATTTCACTCTGATATAGCTGATTTGTGTGCTAATGCTAATTTATGCTCTCGACTCAGAAAACAGATTATTTTTAAATAAATGAAAAATTCAATGTATGACGCAAAATATATATTCATATATGCATATACATATGTATATATGCGGAACATTGTATAATTTGTATAATTTAATATTTCGCATGGATTTATACAAATCTAATAAAAAATTCATTCAAACACATTAATTATTATCAGTGTCTAATAAAAAAATTCATGAATTTTTAAACGATTAAAGAGATTAATAAATTAAATCCAATGTTTAAAAATTCTGAATATTTTTATCAATATCATTAATTACACAATCGATCGAAAAATTGTAATTTTATATTATTAAATATTTTATCAGTCAAGTATAATATTTTTATTAAAGAAGTAGCAATGCAAATTTTAAGATAAATCTAGGAGAGAGTTCAAAATTTTTAATTAATTGAAGAGATTAATAAATTAAATCCAATGTTTAAAAATTCTGAATATTTCCATCAATATCATTAATTACACAATCGATCGAAAAATTATAATTTTATATTATTAAATATTTTATCAGTCAAGTATAATATTTTTATCAAAGAAGTAGCAATGCAAATTTTAAGCTAAATCTAGGAGAGAGTTCAAAATTAATTGAACAGCCTTGGAGTAAAAATTAGTTAATAAATTGACGATTAATCCTTGTATCTCTGATTTGACAAAATCGAAAGCAAAGTGTAATCATCCTACATAATGTGACGAAGGAGCGTGCGTTTTTGTGGATTGAAAATTATAATTTTATATTATTAAATATTTTATCAGTCAAGTATAATATTTTTATCAAAGAAGTAGCAATGCAAATTTTAAGCTAAATCTAGGAGAGAGTTCAAAATTAATTGAACAGCCTTGGAGTAAAAATTAGTTAATAAATTGACGATTAATCCTTGTATCTCTGATTTGACAAAATCGAAAGCAAAGTGTAATCATCCTACATAATGTGACGAAGGAGCGTGCATTTTTGTGCGGATTGAAAATTGTAATTTTATATTATTAAATATTTTATCAGTCAAGTATAATATTTTTATCAAAGAAGTAGCAATGCAAATTTTAAGCTAAATCTAGGAGAGTGTTCAAAATTAATTGAACAGCCTTGGAGCAAAAATTAGTTAATAAATTGACGATTAATCCTTGTATCTCTGATTTGACAAAATCGAAAGCAAATGCGACGAAGGAGCGCGCGTTTTCGCGGATTGAAGAAGGGTTTGAAGACGCGGAAACAACACGCGGTTACAACGTGTAATACCGAGGATGTACGTACACACGTATGCACGTGTTCGTACACACACGCGCGTGTGTGTGTGCGAGTGTGCAAGGAGGACTAACGCCGGCGTCATTTCCTAGAGCGAGGACCAAGTTGCTGCAGCGACGTCGGCGAGTCGAGTCCTCGACGGAGGGTAATAAAGCCATCTTGCTGAGGGGGTTTTGCCTCCTCCACCTACACAACCCGCCCCTGAGGAGGTGGCCGGATAGCGATCTATACTGCTGGTCGCCCTGCTCATCGTTGCCTGGCAACCATTCTCTCTCTCTCTCTCGCTTCCTCATTCCTGCCACCCTCGCTATCTCGCTCTCAACCCCTTCTACGGGAAGTTCTTCCACCCCTCGCTCCAAAGGGATGTAGAGAGTGAAGACGATCAAGGACGAGAGAGAGAGAGAGAGACCCGGGCGTAGGGAAGGGTGCAGAGATTGCGCCCTTATCTCGTCAGATACCGACCATCCCCGCCTTCACTTCCATCCGTTCTCTCTCCCCGTTTCTCTCTTCCTGCGCGTTACTCCTCTTCACCCATGTCGTTATACGTTCTGCTCGTCCTACCTCGACTTTCGCCCCCGGGAGTGGATTGACACCCGTAGGGGCGGATGCAACGACGCCGTCCGATTCGATCTGCCGCAATAAAATTGTACCGTCGACCGTGACGCCTGGAAATCTCGAGAGCGAGAGGTTACGAGAAGAAATATTTTCCGAAAGATTTTCCAGCGATTGTCTCGCAAAAGTCCAAGTCGAGAGGGTCGGTATTTATATCCAAAATGTATCTCGATTCTTTCGCGAGTTCGCGAGATGATTAAGAGAAAAATATTTTCTCGACTTCTCCTTCTTCTTTTCTCTCCTCGTCGCCATTTCGCCCCATCTCTCATCTTTACCCTCGTCCATCATTCGCCCTCTCTTTCCATCTTTTCAGAATCTCCTTCCCCCTTTTTCCATCTCTTTTCGAACTGTCTCCCTCCGTCGAGCCCCTCCGAACGAAGGAGGGAGAAACCGGAGCTGATAACGATTTGATGTATGGCCCAGTGATGTCACTAGTCGGCGGGCAAACTCCCTTTTTCCCTCTCGCAACGAGGAACAGATTACATGGGTCGATAGGATTATCGACAAAGGAAAGTCGAAAGCATGAAATTTTTTCCTCCAAAGAAGAGTCTGCAGTCTACTCTCTATTTTATATTGTAATTTATACGTACGCGCAATAGAAAATTGTTAACATTCTCGTAGATCAAATGCATCTCTTCCTTTAAAAAAATGTTAAGTCTATTTATACATAAATCTTTATACTACAAAGAATTCATTTTCTCTATTTTTCTAAATCGTCGATATTTGCATAAGTGCAGTCTTGTTTTCAACAAAGTTGATCTGCTTTTATCTATGATTATTATTATTATTATTGGATAAGATGAAAGAGAAGAGAAATGAAAAAAATGGGAAAAAACTCTTCTGTCGGATCCATTTATCACAAAAAATGAAAAAATATATATTCCCTGGGTTACTGATCAGAGCGATATTATTTTTATTACATTTGCGATCTGTCGCTGCTCATTGTCACTTTATCCGAGAACTAATCAACAAACAGGAAGGGACGGCAACAAATTTCGCGTTTCCATCGGTCGATTTCCAAGCAAACTGTGAACTGTTCTTGTTTAGGTCTGAATCTGTCGTAATGCACCGGATGCTGCGATATAGGAATATGAGTGGTAAATGTGATTTAGTAAGATGAAAAGCTACGTCCTCAAGCACCCTCGGTGTTATCTAACGTAGACAGAGATTGCCTGTTCCTTACAAAACCCTAACGTATTCGGGAGATCGCATACATTTCTCAGAGTTTGGCTCATTCGGAACAAAAATCGAATTAAATGAAGATCGCTTCAGATCTGAGAATAAGCTATAGTCTGAAGTAAATTTTCTTCGTTTATACACGGAAAAAAAGAATTAGCTAAATTTTAGCTGTCCATATATTACAACCTGAAATTTAGTTATCGTGCCTAAATTTTAGCTATGGTAACTAATATTTTTTAGCCATAGTTTAACGGAGAATGTTATAGCTAAAAAATATTAGTTGTCATAGCTAAAATTTAAGCATGATAACTAAATTTCATGTGTAATATATGAACAGCTAAAATTTAGCTATGGTAGCTAATTTTTTTTTTCCGCGTACATATATTTTTTTCTAATTACACGTTATATTTCTCGATGGAAATCTTTTTTTGATTTCAAGTATAGAATCGGACTTGTTAATTACACCGCGTATACAAAACTTTCGAAAGGAAACAGGCATCTCGTTGCGTCGGACTCATCGCTGCTGATCTTTCATCGATAATGCTATTAATTGCATTTATGAGGCGTTACCAGAGGAGATAAACGACTCCACTATGAAGTCTTCTCGCCGACGACTTCTACAAGGCTTCTTTGCTCGATGGCTTATCTGTATGTAGAACGCAAAACTATCGATTCACGCAAAAGTCAGCGGCAATACGTTGCAGAAATGAAGACCGGGAGCTGAATTAACCGCGCGCAAAAACGAAGCAGCGAACGGAAGCGGCAAGAACACATATCGCGATAGATGAATCAATTAAAGCCGCGGAAGTTATGCGGGACAAAAAGTTGCGCACGCTGTATTACGCGTTTCGTAATAACAACTAGCTGTTATTACCTTCTAATACGTATAAGTAATTAATTGAATAGCCTTTATCAATGATGTAACCGTTCATAAACCATTTACGCGAGATTTATCGCGCACATTTCTATATATATATATATATAAACACGATTCTGCGCTTATTTATATATTATTATTTAATTTTTTGACGTTTTATACTGCAAAATTTTAAATCCTCCGATATGATATAAATTCCTCGAATTCTCTCGAGCAAGACGTTAAATTTTCCTAAACGGCCCCGTGAACGACCGCAAGAATGGAAAAACTTTCCCGACTCGGGGGAGTTTAAAAATAGGTGGACACGATGACGAGCATTCTTCGCGAGAAAGAGAGAGAGAATGAAAACGGGGGAAAAAGTATAGCGAGGACGGAAGAAAGGGGAGGAATCTTTCTGAAGGAAACCGGCGGCACGTCATTCTCTCCTCCGCGAGGAATTAAATTTTTATATCTTTTGCTGAGAGTTTGTGAGCGATAGAAGAAGGGTGCGCGGGTCGTAGATATTCGCCCGATGGGCGTTTTAATTCAAAAGTCGGACTGCTAAACTTGAAGAGAAGAGTCGGAGGATATAATTCAATTTGTGATAACGCCGTTCTTGACGCGAAATTCCTTTATCATGCGTCGTTATCGCGTCTATAAGCGAGATTTTATAATTTTTTTCTATTGTGCAAGTATCCCTTATTATTATTATACGTAAAATACTTATTATTAATATAGAAATTTATTTTATTTCTATATTAGCCTTTACATTTTTTCACTTTTAATTTTTAAGTACCCATCCTATTTTTAAGAGGTTACATTTTTTTATTTCAATTTTAGAAAAATATTTATTCAAGTCGTATATATGCTCAAAGACATATTTTTCAATCAAAAATAAATCACTGTATCATATCTCACATATGTATATCGAGGTTTGAAAGGAAATCCCTAATGTGTTTGACTTTATCTTCAAAACTCTAGATAGACCTTATCGCAGGGTTACAATATACCTAATCGGGTTTCAAATGACTGTTAGAAGAAAGAAGATCCTCGGAAGAGGATGGTCACTCTTAAGTCGATAAAGATAAAGTGAAAAAATAAAGAAAAATATACGCGAAAAGAACGGTTCGAGCGTAAAACGCGAAGACGGAGGCGAGGTCGAAGGACAATGCGAGGCAGAAGACGAACGAGAAAGAGTGCGCGGCGAAAATGTCGAAGAGAAGTCATAAACTGCGTAATCCCTCGTAAAGTTGTACCTTATCTTTCGACGATAACTTGTCCCGTGAAGAAACCCCGAGTCCGATGAGAGAGGAAAAGCAGCGCGAAACTGCGTATTTAGGCTGAAAATTATAGTTCCTTGCACACAATTCCGAATCTCGCTGTCCATTATCCTCGAATAATAGATTGTACATGAAAAACTATGACGTAAAACGCGTGCAAAGTATTTGATATAAGATAGAGAAAATTCTTTGTCGAAAAATAAATATCTTTCGAAATTATTTTCGAGAGTACAGGGCATTCGCTGTTTCTTCATTTTTCGCGTATATAAATTTGATAATTCCAATTTACATTACATTCATTCGGTTCGCATCAAAATTACACATTTCTCTATGGAGAAATTTCTTTTACGTTAAATCAAATAAAATTTCTTCAAGTTACTAGAAAAATAGAAATATCAAAGAATTAAGAACCAGTGAATGCACTATATATTGACATATTTAAAAAAGTAAGGTATCTTGAGAGTGAGTTGCATTTCTGAAAGAGTTGTCAAAATTCGCTCGCTCGCTAAAAAAATAGTACAAAATCGCGTTATACATATATCGCGCGAAATCTTCAAGATTGTTTCGTCGACAAAGGTCGGAATCGCGACGCGTAAGACGGGCTTAAGGCCAAGATTGGTTCTACTGTCGGTGGAGCACGAGAGTCTGCTCGGAGATCGATGCAGTAATTTCGAGTCGTGGCTTCTTCTCTCCTTACCCCTTCACCCCCTGTACCGTCCCTCGCGAAACCGCCCTCTCGAAGCCAGGAATCGAGAGGAAGAGAGAGAGAGAAGGAGAACCCGATGGGAGAGAAGAGAAGAGACCATCAGATAGAGCTTTAGCCTTAATATCCCTCCCCAAGAACCTCTGAGACGAGATCCTGCATCCTTCGTCTCCCTTTTCCTCCCTTCCTCCTCTGTTATACAGTCTTATCTACGTTTGGTCCATCTAACTAAACGTATATATATATATATATACACATATGTACTTTGTACAAGAGTGTATGTGTATGTATAATGCCTCGTATTTACGTCGTACACGTAAGCAAGCGCGAGGCTATCGAATTCGATCGACACACCGTGTGGCAGAATTTGAGGGAAGAGAATCGAGTTGACGTCGAGACCTTTAGAAAATGCTGCTGCGTGAAAATTGCGGTATAAGTCGCTCTTTACGGCTTCAATAAAGTATCCGATAAAGTCGTTAAACGATCGCGCGTGACGAACGTAAGAGAGGCGGACGTGATCTCGACCGAAGATCGATGTCCGCGAAATGGCGAACTTAAGTGTATCAAGCTCCTTTGCATAATTTATTCGGATTCCTTGTTAGATAACCACGTCGAAAATAAGGACACGGATTATAAGCGGCGGAGATGGATTGCGTCGTCGCAGATGTAAAAAGAGATGAAGCTACAAAATATTAAAACTCACATGTACTTGGAGCAATATATTTATATATATAATAGAGAGAGAGAGAGAGAGAGAATGCTTTGCGGTCAAGTCTTATCATGGGTAATTCTATTCACGAGAACTCGCATGTGTGAGTAGCCGGGACCTTAAGATTGTTCCGTTCGGTCGTAACTTTCGCAGATTCTAATCGAGCGCCCGTAATTAGAGCGAGAGCAATTGTTGGTAATTAATTGGAGGCAAATTAATTAGTTCGGCCCGAATACACAAAATGGAAAATCTCAATAATGCTCGTTCGATATCGTTAACGCGCAACATTTCGTTATCGCGAAAAATTTTATCCGCGCCAAATCTCTCTCGCGTTCTCACTTTCTTATATAAGAATAAATAACATTAAATATATGTCTTCCCACAGTGTCACGAAAGTTCGCCATTTTTTCGGCATAAGAACTATATAATAAAGATTTTTTATAGACATTATATACATCAAAATAAAAGTGAACCGTATCTCATTAATTTATGAGATTTATTTTAAAAATAAACTTTTATCTAAAATAAATCTTGCATTTACAGTCTACTCTCGCATTTTTCATACAATAAAAAAAGAGTGCTTTCGTCGCTGTTGCGAACCGATAATCGCATTCTCTCGTAATCGCGCCTTTTCACTTCGTATGCAAAGCATCGATCACATTGATCCTATCCTAGTCCGTTGAACGCATGCAAAACGATTTGTTTGCCCGTGTGATTTCATCCTACCACGCTTCTTCGATTGATACACGACTATAACGGTAATCGTCATCCGCCTCTCATTGTAAATCATTGCTCGACGTTGATCTTTCTCTCTTTCTCCCTTTACCCATCTAATGTTTGCTATTCAAATAGATTAAAACGAACCCTATTTCATAGGCAAATTTAGAAAAAAATGCAAATCAATCAAAGAGATAAAATCAGCTAAAATTGTATATTTTTTTATCACATTAATTCGAATAAGTGTTACCACTCGCGTAGCATTTTTTAACGAGTAATAAAGTCATATGTCATATAAGCTGGTCGAAGAAGGCGACTTGTATATTTATCAAACGTGAAACGGCGAAATCGAGATGTACTTGCGAGTAATATATTATTTAAATTTTATACATAACATTCGACATTCAATTACCTCAATACGATCTTTAGTATGCTCTGCCGTTCGTATATGAATGTCTGATAACGCCGAGCTCATTTTCCGCGAGTTTAAGTGCGCGAGATCGGGATATTGGGTTAACGAGAGAACGTCCGCGTAGGCTGGCAGATGAAGGCAGCTTTGTGGGACGATATCGGTAAGTGGAAATCAGTGGCCGAGTGGCGCCTGCCGATCCCCGTTTCGTTCTCTCTTTTTCTTTCTGGGGGATCTCCGCCACCCCCGGTGCATTCGCGCTTCTGGAATTGCGTCTACGACGAGGGAGCCGTTGGTATACCGGGAACTCTTGCTAACTTCATTAAAATATTGCCATCAACACCGAGGGCCATTGTTTTCGAGCGAACCTCTTTGCCCTCTCGGCCACGCTAACCGGCCGATTAACCACCTCGACTCCTCCGGGAACAGCCAACTGCGTCCTCTTTGTGTCTAAAACCGGGCAAGAAGCGCGATTCCTGCGAACTCGCCTCCCCGAGGGAATCATCGCGCTTCGATAATCATCTTGAAGAATACGCGATCGTAGATTCGTTAGGAAATTTATATCATAAACTTGGGCGTCCACAGAGGGAAGCAAGAAGGGACATTTGCCTCCTCTTGGAAGGAATAAAAAAATTAAGCATTTCTTTTCCTTTCAAATAAATACTGGAATTTATTTGCATATTTAATATAACAAATTTATATATAAAAAATTACGAAAAAAAAAAATTAATCATGTCCTCCCTCCTGGAAAAAATCCTGAGGACGCCCATGATGTTATTTATATTTTTTTTAAATAAAATCTATGTGAAATTGTGACTCGGTTTTTCTCGATTGACACGTGTTCACGATACTTAGGTATTTATTCTGTCTTCGAGATTCGTTGCCGATGCTCCGCGACATTCGCGATCTTAAGTCGCATCGCTTTTGCGAAAAGGGAGCCTCTAATGATCGCGCTCGACCGTGGAGGAGAGGACAACGAATTTGCTTTCGGCGACACCCGTGTTTGCTCTCTCGTCTCGTCTCATCTTGTGGACCACGCACGTCGTACGAAGAAGCGGCAGTCGCGAGCGGCTTTTTGCCACGAGTGTAATTGAGCCTGTCTCGTCTGACTATCAGCTAAATGAATTACGGGAGCCGGGAGAGAGAAAGAAAGAATGGAAGGAGAGCGATCGCCTCTCTTCGATCAACCCCGAAATTTTTTTACTAATTATAATCATATATTAATTATTATTACTAAAAGAATCTCTTTTTCTGTACATAAATAAATGATTTAAATTTTAAAAATAGGAGATTTCAACTCGAAAAGATCAGCTGTCAAAGTGACAGTTCGTGACGTTTCTCGTATTCATTCAATTACTATATTATAATATTATAATTTATCAGATTTTAATCACTCGTAAAACGCGAAGCGGACAGATTTAGAGTAATTTGAATCCTCTTTCAATTTTCTTTATTCTTTAATTTTTTGAAAGTATTCCTATCACAAAAAACGTGTGACTAATTCGACATAGTTGTGGGCTCTGTCTACAAATGCGTTTATTTTGACGATAAATATTTTTATTATTAAATGAGAAAATGTATCGCTTATACATATAATCAAATTTTAAAATAATTGTCAATAAAATGTCAAAAAATGTTATATATATATATGGAGATCAGTGATTCCTATTCAATTCGCGAGATCTAAATTCCTGCGGAATCGCAGCGAACGCGAGGTGAAACGATGCTACGTTATGGGGTTGGCGTTTGTTAAAATGCGCTCGAGAAACACGCTCGAGTGCGCTCGCTTTTTGCCGACGTTAAGACGTAATTGCCGCTGTCTCGACCAAGAAGACATGCAGACAAGCGAGGCTGAATCTAAGTGAATTATGAGGCGCCGCGGCTGCTGAAGAAGATACAAACCACCCGCGGTACGAAGCTTTTTTTCGCGAATCGCGGATAAAACTCAATCTTTCGCAACGCGTGCGGCTAAATTGTTCGAGGATTTATTGACTAGCGGAGAGATAATTAAACGAGAACGTCGACTATGTCAGAAGTTGCATTCTCTCGATCGTATTAGACGTGTGATTTTAAATTAAGCTAATTGGCGAATCTTCATATATTATATACCAGATCGACATTCCGAAAATCCAAATTTCGCTTCTATTTTCAACTTCAGATTTTTCATATTTGATTTTAATTGATGGATTTAATTTATATGGAAATTGAGCTCCTATTTTATGTCTTAAATAATAAGCAGTTTCCCACCTAAAAATTTAAAAGGGCAGAACAACGATGGATTAAATACATGTATATATATAGTTTCCCAACTAAATAGATAATTATAGATTGAGATTAAAAGTAGAGGAACAACTTGAAACGTTACATCAATTTGTTCTTCCAGTCTTTTAAGCCTAAATAGCAGATCGCTAATATGCTACTCGTTGAAAGAAACGATACACAGTCGATTCTGCAAGAAACGAGCAGTAAGCTGGTTGTAATTAACGAGAGAACGAGGAAGTGCGCCAAAGAACGCGCCGACTTTATGAATCGCATGAATCTTTGCGAGTGTGTCGCGAGATCAAAGATCAGCCGCCGCTTAACAGCTTACTATCATAGCTTGCACGAGGCTTTGAAGATTCTTGAAACATATATTTTTTACACATATAGACACAATTTTGTATAACTTTAGAAACGTAAAATAAATTAAATAAAATATATCAATATATTATATATATTATAAATAAAAATAAGATATATTTTAAAATATTAAAAAATAAGAAAATAATAAAATATATATACATATTGTATGTAGGAAGAGAGAGAATATTTTTATATCAATTTTACATATTTAGATTATTCTCGTTGAACATTATTCTCATTGAAATTAATTTAATGCGAGTGAAAAAAATTTATAAATGTATGAATTTACCTTATATGTATATACAGTGTTTAAAGAAAAATTATTAAATTTATTATAAAATTCTTGAATAAACTAATATTGCAATTTTTGTTTTTAAAAGAACTAATAAAATAGAATTGTAAAAGAGAATAAAAAGATAAAGAGAAAGGGAAAAAAATAACTTTTATGTCATCTATTATTTTTTTAAATAAAAACGTGTGGCCTTCTATGCATCGAAAATAGCATTGTCCTGACATCTTCCGGGAATCATACGTAATTCTTATAATACCAAGATGGTAAGACCAGAGATCATTTGAAGACCGACGAGAACTTAACTGCAGAATCTACCATTGGTATATTGTATCATTAAGTTCTGACATGTGCTCATCAGAGCTCGTTAGAAACACGTTGTGCTACAATAGTGTACAGTGAAGCTATTAGGTTAGAAGAATAAAAACAAGTAAGTATTTTAATATCTATTACATTGACATTAATCATGTTATAACTAAATAATTTCCAAATTTAAAAATGTACATATGAGTATAAAATGTATACATTTCTTTCTAATAAATTTTTCAGAGAAGCATGCAAGTTAACCTCGAAGGCATGTAAACATTGAAGAAGCTATCAAATAAAAGGAAATATATGATTGAAAAATAGTCCAGAAGTATAATAAATAAAGAGAAGAATTGACGATTTTTCTAAACAAATTTTCTACGCATTGAAGATATTCCAAATTACGATACTACACAAAGTGCGCTAAGATGTTAAAGCCGGAAAATATTAAAGTGCAGAATGCACCAATTATTCCCTCTCAGATGGATTCTGCTATCGCTATAAGAATAGCTATGGGAGCAAAAATGATTCACGAAAGGACCCTGATGGCTCGCGCGGATATTTGGCACAAAATTAAAGTGATCAGAGGCTCCCAGTACAAGAAGGAGACAGTCTTGAAAGCTATTTTAAAGGCGATAGAACCAGCTGATTTAATACCGGTGAAGTATCAAGTTTGCGGGGACGATGCATATTTCATAGCGAGAAATTGCGGCCCTGCTCTCGAAAAACTGTGCAAGACAAATCTGATCATTAAGGACGTCAATGGGGATGCCATCATTCTTGTAGTGACTTTGGGATACGCCTCGATCAATGATCTGAAAATCCACATACAACCCCTACTGTTGACTGCACTAACCAAGAGATACAATCCAAATTTGAAGATGTTGAACCTAGAAAATTTTCACTTGGATCCAGATGTAGACAAGATCGTCTACTGTCCGTTGTCGCAGCCTAGAACTTCCAATCACGTTTTGAAGCTGGCGAAAACCTCTATAGCCACGTTCGAGTATTTGAATCTACAACGTAACGCACTGTTCGACATATCAGCTATAGAGAATTCGAATTTAACGTCTATCAAATATTTAGACCTGAGGCACAATAACTTATTGAACATAACTGCGCTAGCTCCCCTGAAGAATCTGGAGATCATTAAACTCTGGTTGGACGGAAATCCACTTTGCGAGAATTATTCCACTGCGAATCAGTATGTCGAGTCTGCGAGAAAGTATTGCCCGCATATACAGGAGCTAGATGGTGTATCTCTCGTGCCAAATATGCCATTGATATACAAAGATTACTTTCAAAACGAGAAGACGCAGCGTCTCGTGCACAAATTCGCCCATCATTTCTTCAATCTGCACGATCAAATCGACCGGACGATTCTACGAGGACTTTATCACAAGGATGCCTATTATTCCATGAGTTTCAGTATTCCTAACAACATCGCGCAGAATACTGGACTGAATCTGTACACGGGCAACAGAAATTTATTAAAGAAAGGAGCGAAAAAAAATACATTTCTCTATCATACTCAAGAGGAGATTCTGGTAGCGCTGAGCAAATTGCCCAGGTCCTTTCATGACCGAAATTCCTTCACGTATGACGTCATGTACGACGACGAAAAGTGCATCGTGTTCTGCGTTTCGGGATTATTCAAGAAGCTAAGTTCTGGCATAAACGTGCTATCATTTTCCAGAACGTTCGTACTGTCGGCTGCCCTGGACAACGAATATCACATTTTAAACGATCAGTATCACATATACGCAGCGCCAAAAGATATTACACCCGAAAAAATAGTAGTGAAATGCGCGTACGACGAGATGGTATCGATTTGCTTCAGTCCGAGCGAAAAATCTGTGCTGATCACCAGACTGAAACAAATCACCAAAATGAACGAAGAATGGTGCGAATCGTATCTGTCGGAAGCTGAATGGGACATGCGAAAGGCACTATCTACCTTTATGAAGGACCTGAAAAGTTCATCGATATCGGAAAACGCGTTTGTTACTAACAATAAGTAGATGTTTTTAAAGACTACACATACCTTCGTATGTAAATAAATTTTTCACATATATATTCTTAAAGATTTTCTGAAGAACTTTTGTACTTCCGTTTGAACGAAACATATCTTATCCAGAATAGATTTTTTTCTCAGTAATAAAAATTTACTCGCGCGTTTCAAAATTATTAAAAATTTATTTAGAAAATTCTTTTAAAATTATTTATAATTTAAAATCATTTTACTATACGCTTTATTCGCTTCGAAATGAGATAATCATCGATGAGTATATCGCGAGGCGATGTTACTCGCATGGCATTTAAGTCGTCTTCAACATGAAGAACGAGATGCTCAGTGACTTCATCCAAAGGTTATGCGCTCAAGGACCATCCGGCCCGGTGGTGAATGAAACAAAATCACGAAGGCAGGTAAGTTTTTTTTACCCTTTCTAATCGTATACGCAAAAGACCTTCGAAAGACTTAATACACGCTCGGTTAAATAAATCATTATATTCGAATGCCGGATCTGTTACGGCTTATTAATAATTTAATCGCGACAATCTAAACAACATGATATTGTAAGGTATTATATATAGTCATTATCGTACGGAAGAAATGTGTAATACACCGTGAAGCCGAGAATGAAATCGTCGTTCTGACATAATGGAAATGGTATTTATAATAAATTGCACGTATTGTCGCCCGTAATTACACGTCTCGTGAATTCATTGAAGCTTCAATGATGGTGCATAATTTATCGTTAGTGCCACACTGAAGGAATAATTATGGGAATAATTCATAGGGGGCTAGTTGATTATAAGAGAGAATCAAAGGTTTTATTATATGCGCACAAAATGCGAACCCTACGCGAATTTTTACCGCGAAAATGATTGTGACAATAATTATCTCGAGTAAAAAATAAGTAAAGTTATCTTTGCCCAACGATTCTTCAATGATCATTTTTATCGATTAAATATACAATCGACCGTAACATCGAAAATTATTATAACATATGTAATTGAATAATTTCTAACAAAATATATGAATATGTTTAAATGTAAAATTTAATATCATATTTTTTCGTATTACAAGAAAATATGCGAATCTATTGCAGATTTATTTAACCGAAAAATAAATTAATTAAAACGAGAATAAAGATTAAATAACGTAATGACACAGAAGCTAAATAAAATAAATTCCGACGTGTTCTTCGATAATTTGATCGTATCTTTTCTCGTTGCTCCTTATCATAATCTTGTCATTTCCGAGTAATCAAAACCTAGAAACAATCATTCGTGTACGTATAATAGGAAAAAAGGAAAATACTTTGCATAATACACGGTTACGCGATTGTATGCACGAGTCGATTAGACGGTTCTCAACATAAAGAATCGTGTGATACTCTTTTAAGAGATCGTGAATAAGAGTCGTGTACAGTAGACGTAAATTTTAGAGCGAATTACATTCAAACGTTCTTTCTTTCGCTCGACCAGCGCGATAAAAAAAGAAACGACGAGTGTAAACCCGGAAATGATCAAAGAGGAAAAGATTGAGAAACGTTGAACTAAGCTGTTACTAGTAATTACGAGATTCGAGAAAGGGTACGTGTAGGTAACGACATAATAAAATGATTGTTGCCTACTGTGAGACTTCCAGCAGCCTCCCACGGGGAGGCTTCGTAAAACCGCATGCTTTTCTGCTACCAATTATCCCTTGTACTAATTAAAATATCCTAACTTCCTTCTCGATGCTCCCCGCATCGATATTTTGAAGCTCGAGAATATCGACGCGAGGTGCAATCGAGAAATTGCAGATTAAAATAAATTAAATATCGAAATAATATACATATATACATATATTAAAATAAATTTATACAAATGACTTTTTAATTGTACATACGAATAGAAAGGAGGATGAAAATGTATGTAAAATATTAATCATCATTCTCAATTCGTGTCGCGTTAACATGCCATCCAATCAAACCGACGTTTCATTTAATGAAGATTAAACGCGTCGAATGTAAACATGTCAAAATGTGGGTCAGGGTAGCGCAGGAACAAAGAGAGATACAAAAGAGAGGAACAAAGTACGATTAGGAAGATGGCCCATTGAAACATCCTTGTGTCGAGACGCCTCATAAAAGGCGTACGCACAATGTAACATACTCGAAGAGATGATTCTTGCCGATAACCTGTTAGAGAAAGTCATCGCGTACAGATCCTATGTAAATTTCGTGCGCCGCGTCACTCCTTCAGAGGCATCGACAAAAATAACACAGTTCAATAAAAAAAAATCATTTTTTAACACGGAAGAGAAAATTATTTCCTCGTAGTTTTCTTTATATTGTATATGATCCTAATTTTTAAGTTGTTTTATTATATTGTAATGTTGATAAGTTTGCGATTAAAATGATAAAAGAAAGCTATTTTAAAAATTTTCAATTATGTTTAATTAAATTTTTAATATAATAATACGTTTTTTTAATTATACATTTTTTTAGGTCCATAAATATGAATTTAATTGTAAGTAAATTTGTTACAATATACATATATGAAAAAAATTCGGAAATATTTTAATTTTGACATCTATATTAATTTCGTTGATTTTAAATTTGTCAATTTTAACAAATTCATTTGATTTAAAAAATTCATAATTATATTTAGTGTCTTAAAAATCTTAAAATTTGAATAAATATAATTAAAAATTATTTAATAAATCCGATGATATAATTCGCAACTTTTCTACACTAGAGAGATCCTCTATATCTAATTATGATTAGGTATCTTATAACTATAATCAACATAACAAATTCTTGTTAAGGATTGAAAATAACACGTTTAATTTTGGATAAAATAGCCCATTATTTCAACAACTTAAATCGCAAATTTTTGTTAAAACAGTAACAGGACAATTTGAAAGACGAAATCATATCCAGCATTAAACTACGAGAAATGATTAATCCATATATTTCTTGTTTCTTTTTTTTTAACTACATAATTAGGAGCGATTAGGAGCGACTTTAATTGAATAGCAACGGCGGATAAGTCCAGAAAAAGGAGGATTAATAGGAAAGCCGAATTGGAGCACGAACACCTTACACATTCATTATGCAAAACGAGAAACGCTCGGTTGGGTAACATGATATCTAGTAATGTGAGATAAGGCATGTGTTCGTTCGCTTACCGATGCTAATGAGCGGGAAAAGCGCCAACAGTTTCGCGCACGTTAATCTAGCCAGAAAAATCTAACGCGTATAGCGGTCTTCTCTAATTGTAATAGGAGGCGAAAGTGCGTAAGCAAAAGAGAGCGAGATTTTTTATCGCGCCGAGGATTAAAATCAGCTAGATCAATTACGATTAACGTCGAGAAGTAACTTGATTAATTAATCACAGCATTATGCAAGTGATTACTGCGGATGTTTAATAATTACTGTTATGAAATTTCGACTTGAAACATAACACGCATGTTATTACGAGATCTTTATAGCACAAATAAGAGACAAAATATATATGATTGAATTATAACGCTTATTTAAGAAGGCTCGTTGAAAGTAAAACGACAGAATTTACTTCATCTTATGCCATACATAGAGATTCAAGGATATCAATGCGAATCTACCAATTACAGCATCCTAAAAGAAGCTCTTGAAAACATCATCTTGCTGCAAACGTAGAATAAAAATAATTATATATTAAAAACTCATTTTTGATTTCAGAATCGTTTTAAAGATCGCTGATGTGTGATTTACGAAAAACGTAAAATATGTAAAAATATTTATTAATAGATATTTATTGAAATTATTGGACGAGATGAATTTTTTCAATGATTTCAATAAATATATATTCGCGATATAGCATCTTTACATATTTTATGATTTTCGTAAATCACAATAAAACGAGTTTTTAAGAAGACACTTTCTAATGCAAACAAAATGTTACGATAAAGAGAGAAAGAGTGATCGGTATTTGTTAAATAATGGAGCGAGCTAAGTCAGTGCTTTTCCCAGTCTAAACGAACGAAATTATCGCGAAGTGAAGAAATCGACCATTGGATTCAGTAACGTTCACAGACTGGACTGATTCCCACGAATGACGTTATAATAGCTTTTGCGAAAGCGAAAAAAAAAATCCGTTCTCCTGCGCGGAAGTAGATACTCCGTTACAAAAGTAAACATTTATCTTTATAAAATTCGACATTCTTAATACATCCCCCTTAAGATACATCTCGAAGATACTCTCGAAGCAAAGTTTAACACAACAATTTTCGGAATCTTTACACACACACACACACACACACATTACTTATAAGATAATATATAAGATCCAATCTATCCTAAAAAAGACATTCATACGATTTAAGTAGCCTTTAAGCTTTACTCGATTGGAGGCAAATAGAATCGATCCCTATGACGGAATCAATAGCACAGCATTGCGTTACGATCTCCACGAAAGGAAATCGAAGACGAGTACTGATTCTGTTAGACAGACGTAACAATCTGATCGAGAGCAATTGCGCAAGGTGAATTTTCGCAAGACTTTCGTCCGCATTCATGCGAACGTTCTTGCTCGAGAAGAGCGATACGATTCACCTGAGATGCATCACCCCATATATGTATGTATTTATGTGTGTAGATGTGCCTACGCAAATACGTGCATAAGACGTGAATAATTAAAAAGGGCAAGCCGCACCATTTTCCCGTTAACGAGCACAGTTCTATTTCCTTGCAATTATTAAAAGAGAGACTCCACTTCCTTCCTTGACTTACCTAACTAAACTTGTAACCATAACAAATAACGGAAACTATCGCGAACTTGCGCGAAAAATGATGCACCTGCGGGCGCATCATTTTTGAAATATTTTTACATTTATTTGTTTCGCGTTCTTACATTTGTTTCTTATATCTTTTGATCCTCGCTCTATCCCCATATCTTAATGTAATATTTTTTAAATATCTGCTTCTTAAAATTCTTCTCTAGTTTCATAAAGCTTTTCTTTCGATTCGTACATGGAGAGAATTTTCTCTTAGAATTTACCCTGAAAATTATGGTAATCGTGAGAGAATATTGAAAGAAGTTTATAAGAGTTTCTCTGATTAATATTTACCAATAAAAAATGAATATGTACATAGTAAAATTAATTGAACATATTTTATATCTTATTGTGGTAGACATTAATATTTTTATTGTGGTAAATATTAATCAGAGAAACTCTTATAAAATTCTCCCAATACTATATTGTCTCACGATTACCATAATTTTCAGGGTAAATTCTAAGAGAAAATTCTCTCTATGTACTTTCTCTATATATTTTTTTATTTTTGATACTACTTATATATATTCATTCCGGTTTCAAACCGAAGCTTTATCTGGAAAATATTTTTTTCGATTTTTTATCTAACGTTCTATAGATATTCGTTCTTCTCTTAAAGACTACTTCGTTTGAACGCTTTGTGATCGTGTAAGGATTTACTTTCGTGGTATTGTTTTTCACGAGGACTAATTAGTCTCTACTTTTTTCTCATCTTCGTTTCTATCTGTCTATGGACCTCGGCGAGAATTTCTCACGATAGTTGCGTATACATTATCTCTCTTTCTCTCTCTTTCTTTCTTTCTGATTCCCTCTCCTCTTTCTGATCATTTTTGCGGAAATTGAAAATAACGCGATACAAGAAAAGTATAGATAATATATGACAAAGTCGTCGTAAGATAATTTTTTTTATATTTCTCATTCACTGAGCAATCTAAGCAATCTGTTAAGCCGTCAAAAGTTGTAAATTATCATAAATTAGTGTCATTTATTTTATTTTCTTTATTTAAATAATTTAAAGAATTTTAAAAATAAGAATATAACCCGCCCGATTAAAATTAAATCTTCATAAATAAAGAATCTTTTGTGCATTTTGATGAAATACACAAATATAAAAAATGTGTGTTGAAAATTTTCATATCAAAGAGGTCGATCAGATTTGCATCTTGTGATCTCACAATCAGTTTTGTACTCCAGTTAAACGGATACATATCGAAAGCAAATGGTTGCTCGGACAAAATTCCTTCGCAAATCAATACTTTTGAAATCGTACTTTTTGGATGAAGGGGTCCTTCGCGCGCGATCTCGTTCGAAATTTTCGGAAAGATATAACTTTCGCGCGCACATGTGGGAACATTGCTTGTATAATCGCGGCCGTTACTTCCACGTTTCACGCACGTAAGAGCCCGCGGTTTTCACGCGCGTGCGTTTATGCAACATTGCACGAAATCGTTGTGTGCGTGTATATTCTGTATATCGACGCGATTGTTGCATAGATGTGTACCCATTCAGTTCTATACCTGGAGCGAGTCTTCAAGAGTAGGAGAATAAACTCGTAGAGAGAAGGATACACAAATATGCTGAGTGGATCGCTATGTTTGTCAAAGATTTGCTGATTGATTGACAGTATTGACACTATTCTGGTATCATAATTTAAAATATGGAATTTATGTGTATCTTATGAATTAAAAGAAAAATTGGAATAATAAATGACAAATATTTTCTGGAAGCTGCATATTACTTTTATTCTTAAATATGGTGAGAAATGGTTTTAATATAGTCGGTATAATATAAAAAGAGACAAAGATTCACCTAAGAGAATTTTCTCTTATAGAATTTACCTATTAGAATATTAATCAAATCTATCACACACAATAAGATATAAAATATGTTCGATTAATTTGACTATGTATATATTAATCTTTCTTATTGTGGTAAATATTAACCAAATTCTCCCAATACCATATTGTCCCACGATTACCATGATTTTCAAGGTAAATTCTAAGAGAAAATTCTCTCCGTGCATACATGTCTCTTTCTAATTCTGGATTTTCTATAGTATGAGGAAGGCTTGCTCCAGTATAAAGCTGAAGTGGATGTGTGTGTGTTTGCCCGATGTGCCCGGGGCATCAGGCCCCCGCGACACTGTCGTGAGTGAAAGTTATTTTCTAAGAGGGATCCTCTCCTTCTACATGCAGCATCGGCATGACCTACGATTATAAATCGTCTTCGAGCTCTACGGTAGCCTCCATGAACAAAAACCGCTAATTGTTTCCTGCGTTAAGCAGGAAGTACTGAATGCTGCTGATTAAGAGTCTGACTTAACAATAATTTAGCTACCTTGATCACAAACGGTAAGGATTTGAAGGATTTTTTTTTTTTTTTTAGATAGATGAATCGCGTATTTTGCAATGATATTATTGATGAAACGTCATCCAGCTAGCTAGATGATTGAAAGAGAGGGGTTTTCTCTTTAATTAATTATGATTTTTTGTTTTATTTAGTATTTCAAGAATAACTTTATGAGTTTATGAGCATAAAATAATTTATTCTTGCAACTCTCTCATTATCTATCGGAAATTTTTCTTAAAATTAATCTGTTTATGAATCACCTTTGAAATTTTTTATTTTACAGGAGAGGTATTTTCTCTCTTCAACATTTCTATATGTTTAAATTGTGCAAACGAATAATATATATATATATATAAAAGAACGAAATCTCCTCTCTCATATCATCTCGCAAGAGCTAATTTTGCAATAAAGAGGCCCGCTGACAAGAAAAGGAAGAGTAACGATATTCGAGCGGAATCTCCTCTTGTCGGATGTGATTTATGCGTAGCTATTTATGCACAGAATTAATGCACATCTCTTCTCTATCGCGAGGGATAAATAACACCGCCGCTCGTCTTCTCTCCATAAAGAAACGAGGGAATCGCGCGCGGATAGCCTTTTCAGTATAAATTATTTACGATTGTTAATGCAAATGTAGCTGCTTAACAAACCGCGGAAATTACATATAGCAGATGCGCGAACGTAGAAATTTGAATACGCGATGCTGCAAAAGGAGTAAGGTGAAATAAGAGATATATATATACATATGGTCGCGTCACTTGAGGGCTATCAAATGAGAATCCAAGTTATATAAGTGAGAGGCACATATCGCGGTGATGAGTGGATAATTTTCTTTTTCACACGGAGTTGCGCGCCGCGGAATATGCACAGTATGTCACAATAACGGCAGCCAGCCCCTTCGCCACGTAATTAAAACCTCGGGTGGCAGCTTAGTTCACCGCAAATACGTTAATTACGCTTGCGGAAACAGTCGGCGCTCTCTTTCCTTTTCTTTCGAAGAAAGAGAGAGATTTAGATTAATTTCATTACAAAAAATCGAGAGGAGCGTTTTCTTGCTCGGAGAACAAAATAATTCGAGTTTTCATCTATTCTAAGAAATTATAAATATATTATATTCAAATATAAATATATTCTGTATAACTCGATTTTTTTCAAAGAGATATTGCGTCGTGTAAAATTCTTTTAATACCAGATATTAAATAATATATTTCTTACATAAAACAGTGTCCGAAATATAATTTAATTCCTATTAAAACACTATAATATATAATTGAATTGTGCTTCTATCTGAATTCAAAGAAGAATCGAGGTCGTGTGATTTAAGATCGAGAAAGCTGGCATACATACAATTCACCCATCAATTACAAAGTAATCGCTTCAATTAACCGATGCCGTTTTACCTTTGTCGAGCGACTGTTATTGGAACACACAATCGAAGAGAAACGAAAGAGAGTGTGTACGTTTGCTATTTGTAAATGATAATAATTAAGCAATACTAATATCCCAAGTTAAGCTTCATTAACTAATATTTTAACACGGAAATATAAAACAAGGAAGTATAATCTAATCGGCAATGCCAAAAAGGGAGAGAGAGAGAAAGTGATAAACGTTACATATAGAAAAAAAATATTTTATTTTAATTTATTTTATAACCAACAGTTTGGTACTGATGTTGGAGATTTCTATTTTAACATTGATATTATAAAATACGAGGAATTATATAATATCGAGAGAGAAGCGCATCTTTATATAGCGAAATTCCAGAACGTCTTGTGAACGTCTGCTACCGTAAAAGGAAATTCTATCGGAATTTCGCACGCAGCCAGAAAATATAATTTTATTAGTGTTGATTAAATTAAACACGTATATGCGAAAAATTTAAGATATGCAATACAAGAGACGCGAAAGACTTGTATCAGTGAAATGAATGATATAATAAAAACTTGTCGAATCGATGCGATGGAAGATGCACACGACTGGGTTTCGAAGAGGAACGATATAACGAGGCCTCTGTTAGGAGAGGAGGTGATTTTCAAGACGATCGAATGCCGGGACGATCAGTGCCTCATCTCGTCTTCAAAGCATACGGCCTTTGCTTTCACTTTCTCACGTGGTAGAGATGAACACGAGACACCCTCTCTTTTTCTCCCTCTCTCTCTGTCTCTCTTTCTTACCTTCCTATACCACCATTGCCGTAGAGAGATAAATTATTTGCTAGCCGGTTACTCCATTGGTAATCATTGTGTGTTACGAGCGTCAGAAGCGTCAAAAAGTTGAAGAATGTCATATGGATTTTGCTTATTAGCTTGAAGCGAGAAAACGGCACCGCGCATGAAAGTTTAGAGACACATCATCACGATAAAAAAAAAACAAAGTTACGCAATAGGTCACATTAAATCGGAAGAAGCGAGAGTGAAATGACTTTGGAGAAATTCAAAGAATTCGCTAAAACAAATAAATTAGATATAAACTGGAGAATTTGATGTTTAATGTAGAATGTGCATACACACGTAATAAAAATTATTACTGATATTTTTTATAAGATAATTAATCATTTATATAATTATTAATATATGCTGGGAGAAAATGATTAAAACAAAATTCATTTACTTTCTCTCGGGTCAAGATGTTGCGCATATAAACACGCGTGCAATATTATGTAACAAATCATCACAAATCGGGGTCGTAAAGAATCGATTTGTTCGACTCTTTGATTCGCAACTCCGTTATTCGGATCATTATTGCGATATGTAATTTACTCTGAGTGTGTTAGCCCTCTCTTGGTATGAAACAGTACAAAATTTTCACATTTTTCTTCTCGAGTGCTTTCGAAAAAATGGCATTTATCGTAGAATGATTACCCCACGAAAGACTACGGTCTTGCTAAAGAGGTTTACGACGCGAAAATTGACGACGCTCGTAAAACACAAGATATTTTTTATTTTTTTTTGTCTCTCGTTGTTTTAATAGACAAGACGTATAAAGACAACACATTAACTTTTACATCCAAATGCATTAACTTTTAATGTCGTATATCCATCAGTCGTAATCGTGTCGAATAAAAACCCCTTGACGAAATTGCATGATACACGTTTCTTTTTAATAGTTATTATATAACAATAACAGATTTTTTTACGTAAAAAGAATTGAAGAAAAATTATTTATTAAAAAAAATAGAGATTTCTTGTATGTGAATACACAATACAAATTTATTTAAAGGAAAGCTTTCAAAAATCATACCACGTTGCATATAATCAAGTTCGACAGAACACAGCTAATTTATCGATCATTTTGCTATCTCTTATATCGCGGTTTGTTCTCCGCTCATTTGCTTATGAACGCAAACACCGTTTCACGTTTCCGAACAAGAATACAAACTTTATGAGGTGCATATATCTCTCTTCCCACCGAGAAAATGCACTCGCGCCGAATGCGCACGTGTTGTACAGATGGAGGACGTTCCTGACAAAAATCTCTACACTTTCACTATCTCGAGTCGAAGTGCGTGACAAGAGGAACCGGGGGAGGAGGAAGAGGGGGGGAGGAAGGGAGGAGCGGTCGAGTGTTAAGAAAAAACGGGGAACTTGGTTCGTTTATTGGCCGTATCTCAAGGCTAATCCGCGCGGAAGATGCGCACCGGATCGCGTCTGACGGAAGTCAGATGTACTCGCATACGCTTAGCACCTTTTTGCATCCGCTTAAGTTAGGAAACCTCAACCCGGCGGATACCCATGTTCGGCGGAGCCGGTCGACAATCCTGAGACACGAGAGAGAGAGAGAGAGAAGTTATACATAGAGGCGAGCGCGACCGGAAGCGCGTATCTGTTTGCGTAACACGTGTATTTTTAAAGGAGAAAGGGAAATATCGAGAATATATCGCGGCACAATTCGCAGCTCAAAAAATTGCTGCTACTTTGAAATGAAGAGGGATCCGCGATGCGCGAAACTTTCGCGGATTTTAATCGCGAACGAATTAGTTTAAAGAGAGATGTTTTTTAGGAGGAGAAATGATTTCGATCTCACTTCAAAAATATGGATCTGACAAAAAAATGGTTATAAAAACTTTTTACAAGTTCATAACAAATGATATAAAGTATAATATAGAGTAAAATGAAGAAAATAAAATTGTTGCGCGCACTTTTGATTTTCTATAAAATCTAAGAGGAACGATTAATAACTAAGATGATGGATCTGCCGAAGCATCAACTAAACGTCGTAGTCACGGAAAAAATAGTTCACTGGGACCTTTGACCTTCCGCGCTTTCTCCACGAACATGCAGACGAATCTGCCGTAGGAATTGTCATGCTCTTTGAAATTCACCGATGATTCAATATTGGCGAGCCTGACCTTTAAATGGTATAAGTCGGAGAGACGCGAAGTTTAATAATAATTACCGCAGAAGATGTACGCATATATATACACATGTGTGACGAGACGAACGCGAAAATTGTCCGAGCAAAGGCGATAAGTTATGTCCGTTCGGTTAATTTTCCTAATTATCAGTCGGAAAATTATTCCACATATATCTGTTTAATGAGACGGAAACTTATGGCTCCTCTTACAACGGCGGGACTAATGACTGCTACGTGTAAAATTACTCCGGAAAGAGCAAATATCACATCTCGTGTAGCCCCTAAGGCTATACAACACACTCTTACGTTGCTCGCCGAGATCGAGAGGTTGCGCAGAGATTGTCCAGGCAAATTGATGCAAAATTTCCAATTAGAAATTAATAATTAATAATAATCTCGCGAGGATCTAAATTAACATCTACTACGTGCACAACTATTTTTACAAACACGATTTCTCATTCCAAGCTTCTTCAAAAATGCCGTATATATTTCTTATTTATTCATAAAAATAAAATTTTTTTAAATTATTTATCATTTAAAATGGAATTTCTAATATTTGCGAAATATTCATAAATAATACACACAAATCATATATTTTTTTACTATAAATATACAGATATATACCTGCTCGATTACTTGAAATTTGCGAGAGAGTAAATAGATAAAGGAAAGATGGAAAAAACCCAACATTTCTAACCAATCGAATATTGCAATATACGAGTTGAATTCGTTTGATTAATTGAATCGAAATTTCATAATTAATGCTCGTTTATATGCTAAATTAACTTGTATCGAATTCGTAAAGTTCGAAAGTTTTTTTCTCGAAACTTTCTTTCTCTCGACGAATATTACATAATTTAAATAGCCGTAACTTTCTTGATATTATTACAGTATATTCTAAATCTTACATTTTTACTTCTAACTTAATTGCTTCTCACACAATATACTTACAATTAACAAAATTAGATTAGGCTATTTCGTAAACCGACGTGCTCTGTGGTTTTGCATGTCGACATAATCTAATATTTCACATTGAAATAAATTAGATCACTCGAAAAAATAATAAAATACATAAAATTATTTGTGTATGTTATTTATATAAATGTTTCACACAAACATTTCTAAAAAATTTCAATTTTAAAGAATAATACTTTTTAATTTTTATTTTTATGAATAAATAAGAAAATAGTTCAATTTATTATTTTAAATTCAACAAATTTTTACAATTTATTTTAATATTTATTTTAATATTTATTTTAATATTTTCTCCATAGTTTTATCATATTTTTGTAATATCAATGTAAATATATATAATTTTTTGAGATTATTTTCCGAGTGCTTTGTAAAAAGGCATTTGTTGTAAAACTTGGAAACATTAACAAAATTATGGCATTTACTAAATTGTAAATACTAAACATCTCGCATGTCAAGATTTTGCCAAAACTCTAAATTGCCAGTCTTTGAAAGTCATTTTAGATTCTCACAGAGTCGCTTCTTGAAATATATGTGACATGTAATGTGAAATTAATTAAGAGATGATTCGCACGAGGCTAGACTGTAATCGTAGATATAATTATCCGTTCGTGTCCCCGTCATTATCCTATCGTTACTATCGTATCATCAGCTTGTGCGATCCTAAGGAATTCCTCCTTCTCTCCCCAACATCCAAATCGCTTTATCGAACATAAAATGTACCGTTTGCAAATTTGAGCCGTGCAAAACGAGAGGTTGAAATCACTTTACGCTCGCAATCGCACGACGACAATCGCCTAGGCTATAGGTGCAAATATCGTTCCATCTACGAGCGAACCGAAGACAACTTTCGCCCTCCAAGGCTGAGAAGATTCCTCGCGGCGCAAAACTCATCGCTGCGCGCGTAATAGAGAGACGAACGACCATTGAAAAATATAAAGTCCGACTCGTTAATTACCCCCTTACTGGGCACGTACGTGTGGTGTCGAAACGAGTCTCTAATCGCTAATGGATATCGCGTAGACCGACGAAAGAGGAGTTAAATGAGCTAGAATTAAAGGATCGATTTTCGCAAAACATTTATATTTTACATATTGTTCTCGATGTATATGTATACATACACGAAGAGAATTTTTCTTAGAATTTATCCTCAAAATCATGGTCATCGTGGAACAAAATGGTATTGGAAGAATTTTATGAGTTTCTTGAGAGTTTCGATAAGAAGTTTCTATAAAAGTGATTAATATCTACTACAATAAGAAATATTAATCACAATAAGATATAAAATATGCTCGTTTAATTTTACTATGTACATAGTAAAATTTGCTATGCATATATTAAAATTTTTTTATTATGGTAAATATTTAATTAAAGAAACTCATAAAATTCTTCCAATATCATATTGTCCCACGATTACCATGATTTTCAGGGTAAATTCCAAGAGAAAATTGTCTCCGTATAAAAGGATTTTCAAATCAATTTATCCGTACTACTGAAAATTGTCTATCAAATTATTATTTTGCATGAATATGTAGATTGAATAATGAAACATCAGCGAGTAGAAAAATTGAAATACATATTGTATTTAAATTTGGTTACTTGTCTAGTTAGTATTACATGTTAAAAATACATTTTAAAAACAGGCCAGATGTCTATCGCGAAATGCAAACATTTAAGAAAGCTAGTCTCGTGTCTCGTGTCGTTTCACAAGTCGCAAATGCAACGACGATTTTGCGCGACGTTACTTCGACTCTGTAGCCGTATATCGTGGAGTTCTTTCGCTTCTCTCCTTCTCTCTCTCTCTCTCTCTCTCTTTAAGGCATTGCACTGGCGCGATGCGGCGCGGCACAGGATGCAAGGCAGGCTGAATTGCGAAATTTCGATTGTCGAGGTACGACCTCGATCTTCGTGCGACGGCGGCAAGTGAATCGGGCCACGTGACTTCTCCTGCACTCGCAGACAAACGTCTTCGCGTGTTTCGCGCCGCTTCGGGGTTTCGATTCCGCGGAAACGATCTAATCTTTCGCGAAGAATCGACCGTCGCAATTCCACTTAATAACGAATCCTTCTCCTCCTCCAGATCGCGGACGATTTCTAACGGGTGTGAGATCGCTTGTCCGTCCCTTACCGAGTATCGTCGCAGTATCTCTGATATCGGAGAAACTCGCGAGAAAGTTTCGTTGCGCGTTTTTCCGAGAAGGGATCGAAAATCGTTTCGTGAACAAAAGCTAAATAATATGTAATGAAAAAACGAACAATTCACGGACCCCGCCTTGGCAATTATCCGCGCGTGAATTTCACGATTTCCAACAATTCGAAATATCTAACATCGTTAGAACGTGGTCTCTCTCGGGTGAAGGAAACGACCTCGCGGACGCGGCAATCCGAACCTTCTAAACGACACGATTTCTACCCCCGTCCGTCGCGTTCCCTCCGGGCTGCTGCCGCTGGAATGCAGCCGAGCACTCCTTCGGATGCACCCTCCGACGAGTGCAACGAGAGTCGCGGCGATCTCTGGCTGGCAAAGGCCACCAGACGACCGGTCACGCCGAACTTGCGCTGGCAGACGAGAAGCGTAAAGAGGAGAGAGGCGAGATATTTACATTCTCTTCATTTTCTCTTTGCTAAGATTTGTGCGAAAAATCTCTTAAAAGAGAAATAAAATAGATACGTAGATTACTTAAAGGTTGCTACTCTTTTCAAACTTAAGTAACTCGTGCTACTTTCTTATGTAAAATAGATTTCGATTAAATCGGTTGGTTTTTTCATATGTTGTAGCTTATCATTTACTGAATAAAAGATGTAATAGCCTCAAAGTTAAATAATGGACAGTTATAGAGTTACAGCTAGTCAAACAACTCGCAGAATCGGAGTTTTCATTCGTGTTTGACTAGCTGTCAATAACTGTTTATTATTTATAGCTTTGAGCCTATTGCATTTTTTTATTCAACAAGTCATAAACTACAACATACAATATATGAGAAAACCAGCAGATTTTACCAGTAGAATTTTTTAATTTCTATGAAATCTTAGATGAAATTGAATCCCGATAAAATCAGTTGGTTTTCTCATATATTGTAGCTTATGACTTACTGAATAAAAACTGTAATAGACTTAAAGTTAAATAATAGACAGGTACTGATTTACAATCAGTCAAACATGAAAAACTCAGGTTTTGTCAGCTGTTTGACTGGCTGTAAGTTAATAATTGTTCATTATTTATCTTTGAGGCCTTTGAATCTTTTGTTCAGCAGGTCATAAGCTACAAGATACAAAAAAAAACTGATTTAACCGAAATCCATTTCATTTAATATTAGTGTGGGTATTTTGAAAATAAGTTTTACTGAGAAATAACGTACAATTAAATAAAAAAATTAGAGAGAGTTTACTTTAGATGATTTACACAATTCATGACTTTATTATAGAATTCTACTTATAATTTTTAAGTGTCACGTACATATAATACTGTAAAATATTGTGAAAGTAAAATGTATGACGTTAAATTATGAGTAAATTTCTCCCTTGATTTTATTGCAGATTATAGAAATTGTTTAAGAGAGGCTTAAGACTGATATCAAATTAATATCGAAAAAATTGAAAGATTGGGAGAGAGGAAAACAGTATTTTAATCCATTTTCCCTAGACTTGAGATAGTTGTCAATATTAAAAAAAAAATTTTTCTTAAATTCTTAAAAAGTATAAATTACATACATTCTAATATGTATATGTATATAATTCTGAACGAAGATATATGGAAGATATGTTTCTTTCCGTATAAGGACAACCACGTATTCCTTTTATACAAAACATAATCATTTTGAGATTCCATTACAATAATTGTCCCTAAAAAGCATTCGGCTTCTTGCATCTATCTCCATTCAAGCGATATTTATTCTCCTTTCACGGACGATTCAATGCAAAACGCGAACTTTCTTCCATCGCGTATCGCGCAAAACTCATCTCATTATCGCGAAAATAATCGGATAAAAAAATTCGTGATATGTCATATCGAAACTATAAACGCTATCAATATAGGTATATATATTACCGCTCGTTTCCTCCTTGATTATTAGAGTCTCATCATAACCGAGAATTGACACTAAAACGCTGATCATCCCGCGCGAGACATTCTTCTATTCGCAGTCCTCTACAAAGCGCTTTATCCTCTCGATGACTCTCTAAGTCAAATATATATACCGTCATCAACCTACAGAAGCGTCGTCCGTAAAGTTTTCATCGTGCATGGTCTTCTACGCGACACAATAGCCGATCGCCTACGTATTATCGTTTGCATCGCGCGCGAGACAGGGCTCTCTTTAGCAGATGATAATGTCTCTCGCGGTTTCTCCGAGATCTCCTATCCACTTATCTCTCCGTATATCCCACCTATGCAAAACGGTGTAAGTTATACGCGGGAGTCATCCAAGGAAGGTATGCGCCGCACGTACCCACGTACAAACATATATATACATACATAAAATACGTGCCATCGTTCGCCGCGGGGGCTGCTTGGCGAAGAAACGAGCCCGGTTACTAGAGAGGTGATGTAACGAGAGAGACGTTACGTTCCAGAGAACTCTCGGGGGCCGCCGTGTGTACACGTTCTCTCTTTCTCCCGCGCGAAGACGACGAGAGGGCCCCTACCTGGCCGCGGTTCGATCCTCCCAGAAAGCATCTTCTTCTTCGTGCGCGCGTCTCCTCTTCTTCTCGGGCCCGAAGATACTCCACCGCGGTTGCAGTCGCGTCCACGAGTCCGATCGCGCAGGTAACGCGGGAGTGTTAATCGAATCCGAAGTGAAGAGAACATCCGCAAACATGGAGTTCACCTGGAGGCGGCAGCTCGTCCTAATCTCGGGTAGGTTTCTACTCTCGACACGGGGTGAAATTGATTTTAATTACCGCGAGATCGGATGGAAAAATCGCGCAGTTTCGTCTTTCGTGCCCGACAATATTTGCAAAAATTCATGAATATTATATTCATGGAATGAATAAATATCGTGGTCGTCTTGGTAAAATTTCATTCTTTTGTATACAAAGATATAATATGTCTAAGAAGAATTTTTATCTTAATTTTCCTCTCTCTCTTTTTCTCTTTCTAATAAATATCTCTTTATTTTTGCGAAATCTTTTCCCCAACTATACTTAGTTTTAAAAGTGAGACAATAAAGATGTGAATAAATACGCGAGTAACAATAAATTATTTTTCTAATATGTTTGTAAAAATTTTACATATTAAAATATTTTTATTCCTCTTCGAAATAACATTCGATTTTTTATTTGCTACTTGAATGTGATGATTAAAAATCGCTTAAGTATTTGCATGCTTCGAAAGGTTTTATATACGTTCTACGATGGTTTAAACGATGTTTCTTATTTAAAACACGTTCTAATAGAAAACCGGCAGTGTATTCTCTAATAGAAAACTGAATGTGTATTCGATCGAAACAATCTCCCTATACATGCGGTCATGTCTACTTGAGTATCTACACTGTTTTGTGCATACAGATACCCTGAAGAAAGGTGCATCGACATCTATCGAGTTTATAGCTTGCTACTGGAATTTCATTGATTTGCAAATAGACGTTCGAGAATTTAAATATCGCGTGTTTGCAACCTACGATTCCATTCATGAGACGTAATGAATGACGTAATTTTTTTTAATGCCATGAAAATGCAAATGATTTTAAAGCAAACCGCGGAAAAATTGTGAACTTGAAAAATTATATCGACACAACAACGTGCATTCTATTATTATAATTTCTAACATGTGCTTTATCATATTGATAAGCATTTAAATGTTAATTTTTTTTACAAAATTAGTACATATTATTTATTCAATTTGTAAAATTGATCTTTACAGTCTACAAGTCTAATGTTTAATGCAATAGATTAAAATTTTGTCGTTTTCTCTTCCTATGAGCTATAATGCAACTATTCCGTGCGTGACAAGTTTTTTAGCAACGTAAAATTCTAAGCAAAAAGTTTTTCTCATAGGAAATTACAGGAGATAATAGATACTAAATAAATTCAAATGACACAGTGTCTCATGCACCCTATACTTTAAGTATATATAAAAATTTTCGTAACACACTTTCGGTTTTATGTTTCAGTGGGAATACTATGGAGTTGCGTACTAGGTCTCCAACGACCACCGCCGAGATATTCCCAACAGTACATGCCGGAAACTTCCTTCTCTTGTCGCAACAAAATAGTCGGTAGCTATTACGCGGACCCTGAGACCGATTGCCAAGTCTTCCATGTCTGTGTCTCTGTGGCTGGCACCATTCAGGACTATAAGTGAGTGTTGCAAAATCTTTTCCGCGATTGGTATAAATAAATTCTTATCAACTTTTATCAATAATTTTGGGTAATAAATATTCGTATACGTGTTGTTAATATACAATATATTTTATTTCTTAAATAATTGTCTTATTAAAAAAATATATTTTTTTAATAGTTATTTTTAATCATTGCGAATAAATATTCATATACTCGTTGTTAAAAAAAACGTATATATTATATAGAGTGTATCTAAATAAGTGCGAAAAATTTTAGGAGAGATAATTCTTTGTCGAAAATTAAGGGGGATTTCTTATTTAAAATTTTTTGCACTTATTTAGATACACCCTGTATATATATTTTTATAAAATATATATATAGTTTTTTAACGACGAGTATACGAATATTTACTTGCAATTATTAAAAATAATAAATGAAAAAAAATATAATTAAGTGTGTATCAGATATTGAATTAATATGGAGTTTATAGATCAACGATTATATATATCTAATTATCTTTACTTAGATTCCTGTGTCCCAATGACACTGCCTTCGATCAGGAGAGTCAAACCTGCGCGGATTGGTACGACGTAGATTGCGAGGCCGCAACTCTCTATTACTCCAGCGACAACTTCGACCTATACAGAATCGGTTCCGGTCTCGAGTCTGTGCACTACGATAGTCTGCGCAGCGACGCCGAGCCCCAGGATCATCTTCAACGCAGCGAAACCAGTGACGCAGTTCGATCCTCAGCTAACGCGGTGAACCGAGTGTCCTCGTCCAATTACAACAACAACAACAACAACAACAACCGCGACATACTGCGAGGTAGCAGCAGCGGCAATTTGTACAATAGAAACAACAAGGAGGACGAATACGAGACCGAGAAGTCGTACAAGGAAGAGGTGAATCAAGATACGAAGAAGAAGGTTGGCGGTGTCAGGAAGGTCAGCAGGAAGCAACCGTACAACGGTAGCGGTTACTCGTCGACGACCACCACCACGTCAACGCCAGCTCCTACTCAGCACAGCTACAATGGCAATTATTACAGCGGAAATTATTACAACAACAACGCGTACAATCAACGATCATCGACGTACGTCGCCTCGTCGACGACCGTTCGACCGTTACAGGAGAATTACAACCGAAATCAGAACACCCAGAGATACAATGTACCGTCATCCACGACGTATCGACCTAGCACGACGTATCAGGATACGTACAATAACCACCAGTCATCACCGAGCACAACTGTCAGAACGACGCCCCCGCATAATGTCTACAGCACGAATGTTTTCAACGTTTTCAACCCTAATTACAATCAACAGACTGCTGTCAGCAGTTCCTTCCCAGTCACAACTCTGAGACCCAGCACCTATAGCCCGAAGGCTAACTATCAATCTAACTATCAATTCCCGCAGTCCACCACCACCGTTCAGCCGAGCACCAACTACCAACAGACTAGTGATTTCAACAATTATCAGCAGAGAAGCTACAACAACATCCAACGAGGAACCAGCAACGTTGCCTACCCATCCACTACATCCGCGTCTACCGTTTATAATAATCATTACAACAACAACAACAATAACAATGGCCAGTATAGATCAGTTACATCTACTAAACAGGATGTTCCTCAGACCACCGCGAAATATTTTGCCAATAATTTTGCGAACAGTTACGCGCCCACCACTTATAGCCCGGCGACGAAGAAGTACGTAAACGGGGACAATACGGTCGCGCAGACGACTGCCTTCCGGAACAATGACAACAATCAATACTACGACAAATCTACCATCAAGCCTTCCACGCAATACTACGAGAACACGAAGACGCCGAAGAAGGCGACTCAGTATAATAATTACGACGGAGCGAGTGGCGGCAAGTCGTATTACATCGAGACCAGCACGGGTAGCTTCGACCTCGGGAGATCTTCTATCGGAATCGGCTTCAGTCCCGCGAGTATCAATCATCTTGCCGAATCGCCGAGAACCACCACGCCGGTACCGAGGTAGATTTTCGATTCGTTTAAAAAAAGAGAATGTTATATTGTCTAAATTTGCGTTCAGTCTTAGATTTCACGAAAAAAAATTGCAAAAATTAAAAAAAAATTAGATGATTTTAAAAATATAAAAAGAATATGAGCAGATTTTCGAAAATTTATGAAAATTTTATTTAAAAATTATATTAAAATATTTCTTCTTTTTGTTCTCGTTTGAAAGACTGCTCTTGACAGTAAGAAAAGATCGATTAATGTCTTTTTTTTTACAGGCGACCTTCTAGCGCTACCACTTACAATCCGAACAACTTTAGCTCTAGCTCTCAAAGAGCCCATCAACCGACGACGACGACGCCGCGTGGCATTACCTACGTTAGCGGATCCGCGAGACCGTTTACGTCAACGACCAGATTACCCAGCAGCAGTAGCACGACAGCGCGACCGAAATCGAGCAAGAAGAACGATTACGATTACGCGTATTACGACAATACGGGCGGTGTGGAATACGATGGAGTCGATCTTGAACATGTCACCAGCAACAAGGAGTCCACAAAGATCACGAGGAATAATTAAAACAACCTCGTATATATAACGCGTCGAATTTTTTAGAGACGAGACTAACGATGTAAAGAGACTAGTGATATACTGAGATTGCAAAAAATGTATCTTATTTTGTTGTAGCTGGGTATACTTTTTTCAGTATACCCATAGCTGCATATTTCTCTCGCGGTAAAAATATCTATATTGTAAAAAAATATGTAATATATTACTTAAAAATATATAACATTACACAAATAATTAAGTGTAAAATTACACGATAAATAATGAAAATGTGTATATTTTCATTATTTATCATGCACATAATTTACACTTATTATTTATATAATCTTACATATTTTTATGTAATTTTACATATTTTTTTACAGTGTATGTATTTCTAGACAAATGGAGATTATTTATAAATACTCATGAAGTGTTTTTAAATATGAGATATATTTTTTTTTAATCTGTGTTCGCATTTGAAATTAGCTTTGTAACGAAATTGTCAAAATTACAAGCTAATCGAATTTAGTCAGAAGTATCTATTTCCAGATATTGAAGATAAAAAATCTTTCGCATTATTGGCAGATAAATTTCATCATTTATTAGAAGTCAGTCATTAAAAAAAAAAAAAATAATTAAAAATAGTCGCGCGAAAGTGCGAAGAAGAAAAAGTATAGATATTGAATATTGATTTTTCGAGAGAAAAAAGCGTCGATTCACGATATTGATTTATTTAAATTCGCGTTATAACTTTTCCAGTGTTATTAACACATGTAATTTTGTAGTATTTTAGGATAATTTTTTTATACATACCTTATATATAAGATGCTTAATCCATGCGGCATTAAGTGTCGATGTGCATCGATATTATAATAGATAATTACGAAATTCTGAACAGTCAGCGCAAAATGCAAACTATTTCATTTAATCTCTTTTCTTCTATTTCGTAGCTCAAGCAAAAGGAATTACGAGAAAGATGGCCAGTTATAAATAATAATTACTTATTATATATTATTATATGTATATTAGTAGTAGTGCATTTGATTATTTTGTCGAATTGTTAAATTTTTTCACATTTATTATTTTGTACGCGCGTATCGACAAAAGCTCGCACGAAACGTGTTCAGATTTAAGATTGTTTTATTATTTGCGTCCTAAAGTGTATGTACTGAATGTATATATTACAAGTATTTTAATTAAAAAAAGCATTAAATAGTATGCTCCATTACTTGTTTCTCATTTTGATATGTATACTTACTTTTCTTTTATTATACAGGATATCTTACAATTAGCTAAATTACAAACTGGTACTAATGTAGTTTTGTCAAAAAATAAATTTATTTAACAATTTATATATTATTATTATTAAAATATATTTGGGCTTATTTTTTGGCAAAATTTTGTTTACTATATTATTTTTTACAAATAAAATCTTTATAAGAATTATTTATATATACATAAGCAAATATACACAGAATGAATTTTCTCTTTGAATTTATCCTGAAAATCATGGTAAATCGTGGGACAGTATGGTATTGGACGAATTTTATAAAAGTTTCTCTGATTAATATATTTACTAGAATAAAAAATATTAATAAATCTACCATAATAAGATATAAAATATGTTTGAGAAATTTTCCTATGTACATTAATTGAACATATTTCATATATCTTATTGTGATAGATATTAATATTTTTTATTGTAGTAATAAATATAAATCACAGAGAAACTCATAAAATGTTCCAATATCACATTGTCTCACGATTGCCATGATTTTCAGGATAAATTTTAAGAGAAAATTTTCTTTGTGTATTATACTAAAATATAAAAAAATAGGATCTCAAAAATAATACATCTGCAGAACATTGACTTGAAAAAAGATGCTTATTTTTTTTTATAAGACGCGATAGCAATCTGTATTTATATAAAATATCCTGCATAAAATATACAATAAAATTCATGTAATAAAATATCAATTAAAAATTCTCTATTATTAGCAAATCATTAACGAGATGAAAATTATTATTTTCGATATATCAAAATTATTATATTTATTAATAAAATTTTCAAGAATATCGTGCAGCAGTTTTGCGCACTTTACGATTAAATTTCACATCTTCTAAATAAATATATATATTATTGATATATAAAAATATGTAAATATATAGGTCTGAAAGTATAATTTATGAAATAAAATAGATTTATATACAGTTACATGCGCAGAATTCGCAGCATGTTCGAATGATAGGCACATTTTGCAAATAAAGCGATATTTTTCTATACACACAATTTTATGTAAAGCATAATGCAAATTTTTATTACTCACTCAACCACCATATACCTGATCCAGTTGCATATCATCTGCATCTGTAAATTCAACATTTTTAATTTAATCACATACATGCAAAATATATACTTGTTATTTCGAACGAAAAAGGACGATTAATCATACTTACATTTTAATTTTTTCAACGCGCTCGTTCTTTACACGAAGGCGACGACGATTTATTTCGCGCCAAAATGAATGCCGGGGTCACTCGTATTCGCGATATATCAACGAACAATTTCGCGCACGATATATCGACAAACGGCTATTGTACGCGATATTGAACGCGATCACGATGAAGAACATTCGACACTTTACGAGATAATCACGATAATTACGCGCAAGATCCACTTTTACGCGACAATAATTATGAGAAATGCGGAACGATTAAATTCACGTCGCGACGTTCGACCATTTCACTTGATTTCGCGGACGAGAATCAAGTTGGCCAACTGTTGCATTTGCAAGTGCTGCGCGTGACGTAACGTCTGGAGCGTGCGCTGATTGGCCAGCCGGTTATGATTTCGCGCCAAAATAAATACATCGCGCACGAATAATTATTGCACGCGATATTCGACGCGATCACGAGTAACTTTCGACGCTTTGCGAAATAATCACGATAACCGCTCGCGAGATCCATTTTTTCGCGGCAATAATATACGAAAACGACGTCGGTTGACTTTGTGCCGAAATGAATATCGAAGTCGAGTCAATCGCGCGGTATCAAGGACAATAATTCGCGCACGATATATCAACGAATAACTATTGCGATATTCGACACGATCACGAGAAACGTTCGATTTGTTATAGATATTCGCGATAATCACTCGCGAGATCCATTTTTACACGGAATTCGCGAAAATAATTGCGAAAAACGCGGAGCGATTCACGACACGACCGTCCACTTGATTTCACGAAGGAAAGTCAGGCTGGCCAACTGCTGCACTTGCAAACGTTGCGCGCGACAATGCGCCTGAAACGCGCGCTGATTGGCTGATCGGGTTTTTGTCCACCAATTGGAAGTTCGATCGCCGCAACGTCATGGATGACGTATTCGCCGTTTCTGCGACATTGTAGACGCCCGATGTACTTTCCAACATAAAATTGATGGAATTAAATGAAATTTCTTCTACCTAAAGACAGAAATTAAATTCCAAAAAAATATATATCATAAATTCATGTTTATTTTTGCGAGTTAAAAATAACCATTTGATAATAAAATTCGAAGTGATTGCACAACCATCTCTCTCATTTTCACTGATACAAATCATGTCTGCTTGAGAGAAAATTCGGAATTCAGATGTTTCAATTTTCTTAGATATATATACAATTTGTATATATAATTTACATTAGAATCTTTCTCAGTTGTTTATCTTGGATTATATAATAATTCTCTCAGTAAAGTGCGAAATTGAAAGAGGAGGTCAAATTAAGAAATTTCAATATTTATTATATCTACTGGAATACACACACTACTGTAAGTTCGAGAAAATTCACTGAAAATTCTTAATTTTGACATAAACCACAGACGGTATCCCATCACATTGCGTAAATATAATTTTAGCACAAATATCTCAATATTCTATTTGATATCGGAGACTGTAAATCATTGCATAATCTCAACATTAGATTTAAAGGTTATTTCATCCAAAATTTGATCTTTGAAATTTTCTCAATTAGTTTGATCTTATTTGAAATATCAGTAGTTGACTTTATATTGTGTATTTTTATAAGGATTTTGTCTTTTTTCCATTATAAAAAGAACAATCATGGGCAACGCTCTTACTACGGCATCTGTGTCAGCTACTAATGTGATAGTACCAGCATCTCAACAAATTATTAAGCCAGATTCTCATAAAATGGATAAATATCAAGGTGAACCACCACCGGAATGTCCTATGCATAAATCAGGTCAATTAAACACCATAAGTTATGTCAGCGAATGTCCAATAGACAAAATGGATGAAAGCGAAATAAATCCATTAAACATGGTAAGTATAATGCTTGATTTACTTTACTAGTTAATATATACATGTTGTGTTTAATTGTAAATAACATTGTTCTTGTATCATTAATGAAGAAATGTAATCATAGATGCCACCAGAGAATCAGCAACCTGCACCGGATCAGCCGTTTCCTCTGCCAACTGATAGACAGGTTTCATCAATACCTAAAGCGACTGGACGGGAAGGAGAATTTTGGGTGTACCCCTCTCAACAAATGTTTTGGAATGCTATGTTGAGAAAGGGATGGCGATGGAAGAATGATGATATATCCACAAAAGATATGGATGACATAATAAAAATTCACAATGCCAACAACGAACAAGCATGGCAAGAGGTTCTTAAATGGGAAGCCCTTCACGCGCGAGAGTGTGGTAATCCGAAATTGCGTAGTTTCGGTGGAAAAGCATCAAAATATTCTCCACGTGCACGTATTCGCTATTGGATGGGGTGCGTTGCTGTTCTATAAACTTCGACTCGCTATATGTCAATTTTATATATATATATACATTGAATTATATTTTATTATTTAAGTTTACTTAAATTATATTATCCTTTCAGATATGAATTGCCATTCGATCGACATGACTGGATTGTAGATCGTTGTGGTAAAAGCGTAAGATATATCATCGATTATTATGATGGCGGCAAAATTGATGAAAAGTATAAGTTTGCGTTGCTTGATGTGAGACCTGCGATGGATTCGTGGGAGAATATTTGGGATCGAATGAAAGTAACGTGGTGGCGTTGGAGGTATCAATCTGATGATGAATCTACTGTTACGCATTAATTTATAAATTAGCGCTAAAATACATTATTTTATCTAAATGATAATTAAAGCCTTAATAATTGTGTAACATAACGTTCATGTGTTGAGAGATTATTGTATGTATAATAATTTAGAAAATATCATAAATATAAATTTATGATATTTAATTTGCAAAGAGTTGCAGCATTATTATCATTAAATATAAAGTGGATCAGAAAAGTATTCATACACCATAAAATAAATAAATTTTGTACATATATTTATAAAATGTACAAATACTTTTTTCTCATCCATTATATATAAATCAAATTAAAATTGCTTTACATTATATGTCAAGTCAAAAATTATTTTATAAAATTAAATATTAATTTAATCTATACATAAACGTAGAATCTTACTTATGAGACTCTAAAAGGTATCTCTTATAAATATTATAACAAAATTTGACAATTTTAACTGCCAATATAACATCGAATAGTTTCGCTTAGGATTTGCTTAGAAATAGCAAGTTTTTGAAAATAAAAAACTATATAATGTATATATGTGTATATATATATATATATATATATATATATATATATATTTATATATATACATCAGAGTTATATCTCTCGTAAATTACAATTAATCCTCTATAAACGCATTTCTTTAATTCTAAATCCAGCACTATGTTATTTAAAAAATCAATCATTTTTTCTTATCAAAGTAAAAAAAAAAGATTATTAGGAGTATTATTTTTTTTTAACCAACTAGCTGTTTTTTAATAAATTAATATATTAAAAAGATGCACAATAAATCTATTGAAAATATTTTAAACAATATCCTATATCTTTGTTATATTAAATTGTTTCGTTTAATTGCATATTCGAACAGAATTAATAGAGAGATAGCTATAGATAAATATTTTCCACCATACATTGTACATTATTTTATTGTCAACATATAATTCCACTTTTCTCTTTCACAACATTTAGATTCAGATTTCAACCATTTAAAGTAGTTAATAAAACTGTACATCTAGGATAAAAAATTTATACAATGTTATTAATAAATTGAGAAAATCAATCAGATATAAAAAATTAATCGCGTTGCAATAAGTCCAAATATTACTAAAAATAAGCAATCTATTTTTAGAATAGAAACGGTAAGATTTGAAAATAATATTTAGTGAAACATAAATGATTTCCAAATCATTTGTTTCAATAAAAGTCAAACTTGCCAAGTTATTTGTCTACATTTACATTTTGATACAAGCATAAGTATATACTTAATTATATTCTGATAATAAAATATAATACACACAAATAGGAGAGAGTCATCCTTTAAATATTATTAATTAATATTTATATATTAATAATATTATTAAATATTAATTAATAGTATATACATATTATTCTAGATTAAATTTCTATAAATGAATATATATACATATATATAGAACATTAAATGTTGATTGGGTTTTTATTAAAAATAATTGTACTTTTACAAATTATCATCCACATATATAAAAGGCAGTTATTGAGAACTATATTCATCGTTGATATAGTAAAAATTAATTAATAAGCATCAATTTCTCTTATAACATTCAACAATTACAGAAAAATATACTCTATAGATTTCTTATAAAAATTTAATCAACAGATTATGTATAACTCAAACTTGCCATTATTTTATTCTACCGTTGTGTTGTATGTATATATATGTATACGTGCATATATTTTTGGTACTAAAATATACCATATCGTTGATTTTCGATAATCTAAAAATTTAATAAGTTATGACTGCCTTGATGTTACATAAGCTAGAAGCATTCTATGTCTATAAAACTTCTAAAATAAAATATAAACGATTGATATAAATATAGTCATAATAATTTTTTACATTAAATATAATTGTAATTCTATAATTGTAGAATTACAATTAACAAATTCGATTCTTGATATCCGCTATTTTAATGAAAAGCAGATATTATATACGTTATGATTTTATACATATGTATATAAGAACATTCTTTTTACATGTCAAACACTTACATACATATATCAACATTAGCAATTTAATGTCACCTATTTTCTTCAATTACATGAATATTTTATATTGATTACTTATTTTGAATTTGTTAAATATAAAGAAAATGTAAAAAATTTAATATCAAATAGGAGATATTTTAACATTTTTAATAAGAAATATTGATTTATACTTAAATTTTCTTGAAAAATTAGACATATATATAATGTTGGCACATAATTGATTTGACAGAAAGATTGAGATATTGTAATAAGATAATAATAAAAATAAAAAGATGTACATTGTGATAATATATCGATAAACTGCATATAATAGAAAGAAGAACAGCGTTTATTAAGTACTATTTAAATAAAATATTAGATAATTAATAGATATTAGATACTTTATCTAAAGAAATGTTGTAGAATCATATAACTGCATATGATGATGATATAGTGTTTCATTGTTCATGAAATATACTATATTTTAACAGATATAATAACATTGATTCACTGCCAAGAATCATGCAACAAATATACATATATATGTATATTTGTTATATATGTGTATATATACATATATAATTTATTATCTATTTCATTCATTATACATTCTTTTTTTCCTTTCTTACACACTTGTATATGTGTCAAGTAAAAGCAACGTTTGTTTTGATTTTTAAACTATCAAGTTTTAAAATATAAGTTTCTTTAATTTACAATCAGTTTACATGATATCTCTGTGATGTTTAAATTTTGAACATTTTAATCTAATTTCTTTGTCACTATTATAATATTGTACATGAATATAATATGCTGTCAAATCTGGCTGTGTGGTAAGTATTTGAGACAATTGTTAGAACCACAAAGACAAGGAGTATCACTGAGATAATGGACGGAATTGGCCGTTGTACTATCAGCATAGTCAAAAGTCACTTCCTCCCCGTTCTCTATATCTCTAGATGCAAACACGCATAATCGAGGTGTGATTCCTTCTACTCTGACTGGAATAAGCCTAGAATTGGGATTGCAGCTGTGATTGACGTAACGTCCAATGTTGCCGAAGTATTTCGGATCTATACAAGTGATGATAACACGATTTTCAACATGTTCCTTCACTATGAAAACATAATTCATCATATTATGTGTTTTATTGTCTTCGATTCTACGTTGCGCCTCCTGCAAACCGATCACTTCACCCGCGTATTCGCAAATGAATTGACTCTTTTTAATCAATTTAGTCGTATAGAGACCGAAACCCTTGCCGGCGACTTCTTTAACAATCAAACAATTTAATGGACCGTTCTGTACTAATCTATTTTCGCAATTTGATCCACACTTGCAACGAGGGTTGCACTCGAACACTGGACCGGCCAATTTTTCATCAACGATTCGGCCATTGAGATAATTAGCGGAACCGCGAATGCACAAGCAATTATGACATTCAACTGTGCAGAAACAACCCACGGCAAATTCCGCTTCAAAGTCTGCTTTGTCTACGCCAGGTCCTGGTATATTATTTACTATGTACATAACATCTGCTACGCTATGTTCATATTCATCTGTGGAAGCAGTTGCCTCCATGCTTACCGCCATCGTTTGTCAATAAAAAAAGCCCAAAAGCAAGTCCGAGAAACTCTTTGAGAGACAAAGGCAGCACAGGAGATAAAGAGAAAATAATTGTTTTTATGATGAAAAAAGAGGATTTCTTCTTAGAAATAAAGGGTAAGAACGAGAACTCGAATGTGTAATCCTATTTCGTGGCACCAACCTTTAAAAGTCCCTCGACCGATGACTTGATAGTTTGGAAAGTAGTAGCAGCGGGTACAGCTACGACCTTGTAGCCTATGTATATTACAGCACCGAGAACAGACGCCTTAATGGTCAACTTTAGGATTTTACCCGACAATGACGGTGGTGGTACGCTGCAAAAATGGAATTAATTGTAATGGTTTTACATCAGTTTAATACAGGGTTGGGAAAGTTACTTTGTAAAGTAACTAGTTACAGTTATTTCATTAAAAAAGTAATTAGTTACAGTTACAAGTTACGATTTTAAAAAATAACTCGTTACAGTTACTAAAAAAATGTAACTAAGTTACAGTTACAGTTACAGATGGAGAAAAGTAACGAAGTTAAGTTATAGTTACCGAAAAAAGTAACTGTAACTTCGTTACAAGTAACTCGTTACTTCCCAACCCTGGTTTAATATAAGAGTTTAATATAATTTAATTTAAAATATATATAATTAAATAATTTAATATAAAGATTTAATATACATATATACTTAATAAGATGATTTAATGTACAATTAATGAGTTTAATAAGAATTTAATATATAATTATATATTTTATATCAATATATTAGAAGACTTAATATAAACTGTTCATATTAACTCTATGCGTTTATATTTACCTCATGATAGGCGGTATATCGGCGGGTTTGACTTTACCCCAATTCTCGATAATCCCCGGTGTATGTCCTAGGCCGACGATTCCTACAACTCGCGCTGGCTCATAAGTACGATTAGAAGTGCGATGAGGCAAGCAGGCTAACTGCAGAGAATTCGTCAAATAAATATCCCTCTCTTTGACAAACACTTCTCCCAACACCGGGAATTGTTCCTTCATGCTAGCGATCATTTCATCCAACATCGATCGTTGTTTACAGAGCTCGACATCCTCCTGAGTAATAGGATCCTTCATTATTGCCAAATGCCACCCTAATTTTATAGTCTGCCACCAAGATAATGAACGTATCGCGCGTTGCATTGTTATGTTAATTGGTCGATCGGCCAGATGAACGATACAATTGGGCACCTTTTTTGCCTAATAATAAAAATAATCATAAAAAAATTAAATCGATTATCATCATAAAATAGCTGTTTTCATTATGTGCACACACCTCCTCAAATGCTCTTCGGAATTCACCACCGGGTGGCATACCAAGTTGCTTGGCAACATGTGCTGCCATTCTTAGCAGTAAGATATGTAGTAAACCATTATAAAGTCCTTCTCTCTTAATAGTATCCATGATAGTCTCTGTAAATATTAATTAGAATTAAATAATAACGCATTGACATACACTGAATAGAGCTATAAAAACGTAGAAACTCACTGTAATCAATGTTTTTGGCATAACGAAACATAACTTCTTCATCAAGTTGTAGTATACCAACTCTGGCTCTGCACAATTCAACTACAACTATGTGAGGCTGTACAGCTTGTATAACCTATAGTAAAGGAGAAAATATTTAGTCAATAAAGTGATACATATATGTATTAAATTTTTCTAATAAAATTAATCTCTTGAAGTCAAAATTTTATACAAAAAATACCTAAGAAGCTTACCTTTGATACATCATTTTGACTTTCAATACTGAAATGTGCTGTGCCTACTAAGTATAATTTTCCTCCATCTGGGGTCGTCAATAATGTCACAGTTTCCGGCAATCTTTTATCAATAGTAGAGTTGTATTGTCCTCTTAACAGTTCATTCACCATAGCATTATCGATGCTATGGTTTTTATTCTCAATATTGGAATCTGCATTAGACCCAATATTTTCAGCATTATAAGTACATGGCCAATATATACCTAAATCCCGTTAAGTTAAATGAAAATTTAAGCTAATAAAATAGTAAAAAGTACCTTGAAACTTTAAAACTTTTTTTTTATTTCTGTATTGTTTTTTTATTATCGACATTTTTTTAAAGTACTAATATGGTACCTTGAATTTAGTTAAAGCAGCAATGATGACTGATTTAATTATTAGATTAAAAAAATCTTGTATAGGCATGAAGCCTTACAACATTAACTTCAAAGCAACACTCACAACTAACAACGTTGTTGTCAACTGTGTTTCTTTTAAGAGTTAAAGAAAAGTAGTGTTTCTCTTGAGAATTAAAATAACATTTGGAAAAAATATGTCTGTTTATCACCCTAAGCTTTAATATAAAATTTGTAGAAAATGCAAGGCATCTAACCTTCGTCGATAAGAAGAATTTCACTATCAGAAGATTCTGTACTTCTTATCTTGCCATCATCATCATAGCTGTCTCTGGTGTTCATTATTGTCGACAATGTGTACGAAGATTGCGTTGCTGGTTCAGAATTCTGTACAATATTGTGCTCTGATTCTCTGGCAATTAATTCCTTTGTAATTGAATTAGACGTATCGCCCTTCTCGTTAATTAAATCATAGAGTTTATCTTCTATAGATGATAATATAACATCCCTCTCCTGTTGATCGCCACCAGCATGCTGATTAATTTTAGAATCAGAATTGGATGCCATTTTTTCTCCTGAAAATCCATACATTCTATTATAACATTTATTTGATCTATGGGAAAATATTTTCAAATTCTATTATAATAAAAAACTTATACACACATACACGCGTATTAACAAACTATTAATAAACAATTGTATAATTATTAATAAGCCAAACGAGCAAAAATAATTTAAAATATCTTTATAATTCCGTAAAATAAAAAAATATTCTCTTATTTAAAAAAAAATTGAACCCCGTTTTATGTAGCAATTTTACACGTTGTTACATATTTCTAACCTCGCAAAAAATTTGACATGTGATGACATTTAATAAAATCTTTGCGTTGTTACAAACAATAAAGTTCGTGATTTAAATTCGTATCAAGTGAATCGTGATTAAGTATTCGCTGTATAAATAACTTACACAGCCACCAAAAAACCAAAAAAACATCTAACGTATGTGCGAAAATGCACATCGAGACAAATGTCAAATAGACCACATGCATATATATTATGTGCTATGTAGACACGTCAACGAGTTACATGATAAAAAAAGAAACGCATTAGCCAATTAAACTTCAGCTTGTCTGTAAGAGCGAAAGTAATAAAAAAAATATAGAAAAATTGCTCTAATCTTTTCCCAGCTTTTATTTGACACTAAATATTCCTTTTTTTATTGCTTTATTATTTTTTTTTGTTATTTTCTATCGTTAAATGGCCTTTTAAATGTCTCATATGGACATAGAATTGAGAGAGAGCGCAAAGAGAGAGAGAAACGGAGACGGAAGATCGTACTGTGATTGGCTACTCGCTCGCTCATGCGCAGTTAATTTTTACCCTACGTTGAAAATTGCCAGAGAGTCGCGTCTCTATCACATATATATTTCGTGGCCTCGTGTTCCGCGCAAAACGATGCGGTTGGGAATAACGTATTTTGCAGTGATGAAATCTCGGTAGTTCGCGTAAAAAATTGTAAGAAATGAAGGAACTGGAGGAAGTCAACTGCGAGGTAACGCATTATTTCAGTAAATTTAATTATCGTTAATATGACTGATCGATATAATAATGTTAATTGCTTAATTCTCGTTTCTCTACTTTGAGCGCAATTTGTGAAGAAAACGATTTTCTACATATATATTCGACAAGTTCTTTTTCTTTCTTTCAATAAATAATAAATTTCTTGACAATTTGTTTTCTCGTGCAGATTCGCAAAATCGTAAACTTACAATTCCCTCTGTCAAGTCGATTGAGAAATTCAGAGACTGAAGAGCATAACCAGTCCACAATCTCCCAGGAACATGACAACGAGTATCATGGAGGATTTCTGCATAATGCAACATATGCCTGGCTAAGTTATGGCTGTCATTTAGTAGTCTTCAATGCAAAAATAGGGGAAAGCATTAGCAGTTGGACATTTCGTGGGGTTGTAACATCTGTTTCTCAGTTTCCTGCACAATCCGGAGAGTTTCCACTGCTGCTAGTTGGAGTAGATAATTGTGCGAGCAAATTGAAAGATTCCTCTGGATTATTGTGTATATTTGACTGTACAACATCCCGTGTCTTGAGAGCAATTCGTGTAAATATTACTTTAGCATTGTTTAAAAAAAGTTATTAAAAAAAAAAATATTAAGAAGATTAATTTTTCTGTACTTGTATTATATTTTATAGATGCCATGTGGTGTAGAACAAGTATGTGTTGTGTCAGGTGGAGCGGAATGGGAAGAGTTCAATGAAAAAAGATTAGATAATATATTAAATGAAATGAATGGAATAGCTTGTGCAGTCTTGCGGAATCTTCAGCATATCATGATTGATCTTCGAAGACATACATGGGACATATATGATTTGTCTTCTATTATGGATGAAACTTCACCAGCAGAGTTAGATTTTCTATCAGCAAAACAAGTTGTTGGCAGGCATCAGTCTAATCGTGAAAGGCACGCAGCTTACAATTTATTGACCAAACGTAAGTATAAGTATAAAAGAATTACTACACGAAGTATTCATTATGACTGTATTTATCACTTAAATGACAGACACTTTCATCGTTTAAATGACAAAAAATCTCGCTATATCTTTCTGTCTCTTGAATAAGCACAAATTTCGAGACTTATTATCTATTGTCATGCTTATCTGACAGCTGATTTATTCACAGTTGCATACTTATTCATAAATATGTCATAATTAAAGTTTTTATCTTTTTTATCTTTCTGAAAATATTTTTTTAATGAATAATCAATAAAATTTTTATGATTAAAATGGCATTAAACATTAAAATATTGCTTTCATATTAGATACATAATGAATATTCGAATATAAAACAATCTTTTAATGTTTTTAATCTTTAATTAATTAGATATAAAAAAATGTGAGCACAAAAAATATTCATATATTCAGAATATTTATATGCATTTTATTTTGCTTTTGCTTATAATATTTTTTAAGAGTGTCAATAAATTTTAATAAGCAACATTTTTTAATTTTTATTTTCTATGGCAATGCTATTAACACTCGCAGATTCGTGAGGAGGAAAGGCTGCTGTAAGAGACTGTGGAATTCTTTTTGATAATTCATCTCGTTCAGCGATTTGTCAACATGATTTATGAGACAGTTCTTAAGATAAGCAGATTCATATGAGCTTAAATGTCAATAGTAACTATCGATCTGTTGTCACTTAAACGTTGTTTATTGATTATTGTATTATTAAATAAGAAGATTAAATATTGAGAACTTTTGTATTTTTTTTTTATCTGTATTAATATATGAATCTCTCTGATCAAAAGACACAAATGTAAAGATTCCACATAAAGTATACAATAATACAATTTTGACAGCGACGCTACTGCGCATTTTTTATTAAAGTGATAGACATGTTTGACCATAATTACTATAAATAATTATAATAAATTAATGAGAAATATTAATTTTTTAAAATTAAAATTATTTTTATAAAAAGTTATTATCTTAATTATCTTGTTGCTCCTAGGTATAGAAAAACACATTGGTTTTAATAGAGAAGATTTCGAATCATCTCCTTTACTCGGCGAGACTTTGACCACCGCAATTATTAGTTCCACAAAGATTGGCTGTTTAATATCTGGCTGTTTGGGTAGAGTGATAATTTGGCAGAACGATGGTTCTATAAGATGGATCAGTGCACCCGTCGACGAGAACATGGCGGTCACACATCTAGCCCTGCTGGAACCCACGGATGATCCTAGACCATTTTATTATTTGTGGGTAGTATTTCAAGACGAGTTGTCGAGAACGCCGCCAGTATTGAGAATGTACGCCATGCTGTTCGAGAGAAAATACTATGACAGAGACGTGAACTTGTATTTCAACCTGGAAGATGATCCTAGTCTCAAATTTGAGTCGGAGTTGAACGAGGGAGATAGGATCGTTGGCTTATGCACCGTCGAAAGAGGATCCAATTCGGAACAGACGGATTCGAACGCCAGAAGAGGCGAGGATAATCTGTTGCTCATTGCCACCAACGAGAGGGTACTGCTGTTCGACCTAAATCAATGGTACAAAGAGCAGATGCCGCGCACTATCAGCGAGTGTCAGAATCCAAACAGCATATTGGCGACGTATCGCACGAGATCGGACGCTCACAACGCGGACAATCAGGTGATGAACTTCACGTATATTCCGCTCAGTTTGCAAGAGTTTCCCAGCTCGGGTCCGAATTCGCCTGAAGAATTGTTCTATCCCAACTCTTTGTCGCTCGAATGGGTCGTGTTAGCCTCAACGAGGCTAACATTCTGGATGACTCGCGGCATTCAAGCGGACCTGCTGCGCGAAATGGCTATGGCTGGTCCGATTATACTAATACAGCCGTCTGAAACGTTCCACAGATGTCTCTCCGTTGGGCTGGTGCCATTTAACTCGGAATTCACATTCACTAGCGATCAAAACGCGCAGCGAGAAATGTTGTTATCTCTCTGCTTGGAGCAGCGGTGGTCCACCTTTCTCGTGAAATGTGCTATGGAATGGTCGGATGGTAGTGCTTCTTACTTGTATCCTACATTCCTGAAATGGGGCATCCAGAGAGCCTCCACGATAAAAATGATCGCCGATCGACTCTGCGTTCCTCTGTTCGATCAGTCGGGTAACAGCATTGGCGAGGCCGACGTAAGAAATCTGCGATTTTGTTCGCAACAATTGGAGTGCCTGTCCAGTGTCGTGGGTAAATTACCGTCCGCGGTGGCGGATTTGAAGAAGCAACGAAGGACATTAAAACGCGTGTCTACGTACTTCCAAGTGCTCCTTTGGTTCTACGACGTGGGGCTGTTGCCCGAAACGCAAGATTTGGAAGAGGAGGAGGTGGAAAGCACCTTGCCTATATCTTTAGCGCTAAGAGTGCCTTATCCTTACGAGAGGCTCTCAACACTTTATAAGGAGAAACGAGCGCAGTTTCAGAAGGACAATAGCAATAACGAAAATGAGCAGGACCTATTCATCGACGAGCTAATAACCCGCGAGTGTTCTATGTTGAAGGCACAATGGGAGAGGGAGGGTGGCACCGCTACAGGTGGCTCTTATCCACCCCCGTCATTGCAGTCTCTGCTACGGAGTTATTTAACTGATTATCATCAAGCGGAAGCGAGTGAGATCAGTTGCAAGCATCAGATCATAATTTATCTCTTGATGGATTTGCAGGCGATGTTATTACAGCGGCTGTATCCCGCGGTGAAGCAGCTGATCAAGTATCCGTCCGCGTTCAAAATGACTCCTAGCCTCATCAAACTCACTCAAGCGTTTTGGCTGCTCGATCATGAAGACTATCAGGAATTTCTCGACATGATGACCGGCCAGTTGATTTCCGACTCCGATGTTAAAGACTGGCACCATAGACTCATATTGCGCACCTTAGTGCGCAATAATCAGCACAAACTCGCGCTTGTATACCTCCGCGTGAGGAAGCCTCCTCTATCCTCCTTAGAAGAGCAAGGTGTAGCCGTGAGTCTCTCGGTGGAACACGGTCTCGTGCAATCAGCTTTTCATCGCCGGCCACCCTGTCACTACGAACAGCTCTTGGTTTGTTTCTTCCGGGCATGCAAGAAGTACGGCAAGCTCAACGAGATTCTGCATCTGGCGCTGGAGACCGAGGAAGAGGAAGTGTTTGTCAGATTTCTCGAGGAAAATAAGACGGAAGATTTACGATTGTTATACTATTTGCAACGGTGCCGTTATACAGAAGCCATCGGCAGCCATCCGATCCGACAGTATCAATCAAATTTCACCAAGGATATACAATCCACATCGCTCGGTATGCTCAACGCGTACAACCTGACTTTACCAGACGTTACGAAACAATTCTCCATGAACGGATTAACTGCGACAAACTCGGACGTAGATCTAAAAGCACATTATTCCAGACCGATGTCGCATCGGAAGAGCCATGACAAGCTGCGAAATATATATGAGACGGTGATCGCGAAGGCCAAGGAGACCTATCTTCGTAACGAGAAATATCAGATCCCGTTCGTCAGCGTACCTTGCATGTCGCTCAAGTTCAACAATTACGGCGCGAACATGAACTGCGTGTCATTCCCGGCATTGGTGCGTAAGAGTCTCGGCAAACGTAGAATCGATCAGATCTACGAGGATGAAGATGTGCACGGCACACCGGATAGCGCAAAACGTCGGAAACTGTCAGACGGGAACGTCTCGTTGAATCAATCAGATTCGAGAGAGACGGGACTGGGAGCGGCTTTCGAGACACCTCTGGTAGAGCGTAAGTTTACCGCGTGCGCGAACAAGGACAATGTATCGGAAACGCCGCACTCGATCCTGAAAAGCAGACAGCTTGTAAGGAGCTCGACATCGTCCAGTGTCGCGACACTGCAAGGGGAAGAGATTGCTGATGGGCTGTCTCAAAATGAGAAAAAAATCAATAGACAGATACGATTCAACATTAATCAGTCCAAGAAAGCCTTAACTTATGAAGATGAAGTAGAGAAAGAGGAGAAAGAAGAAAACGAGAAGAAGAAAGAAGAACAAACAAGCGATAGCACCACCATTTCTAAGACGAATACGAGCGATGACGTATACTTTAGTCCAAACAAGTCAGCGTATTACGAAAGCGCGATTCTCAGCGACAATAGCAGCATCACCTCCAGCAGGATCTATTGCTACGCCCGTCCGCGACCTAGCCTCCGAAGAAGTGCCTTACCCATAGAATTGTTACAAGAATCTTGCGTGAAGAAAGCGAGCGGCACATCCTCAAATTTGTCCGCGACGACGTTTATCCCTGAAGAGGTTGACAGATCACAAATCGATCCGAATACATTGCAGGGAAGCGATTTATCGTCGCAAACCTCCCTTTATTCAACCACCATGTTGTCTACCGATACTAGCATCGACATCAGTTATCCAAGGACACCGGGACGCACCAGTCCGTTGCAATGGAAATTAAATAAAGCTGGTCGTAATAAATTTGCCATCTCATCTACCCCACTGGCGAAGAGTATAGTTCCTCGGCCGTTCAAGCGAACGATGAAAGTCTGTGAAGACAAGGAGAAGGATCAGGAAGCGGGATCATTTATGGATAACGTAATAAGAGAAGATCTTGAAGATCTGCCAAACGAGTCTATGAAGCGCGACGAACAATTTAATTATGATGAAAGCTATCTTTTAGAACGACAAGATAGTGTAGAAAAAGATGTACTACAGGGCAGAACTGAAGCAAGCAAGAGTGAAAATAAATACAATAATGGAAATATAGCGAGGGAGGAAAGTCCAAGCTCGCAGAATCCTTACGAAGAACCGGCCGTATTCTCCGAGAAGATCGCGGAAACGAGTTTCATCGGCTTGGACGAGTCCGATGAGGAGTTGCTTCGACTGCGAGACGACGGAGAAGACGAGGAGGATGAGCACGAGGAGACGTTCGAGAGTCTATCCACGAATCTGGACGACGCGCAAATGCAAGAGAAGGACAGAGTTTCCGTTCCCCGTTCGTCCGAAACTTGGAACCCCGGATACAAAACAACTGAGGGATACGACGTCGCAAAATCCAACGGTCTGCGAGAATCTGTGCCGCAAGTGATAGCTGACGTTGATTTTACCGATGACGAGTCCGTCGCGAGTGGCAGAAGCGCGACGCCGATGACATCCAGTAAAGCAGATAGAAAAGAGGAGCATTCAGTGGAGACCGTTCATCCAGAGAATATATTTTACGACATGTCAAACATCACGGATGACGAGTCCGATTCGAATGTTAAAGAAACCGAGCCGAAGGCAAGAAACGGTAGATTCTCCAATTTACAAGGATGCTACGCGACGCAGAATCCTGAAGTGGAGAAGATCCAGAGTGAACCCGAGGAAAAAAGCAAGCAGCCGGATGAAAGAGAGATCGTCTCCGCGAAAAGAGTTGACAAAGTTATATTGCAGCCCGAAGTCGAGGATAATGATACTAGTATAAATGTTCGTTCGCAGATGGAAACTGAATCGACCGAATGTCAAGAGAACCTATCAAAAGAAGCTGAAAGTCCCTCGAAGGATAAATGGAGTCACATTCAATTGGATGTTCCTTATGTACGATTGACTAGGTCACCTATACTGGACTCGATGATAAAGGAAAAAGCAGCGGATACTTCGTTGCAGCAAATGGAATCTGAAAGGCTCACTCGTTCGCGAAGAGCAAGTTCGATAACGAAAGACGTGATGACAGATTCTCCGTCGCGTAGTAAAACTGAAAGACCACCGCGAAGAGAGAGTTTCACAGCGAAGAGTTCACTCGGAAGTTCGCCGTCACAGAGTACAATGTCTGAGGAACCTCCATTATTACGAAGGGCGACTTCAATGATATCAGACTTGTGGAGAGATTCTTCGTCGATAGATCTTGAAAAACCACCGCGATTAAGGAGAGCAAGTTCAGTTACGGCAGCGGAGCTGAGTTCTTCACCGAAAAGATTGTTGCGCAGTCAAAGAGCGAGTTCTCTCGCAAAGGAAGTGCTGATAAGTTCGCTCGTGACGAGAACGTCAGACGAGAATCTCAGTGCACCCTCGTCGCCGTCGATCAGAAGAGATCTCAGGTCTACCTCGGGATGGAAGAAGACTCTTCGGAGCGAGAGCAGAGACAGCGACTCCGAGAGCATCAAGGATGAACTACCAGTGAGGAGAAGACTTAGATCTTCTACTTCGAGTAAAGAATTGCAGGCGGAAGACGCAAAGTCAACGAGCGACGATGAAGAGGACAAGACTACGAAGAAGAGGTCTCTGCGTGTAAAAAAATCCTCGGCGTCATTCGATGCGGACAAAACGACGACGAACAGATCTTCCTTGAGATTGTCCACGAAGGATTTGAACAAGAAAACAGGAGCGGAAGAGAAGAGGGAGCTTAAAGAGATTAAAACGAGGCCAAGACGCGGCAATTCAGTGCCTAAGGAGATCACAATGCAGACTGGCAGGACGCGTAGGTCCAGTAGTTTAATAAAGGAAGTTATCCCGGAAATTGCCGAGTCGGAGGAGGAGTCCAGGACACTCAGGAGTTCCGTGAAGATGTCGGACGTCAGTAACAGATTGACGAGAAGCACGCGCAGTCGAAGCTCGTCGATCCTGTCCATACCGGAGGAATTGGAGGAGATTCTGAGCCCGTCGGTGAGGGAGACAAGATCCACTCGGAAAGAGGCTGCGCTAGATAATGTCAGAGAGAGAAGAGCTTCCAGCGCAGACGTGATACACAAAGATGTGAAGAGGAGAACCAAAAACATTCGCACGAGAAGCATCGCGGTGGAGCCAATAGTGGAGGAACCGATGGAGGAGAACGAAGACAGAGTAAGATTTCAGAGAATAGCAGAAGATACTTATAATTATGCGCTATTTAATATTATTAAAAACTTTTTTTAAGGTGACGGAGCCAGCTCTACAGTTGGAGAGCGAAATTGCTGAAGATGCTACCGAGTCGAAGAGAAGAACTACGTCGACCTCGATGATCAAGGAAGGCACGAAACAGGATACAGTAAAGCGGAAGCGAGGCAGACCGCGCAAGAGTGAGAGCAAAGAATCCAGTGATCTATTTATTTTCTCGCAACCGGAAAAAACGGATGATGTGCCATTAGATGAGAAAAGTAAGCTCGAAACTCTTATCAGATAAATGGTCTTACGTCACAAGGAACACATGCTGTAAATACAGAATGTTTTGTATATTACAAAACATGTTTTCTGTAATAATAAATAAGGGATAATAAATATAATAATAAAATTTGTATGTAAAATGTAATAATAAATTTTGTAATAATAATAAATATGAACGATTTATATATAATTGAAGACTCAAATTACTTTTGATATAATAATTTAATAATTTTTTTATTCAATTAAAAGTTCACTGTGACGTAATGCTATTCACTTTCTGTCATGCAGTAGATATCCGCAAGTTTAGTGTAATTGTTATTTTCAATTTACAGAAATTGGGAAAGTTCCGAATTATATCTTCTCACCACCCCAAACCAGATCCAAAAGCATTTCTCCGAATCAGCATCGTAGGTCATTATTCATTAATTGATCAATCCAAACATTTTTTCATATCACTGTATTCTCTCTTTCTCTTACACTGTCTTATCGTTTAAAAGATTCTGAGAATTATACGAAAGTATAAGTCGATTACCTTCCCTGTGTTTGTCTTCCACAGAAAAGTAAAATCGTTCATACCGAGTCCTGATCAAGAAAAAGGAGAACCACAGCCAGCTGTCCAGGAATCTAAATTAAAACCGGGCTGTTACAGTCGTTTAATTGTGAAGAACTTTAGATCACGATTTCAGACAAAATTTCTCATACCTAAAAAATTTAATAGTACAACAGATTAAATAAGAAACTTTTCGCGAAAGAGTTCTGATGATTCATTGCACATCTACGAATCTTTCGTTACAATTTAAATTTACATTTATTTGTCATATTTTTCTTTAGAATATCTTGTTTTTATATATATATAATCTACGTTTATGCATCTTTAAAAAGTTAAAATTGTTGAAATTGTCTGTACAATTAGCGTCGTCGCAAACTTTAATTTTCAATAATAGATGCATAGTAAAGATTGTAAACTTTTTTTTCTACTTTTATGCGGAAATAAAATATCATGAAACATATTTTACGAGCGTAAAATTTTCGATTACAGTTCCTTTCTATATTCTTGCTGGGATATAGTACAAAGTAATTTTTCGCTAATATATAATAAACAATCATGAATGTTTAACAAATGAAGGTGGATAGAATTATTGGATTAGAAGTTTAAGCGACAAAATTTTAAATGTTTTAAGTTTATTAGTCTTATTATAAAGTGTGAAAGATTTTTTTTTGTGTACACTATGCTGGGACCATATATGGAAATGAGAAGTTTTGTTATTTTTCGATGTTATTTTATAGAGATATCAAATTTATGTCATCAATGTTGAATTCAATTTTTTCCTCTTTCTACAAACAATTAAACTTGTTTCGATCGAGTGACTATATAATTATATAAAGCAATTAGTTTTTCTTTGTTCAAATTATATATTTTAAGTTGTGATTGTATATGTAATTGACTGTAGTAGCAGTACTTGAAATATGATAGTACGCGATAATTAGAAATGTATTTAAACATTGAAATAACTCTTAATTAATTTTTTGTTGAAGCTTTATGAGTGCATTTTAAATAAACGCGCGTTCATCTTCCCTCCCCTCTCTTTCCCCACGGTGCTATTTGGCCTCAAATTGAGGATATGTTGAAATCCTTCAAAAGGACTGAAACTCGTCTAGATAAATTTTGGATAGATGTAACTAAATTGTCAATGAAACCGTGTGATAATTTCGTGGATTTTATTAAAATTATTTTGATTTTATCTCATGGTAATGCCACTGTTGAACGCGGCTTTTCCGTCAATTCGGAATGTCTCATTGAAAATCAACACGAAAAAAGTTTGATTGCGCAAAGACGTATCTATGATACTATTAAAATTGTAGAAGACGTGGATAATATAAAAATTGAAAAAAAGTTGATACATTCTATGCGCAATGCACATTCTCGATATAAAGAATTTACGGCGAAAGAGCGTGAGGAGCAGAAGATACAGTCACAAGCAGAGTTATTGAAGAAACGTAAGAAAAAAAATTTTTTTTAAATGTATACAATTTTCACGCGAAGATTGTTTTCGGATTTTGCATAAGCCTGTACAAGTCATAACTGTGCCATGCTGTGTGTCAGCTGTATAGACATATTTCATTCAAATAACAAAATTTCATGATGACAAGCTACGATTAAATATCATGTCAAAAATATACTTCTAGAATAAAATCTTCGATTTTATAGTGCAGGGTTCCTTTTCTGCTCTACATCTTGCATAATATTAATAATTTCCATAGTATTTTTCCGTGAAAAAAAGCAAAGTGTATCATACCTTGTAAATAATTTATTAATGTACTCATGTATAATACAATAAATGAAGATAATAAAAGAAAGATAATACATATATAGTATATATATATATATATCAAAAAAGAGCAAAAAACTCCAATCACCACAAATATACATTATTACAAATGAATTCTCATATATACATACACGTACATATGAGAAATACTTAAAGCTATCAATACAGATTCTGATTCTTTCGAATAGTCCTTAGATAAATTAGTAAATAATATATTGTGTATGTGTATGTTATGTAAACGTGCAAGTGTATGAAACAAGGCCGTGTATGTCTATTATAATAATCGAGAATTAATGACGAATTCTGAGACTTGTCATTTTAGTTATAGATAATTAAACATATTTTTGAGGTGGCAAGGAAAGAGGGAAATAATTATAACTTTTCATAAGATTTTCCTGCATTCTAACATTTCTCCCACGATATATACTATAATTAATAATATGTATAATAGTAAACATTTTTTAAAGTTTGCTCACATCGTGTTTTAAAGTTCGGAGAAAAAGATTGCAATATATATAACATGATATAGATCGCTTGATATAGATCTTTACATTTTATGAACACTTTCTTTTATTTGTTTAAAGGCCAACATGTTAGTGTTATCTTTGGCAGTGTTGTCATTTCTCTACATTCTATCTTATTTTAAAAATTATAAAAAAAAGTTTTATATATAAGTAGTTTTATTATCAATTTAATATCGCGTATATTAGCTAAAAAAAACTTTGTATACAATATGTAGTGGAAACATATGTCATTCTGCAGAAACAAATTGAACATGTCAATAATACAAGAGATATTTAAATTCGATTAAATATTGAAGTATGATTCGGAAAAAAAGTTAATCTTTTCTCATCTATTCGTATGTTTCAATTATACTTTATGTATCAGAATCATCTAAGTATTGAGACTCTGTGATAAACTTTTACAGTCAATCAATATTCTACTTTTTTGCCACATCTAAGTGTGCGTTACAATATATATCTCTTGTAAATCATCCTATGATTGTCTACAATATCTTCAACTTTCTTGTTAAAAATGTTAAAATTTTAATATCGAAAAGCATTGTCACTGGTAAAGCAACTTTTATGCTAATGTCGTATATTCCATAACAACTATGGACACGAGAAACGTAAATACAAAATCGAGGACGGTATAATCTATCCATTTGGATAGATCAGTAATCGTAACTTTTATTGCTAAGATAATGTCTTGTGTTGTCAAGGCCGTCTTAGATTTTTATGCCCTTTAAAAGGCACATGGTAGTTTGCGTAATGCGAATTACATCGTCGCATTACGTATGGCAGTAATCCTGTCAATGTAAAATAATCTAAAAATCTTGAAAAATTTTCGAAAGTAAATAGTAAATACATATATCAAATAAATGTGTTCGTTAATGTACAACAAAATTGCATTTATCTTTTTAAACAATAATCTTTTTTAGAAATGAATTAGCTATATATTAATTTACATCATTTGATGACAATACGAAAAATAAAAGAATAGAATATATTTTATAAAAAAATACTGATCTCTCAACTTTTCTCTTTCGTAGCGTTCCTCCTTTCTTCCTCTCACTGATGCTTACATCCGTCCTTAACGCGTCGCTTGTGCTTCTCCTCGTGTACGTTGGACGGCGATTGGACTTGATTTCGTCGCTGACCTTGAATCGGCATGTAACAGGGCGCGTCGTCGATCAGTTCTTGCGATGGCGTCGGCAAGGCGTAAACTGGGCTTATAGTGCTACTCGAACTGCTGGAAGTGCCACGATGCATATTATAAGTAGGATCAATGATAGCCGCGACATTCGCCACTTCTTGCGAACCATCGACGGGGTCGTCCAATGTCTGGATCTCTTCAGGATCTGGATACTGTGAATAGTTGACCGGATGACGAGTTCGATTCTTGACTGGTGGAGTTTTCAAGTCCAACCTGTCCGGTCTCGGTGGTCGCGTCATGGGATTCTGTTCTTCGAACTGTTGCTGTTGTTGCTGCTCCTGCTGTTGCAAACGTTCACGCTCCAACTTTTTTTGTCTCGCTCTCTCTCGCGCTTTACGTGCTTTTGCCCGTTCTTTATCCTGAAGCATTTTTGCCAACTCTGCGTCCTGTGCTTCCATCGCCAGTTTTTGATCCAACATTAATTGCTGGTCTTCCGGACCGTCCGGATGATCCTCTTGCTCCTGTTGCTGTAATTTTCTCGCCAATTCCTGTGATATAAAAAACATTTTAACTTGTACAAATTTTTTCCTAATGTAAAATCGTTCTCTGTATAAACGAGGATATTAACTTGCTAATCTAGTAGGAAAGTTTTATAATTACCTCGTCTTTCTCTTCCTGTATACGTCTTTCAATATCCTGCTGCATAGCTTCATCTCCCAATCTTAATTGTAATCTCATCAGATTTTGAAGCTCGCGCTCTCTTTGCCTCTCTTCTCGCTCCAGGGAAATCGCGATTTGTTGCGCGACAAGCGCATCTCTCTCTTCCCTTTATAAATAAAAGAGAAATAATTAAACAATCTTTACATAAATAAGAAAAATATTTAAACAATTATATATATTTTATTCCAATCGTGTTACTAACTGTTGTTGAACGTAGTTTTGATATCTCAATGCTTCCAATTCCTGTTCAACTCTGGCACGTGGCGCATCTTCCCTCACCTGTGCATTACGCGTCTTATTGCCTGTATAATGTTCTTTGACTGTGAATCAAAAACAAAAATTGTGTAACAAAAAATCAGACATTAATGTAAGCCTCTTACAAATAATCAACATAAAAAGCAAAGCTGTCAAATCTTTTTCTGAAATATTTCCTCCACACAAAACATTCTTTTTTTTCTATACAATATTATTATATTGTCTATTCTTTGTTTCTTTCTGCATAACTATAAAATTTCTACTATTGCTTTAATCAGATCAACAAATTAAACTGCATTTCATAAAATTTCACTTAAATGAATTTATTATCAATTTTGATTTTTTTTTAAATTTTATATATTCCATAGTTATTTATCGTCTTTGCTCTATCAAAGATTTGTCAGCCAAGGGCAGGTGATATTCTTAGGACAGCTCTGCACAAATGTCACTTTGCACGCTTGTAAAAAAGACAAACATATTCATACAATTTGTACATACTTTCTTCATCCTGGAGCCGGTAGGCCAGCGCCCCATCCTCGTGCACCAGCCATTCACGACATACTGAAAAATCACACAAATACAATTATGGATGCCAATGCAATGACTAATCGTTGCACACGCGAGAACGCGATAGTTTTTTACTTGATTGCTACTTCCTCATGCTTTGTCTGCAGTTAAAAAAAAAATAAAATGTTTAATCTATGCTCGGTTCTTTTTTTTATGTGAAAAAAGAAGGAAGAAAAAAGACAAAGCACAAAGAAGAGGGCAAGTAAAAAACATCTTGTGACAGGAGAGGCGTCTCCTTTAGAAGGGACGAAAAAATCCTTCTCTTTCTCACCTTCATTCACACGACCTGCCTTCGGCAACGTGTCCGAACTCAGGACGGACTTTGCCATCGCACGATTTCGCGTGAAAATGGCAGGATCATCGACGACACTGCTTGTGTTTACAACCACCTTGCGCGAGAGTAATCGCGACGTTGTTTTCTCTCCATCTTGAAACGACGCGAGAGTGAATGCCAATGTGTAGCACACTTATACATGCAAACAGACAGACAGACGTGGTGTATCGTGTGTCCCAAGTCAAGCCCGGCCTTCACAGAAGGGGAGAAAAGCCCCCTCTTTTCTATCTTCTATCTTCTCTTCTCACCTTTAGAGAATGACATCAAAATCTTCTCTCAAACTTTGATTAGGTCAAATTGAGAAAGTTCTCTCTGAAATGGAAAAAAGTATAATTAATAGAATGCAAAGATGACATGTAAATATGAGTTGAAAGTATACAATAAGTTATACATATATGTATTTTTTACATAATAATTTTATACAATTTTATACTCTATCCCTCTTTTTAAAGTCATTTATGTACTTATAGAAGAGAAAATCTTATAAAGAAAACTTTGCGATCTCTTTTTAATGTCAAAGAATGACAGGATGAAACCAGATTAAGTATTTTTAAAATTTTGCTATTTAACATTCTAGATAATAATTTAATTGGAACAATTTGACATTATTGAAAACAAGAATAAAAATTAATATAATTATTATATTGATAATTCTAATGCAGAGCAAGACAAATGATTTTACACATCCAGCCCTGATCGCAGCTCATGGACAGCAATACCTTGTAGTAGAGCGTAGTAAATTAGACCTCGCGAATAATAGCTTGATATAGAAAGAGCGTCCGCTTTGGCAGGACAGATAGTACTTATTACTCTCTCGTAGTAGCGTACATTCCGCGAATATGAATGGATGTGGAGCACGCGCGCGCACTCCTGGTGAAAGGGGTGAAATGAGAGCGACCGAGAAAAGAAAGGAACCATTGGGGTCAATGATACCTCCCTCCCCCACTAACTACTATCAAACCGAACTTGAATCGATAGAAAGGTGAGATATCTTCTTGCGCGAGAAAGGAGCACGTTTTAATTTCCTGGAAATAAATGTGCACAAGTTTTATATACTAAATCTCTATTTATCCAATTATACTTTGAAATAAATTTTATGATATATATGTATATATCTCTCTCAGGAAAAAACACATTTTTTCATGTATAAAAAACTAGAAACTAAATAAATGTCTTAATAATAAAATGAAAAATCCTTTAATTAAATGTTTTGATACCTTTTCAGCTGTTAACAGAAATATTCATGTCATGCATAGAAATGATGCAAAAATGAATAGTAAATAATATACATACATAATATTATAAAAATCGTGTGCATCAATCTTCATGTAATCCACAATAACTTTGACAAGGTCAATTTCTTAATTAATTCCAGCCATTAAGGAACAAAAAACTTCACAACGAGATGTCAAAAATTCCACCGTACATAAGGCTAAAATATAAAATATATGCTTGTAAAGAAAAATGCAATGACAAAACAGTAGAAACAAACAGTGGACTTACCAAAATTCTAAAAGAGATGAAGAATACAAAGAGATTGAAAGCACAACTGTCAAAAATATCCTAATGATCGTTGTCAAAATAATACGGTTAGTATAAAACAAAGGATATGCTACAAAACTATATAAAGAAAGGAGAGGGGGAGTGACGTAATAAACGCGGTAATTTCAAATCTTAGAAAAGTTTTCAATAATTGCATATACATATATGATTTATGCATTTGCTCTGGAGATTGAGGCTCTTTTTTGTCAATTAATCATGTATATCATTTTCAGATTTTATTTTTATCCAGACTTTCATAATTATTTACTAATATTTTATTAAAAATTTTGATTTTTAAATTAAATTTTTATTAAAATGTTACATAATTATTTGTTTATAATACATAATTTTAACATAAGAAACAACATAAATTTTTATATCATGTATGTATTTAGCATTCATTTTTGTAACATTTTTATGCATGTATATAACATGCAAATATCTTTGAATGAATAACAGTTATTGAAGATGATACAAAAAGATATCGAAGCATTTTTAGTAAAGGATTTTTTATGAAAACAATTTATTATATATTATCAATTTACAAAATATTATTGATATATTTATATATATTTACATAATATATATTTCTTTATATTAACATAAATATCTTTATATATCTATTTATATTATTTGTCCATAACTATTTGGAACAATATATTTGACATAACAGTAATGCCAGTGGAGTTTGTATCTGTTAATTCTGCCAATTTATCTGCCATAATTTTTTTGGTAATGATGTCTGAATCACTGATACCTGAGTTTATAAAATATGTTGTGCACAATACTATCGCTGCGCTTAAGAAGAGTGTATTTGATTTCAATATCCTTAGTTTCAGATCCTTTTCTTCTTCACTCATTAGAATATTTTGCCGTAAACAATATGATTGATAGTGGTGATACACTGTTTTGTACTAAAATAAAATTTTAAATATATTATCGATTTAAAAGTTGCATAAAAAATTAGATAGAAAAATCTTACAAACCTTTAAATAAGCTACATCTAATAATTTCATCGAAATTTCAACTGTACTTGGTGTTTCTCCGAGTCCTGTTGCTGTCAGAAGAACTTCAATGCAATATACTGGTGTGTAAAGGGGCATTTTAAATTCTACTTTCTTGAAAATTTCTTTTTCCATAAAGGACACCATATCTTGTGTGCATTCATAATTTTGGTCAAGTATCTGTAGAAGCTCCAGAACCTAATAAAACACAGAAAAATGGAGCATGATTTCATCTGACAAAATTTACCATGGCATTTTAATTTGTCTTAACGTACCTGCGTTATTGTTAAACTATTGGCATGAGAGTTCATTTTGCTTGCCAATTGAAAACATGATACAAGATATAACTTTAGATAATTGCAAGTTTTTTTCTGATAAACTTCATACCATTCATCATTGTTTTCCATATTGGCATTGCAAGCCTCCCAAAAGCTTTTGTTCATGAATTTATCAAACAACTCAACAGCCATGTATTTTACATGTTGCTTTACATGTGGTTCCAGTGTTAGACAGTCTGCTATGTAAATGGCAGCTTTCATAATATGTGTTGTAAGTGCTATAATTGAAAATAATTATTGTTATAATTTTAATAGCATTGTTACTTGAATATTCTACAAACATATTTTTATCAGGTTTACTTTTTTACATTATTTATTTATTTATTTGTATTACTTACCTACACATGGCAAAATCAAATCACGTTTTTCATTAATTATCTCTTGCTCTCGTTCTCTCATGATTTCCTTAAGATGGTCCATCCAGTCATCGATAAGTGGGCCTAACATAAAATATTTATATGAAAAAAACTAATATATTTTAAGCAATCTTTTATAAGCACATACAAAACTTTCTTTCTAATTTCCATAATTTGATACAAAAAGAAGATATTTATAGATGTACAATATAATCATATTGTAAAGATATAAATGTTTAAGTGATTACCGATATAAGCTGTATCCAAATTCATTTTAATGCCTAATAGAAATATATAAACAAAAAACATATATATAAATATAAGTTTTAAAAAATTAAATTCAAAATTTCTTTCAATAGATTTTCGATATCTACCCAGATAGCCACAGTAATTATTATGACATTATTTTGATCAAAATAATGTCATAATAATTACTGTGACTATCTGGGTAATGATACCATGCTAATTTCTATCACTCCTAATACAATAAAAACTTTCATATTTTTCGTATTATTTGTTTTACACATTGCTAATCTCACTAATGTCCATTTCTATTGATATGATTTAAACATAATCATTGATTAATTTACAAGATAACAATATCAAATTTTAACAATAATTACCGAATATATTAATTAATAAAAATTTTTTATATTATTAATTTTAATATTGTTATCTTGCGCATTATTCAACGATTAAATTTAAGAATAAGTTTTGTTCACCTTTTGAAAGGCAAAAAGAAACAATATTAAAGGAACACCTCATTATATTCAGATGGCAGTATTGTTTACAAATAATTAATTATAGTTTAAACGTAATATAATCGCCTACACTAGAACTTCGTAATAAACCTTAAAAAAAAAAAAATGCATCAAATTCCTTCCACGTATTTCACCAAACATGATTAAACGCACGTGGTTAACCTATGAATGGAGGGGGGAAGATTCAATCACGTAACAAGGCGTATCGTCACCTAATATTAGAAAATAATATGTGAAATATTGCGAATTTTTTAGCTTCTAATTTCTCACAAATTATGAATTGCGAATGTATTATATCATGAAGAATGTAGTATTCAATTTTACATACAATTTGTAGCATCTACATTAAGGTAAACAAACTTTTTAAACAATTTAAACTATATACTGATAGGAATGGGCACTAATAAAAATACATGAACCTGAAAAAACATGTGGTGGCAATTTATTGATTATTAGACAAATATTGATTATTAGACGCTGTAATTTACTCTATATTGCGTTTCCGGAAAAAAGAATTAACTGAGCACGTGGTCACTCGGTCAATTGATTTAATTATAAATACTTTCATTCACAATAAATTTCGATATCTACAACTTCAGACCAGTACTAGTAGAAAATTTTCACACTTGCGTAGTGAAACAAATTGTAATAATATAATAATAAATATAACAATAAAATAAATATAATATATATATAATAAGACCGCTGGACAAAACTAAAAAAATTTTCATGAAAAAATAGAATAGAATAAAATAAAAAATATATCTATAAATAATATAGTAAAATTATTTTTACATTTATATGTAATATTCTGTAATATGTAATATTACTTATATTCTGTAATAGCAATATATTTAATATATATGTAAACTGCATAAATTGCTTAAATTTTTACAAAAGAAAAATCGATTATCTAAAGAATCTTTAGGAAAAAAGGACAAATATTTTGGAATATCTAGAATACGTGTTTAATTCTATTTTCTAATATAATATTTTAATCATAAAGATTCTATTTTGAAACATTTACATAAAATGTTTTTTTTATTCTATTGTTTCGTCATTTTCCTTTGGCTTTCGTTTACGAAGTAGCTGTGCCTCTGGATACTTTTCAGTCAGAAAACTATGCAATGCTCCGTATTTCGCTAATAAATGTAGTCTCGTATCGTCAAAATTTCTAATTCGTTCCATTTTTAATAATCTGTTTTGATAAGACGGAAGTTTAGTGAAAAACGGCGGAAATTTCTTCTTTTTCAACACTACTCTGTTACCCATTATGTATTGAGTAAAATCAAGAGTTTCGTTAGACGGCACTTGTTCTGGTTTTCTGACTTTCAATGGTGAAGCAAGTACTGTTGGATAATTTCCATTTTCCGATTTAAACTCGACCAAATGTAATCGCTTTTCATCCGCTAGTTGTTGATATGATTTCTGCAAATATTTTCATATTATTTTGGGATTGATTTGCTTCATAGCCTATTGCAATAATTAAAATATAATTTCTGTCATGTCATAAGAACAGTGTGAAAAAGTTATAACTAGTTTTACTTTTTTTTATTTTATTCAATATTCTCAATAATGTAACTAAATTAAAATTCTATAAAAATATGCTTGTGGACATTAAATAAAGGATTATAATATTTATAATGCAGCCATAAAATTTAAATAGACAAGAAATCATTGTTAATAAACTATAATTTGATAATAAAATACTTTAATATATATATTAATGAACACATCTTTGCAATCTGCCGTTTTAATTTCATATTTATATATATATATATATATATATATATATAAAATCTCTTTTCTTTAATTTCTTTAATACAAATAAAAGAAAAAATATAATATGCCTTTAGAACATTATATACATACCTGTTGCAATAAACCAATAAAAAATGCTTTTATAATATGCTTCACATTCTTAGCTCCTTCTACTTTGGCATACATATCCTTTATGCCAATTGCCTCACAACATGCTTTTAGTGCACGATGACATATAAGTCCATATCCTTCATGCATTTTCCTTACAAATATCTTTGTATTTCCAAACTGTGTAAAAAAATCATGTAACACTGAAAAGTACAAAGTGATATTAAAACAAGCAGTAAAAATTTTATATTATAATTTTTATATTATATTTATAGTTATTTCCTTACCGGTGTGTTCCTTATATCTAGGAACATATATTAGTCTTTGACCTGCTCTATTCTTAGCTGTCTTTAAGGCTGCTTTGGCTGCAGGTGCTTTTGCTAATGCAAATCCAGCTAATCCATTTCCATTTCCTGTCACAACAAATGAACTGATTCTACTCTTACGTCCTAAGTTACCAGTCATACAAGTTATCAATTTGTTTTCCAAAATCCAAGTTTCAAAACCTTCAAAAGTATCTGTAAGACAAATATATTAATTATTATAAGGTACATAAAAATATCATACCATATAATTTTCTAATTTAATCATATAAACTTAATTATAGTATAAATATTAACCTTCTCCGATAGAATCAGGTGGTCCAATCTTTCTGCCACCCATTCCAGCGCTCGTCCAACCACGCTCTAATGGTGACAATTTTATTCTTTTCTTTTCAGTTTGACTCTCCCTTATTTGTGCAAGCCTCTGCTCTCTTTCAGGATCCACAGGAAGTTTTTGCTGTTTAAGTAATTCTCTTCCTCTAAATACAGGTGTATTTAGGCCAGGAAATTGTATTGGAATTTTTCCTACACCTATAATTTGACCCTTGTTTAGATCTCTTTTTCTCGCTAATCCTTTTGCTCTACCTCTACGTCTTCCTGCATTACTGACAGTTGTTACACCTTTCCATAATTCATCTGCAGATTCTGTAAAAGAAAACATGAAATGCATCATATTTTCTATTGTGAAAGTACCAAAATGTTAAATCCATGTTTTACATACTGCTCACAAAAAACGAAGAATTTCTTGCATTATTTAGTAAAGGGATGTGTGTTTTTAACAAATGCGAGTGGTTGACAGACAATAAATTACATATACCTGAAAAAAATTTATAATTTTGTTAAAGTAAATAGAGTGTATAGGTTAGTTCTATGATAAATGTCAGTACACATATAAATTATATAATAAAGTGAAATATTTTATTTGTCGCATTACCATTGCTCGCAGATTGAGCATTTTTTATCGAAGTATTTACAACTTTACAAATATGTAGCATTCGACAAGCCATTTTTAATTCGGTTAACACAAACAACCAAGTATTTTATTTATTTCACTTCATATCCGGTGATATCAGATTTTTTTGCGCATGCTCAGAGGGTCACGTGACCTTAAGTAGCGTACATACTTGGCGGATTCAAATAATTATTAGATTTATCATTTTTATCGCTTGGAAAGAGATAAAAAAATGTAAAAACAAAAATAAAAAGTATAAAGGTCTCCATTGATTAAATGACACATGCAAGTCTCGTGCTGAAGCACGTGACCAACATGTCATTTATACATGCATCTGACAAGAAAGAATTTTTTTTCTTCTCGACGCTCCTATAGGTTGTTACATCATCGGAAATGAGAGCAAGGATATTTCCGATATATATATATATATGTACTGTACTTGAAATGTATAGTTCGCATTGCATGGATTAGATTTTTTTTCTATACTGGCAATTTATATCGGAACATCTCTCTCTCTCTCTCTCTCTTTCAAAGTGACGAAGGCCTGGAGGGGAGGAGTGTGATAGTGTGATAATAATGGCCTAGTTTACATCAAGCAATACGCGTATCAAATAATAAATTACTAGTAAATTGGTTCAGTTATTGGCTGACCAGTTCAAATACACTAATTGATACACGTATCAAGTGTTTGATGTAAACTAGGCCAACAATAATAAGCAACGTGTATATATAGACGTGGAAACACGTGGCGCGCAAAATTAAGTCCAAGTAAGTCTACAGTAATACCACGATCACTAAACTGTGCGTTTCATTGCCATAAAGGAAGGAAGAAGAAATCTACAGTAATGAAAATGATCCATTTTATTTGCTTTTTTAATTAATAAATTTAATTAATATTTTATTTTACTCTGGCATTCGTTAATTAAATTATACTACAGTTTAATCTTTTTTATATATATATATACAAAGATATATATAAATGATAATCCTTAACAGTCGCCAGTAATAAATATGAAAATCTCTCCTCCAATTTTAAAGTCGACCAGACTGGCAATAATTTATTTAAAAAATTTTAGTTAAATTACAACGTTTCGGCTGTCATTGCAGCCCTTTTATATATTCTACAAAATTTATTTTTTTGTAACAGTAGGAATCTATCGCATACCACGTGGCAATAATATAAAACAAATTGATTATTAAAAAAAAAAAATGTGTGGAATTTGGGCATTGTTTGGATTGGATTGGAGATGCAGCCCTTGGCTTGCATCTGTGAAAATTTTGACAAGATAGCACATCGTGGACCAGAAGCTTTCAAAATTGAATTTGATAACAGAGTGAAGGTATGCTTTTGTTAACATTAGAATTTTTTATATCACTAATGCTATTCTTGTAATATATTTTTTTTATACATATATATTTTTTTCTTACAGAATGGATATCTAGGATTTCATAGATTAGCCATTGTTGATTGTCTGTATGGAATGCAACCAATGAGAATATGTAAATACCCAAATCTTTTTCTTCTGTGCAACGGGGAGCTATATAATTATGATAAAGTAATATATTTTGATTTTTTACACATTTATTATATACTACTGAAAACAATATCATTAATTTAAACAAAGTTTGGTAGTATTTGATAGTGTTATTAGCAAGTAGAACGTGAAAATGCTAATTAAATTTGTCATTTAATGTTACCAAAAATGTTATAAGTTGCTGAGAATGAGTGATGCTTTATAACAATAAGAAATCTATCATTTAATAGAATATAATATAAATATTATGTGCATATAAAAATATATTTGTGCTTATGCACACATATATATGTATATATATATATATATATATATATATAATAATTATATTGTTATATTTTATCAATGTGATAGATTTCTTTAATAAGCAACATTTTAATAGCTCTAACTTTGTAGCAAGAAATATGATACTTTAAAATGATACTTAAATTATTATTTTTGTATTTTATTTTAAAATATATATGTGTAATTTTAATAAAAATGAGATAATAATTATAATTATTCTTTATCAAATAATATAAATGCAATATTGCAGCTACAAAAACAACATCATTTTGAATACATTACTAAATGCGACGTGGAAGTGATTATGCATTTATATGCAAGTGGTGGTGTTGACAATGTTGCCCGATCTCTGGATGGTGTATTTGCATTTTGTTTAATGGATGTTGTCAAAAGGAGAATTCTAATAGGCAGAGATCCATATGGTGTAAGACCACTATTTAAATTATATTCAGATGATGGGCAGTTAGCCATTTCTTCAGAAAGCAAGGTACATTACATTAATAATTAAAAAAATATTTCTTTCCCCAAATCTTTGCTAATTATAAACATTACATTTCTATAAAACACTTTACTAATGTGACAAAATTATTTTAGGGTTTAATGGAAATTTCAAAACGCATAAATGGCAATTGGACACTAGAACCATTTCGTCCAGGCCATTATGAGGAATATGAAATTTTACATGATGGTCGAACAAAGATGCTGTCTAATATCAATTATTATAAACCTGGTGACAAACCTTTTTTTCAGGTGTATACTCCTTGGTCTAGTGAGTAGATAAAATTTTAATAAAATACACGCTAAAAGTACATTTTATAATACATCTAATTTATCTTTTGCAGCTTTGAATCCAAAAGATATCCATGGCAACATTCGAAAGCTACTTTCAACAGCAGTGGAAAAACGATTAATGGCTGATAGACGAATAGGATGCCTATTGTCAGGTGGATTAGATTCTAGTTTAGTTGCAGCTCTACTAGTGAAACATGCGAAAGAACACAATTTACCATACAAGATTCAGAGTTTTGCAATAGGTATGGGTGACAGTCCAGATATTATTGCTGCAAAACAGGTAGGTCAAAGCTTTCACATTTTCTTTCCATTTTTCTTCACTAGTAATTAAATTACTTAAAAGCTTAAACTCTTTTATTAACTTTTTTATTAAGGTTGCAGATTACATTGGAAGTGAACATCATGAAATCATCTTTACAGAGAAAGATGTAATTGAAGTATTGAATAAAGTTATTTATTCACTGGAAACATACGACATTACGACTATTCGAGCTTCAATAGGGTAAGACAAATTATATTAAGATACAAAACATTAAATATATTATTTAGTTTTCAAATTATTCAATAATATAAATTAAAAAATTAGGAGATCTAAGACTCGATATAAATTAGAAAATTAGGAGATATAAGAAACTCTTTACCTTGCAGAATGTATCTCATTTCGAGATATATAAAACAGAATACAGAAACAACTGTGATCTTCAGTGGAGAAGGTGCTGATGAGCTGGCACAGGGCTATATTTATTTCAGAGATGCACCTACTGCAGCAGATGCCCATAATGAATCTCTAAGATTATTGAAGGACATATATTTATATGATGGATTAAGAGCTGATCGCACAACAAGTGCATTTAGTTTGGAGTTGAGAGTACCATTTTTGGATCTCCAGTTTACGTCGTATTATTTGTCCTTGGATCCTAATATGCGACAACCTCAAAGTAGAGCAATTTAACATTATTGATATAAATAATTATTTGATTGTGCATAAAGGAAAGGGATATTAAAAAATTGATACTATTTATATATATATTGTGTACAGATGGAATCGAAAAGCATTTATTAAGATCTGCTTTTGATGGGACTGGTTTATTACCTTCACATATACTGTGGAGGCATAAAGAAGCTTTTAGTGATGGAGTTGCATCTATCAAGAAATCTCTTTTTCAAATAATCCAAGAAATAGTAGAAGATCGTATTAAGGATGAAGATTTAAATGCTGCTTACACAAAATATCCTCATTGCACTCCAAGAACAAAAGAAGCACTTTATTATAGGTAATATATATAAACACATATTAGTAAGCAAACTTTCCCATTATTTGATTTAACTATAAATAATGCTTTATTTGTGTCTAATAATCTTTTATTTCTGTTAGAAATACCTTTGAATCATATTACAAAGGGCAAGCAGAAAGTTTTACACCTTATTTTTGGATGCCACGTTGGGTGAAAAATGTTACAGACCCATCTGCTAGATTCATCAAACATTATGCCGCGAATGTTGATGAAAAAGAACAGCTAAAAACAACTTAAAAAAGAAGATAAACATATTATATGTTATACATATACTATAGTTGCTTTTGCATGAAATTCAAATATTAAAATTTGTTAAATTTTTGTTATAAATCCAAGAATTGCTCAATGTGCATACATGTGATAATCTCGGAAGACATAATTTTTGCACTAACAGATAAAGATTTATTTATATTTTTTTTATCTTTGTTGGTGCATTCGAAACGTCAATTAGTTTCAATATTTTTATGTTTATATTTCTATTTAGAGAATACTTTCAAAAACGTTATTTAGCATCTTAATATTTATTTCAAAAATTATATTTTTTCTGTTCTTGCAATAAAATAATATATCACTAAATGTTTTCGTATATAATTTTATATGTGTAAAAAACAATAAAAAAAATAGAATTTGTGTGTGTATTATGTACATGTACAAAATATTTTATAAGTGTGATCACTTTATTTTATTTCTGAAGTTAAAAAAGAGAAAGTAAAAATGTATACTAATATCTTATATGAACAATTGATTAAACTATAATTTTATTCGGTTTATCTCACAACACTGATTATAAATTTCCTTATTGTATTTTCTTGTAATATAAACCAACTAAAATTATGAAGAATATTTATTTACGATTTCTGAAGAAACAGTGAGCAAACACAAATACAATAAATATTTTTATTATGTTATATATATATATATATATATATATATATATATATATATATATATATATATATATTATTTTCATTAGAATTTTCCTTTAATCAGTAAATTATGTTTGTATATGGATTGCTGGATGGAGATCTGCAATCTTACATGAAGAAATAAATATAATCCATTTAATTCTAGTTTCTTCTGTCAATTTTTCATATATTAATTATTAAGTAATAATTGAAGATCCTTAATATCTACATATTGGCTTAATTTTCATCATAATGTCAAAAACAAAGAAATTATTACAAATTACATCTGCAATAATTTTCGTAGATTACAATAAAACAATACAAATTTTAATCTGTGGAGATAGGCTTATATGATATAAATATTATTCTCTACTCATGCAGAGTATATTTATCACACAAAAATATATATGATTAAATATAAAAATAATTGTGAAATTGTGATTCAAACATGTCATTTCTATGTACACAATATTAGATTAATAACTTAAATTTTATAATTTGCTTTATATAATAACATACTCATAAAGATACATGAATTTCAGTTGCAAGAATTCTAATATTTTTTTATTAGAATTTTACTCGCTTTTGTCATCACAAATCAACATATTTGATATAAGTATCAAAGAATTCTAAGATTTGTTTGCAGTGTTATAGTATATATTTTAACCTTATATATTATGATATTAACAACACACTTGCTATACCACATGTTAGCATTTTTTTTTCTTCATTACAATATAAAAAAATTTACTTTAGGAGAGTTACAAGTTGACTTATCTCCTTATTTTACCTAAGAACATAATGTTATATGTTAAGATTGTTAATTATAAACAATCTTTATGATAAATTAAAAATATTATATATCCTATAAAAGTTTATATGATATTTATATAAACTTAATATTATATAATATTATATTATATTATATATATAATTATATAATATTATATAATTATATAATATTTGTAATCTAATTCTTTCCGTTTTCATTTTCTTACTTCTTAAAGTTAAAATATTTACGAACATTAATTATTTGAGATTGCATACACATGTTTTATTCTGTTTTATTATAATTTCCCAATTATAACAAAAGATGAGAATAAACCATGTTATACTTATTTTTATGATAAATATGTAAAGCTCCGTTGTTTCGGAATCGATTTTAAAAAGTAATATTTTTTACGTGTAAATTATCAGGATCATGCTGTCCTGTATAAAGTTACACTTGCAATATGTTGATTCGCCATAACTTCGACAATCGCATCTCGTATACCGTAACAAAAAGTGCAACCAAAAGGATTAGTTGTGTTCGTCGAAGATGCACGATTCAGTACTACAGGACGCGCGCTTGCCTTTAATTGTTCACTCACTCTATCCCATTTTGTGTAGGCAGTGATCTAGGGAGCCAAAAAGACAGAATAAATAAATATATATATATATATATATATTAATCGATAACAGATAATGTATTCAAATACATCCATAATTATAAAAAGATTTTGAAAAATATTATAATTTATAATAATTACCGTAACTGGACATGGAGAAACATCTATCAGTTTTCCTGATTCCGTGGAATTATTTTCAGGCGGCAGAGTCAAAGAGAATTCACAACGATGATACATATTAAAGTTATAATGTCCTGGATAATTCGTGTGAAGCACAAACTTTTTTATACATTGAGTTTTTGCATTAAACAAGATGTCCTGTAAAATATATGAAAAAAAAATCTATATTAAGTCAGATAAATGAAGAAAAAAAAACAACAGGAAAGGTGAATTGATTAGGGCAAGTGATATAATCTGTTTATAATTTTATATAGAAATATAGCCAATTATCTGTCGAAAAAAGTTTGTTTCATAATTATCTGTGACTAAATTAAATTACTTGAATGTGAAATTAAAATTAAATCATCTAAATTGACAATCATTTATATAATATTTATATAATATAAAATGTTTATTTCTCATAACATTGTTTAAAAGAAAAAAGATATTAAAAAAAATAAAAACAAAGAAAAAAAAATAAAAACAATTTTATCTCTTTTTATCAGAAAAGAAGTGTCTCTTTCTAATTTTACTAATTTATAATATCATTTTGATTCAATTGCAAAAAAAATCACTTTGCTGAAAATACTTACTAAACCTAATGTGAAATAATTGTAGAAAAAATCTGATCGTCTTATTTTGTCTCGTTTGTGCGCGTGTGGACTATGGATACGCATCTTATCTTCAGCTTTGTAAAATACCCTAGATGGGGCACCTAGTGCGCTTAAAACATCTTCGCAAGTATCACCAAATAATACCTGAAATCAATACATAAATTAAAATATATGCATAGTCACTATAATATCTTATTGTAAAGTAGAAACGATAATAAATCACACATAAATATTTTGAGACATGTTGAAAGAAAGATAAAAACAAAAAGAAAAAAAATAGAAATATAAATTATAAAATGCAAAAGTAAAAACTTATGTATAAAAATTATTTTTTTAAATGTCATGCATATTCAATTAATATAGTATACGGACTCTTTTGTAAGGAACAAGATAAAATATAAAATTTTTTTAATTCATGGAGTAATAAATAATAAATCTTGATTTATATTTTCGCTGAAAATATAGGACAAATACATGCAAATTATGTGCATTTATTAATCTAGAATTAAAAAAAAAAGTTTTCAATATATTTTACCAAACTAAACTATCGAATAATATATGAAATATTTGTTTTATAATACAAGAATTGCTATATAATACAAACACTATTTATACTTTATATTCACTTTCAATAATCATAATTTAAATATATGACATTTCTATGTAAAAAGTATATCGATAAAGTATAAAATATTTGTTACCTCTTTAATCAGACATCGTTTTTTTGGCTCCAATAACGCTCTTGTTCCACAACTACCTTCTGTGAACAGATGTAATCTGAGACCTCGTGTTCGCGTTTTATCTCTAATAATGTCAGCTTTCTCCAAGTACAAGTTATTATGGTAGCAGACCTATTAAAAACACATGTTAAATGTACATTTTTTAGCATTCATTTGATATTCTTACTTGATTTTTAAAAAAATGACAAATAATTAAAATTTAGTAACATAATTACAAGTGGCAGAGGTGGTGGTGGTGTTTTTGAACCGTGTTCTTCGCTGCTACCACCAGCTGGCATATTCCCAACGTAAATCGCAGTTTTCGCGACCAGAGGAGACGTGCCATTAGGAAACTGTAATGAACCTAATCCGTGGGCGTAGCCAGGTTGAAATTTCGAATCGATCGGAAAATAAAATGACAGTCCTCGAAAATTCAATACGAACACCTGTAAATCATTATTATAATTGTTATTTTATGTACGTTTTATGCACAGATCATATAAATATTTATCGAATAATAAACTTATTCATTAATTTTATTGTATGTGTTTTATACATATATGTTGTTTATGTTTTATGTATATATATATATGTTTATATGTTTATATATATGTTTATATGTTTATTTGTAATTATACACTATACCTGTTTTTCGCTGTCATAAACACCAGGATGAGTTGCTCCAAAAGAATGTTCGATCTGCTCGATCGAAGGTAACACCTCGGGCGAATTGAACGGCAAACCGCAATATTTCAATTTTACTAATTTCATGTTATAAATTTCAATTATCTTCAGCCTTTGCACAACGGGATCAAATATAAGTCGAATTCCATCGTGTGGTAAATTTATTACTAGATCTACATCTAATGGATTCTGTAAATGTATATAATATTTTATTATTTTATTACAATAAATAAAATAGAAATATAAAGATAAGAGTATTAATAGAAATATAAAGATAAGAGTACATATATATTCATTCATGTATTCTAGAAGAATGTCCAATGTATAATTTGTGTGTATTATGTATGTGTATATATGTAAGTTTCATATTCTTAATTATTATTTATTTTATATTATTTTATATATTAGTTTATATTTATTTCATTAATATACACTTATATAATGTAATTATTGATATACATTTATATTAATAAGACATCAAGTACTTACAGTGTCACTATAAAGTACTTGCACTCCTCTTATGACACCAACTTGAGATTGTATTATTGATACTGACTGAGAAAAATGCATACCTGCAATATAAGTACATTTAAAACTTGAAGTTTTATAAGTGAGCTGAAGACCTATTTCTTATTGTATGCTTCATATAAGTGTGGCAGATATAAAAATTGTGAAGTATGTAAAAAAATAAAGAAATAAAGAGATATATAGTATAACATTAAAAATAAACAAAAAATATTTGCTATCAGTAAAAGTGTGCAAATCAATTTTAATGGAAATGTAGGCAATTTACTCTGTAATTATAAAAGAACTGCTTACATACATACAAAACATAATACATCATCACGAGCATAAATTAATCTGAGATGTTTACTTATCTTATTAATAATAGATTGATAACAATAAGCTGATGTATAATAGTGATTAAATAAAGATGGAAAATCAATTTATGCTTTGATTTATACAATTGGCATCTAGAGAGAAATTGCCTGCTTCTTTACAATTTGATCTGTAAATTTGTTGGCTCGCGACATTTCCTGTCTATTTTTGCGTATTATATTTATTTGTTTATGTATATTTGCTGATGCAATAAAGAATATCAAAAATACGTCAAAGAATCATTATATTCGAATACTAATATTATATGTTACATAATAAAAAAAAGGAAAAATAACGTTCATTTTTTCTATTTTGTGTTTGTCAAACAATTAAAAGTTTAATATTTAAACAACCAAGAAAAAAATAAGACGCGATAAGGTAGTCTGGACGAATTGACTGCGAAACAAAGAGACGCTAACGTCGCTACAATCGACATTACTCCGAACTGACAGATTACGATTGACCGTACGATTTTTTACTTCGTATATGATACATACTTTATCGAATCATTTAATTCGATCGAATAAAATCTGACGGAAGAGAGACTTTATGCGCATTAATCATAATAAATATAAACACGTATCGTTCTTTTGCGCTTGCGTTTCGTCACTTGCCTAAAATAAATTCCCATTGCTCGCATCCGAGAGATCTCTCGGGCACCACTTCGAGTTCCAGCATATTATCGCTTGTTGCTGCCTTTATTTAAAAGCGATCGATAAATGATATATAAAGCAGGGTGACACGCGACAATGTCAGGCAAGAACTGCGCGTTGTTTTCCGTCTATCTCAACATATCGCTTATTATTATTCACCAGATAGCCATATTGCACAATCACACATCCCAAACAATGAAGCTTCCTCGCTGTTTTGCGACTCCTTTCCTACTCCTACGACTTCATCAGTTGGCAAACACTGCAAACAGTCACCGAACAGCTGACGCGTACCATGGAGTACGCATGAATACCTAGATGCGACACTCGATCCGAAATAGTTTGATGTAGGTGTCGCTGTCGTCGCGAGATTTTCGCGCATGCGCATCAATCAACTTGACATTTGTGTCAATATTTAAAAAAAATATTATTTAACATTTTACAATCGCATCTCTTATTTTACTTCATATTCTTTATTAATTGTAAATATTTAAATAAATTCTAAAAATTATCAAGCAATTTTTATACAGGATCTTTTCATATAATCAAAAATTTATTTGATATCGATATCATATTTACCGCGCATGCGCGAAAAGAGGGTGGCCAATCTAATCACGAAGAAGAAGAAGAAGCACAGTAATGATCAGCTGTAATAAAGCAATATAAAAATGTATTAGACATAGTACATGGCCTCTCTAAATTCCTGACATTAAATAAATAATAACGATATATAATAGTTTTAATAATACATATTACAACACAAATAAATTGTGTAGGTAAATTATTCTCTTTACAAAATCGTTTGACAGATGTATAAGCTTGATGATATAAATATTTATAATATTTTATGACAATTGTTATTTGTTTATGTAATCTAAAAATTATCATAAATTTACATTATATTATAATAATATATGGTAGTTCTATATAATATTTTTAATATTTCAGAAAACACTGCACACATAATGGTGATTCCTAACATGATGAGTGAAAATTTATTTAAACTGCAATGTTTAATTAAAACCACTGAGATACAACATAGCATACAGTGCAAACTTGGGAAAAAATTATTTCTTGCATTGACTACGAACAATGCTGAAATTATTCTTTATTTCAAAAGAGAACCCTCTTGTTTACCTGTTATTAAAAGAATACCTTGGTTTCAAGGATCGCATAAACAAATTGCTACATTTTGCTTTGATCCAAGTGGTGTTTGGTTATTATGCATAACCTTGGATGGTTCATTGTACATACTGCCTGCTTTAACTCTAGTCGGTGAAAATTATGTTATTGATAAAAGATGGAAGGTGGATGATGTGACATATATTCCTTTTGTAAATCTTCAGCTCTCTCATTTTAGGTAATTGTATTGTGTGTAATATACTGAACTCAATAATTTAAAAATTTTCAACATTCTCAATATTTTTGTTGTAGTATATATATTTTTATTTTATTTCTGCATATTATTTTCTATGGCCCATATTCATAGTTTGATCTTATATTTAAGATTGTCTTAAGTCCGAACTTAAGACGCCACACAGTCATTTGATTGATTGAACGGGATCTTAAGTCAACCTCCGACCAGACTTAAGATGACTATAAGATCAGACTATGAATATGGGCCTATGACTTATTCTGTTACTTTTATATATATGTGTATCTGTTACTTTATATACATTTTTGTTATTTAAATGTAATTATAGTTATATAATATTGAAAAAAAATGTTATATCTGTTATATATTTTTAGGCCAACTGCCATTACATGGTGGAAAGATGTGAAAATGTCTATTGATATTGGCATTATAGGAACTGAATGTGGAGCAATTATATTTATTAATCTTTTAAATGGGCAACAAATGGGTACCACATATGTTACTGGAAGTATAAGCAGTCTATATATTTGTCAAAATGAAACCAATGAGGCTGCATTTCTTTTGATAACTAGTAAATTTCAACAACAATGGCGTTTATCTTTGGAACAACACATGTATAATCTTTTACACAACTTTGAAAACAAAGAACATCAAAGTGGTGTAAATTCGAATAGCAATATTTGTGATAACACGGAAGAATCTGTTCGTAATAAGTCTAAACTACAAGAACTTAAACAGCTTTCTGTCGAGAAACTAGCTATTTTCAAACAGAAGTTAATCGATACTAAAAATCAAACATTGGGAGAAAGTTCACAATGCCATGGTAAGACTATGTACATGTACAGTTTGACAAAACTGTTTTTATTCTTAATATTTATATTTTAAAATATTTATAATACATATAGATGCTTCAAATAAAAAAGAAAATCACAATGGATTTACTGTTAATTCAGAAATATCATCAGAATCGAAGTTAGGTTTTATCAGCCCAGAACCAGTATCAAAAGATACTTTCCTAGCTTCACAATATGACAGAGAAGGCCGGCAATTATATACATGCTATCATCCTGACACTCATCATGTCACAGTAAGACAAAGTTTGATTTCTAATAATCAGTTTATACACATATACATAAAATATTTTAGGTCAATATAATTTTATATATATATATGTGTATTTTCTATTGCTAGATATATACATCTTTGTTATTTCTATTGTTAGAGTTTAATATAATTAATTTTTACATTAATTTTTATATAATAATTTTTATTCTAGGTGCACGGTCCAAATTTGGCTGTAGTACCATTATCGATGCACAAAGTATTTGAATCGTGTGAGACTGTTTTACTGGCGCACAGATTCTTTTTCATTACCGATATTAATCAATATGTGATATATATAATATCTGATCAATTGTCCGAGACTCATATAAATAAAGACTGCAGATTCAATTCTGAATCTATTATCGGAACTTTTTCGTTTAAGAGCAGTAAGGAAGTGATACGTGCGGTTTACAAAGTAACAAATTTTGATGTGATACAAAGAAAAGTCTCTCAAGAGATAGAGAATAAATATACTTTACCAAAGAATATAAAAGATATTAAGATTGAAGTACCTAATTTAGATACATGTATAATTGTTACAAATCGCTGCGTTTACGAAGTTATTCTAAGGTAAGTTTTAATATTTATTATAATATTGAAAGAGAGTATGAATATTTATTATTTATATTATTTATGTTTTACGACGAATTATTAGCTATTAATATAGCTTTTATTGCAGAAAATCACTTTTTACGATTTTTATGGAATTGGTATTGAAGAAAAATGAGCTGCAAAAAGCAGGAAAATTGGCAATGATTTTTGGACTGAATGGACAACAATTATTGGAATATGCTGGCGATATATTTCTATCAAATAAAGAATTTCCACGTGCAGTAGCTGCTTATAAAATATCTAGGGTAAATAAAAGTTTAATTATATAAAATACATAAATCATATCTTTGGATTAATTTGCCAGAAACAGAACACTTAAACATCTCAGTTGAAAATTTGAGGATGTGTAAGAAAAGAATTTATAAGTGTGTCATCCTAAATTATTCTTTTGAAACATGTAAATTATATTTTTTCATTTTACAAATCTAAGGAAAAGATTTAAATTTCTATTTCTGATATGTGACTTATATAAAATATTTATTATTTAAAGAAAAGAAACAAAAGCTTTAAAAAAATTTATATTTCTCTTTTTTTTTTATTTATTGATCCCAAGCAGAATTAATTTTATCTAATATTTATATTCTAGTGTAAACTATTGAAGAGTGTGTTAAAGTTTGCATCAATTGGTCATACCTCTGAATTATTAAGTTGCCTTACTCACTGCTTACTAACACCTGTCATCACTGAGATGCCCACTGCAACAAGAATACATTTATCTAATTTATGTATACTTGCCTTTATTGAAATGACATTGAGAGTTTGGTCGGAACAATCAAAAGCAATTTACAAAGAATTCTTGTAAGTTACATTTTATGATACAATTACATTTTCAACAAGAAATAGTGATATACTCTCTTTGCTTTCTTTCTTTGTTAAAGTTGTTACATGAAAAATAATGGTGTACTATGTACTTTGTAATTCTATATTTTGTGTCTTTAGATATTTTTTATCCACAAATATGTTTTACGACGAATTATTAGCTATTAATATAGCTGGTCAAACTTATCTCTGGGAAGTATTACATCATTTAGCTACACAGAAAAGTCTGTATGGTCAAATGTTGGATATCCTCATGAAGACAGTTCAAATGTTTGGCACAAATGATGTTCGCCCAAAATCATGTAATATATACATATATATACAATTGCATGTTTTTTCACAAAACAATAACGAGCGAATATTACTAATGTATGTAATTATGGATTTGTATATTTTAGATGGTTTACTTATATGTTTAAGCGAATCTGATTTAATGCAAGCAATGTTATTGAACCATGATTTAGCTAGAGCCCATATGTTATTTGTACGTAGTAATCTACGAGAATCTCAAATTTTTGTGCTTCAGGTGAGAAATCTTAACTCTTAAGTATTCATTTTTGAATAAAGTTACAAAATGAAAAGAAATATATATGATTTTCCATTTGATAATTAAATAAAAAATAAATCAAAGAGATTTATCTTCAAATATGTAAAAAATAGACAACAATGTAAAAATATTTTTTTATTACTTTGCATTATAAAATTTTTATATGAGCGTCAAAAAAATTATTTAATATGTTTGAAAAATTAAAATTTCTAGTTTCAAATAATTTTTCAAGTATGCTACGATTGTGATTAATATATTGATACTTTACAGAGATTAGTGACATTGTACAATCCAACAAATCCAGTATTACGACCTAAACTGCTACAGTATATAGCACGTCATAAAGCATCATACAATTTACGATCTAGTCAATGTGATTTTACAGATGTTATAGATAATATTGTGAGTATAAGATATATATTAACACATATAATTAATCAAGAGACGAAATTTTTTTTCCAAAAATGTCGAAGGAGATACTTTCGATATTTTTCATAGATTTTTGTAATTTTTTAATCGTTGAATTAATATTATTTTAATATTTTGGAAATGTTAGTAGAGAGATATAATTTTGTTCTATTTTCTTTTTTGAAATTAGTTTTTTCGGTTTTGGAATATTTTTATTAATAATAAAAAATTTTTTATAGGGTCAGTTTGATACACTTATGGAGGATATAGTAGAAACGTTTATATTAATTTTATTGACTCTTATATATAAGAAACAGTTATTAAATTCGAACTACAAATCTATGCTTTTGTACGATGTGCAATTGCCAGAATTGAGCAAGGTAATTCTAAGAAAATTAGATTTTATAAATTTTGATACGAGATATAGTAGAGAAAACGAGGAAAGATAATTTTTGATAATTTTTTTTATGCATCTTATTTTTCAACATATTGTAGAGATTACAGTTGTAGTTACATTAATGCATTGCTTTTATTATAAAATTTTCAGCATAGATAAACAAAAACATGTTTGTTTTTGCATAAAAATAGCATATTATAAATATTATTTATATTATTCTGATTCTCAAATATTTAAATGCTTTTGAGAAAATTATGCTAAAGAAATTTTTTAGATTGCAGAGAGAGTACATACTAATTGTACAATCTCATTTTTTCACTTGCCGAATCTCGTATTTCCACGCAATCATTATCGATGTAGTCTACTAAATTATAACTTTCCTTCATCTGTAAGCAGGAATACTTGGAAACGGCATTGCACGTTGATTTTAAAAGAAGATCGTTGAGCGCTGGATTTTCCCACGTTGCTCTTATTAGAAACGGTAATGTCTATACTTGGGGAAGCTCGGTGCAAGGTTGTTTAGGTATATATTTTATTTATTTTACGAAAAATATAAATTACAATAAATTAATTTATTAATATTTATTAATTTATTAATATTTATTTAAACTATTAATTAGGAACTGGCTCTAGCGTTTTACGATACGGAGCGCCTCACGCCATATGTTTCTTCCGAAGCATGGAGATCGAGGTTTTCAGCGTATCGTGCGGACATTGTCACACTCTGGCAGTCACCAACAACGGCATCTACGCCTGGGGCTCAAGTCAATTTGGGCAGCTAGGTCTCGGTAAGGTGCTCCAGTGTTCGAGTCCAGAGTTAATCATCTCACTGGCGCAGGAGATAATCGTGGACGCCATAGCCGGACAATATCACTCTGTGGCGCTTACCGCGGATGGCAGAGTCTTCACGTGGGGCTGGGGCGTTCACGGTCAACTGGGCCACGATAGCACCGAGGAAAGGATCACGCCGTCTTTGGTTACGGCTCTGCTCGGCGTAGTTGTACGCTGCATCAGCGCCGGATATGCGCACACCCTAGCACTGTCCGTAGACGGTATTATATACGCCTTCGGATCTAATGTCCTCGGTCAATTGGGAATTGGTAGTAACACTAAGAGTTCCGTGCCGACAAAAGTATTGTTGCCGGATAGAATAACGCTTATAAGCACCGGATACTTTCATAACGTAAGTTTCAAGGTCTGTTCTTTATAGCTGAACTGGCTGCACTGGTTCGGAGTTTATCTCTTTGCTTTCAGTGGAGTAAAACAGATAAACTAGTGCAATTAGTTCAGCTATAAAGAACAGTCAAAGAAGACCTTCAGTGAACGGTACATGTGTGTAAAGACAAAGTTAATTCCTTGAAATGTTTGATTCTTGTAATAATCTCATATATTCGTATCTTGTGTGTTTACAGCTAGCTGTCAGTAACACGAATAAATTATACGTATGGGGCGCGAGTCCTCAGGTTCTCAGATTGCAAGCGCAAGCACAAAAGAAGATTCGAATACTTGAGCAACAAGATGAAAGAAAAAATAAAAGTTTGGAGAGCTCGGAGAGAGTGCCAAGCGGCGTTATGAACGAAGAAATGAAAGAACTTTTGGAGGATAATGTGCAAAATGCGGAAACGATCGCTTCTAACGTAGAAACGCGAAAGAGATCATCTGAAAGCATAGATTTGAGAAATAATGATTTGATCGATGAGAGCCAAGCGCATATGAAACCGTCTGAAGTCGATACAAGTTTGATAAAAGGACAAATTACTCAGGTTTGTTGAAAATAGTCCGAGAATATTAGGGGATTATATATTTTAACTTCTCTCCTCTTAGAAATATGTATATATTAAACTCACAATTAGATTACTTCTAAAAATATTATCTTATGACAAGAAGCTAGAGAAAGAAATACTGTATACTTTATGCAAAACGGATAAGATGTAAATGATATGATCTTTTTTTATGTATCTAGATATCAGCCGGTTGTCATCATAATGCATTGATAACGAAGGATGGCTCCTTGTACACGTGGGGTCGTAATCTGGATGGTCAACTAGGTAACGGTACAAGGAAAGAGGAACCGATTCCGACGCCTTTGTATTATAATCCGGCATGCATTTTCGCGCAAGTACCACCTAGACATAGCGATTTTAAAAGAACGCAGAATCAACGAGATTCGGACAATGATGCTAAATCGAACAATTCATTAACAAATAATGGGAACGCATCTGAGAAGAATGGAAATATTATTGGTGCATCAAAATCGGAAGATATCAGTCACAATAGCAAAGAGAGAATCAATCCTGTGATTAATACAGTTGGGATCGCCTGCGGTTACGATTACACGATTGCGATACAACCAGGTTAAAAAGAAATAAAAATTATTACTACTATTTAATAATTCTTAATCTGCAACTTGAAATTATTATTTATATTGATTGACTCTTTTAACAGACTGAAAACGGATAAAAAATAATAAATGTTGTGCATTTTTTGCAGGAGGTACAGTATTAGCCTGGGGCAACAACAGCAGGGCACAGTTGGGTCGCATTCCCGCGAGAGAGACGCGCGATACCGACGACAAACTCGTCTTGCTGAAATCGTCGAAGCGAGTGGTGCGACTCCCCAACGCATTACACGTAGCTCTGGACGTTCCTAGTCAAGTGCCCGGTATTTCTACCCCGGTGATATCTTATCAGTCCAACGACGCGTCCTGTTTCGCCGGACTCGTCCGTCCTCTGAGCGTCATCGAAAAAACACCCGGGGAATTGACGCTTCATTACGTCCTGGAACATTTCTATGGTTTATATCAGTCCGCCGGTATCATGGAAAAAGTTCGTTGATTATTTCATTTTCTTTTATATGAGACAATGAAATTTTATACAAAAAAAGAATCATTTATCTTATTAATTGTATCGTTAAACATTATCTTCTAGATAAGACTTCCTGAAATCTATTTTGATTTCTGAGTTATATTAGATTGCTAAGTGGATGGAGAATATATCACCAGTAAAATAATTTTTCTGTTACAGTGCATCGAATTGGAAAATTATCAAGCTTGTTCTAAGATAGCGGAATTAGAAGGTGATATTCTGACCGCTTTTACATATCAATTGAAGACGTTACACAAATTAAGTATTCGTTCGTCTCTAAGTCATTCAATGTCAGAAACAATTTCGCGTGAATCCACGGCAAAGATCATCTCGCAAAATGTAGAGGATACCACGTCCTGTCGAAGTATCAAGAAAAATACTGAGTTGTTTAATAGACAAGCAGAGAAAAATCTCATGGAATCCCTGGAGAACAGCGTTGCACGAAGCTGGACGAAGATTTCCACGAGTAGATCGTTGAATAATTTGCAAGCGATCGCGCAAGAATTGTACACCTTCGATTGCCAGGGTGGTTTGGAAGAATTATGTATTACTCGAAAGAAAAAGGAAGAGTTACCCGAGAATGTGGACCAAATCCCTGACGTCGAATCTAACCCGAACAAGGACGAGCAACGCGAATGGATCGAAAATCTGATCTTTGATGAGAACGATTCGCTATCGCAGCATAAAAATGTCGCTCCTAACAATAACGCGCAAAATTTTACTCGATCGATCTGCGCGAAAACGATGATGAACAATGTTAATAATGACAGTCAGATGAATCAGTACAACGCGTCTAAAGAAAACGTCGCGTTTCCTGACAAAGTGTCCTCGCGCTCTCAGAGGAATTACATCATCAACGAGACTATAAAAGCACTAAAGTTTTACTTGAACAGGATCAGTAACGAGGCCAACACCTTGAAATGCGAAGTATTACGAAGTGCAATTCGCTTTTGGATCGAGCATGATTTACCGATGCAAAGTTTGGAGAACGTTTTTCTCGAACATATATGTATCATCTATTATCCACTTGGATTATTATTGTTTTGGTGAGTTACATTGTGAAACAACTTTTCGCGATAGCTTATGCTTTTTATCTGATTTATATCTTCAATCAAAATCGTAATTTCTTTGCTTTTTTTATTTTTCTCTCGTTTCTATTCTTTTTTTTGTGAATTACAGATAAAATACTTAAGAAATAAAATAAAATAATTATAGATAAATATAGAAAATCTAGATATGATACTATATTAAAATAATCTCTAGCAAAAAAAAATTTTGAGATACATACAAAATCTTTGAGATATCGATACCAAAATTAAATGCGAGACGAATTAATTTGTGACGTAATTTATTGTTTTTTTATAGTCAAGATGCGATAGGAAAATATCTGGATACAGATAAAGGAGACAAGAATGATTGGCGCATGAACGACTTATTCTCGCTCAAATTTTGTCTTCAAGTATTATCGATGTTGATGCAACATATAGATGAAGGTAACATTTTTTACTTTTGGAAAACAGACGTGAGTTCAATGAGCGAGTAACACTAACGATTAATTTGTATTTTAGACGATATGATGCCCGAATACATCAAAATCTTCTCCTGTCTAATGGCCGACAATTATGGGGCTCCGTTAAATGGATATCCAGGTTCGAGTAAAAACAATAGCTCGCAACAAATGATGGAAGGAATTGTTAGTACGGTATTCTCCGAAATGGAAGACTCCAAACTGTTTGCGCACATCAAGGTAAAATATTTTAGTTGTATCAAAATAGAATTAAATCTTTACATTAGTTTATAATCATTACTTTGAAGAAAAACTATTATGTTACAACAAAAAGCGAATATTAACATTTTCAGCTTCCTCCCCTTTCTTTAAATAAATATAAAATAGATCTCCAGATCATATTGATGCATCATTTTTCACTTTTTGCAGAAATTTATAGAACTTTAATTGCTTCGTCACCAGAAAAATGTTTTTATTTTTATATGGAAAGACCGTATATACACACACCACATCCACCACGTATCATTTAATTGAAATAAGCAACAAATCACAGGCTGAAATTTAATTTTTAATATAAATAAATAATTAAATTCTCATATTAATAAAAATGTTACAAAATATATATTTACAGGACTCGAATGCTGTGGATCGGTTGCTTACGGCAGAAGAAGATAATATAGTGTTTACTTGTGGACACCACTTTCCAATCTCTATGTACGAAACGGACATTATTCCAACGATGGAAACTGAATTAATAACATCTCCATCGTTAGTTCTTCCGTGCACATCGCAATATTTAGGTAACATGTTATCTCGCAATCTATCCAAACCAGAAGTCTTGTGCCCGTTGTGTATAGTGGGAGCATTGAGAGTGACGGTGGAAAAAAGTTACGAATGAAAGTATCTTTATATATAACATATGGGTGAAAAACTCGGGAGAGTATTTATTCTTAGCGTTCTGAAAACATATGAGCAAGTTCCGCAGAATATAGAGTATAATTTTTTTCTTTACACGTGCAACTCTCTTAGTAAGAACAGTTATGTTTGCTATAATTTGTATTGTTCTATGATTCTCGAACATATCCAATTTTCACAAATAAACAGCGTGTATAAAATTTTGCTGAAGATCAGACAAAATCAGAACAATCGAAACGATTAACACATATTAAGTAGCAAAACTATGAGTTATCTTTTCTTTTAATTGAATATAATAATAACAGGAATTTTTACAATATTCCAAGTCTCTTTAATTCATATACGTAATTAACAATCAATCTCAGAACTATTATCTAATCTCTAATGTCTTTTCCGCTTGTTCTTCATTCCTTTTCGCGCGCCCTTCTTCGCCCCAGAAACGATACTCTGGAACTTGCCCGCGTTCTTCTTCTTCTTTCTATAAAAGTAAAATTGTTCAATTAATTATATCTAATATATTAAATCGAGACAGAGAGTGATATGACAAATATAATATAATATAAATTAATTTATGTAAATATATGTGATACAAAATAAAATATTGTTGACCTTTTGTTCAATGCTGATCTTGTTAAAGGTAGATATGCGTAAGGGTCTGGTTTACCCTTCTTCTTAATATCTCCTCGACCTTTCACTGCGCGATATTCCGAACCAGCTTCACGTTCGACCTTTCTTGTTTTTAGCGGTCGGTGAATACCCGAGCCACCAGCTAAAATAAAAAATCGAAATTAGATAAATAATAATTTTTTAAGAAAAAGATTGTCTCTAAAAATGTATCGAAGATTTTTAACTCGATGGTTTTAAATTACCTTGAGTAAAAAAAATTCTAAACGTACCTTGATATCTTGACGTTGACTGACTCTTCAAGCTCATCACGTCTGACATGCTCTCACTATATTTACGCTTTTTGTCGACGTTCTTAGTAGTCATCGAAACATCATCTTCATCCTCTACAAAAAGTATCAAAATTAGCACGAGATATGCAAGAGGTATCATTAGCATAATTCTGAATAAATTATAATAACGCCTTACCGTAATCGTCCTCTTCTGAATCTTTATTTTGAAGGAAAAATTTCTTCTTACTTTTTTCCTCTGTATCGCTGTCTTTTTCATTACCATCTACGATGATTAGTCGACCATCAGGTGCAGTCTTGAAACCATGATCCTTTACCTTTTTCATAGGAATCTTCGTCGGATTTGACACGCCCGGTTGTGTAGCTGAAACATACAAAATTGAAATGATGCGAATCTTTTTCTCTTTACAATTATTATGAGTCTACAAACATTAATTAGACGAGATAATTAATGTTCTGTTTTTTTTATAATTTTGTGTACCTAGACAGAATCACAGTTAAATTACAATTGAATTAACTGAGAAAAAGGACACAAAAGATTAATTAAGAAATTCGTTTCAATTAACTAAGACAAAACTTAGAAGAGAATCTGTAAGAGAGAAATGTTTATGAGAAGTTCTATGTTTAAAATGGATCATAAACTAACTTGTGATATTTCTAGCAGCTGCGGGATCTATGAGGTCGACTATGTTCTCCTCGTTCTCTTGAATCCAAGCATCCTTCCTCGACGTTCTTTTTTTATCTTTCGCAGATTCCTCGTTTTCCGTAGCCTCGAATTCCTCATCACTGTCAGCCAATATTTCTTCTATGCTCTTAGGTGTCCTCTTGGCGTTAAATTCCATGTCGTCGTTTTCCAGCTTCTTCGCCCTTTCAAGCTCTCGCTTCTTCCTCTTCGCGTCCTCAATCTTGTTGATGTTCTTCAATCTTTTATGCAGGATCACGTCCGAAGTCGGTATCATACTCGATATCGGACCTATGCCATACTTCCTTATAAGCTTCGTGAAGATGTCGCGTACCTTTTGGCGAAAGTGGCGCTTACAATCCTCGTTCATTTGCGACAGAGCGTTGATCATCTGCGGTAACGTCGAGGCCACAACGCTGGTCGGCATCACGTTGAGATACACCTTTACGTAGGACAACGCGGACTCTACTACTTCCCTTGTGGGACTCGTCAGAATCGTCCAAACATGTTCTAAGATCTCTTTTATAGTCTCCATATCCAAGGAACCGTTGTAATGATAAGTGAGAGACGCCAGAGCCAGTAAAGTGGCACTGATATAATTTTGTTCACCGCCTAAACCCACCATCAACATATCCGTATAATCCTTCAGATACTCGGAATTGTTCAGGAATTTCTGGGCGATCTCGTTAAGCAACTGATACGCTGTATTGCGGCATCTCGCGTTTATATCCTTGACGCCGAGCACGGCTTCCGGCACTATGGCCTCCAGGAACTTAGTCTTCTCGAGCTGCGGATGCAGCTTGACGAGATGCGTGAGGCATCTTAAACGGGTACCTCGACTCGCATTAATCACGCTGGTCGTCGACGTTATCAGGATTTTCTGAATCCCGCGTCTGTTCTCCTCCAGAAATTGTTTGCACACCTTTCGATCGCTTCCGCATATCTCCTCGAGAAAACGATAGGCCTTCTTCTGCTCCTTCTGCTTGGTGTCGTCCTGGAGAACCGGTACGCACATGTCGTAGTACTTTTTCAGCTTGTCGACGTCCGTGTAGCCAATCAGCACTCTTATCAGATCGTAAACACTCTCCTTGAAGAAGTCGTTTGCGTTAGGCTCATCAAGTTTGCTCAACGCACGTTCAAACATCTCGTTCGCCAGGTCACTGTTCATGATCGTCAAGTAAATCTTGATGGTCTCAAATGCGGCGAGACGTTGACCCTCCTCATCCGTACCGTTCGGTTTCATCATGTACAGGTTGAAGAGAATCGGCAAGTAGTTCTTAGCGAAGCGAGCGAGTTCGGCCATGTCGTCGACGTGCTTGTCCCGCGTAGCTTTTCCGATTAATTTTCTCAGCGCAGCCATTACAGGTGACCTCAGGTCCTTCCGATCGCTGATCACCATACCTAACAATCTAGCGATATCTTTAAAATTGTTCTTGATATCGCTGACATCATTACATATACTCGGCAAGATCGACCAGATTTGCGGTACCAAAAATTCGTACGTCTTCCCTTCTATCCCCTTGCTTTTTTCCTCGCATGTTAGAGCGATCGGGAGCAGAACGTCCTTAAAGAAGGAGATGGTGCTGCCCGTTATGCAGTCTTTCAATAGTGGGATCAACCAGCCTCGCTTTAAATTTATCGTACCATCATCAGCCCGAAGAGGAAGAATGTCCAAGACGACCTGTGGTCCCATGGCTTTAATCGCAGCTCCGATAGCGTACTCAACATCGCTATTGTAGGCAAAATTGTAAGAATCTCGCAGCTCTCCCAAGGATTTAATAATGTCCTTAAGGCCTTGAAGATTCGACTTGCCGGTTATTTGAAAGAGCAATGCTACGAGATGAAAAACATGCTGCCAGGCTTCGAGATATTGATAACTCAACGTCTTGTGCATAATTGAGATAATTTGACTCAAGGTGGAGCTATACTTATCAATTCGCTCCTTGCTCTCGCAAAGAGGTGCCACACACTCCTGCAAAATGACCTTGACGGTGTTCGACGTCCCACCTATGACTTCCGTCTTGCTGGATAACCAGAGTTCGGTACACTTGTTCAACATCCTTGGTACAATATTGCCCAACATTATCGAGCCAACATTAAGGGTCGAGGACGTATTCAAGAAGGTGTGTACCAAGTTGCAGTGAGCCTCTTGCATGACCGCCAACCATGCCAAGGTCGGCTGCACATCAGTGACAGAAGGTTGATAATCGTAAAGAGCTTTGATGATATCCGCATTTGTTTGCAGAGGTAACGTCGCTTCCAATGGCCTCGAGACGAACAATCCATGCAATGTTTGCAGACAGCATGACGTTATCAGTACATTCTTTAATGTCATGATGCTCAACAGACGTTCGCAGATGGTCTTCACGTGCGACTTTGGCAGCTGATGCATTACGTCCTTCAACAGCGTCAGAGTGTGCAGGATTGTGGTGACTCCCAGAGATGATCCTATATCGCAGGCGTTGTTCAATTGCATGATGCAATGTGTCGCGATCTGTTCCGCTGCCGGATGATACGTCGGTGGATTCTCGCTCTTCATGATGTCGCTGCCCTTGAGGATGACGCATATACCATGTAGAGCAGACTTGCGTACTTTGGGTTTAGCGTGAGAGGTGAACGTCAGTATGGCATCCAGCATTCGCTTTGTTGAAGGATCAACCCAGGTGGCAGCTTGCTGAGCCCTCAACAGCACTGACAGACAACCTATGCAGTGTCGCAGGATGAGAAAGTTCTCAGTCGCGACGTACTTGGAGAGAATCTGAAGGAAGATCTGACTAGTTGCACTGAACTGTACATTCAGTACAGCCCTGGGCACCGTCTTCAAGCACATCCCAAGCAGAGACAGAGTCGCGGCTACGGAAGTTTCGTCTTCAAACGCCTCCAAGGTAGTCATCAGGGCTGCGAAGTACTCTGTCGAGCTTTCAGTACCACCATGGTTCTTGATGACCTCTGTGACAGCTGACAGCACTGCCAGCATCTCCTTGTGCATGATCGAAGTCGATTGAAAGTGGCTGAGAAAATTGCCGAAGGAAACGTTGGTGCAGTTGCTATAATTGCTGGCGAACGTGTCGAAGGTGTTCGCCGTAGCTGTTCCATACACGGTGCTCTCCGGCTGATCCTCGATGTCGAGGTTCGCGAACTGCGGCTGAATACTACCTTGGATAGCGTCGTGCTTCTGTAGATCTTCCTTGGTGATGCCCGGAGTGTCGGAGAAGTCCTTGAAGAACATACCAGTGGCCTGTTTCCGATGCTTCATCGTCGTCGGGTTGGAACTGGAGCTCTGACCCTTGGCCCATCGCTTTGCCTTCTTTCTGCTTCCTAAACGAAGTAGCTTACCCATCTTGCTCGCACGTTTCTTTGTTCCTGTTTTTTCAATTAAAGAATGCCATTGTAGAGATTATATTTAACACATTTAAAAAATTATTTTATATGTATTTTGAAAATATTGTTTTACGTTTTCTTTTTTAATTGAAGACTCCTAGAAGTTACTCGATACATATATGATTTACATGTTTCATCTAAGACTGCTTCCTCGTATTAATTTTCTGATCTCTGTGATAAGGTTGCATATAAGTATGCATGAACACGTGTGCAGAGGTTAGCTATAACCTCGCTTTCCTCCTCTTTTTCTTGCTTCGTTTTGTACAGGGTATATAACTGTAAAGCCGAGTCTACAATAAGTGTAGTAAGTTCTAAGCTTTAAGAAATTCACCAATCATAGTCAAGAATGAAGGGAATAATCGAAGGTGATTGATCAATTTCTAAGTCCCGGTCTACAATAGGTGTAGTAAGCCCTAAGCTTTAAGAAACACGTTTAACACGTTTTGACAGTTTTTCTAACCTCACTATATTTTTATTGAAATATATATATATAATTCAAACTGGAAAAACTCCTTATTGAAATATATATTTATATTATTAATAAATATATATTTCAATAAAAATATAGTGAGTGGATATGAATTAAAGAAAACTATATATATATTTTTTTTTATTGAAATTTGCATTATAGATTAAATTTCACTGTGATAAAGTAATTTTTTCACACAATTATATTACACAATCCAGTCAATTAATTGCCTACGAAAGTTACTATTGCATACGAAAGTTGTTTTGCCGAATTTGTACGGAAAAACAAAATGAAAAGCGAAATAAAAACAGAAGGAACGAACGTGCGGAATATTTTTGTTACCTCGCTTATCGTGAGTAAAACATTGTATTTGTATAATATATTTTTTATCGTGTTGTAACATTCACAAGTAATATGTTAAATGAGTCTATCACATTAAAATACAACAAACACACTGGAAGTAAAAAACTAATTCAAGTTATTTTAACTCAATTGTTGATTCATTAATATTTATTTGTCCTTAATGATTATTTCAATCTTCAGAATGTCAAATAAAATCTTCTATCAAATGATAGAGATAACTAATGAAATGTTAAATTTTCTAACTTTTTTTTTATATTTCTATCTTTTGATTCTCGCATTGAAAAATTTATGTCACAATCTTTTTATTTTCTCTATATATTGTGACTATAATGTAAAACAATAATAAAGAAATAAAGTTATGTACTTGTACATTTATATATTTTACATTATATAATTATTTGCTTAGGCAGGAGGTGCCGCAGGAACGTTTGTGGATATTGCATTATTTCCACTAGATACATTGAAAACTCGATTGCAGAGTGTACAAGGATTTTTAAGGGCTGGAGGTTTTACAGGTCTTTATAAAGGAATCTATCCAGTCATAGTTGGTTCAGCACCAACAGGTATGTGTATGCAATACCAAATTTAAAATTTGTATACATATAAATTTCTTTTTCTCATATTTTAGCTGCATTATTCTTTTTAACATATGAAGAAATTAAAACTATAATACAACCAAAGATTTCTGCAAATTACTATACAGTACTTCACATGGGAGCAGCAACATTAGGAGAAATGGTATTATTTTAATAATTATATATTATATCCTCCTTTATATTAATAATTAAAAGATGAAAAAGAATAAACTAATACAGCTATACAATTTAATATTAAAAATCAAAATGCTATAATAATTATTTAATTTACATATTATGTATGTTTACTTAAAGATTAATTAATTTATTTGTTGTCTGTGTGGGTAAAAGCAAAGCTTTTTTAATTATGTATATATTTATCTTAATTATTTTATGTGCAAAGGTAGCATGTTTAATACGAGTTCCAGTGGAAGTCACAAAGCAAAGAAAACAGGCACTGATATATGACAAGGAACCACTTGGTCTTAAGTTACTGTACCGTGGATATTGGAGTACGGTGTTACGAGACACACCTTTTAGTATTGTACAATTTCCCTTATGGGAATATTTGAAGAAGTGCTATAGTTTTCGCATGAACAGAGAGATATATCCTGTGGAAAGTGCAATTTGCGGAGCAATTTCAGGTTTCTATTTTGTATTATTAATAATGCATTAATAATGTGTTGTCTAGTAGATTATATTTTGCGAAGAGATAATCAGTTAAACGAGTAATAATAGCGTATTAAGAGATTTATATGAGAAATATAATCTGTTTTAGATTAAATAATATTAAATTTTTACGTTTATTTCAATGTAAATGATATTTTTAAATAAAAATTTTAGAATTTTAAATTAAAAATGACATGAATATTTATATTTATCAATAAATTTTATATTATATATAATTTTATATATTGTATACATAATTACATAATTATAGATTTTATATATTGACAAAAATATATTTAGATATCATATATATATATATATATAGAAAATGTCGCGCCTTTATAATATTCTATCTATATTATTACATATTGTACAAATAGATTATTGTATGTTAATCTGTGTATCTAAATATGTGACTTTAGGAAGTATCTCCGCTACTGTTACAACTCCATTGGACGTTGCCAAAACAAGGATAATGCTTGCTAATAGAACAATGCTTTCATCACAACTGACAGTATTAAATATACTTCATGAAACATATCTAGAAAGTGGTTTTCGTGGGTAAGTATTTTTCAAGTTTTTTTTTTTTATAAAATTGAAAAATATACTCTAATATTTTTGGAAATATTCTTAGTAATACTTTTGTAAAGATACATTAAATGTGTTAATATTATAGCCTGTTTGCTGGACTTGGACCAAGAATAGCATGGATTACATTAGGAGGTTTCATATTCTTTGGCGTTTATGAAGAAGCAAGAGTATTCACAGACAGTATTTTAAATTCTAAAATAACTGTGTGAGTTTATCTAGTCTTATAAAAAAATTACATTCACATTTAAATGTGAATTACTGGATCTATTATTATGGATTGTTATTATAATAAATAATAAATTGTTAAAATATATATAAAAAATTTATTTTTTTCGATATACAATATTATATCTATTTTTCCTACACTGATAACAATATATTTAATATAATCCTCATTTATATTAATATACTTTATAAAAATACAATTTTATATTATATATATATATAATTTTTTTGTTTTTATAAAATATTATTTGTGTGCTACACATTATAAAATTTCTAAAATACAAAGATGCAAAGATAGAAACAATCAAGTAAGTTAACCAGAAATACTGATATTAATATTATAATATAGTACAAATTTATAGCAATTTGCATTTAGTTTTTTATATTTACATTTGAACAATTATTAACCTCGAGTTGGAATCAATATTTCTTTGAGAAAAATATTAAAATAATAGTAGTTTCGAATTGAAAATTAAACGATTAGTGTTTTTAGTAAGTTTTGATAATTTAGAAACAAAATTTTAAACTTTATTTCATACAAAACTTTTTCACAAGACTATTAAAAGTTGGTTATAAATAATTTTTTGAATTAAGCATTTATAAAATAAAAAATGACGTTTAAAAGGAAATTTTTGTTAAAGAAATATTAATGCCAAAATTAGGCAAACAAGTTTTAGTCAAAGATGCAATTGACTTAACATATGCTTGCCTAAGTTTTATGGAAGAAGTTGCAAATGTGATGCGCTTATACAAAATACATTTTAATGCTTATTTAAAAAAAAAATTATTGAAACATTTTCTATATTATCATATACAAAAATATAAAATATGTGATATTCTTCAACAACGTTATATCGTATTTCCATTTCACAATTTAGATTTCAAATTGCTCATTAATTTTTCCAATTTTAATGCTTTCTGCAGATTTCCACTAATGTTCAACTTGCCTGTCATAAATGCTGCAGCTGGCTTTAGTTTACCTGTTGATATAAAACAAGGTTAAAAGAATTAAAATATAATTATATTAACAATATATTATATATACAGTGAATATATAAATATATATATATATATATATATATATATATATATATATATAAATAACATTAAAATCCATATGTACCTGAAAACATGGCAAAGAAATTTTCTGAATCCATTGTAAGTATTGCATCTGCTGGTTGACTTGGTTCTCCTTTTCCAGTTGCACCCTTTCCATTTTTTAAATCTAGATACCATACACCAGCTTCTTTTCCTTTTACATTAAATTGATATATTGCATTAGTTCTGTTTACTAGATCATTATCTAAATGTTGATTAATTGCAATAAATATACGTTCCATCTGTCCCACTTCATTATTATTTGTTTTGTCTGAATTTTGTTTCTTATTTTCGATGTTCAAAGTATTGTTATCATCGTCCAAAAAGAAATCCATCATTAACTTGTCCTTGTTTGCTAAAGAAAAAATTACTAATGTTTATTGCAAAAACAATTATTAACTTATAATACTGAATAATTTCTACATGTTTTTATAAATATTTTATATGTAAGAAACGATTTGAATAACAATACAAAATAATATGAAAACTTCATAAATTATTATTTATAATGTCTTAATTTTTGTGTTATTTATAAAGTGGAAAAAATGATACCTGGATTACATGCATAATTTGTAAAATCAGTAATGCCCTCGTTTCTTAATATGTTTTCATCAATCAGAAACTCGCCAGTAGTAGATTTACTATCTTTACAAAGCAAGGCATAAACCGCGTCTGCCATAATTTCTGGTTTTCGGCAAACATCACTCGAATCTGAACCTGTTAACATGTCCATCGCAGCAGTATATATAGCTGAAAATAAGGTAATACAAATAAATTTTATATAATAAATCGTCTAATATATGTAACGCATGCAGTCTTAAATTATAAATTGTCGATTCAAAGTCGATTAAATAACAATTGTTTAAAAAACAAAGATTTTCATTATCTTTTTTTTTTAATACAAAGTCGACTCTTTTTGAACTACATTAAACATTTACATAACTTTGGAAAAAAAGAAGGAAAATGTCTGTAGAACACATAATTAAAATAACTAAATTTACATTTTTTCCACACAATAAACAAGCTCAATAGAAACGATTTATTATAATTTTAATTTAATATTACTGTATTTTCTATATTTGAAACAATATGCTAATATTCGTCTAACACACTATAAATACTATAATTATTTTCTTGTCATGTTTAATAAGAGTACAGTATCAACATACCTGTTTTTGGCCAAACAGCATTAACTGCAATGCCATCAGGTTTTAATTCCTCCGCCATACCAAGAACACACATAGACATTCCATATTTGGCCATTGTATATGCAACGTGATTTTTAAACCAAATTGGTTTCATATTTAGTGGCGGACTTATGTTAACAATATGCGGATTTGAGCTTTTTTTCAGATATGGTATGCAAACTTTTGATCTAGAACAATTTTATTGCAACGTGAATTATAGAATGTGCGATATTTTAATATATCCCGTTTTTGTTTTATTTAACTATTATAACTATTATATATATATATATATATATATATATATATAACTATTATATTATATATGTATAAACAAGTTACAAGCTTGAACATCAAAACCATCGTGATATAACAAACAAAACCTACACAAGAAAAGTTCCTCTAGCATTAATATTATTCATCAAGTCATATCTTTTCATTTCAGTTGTGAGGGTACCCGTTAAAGAAATAGCGCTCGCATTATTCACTAAAACATCTATACCGCCAAACTTTGCGACAGCATTTTCCACCGCATCAATCACTTGTGCTTCATCACGCACATCCACAATGCAAGGTAAAGCTTTACCACCAGCCGCTTCAACTAAAAAATTTATTTTCTGTATAAGTTTATAATATTAAAAAATTCTTATATAATACATATCTAATGATATTTATCATATAAATATAAAATAAAAATAAAATACGATTTATAGTAATCTAAATCTATTGAAGAATTAATAAATGATAATTACTTTCACTAGCTGCTGTGTAAATAGTACCCGGTAGCTTTGGATGCGGTTGAGCAGTTTTCGCAGCTATAATAATATTTGCACCATCTTTTGCTGCTTTCAATGCTATACTTTTTCCAATACCTCTTGAAGCTCCTGTAATAAAAATAGTGCGACCAGCCAACTTCCTGTATCACATATATAATTGGTAAAAATCAGTATCATTTTCTTTTCTTTAATATAAGATAAATATGAGAAATATAACAAATATATCACATTGACATAAATGTAGAAAATTAAAAAAAACTGCTAAATATAAATTGTAAGTTTTATTTTTTAGAATTCAATGTTTATAATATTGTGTCAAATCACACAAATAATTCATTTTTAAAATAGTTTCAAATTTTCTATGCAAAATTCAATAAATTTGTTATTAATTTAAAAAATTGGGGAAAAGCATAAATTATGATTTTTAATGAACATTTAAGACAACATAGATTAAAAATATATTCTTTTAAATTTATATAAATTGTATAGAAATAAACCTATTTAAAACAACAAATATATACAAATCATATATGATTGTAACAATGATGAATATTTTATATATCTGTTCATGATTATAAAGTTAAACTTACCCTGTGTTAATCATTTTTTTAAGTTTTTACAATATGTTAACGTTGTATTAAATGTAGGTTGTGGCACTCGAAAAGTATATACGTGGATTTGTCTGACGACAGAGTTAAAATTGAGTGTTGTTGAATCCAAATTTGCAAATTAAAGACTGGGAAATATATCATAAATGTCTCCTATCTGGTACTTTGACATTCAATCTCTACTTCACATATGTGATATAATTAAGTTCAAAGTACATCCGACTAAATTAATTCTCAAGTGTGTTTATCAACACATTCAACCACTCAAGCCATCAGAAAGAATAGTCATGACAATTTTTCTTGATGCAGGTAAAGCTAGATGCTTTGCATGGACCAATCAGGATAAAGAATTCTTTATCATTTGGATTGACGAAGCATTTGTAGCGTCTTCTTGCCGTAACCTGAAATCATATCATTACGTCACTTAGAATCGATATTATTATAATCGATATATCGATTATATCGAAATTTAAAATTCAAACGATTAAATATACATGACCATATAATATATCGCTGTTTATTATATAGTAATACGAGGAAAATAAAAGGACATTTTACTTGGTGAATTATTATATAATTATTATGATAATATATTATATAATTATTATGATAATATATTTTCTCTATAGAAAAATATAGGTCATGAGATATTTCATATCTTATTAACAAAAAATTTTTCTTGCAACGCGGTTATGTAATATTGGAAAACTCTTAATTTTTTAATATAGTTTATATTTAAATATTTATAATATATTCTTTTAACATCATATATATATATATATATATATATATATATATATATATATATAATTAACTCTCTCTTCATTAAACAAATATAATATATACAATATCAATATTAAATTCAGACATAAGAAAGAAGAGTTAAAAAATATTTAAAAATAAGTTAAAGAATATAATACCTATATAATATCTCAATGATGCAAAAGAAACAAATTTCACATTTTTCTCAAAAGAATTTAAGTTATTAATTAGAACTTCTTGCCTTTATAAAATTATTTATACAAAACGAGAAACTTAAGAAATAGGAAATTCACTGCGTATTAGTATATTAAAAAAAATAAATTTAAAAATAAAATATATATTAAAACTTTTGCCAAAAGTTAAAAACTTTGCCAAAAAGATTCATATTTTTTACAATAAATACATTGGTACCAGTCTGCAAAAATACTTCGGAATGACATAGATAATTAAGTTTACTTGCTCAGAGCACCGATATCCCCTATTGAGAGACATCGTTATAGACCTATATTGAAGAAGCTTTGTCAAGTGTACAAATAATGCAAAGCCGAGGCATGACATAGCCATATTATCCGTAGGATCACGGAATATTTCATGCTTTTAGTTTTTCATAATTATCCGTAATTTGTGGATTGTTGTGTTCTGACAATGAGTAATTATCCTCGTCGCTCGCAAATTGTCTCTAGGAACTGCTGAAAACATAATACGAAGAATCAATCAATATGCAGATCGCGTGCGTTTCTCTGCGGACGAAATGACACAAAAATAATCAAGCAAGGACAATAACAATTTAATGGATTGATAGGAGAGAAGCATGCGAACCATTATAATAGCTTTTCCGTTAGCGATATCGGAGATTTGCATATACAGTAATATATGGTAGTGGTAGTAAAAGAATAAGAATAGTCGTCTAGTTATCCTTCTTTTCGAAAAGCGTAAGAAAAGGACCGCGTCCTTTTCTTACGCTTCTCTATCGATTATTTCTTAATATGCATTTTGTAGGTAGGGAGACAAAAAGTACAAACGGAAACAAGTTTGCTTGCAAGTTATGAAGAATTTTAAGACGTTAGGCAGCGACCCGATTAGAACGATGGCCGTTGTGCTTTTCATTGTGGTTTTACGGTTCGCCGACATATGTATTTTGTAATATAAGTTTACCATCAAATTGTTCTTATTTAAACGGGGAATAATTATAAAGATCACACGTACATTTTTCGTAATTTTAAATTATTATTATAAGTGATATTGCAAAATCGTAAGTAAATTAATATTAATACTACGTTTAATTTCTTTACTAAGGGATTAGATTTAAAAGTTTTACATTCTCTTCTAAAGTTATTTTATTGCCAATATATCGCATCATCATTTATCGATCATAATCTTTATTTCTAGTTTTTATTTGCAATTTCTTTTTTTATTATAATTTTTATTATATATATTATTATTAATTTTTATTCTTTCTCTTTCCCTTTCTCGATCTCTTTATTTCTGTCTTTCCGAAAATGTTGAGAAAGCGTCGTCCTTTATAATACATGTATACTGTTTATTATAATAGATAGATTATAATAGATAGATTAATATATATTTGTTAATTGAATGATTTTAACGTTTGAACAGATATCGTAGGAATATCCAGATATGGTACATCATTCGAAAAAACAATCAGCAACACAAGTAAAGCAGACCTCTCTTATTATACGAAATACATTGTTAGTAAACGAAGCAACTGTTCATGTAAAAAATGGGAATTACAATAAAGCTATGTTTCTGTATAACCAAGTAAGTGTCACAAATATATATTTATAAACTAACTTTCTACTAACTCTTAATCAACTATAGTAAAATATTGAAAGATAGAAAAATAAGCTTGTAAAATAAGTTTTATAAAAATAAACATAGAATATATAATAGCTATTTATTAAAATAAATTACTATATTATAGTGCGTGTGTGTGTGTATTTAAAGTTTGAAGTTTGCTCTTAAAAACTGCTTGGTAAAATTAAAGGCATTATTGCTTAAATATAGTGTTACTCAATGTTAAAAGAAAAATTATGACATTATACTGAATATAATTTATACTATATTTTTAATATTTTGGCCATGCAGAAGAAAAAGAAAGAGAGAAAACAGTACACAATTATAGTACATAAACAGTACATACATATATTAAAATTATGTATATATATTATGCATTTCTATTATTTTTTTGTGTGGTTTTAAATTTAATATTAATGACATAAGTATGATAATTTAATATTTTTATATATTTATGCATTTAAGATTTAAAAAAAAGATAGCTTATGATTATATGATCTTTTTTCATCTTTAAGAATACGAATAAAGATAGAGAGCATCTTATCATCACATACGTATCATATGCATATTTTTCATGTTTCATATAATCGCGAAATGTAAAATTTGTCCTTTGTAAATTTTTTGTACTAAAATACATTAAAAATGATATAAGATATATATATATTTATAAGTTGAAGATAAGGAGAGGAAAAACAAAAGGTGCAAGAAGTTCAACTACAATGAGGAAATCTATAGATATTTACCATATTTGTGACTTATTGTCGGTGTTGTTACCGTTCTATCCGTTTCTAAGGAAACGAGCTTCCTATTTGGGGAAGTGTCGACATCCACACGTATTTTGGCACGTAGGACAAAAAGCTTTTGTTCCCTTAAACAAGGAACATCTCTTTGTTTTCTGCAGTTACGTAAAAAGAAACCTACGAAAAAAGAAAGAGAATGAGTATACCTCTAAATTAGGCTCATTGGAATATAATATTCTAATCCGTAATCGAATACAATATCCGTAAAACCCTCATCAACGAAAATATTAAAAATGAGCGACGATATATCTCGGGACGTTGGTAGCAAAGATGCAGCTGAACACGGTTGAGCATCACGTCAAGGGCATCCTGAATCCTATGTTGTATCATCACGATTTGTTACAAAGTTACGTGCGAACAGACGTGGACATTGGCTCCGACTCGAAACAGGATGCTGAAGAGTTCGTGGAACCGACCAAGGAGGCGCATTCGAGGAAATATTCGACAAAGGCAAACAGTAACGAGAATAACGACAGTCGTAAGAGCAATTTTCGCTCCGAGGGTAGAAAAGAAAAGACAAATAAGACGGAAACCTCCACCGTTGAGTCGGAGATGAGAATTCAGAAGTCGAGAAGGAAGAAATGACGTCAGTATGACGGCGATGGTCGTCGACAGGAAGAGGTGTACACCGATAAAGATCGGGCAGCTGCCGTGAACATGGGTACCACGGACATAAAGCAGTCTCTGAAGATGAAGCAACGTCAAGATCGCAGCAGGAATCTGCAAATCCCAGAGGAGACCGAGCCTGGAGCGTTGCTGACACTTGGTCTGCGCGAAATGCGCTTTGGTGACTTTAACGTCGCTGTAAACTGCATTAATAAGGTTCATTAATTTGTACGCTTCGTCGTACCTCACAATTAATTTTTTTAGTCAATCAAAGCGAGTGATTTAGCTCTTCATTTACATATATTTAATCGCGTGTTGACGTGAGCAGTATATATTCATGCGAATAAACGTGATCTCCTATCTATATATAATTAAATCGATTGTGATAATTTATATACATCATGAAATAAAGTTGACTTAATAAATAATAAAAAATAAATAAAACTTAATAAATACTATACTAATAAAATTTAAAAAATAAATAAAACTTAATAAATAATGATAAATAAGAATCACTTTTCTATTAACATCTAACATCTTTCATTTAACATTGTCTCTCTTTCTTTTTCTCTCCATCTGTGCCAATTTCATCAAAATTTTATAATTCATGCAATAATGAGATGTTAGAATAATGCAAGAATTTATTTTGATAGGCATTGGAGATGAGTCCCAATGACAAGAACGCTTTAATAGCACGAAGCAAATGTCATCTTTTATTGGGTGATCCTCAAAAGGCGCTGGACGACGCTGAAGCAGCTTTACGATTGAATCCTAAAGATTCTAGTAACGCTAAAGCGGTGTACTGCAAGGCGGAGGCTCTCTATCATCTCGGCGATTTCGAAATGAGTTTGATGTATTATTATCGTGGAATGAAGATTCGTCCAGAATTCGGCCAATTTCGTCTGGGTGTTCAAAAAGCAAGAGATGCGATACAGAACGTATTACGTAAGAATTGATACGCATGCTTATTAACAAGATAAAAGTATAATCAATTTAACTATATGTATTATATATTATATGGAAAATATATGTTTATTCGCACGCATATGCAGTGCACGCAGCGTGCAAATAATATATGTAAATGAAAAACATTAGTCGATTTAATTATATGTTACATTTACATAATTGACAAGATTGGATAAGCAAGCAAAAATAAATTTTAATAATGCAATATTTATGCCATCAAAGTACATTTACATAATTTGTTAAGACAAATACTGTTTTCATTTTTTTAAGTTAAAAGAATTTATTAGATAAAATGCATTTGCATGTGTAAAAATCGATTTACATGTTGTTTTAATATATGGATTCATCATGTATTAATTGTTGTAAGATAATAGCTTAACAAGCTAATTGATATACTAATCTGCATTTATCAGATCATTAAATATATATTATTATTACTGCTATTATAGTATATTATTGCTATTATACTATATTATATTATTATTAGTTATATATATATATATATATATATATATATATATATATTATAATTAATTATATTTAATGAAATCGAAATTGTATATCTAATTGAACATAGATATAATTGTAAAGTATTTATTACATCTTTGCAATAATTTTGTTTTTCGATCTTGGTGTACTATATTATAAGAAAAAGTATTAAATTAGCATTATTCACTTATTGCATTTCAATAAGAATTTTTAAACAAGCTGTATAGGTAACTCTAGTATATCTTTCCATTATAAACATAATTTTATAATTAATTCTAATAAAATTTATTTCAATATATCACGATTTCGATAACTTTGGCATTTTAATAATTTTTTAAAAATAAAATACAAAGCAAATAATCTCAATGTAGTTTAGTTTTCGACTTTTGAGCGCACTATTTTGAATATAATAGAATATAATTCTCTTTAAATAATTCTGTTATTTAGGTTAAATTAGAAAATTGAATTAAATTGTCTATTTTTTTATTTTAAATATGAAATAAAGAAAAGCAATAAAACTCAAAAAATTTAATTTCTATGCTCATTTAATAATTATCTTTAACATACACTTATAAATGTAGTAAATTATAAATCAATATATATGTATATCTTACTTGTTACATTCGTATATAATCTCACATTTAATCGTTATTCCAAGTTTATTTACATTCCATACAACACACATGTTCTCTCTGTGAAATAGCACATCTAGCTGGTAGAAGATCGGTTCTCAGTCTGCGAAATAATAGAACATGTGGTTCTGAAAAGCAAAAATATATTTTGTGTATTTAAAGACAATATTAAAATTCTTTGTAATATTTTTAAATTAAAATTCATGCATTTTTTATTTGTTATATTATACCTGGTCCATGCATCATATAATGAACCCATCCGGGACTCTGTTGAACTCCTAAATTTCTCCATTCTGTTTCTGTCATAAGATGAGTCTTTGGTACATGTCTGGCTATATCAATTGGCAATATGACATGTCTATAAATAATAAAAAATCTAAATTAAATAATCTAGTTCAATTTATGTTAAATTTAATTAAATAAGGGGTTTTCAATTATAGCATTCCTAAATTTTCAAATTAATTTAGGAATACTATATGTATTATAAAATAGATGTATGCTATAATTAATTATAGCAAATATTTATAAAATTACAATTTTCTTAGATATTTTATAAAAAAAAACATTTCCGTTTTGACTATAATATAAAATGTCCATTTTTTAATAATTATTTTGTTTACCTTTTTAAATAACATCTTCTGTTATATTATTCATTAGATATATTTAATTCAAATTTATTTATAATTCAAGTTTACCTGTATTCATATTTATCATCGCAGTACTTTTCAGAATACTGAATTTGATCTACTGGCATCTTCCTGTTTTAAAATAAAATAATCAAACCAATTATCTCAAAATAGGTATAACCTAAAGAAAAACAGGAAAACACTCATAAGAAAATAATATTATTTAATTCTAAATATTTTAAATAATAAACATTTAAAATCGGCCATGTACAAAGCTGATTTATAACATATATCTCAACTATTTTAGTAACTAAAAAGTAAAAAAAAAAGTTCAATTGTGATAGACGATTATTAAATTTTAAATTAAGATAAAAAAATTGATCTAAAGAAAAAAATTACTGATGATAATATAGAAAAATTTTTATAAGCTTACAATTTTTTTTATAATTTGTAATAACACAATTTTTAACTAAATGTTTTATTTTAGTAAAGTAACAAGTTAATATATTTATATAATGAAAGAACATATTAAAAATGAAATAAAGAAAATGTAATAAAAATAAATAAAAATAAAATATGTAATTACAAATTATTATATATATATATATATATATATATATATATATATATATGTGTGTGTGTGCATAGGTATTTCTCATGTAATTTTAATGATATATATTACATGAAATATCAGACTTTTAATAAAAAGTAAAAATTTCTATAATTTCATAAAAAGGTTATAACATTGTTACAAAAAACATATTTGTAACGAATACATACATGTTCAAAATTTAAACATAAAATATAAATAAAATATTGATTACTAATTTTGTATGTGTTTATACTTGATCGAAATAACAGATTTTCTAACCTAAAATGTATTTTCTGTTTTAACAGATATCATAAAAATACATGATAATAGGAATGTTTTATACAACTTGATAAAAAAAAAAAAATTTTTTTTGATATTCCAATAATGTATAAAAAGAAATGTCGATATATATAAAATAATAATGACAATAGATAATTGTAATGATACAAGCATTGGAATGTCTCACACGTATAAATAAAAACAAAAAGTTTACACGTTGAAAATTTGAGGTGACAAATGATTTTGAATATTTTTATCAAAATATTCATATATACTTACGTATAAGCTGAAAATAAATCCTAAATTCAAGATGTTTTTCTGATTAAATTCTAAACAAGATATGTTCTCTTTGATCTGTTAACCGCCAAAAAGTAGTGCCAACTTTCAACTTCACCTGTAATTATATAATTCTAATCAAACGATAATAAAGAAGAGGTAATGGACTTATTAATTAAGATATAAAGAATCCAATACATTGTTTTAATTATAGTTCGATCGAAATAATTATCTGAAATTATTAACCAACTCATATTTATTATCAATTTTAAAATGAAACACGAGTAAATACAAAACGTACGAAATTATTAAATAAAAATGCAGCAAATAGAGAGATAGATAAATCTTATTAAAAAATGTGCCCTTCGTGATTAAAAATTGATATAATTTAACGAACTAAACTCGTTTTTCGTCTTACAACTGAATTTTTTCACATGACAGCTGTCTTAAATTTGACCAATCAGAGCGAAGCTAATCTGTAATGTAATTGGTCGATCGCAACCCCCAAAAAAACTCTAGAAAGTCACTATTCAATAGCCAATCGCTATGTTCGACATTTTTTCTCATGCAAACGTAAATCTTGTTTTATCTTGTATTCTATGGTCGAAGCAAATATCAAAGTGCGTCTATAGGTTAGGCACCTACATATTGATATAAATAATAATGTGTTATTTTATATTTTCACGTTAGTGTGCTGTGACTGTGAGATTACAAAATTTTTGATATAACTTTGTTTTGCCTGAGTAACTTTCAAAGTAAAGATGGGTGTACCAGCATTTTTTCGTTGGTTGAGTCGAAAGTATCCTTCTGTAATCGTCGAGTGCATCGAGCAAAAGGTAGGTTAGATTGTTCAATAGTTTTTTATTTGCGTTACGTATTTATATATCGAAATTTATAATGTTTGTGTTATATATTATGAGATTTTTGGCCGTTCGAGTAAACAAATACTATTACATTTTTAAATTATAGATAGCATTTTTCTTTATGAAACGATATTCGTTGCACGAATAAACGCAACATTTTGATTAAAAAAAAACCAATATAGTTTCATAAAGAAAAATGCTATCTATAATTTAAAAATGTAATAGTATTTGTTTACTCCTACGGCCAAAAATCTCATAAGATATAACACAAACATTATAATTTCGATATACCTATATGAAATTGAGAAATTATATGATTTTCTTTTGTGAAAATATTCGTGATTTTTTATTTTGAAGACTTTCAATTATTATAAAGATAGAAGACTTTCCATATTATTGAATCATATGTTATTTATATGACTATACATGCTTTTCTAAGCATAGAATTTTATATTTTATACTTTTTTTTTTTTTTAGTATAAAAGGACAACTGTATATTTTCTGTGTTTTTAACGTTATGATTTTTTCACATAATATTTTGTCATCTATCAAATAATATTTAAGATGTGCCAGCTTTTCAGATTTTTTAAGTTAAATTAAGGAAATTAAGAGAATATTTATTGGAAATTTATATAATTTAAAAGAATTCTCTATATTATATATATATATATATATATAGTTGTCTATATAAAGTATTCCTTAAGTCGCTAATTGGAAACATGTATTTCATTTTGAAAGTAAAAAAGATTGTATAATCATAAAAACTTTTTCTTTCCAAATTGTAAATGTCTGTATGAAGAATCTCTAAGATTAGAAATATTAAATATTTCAATTTCTTAATATTAATTGCAGTATCAACATTAGTAATAAACAATAACAGCACACGTTCTGATAAGTTAACAGTTTTATATTGTATCATATAGTAATAAATCTGTACATTGGAGCAAGTATTAGTTTATTTGAATTTAAATGCTGATTTAAAATGTGCATCACTATGTGAATGTTATTTTCAATTTTTTTAAAATTAAAAAGCAATATCTATCCATCTTATCAAAGCTGTAAATTTTCTATACATTTTTATAATTTTTCATCATGAATGAGACAATCTATTTCAGGAACACCTTATATAGTTGAATCATTTTTTTATTTTATGTAAATATATTATTATTTAAATTTTATATATTAATATAGTATTATTAAAATTTTGATATTTCTAGACAATAAACGCAGATGGAGTATGTGTCCCTATAAATTCTGCCGATCCAAATCCAAATGGGGTGGAATTTGATAATTTGTATCTTGACATGAATGGCATAATACATCCCTGTACGCATCCGGAGGATAAGTGAGTAAGCAAGATCTTGTAAATATCTTTAAGTTTTCTATGATGTTTTATTTGTACAAAACAGACCAGCACCGAAAGATGAGGACGAAATGATGGAGGCTATTTTTGAATGCATTGACAGATTGTTTCGCATTGTCAGACCAAGAAAGTTGCTTTACATGGCAATTGATGGAGTTGTAAGTATTTTTGTATATAAGATATAAAAAAAAAGAAAAAATTAACAATATGCAATGTATTGTCATATAGGCACCCAGAGCTAAAATGAATCAACAAAGATCTCGACGATTTCGAGCATCGAAAGAAACAACAGAGAAAATTAATGAAATACAAAGAATACGTTCTGAATTAGCCCTTAAAGGGGCGCCTTTGCCTCCTGACAAACCAAAGGAAGAGCATTTTGACAGTAACTGCATCACGCCGGTTTGTAATATTAAGAAATATATTATTTGAAATATTTAAATAATAACATAAATTATCAATGTAATATTTGAGAACTCTAAGTTATATATTTATACTTTTTTTATAATTAAAAAATTTCCTAATTTTTTAATTTTAAATTGAGATTTTATTAATAAAAATTTGTATATTATTTATAAAAATATTTATAAAACTTATGTAATTATTTAAATATAAGTTTTCCGTATTAACAGGGCACACCGTTTATGGCAAGATTATCAGCTTGTTTACATTATTATATTCATGAACGTTTGAATAATGACCCAGGCTGGAGAGATATTAAAGTGATATTAAGTGATGCTAATGTTCCTGGTGAAGGAGAACATAAAATAATGGATTTTATACGGCGACAAAGAGGTAAATTTTTATATTTATGTTATATTTCTATAGGACATAGAAAACTATGAAACCTTATTTATTTTATAGCGCAACCCGATCACGATCCTAACACGCAACATGTTTTATGCGGAGCAGACGCCGATTTAATTATGTTAGGTCTCGCTACTCACGAACCTAATTTTACAATTATTCGCGAAGAATTTAAACCGAATAAGCCAAAACCATGTGATATATGTGGTCAGTTAGGGCATGAAATGCGAGAGTGTACAGGTGCAGAACCGAATCAAAGACAGGAAGAAGCCGTATTTGGATCTGAATGCCAGTTCATATTTGTGCGATTAAATGTTCTCAGAGAATATTTAGAAAGAGAGTTATCTATGCCAAATCTACCATTCAAATATGATTTTGAACGAGCTGTTGATGATTGGGTGTTCATGTGTTTCTTCGTAGGCAATGATTTTCTACCGCATCTCCCTTCTTTAGAAATTAGAGAAGGTGCAATTGACAGACTTGTGGCTTTATATAAAAAAGCAGTGTATAAAACAGGAGTATGTAATATTTCTTACAAAAAAAAATTAAAAATTAATTTATTTAGTAATCATGTTGATCAAGAAATACAGTAGCCAACATTTAGGCATTTCTTATTGGACACTTTTTTTAAAATTTTTTCTTGAATTTTAAGATCTAATATGTTTTTCAATTTTTCAATTTTTATGAGTAAATACTGTTAAGAATAAATTTAAATCTTCTCTTAAAAATCTTTTCCAAATTAAATAAAAGGAGTAAAGTTTTATCTTTTTACATTTTTTGACATCAAAAAAATTAATAAAAGATTTATATTTAAATTTAATTAGTTGTAATTAAAGAGAAAGAATATATATTTTATAATTTAGATAAAATTAAAAAAAGTATATTATATATAATTTTTTATACATTTAATTATACATTTAAATAATAAAATTAAATATATAATAAAGTATCAGTAAATCATTTATTCACTGATTTATTGAGTTATTTCAAAATAACATATTAGTTAAATAATTTATTATATTATAATTAAGAAGTAAAAAGATTTTAGTTAGATTTATCTGTATTCATATATATATATTTTGTGTGTATATCTGTGTGTGTGTGTCTGTGATTATTAATTATATATATATGTATATTTTTTTTAATTTAGTAAAGTTGGGAAAATATTTCTATATCATTTTAATCTTAAGCCAAATTGAAGCATCTTTTATAAATGATACATTTTTTTATTATTTGCACAGGGTTTTTTGACAGAGAGTGGCGATGTTAATTTGGAGCGTGTACAATTAATAATGTCAGATCTTGGTGATGTAGAAGATGAGATTTTCAAAAAAAGACAACAAAATGAATTGGCATTTAAGCAACGTGAGAAAGACAAAAAGAGGAGAAATGAAATTATCAGTAACTTTAAGCCAAAATGGATTCCTGCAGGACAATTTGCACCCACTGTAAGATTTCAAATTTATTTTAGTACATTATATCTCTGAGAAATTAGTATCAAGTTAATTATAATTTAGCGATTTGTAATTAAAATTTCTAACAGTTGATTATTGCATCCAATTGTTGTTAGAAAAATTAATATAAAACATATAAAAAAATTAATATAAAAATTATATTAATATAATTAATATAAAAATTAATGTAAAGGAGTATTAAGAATATAAAAAAAAGTTCTGAGAATATTCCCTACATTACATATATTATTGTAATTTACTGAAATCTTTGCAGGCTCTTGGACAGGCAGTAAAACCTATAGAAAATGCACGTTACGAGGCTTATCAAATGCGTATACAGGGTAGAAATTACAATACGAATGCTGCTGATAGTACAAATGCTAATCATGCCTTAGAAAGCATGTTAATACCCGAGGTAATAATTTTATTTTTTTCTGACAATGTGACCCGTTTTTATACGTTTGAGAAAAAATCGCGTTCTTTAATCGTATATTTTATTTGCATATATTTGTAACTTGTATATCTTGCTTTCATTTTTATATATTATTCTGTAGAATGCAGACAACAGAGGACAAAAGCGTAAAATTGAAGAAACAACAGCAGACGATGATGATGAGCAGTCGCATGATGAAGTGCGACTTTGGGAAGATGGTTTCAAAGATCGATATTATGAATCTAAATTTGACGTATCTCCTGATAACCTTGCTTTTAGGTAATAATGAATAAGTAGTTGGAATAATTTTTGTGAATACTCGTTTGTTGATTTAATAAATAAAACTTATTTTAAAGAGTTGATATATTATGTTACGCGCTACACATAATCATTTACTTGTTTGTTTCTAGGAATAACGTCGCTTTGCAATACGTACGTGGTTTATGTTGGGTCTTGCGATATTATTATCAAGGTTGCGCGTCGTGGAGATGGTATTTCCCTTATCACTATGCACCATTTGCAAGCGATTTTATTAACATTGGTGGTCTCTCTACAGAATTCGAGAAAGATACTATACCAGTAAGTTTTGGCAAAATATAAATGTATTTCTGCATATCTAGCTCATGATTTAATGATGTTTTGTTGCAGTTTCGTCCATTAGAGCAATTGATGGGTGTATTTCCTGCTGCTAGTAGAAAACATGTACCTGTACCATGGGCAAAATTAATGATCGATCCAGTATGTATAACAATTAGAGGAATGATTGAAAAGCATGATAGTATAAAAACATATCAGTCTGTTGTTACAATCAAATTCATAACTTGGCAAACTATGTGTCAATCTTTGTGATTTTAGAATGTTTCTTATATGTATATATATTTTTATCCTATTTTTATTTATTTACAGAAATCTCATATTATCGACTTTTATCCAGAAGATTTTAAAATTGACTTAAATGGAAAGAAATTTGCATGGCAGGGCGTAGCTCTGCTTCCATTTGTTGATGAAAAAAGATTATTCAAAGCTTTGGCGCCACATTATGATAGCTTAACAGAAGCTGAAAGTGAGTGATATCAAAGTACATTTTAATGTAATTTCGTTTCAACTAATATTGTTTCCAAAATTAATGTTAATCTATTGTATAATTTTTTGAATCATGAGTTTCGAAGATACTAGTACAGAAAGAGAAATTTTATATAAGTGTTGCATTGAAGCTTGCTAGCGTTGTATCGATCTTGTTAAATTAATATTACATTGTTATTTTTAGAGAAGAGAAACATTCGCGGTGATGACAGACTGTACATCGGACTAGGGAACAGCAATTATAATTTTATAAAAGGTTTATATACGAATCACGTAGGATCTAATAATGAGGTTGAAATAAGCATAGATGGTATGCGAGGCACTGTACTTTTAGCAGATGATTGTGTGAGTGACGGAGGCACATTGCCTTCACCTGTCAGAGGTTTGCCAGTTAGGAATAATAAGGTCTATTGGTTCGTATATATTTTTTTATTATAAACGAAAATATATAATACAAATACAGTAGGATACGGATAGTTATTTCTTATTGCATATTTTTATCAACGCTAATGTCATTCTATGTATTATATTATTAAATGACGCGCAGTTATAATTAATTAATGTTACGCTTTTGACAGTGCAATTGCATTTGCACAAATATGTGACGATTGGGTATTGAAAAACTTTGGCGAGTTTTTTAATTCGTGCGATTGATCAATCGATGAATTCAAAAATTGGCGCCATTTTTCTCATTCAAAAATTTTCTTTGGCCGCCATCTTGTATAATAGTTATTCGTATCCCGCTGTATCGTTAACTAAAACCGTAATATTATTTAGCGTAATTATAGTTTTGTGGACATTTTCTTTAGAAATATGTATTTATTTCGAATAGTGTCAAATACCGGGATCCTAAATACAGTAGCAGTCATGTTTTCCTCGCTCGTAAACTGAAAGGGGCTAAAGAACCGCCGCGCGTTTTGAAACCGCAAGATTTCGAGGCTATGAATCGCAATAATGGGAACCAGTGGAAGCCGCAAATCGGTTTCACTCGATCTACGCAGTCCGCTTCGTTAGGACAGGCAGGACACAGAATGGTCGAGTAAGTATCATCATTATTGCAATTAAGTTATATATCATGAATATTGTAAACACCCCCTCCCCTTCTTACCTCTCCTCTTCCTCCCCCCATATAATGTGATAGATGAATTTCAAAATTTCAATTTCTATACTTATTTCTCGAAATTCTACAATTATATTTCGTCAGATTACATAATGAAGAATTTTGTTAAGAATCCTATTTAATGTTAAAGAAAGATTAGGTGCTTTTTTTTTAACTAATAAATTTAAATTTTCTTGTAAATTTTGTATAACTTATATGGTCATTACAATCATAGAATGCAAAGCATGTCTTTGTGAAAAGACTATTTTATGTGTGTATTGCTATTTTTTATTATAATGATGAATAAAATGACTAAACTTTGGATTATATGCAAATTGCATATTCATTACTTTTTGTATATTCAACGAAAGCATTAATAATGTGAACAAATAATGTTTTCAACTAATTAATATTAATTCATTGAAAACAATTTATTCATATTATTAATACTCTCGTAGAATATGCAAAAAGTAACAAATATGCAATTTGCGTATAATCCAAAGTCTAAAAATATCGTTATCATGTATTAAGATCTTTTTGGAATTCTTAAATTCAGAAATTTAAGAATTCTGATTATGTGTATATAAATGATTTAATTTTTACAAAGACTGATACAATTGTCTTGATAATAATAAATTGAAAATAATTAAAGATTAAATGTTAAGATTATTTTTAAATATTATTTTATGTCAAGATATAAAAGTAAAAAGCAAAATAATAGTATAAATAATAAAAGTAAAAAATTAAATTTTAAATATATTTAACATATATATTTAATAATGCATATTATACAAAATATAAAAACTAGTATTAATATTTATTATATACTTGTATAGATTATTATTCACATACACATCGACACATAAAAAAACATTCTTTTAATTGTTGTAAATGCTAATTAGAGAAAAATATTGTGTTTCATTGGAATATATCTTGTTATACTATTGTATTGATATAATGTTAAATATAATAAAACATTCTAACAAATAAAATTTATATTTGCAGGCATCATACAAATCACAACAGACCGCCAGCATATGCGAGTGTTCCTCCACCAGTGAATCTATATCAGTCACAATATCATGGTAAGTCACTATTCTTATACATATGCATACTAACTCATATCAGGATCACATATTCAGTCAGTGACCTAAGAGACACGTAAAAGTATAAAAGGAAACATGTGATGAAGTGATAATATAAATGGCTCTTTATCGATGTAACATCGATATCATTTCCAATTTTCATTAATTTTTAGAAACATAACTCTAAGTTATAATGCACTGTAGGATTTTTATCGATGAATACGATGCGTCTGATCTAAAAATGCCTAATAAATGCAGTAGAAAAAAATATAAATCCCCTGAAATAGAAATTTGATAAAACTGCTAGTTTAAGCTATATTATGAAGACATATTACGCTATTTTATTTGGCCAATTTTGCTCGGAGATTGAAAGGGGATGATGTATCGATCGATGACAGGTCGTCGAGACTTTTGGCGTAGGTAGATAGGTAGGTAGGTGATACGCGGGACGTGTTTATATGCTGAGAGGGAACTTTGCTGCACGAGTACGGGAAGGGATTGAATTGGAGGGTCGAAGAGAGAGAAAGAGGAAGAGACTGAGAAAGAGAGAGAAGGTTCACGCGTGGCGACCCTAACGAAAGAGCGTTTCGCAATCAGTCAGTCAATCGTTTTCTAACTGGAACCAGTTTCTCTCACTACTTGTTTCATCCCTTGTTCTCCTCTGACAACACTAAAATTAGAAGAATCGCGAAATTAAAGTGTGCGATTTCTCCGGATTTTTTACGCAAATTGTTTTCTCGCTGCTGTCTATTAGAGTCATTTATTTTCTTTTCACGATACGCGTAGGTTTTATTTAATTAGACTTGAATGAAAACTTCAATGAAAAGTCTAAAAATAATTTAAAATACCTAATTAGAGATATTTTTTATATTTATAAAATAATAAAATAAGAAAGGAAGAAGAGACTATAGTATATTGCAATTTCAATTATCTCAGTATCATCAATTAAAAAATAACATCTAGAAAAAAAGCATTGTTTAACAATGATCAAAAGCATTGTTTAACACTGATCAAACACTTATTATGCGTCACTTGATGTTAGAAACATTCGTTGAAAAGCATTTAATTAGCTAAAATAGCTTCGGTGCGCGAGATGATAACATTTTATGCTAATGATTATCCTTATTTGATGATGAAAACATTTGTTTATTGCGCACCCTCTCTAAATTTAAAAGAGCACATTTCTCGAGGAAATTTATTTAATGTAAAAAAAAAAGAAAATTTCCGTAAGATAATCTCTGAGCGAAATTGGGTTGTATATTTATATTTACTACCTTTTTCCCCTTTTCTCGGGGGGTGAGACCAGAACGCGCGCCGTTTCTTCGCGTCGTCGTAGTCACGAAATGGGTGGTGAGTTCGTCGTTGGATGGACAAACGATGAATCGGCGAGACAAGGGTGGTGCTGGAGCTTGGCTGCAGAGAGGATGAGGGTGAGGAAGGGTGGCGGGAGACCGGATGAGGTGGGGGTGGGACGCGCGAAGCGCATCGAAGGGGGCCCTTCGGTTCCCTGGATTAGCTCCGAGGGTAGTTCGTCACGTAGAGCGTGACTCCGGCCGTTTTGTTGTTTGGCACGTTGTCGACGGTTCCCCGGGTTGCGCCCAATTATAAAACAAACGCAGCGCACTCCATAATTATCCAATTAGCAGACGTGCCCCTACCTCTAACCCCGGCATCCACCACTTCCTCGCCCCTTTCGCTCTTCTATCTTCGTCGCGTTTCCAGATCCGCGTTCGCTCATCTAGCTATTGTTAATCCCGGAATACGGGCAAAAATGAGAATATAATTAAAAGAAAAAAAAAGGTCGATATTTTATTTTGCAGTAATTTATTTATTGCGCAAACTGTGCGATGATGTTTGGCTTAGAAAAATCTTACGTTGAGTAAATAAATTTTTATAATAGATGGTAAGATAATATGCGCAGTTTTCTGAATATTCTGTCAAATATTTGAGGAAGTCGTTTATTCTTACTTTGCAAATTTGAAACCATTTGAAAATATATTGCTTCTCAGATATCAAACGTTTATGATCAGAAAGAAGGTTTGGAGGCAAAATATTTGGTCCATTTTATTCCTATCTGATTCGATAATTTTATTTTCGTTGCTCCAACTTTAAATTATATTTATTTCTCGTAATTATTTTATTCGTATAATAGCTCATTTATATCTCATTTTTGTAGTTTGTTGTGTCTCAAATCTTATCTATCGATTGTCTTTATGCGCCAGCATAAAAACAAAACGTTACATAGGGGTACGATGAATGTGTGTGATTGATTTACCGAGGGGAGTAAATGCCACGCACAGACAAGAGCCGAACCCTCGAGAGAGTAAGTGTCGCGGATACGAAATGGTCTTTCCGTGAAAAACCTAAGAAGCTCGCATTTTCATCTTCGTAGATCGTTCTTAATTTTATTTTAAAACAATATTATTTCTTAAAAATTAAAAATCACAAAGTTTTTAATTAATTAATTCATTAGTTGGAACTTAATCGCAAAGATGTTAATACTTATATTATATTTTTATACTTCCAGTTTGAATTTAGAAAAAAAATTAATATTTTAGCAAAATTTATTTTTACCTGTTTTATGTGCAGTGATCAATTTTGTATTTTTAATTTTAAGTATAATGCGAAGTATATTTCTAGATAATTTTATTTATTTCTTTAATGATGAAGATGTCATTTCCAAAATAATCAAATTATTATTTCCACTATATTTAGAATTAATGTTTATTCAAAATTTTTGCGAACTATAAAAAAATCTCTCCATATCTCATTATTTAATAATGATATAGATATCGCTCGTTTTATTTTCGTAATTTCTTTGGTCTGACTTGTTCCTAAATATATACGGATAGTAAAAAAAATTATTATATTCTCTTGAAAGTGCCCTTGCGCGAAAGTTTCTTAAGCAGTGCCGCAAATTTAATCACATCATGCATTATTAACCCGATATGCGCAACCGTGCGATGTTAGATAGATGACGTAGGCGAGTAAACAAATAAACGGTATCTCCTAGGAAAGGATGGAATATTATTATGGAAAGAGGAAAAGGGGGAGGAAGATGGTCATACTTGGTTCATTCGTCCATCTCCGCGTTCAGATGACAGGTGCAGGGAGCCCTCGTTAGATAAATTAAGCAACCTTTCTGGCCTCGGTGTTATATCTTCGTTTACTTTCATCTCTGTGTCCATCTCTCTCTTTTCCTCTATGTGCGTACGCACACAAACACACACACATTTACATGCACGCGCGCGCGCTCTTGTTCGTCCGGGACTGGTTTCAAGTGGACTGCAAACACTCGTGTAGCAGCAGCAGCAGCAGAGGCTCGAATCGTGTAGAAACCGAGCATAAGACGAGTCCCCGGATCTGTAGAGCTACCGTGAAAAGACGCCGGCGATACGGTAGTTTCATCTTGAACCCCGGCAAAGTTCTCGAAATTATATCTTTTAACTCTTTCGATATACGTCTCGCTTCCCTAAGAAGAGCCAACTACGGGGTGTGCGTGAACTTGCCGTCTCATTTTGTGGAAACTTATAAATAATTAAAAGTGCTAACTTTATTTACAAGTTCTACAGTTCCTGATAAGTTCCTGATAGTTTAAACAAATAGTTCAGGCTAATAAAGCAACGAAAATATCTTAAAACAAAGTGCCAATTTTACGTAGTGTCTCACTTTGTTCTATGACATTTTCTTTATCAGCAGTTATCAGAATTAAAAAGATTTATAACTCTACATGAGTTCTAAGAAGAGTTCTGCATTTTGAAAGTAAAAGAAATATTGACGTCGAGGTGAAACTCCAGTATATTTTCGATAGTTCTGCTTATTCTAAACCAGTTGTCATATTTTTGGCATATACAATACCTTTCTAAAGAGTTCTCATAATTAAAACAATGAAAAAATTTTTTAAATAATTATTTTACTTGAAAAAATACATATTTACGAATTTAAAGGTGAATTGTCAATCGATTTTCGAGGGTTCTATTTTTTTAAAACAGTTTTTATATCATTTTTGGTATGTACAATTAGGGGATAGAAATTAGAGAATTAAAATTATGTACTTAATTTATACTTAATAATTTTGTAAATAAAGTTAGCACTTTTAATTATTTATGAGTTTCGACAAAATGAAATGTCAACTTCACGCACACAACTACGGGGATTCTAAAAAGGAGCGATAAAAACAATCATAGTATATTATGTCATAAAGCGAAATTGATGTGAATTTTATCCATCAATTAAAAATTGGATTAATATAATTGAAGATGGAAATAATTATATTATATCGTCTTTTGGTATAATCGAATTCTAGTTTAGGATACATTAATTTTTTTAGAATATATTCTTGATAAAAAGCGTTATTATATGGATCTGATAAAAATCATTTTTTTTTTTTAATTTGTCCTAGAGATGAAACACGTTATTCTATCACGTCATATCTATCATGTTGATCATTAATTTTACTTTTTTAGAGAATGTTATTTTTTTCTTGCTTTAACAACGTATCGTTTAAACATGTGTCGCCATCGGATACGATTTATAACGTTTGATATAATAAAATTATTTTTTATTTAATTTTTTTATCAAAATTATTTTTTTTTTATTATCTGGTTTGTTACAAAATAATCTTATAATTTTTCAGTGAGGAATAATTCTAAAATATATCTAAGACTCGCAAAAAAATTCTTTCTCATTGTTAGAAAAATTTGTCACTTGTTACGAATCTACTCCTTTTGTTATAAATCCCCCTCACATGAATCTCGAATTTGTCATTAGTATTTTCTGGCAAATATTGAAGATTGATTAAATCTACAAAACAGTAATCAATGAAATGTTATACACGAAATATGAGATTGTCTTTTATTGTACAAAATTTTTGCCGTTTCTTTAAACGGTTTTTGCATGCTTTTAATAAGCGTGTTTTGCCAAGTTGGGGAGAATGCAAGAAATAATTGCAGAGCCACATACTTTTCAATATTAACTTACTGGAAAACGGATATACGCGCCGCGTATATATAAGTATTATACACGCGTGAAGAATTTTAAAAGAAAAAGAAGAGAGAAAGGGAGACTCGCGCAAAATAAAATGAGATAGGACGAAAGGTGCGCGTCTTCTCTTCTTTACCGTTTCTTCTTTAACCGTTTATTCAACCGCGGCCTCTATTCACGGTATACGTTTATCTACCTGCGCATCATAGGATCCCCATTAAAGACGGGGGCCCCATTCACCTACGCGTGCAATGACGAATTTATCCCTTCGCAGAGAGAGGCAGTCAATGTCTACGGTTCTCTTTTGACCCTCGCCTCGAGATGGCAATGAGAGGAACATTTGATAATCCTTGACGCCAAAGACAGGCAGAAATTTAATCGCCATTGACTTGGTTTTTATCAAAGAGTTACGTTGTACGAGGATAGCGCGTTTCGGGCCACTTACAACGTAATACAATACAGGCGATTTCATGGCCAATAAAATTTCAATTATATTAACGGGATCTGTCAATCTCGTTATATTGTATGTAGTATGTACAATCTCTTTGATTCATAGATGTGCATATATAATTTTTGCCAAGCATTTTGATTCCAAGTACATACGTTCCAGTCTTTATTTTTACATTTCTAATGTTCGTATTTTCTTTCTCTTTATATATATTCTGACGCATAAATATATTAAATTTTTTCTCAGATATTCACTTTTCAATATTTTTATATAATTTTATGAATAATAAAAAAGAAATATTTTAGAGTACAGTTTTTTTTACATAGACACACGGGGAGAATTTTCTTTTAGAATTTGCACCGAAAATCATGATAATCGTGGGACACAATATGGCATTGGAAAAATTTTATAAGAATTTCTCTTATTAATATTTATCACAATAAAAGATATTAATAAGTGTACCTAGTAAATTTTATATTTTATTGCGATAGATATTAATATTTTTTATTGCAATAAAAATATTAATCAGAAAAATTCTTATAAAATTCTTTCAATATCATAATTGTCCCACAATTACCATATTAATTTTCAGAGTAAATTCTAAGAGAAAATTCTCTCTGTGCAGCTCTATTATTTTTATACAAGTCAATTTTTCTTCAAAAATTTTACTTACAATATATATTTATTAATCTAGAAGCAGAAATTATCGATATCTCTTGTATCGTCATATAAGGTCAGTCGCAACAAGCTGGCTTAGAACGGGACGTATCTCGATGATCGCCGATGATATCGCAGGCGCGATATAAATTAGTCGATGGACGATAAATACCCCGAAAGAGAGCCGGGGACATATAAGGCATGAGGCTTGCTTTTCGTGGTATGGGGATGACGGGGCGTCACCGGCAGCGCCGCGGCTAATTTCCTCGGCATTGAGCCGCATTGTGCTCTAAATCGGCCTTTCCGCCCTCGCGAGCTCACCCACCCACCGTAACCACGCATCGGAAAGCGCGAACCCTCCGTGAATTCGTCAGAGTCCATTGAAAGAGAGAGAGAGAAGGGTCCAGCTATTTTGTCTGCGTGATGCACCGATGTCTGTGTGAATAGCTTTAATAGAAACTAACTCTCGCATCGCTCTCTCGCCGATCTTTTCAACTTCTCTCCGCGCAAGAATTATTTGCTTCGGTTGGGAGAAAGAAAAATATAGATTTATAAGGTATATGTCGATCAAAAAATTCGAGGTTTTATATGAAACTCTCTTAACAGACAATCCATAATTAAGTACGCGGAGAGAATTTTCTCTTAGAATTTATCATGAAAATCATGATAGTCAATCATAAAAATATTAATATGTATACAGTAAAATTAGTCGAACATATTTTATATCTTATTGTAGTAGATATTAATATTTTTTATTGTGGTAAAAATATTAATCAGAAAAACTCATAAAATTCTTCCAATATACCATATACAATTACCATAATTATCGGGGTAAATTCTAATTTTTATTTTAGTATTTTTATTCATTGTAGCTTTTACGTGACTATTAAATGTTATTTATCTAGTCTGTCATTGCAGCTGCATTGATTCGCGTTTAACAGCATACATATGGAGCAAAAAAGTATATTCTCCAGTCTGTAAAAAATTTTATAGTCTCGAGATATATTGCGTTAGCAATATTTACCTTCCTTTTTTTTTGGAGGAACGATAGTTGAGTTTTTGCAGCATCGGTAACGCATATTTTCCTATCTATGCGACAAGAAATTGCGGTATGGCTTGAGGATGCGTGAAGAACGAGGGGTGAGTGAGCGACTCAGGGTGTCGAGAGAGATTTGCACACTCTCTCTCTCCTCTCCTCCTCTTTCTCTCTCGTGAAGACTCCATCCGGTAGACAGTCTCACTAATTACGCCGCGCCTCATTAGCGTGGAAGCACCGCTGTCACTTAAGGATACATACGACTACTTGTGTTCGGCTTTGTCAAAGATGACATTTTTTTGCTTAAGAGCTCGAGTGTCGCGATGAGGGGAAGATAGATAATGGCATTCGTGATTTCGTCGCGACTCGAAACGGATGAAGATATTATCTTGATCCGAAAGAAAAGGGTAACTGAAAATTTTCAATTTGAAGAAATTTCGAAAGTTCAATCTTGATGTTACAAAAATTAATTAATTTTTTTTACGCATCTATGCAATCTTGTGCGTAAATTAAAATTGAATGTCGTAGTTTGTATTACAACTTTGATAAAATTGAAAACTAATATGTGGCTATCTTCTGTAGCTAGAAATTTTCTTGGAGCGAAATATTGAACGACAATTATTTATATGCTAATTTAATAAGATATGAATTTGATGTTATTTTTCCCATTTTTTTCTCTCAATTTATTTCTCTACTTTAGATCAAAAGAAGGAAGATCTCTGTATTAAATCAAAAGCAATCGGCTAATATTCTCTGTGTTAAGAGAATCGATAAAATGATGTACGTTTTATTATCTTCTATTTTAAATACCTTGTATTTGTTCGAAATACCTGATTTTCAAACATGCCTCGCTCAAGAGATGTAATGTTCGAATCTAATGGCTTTTTTTACTTCAATCGATCCTTTTAGCCGGATTGCTTTGATTATCAATTCCTCGCCTGACCGAACTTCACGTCCGGCAGAAAAGATTACCCTCTCCCTTGACACGTCCAGTTCTCGATAAGCATGAAATTCTATTAAAGCATCGGTACACGATTTCGATTTGTATGTCGTAAAGGGTCAGAGCAATTTCTAGTGGCTGAACAGAATTAAGTTTCTTCCCTGTGGCTACGGGTTAAGAATGCATTTATTTAAAACAAACATCTTTAATATAAAAAATCTATAGAATTAGTATTTTTCAATCAATTGACTTGAAGTTCCGATAAAATCACGATATTTTGGTATATATATATATATATGTCACATATGTGTCATATATAAAGTTTTGTAATTTTAATTTGAAGGATGAATAAAATGACAAATTATTAAAACAAATTTAATATGATAAAATGTAATAGAATTTTTGAACAAATTTTTAATCATTTTAATATATTTCATTATGTTAAAATATATGCAATATACAATTAAAAATTTGTTGAACTTTATTTTTATGTATCTTCCGAATTAAGTCATAAGATTTTGCATATATGTTAGTATCGATAAAATTTTCTATTATTTAGAACTGACGGACTATTATCTCGTTCGTCGGCCATTATTACAACCCGAAAAATATTTCAGTCAACGTTCCTATCGGATCGTGTCGTGTCACGTGGTCATTTCTTGTCATGTTGACTTCCGGTTTCACACACGTCACGTCGTTTCGAATTACATCCTCATGATCTGACTCGAAAAAGCGAATGCGTTTTCGGTAATTGGGGCTAGTCTGTTTACCATAGTTTACTTGAGAATCAGGGAGGAGGCAGAGTGAAGGGAGACTGAAATTCGTGCTTTCAGTGAATGAATCTCCCTCTCGCTTCTTCTTCTCGTGTAATGCCCGCGTAAAGGTAAATGGTTCGTATTTCCGAGAGATCATGAAAGGACAAGCCTGCTTGGGATCAAGCGTACACCTGTTCCGCACCCTCTCTTTCTTTCTCTCTCTAATTTCCTTTTCTTTATTCTCCCGCACGATCCTCTCTTCTTTTCGCAAGAATCTCGAGAATCTGAACAAACGTTGCGATATTACAAACTGACGATCTGAATTTAAGTATTAATCGTTTATTCTGTTATTACGTAAACATATGCTTAATCTTGGGGCACGACTGTATAAATCATACTTCTGTTTCTTAGAACAGGAGATTTAGGAAATAGAGGCTGTCACATGCGTTCGTTTCTTAAAACTTGATTGAACATACATTACATGGTTTAGATAAAAATTGAAAAAGTAATATAAGTTAAATAATAATTATAATAAATTAATATAATTTGACAAGTTTTTTTTAAGGCTTTACTGTTTGCGATTCGAGCATATGTGCTCGATCTCATTCAGTGATTTCAATTTTCTAGACGTTTCTTGGAGTTAGCATCCTTATTACATCTCGATACGAAAAAAAAAAAAATCTCGCGAGCGATTCGGCGAGCTGTAAGAAAAACTCGTCGTCTTTACGATCCGCTCCTATTCTCAGCATCCTGCTTTTTCTTTCGGCCTTTCGTACTCTTTCCTCTTTCGCTTTTATTCCAATTAACCTTGAAGCCACGAAGCGGTTCGCCACGGGATATATGAGGGAGAGCCTATCGCACATAAAGGGAGCAGTCGAATGAGATTAATTCAAAAATGTCGACGAGCTCTCGCGCCCCTCGGTACGCGCACTCGTTTTCACGATAAAAAAAGCTCTATAGAACGTAATCAAACGCGAGGACACTATACCCTTGGAATAGGAAATTTCATTTTGAATAAAAAAAAAATTCGATAAGCGTTGGAAAACGCTTCTATTAAAGGTCATTGTTAGAAAAAAAAACTTTTGCATATTAAACTCTTTTTAAGTTTTGTGTTGAATTTTTCATACATTTTTTTTTATAATTATTGAGAACCTTTTCTTTTACTCTTCGCTATTTTTTCAAGCTGCATTTCGTACTACTTGCAATTTTTCTACTATTTTTGATCTCAATTTTCAATATAACACCTGCTTTGATATTTTAAGCAGGCAGATCACTCTTTTGAAATGATTTAATCTATAGTTTTACCGAAAGCTCTTCTTCAAAACTTCTAAATAGGAAATTGTTGGTTTATTTACTGTGCATTTGAGATACGATGTAAAAACTCAATTTCTATGTAAATGTAAAATCAATTAAAATTCTAGACGATGACTGCATAGTATATATTTTATTTCTCCCAATTATATTTATGTTTTCTTGGCTCGCGGAATTTTGACAGTGTGATAAACGAGGCGTTTTTTTTCTTTTTTTTTTATTCAACGCAACTTTCTCGCGCTCGGTTGCCTCGGGAATCCGCTTCGTGATTCGGACACGTTTGAAATATCGGGAAACCGCAGTGGTGCTCGAAATCCGACGTTAGTATCCTCGTGGAAAGTAAAGAAAAGGTGAGTCGATCCCCGGAGGATGCGGTTTTCCACCTCATTTCCGCACGAAGTGAAGGAACAACGAGAGAGGGAGAGATAGAAGATTGTGGAGTAAGAATTCGGGGTTTCTTTTTTCTCCCGCCCCTTCTTCAGTTTTCACCACTCTCTCAATCTCCTCTATTGTGCCCTCCCATAGCAAACGGTGAGGATCATCCGGCGAATCGGATTTTTGTAGGCGCCGCCGCGGTGAGCGATTTTTTTTTCACGTACACTAGCCGGACAATAACGTTCCTCTCGACAGCTTTCAAATCCACTTTCCGCAATAAGAGTGTATATATATGTATATATACATATATTCGATGAATCAAATGTCACTCACGATATAAAAAGTATAGATAATTTTATTTTTTTTTAAATTAATCTTACTAAATAATTGTATTTCAATTCTACTTTTAAATGCTGTCAAATTTTTTGCATTATAAGAATGCCTCGATTTTGTGTTCTTGAGAACTATCCTTGCATTGTTTCTTTTATATTTTAATCTCTATTTTAATCACTCTCTTTTGAAACTACTTGAACAATAGTTTTGTCGAAATTTGTTCACAGTTTTTAAGTGGAAAATTTTATCATTTATATAAAACAGGAGCTTTAATTTCTATCTAAATAAAATTCTATAGAATAATCCATAAAGGAGGAACTTGAGGTCGAAAATGGGGATGTATCGCCGAGTCTCCTCCGTCATCGGAAGTGTGAAATGCCATACAAATGCGTACTTGAAATTTGGTATCCGAGATACGTTCGGAATCTCGCAAATCGTATCGGGTTTCTTTAAGTCGTCATGGCTAGGTAGAAGATCTCTTCTCGGTCAGGTCCTTCGGGTACCTCGGGGAAGTGATCTTTGGTCGCCTCGACTTGTTGACCTATCGTCCCATTCCTGAAGGATCCAGTTTCTTCGTATCATTCGAGAACTCGAGCTAACGATCGTGTGCGATGGGGATGGCCCGTGTTTTATTGGTCTAGCGCCGCGGAATCTTTCCGGGGAAAGCGGATTCTCTCCTCGGCATTTCTGCGGTCCAGATCGGATCGCGCTTCGTTCTCAGAAAGAGATCGTTTAATACGAATAAGATCTTTTTTTTTCTAAATTTATCTCTGAAAAATTAAATTTAAAGTAACGATAATAAATAATAGACAGGGTGTCTCGCGGTCAGGGAAATCTGGAAAACCGAGCGTTGTCAGGGAATTTTATAAATCTGGACTTGTCAGGGAAGAGTCAGGAAATTTTACTATTTTTATCTGGATTTTTTACATTATTCTACATTTGTCTCAATAATTTGAAATTTTTTATTAAATAAATATAAACTTTTCCTTGACGCCCAGCACGCTAATTTTCTGTGTTGTTAAAAAGCGATTTATCTACAGCGTGTTCGTTAATTTATATTTTCATCGTCGTGTTATTTTATTCCAATGTGTTTGATAGAGACGAAACTAAAAAATTTGATATAATATAAATAAAAAAGTTATAATGCAGGTTTGTATAATTGATTTAAATTTTTGTTTTTTTAACTTCTGAACCTTTTTATTGTTGACAAAAATATCTCAAGGATTTCATGATTTAACATTTAATTGATTTATCATATAGATATCTATGCAAATAATATATTTGGAAAAAATAATATTAAAAAGTCAGGGAATTTTTTTCATTGAGTCTGCTGGACTCTGATAGAGGAAAAAATCCCGTTTAGAAATTTATGTTATCTATACTATATACTATAAGCATAGTATCATCGCGATATAAGAGAATGATAATGCGTGAAGCGGCGGACGCGTCGATGAATTTCATTAGCTCGGGAATCATCCTAAGGAGAGAAATGGATGATTATTTCGATGTAGAGGAGGCAAAAGTTCCCGCGCGAGCGCACCTACACGTTCAACTACTTTAGGCTCCTCGAAGAGCCCTTGATTTCGCAATCCGAGAGTACGAAGATCTTGCGGCGCATAAAACGAGGGTGACGGAGAAAGAGAGAAGAAACGAGCCGCGCCTAAATCCCCTTAGAAGGAAGAGGGAGAAAGAGAGAGAGAGAAAAAGGAACCCCCTTGGTCGACGGTGCCCCTTCTCGCGACGTAGCGTTTGTAAGAGACGACGACGATTCCCTTTGCGAGGAATAAATCCACTGAGCGGGACGGAGCAGAGCATATTTACAACCGGGAAAGAGAGACGTAGAGAAGGAATGAGTCTCTCGCGGAAGGGGCACGAAAAAGAGGGCGATGGGAGTGAAGTATCCTCGACAATTCTAGGATACTCCTTGCCGGTATCCCGGGGTCCTTGCTGTATAAGGACTATTCTCTCTTCTTCTTCCTCTTCCTCTTCGTCCATGCACTCGTTCCTACATGAACGTCTTACCCTTTCGTGTTTCTCTCTTTTTTTATATTATATTATGTATATTATTTTGGTTTTCTTTTTTTCGTTTACGTTCCGCTATGTATTCTTCCTCTAACTTTCCTTTGGAAAAAAATAATTCGGCGTTTGTATAAAATAAATTTATATAGCTAATTATAACGAATGTCTCAATATCAGATATGCTGAAACGCTTGTTTGCCAATATTGCGAATTTTAATATCACAGATGAGATATTTTAAAGATTCGAAATGAAAAACGAGTTAGAAGCAAATAAAATAATAAAAAAAGTAGAAAAAATGAGTCAAAATTCACAATCCCAATCAGAATTTTGTACATTCTGCCTGTGGTGCTATATCAATGGCGACAAGTGGATTCAACACTGAATGTTTCAAGTGATATCGCGCAGAGTGTCGCTCCAATCGGGGAAAATCCATATTTTCGATGCATTTAATGCATAAAATGACACAATTAAAATGCGATGTCCGTTTTTGCATACTGCTTCTTTTTTCTTTACTTGACAAATCCTCCAACGTAATCAATCCTAAATTAGCTACCCTATAATAAGAGTTCTCAATTTAATCGAGAAAATTGTAGCTAGGCGCGAAAGAGATATATAAATATACAACACTTCTCTCCTTTTATTACAGCTTCAAACTTTAAATTAAAAACGTGTCTCTGACGAAATAGAGCAGTTTTTTCTATAATAGTGAACAAAATTCACAAATGATTCTTGATGTCATAATTTAATATTATATAATAATGAAGGAACAGAAGCTTTGATTCGAAAATACTGCATGTGAACTGTCATTTATCCCTCGGTTGTATTTTTTGCGCAACGAGTTGTGATATTCACGAAATGTAAGAGCGTATCACATTTTTTTTCCCAGCGCTATTGCATATTAAAAACGCCGATATATATACGATGACAGCGAGATTCGAATCGGCGCAATCGGCTCAATCTAGAGAGCGGCCAAGCGAGTCAGCTGTAACTAACTATGGAAAATACATCTCTCCTTTCTCTTCTCTTCTTCCCTTGCTCGTCCAATTTCCGATATTCGCCTTTTTCTGTCTCGCAAACGATAAAAATATCGGCTGCGCGAGACACAAATTGGGAAACGTCACCTCTCCATTCTGCCTATAAAAATGTTAAAGATTAAGGTTGTCAGAAAGTGAATTTCGACATTTCATTTACTTTGCATTAAGATATGTATAAAAAAATAGAATGTAAGAGCCATCTCTAAGTGTTTGCTTTTCGTAAATACGAGAAATTAAATTAGTTTCATTGATTCTAAATATTCAATATAAATATTCGATATTATTGCTCAGATGCTTTCATATTTCTCAATTAATTTAATCTTTTAATTTAAAAAATTGAGCTTTATCTTATTTTATAAGTTACGTTCTTTTAATTTTTCAACTTTCGTTTTTTTAAGAAATTTTTTTAAGAAAAGCAAAACTTTTCTCCTACTTTCAATATCAATTTTCAAACTAACATCTCTATTTTTTGATGCTTTAAGCAGTCAAATTATTCTCCTTTAAACCTATTTAATGTATAATTTAGTGAAAGATCCCTTTTTTAAATATCTAAAAATAGGAAACTGTTTACTGCTTATTTGAGAAAACTTGTACAAAATAGAAGTAAAATTTCGACTCGAATTATTTTATAAAATAATCTTTGTCTTTATACTAATTCCAGTTCTATCTTGACTCGAATTATATATTGAAACTATTATTATAGACTCAATCTTAAATTTGTGTCAAAGTTTGCGAGGATAAGTCATTTTATAAACTTCAATTACGTTAGACTTCTAATTTAGTATACACGGAAAAAATTTTTTCTTAGAATTTACCCTGAAAAAATCATGGCAAAATATTAACATCTACAACCACAATAAGATGTAAAAAATACGTTCGATTAATTTCACCACCTACATAATATTTTTTTAGAATATTTTTTATTAATCGGAGAAACTCATAAAATTCCATATTTCCCCACGATTACCACGATTTTCAGGCTAAATTCTACGAGAAAATTCCCTTCATGTATAAACAGACAAAACGTTACGTGTCAAATTCCACGTTTAATCTCGCAACTCTCGACTATTATTGATCCATCGATTGTACAGGCCTGCGATTGAAAATTATTCACAGCAGAGATGAACGTATCATCGCCAATGGGAGCTAAGTTAAAGCGCCCGTAAAGGCGTCAGATAAGGCGCCATCGTTGATTGGATCACCGCGAGGAATCGATATCCTACCTCTTCTTCCTCTTCCTCTCTCATACACACAAACACACACACACACACTTTTGAACACCTACGTACAGTTTACCTTCGAGCACGTCTCTTCTCTCCCTACCTCTCCCTGTCTCTTCCTTCTCCTAGGCCATGGGTGCCGGTGGCTGCCTCCAATTTCTCCGTGATGGTCTCATGGAGGATTCTCAAGAGCCCTCTCATCACCCTCCGGACCATCCGACCGAGCTCTGTCCGGCAGTCTCCATGCCAACACCCGCTCGATAAATTTATTGGTCGCCTCTGACACGGCTCTGCCACCGAGTTGTGTCTCTTTCGCGTTTGCCAGCAAGCCAGAATTTCGGTGCCAAAGATAAGCGTCATCGAGTCATTCATTGCGCTTCGAGCTCTTTCCAACTTCTTTCCGGATGAAAGCCCCCAATGGTCCCGGGCCTTTTCGACATACGACATGTAATGAAGAAAATAAACTAGCATCTCTCTATCGATTAACTCTCTACCAGTCTTGCGTAAATTCGTCGTTAGTTATCGTTATCGTTTCTTTTTAAAGTCAGAGAAATTCAACTCCAAAATTATCTTTCGATCTTTATTATCGGTTAATGTATTTTTTAGTATTTTGGACATCATTTTTTAATACTTTATATCTTTGTAATTAAATTTGAAAATTAATCAGGAAAACCTAAAAAATCGAAGAATTTACCCCGATTTGCTCCGCGTATCACCTCAATCTCGAATGGATCAAAGTATCCGTATCCGATGAAAGTTAAACATCTAATGTCAGAAAAAATCGTCGATCTCGTGACTGATATACATATATCGAGAATGAAGAATCCGGTTCCCCCTTGTAAAATGGCAAATAAATTAGGAACGGCGCATGTTCGCGAGAGTCAACACGCTATACTCGCGCGTCGGCCACCCTTTCTTCCGAATCGCTCCCCCATAAACGTGCCTCTATGGTGTGTTGTGTACTTCGGTCGTATACACGAGAAGGGTACGTACCTACATACTTTTATATGCGCGCGCAAACGCGAGATGAAATGGGAGAACGAATGCGGGATACACAGGAATCGCGGGATTTAGGAACGTGATGTAAATTCTGCACTATATATATGTATTTATAACATACTTTTTTTTAATTAATTTGATTATTATATATTTAGAGTAAAATTCATGACAGTTGTTCATGTCGTAAATATGTGATAGTCGAAATTTTATTTCTATACTATTAATATTATGTTTATGAATTCTATAGTTCTTGAGTTACAAGTATCCCAAATAAAAGCAAGAACTCAAAATTCTGCTTCTATTCTCAACTCCAATTTTTTTATGTTTATAGGTGTTTGATTTCTAAAATAAATCTAAAATAAAAATATGTGAGATAGAGCGGATGAGAAGTGAAGGGAATTAAGTTGGAAGAGAGGAGTCGTGTCAAGCGACACAAAGCGACAATGCGGAACTTGGAGCAAGAGTAGTAGGAATGCTCGAAGAAACGGAAAACAAAACGAAAATGACGTAGAAGGATTAGTTGGCGAGATGTAAAATATTATAGAGAGGAATGGCGAAGGAGAGAGAGAGAGAGAAAGAGGGAAAATGAGAAGGAAGGAGAACGAGATCGCATGGACGACCAAGTTACACCAACACAATCTCCCGACTGCGTTTATTAACGTACGTTGTGTGGGGATTTGCTGGCGCAGCATCGAGATCAGCTGTGTACGGCAGCCAGCCAAGCAGAGGGTCAAGTGTTTCTCCTTCTCTTCCGATCCTCCCTCTTTTTATCTCGCTCTCCTCCGTCCGTGGTCCTCCGTCTCTCCCCTTCATCCCCCTAGCTTACGTTGCTTACTACTCGAATACTTTTCGCGTCGCGACGTCGAGGCAAAATGCTGGAAACGCGTTCGCGAAACCATGCGTCGCTAAATCGAATTGCTCGCAAAATTCCGCACCTTCAACATTTTGTACATGGAATTTTCTCGTAGAATTTACCCTGAAAATTATGGTAATGATGGGAAAATATTGGAAGAATTTTATAAGAATTATTCTGATTAATATTTTTTATTGTGATAAATATTAATCAGAGAAATTCTTATAAAATCCTTCCAATACCATATTGTCCATGATTATACCATTGTTTTACATATATAATACTTGTTTATACATATATAATATTAAAAATGTTTTCGACACGGACATTTTTCCACTTAGGGATTGAAAAGAGAAGCTTATAAATTAAATAGGATCGATATCAAAATAAAAATGTGGTAGATTGAAAATTGAGATCTAGAGTATATAGGAGAAAAATGTCTCGACTCGACGCGGAGTGAAACCATACATTGTGCTTCGATGAACAATGGCTGCAGTTAAATGTTGACAGAATCGGTCACATATAGAATGCGAGAGGCGGTCATCCTCCGGTCATCTCTTTCGTGCAGCATCACGACTCGTCCCTGCCATCGATATCGAAACGCGTAATTGGAAAGCTCCGCTGAATACTCACGAGCCGGTTGGAAATCGGAGCTTTTCCGCACTCGAGTTTCGGTTTTGCTGATTCCCAAAAGCTCATCGAGCCGTAGATTGAATTGTTTCGACAAACGGCATCGAACATTTTAGCAGATACAGCTTTTGAAATCGTTGTTTCGCCATCAAATTGCGCTCGCCCGATGAAATAAACACAACGCTATAAAGCACGTGCACGCGCTTTAGTTTCGGTAAATACATATATATATATCGCCTGCTTTTCACGTAGAATTTATATATACCTACACAGATTTCGAGGGGATCGATATCCGCAGCTAGAGAATCAAGAATTAACGTTATTTATACGGCGTTTCGTCCATTAATTTTTTTAAATATGGTAGCGTCACGACTGTTTCTCGTCATCAAACTGAAACGTAAATTTTTTATATAAACGGCCATTTTTGTAAATATAAAAATAATGATGTACGCGCGCCAAGTCTTTTCTTGAAGAATTATAGAAAAATACAAATGAGAGGAAGAAGAGAAGAAATACGGAAGAAATGAAAAGGAGAAGAGAGGAGAGCCTCGTAAGAGTCGTTGGGAATAAATGTCGCTCTCGTCTCATTTCGTTTCGTCGACTGGCTCATCGAGGCGTCTAGGAGAGCCGCCTCCATTATCGTTGCCAACTAGAAGAAGTAGGCGACTAAGGGGGTGAGAAAAGATGGAAGAATACACGTAGAAGAAAATAGAGTCACGCGACCCGCTGTTCGTTTCTTCCCCAGGTGGTGCAAAAGTTTCCTACGCGAAAGAACGAGAAAAAAATAGGAAAAAAAGAAAAATCTACGTCACAATTAGTACGAAAGGAGATGGGATCCAATGCACACTTCGGGAAGAGGGAAATGGTGGCGGAAAAATTATTGGCCGCCTGACTAACTGGCTTCATAGAAGAAAGGTCTTTTCTTTTTTCGTTTTTTTTTTTTTTTTTTTTTTTTAATATTTTGCACACACGCATCGCGAACACGCGGCGCAAAGCCTCAAAGGCGCGCCTTCAGCCTCGAGTTCCATCGATCCCTCCCTTCCTCTTCATCCCTTTCCTCCGGCTTCGTCCCTCATCTTCTCTCGTTCCCTGCCTGGTGGGCGGAACAAAGCCACCGGAAATCGCCCGAGTGGTACTTTGGCCCGTTGGTGGCGCCATCTTGTACTGGGTGGTGAGTTTTATGGGGGAGAAACGTGTACGCATTGTTCCTGCAACCAGGTAGTTCCATGCGGGCTCTCTCTTTTTCACCTTTCATCTCCTTTCCCACCCCTTTTGCTCTCTTCCCTTACGTAAGTTTCCGTCGATCGAGTTCCACGAGAAATTGACAAGTCGACTTTGGATTGTCGAATTACATAGTAAGAAGCGCAATTTTAATGAAGCAGCATCTTCCGAAAGCACCGATGCATTTTTTTGCTTCCCTTCTCACTGCTCTATTAGTTTCCATTAAGGATATATGATAGTCATGGAAAGTCTGCTTAATTCGTATCTTGTCGATAAAAGACGCTAATCTATCGTAAATAGAGGACAAGATGGAGAGAAAGGGGAGAACATTTACGTAGTCTTACCTTTTACTTACACACATGTTGTACAATGTTTATCTACACCCACCATATAAGCATATAAAACCGGGAGAATTGTTTGATAGGAATGTTTGCACAAGAGGAAGATTTCTAAGAAGAAAAGACGGATGTCAAGGTTATCGACATCCAATTTTCCGGAAATTGTTGTTTATATGTTACTAAGATCAATATGTTTTTTGCTGAAAATGACAATCTTTTTGACTCTTCGTTCATATAATAAAAATAACATTTTTCTTACGGGCGAAAGAAGAGAGGAAGATGGATTTTTATTAATTTCTTTTCTTAATCGATACTTTTTGATCCACGCGTTGAAATGAAAAAGCTTCGCTTTGCAAATATATATAATTTCATCGAAATTTTATTTACATCGAAAGCAATTCAAAATGTGACACTTTATTTAACTATATTTATTTTGAATGTAAAATTAAAAAAATATTGATGAATGTTTTTGAAAAAAAATATGTATACTGTAATCTTGTCAAATACATCAAATTGAGCTGGAATTTTTTATTTTACATTTCCAAATCGTTTTATTCTTCAAAATTGCGAGGCGAAATTTATTTTCAAAAAATATTCTGAAATAATCTTAAGCTAATCATCCCCGTATTTGAGGAATAGCTAATTTATTACGTTACGATTACTATAGAAAAGATGCGTAAAGAAAGCTCAAGCTGGATAAAGAATCGAGAAGAATAAGGGGTAGATAGAGCTTTTAGTCCGCCAATGCTATTTATAAGCACGATATCTCTCTCTTTTTTTCTCTCTCGATGCATTCGCTAAAGAGAGAGAGAAAACGAAGCTATGCGACGTGGCAGGTCGACGGGAAAGTGTAATTTCAGTTTGAAACAGGAACAGGGAGAGGCCGACCCACATCGAGGTTTTGAGTGTTTGTACTGCTGACGCGGCAATCCAATCCAATCCAATACCCGTACCGTATACACATATGAACGAGAATCGTTTCTCTCTCTTCCTCTCTCCATCACTTTTTTCCCTCCCCCTAAGTCTGGTTTCCAATACAATTTCGCTTTTGCCCAAAGCTCCATCTAACTGGACGCTCGTCATTTCCTCGATTTTCAATGACTTTCGCTCAGCTGTATGCATATCGACGATTTATATTTCAAAGTTATTATTTCTATTTTTTTTAATAAGGTGATAATAATTGCGAAATAAAATCTTTGCCAATCTTGATCAAACCGCAGAGAAAATTTTGCAATATAAGATCAAAGACTTAAAAATGATATACACATGATTTTTTATATTGATGTAATTTTGTATACATTTGTTTAATTCGAGAAGTCGCGGACGGGATAACTAAAGAAAAACCGAGGGAAAATTTTACTTTTATTTTTCAAGGTAATAGGCTTGACAGAAGTTGAATTAATTTTTAATTTTTCTCTATTTTTTTAGCTTAAAAATATAGGCGTGCATTCCAATGACGCGATTTGAAATAAATTCCCTAAAATATTTTCTAATTAATATACGATTACGAATATGATTCGCGATAGAGTTGAAATGAAGGAGCTTAATAGACGTTTAATTAATTTTGAATTTCGGTCCATTTTTTTATCTTAAAAGTAGGGGCGCGCATTACGCTGACGCGATTCAAAATAAATTCCCCGAAATATTTTCTAATTAATATATTCGAAATATCCCGAAGATCTAATTGACAATACCTGATCACGTGGTACGATTACGAATTTGATTCTCGACAGGGTTGGAACGCGCGAGCGGGGTGCGTTATTATGATAAACGCAACAATAACGAGGGATGATCCGACGTGTAAACTGTTAAACCCTCCTTCCTTTCCTCTATCGAGGGCTGTGGGTGAGGATTATCGTGGGGGTCGGACGGGCCGTCTGGAATCTACAGGGGGTTGTTATTGTTGCCGCGAAAGAATGGGAAGTAACGGCGGGGGAGAGTAAAAGGGAAACGCATACACACACACTTACATACACTTTCTGATATAGAAACGGTAGTCTATAATATATAGTATTCAAACGTGCGAGAGAGATCATCCCCTCTTCGATGATATCGACAGTGTGTTTGCCGCCTCCTATTACGAGCTCGATTGAGCCAAACTATACGATTATCGTGCGTCAGTGATAGCCTTTGTACGCCGCAGTCGCTGAAAATCCCGGGGGTTAAAGAGTTACGCCACTTATTTGCGCGTAACTGCTGCTGTCTGCTGGTCCCCATCGAACTCTCTTAATATAATCGGTGAAAATGTCATTGATTCAAATACACCGGAGATCAGCAAGTGTTTCACTCATCTTCAGTCGAAACACTCACTTTTCTCGTTCATTTTGCTGTGATTAAAATAGTAAGATTTCGAATATAATTAAGAAAATTTTCTCTTAAAATTTACCCTGATTAAAATTGCGATAATCATGGGAAAATATTGGAAGAATTTTATAAGAGTTATTCTGATTAATATTTGTCACGATAAAAAATATTAATGTTTACCACAATAAGATATAAAATATGTTCGATAGTAAAATTTATCACGTAGGTACATATTTTTTATTATGGTAAATATTAATCAATTCCAATATATTGTCCCTTGATTATCATGATTTTCAGAGTAAATTCTAGGAGAAAATTTTCACCGTGTAGTATTCAGAATTACATACAAAATCAGTAATAATCGTACATATTTGTTGCTGCATGTTTATGAAATATTGAGTGAATTTTCTTCCTCGAAATTTCTGCGAGAAATTTTTCAGACAGTCGCGAGAGATTTGTTTGTCATCGTAATTTTTTAATTTTGCGATACGTTATATTAAGTACTTATCTTTGCGTAATTAAGAGGGTGAAATAAAAATTCTATCGTGGTAAGATCTACTCGAGGATCGATTGGAGAACGTATACGCGTGGCGTGCGCAATCAATTCAATTAAAAATTGATTTCCATCCGCGGGTGACACATCAAACAAACCGTCTCCCACCCTCGCGCTTTCGCAATGCTTTCTCTTATTCCGGATTTCCCTCTGCGGCCTCTCATAAAGCATCGACTCGCAATTCGAAAGCGAGTTATAAATATTCAAACGGGAGGCTGTACGTGGACCACGACGCGGCGGGGAACGGTTTTGTCCTTTTGTCAGCGCGATCATTATAACTCTCGCTTCTCTCCAATTTTTCTGTCGACTCGCGAGAGAGGATTTTGACTGGTTCGAGAGGCGAGTATATATACAATACTACACATTCGCGAGTGACGATGTTAAGATAGAGCGCAATATTGCACACGTAACGTTATACAATGACATTTTTTTTATTCGACACGGAATAAGAATAATCTTTCCTCTTTTGACATATAAATATAGATTTAGTGTAAGTGTATTTTATATAGCATACAGTTTCCGATAAGTAACACGTGTGTGGTATGGAAAAATAAGTTGAAAATGTATATGTAAATTTTTACTCGAAATAATTAAAACAAGTGATTTTTTATTATATAATAAAAGAGAAGAGAGGAGAGAATTTTCTCTTAGAATTTACTCTGAAAATCGTGGGACAATATGATATTGAAGGAATTTTATAAAAATTTCTCTGATTAATATTAATCACAATAAAAAATATTTATGTACAATTAATCGAATATATTTTATTTCTAATTAGTAAATATTAATATTTTTATTGTGGTTAAAATATTAGTCAGAGAAATTCTTATAAAATTCTTTACCATATTATCCCATGATTACCATAATTTTCAGAATAATTTCTGCGCATAGTTAATAACACGTGTGATATGGGAAACCTATATGCTATAGTTCTGTGCGACAAAATAAATTAAAGACGCAGAAAAATACACATAATTTTTCCCAAAAGCTCTTTAAATAACTAAAATAAATTATATATTATATTATAAAATAGAGGAGAAAAAAATATGCGTATAAATGGATGTTGAATTATGACTTAAACACTGGGTGCATTCGATCCTAGAAATACCCAAGCCGAAAGTGAGGCAGGCATTAATGACGCCGTATCTACCTACCTACCTTAGTGTGTACACCCCGTTCCCAAAGTGTGCTTTCGAAAATCCGTTATTAACGACGGGCTATTATGACGTTTCACGGTGCACGTCAACGCGCGGGCGCTTATCCAGTGACGTTGCTCCGAGTCCTGACGCACACACGCTGCATATTATTCTAGAAACTGAAGACACGCGCCGGCACGCTCCTATTCATCTAGAGGCGGCCTATATTGCGCCTGTCCGTCTCCCTTTTCCGCCTGTCTCGCCTATGTTAATTATTCGGAATAACCTCGCTGCTAATTCGGCGCGCAAACTAATATTAATAATATATTATTTAATATATTATTTAATTTGTGTATATGATATAGATCTCTTTCTTGTATTCAATGTACCAACATTTGTTTCCAGGTTATCGAAGCGGTGACTACCAGTCAAGATACGGTTACAATAGCGCCAGTTCGAGTCAGACTCGCGGACCATGGCCCAATTATGGTCCGCCGAATTTCAATCAGTCGCCTTACGAGTATCAGCAACAGCGCAATTATAATAATCATCATCAGGCGCGAAATAATTATCAGAACACGCAGCAGGGATATCAGAGTCAAGGGGTATGTCTTTTTCCCTTTTATTGCATTTCGATATATGTATATGATCTGTTTCTCAATCTGGTTCTCCATATCTTTATTATTTTTTTTTTTAATTATATGTGTGTCTTTTTAAAGTGAAAAATCAGAAAAGATTTAAAAATAATGAAGCTTATTTCTTCGAAGTTTCAACTTTAAATAATTGTAATGATAGAGATACAGGTAGTGAAAGAAAAAGATAGAAAAAATAGTATATTATCGATCGAAGTAGTATCTCTTCATAGAATATATTTTTAATCGAGATGCTTCGCTTATATCTCATGTTATAGAATTATTCTCGAGGAAATGGTGGAGGAGGTCACCGAGACAGATGGCGACGATCGATGTAGACATCAAAATGTAAAAAAGTGTAGACTAACTTTGTCGCACGTTATCATGTAATAATTAAGATTGAATTTTTGCGAAGAATCGCTATGCATAATAATCGTAACAAGGTAAGGTTTATAGGAATTATTATCTATTATAGAATCACACATTTTTCTTGGTCAAAATACGCGTTCTAAATGAAATAAATATATACAAAGTAAACGGGAAGGCATGCTGAAGTTTTCGATAAATTTGCAATAGAAACGCGATTGAATATTTCGCGCTGCAAGTGCTGTGTTCGTATTTCGCATTTTTTAAAAACATCGTGATATTATCAATCGGATAATATAACATTGCTTGTTTTTACCTGTGATTTTCTCTGCAAGATACATCATGTATAAATATTTGTGTAAAATATGCGTGTTTAAAATACCAGTTTAAAATGCATTACCTTTCAAAAGTTATACGTTGTTCTTCGGTTTTATATATTTTTTCGAGACACATTGATTGAATTTTTTTCTTTTTTCAATTTTCGTATTATATTTCAATACTCGATTATTCACGATCAAGAGAAAACGCATAAAAACAAATACACCATTTTATATTATATTTATATTTGTTATATATATATTCCCGAGTCGAAATTTTTCATATTATTGTTTTTAATTTCAATTTTATTCATATTTATAATTTTTAGAGAAATATATTTAACTTTTATGCAGGAATTAATATTCCTCTTTGTACCTCAAATAAACAATAAACAAATGTTTTCTCACTCTTAGAACTTTGAACAAAACTATTATAATATATTAACTATTAAATAATTTGAAGAAATGATGATATATCTGATTATGTTCAAAGTACCAAAATAATAAATATTAAAAATTGAGATGGAAAATGGACGCAAAATTTCAACTCGGGGTACATATGTTACGAATGCAGATACTAACATGAGTTATCACAAATAAAAGAGACCGATGCACAGTATTAGAATTTGAAGAGAGAGAAAAGAACGCTTCTCTTTCTATTTCTTTACGCGCTATTGCATTTTGTATTAAACAGTGTGTATCCTACACTAATTAAATTCTGCATTCATATTGAATGTAACGATCGCTTCGTTCATGTGTTTGTAAAAATAGTATAGGCACAGAAGCATATTGAAATAAAGACGTCTTTCATCTTATGCAATCAAGTACAACGTTTACGATCATCACTCGTAATAATATCGTTTTGACAAAACTCACAGCTTTCGGACGATTACTGTGTCTAATATTTAGAACGAGTACGTTGACAAGAATATCGTAAATTATGTATTAGTTAAGATTGTCGATACATTAAAAATGTATCAGGTTAATCGGATATCGAAGTTGGTGCGCGAAAGAATTCGCGCATGTTAAATATTAAGATATAACAATATATCGGTGTGACCGTAAGTAACATTCTGAATTTCTCACTCTGTATTGAAATACACGATATTTCCTTATGAATTTTGTATTTCCTGAACATTTTTTAAATTATTTTACAAGCTCGATCGAAGGATCGAAAGGAATAACAATGATTTTAATCATATATAAGATAAAAATTTCAGGTATAACTTATAACAGGTAAGAATTACATAAAATTATCGTATTAAACAGTGAATGCATTTATCATGTTTTACAATATATTCTCGTTTTATTTTTAACGCGACTACATTCTGACTTTCTCACTCTGAATTTTTTGTATTTTCTGAAAATTTTTAAAATTATTTTACGACAAGCTCGATTGAAGAATCGAAATAAATAACAATTTTTAATGATATAAAATAAAAATTTCAGGTACAACTTATAACAGGTAATAATTACATAAAATGAGTGCATTGAATCATGTTTCACAATTAATATATTTTCGACAGAGAGTAAAGAATTCTCGCTCTCGGTTTTTTTTCTTAACGCGACATCTTTCGCGCATAATAGCGATTCATTCGCACTGTGCGATTACATAATGGATCGTTGAGTGTCACACGTATACCGGGAGAAAATAGAAGCGCATACGACTCGCTTTATCGCGCGGTTTCGTTATTGTCCCTCTGATGAAATAAAGCTCTATCTGCGCCGAGAGATCTACCCCTGCTGCTAGTAGGTTGCGGTCGCTTATCAGGCACACATACAACACTCGCTCTCTCGATTTCTCCCCCATTGTCCAGCAGCAGCGGGGCACAATGCCGTCCTTTTACATCCACGTCGAATATAAGTAAGTCATCGCTCGTGCTTATTCGCACGCGGAATCTGATTTGACGAAAGGAGACGGTTGAAATTTAATGTCAATTGCTGATAGGAATTGAAATAGGAATGTCAAGAGTAAAATAGAGGAGAGTGTTTTTCAGAGCAATCTTGACAGATTTTGCTGAAAAGTTTGATTCAATTTTTTAATTAAAAATGTATGATTTAGGTCATAAATATTAGAATTTTTCAACAAAATCTGTCGAGATCGCTTCTAACACTCTTGACATTCCTATATTTTTAATTAAAAATGCATGATTTAATTAATTGATTTTTTTTTATAATATCACAAATGACTACAAAAATCTGTGAACAAAAACTCATAAACATAAAATATTCCTTGGCTCCTGACACATAGACACATCTTTCGATGACATACGTGCAACGAGAAGAAAGACGAGAGAGAGAGAGAGAGAGAAAAAACGAGAAGAATATAGGAAGGAAAAAGTTGGGTGTACGAAGGTGTGTGGGGTCCGTTGGGTGATTGAATCGCGAAGTAGAAGGTGAGGACCCTCGTGGAAGCACATGGAAGGAAGGTCCAGGTGCGCCCTCGCCTCGCGCGATCGCATGCAACGTCGAAGCCTCTTTTGTTCTTCTCTCTTTCCTTCCTTCTCTCTCGTTTCATATACACATACGTGGAACATACGCGTTTACCTACCTACGCTTTGCTAACGCCGGCTAACGTAAAAACGCGCGTGTACACTCTCGTGCATTCGCGGGATGCGAGCGTCTGAGGCTCGAAAATATAATAGGGACTGGAGGACCGCGTCGTGCGCGAAATGGATGATGGATGTAAATGCCAAGTAGCCAAGAGAGTGCGCGCTGCCTCTTTCTTCTACTTTTCTATATGCCCTCTACTTCCGACGAGTACGTCGTTTAATAAGCAGCCATTGCCCGAAAATCGTTTTTTAAGACGCGAGATCACGCGGAAAGATCAAGCAGCTGCTGATCCTTTTTTTCCTCTTCTGCAACTTGCCGTATAAGCACTGCAAAAAAATTGTTAACCAAACCTTTCAACTAAATTACTATTTTGTTAAGTGAACATATATTAGTATTTAAGTCAAATATATGTTTTGTTAGATTTAATATGCTATATTTAATTTAAATATTTCTATAACAAATCAATTAACAAAATAATATTCAATATCAACTTCTTGAGATTTTACATGTAAAAATTAAATGGAAAAGAATAGACAGTAGTATCATAGTATCCCACATTGAAATTGATTCAATTTTTAACCAACATCTATTTTCTTATTTTGAGCAGTCAAATATCATTTTTCTGTCGATTGAATTTTAGTTTGTCTCCTATTTTAAATCTCTAAGTGAGAAACTTCTCTATATTTGAGTACTGAATGAAGAGCTAGGCAATTCTGCATTTTATTTATTTATTTTACACGGCAAGAGAGAAGAAACAGCGAGTTTATTTTTAAGCGACAACAAAAATAGCGATCGTAGTGAACAAGTCGTTGTCTCGCGTTCGATGTTTAACCCTTCTGTCAATAAACTGACACCCGGGGTCCGAAGCAGCTTTAAATGTTAAAAATTCGGAAACAAAAATAAGAAAGAAAATGTTTGATATCCAGCAGCTGTTAAGACGAAAATTATTCCGGTGCAATGCGTCGAAAACACGTTGTTGGTGTTTAGCTACCCATGCATTGATGATAGGGTGAAAAATCGTGCGCTGACAGAAGGATTAACAAGGGGCCGTCAGATCTCCGTGCTAAGAAAAAGACAGGCGCGAATCCGCGGAGGATCGGTGGGTGGTCGATTTTCAGCTACACGGGTGAAAGACAGGAAAGGTGAGCGAGATGAGCGCATCTCGTTACGCGACGTGGCTCCTACCATAGGCCACCGCGATGACGCAGCACCAGCTCCTGGGTTACCTCTCTGTCCATTGTTCTCCCCGCATTTCTTCTCCGGCTCGTGTTCAAGTGCTCGAGAGCTCAATCGCTAACCCACCCTCGAAGCCCGGATCTCCCTCGGCGTCGACGTACTTTTTAAACGCGTTCGCCGCGCGCGTTTTTTTTTCCTTCGCGTAGTAGACATAAATGTCGACTTCTCTGTCCGATTTTGCCGCACAAAGCGGCTAAGTTTCAGCGCTAATTGCGAGCTCGAAGTCGCGATGAAGATTCGTCAGATTCGTCGCTCGCGGATTTTTGAAATTTAATCGAGATTGATGAGATTTGATATATTGACGAAATTTAAGAGGCGCGATCTAAATGGACGAGAGTATCTTTGATACTTTCAACTTTAAATAGTTAGATTATTCTTCGTTGAAACTTTTTAATCCATAGCCATATTTTGCTAAAAGTTCTTTTTTTTCATTCTCTAAATGAGAAATTGTTTATTTAAAGTGCAAATAGAAGAGTTTCCTATTTACAATTTATAGGTATAAATTAAATCTTAAAATATTCTATAAAAGAGAGACAAATGTCGAGGTTGAAAATAGAAATTTTTATAAGAATAAAGAGGGAGAGAGAGAAAATGAGTATTTTAATACAAAATATAATTATTTATATAAATCTAAAAAAGTAAAATAAATTTGCTGGCGAACACGTGTTATATATGCTTTGAATTAAAATTTTATCGAATAGAGAAATGTCATGAATTCAGTATTTTTATTTGTATGACATATTTTTGATTTAATCTTTTTCAATTATATTAATATTTAAAATAGCAGGTATATACTTCAAATTTCATCAATTTTGTCCAATTTATTTAATAATATTTCGACCTCTGAATAGATCCGAAAATGTTCCATATTAATTAGAAAATGTTGACAGTTCTTAATATAATTTTAATAATTCTTACACGAAGAGAATTTTCTCTAAAAATGTTTCGAACATATTTTACATATATTATGTGATAAATCTTAATCAGAGAAACTCTCATTAAAATTCTTCTAGTACCACATTGTCATGTCCCACGATTATCCCACGATTCCATGGTAAATTTGAAGAGAAAATCCTATGATAGCATTTAATTACAACAGAAAGTATCGAACAACAGTAGACGCATTTCCGAGATTTCAGAGTTTAGAGAGAAAAATCGGCAATAATAATTACGGGGAACATCGCGGGAAAAGGCGATGAAAACGAGGTATTCGATACTTAATCGGTGTAGTACCGTCGCGTTAACGTCCCTATCTAAATAATCAGTTGGCTCAATAGGGAGGAGAGAGGGCTCTCGCGACGCAGGGCGTCGAGGACCGACTTCCGTGGCAGAGGCACCCCACGACGTTCCCGCGCGGGGCATCCGCCTGTCGATAATGTCCCGCAGCTCACCGGAGACAGCGGGCCTCACCTGCGGCCAGGCTCCGGCGGACCCCCCTGAAATCCTTCGATAATCGGACTCCTTGACTCCGACCGCCCAGTCTCGCGGAAGTAACGACGCGCCGTCTCTTTCACGGAAAACGCCTCCGAATGACTTCGCTACTCGTCTTCGCCGCATATAGGGGTCCGCACCCTGGTGGGCCTCAGGGCGCTCTCTCTTTCTCCGTGTGTGGGAACCGCGCGATATAATTCCCTCCGTGGGCGCACTCGTCGAGTGGCACTCGTCACTCTTTCTCCCTCTCCGGTTGGGTCCGGCTGATAGAAGTATGCATGCGCGCCCTGCGCTCGAGAAAGAGTAAGAGAAAGCGTTGGCATAATTTGACAAAAGCCGCGAGTGCGCAGCTCTCGGCTTCTGTGTGCCAGCCGCTCGATAAACAATGTGCCATCGTGTACGCGCCAACGGAGCCACGAGTGCGCCAACGTTGAGCGCGTACAATGCCATCTTATATGACATTTTTCGAGCCAACCGTCGTCATCGTCATCGTCGGACGACGACGGGGCTTTAATCGCTCGTTAGACGAGCGACGGGCTTTTGTGCTCTCTCGCAACTGTTTTTCCGACTGCTGCAATGCCTGCTGGCATCTCTACCTCGGCTGAATCGAGAGATTGAGAGGGATGAAAGAGAGCCCTTGATCTTGCGCGAGATTCTGTACACGTATGTATGTGTATATACGAATTTAGATCTCTTTCGCGCGCGATTTATTTATGTTTGTTTTTATTTGGCGACGCACATTTTTGGTGATAACGCGGATAAAATTACAAAAAGTTCTCATTGAACACGGGTGATGAAAATGCCGACCGAAATGTCTTGATGATTTGTGGAAAGTCATATGATTTCTGTCAAAATAAATTTCGATCATTTCAATCTAGTCTAAATCTACTGAATCTTATTAAATTTGCAAATATAATGGTAAAATGAGAGGTCTGAATGAGTAAACGATTTGATTTTCGTTTGCTCGATTAAATTTGTGACATTATTCGACAATTTTGATGAAATTCATAATTGTTAACGAACTCTAATAATTTTGTACATGTTTTCGCTGGAATAAATGTAAACATTTTTGTAGCTTTTGCACTGAAAACAAGAAATTTGCCACTATTATCATGCTTATTCGATATAAAATTGTCAAGCTTTACAATTGTTACAATCAATTATTCGGTATTACAGCGAAACTTAAAATATTTACATGCGTTGTAAAATAGAGGACTTTGTGTACATTTATTTGCAAAAAAAATGAATTTAATTTGTCGATGCAAAATGATTTGATTCTTAACAAACTCATCATTTTACCATTACTCTTAATGAACAGAAATAAGTTAGTATTATCTCAACATAATTCTTTCTTCTTCTTCTTATTTCTTTTATAGATTTTTGTCTTTTGTCATATTGTTAATGAATTAATATTTGATGTCTATATTTTTCATTTCAGTTAACATCTTCATATAAAATTCTAGCTTGGACGTATTTTCAATAGAGAGATAGTAAAATTATTAGGTCTCTTAGCTTTTTCATGGATAAGAAATAAATATATCTATTTTATGAGTACGTCATTTTGACAGGTCTTCCTCTTACGCAAACAGGACGTTTGATCGAAGTCCTGCTTAAGATTTTCCCAAGGACTCTTAGCGTTAGTTCTCTATAGAGGATATTCAATTATTAGTTAACTGAAACTTCTTCAAGTAAGAATTTTAACAGAGTAGTAGTATTTTTAACAGAGTTCAAGATATTTACAAGACCTATTCATTTTCTAAAAAGAAATTTCCTAATAAAATATTCGACAGAATATGAGCAGATATGATTGCAAATTTAAACAGTGAATCATATGAAAATCTCCTTTCATCTGTGATCTCGACACGAACAGTCATATATACTCGTCTTTCTCAAATTTTTACATTTTATTTGAATAAGAATTTATATGAAAAATACAAGTCTTTATTATCGCGATAAAAAACTGGCATGCAAGATCTTTCCGTAAAACAAGCGGGCAAAAGGAACCGGAGCGAAACAAAAATAAGGGAAAAAACGTACGACAATTCGGCCAATTCGTATCTATAGCGCATCTAGGATTTTAATCATCGCGGATGGAGCATATTATTTTTTCGCGCGTTGCTATTTTAGACAACGTATCAAATCATATGAAAATCTTCATGTGATCTCGACGCGAACAATCATAGGTATCTACTCGCTTTTCTGAAATGTTTACATCAATTTTATTTGAATTAAGAATTTATATGAAAAACTGAAATCTCTCTTCTATCGCGGTAAAAAACTGCAAGATCCTTCCGCAAAACAGGCGGGCAAAAAGAACCGGAGCGAAACAAAAATAAGGGAAAAAACGTACGATAATTCGGCCAATTCGTATCTATAGCGCATCTAGGATTTTAATCATCGCGGATGGAGCATATTATTTTTTCGCGCGTTGCTATTTTAGGCAACGTATCAAATCATATGAAAATTTCCTTCATGTGATCTCGACGCGAACAATCATAGGTGTATACTCGCTTTTCTGAAATGTTTATATCAATTTTATTTGAATTAAGAATTTATATGAAAAACTGAAATCTCTCTTCTATCGCGGTAAAAAACTGCAAGATCCTTCCGCAAAACAGGCGCGCAAAAAAAACCGGAGCGAAACAAAAATAAGGGAAAAAACGTACGATAATTCGGCCAATTCGTATCTATAGCGCATCTAGGATTTTAATCATCGCGGATGGAGCATATTATTTTTTCGCGCGTTGCTATTTTAGACAACGTATCAAATCATATGAAAATCTTCATGTGATCTCGACGCGAACAATCATAGGTATCTACTCGCTTTTCTGAAATGTTTACATCAATTTTATTTGAATTAAGAATTTATATGAAAAACTGAAATCTCTCTTCTATCGCGGTAAAAAACTGCAAGATCCTTCCGCAAAACAGGCGGGCAAAAAGAACCGGAGCGAAACAAAAATAAGGGAAAAAACGTACGATAATTCGGCCAATTCGTATCTATAGCGCATCTAGGATTTTAATCATCGCGGATGGAGCATATTATTTTTTCGCGCGTTGCTATTTTAGACAACGTATCAAATCATATGAAAATCTCCTTCATGCGATCTCGACGCGAACAATCATAGATGTATACTCGCTTTTCTGAAATGTTTACATCAATTTTATTTGAATTAAGAATTTATATGAAAAACTGAAATCTCTCTTCTATCGCGGTAAAAAACTGCAAGATCCTTCCGCAAAACAGGCGCGCAAAAAAAACCGGAGCGAAACAAAAATAAGGGAAAAAACGTACGATAATTCGGCCAATTCGTATCTATAGCGCATCTAGGATTTTAATCATCGCGGATGGAGCATATTACTTTTTCGCGCGTTGCTATTTTAGACAACGTATCAAATCATATGAAAATCTCCTTCATGCGATCTCGACGCGAACAATCATAGGTATCTACTCGCTTTTCTGAAATGCTTACATCAATTTTATTTGAATTAAGAATTTATATGAAAAACTGAAATCTCTTCTATCGCGGTAAAAAACTGCAAGATCCTTCCGCAAAACACGCGGGCAAAAAAAGCCGGAGCAAAACCGCGCATCTAGGATTTTAATCATCGCGGATGGAGCGTATTTTTAGTTCGCGCGTTGCTATTTTAGGCAACGTATCGAATCACTCGGAACGATATCACTCTCTCGTCTCGGGCAACCGAGAAGAGTCTCGGTCAGTAGGTGGAATTCTCGGTGTTCCAACGATTTATTTCGCCGAATGGAGCACCGCACCCCAACCGACTCGTCGGGGCGTAACCCCGACGTCGAGGGAGTGGGAAAGGGGAGGCGCTCACCGACGACAGTATGCAAAATACCTGGTGCATAGGCGGGGATCTTCCCACCAGCGCTCGCTCCCTTCCTCGCCGACCTGAGGAAGTGTACGCTGGCGCGTATTCGATCCGAGCGAAAGAGTATCGCGGACGTAGACGCTTTTCTCCCGAGAGAAGAGGTATCGCCAAATCTTTCTATAGGTACGAATTGGCCGAATTGTCGTACGTTTTTTCCCTTATTTTTGGCGCGATCACGCGCTCCGGTTCGTCGGCGGAAGATCGACGCGGTTTTTAGGTCGATCCTCGACTCCAGTAAATTACAAAGAATGATTTTCACGTGATTTAAACCCTAAGTTTTAGGAAAAAGCTCCAACCTCCCAACTTTTAAAACTTAGGATCGATGTAATTTTTCTCTTAGATCTTCTTACATCTCTTTAAATCACCCTTTGTAGACTATACGACTAACCGGTTTTCTCTCTGATAAAAAATCACGTGTTAAAATGATATCGCAAGTCTGTACGAAATTACTAATAATCTTCTATTTATCGTCGCAAGCGATATTTTTTGATGTGTAATTTTTTTTAGAGTGTCAACACATGTTCTAATTTAATATGGAAATATCTTTACGGAGCATATATTAATTTAAGAATATGGTTGTACATCTTAATCATATTGATTATTATTTATCAAAGAAACTTGTCAAAGTTTCAGAATATTTCTGTCGACATTTCGGTGCTCGAAGCAAGATTATGGAAAATGTTTGGATTTTTTATTTCAGCAAAATTAATAATTAAAATAACATATATATAAAGACATATAAAAATATATTAGTTGATTGAAAATTAAGAGAAAAAGAGAACATAAATTGTTTTTGATTTGTCGATTTTTTTTTCCCGTAATTGCTTCAGAGAATCACAAATTTTATTTTTAAATTAAATATTACATGGAATTCACACAGTAAGTTGCAACTTTAATGATGTTTAGTTTCATTCGTTGATCCGTGCTGTGATAAAAAATAAATTATATTACTAAAATTAAAATTTAAGAAATGCTGTAAAATATTAGACGTTCAATTTTTTAGATTTTTTTAGATCCAAGTTTTGGAATTATATTTTATTTCTATTATTTTCGAATGTTTTGATGAGTGAAATATAAATGTTTTAAAATAGCATTTGAATCACAAAAGTAACATATCTTAATTAAAAAATATCTAGTTTAAATTTTTCTTTTCTCCTTTTTTTTGGAATAAACTTCCGAATGAAGCAAATCATCAGTCAAGAGCAATTAATGTTATATTTTGGTTTCAGATTTTAATTCGTAGCCAAACACTCATTTCCATTTTAACATGAATTTGTGAAAATTGAGTTAATTGTTTTCGTCAGATCTGTTTTAATCAAAAATGTTATTAATTACAAATTGAACATATTGTTTAATTATTTGTAATAAGGAACATGAACCTCGATATTTCTAAAATGAGGTACAAAAATCCAAAAAAATTGTCATTTAATTTCCCTGTACATATATTTGCAAATTTTATATAGGGGCTTAAACACATAGAACGAATTCACGAGGGAGCGAAAGGGTTCTCTTAATCGATCCGATTTTTATCAGCTCGCCAAGACCATTTATGGAATCGAGGCTACAATTTATTCGAAATAATGCAAAATTTATGATACACGCGGCGATATATTTCACAGACATTCGTTTGTACAGATAGATGTGCAGCCGGTCGGCGACACAAAGCATTCCAGTCGGGATAACCGAACTGAATAACGGGTCCAGATATTGCTACTCGACTCCCTTGTGCCGGTAGGTAGGTAATTGCTATGGTAGGATGCCTTTGCTATGGAGGACGAGGGAATTCGCGATATTCGCTCTTACGCCAGGTATCTGTATCGTGGTATAGCGTTACCGCTCGAGACAAGATTGAAATTGGCTTTTGGAAATCATCCCTTTCCTCCTTCTCGCGAAAGACAAGGTGACACATTTTTACGGAGGCGTAGATTCCCGCCTTTTCAATGACTTTTTTATTTTTTTCATTCTCGTACAATTTAAAAAATATACACAATCTTGACTGCATCACTTGTGTGCTCTGTTTTTTTTTTTTTAATGATTTTTTTATCAGTAAAGCTAGGAATGAATTATTAGCACAGCTATACATTAGAAATCAGAGCGAGATTGTGGATATTTAAATATCAATCACTATGGAAAAGTTTTGTTACACTTGATATACACATAATAAAGGATTCATCCTGTATTTCTTCTCATCATAAAGAGATCTTAAAGAGATAATTTATTATATCCTAATAAATAAGAAAACTGTCTTACTCCATATATTTATATATAAACAGGGGATAGAAATTTTGGATCGCTACAAATAACGCGGAGAATAGGACAACAAACTCCGCTCGTTCGAAAAACTGCGTGGTCGTCTCCGCTGCGCGAGAGACATTTCGCGGTAATTAATCGGCACTTTAATCGTCATCTCTTCCCTATCCGATCCTATAATAACAGTTTGACAGGGATCTAATTGAGTCTCGTGCGCGCGCGCGCAGCGCGAAGGGTAGGTTCCGATATAATCTAGGGTCCCATGAATCACGAGTAGGAGCGGAGGCTCACGCCCGCTCTCCTACGCAAACAAAGAGGCAACCCTTTGCGTGGAAGAGTCGAGGGATGCGGCGCCCAAAGGGCATTAGCATCCTCGGCGAGGACGACGTGCGTACAAGTCGTCGTAGCTGCTGCTGCTGATGCTCCTACGCGGCGTCTTAGATCGAGACAACCCCATGATTTTGTCTCCTCGGTATTCATGAACGTAGGGCGCGGTCTTCCTTCATGAATTTACAATCGACAGAAGGAATCTCGCGGCAAGAAGTACCTGTCGGCGCGATTGAAAAACTGTGCCATGCGTATGTATAAAGTCCGCGAGAGATATCAGCTGCGACAGAGAGATTTATATATATATATATATAGAGCATCGTACCGGCTTTCTTTTTAGATCGTTAGCTAGACTCAATTTCTAAGTATTTTACTTTCCCAAACCTGCACTGAAAAAAATTATTAACTCGATTAAACTTTTCAACTAAATTGCTGTTTTGTTAATTGAGCATGTACATTAGTATTTAAATCAAATGTACATTTTGTTAGATTTAATTTAAATATTTTTATTTATGTTACATTATTATTAACAAAATAATATTTAGTTGAAAGGTTTAGTCAAGTTGACACATTTGTTTCAGTGTGCTTTAGCAAACTCTAGACAGTTTTAAATATTATATTTATTAAAATTCCTCATATACATTTTGATATCTATTATATATTATATATTTAACTTATATTATTCACAATTGAATTATATAATAAATATATAATACAGAGAATTTTCTCTTAGAATTTACCCTCTGAAAATCATAGTAATCGTGAGACAATATATGGTATTGACAGAATTTTATAAAAGTTTCTCCGATTAAACATTTACCACAATAAAAAATATCAATATCTATCACAAGATATAAAATATATTAATCAGAGAAACTCTTATATAAAATTCTTCCAATACCATATTGTGTCCCACGATTATCATGATTTTCCGAGTAAATTCTAAAAGAGAATTCTCTATCTTTTTTTACAATATATATCCAAAATTTTTGTGCATTGAGTATTTTCTAGTTTGATTGCCTGCTATTTTGTTGTATCGCACGCTGTACATTATCTCGCAGAGAAATGGAGCTCGCTGCAGCAGACAAGCCCGTGCGATTGATTTAAAATCACCATGGAGATCATAGCGAGAGAGCACATATGCTACATGTTGTTCGTACGTGGGGGGATGGCGTGGAATTTATCATCGGAAATAGTTAACGAAGCGGACAAAGCTGCTTTGCAGCATCGCAATTGATGGCTCGCGCGATGGATTACGAACTATAATCCGACAATGAAACATACTGCGCATTAACGATATTTCTTATCGTTATGATCTCTCATTTGTATAGGAATTCGATACGGAGAAACTATACCTATAGTAGAGCCACATATTAACGTTATAAAAAAAATCACACAGTAATATATACGTTTTATCACGAGAGAACACATTGTAATTATACATATTTTGATGTCCGAAACAAATTTATAATTTTTATACTCCAATGTATTTGATGAACAGTAAAATGTTCTCCATATACAATATAATTGGACCGAAAAAAGATGAGAGATCGCCTTCCTATATAGCTTTTTATAAAATTCGACAAAGTTTTGCTCTTTCGAAACTTGAAAAGCTCTCGTTCGTATTGTCAAGATTCCTTAAATCAGCTGATCATTTCAAGTTGCGCGCAGCTTTCCTTCGAATTTTCCACGAATATTGTCCGTGGGTTTGAATGAAAAACTTCAGTATATCCTCGGTATATAATCGCATCAAACGACAACAAATCTGCAGCGGCGGAATATAAGGGTGCGAATTGCGGGACCGAAGGGGATCAACCGGTGCAGCGCAAGAGGGATCGAGGGAGGAAGGCGATCGTAGGCAGTGTCACGTGCTGCTGTCACTAGCACGGATTATATTATATAGGAATGGCAGCGAATAGGTGTAGATATAAGTACCGAGCGGCAGTTAATAAATATGATAATGGCGGGCGGAATGAGAGAAAGAGAGGAAGGGGCGCGATATGGGATACCACTGTATAAGAGTGACCACCGGGAAGCGGGAGGCCTGTCATTGTCAGGACCTCTCGTCGTATGTCACGCGACACGTAGACACACAACACACACACACACACACACATTGTACATGTATATGGCGTAACAACACGTGAAAGAGCGCGTTTTGTTTCCCGATTCCCTTCTTTCCACGTGAATCCTGATCGATGTGGAATACGCTTTGAACCAAATTTTTCTTTTCAAGAATTGAAGATGTATGGATCTTTCGAAAAATTTAAATAAGGGTCAAATGAAATTTGTATATATTTTTAAGGAATATTTTCCTTATAATTTTTCCCTTAATTTTATGTTTTAAGATTTAAATGATAATACATTGTTGGAACAATCTATTGAACTCTATTATATGAAATATTTTTAATATTATCACATGGTTTGTCTAAGACTTAATTATTATCTTTTAGATACACGGAGAGAATTTTCTCTTAGAATTTACCCTTGAAAATCATGGTAGCCGTGGGACAAATCGTGATACTGGAAGAGTTTCTCTGATTAATATTTATCATAATAAAAAAAAATATTAACAGCTATCACAGTAAGATGCAAAATATATTTAATCAGAGAAACTCTTATAAAATTCTTCACACGATTACCATGAATTCTCTTGAATTAGAAAATTATTTTTTACTTACAATGATGAAACTCTTATTTTCACAAATTTCCTCAACCCTACGTTCGTGTAAAGAGTATAAATTAATAATAATTCATTTCTTGACCCAGTAATTTGTGCATTAAACTTAAACTACGTTCTCTCTTTGATATCGCGATCTCGTCTTCTCTTCTCGGGAATAATTAGTCACGGTGCGTTTAATAAATCACCCCCATCCTTTAAGCCGTGCCTCCCTTTTGGAAAATATCCAATAACGACCGGCTGACTCCGCTCGATACCTGTAGGTATTAACCTACGTCGGAGAGATCGGCTTACCTTAATAATTGTAGGTACACGTTCGCGGGAATTGTGCCCCCTTTCTCGTCGGGGGGTTGGTTTCACCCCTCGCGCAGGGGTGTTTCCATGGCGTCTCATCCGGCGGCCGCCAAAGGTGCGTCGTCAAGGCGAAGTGATCGAAAATCGCGAGAGATGTAATGAAACATTCTTAGCGCGACGAGGGCTCGTATTTTGATTGGTGAATGGTACTCCTTGTCCAGAGCGTTCCTGAGAGGACCTAATAAGTTTACTTGTGTAAGATCGATATAATCTAGGAAATTTATTGCACGATTTATTAAATTATTCGACTTCTCGTTTAAATTAAAGAAGATAAGAGCTCACATTTTTGTGCGATTATATACTATTTTTCGTTAAAAATTGAAACATTCCTTCATATGGAATAATTTAATAAATGTTCTACATTTTTCAAAGTAGATTAATAAGAATAATATTTAATTTAATATTTTACAATAATATTTAAATTGTTAATATTAAATAATTAATATTAAAATTTATATATTGTTCGAAATAAATATTATATTAAATATCATATAATTACATTATAATTTAATGAAATAATATGCAGATAAATATTTTTAACATCGAAAGAGAAATGTTTATCTTGATTATTTATTGTTCTCTCGGGTGAACAGAAACGAAAGAACGAAAAAGCGAGAAAGTAGAGAAAATAATGCAGACAAGATGTAAACGAGATTCAGTTGGCGTTTGAATAAGTATCGTGTTTTATTAATATCTCTCTTATTATTTACAAAATTTTATAATAATCTCTAGCTGTGTGATTTTCTCATCATGACACGCTACTCACTATCGTCGATCCTATACTTTTTTTTTCTTTATTCTGCGTTAATCGTTATAATGTAATGCTCAATAATGCTCGTCCTCGCTAAATCGTTTATGTAGAAGTTGAACATCTCTCGCTCGATTTAGAAATTCGTTGATTTGACACACAAGCACACATACATACACACACGCACGCACGCACAACACCATTCCTCACATGCGCACGTGTCACTTACGACAAACGTGTATTTACAATGTGTCATTTACAATCGAGTATGCGAAATTGTAAACTTTACATTTGTCCTAAGATTCTCACTTGCGGAAACGTTCCGATTCGTTCCTCTCACATACTTTTCTTCCCTCAACTTCTCGTTTTTTCCTGCAGGAAACAAAATTCCCTCCCTTCCTTTCAAGCACTATTGTACATAAATAAAATCACATATCCTTTTTTTATTCTCAACAAATTAAGATTATTATATATTACCTTTTGTTTAATTTATAAGATGCATTACGTGACTGTAATAAAATTTCAATGGAACATATGTTTCGTCATCTATGTGACAACGTCGTAAATTCCAGCAACTAATCGAGTAAAATTTGTTTCATCTGTAGACATATAAAAGCATAATATTAAAACAAAACAAATAAATATTAATATCTTCGTCTTTATAGAAATCGGTATTCGACAAATTTATGAAACACAAAGACTGTTTTTTTACATTCTTTTTTTTTTCTCGCTCGACACCTCTGGCCGTGACGAGATTTATGACATTTATAAATAATTGCACTCTCTTGTTTTGCAAAAATAATAAATTTCAGGAATTTTTCGAGCAGGATGAGAATGCTAATTCATAAAAAAATCATGGAAAATCTCATTTCGCGTTTCATATTGTAATCGGTATTTTTTTGATTGGCCGTGCATCGGTATATAAAAATGTCATGTCCCGACAGACGAAATAATATATGCGTCGATGTAACAGTATATCGCGTATATTTGCATTTGCGGACAATGCGGAGCGCAGAAATATCTCGTCCTGGATTCCGTCGAACGTTGTTTGACGAAATCCCGCGCGTAACGCATTGTTCGGAAATGACTTTCCACGAGTCGACACAATGTCCGGCTCTCGCGATGTCGCGTCGGATGTCGCGTCGCGTTCGGCTTGAAATCGCAGTCACAATCACCGCGGGGGTGTACTATTTCGTAATTCGAATCGACGGGTTTCAATCCATCGAGTGGATGCACCGGCAACGGTAATTCGGTGCGAGGCGAACAATCCGTTTTCTCTCTCTCTCTCTTTCTCTCTTCGTTGCACGTAGCGTGTTTTATTTCCCAGCGTATGTTTTACACAATGTCGTGTTATTTCCGCGCGAGACACTGCAAACGAATTTGAAAATATATACGAACGCGATCTGCGGAAATTACATTTTTTTCGCAGATGAAACGCTCTCCCGAAAAACAGGCGTATATTTCGACGAAAGAATCGATGCAAAAATCAGTTGCTTACATTATATGTTGTATGTGTGAATATTACGTGTTTGAATATTTTATAAATATATAGAAATTTCTGTTTTCTATTCGATCAAATGTGAAATTTGACATTATAAAGCAACAATCTGTTATGCACTTATCATGTAATGTCTTTAAGCGAAAATGATATTCGAATAAATCTTTGCCGAATGAAAATCGTAAATAAAGGGAATATATTATCGCAACATTTGGTATGTATGTATATAAAACAATTTTTTCTTGAATTTTTTAATTTTGAAAATATCTGATTTTGTTTTTTCGTCGGATTGCTTATAAAAATTTAGCTGGTAGTTTTAATTAAGTTTTGCAATTTTTTTTTAACGTGTATATTTATTTTATTATATATGCAGAAAGAGTATAATGTTATTTAGTTAAATAAAACAGATCTGCAGCTATACGATGACTGTTCGATCAATTGCGTTTCTTTCCGAACGCGACTATTATTACCTCTCCCATTTGATTCTAACTAGTCGTTATCAGAATATATCATTGATATTATTTTTTTACAACCTTTTGTCATCTCTCTCACGACGTTTATTAATTTATCGAACGACCTGGGAGTTGCCATTTTAAATAAATAAAGTACGTTGTTTGGGAATTGTGTCATTTCGCATTACATAAAATACGTAGTCTTTGCGTTAACAAGAAAATACATCACCAAGATCTCCTTCTTCGCGAAACTTTCGATCTCTCCGCAAATAAAAACATTTATAGCGGCTGGCTTCCTTTCAAAATGCAAGATGCAGATCCATCTTTTTCGACGAAGCGGTCGTTGCTAGAACTTGGCAACGAACACTCGACATTTGACAGATATAAAATCACGTGGCTCGATTACTGTGTATCGATGTACGATAATCCTGATTCGGAGTGTTCTCATCGTAATATCACCGATATCGGTCCATATCAATCACGAGCGCATAACTCACTGAGCATAGATAATTGCAAATTATCACACTAATAGTCCTTACAATCACTGAGCGTATACTCATCGATTGTCGATTGCTGCTGTAACAAAGTCGCACGATTAGAGCATGACTATGACTACGTCACACCCAATTAGACAGATTATCCTCTTGATAATCGCGAGCGCAGCTTATGGACAGTCTTTCAGGCAAGATAGAGAAGAGAAAGATCTCTCGCGCGCAATCTCAAAGTCGAGTCTGCGATTTTACTGCCGTGTGCACTCTCAAGTCTTTAAAGACAGACAGACCCATCCCGCGACGCACAAAGCTGATGAGTCGCGGCGAGAGCTCCGGGTTCATCCCGGACGAAGCATCGTCCGTCGACGACACTTCCGACGATCAGTCGCGTCGTGACTCCCTCCCTCCCTTAAGGACTGTCGTCGGGTATGGCGTACCAAGCAGCCGGATCCGCGGCGAGGGCCCATGGGCCTGCGACGGAGGGATTGGCGTAGGCCGCGGCCCCCGCCGCGGATGGCGCGCACTACCAGGCGCGGCCCTGCAACGGTAGATACGCGCCGCACTGCGGCTGCTGTTGCTGCTGCATCCCCTGTTGGGCGCCGGCCCGCGTGTACGAGCAATGCTGCAGGCTCTGAGAGCTCATCACGTGGCTGACGCCTGTGGCCACGACCGAGTGATGGGACGAGGCGGCCGCGTGATGGGTGCCGTGCGGACTCGAGGCCGCGGTCATGTGCGGCGCCGGGCTCGCCAGGGCCGCGCTGGGCCCGCCGCGGCTACCTTCGTTCCCGCCGCCGCTCCCGCAAGGCTTGCCGTCCTTCACCAGCACCGGCACCGCGACCCGTCTCGGCGAACTCGCGCTCTGAAACAATCAATCATCCCGGGTGAATAAGGAAAATTTTTATTTATAAATATTTCATTGTGATGTCAACAGCAAAAAACATCTATAATTATTCATTTTAATAAGTATTTATTATATGTATATTTTTATTCAATTATTATGTCGATTATTATATACGGAGAGAATTTTCTTTTAGAATTTATACTCTGAAAAGCATGATAATCGTGAGACGATATGTAGGATTGGAATAAGAATTTTATATGTATAAGAGTTTTTCTAATCAATATTTACTACAATAAGGTAAAAAAAGATGTTCGATTAATTTTCCTATGTATATATTAATATTTTTTATTGTGATAAAAATATTAATCAGAGAAACTCTTATAAAATTCTTCCAATATCCTATATTGTCCCACGATTGTCATGATTTGCAGGGCAAATTCTAAGAGAAAATTCTCTCTGTGTACGTTTAAAAAAATTTGTACCTGTCATTTAAGGAACAAAAAATATATAAAACATTATATAAAAAATTTATATAAATGTTATATAACCTTTATAAATATAATTATATAAAAAATTATATATTATTTCAATTTTATTGTACGTTTAAAAAAAATAAATATTTGTGCCTATGTCATCTCCATAAAAATATAAAAGGGGGTAAAATATAATATTTTATTATATAACGAAACTATTTCCATCATTATTTTCGACAATCTGCATTTGAAATGCATCCACCACTGGCGGACAGGCAACAGCACGAGCCGCTTCATATGTCGTCGCATTACCTCTCGAAATGCAATCGCTACGAGTACCACGAGATGCCAAATGCGATCACACCCTATGAACAATTACTGATTATCGACCGGCGTCGATTAATTAACTCTCGCGATTAAAATTACTTGTAAGCATGGACGCGAGACGAGGGTTATTTATCAACGCAGCTGTTTCGCGCAATTTATTCATTTCAAATAGGAATTGGAGCAATATGGGCTGAAAATCATGTTCCGATTAAAATTATTATCTGATCTCGCGATTTATATATAAGCAGAAAAATATTCAATATTCAAAGTTATTTTTTTTTAAACGAATACTTTCGCATTTAAATATTTCTCATCGTGCTTTTCATTTAAACGTATAATCTATTTAAACGTAAAACCATTTTTAAATTAAAAGTGCATAGTAATACTGTATGTATATGCTTATACATAAATATTGCAGATCAGATAATAATTTTAGTCATAATATAATTTTCCATTCTATTATTGCTTCGATTTTTATTTCAAATGAATAAATTACGGAAAGTAATACCTGAATGAAATGATTAAAGTATAACGCAAAATTGCGCGTAATCAATTGTTCATTAATATTAATAAGTATTTCGCGGAATTCACGCTTGCAAAATGTATCAAATAAATTTTAACTTATACATTTATTGGTGTATATATTGTAATATTAGAAAAGTCCTATAACATTATATTATTATATTATTTCTTATAAAGCACTCGTAAAAAGTACATAAAAGTGCTAGGAGCAACAGGTGTAACGATAAGTGAAGTTTATCATATATATTTTATAAAGCAATAGTTGTTTTTAAATTATCTTACACATTGATTAATTACACGCATATCGACCATTATATATTATGAGATTCCAAATAACTTGTATATTATATTAAAAATAATTCTTATAATATGTTTTAAATGATATATATAATATATAATAATGAGATAATTATATCGACACATGGAAATTCATAAGCATAAATATAAGGAAAAACATGAAAAATCTATACAGCGATATTGCGATTGTGCAAGAGCTCATTATATCTTGTTTTGGATTTTATGGCATACTGAACTTTAAACATTACGTTATCAATAACTAAAGTTTTTTTTCACGAGTTCGATATGTCTACTGATGTATAATTCTACATTTTCGTTACGTCATCATTATTGGATTATCTTGCTATGCTAAACGATCCCACGTCATTCGACCACAAATCAATATTGGCTGCAAATAAATGCGCTTAGTACTGATTCTAATTTTAATTTTAATCAGAAATTCAAGAATTTATTTCGCGACGTAAAATATATTAATTTTAATTTTAAAAAAATATTCGATCGAAATGATACAAATATATATATTTTCCAGATCATATCTGACTTTTTTTACCGTGTTATTTTAATTATAAATTATCTTTTCCACTTTGTTTGTGAATTAAATTTTTATTTGTCATTAAATATACTTAAAAAAAAAACTATTAAGAAAATAATCTGATGTAAACAGTTTTTTTTTCATTACCGTCTCTATTCAAAGTTTAATATCAAAGTTCAATAATTGAAGAAGTGAGAATTAATTATATAACACATTCTTATAATACTAAATACATTTTAAAAGATTCAAGAGGAAAGAAGAGTAAGAAAATCTTAATGTACAATATATAGTTTGTGATAGCCGATTCTAGCCTTGACAGTTAACGTATTGAATCATTCTGTAGAAAAGAGTCTTGTATCTTGAAAATAGACAGAAAATACACATCATTAAAAGATGTACTTGAATATAAATATCGGTGTCATATAGTATAAGCACTGTGTGACATTCATTGCAAACAATGCGTAAATAAAACACACATATACACAAGTATATCTACCCATTATAATATCTATAAAGCTATTAATACAGCAATTAATTATATATAAATAAACATATTTCTTAGAAGATCCTAACAGACATTAAAATTTAAAAAATGTATATATTGATTATCGCGCAAAAAAGTTCTATTGTGCTTTCATTTTTCCTTAAATCGCTCATTTGACAGTTTTGCATCACTCAAAAAAAATATATACAAAATTACACTTATTATTTATGTAATTTTACGTATTTTTTTACAGTGATTAAGATAAAACGTGACTCGTCAAATAATCGCATAGATTCGTCATTTGCGTCTTCAAACCAGAGATACTTAAATCTAAAACTATTCCGTTAACAAGTTAGATTTATAATAATCTCGTCGGAGTTTTCTTGAATGAATAAGCTCGTTCGTGCACTATCAAACCCGTTTCTCATGGATGATCGAAACGCCATCGTTTACCAAAGGTTCCTTGCGGCACACAAGTGCACACATGCACTTTAAACGTGTACTCTGATGCACACACATGTACCGTGCAATTTCCTCGACTCGACTGGACGGATGCTGCGTGAACAAACGCGGGATATATACGTGGGCCGGCAAGGACCTGGGCTAAGCGCTTCTGTGTTCCGAGCAAACATGCGCAACGCGGTAGGCCCGGTAAAGACACTTAACCCGCACGATATCCCGTGATCAGCATTCACGACTAGACGTGGAACGCACGATGGACTCTAGTTACGTATAAACAGTACCGGCTACCGTGGACAGACCCGATATGAAACTTGTCCGATCTAAGAAAATATGAATACATATATATCTACATAAATATATTCGAAATATTCGAGACTTTTTTGGTTTTTTTAATTCCTTAGATTCAAAGAGATTATTATAAAATTTCAGAGATTTGCAGAGAGAAGCATTTTTTTAGAGATGTATTTATCTGAAAATTTGACAAAATAGAAAGCAAAGAAATTATTTTCTATATTATGAGAAAAATATAGTTTTATATGATTTTATTTAGATTTTAATGATGAAGTTTGGGTGTAATTTTTGAAATATGTGAGTTACATTAATCTTATTTTAATATTAAGACAATCAAGAAATAAGAAATTGAATTTAAAATGTAAATAGAAATATTATCAAAGAATAAGACTTCATCTTGAAACAGACTTTTATATAGTAACTATCATCATTTAATAATTGCTCTATACTCTATATATAGAATTAAATTCTTAAATTTGTTAATAATCAATTTTCTTCGTTCTTGTCTACTCTAAATTAAACATGAAAATTTTGCAGCCATTGAAACATGCGCGGAGAGAATTTTCTCTTAAAATTTACCCTGAAAATCATAGTAATCATAGCGCAATATATAAATAGTATTGGAAGAATTTTGTAAGAGTTTCTCTGATTAATATTTACCACAACAAAAAATATCTATCACAATAAGATATATAAAATATATTAATCAGTGAAACTGTTATAAAATTCTGCCAATACCATATTGTCCCACGATTACCATGATTTTTCGGGTAAATTCTAAGAGAAAATTCTCTTTGTAAAAAGAGAACGTTAATATCTTTCCTATTTTTTCTATTCGACTGAAAATGCGGGATTACAATCGTAATATGAGAGAAATCGCGTTTTCTATTCGCACAGAATCCGTAGGCGTATAGAGACAGCCCTGTTCTGTACGTCAACCCCACGAGGCTCTACCACGGCATACCAAACAGAAGCCGGAGCAAGCAGACCGAATACCTGCCAGAACGACCACTCAGCTGTATCAACATTCGGTACACGACATTCCTCTTCGATCTCCTCTGCCAGTGAGACTTTAATAATACGATCGCGCTGAAAAATAACGTCCTCTGCTCTCGCTCGACGACCGTGATTTCTCGCTGGTAATCAGCGTCTCGTCTTCGATCATCTCGTTACGTCATTCGTTTCTGTCGCGCGATCATGGATCGAACACGCGATCTTATCAAAATATACCTATATACTTTCTCAAACAACTTTAGTTTTTTATCGTCGGAAAAAAGTGTGATTCTCGGAAGGAATAAAATAATTGCAATCTCTCTTTTTTCTTTTTTTTCAAGATAATGACGAAAAGAACTCTGAACTTTATTTCCGGCACTTTTACACAATTTGTTTGCGCGCGATTAAAAAAAGAGAGTGTCACAATGAATACGCATAGAAAAAAAAGAAAAAAACATGAGAGAGAGACAAATATATGAAGCAACCAATGGGAGTAGTGGCGAATAACTTTATGCGGGCAATGAATTTTTTGTCGCGCGAGAGCAGACACTTTTATGCAAATCCGTCCACTGTGTCGAGTGTCCGGGAGGTATACGACCGATTTGATTCGAGTGGGCCCCGGTATACGCGAACTTACGTGCGCGTTGCCGTACGTGAGAGGCATAAGTGCAGGCATGCCGTGCACTTCAAGCTGACAAAGTGACGATTACGCTAAACGCATGACGGTCCGCGCGCGCGTCACGCGTCACGCCACTTTAGCCACTTTAGTCCACGCGCGTTAAACGATTTCCGGCGAAAATGCCTATGCCATGTTGGGAGTCGAGTAGTATACCTTTAGGAAGGCCAGGCCAGGTTGCGTTACGGATCTACATTATGGAAATCGCGATCGCGATGCGAGATAACGTTCCGCGCGATATTGTTGCGTCGACATTTGCCTACACAAGAGAGAGAATTTTCTCTTAGAATTTAGCCGGAAAAACCTGATAATCGTGGGACAATATGACATCAGAGTTTCTGATTAATTAAGTGATTAATATTTACCACAATAAAAAATTAATATTAATAGAAACTAACTCTCGCATCGCTCTCTTGCCGATCTTTTTTTCAACTTCTCTCCGTGCAAGAATTATTTGCCTCGATTGGGAGAAAGAAAAATATAGATTTAAGGTATATGTCGATCAAAAAATTTGAGGTTTTATATAAATTAAGCTCTCTCAACAGACAATCTATAATTAAGTACGCGGAGAGAATTTTCTCTTAGAATTTACCCTGAAAATCATGATAATCGTGGAACAATATGGTATAAGAGTTTCTGGTTAATTAACTGATTAATATTTACAATCAAAAATATTAATATCTACACGGAGAGAATTTTCTCTTACAATTTACTCTAAAAATTATGGTAATCGTGGGACAATATGGTATTGACCAATTTTATAAAAGTCTCTCTACATGTTGATATTTACTACAATAAAAAATATTAATATGTACATAGTAAAATTAATCGAACATATTTTGTCTTATTGTGGTAGATATTAATTAGCCTGATTTTAAGGGTAAAGTCTAACAATAAGAGAAAATTCTCTCTGTGTATAGCTAATCTATTCCTTGCGAGAATTTTGAAATGACAGATGACGTAAAATAAGAATGGAAACGCTTTGCGAAAAATAATGAAAAATAAAGAATGAATTTGTATAAAAACAGCTAGATTTGATCCTTCTGTCAATACACATCCAAATATAAAGGGATGTCGATAAATATCGCGTATCCAAATACTCAAAGTAACTTGAAATATTAAAAACCTCGGAAACCTCCGCTCGAAATAAAATACAAGGAGGCTTCAATGAATAGAAGGGTTAAATATATACCCTTAAGGAAAGGGGAGTCATTGTTCGATCAATCGTGTATGTAAATGGAGCAAAATTTTGTCCAGCCTCCAAGTTAGAGTCTCTTCCAAGTCTCTCGCGAATGAGACTCGATCAAAGCTTCTGTAATGTAATTAAAATACGCGCGTGCAATGGTGACGGAATTAGATTTGAAAGCAGGCAAGTACATTTATAAAATGAATACAATTGAATACCATTCGTTGCGGAAACGAGGGTCCCGGCGGAAATCTCTTAATATCTTCTTTGTTCAGCAAAAATTCGCCGATAAAAAAGAAAAGGCGGTGCTTAATAAAATCTCGGCAGCCAACTTTTTAGTTAATTACATTAATTTTCCCTCTCTTCCTCGCATTTCATCTGTGCGATCATACAAGTATCGCTGTAAACGTGTTTTAAATATTCGGATCTAATATTTTACGAAGATATACCTATATGCAAAAGAGATGCTAAACTTTCTCTCTCCGGTGAAAGTGTGTGTTATTGGAAAAATAGCGTAGTCTTACAAGAGTTTGAGAGAATGGAAATTTTTATAAACATGACAGACGGAGCAAAAAACGATTGCGAGATAGGAAGCTAATTGTAAGTAGTATATTTAACGTCAAGTAGCGTATAACACGATTAATCATAATTATCATATTTTGTATCGTAGATCATTATTATTTTTTCTTTTCTTTTTTTTCATTTCGAAGTTACGTCAGGATCGAACACATCTTCTCTATTACAGGATTTTCCTCTCAATCCTCATTTCTATTGATATGCATGGATAAAAATATTGTTATAACAACCTTTGTTCGCTTTCTCGCTTTGATACAGTGACGTAATCACGTAGAAAATGTGAGCGACGAGCGAGCAACGGCGCACAAGAGAGGAAAGAATACTATAATTACGGGAAGAAAAACTGACTCGGGATCAAGAGAAAATCGAGAATAGAGGAATCCTAGAAGCGATCGACCGTATTCTCGATTTATGTCCAGGTGTTGCCTGTGACTGTACTTACGGCAAGATGGCGACTGGCCCTCGAGAGCCTGTTTCGGCTCCCCAGCACAGGATTTCTCTCTCTTTCTCTTTCCTTGTTTTCATCTCGCTCATTCTTTTTTTTTTTTCATCTTTCTCTTTCCCCCTTTCGGATCTATATTCTCCTTCGTCCCTTCTCTCTCTCTTTTCTCCCCTTCGCTCGCTCTTTCGCACCGATACTTGAAATTTTTACCTCCGCGAGAAGGGTGGAAATGGAATAAAATGAAAAAGGGGAAAAATCTGAACGCTACCACCGGCATATGTCGGAGAAGTCGTCGCAGCACCCTGTCGTCTCTTTTTTTTTTTTTTTTTTTTTCATCAACATCGTCTTCGCGAGTCGTGTTTTTTACGCGCGATTGCGAAGCTCCGGTTTGAACACCTCGACAGATTCTAGACATTCTTGATGTATCATATATCTACATATTCGCGACATGACTGTCTGATAAAAAAATCTAAAGCTTTATGTTTGTATAGGCTGATTTAATATATTGTGTGATTCTATTATTTATTTTCCTTAACATATATTAGACGTCTTGCGATTTGCATTGCGATGCGACAAGATGTTGAAGAATAGCGGATTCCTATAATAATAAATCTTTTTCCTGTGACAGGCATTTCTCGCGTTTCAATATTATATCGAGAAGGTTGTTTAAATTATGTTAATCTAGTTATTGATAAAGATTTATAAATTGATATTAGATTCAAGTTCAGAGTTCATACTTATTCTCTTCACATCAAGAGTTTATTTTGTGGAACATGCAAGCAAACACATTTGATCGATTTATCAAAGATGTGTATCGATTTTGACAAGAGTTTTATTATAATCATACACGGAGAGAATTTTCTCTTAGAATTTATCCTGAAAATCATGGTAATCTTAGGGCAATATATGATATTGAAGGAATTTTGTAAGAGTTTCTCTGATTAATTTTTACCACAAAAAATATTAATATGTACATAGTAAAATTAATCGAACATATTTTTTATATCTTATTGTAGTAGATATTAATAATATACTAATCAGAGAAGCACATAAAATTCTTCCAATATTGTCTCACGCACGATTACTATAATTTCATGGTAAATTCTAAGAGAAAATTCTCTCTGTGTGTTACACATTAACAGATGATCGATGACTTATAGATAATTAATTTTTCAGAATTAATGAAAGCATCATATAAGATTTCTCTAAAAAATATAAGTATATATAACAAAAATGTAGCAATAGATAAATAAAAAGTTAGATTTTTTCGAATCTAAAAATGTGAAAAAATAGCAGATGTTCTGTGAAATTAGTATCAGAAGAAATAAGTGAGAAAATGATAGTCGCGACTGTAAAGTAACGATATAACCGAGTAAAATAGCTAATCGCGTTATTATCGAAGATAACGCGAGTGGAAAGAAATCGCGATCGGACAGAAGGGAGAGTGATGAAAACGTGTCTACGGAAGCACGACAAACTAACGAGTAAATTATAGGGCGGCCGACCGGCCGTGGCTGCCGGGCGGAAGAATCGCTCGCCCTCGCGCAGATCGGTCCGTCAGATAACTTTCATTAATGCTATATACGGCCTGTTTACGAGGCATCACTATACGCGATACATCGAGTCCATTGTATACTGTAAAGAATAATCGATCTTGTCCCGATCTCGGCCCGTCAGGTATATCTTCGCGATTGGGAAACTCTGTTTGAATCGGAGCAAATTTCAGACAAAAATTGGACACGTTTTACAACGTCAAGAGACACGTGACAAAAGCTTTTCTTGCATTATATTTTGGATTCTTATTTTATTTTTTTTTTCTCGTTATTATTTTCATGTAATTTCTGATTATTAAATTTATTCTAACCGAAAATGTTTCTATTTTTTCTCTCGTAATTATTTTCATGTAATTTCTGATTATTAAATTTGTTCCAGTCGAAAATGTTTCTATTCAGCTTTTGAATTTTTCGCCAAAATTATTGGATTGCCTCACAATATCGAGTAGTTGATTATTACGGAGTTTGATGGTATTTACGTCGAAATAGATAGTAACAGCGATGAGGTTTTGCTGCGACAGCAGCAAATTCTTTCTCTCCGCACGTTCTCCGAATAATCGATAAACGCGTGAAGCCTATTGGTTCCGGATCTAATATCCTACCGAGTGAAAAAATACGTATCATTCAGAAGTGCATTTCGACTCTCTCGCGTAAACTATATTCTCATCGAATTTCAATGAGCGCGACGGTGTCCCTCGAAAAAGTGCGCAACAAAAAAAATCCGCTTACCATATACCGTCGCGCCGCGTCTGTACCAAAACGATACTCATATTTCGCGAAAATATCATCCGACCTAAAGCGATAACGAAGTGGCACATTTCACTTTCGCGCGAAAATTTAATTACTCGCGTCCTTGTTTTGTTGCAAATCACATTTGTGTTCGATTCTTTCCGCTTATCATCATGAAAAAAAGGCAAAAAAGCAAACAATCCAAATATATTTACAATACTCCAAGATATTATTTACAATTTAAGAAAAAAATAAATTGTGTTCCTAATTGCGGAAGTAGCTTCGCAAATTTTCAGGTGCGACATCAGAAATTGAAGGATAAAAAAATTAAGTTTAATGTCGGGGCTCTTTCTCTCGACTATTTAATCGTCGCGTTTTTATTTTAGTTTATCACTACTCTATATGTATAGTTTATCATTTCGAGTTGTGAATTTGACAATTTAACGAGAATCGCACGTTTACCGTCGGCGTTGAACACTCGCGGTTTTCGTGACAATGCATATAATACACGACATTATAATATATTCAAAAGGAACCCGCGTATGATCGCGATGTATGATCACGATTTCTTTTGAATAAGATCCTTCCGAAGGCAGGGCGGGACACAATTCGTGTTCGATTATGCGTCGGAAAGATCCGAGAGACATGGCACGTTTCGAAGTTGCATCTACCGATATCTCGACGATCTCGTCTGTTGGAAATTACTCGCGATATATCGTTATCCTATTCAAATTTTTCAAACGAAAAATATTCAATAAAAATACAATATCGATTATTTTAACACTGCATCGAACATTGTTTATCGTGTGCGCATATGTCGTTTATTTTGATAGACAAATACTAAAGTTTTGGGGAATAATATGTTGAATGACGCAATGTGCGAAAGATGAATGAAAATGATATTAATTTATTGCAGATGGATTTTTTATTCACCTATAAATTTATTTTCAAAAGAAGCAAGCTGTTGACTGAATGATTATAATGCCGTGTAAGTATATGGAAATAATTTTCTCTTAGAATTTGAATTTGAATAATTGGGACAATATAGTATATTGGAAGAATTTTATAAGAGTTTCTCTCTGATTAATATTTACCACGATAAAAAATATTAACATCTGTCACAATAAGATATAAAATATGTTTAATAAGAGAGAAACTCTTATTAAATTCTTCTAATATATTGTCCCATGATCGCCATGATTTTCAGGATAAGTTCTAAGAGAAAATTCTCTCCGTGTATCATTTAAGTATATTACCAAATTACTGTTATATGCATGTATATTTAATTAATGTAAAATTGATTTTGTTCAAATATATCGATATCTATAATTTAAAAAAAATAATTCAGTCATCTGAATCGAGCTTCAAAGAAATGAGAATATAATATACAGTTTTTACATCTTGCTTATAAAATTTTTGATAAATTTAAGTATATTAATCTGACAAGAATTTTTCTATATTTTTTTCTATATTTATTTATTAGAGCACTCGGAGTATTGTGCCAAATAAGACTGTAAAATTGCAGAAATGATAGCTGTGGAATTTTGCCGAAAAAACAGTAGAAAATAAAAAATTCGAAAAATTTGCGAAAAAAAACTACACTTTTAAATTCTCGCGAAACTACAAGTGTAAAGATATCCTGCACAAAACATATACGAAATCGTATCCGGTGTTATGAAACTCCCACTTGCTTTGAAATAATGTAATACCGGAATATATTTGAGGGAAAAATAACTTGGAGGCAAAAGTGAATTCCGAAATATTTGGTAATACACCATTATTCCCGCATTTCAAAGGAAGTGCGCCTATTATAATAGTATATATATATATATATATATGCTGCGCAGAATGCCTTTAAAGCGCGGGAGATTATTCCGATCGAAGGTACATATATCTCGTGCATTTTTAACTTGGATTATATAGTATAATATTGAATTTCAGCCCCGACGACGGATATGCGCGCATACAAACTCGCTATTTTCCGCTCCGGCTCTGTATTGTAATCCCGCGCGCTAAATTTTTGAGCCGCGTAAAACGCGCGCGTGATTACGTGCTCAACGCGAGCAATTTTATCGTTCTCGTCGACGACGACGCGCGATCTCCCTCGGAAATCCCAAATGACATAACAAAATAAATGCAAAATCGCTTTCGAGTGGCGCTCTCGAAGCGAAATATGATGCGGACGCGAGGATTTATGCGGCTTCCGTGATATTTCTCATTTAAAGCCATTTTATTTCGGATCGATCGAACGCGACATTTTCGTCGAGTGCGTCGACTGTCATTGTTTTAAAATCGTCGGAACGATGGTACACGAAGACAGGATATAGCAAGATCTCGATGACGAGTGCGTGAAGGAAAATGTGTATCTGACAGCTGACTAGATTACTATCGTCAAAATTTTGGTGCGTGTGATTTTTCTCTATAGTCGAAAAATGTCCTCAACGCTGGAGATCTCTTTAGCAGGCATAAATTTTATTTATTTTTTGCAGTATCACAGGATCTCTATATTAAATCGCGCGTTATTTCTTGACAGTTTCGTCTGTCAATTTAGAAATGAATATTCTTACTGTATAATAAATTTCATGATAAATTGGATCCAAATGAGAATCATATACCTACCTATGTATTTATTAAATAATAGCAATAAGCGTTTAATTAATTAGTTGTATTAAATTAATTTGTTAGATATCTCTTGGTTCTATATTGTATTCTTACAGAATTTATTTTATATTCAACGAGCGTTTTATCCTCGAAAGAGTTTACGATACGAGACTTTGTGTAATTACCTGGTTTTGGGCGTTTTGCTCGGCCATAGCTTTCTCCTTTGCTTGCCTCTTGCACTTGTACCGATGATTTTGAAACCATATCTTCACCTGCAAAACAAACAAAAAAAACAATTAGACCTTAATTGAACAGAGTAATTAATACCGTAATTGGTGCTTTACGTTGAATAATACCGCGTCGAGATTTCGCGATAAAATAGAGAAAATAGAGAATCCTCGAATTATCTATTCAGTTTCGACGAGATGCAACAATATGCACGATATATGATCTCTTTAGCTTCACGATTAAAATCATAGATTTTACACCTGGGAATTTTTAATTTGAGAAAAAGCTCGGTATGAAAGTCTAAAAAATACACAGTTCTACGAAGCTTTAAGATCAGCGGCAGCGTCAAGTCTCTTATGTCGAAATAAAACGGACGACATGTCTCGTACGCGAACTATATCTCGCCAGGTAGGGTTCCTGAAATGTTTTCTCAAAGGCGGGGGTACGGGCCTTTGTCAGACGCGCACTTTCAACCGGCCTCTAGCTATACATATATTCCGATCCTCTAAGTCCGTAATCCACAGTTAGAAGTCCGTGTTATTTCTTCGAGAGGGGAATTTAACGCCTCGTTCACTTTATGCGGATATTTCATGTAAGAAAGGAGAGAATAAGGAGACCTATGAGTTTCATAAAAGACTTCTCTATCGAGACGCGCCCCCGTTTTATTACGAATTTTATACGCGCAAGAATGTTGAAAACAATTTCATTTTTCACTATATTTCGAGAATTTAAATACTTTAAATCTTCTATCAAATTAAAATATCATATTTTTTATCTATTGCGTTATATTTAAAAAATGTCCTGAGATCAATAAATGGTCTTTCGATTATTTCATTCTTCGTATAACAAATTTAATATTGATTTTTCCTTAATGAAGATGTCAAAAGGAGAGCGACTTTTATTACGATATTATTTATACCTCTTTTTGGCAATTAAAATAAAATGTACACAGAGAGAATTTTTTCTTACAATTTACCCCGATTAAATATATTTTATATCTTATTGTGATAGATATCAATACTGTTATTGTGATAAATATTAATCAGAGAAACTCTTATAAAACTCTTCGAATACCATATTGTCCCACGATTACCACAATTTTCAGGGTAAAATCTAAAAGGAAATTCTTTCTAGAATAATTTACATATTTTACATAAACTTATTCTTATAAAATAGAGTAAATTTTTCAAATTTTTTTTGGTGTTTCGAACCGACATATGTGTGTGCGTTGAGCGAAATCTATTAAAAATTAAATGAACCGGTAAGATGTATGGCTCGCTGTTTTCGTGGCCGGACAACAATGTGTGAATACGATTAGACCGCCTCTGTGAAGCGTGCATAATGCATATAGCGCGGATTATAACGCGCCACTGTCATAAGCAGATGTCGATCCCGATTTCGTTCAGGCGGCTGCGCGCGGACTCCCCGATCGCTTAGCTCAATTGCCGTAAAAGCGGCCTCGAGCGACCCTAATCGCACGCGACTGCTCCTAGCGAAAACTCAAAAAACCGCCTTTCCTTTCACTAGGCTAAAAAAAGAAATTCTTCGGTTAATTAAATAAAAATTATAGCACTTTTCTTAGGAAATACTTTTTCAATTAAACACCATTTTGTGCGTATGGCATATAAATTCAGAATCCAGATATGATATATAGGGAAACTTAGATGCTCGCTGAACATTAAGTTTGCGAATGAGTATATGAACATGGAGTTTTCACATTTTAAAATTTGTCAGATGCCATGCAGGATTCTCCGATCGACGAGATACAAAACTCGGTTACGTGCGTTTGATTCGTTTTGATTCTTATCGTGCTGGTTCGTAGAGCGCATATGTTACCGCGTGTAACCTCGTCGAGTGGCTGTTGTTACGCTGGTGAACTTGGTTCCATGAAGCAACCCCCCATTATACATCCGAGTTGCGTGTGTCGGGAATGCAATGAAAGCACTTTAAGGGGGTCCGTCCAGCCGATCGCGTCTCGAGAACTCGCCGCCGTCTGTCTAATTCTTTGAATATTAGCGGGATCGACTCCACCCTCGAAAATTCCTCTTTACCCCACTCGGGGGTGTGTGCCCTGTTCGTTCCCCGAACGTGGCTGGAATACCAGCGGTCGATTATATTTTCTGCCAGTCTATTATTTCATCTGCGTCTTCGAATTTACACTATTTTGTTTGCCAACTTTATAAGACGAGATCGTAATATACAGAGAGAATTTATCCTGAAAATTATGGTAATCGTGGGATGATATATGGTATTGGAAGAATTTTATAAGAGTTTCTCTATAATTAATATTTACCGCAATAAAAAATATTAAGATATCAAATATGCACATAGTAAAATTTATTATGTACATATTGATATTTTTTATTGTGGTAAATATTTAATCAAAGAAACTCTTGTAAAATTTTTTCAATACCATATTGTCCTACGATTTTCTTTGATTTTCTAAGAGAAAATTCTCGGCTCGTAAAGACACTCGTAATTAATACATATTTAATAAAAGGATGGATAATTATGTAAAAAAATGGAGATATAAAAATGGATTGTTATTCTAAATGAAATATCAATTTGATAATAACTATCAAAAATAATTTCTTAAATAAAATATTTGTCTTATGGATTCTACAATTATATAATTACACAAGTAATTTATTTTTTTATGCTGTTACTTATATTTTCATGTACCTACATTAAAAACTCAGGGTAGATCATGTTACACATACGTGTGTTGTTTACTTAGAAAATGAAGTCCGGAATTATTGGCAAAAATAAACCGTGCAAATTCATCTTGTGCAACATTAACGCGAAAGAAACTAGTCTTCCCCGTCGTTCGCGTTGCGTGAATTTTTACGCACGCTTTGTGGCACGACCGGTTTCGCGTAGGGGTGAGAGGCCTTATCTAAAAGCCACGAAGAGGTACTAGACGAGGAAAGTACTCTTTCGCTGCTCCCGTTCGTTAATTCCTTTTCTACCGATAATCCACTCGAGGCTCGAGTTTTCGGCTACGTACGCCGAGACTTCGAGAGATCTACAAACAGTCATTTACTTCTGCCTCGCGAGCTCACATGCGGGATGTATGACGTAGGAATTTTGTGTGACGTAGATCTTCTAGATCTCGCGCTTCCGTGGGGTTTTAATCCCTTCTCGTCTAAATTGATCCTCTATTTTCGCGATTCTTTTTCTGCTCAAACGTTCTGGTTTCTAGTTCGAAAGGTAACGACAATGACGTAAAACAGCTGATCTAGCGTCCAGGATCTTCAGGTGTATCAGCAAACATTCTTGTGACTTCTTTCATAGTGAGGAGAGTTCTATTTATATTTCGTATGTAATATATTATAAGATTTTTTAATTTTGTGATTGTGAAAGGGCTACTATCATTAACTGATTCTTTCGGTAAGACTTCACTGATTTGCTATTATATATTTGTAATTGAAGCTATTAATAAATTATTCTTTATTTTTATGTTATCATTATAAAGCTATTAAATTTTCTATTCTATCACGGAGAGAATTTTCTCTTATAGAATTAAATTCTTAAATTTATTAACAATCTCTCTTCTATCAATCTCCTTCGTTTTTATATCTACTTTAAATTAAACATGAAAATTTTGCAGACATTTAAGCATGCATGGAGAGAATTTTCTCTTAAAATTTACTCTGAAAATTATAGTAATCAGAACAATTTATTGGAAGAATTTCATAAGAATTTCTTTGATATAAAATATGTTCGATAAATTTTACTATGCATTTAGAGAAACTCTTATAAAATTCTTCCAGTACCATATATTGTTGTAGGATTACCACGATATTTTCAGGATAAATTCTAAAAGAAAATTCTCTCCGTGTACATACTTTACTTTTTCATTCTCACTAAGAAGAATAATCAATAATAAATAATTGATAGTGTGCCTTTTTCAATGAAACCGTGTCACTGCTTTAATCAGCGACAAGAGATCTCAATTATTTGCACCGATTCAGTTTAAGAGAGTCCATGCATAACTATATATGTACACGGACACGTCACACATTTCCAGTTCCGATAATCGCGTAGGATTCGCGCGTAGGATACACATATTGTACGTATTTTATTATACCGTGAATGCTCGCACGAGGTACAAATCCAACCAGGTTCTGCGCGCGCGCGCACTCGTGAAAGATTCGAAGCGATCGAAAGCGACGAGCCGAGGCGCGCGCAGCGAATTGTTATTTCAAGGGAACTGCCGTCCGTCAGTCCGTTTGTCCATCTCTCCCGCCGCGATGCGGTGTGTAAACAGGGAAAGTTAAACAAGATAGGGATATATAACTGCTGTGTACGTAAGAAACGCGGCGCGCAGGCATGAAATTCAAGGCTAACAATGTCGACCTCGAACGACAAGCGCTTTGATGTGTGAATTTTGTCCATTGAGTTCTAGCATCTCTCTTCCATCGCTAATATTGAAAAGAGAGAGAAAGAGAGGGAGCGAATTCGAGCGCTTTCGAATAAAATCAAATTTTATTTTTCGAGACAGGTATTTTGCAGAATTTTTGACAGCGCTATGAAATAAGATCCCCTTTAGAGCCGCAGTTATTTTAATTTCGCAAATCTGTTTGCCCGCGATAAACACGCGAGGGAGTGCTGAATAAAACAAGATGACTCATTTATGTAACCGATCGAATAATTTATAAATGATTCTTTTCAAACTTTAATATTATAATATGAAGAGATACTCTAATATAATTAAAACAATTTAAATTAAATTTCAAATTAAATTTGAAATGATAAAAAAATGTTCATTAAAAACACTTGCACATACGTGATCTGTGAAATAAAATATCTTATAGGAAACTTTACACGAGAAATACCAAAGCGTGCATGTTACTTCAAACTGTTATATAATTACATAAAATGTATAAATATCTACCTGAAGAACAAAGTATGTACAAGAGCAGATCGAACGCAGTTCAGCATCGTTTCTCTCTCTATCGTTCGCTCATTGTAAAGATCTGTGTTATCCGGATAACGCGTGTCGCCGTTTGACATTAGTTGGCTCATTGAATGCCGATAAATCTGGTGGGTGGCACGCCACAAAGTCGAGGGTCGCGATTATATCGCACGCGTGTGGTACAAACCCGTCGACACGCGTTCGGGAAGCATCGAGTATCTGTTAGCCTCTGCTCGACAGAGTCGAGCCCGTTTAGAGATAGGATAGGTAGGTGGATGTGATCGGGGATGAAGAGACGGGGGCGCTTAGAGTGGACGATTGATCAAGTTAGCGTAACGTCATTACGTCGCGAGTACATCGGGGGTTGACGGCGAGCTTGCCTTTCCTCCCTCTCGACCTCCCCCGTTTCACTCTAGCTCTAGGTACAACAGAGCCTCCTCGGGCAATTTCACTCGACACCAACCTTCGCCCGGATGATCTGGCTGGTGGCCTATAATACAACCTCGAACCAGGGGGTAGTTCTCGGTTGGGGTTCGTTACGAGGTCCGGGGCTCAAACGAGACGTATATGACACATACACACACACTCTCTCTTCCTCATCACCGGGATTCTTTCCAAAAGAGTGCAAAATAAATAGTTTTGCTTGCATAAAATTAAACATTCGAATGACAGTTCAAACAATCGCTGCTTGGTTCCTTCGATGACACGTATTTGAGATTTGTTCACTTTTCGAGTCTGCGAAAAGAGAATAATGACATGCGAAGGTTTGCGCGCAAAGTGCTCACCCCCACGTGCGACGATGAACCTGCGCGACTACCGGGGATCAACTAACGTCAAATTATGATTAGGGCTGTTAATTGTCCCGTGTTGACCCTGCTGAGTGGTAGCCCGAGGACAAACACGATTCCGCCTCCCTTTTGTTGTTTTAACTCAATGCCGTCGGTCGGAGATGACTTACCGATTACCCAGCGTGATGCCTGAAAACCAGGGGTCTTTCAGCCCTCAAATAGAAATGACTTTCTGGTTACTGTGAACCGATGCGTGGAGTAATTATGTGTGTCTAGAGAAGTGCAGTATATACGTATATGTGAACATCGCGCGACAGTGATTTTATCCTATTTTGGTTCACATTCTATTTTTTCTACAAATATATGTAAAAATCGATCGATTTTATGTGGTATAATTAGCGTAGATTTATCTGTCAAAATATAAGAACACTCTTTATTTACGAATTTTTCTTTAATCAGAAGCAATCTCTTTTCGCCTGAAAATGTCGAAGAAAATTATTTTTTTCTACGAACTTTTAATTTTTAATTTTTTTCACTCGAATAAAGTTTATTAAAAAATTTAAGAATAAATTCTTATTATATATTTGCATACTCTTCCTAATTTCTGAAAAGTATTATGTTTTTATTACTAATAAATATTCGACTCCAAATTGCTCAAAAATTTTGTAAATGAAAGATGATTACCCCGTATTATTTTATAAAAGAGAATACAATAATAAAGGGCATTAAATATTCATCGACATGTAGATCGTGTCTTTTTTTATCAATTCGGATTTTTAAATTTCAATGTCTTTTCAGGCGCAAAAGGATTAAAGCGCTAAAGGGAAAATGTCGTTATATAAGGGATGCTGATGTTTGCGGTTCGAATATATGCACCCTCACGTGTCGAGAATGCGTTCAGAGTTACAAAGAACTCGCTACAGGGCGAAGCACAAAAAGTCATTTTTTTCTGACAAATTTCAAGAAATTCGTAAGCGCGCAATGTAAATGTGGATGTTATTATTGGCAAATGGACATGAAAATTCATTGTGGAAAGTAATATAAATATGTGTGAAAAATCTTTGACACATTTTAAAACAAGATTTCAAATTAAGTTACATAAATTTATTTAAAAAAAAAGACTTGATTTTATCATTTTGTTTCATTGCACTAATTGTAAGTTTAACGTTTAACAAAATCTCAAAAATATGTGTGATTACCAGCAGATTTTTTAATCAAATATAGAAACAATCTTGAGGAAAAAATTGACTTGTATTAAAACCTAACAATAAGTAAAATTAATTGATTATTTAATATGTTTTTTAATAAAAATCTTTATAAGGAAAGGCAGATTGTTTGTGGGGATGTAAAAGAAATGTCGATAAAACCGTCAAAGACGAGATACTCGACAACTTTTGCACTAATCTGTAGACACGATGCCAGGTGAACCTATGTGCGGGTAAAGAAGCAGGAGAAAGAGATGCAATTATGTCGGCCACATTCTGCCTATGCGGATATCGCGGCGAAACGCGGACTGCAAAAGCCAACGACATATTCATGTGTGCGTTATTATGCGAGGGTGCCGGGAGTGCACTTGAGAGATGCGCGCACGCGTTGCAGGACGTTCAATTAACCATGCATGCATTTGACAACCAAGAAATTGCTGCTGGTACACCTCACTTAAGACGGTCAAAAATTCAAGAAATTTTAGTTATTACAGCAACAAAAACTTTATTTTAAACCGGAGAAAAGTACGAAAAACTCTCTCGATAACGAATATCACTTTAATCAATATTTCAATTATGCACGACAGAAACTTCATATCAAGTGAAATCATGTATGTCAAATTAATTGTTGACGAATTAATTAAAATAAAAATCTATATTAGAATTTTGTATGATTTAAATTTCTGTGAAAAAAAAAAAGAATATCAATTACTCAGTGTGAAAATAAAATATACATACCTAGACACGGACAGATTTAAGAAACCTGTTGCGACGAGAAATAGTATCCGTCTCGAACGGAACTTTCATTAAGGGAAAGCCGACGTGGCGAAAGTTTTAGATAAAGATATATATATATATATATATATATATATATATATCGAGAATATAATTGACGGATTCTGAACAGGGAAGGAAGGATAGAAACGAACAACCCTGTTAATGGCGCCGTTCCTTCTTCCCCTTCCTGGAAGAGGAGAACGCGTAGAGATCGCGCTGTCTCGATCTGGCGTTTTGTCTCTCGTCTCTCCGATCTTGTCGATGGATCTCGACAACGGCGGTAGCGACGTGTTTACACGGCATTGAACTCGCCCTCTGCTCCACAGGATTCGATCCCTCTTCCGATGCGCGCGCCATGGGGTTGTCGACCGCAGCATCAGAGGGATGAGATCCCGGGGAGCTCGATGTGGTACCATGGCAAACCCATTATTATGATTATTATTCGCGTAGCTAAGTCGTAAGCGCGCGACCACCAGAGAAAGATAGAACGAGATATCCTCCATTTTTGCATCCCTCTCGTGCCGTCTCTTATCCGCGACTTTATACCCCGTGATTCGACGTTCCTCGAGATGTGCTTACGTCTTCTAGGCCTTCGCATCATCAACATTTCCGGGTTCGTTGCGTACTTTAATAATACGACTGCAATTCTGACGCTTAACAAAGTCGAATTAAATTTGCAAAACCATTGCAGATATACTTATATATATGTCTAAGCGCAGAGATTTGATAATGAATTTTTTCGCGAACGGTTTGACAGATCGGAACTTTTCGGAAAGGGGAAGGGATGAAGGTTCCGATAGGCGGATTCGTGAAGGGGGAGGGAGGGGGGTGAGTGTAATTTGCCTCTAATGCGGCACTCAACATAGCAGCTGGCTCACCGGCCCTCTGCTTTTCCATTCGCCACTCGGCCACAACCGGCAACAGTAGCGATAATAATAACAATACCGGTAACAATGCCAGGAGTGGCTAGGCATTGTAACACCGCGCCGCGCGAAGGACAGCGGGGTGAGAGGGTGCAGAGGGAGGCTCCGGGTACTTGGAGTAACAATGCAAGCGCAAAATGGAGGGACACGTACCCATCTGCGTATGTCCCGTGCCGAAGGGAGGCGAGAAAGACGCGAGATAAATGCGACGCATCGTCACGAGCTCCGATATGTATCGTCGCCATTTATTGCGAGTTACGTTCGCAAAAAAGGGAGATTTTCTTTCCGAAATGACGGGCAACCGAACTCTGTACGCGATCGATAATCGCGTTAAACTACGTTACGATTACAGGGGAATAAAATGTGACAGAAGATATTTGGTCAAAATCGACGGTCGATTTCTCATACACCAAAATGTGGAATCTTCTCTTGGAGTTTATCCTGGAAAATCATGGTAATCGTGGGACAATATTGCGGAAGAATTTTATGAGTTTCTCTGATTAATATTTGACAAAATCAAAAATATTAATTACAATAAGAGAGATATAAAATATATTAATCGGAGAAACTCTTGTAAAATTCTTCCAATATTGTCCTATGATTATCATGATTTTTAGAATAAATTCTCTCTGTGTACACGTGTATAACGAAATTTATTAAATTTAAAAGATATAGGTATACTAGAAACATGAAATATGTTTTATGCAAAACGCAGAAAACAAAGTAGATGCAGTTAAAAACACATCGAATAAAGAATATAAATATATATATATATATATATACATTGTAAAATGAAACAAGAAAAATATATATGCACAAATAAAATGCAATTTTTCTACATCGTACAAAACGAGATAAAAAATTGCGCGCAGAGAGGAAAACGCGTGAATCGTCTCCCCTTCTCGTATTTTCGATTTCGGTATTTTTCGCGACCATCTACCGCCGAACTCGTTATCGCGAAACTCGTACCGTTTCTGTGTTCGTGCCTGAAAATCCCGGCTGATTGCAATCAGACCTCTTTGCCGACTTCCGTGCTTGACTCGGAATCGACTCGTCATCGTCGTGCCAAGGGCCTCGCGCGGACGCTCGACTTCCGGTCTAAGGAAGCCAATCGTTTCCGTTTTAAAGCTCACTCACGAATATGTACAGCTTTCTTCTCAGACTCTGTTCGATTCAATTTCGTGTTTTCCAACAAATGGCAAATATCATATTTATCCCTAATCAAATATTAATGACAATTGAATTTCCGCGATATATCTTTTATCCTTTAAAGATATTTGAATCATAAAAGTATCTAAATTCATACATTATAATTCGGGTATCAATATATCGATGATAAATAAATCGTGGCATATAAATATTGAAATATGACACATTCTTTTTAAACTAATCTCTCGAAAAAAAGCGTCCAGTGATGCTTTTGATACAAGTTCATTTGTATGGATATTATTATTGTCGGTGGAGCGCCACATACACACACATTAGGCGATGGCAAACGGACAATTCGACGCGCTTATTGTTTTCAAAGGGCTGATAAGTGAATTGAACCGCAGACGGAGGAGACAAACGGTAGACGGAACGATAGACCGAACGAAGGGGAGACCCGTGTACGGACGCAGGATGCGGCCAATGAGCCACGTAACAATTATTTATTGTTGCCAGATTGGATGCGGTGCCGCATCCAGCCGACCGGACCTACTATCTGCGTCCAATGAAAATGAATGCGTTCGTACAAATCGGCTATCCTATTTGTCCGCTGAACGATAATTGCATAATGCAGCGCTTCGTCAAGTTAGATAATTATGCGAGATATATCTACTTAACGAATTGCCGGACTCTCTGACTGATTTGTAGGATAAATATAGAGCATATGAATCGATCGTTCGGGATATTTTTTTCGTATTAGAATAGATTGTTTTTTCCTTTACAAAAAATATGGAAACACATATCACTTTATTGCAATTTTTTATCACGATATATTTTCAATATATTTTAAATTTGTTAAATTGAGATTTGATTAATTTATCGAAAGATATACAGGTTTATTATATGAAAAGTATTTTCATTTTTGAGACTAATTATGCAAGAATGATTAAAGTGTCGACATTTTTGTCAAGGAATTAATTCGAAATTGAAGTTAAGATATCATGTATACAGATGATATTTTAGAAAAGTTGGAAATAAAATTTCGCAGTGACACAGAGAAATAAAATAATTATCTTCATCACTTAATTCAGCAATATATATTTTACGTCAGAGAGTCACAAATTCAAAAAGCAATTTATATTTTCACAGGCCATGTACGTTCAACAAATCTATGCAGAACTCGAGGTTGAAACACTTTATTGTTATAGGATTTCTGACTCTAAATACGCGCAAACCTAAAGTGATATATAAATATTAATCACGTACCTGCGTAGGCGTTAAATGAATTAAAGACGCCAGATGCTCCCGTTCGGGCGCGCTGAGGTACTTTTGCTGCTTGAATCGCCTTTCGAGCTCGTAGACCTGGGCCTGGGTAAAGAGCACGCGCCTCTTCCGTCTCTGCGCGAGGGGGAACTGCATCGCGCCGACGCCCATACCGACGCCGACCCCGACGCCGACGCCCACCCCCATCCCCGATGACTTGGTTACGTCGCCCATCGACTGGCCCACCGAACAGCCGGCCATATTGGTCCCGCCTGCCGCCGCGGCGCCCATCAGTCGCGAGACTGCAAAACATATTGAAAACAATCAGAAATTACACCTTGCACGTGTACCTTTTCCTCTTACTTCTAACGTAAATTAGCGCACGTACTCTTTCGCGACGAAAGATTCCCGAAAGACGTTCAAATTCTCTTCGAGAGCTTCCTCTCGAAATCTTCGAGACATCGAGATCTCGAAATCTTTGAGAATCTCGATAATATATTTGAAACATTCTGATGTTGTAACTTCATCTTCCTCGTTTTCTTTTTTTTCTTTTGTGAATATATTTAAATTTATAGTTTATTATTAATATGCTAATATACACAGAGAGAATTTTTTTAGAATTTACCTTGAAAATCATGATGGTATTGAAAGAAGTTTAAAAAAATATTAATATCTAACATAATAAGAATATAAAATATGTTAGATTATTAATTTTACTATGTACATATACTAAAATTTATTATGTGCATATTAATATTTCTTCTTTATTTTATAAATCATAGTAATTGGGATAATACGGTATTGGAAGAATTTTTTAAGAGTTTCTCTGATTAATATTTACCACAATAAAAATATCAATATCTACCACAATATAAGATATAAAATATGTTCCAAGTAAAATTTTTATTATGTACATATTAATATTTTTTATTGTGGTAAATATTAATCAAAAAAACCCTTATAAAATTCTTCCAATATTGTCCCACAATTACCATGATTTTCAGGGTAAATTCTAAAAGAAAATTTCCACGTGGATACTATATTTTATAATCTATAGTTTAAAATACAAATCATCGAAATTGTGTCTATTAATATTTAAAAAATTCAAACCTTTTAATAAAAAATATAACAAAGTCGTCAAATTGCACAATACTGTATGAAATGTATGTAAAACATACATGGCTTATAAAGAGGCTTATAAGAAAAATCTCGGAACTCTTACGCGACTTTATCATAACTTAGATTATAACACGTTCATATATTTTGTCACGAGTATATACTGGCTTAAGCCGAGTGATTCTCTGCGAGAGAGCTACCGAAAGCTATATCCAATGGCTCCACGAGCGAGCGGTCGTCTATCCCTTGTCAGTTGGCGAGGAGCTGTCAAAGATGAACCTCGTGCGAACAAAGGGAACGATTTAGGCGCTGCGAAGTGCTACGTCACCGCGGTGCACGGGAGGTCCCGGAATGAAGTCCCGAATTATTATGCCCGCGAGAGAACGAACCGTATTCTCCGAGCCGTCAGGTTGAGCCGAGGGCGAGAAAAAAATACCACTTGAGCCCAGGAACAAACACCGTCAAATTTGTTTACCTCGGCGCGCCCGTCTGGGAGAGAAATCGTGGAGCTCTCCGAAGAGCGTATAAACGAAAGCAATACTATATTATTGCTCGCGCCGAAAAAAAAATGGTGGATTCTTCTCTTTTTTTGTCGGGGGATATCCTACCCCCCATCCCCATCTCTCTCATTACGCGGATATCCGGAGCGAGTTGTGCACGATAGCCTATATTCGATAGCCGATTCGAGCACTCGACCATCACCTAGTCTCTTTCGGCGCCAGTCATCGGGACATCGCGTCCTGCATTTGAATTCATCGAAACCAGCTTGCTTAGTCTATTTGACATTTTCCAACAAATCATTTGACAGCGTGCGAAATGTAAATAATCTCTTAATGATATGCGGCGACCCTTTCTAAGGGGCTTGTTTCTCCAAAAGATCTTTTTTCTTCTTCTTTTTATTCATAAATTATTTTATTATTTTATATGTGCATGAGAAATCTTGTGGGACAATATTGCGGAGGAATTTTTGAGAGTTTCTCCGATTAAATATTTATCACGATAAAAAAATATTAATGTCTATCACGCAATAAGATACAAAATATATTTAATCAGAGAAGCTCACAAAATTCTTCACACGATTACCATGCTGATTTTCAGGGTAAATTTTAAGAGCAAAATTCTCTGCGCATAGTGTCGAAATGCAATTATACTACTTCGCATTAATAATAAATTAATGCCGCATTAAAATAAATTTCTATGACAAATCCCAGCGAGGACGTAAATTATCACGTTCTCGCGTATAGATGCAAGATCCCTTTTAGGGATCTGCTTGTCAGCGATCACGGAGAACAATGAATATCCGGATGGACGGGATGTTCCGATGTAACTTCTGCCAATACACGAAGGCGGAGATCTCCCTCTCTCTCTTTCTCGATGCGAGAGATGAGCGAACAACGCGCGTGCAGGCAACTCGTTAAATAAATTGACGTTTCTCCAACAAGGTCTACCTGTGACCACCGGCGTCGCGCCTCTACCCTCACGTCGAGCAGCCGCATCGTTTCAAAACGTAATTATGTGGCATGGCAACCGAAGGGCGGGAGAAACCACCACGTCTCGGCCCTTCAACTTCCAATTAGGTGACAAAAGCCCAAGATTTCTCGCTCCGAATCACGGACTATGAAATTTCATGTACCGCCCACAGCGTGAAACACGTCCAATCCTGACGGGATAAAAGCTATATCTCATTTAATCGCCGCATAATTAATTTCATTCCATGTTAATTGTGCAATTATTGCATAATTCCGAGATTAAGTTTTATTCCACCTGCGTGTTTTGTATCTTACGTAAAGTCGCTTAAGCACATTACTATACGTGTAATTTGCGATGGAATTCGCAACGGAATTTCATTCGCATAATTTTTCACGTTGTGCAATACATCACAAATGAAACTTCACCATCTATGCGTAGATAATGGATTAATTAATAATATCAATTCAAACTTGGAATTTATTTGTTAAGCTTATAGAATTCAAATAAGATTTATAATCCTTTTTCAAATCCTCATAATTATATATATATATCTCTCTCTTCATATTATTATTCATATTATTATAATATACCTACAGAATCCGTTTCCGCAGTCGTGATAATTGCTGATCGTGATAAACGAGCTCGATAATAAAGGAATAAATAATCATATTGTTGTTAACGCAGAGTATAAATGTTGGGTAGTGTGTGCGTGAAATGTGGTTTATAAAAAAATGTAAAAAAAAAAATTTAATGACGTTATACTAAATAACGTGACGTACACATGAGATCAGAGGCTTTTAATAGAACGTTATTGAAATGCAAATCACGAACGCGTAACAGTACGTTTGATCGGTACAATATATCATCGAAAGACGTCAAACTGCCAACTAACAACAATGTTAAAACGCTACATCTCTCAAGAAGACTGATAGATTCATGATAAATACACATGACTTTCGATATGATATATGAAAATTATGAAGTCTATTAATAAATTGTGCACAGAGGCACGATTAAAATAAACAAACTACAAGATTTATTCATTCACGGAATATTTGGATAAGCACTTCTGCACGGAGAGAATTTTCTCTTAGAATTTACCCTGAAATTCATGGTAATCGTGGGACAATATGGTAGTAAATTTTGCTACGTACATATAGTAAAATTAATCGAACATTTTTTATATCTTATTGTAGTAGATATTAATATTTTTTATTGTGATAAATATTTAATCAGAGAAACTTTTACAAAATTCTCCCAATATTTTCCCATGATTATCATAATTTTCAGGGTAGGTAAATTCTAAGAAAAAAAATCGGAAAATCATTTAATCTTATAATAATTATCGTTGTACAAACGATTTTCAAATAAATCTCCATGCACTCTTCATTTTCAGTCACATGGACTTGCATCATTTTATAATTAGGTACACCGAATGGAAATTGAAGAAACTACGAGTTTCAGCGAAACGAATTTCGCGGGAAGAGCGATTCGTTCTCGCGAGAATTTTTTTCCACGTGTTTATTTTGCGAGGGGGATGAGAGAGGAACGAGATAAGTCCGCGAAATCGAATTCGAACGTATATCCGGGCCTTTAAATTCGAGAAAGAGAGAGAAAAAGGGAGGGAGGACCGGTCTCGCTTATGTTTGTTTAACTAAAATCCTCGGTCCAGCGGCGACCGTCGCCGCTTTCTCGAATTCTGGATCGATATATATACATATATACTATATACACGGGCGAGATCGGAGGATTGTGGCGCGTGCGAGACGGACGAAAAATCCACTCTCGGGACGAACGCTTGTTGACACAAGCCGTACGAAAGATGCGCATTGTTGGCCGACGATGGTATGCGCGAGGTGGTTCCTCGCTCTCCGGTGATGTGGACACTGAAACGCGAAACTCGCGCGTTCCGGACATCCAAATGGATGTCTCCCGAGTGTCGAAAGCTTCCACATTTCCCTCGCAAGAGAGAGAAAGACACTCTCTCACGCGCGCGTCGATCCTTTTATTAAACTGTCCCACTTAAGGAGTATCGTCGTGCGAATCCTACCGCTTCTCTCTCTCTGCTTCTCTTTACTTTACGGATAATTGAACTTGAAAGGATACTCGTGTAGGGCGCAAGAACCGATCTTTAAAATGTATCTCTTCTCGGACAAAATACGCATCGGATACCTTGTCGAAGAAAATATTGACATGTACGACTCCATTTTTTCAGGATTATATAAAGAGAGCTTAGCAAAAGATAGAACAACGACTTGTTTAGATTTATATTAGAAATTTATATTATTTATATAATTATTTATATAATTTTATTTTTATTTTTATTTCAATTTTGAAATCAAATATTTTTGATGCATCCAATTATCCATTTCTGTTTAGAGAAACAATAGAAATTGAAAATTGTGAACGATAAACTAGATAAATAAACGCGAAGAGGCAATTGAAATCAAATTGATTTTTTTAAAGATTTAATCATCTTCGTTTTCGTTATAATTGGGTTTGTTATTGCCCTTAAAATCGAGAAATTTAAATGAATGTCCTAGAGATAGTTACTTATTTATATTTCTATAAAAACAACCAATTATCTATGAAATATAGATCAAAGAATATGATTAAAATAAAAAATAATTATTTATATTTTCTTCGAAAAGCTACATTATTGTAATCTATGTAATTGAATAAACTCCTATTTCCCGATTACGCGTTATAATTTATTTATAAGAAATTTCTGTATTCGCGCATATATATACCTATATGTCAACTTGTGGGGGATGAAAATAAAATGTAGTCTTCTTCCCTCGAACAGCACTTAGAGACGGTCGTGAACTGAGAGATGCATCTCTTCTTACCAATTAACGACAGCGCTTTTTCGTCAGCTTTGTAACGCGACACCGACTCTCTCATCAATCCTTAAATGGAGCTAAGATATCCATGATCCTGTCGCTTACAAGCGCCGATAAAAGCGTGACGGACGTGACTCTTAAGAGGCGGAAGGAATAGCCGGTTGTGCGATATAGGTTTTTTATCCGAGAACAACGTATATATATACATGTTTCGTTTTCTCTCTTTCTCTTCGGAAGAAGACATTTCCGGCATTTCTACACAGAGAAAATTTTCTCTTAGACTTCACCCTGAAAATTATGGTTACCGTGGAACAATATATAATATTGGAAGAATTTTATAAAGTTTCTTTGATTAATATTGATCACAATAAAAAACATCATATATTGTCTCACGATTATCATGATTTTCAGGAATTGATCCTTTCTAAAAGAAAATTCTCTCCGTGTACAGAGTGCAAGGTATAAGATTAATTCGACAAATCTATCCGATTGATTCGCGCACGTGATTCCTCTATCCCTAAAGATTTCATTCGTCAATTTTTCCGACGTCGATTAAATAACAGGTGTAAATCGTTGATGCGAGATGCCGGTTTTGCATGTTAACGATGATCGTCAGACAGAACGCGCGTTCTTTGAGAATAAGGTACAACACGGCGTTCGTATTCTATATGGAACTACGCCGTGCCTCGCCGATAAATACAGACCCCTCGAAACTCATTTAACAGGCTGACAGAATGACTGTTTGCATTCGATAACTCGGTAACGTTTAGCGGACAGACTAACTGTCCGTAATCCGTCGAAGCAGCCACTGAATTAATCAATATGTAGACGAGGTACGCGGAGGCTTTTTGTGCTCGTCTCCGACGAGCATGTAAATGTGAACGTGTGTATGTGCGTGTGTAAATGTACCTGATAAAATATTCCCTCCATTAAAAATCGTAAAGCCATTTAAGCGAATAGACGAAGATAACAGAGTCACATCGACATTGAATTCTTAACTGCGAAAGCTTTTCATGAAAATTTAATGGATGGTTCGAAGCCAAAGAGCATATGTATATATGCGAAAGATAAAGTAAGTAAATTATTTCTTTACGCGCATGCAGGGTGTCAATTGTATGTATTGCACAAATATTTAATAGCAGATATATAAAGTATATTTATAAGATAATATATCTCACTCATTAATTATTTTCTAAAATAATTTAAAAAATTTTGGGGGGGTTTTATTCAGATATAATAGAAATTCTGTATGTTACTGTATTTTAACATATAGTTGTCGTTAAAAAAGAGAGATACTTTACAAATATTTTCCTTGGAAATATACTTCAATATAAATCGACAATAATACGTTATATTTAAAATATGTTAAAACCTATATTGATATAATACTTTCTGATTTACATCTATAATATATTGAATGTGTTTCAGTAATTTTATTATTTTCTAATTAGCAAAAATTAAACTTATTCACTTTGAGCGATTCGATCTGATGACTAAAGTCCTGATAATTCTAGAGAGGCTCTTTGAATCTCAAATGTAAAAATGATCCCTTATTCGTTACAATTAGTAAAGCTATTTTTTATATAATATCGCACAGTAATATATTTAAAAGGAGAAACTTGCAAACAACACTTTAATATAGGAGCAAATCTTTTTAATTATTTCATAAAATTTGAATGAGATATATTGAAAGAGAACTGTTTGTTAATCGATAATTCAATCATATTAATGCGTTTCTGTCTCTGGTTTTATATGAATATGTATGAGAGAGGCATGTTTTTTCTTTTTTTCACTTTCATAAATTAGCTTCTTTAATTTCCTTTATATTATATAAGCGTCTGTTGAAATTATCTTAATTTGTTCAGACATTTATTTCCAACATGAAGATTCTTTTAAAAATCTAAATCTATTGAAAATATTTCTTACACATATATAAATCATAACTTGCAAATTGTTTAGAATAAATTATTAATTTTTTTACACCAGATATATCATATATTTTAATTACATAAATTAGTTTAACGTGCTTCAATGACGGATTCTAAATATTTTACTATATAAAGTAGGGATTTTCAAATTAAAGATTGCGAAAAAAAGAAAAAAGAATTAAGTAATAGAATTTTTATAAATTATATCCTTCTCTCTCATTTTCAATTAGATTCACGCATTTCACATACGCCGTCACATTTGCAAAAAAATATGAATACTTTTCCGATGCGGAGAAAACCGCGAGTATCACACGTATGTTGATAACAATTTGCTAGAGATTACGTATACATAATACAGCTTCTAGAGAGACCTAGAGTTCTGAAAATTTTCTCCTCGGATTTTCTCGCATCGAAGAAGCAGGACGCAGGACATCACTTCTCGTCGTAAACGAAGCAAGGAAAGACAAAGGTACTCACTGGCGAAGCGCGGGTCGTTGGTGGCCGGGGGCGCCGGTGCGTACCAAGGATGATGGTGCGACGAGACCGCGTGGGACCGCATCGGGTCCGCGGCGGTGGCCGTGGCGCCGACGCCGGGTCCGGCGTGATGGTACGGAGACAATTCCGCGGCACAGTATTGCTGATATTGCGAGGTGAGCTGCATGGTGGCGTAAGGATTACCCATGGCGCTCATGCCGCCGCCGGCACTACCGCCGCCACCGGGGGCGGCCCCGTTGGCAACGGAGGAAACCGGTCCGGGGGTGCTGCCGCCGGGCGTCGAGCCGCCGTGCAACGGCGGGCTGCCGCTGCTCGCGCTCGAGCTACCGGTGTTGCCGCCCACCCGGGCACCGCAAGCGTTACCGTAGGGCGAGGCCTGGGAATGCGTGACGACGCCGACCCCGACGGCGGCGGCAGCGGCGGCCAGCTCGAGCTTCCGGTAAGACTCCTCGATCGGCGACAGGATATCGGTGACACTGAAGGGCGTCGTGTGGGCACCGCCGGCTGTTTGCACGTGGGACGAGTGTTGCTTGGGCGACAGGCTCATCGCCAGATCGATGCCATTGAGATCTGACAGCAGGCCAGCCTGCTCCAGTTGCGACTGCTGCTGCTGCTGTTGTTGCTGCTGTTGCTGCTGTTGCTGATGCTGATGATAGGTCGTGGCGTTACCGTTGCCGCCTTGATTGCCGCCGCCATTTCCGCCACCGCCACCGCTGCCGCCGCTGCCGCCGCTCATCTCGGCGAGCCCGACGCCGTCGAAGTACTTGAAGCTCGCGCTTCGCGGAATGATGAGGCCGGCGCTAGACGTAACAACGGCGTGACATTATGACGCTACTACGAACGTAGCTTCCTCGATCGATTAACTCTTCAATTATCTCGCGCGAACGTTTTTTTTTTTTTTTTTTTTTTAATCTTTACTTCGTGGGAATTTTTCGAATAGTCCTTAGTTAATCGCGCACAATGACACAACTGTCGCTCACTTCTCCAAGTGACAGATCTCACGTGGACGCGCACAATAAGATCCTGTTTTTTTTTTCTTCTTCACCAACACCGGAGCCTTTTATCTTCTGAAACAGATATAAAACTCGTAATCATCCGCCACGATTCTCGTCTCTCGGTTTTCCTTCCTGTGATCCCGATCGCGTCGTTTAAATGCGTGCATAGTTTGCGAGAACAGAAATTTTGACACAAGCACGAGTATTTCACTGAAAGTGTTTAATCAATCTCAGATATCACGAACGTTTCTTCTCGGCGACTATCGAATTCAACATGTTCATCTTCATTCACTGCGCATTTTTTTGTTTTTAATTATTAATCGATGATATATGATACAACTTCATTCACGTACTTCTAGGTAATTCTTTGTCTTTTTTCCTAGAAGAGGTCTTCGCAAACCGCAAGGATGACGTTCAGGACGAAGAATCGTCTTGATTGCATGGCGTACGAACCGCGACCGTCAGCAAACCGAGTGGAAAAATCGATGGCGCAGTCGACCGGCGACCAACTCGGATGACACCCGGGAGATAGATCGTTAAATCTCTCGATATACCGTTGGACCGAGGAGAGCGTAGCCGATGTATCGTTCTTGCGACTTTGCCTTTCGAAAATCCTGGTGGCACGCGCGAACGTGGTCGAAAGAGCCTGTCGACCTTACACACACGTGGTCGAGGATAGTGGCCGGCCAGAGCCGGCCGGCGGCCGACTGAAATCACACGGGGGTCTTCGAGTCCTTGGATTCCGCCGATAGAGAGACGATGGTAGATGTACCACTCTACGCTTCGCCTCCACCTTCGTCGAGGATACACTCTCTCTCCGTAGGAGAAGAGCCTGCTCTATGGATGGATGGATGGATGGATGGCTGGCTGGCTGGCTGGCTTGCTGGCTGGGTGGCTGCCTTGCCTGGCTTGGCTGGCTTGGCTGGCTAGATGGATGGATGAATGAATGGAGAGGACTTCTGTCGGGTACTCCTGGAGAGGTCCTCACGGCCGCTTAGACCCACTCGACCAGCGCTCGCCCGCTCGCGCTCGCTCGTTCGCTCGCTCGCTCACTCGCTCGCTCGCTCGCCCGCCCGGGCACACAGGCCCCGCAGCCTCTCGCGGAGAACCCGTACGACGACACGATGAGTGGAGTGCCCACTACGGAGAAGTGCCTGCTACCAAGAGTCGTGATGAGATGTCCCCTTTTGCGTGTGAGAGAAGGGTTTCCATACGCCGTGGAGAGGTGCGGAGAAGCCGCGATCCGGGGGAAGTGGATGCCGGGAGATCCATCGTACGACCATTGGGCAAACTTCGCCAATCGGATAGTGCGCACACGCCAACATCTCGCTCATTGGATCGCGTCGGTCGTCATCGTGAACCATGGTGGGACGAGCTTACCTCGTCAGCTGTCACGTCGTTGGTGGCGGTGTGGAATTCTGTCGGTGCTTATCTACCAATAGGAATGATCGTGCGACTGCGTCCCCGAAATCGTAGCGGCAACGAGGAACCATCCCTCGGGCGGAGCCGAAGACGAAATGGAGGGGAAAAATTAATGACGGAAAAATGTTCCTCGACGGCATCACATCGGCGCCGAAATCCTCGTCGCGGCTCAGCAGCCGACGGTACTTTTCGAATCTGCGTCATGGTGCTGTCACGCATCTGCCACCAAGCGGATACAAATCCGAGTCTCACGACGCAAGTCCCACGAGAGTTCGCAGCATCAAGCTCCTGCCAAGATTCTTGTTGCGAGCTTTGCGAACGAATGGTACGCGCGAGAGGAGAGGTTTTTCTGTCACTCTGTTCTTCTCTTGTGGCTATTATCGGCGAACGTGGGAATTTGACATTCAGTGGTGTTGACCTTTTCACGTGGGTGATATCTTGACGAGGTTCGCTCCTGTGTACCCGATATATCAATGCGCTGGTGCAAGCTCGAGTGCTATTATTTTAAAGGCTGTTGTACACAAATTTACCTGCAAAAGCATGTTATTTATTAGCGACCTAATCTTAATGAAATGTTCGACAAACTTCTATGTGATAACTTGTGCTCAATTTCTCTATATGTATGCTTTTGTTAATTTGTGTACGTCGATTAATTCAATGTAAATCATTGGTTTTGATATCTACATCAATGTATGGATAGAATTACAAATGTGCATTACATATAGAAAAAAGAGGAATATTTGAACAGAATATTTAAATAATATAAATATTACGTACCGCATAAAATAGGAAGCCTTTAAGTGCTTTTTGTACAATTATTTAAAAGTACAAAAATGCCACTGTTTGATGCATGGTATTTTAATTGTTCATCTGCTCCAGCGTTCAAGTGTGCCTCTCTTTTTCCCTAATTGTTTCAATAAAAATGTATATAAATATAAATGTTTCAGCAGACGAAATAATTTTAAATCTCGCAAGTTTAATATTAAAACTATTAGTTTTAACAGTTATTTTTAAATATTGATTCCCTTTATCTATAAATGTATGTGCTTGTGTGTCATATATGCTTGTATGTATATGAATAATTTTAGAAATCGTAAATTAATATTATTCATAAAAATTGTGAAAGCAATAAGTTTCTTAATTAACAAGTTTTGCTGTAATATTGTTATAGCTCTTTTATTTGTTACCAGTTTATATAAAAGTATGTAAATAAATGTTACTTTCACATTTTTATAGATAATAATTTTTTCTTAGACTTTATCCGTGTTAATAATTTAGAAATTTATTTTCATACACTATCTTAAAATCTAATTATATATTTATTTTTATTTTTGTAATGTTTCTTTATGAAATCTTTGTTTTTCTTATAACAAATACAAAAAAAAATTTGTCACATTGCAGCAAAATTGTAAATTAAAATTAAATTTTGTATAAACGTTAAAATGGTAAAAATTTAGTAAACTACAGAAATATTGTAACAATGTAATACATACAAAAAACAATATTGTAAAAATATTACACTGCGATATTTAAGAAATGTGATTTAATTGTTCGATTTTTTATGAAATTTATTGGCCTAATTATTGGTCATCATTATGTATACTAGTGTATAAAATAATGTGTTTCAATAAATTTTTCTTTGCACATAAATATTATTAATTGTTTCATGATCATAATTTTTTTAATATAATTGAATAAAGTTAAGATTCTTATGTTTAAAAAAATCTATGAACATATAATCTTGAAATATAAAAAATTGCAGGAAATGTTATTATCAATTTTTCATAACTTTTTTGAATAAAAGAAGAGAAAGAGTTTTTTCATAATGTATAAGTTTTGATTTTAAAAATTATATGATTGTATATAAAACGTTAGATAAAATAAAAGTTACTATTTTTGTATAATTATTTTTACTAAACTTATTTATATGAAATGCAGCACTCACAAAAAGAATAAACTTTTAATTACTCTCTAAAAATATAAAAATATTTAAAATAGTATAAAGTAGTATAATGATAAAATTATAAAGATATAAAAATATTGTAAAATAAAATTATAATGTTTGAAAACTATATTTAATTATTTACATTAGAAATTATCACTTTGCTTTCTTAAATTGCAAATGTTTAAAATATATATATATATATAATGGCACATTTGATCTCTCTTTATTTTACATATATAAATTTCTTCTATATTTGTTTTATTAATTATGTCAAGATGAAATAAGAATATGTATCATTTTTATATCATGAAAGATTCAAATAATCTAATATGAATATAATAATAATGTGGCATCCTTTGAAATAATCCATTTTACATAAAAAAAATATATGTATCAATTATATTATATATGAAATATCCTATAATATATACATATATAAAATCCTTTATATTACATATGTATGATTTGTTGATTCAGATATATAATTGTTGTATTACCAAGCAACTTTGCCTTTATGGGTTCACACAAAAATCCTATAATATATGTAGAAAACTTTATATTACATGCACGCAATTTATTAATTTCAGATATATGATTGTTATATTGTTATATAATATACCCAAGCAAACTTTGCTTTTATAATTTACGCAGGCAAAGCTTATATATACATAATGTTATACATATATAATATAAAGAAATAGGTTATAATGCCTAATACATAAGAATATGTTATACATATATTAATTGCTACTTACTATTATCGTTCTTCATTACGTGTACTAGGCGCATGATATAAATTCGTCAATGTCCTTATTGCAGTAGAATTCTCGAAAATTTTAGGGATCAAGATTGGAAGAGCTGGAAGAAATAATAACTTTGTGACTAGTGCTCCGATTTGCCATATATGGTAATGGCGTAATGGACGTTTGACAATTTATTCATCAAAATAGGAGTAACCTAAAAAAATATTTTTTTCTTATTTAGTTCTAATTCAATTCAACGTTGCTCTATTCCATTCAATAGACTTTTGAACGTAATAAAAAAAGGAATAAGAAATTAGATGGATGCACGCACATATGTGTATATGTATATATGCAAATGTATATATATTAATGTACGTGCATCGGCAATTCAAAATAGATGGGCTCTCTTTTTCGCGCATGCGTGCAAGTGTATTTATTTTGAGTATAACACATGATCCTTGCTTTAGAAAATTATTTAGAAATTTTGTGAAAAAAAATTAAAAGATTAAAGTAGAAAAGGGTAAATATATAAATCGGAAGGGTGAGGGCGTTACATTACTGCATATTTACCTAAAAAAGGATGAAATTACATGATAAATAATATATGTACAAGTACATTTATATAAGATAGAGAGAGAGAGAGAGAGATCAAGTATATAAAATTACATGATTTAAAACAATTAAAATATACATAATTGATTGTAATTTACAATATAAAAGTATATATGTGCAAACCTCGGAAATGCACGTCCGCACACACACGTACACATATACATGTTGCTACTGAATTTGCATCTCCACATCGCGTATATGCGAAAAAGAGAGTTATCTATTTATCGTTGCATTCATACCTATTAATGACGTTGTTCTTAACTCGAAGATCTCTATATTTTACTCTATTTTTTATAATTCTATTTCTATTTGGAAGAGCTGCACTTCACCAAGTCCGATTAGATAAACCAACGGTTAAAATTGACAGGTTGACCAATAGTCAATAGACAAAAAAATATTCATGACTTTCAATACTTGGTTTTGGCCACCTTGATAATTTTAATGGCTAATTTCATCTATATAACCGCACTTGGTAAAATTGATCCTGAATTATTAACTATTCTTCATCTATGCTTCTTTCTTTTTGCATCGAAAAATAAAGAGTCTGATATAAACTCTACGCGAATAAATTAATTACAGCTAGATTATGATAATAATTAATATACATATACATGTATGACACGAAAAGCCCCATCCTTGATCCTTGCGTTGCTCCAAGCTCCAACTATTTGAAAATAGTACAAGTGCTGCCATCTAATCATCGAATGGCGGAATTATTCTTTTTTTAACCGCTCATCTCTCCTAGTTTATCACGGAAGAGGCGCGAGATATTTTTTCTTACTGATAGAAGTGTGTATGTATAATGCATATCTCAAGTATGCACAATAACAGATGTATGAGATACTCATAAATCATATATAACATAACCGGTTATTATCTTATAAAGTAAACATTTTGTGCAAAATCACTGCAATCTTGCACAATTTCATCTTTAACAATATATATTCTTCCACGAATACTCTTTAACATCAGACGTGAAAAAAAGTTTTTAACATGCCAAAACAAGTACATATTTTGCATGGGGAAGGAGAATTGGTTCCAGAACTTGACTTCTCTGTGGGACAATTATTATTAAGACAATTGATGGTACATGATACTCGTGTGGCAAATGTAAGTTATGTCTTTTTTGCATTTATATATATATATATATATATATATTTACATTTATGAATATATATTAGCATAACAAAATATGTAGTACAGAAAAATTATAGTGTTATTATAGATTTAATAATCTTGTTGCATATAACTTTTCTCACATTACTGATATGTTTTACAGATAGATGCACACACAGGCAAGGAACAAACATTCAAATATATTTTAGATACTAGTCGAAAATTAGCTATCTACCTTCAGAAGGAAGGGGTGACTGTGAACGATGCTGTAGCTATATGCAGTGAAAACAATCTAGAATTTTGTATTCCGGTGTGTGCCACATTTTATATTGGTGCCATTGTCTGTCCATTAAACCCATCATATTCCGAAGGAGAATTAATACATGCGCTTACCATTTCGAAGCCAAAGTATATTTTTGTTTCTGCAATAGCACTTAATAATTTGAAAAATATATTCAAAGAGTTGCATTGGTCACCGAGAGTATTACTGCTAAATGATTATGGTAATATTGATGTATCATGGATAAGCATGAATAAAGTAATATCAAGTATCTCTGATGACAACATGGATAACTTTGAAGCTGTTCCTGTTGATGTAAATAATCATGTAACAGCAATTTTATGCTCAAGTGGAACTACAGGATTAGCAAAAGGTGTTATGTGGACAGATAAGAATATTAATACAATCATACGTATGTTCATAAGCAGCCCATATGTTGCAACTACTATGTCTTTGGCCTTACTTCCATTTTTCCACTCGTATTCGTTTACCGTGTTGGTGATCAGACTGATAGGTGGAGGTAGTGGTGTAATACTTTCACGCTTTGAAGAAGAATTATTTTTACAATTAATAGAAAAATACAAAATTGAATATTTAACTATAGTACCACCAATTATGGTATTCCTGGCCAAACATCCACTTGTGGACAAATATGATTTATCTTCTGTTAAAAGAATATGGTAAGTATGAAATTTTGGAAGCAAGCTGTAAATGAAAAAAATGCATTAAAGAAATAAAAAAAAATGAAAAATGCAATATAATCAATTTTTAAAGAATGCTATATAAATAAAAATGTCATTGATGTTGATTATGCTGAAATATATATCTGATACTTTAAAATTTCATTTAAAATCTGTGAATTATGTAAAGTACTTATTTATTTATTATAGGTGTGGAGCAGCTCCATTATCAGAGAAAGTTCAGAAAGCTGTCTCCAAGCGATTAAATATATCTGAAATTAAACAGGGTTACGGTTTAACAGAAACTACTTTAGCTGTACTACGATTTCCAGAAAATGCAGCAGTAAAATTTGGTAGTGTCGGTGTATTAGCTGCAGGTGTATCAGGTAATAATATTTCCTGATTATAAAAATATATAATAATATAAATATATATATATATATATATATCTTACTACTTGAAATGTAATCAATTAATATTTATTAATTATTTACACATGTTTGCAAATCGTTTCAGAGCTGTAGTCCTGTAAAATTAAACACATTTTATTTTTACTCACTATTTAATCATGATTATTTAGATTTTGTAATATTATATTTTGGAATAACATCATATAATGTTTACTTTTCTAATATTGATATTAGTTTATATTTTCCACTTTTTTCTACAACTTTTGATGATTTGTTATAAGTTAAAAGAATGCATTAATATGAAATACATAATAATTTATGATATTCTTTCAGCAAAGGTAATACCATTTGGAGAATATGAGACGGATAAAACTTTAGGACCAAATTGCGAAGGAGAGCTATGTTTTAAGGGAGACCAAATAATGAAAGGCTACTATAATGACGAAAAATCCACTAGAGCGACAATTGATAAGGATGGTTGGTTGCACACAGGAGACGTAGGATATTATGACGAAGATGGATATTTTTATATCGTCGATCGTATAAAGGAACTTATCAAATATAAAGGCTTTCAAGTTCCACCAGCTGAGCTTGAAGCGATTTTATTGACTTATCCTGGCATAAAAGACGCGGCCGTAATAGGCATTCCGAATGAAGAAACTGGGGAATTACCAATGGCCTTTGTTGTGAAACAAAACGGTGTCAATGTACGCGAAAAAGATATAATCCAATATGTAAATGGTAAGAATATCTTTCTTTGTTTACTATACCTGATCTATCACATCTAGTAATGAAACTAATCTGATTTGTAAGATACTTATTAATTCTAGAATGCGTAAAAAAGTTTATTAAAACTTATTAAATTTATGAAGAATCATTTTTTTAATTAATATTGTAAAATAGGTACTGAAAATTTCGCATGTGTGCATTTTATTATATATTTGTTCCTTTTTCAGAACGTGTATCAAATCCTAAGCGACTTAGGGGTGGTGTAAAATTTGTGGATAATATTCCAAAAACTTCAACTGGTAAAATATTACGTCGAGAATTGCGTACGTTAAAATCAAAATTATAAACTTCTTAAATTATTTTTATGAAGATTATATTAACAAAAATATAATCTTCCTTCTTAATATATACTACTTTCTTCCTTATAACGAGCAACTATGGTGTAAGATAATTTACTCTTATTTATTACAAACTATTTAAATCACACAATGTAAAAATGATACTGTATATAATATTCGGTGAAATTTTAGAGATTATTATGTATTTTTTACAAGTTATCTTCGACTGATTTTGATTTCACAAAATAAACGTTGATTACTTTTGAGAAATCAATACTTTTCAATATTATATAAATTCTATAGAAGACTTGCGTTTTAAATTTTGGCAAATTATCTGCATATTTTATGAAAACATTACTATTATTTTATCTTATATATTATTAAAGAATATATTTTATATCTACCAAAAAATAAATAATTATTTTTATTTTATATAACTTTATTACAATTAAATAGAAATATATCTGTGCAGTAAATAATGTGTGTTCTTATACATTGTAATGTTGAGTAATTGTATATAAATTAGCTTACATGATATAATGGAAAACTAGTTATAATTTTTTTCTTATACTATATATACATTGCGCAGCTCTATTTAAGATAAATTTATAAAAATATTAGAGCTCTGGCAGATTGAATATAATGCACAAATATCTGTCAGTAGCTTCCCCATGCTTGTCCCCACAAAAAAGGTTTTTCAAGAATTGAAAAAAATTTCAATAAGTCTGCTGTTATACAGTATTAAAGAGAAATATACAGTTTTTATTTAAAAACTTCTATAACAATAATATGTAACAAATTTAGATGAATTTAGAAAAATGATTTTTATCAGAAAATGGAAAGGTATTCACATATTAATTTAGTAATATTATTCAAAATTTAGAAAAATATTTGTATATTGACTTAATTTTAGTAAGTAACAAAAGAAAATTAAGTATTTATAATTATTTTTCCTTGTGTATATTAATAATAATTTACTTTTGGCAGATATCTTATTCAACTTTGGTGTTTTCTATTAGTGATTTTATTTAAAAAATATAAAATTAAAAGATTCATATGGTGATGATAAATTATTTTATATATAAAACATGTATTTTCACAATATTTTTTTTCTTTTTAATTATAGCAATATCCTTTATCAAGTAATTAAGAAATAGAACTTGTATTTTCAATATTCTATTTTATCTGAATAATGAAAAATATGTTTCACTTCATTATAAGAAAGAGAGTCATCCTTATCATTTGTCAAACAAGTGTGTCTTGAACCTTATTTGATTATCTGACTGATATTCGACAACTTTAAAAGAGAGGTTTTTTTTGGATAATTCAAATCCATTGTTTTATTACAAAAAATGACTAGCCTCGAAAATCTATTTTTTAATAATAAGATATATATTTATCGGTTATATAATTGTTACTTGGAACTGGTCGTGACTTAATAATCAGGACCCGAGATGAAGTGAGATTTTATAAAATCAGTCACTTTGACTTTCAGCATTAGACTTTCAATAGGCTCAAGATTCACTTGCACCCAAAAAATCTGCAATATTATAATCAGGGTAAACTTGATCTTATAATCGGGGAACATTGTACTCATACATCTTAATCGAGGCACTGTATCATTCTAGAAAAGACTATTTTATACATAAATACCAAATTATGCATTCGCTATTACATATATCATAGAAAAGGAAGGCAGAAACGGAAAGTTTAGACATTTCATAAAAGTTTTTGAGGGATAGAATCTTATTATAAAATTTACATGCTCCTATATGATGTACTTCTAGAATGTCGATAATCAATTGAATAAATAAGTTATCTCGATATGAGAAAAATGTAAACAGAATTATTACAAGTTGTATTCTCTCATACTGTTTTCATTCTTCAGATATTAAAAAGTTAAAATTTGTTATAAAATATTCAAAAATAAATATTTTATAAATTATATAACAAAATTCATGTGCCAAATTATTATAATTATATATTTTAAAATCATTGGACTTTTAACCGCAGTTTCTTTAATGTAAATCTAAAAATAAGAAAATTTAATTTTTAGTATGAGTTTTGGGAACGTTACATTTTTAAATTATAACAAAATTATGATTTTTTTGTGATACTCTTGAAACAATATAAAACGTTAGTGATTTATAATCACACACTTAGTGTTATATTAAGTTTTTTGTAGTTTAAATTTCAATATAACATTTATTAACATCGAGAAAAATTAATATAAATTAAAAAATACTTTTTTTTAAACTTAATTTGTCACATAAATTCTTTATTTTTAATTACTAATTATTTAAGAAATGTGCATTAAAATTAGAAAAATTTCATTAATAAGTTTCATATAGAGATCAATTTTATATCAGAAAGTATGCAATAAAAATATGCAGTGATAACTAATTTAGAACATTCCATATATTGAATGTGAATTTTGAAAAAAATGTGTTAATAAGATTATAATTTAACATTCGCCCTGCGTGATTTTATATTTAAAAAAATACGAACTATAACATATCAGAAATATAAAGTCAGTCATACAAAAAAATCAACATTATGCTTATCACTGTTTCTTAAAACTCTTGAGAATTGGATAAATGTTGTCAAAGGCTTCATAAATTTCCTTGCGAACCTTTGCACCTGACAGAACACATAAACATATAATAAATATTTAATTATAAACATATGTGGACAAAGTGTGTAATTCAATATCTCTCATATAAAAATTTATCACTATTTAAAAACGTCCAGCATAAACTTTTTTTATAAATATGCAATTATAATAATTAAAATTTTGAAAATATCAATATTAATATGTTCTACATATAAAAATAATGATATTATAATTCAATAGAAGTCCAGATATGTTAAATTTTAAAATTGAAAAAATTACAGCTCTGCTATATTATCTAAATATTAGACATTAAGACATTTTTTTATGAATAATCTTATAAAATAATTATAAAATCTTTGGATATGTATATGCTCACCTGTTAAAACCACTTTCCCTGAAACAAATATCAGCAATACGATTCGAGGTTTGACCATCCTATAAATTAGACCTGGAAATAGCTCTGGTTCGTATGACGAAAACTGTCCGTGAGAAAGTACTAAGCCTTCTAATCTAATTGGAAACTTAACATCACAGCTGCCAACCATGTTCTGAATCTTAAAATCTAGGAACTTTGCCTAAATTTACAATTAAAACAATTTTAGTAATCATATTTATAATAATAAAAGATTAGTTACTATTACAATTATTTATCGTTAATTAATTATTATTATATAATATATAAACTGTAATACTGTAATATTTTTTAAAATTACATTTAAAAAATAATAGATCTCACAGTATATCTTTAATATATATAAAAAAAAAAAAAAAAAAAAAAAAAAACAATACTTACAGGAAAACCTAATTTTTGGATAATTCGCGCGTACTTTCGTGCAGCGAGACGTGAATCTCCTTCACTCTTGGCCCCAGTGCAGACCATTTTGCCACTACTGAATATCAGTGCAGTAGTCCTTGGTTCTCTTATTCGCATGATAACAGCTGCAAATCTTTTAGGATTGTATTCGGCATTTCTAGCATGAAGTGCTATTTTCTTCAAATCGAGCTTGCAATTTAAGTTAACAGTAGATACAATATTCCTACAATAGAGCAAAATATATAATGTATCACACATATACAATATATGTAAAAAAATAAAATTAAAAAAATATATAAATTTCTTTGAAAATTTACTGTAATTGGGGTAATATCCCAGGATCTGCAGAAGCTGGTGTCATCGGTGTCATTGGTCCTGGAGTTGCAGGACCTATTGATGGTGGTGCTATCTGATTATTTTGTGGTACAATTGGAGACATCATATTTTGCTAAGAAATAAAAGAGATAGAATAAATTAATAAAAAATGTAGAGGAATTTTTATAAAATATTGTATTTTTCTTTTCGTTTAACTATATATTCTTCAAATTCTCTTTTATTATTGTTATGTCCACTATTTCAATCATAATTAATATTTCAATATTTAAAATATAAACAAATAAATTTCAAATTAATGTGTTGAAATAAACATAAAATCAACATGAAATCAATAGTGGAAAAACTTAATTTACTGAAATTTATCACTTGCTACAATGTAACATTGTAGCTTACAAAGTTGTAACTATGAAAATGTCTTTTTGGAAATTTAACACAAAGAATAAAATAAAGAAAAAAAATTATTTACAATAATGTTATTTAAACTAATAATTCTAATAGCACTTCAATATTAAATTACCGGCGTTTGTGGCTGCATAAGACTTTGTGGCGTTGCAAATGTTGGAGTTGGAGCATACGTGTGCATATTCTTTTGTGGTGTTAGCATCAACATGCCGCTTTGCATGTTGGGACTCATCGAGTGTAATTGCTGCAGTTGCTGATATTGTTGCGACTGCTGCTGCTGTATAGCATTTGGCAAGATCTGTTGATCTTCCTCTGGTTGATGTAGAGGTGTACCAATGCTAGGTATGCTAAATCCAGGACTAGGAAGCATCTGATCCATTTTGAATATTAATAAAGATATCTGTACATGCAACTATCTATGATGAATCTTATTTGGAAGTATACTAAAGTCCTGGAGGTTATAGTTGCATTTCCATAAAATATTTGATATTTTACTTCAATCAGTAACTATATCGTAACCTGAAACATAGATTATTAGCTTTTAAGTGATCTTTACTTTTTATTTGAACAAACCTTGCATCTCTGATGCAAGGTTTTCATACTTTCTAATCATGAAAAATTTGTTTAAACAAGATTGTACTTTTGAAAATTTTAGTATTGTCTTATTCAAAATGAAAGATCTGATTTTAATTATTTCACATACATTATACTATAAAATATTAATTATTCGAAACTCACTTTGCTCGGCGACAGCTTTAAAATTTATTCAATATATAAATTGTACGTTTATAGTTTGCGTGCTTATCTTCAGTAACTGACAATATTGTTCGCGATGATCGCCGTGTTATGTTAAATATAAAAAACTTATCGCTTCTTTAACAGAAAAAATATTTTTCTCTTACATATTTAAACTTTGTGTCTTATTAATTTTAAAAAAGTCGCTAATTACTTTTAGTTTAATCGAAACAACGTTTTGTTGTGTTTATTTACAACCGTCACTGGTTTACTTTTAAGGCCATGACGCATGAAAAAGTTGTAGTAAGGTCATAATTAAAAGTGTTTTGATCCACTGTGTTGATTGGCTGGAAAATATAACTAGGAATCGTAAAGCAAGTTTACATGATGTTTCTTCTGGTATTAAAATTCCCTAGAAGAAACTCTTGATTACATATACATAACTTAAAAGTAGCAAGATATCTTAATCTCACGTTTGTCAACAAAATTATTTACTTGTACGAGAAACTCTTAAAAAAAAAAAAAATTATTTAACTTTCTACAATTAACAGTGAATTGTTGAAATTTTATCATGTGCTACAAGAAAAGGTATCAAAAATAAATATATTTTAATCGATATTCAAAACATGTAACGCGACGTTATCAGATTTAATGAAGCTAATATCGTTATCGTTCTGATATTTAAATTAATAAATAAACAACGTATCGTTTAATCTATGCAAAACGTTTAAAAAATAGATAAAATGAACCTCGATAAGCTCATCCGGAGAAAGGAACACGCTAAGCGAGTCCATGATCTCCATCAGCTGGCCGAAATCACGAAGAATCTCGGTGACATGTATTTCGAAAGTGAGCAACCGACGAAGGCTCTGCAGGAATATACGGAGCAGTTAAACATTTGCAAAAATTTGCAGGACAAGTTGAATTCGGCGATCGCGCACAGAATGATCGGGGAGGTTCACGCGAGCTTGGGAGATTACGAGCGAGCTCTGATACACCAGAATCTGCATCTGGAAGGTGCCAGGGATATGAAGAACTTGATAGAGGAGCAACGCGCCTTCGCCACCCTGGGTAGAACTTACTTCTGTCTGGCCGAAAGTCTGAGCGATCATTCACAGAAGCGCGACGAGGCTCTGGTTAATGCTAAACAGGCTTACGTCAACAGTATGGAACTGTGCGACAAGTTGGCAGGAGATGAAATTAGGCTGCAGGAGAGGACACTGATGCAGGCGAGACTCCTACTGAATTTGGGACTGACATTGGAGGCGCAAAAGGAGACTCGACAAGCTATTAATCTGATTGAGCAAGCAACCGAGCTGTGTGTATCCAACAATTTTCAGGAAGACTTACATCGCACTTGTATTTCTTTGGCAGCTATATATGAGCGACAAGGCAATCACGAGTTGGTGTTAAATTATATTGAAAGAGCAGCCACTGTGCAGGACATAGGTCTGAAAGCTGAGGCGAAAGTAATCAAGGCTGAATTCTTCATGCGAACTGGAAGGTGGATTGAAACCCGCAAGATATTAATTGCTCTGTATAAGAGTAGCGGATTACCAAAGGACATCAAGCATCAAGTGGAGAAATATTTAAGGATCATCGTAACTCTATGTAGGGCGGAGAATAATCTTCTTATCGAGACTGACGTTAGAGTTAAGCAAAAATTATACGAAACTCTAGGCGACGCGGCTGTCGCCGCGCAATCTTTCGACAAAGGTGCGGAATATTATCGACATATGTTGACCTGCGCAGAGGAAACGAACGACCAAGTGAGCATTTCCTTGATAAGTCTCGCTCAAACGCTCAAGGATGCAGGACGATACAAGGAAGCGATACCTTTCGCGCGAAGGGAACTCGAACTCTGCACCGATCCTCGGGAGAAATGTAGATCGGCTCTGTTTCTAGCAGACCTATTAATATCAGCGAAGGCTCCTGACTTCGAAATTCGAGAGTGTTATATTTTGGCGTCGAGTTCAGCGAGCGAAAGCGAACGTGTCAAGCTGCAAAGATCTGCAATGAGAGACTTCATCAGTTACCTGGAGAACATGAATCAATTCGACGAGGCGAGGGATATAAAACAGAGAGCAGGATTAACATCGGATTCGAGCGATACGGAAAGCGAAGCCGCGTCCTTGGAAAGCGACGAGATTGGCGCCGACATCTGTCTGGAGGAGTTGTCCGATCTTGAAGCCGAAGAAGATGTCAAGAGGACGACTAGGAGGCCGAGAACGGGAATGTCTATGATGAAAAGGAACGCGAAGGGCGAAACGCAGTTGCACGTGGCGTGCATTAACGGCGACCTCGATTCCGTCGAGAAACTCTTGTCTTCTGGTCACTCGACGAATGTTAGAGATCACTGCGGCTGGTCCCCTCTTCACGAAGCTGCGAATCATGGCTACGTGGACATCGCAGAACTGCTCCTGAAACACGGCGCGAATGTTAACGACCCGGGTGGCATGTCCTGCAAAGGTATAACACCGCTTCACGATGCTGCCTGTTGCGGACACTTTTCGATGATGCAGCTGCTGATGCAATATGGCGCCAATGTGAAGCTGAAGACTTACGACGGCGACACAGTGCTGGACTGTTTGGAAGATTGGAGAGATCGCGTGGGAAACTTGAGTTCTGAGGATTTGACGGAGTACAACATGATGTATAAGAAGCTTTCCGCTGTTATTTCGGTGAAGAACAAGCGGAAGAGATCCGACAATGCTCAGACGTCGGATGAAGAACCTACGCGATCTCCGAATAAAGAGTCCGAGAAGAAGATATCTGCCGGTGAAGATTATAAAAGAACGATAGCGAATCTGAGAACTTTCAACAAGACTAACGCGGTTGTCGCATCATTTAAAGGTAACGACGCGCCTCTGGTGAATGAAACACAGGTTCTCATCGACGACTGGCTGGAGGATGATATTGGAAATAGAACGAAGAAGAGATCGTCCACGTCAAATAATCGTCACACTGTAGCAGGCAAGAGAAAGTCCGTTGAAAGTACAGAGAGCACTACGAAGAAATTCAAGCTGAACCGTACACTTGAAGATGATGAATATCTAAGCATAAGCGATGAAGACAGCGTTGAAGAGGACGAAGGTAACGCTAGTGTTGAGATGATTCAATTATCTGAAGAACCCAAGAGGATTAGGAAAAAACGACAGACTTCTTTGGTTTCGAAGGGATTCATCATGTCTCGATCATCGTCTCCGATCATTCACGAATTGCAATCATCTCCGCGTACCTCGACAGTTTCCGAACAGCAGCAGGACGCAGAATACGTACGTTTACGTATATCCGTCAAGGAAGATACGTTCGACGTAAAGGTGGCAGTTTGCGAGGACGAGAAAGAGTTTCTCGCGCGCATCACAACTGCTGTTGAATCCATGTTCTTCCGCGAAACCGTTTGTACAATCAAATTGCAATTGCAACCGATAAACGGGGAGGTCGTGACAAAGGAGAGAATCTTGAAAGTCGAGGAAAACGCTAGACTGGAATGCGAGATAGTTGAACTGAGGATTCCGTCCATCGTCGAGCGATACAAGACTATTTGTCAAATTCACAATTCGACACCTCGCGAGAACATGCTGAGCTGTTTGAAGTCTTGCGAAAACACGTCCATATTTCGCACGAGGCCAGACGATATCACTAAAGAGCTGATCGCACCGTTGTTGAAAACCTTGGAATACGAGAAGAAGGTGACGTTGTTGCAGCTGTCAGGCATCGCCCTAGGAATGACAGGAACGTCTTTGCACCGGTGTCTCTCGAATCTCTCGTCTTTGCAGGAACTCTATTTGAAGGGTTGCGACATCGACTTTGCCTGTCTACGTCAAGTGACCTCGTTGCCATCTCAGTTGAGAGTTCTTGATCTAAGTTATAATCCCTTGGGTTTCGAGAGTCATAACATCCTCAGAGGACTAATCGCACCCTTGAAATACCTGCGGACACTCAATTTATGCTACTGCAAACTGGAAGACTTAAATCTTTCGCTCGACAATCCTAATCTGACGAGTTGCGATATTTCCTGGAATAAATTAAGTCGCGACGGGATTATTTACTTTTTGAATAAACAATTGCTCGATTTGAATCTATCCAATATCACTTGCTCTGACAAATTCGTCTCCAGTTTAATCGCAGACACGACTTTGTCATCGAACTTGGAATCGCTGGAACTTTCGTTCTGTGACATAACAGACTCTGATGTAAAGATCATTATAGCACGCTTACCTAAACTCCTGAAATTAATACTTCGCGGAAATGCAAATGTAACTGTATTATCTATAAATGTATTGCTGAGTCGTCGGCCTACATTGACTTATATCGATGTTAGTGGCTGTAAAAATGTTGCGAGCAGTCCGGAAGAGGAATTAATTATACAAAATCCCGAGATTTGTACATTACTGGCTAACATAGAGCCTAATTTATGTGATTTGTGGATTAAACTATGGCGCGGTGCAGGTATTGTAACAAAATTGCCTCATAACTTAGCAATCTTTAAACCAATAAAACTTTTTGGCGAAAATAATCTTAAAGTTTAAAAAATGTTTGATGTTATACAATATAAAGTTCGATAAATTTTTATATGTATCTATATAAATATATATAAGTTTGTACATTTTGTATATATATAAAATTTATAATTTTATATCTAATGTATGGAAAATTAAAAAAAAATTTTACAAGTATCTTTTAAAGAATAAAAAATTTTATCTCGTATAAATGTAATATTTATATGCAGCACAATACTTTTAAAATAAAATATTACTTGTTATATAAAAAATAGAATTTTAGAAATCTGTCAAAAATATCTATAATATTTCCTTATTTTTACTTCTTGGATTAGCTTTCATTCTCGTTTTCAATCATTTCTATCAGAAAGATTTATTAAAATAGCTTCCATAAAAAAAGTAAAATAAACGAGTCTGTTATTTTACTTAATGACAGCGGTCAATCTCGAGTATATATGAAACAAGAAATTAAATCGAAAAGAATGATTAAATGATCATTTACCTTTATTAGTGATAAATAAGGCTATATACTCTTCTAAAATATATTTTGTAGTTCAATTTATTTCAGTTCAAAGGAATAACATTTATTCCCAATTTTGCATTGTATCTCCTTGACGTGTACATAAGCATCTTCCACATTTTCTGCCAAAAATTTATTTAAACTGCAAGTAAGGGATGGCAGAAATTTTTTCAAATGCATTTGCTGGTCTCCAAGACACCAAAAGAAGCTAATGTGGTATGAAATATCCTGCAAAAGAAATATATTAATTAATACTTTATTTAAAAAAGTGGAGATGCAATTTTGTGTATACCTTATAAAATGATGGCAACTGATATTCAGCTAATAAACAGTCAACAGCTTCTGTTATGCACTTCAATGTACCATCCTCATCTTGACAGTAAATTCCAAGGAATGTGCGAGTTTTCTCTTCATTGCAGTATACTTTAACATCTGTGAGTTGTATGACAAATTGATGAAATCCACGACACAACAATTTCAAACCTTCCACAAATGATTCAATCCAATGAAACTTTAGGACCAAAGTACGACTGAGACTAATATGAAGACTAGAAATAATATCGCCTTGGACTGGCAGTTCATTCAATATAGATTTCATCCAGGTACGAAGGCAATCACTGACAGTATCTGAAATTAATTTGAGTTTTTACTACATTTCATTTGGAAAAATCTACTCAATTGTAACATATAATATTTTCCAAAACTATTTAACAAATATTATGTTGTTGATTCATTATAATTAATATCAATCTCATGTGTGGGAAATAAAATACTTACAATCTATGTAAACTAAAGTTGCCCAGTTACCACGTTCATGTTTAAAGCTCCGTATCCGTCCATAATGATCTGATGGATTGTCGATCACTTCTTCATCATTTGTAGCTCCTTTCAACGATAAAATACTTGCAGGTAAAGCTAGCCTAGTTCAAAATATATATGAAATGATACATGATATTTGAAATAAATATATTTTTTCTTTTTGAAATTATGAATAACTTTCTCTAATCTAATCTATTTAATTGTTTTCTAGAGCTATAGTTATGTCAGCATATATAAAAACAATTTTATTTTTAATTTATATAAAATCAAGTGTTATCAGCTTTTAATTTCTGCAAATTCAAAGAGCTATATAATTTTCAGATTGTTTTAGGATTATTTCGGGATAATCAAGAATAAAACACTTCTAAGAACAGTCAAAATTTACAAAATATTAAATAATTTAAAATAATAAATATATAATTTATATACTTGTTTACAATTTTATCGTCTTCTTCTTTCTCTACAGCGCATTTATCTTCGTCCGAGTCGGAGGAATATGTTTGTATTAAATGCAAACCAGCCATCTCTCTTTTTTATATATAATTTTTATATCCAACATCAATCGCACATATTTATCATCATTTCTATCATAAAATATAAAAATCCATACAGCTGGGCAATCAGCTGATAGAAGCGCTTGCTTTTTAACTTTAGCTAGCAATATTTCAGGATTTAAGACGACAGATTTTTTTACTGAACACGCACGATTTATAATAAGATTTAATTAAAACACACAATCAAATCGATCAAAATAATCAGAATAATTAAATAATGCGCCATCAACACCACGCGCCGTCACCTTCCTCTCACCTCTGCGCCGCATTCCATTCTCCCCACTCCTCTACCCCACTCCACTCCCTCTAGCACAACCTGCGCAGCGCGCTGCGCACCGCATTCCAGAGCTACTGCGTCGGCGACAAAATGGCGGATGATTGCGGTACTTTATTGTTCATCTAGTGACTTTACAAAAAATAATTATCGTCAGCGCATCTATTAGTTTGTACGCGTCTATGGTTTGACGTGTTGCGCGCGCATCATGTCAATGACATATCATGTCGGTTTTGTTTTGCATTGCGCAGTTAAAGGATAAACGGCACGAAGATTGAGTCCTTCGTTGCGGCTCTACCACCGGCTCTCAAGGCGTACCTGACGTACGGGCTCGCCCGCTGGGCTGTCCCGGTCCAAGAGAGCGGAGAAATGTCAATACGGACGGCGGTCCATCGTCTCGTGCAAAATGGTCGCGTCATACTGCGCTCATTACGGAATAACGAGCGCTTCCACTCGAGAGGATACGCGGACAAGCATCCCGACAAGATACACGTTGCGCAGACAGGTAAAATTACATCTTACATCTGACGTTTCGTCAAGGATCTCTTCGTCGAGTTGTAAATTATCTTTAGGACGACGAGGATGAACAGCGCATCGAGTTTAGAAAACACAATCAGCTGTTTTACTTATCAAAGAATTCGGTCGTTACTTCGATTTAATTTGTAAATATTTGTAAATATTTTGCGTAAATGTTTAGCGGGCGAAATGTCAAATTCATGGTGATGATTTCATGTTTGACGTTTGTAATAGGCGGGTCCCAGAATGGCGGGTTTCCTTGCCAGAACAGCCAAAATGCGTGGAGTACGGGGAGGCATCTCGGTTACTTGGGGACGCACGCCCGACGTATCTTCGTCGACAATATCTTGAAGAGAGTGACCAACAGTCTCGCAGCTGATTTACGAAGACGTGCGGCTAGCAGGCTCGTCTTCGGCGATTCCGCACCATTTTTCGCTCTCGTTGGTGTATCATTGGCGTCAGGTACAGGGATATTGACCAAGGATGACGAGTTGGAAGGAGTGTGCTGGGAAATTCGGGTAAGTAAATGTATTTTAGGTAAAAGTTAATTTATTTTAGGATAGATACTTAAATGAGATTTAATCTGAATATGTAATTTGACTTGAAATACTGATATGTTGCAGGAAGCAGTTTCAAAGATACGATGGAACACTCCGCAGAATGATAAAGATTATCAAATTATTCCTGTCAACGAGAACGCTGTGAGCTTACAAGATTTCATGATTGGACCTATCATTGCTAAGGGTTGCTCTGCTGCTGTGTATGCAGCACAATTTGTTGATGCTGCACGAGATGAAACGAACGAACCAAAAAATATCGACGAAGAGACGAAAGACGTGACTGTGTTTCCATTAGCCATAAAAATGATGTTCAATTACGATGCAGAATCTAATGCAGCTGCTATTCTGAGAGCCATGTATAGGGAGACAGTGCCTGCTAGAAGACACTATGGGAATGACGAATTGGCTATTTGGGAGCAAAGACTGGCTGAGAATACAATGACGTTGCCTCCTCATCCAAACATTGTAGCAATGCATTACATCTTTGCTGATAGAATACCGATGCTACCTGGTTCGTGGGGAATGTATCCTGATGCTTTGCCAACTAGAATCAATCCTCATGGATCGGGCAGGAATATGAGTTTGTTTTTGGTGATGAAAAGGTGCATCAGATAGATGTGCAAAGTGTATGAAATTACGAGCGCAATTCTATCTTGTTTAATATTAATGAATTCATACACTTTGCACATTCATCTAACGCATATCATATATCGGTTTTAGATATGATGTCACCTTGAAACAATATATGGCAAATCGAAACGTCGATACACGAGTGTCAATACTGCTGTTTGCTCAATTACTGGAAGCAGTAGCTCATATGAGTGCAAACGGTGTGGCGCATCGGTAAGATTTTGATTACATTATTAATTTTATATTTACATTACGACATTCTATATAGATCAATTTATTTTTTTTTTGTTTACGAATTAGAGATCTGAAAACTGACAACATCCTACTCGATCTGTCAGAAGAATCTGATAATTGTCCATCCTTGGTCGTAACGGATTTTGGCTGTTGTTTAGCCAATAAGAATCACGGGTTGTATCTACCTTACAACACTTACGACATTGATAAAGGTGGCAATGTTGCATTAATGGCTCCAGAAGTGATAACGGCAGAACCCGGTCCCTTTACCAGTATAAATTACACCAAGGCTGATCTGTGGACAGCAGGTACCATTGCGTACGAAATATTCGGGATGCAGAATCCATTTCACGGCGATAAAGGCGAGAAAGCTGCTCTAAACAATTACAATTATACGGAGGACGAGCTTCCCGCTTTACCGGATAATCTGCCTCCGATTATCAATGCTGTTGTAAAGAATTCTTTATTGAGGAATGTATATAAGGTTTGTGAAAGAGATGACTTAATTATTAAAAATTATTTTGTTTTAAATAAAATTATTTTAGTTTTATTTTATTTTTATTATATATTATAAACATTATATATATATATATATATATATATATATAAAATATATTAAATAAAATGTGTGTACTTTTATTACATTTATTAAACTCTTGAAATTAAGAGAATCTGAATTAAAACTTTTTTTCTTAATACAGCGACTTGACATTGAATTGGCAGTAACGATAATACAACTGTATCTTTGGGCACCTAGTTCTTGGCTGAAAAAAGAGGGATATTTACCGTCGAGCAACGAGGTAAGCAGCGAGTAAGTAATATCAATAATCAAACTGTTTAATATAATAATTTGTCATGCACACACATAGATTATGCAATGGCTTTTGTGCTTGACCACAAAAGTTCTTTGCGAAGGACGGAACGCAGATTTGTCTCCATCGCATGGATCACTCTTCGTTGATATAAAGCATGATGTCGATAGACGTTCAGCTTATAAACGAACGCTTTCCACGCGTTCTTGTGGAAGGCGCACAATGCCGGAATATCAGTTGATTGCAAGCTTCCTGAGTAGGGTAACGCTCGCTAATATTAGAAACGCATTAAAGTGGATGCAACGAAATAATTGAGGTGATAGTATAGTATTTAAAAAAATATGATCGAAGCTTTACTAACGGAAAGTTATTCGTCCTTGACATAATTGAGCAGTAGCATAGTTCAAAATAACATCGTGTAACTCGACAAATTCAAAATGGTCTTACCCTACAATTTTTCCTATTTGTTTCTCTCTTGAAAGATTATTGCTATTGTTATTTACATATTTAATTTCCAGTACTTTGTTTTGATACTTAAGAAGCACAAAAGGGCGAAAGAGCAGTTTCGAAATGTAAAAATGTAATACAAATGTAGAATTTTTTATTTTGAAATTGGCGATTTTTAAAAAAGCGCACCGAGCATGAGCCCTTTTGTGATTCCAGTGCCTTGATATTTGAAGAATAAATTTGTAAATTATTTTTATTTGTATAAATTTAATTTGTGTATCGTTTTATATTTATTTGGTGGGCTATAATTATTAGTACATATATGAGAAAATGGAGATTACAAATGTGTATAATCGAATGTGTGTCAAATGCTCGAGCATCACACTTCGAGACTTTAAAACTGTTTGCCAATAAGGCCAAAAATTTAAAGTGCACAACGTTAAAAAATATTATCTGCACATGGTGTACAATATTTTGATAATTCAAAACTTTTATTTATTTTTTTCTTATTTATCTCTATTTATTCTTGTGTTTTCTGTCAAATGCGCCATTAGGAGAACTTGCAGTTGTACTTCCACCAAATTTCTCAAGAAACGAGGTAAGAGTTCCTCAGATAGATTCGATAAAATATCAATTTCTAAATGTGTGAGGTTTTAACATGAATACACATTGTCAACAAACTTACGTGTACATATGGATGCAAAATAAAGCTTGTAAATAGTCAGTTTCATCGATGTTTAAATTTTAACATCGATATACCTTATGTCGTCTTTGTATCCTCATGGACCTTAAGTTTAGGCTTGCCGGATGTTTGCATCCGGTGCTTCATATTCTCGAAATCTAAATTGTACGACGTAGCCAGATCTTGTAGATAAGTCAGATATTCGTCATATGATAAAGCGCGTTTACGAAATTTGAAAAAAGCAAGGCCTGTGTTCGTGGTCGTTAATTTAATCATATCCAATATACCTGCGGACATCAACCACTTATTGCTTTGCGAAAGAGGAATGAGTAACACATCCATACTTCGGGAAACAGGATCCATGTTGCAATATGCTATGCAATAATTATTTTTATAATTATAAACTATGTATATAAAAAAGATTGAAACCTGGATGAATAATTTTGAAAATACCTGCAAACATCTCTTCTAACGGTACAATTTCCTTATCATTTTTTTTAGGTACACCATTCATGGTAGTAATGATGGTATTTATAACAATTTGAGCATTTTTTCGATGAATACTATCGATAGGTATCAAATGATTAATTTACATGAATATAATCGCTTTCAAAACAACATTGATCAAAGAAATGAAATTCGCAAATAGGAACTGCTAATAGTATGTTTTATAATCTGTTTTGAAAAACACTTCTTATAAAATTTATATTACTTGTATTAATTTAAATGTCATATTTTGATTCTCATGTTGCTTACAGATAAAAAGAAAACCTGCTTAAATATCTTTGAATAAAAAAAAACAATTAAAATTAGAGATTACAATGATACATAAATTCTGACATTAAAAACTTATTTATTTTATTTTTAAAATATAAAAACACTTCCAATATTCATTTATTGGATGCCTTATAATAATTATAAAATTAAATCGTATATTGTTTAAAAGTTATTTAAAAATTACGTATTTAGAATGTACATATAGCGAAAAATAATATAGTGTAACTAATATAAGAATTTAAATAATTAAAAAGAGTAAATAGATATAAAACCGGAAGAAAAGATAAATGAAATCAGAGGAAGTATATATTGGAAAAAGAAAAAAAACTTTTAGAACTTGTATTGAAATTAATTATCAAATAAGTAGTCATTTCTTTAGACAGTAAACATTAATAATTATTATATGTAATAGAAAATGAGAACCATATATTTATATATTTCTGATTCTAATTTTATTCATATAATTTTATTTATATATTCTGATTATGAAAGAATTGCAAAGAATAAATTTAATAAATATAAAGTTAATTCTCTTTTAAACGTCATATATTTAAAAAGAAAATTTAAAATAAAATTATTTAATTTTGATTGTAAACAATTATGATAGAGTGTAAGAAAAATATAAGTTTAAAAAAATTAGTAATTATTATATATAGAAATTACAGTTCAGTCTTATAATACCACAAATGTTATTTATCTATACCATAAGTTTCGGAATATCTTCAATGTTATTTATCTATACGAAAGTTTCAGAATATCTTCAAAGTTTAGTAAAATTTGATTCGTCAATGAGATATCTCTCCTTGCAAACATACATTATAAATGCGCGACGCTGGAATCGGTCGCAAAATCAAACGCACTGTCATAATTTAAAATTATATCCTTGAATTCTTTCAATCTGACAATAGCGCGTTTATGTACTTTTAAATTCTTCTTTTTATATCTCACTGCCGTGATCATTTTGTCCAAAGTATAATGTAACCATAAGATATTCGTGTACGGTTCGTACTTATTCCAATTATTCCTGTACGTATTAGTAAAACGAAAATAAATAAATTATTTATTTTGGGGACGAGGAAGGAAATGGCGCTAAATAAGATAACGTATATGTAAACTCACTGAATTTTCTCGCGCATTAGACGATAAATATCAAATTGATATTCGCCGTGTGCGGTAAATAAGGCTGGATCCAATGCAAGATCGTTGTATATGCAGCATCCTTGATACAACATTCTCGATAGAGTAAAATCTATGATCGATACCTTGAGGGAAAAAAGAATCCAGGATTATATCGTGAGAACTGATAACAGAATTATGTTTCCAGATAGAATATTACCTTTACACCTTTGCTAGGCAGTTTGATCTCTTTCCCGTCAATATTATAACACACATATGGTTCCTTTGTACTCGATATCAATACATTACCCCAGTGCAAATCTCTGTGTTCAAATTCGAGTGCCTTCTCGGCAACTGCTAATGCTGATGCAGTCTATAAAAAAAAAGAATTCGAACGGATGAATAATTGACGATTAAATATAATCAAAAAGTTAGATAAACTGGTCTGACTTGTAAAAATAAAGCGCAAGCTTCCTCTGCAGTTTGAAAGACAAAAGCTTCGAGATCTTCTCCACCATCGCCGAGTTCGAGAGCGATGTACAATTGATTCTCATCAAATATCGATGGACAATCATTGTCGGATGTCTTGTTGTCGTCGTAAGTTTTCCACAGTTCTATGAGCTTTTCCGGATATTTTCCTTCAATACATTTGATACTTCGTACTTCGACAAATCCGCTAGTTTTGTACGTAGTATTTAATCTCAGATTATCCAATTCCCTATTAACATTTTTTCGACATATAATAGTATTCGATGATCTTTATTGGTAATTTATCATAGATTATATCCATAAACTTACTTCGTAATCACAATTTCAGACAGTATCTCATGGAATTTTTTCTGCGGTTCGCCATTGATCAACTTTTCACCCTCTATAGGGATAATTTTTATAACCGATCTTTTATCAAGGCGTTCATAAAGAAAGACCTCTCCGTAAACGCCTTCACCAATTTTGCGGCAATGTTCTAAGTATCTGTAGAAATAAAACGACATTAATCGATATCTATAGAAACATATATAAAGGATTGCGTTAAATAATAATTTACGTACGAATCCGGAAAACAATAGGAAAAAGATAAGTAAGAGGTTTGCGAACATCTTTGTAAGACGACGTCCCTCGCAGTTGTAGAATGCCATCTGATAATTCGACTATCACGTGTCGGTGATTCCTTACAAGCTATAAATATTTATTTATTTGATAAAAAAACATTCACATATGAAATACATTAAACTGAATTTAAAAAATGCTCACGCGATAGTTCAAAGTCCGGAGATTCTTCTGACTTTATCCCAAATGCCTCAAGAAACGAAGTGTCTTCTATCTTGCATCTAGTAGTATTATTAGGCACGACTCGCACCGAGATCCTCTTGGAAAATCTAACATGGTTGGTCGAATTGAATGTTTTACGTTTGTCATCGTCGAACGACGATACGATACTCGATGTATCAAGCTCTGTGGACAGATCCGCGTCATCCTTTTCTTTTTTCAAGCAGCTTTGGAAAATTCCTGTACACAATAATCACAATTTTTTTACAATTTTAATTGTCGACTGCAATAAATATTACCTAATTTGCAAATATTGCAAAAGCCTACCCATTTACCAAACACAAATTAAATACAAGTGTGAAGAATCTCTTTATATTCGTTCAATCTCATTTCATTTTATCAAAATACGCTCGAAATCTCTCCCGTCACTTCGCACTTAAAATATAATAGAAAAGAAAAAATATAATGTTAAGAATGAATATAATTAAATATTAAAAAATCATATAAGAAATCATATAAGAACAACGTTTGTAATATATTAATCTTGGTTAGTGCTTCCTAAGAATTCTGTTCAATATATAAATTGCCTTCAGTTGTTTTATGCAAATAAAAAATAGAAATGTTACTGTGTAACAAACTTACTTATTCAACTTTACTATGAAAATTTGCATGTAATAAGCAGCATTTGCTTCTAATAATTTTATCGTAATAACTTCTGATAATTTCCGTACATCTTTAGGCTCTTATCGTCAAAGTTATCTCTCGGTGCTGAATTACCTTGCTTCTGCATGTCCAGTATATCTCTGACACTATGTCTCCATCTCTTTCCTTTTCCGCAGCTCAATTTGTTCAAATCAGATCCATCGTTTATGTGATTTAATATCGACAAAGATCTAGCCCAATGCTTGCCTGGTTTTAGAAAAACATGCTTTTCAACTTGTTTATTTGCATCATCGTTCAATTGAGTGGTATAGTCCAGCAATTCGACATGATCGAGGGGTTTCTTTATCGCATGCTTGGAATGCTCGAAATTATTTATCCCCAATTTATCGAAATTATTTATTCCCGATTTAATGTCGCGAATTTCAGCCAACATCTGACTCTTCGATTCTGCGGGTTTTTCATCGTCTGACTTTTCACAGATATTTGACTCAAAGCTCAAATTCCACTTGAGATACCGCATTCTTCTTCCCATAACTCTGATCGAATCCTGCAATCGTGCGAGCAACGAGTTGTTGATATTATTTTTATCTTCGCAGAGAAAGCTGTCTTTATCACTATTAGCAATTTCATTCTTTGAATTCTCATGAACACTGGTACTGATTTCTTCTTGCATCGCCCTGCCGTATTCTGGGTATGTGATATTATCTAAATCTTCGAAATCTTTCATCATAGATGTCTTGGAAGGTGACGCAGTCGTGATATTTCCATTATCGTTTATTCGGCACAAATCAACAGATGAATCCACAATGACGTCTGTTGATTTATTCGTCAAATGTGCCTTTTCTATTTTACATTCCTTTATATTCTTCGACGAGTAATCATGCTTTGTATCACTGAACAATGATTTATCAGAATCTGCGACAGAAAAGACGTTCAAAGAATGCGATAATGGGTCCAGTATCACTTTGCAATCCATGTTACACTTCTGCGTAAGCGCTGTATGAATGTTGTCCTGCGTAAATGCTGTATAAATGTCGTCCTGCGTAGGTGCTGTATGAATGTTCTCTTTCTCGGAGGAGGAAGAGGACGTCGTTTTGTTTAACACCGAAGATGCCAGAGTTTGCGTTTCTCGACATGACGAAATTTGCGTCGGATTTTCATATATATCCATAGCGTCAAAATTGCACTTTGATTGCATAATCAATGGAGAATTCTTTTGACCGGAAGGGACAATGTTGGAGAAATCCTCTTCTACGTTTGAAATCGAACATTCCAGTTTCTGCTGTAGCGTGTTGCGAGTGTTGATAGGGGAGATTGATGCCAAACAAGTGAAAGGTTTTATGTAATTTTTGCAAGGAGTGCTAGAAATTAAGTATCCCTTTTTTTCTTTACATACCATGCTGTCTTTTTTTACACATTCGTCTATTTTTAATCTTTCCATCTTTACGATGCTATCTTTTATTAATTCTCCTCTATTCCTTTTTATATCACATGGTACATTAGTATTACAAGAAGCAGATGAATTATAAAGAGTTGAGTGCGATATGTTTGACTTATTTTTTGTATCAACAGGATCATTTATACTTTCCTTAGTCTTTAATTTCTGATTCTTAATATTATCGTACAATGTTACAAAGCATTCTTTAATTGCCAAATCCTTAAAATTTTTAGTAGCATTATGTTCTTTGGAAATATCTTTTTCAGTGTGCAAAGTATCTGTACGTGAAAATTTTACATCAGAATGTGTACCTTGCATAGATCCCATAATTTTCTTACAACCCAATATATAATTTTGAACAATGCAAGCATCTAACTCAACAAAACATGGTTTGATATTTTGTTGGTAATTGGAAGTATATTTGAAAGCTGTAATAGAGATGTTAGTTTTAATTATTTCAGTTTTGTAATGTATTTTTAATCTTTAAAATATCTTTATGCAGATGCTTATTGTTATTGAGTGAAATACCATTTTTGTATGTATCCTCCAAACTATTTATATCACCAGAATTTGCATGGGATGTCTGTTCATTGTGATTAGACTTTTTGGACTTTGATTGCATTTTTTCTTTCTTATTTCTTTGTCTCTTCTGCTCCTATTTATTATTATGTATTATTAGTAAGAAATAATCAAATTATTTATTGCTAATGCATACCTGCTTTTTTGTTATCTGTATTTTATCTTTTGGCTTTACTGGTGACTTCTTATTTACTATTTCAGTATGAATCACCATTTTTGACTTGTTTCTTCGCGGTCTATTGCACTTACGAACAACTTTATTGCTCCTATTCATTAACTTCGATGTCACATGTGATGAGCTACATGTATTTAAGTCATTATATGTGAAAAGATTGAAAGCTTTCGTTAAGTTGACAACATCGCTATCACTACTGCTACTTTTCCATGAATTGTTTTCATTTGTGTCCAATGGCATAGGAGGCACTCTATAAATTAAAATATTAAAATTGAAAATTACATGTCTGAATTAAAATAAACACAAATTCAAGCATTTCAGTATGTTTAGGCATATTTGTTTTGATATTCAAAATTCTCTTACACTGCTCCTTTGGCAATTCTGTCGAATGTCGATTCGAATGGATCATTATTTAGGGATTCATTGCGTAGTCCACTTTCATCGAAGCAATTACTATACACAGGATTATACTTTTCAGTCAATACAACAGGAGATAGTAATGGATTTATATAAGGCTTCTTAGTAGCTTTTCTCTCATAAGTCCGAAGTGGTCGTTTACGATTTAACATCATGTCTCACCTGAAAATATTCGATCTTGGAAGTTATTCTGAACCAAAATACCAAAACGTTGACATACAATAGAGTTATAAACATTACGGATTTATCAACGAGGTTGAAAGAGCGATGAAAGTAATTTCTTCTTCTTCTTTGGCAAGTACGACTTTCGGCCATCAGCGGGTTTATAAGTAATTTAAATAAATGATAATACGTGGCACACTGATGACTTGTAAGTATGATTATTTTGTCGAAATGTTTTGAAACTGCTTCTCTTCCATTTTTCTTCAAGAATAATCCCGCCTGTTTCGAAAGAGCAGCTCTGATCATTTTATTTTGCACTTTCTGCACCCTTTCTTTGTTCCCTCTATCTCTTTCTCTCTCATATACATCGTGGAACGAATTATAATGTTCGGAGAGAATTTTTAAAACTTCCAGCCAATAAGAATATTGTATGACAAATAAATTCCCTAGGAAAGCTCGCGTGCCATTGGCTGACCGATCTCTCCTAATAAAGGGCAAAATGTTACTCCTCGAATGAACATCTATTAATGTCTATAGTTTATGGCATAAGTTGAGTGACTTCGCGAGAAACAAACGGTCTGCGAACGATTTGACAGTTGAATTAGAAAACTTGTAATTAGAATGGCTTATGTAGATAATATGTTGCAGCCACAAGCAGCTGCTATTTCAGAAAATATGTTGCCGGACTGGCTGACTTCGGAGCAGAGCACCGGGGTAAGTTCTCGGCGATGATGATGAGGCGTTATTAGGTTATAATGACACTGCAAAGTTGTGACTTAGAAACGAGATATTTTTATTAAATCTATTTAAATTGATTATTTTAAACAATTAATTTGTATTTATTTACTATTTGGAGGTAAAAAATGATTGATTTTTCTTCTTGTCGATATTCAGGAATGCGTCTTTTGAAATATATGTATTTGCGATTTAATTTGAATTTCTCATAGAAAATTCGATAATTTTAATTTTTAAATTTAATTGTGGATACTTTATATGTGTTAATTGTGTAATAATATTTTTAATATGAGTATGGAAGAGAAAGTTTAGTTATTGTATATCAACAATATTACACATTACATATAAATGAAATAATTAACTCTAATGTTCTGTATTTATATTTTACACACATTAAAGTTTGTGCTTATGTACTTAACATAATTTTTATCTAACAAATTTTTTTATGAAGACTTACAAGAATGCAAAAATTTATTTAAAAATCTTGTAAATTATATTTGTAAAGATATTTGTAAAAAATATTAAAATATTGAAGAGGAATATTTGTAGAAAGTTATTATCTTTATATTTGCAAAAGGATAAAAGTAGATAAATACAGTCAAATGATACAACAAAGCTTTGTAGATATGGTGTACAAGTAAAATGCTACATTTAAACTTTCGTCATCAATGAGAGAGTCTGCTAAAAGATACTAGTTGCAAGATTCTGATAAGAAGAAATATGAGTCCATCACGTGATGTTATCTTGATTTGCAATTGTATACTGACTTGCAATTGTATATCTATTCGGTGCAATGTTTGATACCATTTTACAACTTATTTACAGACGTCAATCATGGCGTGTGAATTCGAAGGTGGTGTCGTAATAGGCGCCGATTCCCGGGGTACAACGGGGTAAAATATATTATTTATTCAACGAAATTATATTTATCGATATATTTCATAATTAATTTAAATTATTCCAGGGCTTATGTTTCCAATCGTTATGCTGACAAATTAACACGAGTAACTGATTACATTTACTGTTGTCGTTCCGGTTCGGCGGCAGACACTCAGGCAATTGCAGACATTGTAGCTTATCATCTAGGATTGCATCAGTAAGATCATGAGATCAATAAGTACTCATCGTACTTTATCGATATTTATGTATCGTTTTTTTCATATCAGAATGGAACTCGGAACGCAGCCCTTGGTGGAAACAGCCGCCAACGTGTTCCGCGAAATATGCTACAACTATCGAGACTCTCTGATGGCTGGAATCCTGGTGGCGGGATGGGATAAACAGAAGGGTGGTCAGGTTTACAGCATTCCCATAGGTGGTATGTGCGTCAGACAGCCGATCTCGATAGGTGGTTCCGGTTCGACGTACGTGTACGGCTACGTGGACGCGCAATATAAGCCCAAGATGTTGAAGGATGATTGTCTCAAGCTGGTGGAGAACAGTAAGTACATTGACAAAGTGTGTTGTCAAAGAAAATTCAATTCTTAATAGTAATCTCGACTTTTTATGCTTCTTTTGCAGCTCTCGCATTAGCCATGGCTCGTGACGGAAGTAGCGGCGGTGTCATAAGGACCGGAGTGATCACGGAAAAGGGAATCGAGAGGAAAGTCATATTGGGCAATGAATTGCCACGCTTCTACGAAGGATGAAGAATTATGTTATTGAGTGTTTGTTTGTGGCAAAATACGTTTAAGGTATTTCTAGAAATCTATACGTGAGATATGCACGCTCTGCATTTGCTAATTAAAATTAAAGAGAAAAACGTATGATTACGTTTATTTCTTGATTTTTCGATATTTATCCCGAAAATACGATACTTTGATCCTAAAATACTGACTTAAGAACACCTGATTATGATTCCAATTGATTGTGAAGGAGGATCTAAGTGGAAATTAGGAAATTGATTTCGCTTGGTCATTATTGTAAGATGCGACGATTCCGATCACGAGATCTCTACGTCGTTTCTGCGTGACACTGCATCCCCAATTTCGGTTCTATTAGATTTCACGTAATAAGACTCTCGTGTGGTGCTGAAATTATTGCCGATCCTCAATTTGACTAAACACGTATCCGTACCGCTAATGCTAAATTTAGGTCGTATTATCCACTTACGTTTCTCGGCAGTGGTGTATAAATGCGTCGGTCGGTCGTTTCGTACACCGTACTCGTTCATTGTTAGGCTTAATTAGAAGATTGTCGCAATGACACTATCATGACGTGTGTAATCGCGGCGCTGTGCAATTCTCTTTTTCACCCGGCTACGCTGTGATTCGCGTCAAGGTAGTCGTCTCTCGGCTTCCGCGATAGACTTGCCACTCTTACGCCAATCGTCCTTGTTAACTTGAGTGTGCTGTCTGGTGCCGGAAAGCGAAATTTGTTCTAATACCTGTAAACTTCTCGCATCTTTATATTATCTTCTCGCGTACTTAATTCGTAAAAAGTGAACTTAATCGTCTGAATGCTTTTTCAAATGTTGACCAAATTTTTATAAACGATTTTAACATTATCAATTATATAGATGATTAAATATAGCTGAATTCTTTCGCGATCTACCTCATTCTTCGTGTAGATGTAGACGATAGCGTGATCGTTCGCTGTTACTTCCACGACTTTAGTAAAACGCGTTTAAGCGTTAAAACGATACCTGACCTATCCACTCTGAAATTTTGGGAACGACATACGTTCCTTCCCTGCGAGTACTCTATTAGAGCGACAAGATTCCGTTTTGTAACAAGATGACTTCGGAGGGTACCTCGGATGATTTAGGCTTGGCTAATTGGGCGCCAGAAATGCCCACCGTACAAGAGATCGGTGAATCGATGCAGAATTTCGGTACACCGGATTACATCGTGTTCGCCGTGATGCTGATCGCCTGTGGCCTCGTCGGCATCTACTTTGGCTTCGTGAAGAAGTCCTCCGGCGAAGACGAGTACTTGGTTGGCGGAAGGAACATGAAGACGTTTCCGGTCAGCCTCAGCTTGATAGCAAGCTTTATTTCGGGTAGAACTATATTTTCGCATTCTACTAGTCATTTTCATGCAATTTTTCGTACATTATTCTGCGACAAGGAATTGTTAAAGATAAAGCTATAAAATATGAGTTTATATGTACGAAAAAATGCACATTCACATATATATCTTGATATAAGTGAAAAGAAAAAGTTGGAAAAAATGTACATATAATAACTATTTCTATTTTGAATTTATTTCTATTTGTCAATCATTTTTTAATGAAGATAGACTGAGATATTTTTTTCAAGTTTTTGATTATGTGAGAAGAATAGTTTTTAAATAATACAATATTTATTTATTTGTAGTATTGCGTATGCCTATGTGGAAAGTTTCCATTAAATTGTTCTTTTTTTTCATGAGACAAATCACATTTTCATTTGAGACGGTAACAAATCATAAGATTAGATAAGCAGGCAATTAAGTTGTAAATATCTTGTCACTTGTGCAAATGTTTTAAATATACGATAGGGAAACTACACATAATAGCAAATTGCGTATAATGTGAGACGGAATAATGTAAATATATATTTTTGGAAACGTAAAATGGAGATAAAAATTAAATAATTAAACAGCATGTGTAACATAATTAAAAAAAAACATAGCGGAAATAATAATATCAATCTTTTTTGTAATTCGATTCGTAATCATTTTTCTATGTCGAGAGAAAAGAATTTAATTAATCTCTCTCTAATTGCTCACTAATTGTTTGAACAGGTATCTCGTTGCTGGGTACCCCAACGGAGATTTACGTGCACGGTACGAGTTACCTCTTTATCGGGGTCACGGTCATCGCTGTCGGTTTCGCCATATCCATCGTATTTCTGCCGGTTTTCCACGATCTTAAACTCACCAGCACGTACGAATATCTCGAGAAACGTTTTGACAGAAGAATGAGAGTGCTAGGCTCGGTCCTCTTCGCCATTGGTATCGTAAGTAAATCCATGAAAAACAAAATAGCACGTATATAAACACATTTTTTTCTTTTTTTTCCTTTTTTTTCGAAAGTAGGCACATCTCGAGCGATACAAATAATACACGATGTTCTTTCAGATGACTTGGCTTCCGATTGTCATCTACGTACCTGCATTGGCATTTAATCAAGGTTTGTCTTTCAAGCGGAAATTGAATTAGAAGTCGAGAAAATTTTAATCCTTTCTCATCTTCAAATTCGCGCTTTGTATATATTATTTGATCTCAATTAAGTAAATAGATTTAGAATCATGTGGCCTAAATCATACGTGAGAAATCATTCCCGATAAATTTATTTTCAGTTACGGGAGTGAACATACATATAATCACACCTTTCGTGTGCATCGTTTGCATATTCTACACTTGTGTGGTAAGTTAAACGAGATGTAAGAGAGAATTTCAAATAAAGGGATTATAAAATCCGAAACAAGCTCAGGTAATGACGCGAATATTTAATTTAAGACCGAGTATACCTGTGTTTGTTTTGTACATACATATTTTTTATTATAAACAAAATATATATTAGAATATTTTCAAATCATCAGATATTCTTTTAATAGCAGATTTTCTAATTAATCGATCAATGTCATTTTTTGCAAGTTCAATTTTTTCCACTATATATTTTTATAAGCATCGAGTTGAAATTCTATACTATAATAAACCATCTGATATTATTTGAAGAATGTAATTTTATCCTTTTAATTCTAATTTCTAAAGTTTACATAGTTTTTTTTTACATATAACTTTTTGATCTCAATTAAGTAAATTGACTCGATATTTTTTATTTAGCAACAATCATCTTTAAAATAATCAAAGAATCTGTTAAAAGGATATTCGGTTCGGAATGTTCTGTATGTATTTTAACTGAATTACATTTCACAATCAGATTAGATTGACTCATGTGATGGATTTTATTAATTAAGGAAATAACTTATTCAATATTATGCTCAAAAGATTTTTTTATTGCATTTAGGGTGGTCTCAAAGCGGTAGTGTGGACGGATTTCATTCAGACTTTCTTGATGTTCGGTTCCATGTTGTTAATTATAATTAAAGGCACAACCGACGTCGGTGGATTGTCCTTGGTGATTCGAAGAAATCTAGAATCCGGAAGACTCGAATTACCATCGTATGTGCATTTATTCAATGTTAATAATGCAGACATCCGTCTGCTGTTTCCATCATTCTGACATTTGAATAAGCGTAATTTTACATTTTAAAAAATGAAGATTAAGAACAGTCTTACAAATATTTTTTTAGAAACAGACGTATTTTTATTTTATAAAATAGATAATTGAAAATATATGTTAGTAGAAATTAAAAGTGCACTTTTTAGACTGGAAGAGAATTTAGAAACACTTTATTACTCTTTTAAATATCCAGGTGTTTTATTTTGTATAATTTTTTTGTGTGCGCTTTATATTTAAAAAAATGTCTTTGTTTAAAATTACGTTTTTGTATATTAAATATATTTAATATAATTTTTCTTCTGTGTTTTTTTAAATTGGAATTTCTAAATTTTTGATCTAAAGTATATGTTTTCATCTTGCTTAACAGAACAGATTGGAGCCCTTTGACGAGACACACGATTTGGGCGATCATGATAGGCGGTTTCGTACACTGGCTGCAAATCTCCGCTATCAATCAAAATATGATTCAACGATATTTGGCGCTCCCTACTTTGCAGTCAGCTAGAAGGTATTCTGCTCTTTCATAAATTAAAAAATAAATAATTTTTTACAAAAACAACAATAATGTATTTATCTATAATTATATTTAAATGTTAGTATTATATGACTCTTTTTGAGCTTTAAAAATAAATAAATTTATTTCATATGTCTTGCATGTTATCGATAATTATATACAACATGTAATAAGTATATAAATTAATTTCTACGCTTTTATAAATAAACATATAGCGCCGTTTTTGATAATTATGCATTTTAGAGCACTCTGGTGTTTTATAGTCGGAGTTATAATTTTGATTGGCTTGTGCGGATATTCCGGTCTACTGATTTATGCCTGGTATCACGAATGTGATCCACTCACGACAAAGGTAATGTTTATTTAATCCAAAACATTGAACATCAATTAATGTACATATGCATAATACAGCTAGCACGTGCCAAGGATCAATTGCTGCCACTGTTGGTCATGAACGTTTTAGGAGAGTTTCCAGGACTGCCCGGTCTCTTTGTGGCTGGCGTATTTAGTGCCGCACTCAGGTGACTCATATTTGCAATTAGTTAATTAAAATAAAATAGAGAAATTTGTATAATTATAATAAGAAAATATGAAAAGTCATAGTTACCCTTTATGTGTTTAAATGTATGTATATTTGAATTCAACTTTGTGATTGTCATATATATTCATATGTATATGAATGTATAAATATATATCTTTTTTAGTTCACTATCGACCGGTTTGAACTCCATGGCGGCAGTCGTACTGGAAGATTTTGTCAAGCCTTTCATCAAGACTCCATTTACACGTAGAGGTGCTGATATCTTTATGAAACTTACGGTCATCATTTTGGGCGTGATATGCGTCGCCCTCGTCTTCGTTGTCGAACAGGCGGGCAGTCACGTGTTGCAGGTAAACAGTTCAGAGAAGACTATCGAGTAATTTAGATGGATAATTTTTTCTCATACATTGTACATTAATTTTGTAGTTATCTATAAGCTTAGGCTCCATTACTAACGGACCATCTTTCGGCATTTTTGCTATGGGAATACTGTTACCATGGATTAATGGCAAGGTAAGTCTCTAGCAATAATTTTCCTTTAATTTAAATTAATAAACATTAGATATTCGGATTTGTTGATAAAAATAAGATAAAAACTCGTTTCAAATTTATCAGGGTGCTCTGGCCGGAGGACTCGCTGGTTTGAGCTTTATGGGTTGGCTCGGCCTTTCTGCCCAAACGGCTATCTCCAGTGGACAAATTAAGTTAGTGTTAAAATCATCATTGCACAAGGTGTTCTGAAAATCTCAAATATTTTTATTACTTTTTTAGTACTTTCCTGTTATATTATTTGATTTGCGAATTTTGAAACACCTTGCTTATAATACACTCATCGATGCTGTATATCATTATACATATCTTTATATATTTTTTCCTTTCAAAATACAACTACGTTTTTTTAGATTCGATGTGAAACCTGTTACTACAGAGGGATGCACTTATTCGTTTCCTCAGGCGGAGAATTTACTGCTATCTGTACCACCAGATTCAATTCTGGATGATGCAAATAAAGAGTAAGTTTTAAAGTGTCACTAAATTTAATTTTATCATATCAATTTTGCATAGATGGAGATAACTAGTAAAATGATTGTTTAATTTATTAAGATAAAAAACCGATTATATACATTTTATAATATATAGCTTTCATTTAATAGAGAACCATGGGCATTGTATCGGCTCAGTTATCTTTGGTATACTATGACTGGTACCATAGTGACTATAGGCGTTGGTCTCCTCGTAACTCTTGTTACCTCTCAAAATGTTGAAAAGTTAGATCCGATGCTCGTGGCTCCTTTTATGAGAAAATATATAAGCAGCAGGAGCAAAGATGTTGCACTCGAAGAGCTTCACCAAGTCAAGGTATTATATTTTAATTTTTAATTATTATATTTAATCAAATTATTTTATTATTTTTAACTAAATTTCTGTTAAATAAACACTATTTCGTTATTTTGTTTGCCAGTTTGCTTTCTGTTCGAATTTGCTGAAAATTTGCCAGCAACATATTGACAACATATTTGTTTACTATTGAGAATATGTATTTGCATCAATTTTATTAATTATTAAGATACTTTTATATTCATAGAATAATCTTTTAGTATATTAACATTAATATAAGATAATAATATATAACATTTTTTAATATATTAATATTAATATATTAGAGAATGTTAACATATTATTATCTCATATTAATGTTAATACTATTATTATTATATTAATAGTAATAAAATAATTTTTTAATATATTTTATTATTTGCATTAGATTGCAAACTCTGAGAAGAAAGAAAAGGTGGCATCTCGCACTATTAACGAAGATGATAAATTATTAGAAGCGACTACGACATGATACAATTGTATACAGTTAAGTTATAAAATTAATCATTATTAAAATTTTCGAATAAATTAAAAAAGATATTTGTTTTTTTTTTAGCATCGATTTGTGTTAGAGCCTAATGTAAGTTAGAATTAAACAGAAGCCTTGTACAAAGTTTATACATATAATATACTCCTGGTAATATTATATGTGCATTGTGAAAATTATATATTATAGGTTATTACGGATATTGTTTTTACTTAAGCATCCTGCAATAAATAATACTAATAGATTGTACAATATAATGATTTTACTAATTATTAATTAATTATTTTACATTATATTATATAATAATTAAAAAAAATAATATGTAAGAAATATAAATATTGAGATACATTATTCTATTCAGTATTTATCCAGATAAATAGAATTTTAGATTAATAAAAACAATCTCTTTTGATATGTCACTGAAAATCTTAATTATCATAGATATTTGTTAAATAAATATTAAATAATATAATAATATAGTTTTTTGTAGGAATTCTATTTCTGAATTAAATTTCGCATTTGTGTGATTGCACACAATTTTTAATTGGCACATTATAACATATGAATATAATATATACATTTACTGCTGCTTACATTTACTATTATTCCGATTCAACGGCGGACACCTAGACAATTGCTGACACTATACCTAGTTAATCACCTAGGATTGCATCAGTAAGATCAGAAGATCAATAAGTATAATCGTCATACTTCATCAATATCTATATACGTATCGTTTTTTTCATATCAGAATGGAGCTAGAATGCAGCCCTTGATGGAAACAACTGCCAATGTTTCCGCAAAATATGTTACAACTATTAAGACTCCCTGACTGAGATCCTGGTGACAGGATGGGATAAACAAAAGAGCTTCACCAAGTCAAGGTATTGTATTTTAATTTTTAATTTTATTATATTTTTAATTAAATTTTTTATTAATTTTTAACTAAATCATTATGCTTTAATATTATAAATTATTTAAATACTTTTTAATATAATTATATTAATAAGATTTACAATAAGACAATATATTAATATATAATATTCTCTTTAATACATTAATATTAATGTAATAATAATAAAAATATTATTTAATATACTTGATTTGTTATTTGCAGCAGATTGCAAACTCTAAGAAGAATGAAAAGGTGACATCTCGCACTGATATTGTTAATGAGGATGATCAATTATAGAAATAGCTTCGACATGCAGTTGTAATATACAGTTAAGTTATAAAACTAATCTTATTATTGAATTTTTGAATGTATTAAAAAATAGAGTGTGTTTTGATGATAACTATTTATGTTAGAACCTAATGTTAAGTTAGAATTCTATTCTTTATTACAAAATTTATACATATGATACTATATACTTCTGGTAGTGTTATATGTGCAGTGTGCAAATTATTATAGGTCATTATAAATATTGTTTTTCTTTATCTCCCTGCAATACAGAAGAAATAACAAACAGATTGCATAATATAACAATTTCATTATTTTTTTTGTTTTACATTATATAAATATTTAAAAAATATGTAGAAAATATAAGATCATTTTATTTAGCATTTATTATCCAGATAAAAATAAGATTTTAAATTAGCAAAACAAATCTCTTGCTCGTTGAAAATGAAAAATTTAATTATCATATAGATATTTGTTAAATATTAAATATACGTATATATAATCTCTACAGTTTACAGGATTATTTCTGAATTAAAATTCGCGGTTGCGCTTGCGCGACTATCTTCAATTGGTAAATTATAACATACGACTTACTACATCTATGTATAATGTATAATCAGTGACGTGTGTTTCGGCGGAACGGTTAACGATAGAAGAAAACATTTTCTCAGTTTGTGTCGATTAAAACGGTAAACGTATTGCAAGTGTGTTGATATCAATCATCGTGAAACAATCGTGATGACGGGTTTTATTATCGTCGCGTACTTTTACGACACGTTACGCAATCGTTCGTGACAGAACGCTTCGTAAGTCGCGTCCGCCATGAAGGTTATGTTTATCAATCCTTTTCGGCGATTCGATGTGCTTCGCGTATTTCTCTAATTTCGATGCAATAAAGCCAAGTGTCGTCGAACGTTTTCATTAAATAAATGTTTCTTGTCTGCAGTCGAGGATCAACGTAAATCCGGCGAAATGGCAGACGAAATGGAGAATGTCACTCAGGATTCTGGCGTAGATGGTGAGTGAGAGAGAAAAAGAGAGATTACATATGTAAATTTAATACGTCTATTATCATCTTAATGATATATTGCATTTCGCGCACATGGTGTCTCGCTATTTCAGACACGTGTGTTAATACGTCGATTTTTCTGTGCAGATATGGACCTCTGTGAAGTTAATCATTAACAGAGTTTTGGCTCTTCTCCAAAGAATTCTCGAGTTCTTGATAAGTTTCAAAAAGAACTCTCTTGATTAAATATAAGAAATAAGAGCCTCTAAAGATATGGAGTGTTAACTTCAAGTTTTTGCAATAAGAAAATTGATTATACTTTTTTTTTTATTTTGATAGGAATTGATTTGAGGAATATTTTTCAATAAAACTCTTGAAATGTTATTCAGAACTATACAAAAAAATTAAATTAAACAAATTTTAATTCTTGAAATAAAAAATAATGAAAACTCGATTTTATTAATTTGAACAAGAATATGAAGATTAATCAATAAAACATATTAAGAGCTCTAAAACTTTTTTTACGTAGAAATTCCCTAAAACTGTTAATTTTGAAATTCTAAAGATGAAATATTAACTTCATAGAGGTAGGATGATTTTAGAATAAGTAAAACAATGTAAGAGAAATTGAATATATTTATTGTATATTCAGTATATTATTCTTAATCTCTTTTATCTTGATTAGTAGAAAAGTGTTCTGTCACTTGCCAAGTGTAAAATATAAGAAAAATACATATATATATTACATTTATAATCTGGCTTTTACTCTGTAGCCGGCTTAAATTTAAATTTGTTTTACATCAGTGTGAGACACATCTTGTACTAATTTTTTAATCTTTATAGATATTATACTGTTGCGAATGATAAGTAAAAGAGTGATATATAAGATTTAAGAGTTTTTGAGAAATTTAGATGCAAGTAAAGCTACACTGTAAAAACATATGTAGAATCACATAAATAATGTAATTTTTATTTTTATGTAATACTTTACATAATTTTTTACAGTGTAATATTATGCAACTCAGTTTCCATTCCATATATATTCTCCCTAAATTTCTTGGAGTGAAAACTGAACAATCTCATTCCAAAAGAGTGGCATTTTACTCCAAAAGAATGAGATTCCACTCTTTTGGAGTAAAATTCCACTCTTTTGAAATGAGATTGTTCAGTTTTCACTTCAAGAAATTTAGAGAATTCTTTACGAATATGCTTGATATATGCAAATAGATACTTATGGATTTTTTGACAAACTATTATTACTATACTAGTATTGTCAATAGTTTTTTTTTCTTATTAATGAGACAGATATAAGAATTAATATCCGATTTCCTAATTCGAGGATTCGCTCTTATATGTACTATTGTACGTTGATATCACCCCGCGTGCGAAATTATTCTAAAATATATACTACTTATCTTCGACTTATCTTCTGCTTTTATGATACATACATGGTTTGATACACAGTCCGTTCTTGTCGCGGAAGTTGAACTTTGCAATCGTGCAGGTTTATCCTTTAAAGCGTATCTTTGGAATTTGTAAGAAAATATCTATGTAGAGAGAACGAATTTTGTTTCGTGTATGAGATTAAAAAATATTCAACGTTGTTGTACGTGCGAGTAGAAAGAACTCTTGTCGTTGTGGAAGACACGCTTCTCGCGTTCGCGAAGCGTAAATAAATATCTAGAGAGAGACTATAACGATGAGCCCTTTTATGTCGCCCACTCGGGGAATTCTGATAATTTGAATACGTATGTACCCCACGTGGAGAACGCCGCCACGGTGACGATGAGCGTGACTATGCTGGGCCCGATACCGGCGATTATAAAGTCTCTCGTTTTTATACGTCCAGCAGCGCTAGCGATCGCATTCGGTGGGGTTCCAACTGGCAAGTGAAACGAAAACGAGCAGCAAAGAGCTGCCGGCAGCATCAGGTACAGGGGATGTATTTTGATGGCCACACACTGAAAAAAATAGAGATTTTCTCGTCAAAATCATCTTTAACTTATGTCACTTAAAATGCGAAAATATTGAATGAATTTGTGATTTTTGTCCTCTTGCTATATCAAGATATTGTGCTAGCGCGAATTCTAATTATATATCACGATACAAAATAATATAATTATATATCTCACGATAAAAAATATTTATACAGAGAAAATTTTCTCTTAAAATTTACCCTGAAAATCATGGTAATCATGGAAGAAGATGGTATAAGAATTTCTCTGATTAATATTTACTACAATAAAAAATATTAATATCTACTACAATAAGATTTAAAATATGTTCGATTAATTTTACTATGTATACCCTATACATATTAATATTTTTTATTGCTATTAATATTTTAATCACAGAGAATCTCTTATACGATTCTTTCAATACCACGTTATCCCATAATTATCATGATTTTCAGAGTAAACTCTAATAGAAAATTCTCTCTATGTAATTATATATTAGATAAAAAATATATAATTACATGTCACGATAAAAAATACAAGAAAAAATGTAATACCTAATAAATATATATAAAATATTGCTGGAGAGAGAAAGGGGGCAAGAAATTTGTCATTAAAAAATATCGGTCTAGATATTTATGGATGTATACTTATATCTTTTAATTATGCTATTTGTCTCACCATTTCTGCTAATACTGGCAATATAATATTTGCAACGGCTACGTTAGCCGTCAATTCCGTCACGTTCTCGGCGAAGAGGCAGACGATCAGCAATATCGCCACCACGTTAATCTTCTGCAGACCGATCAAAGATTGACCGAGCATCGCCGATAAACCCGACGTAGTACTACCTGCAGAGATAGCGAATCCACCGCCTAACACGAATATCAGACTCCAATGCATTTTCTGGTTGATCATCTTCCACGTTATCAGGCCGGGTGACGGTTTCGTGGGTCGTTTATGTGGATCTTTATCAAACGCGCGCAGGAAATCGAGTTTCGACGGAATCATGAAGAATAATATCGTCACGAATATTGCCGCCGTGGAATCTTTGACAGCTCTACGAATTTTGAAAAAATCTTATTATTTTATATATGTATAATTTTTCTATTAATTTTTCTTCTTTCCCTCGTTTCATTATTTTTTTAAAATTATTTTTATTGCATTTTGGAGATTTTCTTAATAAGATCAAATTTGAGAAATTATAAAATTTATCTTTGAAATACGGAGAGAAAAAAGATTTAATTATTTTATGACTTTAATTAATAATTTCAGTAAATATATATGCATACATATATATTATATTTATATAAAATATGCATTTATATATATTTATATAAAATATTAATTAAAAAATCATATAAAATAATAAGAATTATTTGTTATTAATTCCTTGTTCTTCAGTTAGTTCGTGATAATGTGTAATAAAGTCTAATTTTAAGAAGACGAATATATTTTGTACTATAAGTGATACTCACAAACTCGTGATGTATTGGGCCCAACCCGGCATGAACCCGGGACTTCTGAAGAACCACAGGAGCACCACGAAAAGAAATAAAACACCCACCGAGGATTCGTGCCACGTGATCGGTCCGAGTTCCTTGTATTTCTTCTGAATGACTGCAGCCGCGACACGCTCACCTTGTTGACCGATGTCTATAGCGCGAGCATCCTTGCTCTCTGGTCTGAAGAGACCCATGTACATCACTTGCAACCACAACCACGTGAGGAAGCTCATTAGCAGCATGGGTGGCACTGAATACAGCATCCAAGAGGCGAAATTTATACCAGGGCTGTCGGGAAAACGTCTGGAAAAAAAATGAAAACGAATCATACATCGGTCTCTCGAAAGAGGACAGGTTGCTAGATTTATTGCAATGCACCTACTTCTCCAGAAAGCCTTTCAACGTTAAATTTGTACCGCTACCCACAATGGTACCGATGCCACCTAGACTGGACGCATAAGCTGCGACGAGGTAGTACACCATAGTGCTATGCGTTGGCCTTTTATTTCTGAAAAACATAGCAGTCGGATGTAATATGTATGAGCACGTGGAGTTATTTTTTTTGCGAATTTTTAATATTAATATTCAGAAATTGAAAAATGATGAAAGAGAGAAGATGTGAATATATGACAATAATTATTTACGTCTCTGCATCCTCCTCTTCGGTCGCTCCGTCTTTCTGGATAAACATGTTCCCGAGTCCTTGCTGAAGTAAATTTATAAAATTATTTTCTGTTTTAATGAAAAATAAGTAAACAAATGGAAACTCACCGCTTCGAGTTCTACTAGAACCGTTTCCATTATGGGTATCATCATGGCTGTTGCGGCAGTGTTCGAAATCCACATCGAGAGAAACATTGTCACGAAGAACAGGCCCAACGTTAGCCTGGAAATTGATTAATTTAATTAATTAAAATTATAATTGATGTATTTATGTAAAAGATTGCATAAATTTTATATACGACATTTACGATATTTTATAATAGTTTTAATATTTCATATTGTCAAAAAACAAGTTTTACTAGTTAAGTGGGAAACCGAAAACAACTGATTTGATGAAATACCTTCGATGACTACAACCGATAGTCTTGATGATGAGTAACGCCACTCGCATGTGCAAACCGGAATTCTCGATTACCACCGCGATCACCAAACTGCCCAGAAACATCATCGTGGTGTCGTTCATGTAGCACAGGCAGGTGTCATTGGTGGACATGATGCCCATCAGCGGATACAGGACCACCGGGATCATGCCTGTGACGGGCAATGGTAGGACCTCGGTCACCCAAAACATCGCCATCAACGCAACGACGTATAAACATTTCATCGCGAGGAGCTACCTCCGGAAAAACGAAAGTGATTCTTTAACTCTTTCCGTTCTTTTCCGGTTCTAACAAATTATCATACACACGGAAAGAATTTTCTCTTAGAATTTACCTTCAAAATCATAGTCATCGTGGGATAATAAAAGGATTAATATTTCTCGCAAATAAAAAATATTAATACGTACATAGTATTTTACTATATACGTATATAATAAAATTAACTGAATATTTTATATCTTATTGTGGCAGATATTTTTAATATTTTTTATCCTACGATTACCATGATTTTCAGGGGTAAAATCTAAGAAAAAATTCTCTTCATGTACTAATTTGTACATGCGATTCTCTTTCTTCTTTAATATAATTTATGCTGCTTTATTTGTTTCATTTACGTTATTGAATTAATAGATTATTGCCACAATTAATTAACGCACCTGTTCATTCTCGATCGTCACTAGCGGGATCAAAATTAATGGCCATATTATCACGATGAAGGATCGCCAATAAATGGCTAGGAACTTTAATATTAATCTGCAGAGTCCAACATTTTTTCTAAAATTATAAAAAAATATTGAGCAACGAGACACACATTAGATATCAGAGATTAAACATTTCTTACCCTCTGTCTCTCTCCTTCCCTCCGGACTCAATAATCTCCGGATGCGGATCTTCCGATCTGGTTGTCATTATCTGTCACTGAAATTGAGTTGCAATAGCTTGAAAAGTGTTTTTAATACTTTTGTACGTATGTTCCGTCGCAGAATAATTCTTTTATAAAATATTGTCTTGTAAAATACCAAATTGAAATTCCGAAAAGATAAGAAAATATCCCCTTTCGTACTTGTTATTTTTAAGTCTGATTATAGAAAACCTTATACAAAATATTTAATATATAAAGTATTGTATGATAAACATATTGGAAAAGGTCAACAGTTTTTATCGAGATTTTACCAGTTTATTTACAAAAAGACAGTGTTATATGACAAAGCATCGAGTTTTATTTATTTATTTTTTTTATAAAAAAATTTTAAAAGAATTTGCAATATGTCGAATATTATTCTAATTTTATTGTTTTTTAATTCTAATTTTATATTTTTTATTGATTTTTAGAGTGATGGAAGATATATTTATATATACCTACACATTAATTTTAGATTTTCAAGAATGCTTCTAGATTATAAGTTCATATATATATATATAAAGCAATTAATTTATTTTATCAAGTGCAAATTTTCCATGCTTGAAAAACCTGTGTGAATATATTTTTGATCTCTCGTAATATCTTACACTCTTAAAACGTTCGGCAATCAAAGAAATCCACATTGAAACGCACGACCCGGAACGACGTCGTATATATTATTATTGAACTAAATGGCGTAGGGTTAAACGACTATGAGAGAATCTGTGGATGGATGACAGTATCACCTCGATTAAACGCATAGACTAGGAAAGGGAGGGGGAGCATAACCGGTGTCGCATAAACGGAAACGATATCGTGGTTGCATACATATGCAAACATCGCGAAGGTCGTGAAAGAACAATGCCGCGAGGTCCTCGATCCGATTCGAGCCTTTTGTGGTTGAGCTCTTTATTGAATCGGCGTTATTATTGTGATTATTATCGGATAATTGAAAGCGGATAACGGAAAAATTATTAAACTGAAAAGAGACGTAAGAAAAAAAATTTTTAGATAACGTGAATAAAAGGGCGAGGATAGAAAAATATAATTAAAAACTTGAAGAAATCGAATTTTGGAAAGTAAATAAAGATGATTCTGTTTTCAATTTTTCTAGGTGAAAGATGAATTATAAAGGAATCTAATTTTATTTAATCTACTATTTTTTTTAGGAAGAATAATTAAAAAAAAAATATGTATAATATAATTAATATATATTCCTTCACATATTTATGATTTTTATTTCTTAAAAACAAAATACTTAAATATGCCATGTCATTTGACAGATGATTCTATATACCATATTTACAGCGATGTAGATTAAACTCGCTTTAAAAGAGTTTGAAGAAGATAACACTTCTTTTACATCTCAGATAAAGATGAAAATAATACATATATATAATGTTTTGATAATCTGAATAAAGAAGTGCTGAAGTAGTTACAGTATTTAATTAAATAATTGTTTAGACCTTATGAATTATCGCGTGTATCTCAATAACAATATATTCCATGTAGAAATTTTCAGATCAATTTGAAATCGATTTTTCTTCCTATCAGATGTGATAGATGTTAATATATTATTTAGAAGAAGAAAGGCTTTTCCTTTTAATTTTGCAACATGACATTCTAAAACTTGGCATTGATTATTTTGCCAAGTTTTAGAATTGTAACAATTCTATGTAATATTTTTTGCGATAATGTTCCCAATTGATTGCCATGTCCTACAATCTTTATGCGAAATCAAACAACAATCTCGCGGCATTAAAATACAATAGGAAAACCTTCGAACAATAGGAAAAAAATTGATAATTGATAGCTTTGAAAGAGCAACGTGATAAAAAAAATGGCTAAAGAACGAATTAGGTCTCTTTTATGCGGGTCCTTGATGAGTATCAGTCCTATAAAAAAAAAAGCACAGATTGCGGCAGTTTATTGTAATAATAGATCGTGAAAACATTTGAGATAATGGGTAATTACTTGACACGCTTTGCGGTAATTAAAACGATGATATGTCATGCATATGTATGCGTGTATTCTTTTTTTATTTTTAAATAATTGACTGATCCTTTCGATATATCCTCGGGTAAATAAACTGATGATTTACTTTTTCTCATATTTTACGATATGCATATCAGATTAAAGGAGCCAAAAATACTCAAAAAGAAAAGGAATAAATAAAGTTTCTATTAAAAACACTAAATTAACAATTCAATGTTAATATGAAGTCAATAACAGTCAATAAAAATTGTCAAAAATTTTATCTGTAATTATATAAAAATAAATTAAAAATATTAATTATATAAAAATAAATTAATAATATTAAGTTTATATGTTCGTTAAGTTGGAGTCACATATACACGATATATCGATAGTATTAATAAAAACAGTACATTAATTCTCTTTTTTTTTATTCGAGTGTGACATTCCAGAAAGTATGCACAATAATGTCGCCCATAAATCTGCATACGTTATGGTAAGAAAAGTGTAGAGTAATCGCGTGATTAAACATTCATATATATATATTTATGCATGACCGTTTTTCCGAAATGTTTGAATACTTTGTTAAATAATATTTTCCAAAAATTATTACACACAAAATATGCTCCCTATAAACAATTTTTTGTGATACTTTTTTATAATAATTATATTATTACACGCAAATATAATATATTTCGTGATTTGAATCTGCTTCAGATTTTTTCTTTGTTCAAGTTAATTTGAGTGTTTTTCCGCGAAAGTACAAGACACATTGTAGGTTCGATTATATAGGAATTCCTCAAGAAACTCGATCTTATGCTTGCGTCTTGGAAATAATCCGTGGATCCAGTGAGGTTCTTTGACGCGTTTATATGTGTACAGTAGAAGCTAAACTCGTATTATTTCTAAAATAAATGTAGTGAGACGTTTCATAAATCTATTTCCGGAAATAGATTAGCCGCAGATTTAACCCTGCTCTTTGTCACATTATTATCAACAAAGTCGAAGATCTCCACATTATTCGATAATTTTATTATCAATTGTTTATATTATTGCTTCGATTTAATATTAACGAAGTATATATCAAGTTGTTCCGGGATAAGCTATTGCTTCTCTATTTCAGATTTTCCTCTTATGAGTTTATCCATATAAATAAATATTAGATTTCTTTTTTTTTAAGTATTATCGCAATATTTTTATATGCGAGGAGACTGCATTTGGAATTGAATTAATAGCAAAATAGTATCGGAATGCAAAAAGAATGCGAAACGCGACGTTCATAATTAGATAATGATTAAATAATTTGACGAAAAGAACCGAGAAAATTTGAGTCAATTTAAAAAGAAGCCTTCTTCAAATAGTTCTTACATTCATCAACATTATAATTGATAATGACACACAAAATTACATCATTCATTTATCATCCTACCTATTTTCCACATCTCTTTGTCTTGAATTTCACAATCAACGTTTACTCGCATGACTCCGATATATTACGAATGAGAGATCGCGTGATGTTTATCGGTATCTTTAATATTTGTGAAAAAAGAAAATATTTGCGATAACGCGAGACACATTGCGCAATCAATGTAATAATATTACACGTGGCTATATATATGTGTTTTGGATAATCGGATGCAAATCCGAGAGGGTCGTTATCTCGCAGATGTCAAATGATGATGTTCTCGTATGAATAGCGAAGTAATCGTATGTAAAATTATTATATAAAATCATAAAAGCTCAGTGTGTAATTTACGATTCGGGAGAGATCGTATTCTACATACAGAAAGAATTTTCTTTTATAGAATTTACCTTGAAAATCATGGTAATCGTAGGACAATATAATATTGGAAGAATTTTATAAGAATTTCTCTGATTAATATTTACTATGGTAAAAAATATTAATCCGTATATATTAATATTTTTAAAACATTTTTAAATATTAATATATATTAATATTTTTTATTGCGGCAAATATTTAATCAGAGAAACTTTTATAAAATTCTTCCAATATGTAATTTTATAAAATATAATATAATATTTTGTATAAAATATAATATAATGTAATTTTATATAAAATATAATATAATATATAATTTTATAAAATTCTTCCAATTGTCCTATACGATTCCCATGATTTTCAGAATAAATTCTGAGAGAAAATTCTCTCCGTATAACAATAAGAGTATCTAGAAAAGTAAATCTTTCCGATTAATCACGCATCATTATACCGCTCGCGATCTCCCTCGCATTTCAGACACGTTAAATATAGAATCACGGATAGGAAAGGGTCGAGAAAAATTGCGAAATTGCGAATCAGTGGCTGCTCCATATTATTTGTTTTCACCATATTTGTTTTTCGTAACATTTCACGTGCGTATTTATTATTTTACTTATTTTAATAACTGACGATAACGTAGTTTTTCACAAAGAAAAATTCCTATTTTGTGCAATTATTTGTAAAAGAGTTATCTAAAATTATTCAGAAAATTAGTCGAGAAATTTTTTTAATGTTCGAATAAATATTTATTACAACATATTACAAAATATATTATTTATAAGAAATCTCTAATATAAAAAAATAGACTTTTCCGGTCGTATCTTTATCACATTGTCGATAATAAAAGGATGATTAAGTGCGTGCGAGATATCTTTAATTGGTTCCGCGTCGCTGATTTGCGATACATATCGCGCGATATATGCGTATACGCATTCGCGATAGACATCTCGAATCCGGAACGAGGATCATCAAGAGCACTTAATCGAAACTGTGAATTATTGTGCACAATCGTCCTATTATTTCGAGTTGAGTCTCTTCGAGAGCATTTAAATCGATCTCGAATGCAGATTGAGCAAAGGAGCGTCGCTTATAATTCATAACTTTATAACAGACTATTTTGTTATAGTTTTATAAAAAAATTATCTAAGATTTTTTTTTAATTGACAACAGCTTTTTTTACGCTCGTTCATAATCGTTTACTCGTACTTAATTTACGCTCGACCTAGATTCGGTTTAATGTACCGCAATTTGTGCGACACCAAGTGTCAATCTTTTCGACGAATTGTCAGGGGTTGAGTTCTTTCACTCGTTACTAATTTTAGTTATTACCAATAATCGCACGCATAGATGTTGAATTAAAAGTATTTTCAATCGTATGTCTGTCGCCATATAACACATCAAAAATAGAAGCTCAAGTATTCTATTTTGTCTCGACACTTTTCTACTTCTTTTTTTCTTCGGACGAAATACACTTAAGAAAATCAATTATCTGATAAGAAATATCAAACAAATTTTGATAATATACAATATATAAATTAAATTTAATAATTTTTCATAATAATAACACTTAAATATAAATGATTTTTGTAAGTATCTTCGAAGAAATAGAAGACGAGGCAAAATAAAATAGAATACACTTAAGTTTCTATTTTTGACATGCCAGACGACGGACGGCATCGATAATATAATACTTTTAATTTGATTTCTATATGCATACGAATATTCGTGATAATATACAGGATGGTTTGTAGAATTGTTAACAGTTTAATATCTCGAAATTTACAATCAATTTTTTAAAATCATTATCGTCTCAGATTTCATAGATTCCAGAAGTCTTTATGTTAAGATTGATCTCTTCTGAAGATAAAAAAGGTGAAGTAGGTACAAAATAACATTGTGTAATTCAATTTGTATATGAAATATGTGAAAGGAAGAGTGATATTTGAATAACCGGCTATACAAAAGATGACACGAAGTGAATGACATGAATAAGTTGAGGTCTGTGCCACGATAATTTTCGAAATGTTGAACCGAGTTAGAAATAGTTTTATTTTTAGAACAAACAAATGTTTACATATGGTAAATGGTTAGCATTTCAATTGAATTACATAATATTATTTTGTAATTTAAAAAAAATGGTTTATAAAAAAAATTTTAGACAAAAATTGTTTATTTTCTAATATATATAGATTAGAAAATTTAATTAAGTTTATACATAAATATTTATTTGAAATTTTTAAGTTGCCTTCCGCTTTAGGAAAGAAGGGAAATCAATCTCGACATAGATCGCGTAAATCTTGCGATAAATTGTTAATAATTATGTGTGTATATACCATTCTGTGTAGTATAGAAGCAGGATAAATATTTCATATATATTGTATAAACAATGTAAAATATTTATAATGAATTATGTGATACGGAAAGGCACTTTTTTATAAAAGAGACTTTATTTTATTGACGCAGGTAGAAATTAAATTTTTTTGAAAAGTGCACGGATTTAGAAAATTTTTTCAATTTATATATAATATTTGTACGAATATTATATAGTCCTAAAACGATCTACATTTATTCAAAAATTGTTAAGGAAAATTCATTTTTAATTAATCAAAAAACATTCAATAGATCACATATAAATTATTCTTATAGAAAATATAGTGTTATAGAAAATTGGACTTTATACTTATTGTAAATTTTAAATACAATTTATATAAAAGATATTCTAATCTACGCGAATATATATTATACGATGATTTATTGAATATCTTTGATATAGATTCGTAGAGCTTTTGAATGTATGATAAAATCCGAGAATTGATATCATGATACATATAAGTGTTTAGTATTGTAAAATATGTATCATGATATCAATTCTCGGATTTTATCATACATGCAAAAGCTCTACGAATCTATATCAAAGATATTCAATAAATCATCGTATAATATATATTCGTAGATTAGAATATAATGTTTTATATAAATTGTATTTAAAATTTACAATAAGTATAAAGTCCAATTTTCTATAACACTATATTTTCTATAAGAATAATTTATATGTGATCTATTGAATGTTTTTTGATTAATTAAAAATGAATTTTCCTTAACAATTTTTGAATAAATGTAGATCGTTTTAGGACTATATAATATTTGTACAAATATTATATTATATATAAATTGAAAAAATTTTCTAAATCCGTGCACTTTTCGAAAAAATTTAATTTCTACCTGCGTCAATATTCTATTTTTTAAGAGTCCAGGCCAAGCACGAACAATCACAATTACAATAAATATGAAGGAAAGTGAAAAGAAATATTATTAATTTTTAAAAATAAATTTTTATGAAATTAATAATTAACGCTTTTCACTCTTGATATCTATTAATATATGTTTATGATCATTCGTATTCTTTGGATTTAAATCTGATTTAAATTTCTCAAAACAGATATATAATATAAATAATCATAATTTGTACACTGACAAAAATTTGTTAAATTCGAATAAATATTTATTTGATATATAAGAAAATCTTTCAAAACTAATAAATATTTATTTGTTTCAAATGAATGATTCATTTGACAGTATTGAACTAAATATATATAGGTATTAATTTAGTCATTTTTTTCAGTGTCCGTCCAATTGGGGCACAGACGAAAAAAATGATCATATACTCCTTTAAATTCACTGCGTATAATGTGATCCATCCCTTTCAGTCACAACACTTTAAACAATATACGCCCATAAATATTGCGATGACATGTTGCGATAACACAATCGCTTTCCTTACGAGACGAGACAGTCTATATCAAAGTCGTCACCACTAATTCTTTATTATACATTAATGGAATCACCCGTATCAAATGGCAAGAATTAATTAATCATATATTTCATAATAAATCTCTCTCGTCGCACGTATATTCACCTGATTTAACGTTAATTCGTCCATTAATTAAATCCGCTACGGTCACAATGCGCCCCCGAGCTTTTCGGCGTTGAGTTCCGCGCGCACTGACCGTCCGGATCGAAAGCACACCAAGTTAAAGTCTGCACAATTCAAGCGCCTCATCCCTCCTCTTCTCTTTGACGCATCCTCTCCTCTCTTCTCGTATCTTCCTCTCTTTCTGCCTGTGTCGGCTTACTCTGGCCACGGCAATTTCTCGAAGCCTCGGGGACTTCTTCCAGCGAGGATTTTGACTCGAGGAGTTAACGACCGCTCGACAGAATTTTCATCGGACCCTTGAACTTTCTCCGAGGAGGTTTACGTACCTTGAATACGAGAAGTTAAGTGTGGAGTATTGTTCTTTTGACGAATTCTCTGATTCCGAGATTCCTATATATAAACACCATTATACATTTTGTTTTGAAGTTTCTTTCGAAGGTCGTCTACGGAGAGAACAATCCCTTAGAGTTTACCCTGAAAATCATGGTAATCGTGGAACAATATGGTAATAATTAAGAGTTTTTCTGATTAATAGTTACCACAATAAAAATGTAGATATTAATTAATTACCATGATTTTCAGGGTAAATTCTAAAAGAAAATTCTCTCTGTGTATGGAAAAATTGGGCACTTTGGTGCAGAAACTCTTTTTTACGAAGGCGAATCTTTGAACTCGCATCGACTCTGATAATAATGCGATTAATTCTAAAGATGTACGCAAAACATTGCCTTTCTTGATAGCAGAGATTTTTTTCAATCTTTAACTATGGTATTTGGTTTTTATTTATATATTATGTAAATTGATATTGATGATAATGTTGCAAGTTCGTAAAAAAATTAATTAAATGTAAGCTTCTCAACAAATTTTCATACAAATCGTCGAATAAGATGGATCAATAAAAAGTTGCCAAAAGTTCAAAATCGTGGGTTTATATTTTGGTGGATGCACCGTGCATGTGCAAGCGAATCCTTCTTAAGAAAGCCGGATTCGCAGATTATATCTTGCTTCGCTAAAAGAAAGAGGAAGAGAGAGACTTGAAATGTGCTGCAGCAACAAGAAAATCTACATTCCTTCGTCCTCTCGTACTACACAGATAGAGAAAGAGGCGAATTCTGCGAATGCACAGCAGAATGTAAAAAAGGACATATTGAGAACAAATTACATATTTTTCGTCTGTCCCGGTCCATATGTTTTTTCCCAGCAAATATTCGCTGATTATTCTTGGTCGCAAAAAAAAAAAAAAAAAAAAAAAAAAAAAGCATTTGACCAGCGATTTTTCAATGCAAGGAGAATTAATAATTATCAATAAATCAATTGTTTATCGATACTTAAAATTGATCGATAAATGAGGGAAAAATATACGTACATATATATAATGCGTGAAAGATCGTTCTTTAATTAATTTCTTCCGCATCGTTACGCTCGCCTCTTTTAACAAAGCTCAGCTCTGGTGTAAATTTCAATCGCATTCGGTATATTGTTCGCTCGAATTGCCATTCGCCGGAAACGGTCTTTATTCATACTCTGCATTATTCATTCCGCGCGCGCCGTCACGTTGTTTTGTATTCGAGAAAGCCGCACTGAATCGTACCTGTGCGTATAGGTATGTAAAATCAATCAATACATACATTCGAGAAATTAATTCGTTAAAGTCCATAATTCTATAAAGAGAGCTACATTATTATTTATTTATTTTTTTTTTTTCACGAAAAAATATGGAGCTAAGAGCCGGTTGTTTCAACTCTTACAAACTTACCGAGAAGTTGGAAAAATCGGCCTTGAGAGTGTAAAAAAAGCTATAAGGTAAAAATGTGTTATATTACACATCTATTATTTATGATGTATATTTCTTATTTTATCGATATATTGCAGAAATCGTCTATCAATGTTTATCAATATTAATACTTTAAAACAGATAAATATAAGATAAATGCAGAATCATGCTGCAATAACACAGCGACGACGTATTGGAAAAGTATTTCGCGAAATAAGCGTAAATCAAAATATAAGGTGCAAATAATGTCGCGTTAATTTACGTGAATGCATTCTTTTTATTTTTTTACGAGATGACCGCGACTTTAAAAGTTATGTTTTCCAGGCAAGATTTATACTCATTTCCTCGACCGCACATTTGTTTTATGATATCATTATCGGTTTTGCATTCGAACGAGCACAGATATATCTGGTAGAAGAAACGTAAAAAATTCCGTTATTTTTTCATGTCTAATAGTTTCATTAATATTGATGCGAATTTTAATTATTTAGAACATTTCATGCATCTTAATTATAAAAATCTATCGTATAAAGTAATGTGTGTTATAATATTTTTTAATTATAAAAAGTATAAAAAACTAAAGAAAATTATATGCTTTGTGCGATGACAAATATTTTAATTAAAAAATATATACTTTTTTTCGTTTCGAATTATTTGTAAAAACTTGGAAAATAAAAATTCATGATTTTCGGGATTGTTTATTCTGCTCTAAAACGCGGATTCTGTACGGATCGTTAGCGGCTTGTTATTCTTTGTAATTGTTCCATGCAATTTTGTTATTACGCTACATTACAGTAATGCCATACATCGATGCATTAAATTAATCGTTATGTAATAATCTCGTTGCGCGCATTTAAGGAAACCAACATACGGAACTATCCTTTATCGTATGCTATCATATCGCGAAATAACGCTAATTCAAATAAACAAGGAAAAGCATTGCCGGGTCCTTATTGTAAAACCGTTATAATACCCCACATTTGTCTTGTTTCAAGTAATTGAACCGATTATACGATATGTAAGCAGACCCAGAATAAGTCGCGCGAATTAATCACAGTATTATGCAAGTTAGCTATTCTCTATAGAGGAATATTGTATTCTCTCAAATAATATATGATTTGATCTGAGAGTGAAGGAAAAGAAAATATACATATATTAGATTAATAAAAAATATACATGTTATTTTTTTAGAGAATATCTGATATTATTAAATTGCGAAAATCATAATAATGAAGACTATAAAAAAATTTCCATTATTTTTTTAATTATAATTGATAAAGATTCCCATTGTTTCCGGTGTGATTAAAATTTTAAATATTTATGAAACGCAAAATAAAACGCGTTATTATACCTATACATAATTGATTTTGCCAAATAGTTGTGCGTCAATGTTAATTTGTTTTTATTTAAATCTTTATATACCTATATTTCGCTTTTCGATTTATGATGTGATTCGTACATATACACAATTGCAAAAAATTTTACAACATAAAAGAATTTTTATAACCGAGTATAAGTTGGACAAATATAAAATTCCCATGTTTGATAAAAACGGAAAAGCATATAGATAGAATATACATATATTTCCGCACAAATAATATTTCTTTTCGCTTTGCACAATTTATGCAGTTAGTTAAAGATATCCTGTATAAATCATTGACTCATACTTAACATCTAATTTTAAAATTCGATTACAAAATATACTTAATTTTTAAATATAAAAAATATTCGTAATTCAGGGATTTTAAAGAAATTGTTTATGATACTTTCAACACTGAATAAAATTGCGTTTGAATTAATTCGAGATATCATTTTTTAATAATTATATAATTGACTTGTATTGTATATTGTCATTTCGTTGATCATCGCGGAAAATTATTGCGACGCGGAACATTTTAATTAGCGTCGTGCATGTCGCGGTATTAAATACGTGCCTCCTTAATTCGATTGTGTATACGAGTCTGTCAATTATATAAAAAAGTGTGTGATTATTTTTTAACTCCGTTTGCTTTTGATATTGAATTAATTTCAATTAACTTCTAGAATTCTAGAATTTCAATTAACTCTAGAATTAACTTCTAGTTAACACATACATCTTTATTATACCAATCATTTATAATCAAAATTATATATTAAATACTTTTTTATAAATATTATTATACAAAATTATTGAGCAGATCATTTATTACACGAAAAGAAAGAAATTCATTGCAACGTATGTAAATATATGATACGAAAACTCATAAGTATATACAACATTCATATCAAATGTACAAAATTAATTATTAACTATAGCATTAACATTAAAAACTAAAATAGACATTGCGTTAGAAAGTATTGGCGCGTTTCGCCAGACACTTTCGCAACTCATTGTCTATTCAAAGAATCTTTCCGCTCCACTTTATCTCTCTCTGTGTGCTCGTTGATTAATTAAAATATCAAACTTTTACCAGAATATAATATAATTAAATAAACAGTTATATTTTGGAGAAGTGCTATGTCATAAATTAAATAATAATAAATTTAGATCGTAAAAACGATACGCTGAATATTTTGCATTTTTATTTAAAATATAATTTAACATTTCAAATTAATAGCGATTTTGGTCGCTCTTTGTATCGGGATCGACAGAAAATTCGAATATTCTCTTTAACATATTATTGTATATTTATATATTTATTTATAAGCCTTTATTTATAAAATAGTCTCTATAATTTTGTTACACATGGCGAATTGTGACAATTGCATACGTGTTAAATTGAGAGAATTTATTTGTCGATTTGAATTCATGTGTTTCGTGAAAATAACGCATAATTTTTTGCGTAGAAAACGTATATAGTTTACGCATTTCTAAAACGACAGCAGCTTTTACGTAATATAAAGCCGGAGCAAATTAATTGATCCGTTAAATTCGTTGAAATGCCGGCGCGTATGTTTATATGTCAGACATGTGCTCGTTTAACCCGCGTACATTCGCAATGGCAACTTGCAAACGTCACAGATATGATAATAAATCTTCCTCTAATGCTTAGGAATAACTGCATATTTGAAAATAATTGAATAAACGTACATGAAAATTTATGAAGCGATACTTATATTTCCATTGATTAGACAATTATAGACAATTGATAAAATTATTTTATGAGACTAATTATATTAATATTTTTTAATTCTAAATCCGATAGGAATAATGGTCTGCTTGCATTAATCTAATTAAAACCAAAATTAGAAAAATCTAGCCTCCCATATATTTGCTTCTCCGATTCTCATTAACTCTTTTCAACTTGATCACATTTTGATTTCCCTTGCAATTGTCAGATAAATCAACAATAACAAGGAAAGTTAACAAAGAATATCGTTGGACAATAAGATGCATTGTTCTTTGATTAAGATCTATTTAAGATTGAATGACGAATAAATCATTCACGTTTTTTTTTATCGTAATTTAAAATTATATACTTACGATCTGGTTGACACAGGAAGACACGATCTCTTCCAAAAGAGCTGGAGATTCGATATAGATTTTTATTTGATAATAATTCACACGATAACATATGCGTCATCGATATTGCACGCGATCCATCATGCGTTTCCAACGATGCAGTCATCGATCAATAACGCATGTCTATCATTCCGAGTAAGTTTTGTATGCATCGACGATTGAAATGAAACTAAAGAGACACGATCGATAATCAATGATCGATTAGTTGTAAAATATGGTATTTATAATTTGTCATAATATTTAGATCAGATGTCACAGAGATTATTTAACATTGTCACACATGCGCATATGCATTTTTCGTTCGAGCTAGCTCATTAAATTCGTTCTTTGCCTCCAAAATTTCTGAACAACGTGTCCGGTATATTGGATAAATCGCATTACTATTATTCAGCCTGTATAACACAGTTGTTACATAATTCGGCATCATTATTTGGCGTCGTTACATCATATTCCCTCTATCTTTCTCTCTATCTATCAATCCACCGATCTATCTCGTTTTCTCGCGATTGATGCACGGTCAGCGAACATCGATGTGATTATGGAAAGTGATCAACAACGCGCGTTGAATCCGGCGATTAGATAATTTTCGCAGTCGCGATGTCGCCCGACCGCGAACTTAACATTGAACTAACGTTTCGTCACGACTGCACGGCGGAATATGAACTACCAGCTTGGACCCGATTCAATTTTATCTCGAAGGCAAGAAGGACGGGAAAGAAAGAGAAGCTCACCGAAATTTCAGCCTCGCTAGACAAAAATCCTCGAGCTAATCTGACTAATTATTTACTTTAATAATTCAGACCCGATTATTAGTTATTAATTGTACGGTTCATCGAACGCGTCGAAGCTTAATAAATATAGGGGAAAGGAAGTAAAATAACAATTTTACAGTTTGTCCATTTTTTTCTAATTTCTATACACGAAGAGAATTTGGTTTTGTATAGAATTTACTTTGAAAATCATCGTGGAACAATATGATATTAAGTTTTCTGATTAATATTTGCCACAATAAAAAATATTAATATGTGTACATAGTAAAATTAATCGAACATATTTTATTTTTTATTGTGATAGATATTAATACATTGAATTTATATTAGTTATTAATTATAACTTCATCAAACACGTCGAAGCTTAATAAATATAGGGGAAAGGGGGTAAAATAACAATTTTACAGTTTGTCCATTTTTTTCTAATTTCTATACACGAAGAGAATTTGGTTTTGTATAGAATTTACTTTGAAAATCATCGTGGAACAATATGATATTAAGTTTTCTGATTAATATTTGCCACAATAAAAAATATTAATATGTGTACATAGTAAAATTAATCGAACATATTTTATTTTTTTATTAATCAGATAAACTTTTATAAAATTCTTTCAATATCATGATTTTCAGAGTAAATTTTAAGAAAAAATTTTCTCTGTGTATGTGATGATGTAAAATTATTTAAAATTATTTCAATTCAAATTAAAATAAAGTTAAATATTACATTAAAAATAGAATTAAATTATAAACTACTTAGACTTTTGATACATGACACCGAACCCAAAGATTATATTACATATCTAATATCTAAAACATAATATTGTCTTACCTATTTTGGTAATATGATCCAACTACTTTATTTAAAAAATTAAAAAATTAGTAACTTGTATATGATAAGATTTAAACAGGTGATCAGTATCACACACTAATTAATTATGAGCGCATCATATTAATATTAAAATAATATTTTATTTTTTATATAAATACTTATATATTAAAAAATTACATATGTAAATAATTGTTATATATATTATGTATTTTATTACAGAGAAGTACAGGGTGTATGCGAGTGTGTCATTCGCGGTGCTGCTATTAGGAATCGGCGTACCCCTCTGGTGGCACACTACGGCGGTGCCCCGGGTTGCGCTTCCTTATACCAGGATCAATGATTTGTCGCAGCTGGACATCAGGATCACCACGAGGATCACCCTTGCGGCGCTCTCACACGCTCGCACTGATCTGCTCGCGCGTGAAATCAAACGTGCGTTCGCGAATGCCGGTGAGTAACAATAAAACGTGAAATATCGAATAAGCTCATTGATAACATGTCGAAATGAGCAATCAATTACAATTCTTTCCTTGCAGTATATATAAAAACCATCAGATAGTTTTTTAATAATAGATTCACTGACCAATTAAAAAATTATTCCAGGAATATCATAATTTTTGCAAGTTTACGTCCAAAAATATATATATTAGTATTCGTATAAAATTGATAAAAAAAACTACTTCTTTCTTCTCCATTGTTAATTATGCACATTTTAATAAATGCCAATGATAAAAACGTATATGTCATGCATTTTATAATTTTTTTCATAAAATAAATCTTGTAATAATTCAACAAGATTTATTATACATCTATAATATTTATTAATCCATCAATTAAAAGTTGTTGATATATTTTAGTAATTTATACTAATCGAATGCAAGTAACAGCGAAAGAACTAAATTAATTAGATGTATAATGTAAAAAATAATTTACATGATTTCTCGCTTCTGATGCCGATAATGCAATACGATTGTAACGAAGGATCAGAAGCTTCAAGAATTATGCTTCATTGTTATGCATGTATGGTCACTTGTGCGACTTGACAATTTATGTGTTTGTGGGCATCGAATGTGATTCGAATCTTATGTTAGTAATTGACATTGGCCTGAATATACCTATTGTGACTACAAAAATAAACAAGGACCTTTGATCCATTCGATGATATATGTATATTAGATATGATCCACGTATACGAATTAAAAATTGAAAGAGTTACGTCAACGATCTTACAATTGTGACGTCAAAGTCGAGAAGATAAGCATCTATACGTCTGTATTTATAACATATAGTTTTTTGAGAAAATAAAAGTAAAAATAGGGGGAAAATATAAAAGATAAAACTTTATTTTAAAAATATCGACATTAATAAAGCGTTGATAAGGAGAGGGAGAGAATAGTGACTAATTAATAATACGATTAATATATACAATTATTAATTATACAATTTTATTAATATTAATTATTAATATAATTAATACGAATACCTTCGAATTTGGCGAATTAATTCGCGTAGAAACATTGATATCAATAAACGTTTAAATTATTTTTTGTTCTAATCTTAATCTGCAATTTTCAGAAATATACCAGTTGGAATTAGAGCACCAGGTGATCTCCAATAATCTGCTGGCGTCCGCTTTCACATATCACGAACTCGAGAAGGTGGCTTCGACTTTCGATCTGGACGTGGGTGATTTACTGCTACTGGAAGCGACGAACTTAAATGATGCTGTTCTAGTCGGCTCTAATAGAACGTTATATTTCTCTACCGAAACTAGTAAGCTGATCAACATTAAAATTAAATTGCATTTACTTGAAACCGCGTCAGCTGATTAGTTAAACACCTGTTGCTACGTTATCCTTATTTTAAAAGTGCTTAGAAATGCAAGTTGCGGTTCGCATAATATAAAACTACTATATTGATGCAATTTACAGCAAAGACAGTCAGTCTTTATATTCTCATTTTACGTTTATTAAATACTAGTAAAATAAAAAACTAAAAAAATGTTTTATTGTAAGAAATATGTAAAATGCATATCAGGATCTCGATATAGTTAGTAATAATCTAAGAATTAACTTTAATATTTTTTCAATTTATAACAATTGTGCTCATCTTTTTGTGATTGATTAAATCAATTTAAGCTATATTAGAATTATATATATATATAAATATCATCTCTAGGTGCCACTAAATTGGTGCAAGTATTATCGGAATGGATCCTTCACGACAAGTCATTGGCATTGACAAAGAACGCGCTCGCCGAACCCACCATGTATAGCTTGGACGAGGAAAACAGGAGACGATTTCCAGTCAGTCCGGCATATGACGTTCTAATCACCCTAGTTAACCCTGATCCCGAGAAGCTGAAGATCGTTTGGAACTTAAGAACAATGACCGAAGGTATTATTTATTTTTATATAAATTAATTTTTATTCATAGATTATTGATCAAATTGCACTATAAAACAAAGTTCTTTAAGATATTTTCACAAATTTGTTATTAATTTATATAATAATGATTTTCGATCAAACTTTTAATTAGATGATTTTTCGTATTTGCTGTCGCATACAAGATATTTTTTCAGCATTTTCCGAATTTTACACTACGATCTTCCGTTTATCAATTCTATTAATTATTTAAGTGACAAAAATTTTGTATTAAGTTTTATTTATTTTATTACTAGAAACTGACTTTCATTTGTTAAATTAAGAAAGTATAGTACAATTCATTAGAAGAGACTAGAGATTTAATTTTATTTTATTACAGACTATATACAGCCGTTCCTAGACGAGCTGTCCATCTTGAGTGATTTCTCTGTCAAGTCGCAGTGGCTCTATTTACTACCGTTGGACGTGAATCCCAAACGCGTGCCTGACAGCAGTCCAAGCCGCAGGCATTTCGCTTTACGCGAGAGCGTTTTGCCACAGCTGGTAACGCCGTTGGAGAAAAAACTAGGTATGTAACATATAGATTCGTAAAGAATTACGCGCACCAAACATTTCTGACTAAATTTTAGCGTCGCAGGTCAGTCTTCATCCATGCATCAACTTGGTCGTCTACATGGTACCGTGCAGCAGCGCGCCTCTGCATATCTACACTCGCAGCGGACATAAATCACGAACAGACAGCAATGTAGAAGCCTTCCTTTCCCCGAGGTATTCCCTTTCGGACAATTTATTTCATTTCACATCGTAATTGCGTTCTCCTATTTTCACTTTATTTGCACGAACATTAAACGAGAACCTGTTTTATGTCTATGATTATCATGTTTTTCCAATTAATTTTTTAGAAATTTAAATGTGCAACTATTAATATTATGTATCAAGATATGTATTAATTTAATATTATAATTTTTATCATTGTTATCGTATCAATAAACATAGATGGGGTGGCGTGGTTTTGATCAATCCACCATCAAAGGTCTGCGATGACGCACAGAAGAATACAACCGTTACTATTGTTCCTGAGGAGACCGCCGTAGTAGGCACGTTCTTGGCACAGCTCAGATTATTGTTGGGCATTCCAGAAACGGTAAGGGCAATTTAATCATTTTTTTAAATTAATTTTTAATTTTGTATTGTTCGTTATACATATTTAAAGTTAAAAAATCATGACTTTTTCGCGTAAATATTCACAGAAACCCATCGACGGGGTGACAATGGTGCCATTAGTGGGGCTAAAATCGCGCGAGTGGGAAATTGATTCCTTACTGAGGTTTCGCACCATCGAGCAATTGACCTCAGCGAAACTGACCCTGCAATCATTGGCACAACTGCTGAAGGAGATCAGCAATATTGTCATTACAGACGTGGTCGGAAATAGGATTAAGACCGCGCTCGAGCTGGTGCACGAATCTGCGGAGCATCTTCAACGTGGCGATCTTGAGCGAAGTTTTGTTCTTAGCAAGGAGGCCTTCGTCACTGCAGAGGCGGCTTTCTCTGATCCGACACTTTTGGCGCTCCTCTACTTTCCGGAGGATCAAAAGTAAGTGAGATTTTTAACTACTTTTAAGAAAAAAAGGAATGTAAAAAATTCCATATTTTAAAAATTCTTACAGTTCAAAAATATAAATGACATTGTTGGTTGAAGGAAAAATAATGCTGTTGCATATAATTTGGAAGAGAAGGAAAGAAATATTACTTATATAATTAATGCAGTATTCCTATTAAAATTGTCGATTATTTCTAGACTTTATTTCGTATAAAATAGAGGAGCACATTGTGAAAAAAAGAAAAATATCGCGGCAAATATGTAATTTTCGAATTATATTACACGCGAGTGACATTTTGCGTTAATGTTGCAGATATGCAGTGTACATTCCTCTGTTTTTGCCGGCAATGATACCGGTACTGTTATCGCTTAAGAATATACGGAGATATTACTTCCCCGAGAAGAGTAGTAAGATAGAAAAGAGGACGGGCCGTAGAGAGAGTAAGAATGACGAGGATGGTAAACCAAAGATCGAATAATGAAAAGGCATTTATCTGATCGATAAAACATAATTACGTGTATACAATCGAATGCGATTCAAAATTATTTTGACCAAGAGGTAATAAATATCAATAATAGATATATAATTTAGTACATTTTATATTGCCGTTTATATATACCAAGTTTCGTGCAATGAACTGTTTATCGTAGAAAAGCTCTTATCTATGTTTATCCATTGTACAGCGCAAAAAGAACGCGTGGTTATCGTACTTCAAGTATTCTTCTTTACACAACGATCGGGTTGTATTATATAAATTTAGGTGCATTTAGGACGGTTGTTCGTTAGATGGAATCGCGTAACGATTATTTTAAGTACGACAATAGTTCTAAGAATTTTTGCAACGATTTCGCATCGAATATTTTCTTGCAAAAAATATCGTAAGGAAAACGTGTGAGAAAAACTCTATTAATAGCTCTATTTTATTTTGAAGAGGCAATGATTCGATGAAATATGAATATATGAAACCACATTCGTGCGAAAATATAATAAACAATTTCTTTCTTGAGCGCCACTTCTTTTTTTCATTCAAACAATGAGGTCTCTGAGCAACATCTCGAGCGATCCGCAGACATAAATAGCTAAACATTTCATTTTCTTTTTCTTTCTTTCTCTCTCATTCATTCATTCATTCATTCATATGTTGTGTACTGATTTGGACGAAGATGCAGTCTGATTTATTGAGAAATTCTCGCCATCATCATTGATTGAATTTCATGTTTGTGAAACGCAAACGAATCTCGCACGACATCCTTCCTCTCACATCCGATCAGATTTCAAAAGTTAATAATCAATTAGATCGTTAGAAACAACTACGAGTTTTATGTATGTTTACACGTGTATCAACTCAATCCTCAACCACATTACCAAAAAAGGTTACAAAAAAACTGCGAACGTTAAGTTACTAAGAGAGAAAAAAAAACGAGAGAGGAAAAATGATATATGTCCATCTACCGTGAGAGACCGCTTTTTTTCTTTACTGATTTATATAACAAGGGGGTCCAATGTCATTCGATAAAGGGAAGAACATAATAATAAAAACACTAAACAATAATAAAACGATTAGCTGCTCGATGCATTTAGCTAGAGTAAAATACGGTACGCGTGTAATAGACACTTTCTTTAAAAAAATAAAAATAAGAAAACCGTATATTTGACATATAAAAAATAATTGCTCAAGAAATGTCCTGTGCTCGTAATAAATAATAATAATAATAAAAATAAATGTATGGAATATCTTGATGGAAATAAAAGATCTCTTGACTGCTTGTGTTTCAACTTTGTCAAGAATTTAAAAACAAGTAATAATAATAATAATACATAGACAAGCGATATCTCGTTTACGACATTACTTAATGCATGTAAGTAGCACGAGAGCTATCAATGAAATGATAACGATAAGATATATAATGAGAAGAAGCGTCTCTTGTGTGTCAACGACACGAGTAACTAACTACTAATCCTATTATAGGAATAATAATGACGATGCCAGCATCATTATCATCATCGTTATTATACCTACGATACGTGCGCGTGGATCTCAAATGGTAGTTGGACATTGTTAAGAGTAAAAATAAATTAGTCGTCGAACTGTGGAGCTTATTCGTACGAAAATAATAGAAAAAAAACAGTAAAGAGCAATTAAGTCAACAAGGACTTTGAACTAACTCTATCGCGTGTTGCAAAGCATCAGCGATATTCTGAAAAACAGGTACACCTTCGCGCGTCGCATAGTCCGACAGGTACATCCTCCCCCGGTTGTAATCTTTTCTGGCTTGTTCAGTCAGCTAAAATCAAAAGAAGAAAATATATTTCTATCGTAAAAAAGAAATTTATTGTACATCGTTATTTACTCGAAATTATATTTTTGAAATTTAATTAATTAAAGTTCTTTAATCTTAAATAATTCAAATTAATTCGATTTTCATTATTCTATTTCATTAGATATAATTTGCGTGACTGACATGTAATATTCAATATATATCAATATATATATATATCATTTTTATAGCGGATATAAGGTACACATGAATCATACTTGTTCACCAGAGACGATAGAATCCTCGGGAAGAGTCTGAACACAAAGAACGAGCTTAGCACGCAGTCCAATCAAATGAGCTGCCAACGCCATAATGGCAATGCCGCGCGAATGTTGCGGCACTATCAGCAGGATCAGCCGCGAATTTTTCATTTTGTGTAATTCCTGCGGTAGTATCCTTGCATTGTACTCATTCAGGCATGATCGGTACAGAGACAATCTCATCGACCTGGAAGAGGATCATCACAAATGAATGAAAAGAGAATTAATTCGCTAAATAATGGATAGATGCTTGGGAATCGATACTCACTCTAGCAACGGCACTGCGGAAGATTCCAACCAAAACAGATCTTTATTTACCACGCCGATATAAATGTCTTTCTTCTCAGACTCTTGTGCCAAGGAGTTGGTCCAATCTGAAAAGATTCGAGTTTGAATGGTTTGTTATAGATTCAGTATATAATTATATTATTATATATACATATATAAATAATATATAATAAAAATATTTTTTAGATTTACTCTACAAGATAGGCGAGATCGATTACGTGTTCAATTGTGCTGTTTCATTTACATAGAGAAGAAATGACAAAACAAAAGATTCAGACGAGGTATAGGAATTATAACAAGTGCCAGAGATTGCGAGGGAAATTCGATCGAAAAATTAGAAATACCTAGAAAACGATTAAAGGGATGTACAATAGCTCGGCGCAGAAAATTTGAAGCCTTCCTACAAAATATATTCCATACTGAAGGTATCTCACTTTCGCAAGAAACGCCATTACTCTTCGTCCGCATCCACGATGACTCGCTGGCCAACGCGCAGAACTGCTCGAAATTGATTCGAAATTCTGTCGGGTCACCTTTCGCCGGAAATCCGTCTATCAATGTCCTGTACACCTCTGCGCGACAAACGTGTTTACAATTATTATTCTTTTTCACCAAGTTTATTAAATTGTTGTAAAATCTGATGTAGGAATAATTACCGGATTTATTCACCGTGTTGAGCAGATCCGAAAGAGGCATATTGTTGCACACTGCATTCGACTGCAACGTCACCCAAGCCTGAAAATGAAGAAAACCGTGTTGATGTAGTTTTTTAAAAATATTATTTCTCACACGATAAAACGTATATATACATACTTCTCCTAACTTTACTGTACCGCTGTCATCAACGTTCATAGATTTGAAAACCTCTCGCAACGTTCTAAAATATAAAATATCCTTGCAAATTCTCTCCTTTTTTATTTCGTTCAAATTAATAATCGACTATATATAATACATAAATAACTAATTTTTCAGAATCGGTAGAAACTTACACTGCATCTGTCCCATTCTGAGTAAGCGAGATTCTTATAGGTCTGATGCCATCCTCGGTATACAAATCTGTACAATCCTGCACATTGATTTTTTCACGTAACATCTGTACATATATTAATTAATACATTAGTACATGTATTAATCATAAGTTCTGCTGCATAATATGCTCGTTAATTAGAGTCATTACCTTGGATGTGCAGTGAAGGGCAACTGAAACGCTTTCGAATATCGGTATCCTTTGTCTCTCCATTAGATACTGAAGTACCAGCAATCCGTTCATCAAATCGTGATATTCTCTGAAGAATTAAAACAAATACGTGTAAAATGAAAAAAAATTATATCAAGACATAATTTTTTAGATCGAGTAATCAGGCAACGTACTGTGCAGAAACAGTCTCTCCGAGTATAGTCTGACCCTGACGATATGGATAAATAACGAGGACTAAGGACTCGCTGCGTGTAGCTGCCAGTTGAGCCGCTTCGATGATGCCCGCGCTGTTGCGTGTCTGGTTGTCGATAACAAACAGCAAGACCCGTGCCGTCTGCTTCGCCTCGTACTCCTGGGCTATCAATTCTGGACCCCATTGTGACACTTGCTGCAAAGAATACAGAATCTAATTATAATATCTTATGCAAGGACGAAGAAAACGATGATAGTGAGTAACTTACAGGATTATAATAAGTAATTCCGAGGTTCTGAAGAGTTGGAATCGCTATGTCTGACCTCCAGGTGGTTGGATTACAAGACCCGCCCAAAAATACCTCATATGCCATCCTCTCTGAATAATTAATCGATAGATAAGTAATAATTGAGGCTGATTATGTAAAGACAATCGGTAAAATAGCCGATTTGCCAACTTACTTGAACTAGTTTTGTGATTGGTATCCTTTCCATCACCGTGTAATGAGCGAGAGGCGTTCATAGGAACAGCCGTTGTTCTATAAAATATAAACAAGAACAAACACATGTAATATGATAATTCTAAGTTCCACATGATGATCCAATATTATCACACTCGATACTAGTAATGACTATTATGTTTTTCTAGTAATGATTACCATATATATACAAGTTGAATCAAACTTTATATATGATTAAAAATAAATTTTTTCTTTTCATTATTTGCGAATATATTCGATCATCACTGCTAAAAATATATTTTGTAATTTTTCTTATGCAACTGTTGTGAAAACTGTTTGATGATCGTACTTCGAAAAAACGAGTATGTTAATATTGTTAATGAAATCCATCATTCAAAGTTATTGCAATAATCATCTGATAATTTTCATTCACGATAAAAATGACAGTTATCCCGGATCATCTGTGAATCATCTTGTATAGCAGGGAAAAGACGTCATCATTTACATAATTGGCAAACAAAATTTCATCAGAGTGTGGTAATAGGATACACTAGATAATAGAATCAATTATCGTTTTTGTATTTAACGTACTTCCAGATATCAAATAATTTTGCAACCGACATCGCGTTGCGTTTCATCATTGTTTTAAAACATTCCCCGCTATAATCATAATCAAATGCTCAATATTTTTGCCTGAAACATACAGATTTTCGTTCACCCGACAATCGCGTGTGTGCAGAAAACAAAAATTAAAAAAAGATTATATATTTCAGTGTAAGTAATTTAGCTTATGTGAGGGAGAAGTGAAAACCCGCTACTGCATGGTGGAAATACATAGTAGTCTTCAAAAAATACCTAGCAAAGTCAAACCTGTATAATATATTGTAAAGTTTTTATGTTACCCTCGCTCGCACAGACGTGCCAGTTCTGTGGCAAATATGCAAAATTCTTCTAACATTATACAGGCATCGGAACATTCAGGATAGTCCTCAGCGTCGTGCTGCAGCTTGTTGCGCAGCTGCAAAGAGTTTGGGAATAACAGCATCACGTATATTTCTTGTATCTGAAATTAAGAAGCAATTCCTCTTTACTCTGTTTCAATGCTGCTAATTAAATGGAAATTAAATGCAGATATAAAGTTTGCATACTCACATAGGATATACAGGTGACTGTTAAGTTTACGCTTAGTTGAGATCTGGCGATAAATATTCCACATCATTTAAAACTATACAATTGCTCTAAATTCCTGCTTCCAGAAGTATAAATGTATCTACAAACTTCTTGATTTGGACTTTCACATTTTCCTATGGAAAAAAAGAAGCAAAAATATCAACTTTTATTAATTAGAAGAAATATTTTATATTCAAACATACAATTTGAATATATTTATATACATGTACATACATTCACCTCTGACATAATGCAACAAATAATTATGAGATATTCTCCTTTCTGTTTTAAATATAATGATTATGCTAACCTTGATGACATTTGTGTCAGACATGCTAGCGTATTTGTGCCACTAGGAGTTGACGGTCTAGTCTCTTGTTTTCAAGTCGAAAATTTCACCTGAGAATAAAACACAAAGGAAACTTAACTCTCTCGCTTGATCTCTCATTGCATACTTGTGAGATTAACAACGTTACAGATGACTTTATACAATACAAATATACTCAATATATGAATCTCGTGTTCAGTCATATGGTAATATGTCACGATTACTCACTAACGTTCCCAAGAAACGCATACTTGTCACGCTACCGTAATTTCTCGTAATTTCCAATTAATATGACACGAATCGCATGATTAATGCGCCAAGTATTTAAAAAGATATACATCTACACAGGACACGCAAAAAGGACGGGCGTGAGGAAAGTCAAATGCGAAGGTGTCCTGTCAACAAATCTCGAGCACACAACAAATCGCGTCTCCAAGTCACACCGACAAACGCTCCGTATATGTACACATACGCACACACGCGCCAACCACCTTGTCAATCTTCTTACGAAAGCGCGGAATCGATATGACGTATCGTGCGGATAGAAAGTGATGTCAATATTCAAATTTCCGTAAAAAAAATTCGATCTACATTCCCCGTCACAACATTACTTAAACATTCATAATTCGATACCGCAATGACAAAATAATATATCGTACATACATATATTCGCTCGAGAGATTTCTCTCCCCGAAACCGGAACTTTATCCAGAGGGACTCCGAGAATTAAATATCGCTTTCAGTTAAATACACACGAGCTCCGTCCGTCCATCCCGAAGCAGCGACTTTCGTTGAAAGAAAACCGCGCTCTCGCTCCTTCCCTCTCCTTTTCCGCCTCTTTATCGTCCCTCAGTCGACCATCCTTGTCTCTGCGAGACGCAAAACACTAAGCGAGGCGTGCACACTAACCTTGATGTGGTGTTTCGGCGACGTTTGCGTGTCGATGCAGCACAAAGCGTATGAGCGCACACGGTGGGAGAAGAAGTCACGATCGTCGAGTGCATCCGACGTTCACTCTCGCTCGCTTTCTTCTCTCTCTCTCTCTTTCACGCGAGCGCGCGCGCGCGCGCGGAGAGCGCGTGGATAAACAACGCGCGAACGGAAAGAAAAATCAACGGCGCGAGGAGCCCCGCCGCGCACTCCCGCTATTGCTCATACTTATTTATAAACCGTTATATTTAAAATGAAAGAGAGGCGCGCCGCGTGTCGTGTCGTCGTACGCGAACCGATGACTGACAGGAGGAGAGGAGGAGAAGACCGTTCAATCACATCTTCGAAGGGTTGCGAGTTCTCGATATCACAAAGTCTTCTCCCCGGATTTCTCCAATATTTCTGCACGAGTAATTAAGTCTCACTCGCGTAGATGTGTCAATGAAAGATTCCAGAGAACCGAGTTTTTTTGACAGCGAGGAACACACTTGGAAACTTTTGTTGTATCAACGATATGTTGTTGCGCGCGTTTTCCGATTAACAAAAAAAAAAACGTCCGTATACATATATATATATATTTATATCTGTGTGTATATATATATATATAGATACGCTCGCGTATCTTGTCGTTTTACGAGAGCAACTGGAACGAAGCGCGCTGGAGCGTGCGATTAACAAACTCGCTCAGGTCAGCGACGACGGAGTGGGCGACATATTTTATCGCTTGTTGTCTTTTCCGCGACGAAAAGGAGGTTGTCCATCGCATATACGTGCGTGCGTACGTGCGTGCGTGCGTGCGCACGCCCGTCCGTCATCTCTCCGCGCACCGCGTACACTCGTCCCTCGTACGGATTCAGGAGAATGACGTAAACCTCCAACAATGAAGCGTGATGTCACACACGGTGAAGTTCGCACGGGCCGCCGCCGCGTCGTCGACTGGCGCGCATGCGCGCCGCGTCGCGGAGGACCTTGAATTTCGTCGCTCTACGGTGCGCGCACCTAGCTGAGCGATGACGTCACCGTCCGTCTCGCGCGAGACGAAGCGCGCGCGCGCGCCACCGTTCAAAAAAATACTCCCGCGTCAACAAAGCCACGGCCGATTTTTCATCGATACGAGGACGAATCTATCGGATTTTTTGTTGAACTTGTTTATGGAACGATCGCTCCTTTTTCTTCATTCGCGCTGACGCAAGCAAGGATACGAGATTGTCGCGAGTTATTTTTATTATAAGAGCTTATCCTTTTTAAGATTTACGATAGACGAGATTGTCGTTTAATATATTGCGGCCATTGTTAAATTGTAGACACTTCACATTTAATAATAATAATCATAATCGATAATTAGAGAGGAGAAAACGATCAGTAATATATATATATATATATATATATATATATATATATATATATATATATTCTAGAAATTTGATTGACATGAAGTTATATAGCGATATTCGTACCTGACATTTATCAAAGGCTTTTTTACAAAGTAATCACCGCGTTATCGCTCATGTAATCGATATTGCGCTTCGAGTGTACCTGAGGTCGCGCCTTATTTGCGCGAGCTTTAGATCGGAGCGATTGTCGCAAGTCACGCCAAAATTTTCGCGCGCGAAGACGCGTCGTTGTCTCGTAAGAACGGTCGATGACATCAGTCCGGTTCGGATTCCGCGGTCGTCCTTAAAGGCTCCTCTCCTCCGCGTCTAAAAAGACTTCCCCCGCGCGCTCACGACAAGCTTTTAGAATGTATCGAACGACGCGAGCGAAGTAAAAGGGAGCCGGTGCGCGACGTTTTTGATCAAATATGGTATGGGAATTCGAACGCGACACTTCCAACTTTATTTGCGCGCGAACATATGGGCGTTTCTTTTTTTTCAATCGCTCTCGATTGAAAATGCAATGGATAAGAGATGCAGAGAAAGACGTTTTTCGCGACATGTGAATAACAATATAAATAATATTGCGTCAATATATGCGGATCTCTCGGTCTAACATAATTGGAAACTAATGACGCGCACATCGTGAGATTTATTGGCTCTTAAATTATGTATGACAATATTGTGACGATGTCGGCACGTGTTGCGTTGACGTGACTTATTGTTAGTTATTTCGTCGAGATGTTATACAGGGGAGAGATGTCATTATTGTCAAGCTTTATAAGGAAGAGATCGAAGAATTCCAAGATCCGGCAGATATCGAATTGACACACACTGTTGATAGTTCGAAATTAAACGATTTAATCAAACACGTGTAAATGTTTATTCCTTTTGTTTCTTTCTTTCTTCTCTAAAATGTAAATACACACACACATATTGTTTCATCTCTAAAAAAAAAACAGTGGAAATGTAGGAGAAACATGTCAGATTGATCGAAATGCAGGAAGGAAAATGTTTTAATCGATTTGCAAAAACAATAGTAGAACATACGATACGCGTCTTAAATTATATATACATACAGAACGAATTTTCTCTTAGTATTTAGCCTGAAAATTATAATCATGAGACAGTATTGAAAGAATTTTATAAGAGTTTCTCTTAGCAAATATTAATATCTACCATAATAAAATATAAACTATGCTCGATTAATTTGATTAATTTTATATTATTTTACTATTTTATTTTATTTTTTATTTTTTTAGTAAAATTTACTATGTACATATTAATATTTTATATTCAAAGATATTTTTATAAAATTCTTCCAATACCATATTGTCTCATTTTCAAAATAAATTCTAATTGTAAGAGAACATTCTCTCTGTACAGAAACATACTCACGGTGTGGAAAATTTCGAGATGACTTCCGTCGAGAGATCGCGGAAATCGCGGAGGCGCGGAATCGCGTGACGATCGACAGCGGCGAAATAATAGAGACTAGGAGCTCTAGGAGTCGGAGGAGCTCTCGCTCTCGCTCCCGCGGAGAATTTGTGCGCGCGCTGCGATGTTTACGAGAGGCAGATACGAGAGAGGACGCGATAAGGAACGGCGTGGTACACTTACTATTTTTTGCCGTTTCTTTTTCGCCTTTTTATTTCACCGCTCGCTTTCTACACCGTCTCTGCCCACCCAGGGCTAGAGGTAGGCACGGTCCACCTACGTGCGAGGATTGATTCCCGCTCGAAACGATGACAAAAACACGTATGTTATCCTACAGTTGCGCGAAAATATATATATGTATGCCTGCGAGATTCAGCTCTTTAAACGCGGGATATCGGGATGTCCTGATTAATTTGACAGTCGCAAATGTCTGATGAAAGAAAAAAAAATGATTATATTTCAAGTTGAATCTACATATATATAAAATATAATGTATTCGACCCGGAAATACGTAACTTCATACATGACGTCAAGTTTTATGCTATCGCGCGAAATGATACAATCGTCTATATTTGCCTTATTTGTCGTTTCTCTCCCTCTCCTTCTCTTTCTCTTTCCCTCTTTCTGTAATTCCTTCTCTTCGTGGGAGATTATTATCGAAGTGAAGCGAATGTGATTGATAATGCGGAAATCATTCAGAGTGATATAATCATTATTTTCATTGCGCTTTCCAAACGCGCGCGTCGCATAATGTCATTTAATGTAATAATATTTTATTTTTGTCTGCGATTATAAGTTTGAATAAATCATATAATTATTGTTTAAAAAACAGTTTAACACATTAAGTTATTAAGTATTATAATTATAAAATATTTTAATAATTTGTAGATTTCCAGTGGCGGCGAATTTCGGGACGCAGCCATTTTGTTGACTCACAAGGGACATGTCACAACTGTCCGGAACCGATTTGATTCTCCTTGAAATATGTTGTTAAATACACAAATCTAAAAGACACGTATTTTTTTATACGTGCGCAATTTGAGTTTTAAGGGGTGAAACACCCCTTTAAAGAATAACGGTATTTTTCTTTAGGATCAAATATCTGCTAAACTATAAGAGATATAAAGAAAAAACGTACAACAAATTTTAATGGCTTGAAGAGTACTTTAAAGTTATATGAACAAAAATTTTTTTTTTTTTTTTTTTTTTTAAAAAACCCTCACCACCTAATTTTTTTTTTCAAAATTAAAAATTTTGTTTTACCTAATTTAAAGCTTATTTTTTTCCAAATTCAACCATGTGTAATAAAGTTATGTTACGAAATATCATTTTCGAAAATTAATTATAAACGCTCCCGTATATACGCTCATCCGTGCTATGTGCGTAAGTAATTACCGTCGAACAATAAAATATATAAAAAATGTTTTTGTATAATTCTTATTTATGTTTTCTATGTATTTATAACTGTGTATTGTGTATATTTAGATTTTTTTAAAAATGTATTTGCATTTTATATTATTCACTCATTATACACATTACAATAATGATATTCGACAAAAAAATGTTTCAAACATAATGACTTCTTGCACCAAGAACATCTTACTACAGCTATATTATTGCAACCTTCGATATCACATTTTGTTAAAGTTTCGTCTAAACTAAAGTGTACTGGATTTTCGAATTCGTCTGGTCTTTCATTCGTATAACCACTTTTAAACCACGAATATTTAAATAAGTTTTGATATCGTGGGGATGACAATTGATTATGTATCAAAGATTGCAATTTTATTATATTATTTCGTTCATGTAAGTTTATATTACTTTCCAACAGTAAAACCGCATCTGAAAATCTTTTAGCAAAATTTTTCCAAATTCTGAATCCATAAACATCTAATGGTTGTATTTTCCCTGTAGTTCCTTTCGGTATTATCATAGTAGTAATATGTGTTCCAGGAGGTGTTAAATCCGAAATCATATTGGGGCAATGTCCAGTCCATGATAAGAAGAACGCTATTAGGACCAATGTTTGCGAAATAAGCTTCTTCTAACCACATTTTAAAATGATCTGTACAAAATATAAATGTTAATTTAATAGTTTTTTTATGACTCTTATTAAATTGTTAAATAAAATAAGGTTGTTAAAAAAAGTAATTATAAAAGGAAAATACCTGATGTCATTTTACCAGATTTCGATGCTTTTACAATAACATTTTCTGCTTTAAATAAATTTTCTTGTACTCTTGGTCCAAATTTACCATTAGCTTCTTTTAATACAATAAATAAAGGGGACAACAAATTGCCATTACAGGATATTATTGGTTGTATCGTATATGAATGGGTTGTTGATGATATGGATTGCACGACACGTTCTACTTTCTTTTCTCCCTGGTTAGACAATGATCTTCCAGAGTGAAGTTCCAATTGGAAACCACTTTGATCTGAATTGTAAATATTTTCAGATCCAAACTGTTCAATAAGAGGTTTTACTGTTTCCAGAAAATCATCAGCTGATTTTTGCAAATCAGCAGAATCTTCTAATGTTCTTCTAGTGACAAACTTCGTAACTTTTCTTGAAACAATTCGGTGAGACTTCTTAAATCTTGCTATCCAACTGTGAGATGCTTTAAATATAGGATTTAAATTTCCTATTTCTTCTTGAGCTTGTAAAGCCCATCTTTTTAAATCAATATCATGAACCATGAATCCTGATTCGACAGCTGCAGTAAATTTATCATGTGTAAATTTGGAGATGTAAGATAATTTTTCTGTACGACTTCCACCTGATTGTATTTGTTCTTCCCATCGCCTTAACTGACGTTCAGATGAAACTCTTCTAAATTTATTTTGTACTACTCTTAGAGGACGATTCCTTTTTCTGTCATTACTGTTTTCATCAGTGTCCCGAAATCGCCAATACTCAACAGCTCGTCTTTTATAAGAACTATCAAAATTTGTATCATCATTTGAACAATGAGGATGAGAATTTAAACTATCTTCATGCCATGCTTCTTCGTCATCTTCAATTATTTCAAAACTATGTAATTTATAAGGTTCTTCATAATCGAGATATATTTCTTCCGTTACTTCCACCCCATTATAATGAAAAACGCTATCCAGTAATATTTTTTTAATGTTTTCCTTTAATTCCACTTCTGCTTCAGTTACTGGCGTTTCTGTTAAATATATTGAATTTATTGACACCAATAAAAGTCTAACAACGTTAAGCGGATTGATAATCATATTCAAAGATGTTATATTTTGCTTTCTATTGCAATAAAAGAACAGTTTACACAGATATTATTACAACGAAAAGACTACACCGACTGTGAGAATTATGCTGCTACATGAACAATTTATATTAACTTATCAGAAATACGTCATCACATAATCTTATTTTATTATTTATTTTAACGTATTAAAGATTTTATTGTAAAAATTATAACTTATCTGGAACACGTACACATAATCTTATCTTATGATTCATTTAACGTAAGATATAAAATTTGTTTATGCCAAATATTGCGACATTGGTATTCGCAAGATTCAATTAAAAAATAATTTTATTATAAAATATAATTGTTTTTAATTTTTATAGAAGAAATTAAATATTAAAGAAATAATAAGAAAGCAGGGGGTATATTTAAAAAATTCTTATTAATTATATTTAAAAATTTTTTTTTAAATCTAAATATACACAATACGCAGTTATAAATACATAGAAAACATAAATAAGAATTATACAAAAACATTTTTATATATTTTATTGTTCGACGGTAATTACTTACGCACATAGCACGGATGAGCGTATATACGGGAGCGTTTATAATTAATTTTCGAAAATGATATTTCGTAACATAACTTTATTACACATGGTTGAATTTGGAAAAAAATAAGCTTTAAATTAGGTAAAACAAAATTTTTAATTTTGAAAAAAAAAATTAGGTGGTGAGGGTTTTTAAAAAAAAAAAAAAAAAAAAAAAATTTTTGTTCATATAACTTTAAAGTACTCTTCAAGCCATTAAAATTTGTTGTACGTTTTTCTTTATATCTCTTATAGTTTAGCAGATATTTGATCCTAAAGAAAAATACCGTTATTCTTTAAAGGGGTGTTTCACCCCTTAAAACTCAAATTGCGCACGTATAAAAAAATACGTGTCTTTTAGATTTGTGTATTTAACAACATATTTCAAGGAGAATCAAATCGGTTCCGGACAGTTGTGACATGTCCCTTGTCAGAACAAACTCTATACTCATCGATTTAGTTCGTTTTATTTATTAATTTACTGTTTTAAATTTGCAATCTCAGCGCTAAAATTCATTTAATTGCAAATTGGTGAAATTTACAAGAAAAATCTATTCATTAATATATTGATAAATATAGTCAATATAATAAGATTAAAGTGCAACAATACGCGGTTTCTAATACGCTTGAAAATTCATTTCTGAATTACTAGGAGAATATACTTTGCAAAGAAGTCGATAATACAGTTCACTAGCGATAGGTCTTGGTAAACTCTAAGTCTTAAGAAATTCACCAATAAAGCGGAAAGCACACACTTTTGCATAGACGCATAAGCGTAAACATGAGAATCTTGATTGGTCTATAAATGTATGCATAAGAAATTTAACCAATCGAATTTCTTATGCATATGCTTATGCGCTTATGCAAGAGTGTGTGCTTCCCGCTTAACAGTCGATTATTCTCTTCATTCTTGACTGCGATTGGTGAATTTCTTAAGGCTGACAGTTTACTACACCTATTGTAGACCCGGCCTAAACACCACTGATTGGCTGAATCGCGGACCAATAGGAAACGATCCGTCATTTTCATTGGCCCGTCAAGTTAAGCCTCCGTTTCTATAGACCGGGTCCCAACCAATCAAACGCGTGTATATTTTAGCTCAAGCGCCCGTCGCGGAGAGTATACATCTTCGCGAAATATATTCTCCTAATTATTCAAAAACCAATTTTTCCCGTACTATCGTTCGTGAAATGAATTGTCGACAAATTATAGATTATATCAAAATATAATTAAAATTATAAATTAAAATTATAAATTAAAAATTATAGATTAAAAAATTAAAATTAAAAAATTAAAACAAAAAATTAAAATGATTAAAATTAAAAAATTATATCGGGCGAATTTTCTTCCGATGAGATTGCAAATTTAAATTAATAAATAAAATGAAATAATCACGGTCGTATACACAAGTCTGGAAACTCTCATGGTGGGGGTAACAGATCAATTCTTTAAGAAAACAAATTATAACATCGAAAAATACTACAATGAGACATAGTAATGATGCATCCGATATATCTTTTACTATAAAAATAAAGTGCAGAACAGATAAATTTATGCATTTTTATTCAGCTACTGCGCATGCGTGCGAGGATCTCATGATTCGGAATACTTTGGTTCTGGTGGAGGGAGCGCAGAAACGATTCAACAGAGCTGGTGTAAACATGCGGTGATGTGCCTGTAGAAGTTTTCCAGACTGTTCCGTGACCGGTACAGAAGGAATATCGTAGAACGCGATAGAATAATCTAGATGCATCGTAAAAATGCTCGGTATAATTGTAGCTGGACGACTTGTAAGTGTAACCTTGTTGATGTGATTTATTAATTGCATTTATTATAATTATTGTTAGTGTGCCAAAGCTATTTCGATTATATGTGTACGAGAAAAAAAATGTCGTTCTTCTTGGAATAAAATCTTGCTTTTACTTTTAAAACTTTGGAGCTTCTGTCTTAAAGTACATTTTATTCGATGATAATATTAAATAACGATGAGAGAGATTATAATTTGCATTGAATTGTTTTTATAAATATGAATTCAGATTGACAGATTGATTCTTTATTAATTGATCTTGTACAATTTATTATATGTATACACTATTGTGCTTAGCTCAGTTTTCTATACATTTGGTTCATATTAAAAACTTGTGCACTTAATACAAATTAGTACATTCAATTAAATTTAATTTAAATAACATTTATAGAGGAATAGAGAATATATACAATTGATATAAAAATATGATATTCTTTTTGTTATTCTCTAATTCTTTTATTTTTTAAATTTGTTTCACATTTAATATGGAAGCATTCTGTTTTGTTTAATAAATAGTGAAAAAAGCACATTTAATACAGGTATGATTTTTCCTTTTCAAGGTGCAAACTGATTTTCAACAAATTGGGGAGAATCAATTTTTAATTACCGTGCCTGATGCCGACAACATAAATCATATAGTAGTCTTTCTCACTGGCATTATACCGTTTCCAGATGGCATGGGAGGTGCAGGTAAGATAACGCAATGGACATTATTTTTACATAACAAAATTATAAAGATGTAAAGTTTTATTGTATACTAATAGTTGTATTAGAAATTGATCATTAATACGACAAACTCTTCGCAGTGTATTTCAGTTGGCCAGATGCAAATGCGCCACCCAATTGGCAATTTCTTGGATACGTTTCCAATGTCAAACCATCAGCTATCTTCAAAATATCGAATTTGAAGAAGAATCACGAGTTCGAGAACAGCAACGTGGGCATTTTCGGGATTGGTAAGATCTCGCACGTCGCGCAGATCGGTGTTTCGGTGGAACCGCTAGCAATAATCGAGCAGCAGGCTGCTACAGTCGCCGCAACCACCACCAACACCTTTGTGGACTTTGTGCAAAAAATGCTGACGAGTTTCGTGAATTATGTGACGAGTTTTACAGTGACGCAAGGGCAAATGACACCAAATCCTACCGAAAACTTTGTACCCTTATCTACGTTACAAAACTGGTATGAGACTTTCGAAAGGCGATTACAGCAAAATCCGAATTTCTGGAAGTCGTGATTGTGGAAAGTGCGTATAATATGAAATTTTAGATCTTCTGTCAATATAAATACACAAATACTTTAGCGATGGCCAAATATGACTCTGAAGTTTCAATATTGTTGTACGACATGCTGAATTATCAGTATGAATAAAAGTGAATTTGTCACTTTTATATTGTTGTAATAAACAACTCTGAGTTTGCATAAAAAGTTTTAATATTGATATATATATATGTTTATAAGATTTATTAAAATATCTTTAATATATCTTAAAGAAAACATTGGAGCATTGCTAGATTTAGATAATATATTGCATACTTTTTTCTTAGCTTCTGTCTTTTTATAAATATTTAGATTTAATTGTTGATAATTTTTGTAGAATGACATCAAAATTAAACAAGTCTGTTTGTGCTGACTGCACTCTTGCACTTTTTTGCTCGACATTGGAAGAAAAAAGACCTCTGAACTAATTCAAGAGTGCAGTCTACACAACAAACCTACTTTTATTAATAATTATACTACATTAGAAATGTTATTCTACAAGTTAATTAATGATAAAGTTAAATCACATTTAATAAAACGACAATTTTTTGTTAGGAAATGATAGGAAATAAAATTAAAGAAATGGAATATGTTGCAAAAATATATTTTTATCAACAAATGGAATAAAATTAACTCTCACGAATAGACTTTTAAGTGTTTCACAAAGATTAGTGACTTGTAACTTTTTCAAAATTAAGTATATATGTATGATCATTATGTGCATTATTTGACATCATCGTTATCATTCTAATTTACCGTAAAGATACCTTTTCACGAACCGTTGAAATCGATTGTTTGAAATCACGTATCAACTTTTGTTGCTGAATTAAACAGCGAAAGTTGCTTTGTAGTTGAACCGATTCAAACTACAAAATTGTGAATTATGAGCGATAAATCTGTTGCTTCGATCACTGTTTTAGCGACACGTGAAATTGCTCCTTCATTCTTACAATTCAGCTTGATTACGAATTTTCGCGCGCAGAGATCGTATTCGTATCTAGTAAATTTCGAACGACAAAAAGTTCCTAGGCGGGGGACGAAAAATCGCACGTGCGGATCCGTCTTGACGTTTCGCCACCACGTGACACGCGATGCGTCATGAGAAGACGCCTTGAAGTTATACGTGTGTACGTATCTGTCACAGAGTACGGTCGAGCACGGCAGCTTTCACGTTCTACGAGTATATACTCGAGACTTTCGGGTGATTTCGCGAAGGCTTGTCGAGGTCCCGTCCCGGTCGCGACGAAGGAGCGGTCCGGGTCGCGCGAGGATACGCGCCGACGAATTCTCGTGCGTGACACAGGCATGAGGTCCAGCCGCAGTAATGAGAACTGATGGTCGTCATCGTCGCCGCCGCCGCCGCCGTCCTGCACTCGCGTCGATCCGTCTCTCTGGCGCCTCGGTGTTGTCGCGGTGGTGTCCCTGAGGACGATGCCCCGCGTCGCGGAGCGAGATTGTTAATGCGCGGCGTTTCTCCATAGATTCTCGGCACGCGTTCTTTGATTTATGGATTCCGTGAAGAGAAACGGGGACTCTGTATAAGGAAAGAGAGAGAGAAATAAAGAAAGAGAGAGAGGAGAAATCTTGACGACGTACGTGCGTTGTCATTCATCGTCTTGGAAATCACGCAAGTGAGTAGGAAGCAAAGTCTCTTCGTGCAATTACTCTTCTCTCTCGCTCTTGAGGGAGGAGGAGAGAAAGAATGAGGGAGAGAGAGAGAGTAATCGCGCGAGTAATTACGCGCCGTATGCGACGCGCGTCTCAAGGTTGACACATGTCGCCTGGCTCGGCCGCACAAGAGCCGAGGCGAAGGAAGAGCCGAGTCTCGCGTCTCTCTGGTCGGCAGCAAGTAAAGCGTAACGAAATAATACGGCTGCGCCGTGCTGCGCTTTTGCTCCTCGGTCTCGCGTCGCCAGCTGCGATTTCAAACGGGGAGACGCAATAATGGATCTGTGTGCTCGTCTCTTCTCGGCCGCGCTCGCACGTTACGTATCTTTTCGCAATAACTATACGCATCCGGCCCCGTTCGGGGGAAAGAGACGGAGCAATCAAATGGATTAATCAAAAAAATTGTGCAGAGAAAAATAATGATTAAAGAGAGCAGGGAAGGAGGTAAATTATTAAAGTGCGATTTTTTCTTCTGGAACTGTCAAGTAAAAAGCAGGTGTCGGTCGAAATATATATATATATATATATATCTTTTTTTAATTTTATATATTTTTGTTTTCAACGCTGCGAAGTGTCAAAAGTGCGCCAGGAGAAAGAGAAAAGCTTCCCGCATGCAGCCTCGACTCGGAATCGGGGATTTAATTGATCTACGGTCGCTGTCCCTTTCTACTACGCGCCACTACGGTCCCACCTATATGTGTGCACAATGTAGTAGACGGGAAAAAAAAGTCGGTCGGCCGGAATTGGCGATAATCGACGTCGGTGTCCGGAGCGAGGCAAAGCGGGATCTCTGCTTTCCCTGCGCGCACGATGACACTGCGATTAAACCGCGATGAGGACGCGGTCCGCCTCTGTCATTCCGATCGCGAATTGTCCTGAGGTAGAGAAACGGAAGTGCCGGATGAAATATAATGTGCAAAAAAAAAAGAAAAGAAAATGGAAAAATTGCTCTGCACGTGATTCAAAGTATAATGCTTAATTTGCATTTGAAATGAAATATATAGATGTACAGAGGGAAGTGGAAGTGCCAGATGAGAAATAGTGTACAAAAATAAAGAAGTTTTGTGAATGAAAAAAAATTGCACATGATTCAAAGTATAATGCTATGCGTTCGTTTGATTTGCATTTGAAATGAGATATAGATTCGGATTCCAGACAAGGGATAAAGAGTAAAAAATATACACACAATTGAAATAAATATGAATAGACCTATTGTAGACGAGAGTGTGAAAAGAAGGGGCAGCTATACTAATAAATAATATTAAATTGTATTATTAAAATATACAATAAGTGCAGTGTCAAGTTAATTCGATGTATTACTTGGAAAAGTTTTGACATTCATTTATAGAATTCATTATAGTTGTATATATTTAAAGCATTATTTCATAGAGAATTAATTATAGAGTATAAATAAAACAGATACATTTACTGAAAGAGAATATATCAATAATTTCTATATTGTCCAGTAAATATAATTTTTTTTCTTGTGCTTTAATTTACATTGCGATAGCATAATTGAATAATTAAAATTATTTTTAATCTTGGAACATTGTAAAAATGCTAAAGGCTATTGACAATGTAAATAGGATACTTGTTTAAATCAGAGCATACATTATAATGGCATTATACAAATTACTGATATGTTACAGGAAACAGGATACCTAATCTTGGGATATTGGATACTCGCTGATAAAGTTTCTATTAAGTAAGTTGAATTAAATTAAAGGAACAATGATCCAGAGTGATGAAGATAAAATATTGTATCATTGTTCCATATCATATCACACCTCTGTTTGCTTCAAGATTTTAGATCTTTGTGCATGTTTTTAAGACATATATATATACAGAGTTGATTACCATTGAATGACACGTGTAAATTTTTTTTCTTGCAGAAGACGCAGAGATGGAAAGTTCCGAGGAACCGACCAGTCTGCAGTCCATATGCCATCTGCATGCTTCGGAACTGTTCCCCAAGCATACGCATTTCGAGTGCGAGGATGAAACCCTGACGATTCCATTCACGCCGTTGAGCGGGGAATCAGTCGTGGCTCTGGGACGAACGACGGACGGTGTTTTGGCCCTTTCGAATTATAGACTTTATTTGCAATTAAGCCAAACGTGTTACAATATACCTCTGGGTCTCATTGAGCAATTAGAAGTCAAAGAGATTTTCTATCTGCACATTGGATGCAAAGACGCACGTTCTTTAAGGTACTTCTCCAATTCTACGTCTTTATTCTTCATTGAATTCATTCGTTTCGTCTTTTGCGATTATTTTATGGATTTATTGTGAGGATTGTGTGACGCGACTGGATTTTTATAGTCATTTCAATCCAGTGAATATTGTGTTTTTATTTCAGTTGTGCATTTACCACGAACGAACATTGTTTAGAGTGGTTTAAACGATTACACAAAGTGACCTATCCGCGAAAAAGTATAGAAGATATATTCGCGTTTGCTTACTATGCGTGGTCTATAGAAGAGGGCAAAGATTATCCTAGGCTTGGAAAAGATAATAGTTCTTATATTACTACTTTTAATTCGGAGGTGGGTATATACCTTTTAAATTTTTCTGATTACCGAGTGTGGAAAATTTTTACATAACATACAAATGTCTACAAAATTATTAAATATTTTCTTAGGTCGAGCGATTAAAGTTCAATTTACACGGTACATGGCGTATAAGTCAAATAAATAAGGATTACCGGATGTGTCCATCCTATCCACCGCAGCTCTTGGTACCTGCTTGCATCTCCGATGAAACCCTAGAATTTGTTGCCAAATTTAGAAGTTCCAGACGTATTCCAGCTATTGTATGGAGGTATATGGTCTTTTCTTCTTCTGCATGATTTATAATTATGTGTCGCATTCTTGTCTTACAAAAGAGATTACATATTTTTAAGGCATGTGAATAACGGTGCCGTGATAGCTCGCAGCAGCCAACCGGAAGTTGGTTGGCTCGGCTGGAGAAGTTCCGAGGATGAGGATCTTCTGAAGGCTCTCGCGGACGCGTGTAGCTACGATAAGGGCGAATCTACGATGGTAGACTCGCCTATTACATACTCCGATGCCGGTGACGATACTATAACACCGAGCGCTCCCAAGGTAAGAGTCTTTAGTCACAGATGATTAATCAAATCAACGAAAAATTTAATTACAAGAAAAGGAAATAAAACTTAAATATTTATTACGTATCATTTGAATATCAGTCTGTATTATTTAAGTGCGCGTAAGATTATATCCTGCGGATATTTTATATTAGATTTTTGCTTTATATTTATAGAAAGTTCTAATCGTCGATGCGAGATCGTATACAACAGCTGTAGCGAATCGGGCACGCGGTGGTGGCTGCGAATGTCCAGAATATTACCCGAGTTGTGATATACAATTTATGAATTTGCCGAATATCCACTCGATACGGAAAAGCTTCCACGCTGTGCGACAGCTTTGCGCGTCGGACGCGGATCAACCAAAGTGAGTTGTTCTCCCAAACTGTCAGGTTCATTCTGTGTATGCATTTTGATAGAAATTCAATGATTTATCCTAATCAGTTATACTGTATAAGTATAATATACTTTTTTTGTTATTCCAATTTTTCTCTTACAGTTGGTTAAGTTTGCTGGAAGGTACGCGATGGCTGCAACATATGTCGGGTTTACTGCGGGCGGCTGTTACTGTGGCTTCGGCGATTGAGAGGGATGGTCGACCAGTATTAGTGCACTGTAGCTGATGGTTGGGATAGAACGCCCCAAATTGTCGCATTGGCGCAGATATTACTTGATCCATACTATCGCACTATGGAGGTAGACAACGACTTTTGAAGAGGATGACATAGATTAAATGCAATTACTGATGTCATCCTTTTTTAAAGGGATTCCAAGTTTTGATTGAGAGAGAATGGTTAGACTTTGGACACAAGTTCGCGGATCGATGTGGTCAAACGATCGGTTGCGACGATCCCAACGAACGTTGTCCGGTATTTCTTCAGTGGCTCGACTGCGTTCACCAGTTGATTCTACAGTTTCAATGTAGCTTTCAAATGTCGTCGGCGTATCTTGTAAATATATAAAAATAACAGTTCTACTGCGAGATATATTAGAAGAAATTCTTCCCAAACGATCTGACAATAACAATGTGTTTCAGGTGAAATTAGCCCAGCATACATATTCACAATTATTTGGTACATTCCTGTGTAATACTAGGCAGGAGAGGCTGCAATTGAGAATACGCGAACGTACGTTCTCAGTTTGGCGTTTTCTCAACTCGACTGCGTTTGTAAATCATTTATATTCGCCGTTAAAGAATCAAGTATGTCAATCAAAAGTATATCGTGTGATTAACATGTTTCTATGTATGATAGCGAAAAAAGATATCTATTTTTATTGTTTTTGTTATGCCAGGTATTATGGCCAAGTTGCAACGTGCGCGATCTTGTCCTGTGGTCCGAAGTGTATTTAGGCTCTATGGAATCGTCGCTCGGTATGAGAGATGATAAGCAGAGGGTGACGATGATCGACATTGAGGGCGGCGAAAGCGAGGAACCGCAAGGACAGATGACGAAGACGAGATCGTATGGCGACCTCATGCACGCTCCCGATCATGCAGCTTATTTACACCGAAGACGTAGTGATCCGAGTATTTCCATGGAAAAGTACGTAATCGATGATAGTCGAGTCTTTACTATAAGAATGTTCTTAAATTTATGCTGATTTTTCCGCTGCAGAAAATTCGATTCTCTAGTGCTTGAGACTGAAACGGATCAGAAGAGCGCGAGAACCGTGGACGATAATAAAAATGAAGCTGCGAACGAGAACTCATTGGAGACTGAAACCAAGACGAAACGATGTACTGTGAATCAAACATCCAACGATTCACCCGCCAATCCCTCGGTAGATAGTTCTACCGACACTTTGATACCTAACAATGATTCTGCCATTGCAGCAGTGAACGGAGAGAAAGAAGTGTACGTACTTGTCACTTCATATTTTTATATGCGCGTATGTGTTGACAAGAATTTATATAAAATTGATGAAAATTCACAGACCACAGACGAATCCGTCGCGGGATATTGTATCGCCATGGATCGAAACCGGCACCACCACAACAGGACGGGCCGTTTGCTCATCGTGTAATCGCAATCACAACGAGGGTAGTGATGTGAGTGATACTAGCGCCCCATTGATATCAAGAACTCCCAGTAGCATATGTCCGGCTTCTCCAACCCATCAGGACGTTATGCTAGATAATCCTGACTGGCTGGACGATGTTGACGGTCTTCCTGTCATATGTTGTGACGTCCAAATGCGAGTACAACAAATTATCGTAGAGCATAAGGTACTTGAAGCAGCAGTTATTAGTATTTTATCGCACTTTTCGCGAAAATTTCCCCGAAAATATAAGCCGGCGACACATTACAGCGTCCCACTCTCTAAAGTCCTTTAAAGCGACAGGCATCGTGATTGGTACAAATTTTTATTTACTTTTCCAGCTTAAGGAAGAAGCTCTAAGGAAAGAATTGCACACAACAAGGTTGGCACTAATCAAGCAAGTTTGCAATCACAACGTCGATACTGATCGTATCGACGACATTGTGAGTAGAACTTCTATATCTCTGATTCTCTCTCTCTCTCTCTCTCGCACAAATCTGCAGTGACATAACGAAAAATTTATGCATTTATCGATTCGCAGGGCTCATTACCGGATTCCGTGGGCAGCACTGGTGAACACGGAGAGTCACTACCGTCGGATATGTCCTGGGAAGCCGTAGAGGAGCTGAGTCCCGCGCCTACTCTTTGGGTACCCGATCACGCCGTGACCCGGTGCATGGGTTGTAACACGGAGTTTTGGCTCGGTAGACGTAAGCATCACTGCAGGTATGCATTTTGCACGGTGAAACCGTAATAGACTTGCTAGATTTGCTGCTAAAAGATGGGAAGGCACGCGATAATGCGTGCCTTCTAAAAAATAAATCTAAGCACAATCTTGCATTACGCGATTAGATGCTGTGGCAAGATTTTCTGCGCCGACTGCTCCGAGAACTCCACCCCTCTGCCTAGCGAGCAGCTCTACAATCCCGTGAGGGTGTGTAGCGACTGCTACACGCGGCTTCACCACCATCATCACACAAACTCGTGTCCTTGCAACGCTCGTCATCAGAATGCTAAAGCGGAGAACGAGATCGATCCTTCTGAGGTAACTCCACCGCCGCAACCGGTAACATATCAAAGGTCGAGAAAGCTGCCGCCCGCAGTAACGAAGGATACTTGCTGCGATAACTTGTTGCAAGCGACACATCAGAAAACGCAACCATCCGTCGCAGCGGCTACGGCAAATTGAGAAGAGGAGAGTTTGAAGAGCAGTGGGAGAGAAGAAAAGCCGAGGGAAGGCAATTCGTTGGGGATGGCGCGATTCCTTTCTCCATCGATTGCCGATCAGCATCACCTAACTCCGCGCGATGTGCATTGCATCGCCGGATTTATACATACTTTGTATCGAATATATACATAGCATGCGGACTAACGCGTCTAGAGTGTCCTAAGCGATTTAATATATTTATTGCTAGATTAATAATTTGTACGCGAACAAGAATATAATGGATACGCAGAAGAAAACGGCTAGAGAGAGGAGGAGAGATAGAGAGAGAGAGAGAGAGAGAGCGAAGGAGAAAGATAGTATACGAGGTTGTATATACCCTAGGAGTAATCTCGAGCTAAAATTCCTGGCTTCTTCTGAGAGATAACTCTTCTGAGAGATTCAGGGAGATCTTTCAAGTTTACCCGTTTCTCTAAATATCTTCGCGCTTAGCACGATGAGAAAGGGTGGTGAGTGGCAAATTTTTAGATAGGCTGTGATCGACGTCTAACTTTGTTAGACGATTATACTACGGAGCGAAGTGCTAATTAATTGTCAATTTGATCACGACGAGAGCGATCGTTCGTTAATTAGCGGTCGAGCGAAACAAACGAGATCGTATTTCTTATATCACCGCCGTATGTACGAGAATTGGGATATTAAATGTCATTATCGCACGCGTCTGATATCGATCGGTTCACATCCAAAACCCATATTTCACCCTACATCGATCCCTTATCATTAGACCCCTATCTGTGACGAAAAAAAAAAACGTTCGCCATTGTATTAGTAAATGTTATGCTTAAGTTAAGGAATTGGTTCGCACCAAATGTGTGTTATGTATTCCGTGTGCGCTCTATTAATTTCATCATTTTTTAAAGTCTGATATCACATCTGAAATCTGCATCTTTCTGCATTGCATTCGTCTCGACTTGATTCTTTCGATCGTGGATATTTTACGAATAAATGTGTGGGCGACGTGTACTAAATTTTAAAAAGCTTTATTATAGATTCGAAAACATAAAAAAAGTAAGAACGAAGAGAAGCACAGTTTATCCTAATTTACAGGCCTAACCTTCCCGCTGTAATATTGTGAAGCGTCGTCGCGTTCTTCAGCATTTGCGTAGCATTCTTCAATATGTTGTCGAAACTACCCTTTGTGTCGTCCTCTTTTTGGAACTGGATCAATATTACGAGATACGTTGTGACTGCGCCAGCAATCTAGAAATATTTTTTGTAAATTTTTTTTCTACATTTCTAAAGTTTTGGCACGCGGAGAGAAGAGTCAAAATTTATTTACTGAAGTCACGAGAGTACGATCCAGAGTAAAGAGTCCGCACGCTGTGAATTCTAACGGGCGATGCAGAAGCTGAAGCGAAAAGATTTCTAGTTGTTTCGTACCTTCCTTATCAGGACTCACTGTCAGCAATTGGCTTATCAATATTGCTGTTTTCTTTCCCTGAAAATAGTCGTATAATTAACGAGATCGAAATATAAAATAATAAATTACTCAACGACAAAAATTATATTCAAATTCTACTTTCAAGAAATAGATAAAGATTTATTGTGATTTGTTATATTTCTGAGTTTTTTGAAATTTTGTTTTATTTTTGTCTCGGCAAATGAAAGAGGACTTTAATTCCAGATTTTGATCTTGATATACATATATTGTCATGATCGTGAGTGATGAAAAAGGCTTTAATTATCGCTAATTATCTGTTAAAAAATTATTAAATGAAGTGCAAATAGATATTGCATGTTAAATTATGATATTTAGATAGATGAATATAGAAACTCATATTTACGTATTTATTTTATAATAAATAATAAAATAGTGTATATATTTCAATCTTTAACATAATATAAAATGTATTGTGTTTAATAAGCGTGGACGTGTATAATATAAATAGAGTAAAATACTTACATTAAATTGTTTAATTAAATTTTTTATTATTAGTTCACGCTTGAATTTTACGTTGCATGGACTTTTATTTGTTAATTTTTATAAACAATAAGCGACGGTCAAAATCTTTTACTCAATCGTAATCTTGACAATATATGACAATGTCACGATGATCGAAACTGAATCTTCCTGTCACCATTGACCATGTAATAAAATTATTATGTATAAATGTATGTTAATTTATTAATTTAAATTTGATTATATTACCTGCATTGTAGTGGCATATGTGGGCTGCACGATCATGAGCAGTCTCCAAATGTGAAAGACGCACCACAATGCTTGTACCGCGAGGAATAGGGGGTCGCGCCTTCCGTCAGCTTCCATTATCAAAAAGTACGGCGTAATAATGAGATGTATTAAGCAGGTAACCGTAATTACAAGTAAAACGACGCCATAAGCGCTATTTATAAGCGAAATCGTGTCACATAAAGATGAGTGTACTGCCAACAGTCGGGATATTCTGTCCGTGAAGCTTCTATTATCTAAAAAAGGAATTTGCTACAGTTTTAATCATTACCGAAGAAATTTATCTTAAACTATATATTATTATTATATATAATTTTCGTTATTTTCTAATGCATTTAACATTTAATTTATCCTATTATTCAAATTGTAATGTAATTACTAACGTGATTAGTACTCGTAAATTTTTTATCAAATACTTCGTTAATACAAAGGCTACAACCGTACCATTTGCGACAGTGGAATCCATGATATTCGATTTACGAAACAGTCTGGTATTTCCCATCATTTCTTGTTGGATATACGTAATGAGTTGTCCTTGATCTCGCAGATCACCAGCTAAAGAATTTGAGGATCTCTTTAGAAGCGTTAATTTATAGATTTAGTAAAAAATGACTGATGATCATTACTATAACGATTAGAAAATATGAACCTAATCCAAGATCCTTCCTGAATTGATTCGTAATCTTGCTACTGTTTAGGATATTTTCAAGGCTCTTATTGATCCTAAAAAATCGCTGGCCCACGTTGTACACAAGAATGGCAAACTGGACCTCCATCATAATGATAACGATGTACATAAAGTACAGGGGAAGATAATTGAATGGACCCGTGGCGTCCGGCTTATTATTCAGCTTCACTTCGTACTTCCATGTATAGACATCGAGACAGGAAAGACTGATGGTGTAGGAGAGGCTGGCCAACGTCAGCAGGATGGTGACCCTTTGCAGCTTCTTCGGTGAGAGGATTCCCATCTCCTCGTCGCACTTGCAGTGCATAAACCCAGGAATTTGAATGCGATAGTCTCTCGATAAAGATAATTAGACGAAAGAAAAAAATGTACCTCAACCAGTTTATCGATGACAATCTGCACATGCTGCCAGTACAGAATAGAACCGATGATGGAGGCGGCTGTGAGACTCATCACACCCAACACGTCGCCCGAGGTGACGAGCACCGCGTTTTGCGACTTAAGTCGGGTGCTGCTTTCCCATCCATGTCTGAGATCGCGCCAGAAACCAAAGATCTCGCTGCCTAACAGGATCGCCAATAGAAGCAGACTGCGATACATTATTTTAATTATATTTTGCTTATTTAATATATTAAAGTTAGTCTAATAATTTCATATATTTTCATATTTAATTTCATTGTTAAATACTTTTCGTCTTTTAAACTTCTAAATATGGAAACTGTTTGTTACTGCCTTTTTAGGTAAAAATAGAGGATATCTTATATAGGAATCAATCTCTATATAAAATAAATATATAAACATATATATTTCATATGTTAAACTTTGATCTTTATCTACACGTGGTCGACAAGAATGTGAAACGATTTGATTGTCACCTGTAAATGCTATCGATGACGCTCAATCGCCCTTGATACCTGCCAGACACCTGTCGGACAAATCTCGTTGGAAATACACCGGTCAGTTTGCTGATGTGATAAATCGGAAATACTGCTTGGTATAAATCGCTGTTTATCGACTTGTTATTACTCGCCACGTTGTATTCGTCCACGTTTAAGGGTTTGTCTATATACACATTATTCCATCAGTTTGAATCGCCCATTCTCATACGATTATAACACACGTGTTACATCGCACAAATAAAGTACAGGAATTCTTTGCATGACATATATGTGATTGTTAAATTTTGTATATCATGTTCCGTAATTTTTGCGAACTCTCAATCAATTTTTTAAATATTTATTTTGTTTTACTTGTTATAAAAACAATTTAAAAGTGACATTTTAAATATATTTAAATGTTAAGAGAAATTTGGCGATTTCATGAATTTCAATGAATAATATATTAAATTGTTGATGGCAAAATTTCTTGTTTAAAGACGTGTTTTTCACCAGATACTTCAAACTCATTGAAATAAACGAAATCATTTAGTTTGAATAAGAATAAATATTTTTTTTTAAACATGTAATATGTATATCTTAAGATGTTTCTTTTCCTTAATATTAAAAAATACTTATTTTAAGTTTAAAGTAATTTTAATTATAGAGGAAGAAAGAAAGCAAAATATAAATATAAATATGAATGTCTTAACATTACATAAATTTTGAATTAAGCTCATGCTTCAGAATCATCAAGCGTTCTATAGTATTTGATCTCAATCTTCCTACTCTCACATGGGGGTAAACGTAAATGAATTTTGAATTTTATAGAACACAGACGTAAAATGAAGGTTTGTATTATCTTACTGTTTGTCATTTTATTCGCCGTTTGTTGTTTATCGAAATCGTTCCACCGCAGATGCATTTTTCTGGACATAAGGGCAGTTTCGTCAATGACGTTCGAAGGCGCACTCGTAAAATAATTCGCGAACACCATTGAACGGACACCTACGATTATATAACAATTATATTTATAATTTGACAAATCTACAACATTTTAGTATATTAAAATATAAAGTGCGTGTGTGTATGGTGTACCAAAAAATAAGAGAGTAATGTGCAGACGATGAAAATTTCACCCTTTTAAATTTGACAGGACGAAGAAACAAAGTCACGAGGAGATCTTTTGCAAAAATATCGTTGCTTCGGAATAGGCTTGATGAGAATCACCGCTAAAAGCATCGTCGATTGCTGAAAATCTAGTGTTGCGAGATTAATTGAGAATTCTTGTCGAGACGCGAATTACGTACGGAATGAAATGCGGCACAGTTCTATCAGTTGCATTCGCAACCCTATGCGCTTTATGCACCCGCTCCTCCATTCGTACTCGTCAGATTGTCGACGGATAATTATTGTTGACGGTCGCGAGAGATACTTATCCTTTGAAAAACATACCCTTATCTAACTCCTACGTGCGTACTCAAACACGCGACGAGATTTTGCACGTGTAAAGGTACACACCGTAGTCTATAAAAAAATAGGCTCCCCGGTCTCAAGTAGATCAGTGATTCCGCTGTTATACAAGGGTGCTCATTGAAAACAAGGGAAAGGCACAACAAGTCTCTTGCTTGTTTTTGTGATCGAATCACTGAAATAGAATAGGACACGAGTCTCAGCAATTATATATTATCTCTTCTATCGTGCCACGTATATATTATTAGGCAAATATTACTCAAGAATATTAAATGAAAGTTGCAGCGCATTGTTCTTCTTCGTTTTTGCATTCATTCTTTTAATACGTGCACGATACTTTTAATATTACTCGAGAATATTAAATGAAAGTTGCAGCGCATTGTTCTTCTTCGTTTTTGCATTCATTCTTTTAATACGTGCACGATACTTTTAATATTACATACATTGAAAAAAATCATTGCACTTAACAAAATCTGCGGTCGAACACGTGCAAATGAATATCAATGCAATAAGAACTAAATATTGTGTTAAAAACAAAATATTTAGCTCTTAAAACATTGACATTGCAATTAAACAAAATATTTAATTCTTATTATTACATTGATATTTATTTGCACGTATTCGTGAAAATTATAAATATTTTAAATAAAATAATAAATATTGAAAATATAAAGTAGTTTACATTATATTATAAATATTATAATATTTATATTTTGCACACATTTTAAATAATTATATAAAATTATACTAACTTTCTCTAATTACCACGGCACGTCGAATACGTGGTTTATACAATAACGATCGCACTTGCAACGTTATAAACATAATTGCATATGTAGTACAAATGTATACACATGCACACATAACACATACGCACATACTATACATATTTTACAGATACCATTAAGTGTTATTTGATCGATACGACGAGTAATATCTGACTTTGTGTCAATCATTTGTCACGAACTACATCTGTAATCAGAATCGATTACGATTTTTACAATCTATTAGTTATATGGTGGCAAACACAATTTTCGTTGCTGTACATGTATTTTTAGTGTTTCTTGCATATTTTTCTTTAATTTAAAGATAAGTAGTCTAGAAATACATTTCTTGTATTTATTTTCTCTAGCAGTGCACACGTGTGATAATGTATACAACACATTAATAATTGTCATAAAATTGCTACTTTTATAAAAACAGTATAAAACTATAATTATCTTTCAAAAAAGAAATGTTCTTCATATGAAATATATAATAAAAAATTAAGATTGATCCATTATTTCACAAAAAACTGTGATTACTGTGATATTTAGACAAAAATATATAGTACTGTTAAAATTGTAATTAAGAGTGTCGCTTCTTAAAATGTAACACAGAAAGAATACTAAGAAGGTACCTGAAAGTATATTTGTCACAAGTCATCTGATATTATTTTGGATAGTTTGAAATAATTTGGAAAAATGTTAAATAATTTTGTTGTTCAGTGTTACACGTACTGCTTGTTGAATAGATAAAGACACGGGTAGAACTGAAGCTAGGTCGTCATCGTCGTTGAAGCAAGGAGAGTTATCGTAAAAAGAAAAGCTTTAGTGTGTCAATATTGTAACTTCGATCACTCTCGTATTTCCCGCACAATCGATCAAGCGCCGCGATAAAAGTCCGTAATTACACGAGGCTGTGAGATACAAAAGACTATATATAATGTATAATTTATTTCACAATTAGTATAAGTAAATAAGAAATTATTTTTTACATAAATTGTTTTGCGACATGTTTAAATGAATGCCTGTGACATAATTGCAGTTTTTATTTCATCTCTTTATTAAAAGTTTGAATAAAAAAATTATTAGAACATTTACTTCTTTATTCAGATATTTACTTTAGATTTAAATTTAAATAAAAATGTGGGTGAATAATAATTGAGATTCTATTCTTTCTTAATTGATTTTAATCTTTACTTTAATTTTAACTCGACATTCTCGTTAATATATTAATCGAAAGGACTTTATATGCAGAAAAAAACGATATTAATTTGAAAAAATATATGTTAAACAAAATTTGGATGCAGATTTTCAATTTTCAATAATTATTTTTAAATATTTCTATAAAAGGCAAAATAAATTTATATATAAGAATCATCGTTTTGTTAAAATAATATAATACCTATTATTTTAATTATATAATTTTTAAATTAATTCTTCCTTGCAAAAATATTACGAAGGAATTGTGTTTATGTTCTTTGCATACATAATTGCGTTGGAAGCGCGATAGAAAAATATATGTATAAGGAACTCTGGAGATGAAATTGATCGTAGAAAATTGTTCTGTTTGTTATACGTGGTGAAAGTGAATGAATAATGAATGGCAATATATTTTATGTCGTTTAATATTTTGAAGGAAATTAGGTCATTGTCATTCTCTATGATTTTTATCTACTTTTCATGCATCTTCACATTTTTTAGTTGTTTTTTAAAATTATTATTTATAATATATATAGATTGTTTATAGTCATTATATTTATATTTAAACTATTCTCAAATATTTAATCTATATCTAAACAATAGCATTAAATGCAATTTTAATAATAATATACGTAGTTATGTACTAATTTTGTCTTTACATATTACAATTACAAAATATTAAATTATGTTTATATGTGTGTGTGTGTGTGTGTGTGTGTGTGAGCGTGCCATAATTAACAAATATTTTTATTAAAATTATATTATACTTTTTATATTTTTTATAAAAATAACACAATACATATTTATTCCTTCTCTAGTACTATGTATATTAGAAGCTACTCACGCATCCACTTTTTGAAAACTTATACACAGGGCAAGTAGGTACGTAAAAAACAAATTTATAAAACTTTAGTCCACGATCACGATGACAGTGATCATTCGTTAATTAGCGATCGAGCGAAACAAACGAGATCGTATTTCTTATATCACCGTTGTATATATGAGAATTAGGATATTAAATGTTATTATCGCATGCATCTGATATCGATCGGTTCACATCCAAGACCCATATTTTATCCTACATTGATCCCTCCCTTATCATTAGACACATATCTATAACGATAAAACGTTCACACAACATTGTATTAAAATGTTAGGCTTAAGTTAAAGAATTTGTTCGCACAAAACGTATACCTATTAATTATGAATTTCGTGTGCGCTGTGTAGATTTTATCATTTTTTTAAAACTCTGATATATCACATTTGAAATCTGCATCTTTCTGCATTGCATTCATCTCGATTTGACTCTTTCGATCGTGGACATTTTTCAAATAAATATGTGGGCAACTAAATTTTTCAAATAAATATGTGGGTATACTAAATTTTAAAAAGCTTTATTATAGATTCGAAAACATAAAAAAAATTGAGATCAGTGGAAGAGAAGCACAGTTTGTCCTAATTTATAGACCTAACCTTCCCGCTGTAATATTGTGAAGAGTCGTCACGTTCTTCAACATTTGCGTAGCATTCTTCAATATGTTGTCGAAACTGCCCTTTGTGTCGTCAGCTTGTTGAAACTGCATCAGTATTACGAGATACGTTGTGACTGCGCCAGCAATCTAGAAATACATTTTGTAAATCTTTTTTCTGCATTTTTAAAGTTTTGGCACGCAGGAGAGGAAAGTCAAAATTTATTTACCGAAGTTACTAGACTACGATCTAGGGTAAAGAGTCCGCACGCTGAAAATTCTAATGGGCGGTGCAGAAGCTGAAGTGAAAAGATTTCTAGTTGTTTCGTGCCTTCCCTATCATGATTCGCTGACAGCAATTGGCTTACCAATACTGCTGTTTTCTTTCCCTGAAAATAGTCGTACAATTCGCAAGATCGAAATATAAAATAATAAATTACTCAACGACAAAAAATATATTCAAATTTTACTTTCAAGAAATAGGTAAAGATTTATTGTGATTTGTTATATTTCTGAGTTTTTTGAAATTTTGAATGTTTCATCACCTATCGAACAAAATGCGCGCTTTCACGATTTGAATTGAATACGGTTGCTTTTCAGAACATTAAATCCATCTATCGCCAAAAACTGCACAGTCTTATTAGCCAACCCAATATATGTTCATTCATTAATTTAAATTTGACAATATACCAAATATTACCTGCATTGTAGTGGCATATGTGGGCTGCACGACCACGAGCAGCTTCCAAGTGTGAAAGACGCACCACAATCCTTGTACTGCGAAGAATAAAGGTTCGCACCATCTGTCACCTTCTATTATTAAAAAGGACGGCGTAATGACTAGATGTGTTACACAGGTAATTGTAATTAAGAGTATAACGACGCCATAAGCGTTATTTATATGCGAGATTGTGTCACATAGAGATGAGTGTACTGCCAACAGTCGGGATATTTTGTCCATGAAACTTCTATTATCTGAAAATGGCTACAATTTTAATCATTACCGAAACTATTTATCTTAAACTATATTATTATACATATATAATTTTTGTTATTTTCCAATACATTTATAGCATTTAATTTTATCCGACTATATGAATATTATATTTTAATTATAATTGTAAAATTTTCATCAAATACTTTGTTAATACGAAAGCTAAAATCGTACCATTTGCGCCAGTGGAATCCATGATCTTCGATTTACGAAACAGTCGAGTATTTCCCATCATTTTTTGTTGGACATACGTAATGAGTTGTCCTTGATCTCGCAGGTCACCGGCTAAGAAATTTGAGTCTTTTTAGAAATGTTTATTTAAAAATTAGTTAAAAATAACTGATGATCATTACTATAACAATTAGAAAATATGCACCTAATCCAAGATCCTTCCTGAATTGATTCGTAATCTTGCTACTTTTAAGGATGTATTCGAGGCTCGTGTTGATCCTGAAGAATCGATGACCCACGTTGTACACGATGATGGCGTATTGGAGCTCCATCATAACGATAACGATGTACATAAAGTACAGGGGAAGATAATTGAGTGGACCCATGTTGTCCTGCTTTTTATGCCGTCTCACTTCGTATATCCATGTGTAGAAATCGAGACAGGAAAGAATGATAGTATAGGAGAGGCAGACCAACGTCAGTATGATGGTGACTCTCTGCAGCTTCTTCGGCGATACGATTTTCATCTTCTCGTCGCACTTGAAGCAAATGAACCGAGGAATTTGAATGCGATAGTCTCTCTTTAAAGGCAATTAGACAAAAGAAAAGAATTTACCTCAACCAGTTTATCGATGACAATCTGCACGTGCTGCCAGCACAGAATTGAACCGATGATGGAGGCGGCTGTGAGACTCGACACACCCAACAGGTCGATCAAGGTGGTAATCACTGTGTTCTTCGTCTTAAGTCGGGTGCTGTGTTCCGAGCCACATCGGAGATCGCGCCAAAACCCCCAAATCTCGGTGCCTATCAGGATTGCCAATAGGAGCAGACTGCAATACATTAATTTAATTATATTTTGCTTATTTAATATATTAAAGTTAATATAATGATTTTTTATATTTTCATATTTAATATCATTGCTAAATATTTCTTTTCTTTTAAACTTCTAAATATAGAAAAGTATTCGTTATACTGCCTCTTTGAGGTAAAAATAGGATGTCTTACATAGGAATCAATTTCTATATCAGTTAAATATATATGTATATTTTTTAAATGTGAAATGATTTGATTGTCACCTGTAAATGCTATCGACGATGCTCAATCGTCCTTGATACCTGCCAGACATCTGTCGCACAAATCTCATTGGAAATACTCCGGTCAGTTTGCTGATGTGATAGATCGGAAACACCGCTTGGTATAAATCGCTGTTTATCGACTTGTTATTACTCGCCACGTTGGGATTTGCCACGTCGTATTCATCCACGTTTGAGGGTTTTTCTTCGAACAAATAAAGTACAGGAATTCTTTGCATGATATATGTCATATATGATTATTAAATTTTGTGTATCATGTTCCATAATTTTTACTAATTCTCATAATCGCATCATTTATCAATTTTTTTAAATACTGGACAATAAACGTGCACTTCGCATGCTCCTTTGATAACATTTTTATTGCTTATTTTACAACTGTCAAATTATTAATATTCACAATGACAGTTACTTGATGCTATGACCATAATTTTAATTTGCCGAATTTTTTCGTACATAATGTTAATTCCCGCGTGCAAATCTCTATTATGTACATATTATTTAAATTACTGAAATTCTATTATGTACATAATTTTAAATCACCGAATTTTTATTATATACATAATTTTAATTCTCGAATTACCATTATATGCATATAATCTTAATTTATTGAATTTCTATTATGTACATAGTTCTAATTTGCCGATTTTCTGATGTATTGTTTGAGAACTATTTTGTATATATATATGTCTCTTTATATATTTTTTCCTATTTTGTTTAATTTAATGTTTAATTGAATATAATTACATCCGCGAAGCGCGCAGCGTGATAGATGTAGGGGGAAAGTATATTATTCTTTGGTAATAAAAACTTAAAAATGGCAACGCATGTATAAAATTATTATTGCAATGCATGCATAAAAATATATTTATTTATTTCGTGATTCCAATAAATTCATTATACCTATACACTTTTAACTGAAAACAAAAAATATTATTTACTACAAGAATCTTCCGATCAGATTATCTTCGCTTCCATTCCAACATCTAATTTCACAATCAGTAATGAATCAGTCCCAATGAAAGCAACTCTCTCTTTCTATCCTTTTCAGATTAATACATCCCCTACATCTATCACGCTGCGCGCTTCGCGCGGAACTGATTCTCGTGCGAGGTATTGCGAGCGCGGGACCGTTGGTCACATGACTAGTGGTCACATGACCAGTGGGTCTAGTGGTCACGTGACCTCGGTTTCGCACTCGCGATACCTCGCACGAAAATCAGTTTCATGCGAGCCGCGCAGCGTAATGGATGAGTAGGGTGTTGAAGCTCGCGCGAGTTTAATGAAAGCGTAGATTTGATCACAAAAGATTCGAAAATTTTATTTCTACGTTCGTATTTTTTGTTAAAGATTTAAATATTGAATTTTTATGCGTTGCATAATTAATCAATATATTATTTATGTATCGATTGAAATAATAATTTATGCATGCCTGCGTCGCAATTTATGAGATTTTATTTACAAAGAATAATATATATTTGCCTTGCGTGCATAATTATAATCAGTTAGATTAAACAAAATGATATATATATATGCTACATAAATTTAGTATTTAAAAGCAGATTTGGTAGTATCTTAGGAAGTTACAAGTAAAAGTAATTGTGTCGACTTATAAATCAAACTCAGTTTTGTTATCAAAGTTTAATTATAATAGCAAATTATTGTTAGTATAGTAAATTGATGGCAGAATACTAATACAAATTTGAGAAATACAATTCAATAATCTTTATTAACAAATAACGCAGGTATAAATGATGCTACACTATATTATATTAAACAGTTATATTTTAATTTTATATTTTATTATATTTTTTATATTTTTTATATTTTTATATTTTAATTTTAATTCTCGAATATCTTTTACAAACTTGATTTTAATTTGCCGAGTTTTAATTATGTATATAATTTTTTAATTATGTACTAGACAACACAAATTTTATAATCAAAAACGTAAAAAGAAGACTTGTATTATCTTACTGTTTTTCATTGTATTTGCCATTCGTTGTTTATCGAAATCGTTCCATCGCGCATGCATTTTTCTGGACATGAGGGAAGTTTCATCAAAGTCGTTCGAAAGCGCACTCGTAAAATAATTTGTGGGCTACATTAAACGGACTCCTACAATCATATATGTAGAAATTATATTTACAATTTGACAAATTTTCATAACATTTCGTACACTCAAATATAAAGTGCGTGTGTGAATGGTGTACAAAGAATGAGAAAGTAATGTGCGGACGATGTAAACTTCACCTTTTTATATTTGACGGGACGAACAAATAAAATCACGAAATCTTTTGCAAAAATATTCCTTCGGAGACAGACTTGACGAGAATCACCGTCAATGGCATCGTCGATTTCTGAAGATCGAGCGTTGCGAGATTTATTGAGAATTTATGTTGAGGCGCGAATTACGGAGCGAAATGCGACACAATTCTATCAACTGCATTCGCAACACCATGCGCTTTATGCACCAGCTCCTTCCATTCGTACTCGTCACTCGTCAGATTGTCAACGGAGAATTAATGTTCACGATTGTGAGAGATACTTATCCTTTGAAAAATATACGCACTTATCTACCTCCTACGTGCGTATTCGAACATGCGATGAGATTTTGCAAGTGTAAAAGTACATACCGGAGTCTATAAAAAGAAATAGGCTCCCCGATAACAATAAGTAGATCAGTGATTCCACTCGTATATAAGGGTACTCATTGAAAACATAGGAAAGACCCGACATGTCTTTTTCTTATTCACAAGTGATCGAATCAATGATATAGAATAGAGGACGAGTTTCAGCAGTTATATATGCATATTATCTCTTCTATCGTGCAACGTATATATTATTAGGCAAATATTAGTCAAGAATATTAAATGTAAAGCCGCAGCAAATTGTTATTTTTTATTTTCGCAATTTATTCTTATAACACGTGCACAATACTTTTGATATTATATGTACAAAAAGTATATCTAAATGTTTCGCCTAAAATTAACTCAAAAGAAATATTGCAGTGCTTTCTAATTGTGCTATTTTTTACCATTTTCTATAAATCATTGCAAGATACGTAAAAATATGTAATTACGTGTATATTTGCACATACACACATGCACACATGTATATAAAAGCAAATAACTTATATATTTACGTATATATATAAACTATAAACAAAATAATTTACTTGATATTATAAATATTTGAAATATTTATATCTTTCACACATTCTAAATAATTATATAAAATTATATACTAATGTTTATTCTAATTATTACTGCACGTCGTATACAACGTGGTTTACACGATTGCATTTGCAATATTATAAACAATTGTATGTAGTGCAAATGTGTACATAATATACACATACACATATATATTTTACAGACACACCATTAATATTGTCATTTGATTGTTACGACGATATCTGACTTTGTGTCAACCATTTATCACGATTTACATCTGTAATCAGAATTGATTACGATTTTTGCAATCTATTAGTTATATCCTGGCAAACACAATTTTCGTCACTGTATTTTTAGCGGTTCTTCATATTTTCTTTAATTTAAAGATATGCAATCGAAATTTCTTTTATATTTATTTTCTCTAGCCGCGCACACGTGTGATAATGTATACTACACATTAATAATTTTCATAAAATTGTTATTTATATATAAAGACAGTATAAATATAAAATTATCTTTCAAAAGAAAAGTTCTCCATATGAAATATAATAAGAAATTAAAATCGGTCATCATTTCACACAAAAAACTGTGATTATTGTGATATTTAGACAGAAATATATAGTCTTGTTAAATAATTAAGATTGTCGCTTCTTAAAAAGTAACACAGAAAGAATACTTACAATTAGATTGTACCTGAAAGTATACTTGTCACAAGTTCATTGGATATTATATTTGAAAGTATGAAACAATTTTAAAAAATGTTAAATGATTTTGTTGTTCAGTGTTACACGTACTCCTTGTTGAATTAGAGGACACGGGTAGGACTGAAGCTATGTCATCATCGTCGTTGACGCAAAAAGAGCTATCGTGAAGAAAATCTTTTGTGTAAATATTAAAGTGTAACTTCGATCACTTCCATATTTCCCGCACAATCGATCAAGCGCCGCGATAAATGTCCGTAATTACACGATGCTGTGAGATACAAAAGACTATATATATATATATATATATATATATATATATATATATGTTCTTTATTTCAGGATAAGTGTAAATACGAATATTTAATTATGGCATAAATCGTTTCACGAAATGTTTAATATAATGCCTTTGACATAATTGCACAATTTTCATTTTACCTTTTTATTTAATGTTTGAATAATAAAATTATAAGAACATTTACTTATTTATTCAGATATTTATGTTAGATTGAAATTTAAATAATTTAAAAAATGTGTGTGAATATTATTGAGATTCTATTCCTTCTTAATTGATCTTAATAATTTCACATTCTCGTCAACATATATTGACCGACAAAATTTAATATGATAAAAAAACGATTAATTTGGAAAAAGTATATGTTAAAAAAATTTAGATGCAGATATTCAATTTTTATTAATTATTTTAAAATATTTGTATAGAAGACAAAATAAATTTATATAGCATCATCGTTTTGTTAAAATAATACAACACCTATTGTTTTAATCATAATTTTAAATTAATTTTTCCTTGCAAAATAATTACGAAAGAATTGTGTTTATGTTTTTGCATACATAATTGCGTTTGAAGCGCGATAGAAAAATATATGTAAAGAACTCTGGAGATAAAATTGATCGTAGAAAATTGTTCTGTTTGTTATAAGTAGTGAAAATGAATAAATAATGAATGGTAATATATTGTATTTTGTTTAATATTTTAAAGGAAATTAAATCATTGTCATCCTTTATGACTTTTATCTACTGTTTCATAAATCGTGATATTTTTTAGTTATTTTTCAAAATTATTATTAATGATATTTATTGATTGTTCATAATTATTATATTTATATTTAATCTAAAATTTCTTCAAACAATAGCATTAAATGCAATTTTAATAAAAACATACGTAGTTATGCACTAATTTTGTCTTTATATATTACAATTACAAAATATTAAATTGTTATATGTGTATGTGTCACAGCACACCGTAGTTAATAAATATTTTTATTAAAATCATATTACACTATTTTTTTATGTAAATAACACACAATACAATTTGGAATTTCATTTCTAATACTATGTACATTAGAAGCTACACAACATCCACTTTTTGAAAAAATATAAGTAGGACAAGTAGGTATGTATAAAACAAATTTATAAAACTCTAGTCCACGATCACGACGACAGTGATCTTTTGTTAATTAGCGATCGAGATTAGCGCTCAAACGAAACAATTGAGATTGTGTTTTACTTACATCACCGCTATATGTACGAGTATTGACATATTAAAAGTCATTATTACATGCGTCTGATATCAATGGGTTCATATTCAAGACTCATATTTTATTATACATTGATCCCTCCCTTATCATTAGATCTCTATATCTGTGACATAAAAACGTTCGCCATTGTATTAATAAAATTAGGCTTACATTAAGGGATTGTTTCGTACAAAACGTGTACCTATTATGTATTCCGTGTGCGCAGTGTTGATTTCATTCTTTTTTTAAATCTGATATCACATTTGCACTCTGCATCTTTCTGCAATGCATTTGTCTCGACTTGAATCTTTCGATCGTAAATATTGTACGAATAAATGTATGGGCGACGTATACTAATAAATTTTAAAAAGCTTTATTATAGATTCCAAAACACAAAAAATATAGATCAGTGGAAGAGAAACACAGTTGATACTAATTTATAGACCTAACTTTCCCGCTGTAAAATTGTGCCGCGTAGTCGCGTTCTTCAGGATTAACGTAGCATTCTTCAATATGTTGTCAAAACTGATCTTTGTGTCGTCCTCTTTTTGGAACTGGATCAGTATTACAAGATACGTTGTGACTGCGCCAGCAATCTAGAAATATTTTCTTGTAAATTTTTTCTGCGCATTTCTAACGTTTAGGCATGCAGGAGAGGAGAGTCAAAATTTATTTACCGAAGTCACTAGACTACGATCCAGGGTAAAGAGTCCGCACGCTGAAAATTCTAACGGGCGGTGCAGAAGCTGAAGCGAAAAGATTTCTAGTTGTTTCGTGCCTTCCCTATCATAACTCGCTGACAGCAATTGGCTTACCAATACTGCTGTTTTCTTTCCCTGAAAATAGTCGTACAATTCACGAGATCGAAATATAAAATAATAAATTACGCAATGACCAAAAATATGTTCAAATTTTACTTTCAAGAAATATAGGTAAAGATTTATTGTGATTTTTTATATCTCTAAGTTTTTTGTTTATTTTTATCTCAATAAATGAAAGAAGAATTTAATTCCAGATTTTGATCTAGATATATATTGATTTAGATTTTACAATATAATATATTACCTGCATTGTAGTGGCATATGTGGGCTGCACAATCATGAGCAGCTTCAAAGTGTGAAAGACGCACCAGAGTGCTTCCACCGTGAAAAATAAAGGTTCGCGCGTTCTGCCAGGATCTAATATCAAAAAGGATGGCGCAATGACTAGATGTGTTACGCAGGTAATCGTAATTAGTAGTATAAAGACCCCATAAGCGATATTTATATGCGAGATTGTGTCACATAGAGATGAGTGTACTGCCAACAGTCGGGATATCTTGTCCATGAAACTTCTATTATCTGAAAATGGCTACAGTTTTAATCATTACCGAAAACATTTATTTTAAACTATATATTATTATACATATATAATTTTTGTTATTTTCTAATACATTTATAGCACTTAATTTTATCCTACTACATGAATATTATAATTTAATTACGAATGTACTTGTAAGATTTTCATCAAATACTTTGTTAATACGAAAGCTAAAATCGTACCATTTGCGCCAGTGGAATCCATGATCTTCGATTTACGAAACAGTCGAGTATTTCCCATTATTTCTTGTTGGACATACGTAATGAGTTGTCCTTGATCTCGCAGGTCACCGGCTAAGAAATTTGAGAGTCTCTTTAGAAGTGTTAATTTTAAAATTAAGTAAAAATAACTGATAATTATTACTATAACGATTAACAAATATGCACCTAATCCAAGATCTTTCTTGAATTGATTTGTAATCTTGCTACTTTTTAAGATGTTTTCGAGACTTTTGTTGAGCCTGAAGAATCGCTGGCCCACGTTGTACATGATGATGGCAAATTGCAGCTCCATCATAACGTTGACGATGTACATAAAATACAGGGGAAGATGTTTGAGTGGGCCTACGTCATACAGCTTTTTATTCTGCTGTATTTCGTATTTCCACAATGTATAGACATCGAGACCGGAAAGAATGATGGTATAGGAGAGACTGACCAACGTCAAAATGATGGTGACCCTCTGTAGCTTCTTCGGCGATACGATTCCCATCTTCTCATCGCACTTGAAGCAAATGAATCGAGCAATTTGAATGCTATAGTCTCTCTTTAAAGGCAATTAAACGAAAAAAAAATTTACCTCAACCAATTTATCGATGACAGTCCGCACGTGCTGCCAGTACAGAATTGAACCGATGATGGAGGCGGCTGTGAGACTCATTACACCAAACAAGTCGATTGAGGTAGTCATCACTGTGTTCCTCGACTTAAGTCGGATGCTGTTTTCCCATCCACATCTGATTTCGAGCCAGAAAGCGTAGATCTCGGTGCCTATTAGGAATGCCAATAGGAGCAGACTGCAATACATTATTTTAATTACATTTTGCTTATTTAATATATTAAAGTTAGTCTAATAAATTTATAATTTTCAATTTTAATATTATTACTAAATGCTTCTTATTATTTAAACTTTTACACAGAGAGAATTTTCTCTTGGAATTTACTTTGAAAATCATGGGACTCGTAAGACAATAATTTTATATTGATATTGAAATAATTTTATAAGAGTTTCTCTAATTAATATTTACAATAAAAAATATCTACAATAAAAATATAAATATTTACCACAATGAGATTTTTCCAATATCATATTATCCCACGATCACCATGATTTTTAAAGTAAATTATAAGAGAAAATTCTCCGCGTAAATATAGAAAACTATTTGTTATTGCCTTACATCTTTGAGGTAAAAATAAGATCTTTTATATAACAATATATATATATATATACATTTATATTTTAAATGATCTTTAACTACACGTGGTCGACAAGAATATGAAACGATTTGATTGTCACCTGTAAATGCTATCGACGATGCTCAATCGCCCTTGATACCTGCCAGATACCAGTCGTACAAATCTCGTTGGAAATACACCGGTCAGTTTGCTGATGTGATAGATCGGGAACACCGCTTGGTATAAATCGCTGTTTATCGACTTGTTATTACTCGGCACGTTGGCATTTGCCATGTCGTATTCGTCCACGTTAGAGGGTCTGTCTACATACACATTATTCCATCGATTTGAATCGCCTATTCTCATGATTATAAGACAGTGTTACATCGGACAAATAAGGTACATTAATTCTTCGCATAATATATGTGATTTTTACATTTTGTGTATTATGTTCCTCAATTTTTACTAACTTTTATAATCGTGCATCACTTATCAATTTTTTAAAATATTCATTTCTTTGTTTTACTTGTCATAAAACTATGTATTTAAATGTTAAGAGAAATTTGACATTTTATCAATTTCAATGATTTTACAACATATTAAATAATTGTTGATGGCAAAATTTTTTGTTTAAATCTTGATCAGATACTTTAAAATCATTGAAATGAACGCTGCCATTTAGTTTGTAAAGATAAATATTTTTTTAGAATATATATGTAATTTGTATATCTTTTTATGTTTTCTTTTTTTAATAATGTACTTATTTTAAGTTTAAAATAATTCTAATTATAGAGGAAGAAGAAAATAAAAAATATAAATGTTATAAATATTTTCTAATCGAAACTTTCCGATCGGATATTTTTATTTTTGATCGGTTATCTTGGCCTTTATCGGTTTTCTTTAATTAAATCGATCGGATAATATCCGTTTGTTAATTTTTGAACGGATCTTTTTTCTCAGTGTGACAAAATTTTGAATTAATATCGTGCTTCAGAAAGAGAAACATTAAGTTCAATAGTACTAAATCTCATTCTTTTTCTCAAACATGGGAATAAACATAAATGAATTTTGAATTTTATAATCAAAGACGTAAAATGAAAGCTTGTATTATCTTACTGTTTGTCCTCTTATTCGCCATTTGTGGTTTATGGAAATCCTTCCATTGCGCATGCATTTTTCTGGACATGAAGGAAGTTTCGTCGAAAGCGTTCGAAGGCGCATTCGTAAGACAATTCGCGAGCTACATTGAACGGACTTCTACGATCATATATGTAACAATTATATTTACAATTTGAGATATTTTTATAACATCTCGTATACTAGAATATAAAGTGCGTGTGTGTATGGTGTACAAAAATAAGAAAGTAATGTGCGGACGATGTAAATTTCACCTTGTTATATTTGATGGGACGGAGAAACAAAGTCACGAGACCTTTTGCAAAAATGTTTCTTCGGGACAGACTTGACGAGAATTACCGTCAATAGCATCGTTGATTGCTGAAGATGAAGTGTTCCGAGATTTATTGAGAATTCATGTCGAGGCGCGAATTACGGAGCGAAATGCGGCACAGTTCTGTCAGTTGTATTCGCAACCACATGCGCTTTATGCACTAGTTCCTCCCATTCGTACTCGTCAGATTGTCGACGAAGAATTAATGTTCACGATCATGAGATATATCCATCCTTTAACATACGCACTTATCTATCTCCTACGTGCGTATTCGAACATGCGACGAGATTTTGCACGTGTAAAGGTACATACCGTAGTCTATAAAAAAAATAGGCTCCCCGATAACAATAAGTAGATCAGTAATTCCGCTCGTATATAAGGGTGCTCAATGAAAACAAGGGAAAGAACCGACATGTTTTTTCCTTGTTTTCCACGAGTGATTGAATCAATGGAGTAGAATAGGGCACGAGTTTCAGCAGTTATATATGTATATTATCTCTTCTATCGTGCAACGTATATATTATTAAACAAATATTTGTCAAGAATATTAAATGAAAGGCGTAGCGCATTGTTCTTTTTCATTTCCACATTAATTCCTATAACACGTGCACGATACTTTTGATATTATATATACAAAAAATATATTCAAATGTATCGTCTAAAATTAAATCATACGAAATAATCCAGTGCTTTCTAATTGTGCTATTTTTTATCATTTTCTATAAATTATTGCAAGCTACGTAAAAATATATATTACGTATATATGTGCCCATACATACATGCACGCATATATACAAGCAAATAAAATATATATATATATATATATATATATATATATATATATACACGAAAACTACAAATTAAATAATTTACTTGATATTATAAATATTTGAAATATTTATATTTTTCACACATATTCTACATAATTATATAAAATTATACCAACGTTTGCTCTAATTACTACTTCACGTCGTACACAACGTGGTTTACACGATTGCATTTGCAACATTATAAACAATTGCATATGTAGTGCAAATGTGTACATATACACACATAATACACATACACATGCATATTTTACATACACTATTAATAGTGTTATTTGATCGATACGACGAGTAATATTGTGTCAATCATTTGTCACGATCTACATCTGTAATCAGAATCGACTACGATCCTGCACGAAAAAAATACATGAATACGAAAAATTTACTGATATAATAATAGTTCTTCAAAAATACATTATTCGTATGCCAATAATTGTTTTGTATTCTTGTAGTTTTTGTTCGTATGGGATTCTTGCAATTAATTATATGCTGACAAACCCAATTTTTGTTCGTGTATTTTTAGCGTTTTTTTATATTGTTCTATAATTTGAAAATTTGCGAAATTTTGGTACCAATTTCGTGAAAAAATTTATTCAAATAATAGCATTAATGCAATTTTAATAATAACATACGTAGTTACGCAATAATTTTATCTTTATATATTACAATTACAAAATATTAAATTGTTTATATGTGTGTGTGTGTGTGTGTGTGTGTGTGTGTGTGAGCTTACGTAGTTAAAAAATATTTTTATTAAAATCATATTAAACTATTTTTTTTATATAAATAACACACAATACATTTTAGACTTTTTTTTCTAGTACTATGTAAATTAGAAGCTACACAACCTCCACTTTTTGAAAAAATATAAGTAGGTCAAGTAGGTACGTAAAATACAAATTTATAAAACTCTAGTCCACGATCACGACGACAGTGATCGTTTGTTAATTTGTTTTAGTTTGTTAATTAACGATCGAGATTAGCGGTCGAGAGAACCAATTGAAATTGTATTACTTATATCACCGCTATATGTACGAGTATTGGAATATTAAATGTCATTATCACATGCGTTTGATATCATTAAGTTCATATACAAGACTCATATTTTACCTTACATTAATCCCTCCCTTATCATTAGACACCTATCTGTGACGAAAAAAAAACGTTTGCCATTGTATTAATAAATGTTAGGCTTATATTAGGGATTGGTTTGCACAAAACGTGCATCTATTATGTATTTCGAGTGCCTGTGCTAATTTCATCTTTTTTTAAAATTCTGATATCATATTTAAAATTTGCATCTTTCTGCAATGCATTTGTCTCGACTTGATTCTTTCGATCGTGGATATTGTACGAATAAATGTGTGAGCGACGTATACTAAATTTTAAAAAGTCTTATTATAGATTCGAAAACATAAGAAATAGAAATCAGTGGAAAAAAACCATAGTTGATACTAATTTATAGACCTAACTTTCCCGCTGTAAAATTATGAAACGTAGTTGCGTTCTTTAGGATTTGCATAGCATTCTTCACTATATTGTCGAAACCGAGCTTTTTGTCGTCCTCGTTTTGGAACTGGACCATTAATACGAGATACGTTGTGACTGCGCCAACAATCTGGAAATATTTTTTTGTAAATATTTTTTCTGCATTTCTAACGTTTGGTACGCAGGAGAGGAGAGTCAAAATTTATTTACCGAAGTGATGAGAGTACGATCCAGGGTGAAAAGTCCGCACACTGAAAATATTACCGGGCGGTGCAGAAGCTGAAGCGAAAATATTTCTAATTTTCTCGTGCCTTCCCTGTCATGACTCTCTGACAGCAACTGGCTTACCAATACCGCTGTTTTCTTTCCCTGAAAATAGTCGTACAATTCACGAGATCGAAATATAAAATAATAAATTACGCAATTACCAAAAATATGTCCAAATTTTACTTTCAAGAAATAGGTAAAGATTTATTGTGATTTTTTATATCTCTAAGTTTTTTGTTTATTTTTATCTGGGTAAATGAAAGAATAATTTAATACCAAATTTTGATCTTGATATGTATTGTCATATAAGTGATGAAAGAGCTTTTAAACGTCGCTAATGCATGTTAAATTTTGATAATCAAATTAGAAGAAAAACTCTTTCACTCACGTACTTATTTTATAATAAATAATAAAATTCAGGTATATATTTCAATTCTTAACATATAAAATGTACGTGTTTAATAACTGTGATTGTGTGTATTATGAACAGAGTAAAATACTTTTATGAAATAGTTTAATTGTCAAAATAGTTTAATTGTGAAAAAGTTTTTATTGTCAGTCTACGCTTAAATTTTACGTTGCATGGATTTTTATTGCTTAATAGTTTTTATAAATGAGCGACTGTTAAAATCTTTTACATATAATTGTAATAATCTTGATAGTATTTGACGATGTCATGGTGATCGAAACTGAATCTTGCTCTATCATCATTTACCTTGTAGCAAAATTATTATGTACATATGTCTGTTAATTTATTAGTTTAAATTTTATAATATTACCTGCATTGTAGTGGCATATGTAGGCTGCACAACCCCGAGCAGCTTCGAAGTGTGGAAGACGCACCAGAGTGTTTCCACCGTGAAGAATAAAGGTTCGCGCATTCTATCAGGTTCTAATATCAAAAAGGACGGCGCGATGACTAGATGTGTTATGCAGGCAAGCGTAATTATGAGTATAACAACGCCATAGGCGTCATTTATGAGCGAGATCGTGTCACATAGAGATGAGTGTACTGCCAACAGCCTGGATATTTTGTCCATGAAACTTCCATTATCTAAATACGAAATTTGCTACAGATTAAATCTTTACTCTAAAAATTTATTATAAACTATATATTATTATATATAATTTTTATTTTCTAATATACTTAGCATATAATTCTACCCGACAATATTAATATTATATTTTAATTATAAATGTACTTGTAAAATTTTCATCAAGTACATACTTTGTTAATACGAAAGCTAAAATCGTACCATTTGCGCCAGTGGAATCCATGATCTTCGATTTACGAAACAGTTGAGTATTTCCCATCATTTCTTGTTGAATATACGTAATGAGATGTTCTTGATCTCGTATATCACCAGCTATGAAATTTGAGAGTCTTTTTAGAAATGTTTATTTAAAAATTAGTTAAAAATAACTGATGATCATTACTATAACAATTAGAAAATATGCACCTAATCCAACATCTTTCATAAATTGATTTGTAATCTTGCTACTTTGTAGGATGTTTTCGAGATTTTTATTGAGCCTGAAGAACCTCTGGCCCACGTTGTACACGATGATGGCGAATTGGAGCTGCATCATAACGTGGATGATGTACATTAAGTACAGGGGAAGATGTTTGATTGGGCCCACATCATACAGCTCTTTATTCTGTTTTATTTCGTACTTCCATAATGCGTAGATATCAAGAGAGGAAGCAATGATGGTATAGGAGAGGCAGACCGACGTCGATATGATGGTGACCCTCTGCAGCTTCTTCGGCGATAGGATTCCCATCTTCTTATCGCACTTGAAGCAAATGAACCGAGAAATTTGAATGCGATATTCTCTCGATAAGGTAATTAGACGAAAGAAAAATTTACCTCAACCAATTTATCGATGACAGTTCGCACGTGCTGCCAGTACAGAATAGAACCGATGATGGAAGCGGCTGTGACACTTATTACACCCAACACATCGATTGAGGTGGTAAACACTGTAGTCTTCGACTTAAGTCGGATGCTGTATTCCCATCCACATCTGACTTCGAGCCAGAAAGCCCAGATCTCGATGCCTATCAGGAGTGCCAATAGGAGCAGACTGCAATACATTATTTCAATTATATTTTGCTTAGTTAACACATTAAAGTTAGTCTAATAATTTCATATATTTTCATATTTAATATCATTGCTAAATGCTTTTCTTCATTGAAACTTCTGCACAGAAAGAATTTTCTCTTAGAATCTACCCTGAAAATTATGATAATTGTAAGACAATATGATATTGAAAGAATTTTATAAAATTTTCTCGAATTAATATGTACTACAATAAAAATATTAATATTTATCATAATAAGATATATAATATATTGTATATTCAATTAATTTTACTATGTACATAGTAAATTTTCTCTGTGTAAATATTGAAAACTATTTGTTACTGCCTCTTTGAGGTAAAAATAAGATATCTTATATAACAATCAATTTCTATATAAGTTATATCTATATATATATTTTAAATGTTAAATTTTGATCTTTATCTACACGTGGTCGATAAAAATGTAAAACGACTTGATTGTCACCTGTAAATGCTATCGACGATGCTCAATCGCCCTTGATATCTGCCAGACACCTGTCGGACAAATCTTGTTGGAAATACACCGGTCAATTTGCTGATATGATAGATCGGGAACACCGCTTGGTATAAATCGCTATTTATCGACTTGTTATTACGTGGCACGTTGAGATTTGCCACGTCGTATTCATCCACGTTGAAGAGTTTGTCTACATACACATTAATCTATCAGTTTGAATCGCCCATTCTCACGATTATATGACACACTTAACGTGTTACATCAGACAAAAAGTACAGGAATTCTTTGCATGACATATGTGATTGTTAAATTTTGTGTATCATGTTCCATAATTTTTACTAATTTTTATAATCGTGCATTGTATATCAATTTCTTAAGATACTAGACAATAACACAATTGCGCGCTTATTCGCGGGCTTCTTTGATATATATCAATTCTTTTTGTTTATTTTATGACTGTCAAATTGTTAATCTTCGCAATGACAGTTGCTTGTTGCTATGACCATAAATTTAATTTGCCGAATGTCTATTATGTACATTGTACATAATTTTAATTCTCAAATTTCCATTATATATGTAATTTTAATTTATTGAATTTCTTTTATGTACATAATTTTAATTTTGCGAATTTTAATTGTATTGTTTGAGAACTATTTTGTATATATATGTGTCTCTTTATATATTTTTTCCTATTTTGTTTAATTTAATGTTTAATCGAATATAATTACGTCTGCGAAGCAAAGGTATATTATTCTTTAGTAATAAAAACTTGAAAATGGTAATGCATGTATAAAATTATTATTGCAATGCATGCATAAAAATATACTTGTTTATTTCGTGATTCCAAAAAATCATTATATACATTTATATACATTTATTATATACATTTTTAATTAAAAACAAAAAATATAATTTACTGCAAGACTCTTTCGATCAAATTATCTTCGCTTCCATTTCAACATCCAATTTTATCCAATCAATAATAAATCAGTCCCAATGAAAGCAATTCTCTTTCTATCCTTTTTAGATTAATACATTCCCTACATCTATCACGCTGCGCGCTTCGCGCGGAACTGATTCTCGTGCGAGGTATTGCGAGCGCGGGACCGTTGGTCACATGACTAGTGGTCACATGACCAGTGGGTCTAGTGGTCACGTGATCTCGGTTTCGCACTCGCGATACCTCGCACAAGAATCAGTTTCGCGCGAACCGCGCAGCGTAATGGATGAGTAGGGTGTTGAAGCTCGCGCGAATTTAATGAAAGCGTAAATATTTGATCACAAAAGATTCGAAAATTTTATTTCTACGTTTGTGATTTCTGTTAAAGTTTTAAATATTTAATTCTTATGCGTTGCATAATTGATTAATATGTTTTTTAATCATTAAGAAGTAATAATTTATCCATGCCTGCGTCGAAATTTTTGAGATTTGATTATCAAAGACTAATATGAATTCGTCTTGCATGCATTATTATATTTGATTAGATTAATAGAAATAATTTTTATTAAAAATAATGCAGATATAAATAATGCTACAGTATATTATATTAAACAGTTATATTTTAAATTAAGAGTTTAACAAGGCTCTGTAATATAAATATAAATTTTAAGATATAAGACAGGCAGTAAGAGCCAACTCGCGGATGACAGTGCGTTATCCTAGTTATATTTTAATTTTATATTTTATTATATTTTTTATATTTTAATTGTGATTCTCGAATGCCTATTACGTACATAATTTTAATTTACCGAAATTTAATTATGTATATAATTTTAATTTATGAATTTTTGTTATGTAACAGAACATAAACGCGCGCTTCGCGCGCGTTAATAATGTTTTGTTTCCATTCTTTATTTTACATTTTCTAATTGTAAACCTTCACGATGCTAGTTGTTTGATTCTATTAATATAATACACAAATGTTAATCGAGACAACTAATCAACATTGCGGTAAAACAGCAACAATATTTGCGATATTCTACTTTGCTTGCCTTTTTTTGATAGAGATTTATTTTGTTTTATGTGTCATAAAAATAATTTAAGAGTAATATTTTCGAAGCATTTAGATATATTTAAATGTTAAGAGAAATTTAGCACAATTTTATTAATTATTCAATGATTTTACAACATTTTAAATAATTGTTATTGGCAAAATTTTTTGTTTAAATCTCGATCAGATACTTTAAAATCATTGAAATAAACGCTGCCATTTAGTTTAAAGGTAAATATTTTTTTAAAATATATATGTAACTTGTATATCTTCTTATGTTTCCTTTTTTTAATATAAATATACTTATTTTAAGTTTAAAATATTTATAATTATAGAGGAAGAAGAAAATCAAAATATAAATGTTATAAATATGAATATTTTGACATTAAATAAATTTTGAATTAGGATCGTGCTTCAAAGAGAGAAACATAAAGTTCAATAGTACTTGATCTCATTCTTTTTCTTAAACATGGGAAACACATAAATAAATTTTGAATTTAATCAAAGACGTAAAATGAAGACTTGTATTATCTTACTGTTTGTCCTCTTATTCGCCATTTGTGGTTTATGGAAATCCTTCCATTGCGCATGCATTTTTCTGGACATGAGGGAAGTTTCGTCAAAAGCGTTTGAAGGCGCACTCGTAAGACAATTTGCGAGCTACATTGAACGGACTTCTATGATCATATATGTAACAATTATATATACAATTCGAGAAATTTTCATTACATTTCGTATACTAGAATATAAAGTGCGTGAGTGTATGGTGTACAAAAATAAGAAAGTAATGTGCGGACGATGTAAATTTCACCTTGTTATATTTGACGGGACGAAGAAACAAAGTCACGAGACCTTTTGCAAAAATGTTTCTTCGGGACAGACTTGACGATAATCATTGTCAATGGCATTGTATTACTGAAGATGAAGTGTTGCGAGATTTATTATGAGAATTTATTTGAGGCGTGAATTACGGAGCAAAATGCGGCACAGTTCTATCAGTTGCATTCGCCACCCTATGCGCTTTATGCACCAGTTCCTCCCATTTGTATACACGTCAGATTGTCTACGAAGAATTAATGTTCACGATCGTGAGATATATTCATTTTTTGAAAAACATACGCACTTATCTACCTTTTACGTATTCGACCATGCGATCTGATTTTGTACGTGTAAAGGTACATATCGGAGTCTATAAAAAAATTGTTTTTCCTTGTTTTCCTCGAGTGAATAGGGCACGAGTGTTAGCAGTTACATATGTATATTATCTCTTTTATCGTGCAACGTATATTATTAAGCAAATTTTTGTCAAGAATATTAAATGTAAAGCCGCAGCGAATTGTTATTTTTTATTTTTGCATTTATTCTTATAACACGTGTACAATACTTTTGATATTATATATACAAAAAATATATTTAAATGTATTGTTTAAAATTAACTTAAACAGAATATCCCAGTGCTTTCTAATTGTTCTATTTTTTTTTTAATTATTGCAAGATACGTTAAAATATATAGTTACGTGTATATGTGCCCATACATACATGCACATATATATAAAAGCAAATAAATTATATATATATATATATATATATATATATATACAGAAGCTATAAATAAAATAATTTACTTGATATTATAAATATTTGCAATATTTATATTTTTCACACATATTCTACATAATTATATAAAATTATACCAACTCTTTGCTCTAATTACTACTGCACGTCGTACACAACGTGGTTTACACGATTGCATTTGCAACATTATAAACAATTGCATATGTAGTGCAAATGTGTACACGTACACACATAACACACACATACACATGCATATTTTACAGACACTATTAATAGTATTATTTGATCGATACGACGAGTAATATCTGACATTGTGTCAATTATTTATCACGATCTACATCTGTAATCAGAATCGATTACGATCCTGCACGAAAAAATACACGAATACGAAAAATTTACTGATATAATAATAGTTCTTCAATAATACATTATTCGTATACCAGTAATTTTTTTGTATTCTTGTAGTTTTTTTGTTCTTAAGGGATTCTTCCAATCTATTAGTAATATGCTGACAAACACAATTTTTGTCCGTGTATTTTTAGCGTTTTTTCATATTTTTCTATAATTTAAAGGTATGTAATCAAAATTTCTTTTGTATTTATTTTCTTTAGCAGATATTGTTATTTATAAAGACAGTATAAATCTGTAATTATCTTTTAAAAGAAATGTTCTTCATATAAAATATAATAAAAAATTAAAATTGGTCTCATCATTTTACACAAAAAACTGTGATTACTGTGATATTTAGTGAGAAATATATAGACTTGATAGATTTGTAATTAAAAGTGTCGCTTCTTAAAATATAGCACAGAAAGAATACTAAGATTGTACTTGAAAGTATACTTGTCACAAGTCCATCAAATATTATTTTGGAGAGTATGAAACAATTTGGAAAAATTTAAAATGAGTGTTATTGTTTAGCGTTACACGTATCCCCTGTTGAATTGGAGAACACGAATATGACTGAAGCGAGTCGTCATCGTCGTTGATGCAAGGAGAGCTATCGTGAATAGAAAACCTCTCGTGACATTGTAACTTCGATCTCTCTCATACATCCTGCACATTTGATCAAATGCCGCGATAATTAAACGAGACTATGAGACACAAAAGACTATATATACCTAATATATATGTACTTTATTTTAGTATAAATAAATAAGAAATTATTTCTAGCTATATAGAAATTATTTTTATGAATTTCCAGCTATATAGAAATTTATTTTTATGAATTTCTAGCTATATAGAAATTATTTTAATGAATTTCTGGCTATATCGAAATTATTTCTATGAATTTCTAGCTATATAAAAATTATTTCTATGAATTTCTAGCTATATAGAAATTTCTTTGAATTGTTTAGCAAAATGTTTAAATTAATGCCCGTGACATAATTGTAATTTTTATTTCTTTTTTTTATCAAATGTTTGAATAAAAAAATTATTAGAACATTTACTTCATTATTCAGATATTTACTTTAAATTTTAATAATTTAAAAAATGTGTGTGAATAATAAGTGAAATTTTATTCCTTTTAAATTGATCTTAATAATTAGAAATTCTCGTCAACATATTGATCGAAAGGATTATATATGAAAAAAATGCAATTAATTTGGAAAAAATATATGTTAAACAAAATTTATAGATACAGATTTTCTTTTTCAATAAATTTTATTAAATATATTTATAAAAGACAAAATACAGTTTATATATAAGCATCATCGTTTTGTTAAAATAATACAATACCTATTATTTTAATCATAATTTTTAAATTAATTCTTCCTAGCAAAAGTATTACGAAGGAATTGTGTTTATGTTATTTGAATACATAATTGCGTTTGAAGTGCTATAGAAAAATATATGTACGGAACTCTGGAGATAAAATTGATCGTAGAAAATTGTTCTGTTTGTTATAAGTGGTGAGAGTGAATGAATAATGAGTGGCAATATATTTTCTATTGTATAATATCTTGTAGGAAATTAGGTCACTGTTATCCTTTATAACTTTTATATACCGTTTCTTCTCAGCAAACACAAAGTAACAATTACATAACATCAATGTTATAATTTCCCACTCAATAATATAACTGTTATTTACAAGCCATGTTATATTGCGATTATATTATTGAGTGGAAAATTATAACATTGATGTAACAATGTTATAATTTCCTACTCAATAATATAATCGCAAAATAAGTAAGTAAGTAAGTTTAAACACAAAGTAACTACAATTGTTACTTTGTGTTTACTGGGATGCATCTTGATTATTTTTAGTTGTTTTTTAAAGTTATTATTTATAATATATATATAGGTAGTTAATAAATGTTATACTTATATTTAATTTATTTATCCAATCAATAGCATTGAATGTAATTTTATAATATAATACGTTAATAAAATTACAAAATAATAAATTGTTTATATATGTGTGTGAGCATACGTAGTTAATAAATATTTTTAATAAAATTATAATATACTTTTTTATTTTTTATAAAAATTACACAATACATATTTAGACTTTTCTTTCTAGTACTATATATATATTAGAAACTACACACAATTCACTTTTTGAAAATGTATACGTAAGGCAAGTAGATACATAAAAAACAAACTTATGAAATTCTAGTCCACGATTACGACAAGAGTGATAGTTCGTTAATTAGCGATCGAGTGAGACAAACGAGATCGTATATTTCTTAAATCACCACTGTATGTACGAGAATTGGGATATTAAATGTCAGTATCGCATGCGTCTGATATCGATTGGTTTACATCTAAGACCCATTTCACTTTACATTTACATCGATCTCTCCCTTATCATTAGACACCTATCTGTGACGAAGAGAAGCGTTTGCCATTGTATTAGTAAATATTAGATTTAAATATGCATATTTATACATGACGAAAGAGTTAGATTTAATTATATATAAATATATATAATATTTTATACTTTGCCATTTACAATTATACATATTTCTGCACCTAATATGTATAGTTCTGTACAATAGTATCTAATTCTGCATAAATGTATTTCCGAAAAATTTTTTCCCGGGAGTTAAGAAATTGGTTCGCACAAAACGTGTACCTAATATGTATTTTGTGTGCGCTGTATTGATTTCATTATTTTTTTAAAACTCTGATATCACATTTGAAATCTGCATCTTCCTGCAATGCATTCGTCTCGACTTGATTCTTTCGATCATGGATATTTTACGAATAAATATGTGGGTGACGTATACTAAATTTCAAAAAGCTTTATTATAGATTCGAAAACATAAAAAAAAAAAATAGAAATTAGTGGAAAAGAAGCACAGTCCTAATTTATAGATCTAATCTTCCCGCTGTAATATTGTGAAGCGTTGTCGCGTTCTTCAGCATTTGCGTAGCATTCTTCAAGATGTTATCGAAACTGCCCTTTGTGTCGTCGGCTTGTTTAAACTGCATCAGTATTACGAGATACGTTGTGACTGCGCCAGCAATCTAGAAATATTTTTTTGTAAATCTTTTTCTGCATTTCTAAAGTTTTGGCATGCAGGAGAGGAAAGTCAAAATTTATTTACCGAAGTCACGAGAGTACGATTCAGGGTGAAGAGTCCGCACGCTGAGAATTCTAACGGGCGGTGCAGAAGCTGAAGCGAAAAAATTTCTAATTGTTTCGTGCGTTCCCTGTCATAACTCGCGGACATCAATTGACTTATCAATATCGCTGTTTTCTTTCCCTGAAAATAGTCGTACAATTCACAAGATAGAAATATAAAATAATAAATTACGCAATTACCAAAATATGTTCAAATTTTACTTTCAAAAAATAAATAAAGATTTAATGTGATTTTATATATTTTAAAATTTTTTATATTATTTTTATCTCGGTAAGTGAAAGAGAAATTTAATTCCAAATTTTGATCTTGGTACATATATTGTCATGATCCTCTGACAAAAGAACGGTCGAAAATGACCCTATCGTATTCTGTTATTATTTACCTTCTAGTAAAATTATTATGTACATATGTATGTTAATTTATTAATTTAAATTTAATAATATTACCTGCATTGTAGTGGCATATGTGGGCTGCACCACCACGAGCAGCTTCCAAGTGTGAAAGATAAACCAGAGTCCTTCCACCGCGGAAAATAAAGGTTTGCGCCTTCTGTTATCAAAAGCTTCTATTATCAAAAAGGACGGCGTTATGACTAGATGTATTACGCAGGTAATCGTAATTACAAGTATAATGACGCCATAAGCGCTATTTATAAGCAAAATTGTGTCACATAAAGATGTGTGTACTGCCAACAGTCGGGATATTCTGTTCGTGAAACTTCTATTATCTGAAAATAAAATTTGTGTTACAGTTTTAATCATTACCGAAAAAAAATTTATCTTAAACTATATATTTTTATATATAATTTCTGTTATTTTCTATTATTATATTTAGCATTTAATTTTATCTGATTATATTTATATTCCAATTTAATTACAAATGTGATTAGTGTTTGTAAATTTTTGTCAAATATTTTGTTAATGCGAAAGCTAAAATCGCACCATTTGCGGCAGTAAAATCCATGATCTTCGATTTACGAAACAGTCTAGTATTTCCCATCATTTCTTGTTGGATATATGTAATTAGATGTCCTCGATCTTGTATGTCACCGGCTAAGAAATTTGAGAGTCTCTTTAGAAGTGTTAATTTCAAAATTAAGTAAAAATAACTGTTGATCATTACTATAACGATAAGCAAATATGCACCTAATCCAAGATCCTTCCTGAATTGATGCGTAATCTTGCTACTTTTTAGGATGTTTTCGAGGCTCTTGTTGATCCTGAAGAACCGCTGGCCCACGTTGTACACGATAAGGGCAAACTGGACCTCCATCATAATGATGACGATGTACATAAAGTACAGGGGAAGATAATTGAATGGACCCGTGTCGTCCGGTTTTTTATTCAACTTCATTTGGTACCTCCATGAGTAGATATCGAGACAGGAAAGAAAGATGGTAAAGGAGAGGCTGACCAACGTTAGGATGATGGTGACTCTTTGCAGCTTTTTCGGCGAGAAGATTCCTATCTTCTCGTCGCACTTGAAACAAACGAACCGAGGAATTTGAATGCAAATAGTCTCTCGATAAAGGTAATTATACAAAAGAAGAAATTTACCTCAACCAGCTTATCGATGACAGTCTGCACGTGTTGCCAGCACAGGATCGAACCGATGATGGAGACGGCTGTGAGACTCATTACACCCAATATGTCGATCGACGTGGTAATGATGTTACTCTTTGACTTAAGTCGGGTGCTGTTTTCCCATCCACATCTGAGATCGCGCCAGAAACCCCAGATCTCGGTGCCTATCAGGATTGCCAATAGGAGCAGACTGCGATACATTATTTTAATTTAATTTTGCTCATTTAATATATTAAAGTTAGTCTAATAATTTCATATATTTTTATATTTATTATTATTATTATTATTGCTAAATACTTCTTTTCTTTTAAACTTCTACATATAGAAGATTATTTGTTGCCTCTTTGAGATAAAAATAGGATATCTTATATAGGAATCAATTTCTATACATATTATATATATTTTAATATTAAACTTTGATCTTTATCTACAAGTGGTTGACAAGAATATGAAACGGTTTGTCACCTGTAAATGCTATCGATGACGCTCAATCGCCCTTGATACCTGCCAGACCCCTGTCGGACAAATCTCGTTGGAAATACACCGGTCAATTTGCTGATGTGATAGATTGGGAACACCGCTTGGTATAAATCGCTGTTTATCGACTTATTATTACACGGCATGTCGAGATTTGTCACGTCGTATACGTCCACGTTTGAGGATTTGTCTACATACATATTATTCCATCGATTTGAATCACCCATTCACAAGATTATAACACACGTGTTACATCGATCAAATAAAATACGGGAGTTATTTGCATGACATATGTGATTGTTAAGTTTTGTGTATCATGTTTCAGAATTTTTACTAACTTTCATAAGCGTGCATCATTTATCAAATTTTTTTAATACTAGACAACATAAGCGCGCGCTTTGTGCGCTCTTTTGATATATATATCATTTCTATTGTTTATTTTACAAATGTCAAATTGTTAATCTTCGCAATGACAGTTGCTTTATGCGCTATGATCGTAAATTTAATTTGCCGAACTTTTATTATGTATATATAATTTTAATTCCCGAATCTCTATTATGTACATATTTCAATTACCGAATTTTTATCATGTACATAATTTTACTTTGTCAAATTTTAATTTTGTATTTAATTTTAATTTACGAATTTTTGTTATGTACCAGACAACACAAGCGCGTGCTTCGGCGCGTTACTAATATTATTTTTATTTTTTATTCTACAACTGTCAAACTATAAATCTCCATATGAGGTTTGACAGTTGAAAGTTGTTTGATGCTATTAATATAACACACAATGTTAATTGAGACAACTTATCAACATCGCGGAAAAGCAGCTACAATATTTGCGATAATCAACTTTGCATGCCGTTTTTTAAAGAGATTTATTTTGTTTTACTTGTTATAAAAATGATTTAAGAGTAACATTTTCGAAGCATTTAGATATATTTAAATGTTAAGAGAAATTTGACACAATTTCATCAATTTCAATGATTTTACAACATTTTAAATAATTGTTGATGGCAAAATTGTGTGTTTATATCTTGATCAGATACTTTAAAATCATTGAAATAAACGCTGCCATTTAGTTTGTAAAGATAAATATTTGTTTACAATATATGTAATTTGTATATCTTTATATGTTTTCTTTTCTTAATATAAATATAATTATTTTAAGTTTAAAATAATTCTAATTATAAAAGAAGAAGAAAATCAAAATATAAATGTTATAAATATGAATATTTTGACACTAAATAAATTTTGAATTAGGATCGTGCTTCAGAGAGAGAAACATCAGATTCAATAGTACTTGATTTCATTCTTCCTTTCTTACATGGAAGTAAAAAGTAAACGTAAATGAATTTTGAAATTTATAATCAAAAAGGTGAAATGAAGACTTGTATTTTCTTACTGTTTGTCATCGTATTTGCCATTTGTTGTTTATCGAAATCGTTCCATCGCGCATGCATTTTTCTGGACATGAGGGATGTTTCGTCAAAGACGTTCGAAGGCGCACTCGTAAAATTATTCGCGAGCTACATTAAACGGATTCCTACGGTCATATATGTAACAATTATATTTACAATTTGACAAATTTTCATAACATTTCGTTTATTAGAATATAAAGTGCGTGTGTGTATGGTGTACAAAAATTAAGAAAGTAATGTGACAATGTAAACTTCACCTTTTTATATTTGACGGAACGAAGAAACAAAGTTACGAGATCTTTTACAAAAATATTCCTTCGGAACAGACTTGACGAGAATCACCGTCAATGGCATCGTTGATTGCTGAAGATGAAGTGTTCCGAGATTTATTGAGAATTCATGTCGAGGCGCGAATTATGGAGCGAAATGCGACACAGTTCTATCAATTGCATTTGCAACCCCATGCGCTTTATGCAGCTCCTCCCATTCATACTCGTCAGAATGTCGACGAAGAATTAATGTTCATGATCGTGAGAGATATTTATCTTTTGAAAAACATACGCACTTATCTACCTCCTGCGTAGTCGAACATGCGGCGAGATTTTGCACGTGTAAAGATAGTCTATAAAAAAAAAAAATAAATAAGCTTTCCGATATCAATAAGTAGATCAGTAATTCCGCTCGTATATAATTGTGCTCATTGAAAACAAGGGAAAGACCCGACATGTCTTTTACTTGTTTTTTGCGAGTGATCGAATCAACGGAATTGAATAGAGCACGAGTCTCAGCAGTTATATATCTATATTATCTCTTTTATCGTGCAACGTATATATTATTAGGCAAATATTAGTCAAGAACATTAAATATAAGCCGTAGCGCATTGTTCTTCTTTGTTTTTGCATTCATTTTTATAACACGTGCACGACACTTTTGATATTATATGTACGAAAATTTGATATTATATATACAAAAAATATATCTAAATGTTTTGTCTACATACATATATTTTACAGACATCATTGATAGTGTTATTTGATCGATATGTCGAGAAATCTGACTTTGTATCAACCATTTGTCACGATCTACATCTGTATAATCAGATTCGATTACGATCCCGCACGAAAAAAAAACTACGAGAATATGAAAAAATTTTTGATAGAAGAATATTATTTCTTCAATAATATATTATTAAATAATATATTATTAAATAATATATTATTGGTATAATATATTATTAAATAATATATTATTGGTATACCACTTTTTTCCTAAGGGATGCTTGTAATCCATTCGTTATATGCTGGCAAACACGATTTTCGTCGTTGTGATTTTAGCGTTTCTTCAATTTTTCTTTAATTTAAAGATAAATGAATCAAAATTTCTTTCGTATTTATTTTCTCTAGTAGATATTATTATTTATAAAGACAGTATATATCAGTAATTATCTTTCTAAAAAAATGTTCTTCATATTAAATATAATAAAAAATTAAGATCGGTTATCATTTCACACAAAAAACTGTGATTACTGTAATATTTAGACAGAAATATATAGTCTTGTTAAATTTATAATTAAAAGTGTCGCTTCTTAAAAAGTAACACAGAAAGAATACTAAGAAGGTATTTGAAAGTATACTTGTCACAAGTTCATTGGATATTATTTTTGAAAGAATGAAACAATTAAGAAGAATGTAAAATGATTGTTGTTTATTACACACGTATCTTCTGTCGAATTAGAGAACATGAGTAGAACTGAAGCTACATCATCATCGTCGTTGACGCAAGGAAAGCTATCGTGAAAAGAAAACCTTTTGTGTAAACATTGTAACTTCGATCACTTTCATATTTCCTGCACAATCGATCAAGCGCCGCAATAAATGTCTGTAATTACATTAGCCTGCGAGATATGTACAAAAGACTATATATAATATATATATTTTATTATTTCAATATGGAGTAAATAAGAAATTATTTTTTGGCATAAATCGTTTCGCGAAATGTTTAAATTAATGCCTTTGACATAATTACAATTTTCATTCATCTCTCTGTTAAATGTTAGAGAGAATAAAAAGTTATTAGACCATTTACTTCTTTATTCAGATTTTTACTTTAGATTTAAATAATTTAAAAAAGTGTGTAAATAATAATTGAGATTCTATTCCTTCTAAATTGATCATAATAATTTACGATATTCTCGTCAACATATATTGATCGAAAGGATTTTATGTAAAAAAAAAATGCGATTAATTTGAAAAAAATATATGTTAAATAAAATCTAGATGCAGATTTTCAATTTTCAATAATTATAAATATATTTCTATAGATGATAAAATAAATTTATGTATAAGTATTATCGTTTTGTTAAAATAATACAATACCTATTATTTTAATCATAATTTTGGAATTAATTCTTTCTTGCAAAAGTATTACGAAGGAATTGTGTTTATGTTCTGTGCATACATAATTGCGTTTGAAGCACGATAGAAAAATATGTGTACGGAACTCTGGATATAAAATTGATCGTAGAAAATTGTTCTGTTTGTTATAAGCAATGAAAGTGAATGAATAATGAGTGGCAATATATTTTATGTTTAATATTTTGAAAAAAATTAGGTCATTGTCATCCTACACTTTCATCTACCGTTTTATGCATCTTGATATTTTTTAGTTATTTTTTACAATTATTATTTATAATATATATAGATTGTTCATAATCATTATATTTATATTTAATCTAAATTTATCCAAATAGTAGCATTAAATGCAATTTTATAATATAATACGTAGTTATGCACTAATTTTGTCTTTATATATTACATTTACAAAATATGAAATTATTTATATGTGTGCGTGAGCACACGTAGTTAATAAACATTTTTATTAAAATCATATTATACTCTTTATATTATATAAAAATAACACAATATACAATTTAGATACCATTATATACTTATCTGTGACGAAAAAAAAACGTTTACTTATGCAATGTATTTCGTGTGCGCTCTGTTAATTTCATAATTTTTTTAAAACTCTGATATCACATCTGAAATCTGCATCTTTGTGCATTGCATTTGTCTCGATTTGACTCTTTCGATCGTGGACATTTTTCGAATAAATATGTGGGCAACGTATACTAAATTTTAAAAAGCTTTATTATAGATTCGAAAACATAAAAAAATAGAAATCAGAGGTCTCAACTTGATTTTTTCGATCGTGGATATTTTACGAGTAAATTTGTGTAAGCGATGTATACTAAATTTTAATAAGCTTTAATTATTATAGATTCAAAAATATAAAAAAAAAAGTATGGATCAGTGAAAGAGAAGCATAATTAGTTCTAATTCATAGGCCTAACCTTCCCGCTGTAATATTCTGAAGCGTCGTCGCGTTCTTCAGCATTTGCGTAGCATTCTTCAATATGTTGTCGAAACTGCCCTTTGTGTCATCATCTTTTTGGAACTGGATCAGTATTACGAGATACGTTGTGACTGCGCCAGCAATCTAGAAATATTTTTTTGTAAATTTTTTTCTGCATTTTTAAAGTTTTGGCACGCAGGAGAGAAAAGTCAACATTTATTTACCGAGGTCACGAGAGTACGATCCAAGGTGAAGAGTCCGCACGCTGAGAATTCTAACGGACGGTGCAGAAGCTGAAGCGAAAAGATTTCTAATTGTTTTGTGCCTTCCCTGTCATGACTCACTGTCAGCAATTGGCTTATCAATATTGCTGTTTTCTTTCCCTGAAAATAGTCGTATAATTAACGAGATCGAAATATAAAATAATAAATTACGCAACAATCCAGATTTTGATCTTGATATACATATATTGTCATGATCGTGAGTGATGAAAAAGGCTTTAATTATCGCTAATTATCTGTTAAAAAATTATTAAATGAAGTGCAAATAGATATTGCATGTTAAATTATGATATTTAGATAGATGAATATAGAAACTCATATTTACGTATTTATTTTATAATAAATAATAAAATAGTGTATATATTTCAATCTTTAACATAATATAAAATGTATTGTGTTTAATAAGCGTGGACGTGTATAATATAAATAGAGTAAAATACTTACATTAAATTGTTTAATTAAATTTTTTATTATTAGTTCACGCTTGAATTTTACGTTGCATGGACTTTTATTTGTTAATTTTTATAAACAATAAGCGACGGTCAAAATCACACATATTCTACATAATTATATAAAATTATACCAACTCTTTGCTCTAATTACTACTGCACGTCGTACACAACGTGGTTTACACGATTGCATTTGCAACATTATAAACAATTGCATATGTAGTGCAAATGTGTACACGTACACACATAACACACATAATAAATTACGCAACAAACAAAAATATGTTCAAATTTTACTTTTAAGAAATAGAATAATAAGCGTGAATGTGTGTAATATGAACAGAATAAAATACTTACAGAATATATATAAATATCATTTTTATAATTTAAATTTGATGATATTACCTGCATTGTAGTGGTATACGTGGGTTGTACGATTATGAGCAATTTCCAAGTGTGAAAGACACACCAGAGTCCTTTCACCGCGACGAATAAAGGTTCGCGTGTTATGTCAGCTTCCATTATCAAAAAGGACGGCGTAATGACTAGATGTATTAAGCAAGTAATCGTAATTACAAGTATAACGACGCCATAAGCGCTATTTATAAGCGAGACCGTGTCACATAGAGATGAGTGTACTGTCAACAGTTGGGATATTCGGTCCGTGAAACTTCTATTATCTAAAAAAGAAATTTACTACAGTTTTCATCATTACCGAAGAAATTTACAATATTTTAAACTATAAATTATAATATATAATTTTCGTTATTTTCTAATACATGTAGCACTTAATTTTATCCGACTATATTTATATTATAATTTAATTACAATTATGATTAGTGCTTGTCAAATTTTTATTAATTACTTTGTTAATATGAAAGCTAGAATCGTACCATTTGCGGCAGTGGAATCCATGATCTTTGATTTACGAAAGAGTCGAGTATTCCCCATCATTTCTTGTTGGATATACGTTATTAGTTGTCCTTGATTTCGTAGATCACCGGCTAAGGAATTTGAGAATCTCTTTAGAAACGTTAATTTGAAGATTTTGTAAAAATGCCTGATGGTGTGATCATTACTATAACGATTAGAAAATATGGACCTAATCCAAGATCCTTCCTGAATTGATTCGTAATTTTGCTACTTTTTAAGATGTTTTCGAGGCTCTTGTTGATCCTGAAGAACCGCTGGCCCACGTTGTACACGATGATGGCGAATTGGAGCTCCATCATAACGATGACGATGTACATAAAGTACAGGGGAAAATAATTTAGTACACTCCTGTCATCCAGCTTTTTATTCAGCTTTATTTGGTATTTCCATGTGTAGATGTCGAGACAGGAAAGAATGATGATATAGGAGAGGCTGATCAACGTCAGTATGATGGTGACCCTCTGCAGCTTTTTTGGCGAGAGGATTCCCATCTTCTCGTCGCACTTGAAGCAAATGAACCGAGGAATCTGAATGCGATAGTCTATCGATAAAGGTAAGTAGACGAAAAAAGAAAGTTTACTTCAACCAGTGTATCGATGATACTCCGTACGTGCTGCCAGTACAGTATTGAACCAATGATGGATGCGGCTGTGAGACTCATGACACCCAACACGTCGATCGAGGTGGAAATCACCGTGTTCTTTGACTTGAGTCGGGTGCTGTTTTCCCATCCATATCCGAGATCGCGCCAGAAACACCAGACCATGGTGCCTATCAGGATTGCCAACAGGAGCAGACTGCGATACATTATTTCTAATATATTTTGCTTATTTAATATATTAAAGTTAATCTAATAATTTCATATATTTTATATGTAATTTCACTTTTTGTAAAATATATATATATATATATATATATATATATGTATATATATATATATATGTATATATATATATATATATATATATATATATATATATATGTAAATACTTCTCTTCTTTTAAATTTTTAAATATAGAGAACTGTTTGTTACTGCTGTCTTTGAGGTAAAAAGGATATTTTACATAGAAATCAATTTTTATTTAAATTACATATATATATTTTTAAATGTTATACTTTGATCTTTAGCTACACGTGGTCGACAAGAATGGGAAACGATTTGATCGCTCATTGTCACCTGTAAATGCTATCAATGATGCTCAATCGGCCTTGATACATTCCAGACACCTGTCGGACGAATCTCGTTGGAAATACACCGGTCAATTTGCTGATGTGATAGATCGGGAACACCGCTTGATAAAAATCGCTGTTTATCGACTTGTTATTACTCGCCACGTCAAAATTTGTCACGTCGTGTTCGTTCACGTTTGAGGGTTTGTCTACATACACATTATTCCATCAATTTAAATGACCTATTCTTACGATTATAACACGTGTTACATCGAACAAATAAAGTACATTAATTCTTTGTATGACATATGTTGAATTGTATATATTGTGTTTCTTAATTTTTAATAACTCTTACAATCGTGCATTATTTATCAATTTATTTTAATATTTATTTTGTTTTATTTGTCATAAAAATAATTTATAAGTAACATTTTCGAAACATTTAGATATATTTAAATGTTAAGAGAAATTTGGCCTAATTTCATCAATTTCAATGATATTACAATATATTAAATAATTATTGAAAATTTTTGTTTAAATCTTTATTAGATACTTTACAATCATTGAAATCAACGAAGCCATTTATTTTGTAAAGGTAAATGTTTTTTTTTAGAAAATATATATATGATATTTGTATATCTTATATGTTTTTTTCCTTAATAGTAAAATATTTAGTAATTTTAATTATAGAGGAAGAAGGAATTCAAAATATAAATGTTATAAATATAAATATTTCAACATTACATAAATTTTGAATTAAAATCATGCTTCAGAATCATCAAGTTCTATACAGGGTTGAGAAAGTGTTTCTAGTTATTTTGTAAAAATATCTAGTTGCAGTTACAGTTTTTTTCACTGAAAAGTTATTATATATAGTTTATAAATTTTTTACCGGGATAGTACTTGATCTCATTCTTCCTCTCGAATATGGAAGTAAATGTAAATAAATTTTGAATTTTATAAAACAAAGACGTAATATAAAATCTTGTATTATCTTACTGTTTGTCATCTTATTCGCCATTTGTTGTTTAACGAAATCGTTCCGTCGCACAGGCATTTTTCTGGACATGAAGACAGTTTCTTGAATAACGTTTGAAGGCGCACTCGAAAGATAATTCGCAAGCTGCATTGAACGGACTCCTACGATCATATATGTAACAATTATATTTACAACTTGACAAATCTTCACAACATTTTAGCATATTAAAATATAAAGTGCGCGTGAGTATGGTGTACAAAAAATAAGAATTAAAGTAATGTGCGGACAATGTAAATTTCACCTTTTTTATATTTCACAGGACGAAGAAACAAAGTCACGAGGAGATCTTTTGCAAAATTATTCCTTCAGGACAGACTTAACGAGAATCACCGTCAATGGCATCGTCGATTGCTGAAGATCTAGTGTTGCGAGATTTATTGAGAAGTGCGGCACAGTTCTGTCAGCTGCATTCGCAACCCTATGCACCCGCTTTATGCACCCGCTCCTCCCATTCGTACTCGTCAGATTGTCGACGGAGAATTATTGCTGACAATCGCGAGAGATACTTATCCTTTGACAAACATACGCACTTATCTACCTACTATATACGTGCGTACTTGAACACGCGCTGAGATTTTACACGTGTAAAGGTACACACCGGAATCTATAGAAAAATAGACATCTCGATCTCAATAAATAGATCTGTGACAAAAAATTTATCTAAATGTTTGGTCTAAAATTAATTCAAATGAAAAATCGCTGAGTTTTCTAATTGTACTCTTTTCAACTATTTTCTATAAATCATTGCAAAATACGTAAAAATATATATTTACGTGTATATATGTACATATACACACATGCACACATATATAAAAATAAATAAATTTTGTGTACATATAAACAAAAATAAAGTAGTTTACTTGATAATAAATATTCATTATAATTCAAATTATTCGTTTATTATAATAAATATTCAAAGTATTTATATTTTTCACAAATACTAATAAATAATTATATAAAATTATACCAACTTCTTCTAATTACTACGGTACATCGTACACAACGCGGTTTACACGATTGAATTTGTAACATGTTATAAACATATATGATTGCATATATGTAGTGCAAATGTGTACACATACGCATACATATTTTACAGATACCATTAATAATGTTATTTGATCGATACGATGTCTAATATCTGACTTTGTGTCAATCATTGTCACGATCTATATCTGTAGTCAGAATCGATTACGATTTTTGCAATCTATTTGTTATATGCTGGGAAACACAATTTTTGTTGCTGTATTTTTAGTCTTTGTCATTAAATATTTTTCTTTAATTTAAAGATATGTAATCGAAATTTTTTTTGTATTTATTTTCTCTAGCAGAGTGCACACGTGTGATAATGTATATAACACATGTATATAACACATTAATAATTTTAATAAAATTGCTATTTATAAAGACAGTATAAATCTGTAATTATCTTTCAAAAGAAATGTTTTTTATATTAAATATAATAAAAAATTAAGATCGGTCATCATTTCACACTAAAAACTATGATTACTATGATATTTAGACAGAAATATATAATCTTGTTAAAATTATAATTAAGAGTGCCGCTTATTCTTAAAATATAACACAGAAAGAATACGATTGTACTTGAAAGTATACTTGTCTCAAGTTCACCCGATATTATCTTGGAGAGTATGAAACAATTTGCAAATTGTTAAATAATTTTGTTGTTCAGCGTTACACGTATCTTCATCTACATCGTAATTATACACAAGGCTGTAAAATACAAAAGACTATATATATATATACATTTATGTATTTTCATTGGGTGATTTTAGGGAAAAGGTTTTTGGGGTTAATCCTTCCCCCTTGCAAATTAAAATAATTCGTCGTTGATCCTAGAATAATAACTAACGATAAGCATAAAACAACAAAAAATAATTTTGCAGAACTCCTTTACTCCTCTTATCGATGCCAGGATTTACTAATGTATGTTTTATTTCAGTATAAAATAAATAAAAAATTATTTCTGGCATGAATTGTTTTGTAAAATGTTTTAATTAATGCCTTTGAAATAATCGCAATTTTTATTTAATCATTTTATTAAATGTACGAATAAAAAAGTTATTAGAACATTTACTTCTTCATTTAGATATTTACTTTGGATTTAAATAATTTAAAAAATGTGTGTGAATAATGAGATTCTATTCTTTCGTAGTTGATTTTAATAATTCGACATTCTCGTCAACATATATTGATTGAAAAGATTTTATATGAAGAAAAAAACGTGATTAATTTGGAAAAACTATATGTTAAACAAAATTGAGATACAGATTTTTTAAATTGTTTTAGTTATTTTTTAAAACTATTATTTATAATATATATAGATTGTTTATAATTTTTATATTTATATATTAGATCTAAATGTATCCAAACAATAGTATTGAATTTTATAATATATAATACATAATTATGCACTAATTTTGTTTATATAGTTATAATTACAAAATATTTTATTGTTTATATGTGTGTGTAAGCACACGTAATTAATAAACATTTTTATTAAAATTATATTAAACTTTATTTTTTATAAAAATAATAACACACAATACATATCTGGACTTTCTTTTCTAGTATTATATTAGGAGCTATTCACCCATCTCTTTTTGAAAACATCTATGATACGTATAGGACAAGTGGATACGTAAAAAACAAACTTATAAAACTCTAGTCCACGATCACGATAAGAGGGATTGTTTGTTAATAAGCGATCGAGCGAAACAATCGAGATTTTATTTTTTATATCACCGCTGTATGTACGAGAATTGAAGTTTTAAATGTCATCATCGCACGCGTCTGATATTGATCGATTCACATCCAAGATCCATATTTCACCCTACATCGATCCCTCTCTTATTAGATCCTTATCAGTGACGAAAAAAAATGTTCGCCATTGTATTAGTAAATATGTTATGCCTTAATTAAGAAACTGGTTCGCACCAAATGTGGGTTGTGTATTTCGTGTGCTCTGTTAATTGAAATTAATGATGAATCATTTTTTTAAACTGTGATACCACATTTGAAAATTGCATCTTTGTACATTGCATTCGTCTCCACTTGATTCCTTCGATCATGGATATTTTACATACGAATAAATGTGTGGGCGAGACGTGTACTAAATTTTAAAAAGATTTATTATAAATTCGAAGACATAAAAAAAATAAAGATCAGTGGAAGAAAAGCACAGTTTCCTAATTTATAGGCCTAACCTTCCCGCTGTAATATTGTGAAGCGTCGTCGCGTTCTTCAGCATTTGCGTAGCATTCTTCAATATGTTGTCGAAACTTCCCTTTGTATCATCATCTTTTTGGAACTGGATCAGTATTACGAGATACGTTGTGACTGCGCCAGCAATCTAGAAATATTTTTTGTAAATTTTTTTGCTGCATTTCTAAAGTATTGGCACGCAGGAGAGGAGAGTCAAAATTTATTTACCGAAGTCACGAGAGTACGATCCAAGGTAAAGAGTCCGCACGCTGTGAATTCTAATGGGCGATGCAGAAGCTGAAGTGAAAAGATTTCTAGTTGTTTCGTGCGTTCCTTGTCAGGACTCGCGGACAGTAATTGGCTTACCAATACTGCTGTTTTCTTTCCCTGAAAATAGTCGTACAATTCACGAGATTGAAATATAAAATAATAAATTATGCAATGACTAAAAATATGTTCAAATTTTGCTTTCAAGAAATAGGTAAAGATTTATTGTGATTTTTTATATTTCTAAGTTTTTTGAAATTTTGTTTTATCTTTATCTCGGAAAATAAAAGAGGAATTTAATTCCAGATTTTGATTTTGATATATAATATATTGTCATGATCCTGAGTGATTAAAAAAACTTTAATCGTCGCTAATTATTTATTAAAAAATTATTAAATAAAACGCAAATAGATATTGCATGTTAAATAATGAGATTCATGAATATCAATCAGAACGATGAATAGAAACATTTTCACTCGCATACAAATTTACTTTATAATAAATAATAAAATTTAGGTATATATATTTCAATTTTTAGCATAATATAAATGTATGTGTATAATAAGCGTGAATGTGTGTAATATGAATATAGTAAAATACTTTTTTAATAGTTCAATTAATTTATTCATTTTCAGTCTACGCTTGAATTTTACGTTGCATAGATTTTTATTTGTTAATAATTTTTATAAACAATAAGCGATGGTCAAAATCTTTTACTTATAATTGTAATCTTGACAATATATGACAATGTCATGATGATTGAAACTGAATCTTCCTCTGTCATCATTTACCTTGTAGTAAAATTATAATGTATATATATGTATATTAATTAATTAATTTAAATTTAATTATATGTATTACCTGCATTGTAGTGGTATATGTGGGCTGCACGACCACGACCAGCTTAAAGGTGTGAAAGACGCACCAGAGTCCTTCCACCGCGACGAATAAAGGTTCACGCGTTCTGTCAGCTTCCATTATCAGAAAGTACGGCGTAAGGATTAGATGTATTAAGCAAGTAATCGTAATTACAAGTATAACGACGCCATAAGCGCTATTTATAAGCGAGATCGAGTCACATAGAGATGAGTGTATTGCCAACATTCGGGATATTCTGTCCGTGAAACTTCTATTATCTGAAAAAGAAATTGCTACAGTTTTAATCATTACCGAGATAAATTTATTTTAAACTATATATTTTAATACATATAATTTCGTTATATTCTAACATATTTAGCATTTAACTTTATCCGACTATATTTATATTATAATGTAATTACGAATGTGATTAGTGCTCGTAAATTTTTTATCAAGTACTTTGTTAATACGAAAGCTAAAATTGTACACTGGAAAAAAATTTTGTTGTATTTCGAAACAGAATTATTATTGGTTAAATCGACCAGAATTCCTTTTAATGCAACAAGAATCTTTAAGAAACAAGATTCTTGTTGTATTAAAAGAAATTATGGTCGATTTAACAAGTAATTCTGTTTCGTCGATTTTGTAACAAAATTTTTGTTATATAACAATATTTTTTGTCAGTGTACCATCTGCGTCGGTGGAATCCATGATCTTTGATTTACGAAACAGACCAGTATTTCCCATCATTTCTTGTTGGATATACGTAATGAGTTGTCCTTGATCTCGCAGCTCACCGGCTAAGGAATTTGAGAGTTTCTTTAGAAGCGTTAATTTAAAGAGTAAATAAAAATTACTGATGATCATTACTATAACAATTAGAAAATATGCACCTAATCCAAGATCCTTCCTGAATTGATTCGCAATCTTGCTATTTTTTAGGATGTTTTCGAGGCTCTTGTTGATCCTGAAGAACCGCTGACCCACGTTGTACACGATGATGGCGAATTGGAGCTCCATCATAACGCTGACGATGTACATAAAGTATAGGGGGAGATAATTGAATGGACCCGTGTCGTCCAGCTTCTTATTCTGCTTCACTTCGTGCCTCCATACGTAGACATCGAGAGAGGAAAGAATGATGGTATAGGAGAGGCTGACAAACGTCAGTATGATGGTGACCCTCTGCAGCTTCTTCGGCGAGAGGATTCCCATCTTCTCGTCGCACTTGAAGCGAAGGAACCGAGAAATTTGAATGCAATAGTCTCTCGATAAAGGTAATTAGACGAAAGAAAAAATGTACCTCAACCAGTTTATCGATGACAGTTTGCACGTGCTTCCAGCACAGAATTGAACCGATGATGGAGGCGGCTGTAAGGCTCATCACACCCAACACGTCGACCGAGGTGACAATCACCGCATTCTTCGATTTAAGTCGGGTACTGTTTTCCCATCCATATCTGAGATCGCGCCAGAAACCCCAGATCTCGGTGCCTATCAGGATCCCCAATAGGAGCAGACTGCGATACATTATTTCAATATTATATTTTGCTTATTTAATATATTAAAGTTATATATATATATATATATATATATATATATATAATCAAATAATTTCATATATTTTCATATTTAATTTTATGCTAAATACTTCTCTTCTTTTAAACTTCTAAATATAGAAAAACTATTCGTTACTGCCTCTTTGAGGTAAAAATATATAGGATATCTTACATAGGAATCAATTTCTATATAAATTATGTTAATTTTTTATGTTAAACTTTGATATTTAACTACACGTGATTGACAAGAATGGAAAACGATTTGATCGCTCATTGTTACCTGTAAATGCTATCAACGATGCTCAATCGCCCTTGATACCTGCCAGACACCTGTCGGACAAATCTCGTTGGAAATACACCGGTCAATTTGCTGATGTGATAGATCGGGAACACCGCTTGATATAAATCGCTGTTTATCGACTTGTTATTATTCGGCACGTCGGGATTTGCCACGTCGTATTCGTCCAAGTTTGAGGGTTTGTCTGCATAGACATTATTTCATCGATTTTAATCGCCCATTCTCACGATTATAACATACGTGTTATATCGAATAGATAAAGTACAGGAAATTTTTGCATGACATGTGATTGTTAAATTTTATGTTTCATAATTTTTACTAACTCTTATAATCATGCATCATTTAAGAAAATCAATTTTTTTAATATTCAATTTGTTTTACTTGTCACAAAAATAATTTGAAAGTAACATTTTTGAAACATTTAGATATATTTGAATGTTAAAAGAAATGTGACACAATTTCTTCAATTTTAATAATTTTACAATATTAAATAAATGTTGGTAGCAAATTTTTGTTTAAAGACATATGATTTTGACCAGATACTTTGAAATCATTGAAATCAACGAAACCATTTATTATGTGAAGATATTTATGTTAGAAAATTTGTAATTTGTATATCTTAATGTTTCTTTTCCTTAATATTAAAATACTTATTTTAAGTTTCAAGTAATTTTAATTATAGAAGAAGAAGGAAATCAAAATATAAGTGTTATAAATATAAATATTTCAAAATTAAATAAATTTTGAATTAAGATCGTGCTTCAGAGTGAATCAGAAGTTCTATAGCACTTGATCTCATTCTTTCTCTCTAATATAGGAGTAATCGTAAATAAATTTTGAATTTTATAAAACAAAGGCCTGAAATAAAGATTTGTAGTATCTTACTGTTTGTCATCTTATTCGCCATTTGTTGTTTATCGAAATCGTTCCATCGCGCATGCATTTTTCTGGACATAAGGGCAGTTTCGTCAATGACGTTCGAAGGCGCACTCGTAAAATAATTCGCGACTTCCATTAAACGGACTCCTATGATCATGTTACAATTTGACAAATCTTTACAACATTTTAGTATATTAAAATACAAAGTGTGTGTGTGTGCATGATGTACAAAAAATAAGACGGTAATGTGCGGACGATGTAAATTTCACCTTTTTATATTTGGCGGAATGCAGAAAGAAAATCACGAGATCTTTTGCACAAATGTCGTTTCTTCGGGACAGACTTGACGAGAATCACCGTCAATGGCATCGTCGATTGCTAAAATAAAGATCTAGTGTTCCGAGATATATTGAGAATTCATGTCGAGGCGTGAATTACATACGGAGCGAAATACGGCACAGTTCTATCAGCTGCATTGGCAACCCTATGCACTTTATGCACCCGCTCCTCCCATTCGTACTCGTCAGATTGTCGGATAATTATTGTAGACGATCGCGAGAGATACTTATCCTTTGAAAAACATACACTTATGTACCTCCTACGTGCGTACTCAAACACGCGACGAGATTTTGCACGTGTAAAGGTACACATCGGAGTCTATAAAAAAATAGGCTCTGAGGAGCTCAATCTCAAGTAGATCAGTGTTTCTGCTCGTATATAAGAGTGCTCATTAAAAACAAGGGAAAGACACGACAAGTCTTTTTGCTTGTTTTTCACACATGACCGAATCGATAGAATAGAATAGGGCACGAGTCTCAGCAATTATATATGTATATATATTATCTCTTTTATCGTGCAATGTATATATTATTAGGCCAACAAGAATATTAAATGAAAGCCGTAGCGCATTGTTCTTCTTTGTTTTTATTCCTTTAACACACGTGCACGATACTTTTGATATTATATATACATAAAATATATCTAAATGTTTCGTCTAAAATTAACTCAAAAAAAAATTGTACTATTTTCTACCATTTTTTATAAATCATTCCAAAAATACGTAAGAATATATAATATACACATGTACACATACACACATGCACACACATATATACATATATATAAAAGTAAATAAATTATACATATATATAAACAAAAATAAAGTAGCTTACTTGATATTATAAATATCCCAAGTATTTATATTTTTCACACATTTTAAATAATTATATAAAATAATTTTAACTGTTTCTAATTATTACGGCACGTCATATGTACAGGGTGTTTCCAATACATACGCATTATTATATCGGGTTGCCTATCTGCTACAACAGGGGCATGCTTTATGAGAAAAAGAAATCGACTTTATCATTCTATATATACAGTGAACACTTGTGAAATTGGATAATATAGATAAAATATATATGTATTAATATAAATAAAATAACCTAAGTAAAATTTATAATAATCAAATTTTACTAAAATTTTACTATAAAATATTTTTTAATTTATCTGTAATATAATTTTTATCTATCAATATAATATAATATTCATAAGTCATATAATAAATTTTTAGTAAATATAAGTCATATAATAGATTTAATCTCTGAATATAAGTCATATAATAAATTTATTATATGACTTATTATATTTACTAAAAATTTATTATATAACTTTTATATTTACTATAAATTTATTATATGACTTATTATATTTATAGATAAAAATTATATTAAAGATAAATTAAAAAAATATTTTTAGTAAAATTTAATACAATTGGATTATTAAATTTTACTTATATGTTATTTTATCTATATGGTCCAATTTCACAAGTGTTCACTGTATATACAAAGTAATAAAGTCGATTTCTTTTTCTCATAAAGCATGCCCCTGTCGGTAAGCAGATAGGCAACCCGGCATAATGATGTGTATGTATCGGAAACACCCTGTACACAATGTGATTTATACAACGATTGCATTTGTAACATATTATAAACATAATTGTATATGTAGTGCAAATGTGTACACATACACACATATATATTTTACAAACACTATTAATAGTATTATTTAATCGATACGAAGAATTATATCTAACTTTGTCTCGATCATTTGTCATGCACGATCTAGTATATCTGTAATCAGAATCTATTATGATTTTTATTAGAATCTATTTGTTATATGTTGGGAAACACAATTTTCGTCACTGTATTTTCAGCCTTTGGTATTACATATTTTTCTTTAATTTAAAGATATGTAATCGAAATTTCTTTCGTATTTATTTTTTCTAGCAGAGTGCAATGCACACGTCTGTTAATGTATAACACAATAATTTTCATAAAATTGCTATTTATAAAGACAGTATAAATCTGTAACTATTTTTCTAAAGAAATGTTCTTTATATAAAATATAATAAAAAAAATAAGATCGATCACCATTTCACACAAAAAACTGTGATTACTGTGATATTTAGACAGAAATATATAGTCTTGTTAAATAATTAAGAGTGTCGCTTCTTAAAAAGTAACACAGAAAGAATACTTAAATTGTACCTGAAAGTATACTTGTCACAAGTTCATTGGATATTATTTTTGAAAGAATGAAACAATTAGGAAAAATGTAAAATGATTATTGTTCAGCGTTACACAAATCCCCTGTTGAATTGGAGAACACAGGTAGAACTGAAGCTACGTCGTCATCGTCGTTGACGCTAGAACTATCGTGAAAAGAAAACATTTCTGTGTAAACATTGTAACTTCGATCACTGTCATATTTCCCGCACAATCAATCAAGCGCCGCGATAAATGTTTGTAATTACACAAGGCTATAAGATATAAAAGACTGTACATATGTCTTTTATGTCAGTATAAGTAAATAAGAAATTATTTTTGACATGAATCGTTTCGCGAAATGTTTAAATTAATTCCTTTGACATAATTACAATTTTTATTTCATTTCTTTATTAAATGTTTGAATAAAAAATTATTATTACATTTACTTTTTTATTAAAATATTTAGTTTAGATTTATATAATTTAAAAAATTTATGTGTATAATTATTGAGATTCTATATTCTCGTCAATATATGTTGAAGGAAAAGATTTGATATGATGGAAAAAAAGGTTAATTTGGAAAAAATATATGTTAAACAAAATTTAGATACAGATTTCCAATTTTCAATATTTATTATTAAGTCTTTCTATAGAAGACAAAATAATTTTATATATAAGCATCATTGTTTTGTTAAAATAATACAGTACATATTATTTTAATCATAATTTTTTAATTCTTCCTTGCAAAAAAATTACGAAGGAATTGTGTTTATATGTTCTTCGCATACATAATTTTGTTTGAAACGCGATATAAAAATATATGTAAAGAATTCTGAAGATAAAACTGATCGTAGAAAATTGTTCTGTTTGTTATAAATGGTGAAAGTGAATGAATAATGAGTGATAATATATTTTATGTTGTTTAATATTTTGAAGGAAATTAAGTCATTGTCATCCTTTATGACTTTTATCTACTGTTTTATGTATCTTTATATTTTCTTCGTTATTTTTTTTTATTAATTAGAAATTATTATTTATAATATATGTAGATTGTTCATAATCTTTATAATATAATTCGTAGTTATGTATTAAATTTTTGTCTTTATAGTTAATTACAAAATATGAAATTGTCTATATGTGTGTGTGTGAGAGCAAACGTAGTTAATAAACATTTTTATTAAAATTATATATATATGTTATACTTTTTTTATTTTTTATAAAAATAACACACAATACATATTTGGACTTTCTTTTCTAGTACTATGTATATTAGAAGCTACTCAGCATCCACTTTTTCAAAACATGTGATACGTAGGACAAGTAGGTACGTAAAAAACAAATTTGTAAAATTGTAGTCTTGTATGATTATGATAAATAAGTTTTTTTTTACCATTCGCTTAAATATGTTTCTTCAAGGCAATTATAAAGTTTAATATTTTGATTCATTCTGTAAAAAAAATTATATACATTTGTTTTATACATATATATTTATACACATTCATATATATGTATAAAAGAACAACGCAAAATAATTATTTGCTTACCCTTTGAAGGCTTCGCCTATTTCCGCAACTTTCGAGGGATGACACACTATGGTAGTTTTACATTTTTTCGGATCAAACAATGGCTTGAGATACAAAGTCGCCACACGAGTCATATCATCCATAGTAACAGTGGCAATACGTCGCACCATCTGATGATTATAATCATGTGGCACATTTCTAAAATAGGACAGCAACGATTGAGTTACAATATCGCCTATGGTCTTTTCCTGTTCAATAATCTCGAAGATCAGAGACGATTTCGCTGATTCATAAAGCAACTTCTCCCATTTATCGCCAGCGAGCTGTGCTTCCTGTGTAATAAAAAACATTTAATTAATTTTATTTTAATTAATCCCTCAGTTTTCTCGCTGTTGCCTTATCTTATTTATTATGTATTTTTAAATTTTATATCTGATATGAATCTGTTTTCTGTAATTTACTTTGCATTTTCAATAAAGTTATTAATACCACTATTGATTTTGTTTCCTTATACGCAGCTACTGCGTTTGTAGCCTTAAAAAGAGTCAAATACATCAGTCCTTCATTTGGTTTCGGGAATATGCTATATCCATATGAAAGTCCCTGTCCTCGGATTAACCTCCACATAGGTCCCTAGAATTATGTATTTTCAGAATGATTGACTTTTTATGAATTTTTCAATCAATTGTCATGCACTCACTTCTGTTTGCGTCAAATACTGCAAACAAACGGCCAGAGCTGGCAGATCAGGATGCTGATAATCGCTTATGCCTGGACAAGTCTGACAGAAGAATGAAGACTCTATACAACCCAATCCAGTGACACAGCCATTGAGAATAATATCCTCTGCAGGATTCATCAGTGACCAGTCAGTAGTAACATTAAGCCTAAAATTTATTATTTTGATATCAATATATTACATATTTTCATAATGCTTATTTTTTTCTCACAATTAAAATCGAATTACATCAGTCTGAATCATTTATTTGCAATTATTTATAAAAAGTTTAAAATTGTTAAATAATTGAAAGAAGTTATCTAAAAAATGTATATTTTAACTTTACTTTATTTAAAAGGAAAAGTTTTCATATTTGTTATATAACTCAAGACTAAAAGTCGTTACTGATTACTTTGCCTCTTTCTAAATATTATCTTGCCTGTAATATAATAAAAAAAGTTGAATTAATTAAAAATAGCATTCAAATAGCATTTGCGCAAGTTATATTTACTTTGCCTTCTCTGATGTTGTCACATCAGAAAAGAATTTATTCCATGGAGCATAGACGTCTGGAACTTGCACCGTTAATTTATCGACGTTAACAGCTATATACAAAATCATATTTTTCAATGATGTTACACTCTTTCTGACTGATTCAATTTCTGCAATAACTTCTTTCTGGCCTACATCGTCATTCAAACGTTCCATAATATCAGTAAGAAACTTTTGCTGTCGCAACATGCTGGATGTGTAAGGATTGCTATCTACAAATTAAAAAAAAGTTATAAATCTCTTACACTTTATCCAATTTGTATTACATTTTCAGTGTATTAATTTAAAAAATTAAAATTTACCTTTATTGTATATTAATCCTTTCATTAAATCACCTACTACTTTGTGTCCCCTTCTCTTTAGTTGCGCCACATCGTTTACCATTTTTGCTGCTATTACTTTTAATCTATCAACTGTTAATTCAGTGTCATATAAAAGCTCTTTAATCCATTGTACACCTTTTTCATACTTTTCTAATTCAAGCTAGACAAAAAGATATGTGAAAATTATAATTTATTTTGAATAATCCTAATTTTTTATTTTTTGAAAGAAAAAATGTAACAAGTTATACATTACTTGAAGCATCAAGTAAATGCTATGACTGTAGGCTCCACTTGAAAATCTCGTAGAATTATTAAAGCCAATGTGTGCAGCAGTTCCTATAGTATCAGCTTCCAATAGAGCTACTACTTCTTCATAAGGAATCAGTTGACCATCTCTTCTTATTGGAGATTCCATAATAACTTCCAGCAATAGGGGGATATACTTTCTATATTCTCTATCAAGAGAAGCAGTGTCCATCACGACAAATAGCTGAATTTAAAAATAAAAATAATGATTAATAAATATCATATTCAATAATCAATATGTAGCTATAAAATATGATTTTACAATGCTTTTGCTAAATAGAAAATAAAAAAAGATATTTTACATTTTTCTACAAATTATATTTTAATGAAATGACACAATAAAAAGAAAACAATACTCACATAAACAAAATTTGTGTTAACATGATCTAAATAAGTAAACAATGGCAATTTAGTGACATCTAATCTAGAATGCTGTTCCGACGTTTCTGTGGTGTAACTTTTAATATGATGAAAGTTAATGGAATCTGTGCTAGGTATAGGCACATTTGCTAATACTTCATCAGGCACAGGTTTCTTAAAAAGAAATGAAAACAATAGTAAGATTAAACATCATCAGATATAAAATGTTATACAAATATATTCGTAATTTATGTAGCAGTATATTTAGATACATACTTCGTTTTCCTTGATAGCTTCCTGAAGTTCTAGCTCTTTTTGCTCCAATCCATCTGTACCTAATTTCTCTATCTGTTTGGCTATTCGTTGCTCCTCTTCTTGAGTCATTGTACGTTGCTTCTCTATGCTAGGTATGCCTTTTACAACAATCATTGGCGCGAGAATAAAATATTTCTTAAGAAGATTTATCCAATATGATTCAGGCTCATTTTTTAATTTCTTGAGATCACGTATAGTATTTAATCTTTGATCAAGCTGTCAAAAAAATAAAATTAATTATAATCTCGATGTAATAAGTAAAATATAAATCGTGAATCAGTGAAATAAGTATAATAATATATAACATACATCTTCGTTTGTGTTTCCATATAATATGTGTCCAAAAAGCATAGCTGCGATTGTATCGTGCGGATCGTTTTCCAAGGCACTTAGAGTTTCAAGAACACTTCTATGGATTACAGCCTTCATTCTTCTCATGTTTATGTTGCCAACACAGCATATATCATTAAGTACTTTTAGCAAAAAATCCTTTAGCAAAGGAATTTTATTCTTCGGCACATTTTCAAACATGAAACTTAAAGCTGAAGTCGAACATTCATATGGTTCATAATCTACATTACTGGCATAAGGATCATCTCTCTCGACAAATTCTTTTTGCAATGGACTAACAGATGTGTCAGTAAGATATTTCAAAAGTAAGCAACAACCAAGATAATCGTACACTTCGTAAACCGTAGACGGTCCTCGCCAAGCAACATAGACCATTCCATTGTCTTCGTCATCGCATGGATAACAAACATCTAGATCTACACTTTTTGTAAGTGGTTCAACTGGAGTCTGCCAAGGCCTCTTAAATGTACTTTTTTTCCCCTATAATTTCATAACATTAAAAATAAGAAACATTTACATAAATATATAATAAAATATTGTATAAGATATGAAGATTATGACAAATGTTAAGAGATAATGTCAAGATTATTATATATCTTTCAAATACATTTATATTATATTAAATTCTATTTAAATAAATAACTTGCAAAATAATCAGCATTTATTTTGCACTATCTTTATCTTATGTCTAAGATTAACTTTTAATTTAATTATAATATTAAAATCAAAATCATTTAGTATACCTTTAATATTATTTTTTGTTCTAAGGGCATTAATGCTTGGAAAACATCAGCATGTTTCACTTGGCCTGCTATAAACACAGTCAAGTTTTCTGGTCTATAAAAATCCTTATGATACTGCTTAACTTTCTCATTATTAGTACTTTCTCGCAAGTTTTTCAGTGCACCTATGTACATAGAAATAAATAATATTTGAAATGTTTGCAATTCATAATTATATATCTATATTTTTGTACCTCCAGTATTAGATTTATATCCACATTTTCCAGGATAGACTGCTTTTCCTAACTCTGTAAGCGTTATACTTTCTCCTGTATTTTCTTTACCCTGCATTTCGCAATAAACTACACCTGCATCTTTTCCTTCACCAGTAATGTGATGTACCTCTGTAAGAAATGCTGCATCCTATCGAAAGATACAGAGAAGTGTTAAATATTTTTTATCTCATATAATTTACATAAATTGCTACTTTTATGTATTAAAAATTATTAAAACTTCACCTGAAGAGTTGGATAAAGAATATGTTCAAGATATATCGGCATTAAGGAGAGAAATCCTTCACTACCAGCCGTCGTCATAGTATAATAAGTATGATCCGAACATGTATGAGCATTAGTGCCAGATGCTAGACATCTATTAGCCCAGAGATCCAAGAGGCCCTTGTAAGGATATTCCTCGCTTCCCAAGAAGATTAGATGTTCCAACGTATGAGGAAGACCATCATCATCAAATGCTTCGGTAACTAAGTAAGCATAAAAGTGAAAAATTACTTAAAAATCATTATTGAGACCTATTATACGAGTAATACTTTTATTGAAGTAGGAGTTGAATTAAGAGAGCTTCACGTCGAACAATTATTTCTAATGTATGAAGGCATATGTTCAATTACCGAGATTGAAATAGCCGCTGACAACTGGCCCCTCCACCTCCGCGATGCAAACTGTGATACCGGTATTCGTGGATTTATACATATGGAACGGAATCGTGTCGTTCACCTTCAGCATACATATTTGCTGAAATCCGCCCATATTTCCTCTCGGCGAACTGTCCACAGGCGGCATAATATCGCTCGGATTCGCGTCAACTTCGTCAAGTAATCACTCCGATTAGCATCAACCTCAACAGGCTGTGCAGTTCGGCGAACACCTCGGAGAGACTGTCAAGTGATGTTCGTAAATCAAGATTATCGAAGCGAACAGTTAGACGCCCTCTACATGCTAGGAATGAACTCTGTCCTACAGGAAGACTTTCGAACACACCCACTAGACAATTTTTGAATTTGCGATTGAAAGAGTACGATCTATGAATACGTATATCTATGGTTTTATCATTTCAATTTCTAATTTCTAAAGAAAGACGCGGCAAAAACATTGTTATATCGAGAATGGCAAGATATTCTAGCGAATCGGATTCGGATCCTAGTAGATATCGAAGAAGACGAAATCGAAAATCAAGGTAAAAAGCAGGAGAAATATATACTTAGTAATTTCATTACCAATTAGGTTAGAAATTTATACAATTATTTTTACAATTATACCGTACAATTACACTTAGCATAAATTTAATTGATATTGATAGAATATAATCTGATACATTTTACATTATTTATTTCAATTTTGTTATTATAAAGAAAATTTTAATATTGCATTGATAATTCTTTCAGATCTAGCACTTCCGATAGTAGTGAATCTTCTCCTCATCGAAGGAGATCGTCGAGGCATTCGAAAACAAAACGTAGACACCGTTCGCATTCAAGAAGTAGAGGAAGAGATCGAAATACAAAAGGTCATAAAGGCTCTAGAAGCAGTCATTCAAGAGACCGAGATAAGAGACGTTATCATAGCAGTACAGGTAGATCTCACTCTTCTGATCGTTCGAGAAGGAAAGCTAGATCTACTTCCAGGGACAAATCGCGAAGTCCTTCCAGCAGTTCGCAATCAAATCAATCAAAATTCAATGTTGAGAAGAATCAAGTTGTAGCAACAAAAGGTAAAACTCAGCTTATATTGACATTGTAAAAAATCTGAATTTAATGTGAGTTTAGAAGGTAATAAATACAAATTAATGTTGGTTTACAGATGATTTTCCTATTGAGCCACGTTTTAAAGATGGTGTACTTGAGGAAATAAATGCTGAAGGTTTCACTCCAAAACAATTTACTTCATCTGTTAAAGAAAATAAATTTAAGAATATAGTTATAGATATTAGTTCTGATACTATACAGATTCCATCAGTACCTAATATTCCTAGCGGTCTAGAAAGTATATTTCACACATCAGTAAGTTCTCGTCTGTAACTTTGAATTTCTTAATATTTTGTAATCAGATTATAAACAGATAATGTTCGTTTTATTCCTTAGATTATGATGGATCAAGAGGCAAGATTTGATAAATGGGTGAAAAAGCTCTATACTCTTAGACAAAAAGCTATAGCAGAGAGAGATAGAGAGACTTAATACATACAAATATTATTTAAACTATAATTATTGATAAATATCATTACATACAAATATTGATATTATATTATTTTAATATTATAATTAATTATAATTATATCATTAATATAAATAATATTATATATAAATTATATAATTTATATTATATAATTAATATTACAATTATAAAAAAATATATAATTTAGATAATTAAATATAATATAAATATAAACTTAATTCATTTTTAAATTAGTGTAATTAAAAATAAAAAATTTCTGTGAACTATATGCTCTAAAGATATAGATAACTAATAATGAAAATTTGTAAGACCAACTTTGAATTGATTTATGGGATAAAAATATATGATACGATTGCACAAATGCTAATATTCGTATGTCATATACGATTTATTCTTTATCAGACATTACAATTAATTTGCATACAATTTTACAAATTTGGTTTTTTAATACTGTACGAATAAAAAATTTAAACTTTTATCTGAGAAACACGAAAATAGTGGAAGCTATAAGAACTCAACTACAATCGCGTAAAACTTGAGATAGAATCATAACACTTTGAAAAAGTTTAAATGCATATCCGCAGACAATACGCATCATATAGAACTAATAGAAGTAAATTGATAATGATACTCTGCATTCTATCCCCACTGCAAAAGTGGTGGAACTAACTAATATATTATTTTTTTTTGTCACCTGTGATCGTGTGACCTACATGCCTACGAACATTTAAAACGTCGCGTACGTTCCGCTTTTACGTATATTCGCGCGTTTGTATTTGGTATCAGAATTGATATACAAGCGTTCTTGGAATTAATAATACAAGCAAGCATAGAACTGATATAATAGAATGACTTATAAATGTTCAGGCACTCGGTTCATGGTGCTGTGAATATGTTATTATATATATATATTATATGAGTATATTTCCATTATATTGATTTGTTTACAAAAAAAAATAATTTAAGCAATTTTACATAAAGATTGATTTAGAGATATGACACAATACTTTATTAGAATCACATATCTATATGTGGTTATTAAAACATTACATTTTCTTTGCTTTTTGATATGCTATCAAAGTCTTACAATTAAATTATTTCAAATTCTATTTGTTAAGTTTCTTTTTATTGTATAGTCTCCTGCATTGGAAAAATTTGGGGCTATATTTAAAAACTATATTAGTACCTGACATGCAATACTTAAGGCTAATGAGTTTATGAGTAAAAAATTCCGAGTACCTGGATATATTTGCCGACATTGAACGTTGCATATACGCGTAATAAAATTAAAAATAATTTTAAATAACGATTTTGATAAAATAATGCATCAAAATAGACTAGTGGCAAAATTGCATTCAGTCACAATACATTCTTATCTATTCCAGTTTTTGGTTCTTCAATTCTAGTTTTTATAAATTGGTAATAAAAACTGGTACATAAAAGATATATTTAAAATACTGTATCATTAATACTTATTAAAACATGTGACTTCTCACTATGCAGAAATGCAGAACAGATAACAAACAAGTCTTAAGGAATGTCTGAACACCAAGATTTCTCTTGAATCAATGGTTTGTAATTTCTATTATTTTTCAATCCAAACGTTTTGTAAAAATATTTATATAGTCACAGTAATCTTATAAATGTGTGACATGTTTTATGTATTGATTACAATAATTAAAAGGATATATTTCTCACTGAAACATATACTAAGAAGCTATTTTAATTCTGATACTAGCAGTTTGTGTACTGCGCATTTCGAGTTTATCAAGTATTATACCTTTAATAAAAACGATACATTTTTTAATAATTCACAAATAAACATATTTATAATTTATTAATAATAATATATTAGAGAACTGCATTTGCAAGCACAACGACTTATAGTGTATGGCTATTATATTATTATTAGTTTTACTGATTATTGATGCAGTTTGTAAATATAATCAACAAGCTGTGTATCAGAATCCATAATAGCAAAACATTTCATTACTATGGTGTGATTAACATTGCGCTTGTTATCTGTCTGAATATATTTTATGAAACATGGAAGAAATATTAATTCCTCTGTAAGAACCAACTTGCAGACAATATTCCATTTTATATATATATCTTCTTTTTTTTACTCAGACTTTATGTATATTTGGAACAATTCAATAATTTAATTATGTTCACGCTTAACTACTCATGATATTATAAAAAAACCCTCGTGATGCATTAAATACTTTTAATGAATAACAACCAACAAATCGCGTACTTAATCTCATTATATAATTTGGTGATTTATATCTAATAAGAAATATAATGGAAAGACAATGAAGATCTCAATAAATGTAAAAAAAATATCTGAATGTTTTAGAATATAAAAAAAAAATCAGTACTGATATATAATAAATCTAAGATAACGATCTTGAATTCGTAAATATTTACCTAAGTTTGCTCTGGACAGCATATAACTTTTATACATTGAGAACTACTGATGATTAATATTCTAGAATAATTGAAAATTTCCTCAATCGCTTTTAACAGCTTCATTCGAAGTCTTCTAGATTTATGATATCGACTTCCATAATACTGTTGCCGGCGAATTGGCCGAACACTCCGCTCGACGCACTGCGTTTTACAACTGGAAATTTGAGAAGAAAAAACGATAATGTATTAATGTGTCGCGTATGTAAAAAATTTTACTTTAAATTATTTGCAAGTTGACCACTAACCACTAGAAGCATCCACTTTCTTTAGCATGTAAATAGGCAAGTCTTTACATTCTCGTGCTATGTATGTTCCAACGACTGACATATCAGTGATTGGTGGTGTGACTACTTTCATAGTTTCACGTACAATTGCAGTATCTACTTCATAGTAACCTAATATATAAAAAAATTTATATGTATATATATAAATTTGTAAATATATATATATAAATATATATACAAAATATAAATTAACTTATTAGATTGCATTTTAAACTCACCATTGTACATCTTTCTAAGCAGATCATACATATTACGAGGTGGCAGTACGCGTTGACGATTCAATGGCATGACAAAGCAACATTGGCCATCGATATCTATGATACCTGTTTTATTCTGTAAATAAATAAGATATTACAAGAATATCTCGTTCGTGCAGAGATCATTTATAGAGTAGATAGGAATAAGATATCAACTCACAATGTTAAAATCATGTATAAAACGCCCTTGACGTCCACCGCGAAAATCAGGCACGTCAATTTTCTCATAATGCTCATTTTCAAGATCAATTTCAAATTTCTCTTTGAAGAAATTATTGATATCATGATCTAGATGACTTGCAATATCCAGTGCATTCTGTTCCATATTTCTGAGACTTTTGGTGAACAGATCAGAATCGGCCAATAGACCCTGATGAACTCCATTACTGCCATAAGATGCTTTGTTCGAGCTGTCGTATGGAATGCTGTACCAGCCGGTACGGAATCTGTGCATCTGAGTTCTCGCATATTGTTTATAGATGTAAAGCCCACCAATCACTCCAATAAGCAATATCATCAAGCCAACAAGGAAGAGCAAAAGCGTTGCTGTTAAATGTAAACGATGCATGTTTCTCTTAGAAACGAAATAATGACCAGTTGACTTGCATTTTGGACGTGGACGTGCTGCTTCTGGATCAGCTTTTGAAGCATCCTGTTAAAAAATATACAGAAAATATCTATATTTTTACTTATTCAACTGATAGAGCTTTCCAAGTTTTATTTTGATATTAATCTCTATAAGGATGCAAAATAAAAAAGCAAATATATAAAATTATATTTTTCTACATGTATCATAACTGTTTATCAATGCAGGTGCACCTACATCTTTTTGATAAAACAAAATTGACACAAGTAAACATTTAAATATCCCTCAAAATTTATTTTAAGAACTTTACAGTGAAGATAAAAATTTAACAAAAAGCTTTATTTTCCTATTTGATTAATCGTATAATAAAGAAATAAGTCGATACTTTAAAAACGAATAAAAACACAAATTTTTTTTCTTTTATAAATATCTCGAATGTATCACGCTTCGTTTTTATGACGTATAAAAAATGTGTGGTGTACATCTGTCATAACAGTAGCCTTTTTATTGTCATAATATTACAAGTGTATTTTGTTTTTTATCGAGACATATACATTCCAAAGTGATATGTCAACGTTATCAAGCGCAAGCACAGATTTCCGCTGACCAAAACTGATACAGCATATACTGACTGATAAAGCGTATACATACATATGTATCGATGTAAAATGTAAATGTATATAAAATATATAATACACGTATGACCCTCTCGATAAATTGATAATTGGTCGAATATATATATATATTTTTTATACACGAAAATTACGCGTAGTTTCCGCGTTGCTCGACCTCGACAGTCAGTTGAAAGAAAACGTTTTTCCAATTGACGGGTCAATTTATTAGTCGGTGGGAGGCGATTTAAACAACGCATCGCGCGATACTAACCGTGGACTTTTCCTCAACAAACAATGGCTGCTCCATTTTGTCAGACGCCTTCTTTTCCGTGATCGCTTTCGTGATGACCGTCATCTTTGCGGATTTTTAGAGTACCTGAATGCGACGAGAATATCTGCGACACGACACGACAAACCGAATTCACGGCGATCGAACCGTCTACCTGGTCACTCCACGAACGCTTTATCGGAGTCGCCTCGGATGGCAACAGAGAGGAGGGGAACTGAATCAACACCAAATCGACGTACGATGAGGCTCGCGCGATAACTGCGTATGTTCTAAACGCCGAGATTGATCGCTGACAATTGTGCCCTCGGTGAGTCGATGGGAGCGAGCGCGCGCGCATGCGCATGCGTCGATCGCGGGATATTCGAGTACTAGAGTCGTTCTTCTTCTTCTCTATTATGGCTGCTTAGGCTTCCGAAGGAATAGGCCTATACACTATATAATAATTGTTATTGTAGTACTAGAGTCGGATAAAAACATTGACGAAGTAATATTAAACACAGTCAACCCTGGCTATGTCAAATAATCTTTTATATATATATATATATAAAAGTTTGTAGCGAGTCTCGATATGTCATAAATCGATATATCGATATCAACTCGAGCGACATTTTCCTAGGAAATAATGATTTTCATTGGACGTCGATTCGCCGATAATTTCAGACAATTTCAACTTTGTAAACATCAAATTCGCGTTTAAATGGAATTTTGATATTTTAATTTATGATTAAAAAATAATTAGTATTGTGTCTGTATGTATATAAGAGAGTATTTGAAAGTAATATCTTTACAGAGTTGCAATAATTCAAAGATTATATCAATATAAACTCTATGTTATGGATTAAAAATGTGTATAATTTAGGTTAACATTATACATAAATAAAGTTAATAATATGGATATTGTCAAAGATATAAAGTCAGAGGATAATGTTCTGACAGATACTAAGGAAGAATCATGTGCCGACAAAATACAGTCCGAAACTAAACAACTTAATCATCAAGAATTAATGAAATTGTCTAAAACGACTATAGATAACATTATCAATAATGATCCATTGCTCTCCGGATTGCCTTCAGATGTTACAATAGAGGAACTTAAATCACAAATTGCAGTTGTACAAGGACAAGCTATAACTTTATTCTTAAATCGTGGGGATCTGCCAAAGCTCGCAGTGGTGGTAATATATATTTTCATCTTATACATTTGCATGCTATCAATTAATTAGATTTATTCATTAATATAATCTTTTTTCTATTTTATTTTCCAGGTTTCACCACATAATACAACAGTACTTGATTTGAAGAAAGCTATAAAGCGACATGTGAATTTATCCTTGAAAAGAGAAAAAGTCAAAAAGAAGATAAGTTGGAAGCACGTTTGGAAGAAATATCATCTCAGCTTTGAAGGCACCAGACTTTTTAATGACAATGAAAATATTAAATTTTACAATATCACTAATAAAGCAGAATTACACTTTGCCAAAAGACACAGAGAAAAGAACAAGTTGCTGAAAAATTAATAGCGCCTTTACATAAATTACTATGTTATCTATTGTCATTAATATTTTATATTTTTTTATTAATACTTGTCAAACATTTTTAATTTACAGTATCATGGTAATTGAGATTGCATGAATAATATTTAAATATTTTGTAAGTAAATGTGTATAACATAATAAATAATAAGTGAGTTTTATAAATATCTCTTATTATTTAGGAATATTTAATTATATATATTTATATTATATGTATACAAGAGTCAATATATTTTTATATTTCACTCATTCTAGATTTTTTATCAATATTACTATTCTATTGTTTCAGGTGTATAAATTTCACAAGTCAAATTAGGCATACAATCCTCCAGCATAAAACAAGTTAACTCGAATGCCACAGTTCTAAAGTGATTTGTTACAACCAACGTCTTTAAATTTTCCATTCTATACAATGACTCCAATCCTCTCTCGGTGATCTTCTCACAGCCAGAAATGTCCAAGTGTTCCAATGCCGGGAATTCCGCTGAGATCTTGTCCAAGCCCCAGTCATCGATGTTGCTGCAATTTTTCAGACTGAGCCATTTGAGTTTGTGGAGGCCGCACAAGTTGCTCAGACCCTCGTAATACAGATCAGTGTCACTGGCATCCACTGCCTCAAGAATATAGCGGGAATCGTACTGGTTGGGTAAATCATACGAGCCTTTCTCGTCCTTTTCCGTCCAGTAAGTGTTACCCTTAAATTTTACCCGGCCATCACGACATACGATGAAGTGAGCTGTGGCCAGATCAGCTCCCAATATCTCATGTCTCTCCGGTATGAAACTCTGATTTTCTTTGATATATTCGGTCCTTTTATGCACGAGCCATTTGGAAAAATTGCCAAAGGAGAAGTCAATCTCTTTTTTCGACTTCAGAGAAATCCACATAACATTCGAAGGCTTTTGTGGATTATCCTTTTCTATCTTTTCCTTCTCTTTCAATGAGTATTTATGTTTTTCATGTTCTACGCCTTGCGCGTATAATATTCGAGAGAGCGAGTAATCTCGAACACATGGTTGTTTACTTAAAACTGATATTATTCGCCTTGTTAACATTATCTTGACTTAACTCTATTTTTTAAGGTTAGCTTTTGACATTAATGAATGCCCACGTGCCATATTCTAACTTTACCTTAACCCAACCTGACTGTCAAACAATACGCGAGAATCTTACAGGAAAATCGTTAAATAAATACCGCACCATTTTGACAGTTCTTTTTTCTAGAATTTATATTTCTCTGCATATACAAACATATCTCTACTTTGTACATAAGTTGTATTTTCGAGTCCTCGATTTATTTTAATAATTACTAATAATTGTACATCGTAATTTATGTAAAATTATTAGGGAAAGCAATAAACAGAATATTGCACATTTCTCGAGTAATGTCGAAACTGACGTTATTATCTAAAATATAAGTCGATTAAAGTTATTTGTACATCATAACATCAGGGGATTGATACATGCACATATAAGCGTCACAAAGTAAACGTTTTGCATGTTCTGGTAAATGCCGGTCGTCTGTCAATTCAATCAAATAATTTCCTCCTTCTTCACTCAACCAATAAGGAAAATCTGGACATGGTACCATTTCTGGTATATTGTATCCATTTTGCTCGCCTAATAACAAAATACAAATTTATATAAGAATATATTAATTATAATTTAATATTATATTTTATTTTAATAATTACAGAAACTTTTTCTTAATTATAAAAAATTTTATATACGTATGAAAGTCAAGTACCTTTTCTATCAGCCATTGAATCAAAAAAGCACCATGGTGCCTCTGAACCTGGGCCACATTTTACAAATGAGACGTAATGTGAGGTTTCGATGCAAACTACTGCAGAAAGTTCCAAGTACAGACGTGGTACGGGACAATGTTCTTGCAGAATTGCAAATTCCATAGGGACAATCAGCTTCTTCGGTTCGTGATTAGTTCTTCGTTCATGACGATGTACCTAAAAAAAAAAAAAGTACAAAAATTAATTCCAATGTCTAATGCCATTGTTTGTTCATCTCGTAAATAATATTTTACAAACTTTTTCAAGACACTGTAAACAAAAAGCTATACTTTCGAGACCGACGCCACATTGTCCATAACATTCCTTGCACTCGAATTCTGCCAATTTGCCACACACTGTACATTGTCTGGGTGCTGTAAAACAATATATAAATGTTATTATAAATCGTTTCAGATAAAAAAAAATACCACGTGAAAAAAAAAAGATACGATATAACGATACTTAACAGTCCTCGATAATGTCTGTCACATCGAGTAGTAATGTAGGCTGTATCTTCTGATACATTTTATATGATTTTCCAAAACGTGGCATTTGTATAATAAGACACGAAGGAACTTCTTTTAATCTGATGTTGCTGGTCAGGAAACTCTGCTCCAATAATTGCTGCACAGTCGGCAAATTTAAATGGTCGTCTTTTTCGACAAACAATTGATAGTGATACGCATCCTGTCCGGAGCTTAATTTAAGGAACGGTTCGGCATTTAAAATCTGAGCAACTAGCGATGTTAAGAATTCTTCCGGATCTGAAAATTACAAAAATACAAATTATTATATTAGCGATTTAAAATTATTCAAAATTTATAATATTTCGAAATGTAAAGCAAATAAAAAAAACCTTTTTCTTCGCTAGTAAGACCGGACACTGACGATAATTTTTCGAGCAACGTTCTAAGCTTCATTACACGATCCGCTCTGACAAACATGTTCTTTCTAAGCGGATTCACAATCTCCTCTCTCAAAACTCTTTGCACTTCTTCATATTGCGGACAATCTTTTTCATTTGGTGGTCTGAAAAATCATTACATGTACACATATACACATTTTGCAAAAATTATACTAATATATCATACATCTATGTGATACAGCATATATTGTTTATTTAAAAAAGAAATCGTGATTTTTAATAATTATATATTACATTAAAATTAATTACCGAAACAAAAGATTGTCAAACACACTAGTAAATGTGAACATGCTGAAAAGAGTGGCATCTAAATAGCACGAATTGTGATGACCCTGAATACCACGATATTTCCCGCATATACTTTCCAAGTCTCCTTTAAGGGAGATAGGTCGTACTATGCCTGCGATTACAGAGCTCTCCATGTTACCAAAATTATCGTTATTTGTAAGTGTCGACTGTTCATTGAGCTTCGTCTGTTTACGAACAAAAAATTGTCATAATTTGTTTGTTTTCTTTGAAATTTTCTCACAATGGCGCATTAAATATTGACGAGATAACATTACAAATAATTAATTATTTTATACTTACATTTTCGTAATAAGAACAGTGTTCAATATCTGTAAATATAGCTTTGTAAGGCCTACAGTGAAAGTATCTGACATCTTTATAAGTTCCATCAGTACCTAAAGGATGTCCATCATCCTATGAATGACACATTGTTCAAATTTGTTATTTTATACTCTTATAACAATTTATTTAATCAATTCGTTTCACTCACCAATTCGACTGCTGCCATCAATTTGCCAGGACTTACACCAGACAGTGTGCCAATCCATCGAATGACTCCATAATGAATATCAGAATCCAGAAGTACTTTTACGGGAGAACCCACTATCAAATCTCCTTTGTTCTCTACTCTGAATTTTTCGATTTCGTTTTTTTCTAGTGGATTACCTAATTACAAATAATAATACACATAATTTGTCATAAATACTTGTAATATTTTTTTTTATATATTTTGACACAAAGTTTAAAGATAATGTATAAGAATGAAAATTGTTTTTTGATAAACATATAAAAGTATAAACATAATCGTGTTTAAGAACCAATATTTGCAGTAGAGGATGTTAACTACATCTTACTGTAATTCAACATGTCTATGCTACGCGCATCTTCCACATCACTGTATATATTTGACTCTATATCACTACTCCACTTGTGCTCCAATACAAAAATAGGAATGTTCTGCAATTCTGCTGTCATTTTTTTACACAATAATGCAATAACTGTGTAGTACTTTATAACCTGCCGACAGTTCTCTAGGAAATCAGACTAAGTCTGGGTCTATTTTTAGACAGCTATTATTAATTTCCTCTACCACGCGGAAGAAATCCCAGCATGGGTTAATTTTGTTTCTTATGGGAAAACATCATGTGAGTATATTTACTGCATTTACAACAAAAATTACCACATTTAAATAGAGCATGATCGACGCTTTTAGTATAATTATCAACATTATTTTCGAGATTCGATTTTGCAGCCTGATGACGTTCTTTCAATACGTTGACTGATTCTTGATTGTTGTTCTTATTGTCATCGAACAAGGTAAACTGTTCTAATAAAACAGCCGGTGTACTATCAAGCACAGATCTTTTTTTATCATTAGTATAGTCGGTTCCTGTGTTACTCTTTAAGAATGCTAAAATAAGAATATGTAAAATTGGATAACTATGAGACTATTACATATAAAAAATATTAAATAATATTTTATATACTTTTTTCAATATTGCCAGAAATTATGTCAGATTCAACTTTATATGGATATATATTATTTACAGTAGCAAATGTTGCACTAGCATTTGAATGCGTAGAAATATTATACTCTTTGGCCAATAGAGATGTTTTGGATACTTCTTGGCTTTCCTGGAATATATATATGTATGTATTTTTAAGATTATTATACTTTATGTTAATATACATTTAATTATATTAACTGTATCATTTCCTCTTTAACAACACAAATTTTCTCATAATTTTTAGATCTCATCTACATAGAATCAATCTCTTGATTTAAAAAATATAGTAAATATGTATATATAGCAAATATAATAAACATTGCGTTTTTCATTTTCAATATTAAATATTTCTATATTAAAGCTCCAATTAATATTAATTTAAAATAAAAACAAAGCTATATTATTTGCTTGTGAGTGTAACTTGTTAAAATTTTTCTAATTTTATTTCTATATCTAACAATAAGAGAGGGAATCGACCACAACTTTAAAACTTATACACAATACATTGAACTGCTAAAATGTATAAAATAGAATCTCTTTCATATAAGAGTAACAGATACATTAAAAGTTAGCATTATTAATTCACCAATAATTCAAGGCCAAAGTAATGTCCTAATCCGAGTTGCTTCACAGGTCCGATGTATCTGACAAGCGCAAGCTCTTTAGCTCGTCTGTTAGAAGAGTCTGAGCAGTACCAGACCCTGTCGTTGACAGAGATACTCCTTATTCGCTCGCACAGAGCCTCGTCGTTCGCGATTCGGATTCTTTCCTGAGGGGATTGTACGGTGAGCAAGTACTGCCAGATCTTGTGCGACACAGGGATTAGATCGTACTTGTGGCAACGCCATTCCGTACCGCACCAGATCTTAGATCCGTCGATGGGGTCGATCACGCGGACCTTCAACCTACTCTCCTTCAAATCCTCCAGTGCTTCTACAAGCATTCCCACACGCAGCTCGTTAACATTAACGGGGCACGCACCGTATAGCCGTATCAGTACCGTGTCTTGCTTGGCAATGTAGTGTTGCAGGTATTCCTTGTTAGGGTCGCGATCTTCCATGGTGTCGTACAATTCGAAAATAATTATCACCTATAGTACCTACACGAAAGAAACGTGATTTATCAGCTCGTCTGTCAACCTCAGCTGGTTCGCTCGTCTCCCATACAAAATCTTATTCGATATTATATTTGTGATTGGCGATACAATTTTTTAAATTCTTCTTTCAACTTTGAAAAAACAGATATTCTTCCTTTTATTTACATATTTTCACAGATTATTGCTCGCCGACAATATTTATCTCGTCGTGTATTCACTTGTGCGGAGAAATTGGATTCAAGCAGAAATTGACGCACCATCTGTCAATAAATCTAGTAAGTTTTTTTTTTCATATGTTGTATATAGCTGTCACTCGGCTTTGAATGTTCGACCAATCGGGACGAAGGAACTAAAAATTTCTTTATTCCGATTGGTCAATCGTTCGCTAGTAACGTTAGGTGTCTAGTAAATCTAGTGAATATTTCTACGTACTCGTACGCCTCTCTATAATATTCATAGTTCGTGGCTCATAACCCTTGCCGCGCGATTTACAAGATTTTATGGACGGTATCACATGTTGTTTCGTTCAACAAACACAGAAGTTCAAAAGGGAATATAATAATAACATTTGTAAGACTTTTTAGCATTAAAACATGGGCGATACGGGACACGCGGACGCGTTGCCTATCGATACTGCCAGATTGACGGCCGATTCCGGCTTCAGCGAGTTGCTGAGGTCGGCGGAGCAGATATCCGCGGCCGCCGAGGGAAACGATGACATGCCGCATGTCGATCGAAATCTCCAGCAGATATTGGAGGCTTCGAACGAGCTGTGGTGTCGGGTCACGCAAACCGCTACCCAGGAGAACGAGGCCCAGGCGTAAGTCTATTTCAAGACTTCTCATATAACTTGTGATTTTATGTGTCAATTTTGTATATTTCTTATATATAGGATTACTTTTGAGTATTTCTGTTATTATATCTGAAAATAAATGCTTCAGCCACGTCTTGCTGGGTTCTCGAGGGATAGACTTGTCTCAAATCTCACAGAAGTTGAACTCGCTTAGTGCAAGACGCACATTTGAACCATTAGATCCTATCGCAGACACTGATATTGTCAGTTATCTTAGGAATGAGAAGGAAAATGCGATTCTTTCTATCATCGAACAGGTTCACAAGGATGTAAGCCTATGTATACTTATTAAAATATTTACATACTCTGTATACTTATTTGTATACAATAGAAAAATATATTAAATTAATCTCTGTTTTTAGACATTTGAGCTTACTAGAGCACAACAAATGGAACATATGCTGGGTGAATGGAAACAAATGCGTTTTGAGATAATAAATGCCATGACTGCTCCATCTGGAGAGCTAGTAGACTTACGTGGAACACCGCAGCGCACAAAACTAGCAGGTTCAATGATTAGTGGTCTCTCTAGCATAGAGGTTGCATATGTAAAAGAACTGCAAAATTATAACGATCATGTGCTTCGAGGTATAACCCGGCCCAGTTTGTTTAATGCATTCTGCAAAGCCTCTGAATCGTTTAATGACAAGAAGATTGTAGACTTGTGGCAAATGGTGAAGTGTATGGTTGATATTCCACCGACACCTAGAGGAGATCAAATTAAATCCAGAAGTAGTCCTGCGATTGAACAAAAAATTGTTTTACAAGCCAAAAAGTATTTGGAAAACAGATATAGAGATTTCATGAATTCCATAATCAACGAGAATCTGGTGCAGGCCAAACGAGGTGGCATTCCAGGCACGATTCCTCTGGTCAAGAGTTTTGTAGGTGTCAAAGTACAAAATTTGAGAGATTTGGAAGATGATATGGTCGAAGACAAGCCATTGTGGCCTTTAGTATATTACTGCATGCGATCCGGAGACTATAAAGCCGCGTTGCAATGTCTGAATCAATGTAATACAGAGTTCTTGGAATTTAAAACAGCTCTTGAAGAAGCTTGCGACGATCCGCAACATCATCCGAGTAGTCGTGCGGAGTCCATTTTGAAGTTACACTACAGAAAGCAAGTTCGATCCGTCAGCGACTTATACAAGAGAGCGGCATATTGCGCGTTGGTTCCTTGCGAGCCGGACGATTTGCATTCCGAAGTGATAGCTACAGCCGATGATTATTTATGGTTAAAGTTATGTCAAGTAAGAGATCAGGCAGATGTCGAGAATAAACTAACATTGGATTATTTGCAGACTACAATCTCAGAAATATATGGTAATATTAATCTTAGATATCTTTTACTTGAGGATTTATTTAATTGTAATTATACAATTTACAGGAGAAACTTATTATCACGCACACGAGCAGCCATTTTTGTATTTCTCGATGCTATTTTTGACTGGACAATTCGAAGCAGCAATAGAATTTTTAGCCACTGGAGCTGGAGCAAGGCATTTACCGCATGCGGTTCATTTAGCAGCTGCGATGCATGAGCATAATTTATTGGCTGTCAGTCAAAGTGTCTTAGCACCTTTGATTAGCGTAGATCCTGCTGATAAACCACCAGCAAAGAGACTAAATTTCGCCAGATTAATATTGTTATACATTAAAAGATTTGAGTTGTCAGATCCAAAAGAAAGTCTTCATTATCTCTTTTTATTGAGGTAATTATGTATTTTTATCATGTAAAGTCAGTTAAATTAGAAGTTTCTCATGTTTTAATGATATTTTGCTTTTAGATGTATGAAGGACCCATATGATCGTAACATGTTTGCTGCATCTGCCGCAGAAATGGTAGTGGATGTCTCTCCTGCAAATCGTATTTTGTTAGTCGGGAAACTTGATAAAGATCGAAGACTTCCGGGTATCTTGGATCAATTCCAAATTAATACAGAAGACGTGATAAATATTTGCGCTGAAACGTTGTACAGAAAAGGTCTGCTCGAAGATGCAGTCATGATGTACGATTTAGCGAGAAATCATGAGAAGGTTCTTAGTTTGATGTGCACACTCTTAACGCAAGTTGTCAGTCAGAAAGGATTGCCCGGTTCTCTCAGGTCACGATTACAAGAGACAGCTATGGACATTGGTACAAGGTAAATTCGTACATTTGCAACATATTAGATGATAATATAAATATTTTCAAATTTAAACTTCTTATTGGCATCGTAAACCTTTTCAGATATAAAGACATTGTAATCCAAGCGCCCTCAGAAGTCGTGTCGTCATTCTATACCTTAAAAGATCTTATGGTTTTCTTTGATCAGTTCCACAATGAACAGTATCAAAGTGCACTTAGAGTAAGTGATTTTTTATTAAAGAGAAAGAGTAAATGTATTATTTAGTCTATTTTATCGTTAAAAGAAAGATTTAAATAACGCGATATATTTTTTCTTTAGACAATTGCAGATTCGAAGATGTTGCCTCTTTCTGTGAAAGAAGTCGATGAGAGAGTGAACGCTTTACGTCGTGTATCGCCCGAAGTGGCTGGAACATTGGCCGACGTTCTTTTAGCTACTATGACGATATTATATCGTCAGTATCAGAAATTGCGATCAGTAGAACCAGGAGACGAAATCGCGAGGGACCAGCAGCTACATGATCTCAGAGAACAAGCTCGAGCGTTGACGAGTTTTGCAGGAACCTTGCCATACCGTATGCCAAACGAAACTAACAGTAAACTTGTACAAATGGAGATTCTTATGCATTAAAATCGATATAGTATAAGTACATCTATCGAATATAATTCGAAATGTTTATCTTTCGGTCTGAATATTTAAGAACGTTTTATATATTTCATTCTCTTCTTATATATTTCTCATTCGTCTATATCTTTCATTTCTTCTATATATTTATCTTCTTTATATATATTCTCTATATATTTGTTAACATAGCACTTCAAAAAATAATTTTTTTTTATATTTAAAGATTTATTTTTTTTAATTTTATGTACTAAAATACAATTATACATTTTCAAAACATAATAGTTGAAAAGACTTAATACTTTTAGAAATGTAATTATTATATAGATTGCTACTTAAAGAAATCAATAACACATGCAGAAAAAATGCTATATAGGATATTTAAATTATTTTTATATTTCTATTTGTAAAAATGATATGATATACATACATTTTTGCAGATAGGATCATTAATAAATACTGAACACAATATGTGTGTGCGAATGTGTTTGTTAATGTTTGACTTATATATCACATTTTACAATCGGTTTTTTCTAATATGTCTTATCTTTTATTTTGAAAGGCATCTCTCGATACTAAAATCGTGTATATTATCTTGGTGATTTATTGCAATCTTCTGCATTATAGAATTTTAATGATGTAACAGCTATTCCACAACTGAGATCTTCAACTTTACCTTCTTTTACCTATAAAAAACTCTTTATTACATACAGATCGAAAGATAAAGTAATTTTAATTGATTTTACATACTGCTCTATAATCAAGAAACATTTCCTTAAAAGCCAAAAAGTCTGTTATCGTTGACAATACTTCAAAGACTTCACCTTCCAATTCTGCCTGTTTTTCACTGAGTTATCATATTCAAACATACAAAGTAAAAAGTTTATTAGATAAAAGTTAATAAAATTTGTATTTTGAAAGAATATATATTATAATTACTTTAATTGATGTAAAAGAATATCTATTGTAAATTGTGGCATAACTTTTTTAAGATAATCCTCAATGTACATCTCCACAGTTTTATTCTGAAACATACATGTAATGTGATATTTCAAAGAATTGTGGCAGAATTTGAAGAATTTTGAAACTTATATGAAACTCACATATTCGTTAAATATATCAGTATAAATTAATTTGTTGTCCTCCACTGGTTCAAAAACATTCCAATACTTTTCTAAAAATCTTTGCTGAAGCGCTTGAAAGTCTTCCTCTGAAAAGCCGATTCATCATCAATATATACAATTTTACTGATTAACAATCGTTTATTTTTTGTGCATGAATTATTTTATACCTAATAATAGATCTTCGATATGTCCGATTACTTCGTCAAATGAATAGTTTTCTCGGTTTTTCAAAATTCGTTTCTCATCTCCTGAACTCGATAAACCTGATTCATCTGTTTGAAAAATTAATTTCAACATGTATAAATAAATAATTGCTATAATATTTCACGAATATGTATCAGACTTGGCACGATATACATATAAGATTTCATGAAGATAAGAAAATGTAATTTATAGAGGAACACGAACCCATGCTGCTTTTTTTTATTTTTGTTATTTTAAAAAATAAGGCACAAGTTTATTTTGTGAAATAAAACCTTCTTGATTGAGTAAACTGATTGAGTTCGCTGTCAAATTATACACAAATCAAGTTTATCGTGGTTGGAAACGACAATTGATTAATCGATCAGTCTGGAAGGTTATATTTCAAGTAATGATTAAAATAAATTATTAATACATTTTCGAGGAACGTATCAATTTTATATTAATATTTAAACATTTCATAATACATTATATGTAGATCAAACATTAAATATCACTGCGTTATGATTAGGAGAATGTATACATAAGTATGTATCGATAGAGCAAGTTAGAAATGCACGAAGTTACCATAAAAAGAGAATAGATGGCGCATAATGCCACATTTAAAATTTTTAGATTATATTTAACGACTAGTGAAAATGAATAGTGTGTGTTTGTAGTTTGTGCAAGTTAGATTGCGTGATAACGAAGAAATTTACTGTAAAATACGATTGGCGAACCATTCATTTCAAATTCGATTTACATCACGCAGATAAAAGGGGTAAACTCCTTTAATAATTGATTAAGTAACATATATATTTTGGAGTACATTGAAATAATATACTAAAATGTTGTTGAAACTCTACGTGCTCGTAGAGAAAATTGCTTCTAGTTACTATAATAAGTTATAATGCGCGCACAACAATTTCACGCTCCATAAAGCAACTTCATAAATCGCGAATCTTTATCGTCATCGTATACTCGGCACCAATATTTATGGAATTCATACAAACTCAAGCGAAACCGCTTACGTGCGTCAGAGCAAAATGTTGTGACGCAAATAGAATCATAGAGTATGTCGAATTAAATTTTGACGTGAATGTTGTTGTTGACGTATCGACGATCGGGAGAACGATTTCCAATTTATTCGTTATATGTGGAAAAATGCAAGAAAAACGATGGATATAATACATTTTACTTTTTTGCGATCCCAATAACTTTAATCGTTGACGATAAAAAACGATATGGCATCTTACGTCATTTTACATATAATTTCTTCCTCGAATATAAAATATTTAATATGATGATATAAATATAGCCATGAAATTATCGCTAATTAATTATGTGATAAATTACTATATACTATGTATTACAAATATTTAGGGCCACAATTGAAAACATTATAATTTGCTGAACAATGATTTTGTAAAGAAAAGTTTAATTAGTCGTTTGATGATATGGTTTATTATATTATTCATCATTTTTCTTTGCGATATTTATAAAAATAATTATAGAATTATGTGTAGGATAAGTTAGATTTATTTATATATCATATATATATATAAAGTGGCACGCTTATATTTTAATTATCTAAGATATCAGTTTTGCATCTCAAGAGATATTATCAAAATTGTAAAATTCGTCAAACTATATATCATATTATTGAGAGCGTACAAGCAATATACTATTTAATAATTCAAGACATCAACAAATCTTGTTACCGGAGTATCATAGTTGCTCGGTATCTTGTATTATATTAAGATGTCAGCTTGACACTTGTTGGTACATTAATTAACTAAAAGCATTGCGCTAACGGTAGCGACACAACCGAGCATCTACGAAATCTCTCTGTGTATAAAATCCATCAATTTGTCTGTGAAATTATTGCGAATTTGGCTCGATAATTCAAATCACTGACTATAATTTAAATCTTGTTAACATAAATAGCAACAGGAGTCTCCTCGTCATCATCTCGTGGACAGTCTCTCTTAAGACAGTAAATGCAGTGATCACAAAGATTGATAATTAAGACGGCATATTTAAAAGGTAAAAATAAAAAAAATAAGACATTTCTCCTATCAAATTATAATAGGCTTGATGAAATAACAACTCGTTTGTGCATGTCAATGAATATATTTAAAATATTCAATTGATGTTATTAATCAATAATTTCAAATATATGTATCTCTCATTGGGGATAATTTAGATAATTGAAATAATTATTTCTCTCATTATTTATATATAAAATCAGTAAAGTATTTAGAGAGGTTATTTCAACGAATTTGTCAACTGTTATATATATTTCATGTCAAAATCGATTTAATTACACTACAATTGTAATCAATATTCGTATATAGAAAGTTTCCTTATCAGTAAGCAGTAAAGTAAACTTTTACTTTTGCAGTATAAATATTTATTCTTTGCTAAAATCACCTAATATGATACTTTGAGAGATACTACACATTTATTGAAAATGAAAATAGTTAAGATTTGCATAAACTCTTTAATTATAAATTAATAAAAATTTAAAAATATATACACATTGCGCATTAAAACGCAATGTATATATTTTTAAATTTAAACATAAACTAGTTGTTGAAGATAATGTTCAAATTAAATTATATATTTCAATTGTTTCTCTAAAATAATCAATATTCAAGATCAACTTGTTTAATTCATAATACAAACTATAATGAGATCCATGTGATTTTGTAATTAAATACGTATTGTTTTAATTATTTTTCCAATCATTTTACTTGTTATATAATATTCATAATATATAACATATTTGTTTAAATATATTTATTTTAATTTAGATAATTTCTTTCTGACACAACTTTTGAAACTATATAATTTAACAATAAAAACGATCATTTTTCATATATATTTGTGAAAATGTATATTTGTTTAATTAAACGAAATAATAATTGTTTGCAGGACTGTTTATAACAACGCGCGCTGGAAATATGGCCGCGCAGTGAAGTGCGCCGCGAATACCGGCCGAGTCGGCGGCGCTCGGCAGCGCTCGGCGGCGCTCGGGCGCGCTCGGGCGCGCTCGGCAATCTCCGCGGATCTCTGCGGGGGCAGAGGCCTCCTACTCTCTCGCGCAGTCTCGCACCGCGCCGCGCAGTATTCACACTCACGCGAACGGCAGCGCACGTAGCGCAGCGTCTCTCGGTCCATCTTCGTCCTGCGAGTGAGATCCTGCGCCGGAGTTTAATACATCGGTGGTGCGTCGCGGTAATAAGCCGGGCTCGCGCACGCGAATTGTCGTCGCGTGTCATCGAGGATCCCGGTGTGAACATCCTCTCTTCCTCGCGTGTATCAATCTCGCGGATACGCGAAACCACCCCTCATTTGAGTTCGCGTTTCCCAGCCACCCTCGCATCCACCACCCATCCCCGGTTGTCGTCGTCGTCGTTGTCGTCGTCGCTGCCACTCCTCCGCCGCCCACCCTCCTCGACGCAATTAGAACGGATGCCCGAGGGCTTTCAACACGCGGCGGATGATATTCCGAGGTGGGTGATCGGTTGTCGAATCGAGCGAATCGATCCGCCATCGTGGATCCCGCGGTCGACTTCGGGACCGACTTGAATTTGGCGCGAGTGTTAGTGCGGGGAAACTTCGCTGCGATATAGAGCGAAGTGTGCGACACATGTGAATATAGCCTCGCGTAGCTACGTTCCGCGCGAGTCGCGGACATTCCTCTCTTCGTCGGACTGTGTCGTCGTCGTGGCGACGCGCTTCCGGAAGATAAACCTGCAATCCGGCATTTCGCGCGCGGCAATAGTTATTCGTGATTGGTTAAATACAATTTAGTCTGTGGTCGTCGCGAGAGACAACTTCGCGCGGAGGTAAATCAACGTCGAAAAGGAGTCGAACATATTTCGGTGGCGTGTCGAGCCGGGGGATTAAAACTGTGCGAAGTTCTCTCGAGTGTGAAATAATCGGATTATCAAACTTTTCCAAGACGAAGTGCGCGTTCGACGTTATATATTCGAAATTCGCGAGTTCGCGAGTCAGTGAAGAGATTCTTGCATATGGGCGGACTCGTCTTCCCCGGAAGCGGAACGGAACCGGAATGCTCGCGGTTGTGTGAGGACAATCGAGGGTCGTCGACGAGACTCTAACAGCGGCGGCTTCGGAACTGGGACTCGCGAGCAAGTTGTATCACCCTGTCGGCCACGAGACACACGTTGATGATATGATCGGAAGCGGAGAGGAAACACGAGAAGAACCGAGACGAGACGGCGCCGAGACGAGCGGAGTCTGTTGACCGGAGTAAAGTTGTGCGCGAATTCGTCGCGGAGTGTGTTCGTCGTTTACGTACGATATGTGAGAATAACGTGTGATACGGATATCGATACAGTGATATATATATATGTATATATATATATAGGGAACGAGAGTAGCGGTGATAAAGGATCCTTCCCTCGTTCGAGAAGCGCGAATAGTGCTTTTCCATCGTCTTTACGTTACTTCATCCGCGCGCGCGCGAGTGTCAAAAGTGTATGTGTGTGTGTGCCCATAAACGGACAACGGACAACTTCATCGCACGACCATGAAAGTCTTCTCCAGGTTGACGATAGCGGAAAAGCTCCTCGGGATGTGGCTCCTCGTCCTCATCGCCGCCTGCTCGACGTCGCTTGTAAAAGGTTTGTGTGTATTAATTTTTATGCCCATCCCTCACGCGAAGAGCGAAGCTCTTTCGAGGGGACGATGTATCGTAAAAAAGAGCGTACCTTCGCGTCTGCAATGTCAGCGTTTCGGGGAAACGGAGACTACCGTAATTCGGGGAATCTTCGTTCGCGAAAAGGTTTTCGAATTCGAGTGGTCGTTCGCGAACACGATTTTGCTCGAGTAAATAGAAAGAGACGGCCAAATTCCATAATCCGTATTTTATCGAGTCTTTTCGTTACGGAATATGCTGTATTTATATCAATTTTCACATCGTTTTTTTTTTTGGAGGAAACAATTTCGTTTATATATATTTAATTGAATAGAACGTACAGAAGTGATTTTATAAAATGGTAGAAGGTATTTAAAATAGAATTTTTTTATTACATTTGAAATTACGATATTATTTTACATGGTATATTATAAAATAATGCAGAGTATTTTTGGAATGCAGCAGCTCTCATCTTATATAATTTATATCCAATAGATGAATAAATGAATAAAAACAGGGAGTGTATTATTTTCAAAAACAAAAAAAAGAATAGTAAATATAAATGCAGAATTGTGCAACTACGTTCAATCCGGAATCAACATACATTTTATTTGTTTTAATACAAAAACAACGCTGTTAGACGCTATTTTTTTCCCGATGAATTTTTAATATTCGATATTAAATATCTTGCTAACTATATAAGCGGTAAATTAAAATCCTACTTAAGTAAAAGGCGCTTGGAATTAATTGAAGACATTACTGGGCGCTGTATATTAGATCATTATTTAAAGTTTAACACGAAAGAGCCCGCTTTTCAATCGCTCATAGCTCTCGCATAGACTATTAACGCTTCGATGTTTTAAGATCGGCTTTAAATTAATCGAATAGTACCTTTATTAAAACTAAGACGCTAGGAATTCTGAATATTTCGCAGTATCAAGTTAAATGCGCAAATATGATATATACATATATCGAAGATGATATATTATGTATCGCGAGATAAGCGATTTATTTGTCGTTATTTTTCCCAAATAATTTCAGAAACAAATTGCAATTTTGCAAAGGTAAGCTACGAAGATAATAATTATTAATAGTATTTAATTATTATTAAATACTATTTTTTCTCTCTCTCTCTCTCTCCAAAAGGGATTTTAGAAACAATATTTATTTTAGTCTCCTTCCTCTCTAAAATTCGATAGTCGAAAATTCGTTGACATTCCATCCGGTTAATTGCGACACAAATTATTTTTGATTTAATAATTATTACAAACAAATAATTCTTTTTTTATAGATATGAAAACAATTTTGAAATGAAGTATAAGCTTTAAATAAATTTTTGGATATATGTATATATTTATATTTTAATGTCGCAATTTATCTCGATTTACTTCGTATATAGAATTTTATTATAATATTACTGAAAATTCAGAAATTTTGTTTCAACTTTTTGATCTCCGCTGTGCTTAATTTACCGTTAATATATTTCCATATTATTGCTTCAGCTTCATTTCCGAGGCTGTTTAGCGAAACTAATGAATATGCGTTTATTCATCGATTCATTATACATGTCGCTGTGTATATGGATCTCATTATTTGTAGACACTATTTGTGTATATTATATATTGGACGAAAAAAATGCGTCACCAGAAAATGGACATGGCCCCGTCGTTAAAATGCAATGTTGTTTGCATAATGTAGTCGCATTATAAAAATATGATAGCATCATTCGGCAGGCGCGAAATGCGGAAATATAATGCGGGGGGATAAAGCGCACGAGGGGAGGGAAGAGCACACAGAGGGATGTTACATTATAAAATATGATTTAATTTTAAAATACCGCGGTTGTGTATACGCGAGACGGATCGTTTTCGCGCTTTATAATTTCGTCATCTCTAGCGACGCTCCGTCGAAGAGGAAAATCACGGCGCGAAAATATGTATAACAATAGGGCTTCGCGGGCTGAATCGATATGGTAATGTGTTTGTCTATTAAACTACGCGAAAATAAAATTTTTACAAAAAGAAATGACTTACGAAACGAACGGAGCATATATGTATATATAGTATATGTATGCGCGCGATATTCTGTTGCATCTATTTCGCGCGTATTAATTTAATTGTGAATGGAAATCAATTTCGCGAAACTGAATGTATCGCGAAAAATTTTCGATATTAATCCGTACGTTGCTGTATGTACATACTATTTACGAGGATCGTTATATCTTTTATTGGCCCCGCGTAAAACTCAACGATATTTTTTATCCTTTCGATCGCGCGCGCATTGATTTGCTCCGTTTAATCGTTTCTACATTTTTGTTATGACATAATATATATTTTTTTTCTCTCGTAATTACCTGTACCATATTGTGCACGATGTATTATTACAACAACGGTCAGAAAGAAATATATTCCATACTCTCTGGCATGCACGCGTGCGTTGCAAAATCCATATTTTCCTAATTGAATCGATTGTTTTTTAATGAACATTACACGATTAACGTGTTTTCAAATTCTTGTTAATCAATGTTATATCTACAATATTCTTTAATTTATTAATGCACGTTTTTCATTAACAAAGAGTCGCTGCTAATTAACTTAAAATCGTTTGTCATTACATTAACCTTTGATGCATCAATATCGTAATTTCAAAAAGATTCGATAAATAGTTTCATCACCTATATATAGAGAGAATGAAATACAGACCCGATAAATAAACACATTTCATTTTTGTTTCTTTCCCTATATATATATATATATATATATATATACCATCATATCTATTCATTCTTTTTTCTTTCTCTCTCTAATAAACATTTGTTGAAAATAATCACTATGCATTTTTCTCGCAAAAAATTGTTACATATTCCACGAAAAACGGCCCTTGAAAGCCGGAGCTGAATTTGACCCAGTTTCGATAGTCTGTGAGACTATCGAAACACACCTACACACATACTCACACACACTTACCCACACATATATAGGCACACGCACAAGCTTACGAGCTTTTAATTTGCGAAAACGTTTCAATTCCGAAAATCAAACAGCTCGATAATTGAATGCTGGATTAAAATATCGTTGAGGGATAAAACGCGCATGTTGCTTAAAGAGCAGGAGATTTTGTTATTGATATTCGATCTTTTCGGGACACATATTTCGCGTACTTTTACGTAATTATAGTAATAATAGAAATAATAAAACTTTGTATTTATATATACACATACCGTGCTTCATATTCTCATATATTATTCTCATATTCTCATATAACTTCATAACATTATTTTTCTTCAAGTATCGTTTTTCCTTCCTGACCGTTGTTGCTTGCTCGCAACTTGTTTTATTAAACGGGGAAGAGTGCAACAGTCATGAGAGAGTATTTCAACTAAAGAAACTACTTACTGCACACAAGAGAGATATAAATTTCCGCGAGAAGGCGGAAATTTGCGGGCTTAAAATGACGAATTTTACGTGTCGAAAATTACATGTCATTTATAATGCAAATTGTGGCCTGTTATCGAAATATATCCGGCTAATTATTGCGCGGTCACATAGATGAAAGTGCCTACGGTTGGCGCGTTAAGCCGCATATACGCGTGATACAAACAAAATATTATAAAGAGAAAGTACCAGCATAATAAATATATACGTAAATGGTGAATATATGCGCGAGTCTGCGAGAATACACGTGCGTATTTGTTCTTTAAATGGACTTGAAATCGTTCCTTTTTCGGGCGCAAGCCAATTAATTATATAGGACTTGTATTTGCTTATTTAATCCTCTTCCAACGTTCCGATATCCGGCCGCGTGATTAAGCTCTCTAAAACCTTTGGTATTTTAATGTTGATCTTGGAATCAAATCCCTGGGTCAAATGAAGTCCTCGCTCATGTATATAATCGTATATATCGACATATTTGCGCGCGCGTACAGAACTTGTCGGCGAACGAATCCTTAAAAGATGGTGTGTAAGGACTCGGAAAAGTCTCTTGGATCCTGGCCAGAGTCGATTGTTGTGCAGCCGCGATACGAGATATTATACGCGATAGAGTTACAGGGTGGGGACAGAAGGGAGGAAACCGCGAACAACAGCGGAGGGAGATCTGTCTCGCGTTAAAAAAAAAAAAAATAAATAAATAAATAAAATAAAAGCAGAGAGCTTTTGCGATCTCATTCGTTATCACGCGGATATCCCCCGTTTCTCTCGAATGGCTGAATTGCGGATTCATTCGCGCGATCCTTCCTGCCCAGTCTCGGAATATCGCGTAATTACGAACTTGAACTTTCGGAGTAGCTGACGAGGAGTCACGATCGATGCAGCGTTTTCTCGTTTTCGCAGAACTTCGCGCAGTTGCAAAACTGTAATTGCACGTCGTTTAGCTACGTTTCTTAATAAACTGATCATTCGGCGGGAAAGGAGAAACGTATAGGTGTATATACATACATACATATGTACGCCAGAGCGAGTCTGATTTGATCGGTACACAGATTTTGGCGCCAACTACGTTCGCATTTACTTACTCTTGTATTTTGGAGTTTGCGGAGCTTGTTGCGGACGTTAGCATCGGCGATTAAATTGGCGATAAAGGTCGAATGCGCCGTTTCGTAACCACTTAAACGACGGATCGTTCGAAAACACCGAGTAGAGCATTTTTAGATAAGAATGCGCCCGGATAAAAAAAGACGGATAAAGATTTTTAATTAAATTGTTAATAAAACGATTAATTTCAGTATCGCTCGTGACTCGGAAATTACAGTCATCCGAATATAATTTTTATCGACGAGAGAAGCTAACTTTATAAAATCGGTCGAGAATAAAATAAAGTTAAAATTAATGGCGCGCTTTTTTTTTTAGAATATTATATATAAATGTTCGGAATAAAACGCTCGGTGCGTTTCGTCACGATGTAAAATGACATAGTATTATACTATATAGAGAATGTAACGAGAATCGATGGCTATTGTTATTTTGGATTTTCGCCGAAAACGTCGCCCTATCTCTCTCTCTTTCTCTGCGATATAAACAAGCCGGATCTTTTTATTTCTCATCGGAAGAAAGGCTGTGTAGAGTTCGCGCGATGCATGTATCGGAGTTCCAAGTACATACCACGTATATTTGCTTCCTCGCGGTGGATATCGCTCCCGGGGATATCCACTCCGCTCGTTTTTCACGGACTCGTTTCGTCGGTTTGTCCTCTCCTCGGTAAAATGTGACCCGGGGCGTCGTAGTCGTCGAGTTTTCTTCGTTTCTCCCTTTTCTCCCTCGCTCATATTCCTCTTCCTTCCATTCCCGCTCGAAGCTCTCGAGATCGCGCGATACACCTAGGCCAAATGGAATCGCGTAGCACCGCCAAATGTCTTTGTTCCTCCGCGTGTCGATAATATACCGGGGTCAGGAGGAAGGGATAAGTGGACAGATTGCAGACGATACCGAGTAAACCGCTATGCTTCTCATCCCGTTGCTCCGTTTGTTCGTTGGCTCGGTTTAAGTCGGCTGCGACGCGTGTCATCGCGTTTTCTGTGTGTCTGTGTATGTGTGCGGAAGCGCGCTTTGTAGCTAGACATACACAAAAAAGGCCACGTACGCCAGCTGCTAGGATCACGATTAAGGAATTGAAACCAGACATCGTTTCGTCGAGTTGAGATTTTCCTGGATACTTTGGACACGCGAGAATAATGTTCTACGCTCGAAACTTTCTTGGGACGTTTCGTTTTGCGGGATTATCTCATAAAATTTATCTCATCGCATCCGTCGAGTCGAGCGAATTAAACACGCTCGCTTTGTAAAAAAAATATTTATTCTACATAATATAACAAATATTATATAACTTTCCATGTTGTAAAATGCGAAGTTATACCTTTGCTCCAACTTTTGTTCTGTTTAACATGTATTACATATATGGTATTTTCTCTGTTATTTTTTTTAGTTTTTTTTTTTTTCGCTAAAAACATGTTGATTCGTTTCCGTATGTTATATGATGCACGTGTATGCGTATGCGTTTGATAAATTTATGTACATATAAATTTAGAACATCATATCGATTTTTTTAATACTTTACGCGGGCCAACGCATATGTGCATAAAAATAAACAAGTTTTTGTTTCGCAAGTCGGCAAGTCGGTCTGTTGCAACTTATGCACAATGCGATTTGAAACAAAAATTAAACAGTTTAGATTGCACGTACAGCGCGGTATGAAAAACAAATAAAAAAAAAAAAATAAAAAAAAAAAAAGAAAACGAGGGAACAATGGTCCGCGGACGAAACGATGGTGGCTTTTGAATGTTTCGTTTTGTTTTCCAAAGAGTTAAAATTGTATTGTCAAATTCGGACAGTTGGCGAACGAGAAAAATCGTTGAAACGCTGAAACGTGGAGCGCCTTCTGTGTTCTCGTTAAGTGCAACCCAACTTTCATGAAGCCACAATAAACTCGTTAATGCGTACACGCGTATTGTGAATCCCACGCGAATGCGAGAGATTGCGAGATATTTGGGGGGGGAGAGGGGTTGAAAGGGGGAAGGGAAGTACTACTCTCTCGTCGGAAACATCGCCGAGCGTCGAGCAAACTGACAGGCCGGAAATTTTTCGATACGTATATATCTATATTTTTTTATTATACATGGAATAGTTTACAGTTAACGTGCATCCCTTCTGAATTCCGAATGTGTCCAAATGATTTCTGCTTCGTACCTCAGGCTATCGCATCAAATAACCGTTATTATTTCCAATTCTCTTTTATGCTGTTATTAATATTTTTATGCTTCAAAGCATATATATAAGTTTATTATATTGAAAAATTGAATTCAACTAAATTAAAATTATTCTGCATGAATCTCTCGACGCAATTTCTTTTTCCAGTATATAAGCGTTCATTATGTAACAGTCGAAGTTATAATAACTTACAAGCTCGGTAAACACCATAATTGGTTTATATTTAATCATTTGTATTAATTTACCGAATGTAATATTATTTGTACTAATTGTAATAATTGATCATTGCACGACGTGCGCACTAGATATTCTTTTCTAATTGTGTCTCATTTGTCGTTGAGAATTTTTTCTATAGCCAAGAGAAGTTAAAGTTAACGTGGAAATTAAATGAATAACGCGACGATTGAATTTGAAACAAAACGTATATCGTTGTAGAAGTCGGGAAATCCACGCACACACGCGCGTAAAAGCTTGTGTCGCGCGATTGCTCCCTCGGAATATAGTGGCGATGAAATACGGTAAATGTTCCTATATCGGCGGCTGCGGTTACCGTCTTTGCATATTTATGGAAATGCGGCGCTGCGTATCGAAAGTACGTTTTATCGTATCTCCATACCGGTTCGATCGTTCGGGGAAACTCGTCGATTTCTTCTCGCGAGCTCTTCTCTCTCTCTCTCTCTCTTCGCTCCCTTAAAACCATCCCCCTTTCGTTCCGTTTTTCACGAAAAATCCACCTAGCCCCTGGGCGAACAGTCTTCCAATGCCGTCTCGCAAAAGCTGAAGAAGAATAATAAACCTGAGTTTTCTTTCACGTAAATTGTATAACAATATAAAATATACACGTCAGTATACATATGCGACGAAATATATTCGTATACTTGTTTACCAAATTTAGTATAGCGGATTTGATATATATATATATATATATATATATATTCCAAGCAAATTTTGTAAAAAAACTTTCGTGAGATGCGCTATTAATTTTTAATATTAAATATTTTAGTAATAAAATTTTCAAAGGGTAATAAAGTTTAGATTGCAAATGGGAAAAGCAAATCTTTGAATTGGAACAATTTTCCATCTTTACACCTCGTTCTTCGTTGAAATAACTGTTCGGAATGTATTCTAATGGTAGTATATCTAGAGATTTCGGGACACCATGTAGATATTGATTCGAAGCGTTTTCCGAGAGGACGTACCGACAAAAAAATCTTGGAGAATTACGAGGTTTAATGGGTTGGCGACGCTTTCGTATCTCGCTTGGGATGAAGAACAGGGACTCCCGGGTACGGGAGAAAAACGTGATTAGCAGAATGATTAAACGTTTCGACAAGGATCCTCGGGACGGAGAAAGAATGGAAAACGAGGAGAGGATCGGGAAGCCCCATATACGTCCTGCTAAATGGAAGGAGGGTCGAGATGTCGGAAGATTCGATTAAAAACGCGGTTACTGTCCGAGCGGTTTTGAAATTAGCGAGACGGCGGTGTCTGTCGAGAAAGAAATAGAGAGTTGCTCTGGAAGAGTCCGGCAGCCAATGGGACGGTAAATTTTCCAAAGCAGCGAATTTCCAAAGCTTTCGAAATTTCCACTTCCGTCCCTTGGAATATTGCCAAGGGCGGCGGTCCCACGGGACGTTAGACAACACCGTCATCATCGTCGTTGGCGAAGGCTGACTAATTAAGGGCAGCTCGTCGATGCGGAGCAATCGTTAATTGATATTTGCGCGACTGTCTCTCCGCTTCAAAGAGCCGCGGCATTAGAGATCCGCTCGTTATAACATCTTCCGATTCGGTAAAATACATCGTATTTCTTCGTGCATGTCGAAGCTGCGAGAAGAGCTCGATGTTCTTGTTGAATGTTTGATGATACGTGTATACAAAATGCAACAGAACTCGTCAGTCTTCCTAGCTTATGTCCCAATGTTCTTCGAGCGACAAATTTTCGAAGCCGAACTAATAGAAAACCGAAACTGACAGTCGCTATAAATATATATCGTGACGTTAATAATTAAACGTTAGTAATTGAATAACACTGTTAATAAAACATTATTCTTTTTTTAAATCACTTTTCATTATCCTGGAAATATGATTGGAGTTTTTTAATCGTTCAAGTATTTAACGCGGTGAATTTAATTTTAGTAAGAGAAAGTCGATTCTAGATTGAAAAATGCGATATTATCAGATTATTCGATCCAAATTGAATGAAAAGATTTCACATTTATACGACGAGATGTGGTACGGAAATCACAAATCATGAAAAATTATTTATTTCCAAGAAATTTTCGAAGAATATGACTTAAAAAGAAGACTTTCTCGAAATCTCGTTTGATTGACAGCCATATAAATCTCGCGGATTAAATATCAAATCGTTCGCTTTAATTCACCTCACTCTTTTTATTCTACAAGCTTGAAGTTCGAATCAATAATTGAATAAAAAAAAACAATTGAACAGGTGTGAAGCGTCGTTCGCGGTGCGCGTTAGTGAATCACATAATCGCAGTCGAATATAGTGTCGCGCGTCATTAAAGAGCCAACTAGTAAACTAATTTGCTATCACTGCGCATGTCGCCTGTCATTGAAGATACCGCCGAAACTAATTAGCTCCGCGCCTGGAACTGACGTTGTAAACCTCTCTCTTCTCCTCCTGCCCTCTCCTCGGTCCCCGGGCTTTCTCCGGCTCTCGTAATAACACGTATCCGCCAATCGCTGTAATTCCCCGTCGCGAGAATCGATTGCGCCAACCCCTGTTTTCTTATCTTCGACCTGTGTGCGACTCTCTCGCCTCTCGTCGAGAGAGGCGCGAGCGAAATGCGATTGCTTCCTATATTATAGAGAATCCCACTGTCATGCTTCCTTTCCCCTTTCAACAACAATTCCCGATTCCCCCTTCCGGCAGTTTATCAATTTTCCCTCGGCGATCTTTCATCGACTCGCGCGCGAGGATACATATATATGTATACAGGGTGTACAGCGGTCAGGGAAAAATCAGGAAATTTTACTATTTATCTGAATTTTTTCACACTATTCTACATTTGTCTCGATAATTTGAAATTTTTTATTAAATAAATATAAACTTTTCGTGCTATTTTATTTCAATGTGTTTGATAGAGACAAAACTAAAAAATTTGATATAACCCTAACAGCAGAAATGTTCGAAAGATATTCAGAGTATATCCTATAGAATGTTGCAATATTCTGTTAGGGAAATAAAAAAGGTGAAAGAAATAAAATAGTTTATGATTTAACATTTAATTGATTTATTGTATAGATATATGCAAATTATATATTTAGAAAAAATAATACTAAAAAGTCAGAAAAAAAATTAACTTTTAGTCTTGGAAAATCTGAAAATGTCTAATATCCGACAGGAATAATCATTTTTTTCCTCAAGTCTGCTGAACACCCTGACATATATATATAGTATTTCTCGCCTCGTCTCTGCATCGCGAATGCATATATATCTGCAAATTAACTTGGCGCGCGTTGCAGATTTTTTTTTCAAATTTTTTCCTTGCAATTATTCCATACTCCGATACTATTCGATGTTTCGTGGATGAATGGCAACTTCGCTCAAGTAAAATCTGTACGGAGTATAGCGTGTTGTGCGTTATACCGATCGAGAAATATATACGATTTGATATTGCATATTTTCCGATTCTCGCGAGAGGCACTTCATCCTCGATCGTTCATAACTCGGAAAACTATCGGCGCTCCGGTATTTTGATATCGAGATGAAATTGATGTCCGATTGGTCCGAAGATCTCTCGTCGAGCGTTCGTGCGCGAATTGATTGCCACCCTGTAGCGCGGCGGCAATCTATCAGCTCTTGTTTCGCGTCCGTCTTCCCGTCTCATCTAGTTTCTCTCTATAGCTCGTGCGACTAGACGACTTTTTAATTCCATCTCGCTGCGCTCTCGTATTTAATTATCTTCGTCATTTGCAGCGACATTTAATTCTCTGAATTAATGACGCGTTCCGCCGACCGAGGCCGTACGTCTCTCTCCATCGGTATGAAAACATATGTATATATATATATGTATATATGTATGCGTTTGTGCGTGCGTGTGCCTGCCTCGTTACCCTTCCGGATGCAACAAATCACCACCGATCCCTGATGACCGATGTTACGGGGCGCGCATACGGCGAACAGGTGGAATGAATTATAACGTTCCGCGTGGCGAGACGCGTGTATTTGTATATATATATATATGTGCGCGTGGAACTTCATTTACTTATCGGAAACTCCGAAACGCAAGATTATATTTCTCTCGGTATCCGTAGGAGTCTCGTGGGAGGCAGCGAAGCTGCAGGGGGAAATATTGGACCAGGGATAATGATATTTACCGAACGGGGAAGAGGACCGAAAAATGTATGCAGATATTTCTGTCCGATTATTCCTATCGGATATTAGACACGCGCATCGAAACGCTGTTTCGCGAAAAATGTAACGGGGAAAAATGTGTCGGAAAAAGTATATTCCGAGAGATACCGCAAGGGTTTACATTACGCGGCGGAGTCTAGTTTTTAATTGAAGATGATGATTATCTGAGATTTAAAAAAAAGGGGGAAAACAGTCATTTTATTTCGCATTAAAATAATCGATACAGCACGCGGCGCTTTTATTACTTATATACATACAGAGATACAGGGTAATATAATTACTATAAATTCCAATGCACGCGCGCGCGAACAAACGAATTAATATTCCAAACGAATTAACAGTCGCGATACAATTTATTACGATGTGAAATTCGATAAAAATGAAAACTCGGGGTAGGAAACGAGGGAGGGACAATTATTCTCGCGAAACCACCAAGAATCACGCTTTTTTTTTTTTTCTCGCCCATTTTTCACTCGACTTGGCGTAACGCCATTTTAATGCACACACAGGTAACACAGGGGATGAAGGAGAACGAGGTAAATGGGCAACGCGGGGGCAAACTCATTCGACACTTGGAAACTTGTGCGGAAAACGTGCGCGGCTTGTACAGGAATATCGGGCACGTAATGTCGCGCGCAGTTGCGGTCACGAGTCCGTTGAGCACGGTCAGTGGGACGTGAACCGAATTAACATTCCGTTCTGCCGGTGCGCAAAATTATTTCCGGCACCACCCTTATTGGGTGGGAGCGAGATGCAGCGAGATGGAGCGAGAGAGACGTACGCGCGCGCGGCGTGGAAGGTTCACGCAATTTCGCTACCAATCCACCCTGCGAATGCAGGGTTGGGCGAGGGTGGTTACGTGCGGCATTGTTCGCGACACTTATCACGATAAGACGCGAAAGTTAGCGATCTCCCGGGGAAACTTCTTGCGGACGCGGCAATTGCCGCGACAGGGTAACGAGAACGAACGACGTTTCGCGTGTCGCGTCTAATCTCGTCCACGGCGTGCGAGAATCGGGATTGTCTGTGGGAGGATGAGGGGCTGCTCCTAAACAGCTTTCGAATATCGTACTTTCATTGTTCTCGCCGTTATATTAAACTTGCGGGATTAATATTTCTCCCTTCTTTCGTTTTAATATGTTCGAAATTTTTTCTTACGTATGCAATAATTTGTACACTGGAATTGGTTCTACAAAATGTGCGCCCCATGTCCGATTTTTTAAATTGCCGGAGCAATGTTGTATAAATTTTACACGTTTGTTACACAGATTTACGCGAAAAATTGTAAAAAAAAAAAAAAAAACATTTCCCAAAAATTAGAGTGTATATGCTTTTGTAAAACAGAGTGTCTAGCGGTCAGAGAAATCTGGAAAGCCGGACATTGTCAGGGAGGGAATTTTTTAAAATTGGAATTGTTAGGGAAAAGTCAGGAAATTTTACTAAATATCTGGATTTTTTCACATCATTCTCCATTTGTCTCAACAATTAAAAATTTTTTATTACATAAATATAAACTTTTCCTTAACTCCCAGCATGCGAATTTTAACTTCCGAACCTTTTTATTGTTGACAAAAATATCTCAAGGATTTCGTGATTTAATATATAGATATATGCAAATTATATATTTGGAAAAAATAATACTAAAAAGTCTAAATAGGGGAGGGAATTTTATAAAATTGGAATTGTTAGGGAAAAATCAGGAAATTTTACTATTTATCTGGATTTTTTCACATCATTCTCCATTTGTCTCAACAATTAAAAATTTTTTATTACATAAATATAAACTTTTCCTTAACTCCCAGCATGCGAATTTTAACTTCCGAACCTTTTTATTGTTGACAAAAATATCTCAAGGATTTCGTGATTTAATATACCATATAGATATATGCAAATTATATATTTGGAAAAAATAATACTAAAAAGTCTAAATAATACTAAATAATACTGAAAATAATACTAAGAGGGAAGAAATGAATTTCTGGTGTTGAAAAATCTAAAAAAATGAGGGAATTTTTTTTATTGAGTTTGCTGCATGGAGACCCTGTAAAAGCGTCATGATCATTGTAACACTTGATACGCGTAATGTTAAGAGCATTCCGCGTAAAACTGAAAACGAACGATGACGTTTCATATAGGTACAGCAATCTACATATATCTTTTGATATCTTGAAGAATGCCTGCATCCTCCTTCCCCTCAATTGCCATATTCACGAGCGTGTTCTGAACTCGCGGATATGCTCGATATAGAATGACGTCTATATCGTGGTCTGAAACTTAGAAGGGCGGTTTTCCGTGGACGAGAAGACGAGAGAGGAAGAGAGTCGAAGTATAATCCGTCAGAAAAAAGATTTATTCTCGTGAAAACTGTATTACTAGCCGTCACTCCGGGGAACTTGGCAGGCGCCGTTGCATGCGCCTTTTTCCGCGAATTTATCTGCGCGAGGGGAGGACGAGAGTCTCGGTTGCAATGGAGGATGTGGAAAATTGGATGTTCAGCGCCACTGGGGTGCATTCCGAAATCTCCCTCGTATACGTTCCGTTCCGCGAAAATGCACGAGAACGTTCAGCGCGGGAAATATATTCCTGCCCGCGGTCTCGAGTGACTGCATTCTCAAAAAACTGTCGACCGAGCGAATACGTTTCGCGACTGCGTCGAAAGAAATATTCATGTGCGTGTGCAAGAAGAATCATATTTTCGGTATTTATTAATAACCTTAATAGTTCTCGATATGGCGAACATGTGAAAGTTATTCTTTCGCTCGAACTTTCTCGCCCGCTAAAAACTTCGATATATATAATGAAAAACGTTATTTATGAAGCTTATGATTTTTTACATTTTTTTTTTCACCGACTATAAAATACTTTATGGAACTTTTAAGAGACTTCTATTATTTATCTCTTTGATTTAATTACTTTACAGGGAGATCCTTGGGATATCTGAATTAATTAATAATTTGCGTTTGATCTTTATTTATTACAAAAACATCTGAAATAAAATATTTATACCAATGCCGAATACTTTATAAAATTTAAAATATAAAAACTTTTTTATATCTTAAACTTCTTTTTTTATATCTTAAACTTCGGTCTTAAACTTTTTTGATTATATCACTGATAATAAAATTACAATGTATCGCCGTAATTATCCTATGATCCCCTCGGAATCAACTCGAGATATATCTGACTTTGAGAGTGGTGTTTCTTGAGATTCCTTCTTGAGATAGGTATATTCCCAGAGACTTTCATCTTGACGTTCACGGCGCGTAAAAGAGGGTCAGCACGAGGGAAATACTGACGTCAACTGTCAGGATCGGTGACACTTCTGACTTGGGCTGGATTCCGTACGATACAGTTGCACCAGCGTGAATGACCAGTTACGGAAAATTCTTAGAAAATCTTACATCGTTGCTAAACGCAGACTATCTTCTTTATCGTATATAATCGATACATGTGGTACTTGACATTTGAGTTTTAATCTTTCCTTCAGCAGAGAGAAAAATATTTAAAAAACTAAATAGGAATAGTGTGCGTTGCACTGCATAATTAATAAATAATTTTATTCAAATTAATATTAATTAATATTAATATTAATTAATATTAATATTAATTACAAAATTGATGAATTACAAATAATATATTAAAATTTGAGCATCTCTCGTCTATAAACTTTTCGCTTTTGTGCATGGTAGGTACTTGCGGTTTGAGTTTTAATCTTTCCTGTAGCAGATAGAAAAAATATATTAAAAAAAAAACAAATAGGAATAGTGTGCATTGCACTGACATAATTAATAAATAATTTCAATGAAATCGATATTGATTTACTTACACTTAATTAATGAATAAGATATTGAAATTCGAGCATATCTCTCATCTAACTGGTCGCTTAATCAATTAGTGTCTTATTTTCAACCTTTTAATTTCTAATATATAACATCTGAGCAATGTAATTAATAACCAGTGTCCCTCGTATACGTCCGCGTCTTTGTCGATATATATGTAATTACATTACTTCGTATAGTCGCGACATAGACTCGGTGGTCATTTACTGGTGAGTGGTCGTTCACTCGTGCTATCCTACTCTATCAACCCCTACGTGGTACCTGACTCTTCCGCGCCCATCGGGGGATGCTGTACAGCGCGGCGCTTGGGTCGGTGTCACGAGAGTGGGTCGGCCATGACGTCACACGCGACTATGGGGGAGAGATCGATCCCAGGATTCGCGGTCTGTGCCCGAGGGCGCATAGCGGAGTTCTCTCTCTCTCTCTCCTCTCCTCTCTCTCTTCCTCTCTCTCTCTCTCTCTCTCTCTCTCTCTCTCTCTCTCTTCTCTCGTGTACGTTCGAGATTTCTCTGAGGTCTTCCCTCTCTCTTTCTCTTTGCCTGAATTCTGTCCGGGGCTCACAAAGGGGATTGGCCTTTGACGGGCTAAGTAAAGGTGATTTCGCAATGCTACGTCATCGGCCCCTATCCGCGAATCGCTCGACAATGAAGGCAACAGGGTGAAATTCTAGCCCCGTGAAATTCGTACTCTCAAAATTGTTCCGTATAGATTTTTTAATTTGCACTGCCTGAGAGAATCGTCTATGATCCTGATATAGCGAGAAATCAAATTTTCGTATCAGTTATGAGTGAAATAGGAGATATCTGTCGTGTATTTTTGACTGCAAAAGTGATAATCAGGAATTAATAGTCTGCAAATAATGATTTATTGATTGTGCTCTTAATGTCATCTATTAACATGTTTACTTTACATGCATCATTCATATATACCTACATACTCATACACTCGCATATACGGGAGGATATAACAAAATAATTAGATGGATACACAATTGAATAAAATAATTAAAAGTTTCGAGCGCAGATGCAACAATCTACATTTTTATAATATTCGACAAATATCGTAAATTAAAAAATTGCTCGGTTTTACAATTATTATTGCTTTATTGACTGCAAATTGATAAAAGTTTTTTAAATACAGCAATTCTGTTTATAAAGTCGCTTTATTTACTTCGCATTTGCTTTAAGATAACGAGATATTATTATATTATATATAATATTATACATGCCGTATATTACCATTAAATTAATTTCTTTATGTAAAAACCTGCAATTACTAAATGTCATTACAGAATTAGTGCAATAGAATAATATTATTACCTATATTAATGACTATAATTGAATACCTAGTACATTTTCCAGAAAAAATATTGAATCAAGTGTGAATAAGAATTTTTTTCTTTCAGGAATAATGTTAACAGTTTTCATTTAAAAACATTTCAAAACCGAAAATGCAATAAAATTACCATTGAATTGCTGTATTTGGAAGTAAAACGTATCACTTAGAATATGTATTTTGCTTCAATTTGGTTGACGCGAACTATCGAACATGTCGATTCCCATTGCAAATCTTTACAGGAAATTCGATATTTTCCAATAATTGATTATCAACATGATACATCGAACGGTAACAGAATAATGTCCGAGAGAATTTACAATGATTTAGCATGCGGCACAGTGAATTAAAATTTCTGCTGCGTGTTGATTGCTTTAAATTAATACCATAAATTACTGCAACGTTATTATTACTGTAGAGTTAACAAAGTGGAGGGATGTGTATATTTTGCGCCTCATCCCACTCGTGGGGGGTTAATGCCTGGTAGAAACGAAGCGCTCGATTTTGTGAATAAATATTATGCACACGCATTTGCATGTATGTATACATATACACATAAATATATGTATGTGCCCGACGCACGCCGTCGTGCGTTTCATCTCATCTCGTCTCGTCTCGTCTCGCTGCTTCCTCGGAAGCAGATGGAAGTACCTAGCGAGAGCTGGACGAGGACAGCCCTAAACGCAATTAAGTCCGGACGCGGCGCGCACGTGCGTCCGCTACCGCAAAATATCGGTGACGGGGCGAACTTGTCGCTGGTAGCCCGTCAAGTGTAACATAATTAAATAGGGCCGAGTGCAAAGGGCGGTGCAAGGTTTCCGTTTTCCCCATAAGCTGCAACCTGTCGTCGCGTCGCCTCGAACACCACCCACTCATCTTCGTATGCGCCCCTTAACGCGATTTCACCTCTCGGATTTATGTCCCTTATTTCTTCCTCCGTTCGTCGGCGAATTATTCGACCGTAGATCTGCCGCGGTTAATGCATAGCATCAACGTCGCTGGCAATACGATGTACTATCATTTTGTTGTTTCTTTATTATTTATTTCGCTCTCTCTGTCCTTCTCTCCATCCTCCAAATTTTGCGTATATTTAAATTATAAATTATACGCTTATATAACGAGTAAAATTATAGTAATTAATTATTTTTACGCTTGCGTTAACGTGCAATTTTTGAAACCACATTTTTCGAAAATTGTGAAAATTTATTGCAATTGTCCATATCATTAAATTTGTACTGTAAAACGTTAGGTAATTCTTCCTTGCTCTGCTTTTTTTTATTGATAAATGCGAATAGAGTAAAAGAAATACAAGTGTGACAAAAGAGAGAGAGAGAGAGAGAAATAGAAAAAATCCTATTTAAAAATTACATTATTATATATCTGATTTTGCGTTATCACATTCTTTTAGAAATACGTGGAAGTTTTATAGCCTCTCTCTTTATACTCCGTGTTCCATCGTTATTTATGAATCGCGAACAGCGTGTACGTTCGCAATTCTACGATCAGTAAGTCTTGATTTCGCGACGACTGATCGTATACGATGTAAAACGTGCCACGCGGACATTTATTTCGCAATTTTACGAGAAAGTGAGAACCCGCGCCGCCGTTCGGGTGATTTAAGCCATTGGATCCGGAATATCGTGTGCGATTTTGGCGTGTACACACGCGAATTCAACGATGTCGTCCGACGTGTCCGGCCATACAATCACGTGTACGAAATGGCATCTGCCTCCCTCTCTCTTTTCTGCCCTCTGCAGAAGCATAAAAAGCGGTTACAAAAGATTAAAACGCAGTCGCCGCATCGCGGCAGCAGGTGAATCTAATAAATATGCATCAGTCGTTTCGCTCGGCCTCGCGCCCGAGGTTTTTCCGCGAGCGAGGCGAGTACTGCCTACGATTACCGGGTCATCGAGGGATGGGATATGCGTTCGCGAATTCGAGCCAATTCGATATCCAAGTATCGCGATATCTCGGAAAATTACTATTTTATTTGATGCGCTTGCGGACTAATGTAAAAGGTAATAACCGCGGTTAATTAGGTCAAACGAAATATGGAGAGAGGGAATCAAGAGAATAAACAGTAAAATAATTTTACGATAAAATAAAATTTAACTTTTTATATACTGCTCGCCAGAGGAATTTTGATAGTTAATTGATAGTTAATTTTTAAGAAATGACCACGTTGTTCCATTTAATTGCATCGGAGATTGGCGACAAATGTAATTCTCGAATTATAGATAATATTAGCAATTACAGAGCGTTCATTTTTTTCTGAATTAAATTTATATTTCATCGAGCTTCCAATCCGCTTACAAATAAAATACAGATAGAATCTCTAATTTTGAAACATGTTATATATTATTTAAAAAGACTTTTACTTTATTAAATTAATGCAATTGTATATAAAAAACATGATATATTCCATTATTCCACTTTTATCAATTATACAATTATTGTTGATATCCGCGATGAAGCACTTTTGACGTAAAAATACGTTTCTATTAAAAAAAACAAAAAAATCTTTAAAATAAGTAATTTACGAGTAAAATGATATTTTTTTTTAATATTCGCGTAAAAGGTTTGGACACATATTTGATCGGTTTGCAATGGCAGTGGCCAATGTATATGTGATTCCATCCCTAGTGCATCGGGGCAATGCACCGATGCGTAACAAGCCGTTACGTCGTTCGTCACAACGTTTACGTTGTATGGATATTTTTCGTGCGTAAACGTATCGGGGCGTACACACGCGATCGATTGCGCGGCGAGTTTCATCATCCTCCGGGACGGAACCCGGTTGTATCGAATTCAAACGCTATATATAATCATTTCAAGTTTATTAATAATTTTAAAATTAATATATATATTTATTCGGAATTTACGTGTGTATCGCGTTGTAAAAAATGTAATTCTAATTTATATATAAAAACGTAGATATTTGAGAATCGCCAGACAGAATTTTTAAAAAAAGGGTAAGACTCTTCTCTCGACCGTACTGGCAAATATTATTTATTAAATCACAACGTTTCGACCCTTCTTTGAGTCCTTATCAAGTGATGATCTAGATCACTTGATAAGGACTCAAAGAAGGGTCGAAACGTTGTGATTTAATAAATAATATTTGCCAGTACGGTCGAGAGAAGAGTCTTACCTTTTTTTCTAATTTATATGTATATAAATATAATTCGTGTTCTTCGTTTGTTAACAAGTGTGTCGATTTAATCATCGTGTCTCTAACAATAAGTAGAGGCAACGATTATGGCTGCTTCTGCCAATTTGCGCGTTAAACGATAACGATAAGAGGAGTTGGGTGAAACAGCGATTGAAGCGAAAGCAAAATGTCACGATAATGCGTTTAACATCGTGTAGTAGATTGTGGTTTAATCAAAATGAAGGATGAATGCATTATTATTATAGTGATCTGTATACGTTATATTTTTGCGGGGATTATTAAATGTTTTTTAAAATATTTAAAACATATTTTCAGCACACTGTCCGTTTTTTCTTTCATATTTGTTACGTGTATCATATATTTTGGACATATATCTCGTTACATGTGACGTGTATTCATTTTCTGAAAATATTAAAATAATTTTTGGTTGAAGAAAAATATACATATATTATAACGATAAAATTATAATGCAGCATCATTCCTCTCGTGGCCTCTAAATCGATTTTTGTCTGAAATGTTTTCGAAGAAATAACACAACTATTGTTTCTTCGTCTCGTGCATTCTTTATACGATACTATCTAAAGTAGCTTCGTTTATTATTCTCCACGATCTTTTATTATTCTTCGCGCCTGTTATTTCTGTGTCGTCAAGTTTTTTACTTTCTTATCGATTTTGTGATGCGACTGTTTTATGTTTACTTCTCTCCCTATTTTTACAACTTTATAAATAAATATTGCCACATATCGTTTTTTATTTTCACATTTTTGTGCGGAACAATTATTGAGACAATTATCTCAATAATTATTTTACAAAAAATGTATATCATCGAATTCATAATTTTTTAATCGAATAACTTTTTTATATGAACAATTCAAGCATATATTAATATATTCAATCAATATATAATTCCGTATCGACACTTATTGCCGAAATCGTATTTTGACACGACAGTTTGACTGTCAGTTTCTACCGAAACATTTCCAAGTAGAAAAAGCTTCATAAGCCCGACAGACAGTTTCGTTTCTGGGTGGGACATTTATATACGGATGCTTTTTTGCTGTTTCAACGACGGGAATGAGTGTATCCTAAAAAGTTGAGCTTCAGTTGGCCAAATATTTTCTAACGCATAAACAAACGTACCGTATACCTTTTGATCATAACTTGTCCGGTGATGTATGAATCCCGGGAAATTTATCGTTAACTCCGGAGCGACGCGTTTGACTAACGCAATACGGGTTTATATCGGGGTGGAATAATACCGTGCGACAACCATTAACCGATAACTTTCCCGATGGCAACCATAGCGTCGGTTAGCAAGGCTGAAAGCAAGAGTAGTTATCGAGCCGACGATAAGGTTATATGCGAACAGACGCCCGCACAGTGACAGTCGACGAATCCTCTAATAGCGTCACGAGCCACGGCCGGCAAACTTCGTCTCTGTTTACTAACGAGCCCGTGTATCTTGCAGCCTGCGGAGAGATCGGAAGACACGTCTATCCCTTCATCATATTATCGATAGAACAACCGTTCGAGGCCCGCCGTCATGTACGCTTAAGGTCCTCCCAGAATGTCGAAACGTTGAGTCATGTTTCAGGTGTTGGATAATCGACGGTATTCAATCAAATCATGCGACTCGAAAATAATCTTTCGTGTAACACGTAACGTGTTGAATGTTATCATTTTATATTGGATCAATAATTTCTGTCCAATTAATGCCCGAAGAAATAAAAAATATATATACTTATAGAATTAATATATCGTTGAAAAAATTCAGGCCTGTCATATATTTTTTATAGAATGAAAGATTTTGATAATTACATTTCGACTATAAATGTGGAAAGTTTTTTAAACGTAGAAAGGATTAAAAGTTATACAGTATTTTTTTTATTCCAGATATAAAATTTCATAAATTAATATCCGTTTTCGTCATATTAATATGATTTTTCCTAAATGTAAAATTTATATTCCGAATTATTTCTACAATGCCGCATATATTTGGTTTCAAATTCATTGTTGGAGAATATTGTTCTATAGAAATTTCGCAATTTTTCTATATTTTTTGTAAATTTACATTTAATTTGAAAAATCACAATTGTTTCTCCGAATCGTATTTTTCTCTTAAATAAATATATAGAATAGATTTTTAAACATTAATACAGAAATATGCGTTTTTTTAACAGACATTTTATCAATTTTTTTCTAATTCGAGGGTACCATGTTACGAAAGAGATTGGGAAAATGTAAGTAAATCCAGATAGATAGAGATATATGTATATAAAATACTGGTTCACAGTATATTATATTTATATTTGTTTCGCGTAACCAGATATTTGCCATCGTTAAACTTTCGTACTCATATTCTCGAAAAAAATTCGAATTTTAATCTGGAAAGTAATTTCAACGAAATTTTTTTTACGACATATACAAGCTTACAATCAATTGGATTTTGCTAGACGTACAGAGAGATGGAGAGGAGATATATGTATAGAGAGAGAGAGATAAATTCGCAATGTTTTCGGGATGAAAAAAGACGCTTTTTACGTATAAGAATGCTCGACGTATAGTTGTTGAACGTACATATAACAAATAATCCTTGACTCGATTGCTTCTATTATTAATTAGACGCTTTGAAGTATCCCAATGATTTATGGTTATCGCGATAAAGTGAGATCGATGATAGAACGCGATATTAAATACATAAATTCTGTTTTTTGCAAGAAATCTTTTAACAATAATTAATGTATATGCTTGCATTACGAAAACTAATATTACTTTATTATTGAAATAATACTTTTCACACGTTTAATTATTGTTATTAATTGATATGAAAAGATATGAGTTTATATCTCTCTAGATTTTATGCTGTAATCTTTTTGATGAAAGATATTTCTTTGGACATACGAAAAGTTACATTTTCACATGTTTCTGTATCATTTATTCAGGATTGCAAAACTGCAATTGATAAATGAATCACTCATACTAAACGATTTTTTTTATTTAACATGCTAAGAGCAACTTTTTACATACACATGTATAGTTTATTTAGGATTGCAAAACTGCAAAATTGATAAATTAATCACGCGCACTAAATATACTAAAGGACTTTTATTTGACATGCGCGAGAAATAACTTTCCATATATAAATTAGTTCGGGATTGCAAAGCTACAATTAATAAATGATAATCACTCGTATGAAATGCTCGATTGGAATAAATGTTCGTTATTATACGAGACAGCTTTAACCGGGAGAAAGATATTATATAATAAGATGTGTCCTGAGTCGACGATTAACAATTCATAGTCTTGCAGGATGAATCTCTATCGATTCTCCTTAATCCGCAGCCGGAGCCATGGCTCGGGTTGTGTGTCATTCCGAACAGAAAGCAGCGTTACATAGCGAATACCGGGAGACTAACGAGGACGATTATGTCAGGGCTGGTAACGCAATCTGACGTTAACGGATGGAGGCGAAACCTCGGCGACTTCGCCGGCGTAGGTCGAGCTGCCGTTCGAGTTAACCGTATTTCCCCATCTTCGCCGGGATACGCGGCTACGTAAGTTAACGGGGCACGGCATCGGGCTAAGTTCATTACCTGGTTAGTACGTTAATACACGGTCTAAAGGCCCGGCTTCTGACCGCACAACCGGGGCCAAGAGTTTCCGGGCTCCTCGCTCTCTCCCTTTTCAGGACAAACAAGCGACCACTACCCTCGCTTTCTCTATTCGCCTTGACTTCCTCTATTCATGTATATATATATATATATATATATGTATATATATATATGTATGTATACACAGAGTCTGACATAAAGTGCCACACCGAAAATGTACAAGTAGATCTCGTTATTTGGAGATTTTTTCCTCGGCAGAAATGCCATCATGTATCTTTACACGGAAAAAATGGTATTCTTATTTTAAAAATATCCCACTTATCTTTATTATAGGTCTGTTCTTTTCAGTTGAACTGGCTACACTAGTTCAGAGATTATCTTTTTTGCTCGACATTGGAAGGAAAAAGATACCTCTGAACTAGCGTAGTCAGTTCAGCTGAAACAAACATCTAAAGTAAAATAGTTAAAAGTTCGCTTAGAAGAGAACATTTTATTATTTGCGCGAAATCAACGAAAGAATAAAAATAAAAACTGTAATAATTACAAAGCTTACATTTAGCATTTCCTTTTAAAATACGTGCCAAGATTGTCTTAATTTTAGAATAATATCCTCTAAATATAAAAGTATCATATATTCTTAAGTAATATATTCTAAATGGGATTTAGTTTCAAAATAAAATATTTTTTTTAATATAAGTTTATATATAATAAAGTAGATAACTCTCTTACAGAAGATATATAATATATTATTAGATATTATAATTTCTTGATTTAAGAGAATAGTCTAAAGACATCTTAAAGAAAAAATATCCTTATTTATTAAAAATATCTATTTAGAATAATGTATTAAATATGTATTTCAAGAATACAGTTTTTTCGATATATCTAAACCTTAAATTAAAACTTTATCAAAGTAAACTCTACTTGAAATTAATTGGAGAATGTGGTTTCGTTAATTTTTTATTTCCACAAGATTTAATTTGAGAAAAACCCTTTATTTTCAATCGCTTGTAACTCGAAAATGATTGATGTCTCAGTATATTTTTGCTGAGGAAAACACAATCTACTATATTTTCGGTGTGCCACCTCGTGTCAGACACCCTATATATATATATAATACATATATATTCTCATAATTTGACGCTCGTGTCCGGTATCGTCTGACGATTACACACACGCACAGCTTCTATTTTGGGCGTCTTCCGGTAAATCCGCGAAGGGTCGTACGGCGGTTAAGGTGGTTTCGGATTAAGGCTGTCGGCGACCCTTTGGCAGGTATCGGATTCCGAAAGATGGAGGGAGAAGGGACAGGGTGAGAGGCGCCAATATAACGCTCAACTATCCTCCCAAGAAGGAACTATGGCAAGTAGTTACTCTGCTTGTCGATATTCGAAACTCGGCGGTACTCGAAAACTCGATGCATATCGCGATCGATTAACGCGGATTCGCAGGGCTATGGAATTAAGGGGGAAAGCGACGAGATAAATTATAAGTATTTAAATTGCCTTTTAATTATGGCGTTAAGAGTTTAATTTGTTGGCAGAATTAATTAATAACATTTTCTCCCTCTCTCTCGAAAGCTTTATGATTTAATTGTTATTAAAAACTTGTACACGATAAATTTGCGTCGTGACACACACACACTCTCTCTCTCTCTGTCGTTAAATTTCGGGTTTCGGCGCGATATTTCCATACGAGAGAGATTTAATTGTGTACTGGTCATGTATGATTTTCGCTCCATTCGTTTATTCGTTTATGCTCGCGCGCGCACGATATACGTGGTTAAGGAATCTCTAATTAAGGCATTCACGTCGCCTTGCGCACGTGTAGAATTTGAGGTGGTTCGATTGATAACGTGCCATACAAGCTTGAAACGGTGGCAAGGCAACGTGTAACACGTTATATCCTTCGCCAGGATGCTAACCACTCTCTCGATTCTATCGACCGCTCAGGATCGTGACGAGATCATCTCTTCACTGATCAAAGCGGGATAAATCTCCCGGAAGTAACGTGTCGGAAATAAAAGAATATATTTCGGTAAATTCTGCAAAATAAGCGATAAATTTGCCAGAGGCGTTCAAACATGTATAAATATTTTTAAAAATTTAAGAAAAAAAAAAAGACAAAATTAGAAAAAAGAAACTAATGTTTTTTCCCAATCTTTGCTAAATGTAAGCTTTGTAATTGTTACAGTTTTTATTTTTATTCTTTCGTTGATTTCGCGCAAATAATAAAATGTTCTCTTCTAAGCGAACTTTTAACTATTTTATTTTAGATGTCATTACCAGGATAAATTAGTATTTGAAATTGTGGCGTACGACTGTCTAAATATATATATATATATCTCAAGATTTAAAAGAAACCATAATCTCCCTGGATTAACTATTTCGGGTCAACATATGTCGCGAATTATTTTTTGCTAGATTTACCTTCGCGCCGGCGATTTAAACCGAAACGATATATAAATCACGCAACTTACGTGGGAGGACGTTAAACATTTTTTTCGCATCGACGTGTCATATATAGAAAAAAAAAGAGGAATGAATAAATCATGACTTCGAGGGCGGAACGCGCGAAGGTTTTAGCAGGGCTGTTTCTTATTGAACCACGACGTCGCAATTAAATGCGACAATGAATAATGGTTAGCGATAGCAAATAGCGGGAGCGTATTTTGCAGCCGTAAACTTGCATCTTCGCGTTCAATAAGCGGCTTGATTGTTTTACGATTGTCGCCGTGCATTTTCGCGCTGCTAAGCTCGCGAATATCAGCACGAGAGAGGAAGTTTGCGATCCGCGGAACGAGGATAACGTCAGTTTACAAATAGACTACCGGCAAGAGATTTAAAAGGAGAAAAGAGGGGACCACTCTTTCTCTCTTTCTCGAGCGTTGTCGGACGAACGATATAAATTACAGCCAATCCCACGGATTAAAGTATCCAAAGAGTAGTCGCATTTGTTCGCGGAAAACGGAACGACGTGTACGTCCCGGGACCCTGGACGTACAAAGTGCCTTTGTTTAAACAAGGGATTTCCTTTCCATCTCATTCTCCCCTCAGACTGGCAGAACCAACGCAAAATTTTCCCGCCGCAATCCTCTGTACTTTTCTCTCCTCTCTTCATCCCTCCCATCTGTGCTCTTCTCTTCTTCAGTTTTTTGCATCCCGTGCAAATTTTATCTATTGTGCACTGTCTATATAATGATCAATATTTCCCGTGATTATTCTCACCGAATCCCGCGTTTAAGACGAGGTATTTTAAGTATCCGTACGCGGAATTTTCTCTTAGAATTTACCCTGAAAATCGTGGTAATACGTATACGATAGTTTGGTGCTAGAAGAATTTTACAAGAGTTTCTCTGATTATATTTACCACAATAAAAAATATTAATAGGTACATAGTGAATTTTATTATGTACATAGTAAAGTTAATCTAGTATATTTTATATCTAATTGTGGTATATTAATATTTTTGTTGTGATAAATATTAATCAGAAAAACTCATAAAATTCTTTCAGTATACCATGTTGTTCCACGATTACCATGATTTTCAGGGTAAATTTCTCTGTGTAAACATTTTGGTGCAAAGCTTATATCGTTATATCGGTCATAAAAAATATAAAATAGAAAATAATAAAAACGAAGAGAAAAAGTTATATAAGATAACTATATATGTATATATAATATATATATATATATACTGAAAAAAATTTATTGAATGGGAATAAATATTTATTTCAATACTACCTATTAAATTTATTTGAAACCAAATAAATGATTTATTAGGCAGTATAGAAATAAATATTTATTAGTTTAGTAATTTGTTTTTAGTATATTAATTTCATTTTTATTCATGAGACGACAATTATTAAAAAATCTCGCAACTTTACGATCTTATTGATAATGAAAATATTAAAATAATGTGTCTTTTTTATCGTCAAAATTTCCAAAACCATTTTTAGCTTACTTGGCTCTCTGTAAAATATGTACGTAGATCCTTGCCGGCCTTGACGAAGGAAAAGTGCGAGACGCGACGAAAAGCGAAAATACGAAGGATAAGCTATTCTCTTCCGACTTTCCGCTTTTAATCCTGAGCGCGCCGCTTGCTGCAGAATCGAATGAACCGGAGATTTGCAGCAGGTTAAAAGTGGAATGTAAAATAATATGCAAAATAAAACTCCCCAGAGAGAAAGAGAAAGAGAGAGAGAGTCGCGACAAATTGTATCGTATTGTCAATATATTTTTCATCGAGAGAGAGAGCGAGAAAGATGTTCACATTTACATTAATATATATATATATATATATATATATATTTTTTTTTAATTTGCATCTCCTCGTTTTAATATTTCAAGTTAGATCCCCGATCGCGCAATGTTATGCTATCCGCGTAATAACTTCTATGCTGACGTTGAATCCATTGATCATCGCTCTTTGGCAGTCTCGAGTAATATCCGGTTATGGGAATTCTACGGATGGGTGTACGATTCAAGTCGAGCAAACTTCAGTTTTATATAGTTACAGTAACGTACTCTATTACGTTTCCACACATTCTATTACGTCGCGAGATAGTAAAGAATTGCTGTGTCTAACACTTTTTCGAAACCATATAATTTCTATTATTCTATACGGACTCCTCGTGTCTTTTTCATGATTAAACACGCGTATATTATATACAGCGGCATATCAAACTTTAGTAACTTAATTTAAGATTTAATAAATAGCAAATTAGATTTCTGAGATAAAAACTATTACGAGATATACATCAAAAAGTAATCCAACAAGATTGCATAAAGTTGGGGGGAAGCGATCCTTTGAGAATAGCGATGAAAGATTAAGGAATGAAAGATACAGCTAATCTGAGTAATGTATATCCCACATTTCCCATGCGCCTTTCTTCAGCCAAATCCTTCTTCGGATCGTCTCACGCGATTTCTCTCCCGACACTCCGCACGTTGGCGCGTCAGTTCGCCTGAATGGTCGATTTCTTTCCTCGAACGCATTAATACATTTTTTCGCAGGGAGAAGAGAGGCGAAAGAAACTCGGGGCCATGATCGTGCACTTCGGCTGACAATTTAATCGCCGACGGGCGATTTAATAACGTACAATTTATACGTCCTTAACGGGCCGTGTCCGAGAAGAAACCGTCAGGTAGCGGAAATCGCTCGTACACCTCTCTTTCGTAGCTTCTTTTTCCTCTCTCTCTCTCTCTCTCTGCCGCTCATCCTCTCCTTGCGATTGCAATTTACGCGACGCGGCTTAATTAAGCGCATCGCGAGCGGCCGCGAGCGTGCGACTCGCGCGCGCGAGTTTCCACGCCGATTCAGTATCGGACGCGCGGGCGAAATTACACCGCGTGAGAACGAACGAACCGCGCCTATGGTAATACACCGGATATGTGCTGCGAATATGAAGCGCGCGTATATAGCTTTAAGTGTCATTAGCTGTCATTATCCTCGCTTTTCTTCGGGGTCAACCCGGCGGGAGCCGTGTGTCACTCCCGTGTCTTTTTTTTTTCCCGCCACTCGAGTTACTATTAACTTTTTGCCGGTCTTTTGTCATTCGCTTCGCTTTTCCATCCTTTAACCTTCGTTTCCGGCTCTTTTTATAACCGTAAATGCACACAATTTTTTCTCCTCACGCGTGCAAGTTTCATGAAATATATTTCATATTCGTTATATGTCTTATTATTATTACAGTGTATAAAGAGATTTTCTTTTTACATAATTTTATCTCTATAAAACATTTTTACATTTTTCATAAAATTTTTAATAAACGTATTTTTATCTCAACATTCTTATAATAATATTCAATCCGAAGAGCGAGAGTATACGGTGATTCTTTCTTTTAATAATCGACGATACATTTTTTAATTATTATATTTGTCCTATATTTGCTATTATTATATCTTATATATAACCGCATACCTTCCACTTTTATTTAATTGCGCAAGAGGATTTATTAGAGCGCATAATGAATATTTCCTCTCTTACTCTTTCTCTTTCTCCCTTCCCTCATCTAATTGGATCCTGATGAATTTGTTTATATGCCGATGAGAGAACGTTATACCGTTTCTGTTATTCTACACTTAATTACTCTAGAGACATTTGCTTTTTCACTGTAAATTTTGCTCTAATTTCCCATTTATTTTACTTAATTAATTTCTTTTTCTATTTTTTTTTTTTTTTTCTATTTTTTCTCCCTTTCGTCACCCTCCGTGTTTTTTCGAAGAGTTACGTCTTATGCAATCGAAGAATTCAGTGGCTCGACTCATTCTTTCCAGAATTTGCGCAAACTCGTTTAAATCTACCTCTTTCGGAGAGTTTTACAAGCATAATTTTCTCAAGTTCTTAAAAAAGTGGGTCGCCCCGCTGTTGCGCCGAAGCCTCAGCGTACTTCATTTTCTTAGAGAGACCAGAGTTTACCCCGATATAATAAATGTTTTCCCTCTCTCTCTCTCTTCGATCGCGTTTTCCGCCGAAGAGGCGGAGGTGTCGAAACGTAAGAGGGAACCGTATAATCTCCTTTAGGAGCCCGTCGACTATCGATTTCCCCTTCGCGATTCGGCGTCACGTAGCGAACGTGCCTCTTCGCTCGAGCGTAAGCGAGTTAAGTTCGGTTATGGAAATTTCGGCGTCGTTGTACTCTCCGGACTCTGATCACTGCGATTATACGCGAAGTGCGATCGCTTCGCCTATCCCACGGCGCGTGAGAAAGAAGCGTTTTCCGCGCGCTTCCGCTCAATGCACGCGCGCGTCTCTCCGATAATTAGAGCGGCTACGACGCTCCGTTAACAGCGCATCCCGAGCTGCTGCTTCGCTCCCATCGAGGCCTCCCTAAGGTGCTGGTCGGATTGCATATCGCGGAGCCCTCGTACGAGCGTATATATATATATATATATATGGTGTGTATGTGCATCGAGCTGATGCCATTTAGACGTGTTATCTGCATTCATCGACACGTCGTCGTCTTCGTTGTTGTTGTTGTCGCGACCTGCTCGGAATCGACTCCCTCCTTTGGAAACAGAGCGTTATCGTTTCGCGACGAAATCCTGTCGATATACCTCGTATATACCTATATGCGGAGAGATTTTCTCTTAGAATTTATACCCTGAAAATCATGGTACTCGTGGGGGATAATATATGATATTGGAAAAATTTTATATTCAGAGTTTCTCTGATTAATATATTTATCGTAATAAAAAATATTAATAAAAAATATTAATATGAATAGTACTAGAATATGTACGTAGGAAAATTCATCCAACATATTTTATATATATCTTGTATTGGGAGATATTAATATTTTATTATATTATATATTTAATATATTTATATTATATTAAAAGTATTATCACACAAATTCTTCTAATATTAATATTTATAGTGTCCTACGATTACCATGATTTTTTCAGGGTAAATTTCAAGAGAAAATTCTGTACACTGAAAAAAATATTTGTGTAAAACTGTATGATTATGCTGGGTTTTTTCGACCCAGCATAATCATGCAATATTGCTACGCATATAGAAGATTACAGATTATATGTAATTTCGTATGAAATATATTCTTATATATTTTCAAAATTAAAAATATAACATATACGAAATGCTACTCTATATAATGTATAAAATGCTTATAAAATAAAGTTCTAATAAGTACAAATTCTAAATTAAAAATCACAAGTAATTTTTGCCAATTTAAAAATAATAATTTTACCTATATTTTACATACATTTTTACATTAATATGTAATATTTTCATTTAAAAAATATGGAAAACAAATACATTGATAATTTGGTAATTTTTCCAGTTTTTGAACAAGTAATCTCCATGTAAAAGTACATGGATTTTTTTCAGTGTACAAAAAAAGAATGAAACTTGCTCAACTACCGTGAAAAAGATGATAAAATTAGACGATGATCGTTTAAGTATCCTATAAAGATATCATTTCGCGCGATTATATAATTGCATCAAAAGTCAATTACGAGGTACAGCGACTCAACAGTATTTGATGCTTTCATATATAACAAATGTTCGTTCTCCGATTACGGATAAAAGCCCGTGAGATGTGAGCCGCGCTGGATCTTTAATCGTTCCCGCGGTAACTTCCATTACGTCACTTCAAACACTGCCAGTCGCACGATTTCTCGAAACGATAATCCCTTCGTCGACGTTCGTTATAATATTACGCGAAAATGGACTACATCGTTTTTCGCGTGAACGCGCTAAACGCGCGATTAAGGGCCGTTATAATTACGTAGACCGCTAATGGGGGAGGTGCTCGACCAGAGTCTTTCTGCTCCCGCCGAGCCAAGAGTCCGGTCCGCGAGACCGACTCTGCGCTTCGTCTACCGAGAAGACCGTTGATCCGCTGAAACTCGTTTTCTCCGACCGGATGAGCCGGCTAATCCAGGAAGACGGGCTCCGCCGGAGCAATTTGTACGCCGGTGAGAGAATCCCGTATACATCGTCCCGTCACATCGTCTCTTCTATACTCGTCACCCCACGCTTTCGATCGTCAACATCGCCGTACAGACACAATTTCACGTTTACGCGACCGACACTTTTTCATCATTTCCCGAGCCGGACTGCTTTCCCGTTCAGAATACTACTCGCCTACCCCGTTATACTACACGACTTTGCTATCACGGTGTCACTGTGCGTAAAGTGTCGCATAAGGAGCGAAGCGATTCTCTCTTTCTCGTCTGGCCTTTTTTCGACTGAGAAGGATTGTTAAATACGTCGGTAGAAAAATGATAAGTAAAATTCAGTGTCTTTAGCTTTCGTGCACAGACAGAATTTTCTCGTGGAATTTATCCTGAAACTCGTGGAACAATATATGTGTTGGAAGAATTTTACAAGAGTTTCTCTGGGTAATATTTAATATATAATTAATATATAATTATATTATATTATATTGAATATATAATTATTTTCTGATTAATTTTATTATATACACATATTAATATAATTCTAAGAGAAATTGCTCTGGACTTTTTTTTATGAAAATAAATTATATTTCGAGTGAAATAACGTCAACTTGGGAATTTTTACGGTAGAAATAAAAAAATGTTTATATTATTTTAAAAGATAGCGACTCTCCGAGTTACTTTTATGTTTCAAATGAAAAAAGCATACCTAAGAAATATGAATTAATTTTTAACGTCATTATCGATATAAAATTCATAGGAAAGAGGATGGGAACTTTGAAGAGCATCGGTCTTCCGCGCACGTTCGAAATGCAGCGGATCGCGCACGTCGTAATAACGATAATAAAATAGAGGACTCCCTCGTATTAATCTATCTCGTGCGCGAGCGATAAAGTTCCCTCGACTATGACGCACTGCGCGCGCGGTGCAATTTCATCTAGTCAATTCACGCGCACTAATCACAAGACACGAACTCGCCGTCCTTCCTCGTCTATCGCTGCGCGAGTATTAATTTAGTTCGAACAACGTCTCTCGTAATCAATGACACCTCCGCGTCTATCGCTATTTTTTCCGTGGATCTGAAAAAAAAAAACGTTTGATTTGCACCTGAATCACCGTGAATTGCACATGTCTGTATGCACTCTCTTTTTAAAGCGACACAATAGAATTTACACGGTCCCGCGAATCTCTATTAAAAGTTATCTAAATTTTTGTAATATGGGAGATAAAAGTATTTGATAATGTTAAATTCTTTTTAACAAAAACTATTGTTGTATAATATTTTATAAATATTCGATAAATAAGTATTCGAACATAGTTAACGAATTACTGTAGGGTTTTTATCGAAAAATATTTAATACTTTATATCTCTTTTTATATCATAAAAAATTGCGTTACCTACTCCAAAAAAAAATCGCATATTAAATTCGCTAAAATTACAAATCCCGATCTCGTATTCTCGCGTAAAAAAGTTTTATACTGTTCTCCTAGCACAAGAAAAGATTTATTATCTTATATATCTTCTTGAAAGAACACTTTATATACCGTGGGAGGGTAGAGGAGAGAAATCTCAATATCTCAATAAGTTTACCGAGATGACAAGCATCTAATATCCTCATAAAAAGGTCTTTGATTAGCTTACGGTAGTTTGCGAGAGCGAAGTCGACGAAACACTGAATAAGTTATACGCAGGTTCTTACTTAACATTTAAGAGGCCATCTCTTTGATATCGGAGTATACTAAGTAAGGAACGGACGGGCGAAACGTCCTTCCCGTGTATTTCGACCTCTGACTTCTCTCTCTCTCTCTCTCTCTCCGTATCCTTAATAGTCCGCGAGCCGCCGTTTTACTACCACCATTACCACGAGCCCGTGTCGGAAGCGGAATAACTACGTTGTAGTATCCGGCCTCTAAAGAGCCCGGGCCGCGGTAGCGGCAACGGGCTCTCCGCGTATCGAGGGAAGAAGATCCGATTATGGCTTAACCGCATTACACGCGGAAAGTTTACTTTCGGTAATTCCGAGCCGGTGGTGGTGGAGGAGGAGGAGAAAAGAGGGTGCCGTCGATGTGCGACGGGATGTTACACCTGCAACGGGGCAGCACCTGCTACACCCGTTTCCGTTTCATTTCGTTCTGTTTCGAAATAGGCGAGCGATGTCTGCTCGCGAGCCACCGAGAAAACTTTTAGCGCATAAGCGTGATATGGACCATTATTTAAGCGTCGTTATTGTTAAATGGATATGTGAAAGTATATAGATACTGGTGCAGCGAAATTTCAATGTAAATTATTCTTTTCTTTTTTTGGTAAGATGTAGGGATATATATGTAGAGTGAAGATTTTTCTTTTTATTTCTTTGGTGTACTGCAACTTGGAAATTTGGCATTTATTAGTAGAGAAATTTTGACAGTCATCGAGTAATTTTTATTAGCTTTTTATAACAAGAGCTCGTGAGAAGAGATTAAAAATTTGGAGAAATATTGAATTCGTGGTTCTTTTTGAGAAAAATTAATTATTAATTGCATTCAATAATTTTTCATATATACCATTATTTGAAATAAAATTAAATATTACCGTTAAATGTTACTAAGATAATTATTTAAAAAGAATTTTTCGAAATAGGCGAGCGATGTCTGCTCGCGAGCTACCGAGAAAACTTTTAGCGCATAAGCGTGATATGGACCATTATTTAAGCGTCGTTATTGTTAAATGGATATGTGAAAATATATAGATACTGGTGCAGCGAAATTTCAATGTAAAATATTCTTTTCTTTTTTTGGTAAGATGTAGGGATATATATGTAGAGTGAAGATTTTTCTTTTTATTTCTTTGGTGTACTGCAACTTGGAAATTTGGCATTTATTAGTAGAGAAATTTTGACAGTCATCGAGTAATTTTTATTAGCTTTTTATAACAAGAGCTCGTGAGAAGAGATTAAAAATTTGGAGAAATATTGAATTCGTGGTTCTTTTTGAGAAAAATTAATTATTAATTACATTCAATAATTTTTCATATATACCATTATTTGAAATAAAATAAATATTACTAGATAATTATTTAAAAAGAATTTTTTGAAATAGGCGAGCGATGTCTGCTCGCGAGCTACCGAGAAAACTTTTAGCGCATAAGCGTGATATGGACCATTATTTAAGCGTCATTATTGTTAAATGGATATGTGAAAATATATAGATACTGGTGCAGCGAAATTTCAATGTAAATTATTCTTTTCTTTTTTGGTAAGATGTAGGGATATATATGTAGAGTGAAGATTTTTCTTTTTATTTCTTTGGTGTACTGCAACTTGGAAATTTGGCATTTATTAGTAGAGAAATTTTGACAGTCATCGAGTAATTTTTATTAGCTTTTTATAACAAGAGCTCGTGAGAAGAGATTAAAAATTTGGAGAAATATTGAGTTCGTGGTTCTTTTTGAGAAAAATTAATTATTAATTGCATTCAATAATTTTTCATATATACCATTATTTGAAATAAAATTAAATATTACCGTTAAATGTTACTAAGATAATTATTTAAAAAGAATTTTTCGAAATAGGCGAGCGATGTCTGCTCGCGAGCTACCGAGAAAACTTTTAGCGCATAAGCGTGATATGGACCATTATTTAAGCGTCATTATTGTTAAATGGATATGTGAAAATATATAGATACTGGTGCAGCGAAATTTCAATGTAAATTATTCTTTTCTTTTTTGGTAAGATGTAGGGATATATATGTAGAGTGAAGATTTTTCTTTTTATTTCTTTGGTGTACTGCAACTTGGAAATTTGGCATTTATTAGTAGAGAAATTTTGACAGTCATCGAGTAATTTTTATTAGTTTTTTATAACAAGAGCTTGTGAGAAGAGATTAAAAATTTGGAGAAATATTGAATTCGTGGTTCCTTTTGAGAAAAATTAATTATTAATTACATTCAATAATTTTTCATATATACCATTATTTGAAATAAAATTAAATATTACCGTTAAATGTTACTAAGATAATTATTTAAAAAGAATTTTTCGAAATAGGCGAGCGATGTCTGCTCGCGAGCTACCGAGAAAACTTTTAGCGCATAAGCGTGATATGGACCATTATTTAAGCGTCGTTATTGTTAAATGGATATGTGAAAATATATAGATACTAGAACAGCGAAATTTCAATGTAAAATATTCTTTTCTTTTTTTGGTAAGATGTAGGGATATATTTGTAGAGTGAAGATTTTTCTTTTTATTTCTTTGATGTACTGCAACTTGGAAATTTGGCATTTATTAGTAGAGAAATTTTGACAGTCATCGAGTAATTTTTATTAGCTTTTTATAACATAAAGAGCTCGTCAGAAAAGATTAAAAATTTGGAGAAATATTGAATTCGTGGTTCTTTTTGAGAAAAATTAATTATTAATTACATTTAATAATTTTTCACATATATACCATTATTTGAAATAAAATTAAATATTACCGTTAAACGTTACTAGATAATTATTTAAAAAGAATTTTATTAACGCGCATAACGTGGAAAACTGATGAAATATTTGCGATGCGCAATTTTAGTCGACAACATATTACATTTCCACTTTAGTGATACGGTTTATATCGAGATATATAATACACTCTCGTGATCGATCAAGCGGACTTACGCAAGAAGAATACTGCGTATGATACTGTACATATATAGAGAGATTCGCATTGTTTGCCGGCATGTGTAACCGGGATAATGTGTAATACCCATAATGGCAGTCGTCGCGCGTATTACGTTGTTCATGAAATGAACCACGCGCTTGGTGCAATCTATAGAACCTCTCCGCGAAGGGAGGAGGTCATCGGACGCTCGTTAACCCTTCGAGCATCGAGTTCTTATCGATTGCGTGCGGTCGCGGTAATAATTTATCGCGTCCGATGGATTCATTAGGCGAGAGTAAACCTCGTGTGCCCTCGCAGCCCCACGATTGTCCCAGAAACCCGACTATTCACGGAAACAATGGGCGGACCGATGAATAAATTCGAGAGACAGAATGCGACGTAAGTCGAGAAGAATCCTGTTCTTTCATGAGATGATTTCGCTAAAGGCCCCCGGAATTACTGTCGAAATAATCGAATAAATGTATGAATGAAAAATATCTATATATAGTCACGCTGAATTTTGCAAAATAACACACGATTATAAATAATTAATAATATAATATAAAGCATTAATATTTAGTGGGGATTAAAACTGGTATTTTTCTAAAAATATTTTATTCGATATTCCGCGTCGTAAAGTGGCTTTCGTGTTAAGTATAATACGTATATGAATAAAAAATATTTATATATAGTCACGCTGCATTTTGCAAAATAACACATGATTATAAATAATTAATAATATAATGTAAAGCATTAATATTTAGTGGGGATTAAAGCTGGTATTTTTCTAAAAAATATTTTATTCGATATTCCGCGTCGTAAAATGACTTTCGTGTTATGCCTGACTATTTTGATTAAATTATATACTAAAGCAAGAAATAAATAATTGACGGCTCGACCAACATCGATAATTCTCTCTCGGAAAAGTAGGTTCGCGCACACGTCAAATGGAAGGAAAAGGAGAGAGAGAGAGAGAGAGAGAATCTTAGGCAGCAGCTTGTAGGCAGGTGGATTCTCCACCTGGCAGGCACCTGGCGACGTATCTCGAGAGAGTCCCTTAAGGACCACTTGCCGGCACGTGCGAGACTACGTAATCTTAGAGACTGGATTATCATTCGCGTACAGGTTGTGTGCCCGGTGTGCTGCAGGAACATTTGATGAATATGGAGACCAATCTCTTTGTTGAAAATTGAAACGCTGTCTTGGTGATGTAAATGCGATGGCTTTCCCTCCTACATAAATCCCTTTGCTCTTGTAAATGCTTTGGAAATTCGGCTGGTGTGAGAGAGAAAAACATCTCGAAGGATCTAATCCACAATTCACAACTATACAATGTATGGAAAAAAAGACTCGACACTTTCTTTCAAATAATATTGCTGAAAATTGCGCGAGCTCTTGTAATTTATTCCATCTCGAGCCATTTTAATTGATATTTATGAAAAGAGAAATAATAATAAGTTATCAATCTTCTCGAAAAATATCGGAGCGATAGTTTTCAGATTATAAACGGTGGAAAAGCGTTTTCTCGGAGAGGAAAGTTTTGTGTACATTCTTTGCGAGAGAAGAGCGAGAACCGGGAATTGAAACCGAGCATATTTCAGAAGCTAGTCAGAAATAGCATCGCGAAAAATTTCCAATTACCTGTCTGCATTTTATCTCTGCTCGCGCGCAATCTAATCCATCCGGTTAATTGCGTGAATATTAGCCGGCTATAGCTGAGTTTAATTTAGCCAAGTAATACTCCGGATATTACAGCTTCTCGGATATGCGACGTCCGTCGAGTGATTTTGAGTATTTTGTACATACTTGCCAATCAGATTTTTGTATCACAAGTATATAGATAGATTCGAGTACTCGAACTGGATACACACTCTTCTGAATATACGATATTTTTCAATCATACTGCGTATACACACGTGTATGCACACACATTCGTTTTCCTAAGATCACGAGAATTTTCTGGCTGTTCAGAAATATCTTGGAATAAATGATTTTTCTGAGAACTTTTCGAGAGAAATCGACTCGAGACACTTCTTCTCATCGACAATAAGTATCCTCGTGCGAGAGCCTCAAGAACGTAAAATAAAAGACTTCTCAAAATACAAAGCGATTCTTTCAACATATCGAGGAGAGAGTTGCACAATTTTTGACGTATTTTTTGGGGGGCAATTATTATAACAATAAACTGTTCGTCGTCTCTTCTCTTATTCTTGCGCGACTGTTATACCAGAAAAGAGTCCCTTTTTTCCCTTTTTATTAAAACGACTCTAGTGCTAAAAAGTGACCGTGTGGCTTCGCGCGAAATCTTGTTATCCTGATCCGCATAAAGACCAGGAGTTGTGGGTAAAATGTAATTAACTCGGGTGTCGTTTTTTTTTGTTGCAGGTGAGTACAGCAAAGTCGGTGAATAGCCGACCGTCTACTTTTCACGAGCCTATATGGTTATGCGCGTGCCGCAAATGGTGCAGAAAGAGGTGACAAGAGAAAGAAAGGTAGATATAGAAAGAGGGAACCGCTCATAAACGCACATCACGCGTAAGTTGGACAACTTTGTTCGTAAATAGCTCACTTTTGCTCGTAATTACCATTGTCCGCGCGGTAGCTTTTGTTAGAAGCGTAACCGGTTTTTCCGGCTGTTTCAAAGTGGACTATTCTTTTCATTTCGGTGTAGGATTTCAAAATTGCAAATTTAAAAAAAAACAACGAGGCGGCGGTGCTGTCATTAGCAATAAATTAAAAAAAAATTCCAACGCTCTTATAATTTTTTTACAACGTTTTCTCGTTTATTAGAAGGAAATGAATTTATTTGGATTCTGGATTTAGAAAATTTCTCTAAATATTGCGACACATAAAAAAGTTGCTCGTGTACGAGATAGATTGTATCTACTCTATATTTAGACAGCGAGAATATTCCCGTTACACGAGTATTTTAATGAAAAGTGTTTTTTAAAATTAAACTCGATCGGATAAAAAAAAAAAAATCTGCGGTTTGTTTCCCCGATGTAATCGTGTAATTTACATGGAGATACGTGTATTTAGATCGCCGCGCTAAGGAGAGCCGGTGATAATATTATGAAAGCCCGTAAATAGCAAACACAGAGCCGACGCGGGAGATGACGAGGAAGTCGAGCAGCCTTTGCGCGAATCCCGTCTTTAATCGACGTCGGAACCATCGGCACGCTTAATGAAAGGCCGAGGGTGCGGCGCTCGATGACGCGATGCTCCTACATTAGACGCTTGATATCGATCGTTAGTCTAGGATACACCGAGAGTCGAGATTAATTGAGTCTAATTAAAGGTAGGGACCGAATGTAGCAATTAGTACGAAATCAATTAACGAGCCGGTCGTCTACGACGAAGATGACGACGACGACGACGATGTTACATGCACATTCCGTATCGCTTCTCGCTTTCTCTTCTCCCTCGCGATCGGCTAATCAACGATCGCCAATCGACGATCGATACCCTACTTGACAGGGTGGAATATATAGGTAAGGGTGCGACAGCTGTCATCTTGACCTCGGATAGACGGCAGATCAAAGGTATGTACTTTCAATGATTCAACGACCGATTCGCGACGTCCCTTTATGGGCATTTCCAAGCTTGGAAAAGAATATTTTTCACAAGGTTTTTGCTTCACGACAACAATCTTTTCCATTATTATATATCTTTTCGAATCACATTAATATTTTCCTGAATTGAATATTATACAATAATTAATTGATATAGGAATGACGAGGGTCATATTTGATTATACTTGAAATGATTACCTTAAATCAATTTTATTTATATTAATTCATCGGTTAAATAAGAATATCTCTTAAGAAGGATTTTGCTTTACAACAAAAATCTTTTCCATCATTATATACCTCTTCGAATCACATTAATATTTCTTTCGTTTTTCTGAATTGAATATTATACAATTATTAATTGATATATGTATGACGAGGATCATATTTGATTATACTCGAAATGATACTACCTTAAATAAATTTTATTTATATTAATTCATCGAATCAATAAGGATATTTCCTATTGCATCGTGTCTATGAGGTAAAAGGTACTTTCAATGATTCAGCGAGTCTTGATATCCGTCTGCGTGTTTCCAAGCTTGGAAAGGAATATTCGTGCTTTTTTTCAGGTTTTTGCTGCACAATAAAAATTGTTCCCAGCGTTAAAATGAAAATATCTACTTTTTTGCGAGAATATTTGTTTCGTTTTTCTGAATTAAATATTATACAATAATGAATTGATATAAGTATGACGAAGATTACCTTAAACAAATTTTAATTCCCTTAACTCATCGCATAAATAAGGATATCTCCTGTTACATCTCGCGTCTATGAGATTGAAACGTGAACGTTTTCGAGAATCCTTGGCCCTAACTCTCTCGCTCGTCTCGCGTTTACTCGCGTAGATTCAAGTTTCCCCAATGAAATGCTGCTTGACGTTGCGCGGCAGACTTGGCTCTATGGAATATATCGCGATTCCTTCGCGTCTTGCTTCCCGTCTGTTCCTCGGTCGAAAATCCGGCGTATTGAAATATTCGGCGCGCGCTCTCGCGACGATAGAGAAGGAAGGGAAATCGCGGTTGAGGCTCCGCGGAATTTTCGACTTGGAATCAAATTTCTACCTCTGTTCCCCGTTCCTTTAACTTTACGCGGGTGCTCATACTACGTACGAACTTGCACCTCGAATCACCCAAGTTTCGCGACCGATGGAGAGAAGTGAGTTCTCTTTCTTTCCCTCTCGTTCTTTTACGGAAAAACAGACAGTGACAGCAGTCGCATATCGGGGCGACGAAGCCCGCAGGACTCTTCCCGCAAAATTCTTCTCGCAGGACACGATTCCGCGGAGTCCGCTATAAAATTGAAAAAGTTCATCCCCGAAGCACTGCGTTACGTAGCATATCGTTGCTGTTGATCCGATCACGAGGAACGCGTGAACAAAAGGTCATACACGTAAAAAGAGAACAGAAATATAAATTGTAAAACTTTAGCCCGTTCAACCGAGTCATTCTTCGGAGGATGCTAATAAAAAAGAAAGTAGTTGAACAAAAGCGTATATAAAACTGGTATCCACTATTGGGATGAAGCACCGATATCGGGATAAGGAATTGATATTTCTTCTTCTTCCTCTTTTTTTCTTTATATACCGTTTATAAATGCATTGTCGCGCCACGTGCCTGGAGTGTAACTTATATAACGCTGATACGATTATCGACAATGGGATGCGCGATCTCGCAGCCTCCAATCCGCTCTGCGAGTCCGTCATTTCCCAAAAGGAATAACCGTGCCGTATGACTTGCGTGTCCCGAGAGAAATCTGCCAGACTCTTTGAAAATATATATTATTCAAAGTGATTCCAAACTGAGAATTGTATGGATGTAGGTCGAATCTGGAACTTTTATAAAGTTACTCGCCCGCTGCATTATTTTATAGGTCGCGATAAGAATAAAGTAATATAGCGATAACGACGAAGAGTGATGCGATGATAATTATTAAAATGCCAGATTGCGTTAATTTTATTTTCAATATTTATCAGACACGTTTTTGCCTCTTTTTTTCCCCCTAAAAATCATAATTAAAACTTTTGCAGACATTTGAATTTGTTACGTTAAATCAATAAAGCAGCGAGGCAAACAAAAAATTTTTTTATCTCCAAACGTCTGTCTCCGGATCAATCTACTTTTGTTTGTTTCGTCCGCGTTAATTGCATTCCAGATAGGAAGATTAATTGGCATCGCCGGAATCCGAAAACCGCTCTGCCAAAGGGAAAGAGAAAAAAAAGAGAGAGAGAGAGAGCGAGCGAGAGAAGGAGAGAAAGAACAGCCAGCCAAATAAAATACGTCTCGGTAATGGCGGTAATAAATTCAGAAACCGCGTATGTCGGGCACATTTAAAAAAGCAGACTTCGTACGTTCTCTAAAAGTCGGGACATTGATCCTGACAGATTTCGGCGACCATACAGTCGAGAGTCAAGAGTTTTAGACTCGGAAAATTTGTTAGTTGTCAAATACGTCTTGTCGAAATTCAATATAAAGCGCATTTTCTCCGTCGCAGCATCGAACTTTCCGACTTTAGAGTAGTTCGCGCTAGATTAAACAGTCGGGCCAAGTAATTTTAGAGCTCGTGGGATATCCGGATATCAGGGGAACCGCCTCTCTCTCTCACATACGCCCCTTTCGCGTTCTCGCGATAATATCTCGCGATAGACTATCGCACATATACATACATATTCATGTATATTTACTCGTATTTTTTCTTTGGATTTTTGTTCGAAATACCAGGCGAAAAAATGGCGCTAACTCGCCGATACCTCGAATCGTATCGTATCATTGTCGATCGCAAACCTTGCGGTCGCCGTCAATCTTTCGCAGCGGGAATTCACCGTGTAATATTGTTACATATTATACCCCGTCTCTTTCTCCGTATGCTTCGATCGACGGAACGATCAACGAATCGAAAATTGTCGAGTCACAGTCTCCGGGGGCCGATACAATCCGGACCGTATTTCTCTGGAACATTGGCTCTAATTCGCAACGGTAAATGTATCGGGAGCGACGTGAATCAAAACTGTAACTACAGAGGAGCAGCTCACCTCCGCAATCTCGTAAAACTTTTTCACAAACATATATATGGGTAGAGAAAGACACTTGGCAGTTTAAAACTTGCCGTTTACTCCTTCTGGAAAACCAGTTTTAATGAGAAACGATTTTTCACGATAAATGTCCTGGTTTTTCTCTTCTTTAGAGCTCTTAAGGGAGACTAGATGAGAATCATCATTGCTGTTTAAGATAGCGAAAATGTTTATTAAAAAGAATTCATTTTTGTGTTTAGAAAAAAATATTTCAAGAAATTTTACTCTGTAGATATTCAAAAGGACGGTGTAATTGCGAGATTAATCTATTTCAATCTATCAGTAACAAATCTTTTTTCTTGAAAGAAATGAAGAAAAAAAATCTTAAAAGCTTTTCAAATTTTATTCATCGATAGACTTTTAGCATCGGTTGAAATGAACGCTCTATTAATAGTTAGTTTAATTTTACAGAAATACGAGTCTTTTCGACAAAAAACGATTTTATATATCACTGTTTCGTGTCGCCGCCAATTGAAAACTAAAATTGAAAAAACTAAAAGTTGTAACAAAACCGAATATACATTTGTTCCCATCGGATTGGCATTTATTCAATATAGCTCCAACGAAGCGTTGGTTTGCGGTACAAATGATCTGATTAATAATCTTGTGGGTCTCTCTCTCTCTCCCTCCCTCCCCCTTTTTCCCCTCCCTGCAATACGTCGTTTTTGATATCAATCATTCTGTATCAAATCATCGATCAATAAATACCGTTCGTATGTCGAGTCGACACGGCAAATGTCTCTGATTGATGCAAAATCGACTGCATGACTCGCGCGAGTTCAACAAATCGATCGTATTGTTAGCGAAACAATGTCGCGGATTACGAATCTAATAATAATGGAAGAAGCTTTTCCATTATAGAAAAGAAATCTTATTGTATATATATTATATACAATAAAAATTTTTTGTATATATATTATATACAAAAAAAAATATATATATATACATGTATATGTATAAGATAAAATCCTTTGTACAATAATGCACTATATGAAGAGACCGAAAATGAGAAAAGAGTGAGAGGGAGGGGAGAATTCGCGTTATATCGATCGTGTCGGATAATCGGCGCTGCGTGAGCTTACAGAATATCGGAGAGAGAGCTCGATAATACCAGTTGAAATTGATATTTTCGCTCGCTCGCGCGCTCCGCGAGCGCGAGCTATTCAACAATGTTATTGGAGCTTCGAATCCCGATTACCATAATATTCACAACAGCAACAAATGGCGAAAATGGCGTTGTCGGGGATTTGCGGATTATCCCGGCGGCTATATGTGTATATAAGCCATATACACACCGCTGCTGACCGTCTTCTTCCGATATACGTGTAGGTACGTTTTACGTTTCACGTCAAGGAAGAGCGAAGTATGCGCAGTTCGAATTTCAAGGGTGAAAACTGTATATGGCTAAAGATGTCTATCTCGCATTAATATTCGTCGAATATCGCCGCGAGAGCTGAAACTTTTTTCTCGCTCGCGCGAGAAGAGAAATCTTCTCCGATGTTTGCTGAACATTATATACGGGAGCTTCCTAAAGTCTTTGGCGAGCGCCGCGAAAGTTTTTCATAATTTTTGCAAACTGCGCCCAGCTTTCCTTTATTTATTAATGCGCCCGCGATTCTTTCTGGAAACATCTTTCCAGCAGGGGATTATGACTCTATTAATGCACTAATTGGGGTTTACTAGCTTTTATAATGATGGAAATATATAGGGTTTTTTATTTATCAATCTAGCATTTCTATCGTCTTTTCTTCAATCAAATGTACTCGGAACAGACCACGAGCAAAAATCGTTTTCTCGATATCGATTATATGTATATATCTAGCGCGAAAACTATCGCGTGAAAATATACGTGTCTTCGGGAAAATGACCTGAATTGGTAGCGCGGCCAAATTTAACGATAACGTTGGCATTCGACGTAGTCGGTGTAGACGACGGGGAAAAAATCCGATTTCCGGCGATTTGTGGTTTACTCGATCGACGATCGTACGCCGGCGAGAGAATCTAACCCGTAATGATAATGTACCGTGTGTGCACAGTTCGCAGAGAGAGAGAGAGAGAGAGAACAAGTTCGCAAAGTACGATGAACCACTCTCGGGCAGAGAATAAAAAAAGCGTACACACATACACGCACACTCGCACCAGCACTCGGCCAGCTACCAGCTACGGGTTCTTCCTCCCTTCTTATTCCTCGCATTTACCGGAACAACCTGTTCTGCGGGATCTGCCGTAAAATTTACCCCACGTGAACGAAGCTGGGTGCACTCGAGGCGCACGCAAAGCGCACGCACTCCCACGTGTGCTCTTCTCCCATCAGAATTAAGGACACGCGATAGTGTGTGCAAATTACGTTACCCAGTAGTTACGATAGTTAGTTACCGCGAGGGCGACGACCTATTCTCTGTGCGAACGTTCCGAGGGTTCTCGGGCCGCGTTTCTCGAGTTTCTTCAGTTTTCTTCAAAATCTCTTTTTCGAATCTTGCGTGTTTCGCGCTTAACCGCTAATCGCTCATGTAAATGCGGTCGTTTTACAACGCGAACAACGCGATGGATATATGAAGGAATAATAAAATATCTGACAAGATAATTATATAGAAATTAATGAAGAACAATAAAAATAATTAAAGTGTAATTAAAAATTGTAATGGATACTTTCTGTTGTGTCTGTTGTATGTAACGTAATACACGATTGCTTTTATTCAACTATAAATAACAAAATATATATTCATATTAAAATTATATTTCTGATGAAAATTAAATTTTGCCTGTCACGTGAATTAGCACGACAATATGTGATTTATCTGACGCAGTAGTTAAGCTACTTTAATTATTTTTATTATGTTTCAACATTATTATAAATTATGTTTAAATTATATTTTGCTTTGAATTAATCAATCGTGTACAGTTTTCTTAATTATGTTGATGTTTAAAATTTTATTATTCGTTTTATTTAAATATCAAAAAAGAGTTACGTGTTTCTTTATACATCTTTTTTTTATACAAAAGATGCTACGTGATAAATACGTGAAAGTACTGTCTCGTTAGAACTAATTGGATGAAAAGATTTAGAGACTACAAATTCATCATTAGAGAATTTATGTTAAAAGTTGTTTCATCCAACTATTTCCTTAATTCCCTCAAAAGAATATCGATCAGATTATAGTCGACTTTAGTGCACTATTGTATGTGCGCGTTAAAATTTTGTGCGCAAAAAGAGCTTATGATTATTCCTCAGCTTCTAACATTAGCATTAATATAAATATGCAAATTATTTAAATTATATCTCAATTTGAATTAATCATCGTGTACATTTTTCCTCAACAGTTAAAAATTTTATTATCTGTTTCGTTTACGTATTAAAAGAGAATAACGCGAAAATCTTCCTTTATATAATTTTTTTTTTTCTACAAAAGATGCAATATGACGAGTACATCGCATTAGAACTAATCGGATCGAAAAATACATCATTAGAGAGTTTATGCTAAAAGTTGTCTCATCAAACGACCACTTTCTTAATTCTTTCAAAAGGCTAGATTATAGTCGACTTTGATATATTACGTGTGCGCGTTAAAATTTTATTTTTAAGCAACTAACAGTTCTATTTTTTCTTCTACTTTTAATTGGATTCGACGCCAGCATAAATTACATATGCGATTAATGTATCTAATGAGATTAAAAATTGCAAATAACTGTGAATTTAATGAGAAAAAAATTAGAAAATATTTGAATGAAATTAATTAGCATTGAGTTTTTAAAGAATTGTTCAAAGTACGTGGAAGATTAAGTCCAGGGCAGGAAAGAGAAAGATCTCTAGCGACATCCTCGTCATAATCTCATGAATAACACGCGCACGTGTCTGGAGACGTGTTAATGTAATTTATCACTTTCTTACACGTACTATACGCGTACATTCGTATCAAATAGGTACAAAGCGCGAGGCGCGTTAATCGATTCCCATTATCGCGAGGTGGAACGACCGACAGGCAGTCAATTATAGTAATAGGCAATTACAGGGGTCGCGCTTGTACGCGCGTCGGTTTCGAAGTCGTAAAAAGTCAAGAGTGGGTACGTGTGTGTGTGTGTGTATATACGTACGAGAGCAGGTCTATTAAAATTGCAGTCTCTTCTCTTATATTCCTCTCTATCTCTCTGTCGGTACACTTTCGGATAACTATATATAATTCGATCATTTCGTCGCCTGCGACACCGATTGGAAGTTTCCGGATACAGATTCCCGGCCCTTTACTTCGAATAACCGTCGGGGCATAACGAGAAACATATATAGTAGCAAAGTCTGTTGTACATCGTGCGAGAATTATGTACATCTCTCTCTCTCGTAACAAGTTGCATAACGAGCAACTTTTCCGAGGGAAGTATACGCGTACGCGTACTTTTGCGCGAATTTAAACTTGCGCCGCGCGCGTATACGTATATATATATATATATGTATTTCGCAACTTTTGATATTCATATCGAGACTGCATTATGGTAAATATATATTGTGTACTCTGTACGCGAACGCGGTACAGAAATAATTTCCTTTCCCTCTCTCGCGTAATATTATTATTTAGTCTAATTTCGTATGGAATTTCGAACTTTGTTTTCAAACACAATTTATACATGCTTCGATGCAAGAGCTTCTTAATTCACAGTCGTTAGCTAGATGCTCGATAACGAACTGCGTCGCGCAATGTCGCGATGCCTCATTTTGACAGGTGAGAAATATCAAGCAGACAAACACGTCACATGTGCAATTCATTGCGGGGATTAGGACGGGATTTCATCTTCGCGATCGATCCGTATATATACTCGTATATACGTGCAATAGCCGCAATCTCCAGACAGTGAAAATGGAGCGACGTAAGCGGGACTTAAGATGGACACGCGGAGGAGAGAGAAATCGTCGGGAGGAACGAAAATGAATGTCTCGCATCTCTCTCGGGTCTGTTTTTCTTCGACGACATCGTCGTCGGGGAGAAGAAGTATAGGGTGAGGGTTGGAATGCTCGGCGGAAAAAGCGCTTAATCGGAAATACCTACTGTGACCGCCAGAAAAGAAAGGGACCATAGCGCGGGAAAGCGAAGGGTGGAAGGGACAAAAGCGAGGGCAGAGACAAGAGAGCGGTGTTAAAAGAAAAGGTGGAGAACACCGGAGACGAGTTGGAGCATCTCTCCGATGCGGAGACGCGTAATTAAGTATTGATCAGGGCGGTGGCTTCTCGCGCCGGTCTCCACCTGTTGCCCATTTCTGCACGCTCGAAGGCGCCGCAATTCGATAGAATTGACCTTTATCTCGCATCGGACGCGATATCGCTAGTATTATGCTTCGTCGGATGCGGCTTCGGTCTACGCGGTTGCAACCCGGTCAATCGGAAACGTTACGAGATGAGAATCACCCTTTACGAATTTCGACGAGAAGACGTTTGATCCTTTAAAGAGGAAATTAATCAAATAAAATATTGTAATCTTGAGTAAACGGGAAGGAACACGGAAAAGTATCGGACAAACATCCCTCGATCAGTAAATAATTTCAGTAGTTCGAAAAATAATAATAATAATTTTATACGATGTGTGTGGGATTCTTTATAATATGAATTTATTATTCTTGAAATGTACCGGAGAAAGGAAAACATTTTTGACTTATCAAAAGCGTCGAGAAGACGTTTGATCCTTTAAAGAGGAAATTAATCAAATAAAATATTGTAATCTTGAGCAAACGGGAAGGAACACGGAAAAGTATCGGACAAACATCCCTCGATCAGTAAATAATTTCAGTAGTTCGAAAAATAATAATAATAATTTTATACGATGTGTGAGCTATTTTTTATAATATGAATTTATTATTTTTGAAATGTACCGGAGAGGAGAAAAACATTTTCGACTTATCAAAAGCGAGAGAGGTATAAATAATTTTCTGCGGTATCATGGGTCGTCAAATGAGCGAGATTTTGTGCTTGTCATATAACGCGCGCGGTTGATCAAGTAGCTTTGAATTATTATTAAAATAAATAGCTGCGAATTTTAATCTACCATCGCGCGAGAGGTCTATCCTCGTTGTAAATATAGGACGGATTAAATTTATTAATAAACCAAATTTTGTGAAATAATTTCCTATTAATTTCGAATGTAAATTAATATCTCATTACGGTACTAATATTAACACGCTATAAATATTGAAATGGAAATATAAATATATATTATAATATGAATTTTGTAAAATATAAGCAATATATATATATATGTATATATCAATCCATTAATTATAGCGATAAGCAACAATTTAGACTGTCAAATATTTACTGTCGAATATTGGAAAAAAATAATTAATTTATATTTGGAAAAAGGAAAATCTTTTCTTGATTCGAGGTGAGGACGCTCGGGATGTAGTATACATTTTTTTCATCTGTCCATCACGATCGTGGAACGATCGAAAAAGTCTAACGGCGCGGCGCGAGCCATCATTTTGCATGCGAGTCATTAATGAAGCGTGAAAGTGGATTATGACGTGGATGTTGTATATGAGGAATGCCGATCTAATCGTTGCCCGAGAAAATGGAAAACCTGTCGTGTAACACATGCTTCTTCGCGTTTCGCGCCCGCGATGGATGGGCGAACAATGGATGATTCAACGTGAAAATCGCGCGTAAAGCTTCAACGAGATATGACGAAGAACCGTACGGATCAACGTAGAGATTACACGCTCGACTAATTTGATACGCGCCTCGGTGCAGCCTCTCTCTCTCTCTCTCATCCCTCTCACTTTCTCGATCTACCGGTTAATCTATGCCTCGTAAATACAGAAGTATATCCTTATTTAGTTTGAAATCGATTCTTTCACGACTCGTACGTGTGAATCCGTTCGCGCTCTGTAATTTAGTATTATTTCGTCAATATATATTATTCTCGTGCGCGCCCACACTATTCGCAATTTGTACATATAAATCGAATTAAACGCATTTGGACGTGATTATATACAAATAAGCAGTTTCCAAATTCACAGATTATTATATATGGTCTTAGGGAAACATGACGGATAAAATTGAAATCCAATATTACAGAATTGCGATGTTAAATATTCTTTTTAGAATAACGCGAACAAACGAATACCATTTTTTAGATAACAGGTTAAATTTTGCAGCATGCGCGGAATGAAAAAAAAATATATATTCAAAAAATCTGAAAATCCCAAAGAGATGGTCCTGCATTTGAAAAACTACTGTTTATTCGTTTCGTTTGTAGCCAGTTACATAGATATTCCAACAAAGACAAAAGTTTCCATTTATGTACAGTTATGTGCAAAATAGTAGCACCGGTTGAAAAAATAAGCGGAATTTGTATGTTTCCACCATCATATTTAACTATCTTGACTGTATATCTAGGATTAAATTCTGATTTTTGTGGTCTTTGTCGAATACCAGAAAATCCTTTAATAATCACTTTTCGATGGTGGAGGAAATATAGAAATTCCCTTCATTTTTTCAACCGGTGCTATTATTTTGCACATAACTGTAAAAAAAATGTTTGAAAGATTCACGTTAGTTAATAAATAAATTTGTTTTGCGAGGCGGGAGTTGTTGCCTTGATTTTTCGAAAATAGCGCGATCTCTGACGTGTCAGAAGGGGATAAGCCAATTAAATACATGCAAATCATGTATATATTAAAATGTACTTGTATAGTGTTTTGAGTTTCTCTTTAATGATGCAATCCTCTCCGGGCAGTTTGATAATTCGAAACGTTCCCTCGTTAGCACGTTGTTCTCACCAATCCCTATCTCGCCATTCGTAAATGATGCGATTATTGTGTAAATAACGTTCATTTCATCGCGATAACTATGTCGAAATTTAATAGAGACGGTCCGCGCTAGATAGTCGAGACGATCGATATTACGATTGCATTGTGCGCAATCCGTTGCACCCTGAACTGCAAACATTTCCGCCGATTCGATTAAATCGCGCGTTAAAACAGAAGCCAAATGTATGCGTGCGCAGATTTTTCTTTTATTTTTCGTCGCGTAAAAGCGCTCGCACGCAAAATTATGAAGGGTATTTGAGGTCCCTGAGCCTACATTAAGCCTGTTTCTGGCGAACCGAAAAGTGAGGTCTCTGGTTCTCGGGTGTCCCACGGTTTTTGTCCGACTACCTGTTCACGAAATATCTCGCGATATTGCATGAATGACGTACTTAATGACCTGCATTTATCCGCGATAAATCCGCGAAAAAAAAAAAAGATGCCGCGCGGTGATATAAGCAATAATCCACAGATCGTTTCATATTTTAAACGCAAACCCGCAATCTCGAAGCTTTTAACGCGCGAGTTTTTTTTTTCTCTCGATGATTCCGCGGTGAGATTGTATAAAACAGGAGGAGGAATATAATGAAATAATCGGATAATTAAATTTTTTATTGTAAATACGCGGAGATGCGAATCACGCGATTCAGCTATAGACGGTAAAAATCTGTTGAAATATAATTCGAAATTTCCATTCCAAAAAGAGCTTACCGTCGTAACAAGATTTCACGTTCTACCGTATATTAACAACGACGAAAAAAAGAAAAAAAAAACAAATAAATATATATATACGTATATAAATATTTTCAATATAAACTCGCGCGCGGCAATATTGCCGAGGGTGAAGAAAAAGGGGAAATGTACTTAGCGTCTGAGAGACGCGAAGTTACGGGCCGTTTAAGGCTCGTGGGCGAAATGATTGCGCTCTACGCGATAGACGCGACTGTGTATATACATTCGAAAGGAGGAGCGCGAAAGTTGATCACCTCGCGTATATCTCTCGTAATCTGAAAAGTGGTTGTAAAGACCGTCCGTCCGCGGGAAACAGAGTCTCTCGGGATATCTCGCGTAGTCTCATAAGCGGTCCAGAATCGGGCGGGCGACATTAAATCGCTGGGAAACTGGGTTGTTGCCCAAGCTTCATCGGCTCTCGCAATTACCTCGGTCGATCGCGCGATTCCTCGCGAGAGGTTTGCATCGGCGAAAGAGAGAGAGAGAGAGAGAAACAACCGCGGCAGCTCACTCCCGATATGCCTTGGGACACCGGTAGCTTCGGAAGAGGCCCCGACCGACCGGTTTGACCGGTCCTTCGTCCCGGCTGTGAAAGAGCAGCGAGATGAGACGAACGGGAGGAAAAGGGTGTGGCGGCAACCGGGATCAAGAGAGAACGAACGGGGGGAGGTAAAAGGACGAGAAGGAGAGTTCTCGAGGCCAGTGGCGGATACTCGCAGGGTGCAACAGGCGCGTGCTTAGTGGAACCTCGCGTGTAAAACGAGGCTCCTTTTTCGTTCTGATTGCGTATAATTAGCATACTGGTATATTTCTGAGGGAATAAAAACGCGCGTGGGTCTGTTTTCAATCGATGCCACGTTATGCCATTATTTGTCCCGTACCGTAGCGCGATGCAATTTAGATCTGTACCGGATAAAACGTATCGCGCGTTTCATAGCCGTTTTAATTTACCTACTTTCGGTCGTTGGTGTCGTCTCATTTGCGTAAACAATTTTCTCGTCTTCGCTTTTATATCGCCGCGAAAATTTATCGTCTTATTTGGGACTTGGATTTTTCCTTAATTAAGAATTTCGAACTTGCTTTTCCGCTACGCTTTACATATAATAATAACAACGATATTACACGTATAGAATATATATATGCATACATATGTATACACAACATCCTAGAGCTCGAGACTTACGACTCGACTCAAGGTCTCGGATCGCTTTAATCCGCCGCTGGGCAACGGGGGGATGAGAGGGCGAAACGGGTCGTAAGTACAAGAGGGAGAGAGAGAAAGTAAGATCGCTTCGCTCGCCGCAGAACTGGTCGGTTAGGGGTAAAGGGGAACAAGGGGCCAGGGCCCGACGGCACGTTTCCGGTGAATGGCGAGCGCCGGCCACGAGCCAGCATCCAATCAGGACGGGAAACGACGCTGGACCACGCGTCGTGTGCACTACTCGCTCCGCTGCCCTTCGTCTTCCCTCTCTTCTCCCCCCCTTCGTCTTTCTCCCCCTTCGCCCCCCCCGCTGCTGCTGTTGCTGCTGCCGCTTCATCGCGAGTCCTTCTTCCCTCTGTTCGCCTGACCGTAGAATATATCTGTGAATCTCTCGCCTCTTCACTCTTCGTGTTGTGTATATATTATATTCTCCCGGTCTCTCTACCTCCATTATCTTTTATTTTGTCATTGTTATTATATCGGCATTATTATTATACGGTGGTTATTATGGGTTGCAAAATTTGATGACGTATTATCCGGCTTTCAGCATATTGCGGCTAACTCTCTCTCTTGCTCTGCTTCACATATAAATTCTCGCTCTTTTTCGATTATTCTTTAACGATAAAAGTATGCGCGCGTATTTCGTTTATTCTTTTTTTTTTTAATTCGCGTTATTAGCCGATCATTGCCCCAATATTAATGCGCGAAGTGAATGTGAAAGTTATATCGATGTGTATTTTGATCATACTTTGCAAAAAAGCCATTTATCCGATATTATTTTACTCTCATTTTTGGGATAATTCCGAGAGATTGCGCTAAATTTTTTAGATTCTTATATTATTTTGCACTCTACGTGCTAAAGATGAACGTAATAAATTATAACAAAGTAAAGTACAATGATGCACGCGAGTATAAAAGCTCCGAGAATATAAAATACACTAAAATAATACGAGAATCTATCACCTGTCCAATACAAGTCGCTACGGATTAATCCGATAAAATATCTTCATATCAGTTATCTAGTTATTCGGCACACAATGCAAATCTCTACCATTTTTAATATAAATTTTCGCGCTTGGAAGAGCCGGTTTATAATTCATAGCAGTCACCGGGATGAATTATGATGACGTGTGAGACTCGCAAAAGAGCCCAAGTTCGCGTCGAGAGATACTCCTTTTTTACTTCATTTCTCCTTGATCGAGGAGATCGAGATGATTATCTTCAGCGCTATATTCTCTATCATGGTCAGATCTTTTTTCTTATAATCCTTATAATCCTTATACCCGAGACTCCTTATACTTTTTCATTTCTCAATATCGCGATGAGTTTCGGTCGATTATTCTCTGCCACTTGGCGAAGTCTCGACGTGTGTCTCGAGAAAGATTCGAAACCGGTTTTATTTCGGCGAATTCGATTTTTAGTGCCGCGCGTAATATTGTAAATCATATTGCATACATATCTGTAATATAAGAGAGACGTATATAAATATATTACATATATGAATGCCTCATTCAGGATCACCTCACATAAATTTAAAAAAGAGTAAAAGTAAAATGTCCAATTTCAAAAATACACGCGGAAAAGAGAAGATTTTGGAAGTATAAAAAAATCTTACATCCACATCAAGTATTCGATCCACAACGTTATTCGATACATAACATATTTATACTCGTCCTTTTTTTTTTTTAGATATGAATAGGGTTGTATTAAAATGACTATTGCTTTTTTTTTTGGAATCGGAAACCTTTGGAGATATTTTATTGGGGTCGTCCTTTTTAAACTACTTTCCATCGTGAATAAATATGGATATTATTTTCGTGCGTCTGCAGCATCGAAATTTGAATTCATCGCGATATTATACCGATCCCTGATATGCCTGCGTTCGGTCCGCAACATCCTTTCGCGAATCACCGCGGGCTAGAACGGAAAAGGAAGCGGAGAGAAAAGGATATGGAAATCGTAGATCGAAGGGGTCATTATCATCGTCTTGTTTTTCAGAGATAGACTCGAGTACATGTACACGCCGATTGGCGTATGATTATCTATTTTTTTTCCTGATAATATAAGTATTCCGTCGACTATATCGATACCATTTAAGGCGTTACGCGTAATCATATCAGAAAGTATAAATCACAGCGGAGCAATTGCAATTACATAATTCGCAAAGTAAACATAAAACATGTTATGCCGTGTAGTATTAACCGTAGTAATCATAAGTATCCAAAGCTCTTAATTAGAAGTGCGCGATAGTTCAAGATGGATTCGAAGAGAAGATCGAGAAGCAAATCCGGTGCTTATATCTCAAGAAATAAACGTAAATATATAACGGTAAATAATTATCCAATTTTATCCATCCTTTTTTCGAGCCTAACGGCTCTTATTCCACGAACGCCTTTCGCGTCTATCTTATTAGGGGTTCGTTTGATCGATAATCCACGCGAAAGGGACAATAGGGTGGTCTTCGCACAGTTAGGGTCCGGCGAAAATATTTAGTCCGTTTTTATCCGGCCTATTTCGCGAGATCAACCTTTCCGTTTTTGCTCGCCTATCTCTCGTTGTCATCGTCAAAGTCGAACGTCGCGCACACGCGCGCAATTTCGCGCTATCCTCTCTCTTCTCTCTCTCTTTCTCTTTCCATCCGGATTGTCCGACAGTTTTTCTCCGACGCGAAAATGTCATGCTGCCCGTGACACGGCGCTCGTAAGAAGATGGATGAACCCTTCGCCATACGGTGCGTTTAGGCTCGTTATTTGGCGAACGCGTTATAGGTCCGCTTGTTTTTCGATATATTCTGCCCGAGACACGTGGCTTTAATCTTCGCGGCGATAAGACTTGATCTTTGACACGAGATTGATCTTGGCCTCAGCGCGGCTGACCTTTGACGTTTACCGGGTGGATTTGGGCGACGAAGGCAAAGGTGACTTTGATCGGCAGGGTGAACGAGGAAAGATGCTGCTTTAGTTTACGAATTAGTTGAAAAAAATATCAAACTTTATCGGATAAAAGAAATTTGGCTTTATTCCTGATCGAAAAATTTAAATTATCGTAGTAGAATTTGTTTATGACTAGATAAAAAAATTAATATTTATGATACAAAATAATAGTCTGTTTTTAAAAGGATAGTATTTATGTTTGTTTTTGAAAATTTAGATGTTTATTTTAGTAAATGTTTAAACAGTAACGATCGAATATGTATATTCAATTAAAATCTAGTAGCAAATTAATATCTAGTTTAATACGGTTTTGGGAAGTAATTTTATGCCAATCTCAAAATAATTGTCATATATTATGTTTTTGTATGAATATCGGATGTAACCCAATTTAATGCGTATAGTTACCGTAATAATATTCTTATGCGCACGGATTATGATATATTATGAGATGTTATGATTTTACATTGTAATAGTTATTTAAACATGGTTTATAATATATAACGATAAATTATATATCATATAACATAAATAGTTCATTTTACTGAAAATAGTTTTCTTCATTTACATTTTAAATAATAATATATCTAAGTTTCTATTTAAAAAAAATACGACGCGATTTAATTAATTTTTTTTTCGTGTCAATTAATATTTCAAATTAACTTGTCTTTTTTGCGAAAGAAATGTTTATTTAATTAGAAAAATATATCGCATGTCACCGTTGTTATAGAGAGAGCGCGTTGTTAAAATATGTATACATATATGTATGTTAATTAAGCGCGTGCAAAAGAACGTCACCGACCAACTCGAAAAAAATAAAAATAAAAATAAATGGAGCATCCAGAGTGAAAGAGGACGATGAAAAGAAGCGTCTTTGAATCGCGTTATAATCGTTAAGAACATAATATAATCCGTGATAAAACGATTGTACTCGTCTCTTGATCCACACTCTCTACGACTCTCTCTTCGTAGTCGTTCTGCTTAAATATAGTAATGCGAGCTCGTTGCTACTCTTCTTTAAGTCGGCGCTTCTTTGGCCGACCATTTACACGCATATGGCAGTCGTACTTTTAAAAGCCATCTTTCCTTAGTCATGTTCCTTTTGTCTTTTTCGCGTCTACGGCGGCTTCTTTTACATGCATTCGATACTACTCTTTCTTACACACATGGTTCCCTCGAGAAAGTAAAGAATATTCGCGATGATCGGACAACAACGTGACAGAATAGTCAAAATAGTCGGAGAAAGTTTGCGGATTTTTCTTTCAAAAATCTATATAGCGTTAATTTTGTTTCAACAATTTTTATATTTTCTTTTCGCTAGTATCTGTTTTAACTCGAAGCAAATATCTCGGCAATTACATCTCTCTCGTGATATATAGTACAGTCCAGCTGAGATTAACCGAAAAGAAAACAAGCTTCCGCGATTGTCCGTTTTGCACCCTGAAAATCCAATTTATACGAGCAAAACTCTCTCATAAATCTCCGGACGAATTACGATGGAAGTTAAGGCGTTTGTCGAAAGCGTGTCAAGTTTAGCGAAACTTTATCCGTTACAATTGCGCGACAGAATCGTGGAAATACTTGGAGCTTGAATAAGTGATGGCGTACGCGGTCGCAACGTGAGTCGTTCGTAATACAACAACATGCGTCCTCTCTCTCCCGTGTCAGCTTTATATCGTCGCAGGGGCGTTGCCGAGGGAACGAGAGGCCCCACGAGAAGCTGCGATTATTCTAAAACCGGCCACACGCTGCGAGCAGAAGAGCCGTTTCTAGCTGTGGATCAGCTCCGAGAGACTTTTCTCGGTTTGCTACACACGAGCATCTCGGTAGTTAGGCGGTGCCGCATCTCACGTTGATCGAGATGACGTCCATGATTTATTACAGATTGACTATCTGCGCTCGCGAGTTCATCCTAACGGAAAGCTTAATTGCAGATTCCTCTTCTTCCGGTCTCCTCGTGTCTCGTTGATTCACGCATATTCCACTTTTTTCTTCATTTCACTTGGAAAGCAAGCAATTATAAATCGATCGACAGATATAATGCGTGTAGATATAGGAAATGGTTGCGTAAATATATATAATTTATAATTGAGGAAGAAACGCTCTCTCATGAATATTAACTGTTTTAATAAAGAAGTGTATCGAACCAAAAAAAAAAAAAATGTGATGCTATTTAATGTTTAAAATTCGAGATGCGAGACTTTAACGAAAACTTGGTAACAGTATACAACCTTGCCTTCCGATTTCCATTAAATTTTCATTGTACATGTATGAAATATTTTATCTGGCTTACACGTGGAAAGATAATTTTGGAATACATATACATATATATGTTAGAGACTATTGGGAAGTTATTTTATAATTAAGCAAAGCTTTACAGAATAGCTTCTGTATATAGGATCAAATATAGGATACCGCGCTGCGTATGTAGATTGCCACATTTAGTTCACCCTATATATCTTAACAAGGGACGGGCGAGCGTAAAATACAGGGTTCGCGCAGACAACCTAAACAAGGAGGCAATCGTAATGTACACCGGTATTCCACTTCTGTGCGCGTTAATAGATATTTGTTCGCATCAAAGATATTAAAGGGCGGAATGCGCCTTAATAAATACTAGCAGTTAACAGCAGAAGGTGGAAACAAACGCGTTGAATAATTACCGGCGTAAATTTGCCAAGTGGATACTGTAGGTATAAGAAGCCCCAGATACGTATACATCCTACGTGTACTTTCTCTCTTTCTCTCTCTCTTTGCTCGAGGAAACTTCTCAGCTTCTTCTCTTCGGCGACGCTGTCTAGGCAAAGTTAAACGGTGACTGACACGTGGCAATTGGGGTTAACTCCGCGTGTCAATTGGTACTCGGATTTGACGCGAGTGAAAATTCATTCAGCGACTTGTGTCTTTTGCACGCAAAGTGTCTTCAATAATAATGCTTCGGATCAATCCGTGTGTGTCGTAATTCTGTCTCTCCAGTTTTCCAATTCCACTATCGAGAATGTCAAACGCATCGTTCTTTTAATTCTTCATACGCTCTGATAGCTATCATTTTTTCATACGTGTATAATATATTTTTATATTTTATATATATATATATATATGTACATGTCATAAGTTAGATTTGTTTGACGTTATCGAATGTTATACTGACTACAGTAATTAATATTCGATACGTTAATGGAGGCGGCAAGTCTGTCGGGATGAAATTTTGCAGATTCTGACACGTGCGATACCTCCTTACGAGTTTCGGAGGGATATATGACAGACAACGGGATATATATAGGAAATAACCGTGCCATCAGGAATGGGAACACGAGCGGGGCTCGTAAAGGGCGGGGTGGATAATTGGATCGTGCCAATTCGATTCTGCTGGTTCAATTATACGCAATTGACCCGCTGACGTGTGAGGCGCATCTTTGTTCGTAGGCATGTCTGATAACTCTTCGTCGTGATTGACAGGTCGTGCGGGATCATTGGTATTCATCGGGGATACGTCCTATCGTGCGCGAATTTCATTTTTTCCCTTCTCTTTCTCTCTCCATTTCTCCCTCTCTTCGCCATCTCTTTCTTTTCCTAGGTCGCTCAATTTCCCCTTTTCAACACCCGTCTTCTCGCTAAATGAGTTTTCAAGAATTTGTTGTCGCGCCCGACGTTCTCTTTGTTTCTTTCGGAGATCTGTATCCTTATTCGATTACCGCCGCGTTCGGAATTTCGTTAAAGTTTCTCGGAACAATTTCGTGATTTCTAATACAACGATATAATTGTTCGTTTTCGTTGCGCGCGCGCGCTTCATGTTTTTGTTAAATTATACCGTCTCCAGCCGAATCCGGTTCAATCAGGTGTGAGGGAAAACATCGTCTATTCTGCATGCTGTCAACATTGACAATATCCAGTTGTGTCTACAGTACGAAATATATATAAGGCAATGTGATTTTGTAAATTATGCCGACATTGATGCAATACGTATTCTTCAGTACTTGTGTTTTAAGATATATATATAAGTAATTGGAGGATTTATACATAGTAGAAATATACCCACCACATTTATATCAATAAAAAATGAATATTCACAATAGTTTTTATATTCATATTTTTGTTTATATTATTTTATAATTTCTTAAAGAGTCGCAAAATCTCTCTCTGGCTATAAGTTTCAAATTAGAGCACTCCTTTAAATCTCTCTCGGTATTAAATCGAGGAGAAATATGCGCTTATCTTTCATGGGATTTCGAAGAGCGCGAAAAAAAGCGGGAGAGACCCTCGACTTAAGCGGAAAGCCGTAACGAACGGCGAAAGAATACGCAAGGAGAATGTCGCAAGAAAGCGAAAAGAGTAGAGATGTAACCATCTGGTTTTCGTCCAACTTATGTCTCGGCATAAGCATCGGATAATCTATGATCTGCTGTATAAGCGATTCGTCGCGAGCGGTATAACGGTTTTATAACAGCCCTCCGATTTCTTATGCAGCCACAGATTTTCCGATCCTCGCGGGGGAGAAGACAGAGAAAGAGAGGGTTTGTTGCACGAAAGAAAAAAGGCTCTCGCGAGTAAGAACCGCATAGTTTATCGATCGATCTCCGTCAAAGAACAAGAGTCGCGCGTCCGTTCGGAGAGACCTTTTTTTTCCGCGGCCATGAAAGAGGGAACTATTCCCCTTACACGCGATAACTCGAATTTCCGATCATCGTGGACCGGAGAAAAATTCTTTTGTCGGAAAATATATATAAGGATTTTTTCTCTGGAAAACTTTTCCTCTCGCGGATCCTTTTTTGCACTTTTGAAAGGTTCGGAAAAATTATCGGGGGTTTTGCGTTTTAATTTTGCAGAATAAAATCCATCGAAACTACTAAAGTGTATTTTTATTAAATTGAAGTATATACATATTATATATGTATGCAAATATCAAATAATATGTTATATAATTTACGTATAATATTCCGAATATATATATATATTTTTTTTTCTCGTGCAAATAGGTGCAAAAAAAAAAAAGAAAGTCGTGCAAATAAACTCACAGTTTCTCTACCAGTAAAGTTATAGTTTGGATATTTTTTTATTTCTCGCGATCGGTCTTGGAGAGTTTCACAATTTACGGGAATACAGGAGTACACATACCGACTGGAAAAAGGAAGCAATGAATCGATTTGCGCAGCTAAAAGATATTGAAAATCAGTTCTCGCTCGTTGGTAGGAAGGAAACGAAATCCGTTTCTTTCCGCGAAATAGGAGGTGGGGGAATTTATTTCTCCGACGCTCCGAGTATAAAATTCCCGATATTTTCTCGAAAAATATTGTCCATCCCAACGGGAAAGTTTCTCCGTTCGTCATACGAAGTGGACGTCCGATAGATTCGTTCTGCAAGGGAAGACGAAAGACGTCTTTGCGCGATGCGCAGATGTTGCGTCTTTGCAGGAGAGCTTGGTGTCTCCGGACATGCAGAGAAAATGAAGGAGAGGATGACGAGGAGAAAGAGGGTTGCATACGCGAGAAGGAAGAAGGCCGATGCAAACCTCCTCCGAAGACGCGGACACACACTGCGGCCACATGTTCTCCACATAAAGAAGACGAAGAAGAAGAAGAAAAAGAAGAACTCCGAGATGATGCACCGTGTACACATGTATGCGCGTCCATTCCGAATCGTAGCGTCCTTTTCCTCGATGGCACATCCATTTGTCGACGTATCGATAACTTTCTTCGCGAGATCGATGAGTCGAATATATATATATATATATATATATATATATATATATATATAAAGTTAGATTTAATTAGTTTCTTGTTGTTCGCTATATATCGATTTCAATTCTCAGCTTCCCCGACTCGTCAAATGTATATCTCGGGGTAACTGAATCTCTTGTTGGATTAAATTTCTACTTCGGTAAAGAGTACTCGAGAATGAACGGAAGAATAAGGTTTCGTTTTACCCGAGGGTTTAATTTGCCTTCAACTTTAAATGACGGACATTAAACGCAATCTTCGTTCTCTCTTCCTCTCGCTTCACTCAGTTGATTTTAGTTTTTATATTAACATTATCAATTAGACCTTTTCTCCCTCGTACATCGAGTTTGCTCCGATATATAAAGTCAGATCTAATATTTTCAACCCCCGATACACACTCCGCGATAGAATCAGGGCGCGCTGAAAACCTTTCCGAATTCAGTGCATCAACAATCTCGGAGGAAACAGCGAGAAGCACTTAAAAGTAGGTGGCAACAAATCACACTCGCGGCGCGCCGCGTACATTTTTAAACAAGTACCATTTCGTGGCACTCGTTACGTGGGAAGAGTAAGCAATTTATATAAGAAGTGTCCACACAACCGAAAGGATCACCGCGGGTGTATGTGGGAGATCTAGAAGGATCAAAGACATACAGTAGGACAGTGGCGTATGCTTTTGCTCTTTCACAACACTCGGCTCTTTGATCGGCTTTATGAAAATCCGATAATAACAGAGATGGACCGCGCTTGTTCCGTTTTGTCGTCGATATCCACCGACTTGGCGTTTACCGAATCGTCAATAGTTACGCGGTGGCTCGATAGTTATAGACAGAGAGAAAGAAAGAAAAAGATAATCGAACTTGGATGATTGTCGCGTTAAGGCGTCGTCTCCTATCCACAGATGCGTATATACATGTATAAATATATGTATGTGTAAACGAGCAATTTTGAAGTGTCTGTACGATAATATTTCCGTCACGTTCGAATGCAGAATCACGAACCTTATTCCGGCCTCGTAAAATCGGCGAGATAACACACGCGAGTGGGCGGCGTTCTCGATCGACTTTACGTCAGCTAATTTTATCGCCACCTTTCTCATCCCCCGGCCGGCTTTTATATGTGTATGTGTATTGACGAAAAAGGCCGTGGCTGATGGGATTTGACAAGCGAGGGAATATGGCGCCCCGTGGGTCGTCGAGAGACCTTGGGGAAGAAGGAGAGACCCGCTAACGATCTCGAATCAAACTCAATGGAAGCCGCTGAAGTTACTGCTTCGACATATAGCAGTGTTCTATTACAAACTTATATAACATTATTATTAATTGAATCGATCCTTTTGCCGCCCTCATTTTTTTCGCAATTACGGATTAATTTTTCAAGATTATTATATTTATATCTATACATACATATATCTTGAGTATATAAGTATATACATATACTATTGTATATATATTATATGTATAATATATATTAAGTATATATTTTAATTTTTCCAGATAGATGAAATTGAAAATTTAAAGGGACTTTAGAGATGCGTATTTATTAGTTGTTTACATTCACTAATTTATAGTCTAATTAAGTGGATATTACATTCTGAATTAATGACTCAATTGAACCCTTCGATAAATCCTCCGACTGGTTTTACCGCGCTGTCATTTCCATCTAACGACGTTCCCACGAAGAAGTTCTGGAACTAACTGTTCACTTCCTCTCGTCTTTACGCCTTCGGATTCTGCAGCGTGTTTTTCTAAACACGGAACGCACAAAAACTTGATTTCCAATCTTTCATGTCACGGCGCGACAAATCCGAGAGGGGATAAAACGTGATTGAAATCGACGTGCGGGACACGATCCGGGGATAAGCTCTTGAAGCGGGCGAATACCTGCGTATATCGTCGTCGTCAAATGTCGTTAAATGTCAAGTTGCTCATATACCCAAGTATCGTGTTCTCCTTACGAGATCCCGCATATAGACATCTACTCGACCAAGTTTCGGCAAATGATACACTAAACCCGGCTCGAGAACTGACTTTCACGGTGCAACGCGTCTCTGGATAAATTAATCGCATTGCTCAGTTTACCAATGATTGCACCGCCAAGTTAAACAGACGGTGCAAACGCGAAATGTGTGTGTGTGCGCGCGCATCCTCTCTATCTCGTAGTTTCTCGCGGCCCGATGTCGGTCCATTAAGTTCCTCCCTTCGAACTTGACCCAGTGCCTCGCGAGCATTGCGAACCGAATCGGCGACTGCATTCTTATCGAAGCATTTGCATTCAAAGACGGTAAATCTACTACTTTTTATTCCTGGGTCTCCCCGTAGCACATTTGGTGCTACAACCTGTTACTCTTATGGAAGCGCAAGGGAGAGAGTGCGCTTTTTCTCTTAGAATTCTAACATTCTTCTTATTCATATCGTTCGAATAAGAGCGGAAAATAATCGATTTTATTCATATATAGATTCCATTAGATGTAGGAAAAAAGTTGGTAAGAGGAGGAGAGAAATTAAATCTAACGATTCAATTATCTAATGATATTAGCTTTCGACAGATACTTACAATTTTCCAATAATACGTTTAACTTATCTTCTTTATTAGGAAATCGAAAGATTGCGATTCGTATTACACCTCTAATTCAGAAATGGCAATTATTTTCGCGTCTTCAATTAAAAAGCGAATTAAGCCGCATTAATGCTTTTTTTAATAGACATATATATATCGATCCAGGGACATCACGATTCATCGATTACCAATTCCATCAATTCATGAAAAGCAGAATAAAACGCCTTGGGCTTTACATCCGGAAATTCACTCCGCACGTGCAGCTCGTTGCTCGATCCATTCGCTCGTTACATAATTTCCTATCTCGAAATTGTTAATCCCTAGATTACGTCACACACACACTCTCTCTCTCTCTCCGCCACGTTTCTACGCGAAGCGGATATAAAATAAACACGAGTCGCGCGCGCGCGAGAGTATTAGATCGCGGCGGTTCAATCGGAGATTAGGGTCGAACTCTCTGGATATCGCGTCGATATCGTAATCAATTAAAGGGAGTTCCTGGGAATTGTGCACAAACGCACTTTGACGCGGAATGCGTGATTGCGGGAGATCCGATTGATCTCTCCCTCTCTCTCTCTCTCTATCTCTCATTTTGTCTCCGTCTCTCTCAATTTCTCAGTAGTATATATACGCCCCGCTATATCACCTGATCTCGCTCTCGGATAACTTATACCGTGAGAAACGGAATCTCGGACTCTGAAAACTCGATTCGTCCCTGTACGCGTCACTTGAGCGGCGGCAATCGATGGTTATGGGACTAGAAAATATGCGCGTCCGTCTCTCAATGTTCTCTCCTTTCCTTCTCTCTCTCTCTCTTCTCGATCGTCCTCTCCATTTCTCTGCATTTTCGATTGTCCGCCTCACACTCTCCCTTGCTGGATTTATTATGCCAGTTGAATTACTTTGAATTTTCGAATGCACCGCGCGCAATGATTCTTGCTCAATGGAATAAATTATTCTCGGCGACGATAAATCTGCTATTTAACCTTCTGTCCCTTGATTTTATTGCCTCTCGCGGCCAACAATCGCAAGAAGATAATTTTATTTTTTATTCCAAATTTTCAAGTCGAATATGTGAATTCTTACCCTTTCAAAAACTTCGCGTGTTTCGGAGTAATCGTTATATACTTGTTCAATTTGAAGGTTTTTGATAGTTGGAGCGAGATATTTTCACATTTTTCGTTTATACATATAAAGAGAGAGAGAGAGAAAGAAATCGGATGTTAAAGGATTTATAATTTTTAGAAAATTTAGCTTTCTCTTCTTTTAAAACCCAGTGTCTCAATCTCTTGAGACTCGCGAAATAACGTTGTCTTGACCTACACTATCAGAGAAAGGATATATCTTTTTACCGAATGTTCGTGACGACATTTCCGACGAGTTTTAAGGTGTCGGAATCAAGTGCGCCGATTGTTCCTTGTGCGCGCAATAAAGAACGAAAAATGTCAATCGTAATTGTGTTTCGATATACTTTGATGCGAACTAACATGTTCTTATATTTGATTTCTTAATTTCTTTTTACACTGTTATATTTAATTTCAAAATAAAAAATATAAAATGTTTAAAACGATTTTAGAGACACACTTTTCGAGAGAGGAAACATTTGTCTCTTGGTTCGCAATTAAAAAGGACATAAATAGAGGATGCCGCGAATCCCTCGGTCACTCCATTGTACTTTACAGCGATTGCGCATTTAAGGATTAATCTTGCGTAAAGAGTTCCGGCAGTCTCAAAATTAAATGTTACAGTAATCTCGACAGCGTCATTCTCAAATAATAATTATAATAGTACGTAGATAATTTGTACGTAATGAGGGATAATTTTTTAAATATTGCTAGAAAATTTTTTCACGGCGCGATGAATTTTTTGCAATCGACCGGAAGGGCGTGGTTTCTTTGCGAATTCTGGATCGTTTTTCCGGGATCAAATACCGGTATCTCTTTATCGTTGCTGCAGCTTCTCTTCCATTCCGGTCATTACCCTCTTTAAGGCGAGCGCTGGTATATAAATGATAAACTATAGTCCGAACGTGAGTTACTTGGTCTTTAATTCTTTCCCACCGAGCAATTTAGTTATTGTTTTAGTTATTGCTTTTCTGTTAATCCTGGGTACATAAAGAATGTCTCACCGTCTTAATTTAATCAATTATACTAAAGTTTATATTAAGAAGAACAATGTTTCTCAATATCACAAATTGTTGTCTTATAACGCGCACTGAAAAAAATCCATGTGCTTTTACATGGAAATTACTATAGTGAAATATTTTTAATCTTGAAAATATTTAAGAATATATTTCATATGAAATTACATATAATCTGTAATCTTCCATATAAGTATCAATATTGCATGATTACGCTGGGTCGGAAAAAAACCTAGCTAAAAATTTTACATAAATATTTTTTTCAGTGCGTTAATTGGAGAAATCTCTTTAATAAATTCAGATATTTAGAAATATAAAGTAGATAGTTTCCAAATAAGTTTAACTCAACTTTATTTCAAACCTCATTTATCATTGCAATTAACATAAAAAAAATAGAAAAAAATAGAAAAAAATTCGATTTAACAGAGCTTCCTCATTATACGGTAAACCAATTTTTTGGGGCCAAGTTCTCCATCGGAGGGAAATTAATTCGGTGAGTTTAAGCGGAGAGCGAAAAATCGACGATGAAAGATTTGCGCAAGCGGAAGAAGAAGACGCGCGGCGGATGCGACGAGCGCACGAGCGATTTCAACGGACATGATGAAGTCAAGAAAGGCGAAGAAACTGCTAGAACCATCATCTCGGGAGCGCTAGAAGCGGCGCGGCAGTCGGGTTGAACGGCAGGAGGAAAGCCGTCGCCGCCGATGTGGTTTTGCTAACGTTCGACTTAACCGGAGAAGCGACGAGGAGAGAGGCGAGGCGAGGCAGACGACCGGACGTAGTCCCGGTGGGAAGAAGGAGCAAAAGGGCGAAAATGAGACACAAAACGAGAGACGATGACGAAAACCGGGCGCGGCGCAGGGGAATCACAGAAGCAGAGGAGATCGAAAAGAGGAAGGGATTCGAGATGGAAGGTCCAAGACACGGTCCGAAGAAGAAACCTCCGGCCTGGAGAACCGGTTCCTCCCATTATCGCCGCTCCACGCGACTCTCCGTCCTCGTCGCACGCCACGCGAACGTCGAGCGACCGGCCCGGTCCAGCTCGATGCACCTGCAGCTGCAGCTACACACCACCGTTCATCAGTTACGGCCGCACACGCGTGCGCGCGCGCTCGTCCCTTCTCTGGATCCTACCTAGCAGGGTTCTCCCGTCCTCGTCCGCTTAGACTTGCTTCTCTCTTTTCTCCCGGGCATGTTCCTCTGGTCTTCTCTTTTCCTTCTCTCCGGGAACGAGAGTGAGGCTGGCCTGGCCTTCCTTTCTTCTCCTTCCTCCCGGTTCTCTCACGATCGTTTCGCAAGCCGTTTCCACTGTTATTCGTGAGTTCTTTCTCTCTCTCTCTCGATCGTACACACAGCGACGTAGCCCATTACCCGATATATAATTTGTTCATTGGAGAGAGAAAGAGAACCCCGGGGCTATCATCCGCAGAAGCCAATCTCACGGCGCACAAAACGCCGCTCTCCTTTGTCCCGTCGAGAGAACCCGCAGAAGAACTTTAAGGACGAACAACTCTCGCTTCGCGGGGAAGAAATGGGTCTCCTCTACCATTTCTTCGGGGCTGATAGCCGGTCCCGGACGATCATCGACGGTAATATCGAAATCGTGTAGCCCGGTACATATATATATATATATATATATATATATATATATATATATATATATCGGATTTCCGTTTGAGGCCACGCACGAATTGTAACGCACACACAGGGTTCTGTTCTACGATGAAACATTATTTCGTGACCGCGAGGATCTTTAGCTCTTGGACGGTAGATAGAAATTTGTACGTGTGTTGGAGCGGCACCAATGCGTGTCTAATGTAACTTTCTGGCTTCGTAAACTTTAGCAGGTGTATCTAAACACCTGTTGTGATCGTTTTATAAACGCGTATACGTGACTCGAAACAGAGCTTCTCTCGGCAAATTGAACATTATTATGATTAAAATTTCAAATTATTTCACGATACGACACATTGCTTCTCTTTATTAAGTCGAAATAAAAGCGCTATCGGACATGTACTTAAATATTTATTAACATTATTAATTGTTTTATCTCAATTTGATAAATTATATTTTCGTATAAAACATCTGGATAAAAATGTAATATCCTTTTTATTCGAATAATTTATAAGGTTATCACTTATTTGCATTCTTCTTCTTTTTCTGCGTTGACTATAATAATCGTGTACATACACTATTAAAACATTTTGACGCTGCCCTATTCTCATTTCACAAAATAGAATTTATTTATTCGCGATAGCAAACATAATCACACGCGCTTTCTTCGAGCTCCGATATAGATTTACGGAAGCTATATTCTATGGCTTTTGCCTACGGTCGAGGAACAACAGCTTCGAGCTATCGATATTGACCCTACTCCGTTTCGAAATTCTCGGGCGAACCGTGAATATTCGTGCGTAATAATCGGATTATAGAATCGGAATAACTGGCATGTGCTTCGTAATTGCATTTTTGGTGCCCTTTCGATAGAGGAGACTATAGATTCGCGTTGTTACAAAGCGCCCCTAAACCACAATACCATGTGGTCGTGTAACTCAATATACTGGCGAATATCGGCGTATTATATCGGTCAAATTTGGAATGTCGAGTTTCATTGACAGGCTTCGGTTTCCCCTTATTAATTGAACAATTACAAGGAAATATTTGAAACTTTGTATAATAGTTAAAGCATATATAGCTAATGGTGACGGGACACAAAAGATGAGTTAACGATTCACAAGAATCATCATTGCGCTTACTAAAGCGACTTTCAGCTGGGCTCCGAATGGAAATGCTCTTCCCTTATTTAAACAGACAACATTTATGTTCGCTCGATCATATCCTGTTTTTTTTTCTCTACTCCATAATCCTCGTCCGTACTTACGCGATACTAATCTGTAACGAAGAGAGAAGGAGACAGAGGGAAATCGCGCGACCAATCGCACGCTATTGTTTCGCTCGCGAAATGAGATTCTCTCCTCTTCTTCTTTTTTTTTTTTTTTTAAAACATCGACCGCGATTATACCGCGCGTTTAATAATGGGAACATTACGCCGAGTTCCCACGTGGCTTCCTGCCCGTGTTGCCCTCGCTTCGTACCGCTTCCTAAGGTTACTTACGCACGATACGTATACATATAAACCGCGGAAACCTTAATTCCGCACCGCACCGAGTAATCACTTCCCACGTGCAACACAGACAGCACTTCTATCCAAGGTGTGTACATAAGTACAGCTGCGTCTCTCGCGCCCGGGAAATTCATATCCGTGGAGCACAACCGTGTCCGTATATACAGTTACACCTGATCATCACGCGAACGCTTAACTCCCTGCGGACTCTTCGGACTCTAATGACGCCAACCGCGCGCGTTGCGGATATTATGTCCCTCGGACCACGGGTGTATCCTCGTACGTATCCTCGTATACGAGCGTAACATGTGTATGCGAGAAGAGCGACCCTACGTGGTTTAAATTAAAAATAATTACGGTCGTGCTCCTTTCTTCGCGCGCGGAGACTTGATCTTTATCAAGTTTAATCTTATTTGAAACGAAAGCGCGAATTCTTCGGAAAAATAGAATCAACGCTTTAATATAACGCGGGTTATAACTGTCATGCGTATATGAAATGATTTAAATTATATATTAAAGTGGAAATTCTTTTTAAATCTCACACTGTCGATATTTTCCGACGCGTTCTTTACATTTTCTCTATTTGCGCACCTTATTGATAAAAGTCGACAAAAGCGTAAATACATACGTAATATAATCTCATTAATATTAATTGAACGATTTTTTGATATAGTATTTATTTTTTTATTCTACATCATCCTTTTTCTTCTTCATCTAACGAGGCTGTTTTTTATCGGATAAAAAATATTGCGCGCATGTTTATACACGGCGTTTAATAACTCGCAGTATATTCATTTATCATTCTTATAATACGGTCGCGCACAGAATCCGTTTAATGCAGTCATATAATACATATATTAGCGGCGGAGAAGCTCTCAAGAATTACCCTCGGCTAAAATGCGACACCGCTAGACGCGGAAAGTTTTCGCGGAGGTTAGCAGTACATTAAGCTTAAACTCTGAAGAACGGCTGACGCGGCGTACACACGTTTGCGCGAGAGATATGCATTTCCCGTGTATCTCTCTTACGAGAATTATATAGCGCTTCTAGATGGATAACAATAAAAAAGATATACAACGCCATTCAAAATGATCTCGACGTCCGATATTCCAAACTTGCGGCATGAGAAAAGCGAAATATATTATTTCGCTCGTATAACAGCCACCTGAAATTGGTGCAAAATCTGACTTTTGTATTTTATTATATCTTTTTTTTTTTCTATAAAAATAAGAAAGAACCATTAATTTATATATCTCAAACAAAACGAACACACGTCATTATTATTGTTTGCGCGAAAAGAGAGAATTAATGAATATTTTCATTAATTCTCTCTTTTCGCGCAACAATAATAATGGCGTAATTAGATTGTTGGTAACATTTAATTTTACGCATGTAATTTTACGAAATTTTCTTTTTTAAAAATACGTAATATATAATTAATTAAACAAGCTCAAGTGGATGATTAACGACAAAGCAAATTGTGTTTCTAAATTCAGGAGATTATAATAGCTATTATTTGTCAAATTAATATAATTAATAATTAAAATTCAAACTAGTACTAATTTTTTAAATTAAAAAATTATAGTGTCGCCAATTTTATAGGGTGAAGAAAAATTTGAAACAGTTTCTCATTTCCGGAATTCTCTCGCGCAGACGATAAAATCATCGCAACGTGTCGACGTCGCGAACATCACGAATGAAGCTGATTGAGATATCGTTGCTGCTAATTTTTTCGGGTGCCGAAAATTACGTGAACGTTAAACTCCTTTCGTGACGCCCTCTTATTACGGTCGAGCGTTTAAACAACTCCGCGAACTCGACACATTGATTTACCGACGTTGATCTCGAGCTCTCTCGTTCCGAAATATTTCACGGTAAGGGTTGATTTTCCACCCTCTCTCTCTCATTTTTGCGGGGCCTGATCGGACATCGATTCTCGTATCTCCGACATGTTATCGGCCAAACGCGCCGGCTTTTATATCCGGCTGTAATCTATAACCGCGGTCCAGCAGCAGCAGCGCCGCTCTCCTGGATTCGACAGGTGGTTTTTCGAGCGAAGGGGTCGACGATCGTTAGTATCAAACCTAAAACCTACGTCGACGGTAGCCGGAGGGCAGCCAGCCGACGACGCGGGAACTCGCCTTTTTACCAGCCGCCGAGTTTCTTCCATGTTCGATCGCGTGTAGAAGAGCAGAATTTGTAGACTTCTTACTCTGGACTACTCGTGGCTCTCTCGAATTTATCCCGACCTCGCGCGCGTCAGGTAACATTAGAAGACTACGTTTCCTTCGTCTCATTAATGCGACTCTCGCGCGCCCGAGTCAATGACTCGCGCGTTCCGCTTAAACGCGACTACATTCATTTAATTGCCGTGAGAAAGCTTCCCTGGACGAGAGAAACGAGGACGAGCGCGACGCGGTTGCGCAACGTCGTCCTCGACTCGGCGATTATTATGAGAACAGTTCGGTAATCGTCGAATTATGCTAATTCTTTCGAGTCGCCGGAAATTATGATCGCGCGTGAAACGCGATATTTTTGATCGCCGATTATTCTCTCCCGCCTACATGATAATTAAGCTGTAATAACGACCGATTCGATCGTCCGTGTCCTCTTAACGCGGATTTAAAGATTGAAGGAAAGGGAATTGTAGGAGGATGTGTGGCGCTAAACAAGTTTGAAACTCGATTATTCAGAGTTAGATTAATCGCGTGCGAATATGTTAATCGACAGCCATTTATTTTTACAGCTGTTTCGAGATTTCTCAAAATTATGTGTATTGTGAATGACAAATTACTTCTTGACAGTTTATTAACTTTACAATAAAGAACACTTTTATGATAAACGAGATATTATAGTATTGTCGAAAAAATTGTCTTTTTTATTTTAAACTTCGATACACATTGCGGAAGAAAAATTAAATTTTATAATACGATATGTAGTTTAAACAGAAGCACAAACTCTCGCAACTGACACAACGCCCAGAGTCGTGCTTTTTCAAACAATCAAAGTTTCGCGGAGACTCTTTAGCTCGCGCAGAGTCAACCATCTTTTTCCGACCGGACGAGGAACAATGAAGCGCGCAATATACGCGTACGTGTGTCCTCGTGTACGTGTGTCGAGTTAAATGAAGTTTCTCAAATGAGTTAAAGAAAGCAGGGAATTGGATCGGGATAATACGAAACAGGAAGGGGTAGGAAAAGGAGGGTTGAGTAAGCTCGGTCCAGAGTATCGGAGGGAAGCAGGTGAGTCGAGGGCGAGGAATATAAACGGATAAGAACACGCACGACGACCATAGGGAAGTATTTACCTCGGGTACCAGAGGAAGCGAGAGAGAGAGAGCGAAATTACGTCGTTCCATCGTCCTTCGTTCTGGGAACGAAATGGGAACGAAGGGAGCGATGGAGAGAGCCCACTTCGTTAACCGACGATAAAATCCACTCGACTTAATCGATCCTTTTTGTCTCTTGGCTACGCGCTAGCTACCTTACTCTCTTTTGTTCACCAAAACTGACGGATAAGCGCCCGCGTTCTCTATCTCTTTTTTTTTTTTTTTTTTTTTTCCCCAACTCTCCTTCTCTTTCTTCAAGATCAAGCGAGAAGAATGGCCGGCCGTTCGCTCGTTTTCGTAGTTATGCGCCTCGACGACGATGAAGTCGTCGGTGATTGGATAAAAAGATGTAACTTCATACATAACCGTGACGACGGTGAATCGTCGTCGTCCTCGTCGTCTTCGCCGTTGTCGTCGAAACTTGGACTTGTCGAGAGTTAAGTATCATCCATATTTATGCAGCGCGTGCGTCTCGCTGCATTTCGCCAAGTTAACATCCTGGACGAATTATCCACTTTTCTAACTTGCAGATTTACGTTTTCCTCTTCTCGTCCCCGTTTTTCTCCCTTCATTCCCCCTTCGAACAGTTAAATGCGCGAATTTGTTTGCGCGACGAAAGCACGGATTACTTTCAATCATGCGGCCATTTCGGTGCCGCTTCGCGTTTTCGACGTTCAAATTGAACGCGTTTAAAATTTTGACGCACGAAAAAAATGGTAGTTTTTTTCTCAATTTCATCGCGTCGACTATTTTGGATGGTTCTGTGTAATCTAGCGTAGATATTGTGTTGAAAACAAAGTAACATAATGTATTAAAAAATTACGCGGGAAAGCTTAGCAATATTTTATCTGTATAATAAATGGACAAACCAGATAAATGAAAAAAAGTATTATATTGTTATAAGAAAATTAAATTACGACAAAAAGATATATATATATTTTTTTAACGGCATACATTTTTCTTCTTTATGAAACAGAAAAGGTGTAAATACTGTGAAAATATTATCAAATAATTTTTTATTTATCAGTAAGAAATGGTTCGCTTATTAAATACGTCATTTATTCTCAAGATATAAATGATCGCGGTCTTTTGTTCTTGCACAGTCTATTAAAAGCTCGATGCCTTTTGCGAATCGTATCTACCGTCAGATACAATCGCTTGGAAACCGCTATTTTATCTTTCAATTGCAATTATACCGCGTGACGGTGTTACTATCGTTATATCTCAATCAGCTGATTGCTCTCGTTTTTCCAGCCATTGTCCGTCAGAATTGAATATATATTTCTTCTCTCTTGGTGCGTGAAAAAATATCAAATCCAAGCAGCAGGTGATTTGAAATACCGATTGTATCTTCGCGTGTTACCTGTAGACACGTCCCGTATATTATAACATTTCACATAGAGAGCAGGTTTAACTTTTTCGCGGAAGACATTCCGCGAGAGACGACGATATATTTTGTCTCACATGTTCCGTACACATAAATATACACAAATACATATATATATATATAAACGTAAAGAAGAAATCGCCCATGAGATGCGATGACCGGGCAGGAGAAGCAATCATCCGCGTCCGGTTTTGCTTGCTTACTGCGATACTTGGGATAGTTGGGATGTGCTGCCGAGCGCGACCGATAGCAAATGACAGGCAAATCGTCCGATCCCGGGGTCCGCGACATAAACCGAACTACGTGCTTCGAGGAGTCGCCGACACGGTGGCTGCTCGTTCGCGTTCCGAGATGGACGCCGCACCGCGTGTATCGAACGGGCACGCGTAAAACTTTCGCGTCAGTCGTTTTCGTGTTAGGAAACCGATCGCGCGGAACGAACGCGTTCCCCTCGGCTCGTTTTCATGTTACATTAAATCTTACGACGTCTATACGAGTGACGCTGTACATCGGTTCTTGCGCGGATATAGATATCGCGAGGAAGAATAAGTCACAACGTCCATCAAAGACGCTAAAAACCGAAAAGGATGCATTATATACGCCATTTGACGTTTGACACTTGTAAAAAGGTGTTTGGAAAAATAAGAAAGTAAAGATTTTTTTTTTTTAATTAAATTTCCGCACTCTTATAAGTTTGAATAAAACTTAACATCGCGTTCTATTAATAGAAGGATCGTAACTGTTGGATTAGATTACGGTACTTGATTATACTTATATTTCAATGTGTGTCACATAAAAAGCCAACAACGACGAGCATATAACGTTAGCTAGAGCTACCTTATATGAATCGCACACGAAGTTGCAATCATTCTGATAGCGCCAAGTATCACCGATGCAAATAACACGTCGTCGTCGCGAGACGACGGAAATAAAGTTTCGTTTATTACTAACATCAGCGGAGCTTCGAATGCAGGCGAGGCTCGCGGGAAATTATACAGTCGCGAGTGCAGACACGAGACAGAAGAAAGAAACTCGGTGGAGATGATGATGAGCGTTTTCCAATTAGCAGGTTCGATGATCGCTCCACCGAAACCAGTCTCTCTCGATCAAGTGAAAAGAGCGCGGTCCACATTCAGACATCTACTTTCCCACAGTGTCCGGTAGGCCGAAACGAGTCGGCCACCTCCACCTACCTACCTGTCCGGTCTTTTTCTCTCTTCGTCTCTGCCTCCTTTCGTGCGTAAAACCGTAGACTGTACTGTCGTGTATCGGACACTGCTATACTAGTACAGGCTGCTATTAATATGTACCAAGACCGATGATGCGCGCTTCCTCTTGTTAGTATACTTAAGATGTGGATTAAGATTGCGTGCACAAAGTGGCAATGAAATAAATAATTAAAATGGTGTCTGAGATGTATAATTTAAAATGGAAAAGTTTCGGACAATTTCCTTATTATAAACGAATTGTTGAGATACAACGAATAGACAAAATTCCAAGCAAGTAATCAGAGGGAAATTCACGAGCGCTTTGTTTATTCTGAGTTTATAATTTAAACTGGCCTCGCGAATTACCTGATTTATTCATTCCTCGGTTGCGAGTTTTTCTTAATGTCCAGACTTGCAGTGCAATGCAGGCGACGTCTTTTATTGTTCTTGGAAAGATTAATATTCAGACGCAAAAGATTTAATAAAATGATGTCGAATAGTCGGGGCTATTTAATCGTATCTTTTATTTCTTATGGCTTGCCTATGTGCACGAGGCTTAAGTTCTTCGCTTCTTCCTCCTTCGTCCCAAATCCTTTTTAGTTTCTTTTCTCTGCCGATTCGGAGCAAACCGTAAGCGTGGATGCTGGTTTATACTTGAATGAGCCACGTGGCCGCATATCTGGAATGCACAGGCGGCCTCACACCGTTCGAAACTAGAACTTTTCCCAGTCGCGATAACGTAAACGATGCACAGTTGCAAAGAGACATTTCGACAAAACGAAAGGAAAACTTTGCACGAAAAAACCAGAGTATAATATCATAATTTTTAACATATCGTGAGAGAACTCGTCTCATTTAATAAACGCGAATTTTTACTCCAAAAAATTTAGCAACACTTTTTGATCGACCATCTATATATCGAATATCTCGTGTCGTTATGTAACTGTCGTTTGTCATTTATATGCGTTCCAAAGTTAGAAAAGATGTATACGGGGGACTGTTGTATTGACTGCTCCGCGACTTTGAAACAAATGTCATTTTTCTCAGGCACACTAGCGTGCATTCTCCTAGGAGCGGGTAAAACTGCTCTCGAGTCTGGGACACCCTGTATAATAGCAGGATACCGCGGGATATCCGGACACTGGCCGATCTTTGCAGAGTGGCAACTTTTTCCCCTCTTTTCAATAGTTTGCCCTCTTTCTCTATCACGCGCACTTCCAACTTTCAGAGATTCTACAACTTCTGGCGAGAGATATCGTGCCGATCGGACCGACGATCGAATCGTAAAGAAACCGATCTAGCTTTTCTAGAAAACTTACGCGGGAAACGTGACTGCGAGCTTCGCGCGTCACGTCCTCTTGTGCAAAACTCTGGTTGGTCAATCGCGCTGTTTTTCGCGCCGAGAAAAATCTTGTCGAAAATTAATAGCGCGCCCTCGCTTCCGAAATTCAATTTTCGTCAGCTTGCATCTGAAAGTGAACTCGCGAAAAATGATTCGTTCTCTTCATTGAATTCGTTTTCAGAGGAAAAAAAAAGAGAGAAAGAGAAATACTCGGAGAGAAAAAGAACACTAATTTCAGAATAAGAATTTGATAGTTTCGCGATCACGTCGTCGTATCGTGTCTCGTTTCGGAGGAAACAAAAGTGTAGTCTCGACATATAAACTCGGAAAAGTTCGCGTAGAAAGATGAACCATTTCTGTAAATTGCGTCGACGCGACGGGGCCACTTCACCCGTGTGTATGTATAGTTTAAACCTGTCTTCGTGTGCTTCACTTCGGAAAATGACAGACGATTACAAACGTCATCTCGTCGAGCCAATCCAATATCGTCCTTCGTACGCGATTGGTTCGTATTAGTTTCGAAAGTTAATCGAAGAGATCCTCGGCAGGTGTCACGATGGCGCAGTCACGTACATACGTACATCGCGAGAGTTCCGAGAGTTCCGATTTCTTTACGGTAGTTTCAAAAATTACACGCACGTCTACGCGAACAAGTTGTCAGGCACTGCAGATTGCATTCCGAATCTACGTCGTACACGAAATTCGTGATGCCCTAATCGATTGTCTTAACTATCGAGATATGTATATAGGTTATCCGCATCGTGCGATATTGTACCTTTATTTAAAAGGAGATTCTCTTTGATACATTTTATTTTAAAATTTGATGGAGATTATTGATGTATTTTATACATGTTCTCTTGTATAAAAGTCGTTTTACAAAAAAATCGAAGCTTTTTGTGCAAAAAGCTCTCTGGTTACAAAGATTCGATGCTACAAAAACAAGCTGATTTTTTTTTTTTTATAAAAAGGTTGATTTTTTACAAAAGACCTGCAATATATTTGTACATTCATCTCTGTAATTCTCAAACGTTATTTGATAAACGAGTTTCGAAATATATTTCGAAGGAGATGAGTCTGCAAAGAGTACACACGAACGTGTTGCGAGATGTTAGATAAATTTAACGATCGAAAGATGTATTATAGCTCGAGCTTATGAATATTAATCGCGGCGCGAAGCGACGGACATTTCCACGTCGAGTTAACTGCTGTTTTTATGTTTGAATAACACGGCGCTCTCTCGATAAAACTTGCCCGAGCCGGAAATCAATTAAGAAATTAACGCGGTTACATACGAGGAGGGAGCAGAAGGACAGGAAAGTGTTTCAAGGATTTTCTCATAAAACTCGTTTATCAATAAGCTACCGTTCGAGCACGGGCAGGGCTCTTGATGTCGCTTCACTTCCGCCATTACCCAATCTCGGAGGAGAAAATCCTTTGTCGATAAAACGCCGAGAAGCCGGGCGAGAGAAGAGAGGGGATTTAAGCCGTCGATAAAAAATGTACATGCATATATACATATATATGCACATACACACACACATATATAAGGGAAAATCCCGGTTCGCGCGAGAGCCTCTTGATTGTATTCCGCAATGCGGACGAACAATAACGCAGGACGAAAAAGAAATAGTCATTTTTTATCTCTCTCTCTCTCTCGTAATATATATGTATATATACATATATAGGTATATATGTGCTGCATATTATATAAACGCGATCTGCTTATAAACGCGACAGCGCAAGATGCAGGGCGTTTACTTGCATTAGATGTGCAAGTTGGTAAATATGGCTTAAATATCGCTTCGGCAGAGCGATAAAGTCGGGGACTACGATGTCGTGAACGAGGCACTTATCTCGAGTGAAAAGTTATAGAAGGCGCAAAAAAAATCAGGTCGCGACAGAGATTTTTCTTTTATATAAGTTTACTTTAATATAAATAATACTTGGTGGAACGTAAATAGTTTTTTTCAATTAGCAGTGAAAGTTGTATATTTTTCGCATTTTTTTTTTAAGAGATCCAAGTTGCATACAAATGATGTAATTTTATCTCGAGTAATGGGATCGTAATTAACGGAATTAATCGAATTTTGCAAAAAAATATGAAAGTTATAAAAAGGTGATGAAATTTTGACAGATAATATTAATCAAATTAATTTCGGAAATATTCTCGGCAACAAATTTAGATACGAATATCATATGTAGAAATGTTATATAAGAGCAATAATAAATGTTGCATATTTCTTTTTTATTGATATTTTTTTCCATCGCAATATAACTTTTGCATATTTACGAGCCTACGGACTTACGCATTGTAGTTTCTATTTCTTGAAATGCTCGGCTACGTACCAATAAAGACGAGACGGTAAAGTGGAGTGATAAAACGTGGGAGAACTGCCACGCGAGGGAGAAGAAATGGCGAGGAATTAAGGGAGGGCTCGCGAGGAAGGCAGACAAAAAAAAATGCGTCTCATAAAAATTCGTTTATATATATGTTCGAAGTGCGGTCGGCTTTACGGTGCCGTACATAATCGCCGTCTCTTGCCGTAATTTTCAACGTCGACCGCATCTCTCTCCTCGCTTCTGGTATCCTTCCCCTTGATTCCTGCGAGCTCCACTTACAAAGGAGACGGCCTCAATTTCAAGCGGCGACGAAATTCGCGGCCGAGCTCTCCGTCAAAGTATTCCGAGGAGAGAGAGAGAGAGAGACGAGTGCGCGCGCCTCGTTATTTGTCAAGTATTATTAAATGCCGGTCGTGACGCGAAATTTCATAAATAAAAATGTAACGCGCGACAATCGTGAGTACGGTGTGTTATAATCAAGTGCTTGTGAAACCTTGCATACGCGACAACGCAGCATCGTAGATACAAGAATATACTCTAGAAAAATTTTGGTGAGATTTTCTAATTAAAACCTTGTTTCTCAATAGTGATATAAGTAATTGTGATGAGAATTTTTGCGACAGTCACGAGAGCTGTTGCATTTATTATTATATTTTTATCAACAACTATATTCGCGATTTGGTTTTGCGAATGATTTTTTTTAATACACAATTCCCGGTTGTATTAGCCTTAGCAATTAAAATGAAAATGCGATGGTGCATCCGGACCCAGTTGGATATTTGCTAGGAAATATTTTTTGTTGACTTCATTATTGCAACGAAACGTAAATTTTTAGTTTTCTTGCGTTTACGTTACAAGATACAAATTTCACAAGTCGTGGCAGCCGATTCATTTTAATTTGATTTATTAATTATTGATATTCGTTGTGTGTTTTGATCAAACAAAAATATTTGTATTCTTTATTAAAACGTTCTCAAGCATTGGCAAAAATGAAATTAAAGTATATTATTTTACATGGAGTGTAATAATTGTGCCTTCAAAAGTTGAGGGACGAAAATATGATTTATTGCTCTGTGCTTTTCTGTCTCAAAATTATTTTTACGCAACAGAGAAGTGTTATTTGAAATATATATATATTTCATTTCGTATATTAAATAATATAAAATCTCACCGGTTCTCGCGTGTACCATCTATCTTTCCAGCGTATAACTCTTTCCTTTAATTTTGCCGGTATTACGTTCGCCGGAAAATTTGCGTCACGTTGAATACGTGCCCAATCGCTCTCGGGCCTCCACCTCGCGAGAAGAATCGCGACGACGCGAATTCCATAGGCGACCAATAAATAATATCCACCGAGTATCGAGTATCAAAATACATATCGCGTATTCGAATACGTTCCGAGTATGCTCGCCCATCCCATATCGAAAAAGAGAGAGCGAAACGACGGCCATTTGGCAGAAAGGAGCCGAAAGGTCATAGGTAACCATCCCCCAAGATGGGTTCTCTTCTCCTGGCAATGACACAGCATCGCACACTAGGTACAGCTTGTACATATACTATTCGCCTCATAGAGTGTGGAGAAGATAGAGCGGGTAACTTGGGAACGAAGAGAAAGAGAGAGAGAGAAGAGGTGTTTCACATAGACCCACACATACACCCAAAGTTCAAAGCAGAGCAGGCTGCGCACCACCCTGGAATTGTGTTTGCCCTTCGAACTTGCGCGGAGAACCGACGTTAGAGAAGACGCGGGTGGCAATTTACATTTTAAGCGCCGAGCACCACACACACGGTTCTTCTCTCCGGCATTGACTTGCCATTGTTTTTGCAGACGGGCTCGGTCGGAATATCTATCTATTTACTCCCCGAATAATCCCGCGTCACATTAAAGGCTTGTTGGGTTGTCGGAGATTGGACGGCTCCGCGTGTGCCTAGGCTCGATTCGATTACTCGACGGAAACGAGGGGAGATGCGATTGTCGATCCTTGCCTTCGACGCCTCCTTCGAGACTGTCTCGCGGCAATTAATCTCGCCTAGACGGGATACCGAATTGCTGAGTCGTTGCGGATCATTCCTGCCTGTTTTCAGTCAGGTTGCTTCGCGCTGAGTCACGGATCGATATTTGCGTACGGCGCGTAATGGATTCGACGTTACGAAAAAAAAAAAAAAAGAAAGAAAAGAAAACGAGTGTGTTCCACTCTTTCGAAATTTCCTTTTTTTCCCTCTAGTGGAGAAAAGTCGTAGAGGACGCATTCCCCGGTTATTACTGCGCCACATCCTGCTGCGAAAGCGCTGTTAGCGCCATTCGCGCGAAAACATTGATTTATTTATCTATTATATAACGTTTGTTTATTATTTACGGGCGACAATTGCTTATAAAAAATTTGCTTACGTTTTTATTTTTGCAATGGACGCTCTCCCTTTTTCTCTCGCTTTATTTTTTCGCGCAACGCAAATTTTTTTCAAATTGGATCACTTTATCTTGCTTTGATAAATATCGCGTTTTTATTGATATCTTTTACATACATATATGCCAGATTTATAGTTTATATTGGAGGTTCGCGCGCGCTAAATTAAATATATATATTATTATTTTTCTCTCTCCATTCACATAAAAATTAAATATAATACAGTTTGTTTGATTATATTAAATACAATATATAAAATCGTGAAATGCGAACGCATCGCATTAAAAAAAAAAAAAAAAAATTCGCTTCCCTTTGATTAATGGAAGAAATATATTTTCCTTCATAATTCCTTTTGACTTTCATCGATCTCCCTCCTCTTCAAAGGGTATATACAAACGGGGAAGCTTCTAACGTCACAAAGTTACGATAATATCGCGGGTTGATAACAGAGTTGCATCGCCTCGAGCGTGTTAGGGATGCACAATGCACCGGGGGTGAGCTTTCGCGTATTTCGTACTTTCGAAAACATCCCGCAGATCTCCCAGCGAGCCACGAAGGGACACACATATCCCGGGTGCGCGTCTACAGACCCTGGGTGAGTCTCTGTGTCCGAAGGATCTCGCGGCGGCGATGGATACCGTTGTTTACCGGAACAGGTGTGTCGGAAGCGCAACTCATCGGAGCCGCAAAGCAACGCGCGGCTACGTAAACAATTGTTAGCATATACACAACGTTCGGTGTGTCAGCGCCGGACATCATGTGTACTTGGTACCTATGTTGTGAACCCCGTTCGAGTAGAAACGGTCCGGTAGGAAAATTCGAAAGGCGCGTATTAATTCGCGACGACGATAATTAAAAATGCGTTAAATTGTACTATAATAATAATAATATAATAATAATAATAATAATAATAATAATAATAATAATATGCAAAACGTTTTAATAATCCGCATAAGCGAGCGATGAAAAGGTACGCTCTTTTCATATAATCGTTAATTATGCATTACGAAAGTATATAATTACGCATTTCAAGATTAATTATATTTTGTACCGTTTAAAACGATAATTAACGATAATATAAAATATTTGCGCGAGATGAAAATCTTCGAAGCGACATTTTATCGAAATATACACATCGTATTTTTCTATAAATACAATATGTGATCCGATATTTTTTCATATTTTCTCGGCATTAAATATGCAGTACGAATCTATACCGATTTTTTTTTTTCGGGAAAAAAACAATTTTATTAAAATTAGTATTTTTCTCCGGAAATAAAACATTGGAATAATTTGAATCATATTTGGAAAACGTTCGTAGAAGAGTTTTGTATATTTGCAGAATTTGTTGACACATTAATTCTCGATTATCGTAATTAGCAATTTGTACTCTAAAAATACGGAGTTGTATAAATATAAAACATGCACACGTTCACAAAGAACATATATATTCGAAACATATATAGTTATGATTAAAATATCGTTGATATCTATATAATTAAATAGAATTATATAATTATATCGACTGCTTTTTCATTAAGATGTTTTTACGTAAAAGAGGCGGTTCCGGTAAATTATGCAAAGTTGTTAACTCAAAAAATCTCGAGCAGAATAATATCGTCAAAGCGATGCACTTCCTGTTCAAAATTAACGAACGCGAGCATTTTCCCTCTCGCGTAAGACTCAACTTTTAATGAGGGAAATTGCAAACGCTGGGCGCGCAGCATTATGCTTCTTATCGCATCGAGAGAAGGGAACCAAGTAAAACGATAATTTCAGAATAAGGGCATGCAAGGAACGCGTTAAAAATTGAGATGCGGAACATCCCCGAGGCCTACGTAGAAAGAGGAGAGTTAAATTATAAATCTCGGGCGCGCGCGCGTATATTCTTGCTACATCGTCGGTCTCTCTTGCTTCGCTTAAAGCTCCAAGATTGTCGGAGAAATGGTTAAATAGATATACATACACACAGACATACACGTATATATCCTCGCACATGTATATATATATATATACACGAACGTGTAACATTTCGAAGGAGAGCTGGTATGTCTATCCGAGATCGCAAAGCGATGAGTTTCTCGGAGACTACCATCGTTATTCACCAACGGCATACGAAGCGAACTAGAAATTGCATACTGCACAATTGCATTGTTGCTCGCATCGAGGGGATCGAGCAATGACCGATCCACGTTAAATGCCAGCTGTGGCGAGGTCGGTTAGCTTTAATCGCGTTCATGCCGTGAAATTTCCGTCTCTATTAAGGGAGTGAGCGTGGCGTTGCAAATTTTTAGAGATTTTTGCATTTTTGGGATTCCATGCCGCGAATTTATAATCGAGAGGGTAGAATTTTGTCATAGGAGAGAAGTTACATTTTCCATTGTCGTCGCGAACTTGAAAGAAGATATTGAATCGCTGACTATATAGTTGAAATAGTTTATAATTATCGACTCAATGATTATAAGTTGAAAAATTAAAAGTATCTTTTTGCTCGACTTTGTCAAGTATTTCTTGATTGCATAAAGAGTTTTTCACTTTGAAGAGAAAATGTTTTAAGCAAACGACGCTGTTCCTTGTTACGAGATGCTGTAAAAAATATATATAAATTTTTGTTTCACGGTTCATTTTTCCAGTTTCCTATAATTATATACAGAGCATCAATTTTTTTTAGTCTCTCTTAAATTTATAAATATATATATATATATATATAAAATAGTAATTTTTTCATATCGCTCGCTCGCTCGCATCGTACGTAAAAAATTGTTCGAGACAACCTAGCGATATCATGCAGATTCTATTTAACTCTTATTCGAGAAAAGGGTCGTAAAACAGAAGACGCATAGCAGGACGTTATAAGAAATCGGAAACGCGTGCGCGGTCAGAGGCTATGGTCGATCGGTAGCGGACACGTGATTTCTATCGTGTTTCCTTTCTCGTCGTCCGTTCGGCCATCGAGAAACAACCGGCGGCGATGCAGACCCCGGTTAGTCGATCCGGTCGGGTCAAGTCGGGTCGAGTCGGGTCGGTGGATGCAGCTCTATCGCCGGACGCGAAAGATCAAACGGCGAAATTCCCCCGGGAGGGATGCGGCGTTTCCCTCTTCGTGCTGCCGAAGGGTCGCTGGAAAGGAGGATACAAAGGGGATACTCCGGAGTCACCCCTTACGGCGCTACACTATCCTGGTCTGGATGCACCGGCTCTGCTCCACCTGCTGCAACGCGCGCATTGTATATCTATCTCGTTCTCCTACCTTCCATTGTGTCTCACGCAATCTATAAAAAGTATCTTCCCGAGAGTTATTCCGAGTACGTCGGATCGAGACGGAGACCTTTTTGTGCCGCAGTTCCACTTTTACGCCGTTGTTAAAAATATCTCGGGGAATCGATTACGTTTTTATTCAAGTTGAAAGATCGCTGTCCTTCGATGCGAAGGTTTCCGCGATTAAGAAAATTAAATTAGACATGTATATTTATATTTATATTTATTAACGCCCGATGAAATTTGCATGTAGATACGAAATTACCGAAATCAATTTTACGATTGAATCGCGACTCGTCTCCGAAGATGAACGGGAGTGGCGCGCAGACTTCATCGTCGAATTACCTATTTGGGAGGCAACGTTGAATTACGTAAAGTGCGTCAGTAAATAGCCGACCGTGCCGTTATTCCTATGGCGAGTAGATTCTCGGCGAGATCCCTCGGCGGATTCCAGGGAGCGTTACGTTAACGAGCCATCCTAATATTTGCCGCCGCTTATTGGCGTAACTCGCGATGCATCTTGTGATTTTACACGCAGTCTTAAGACGCGCGTTCTCTCTCTCGCCGACAAAGTTCAGACTAAGTAGCTCTTGCTGTGTGTAGCGGAGCGCGCAACAATACAACGGGTTGATATTTAGCGAGTTGGGAAATTACTACACCTTACCATCGCCCATTTCATCCCCACCCTCCCTCGGGGGTGCTTAATATAATCGAAACTATCGTCATAAACGCATCTCTCGCGAGCGCCTTCTGCGGCCCGTTATTTCCGCGCCGATACACGCGTAGCTTAATTTCATGCATTTATCAATCGGTGCACGTGTGCTCGTGAGAATTGAGCACGAGAGAGAGAGCAAGTGGGAGGGACACCTTTCCGCGGCGTCTTTGTTGCGTTATCGATTTTCAGCCGGTCTAGGTCGAGCTGTTCGTCGATCTTGGAGTAGGTCTAACCACCCTCAATCTTCCCCAAATCTGCGCTTAACCCGCCATTGTACCGCGGCGAAAAGAATGTAAGAGTTGGAAAGAACTTGCGACATAAGAGAGAAGGGTCTTGCTTATCACTGACTTACATATTACCTTGGAACACTCGCGAATACTTTGACAAGGTTCTTTGTCAGCGAAAACTCGCGAATCTCTCTTTTTTTTTTTTTTTTTTTTCACGTTGTGTGCATCTCGAGGATTAAAATATATTTTTGAACAAATGTTTCAACGCGTCTAGACATATTTTTATTGAAAGCTCTTCAACGTATTTTTGTGAATTTTATTTTACCCAGAGGGAATTTTCTCTTGGAATTTATCCTGAAAATCATGGTAATCAGACAATATAATATATTGAAAGAATTTTATGAGTTTCCGTAATTAATATTTACCACAATAAAAATATTAATATCTATCACAATAAGATCTAAAATATGTTCGATCAATTTTACTATGTACATATTAATATGTTTTATTGTAGTAAATATTAATCGGAAAAACTCTTATGAGAAAATTCTCTCCGCGTAGAAATGAATACAAACACTTTGACAAATAAATACGATAACAAGACAATTTCTATGAATATTAATCAATGTAATTTTCATCATTTGAATAGCTTTATTCCCGTGCTTCTCGTTACGTAATCCTTACGTAACGCGATATTTACGCAGGAAAATGCGCGAACGATCATGATTTGCCAATAATCGCGTGCGAAGGCGTGAAGAGAAAAACACGCGTCGTGCACGCGTAGATGCTCGTTTATCGGCGGTGGATTAACTCTTCCAAGAGATGCGGAAGTTTTCCTCGAGTTCCATTCGCCCTGTCACAATCTCCTTCCCCTCGAAGGGCATTCACACGCCGTACGCTCGATTACCGAAGAGCTTCTTTGCAACAAAAGCATCTCGCAACAATTAGCCGCATCGAGTCGAGATCGATCGGTCGAGAACGGAGGCAGGCGTTGCCGATAATATCGACGATAAGCGACGCAGATTAGGGACTCCTAACGTGCAGTTACGTGACAGAAGCATCGTTAAGTGACGTCGATTAATGATGGATCCGCTAAAGTGACAAAAGTCTCCCCTCGTTTATTATTCTACTTTTTTCCTCGCGTTGCGCTCTTTCTCGCGCTTCCATTCATCGGGGAATTGATATATAAACATATATATATATATATATTTTTTATTTCAAATATATATATATATATATTTTATTTTATAGGGGGATGTATATATATATATATATACATCCCCCTCGAAAATAAAATATATATATATATATTTGAAATAAAAAATATATATATATTTAAAATAAAATATATATACATATATTTGAAATAAAAAATATATATATATTTAAAATAAAATATATATACATATATTTAAATATATATATATATATTTAAATATATATATACATCTCCCTCGCGACACAATGTCTCGCAATCCAAATTCTCTTGGATATTAAATTGACCGGCGGCGCGACGTGATGGTTGGCGCGTTCGACCATCCGTGAATTAAACAACGTTTCCACCGCAGAGTTATGAAAGCGTATAGGCATGCAGACGGGGTGGCGTGGCGAGAAACGACGGGGGTTAGAGTAAGGTGGGGTTGGGATGGAAAGGGACACGAATTTATCGCGCCCAGGCAATCTGCCGTAATCTAGGCGAAGACACAGGCCGCGGGTCTACGGTTAACTACGTTTTCAACGCTTGATTATCGCGTTTCACGAATAAGCACCCCCGAGTGCGTGCTTGAGGGGTGAGGGCGAAAAGGGGGTGGTTGGCTGGCTTGGCTGGCTGCTTGCCGGTCGGAAAGTTAACCCAGACGTGGCGCATCGGGGGCGAGAGAACAGTCTAGGCGTGGCTGAGGCGAGCGAAACGAAAGAGGGTGAGAGAGAAGGGAAGAGCGCGCGTTGCATTCGCCGCAGATTGCATTTATACGCCATCGCGGCGCGCGGAATTATGCACCGTCGAGCATCCGCCGGCGCGGCGTTATTTCGCAGTGCAAATAATTAGTATTCCGTCGCGAATGAATGCGCGCGCGAGAGAGGGAGCTAGAGAGGGAGAGATGGAAAGGGGTTGGATGCAACCCCCTCGCGGACACGCGGATGAATAGGCACGCGCGTGTCTCTTCTCCCGCTCTCTTCATTCGCGTCACAAACGTTGCATTCGCCGTCGCGAAATCGAGACGTGTACAAACACACGCGCGCACACTCTCTCTTTCTTTCTCGAAATGTGACGCGACACTTCCGCGACTGCATCCTACGTATGCATTGACATGCATTCAGCGCCATCGGATGTACTCGTGCGGATGTTTCGAGGCTCCCGCTTTGAAGTCCTCACGGACGATCAGACGTGACGGACAATACTTTGGAGTATAAAAATGTCACGGTTAACTTTGAACTAGAGAGCGAGAGAGAAAGAGGAGAAAGCTTTTCATTGTTGTTTTTAAAGGAGAAGAGAGAGGCTTCCCTAATTTCAAGAGTCTTGTTCGAATTTATTTCGGCGATATTAACATTGGAAATTATACAAGATTGGAGCATTTTTTTTCTTCTGTCATTAGAAACGTCGAAAAATATTTCTTGAGAAATTTTAGTAACAATTTATATATATTGTTACATTAATTATCGTTGAAATCTCTTAAAAACTGATGAAACATCATCGTTGAAAAAATACTTTTCAGTCATTATTTTTGACAAGATTACATATTTGATTGCTCGTGACAGAAGGAAAAAATGCATAATATAATTCATATATATGATGGAAATTATACAAGATTGTAGCATTTTTTTCGTCTGTCATCAGAAACATCGAAAAATATTTCTTGAGAAATTTTAGTAACAATTCATATATATTGTTACATTAATGATCATTGAAATCTCTTAAAAACCGATAAAACATCATCGTTGAAAAAATACTTTTCAGTCATAATTTTTGACAAGATTACATATTTGATTGCTCGTGACAGAAGGAAAAAATGCATAATATAATTCATATATATGATGGAAATTATACAAGATTGTAGCATTTTTTTCGTCTGTCATCAGAAACATCGAAAAATATTTCTTGAGAAATTTTAGTAACAATTCATATATATTGTTACATTAATGATCATTGAAATCTCTTAAAAACCGATAAAACATCATCGTTGAAAAAATACTTTTCAGTCATAATTTTGGACAAGATTACATATTTGATTGCTCGTGACAGAAGGAAAAAATGCATAATATATATATATATATATATATATATATTATGCATTTTTGCATATGTAATCCTGTCAAAAATTAGGACTGAAAAGTATTTTTTCAACAATGATGTTTTATCGGTTTTTAAGAGATTTCAATGATAATAATTAATGTAACAATATATATGAATTGTTACTAAAATTTCTCAAGAAATATTTTTATATCATATCCGTTCTCTCGGGCTTGCGCAACAAAATAATTCTTAAAGATACCCGGATGCATGGTTAATGGTACGACTACAGACTGGCGCTTCCGCGCGCATTAAAGCTCTCCCTTCGGTTTCGGCGAGGCACACTCACTCGCGGCGAACTTTACAGCACGCGGGCCCTCGTGCGCTGTTTTGTCTCGGTGATTTGCAGCATCTGCGGCTAGCACCTCCGAGCCAGCGCTCTCTCGTCCTAGTCGGGTTTGTCCACGGCGTCGCGCCATATTAGAAGCGAGGGCGATAGAGACTTTGCGGAGAGAGGGTGTGAAAATTATTTTGAATTAGACGACGCGGCGCACGATTTATACGCGCCTCTCTCCGGAGTCGTAAGTCGAGGGAGAGCTACGACACTAACGGGAGGAAATTGCATTTTCCGCCGAAATTACGCGGCGAGGAGAGAGAGAGAGAGATTGAGGGTGGATCATTAAAATGGAATTATTATTAAACCGGATCTAATAATCCGCCGGTGTCGCTATTAATTCGAGAGAGATGTGTAGATTCTTTGAAAATTATTTTTATTTTTCTCGTTATCTTTTTTTCTCGATTAAAAATCAATACCGCAATTTTCTGTTTGAAAATCTACATCACGTTGTTAGAGAAATGATATTTCTCGCGCCGTACAACGAAAAGACATTTCGCACAATGGACCAGGACGTTTCGTATCGCGCGGGCGTTTACTAAAATTCGATTAACGTCTCGCGCTGTCTCGATTTGACGTCTGACGCGCAGCGAGACGTTGTGCTTTCGGATAGTGGAAACGCGCTTTTCCGCCCGACACTTTCCAGGTTTCGTACAGTTTTTCCGCGAGAACCGCGAAGAAACTGCATTTCCCGTCGACAATTCGCGCGTGTTCCATCCTTCGCGGAGTAATCTCGCCGCGGTCTCTCCTTCGAGAAAAAAAAACTCTCGGTCTTCTTCTTCCCTTTTCGTGTCTCGCGCGTTTTCCTCCACGTCGGAAGCCCCCTTATCGCTTGCACTTGCTGCAACGCTTTTCGCGGCCGCCATAAATATTTCCGCAATTGAATTTGAGGAGAACAATGGCCGTGCTCGAGGGCGATAAATCAGAATCTATCTGCGATACGCGAACAGGAAGAGGAATCTCCGAGGTACGCCGATATCGAGCGTGCTCGATAATCGAAGAGGCTCCGCTTCCGGAGGAAGTACTTATCTCGGTCAATAAATGATGTAATGATAAAGAAAAGAATATAGAGAGACGCGGAAGGAAGAGATTAAAAATTGCGGTTATACGACGATATTGCATGAAAAATTTATGAGTCAAGCGTGTAGCAGTTGGAGTCGTCAAATTATATGTAGTTGGACATTTGGTGAGAAAAATTATTATTCATAATTTATATACGTGTGAAAAATATCAATACCATATAATTTAGAACATGATATAAACGCACGTGTCGAATAAAATTATGTAAACTAACTACAAACGAAGAGAAAAGCATTCTCGATTGCGTTCGTTTATTCGTCAAGTAGTGTAGGTCAACGATAAGTCAGCCACTTGAGCGATCATCGCACCTGATCGTCCTATCGTTTAACGTAAAATTGTAAATTATTTTCTCATTATTATTATGAAAAAAGATACATCAAAGCAAGTGAATGTTGCATAAATTTGCGCAAAAATTCCTTTGTTTCTTGAAATAATAGAAATATGATATATGTTATCGTTTCATCCGACGAATCGTATTTTTACGCAGGAGTCTGTTACAAGAATGGCAACATTATTGTTCGTTCGATTAAAGAAAATCTAACAATATTTGATTTATATATATCGAATTATACATCTATTTTTTATGTATCTTTTATTACGTAATCTTTATAGAACTATTACGGCTTAAAAATTTGCAAGACACTAATATTCCGTGATATTATATTATCTTCGTACAAAGGCTTATAAGAACCATTTAGATTATTAAAAAGCACTTATCACATTGATCTCGAGCAAAATAAAAGTGGTTCAATCTCTCATGCGACGGCAAAGGCGCTTAAAAGATACAATACACTGCCGGGCAGATTGATGAAATTATTTGTTACCGTCTTTCCTTTGATGTTCCGTTCGCGCGGGAAATAATATGCACGATTACTCATCTATATATAAAAAAAAAATATATATATATAGAGCAAAATCCGTGTAAATTAAAAGCGTTGCCGATCGATACGTCATAACGTAACGATGCCGATCGAGTTTGAGTCGGCCGGCCATTAGTGGCGATTAATTAGGAGGCTTTTACAAACTCGACTGTGCTTTTATCGACTTTGATTGCTCTCCCACTTGACCGTTCAAACTCACCCCTTTCTCTCTCCCTCTTTTTTCCTTTTATTTTTCCTTATTCTTCCTTTCTCGCGCAACCACCATTGCCATAAGCTCCACCTATCGCTCTTCTTGCTTACATTCAGCTCTCTCCTCTCATCTAGCGCTACCGTTTCCCTCCTTCTTACGCCTCCTCTTACTCTTTTGTTACCGCTATCGCGTTGCACCGAGGATTTCCTATCTTGGCCGCCCTCGCGCGCGAACTCGCTCGCGCGCGCTCTTGCCTCCGCAAGACGACCGACAGTGCTACGAGCCCGGGGGGAATCGAGAAATACTGCGGGAATTCTGGATTAAAGTGAAACTTTAGTTGCCACCTGGGTCGACGGCAGCGGCCGGCAGGCCGTTTGTTCGCGAAGGACGAAAACTCGCGAACTAGCACTGCTAAAATCCACCATCGGCTACCGCGTTTAACTTTCCTAACAACGATCGCACGAGAGAGAATATATATATATATACACAACGTGGTAGATGAGAATAGTTTATTAAAGACTGCGTTAATAAATAAACGATCCCGTTGTGTAATGTTCTTCGCGATGCTTTATTAAAAACTTTTCTCTTTACTCGTAAAAAAGAGTATTTTTTGGACTGACAATGAGATGAAGGAGGGATTTGCGAAATAAGAATATAAATAAGAAGTAAAAAAAAGAAAGAAAATGAAGAACGAATCGCGAGGAACACAATTTGCCAGCGGTGTCTATAAATGTCGCGAAATTTAATAGCACTTCCGCGAAGTATTTAATGAAATATAACTTGATCGACTGTAACTGCGTCGTAATATACCGTAACTACATCAATCACTTTACGCTATTACGGCCTCGAGCGAATAACTATTGTCTTGCACGCGGGTATTCGAAGGTTAAAGGCTGGTTCAAGAGTCGAGAGCGGTCGATTGCCTTGGCTTTGATATTAATATCACTCAGTCGGGAGTTTGCTGCTGCGACGAGAATAAATTCTTCCGATAAGTGAAGGTAAATCAAATCCACTGACGGATTCGCGAGCGAGTTGTCGTGTTTGCAATCTCGATCAGGTCGGAGCGAGAATAACGTTTGTCGAAAATTCAGTCCTTTATGTTAAATAAAATATCGGATCGCGCGTTCATGTAAAATAAAACACGAATTTCAATAATTCCAATTTTATGCGACTACCCCATAAAATAATTATCTATTAATACCGAAATCAAAAAATGGCCTTTTACACTCTGCAGAAAGAAATATTGAATTTTGTCATTTATATATATATATATATATATATATATTTTTTTTTCCCAGAAATTAGCTGAAATTCTATTTGAAAATTTGATTTAATATTGACATTTTACATTCAAATTTCGACACTTTGCTAAAAAATAAAAAAAAAGAGCGGTATAAACATTTTATTTTTCGGGTTATTTGATTTTAAACAATCTTTGTAGAATGCATTGATTGTTGCATTTTCAATTCTCCCTTCTCTCTGTCTCTGTCTTTCATGGTTCCGATTCTGGTACTTTCAATTTTCTCACGTGATATCCTCCATGTGTTTTTAAGGAAAGAATAATGTCCGCCTCGAATATCTCGAGGAAGAATAAACATGGGTGAAACTGTATCGAAGGAGAGAGATAGCCGGACGAATAATTTTTCTCAAGAGAATTTCGAGTAAACATCTGGATGGCAATTTATATGAAAATCGTCATATAGATATGTAAAAAGATATTTCGATGGGACGTCTACTTTTTTTCAGATAATTTAAGAGATTTTTTTACAGAGACATTAAACAGATATATCTTCTTCTTCTCGTGTAACTTTGATTGTCACAAACTGGAAGTTTGATTGACTAGAATACGTATTAAAGTGCAAAATTAAAGTACGCAATCGATCGGACTCGAGTGAAAGACCGTAAAGTCTTTCTTATCTCGACGAGATAAAGCTTAATACGGAAGGAAAAGGGAAATGTTTTATCAACGTCACGTTTCATCAACGAGAGAGAACTTTGCAATAGCTTCAGAAACTCGTGAGAAAAGAGTTAAGGCAGTTAATATATATATATATATATATATATATATATATATATATATATTGAATAGTCGTATCACTGCGCAATGGTATTCTTACTTATCGAAACGAGATACTTATCGCGCAAAATAGATTTTGGTAATCTTCACGAATCAACGGCTGCAATTTCGTACGGATTTATCTGATTTATATAAAATCTCAGGTTAGATTAATTATAGTTACATAAAAAAAATGCACATTTTCTAAAATTGTAAAACAATTTGCGAAAAATTGATAAAAAGGCAACTTTAATTCAACTTTAATTTTTTCAAAAAGTGTTTCGAGAGAAACACGATAGGATTTTCTTTTTTATTCAGAAAATTGATTTCCGAAATTGCTTCTTAGAAGCTCGCTACAACACAATTGCAAAATAGACTTAAATTATCAATGTTTTTTTTTCTTTTTCAAAGGGGTCGGGATAGAATCAATTCGTTATCCGCAATTGTTTATTCCGACGCGAGCTCTTTAATTTCCTCGGAAGAATACGCGATGTTGAGCTGTCAATTATATATGAAAAATAAATAATCCGTTTCACGCAGAAACGGATTTGTTGCGCGAAACGAAACGGACGAGCGCGCGACGTTGTTATCCGAATGTCACATTCGCGCGAGAAAGGTAAAGCCATCACAGCCGGCAGGGATTCGCCTCGCAACACGCTATTGCACCGAAATTTAGCGTACGGAAACGGGGTCGTGCGCTGTTGCTACAAAAAAAAAACCAAAGAGGGACCGAAGGGTGAAGAGAAAGAGAGAGGGAGCACACACGGGCTAACAAAAGAAAATAAAAACTCAGTCGGTCGCGCTTTGCGCGCATTTCGAAAGACACCGAATAAACGCAGTTGATTCGGGAGGGACGAAAATACGCGCGGGTCGGCGCGAATCGTTGGAAAATACAACGCGCGAAAAATATTTTTTCGACGATAGACACACCTTGTCCGTAATTTGCATAGCGAAACGCGTCCCGTCCCGCGATTGGCGTAATAAATGTAAAACTTGAGTACTCTTATAAACATCCGAACAGCGTTTTGTCATTTTTATCGTTTATTTTATTTATTTATTTTTTTTTTTTGCACTCACCACCCGTTAACGTCCGTATCGCGACTACGGGGTGCAAAAGTTGTACGGAAATTATTGCCACCGTATATATCATTACCTGACGCGCATTGCAAATCCTGTGAATTTTTCAAACTCTCCCCAGCAGAGGCTGTAATAAATATGGATCGATCGCGGTGGCTAGGCGAGACTGCAAATATCGGTAACAGTCACATATTTAATGTACGCGAAATGTCTCTACAATCGCGTAAATCTCGCGATATCCTCTCGTACGTGCCACTGACACGCACATATTCATTATTTTTGCACTCCGATTACTTAATATCCGTCCCCTCGCGATTGTGCAAAACTCTGACCATTTTTTTTTTTTTTTTTTTTTTTCCTACAAAAGTTTCTCGTGCGTGTTGTTATTATACGTTGATCGTCATTGTCGCCGCGCTGGTATATCGCAATTACATCTCTGTTATTCCTGTAAAATAATACCGATTGAGAATTGCCAATCGGCAAATTGTTTGCATATCGTCGTGGCTTGTTACTCTCCTCTGAATTAACGCTTCATTATTTTCACGTGTGTGTACCGATATATCCCGATCGAATAAAGCTAATTCAACAAAATTATGCAAACTATGATATTATGCGACGAATAGGATTAATTACTCTCGTTTGGGGTAAGTGCGAGACGATATTATGTTAATTTCATGACGTATACACACAGTAAACCGGATGATATTCACGATAATTAGCTGTAGATTGTAGCTTACTTTGTTGTTTTAATATCTCGCCAAGGTGCTTAGCATTTTCAAGTTATAATTGAAGCCGTTAACTTCATGGCTTTACTACTTCGTTAAACTCGAAGCCGCAGTAAGGCGATTTAAGGGATGTCGGCTTCTGTTTGAAAGTCGAACCCAGTTTAATATCTAAAATATACGGCAAGAAATATATCAAGTGTACATATAAACAGCTTTCTCTGCAATCGCATTATATCGTATATTTTGAAATCGTAGAGACAATTATAAACAATTCCAATTGCAGAAAGATTAATTCGTCGATAATAATAATTGAAGAAATTACAAGTACCGGGTTCCGATATTAATCGATCGAGGCCGGAAGAGAAGCGCGTTCGAGCGAGATTTAATCGATATTTGATCGCGTAATGTAACGCGACGTTGTGGAAAGGGTCAGGGATGTCACTCCCTGGGATGGCGAGAATGACCTTGGCGCGTCTCATTTAAAGCGACTTAACATTGTTCCCTTTCGTTATCCGGTTAGAAACTCGCCGATAACCGCAAATATTTGCCTTCGTGGAAAGTTAATAATCCGCGGGAGTGCGTACCGCGGCACGTCGAGTTAAAATCGGAGTAGAAGCACAAGAGGTTCCTTCTGTCGCCGATGACAGCCGACGACGCAGAAGCGACGGCATTCTTGGAATTTGCGAAATGCGAGGATTATCAGCGATATTTTCCTTCCGCCGCCTATCGGTTCTCGCGTTAAGATAAGTATTTCCCACTCTCTCTCTATCTTTCTCGATAATGCCTGGATCTCGTCTGGAAAGGAATATTATATCCCGTTTTCGCCGAGAAAATGGCACTTTATTTACACGGCTATTTATAAGTATCTCTGATTTCATAAACGACGAGAGGCTGATAATTATGTTAATTAACCAACATATTGATCTCCGTCTGAAAGTAAATTGAAACCGGACGCAGAAGGTTGTTAGCGCGTAACCACGCTGTAACGATCGTGGGATCGTAATTTCCATATGGTTACCGATGACATCTTAGATGACCGGAGCGATTAATGTTACGATCAATAATCACTGGCTGATGATTTAGATAGTGGGTAATATATGGTAAACGCGGGTTATGTATTCTCTCGCTCGATATATCGAGTCAGATATCCCGATCGCGATATCCCGGGATCCAAGTATTTCAATCACAATACCTGTATTACGTTAAAGGGTTTATTAGCGCTTTGAATCGCAATCATCGGCTCTTTAGAGCTCACATCTTCAGGGCTCAATCACGTCTATCGGACTCGCATCGATTTATGATCGATTGAAGGGTTCCACCCCAAGGATCGTCAAGCATGAAACATTTATATTGTCAGCGTCGCACGATTGACAGTTATGCCGGCACCGGGAATACCAATTCCAAGAGGGGGCAGAAGAGCGATTCCGCGAAACGATACATCGGCATAAATATTTTCCCACCTCGCGATGGAACGAGGAAGGCTGGAACCGGCAACCGTACAAGAGAGAGTGGTAGTCAACACGAACGGCGACGAACGTCGCGACAAGAAGGAGAACGCGTCTCCCGTCTTGAAAATCGAGGGATGAAGGCAGCGTCGTCCATAAAGGATGGGAAAAGTAAGAGAGAGAGAGAGAGAGACAGACAGACAGAGGGAAGACGCGGAAAGTGTTTCGGAAGAGAGAGACGAGGATGGAGAGACCGTGAGAGGGAGGAAGGAAGAAAAGCGTGGAGAACGAGATAAGGAAGGAGGGTCGAGAGAGAGAGAGAAAGAGACAGACAGACGCAGAGAGAGAGAGGGTAGGAGGTTGCGAGGGAAAACCGGTCCGCTTGCCCGCTCTTGCCATCCACCGATCAATACACTTCCACCGCTCTGCTTCGCTCTGCGGAGCCGCGAGGATGGGCGGAAACGAGAGAGCGCCGAGAGGATAGCGGCAGATCGGCGTGGCGCGGCGCGACGCGACATGATGCGGCATGGCATGGCGTGACATGGCAGAGAGATGCGCGCCTGCATTACTCATGAGAGAGGAAAAAAGTCCCTTTGCGAGATGAACACAAGTTCTCGCGCGCGCCGAAGCGGACCAGGCTTCGCGCGAGAACGGTCCGATCGCTCGCGTTTCAATATATACGATACAACCGTAGGGTTGAAGGATAATGCAGAGTTGGAATATTATAGCGTGTGTAAAATATTTTTTTTTTTTTTTTTTTTTATTTGTTCCGTAGAACTTTCTCTCGTCGCGCGACGACGAGAGAAAAGATCTGCCTGAGAGTTTAAAATGTTGGGTGTATGAGAAAAATCTCAACATTACCTCTCTCTTTTTTCCTTGTTCTTTTTTTGCTCGATGCGGTTATCATATTTGATTTCTTTTTTTTTTTTCTCTTACGTTTTAAAGTCTTTGCGTTAAATATTTTCAACGAATAAAATGAATAAATAACGGGGGATTATGAATTTTCAGAGATGAATGTGTAACGCAAATTATATCAATATTAATATTTAATTCGTTGACTTAATTTATTTCTTCTTTGATCTCTCTTCTTGCTTTTACATTTGCATTTGCGTTAATTAAAGTAAATAGATTTCTCTCGTATATATGTGAAAATATTGGTAAGAAACGCCTGGTCAAAATATCACGGTCGAATTTCATCGACTGGTGCCATATATAACTTTATCGTACGAAGCCGTACAGATTAAACGTATATATTTATATTACTCTTCCCGATTTATTTAATTCCCAAATATAAAATATGTTGCAAATAAGATCATTTAAAATATCGTCTATCCCTTTTCGCGATTTATTTATATATTTCGCGGTTGTATATATGTCGCGCAAAAATTGAAATTTACTACGTCAAGAAATTGTCAGCGATGTTGAAAAAAAAAAAAAAAAAACGATACCGATGTAATAATAGTTTCGATGACAATCAAAACTACGAGTCGGAATTGTTTTTTTGTTCGACGTCGGTGTCGTCCCCAATGATGCTTTGTTCGCAGTACTTTGTCACGTTTCCCGCACGTTATCTCACATGGCGTGACGTATATAATAAAGCCATTCGTATATATATATATATATATTCATCGCTTACACGAATTATTACTAATTTATAGGGAGGACACGGAAGAGAACTGGGGAAATGAATTATCATAAATCTTTCATTCCTTTACTATGCGATTCTTTGCATTTGCGCAGAAGCCGAAGGATCGTTATTTTCGCATCAGTCGGCTTAAAATTGACTCATTGCGAGATTCTCGGTGAAATTGAGTTTTTTTTAGACTTTTTGCAGAATAATGACACGTTTTATGGGAATTTAAAAATTTTCTATAGTGAAAAAATGACAATGGAAAGAATCCGATACGCGGGCAATAGACTTCACATGACTACGCGCCGCGATTTGTCAAAACGTCACTTATCGCCGATCTGTCACCTCGTTTTTGACAATACGCGATTGTGATTTTAAGCTCCGATATCTCGCGACCAAAATACACCCATTGACTCCGGATACGATGCCGTCATGAAGTACGCCATGACCGAGTTTCGGCGGGATCAAGGTAACTCGGCGATTACACATTCGACATGAATAATATTGGGAATGTACACTTTCGCCGGAGGCTCAATTTTTTAATCTTTTTTTTCTCTGTCGATATATCTCTTCGAACGTGTATATATATATATATACACGAAGAACAATACGCGGCGAAGAAATCATCTCGCGTGTGGAAAAACGAAACGCAATCACGCGATGTGTTGTAAGTTAGAGGTCAGACTCCGAGAGATCTCGGCTATCTCGGGGAGAGCTAATAGCCGCCGTTAATTTTCCTTTTTTCGGTAACGCGCGCCCCTTTTACCGTATCGTATGAGAGAAAGAGAGAGTGAGGCGCGTAATAATGTATCATTTCGATGAAGCTGTATATGAAGCCACGAGCGGGCTCGCGTCATAACTTGTAAGCCGAGCGGACTCCCGGTGTGAGCTGAAATTTTAATAGGGCTCGTATAACATCCCCCTACTGTATATGATGCACGTCTCGCGAGGAATGGCGGTAAGACGTCCTCCTCTTCGCGTGTCCCGTACAAACAACTGCGCTTAACTTCTTACGGCGAACTAATTTGCTCGTCCGGTTTACTTATGCTAATTGTATACGACGTGCGTCGTGTCGGATTAAATCCATTTGCTTATTAATTTCGCGATTGCTACACACAGCCATTGCTATAGCCATAATTGTCAATTTAATCGAGCGTATTTCATAGGAAATGTGTCACCCGATTTTCCTTTTAGTCGGTAAAAATTTATTCGTTAGATATGATTAACGTGATAATTTATTAGAACAAAGAGAGAATTTTTTAAAAATTTCCGAAAGACTGGCTAATAAAACGAAAAACGTCACATGAGATGCATCTATTGTCGCCATTATCTGTCATGATTTTTTCCCGCGATAAGGAGGATCCGGAGGAGAGAATCGAGTATTATCGGCCTTTCGAAAAAAACATTGCGTCACATTTCACTCTAGCCTGCTACATTTTCCATTTACCTGGCATCGGCTATCAGCTTTAAGCATCTCGTACGCGGAGGCGTGCGTAACTTTTTTTTCCTCTTTTCATTATTATATTAATCTCATCGTCGCCGTCGTTATCGTTATTATTACCTATCGGGTCTCATTGACCTTACAATCTAATCTCGCGAAAAGCTGCGCCCTCGCGGCAATAATCATTTAACCAGCGTATCGCGGCGTTAATTCCAAGTGGCGAAGATAGTTAGCTGATTCCGTGATAGCCTCCGTCGTCGTTTAATCCGCCTCGTTGCGTCTAATTTCATTTGCGCTTTCGCGTAAACACATAGATCCCTGTTTCCGCGCGGAAATTCCGCGCGTACTCGCGCTCTCATTGTCAATCGACGAATGAAGATTGCGTACGCGATTCGTATTTTCACGATTGCTTATGAAACGTCAGCTTTCGTCGTACTATCAATGATGTTCGAGAAAACAAAAGGTACAATTTGAAAAAAGTCAATATTTTTCACGGTTCTCGGAAAAAGAGAGAATAAGACGTGTTATTTTTATATAACTTTATTAAACGTAGGAAAATTGAAAAATGAACAAACCAACAATCTCTCAGCGTTTTCATGTTCTTATATTAATATAATTTCTAAATTATTTTCCGCAATGTGTTTTTGCAATTTCACATGTGATTTTAAAATCATAATGTAATCCAATTATTTATTCTTTCATTAATTTAAAAAATTGCGCGGAAATATTTTTCGGTGAAAGGAAATATTAAAAAAATATACTTTTGTACAAAAATTATTTTACCGAAATACTGATATATGCGAACTTATTCAATTAATGTAAAAGGGGTTTACTTTATAAAAAATATATTCCGTAAACAAAGAGCCGAAGTTGGTTCGAAATTGAACTTTTAATACGTATCAGATAGAAACGAGAATCGACGAATTGCGCATTCACACTTTTTACATATATTGTATCTGTCTTCGCGTCTCGGCTATAAAGCCGCTGTCCATTACGTATGTAAACGTCGGTGCAGTCGTGCAAGATTCAATAATCCGTCACCACCTGTTTCTAGTTCGCGCCTCGTCGACTCTACTATATAACGCGTTGCCATATAAACACTTGTTCCCCGATCGGGAAAAGGCAATTTAATAACGAGACTGATTGCTTTATAGCACGCGTTTTATCCTCTAACACGCGAACGTGATCTAGAATATTACGTCAAATCGGCAAACGTTTTATGCCGGGGGAACATTAAACTTCAAATTTCAGGATCGTAAATTATATTTTCGCAAAGCAAACAGCTCGGTGTTGGACATAACTCTCATATACGTACGAAATATACACACATGTGTGTGTGTGAAAAGAATAATTAAAATAAAAATAATGTACATAAAATTATTAGGTGAGAATCAAGTATAAAAAAGGGAGATTATTATAACAATGAATCATTCTTATCCATTATTTCACTATGCGAACAGTCAATATTCGCGCATGACGCAAATAATAATAATTCATTACATTAATATTTATCTTAAGCTTAAAGTGTGTGATTTTACGTTAATTAAAATTTATTACAGAGAAGAATTTTCCACGCTCGCGCGTTAGCGGGACAACAAAATGCTCGAACAAAGGATTTATTCGCGACAGGTAACAAGGGACCGCGTTGAAACTTGCATTTCTACACCATATATGACACATTTCTCTCTCTCTCTCTCTCTCTCTCTCTTTATACACACGTTCGCTCCTTTGCCTTTTTTCCCTACCGTTCCATATCGGGGATTGTCTTCGCGTAACGTCGCGTTCACTTCTTGCTGCGGCATTTCAAGATTCAAATTCTCCCTCTCTCTCGCGGATATGCAAAAGTATACGAGAGCGCGCGTCGGTCGGTCTTTTGTCGGCTTTCTCTCCTTCTCCTCTATCTATTTTTCTGCTTTTCCGCGATATTGGGACGCGCGCACTCGGGAATCCGTCAGGCGAGAATGCCACTTTCCGCATTAAACGTGCCGTTGGGCTGAAACCCGTCCGAATCCCGCGAGGATGGAGGATCCTTGGCGCGCGTTTCCGCCCACGAGATCAATGCGTAATGCAGGTAGCGACGAAAAAGAAGATTGGCTTGAAACGGAATTCGAATTCTCGGTCGGAAGACGGAGGTTCCCACCTCCGGAGAGAGGAAGAGGCCGCCTAACGATAAGAGGAAACCCGAGCTTCGTCTTTCTGTCTCCTCCATCTCTCTCTCTCTTTTTTTTCTGCTCCTCTCATCCGCCAAATTTTCAATGGGAGAATTATGCGCGAAATTTGCAATCGGGATTTCCATCGAGTCGCGCTTTGTAACAGCATCATGATGTAGGGGGCGTTGGCTTGAAATAAACGCATCAATTTAGATTCGGCGAGAGGCTCTAATTCATGTTAATGTCTGATGATGTCAGGTCCTCCTACTTGCTGCCGACGAGCCGCGCGAGAGAGTTGACCTTCGTAATTGGCGAGATGCCGCGCCTATTAAGGCTCCTTAAGTTCGAGCGTGCCGTTTTAGGCTTGACCTCTCTTTCGTTCTTATCGGCTAAGTTATTAAAATTAATCAGGCTTCTTCGTTAATTGGATTTTATATAAAAGGGCCGTCTCCGTGTCGGAAGAAAGTCGAAAGAAAGTTATACGAGTGAAAAATGAAACTGTCGAAATGTAATTTGGAATTTACTTATCTTATGTGAACAAGAATTTTTTTTAAATATAATATATTTGTGTCGCAATTTTTTTTTATGTTATGAATATTGAAATTTTCATATAATTTAACAAATAATTATATAAATATTATATAATTATATAGTTTATTTATTATATCATTTTATTATATAATTAATATAATTAATATAAATTATATAATTAATATTAAATATTATATAAATATAAGATAAATGTTATAACTGTCAAGGCATATTAATTCAAGAATAATTAACTCTCTCTCTCTCTTTTTGTTAATCTACTTTGCAACTAAATATATTTTGATGATATATAAAATTTTAAAAATGACTGCTAATCTAAAAACAAAAATCTACTTTCTTTTTACGTGCTGTGTAGACTATAGACTTTTTTAATCGATTCAAACACTTTAACGATAAGGAATAATAATGCTCAATTTTTATCTGACACCATATATATATATATCGATGATTTAAATTATCTATACGAATATACGATGTAATAATAATGACATGTTACAGTAGACAGTTTTATTAAGAGACTTGTCAATTTTCTTCCTAATATAATGGAGCAAACATTCATGATTACACGATATATATATATAATCTATATTTATTTTAAGAAACCTGATTAATTATTAATAATAGATTTAACCTGGAAACCTCGTTTTCAAAATCAACACACGCTGATTTTTTTATCCGCTCGACCCATATGCCTCCGAGATATGAATCGTTATATATCGCAACACCGATACTATATTTTTTTTCCGTTCACATTCGTGCACCGTTGATCATCGGGCACATTTTTTTCCGCACGGGGCGACCAGAGCTAATCCAAAAAGATAGGTGGAACGAGTCGGCCCGTCTTCACTTGCCGCATGACTTCCCGTACGCGATTTCGATATTTCCAGATTGGAAGTCAGCATCGCGCCGCACCCAGGCTTTTCTGCCGGGTCAGCTCGTTCGTCTTTCCTTCTCTCGGGCCAAAGTTTCACCGAGGTAGCCGGTAATCAACGCTCTGGATTTGACGACCTGACGGAGCAGGTTGCCAAGCTCGATTTACAGAAGGCAGGACACCGAATTTCGAGAGAGAGATGCTAGAGAGGGAATATCGCGGATATCGATATGCGCGGAATAATAAATCCGCCACGCTACTTCTGTCGGGGAGAGAGCGAATCCGGGGAATAAATCCGATGGGAGGAAGAGAGAGCTAGTAGTACGATTGATGGTTAAACGCGCCGTCCTAATGCATCGGCACTCTCCTCGCGCGCGCCGAAGAATCATCCTCGTTATTATTACCGGTATTGCCGCACAAGATGAAATCCCGACTATTACTGCGAATTCTCTCCGCCTCCGCGGTGGATGCAAATTACTTCTTCGTGTTTACGCGAAGGGGAGACTCTTCTGGAGCGAGTAATGCTCCGGGAGGACTACTAATGTTTGTCATCTATTAATGTGTAGAGTACGCGTTCACATTAATTGTCGAATTAATGTTTGTTTTAAACTTTATGCTTTCTTGTAATGTAAATTATTACCCTGCGGAACAATACTCTATAATGGAATTCCAAATTGACAGATAATAATGATCAATATTCATGCGCGTCCGCAGAGGGCATTTGAAATCGATAAAAAAATTAAGCATTCGCTCTCCTTTTGAATAAGCACTGGAATTTATTTACATATTTAATATTTGAAAAATGAAAATTAAAAATTAAGAAAGAATTTCGCCCCCTCCTGGAAAAAATCCTGCGGACGCTCGTGTCAATATTAATTAGTTAGCTAAATATATATATATATGTGTGATATAAAGTAATGTTTTATATTTTGCTGTTAATGTGTCAAGATTATCGTCTCGAATCGCCTTTTTTTTCATCTCTCTAAGTTCCTCTAGAAAATATATATAAAAATTCCAAGAAAAAGATCCATTTTTCTAAGGAAACATTTTATTTATTGGGAAGACGTAGAAAAATATTCTTCGCATTTGTTCTAGACTTCGTAAACGAGACTTATAGCCTTTTTCAACGTTGCTGCTCGCGACACATCGTATACCGCTCCGCAACGAGAAATTGTTTTTCGCGGGTATGACACTTATAGCCTCGCGTGCGCGAAGTCTTTGTCTGTTACTATAACTGATTTTCCTCTGTAATACGCGATGATACACATATACGCATCCCTCTCCTCGTATATTTCTCGCAATATCCTTCCGGAGAAAGAAAATCTATAAATCCTGCAACAGGATGAAAGGGAGGAAACTTGGGCAAAATTGTCATTAATACATCACGCGGTTAATTTGAGAAACACGTTTATGCGGGTGGATATTTCGCGCATTACCTCGCGAAATCTCTCGCAAACGAGGCGACGAGGTCGAGAAAGGGAACAGATTGTGGGATTGTGCGAGACGATAGCGTACGTTTTAATTAGAAGCGTGTAATTTTTAATAAAAGCTCAACGCCGTCGCGTCCAGTGAGCTCGAAGTCGATAATATAACGATATATCGGCCGTTGAAGCGCGATAAAAAAAAAAAAAAAAAAGAGGGGAAAAAGGACGGATATTCGACGCTTATAATTAATAACTTATAACGCGTCTGAGGGATTCGCGTAAAAATCGCGACCCGATCGAACCATCAGGCATCGGCGACGCGGAAGAATGTAGATTAACGGAACGATCCCGAGAACATCGCCGTAAGATCACGGGAGGGATAATCTGATTGACGAAGAACAAATGGGTGGAGCGAGAAAGAGAGAGGGTTTCTTCTAAAGAGCGACTATGTCGAAAAAGCGCGCTCCTCCCTCTCGGCGCGATTCTCTTTTTTTCTCCCTCGTTCTTCCTTTTTACATCTTTTCCCTACCTTTTGCTTCCCTTGCAGTTGTCCCCGTCCGCGACGTTGATTGGACATTGACAAACGATGCTCGCGTACCTACTCCAACGTCTCCGATGAAACGAGTGTTATATCGAATAAGAGATGTCTGTGTGTGTGTTTGCGAGGAGGAAAAATCCCGCTCTTTCTTCTCCTTTTCCGACGATATAATGTATATATCGCTCATTAAAGATCTGCCTCCCGCCGAGATATCGATGAGATCTCGTCTCATCCGCGGCTATTATATCACGTCTTGAAATTGAGTTAAGATGCGATGGTGATTCCGGGACGCCATGCATGTACAAACGCACACGCGCGTAAAGGAAGATGGATTAAGTCATTTGCATTCACGAACATGCGCATCTGGCTGCTATCACTGTAGTTGTCTTGTACGCGAGAAATGGGATGCGTTGTATTATATGTACAGCGTTAGTTAACGATCTAGAACTAACGGCCTCAATAATAATTTCAGCAACGCATATTTTTGATTTGATCTCGACGTGTCAATTTAAGCCCTGCGTAAAATATCCTGCTGATCGTTTGAAAATCGTAGAAAAAAAAAAAAAAAAATTAAATTCGTTTCGTTAATTCTGGCTGGGATGTAATTTTCATTCGTCGCGACTGACTCGATTTAAATATATAATAATATTTCGCTGTGAAAATAAGCTGTTTAACGTCGAAATAAAAATTTGACACTTGTGTATGTACGTGCAAATGTTTGCACGCGTTGCACACACGTGCTTGTGAGTTTTTAATCTGGCCTAAAAAAACCATGACAATAATTCGGGGTAGAATTTTATCCGAGCAAGATATTTTATCCGACCCGCGAGTTTGACAAAAAATGCAGAAAAAACTGAAAAAAGAATGCGACGTTTTTCAGGACACTATTTCTTCTTTTTTTTCCGACTGTCACGACACGACGTTAATAATATACAACATATATTGTGAGAAATATATACATATATCTAATGTTTCGAAATTTTTCTATTCACACATTAGTATGAAGAGAGAGATGAAGAATTTTAATTTGATACATATTTTCACCGAGTTTTCCGTTCCAACTAAATAAATATTCAGTTTTATTTCACAATAGCAATTAATCAAAATCGCCGTAAATAATGAAATAAAGAGAAACGATATGAAAGTCGTCTTTACTCTTGTTTAGAAATTTTTCTATTCACACGTCGAAGAGAAGAAGAATCTTAATTTGATACATATTTCACTCCGAGTTTCCCGCTCCAATTAACTAAATATCCAATCTTATCTCTCACGTTGCAATTAATCAAAATCGCAAATAATAAAATAAAAGAGGAGTAAATTCCGAGAGAAGAAGCGCTATGAAAGTATCGTATTTACTCTTGTTTCCCGCAAATTTTCAATTCGCAACTTGCATATATACGGAAATTGCATCGCACTTTCGGCCTCGCATGATGGGCAAAAATCCAAAAACCCGGACGAGATCTGTCTGAACGGTAACGAAATGAAACACGCGCGCGCGTTCAAAGGGCCCCTGCTGACAGCTAGCTGCGATACATTTTGGCGTAATAAGAAATACGCGGCAACACGTTACGCGGGTGGTAGTATATATAGCTATGTATATTTCGACGTTTCGCGCGGCTAATGAAATGGCTTCGTCCGAGTAACGTTCCAGTCCGGAACAAGATGTGCGTCGCTGGCCGCGCTCTGTAATAGCAAGGAACGCGATGAATTAATTTCCATCATCCGTCGACGGAGAGCCGCGACAGAGTCGTGCATCACGTTGCTGACGCGCGACAGCGAGCTTCAGGAGCTTTTCGATTAATTACGGTGTAATCCGTATATATATACACACAATATTTATATATATATATATATATATGAATGGAAGTCCAGAGATTGGATGGCCGTGACTGAACGCCGTGCCGGGTGACAGTTGGAGAAAAAAGGAAAAAATTACGTACGTCCCTTTCCCCCATTATAGCTTGGCGAAAAACATCGCGTTCTCTCTTCGGCTTTTTGTGCACTTTTTGTCAAACTCGCGGGTCCCGATCTTGCCCGGATAAAATCCTATTCCGAAGTATTGTCACAGTTTTTCAGGCCAGATTGAAAACTCACGGATACGTGTGTGTGTGTGTGTCAGGTGTACAAAAGTGTGTGTGTGTGTGTGTGTTTGTGTTTGTGTGCGTCAGGTGTACAAAAGTGTCGGATTTTTATTTTGACAGTAAATGGCTTATTTTTATACGTACGAAGGTTTGGAGAGGGCTATATTATTATATTTAAATCGAATCAGTTGACGAATAAAATTTATTCCTAGCAAAGTTAAGGAAACGAATTTTATTTTTATATTCTATATTTAAGGAAAAATTAAAGCAAGCTATAATAAAATCAAAAAGATATATATACATATTTCTTACGATATATCAGTGCATAGTCTCTACATTAAAAATAAAACATTCGAAAGAAGGGACAGTTATAAATAAAGATAAAACAGAACTTTTTCAAAAATAAAATATATAATATAAATCGTTCTCACGTGATGAGTCAACACATGACATCTTTATACTCTTGTGCGAATAGAGAATTTCCAAGACACTCGATACACATAATTATGACATACATATATATATATATATATATATATACATACGTACATGAATAGAGCTTAACGATTCCTATTTACTTATGTTTCAGGTGAGTTCATAAGCTGAAGGATCGATCGGAGTTAAACTCTTAAAGCGGAGAGAACGCAGGTTTGTTTATGATCCCTTGATACCGCTAGTACCGTTTCCACCTTTAAATCATTTACCCCCGAGGAAAGAAGAGGTCGTTTACTTAGCATCCATTATCCACCGCTCGCTCTCCGGATCAGCCGGACGCAATTTCGCATCCCTTGCATTCGTCATCTTCTTTCTTACTCGCGTCTTCATTCTCTCGCGCGGCATCCGGCAAATAGTAATAAAGGCTTAATCTTCTTAATGGACGTCTCGGATATCTCTCAACGGGTGGAATATCTTCGATCGATCGACGCAGGTATCTCCGTTGTATTGCAACAATGCAACCAGAGATCTCATCTTCGCGAAAGTGCAGCATTGTACAGAACGATTCAAAAGAAAATGTATCATTTCTTCGTTTTATTAAGGATCAAAAAATCAATCGTCATTGCGTCATCGAAATTTGACTTTGTATTTGTTGTCCCCGCGATAATTAGCGGATTACGGAGTCCTTAGAAGCGTTCTAAGACCGGGAGAAAGAGAGAGAGAGAGATATCTTGCTCGGAGCGGAAACACAATGCGCTTTTCTCATCACGGAATGTAACAGGCAGCGGATATTTTTGTCCGCATTTAACGCTCCTTCCCTCCGGCTCATCCCATCAGGCGAAATGTCAACGCGGATACGGTGTTCGGTATATGCAGCGGCGATTTTACAACTGGCAATTCTAAACCAGAGGGAAATCGTAGTATTTACGAGAATGGCGGGCGCGCATATAAAAGGGTAAAACGCGAGCCGCCATATTATGAGGGTCGCTGCAAATTCCGCGAATTCCCTCCTCAAAAGAAGACGAAATTTGTCGAATCCCATCCGGACATAGCAGTTTTTCGAAACAGAGCTTCAGGTTGCAATTTAATCTAAAGTATTGTAATAACCGAAGAAATCGATAGAGGCGAAATTTTTAGTTTGAAAGAGAGGAGAGGATTATAGATTAAAGATTATAAGTCGAGATACGAGTCGTAGATTCAAAGAGCGGAAACCATCGATAATAGAGCGAGATAAGAGATGAGCAAAAAAGGTGGTATTAAAAAATTTTATTTTATACTTATTTAAGTCTATCGCGATTTAATGATTTAAATACGGTAAAGAGATTGAAATAAAAAAGAAGAAAAAACACTTTGCTCGCGCCGCGTTTCCTTTTTTATCTTGATGGAATTATTATAAATAATTGTATAATTTATATACTTTCATTTCAAAGTCTCTCTCTCTCTCTCTATGCATAAGAATACTTGAATCTTTTCGTAAAGACCACTTCGCGTCTTGTCGAAATAAAATTTATCGGAAAATATTTGGGAACGCGTGGAAAAGCTTTTAGGAAATGAATTGGAGAAAAATAAATATTTATTTAACAGGTAGTATATAGCCACAATGATATATAATAAATACTCGTTCAACGAAAATATAGATACAAGGAGTCGTCGATACAAATAGGCTCTTCCGCTGGAAATGTTTCTTTCGGCCGGGATTCATTAATGAAAATTTATTTCCGCGAGAAATAGAGCGCGAAAAAAAGTGGATATTGTCCATCCTCTTTTTCCTTTTTTATTTCGACGCCGCATGTCGAAAGCTCGAATCGCACACGCTGCGAGCGGATAGCCGATGCTACGTTATGAGCCATTCTATATATTGCATGCGATCTCCTTGGTTTTTGGCAGTGAGGAGAAAATAGTGCAAATCCGATCGCGTCCGTGGCTGTGCACGAAGGTTAAACAACGATCAGCAATGGCGAAAACGCCGCCCGGTTAGAATGCGATAAATTTCCGCACGGGCGAGAGAAAAAGAGAGAGAGAGAGAGCTGCTACATAAAACGAGCGGGGCATTTAACAATAAGAGCGGAAAACGCGAACGTCTTCGGCGTGTTTGAACGAAAATGTCTCTCCCGCGAACGAAATTGCTTCTGCGTCGCCCGAGGGGAATATTATAAAGCGACTATAATCTTCGGGAATACCGGAACTTTTTTGCGATACATTGAGCGATACGTCGGCGTTTGTTTGAATAAATTCCTGGACCGAGGTCCCTTGTACAAAAGGGATCTCTTCTCATCTCTCCCTCTCTCTCTCTGTCTCGCCCTGAGAGATAGATTAAAGGAGGTTAATAATGGGACGTCTAATTACACTCTCGCCGTACGAAATACACGTTAGAGGAAAATTCCTCTCGCATTAATGCATTCCTTTGCGTTGTACGCTGGTGTCGTCGTAGTCCTTTCGCATTTTGCTGCAAAAGGGATAATAATGACATATTTCCGACTAATTATATTTGCCGGCCCGAAATACACCTTCCGGTTGAACATCTCCATTATATATATATCGATGGATTTTTTTTTCTTCGCACATATAATAATAAAAAAAGCGAGCGTAATGTAACGGAAGCTGCTGCTTTTTCGATACTTGGCGCAAAAATTTACGTTTCGTTCGAATAAATTCTTGCATCTCTTCCTGCTCGCTTTTTACCACGAGCAAAGAATTCGCGAAATGAATTAAATGAGAAAACATACGTACATGTGTGGTGTATTTTCTAGATAATTATATTCACCGTCAAAAGTGAATATTCGGGTTAGAGAGGGAATATTTTTCTCGTATTAACGAATTCTCTCCGGTAAAATATACTATATCGCGCGCGACGAGTTACAACACGTGTGTTCGCGATTCTGTTACGAAACACTCAAATGGACGTGAAATGTCATCATTCCGACGGAGAAAAGAAATATTGATCCCGGAGAACGAGCGCGAAGTAAACTGCGACCGCATCCTTCCCTTTCCAACCCTCGAGTAAGCTCCGCTTAAAACGATAAAAGAGTTAGGCAAACTTCGACGAATGAGATAAACCTATTTGTGCGGCGTCTTCGAAAATACTTTCTGGTAGAAAGATATAAAGGAAAAAAGAGAGAGAAAGCTCTCCTTTAAACCTCAAGCTTCACCCGCGTTACACCTCGTCGAGACACGGTACGGTGCATTTAAACGGATGGGGCCAGGCGTGTTGAAATCGGACGCAGTCGCGAGATGCAAATGCTCCCTCTTAAAATTAGGTCACACGGGAAAAAGGAGCGCGTGTAGGGATAGGACGCGAATTTTCGAAATTCGTGGAAAAACGCGCGACCGCCGCGGTTCATATATATATGTATGTATGCACGGGGAGTGGCTCGGACTATTTTATTCCGTTGGCATGTTGCTTTTTACTTAGAAATGCGGTAATTATACCGGGGGCCCGCGCGCTGTGCATCTACTCTTCCTAATATTAACGTAATGCGGCGTTACGCTAGCGCTAGCATGTATTATTACGGAGTCGTGTAATAATAACAGCGGGAATTACTCGTAAGCACAGTGATAAAAAGGGTCGCTCGTTTCCGTCGCTACTCTTTTTTCCGACACTCTGTTCCCTCAACTTTGAGATTTCTGATGTTTTTTCTTTTTTTTCTTATTTTCGAACAAAGAGGAGAGGATCTCACGTCTCTCGTTCCGAGAGAAGCTGTCATATTTCATTATGTGAAATTTCATTAAACTGAAAACTCGGCTTTTTACAATCCTGTTTCAGAGCATTTACTAGATCGATTAGGAATCTTATTTATTATATTGAGATCGTATAAAATTACACTTTTAATTACTTGAGAATATATTGAAAAGATGTAAAAATCTGATTTAAATGTAAACAGCGCGTTTATGCGAATATTTAGCTATTCAATCGATTAAAACAAATTATGTGAATGAATATGAAGAAGGGTACGTGGAAAATTGACGCATCAAGTGCTCATAAAAATTAACGAGTCCTAATTTTATATTCAATAATTTCGCAATTCTCTAGTTTATCTTTGATTTAATCCTCGGAAGCGGTTGTTTAAATGATCAGGAACTACATGCATATCGAATGTAAAGGCCAGAATTTTTAATAACCGCCAAATAATTTCCACGCACACGCTCATAACGATATACGCTCATGAAAGGATTTGATTTCACGGCTTTATATCCTCCCATCCTTTTATCGTTCCGCAGTAAACATTAAACTGCGATGCACTTAATCCGTGGAGAAGCCTCGACGAACGTAGCTGTAATTTCCGCCGCTATCTCTTCCGGCTCCCTCTTTCTAGTTACTATGGGCGGTTAATCTCCAACGGAGCAGAGCTTGGGAGCAGAAATCCCTTAAGTCAGAGATCGACGTTTTATCGAGGGAAGATGTCCGAATAATTTTATTACCCCGGCGAGAACGCGTCTCGGTCGGTCCCGGTTTCTCCCGGCCCTGTTCGGCTTTCGCCCGTGCTATACGTGACCGCGGATTAAATTCAAAATTAGTTTGAAGATTAGCAAAGTTGGTTTAACTGCTGTCCGCGAGCGCGCGCTCATCTCTATCCATCAACCCCTTTAACCGCTCGAACCACCGCGTGAATACCGATAGAAAGATCGGCCAGTTAGCCACTCTCTCGGAGGGAAGGCGTAGGGTGGTACCTCTCTATACCTCACGATACGGCCGACCTCGATTTTAATATTCTCCTCTGGCCAATTTGCGGAGTCGACTCTCTCTCTCTCTCTCTCTCCCGGTCAAAGGATTCGTTATCAAATTTCAGGCCAAAGTTTCTCTTTCTCGCGCGCGTCACCTTTTATTATATATTTTTCGAACAATTTAATTGAAGGATTTTGCGCGGGATTTATTTTTTCGTGGAAAATGATAAAATATTGCAATCGTATAGAACATTTTTCCAACCATGTCGATTTAATATTCGTTATTATCAATACGCTTCGAGTTAATTTAACTTTTGTGTGGGTTTTGTTAAACAAATATATGTTTTATTTTCATCGAGTTCTCTGGGTTTTAATTTAATTGCTCGACGGAAAAGTCTGGAAGGTTAAATTAATTTTCAAGTTAGTTTCTCTCGCGACACAATTTCGTAGAAATGTCAGACGGACAAATTGGACAAAGAATCCGTCACTAAACTTATGCTCGCAAGTCTTGGGATTCATCCAGTACTCATCGCGCAAAAACGAGAGACCGAATAGATTCTAGTCGGGCGAATGTTTTTCCTCGAGGAATAAGGAAATGTTTCTTGTCTCGGCGATAATGCACGTACTTTGCGGCACTTAAACTTTTCGCCGATTCGAGGGCACGGAAAAATGTTTTCCCGATGACGTAAGAGTATTTTCCCAACATCCGTGTACCGACTGAAAAATTTGCCGAACACGCGCGCATATCGAATTCTTTATCTTCTTTAGAAATTTGAAAATTTCTTATCTTTATACATTTGTGAATTCCGCGCGCGAATGCGGCATCAACGGCGGTCGATAGGCAAGCATACACGAACGGAATAAAAGAATGCGTTATAATAACACGCACACATACAGGAGATATGTCTTCCGGAACATGATAAAAGCAAACTTTTTCGCGAAACAGAATTGTTTTCGGGGATAAAGAATTCTTTTCCCGAGCTCTCTCTCTCTCTCTTTAACGGCGGGGCGAGGCTTTTATCAAAACGACGCGTTTTCCCAGGAAGAAACGAGGGATACGAGAAAAATCGAGCGCTTGCGGTTAAATCATCCGATACTTGTTCTCACATCGCTCCTTGCCCCTTCGCGGTTTGCGCCCAGACCCGAGGACGTATCTGCATGCGCGAAATGCAGCCTTCGACGAGGAAGGTGCAGGTGGCGTGGGCCGGTTCGTAATTCGAACCAACTCGCCTCGGTTCCGATCGACTTGTTTTTACGTCGCGCCTTCGTGAGAAGAGACGGCCGGCTCGACACCCGGGCTTCTCTTCTTCGTGGGAGAGCGAGCCCGTCGTCGCCAAGTTAACCCTTTGCACTCCGCCGATCATCTGGGTTGAGCCACTCGATCATCGAGACGCGCCAAAGTCCGAGCGAAACGAAAAACAACTTTTTACCCGGGCGAGTTGACGTTTTCCGCGAGAGGTTCCATTTATCGATCCTCAAGATTCTATTTATCGTCTTCCTCGGGGTAAATGTTTTTTTTTTCTTCCCTCGCGATAATGACGTTTTGTTCTATGAATTTTTTTATGCCACAAAACTATCGGAGAAATCGAAAAATGATTTAATTTGATGAACATTGCATGGAATTCCATCCGCGAGAATAATTTAACGTTGAACAATTTGCCAAGAGACGTATACGTGCTAGAATGTTTATAAAATCACCACGTCGCGATCTATCTTAATTCTTCTTCCTGACTTTTTTCTCGGCTCCAATGAATTTCTATTTCTTTCGGAGGAGAGAGAAAAAGTGGGGAATCTAAAAATCAATATCAAGCAAGTGTAAGTGATAATTGGAACAAAGCTTACACCTCCTGGGAAATTTACTCGCGGCGATAACTCGGATGGCCTCCCTTCCTATCGATAGCAATTTTCTAGATTCTCCAAGACCCCCATCGCCATCACTTACGTAATATGCTCCGCAGTCTCATTATACCGAGTAACCCATAAACTGCATATATCGAGAATGCGATGCGCACGTTAGTGGCGTCTTCCATTCTCGGGGTCTTTTGGGAGGAGGAGAGCTCGCTCTCGAATTTCGGAGGTAACGGCACGATATATACCGATGCTCTTTGAGTGCGAAGTGGTCGCTGGGAGAGCCATGCGGTGACAAAGGAATCGTTTCGTACGTGGTCGATTCGGGGCGAGCTAGAAGCCGGTGGATAGAAGAGGAGAAGGTTGGCGCGCGCTCCAAATCCAATAGCGCTCTGCTGGTCGACTCGTCGTGTCGTTTCGTTTTATGAACGGCAAAAGCGAACGGCGGTGCGCTTGAAAGGGCCAGGGCGCGAATGCCGACGTGTGAATCTCGGATCTGGTAACGGCTCCGAACCTCTCTCACTCCAAAGTCGCGTCATAACGAGCAAGAATGGGCTGCTGTGATAAGTGCGGACACCCACGACCTGCACAGTATTCGATTACGGAATCGTGTACAAGAAGGGTTGCGATGATGGCGCGTGGTAATCGGAATCGAAATGCGCGAGCTTTTACAGATTCCCTTCTCTCTCTCTCTTTCTGTCCATCGCACATTCCGATGGTCGATTCGAGTAGTCGGTATATTGGAAAAGTATAATATTGATACCAGAGGGAAGAGAATAAAATAATATGGACGAACAAATTCGGAAAGATGGAATGAACCGTGATATATTAAAGAAATGAAGAACATGAGAAAATATAACTATGTAAATGATAATAAAAATTATATTTTTATAAATTGCCGACTTGTTCCGCGTAGCGAAAAAGTGTAGAAAATTTTTGCAATTAGTCTGACACTTCCACATTATCCGATCGTCCTCAATTTTCTTGTTTCATAAGGTTTTTTACCAATTTTTCAAACACGTAGCAATTTCGCCATCGCACGCCGAAATAATGGCGCGCGTGCATATATACATACCGGGAAAAAAAGAGAATACAAAAGAGGTATCTTATTAATTGCGCGAATATTAACGAGAGGCGATTAAGTGAATCGGATGAAATTCTGACTCGTTACAGGCTCTGTTATTAGCGAAACACCATCGAGAGCCGCGCATCAATAATTAACAGCGCACGGAATTTCATTTGTCGTGAATGAGGATTTATAAGCAGATCTTCTCTCTTTCTCTCTCAATATCGGCTTTCAAAATTTCCATCGATCATTTAATAAAGCTCGATTTATGTTTCATGACACTATATTTCTTGTAATTCATTTCACAGTGAATCTCTACAGAAAATTCTTTGTCGATAAAATGCTCGCCATAGAGAGACAGAGAATATGCCGTGCACGGATTTCGCAAGACGTGTATTATGTTAATGTTCTCGGTGATGTAGATATTACCGTGTGCCGTGTGTGTGCAATAGCTGATTACAGACGTGCTCCGTCGTCGAACAGGTTCGACGTATCGATCGGAATCACGACGTTGTGTGTATTCCGCGAAAATTTCGTGTCCTCCCACCATCTCTCTAATAAAACACTTTGATTTAAAATGGCACGTGGCGAATTTAATGGCGCGATAAGCGCGCAGGCGAAAATCATAAGCCGCGTCAGCAGTCGCGTATCAGCGTCGCATAATGCAATTCGCGTTTCCCGAATATTTCGACCGGTCCCTCGGCCTCGACCGACAGGGATCGACGAGGTATTACATTCGCGGTCGCTCTCTCTGACGTTTATTACGTATCTTTTCATCGTGTGTGCAAATATATCAATCAAAAATCAAACATCGGGGGATTCTGCAGGGGACGCGCGAACATGTACGGTATAATATCGGTAAATATAAATTCACTTGAAAATAAATAAATGAAAATAGATTGCACATTTGCGAAATAATTCGGTTTCGCGCGAGCGTGTATAGGTGTACGAGATCGCGAATAACGCGATTGCAATACGCATTGACCGCAAACGTTCATTCGCTAATAATCGCTAAAACCGCATCATTACGATTACAGTATCGATGTATCACTCATGGGTTATGAGCGAATTATTTCCGATTTAACGGACGCGATTTTTGGAAAGATTGAAACCGCGCTTTGCTATCTTTTTTTCTCCTATAAACGTCAAAGTCGAATCATTCATTAATGTCACTTGTATATTATTTGTAGCGAAGAAGAGCTCTTCAACGAGATAAAAAAAGTAATGCATCTAGTTTTTTTTTTAATAATAATAATAATACGATTCATACATTTGTGATTTTCCTCGCGTCTTTCGTTTCGATTTTTGTATAATACGTTATTTGGTCGAGACCTACATCGAGATGTCACATTCTCATTCGAGCGAGAAAGAGAAGCGAAACGGATATCGAGAACAGATGGGAAACCATAGTGAGATTATGATAAGTCTTATCTCCACCGGCGGATGATTCTTTACGACAGATTGACTCTTATTCTCTCTCCGGAGTGTCATCGAGAAGGTGAATCTCGGTGGAGCCTTTTTGCCTCTCTCTCTCTCTCTCTCTCACTATCTCGGCGCTAACACCCTTAGACAGGCCACGTTCGCGTAATCCAAAGTACAAACATCGGGGAGGACCCGCGACAATAACCGCATCGTCGTATTTCCTAGTTCCAAACCGCACTATATATCTGCCCCGCCTTTCTTCCGTAAGGTACAAGATTGCTACACGAATGTAGAATTTCGGAAAATAGTATCAAACTACATTCAAGTTCAAGTATAAATATTTGCGCGTTATCGTCTCTCCTATAATACGCGTATTAATTTTTGAATCTTAAAAAGTGCATCTTGTATACACTGAAAAAATCCATGTATTTTTACATGGAAATTACTTGATTTTTTCCATTTGTTTTAAAGTGAAAATACATATTATTGTAAAAATACATGTAAAATTACTATTTTTAAACAAAAATCATACGTAATTTTAAATTTATTTATAGCATTTATATACATTACTAACATTTCCTAGGTGTAATTCCATGTTCATTGAAATATTTTTAATCTTGAAAATATTTAAGAATATATTTCATATGAAATTACATATAATCTGTAATCTTCCATATAAGTATCAACATTGCAAAATTATGCTGGGTCGGAAAAAAATCTAGCTTAATCATGTAATTTTACATAAATATTCCTTTCAGTGTATATTATTATTATAGTACTTATATTCAATAATATAATAATATTAATATATAATATTACGTGTAATGTATTCTAGGGATTTCCCATCTTATAAAAATAATTTTTCTCATCACTTTTTACAATATCACCTCCCTATTTGTCGCAGTTGCAAATTACGAAAGCTCGCCTCGACCGATTTTTTTTCCTCAGATTTCCAGGCTTATAACAAGCGCGCGAAAGTATCTCGTGTTACGATCAGAAAGAGCTTGCCTTTCGAACGGGTGCATGCTCATACGTTTAATATGCTGCGCTGCCGCTTTACATTGAATATTATAGCGACACAGCGAATGAATGGGATTGCAAGGTTAATCGAATTTTAAATTAAAAACTCCCCCCCGCGCTGTCATTCGCCTCAACTTGCTCCACCAACACCGCTAGAAGGCAGTTACTTTTATGCCCAATCATTTTACTTTCGCCACGAGCGAGAGTTGTGTTAACTTTAATCCAATCTCCGCCCTTCTAAATCCCATTTGCTATATTATCTCTGATACCTATCGATCTCGCGCGTTTCGGAATTTAGTTTAGAAAAAAATTACAAATATTCCGGCTTTATGTATATATACGCGATTTGCGATGAAAGAAACGAAAAAAAAAAAAATTCGATGAATTAAACGACAACTCGAGTATGTTTTCCATTTAATTAATTTGAACTCGAAAATTCAATTATTGTCTTTCATAACTCTGGCAATTTTTAATCTTTCAACGTCGCGATAATTACGTTACGAATGATAATTTCATCGAAGAGCGAAGCGAGAATTTTTTTTATACTTCTTTCGCAATTATTCGAAAAAGCACCGACAGCTCGATGGTGATCCGGGTCGGCGAAAAAATTCCACTCGAAATGGCACAAGAGGAATCTGCCATCAAAGATTAAAGATGCACTTTCCGGGCGCTACGCTGCGCACTATAGGAGCGGGGGTTGCCGAATTGCATCGAAAGTGGATGCATCGATTTACGGGAAATATTGCGGTCTCGGCGTGCAAATCGCGCTTTATGAGCGAGATAGAGGGAAGAATTCGCCGCCGCGAATAGGTGAGGAGGAACGTTATGACGAGGGTTGAAAGCCGTCTCTCTCTCTGTGTGTGTGTGTGTGTGTCGCGGGGAGGATGACAGAGGGTTACAGTTAATATACGTCCTCTCGGTAACGCTTGCCGTGAGAAAGCGAGCCCGCCACCGGTGCGCGACACCTGCAATTTTGCGCGAAGCGGGTCACGAGTTCCTCGCGAGTTCCGCAACGTCGGAATTATAAAGGAACTGCCAGCAGCGGGAACACGCCGAGACCTCGCCCCCGTTCCAGGTGTTCGCGTCGTGGATTTATATCGCGATATCGAAGATTTCGTTTTCCCTCGATATCAGAGAACTAGTTTCCGTGATATAACTCGGCCGGAGGGACGAACCATTTTGAGAGGGAAAAAAAAGAGACCAATTATCGTAATAAAAATATTATCCCGCGAGACTATTTCAAGTTCGAGCGTAAACTCTGTATAAATATACCTATATCTCTCTGGTGGAATATTGAAAAAAAGTTTCTCTAGATTTTTTACCAGAGATATCGCAATTGTTATTTTTATCCGTTGCTAATTGTAAGATAAGTAGTTTCAGCATTTATTCGTGTCCTCTTTCTCCGATTGTGAGAGAAAATATGTTGATTATTCTATATAATAATTGTTTTTCTTCATTTCGAGATTTAGCGATACATTTTTCTGAACGTAAGCACGATATCCTCTCTGTACGAGACGATAAATAATAGTGGCATAAAAATCGATTATCGGGACAATACTAGATTCCATTCTCGCAAACGCGAATTTGTCTCTTTGCTCTCGAGAAAGATCTCTCCTATGTCATATCTAGACGCGATACTATAACATACCGTAACACGACGACACCGAGACGGTAGCTGCGGCACTAAACGATTCGTTCTGCCATTCTCTTTGTTTCCTTTCCGTTGTCCGCCATTCGAGCAAGAAGCGTATTCTCGATCGCTCTCTATTTCGCGGATTAAAAACGGAACTTTGTTAATTTATTACACCCGTCTATTCGATTTGTCTGATTTGTTTCTTCTCTCGCGACTTTGGCATATCCGCAATCTTTCGATTTAATCTCGCTTTATTAACGTTTTACCATGTGTGAATTTTACAAACAAATTTAAATCGTTAATTACACGTAGAGCGTAATTAGTGCACGAAGAAACGAATATGTGTTACAAAGGTAAAAGCTTTTCAAGTATAGTTGTCAATTTCAGCCATTATTTATTTCTCTCTCTCCCTCTCTCTCTAATTCACATTCAACAATTATTATTGTAGGCAAAATGTGCACGAGTTATTTTGCATTATTACTTTAATTTTCGTGTACAGTCGCAAATTTTTGCCGCAATATGATTTTTAGAACGCGAATAATTTTTCTCGCATGGAGAAATTGGTTTGCGGCTTTTGCAGAGATCGATAATGATGCTGATGATGACGATGATGATGATGATGCTGATGATGATGACCAAAATCCCCGAGATATTAACAATCGCGCGTTCGCGCGGCGAATTATCGAAATAATTGCCCGTAGCAAATGGCAAATATATATTCTCATGTACATCCATTAGCGAAATTCATATTTAAATATCAGCTCACATTCGATAAATAAACGCGTTTTCCATTCGCGCTTCGGACACTTTTAAAATATTTAAGCGACCACATTTTCCGCGCACAAAGCGCGCGCATTCTCGGAAAAAAAAGGGGAGAAAAAATAGAGAGAAAGAAAAACGGATAATGCGTTCTATTATTTTCACGATTTCATTTCTGTTTCGGAAGGGTGGTCAAATGGCGGGCGCGTTAATAATTTTTCGCGAAATACGTCCGTCGCGCGCGTTTCCGCGCGTTTTACGAAGCGGGTTGAATTTTAGCGAGAGCTCGAAAACGCGCTCGATTGTCGTACACCACGTGCTATTGGCATCGTCCAAATTTGCACGTAGGGGCACGCATATATATATATAGGGAACCCTTTATATCGCGGAACAGTTTTACGAGTCCCGCGCGAGGGTACGTTTTTCCGGCGTCATTGAAATTCAACGATGGAGCGGAAAATATACACTCGCCGCGAGCTCGAGGAAACAAATGGTTTACATTAGCGACGTCGGAAAGAAGGAGAAATGAGAAGGGGCGGGAAAAAAGGTGGTTTAAACATATAAGAGAACGCGCTCGGGTGTTTGAAGAATAATCGCGAGGCGGAGAGAAAGCGGCAAAAAGTGTAGAGATCGAGAAAGCAGGAGGGCTAAGGATAGTCTCGGGGTCGACGACTGGGGTAATAAATTCCTCCGGTGGTGGTGGTGGTGGTCGCTATCGGTTTAACTGTAACTACTTTGGTATTACAGCGGAGCAACGGCGGCCGCGACGATGCTCCGCGATATCGAGAGCCGCGGATTAATTATCCACACGTGAAAACCGTATTACCGGGCCATCGATAAAACCGATGTTGGGTTCCGCAACTTGGACTCGCGTGCGAGGGTTTCGGGGGTGGATGAAGAATTGAATGCATCCTGCGTCGCTATATGCGAATTGTGTGCGCGGTCCGATCGCAATTGAATCGTCGGCCAATTGCGAGATTTAATTAGAAAACACGTCTATACATCACGACGGAAAGAGAGAAAATGAAATGGCAGCGTGTGCCATGTAATTAGTGTGCGATCTTTTAGCTCCTCTCAAATTATATTATGTTATACATACATAAAAAAAAAAAGAGTATAAAATGGCAGACGCGATAAGGTACGCGGCAGAGTTTGTGTAAATTAATAATGAGTCGAAGAAATGTAATTATTAAGTTATAGAGCAAGAAAAATATTTGTTCGCGAAAGAAAATCGTTATTTGAAAGACGTAATGAAAGCTCACTGGAGGTTCATTTTAAATAGCGTGTGTTTCGAGGACTCTTGATGTGACTACGACAAATTACTGTTTGTCTTGACGTAGTGTATGCAGATGGAGCTCTCTGCAGACAAAGTACAAAGCGTTGAAACATCAACGCGAGGTCTAACCGCGAATAAAAATATTTAGATTATCTTAACTGTTTAAACGGGCGTTTTGACGCCAACGTTTACTGCCAGAGAATATACAGTAATTTCAATATTAAACCGGGCGGATGTGTAACGCGCGTATGTGGTCGTATTTTATTATTACTCAACTTATTTTCATATTTTCATAATTGCTAAATTCATTTTAATGTATGACATTTAATTTTGGAATCTCTCTGTTTTGATCATAATTTTTTATCCAACCTTTGCATTTTATATCGTTCACTATTTTACCAAGCTAATAGTCGAAATGCATGTATTGAGATTACATAAGCTTTGTGCAGTCGCTTATTGCATTATAAAATCGCGGCGTTTCGAAATGAAATCTCACCGTGTTAGCCGCGTTTACGGATGGACGCATAATAATGCACGAATTAAATCGAATGAACAAGAGAGAGAGAGAAAATAATCCAATATCTCTTCGAAAGGAAGACATTCGCTGCTCGGGGGCGCGTCGATTTCCTTTCACGGAGGAATCGCAATTATTATGCAACCGGAATAGAGAGAACCGGCGACTTAACAAAGTAGACCACCGCCTACCATCCTTCCTTTCCTTCCCGCTTTCGCATTCCGCGAATCGTCGCGACATTCCATCGACGTTAAATGATTTCGAATGGAAGTCTCGCTTTATACACGTATATACGGTTGCGCGTTTCTCTTCGGGGTAGTCTCTCCCTAGCACCTTGCACGTCAGAGAAAAAGCGTCGGCTGTGCGAGACGAGAGAGAGAGAGAGATCACCGACGTCTTCATTCCACTTCCTGCCTGCGCGTAGTTAACCAGCTGGAAGGAAAGTGGAGACGCTCGCGAGAGAGAGAGATAGAACCCGAAAAGGGAGCGTTTGGCCCCGAGGGCAGCCGGCGCGGAACCGTGCTCCTTGAATTCCTCTTCCTCGTCGTCGTCGTCGTTGTCGTTATCGTCTGCTCGGCGGAGGCTTCTCGGAATTTCGACGTCACCAGGTGTTACATATATATATATATATATGTACATGTACGTATGTAACGCGACATCGTCGGTGCTTGCATACTCGCTCGAAAGAGCAGCCCCGGGACATACAGGATTCAGGCCCGCTGAATTTCTCGGCCATTGCTTCCTTCGGCATCGTATATCCTTTCACGGCGTACCCGTTCTTCTCCGTTCTGTTGCAACGAGACGGAAGGTAGGATCGTAGCTGTCGTATATTCCAAGAATGAGCGAAGCGTAGAGGAGTCGCGCGAGGGTAAAATAATACAAGAAAATAAAAACGAGATTTATCTTGTTTCTCTACCTCCGCTTCTTATCACGAGAAGCGAGATGATATTTCCATTTCACAATTTTTTTCGATTAAATTATTGATTCCTTCGACGTATGTGGAAACTTATTCTCGGTATTATCCAAAATGTGGGTCGTACGACATACGTGTATATACATTTTTAGAGACACGTCGAGAGACGCGTTTCGTTACGGAGCACCGACGTCGGCATTTTGACTAACAAGACGGAAAACGGGAGAGAAAGAAGAGAGGGAAAGATGAGGAATCCCTCAGTAAGCTTTGCATAAGGGTCCAGGAATTCTAGCTGCGCCACTAGTGTGTAAGGCAAAGTAATACGACGGGTTGGAAGGAAGTAGAATGACCGTGTAAGGACGTCGCGGCTTAGCGCGACGTATTTATTTTACGGCTGCGCGATCGTCGTCGCGAGGAGGACTCTCGGGTTTAAAATGAGGCAGCGCCGCGGAGGTGAACGTTCGAAACAATTCCAATTACGTAGTTTAATGAAATTATTTCTCCGCGATTCGCCGCAGCATCTCGCCGTAAAACGCTGCCTCTCTCTCTTTATCTCTTGGCTCTCTTTCGCGGACGCACCGCGTTGTGCACTAGATTTATTAACTCGTCTCAGATAAAACTTTTTGAATGCGAAATATCGCGAAATGTAATATCATGCTGGCTCTCTCGCATTTGGTATGCAATCGGCGAGATGATACCGCCTCGACGAAGGCAACACTGATTTATAGATATACGTAGTCTGATTTATAGATACTCTGGCCAATTCATTTTTTTGCCTCCTCTCTCTGAATTATGTACCGTCATATCGTATGAGTCTCGTGACATGTTTATGAATTTGTGTCTCTTATTAAACTGGACACTCGCATACAGTTTTCTACCTTTTCATCGGCGCAAGAATTATTGCAGATATAAAGGTAAATCGGTAATCGATATTAATAAAAAGAGATAATAATGTGTGAGAGAGTGAATATAATAAAAAAAAAAATATGTCAATTATTATTAAAGGTAAATCACTAAAGTAGAACTGCGAGAGGGACAAAAACGTGTTATTTTTATGCATTTGGAAATGTCGATTAATAAAATGCGAAAATGATGAAAGTTCTAGTATATATACAGATCCTAAAAATAACAAGCAAGTTTGTATAATATTCCGCGCATATTATTTCAATATAAAAACATTTAATCGCATTATAATTAATCGGAAAATGCGTAGTGCAATTATTAATTTTTTCAAATGCGGGGGATTAAATCGCGAGATATTAAAAACTGAGATATTAAATTGCGCGCGTATATCATTTCCATTCGCATATAGACAATAGTATGTAAAAAGAATTACACACAATTCAAAAATTTCAACCGTCCATAAAATTAATCGTATTAACAATGATGGGAAAAAAAATTTCTTTTAATTTCACCTTGACAATTGCCTCTAGACAGAGTGAGAGAACGCGGAAACGAGACTCTGGGAGAAAAAAATGGAGTGTAAAATTACAGCCTCCGGCAGTACGGAACGTCCCTCTTAATCGCCAACTAGGATGAACACAACAGTGTACAAATAGCGTTTACGTTGTCGCGCCATAGCGATATTTAGACAGCACGGTACGGAATAGTTAAACAGGTCTGGTACGCGATATTCAAGCGTGTTTCTCGCTTGTTACATCGAGCTGGGGAACGGAGGAGGACGCGATTGTACACGGATAAGTCCCATATATAAGCGTGAGTCTATGGGACTCTTGAGCATACATAAGCGGTTCCACAAAGACCTGCATAAGGGAACCCATTACAAGTTTCGCGATCGCCATCTGCCTCCTCGCCGGGACAAAAATCCGGTCCGAGAAAGAGGCCCGTTGTGTCGATTAGGACGCCGTTAATATAACATAAGTAGCCTTGTGACCGGCCACGTCAGCCGATGTTGCCATAGACACGAATCGCGAGACAAAGGCCGACTCGGGTGCGTTTCGAGTCGTTAGAAAAATTCGGCATTTTTTTACGATTGACGTAACTCGTCGTACCGCGTTCCGTCGTTTGGGTCTTGTAATAATTTTCCGGATTTATTTTCTATTATTTTTTTTTTATTATTTTTTATTTTTATTCCAAGAGATTTACGGAAGAAAAGCTGTAGGTTTCTGATGAAAAATAAAAGGCTCGCGGAAAACTACTTTTACAAATGATATTTCATCTAGATTCAAGGAGAAAAAGAAAGAAAAAAAGGAGCGCTAAAAATCTTCCGAATCTCTTCGCGGAAAGATGAATTTGCCGACAATACAAAACACTCGATCTTTTCCTCGCGTTCTCGATTTTCGATCCACACTACGGAGCGAGAGACACATCCTTCGCCAAACTCATTTAGCCGCGAGCATTTTCCAGGCCTACTACCGCGGCCATTCCGGAAGTGTACCCTCGCTGACGATGCTTTCAATAATTCGTGAATATTGCAGACCTGACTCTCTCTCCGATGACGACGATTTAATAATTCCTGCGCGCCCACGCATTTCCACGCAATAACGAGAGCGTTGCCGGTGCCTAATAAAACCGGCACGTGTGCTGGTACTCGAGCCTCCACCTTTTGTATAAACAAACAGGGGTATTACGACGCGAGTCGCACGAGAGACGCCATCGTATGTGGGATAGGGGAGGCTGGAAAGGGTAGGCGAAATATATGAGAGAGCATATACGAGTCCGGGATGACATTATACCTTGGTCCTCGTTTCGCATCGGCGGGATCTGCACGCGTGCATTTTGCATGAATGTAGGGACGAGCGCGGAATTGGGTTTCGCCAAAGCGAGAGAGAGAAGGCGATACGGTGGACCAAAGATGCGATAACGAGACGTGTCGCGGCGTGTTGGCATTTCCAAGCGGATTATTGAACGAAAACTCGAGACACGTGTTAAAAATTGAATGTTGTTTGCTTCTTTCGCGCCAATCGGAGCCAAATACACGCGCACACACGGAGAGAGATTTTTCCTCCCTTTAGAAAATGCATTTCGCGATTATACAAGTTAAAGTTATTATGCAAAGTTGAAAAAAAATTTGTGTTTAAGGAAAACCCGTTCTCTTTAAATGAATTACAAATTAGGATGACGATACTTTTACGTATTTGAACGTTGTTTGAAGTAACGACCGGACTTTCTATGCGGAAAGTGGCAAAAACTTTGGAACCCGCTCGATTTTCTGAGCTTTCAGTTAACATAAATTAAAGAACTGCAAGTAAGAGAGTTTTTGCCCGACTCGCCGGGGATATCTGTGCTTTAAGTAAAGGAGAATCGATAGTATCTCGCACACAGTAGAATCACGCACACAGCATTGATTCTGCTTCCCTTGAAAAGGGAGTAGCTTCAAAGCTTTTTTGACGTTCGTCTTTCTTTTAATCAAAAACGCGCGAGCACTTTGACTTTGAAAATCGCTGGATTCGACGATCATAAATCTTGTAACGAAATATTGTAGAAATATTGTTTTTTCAACCTAGCTATGCTAATTAAAGAAAAAAAAGTAGCTTTCGCAATATTACATTCTTTACATTTTGAAAATTTTCTAGAAATTAATTTAAAGATTAATGTGGCAGAATGAAACGAGTTTAATTTATAATGTTCGCCGAAAGCTTGCGTTCGAAATATATAACCATATAATTTCCATTTAATGTTGATATATTGCAGATTGCATATTACATAATAATAATAATAATAATCTAAAAAGATTTGCAACATTGTTTAATAACGTATTTATTTATATAACATTAATATATTTATTTATGTATATTATTTATATTAACATATTTATTTATATATTTTATCGAGAGAGAGAGAGAGATTGTTAAAAAACGCGTTATTATATTTCGTCATGAGAATTCGAGGGATATACTGATGTAGAAAATTCATTTATTATTGCTATAATGGGTACCGGTTGTTGCGATGAGAAGAGCGGCGGTAATATCCGCGGGCATAAATAAATCTGAAATCTATGACGGTCGTTCTCTTGACGTCGCGCGAGAACCGCGTGCAATAAAAATCGCGAGATTATGGAAGATACTTAAGAATTACGAAGTGGAGTATATAAATTTTCTGGGGCAATTTTCTTGCACGCCATGTTGCCCGCGTTGTATTGCCGCTGCGATTTATATAGGGTGTCGCGCAACTCGTCGAGTATCATCTTCTCTTTCAATCTTCAGTAAATTCCATTTGAAAGTTGCATCTCTCTCTCTCTCTCAATCATACTTTGTCGCATCTGTCACGATTTTAATTTCGAGCGTCAGATCTTTATTAATAATTAATTTTTTTAATGCGCGCTCCAAGTTTGCCCAAGTTAAAATTCGTTCTTTTCAATATTCCTCGAATAATTCCCCGCGACTATTGACGCAATCGCGGACGAGTTTGCAGTTTTGTCTTGCGAAGAGGATGCGCCATGATGCAGATTCTCAACTACGAACTCGGCGGAGTCTCCCAGGGGAGCCAGTATTCTACCCTATATACATTCGCGACGGTCGTAACTTACACGGCACGCCTACAAAGTTTGTTTTTGCGCCCGCTTGCCGTAATATGCGGCACTATACCTGGCCGGTAATGTATGCGGCTACGATTCCGGAATCTGAAAAAACCGCGCGGCGAGTAACGGACGATCATTCGAGGGTATCGTCCGGACTTGTGTGTTTTTTTATTTGCCGCCTGTAGGTATTCATTCAACGCGATAGAATTAGATGCATCCGAGGCTGAAATCCGTTTGTCGGGCGATAATAATCGCGTAGAGTAATGGATGTAAATAAAATGGATAAGGAAGGGACGAACAGAGAGAATTTTCCTAAAGCCTTTTGAAAATTGAGACCTAAGGCAATTTACGAAAGGAAGGATGAAAAACGAATAATCAAAGCGAGAAGTAAAGATGAAGCGAAAAGGGAAGTCTCGTTGAACGCAAACAGTCGCATCGATCGCGAGTCACATATTTTCTTCCTTTTCTCTCCTTCTCTCTCCATCTATCTCTATCTGCTCGTCAATTTGCCAGCGTTTCTTTCTTCCGCGGGGACGAACATCGGCATTGTCTTTTGATGTCGGAAACCGGAAGGGAGCGTGGATTGTCTTAACGAGCCGTTTGTTATTCGTCGCTCGTTGGTCATTGAAAAAACGCAGGGTATATTCGAGCAATTACGCGATCCCTGCTTTCGTTTGTTAAAGATGCATTGCGGTTTGCGGCGCGAATATCTTTGATTTTATTCATATGTATAAGAATTTTATCGGCCTTTGGTCCACGCTTTATTCCGCGATATCTCTGGAATATGTCAAAAGGGGAAGAGAGAGAGCCGCCTGTTCCTTCATGATTACTTGGTATATTCAGCGAAAATTTATTCAATAAAGTCGCAATTTCACATTTTAATTAAAAAAATTTAATCATCTCTCTTTCTACTTGAATCTCCACTACTTATTAAGAAGAAAGTTGAGTTGCAATTAAATATGCATTTGGTTTTCGTCGAAAGAAGAATCAAACTTGACGTCGCGAGTTTCAATATTCTTCTTTTTTTTCATCGAATATCCTCTGCGAAAATTTGATTTAACACGATAAAACAGAATTTCGATGCACGTAAGTGCGACGTTGGTGCCTAAAATTAGATTGTGCTGTAAAGGGAAAAAAAAATAACAGGAGCAGCATTCGAAGGCCCGCGTTATTCTCGAGTCTTCGTGGACGCAGTCGATAAATATCGATCTTGTTTGACGAGCCTCTAGGAAATGTCCTGGTGTGTGCGGAGAGAGAGAGAGAGAGTACTCGTGGAAGCTTTCGATTTTCCGAGAAGCACCCCCTTAAAGAACTTTCCCATCTATTCTCACACTAGACTCGAGACACTTGGAGTAGATTGAACAATCTAGAGCGAGCGAGCGAGCGAACGTCGCGAGTGTGATTCACCGAGGATCACGACGATATGATCAATGATACTTCGCGGCGCACGAGAGTTTGTCACATTCGTGATTCCATCCAGAGATCTTCAGAGAGCTTCGAGACAGAATCTTTATCCGTCGCAAGCCCATTCTTACCCCGAGATTTCGAACGCTTGGAATTTTTTTTTTCCGGAGATTCTCCTCTTTCGCGATTAAAAATTTATTTTACGTTCGCAACAACGAGTGGCTTTGTTAATTGAAAGCTGACCGGATGAATTTATACGAGAGCTCTAAATAGTGCATTTCAATTATAGAATTACGAGTGATTGAGATATAATTGTATACCGCGATAATTAAATCTCGATGCAATTTATGTGAAAATAAAATCGTATTCTCAAGTCGACATTAAATCTAGACTTTTTTTCCCAGGCAAAATATTTATTCGAGACTTATAATTATTAAGATATGTAATATATTAATATATCGTAAAAAAATACGCCACTTTTAATTAAATTTTTCTCTAGAACGAGCTTCCAATTCAAAATACTTTTACGATATATGTATTTGATTTAACTTTATAGAGGGAATGCGATATGTTATGCATCCAGGAATTTGCGATTCGCATATATTCGTGCAATTTAATATTATCCATTATTGCAATTATAATACATTCCTCATTCGCCTCGAGAATACTCATTTGCCGGCGGAGGTATTCGACGGTTTGTAGGAACGATCGAACCATTTGAAACGCGCGCAGGGCGCAATTCCATGACGTTTCCAGCTTCAGGACAATAGATTTCGCGAGTCGACTGGCTTAACAACAGTCGGGGATACGGGCTGTCTGTAATCGAAATACTCGACAGGTCGATCGACTCGGGATCGCGATTACTCGTTCGACGAACGTGTAATGTCACGGCGAAGCGGAACAATTGCTTAAGAGGCATACAGCCGGCCCACTAAATCTCACCATCGGGACGTTCGATCGGACTATGCATCAAATTTCGTTTCCACCGGTGTCGGAGCTCGACGGTAGAAAAAGAGAGAGAGAGAGAGAGAGTGTGTGTGAGTCGACGAGAGACGGATGGAAACGGAAATTGCGACCAAATGGAGCGTTCTCGCGTTCGGCAAGGTCGAGGCGACCGCGAGAGGGAGAGAAAAAGAGAGAAAGTCAGAGTATGTATATATGTATGTATATCGGAAAATAGAAGAGACCCGAATCGTTTAATGCCACCTAGTTTCTCTCTGTCTCTCTCTCTCTCTCTCGCAGAGCGAAATTTTAGCATGCAAAACTTTTTCAATAACATCCCCCTCTTCTACGATCCTCGTCTCCCGATGGAATCTCGACCACTACCGGATAGCCGATCGCTCGCTCTTATCCGCCCTCGCTTCGGGGGCTCATTGTCAGACTTTGCTCGACTTGGCCCAGGCTAACGAAGACGATCGTCACGACGGCGATCGCTATCTAATAGCGCAGTTGTTTCCCGGGAATTACGCCGGGGTATTATTCGCCTTTCTCCCATCTCCTTGCTCGAGTAATCAAGATCTCGATTTGGAAAATCCTTGAACTTAATAAGGGACCCTCGGTACGTTCGCCTCACGGCTTGGGAACCGAAAAGGGACATGTTTCGCCAACACATTTCGCGCGAGGTAATTCGTATCGACTATTTGCGCGGCAATAGGGGACGTATTACGAAAACGTGTCCACGGTGTTTCGGAATTTTCTCCGAGCTATACGCTGAAATTACGACAGGTCGGAGAGAAAAAAGATATGCGGTTGTTGCGGTAGAATGAAACATCGAAAATTGGATAGAGACGGTAGGATTGCAGTTCCTATATATATTGTAAGGCTCTTCGCGAATGTCGTTGTAGTTTGAAATAAAAAGCAAACAGGGAAAAAGCGCAATATAACGATGTAAAAGCAAAAGATGATAGCAAATATCGCGAAATAGAAATTTTAGATATATCGAGAAATATTGGTTCTTTTTGTTTTATTTATTGTTTTCATTTTTTTTTTTTTTCGAGAGAGAGAGAGAAACATTTTAAATGGAAGAAACGCTTCGTATAATTTCTCTCTTATACCCATCACTAATTTATAATGCAAAGTGTATAAGCGTTTTCCATTCATTCGTTTTCTATTTTTGCGGGACAAAATATATAGTCTCATCGTATTTCTTCTTTAATCCTAATTAATTTTCCAAGTTGTAACTCGCAGAAACTTGCTTCGTCTTCCTCCAGTTTATTTGTAAAAGATCTTGTTTCGCCTTGAAGTTTAATTTTAAGTTCAATTTAAGTTTCGAGTAACCGGAATATATCCGATCCCGCGCCATGTATTGGAAGTGGCTGCAATCCCGCGAAGAAATCCGTAGTCGAGAGAAGTAACGAACGACTTCCGCGACACCTCATACATTTGCCCGAGGAGGTTTCGAAAAATGTCGGGCTATCGTGGGGCGATGGCGGCGCGATCGTGACAGCGGGAACGAATACATACGTCAAGGGGAGCCAGAGAGTTAGCTATATCGGGATAAAGATTTCCTATCGCGGACGAGGCCTTGAACCGGTCTCTAGACGAGATCCGTTCGTCAAATTATCTGCAAATTGCCAGAGTCGCGGTTCACTGCCTCCGGCGTCTACGAGGAAGTCGGTTAAGACGAATTATAAGAGAGAAAAGGAGGGAGGAAATAAAAAAAAAAAAAAAAAAAAAAAAAGAAGAAAATAGAAGCAAGAATGAAGAAATAGACGCCTCGTGAATAGCAGGATGTGAACGAACGAGCGAGCTCTTGGGAGAGCGCGAATGAGTGTATAAGGAGCGTGGGACTGTGATTGTTCAGACGGAGCTCTCGTCTCGCCTCGCCCACCTCGCCTTCCGGAAATGACGACGACGTGCGTTGTGCTAATAACATTGCCTTTCAGCGTCGCCCGGCGTGGCGTTGCGAAGGGAAGATAGAGAGAGAGAGATCCTTTTTCAGAAGCTCGGGAAAACGATGCTCGTCGCGTCTTCGGTCGCGTCGCCTCGCTACGGTGGCGTTTCGCGACGTAACGCGGCGTAAAGAGACGATGTGTCTGGCGGTATTACGTTGCGCTCTAGCTATGAAAATTAGTACGACGAGTTTGCAGAGGGAAAGGGAGAAAATTAATATAACATTTCTCTCTCTCTCTCTCTCTCTTCCTCGGAAATAGGAGAGGAAGAGAGAATTAATACGACGTCGAAGCGGGAAACATCGCGAGAGATAAACGAATAGATGGATAGAATAGACATTTCAAATGAATTTAAGATCCTTTTGGCTTTTGTGTAGAGAAACTGGACATTTTTTTTTTTTTTTTTTTATAAAATATCGAGTAGCAAAATTTTATTGCGTTACGTAACGATAATGTCTTTTCGAAATTCTAGCACGTACAAGTTAATATATATACTTGAAATAAAAGGAGAATTTAAATCAAATTTAAAAATTATATTAAAAAAGACAATAATTTTATTTAATATAGGGAGAGAGAGAGAGGATAAAATTAGCAGCGCAATTTTTCGAATCTCTATCGACGATTCCGTAATTTCTTACCACGCTCCATCGAGGGATGTAAGAATCCCGGTTGCGTCGCGAGGCATTGTGTAAGACGATGCTGAAATATGGAAATGCGCCCGACAATAAGGACCGTCGTGTCGATTGAAAATTCAGCATTCTCGCTCTTCGAATTTTCCGCGGGTCGATTCGCAGACTCCGGATTCGCGACGCCGAGATAAAGGCGGCAAAAGGAGACGTAAAGCGAAAATATTCTCTCGCATATTGATCACGCGCGCTTTTCCGCGTCAGCCGGAATATCGAGCGCGATTTTGCATACCGATGAATACATCGACAGGTATAAGTATACATATACATCTGCAGTCCACTTTCGTTAGCGTTAGTCTATAATCTCGGCCGTATATAGAGACAACCGTGCCGTACATCAAATCAAATGCGTAGGATGTATATTTTTAAAGCGCTCTCTTCAACCATAAATCATATTCCTACGCGTATTTTTCGCGGATGCTATATATAATATCAATACCGTAAGCACTCACTTATAATGATAATGTCACTCGACGAGTCGATTAATCAAAAGTTTCCAAAGTCTCCAATGAGATTTATATATATATACATATTAAAATAAAAATTATCGATCTATAATTTCCTTGCTTCAGCTGGCCTATTTTTTCTTATTAATGACATTTATGTAAATTGCTCTTATTCCTCGAGTTATCATTGTTAATACGTAAAGTCGGGGTAGGATCGTCACGTGTCGATACTCTGGCTCCTTATTACGTAACTGGGTGAGATCCGGCTGACTTATCGGGCGTGGCACTACTTGCGATCTCGTTCGGAGCGTTTGACGTCAATGGCCGGTGGAGATACATTTTTAAGGAACGCCTATCCGCCTTCCAGACAGTGCGCAGCGACGGTCTGATAATACATTCATGTCGAATCCATCGGATCGTGTTACGGTATCGGCGATTCCGACTGCACGAAATATTAAAATCGCGTTTTCCTTCCGTTCTACTACCATTCCGAAGCCGAAGATGTGCAGCGTGTTTTATTAAATATACAATACCTCACATTGATAGAACGTACCGCACGAGAATTTATATTTCTGGGTATATATATATATATATTTATGAGAAAAATAATTAAGTGCATGTATAAAAGAGGAAGGTATAAGCTACAAAAGTATGCTAAACTACGATATAATAAAATCGAAGAGAAAAGAGAGAAAGAAAAGTGCGCGCACCTTGTTACAAAGTTTACCGTATTTTACCATAATCCAAACCCAAAACTTGAACCGATATCGTCGAACGATAGTTTTAGCCGGTATCAGCATCGGCCAGCTAGCTTTTAAGCGATCGATCATCGAGGCATCGATACTTGGCGAAATTTCCGGCGTGGAATGATAGTCACGGCGCGCGTATATATAGCATATATGCTTATCGTCGTCAAGAATTACGTTGTCAATTTTCTAGTCTAGGCTATGAAACCCCGTTTTATACCGCCTCTTCGCGAGACGCGAAACGAAATACGCGGCGGCGTCGCGTACACTTTAGAGAGGCGCGTGTATCTTATAGGTACGTATCGCGTTTTTTTTTTTTCTCTTCCTTCCCTCATGAGTAGTGGCGCGGCAGGGGCGAAATGGCCAGCCGAGGAGGAAAAAGCGGAAGAGAAACGAGGACACCGACGATGACGCGTCGTAAGCTGAGCATGAAATCATTTATCTCCGGGATAAGCGTCGACGAGAGCGACGACACTCTTTCTTCCTTCTTACATGGATTTAAAGTTTTTCTTCTCCCTCCGTCTCTATCCATCCATCTATCTACCTATCTATCTATCTCTCTCTCTCTCTCTCCTTTCGATCCCGCTGCGACCGCGCGCATTTCGCCGTCATTTCGCTCGGATGGCGCGGCGTCCTTTCCCCGTAACTTATCCCGGTTATATAGCGCTTCACTCGGAAATTTCCACGTCACTCTCGCGTCGTCAGACGCGGACGAAGGGGTAGAAAAAAAAAGTAAACGACCGCGAGACGAGGAGAGATCGGCGTTAATTTTAAATAATGACGCGCTCGTCTCTTCGACATCTTCTCGCAGAGATGGTGCACTTTGCACCGTATATATATGCGCGTTCTCGTGTGTCGATACACCCTCGAGACACGAAAAGTTCTCGAGTGGACCTCCCGTTCGGAGAGTTTCCCTCTCGTGTCCATCCGCGACGAAAGATATATGTAAAATCTCGAAACGACCTTTTACACTCGGCCGGCATATTTTTCGGAGGTCCTCTTTCTATCGTGAAAGGATTTTTCTCTTCTCGGATAAGGAGAGATATATAAGGGAAATGGGAGTCGGCTCTATTGATAAACGAAAAATATGCTAATGCACGGCGGATGAATCGAATTTCTCGAGTAAATAATTCGTTCGCTTATTCACTTTTGCAACCAACTTCCTAATCCCCGAGAGAAGCGCAATCTCGAAAGAGGGAATAACGTTATGCTCTTCCCGAGGTTGCACGAGCTTTCTCTAGCTTTTAATTTTAATAAGACGTTTTTTTTTCGTTCCGCTACAATTTAAAGGTATATCAAATTTAATTCGGTCTTCTCATCGGACAGTTATATAAAACTGTACTCTCTTTCTTTATATCAAACTATTCGTTATATTTCAGATTCGCTTGAAATTTCCACCGTTGCGTTTTTAATTCGTGCCGCGAGTCAAAATTGAAAGAAGAAAGTTAATCTCGAAAGAATGAAAAATCACTTTCAACGGAAATATATGGACAATGGATTCTTTACGATGTACAAAGATGGACAATCGATTCTTTACGTTATAGAAGGTAACGCGATACTCTCCTGAATTTTCTTTCGAATATTTTTCAAGCACTCGACGAAACGACAGAGTCAAGAAGGGGTGAAATCGTTTCGTAGTTATCAAGTTTCTAATTTCCGACATGAGGAACGCATCTCCCTCGGCAATCAGGCGAAAAGAAAGGACGATAAAAATATTCTCGAGAATTTTATTCGCAACTATGCTGGAAACACAGAGAACCGGAAATTTCAGTTTAAAAGTCAATTTCGCCTTTCTCTACGTATAGAGATTTTGGAAATGCAACGTTGAAAAGAATGCTCACAGAGAGAAAAGTTAAATTGTCCGTGAACGTATCGGACTTTATATAAAAGACTACGTGAGATTACTTTTAAAAGCTACTCGTTATGCAAATAATTCGTTTATGTCTTTTTTTCTTTAGCGCGAAACAAATAACCACTGGCTCATTTTGGTTTTTTGTTTTTTTCGAAGAGAAAGCTCGTCTGTTAAATCGGCCCCTGGTTCGCGGGGCAGAGGGAGACAGAGAGAGAGTTTCTTTCTTGAAAAATACGTGCAAGACACGTATTATTCAAATTTCCGCGTCGAGAACACATAACATTGCCTTACAAAGCACCGTCATACGCGCAAGCGGGGCGTTTTTATTCGATTTGAAGCGTTGAATATCAAAGGCTTTGCGAAGTGTACGAGTACACGTGTAAAGCAACACGCACATAAGTGCGAATAATAATTTGAGAGAAACACAAGCGAAGATATTCGCGGAACGCACTTTTCAGGGATGTTTTTACCTCGGTCATAGAATACTAGCGTGTGTCGCCCTATTCTCGAATCAAATAGTTTATTTCAATTTGTCGTTTAACACATCTCGATTGTCAAAAGAGAAGAGACGCGAGAGGTTTAATTTATTTCGAGCAAGTTTTTATTTTAGATTCAATTTAAAAAAAACAAGTCGCTACACGATAACGCTTGATTTTTAAAACTCCGCTTCGATCGTGTCTCTCCATCTTTCCTTTTAGATTCTTTTTAAACATTTTCCGATCCGTTGAAATTAGTTTTATCCTACAGATATATCGATATAAGATACGCGTATAAAAGCGTCTTTCCGAGAACGAGATGATATTTCCGGAATATGACTGCAACAATTTTTTTCCCCGAGATTCGCGAAGGGGAGGAAAATCAGGACGTAAAAAGCTCTCGACATTACGGCATTTCTCACTTGATGGAGATGGAAACAATGGGGGCGGCACGTTATTAGTAACGTTGCCTCCCTTAGCTATTTATATGATAATACATTCTTACGATACGGCTCTATTTCGCAAATGGCGCGGCACTTTTTTCAAGTCGGTCACGATTTCCCGCTCGTTCCGGCACAATCGGAAGAAACGGAACTATGTCGATAACGCTGAAAATGTGCAGCATCCGCAAGCATAATACAATTATTCGCCGTATGTAATAACGTTTATCACGCGCGGTTATTATACCTCGCGAAGAGATATACAACTCGAGAAAACGACTTTCCGACGATTCTGATCGTCGTTGTGCGGGAAATCGAACCGATTGCAAAGTCGATGTATTATTTATGGATTTCTTTTATTAAACGATCGAAAGATCATCAGACCGATAAAATCAAGACAAATGGGAAAATTGGTAATGCTCGTTCGATAATTCTGCCTGCGAGATGCCTCGATACATCGAGATCTGATATAATCGATCGATCTCTCTAATCGTCGGTGTAATATCATAATGTGTTAGGCTAAGCTAGGATGAATCAGGTCACAATGTAGATATGGTTGACTTTAAAAGGGCTTAACTCCCCATAGTCGATTATATAGGCAGTCTAAACGCAACTGCACACAAATATGATCCGATAATCATTCCGAGCCTATATAATTGTGGCATTAATATCTCGAATCTTTCGGATTTTTCTAGTGTATCATTTATACACGCAATAAAAACAAGCAAATTTATATCAATACGATCATATCCATATCCGATATTTTCTTTTGTACATTTATATGCATCTATGTATTTAAAAAATATATCTCAATTAAGTTTTGCATTGCCGAGAAACATTTTGATATTCCCGTCTTTCCATCCGACTGGTTTCGATTTAATTTACGAATTATTGGATTTCCAAAGACGAAAATATATAGAATTAATATATATATATATCGGAGCTCTCGCAAAAGCACGAAAAAAAATATACATCGGCATATGCATGTAATGTATTTTTCTCATGACGTTTCATGTATAATTCCGCTCCGCACGTATCCGTGCGGAAATTGAAATCCATCAAACTCACTGAATACTTTACCTATTTCGCTTTAATGCACGTACGTATTCGCGTATGAGCAAGTCAATCTTCCGTTTTAACGTACTTTCAATATTAGTACAATATTAATACGTTATATCTTCGATATTATTCAAACACTAATTGCGAGCTTCCACGTTAGTCAAATAAAAATCTGCTCTTAATAAAAATGGCGTATATATCAGTACTCTCAAAACTATAAAGAATTAAAAAAATATATTATTGGCGAATCGCGCGATCAGATTCAAAAAATCAAACAGGTAAAACAATCCATTTTTCCATTATACTTTATTCCACAGTTTTCTCCGGAAAAGATATAAAAAAAAAAAATAAAAAATAAAAAAATTGGATTCAATCTTATTTTCGCAAATTGACGTGAAATTGATCCGAGGATTAGGTTTCGTTTCGAAATACTGGAATGAATGTTCAGTGGTCCTAATTAACCGGATAATAATAAGGACCATGTTACATGCTCGCAGTTCTGGCATCCATAACCGCGCCGTACATCAAGCTTGCGGAACGCGCTCACACACACACACACACCCACAAACGCATAAACACGCGCGCGCGCAAACACCCTTCAAATAATCCGCAATTGGGCCGGGGCTTCACGTAACGCGCGAGCGTTAATTAGCCCCGGCGTGTTTTCGTCGACCGGATCTCGCCCTTGGATCTCCACCATCCGTCTCGTCCAGTACCAACCAGCCCCGTCGGGAATTCCGGTTCCTGAGGAAACCGCCGGATAGCATCCGCGCGCGTGCGGCTTCGAAATGCGCTGCTACAACACGCCGCGCAAATATAAACGGAGGGGGTTGCTAGGGCGAGAGACGGAGAGATAGAGAGAGAGAGAGTCTCCTTCCAACCCTGCACGTCCATCCTCGCCAGTAATTCATCAGCGACGGTGTTTGAGGCGCTATTACGTCCGCCCGACCCACCTCGGTAACGGCAGTTTCGCTTGATCCCCCGTCTTCTTGACGTGATACATCCACAAGACACGCGTATCTGTCGGCACACACACATACCGTTGTGTGTCACGACTGTATCACGAGCTAACTTCCGCTTAAGGACGCGCCCGTGCATGCCGATAGGAAAACGCCGCGTGACTAATCAACCCGTCTTCTCCTGTCCTTCTCGATGGCTCGCTTTGCTTGTAAGCTGGTTAAGTTATAGTATATAGTCCGAATAATTCAGATTGATAAAAGGATTTCGTTGTGCGAGAATACGGAAGAGCGCTTCGTTAGAAGAATTATAATAAGCAGGGGGAAGTTTAGAAAATGAAGGGTATAATGGATTTATCAAAAAAGCGATCCGATTGCCAGTTGAAATATTGAAATAAAGATACCAGGGAATTAATTGACCAACACTGGCTGAGGGAGTTCTTGATATCATTTCAATGATTCGATAATTAATTTGACATTTTTGTCAGTATGTGACACATTAATCAAAATAACTTCAAGAAATTTAAATATAAATTAAATATAAAATTTAAATATAAATTTTCTAATGAATTTATATTTGAATTTCTTGAAGTTATTTTGATTAATGTGTCACATACTGACAAAAATGTCGAATTAATTATCGAATCATTGAAATGATATTAAGGACTCCCTCAGCCAGTGTTGGTCAATTAATTCCCTGGTATCTTTATTCTAATGAATTTGCATTTGAATTTCTTCAAGTTATTTTGATTAATGTGTCACACATACTGACAAAAATGTCGAATCATTGAAATGAATATTTGCATCTACTGTATATAGCGCAAATTCTTCTGAATTCTTAACGAACTCTTTACTCTTGTTCGCGAAGAAACTTGGACAGCAGAAGCAAAAGCAAAGAGTTAACGCGATTTATTTTCTCTCGTTCTCCGCGGCAGGACGACGAAGCATAGGATGATGAGAGCGGAGGATAATAAAAGAGTCGGGTCGGGAGAGGACTCTGGGTATTACGCACACGTCTCACAAAGCGCATCAAGTACAAGACACCGGAGCCAAAGGTCACGGCTCCTTTATACCATTGTTGTCCCCTTCGTTCTCCTTCCTCGGTGCCGGGCCACTTCGGGAACGACAAAAGAACCGGCACAAAGACGAGAGAGGAGCCACGTCATTTCCTCCGAAGCCTCGTGGACACGCGGTTTATCCTGTCCTCGCAGTGAGTCACTCTCTTTCCTCCAAGACCTCTTGGTGTTCCTCGCTGAACCTGCCCTGCGCACTTTATACCTCGTCTTTCAACCTGTTCTACCGTCGCGTGCTGCTTCTCCCTTTCTTTTCCCCTTCGTGCTCTCCCGGCGCACTACGTCAAATATTCAGATAAATCATGCACAAACGCTCTTTCGAGGTCTGGACACGCTTGCCGATAAATTATTCCACCGGTATGGCGAACCTTCCTCTTCCTCTTTCTTCATCTGGTTCGCTCCTCTCTCTCTCTCTCTCTCGTTCGCAACGGCTAGCCGGCGCGGTTTCCGGCGTGAAATTTATATTGCAAATTTATTCATTCATTTATTGCGAGCGTTTGTTTACTCCTGTCCCGCCAGCCGAATAACGGCTCTGAAACGAGACGCGCTTCGTCCGGTGGTTACGGTGACGTTTGTGATTCGATTGGCCCTCTTTATTGCGAGATCTCTACTTGTCGACGAAGGTATATTAAAATTTTTCTTTCATTTACATTCCTTTCGGCTGAATAATTTGCGGTTCATTTATTAACTGTAATTATATTATTCTTGTATACCCCGGATATTATAAAATATTAAACAGCGATCTAACATTTTTGATCTTCATCTTAGTCTCTTTGCAAACGAGAACTTATTATTTGACGAAGAGAGAGGAAAATGATCTCGTAAGAAAAGATTTTTTTCGTAATAAATAAGTAATGTTATACTCGTATATATACTCGTGAGAGACTTTGATAGCAGCTTGTTAGTCTTTAATTATAATGCAGTCTTTGTTTTAAATTAATACGATAGCGTTATGTGACTTTCTGTGCAATTAATTATACAGTTTCGTTTCTTTCGTTTCCGTTATTTTCGAGGAATAAAAGCATGAGAGATCTTTGGAAATATATTCATCTAATAAACTATTCCACTTTACCTAACATTATATCAACAACGTATCTGCGATAAGAGATTATTACTATTTTTAAGGGAATAAAATTATCATGTCATGCATATATATATATATATATAGCATTCATCAAGAACTCGGATAACTCGACACTTTCAGTTCTTCAATCGCGATCGAGGCGGAAGATCATCTCGTTATAACGATAGTTCACACAAAAGTAATGAACGTTCCGAAATTGCCTTGTTACATTATTCGAGCGATAATTGAAGATATCAAGACCATATTTTCAGTTTCCTATCCTCCATCCTTACGTTGTCTACTAATTTACTGATTTTTCGCCGTATTTTCGCATGGCTCGCGATAAATTGCGTCGATTCGAGAAAACATGACAACGCACTGCGTAATCGCAAAATGTGTATAATTTTATTTTAAAAAACGCCGTTTTTACATCGCAAATACACATTATGGTAAAACAGGCCGGAGAAGAAACTCCGTATCGTATATCGAATTTTCCGGCTGCGTATAATTGCTGACTAATTAATAAATCTCTCCCTCTCTCGTGTATATATATATATATATATATATAAGGTCCACCGTAAATAAGTTTCCTTGGATGAGAATTCGCGAGTCATCGTGTTTGCGAGCAACGAATGATGACGAGCGACTTTTAAGGGCGTAAAAAAATTACGAAATTTTTCTTCTCATCAACACACAGGATGTGCGTCTCGCGTTTTTTTTTTTTTCATCCGCGAATTTTGTCCGATCAAGCCGCGGCCAAAATTTTTTCCGCCGATTATTCCTCGCACATTTTTCCCCCATTGTATTTACCTTTCAGCAAAAAACATATCTGTTTAACAAGAGAAATCTCTCGTTGAAAATTAATTACATTAGTAGATCGCACGTTTAAAATGATTCGAATATAAAAATGTTATTCAAACATATTCTACGCTTTTATTTTTTTATTTTTTTTTTATTTTTAGGAAAGTCAGAGTCGGGGGTTATTAAAAATCTGAAATTGAGATTTAACTTAATTATTTGGTATCGAATGAAGAGAAATGTGTGCGCAACCAATTTAAAAAATCGCGCCTGTTGAAATTCAAATTTCCATCGATCCTAAAGCTCATCTAATTATACAACGTGTACCGGCTTCGCGTCCGTCATCGCCTACCGTAAGAGCTCTCATTAGTCTCGTCCGCCGAGTGAGACACACAATTCGATATAATAAAGTTGGCGGAAACACGAATTCCTAATTATCGCCGGCGGCGACCCAGCGAGAGAAACGAAAAGAAGCACCGTCCCGCATAGATGTTCGCGGTACGATAAGGGGGCGACTTGTAAGGGCAAAGTATATACATAAAACAGGTATACAGGTGGGCCCGTGAGAGAGTCCCACACGGGGCACGCACCGGAACAAGGCGTCTTACGTTGTTATATGGCGGCGCGCCATCGCCACCTTTCCGACTTTTTCCCTTCTCTTCTAGCATCTGCATCTGCATTATCCCTTCGGCTACTTAGGGAGGCCGGAAGTGGTCGCGCCTTCAAAAGGAATCGTCTCAAATGAGCTCGTTCTGCACCTGCTAAAAGCCCGCAAGCGTATAACATTAAAATGAGTTTTAACGCCATCAGTTTTAACCTAGTCCGGATTTTTCGAGGGAATAATTGTGCGCGAATTGCGTTAATCGAGATAAGATTTCTGCAATTATCTCCTCGTTGACAATATAAATTCTGTAGAATATTGCGAATCTTGTGTTTATCAAAAATTATACTTAATATATATAATACAATCTGTAATGAAAAGAGAAAAAATAAGAGTAGTGTTTCTTTTTGTATTCTTTGACAAAGATATAGAAATGAAGGAAAATTCCTGCAATTATCTCCTCGTTGACAATATATAATAAATTCTGTAGAATATTGCGAATCTTATGTTTGTAAAAATTATACTTAATATATATAATACAATTTGTAATGAAAAGAGAAAAAATAAGAGTATTGTTTCTTTTTGTATTCTTCGACAAAGATATAGAAATGAAGGATTTTTTCATTATTTTTCGAAGAATCGTACGAATTGTGGTAAACTTGAGCACGTTTAGTACATTCTCGGTACTCGGTAATTACGTTCTCGAAGAAAGAAAAGTAAGTATTGCGGTTTTGAGAAATCGCGAAAACGCGACTCGTTTTCACGCTACGCGTGATTATTATTGTGTAACAAGGTCGCTAGCAACGATTCAGCACTTCCGTTTTGCGTTTTTCCCTCTAACTCGCTCGTGTGCGAGTTAATGTTCGACGGGAGACAGGTCGCAAGAGGCGCACCGCCGTGTAATCTTCGCGACGAGGACGCGGTAATGACCCTCGTCAATTTTCAACGTGCCATTTGTCGTTTGCAGCGACGTCGTTGCAATATATAGCGCATCCCGTTCGCTTTTCCGCGCGTCTAAATTGCAACGCGAATTTTCGTCGAGTCCCTTCTCTCTCATTCATCGACCCCATGGGGAGGCCAAGGTCCGGGAGAGATCTCCCCTTGTTCTCGAGAACTCAACTTGCACTTCTTTCCTTTCCCCAGCGTTCCCTCTTTTCTTTCTCAGACACTTTCCTCTAGCAATACGCATATGGACACGCTGCACACCACTTTACAATTTTCTCACGCTCCGTTGGTATAAATATTTACAGCCCCATAGACGGAGCTTTCAGAACGACGACGGACCAAGACGACAGACACGGAATAACGCGGTAGGGAGTGAGTGCTCGCGTTGTTCCGATGCACACAAACGCTCGCTTCCCGTGTATCCCTGCGCCATGTTATTGGCCGGTGTACGTCCTCGAATCTCTCGATCACCATCGACTACGCTATCGACCCTTATCCGAAATGCTCTCTCGAGCGGGAGAAAAGGTCTGAATATTCTCGCTGCATCGGCGAATGCGCCATCGGTCGACTGGACCCTCCGAGTGTTTCTGTGTCTCTCTCTCTTGTATAAGAATAAACTCGCGGAGAATAAAAATCGCGATGCTCCGGGTACCTTCCAGCTCTTTTCAAATCATCGTCGCAGTTGTGGTAGCTTTTAACCGAATTTCATTCGCTATGCGTAAATATTGAATTTCGGATCAAATAATGTTATTCGATTTATATAATTTACTTTCTCTATTTACTTTTTCAATAGAATGGTATAAAAATTTTAATAGGATTTAACGGCATTTGCTCAATTATCTTTTCTCGATACGAGAAGGAGATGCATTTTGTTAAAAGTGTTTCGGACAAGCAGAGAATGTTCGAATTAAAAATAATGTGGTTTAAACAGAATTATGAGAAATTATTTAATCGATACTTAATGTAGTGTAAATATTAGGAAACAAAAATATGAAAAGGAAGATACGTATACGTAAGCGATATGTGTTAATTAGCGATTATTATTATTATAATTGCGCCATTGTTAATTTAAACTCTATCGATTCGATATACGCGAGGCTTCTACGTGTATAATTTTCAAATCAAATCATTACCGCAAAATCGACATGGCATGATTCATATTGCTCCCGCGTAATTATCAGACACGGGTAAATACTAACGAATTAATTGATTGAACGATTTTTAAATGGAATTTGTACAACATGAGATTCAATACACCGAGTTACGAAATGACGATAAAAGCAAACATCTCTTTCTATACACATTCTATATATCTACGAATTAAATTGATTGAATTGAGAGAGACTCGATTAGATATAAACTTGAGAATTTTTTGAAAGATCTTTCACTTTTTCATCAATCATTTTTCTTCTCCCTCTCTCAAAGCCCAGTCCCTTCTGTGTCATTTCGACCGGTGAAACTGTCCGATTCAATTCTGGCCCGCATTGCTCGTTTCTCCGTGTGATTCTTAGTGTACCATCGCAGGGTTTGCACTGATCACGACGCGGCACATTCGTTAGATAGACACGTGAATCAGGTCGACACGTAAACCTGCGATGTCGAGCCATCGTTGATTTACCGGCGCGGCGGATTAAGCCAAATTGTAACGCGCGTCACCGAAACCGGTGGAAGTCCCTGCTCCGATTCTGATAGCTGATGCGGAGACACACGGCAAATGAACGAACGGCACCAACCGTTCCAATTCCGCCTGAGGTTTATACGCGTCAGAGTATAATACGGCCCGTCATTCCCCGTGCGTGTTTACGCGCTCGCGAAACGTCGCCTAATCCTTTTTCATTCAGTCGCGCACGAAACGCATATAAAGCTTCTCCGTATACCATAAGATTATCCGATTTTCAATATAATTGTCGGATACTTCTCGGATACGATATTGAAATTCATTAATCTGATTTTATCGTCCACTTATTTTCATATTATTTCCCTCGATTATAAGCGATTTATAAGACTATTGTGGGTAAAGAAAAATCGGGATTCCGCGGTGATGTGAAATAAAAATATTTAAATCATGATGGTTTAAACAATTTAAATGTAAATGCTGTTTCAAATAGCTCGATTACGTTTTTCGCATAAACAAGTTGAAATTGAAATTTTGATCGAGCTCGAAGAGATAGAAAAATTCTTCCTCTATTGCTGGCTGCTTATTCGAATAATGTTTGGATTTAAAATTGTAAAAATTTGAACAAAATTAGATATCGTATACATATATATGAAAAATCGATTGCTCTAACAATCAGAAAAGTTTCGATTATATTCAAGTATCTGAAAAATGAAATTGTATGAATAATAATAAACGTGAAATAACCCGAATAATGAAATAATGAATATTTAAAAAAAACGAGCGAATTTTGCTAACCTGAAGCATCATCGTAAACCGAATCGTATTTCCGTAAAACCGTATTTATATCTGCATTGTCCTCGCAAAATCCATATTCGCGTTGCTCATAATTGTTGCTGCACGTAATCTCACTACGTGCAAAAGCGTATCAGAGGATGAAGCATTCACAATAAATGATGTTAGATACGAAAGAAATAACGCATTTACAGCGTTTTTGCACAACCAACAATACGAGAATACTGTAAATATATAGATTTTATATTTACATAATTTTTATTTGCTGCCAGGCATGTACCGACATATGAGCATAAACATTTTACGCTCGTCGAACCATCGCTCGTTAGGCGACGTTGATTTTAATATCACTTTACTTTAATTAATAAAATAAAGCCAAGTTTTCAATCAAAATATATTGATTGTAATTTTTTTAACATTATATAATTTATAATAAAATTATATAAGTATTAACAAAATAATTTTATGACAAAATAAAATTAATTGAATATTTAGATTATTATACGTTGCAGGTAATTTTATTGATTAATGACTTGACGTTGCATCAATTATAAAGCAAAGTTCAAAAACAGTTTCTACTAAGCAAATTTTAGAACACAGACGAATAAGCTGTAACAAATCAGAATATGATCGATGCGATATAAGAATTAATTATTATCATTATTAATATATATAATTATTAAAATATAAGCGTATTCTTTTTATTAAATAAATTAGATAAGATTTATTAATCGATGATATTGCTCTCTATAATTGTCCTTTTTTAATTTATGCTTTGATTTATTCTTAGAATGGATTTATATTGAAAGAATTTATTAAAAATTGATTTAATCTAATTTGTTCCAACTCATCCATTTTAAGGTAACAGATCTATCTACAATATATCTACTAATACACTATATAAAAAAATCTACAAATCTATTAATAATCTGTTACCAATATTAAAAGTTTATCACTCACCGATACCGTGCAACAGCGGAGTTGTTGATTTTGTAACTACGTTGTCTGTAACACACAAATATAAAATCCAAATTATCGCGACGTGCAAAATATTTAATAATTCACAAATTTATTACTGCACGCGCCAAACATTATATTCAATGCGTAGTACAATAATAAACAGATGTATAAATATGGAATAATTTTATAAATTATTTAATAAACTTAATTATATATATATAATATTGTAATTCTAAAAAAACTATTTTTAAATAAAAACCTTTACGATTTATATAAAATTTCTCTCTCTCTCTCTCTCTCTCTCTCTCTCTCTCTCTCCACGAAATTAGATCTAGATATATTCCAAAAGAACTTTGATTGAGTTCAATCGAAACAAGTTCAAATGAAGAAGCTCCGAATTAACAAAAAGTTGATTAAACAACCACCATTCGAACTTCAAAGGATGTTAATTACGTAAAATAAAGTTTCGAAAGATCGCTTTGCAGGCGTTTAACGTTAATGCAGTAATCCTCGCTTTTCGCCCGCATCTCTGAAGGATTTAAACGCAGCGAAACGGTCGTTGTAAAGATAAAAAAGCGACTAGTCAACAAGTTAACGTATTACGCGATGGACCGCCAGCCACTGCGTGCTTGTTGTTTATTTATATTTGTTACGTTTAATTTACTTGTCATGGTGCATATTTGTCGCGTTTTCAAGCTTCTACTAACGATGTAAATACATATGTATGAATTATATACGATTGGAATGACAGTTATCGACAAATGTTTTTTGTTCCCATTTTATAACGACATAATTTTACACAAATGTAATTTAGCAGTATCTCTTTTTTTTTTTACATACTGAATATTCCCATTTATGTTGATAAAATTAACTTTTCGATTACGCGAGCGCGGCACATCGGAAATATATATAATATATATACATACACACACATATATATACATACATATATTCAAAACAAAATGTTATTTAAACGAAAATGCATATTCACCTGTGTGTTGTCCTTGCATTTTCCCCAATTTCGTTTACGCGTTTATGTATATAAATACGTGCGCTACACGGTCTTTCGGGCTTTTACAATATCGCGACGAAACGAATAAAACAATGTTTTTGGAGTAATTGCTACTTGCCGGTTTTCGCCTAAATAATATTACGCGCCACGTTGAACGTAAATGTCTGGTGAAAATGTGCATACGTATATAGGAATAATATTTCAAAGCGACTCGAAGAAATGCAATAAACTTTTCGCGCGTAGAATTCTATAAAATTATTATCATTGCTGCCGTTTGAAATGTCGAGGTTTCCAATTTGATGTTATTTTAATTCGATCGTTATTATAAGCGACGAGGACTATTTCAACAGTCATTCCGATGGGACTCGTGCATTAGCACGTCACAAATTTATTAATTTGTGATATCTATAATATCTGTATTTATTTATTTACGTTTGCTTTACTGTATAAACTATGTGTATAAACTAAAAGCATAGAAGCTAAATTAATTAATAAGTATAGTTTCTCTCCCTCTGCATTATAAATGTTATGCATTATATATATATATTATTAGGCTAGGAATATCCAAATTTCGTGAAATAAATCAAGTGGAGAGAGACGTAACATATTATTTTATACATGAATTGTTGTTTTATATTCAATATTGTTAAATAATTTCGAAAGAAACGCATTATTTATATATAATGGGAGAAATTTATGTTATATTTGTCGTGCTTCTCTCGAGAGCGAGAAATTATTTTTACAATTTTGTTTCGATTGCAAAGATAAAATAGAGAGAAAATGTAGAAAACGTAGAAAGTTTAAAAAGTTAAAGCGTTTAAAAATAAGAAATATATTTTTCTAACTTTATATATCCTTGATATTAAATTTTGTATTTAATATCCATTTCTTTCATATTTTAACATCACGTTTTCCACCTCTGACATCTGTATATAATTTATTGTTATAACGTCACTTGAAAATCAAAACAATGTTGCGCGCGAATATATCAATCTTTTTTACATTTTATCCCAATTGATTTTACTTAAAATAATAAAGCAGAAAACGATTTCGCGAGAGAGACTCTTTGAAACACGCAACCTTTCATACACAACCGATCTGATACGCACTCGTATGAATATTAATCGCGAATCTTTATCGGGAGGATGGGGTCGAAAGGGGTTGAGAATCGTGCGTGCCATCGATATATAGTCTCTGTACCGACACAAATGAATCGTACCGGATATCCGTCAGGGTGCGAGAAGCCGCGCTTTGTTGAGCTCTATTTCTCGGCGCTCGACTCTGCGCTCTGCCGCGAGATTAATATTTCAGATAGATGAGATGGGAGAGAGTATTCGCGTCGATGCGAGGGATAATTTCCGCGCCGGTTATTTTCGCGGAGAGTATATATATATACATATATAGACTGTATAAAGGATCGGGACGAAATCGGCATCGCGTACTCTCCTTAAAATGCACCTCGACCGACCGCATTCGAACGCGCGACGTTCGCTCCTCGATGAATATTCTAGTTCCTCCTCTCTAAGCAAGCTTAATCTATAGTTCACCGCTGTGCACACAGATAGACCGCTGCAGCGGTATCTGGAATGCATCGCGGGATAACGTCGGGAATTCCACGCGCTCGCAATGCGACGACCTGCATTCGCGGTGATGGAAACATCAGGAAGAGTGAATTGTTTCGATATTTATATAGTTTTAACCAGTCGCCAGTTTTGTGTATATATATATATATATATATATATATTAGTTTGCGCGTTAATTGAAAGACGAAAACAGATTGAGGTTTCACACGCGTTTATTTGCCTAGGCACGCTTGGATTGTTTTCAAGCAAACATATAGTAGTGCATCTGCTATTCTCGATTCTATTTTCCACGTTGAAAAAAAAAAGGGAAATTAATTAATTTTTTCTATTTTTTTTTTAAATTTATCTAGAAAATTTTGAAAAAAAAAAAAAAAAAAAAGTTTGACCACACGCACAACTGCGTTGTTATTATACCCGTTTAACGTAACGTACTATTATTTTCTGGATTATATTTGCAGTAGCGCTGACCGAGCTTAATCATACGCAATTACCCGCAATCTTCTTTGCGTGCCCTTATTTGCATCGCTAATTACGGCTTTTTAAGTTAAGCACTTTTCTGAAAGGGAAATGTGCAGACACATCCACGAATCTGTAATAAATCTCCACTCGGGGTGTTCCGTTAAAATCGCGGCTCTCTCTCTCTCTCTCTCTCTCTCTCTCTCTTCAGTAAATGATGCATCTCCTTCTGCACCCGAAACCTCCCGGACGCGCATCATTCGTCGTCGGAGAGTTCAGCGTGTCGCTCCATCACGGCGACGATTTCGATGCAGAGTCACGATTTGATATCACAAACGCGTTACGTACGTGACGCTCGTCGGCTTTGGATATCGGCGACGCGATCAAAGGGATTCCCTAATGTAGCCGGGGCGAACGCGAGATCCCGGTCGTTCGTTCGTTTGTTCGTTTTGCAGGGCAAATCGTGCTCGCGACTCCGCGCGCGCTCGGTATCGAATCGATATCCCCGTATAAATGGCGTAACTCGATATCGTCCCCTTCCGCGTGCGCTTTTTGCTCGCGATTCCCTTCCCTCTCCACTCGCGGGGAACAACGAACACACCGAAAAAAAAAAAAAAAAAAAAAAAAGACCGAAAAATTGTTCGTGTTTCCGGCGATCGGTCCGGTCCGGTCAGTCGAGCGATACGGTTGGAGTCACACAAAAAGCGCACTCGGGAACGCGAAAGTAGCATTGTCGCGTTACAATCGAAATCGAATATTTGAAAAATACACGAACGTCGCGCGCCCGTTTGTAATTGCATACGTGTTCGTCGGGCTTTCGCCGCGAAATCGACCGTGCAAAGGTATGCCATGCTTGACAAACAAGCGCGCGGTGACCGCGGTCGCGTCCGATAATCGTCGATTGTTAATTCTTGCGGATGTTTCAAGGATGCGAAAATAAAAATTGACACGGAATAGAGACGCGGTTAAAAATACGAATCGAGAGACGGATGGATTTTGTTTTATCGACGAAACAAGACGATACGCTCGGGAATATTTGTCCGGGTATGACACGGGTTAATTGTGTCGGGATTTAATACGCGTTTCTACGGAAGCATTTTGTAGGTTTTAACCCTGCCGTGGACGCGAGATACCTTATTCCGTCCGCGTAAAAATGTGTGCACGTACTCCGATATGTATATATAGTGGAAACGCAAATATAAACGATAAGTCATGCCGCTCTCCGGCCACATTTGTAATACATTTGTTCGAGCGAGCAATGATGGCTTTCCACAAGCATCGTTATCCCGTTTTTCGATGGAAAAGAACTACAGAATATTTCCTTTTTTTTTTTTCGCGAGTTCTCTCTCTCGCTCTCTTTTCATATACGACGCATGCAAATTTAGCCCAGAGCTGGATCGAGTTATTTTTCGGCAACCAGAAGAGAATTATGACGTTACGCTTGCAGTGAAAGAATTGAAGAGTTTTTTGTTTTATTTTTTTCTTTTTTACAGGCGACTTTAAAAAAATACATTGTAACTAGTTAAAGCGCCTTTTGTGTAAGAAGCTAGGAAAATAATATATTTCTACATGATTTCTAAAGAAAAAAAAAGTAACCCAAGATTGCGTTTGCGGTGCAATATTACCGAGGATGAAGGGTTAAAAAAATATCCATACGTCACGAAAGTGAAGGAGAAAACCGGCGTTTTCCTCGCGGAAGGGTTTCCCACTCGTGCGAACCAAGTCACGGAGGAGAGGAAACGTATCTCCATCTCCTCTTCCCGCCGCGAATCGAAAAAAGGTCGCTCGCGACTCGAATAGATATCGAGGCGATCGACTCGGTGAAAAGCGCGCGCGCGGCCTCTCTCTCTCTCTCTCTCTCAATAAGATCAAAATCGCATTTGCCATCCCCAGTGTGCGTATGGTCGCGTACTTCCCTGCGTGTGGCGGCATTTTGCCGCCATAGTCATTTGTTAATCCGTCACGCCGGAGAGGTCGTCGACATAAAACCGGAAGCGAATTATGTACTCCGATATAAATCAGCCGGACACACCCCATTCGCGTCGCGGACAGGTTATTATCGACGGTGCCATTTAACCCCCTCCGGCACCCTCCTCTCGTTTCGTGTGCATGACTGACCTAGTTTTTCCGCGCGTATACGTATACGTGGTTTATGTATGCCTGCGACATCCCGGACAAAAATTTCCGAAGCACATGTAAGGACATATACGGGGAGGATATTTTAATAATCGCGATAAAACCTTGGCGCATTCTGTGGTTTGTATTCAAATTTCGAATACACGCGACCAAGAGCAAGTGCTTCCTCTCGTGAAATAAATTTTGACACTAATGGGCAAAATTGATTTGTCGTGTGAGAAAGCGTTACAGAAAATTTCAGTCTAAATTTCTACATTATCTTCCGTAAATTCTTGTTTCCGGTAAATGCTAATACCATTTCCGCCAGTCATTATCATGCAAATGTCGGTTTCGCGAGTTTCGAGAACATACTTTTAGTCTACGCGAATTAAATTCTACATTGACTATTCGCGATAAAGTACTAATAGAACCACGGTCAATCGAGATAATTATACATCGAAGCGTATAACGAGATAAATTGTAATATAGATTATATAAAATTACTGAAATTGTGATAATTATTTACTTGATATATAGTACATACGTAAACTAAATAATTACATATACGTGTAAAAGAAATCGGGGCAATTATTGAATTTAAATTAGTGCAAGATTGCGATTATTATAACGATTTAATACGTAACAATAATTTTATATGCAATTATCGCGTATCGTTGGAGAAATAATTTAAATTTACACACATTGCATAAGGAAAGCAGCCCTCTATTAACTCAACTAATCCCATAACTGAAGATTAGTATAGTTCCTGCGTGTATACCTGCGCGAGCAGCAGCGGGTCAAATCTCGGAGTAATCCTAGAGCTTCCTCTTTAATCCGGGAGCTATCGCGAACAGAAGGAAAGAAATAAAATGCGAAAGAGAGAGCAGTTTACTATCCTGGAAGCTAACCTATTCGATAGATGGACCATCCTCCACGAGTCCTGATCCTTACGCCAATATTGATTCGATTAACCTTCCTTAACCTCGAGGGGTACCGAGCCGAGGAGGTTTGTCTGTCACTGACAGCTAGTGGGTGTATCTCGAGGTGTGCTGACCCTCGATAAGTCCCGAGCGAGGGATCTTAAGAAAAGACGAAAACGTTATCGCGTGTGTTACATCGCTGTATTAAACGACCCCGTTGCGAGCGCACCAAATTTTTTCCTCGCAACATCCCGTATACAGGATGTCCGGTAACTAACGGACCAACGATTACAAGTGGATTCCTTGGTCAATTTGGGAACGATTTTTCCTCAGCGAAAATGTCATAATTTTTTACAACTTTCCAATATTTGTCATTATGTATCTTTATAACAAATTAAAATTTTATTGTAGTAAACTCTACCTGAAAACCCATTTTTTTCAATCGCTTATAACTCGAAAATTATTGACTTCTCAACATTTTTGCTGAGGAAAAATCGTCTCCAAATTGGCCAGAGAATCCGCCCTTAATCATTGGTCCGTTAGTTACCCTGTATATTACACATCTCCGTGTATCCTTCTTTTAACGCCATCGATGATAGATATATGGAATTTAGCCTATCGAATGAAAAAAAAAAAAAAAAGGGATTGTTATTTGGTCGGTAAATTTATTCCGCGCACAAGTGGCGGTTTCAAGGCATCACGAAAGAATATGTACAAATAGTTGTTAATTTAGTTGATAAACGTGCGCGCGTATATCGTGTATTTATTCTTCCGATAAAAGGATTTCATAAATACGGGGAAAATATCTGACAAATTTACGACAACCGTTGTGCACACACAGCGGAGCACAGAATTGGCAAAACACCGCACTACTGTTTTTTCAAACTGAATTCACGGCAGAACGCCGTGTGATCTCTTTCATATATGATATTAATTCAATGTAATACAATTCTTTCTCTCTCTCTCTCTCTGTCTCACAAAGATATTTAACTTTTGTATAAATATTCCGCTCCATTTTGCGTTTATACGCGCAGATAGACATATACATTTTAGATACGCGATAATATATAAATAAATAATAAGCGCGTGGTTGTTTGCACGGAGTCCGCGTTCTCTGCAATCTTTAATACAATAAATATACCGACACCTGTTCCGCGACGTGTAATCCATTTCGCGGGGAAAAAGAAAATTCTATGAATAAAAAACAAGGAATGCGGCACATCTCGATTAACACGATCTCGATGCTCCGGTTTGCGTTTTATCCGGCGAATGGAATAACGCGATCGGTTGCGGTGTAGCAGCTATAATAGTAATCGTTCGCCGGTGGTTTTACCGGTTTTACGCGAGATTAGAACTTTCAGATTCGCATCACGCAGAATGCAACATGCACGCGGGCTGCTGCACCGTTATTAATACGCATACGCTTCTAACGGTCGATAAATTGATGCTGCGATCGATGTATGATTGATAACGTTTCTGCGGGGTTCCTTTTTTTTTTTTTTTTTTTTTCGCATACTTTTTTCTCCCTTCGTTTTCCCTAAGGGTCCTAAATTGAGCGGAATATATAAACGCGGCAATATATGTAGAATTATGGGGAACGGGTGTAAAGTTTTTTTTTTTTTGTCTACGTGCGTATATAAAATTTACAAGTGTCTGGAATGTAAACTAGCATCTTCGAATATATAACTCGTGTGACTGAAATATATATCGATATCGCTCGGTAAATTATATTCTTTTTTTCCGGAGAAAACTCGTTTTGCTATTTTATTTGTTGCGCAAAGAGTAAACAGATAAACTCGGATAAAAACAGATTCTTATTATCGAGCTAAGAAAACTGACGCGAATTTGAATGGAACGAGAAGCAAGAGATATCGCAAAGGCGATAAATTGATACGAAATATATATATAGGTGTATATATAAAAAAGTATAATCCAAGTGCTACAATTATTAGAGGGATGCCACAATAATTATCGGGAATCGCGCGTAGCAACTGTACCTACTTCGCAAAGCTTTCGCAAATCCTCGAGCGAGTCGCTTAAGTTTCTCCGAGAACATTGCTTAATTCAATCGCGCAAACTCTCTCTTCTAGCTGCGAAAACAAAAGAAAGAGAGAGAGCAGCATCTCTCGAGTGGTCGAGCGCTAGCACGCCAATTATAATTCGCCCCCGTCTCGATTTTTATCGGAAGTGCAGTAAATCCGCAGGAGCTGCTCTTACCATCCTCCACTTCGATCATTCGAACGAGCTGGAACTTTTAATTTCACGCGTTAATGGCAACCGGCCCCGGTTAAAGGATATTCTTTATTACTCCGCAGTCGATCCCTCTTTCCCTTTCTCGCTCTTCGACGTGACTTCGGAGAGCTTCCGGTCTGCGGGTTCCGCAGAGGGAAGAGAAAGAGTTGGAATAGAGCTCGAAAGAGGGAGAGAAGAGGGATTAGATGGCGAGGGGTTAATCACGACTTTGGAGAAATATTTGCGATGGTATGCATCCTCCGCATTCTCTCGCAACGATCGCGTTTTCTCCTCTTTTTTTTTTTTCCATCTTCTCTTCCGCGTTTCCTCGTCTTGTTCACTCGCTCTGCGCCGTCACGATATCTCAACTCGCGGTGTTTTTCTATTTTTTTTACATGTTTCTCCATACGGAGGTTTTCGATATATATATCGTTCGCGTGTGTCCTCTTTTCTAGCTCGCCAAGTTTTTCTCTCGCTGTAGGAATTAGCTGAAAAATTTACGTTCGCGACGGCAGTCGAGAATAGAGGAAAGATCTTATCGAGCGAGAAGAATCTTACTTCTTATCGATCTCGCGAATTATACTTGCTTGGGATGCGCGATGAGATTCTGAGATCGCACGATTCGGGGAGAGAACTCTGTAATAAAGTTCTCGCGATGTTATCGTAATAGACGTACCGGAAATGGTAGAGAGAGAGAGAGAGGGATAATAAACATAGATTGTAATATATAAATGAAGGAATGCAATTAAAATAAAAACGAGCCAAGTTTTTTCTCTTTTTTTTTTTTGGATTTATCAGAATTATCAATATAGTCCGTAACTAGAAGCATCTGTCTCATTTTGCGGTCTGGCACTGAACCACAAATGTCCTGTATATAGAGTATCTCGATCTATAAGCGGCTTGGAATGATGACGTGCTAATCCATAAGAGAAAACCACGCTTGTAGACGAATGGCTTATTACGTCTATATTCCAAATAGAATTATGGTTGTTATAAAAAACATAGAAAGAAATAAAGTTCTTTTCCTTCTTCTCTTTTAATATATATAAAAGAATTGAAAAGGAGAGAGCATTGCATCGAATCTTATTTATCGTCTAGTTTAATTATTCTGAAATTGATTCGATATACATATAACTATATATATATATATATATATGCAACTTCTTTCACATCAATTCCAACTCTCAGATATCGATATACAGGCTCGATTGTTCCGTCAACGAGACTTAATTATTTCAGAATCCTTCTTCGTCGTTTGACCCAATTTGTCGGAGTATTTGTACTATATACATTGAAGTTTGTTCCGCAATTCTCTCCTTTCCCTCCAGCATGAAACTCTCTCTCGGCGATATATCTCGTTTCGTGTTTTCCTACAACAATCTATGACGTAATGAAGCGCATCCGCGCTCGGCTTCCGAATCTTTTCTTTCCCTCGCCGACTACTTCACCCTGTCTCTCTCCGTCTCCATTTTCATCCCTCCAACTCTCTTTCTCTATTGCTCTTTCTCCCGTATACTTATCACCGTACTCTTTGACCAATCCTTCCCGGTATCCTCTTACCTCCGCCATTTATTCCGTTCACTTTTTTTCCTTCTTCTTCTATCGACTTTTCTCGGACTTTTCCGACGAAACGAACTGATCCGAACTTCGCGATTTCGCGGGGTTTCATTTATAGTTCGCCAAGTTTCGCGTCTCTCTCGATTACGATTCGCCGACGTTTTACAACTTTTGCTTGTGCGAGACCGTTTGGTAACAATCACCTGTAGTTTTCCCGCTATTTTCTCTTGGACAAATTTCTGTTACAATTTTCATTTATCGTTATTTCACTCACAAATATATCTTTCAAAATTATTGACAATTATATATCGATGTTTTACTATTCTCGATTTCAAAATATATACAGTGCATTATTTATCTCGCTAAATTTAAATAAATTTTTACAAATTCACGGCGAGATGATTCTTCCGGGGCAATTTTCAGCGTCCGAAAAAAAAAAAAGAACCTCATACGCTCGTGCAATTGATTTACATAATCTACATTTGCGGTCGCGTAACGAGCGGAATACAAAACGCGATTACAAAATTGCATTCGTCGTCGCGATTGGTTTTTCCTAAAATTTTCACGGTTAGACAAACGATAGAGAAGCGTAGTTCGCTCCGATATCGGTCCAGCGAAATCGACCCTTTTCCTTTTTTTTTCCTCTCTTTTACCCCCTTCCGAAAATCAGCCACGCTCGAACGAACCCGCCGCCGCTGCTACGTCGCAAATTTGTGTTTCACGCTCGCTCGAGTCTCCCCAGAATTAATCCACTGGCTATTACCAGCCGCGTATGCGCGGAGAGAAGCGGATACAAACCGCTTTGTGCGCGGACACGAGTTCGCGTTACGAGCCATTTTGTCGGGCGGAACAGATGGTATATACGGCCCCGCTTTTTAAGCGTATATCGCGTAGCCGGATAACGCGCGTCAAACATTTTTAACACGCGCTTTTAAATAACCCGCAGCCAACCTATATATATATACCGCAGCAATACCCCCGGCTGTGTCGTTCGCGTGCCCCGGCTGTTTATCGCTTTTTAATTGCCGCAGTCCCTCGGCTTCCGGCCAGCGACGATTCAAATCGGTCATATTGTTCCGATAAAATTTTCGATACATGAATATAAACGTGGAAAAAGGTATTCTCTGTACCAATTTGTAGCTTGGAAAAAATATGAAAAAAATAGATTAAGTTGGGAGAGAAATAGGGACATCATTTTTATATGGATTTATTACACGTTAAATATATACTGTAATTGTTTAAACTATCGATACACGTTTGAACGCATCAATCGTATCGATTTCTTATTTCCGGCGAGAGTGCGTGCGGACGATTATCGAGACGCGAGAAAGTATACCGGATTACAACGCAATTGGATATCCGCCAATGAAATGTGCGAAATTCACAAACGTTCACCTTCGATATCTCGGCAACTGGCCGAGTATATATATATATACGTATGTGTTTGCGCGCGTCGCATTCCGGACGATAAATCATCGGCAGATGGAACCTCCGACGAGACTGCAACGTATATGTAGCGTGTACGCAAACTATACTGGGCGCCGTTTATCGGGAGAAAAAAAGGGCGAAACGAGAAAACCGATATGTATATATGTGCAATATATGCGAAGAGAGCCAAGGACGACCTGCCGCGATTACGTGCAGCTCCTTGCAACCGATCTCTCTCTCTCTCTCTTTCTCTCTTGTAGTACTTATGTATGTATGTAAGTAATAATCGTCAGCATCCGCTGGGCTCACTTAACTAATGCCCTTGCTGGCATGATCCTTGGAACACGAAAGAATCTTGGAAACTATCTTACCGCAACCGCACATGTTTGCCTCACTTTTTCGTTTCTGCATAGCCGCGATCGTTTGTAAGAAATCGAGCGAAAAAGCTTTACGCGCTCTTCGGTATCAAAGATGAAGCAATGATACAATTAGTAGCGGTTATTGCACCGAATTAATAAAATAGTCTGCTTAGTCATTCAACTCGATTTATACAATTTTTGTAATATATATCTTCACTAAATTCGTGTGGGTTACATTTGATGAGAGTCGACGTCAAATTACTTTAAAGTCTACAAGAAAATAATGAAGATTAATTTGAGGAATATCAACTTGACATTCGTTCATCCGAACGAATGTTACTGTGATATATTAAAAAGACGAACAACTAACTTGATTTAAGAAAAATAAAGAAAAGTTGGAGTAAAAAGTTTTGTTTCTCGATTGCGATAATCTTCTAAGATTCAAGTAAACACGTACAAAGTATAGCTTTTTTTTTCCAACAAATATCTCGAGCTTTAAGAGATTATTTCGTCGTAAAAAGATGTTAAAAGCCTTCGGAAATCTACCGAGGAACGAATTATCCAAGCGTAAAACACCTTTGCTCTCTAGCTCAGGAATTTTTACGCTGTTAAAACTCGTTTGCGCGCTGCTACGCTACGTCAAGGGGCACTCTTATCGATCAACAATTATTCCTTATGTTATTTATACCCGTGATAAATTCTTGGTCGCTTTTGAAAAGCATTTTATATGTATATACACGTTCAAGAGTCGCGTTCGAGTTTAAACGACGACGACGAGATTCATTTAAGTAAATTAATAAGAGCGCACACATATGGCCGACGTAAGAAGCCCCTTCGGCTAATACAGTTTCTACTACCGCATGCCTCGAGAGAATATGCGTATGCACGCGTATACATTTAATATAAGCACGCCTCTTGTACATCCATTCCATTTTTACGGGCCACGCGGCGGATCACTGTAATACGGCCAATCTAGCACGAGAATTACATTCTACGTGTCTTCCAACTTATATATACATACGTACGTCGTCGAGCGTTACGCAGGCTGATCGCAGATCGAGAGACGAGATTTCACGCGATGCGACTCCTTCGGGTTCTCACCGGCGGCGTGAGCACCTAAGTACCATGAAACGCGCGGGCGCTCCGCGCGGTGCATCTCATCGCGGTGCATCTCATCGCGTTGCATCGCGTCGCGTCGCGTGCACCGACGCGTCCCGCTCGGCGTCTGGCGAAGCGTGTGCCTTGCTTGCGGACCAAACGAGCCGTGTCGGCGGAAAAATTGCTACGCTACCGCGATAAAGGCGACCCTCGGCTCCGCCGTTGCGTTTCATAATTTCACGGTGAGACAGATCGCGACGTTCCGACACGTTCTCGTAATATAGCCGGACAACAAATAAATAAGAGCTTCTCTCGCTCTCACTTATTGCTGTAATAGTGTGACTCGTCGGATCTTCTCTCAGGTGCGCGGTCGAGCGAGCTCGTGCAGAGAGATTCCGAGAATCTTGTCAGGTGTCCTTTCTCGGAGGAAAATATATATATATATATTACTCGTTTTATTAGTTTATTTTATTTATGATTAAATATCTTACTAAATCAATATTAATCCTTCGAGTGCGCAAATTAACAGAAGAGCGATGGAATATTGTATATTATCTCTATTATTTTTTTTTATGTAATTTTTTTCATAATGATAAAAAAACATGTAAAAAATAGATTTTATTAAAATTGATTATTCAATTTATTTTATTATTATGGTTATTAATTAATTTTGCGACGTGTATGTATAAAGGCTCTTTTTTCAGGAAGTTAACGGTACAAATCATTGACAAATTTTATCGAGTATAAAGAATTAATTAACGCAGATAATAAAAATACACTGCGATATTTATTTTTTTTATTATTAATCAAACCGACCATGTGTCAGAAAATTATCGAGTGAATAAAATGTTAATTTTTACAACGAATCGTCCAAGCGAACGATAATTTTGCGCCGAAGAGATCTGTTTCACGAATGCGTGTCATAAATTTTTACCTGGTAATAGATGGGAATTTTTGTTCGTATTGAAGTGAAAAAGAGCCTCGTATTGTTTTTTTTTCTTTTTCGACTAATTATCTCAGTCGTGACGGAAATTTTCCATAAGAGAAACTGACAACGCAATGAAAACGACGTTCCGACGGTTTTATCGGCCGGTCTTTTCTCACCTTACGGAGGTTTTTAAGACCACCTTTTTACTTTGTTCCGTCTTTTCCCTCTCATTCCTTCCTCGCGTTTGTCTCTTCTCGCAGGGAGACTATTAACGAGAACGGCACGGCCGCCGGCTAGAAATGGCGAACGGGGGTTGGAGGGGGTTAAAGGGGGGAGGCTTCGTAAAATCGCGCACCACCCTTATCTCTCCGGGCGAGGCCGCCGCCCCTGAGACGAAGTTTCCTTATCGTTCCGTTCATCGTTCTCATCGCGGCGGAAGAAGTTTGCCTTTCGGATAACGAGAGAAGCTTCTGAGAGAGAGAGAGAGAGAGAAAGAGAGCCCCATCCGGCCGCCCGAAGCTAACCGAGGAAAATGGCCGGCCGATCGCTCCTCTCGACTTCGACGGTGATGAGTTCTCTTTGGAATATGTCCGACAGATTCGCCGATTTTCCCAAATAATTCGCGATCGACACGAGCCCTGCGGGAATGCGTTATTATTATTATCGCATCGCGCGAATTCAGAACGCAGATTTAACTAAACGAGAGCGTTTATTCCCGAGTCTCGCGCAATTCTTGAAAAATACATTTTTTTTTTTTTATTCGATTAAAACTCGGAATTGTATCGTTCGATTCATCCTTAAACGATTCGTGTAATGATGAGAAAAATATAATGGGTTCATATATAATTAATAGATGAAATTAGAAATTGACGAAGAAAATAAATTGGGACGCCTTATAAATTTGTCTCGGATCGACAGCGCGAATAAAATTAAGAAACGTCAAGTTTTATCTTCTTATCGACAATCCCGATAATCGATGTCTCGGCTCCAAGTCGACATTATCAATGTATCCAGCAGTAAATCGGCACTGTAGCAACGTATCCGGTAGTAAGTATCGAATAAGTACCGCGATCGTTTCGATCACCATTAAACGGGAGATCGACTGTGCCGATAACAGCTCTCGCACTTGGCGTAATTGCTCACGGGGTCAAAAACGTGTGTGTATATATATATATATATATCCGTGTTCGTAAATACCTATTCCCGCTCGTGATCGTCCAACTTTTCTAAGCGATTTAACGAGAACCGATGAAAGGAAACAAACGCTTCAAAGCGGCTGTGAATAAGAGCAGAGGGTCGATGCGGCTCGCTCCTTCGAATTCTCATTATCTACGACGAAGAGATTCTCGCGCGATTTTTTCGTCAATTTTATCAGATCCCTGTCCCCGACGGAGGAAGAATTTAAAGCCCGGCAAGCATCCGTTATACGCTAAACCTATTCGTTTACCGTCTCTCGCGCGCCTGTAAATTATTCGTTATACGCGACCCGAAGGCACTAAACTCCTTTACGGCGGTCGCCAACTGCGTCGCTTCACGGCTAAGTTGATTCGGTTGACGCAATTTAAGAGGGATGGGCAAGTAAACATTTCTCTCTGCAGCAGCGATCTGCCATCGGCGAAGAAAAGTCGATCCGATTATACAATCGCTTTAGATTCGCGAAATGTCGTCGTTGAACGGTTGACAGGGACACGAGGAAAAATATCGCCGTTGTTTTATCATCGCTGTTCAAATAAAAGGACCGAGAAAAGAAACGGTGAAGTATATATATGATGTATAATTTGAAAAAAAAAAATAATAATAATTTTTAGAAATGCGTTTGACTCTGTGTGAATAATATTGCTGTCAAAAAATAAATTTAACGTCGCGATAATCCGCGATCGAAAATTGTAATATACGTATAATTCGATACGAGAAACAAATTTTTCCCCGACAATATAAATTCCGAGAGCAAAAGACTCTCTGTAAAATATAGCTTCATTAACCATGTAACACAATAATCGTATTTCGTTATGAAATAGGACGAAACGCGTATCCGGCATAAAAAACGGTTTATATATTATATTTTTCCACGTTACACAAGCTCTCTCTCTCTTTGTCTCCAATATCAGAGTGAAACAGAGCCCGATAGTAAAGACATGATTTAACGTCAACAACAATGTACTATATTTTTAGTATCAGATATATAGAATTATAAAGCTTGTTATGTCTCTCACATGTAGATTTCACGAATCGCATCGCGATATTCGGATTTACATAACCCAGTAGTATATTTCCGGATCTTTTTCTTAGATTTACGGGATCGTAAATATATACTTCTTATCACAGCGCTTTTACAACGTTTACTGCACTCTCGAGCGAAATGTGCAACAAAAACAAGAGATATTCTCTCACACACGCCTCCGGAATCCAGATCGCGATTAAGAGATGACCCATTTAATCACAGGTTGCGCGGAGAGATTCCGTTCAATTAACTCTCGCGCGCTTTATTTTATAAACGATCGAGATGCCTTTAACGCGAAGGGTAGCTAGAGAATAGAAATGTAAAATTCATACGGAGATCGAATCTATATACACCGCGAACAATTGTTGATACTCGATAAAATCTCAAACTCAGACCTTGGACATAAAATCAAATAGAAGAAAGAAATACGTAAGCGTTAGTTATATTTTGCGCTCTTCTACAGATTTCGAAATATTACGAGTTTCCACGAAAGCAGCGTAGATTTAAACTAAAGATGTGACGCGAGAAAAAAAGAGAGAGAAACAATAAAAATCTTTGGGAAAAATAACTTCTCTGGAAAGTAATACTCTGTTTATCCGGAAAAGCATACGCGCGAACTTTGCCTTCGTTGTGCCCAGAATAAATTGGTACATAAAGTTGATGTATGAGTAAATATATATAAAAAGTAATATCGCGCGAGCGGTCGAGGGGGTTAAGATCCTCCGTTTTACCCCTGTGTTGAACTCCATGCGGTATATTCTTTACTCTTTTACAGCTTCCTTTTTTTTTTCATTTTATCGTGTTTTCTTACTTGCACGCTCATGCCGGCACGGCACGGCATATTCTCGCTCTAAATCGCGCGTGCCCGCATACACACGCTTTACACGCGCGTTTAAAACGGATTATTGCAAACACCCCGTGCGTTTAACGTATGCAAACTCGGTGGCGACAAACTCGCTTAACGAGCGCGCGCGATGAATATTCGGCTGTTTTAAGCCGGCCGACCGGGCTAATGTCAAGCCAGCCAACTTGGTCCCAGCGTTTTTGCTTATCGCGCGCTCGTCGCGTCGACAAAATTGTGAAAGGAAAAAGAAAACAGAGAGAGAGGGAGAGGGAATGGTGAGAACTTTGCGCTTCCGTGGCAAGCCCTGCGCAATTTCGCACGCTCTCTCATATACGAGTTGTTCCACAATTCGCAACCCCCTGATTTTAATAACAGATTCCCTGACCAATCTGGAGTCGATTTTTCTTTCAGAGAGAATGGTCGAGGTGATCATTTTATCGCGCGCGACCCTCCAATTTTCAACAGTGCTCTAATTTAGAAAAAAGCTGGTTAAAATTCATCGAGGGATCGTTTTATAAATCGAAGTGGAGAGAGCGAGTTGAGAGGCACGTGTAATTTAAAGTAATGGAATTTTATAATAGTACTCACTCTTCTTTTCCAAAGGAGAATCCACAATGTCTTGCTCTTGACGTCGAGAGTTTGTTTCTCTGGATCGTGTCCTCGACATCATCTGTAAATATTTGAGAGTCGGTATTAAATAACAAAAAAATATTGACACAATCGACGCCTTAAAGAAGAAAAGCATCAAATCTCATTTGTAAGTGATCCATGATTTTCTACATCTATACACGACATGATTTTTGTTGCATTGTTTTAACTTTATCCGCGTATTGGAAAATCTTGTAGATAAATATTCAAAATAAATAGAAAAATATTTCGCGCTTTTTTCATTTTGTTAAGCTGCGCTATTTTATGTAAGTCGCACCGCCCACAATCCAAATCCGTATGAAAAGCTCTTTCGCGTAAATCGTGATCAAACAATCGCGCTCGAATATTTTTCAATGAAGAGAAAAGTCCAGGAAGAGAGAAAAGTACCACCGGGTCAAAACTATATATTCGCAAATATTCGTGGATATTTTTTCGCGACGAATTGTCACGTAAATTTACCCAAGGACCCGAAAGCGAGTGCGTGGAATCCGAAGGGAGAGCTTTACTGTAGTTTACACGCCAGTTGCAGGAGAACGTGGCGCAAGCTCCTAATATCCCGCGCATTCGGGAGAAGAGCGATGGAGAGATAGCGAGACTGAGAGACGACAATCAGGCGCGGCGACCATCACAATGCTTACGTTCCGGAAGCGTGTACGAAGCGCTTCCACGGTAATTAGTGTATTCTCCGAGTGGCCGGAGTCATTAGGCCCGCCTGCCGAAAGCTTCACCTTGACTCGAGAAATGCATAGAAACTAGACGGATAGAGAGAGGGAGACAGATTGTTATCTGTATGTATGTGCTCGTCCGTCTGTTTATCGCTTCGTCTAGCTATACTTGTTCTTGAGATGCTGACGTTTCTACCCTTTGACAAAGTTGAATTGCTTCAACGAAGCTTCTTCAGGCACTCCAAGACTTTGCGCGCGAGTTAAAGTCGAATATATCATTCTGTTCTGATAATAGAGTCGTTAGACGAGCTTCTCTTTACAGTCTTATTATTAGTGAAAATATTAAACTACGTTAATTATTCGTCTTGAGAGAAAATTATCTTCATTCTCAATTTTGAAAACTACTCGTCCTGCGTGCTCTCAATAATAGCATATAGCGATTGTATAATTAGATAAAATTAATATATAAGCAATTACATAACGAGCCACCGATATGCTAATAATACAATTCAATGATAATATGAAATAAGTAAGAGAGGAGGAATGTTCAATTTGAAAATCTATGAATAATAAAAAGTGTGTACGAGAGAGAGGACACATATATGTATTACTTTTTCATTTTATCGCGGTGTCGTAATGGAGCACAATATGCCTCGGAACGTGAATCATACCTAGCTCTAATTTACTCTGTCTCTCACTCCTTCACCCTCGGACTCGCTCCCGAATGTGCTAGATATTAGGAGCACGATTCGAGAGTCGTGCCACGTTCTCGTGTAGGCTATAAACTGGCTGTCCGTGCCTGTTCCCGGGCTACAGAGAGGCATATAGGCACCATCCCACCGAGAAACAGAGCCGCGCGACCTGAATTTATTAGGCTGCGACGCGAAAACTTTCGGTAGCGTATGAGACTGGAGGAGGAGGGATGGTCCTGTCCATACATTTTTCACGCCACGATAAATTCTTATTGTCTGGGCGCACGTAATGCCCCGTGTTACGTTGTTACATCGGCTCGGTGATATTACATGTTGGCGTTATGCGCAATCGTGACTTATGCGATGGTCGCGTGAGGTAACGAAAGAAATGATTAAATAGCGACAAGTCTCTCGCCGAGAATAGTTTTGACAGATATCGGCGAATGAGAAATTGTAGCTTTGCTCGGTTACATTTTTTTTTTTTTTTTTACTACGCGAGAACTTGAACCGATAAGTGGTTAAAGCGGTAACACTTTCTATTATCATTTAATGAATCCATTAAAACATTATATGTACTTGATAAAGCGTTTAGAAAACAGCTTGCACGACTCTTGCAAATTTGTTTCTCACGTAATTTCGATTATACACGCTATTATCGATATTACATTATCGTAATAAACTGTATTATTGTATTATCGCATCACGAAGATTTACAAGTGTATACATTGTTGAAATATCGCGCAAATATGAGTCGTACGTGTCGCGCAAAGGAAAACGAAACATTTTTAATCCGAGCAAGAGAAACGTTGAATCTCCATGCGAAAAAATGTGGGACTTTAAAAAAAAAAAAAAAAAAAAAAAGGACATCACCTTTGTTTTCCGCGATAAAAATTGAGGCAGACACGTGCTAACTCGTCACGTCATGCGAGCTCTCATGTTTTATTCCGTTCCATCGCGTAGAACGAAGAGTATCGTAGTTCAGTTTTGGATTTCCCGTGTCCTCTTCTCTCTCTCTCCTCCTTCACACACATACACGCAAATGTACACGCACATGCTTATGGGTCGCATTATTACCGCGTATTACACGAGGTTACACGAGGTCAGCGACCTGACAATATAACAAGCGTTTCTCTCTCTATTCGTTAATAAGCTTCTTTACATCATTGTTTAACTTTGGAACTCATGAGAGATGTGCGGCGTGGTCGATATGGCGTAAAGTTTGCTGTAATGTAGTTCACCAACTTTCCGCTTCCCGCAAGTATATACTTTCCCACAAGAGCTCCTAGGGTATCATATTTATGACTTATAGACCTCGTCAGAGAGTGGCGGGTAGTCCTTGGTATACGTTTATATCTTCATTCGATGCGTGCGGGAGAAATAGGAGACCAATAATAACTATTCTCGCTAACTGCGGCAAGAAACGATCGAAATTATACGGCATTTGTTTTTATGGCGCGAAAATTACACGACGGTAGAATCGCGAGCTTGCAACTATCTTCGACACATAATTACTACGTTCGCGCCTGAATTGCGGATTACAGTGAATCCGATTATAGAAAACACTTCTTTATAAAACGCTTCGATAATTTAAGGAAAAAAAATATTATGTAAAATACATGAAGAGGTGAATAATAATACTGTATCGATGTATAAATAATCATACGTGCTCCGAAGATATGTATAACGCTAATAATTAATAAATAGCGTGAAAGTTCCATCACACATTTTCCCACGTTCTTCCTCGATCGAACGTGTGGGGTTTGTCGCGCAATATCTCGCGTGGCAAAAGAATGCCATTCGTTTTAATTGAGGGAGGGGGATGGTTGCGATAGCCCATTGACGCGTGCAACAAATATCGGCGAGTGGTAGCTGTTCGAATTTTTATCACGAGGATAGAACGCGTGCGGCAATTTCTTACATGGCCGAGCAATCTCGGGAGAATTTTTCATTATATAGAAGATTGAATCGATTTTGCGAGAGATAGACGTTGTTTCTACCCTCCCGTTTTTCGATGGTGCTCGTCGGCGGGGCCGAATAAATACCGCGAAAATATATATAACTCGGTTTAATCGGATTAATTGGAGATTGGGGACGACTGATCCCAATCCTACATATATAAATATAATCTACGGAAATAATTTCGAAAAACAATAAAGTGTTGTATTAGCGAGTTAAAAAGCGAGATTTTATGAAATCCCTCGACGGTGCGTAATGCCCGAAATTTTCCGGAGAGGCGAGCTCGCGTGAAAATAAAATAATTGCATACGAAATCATATGGATTCTCAAATTACATTGTATAAAAAAATGTGTAAAATTAAACAAAACGATAGAAAGTAGTACAAGTAGAAGCAGTAGATTTTTACGGCTCAGAGTTTACAAGAGAGCGCGAGAGAGCGCGAGAGAGATGAAAATAAATGTCAAAGAAAGAGTCATCGACCGAGTGTATCGAAGTACAATGGACGCGCGCGATAAATGTTACTCCTTTTATTCATAAAATTCCACAGTGTTCTCCACTACCGGCCTCTTTGTTGTAAACGCTTTAACTTCGAATATAGTCGAGCAGCGCTGTAATATCTTTATTCACATTTTTCCGTGGATTTTATTCCATGAATAAAAAGTAGACGTGCGCGCAGCGTCCCGCTTTATTCGTATACGGGTAAAAATTCTCGCTCGGGGAACGCGAGAAAGCGCCGAAACTCGATGTAACGTCAGTTAGTAATGAAATTCGCGCGGGCCGCACACAACTATGACGGACAAAAACATTGAAGTCGATCGGTAATTGCGCCCCGTCTCCCAACCGTCGCCACTGAATGAGAGGGAAAAAAAAAAGAGAGAGAGAGAGAGAGAGACTCTGAAAGAGCGAGATCGAGGCCGCTTTTTGTCGCGCATTCTCGCATACGTCCCTAGGACGAACTAGCGAGGTGTGCGAACACACACGTATGAATGTACACACGTATATAGATCTCGAGGTCGAGATTTTCACTCGTCCAACACGCCAACCGACCATTACCTATCCCACTCTCGCGCGAGTCAGCCACTATGATCCTCCTGTAAATAGCCCGATACCGCGATGCCGCGAATGAATGAACGGAAACCAGTCTTGCGTTGCGATGAACTCGAGAGTCCGCCTCTCTCGGCCGAAGACGAATAAAACCGGATGCTGCGTAGTGTTGCCTGTTGTTACGCCGAGTGAACGACGACGAGATGGGCAAACTCGTTATTTCTGGACTCGGATGCACGGAATGTCATCCTCGGAAAATAGCGGCCGACGTCTATTTATTGTATCGCGGTTAATCACTTGCCAGTCACGTATCTCTCTCTCTCTCTCTCTCTCTATCTCGATTGATGCTGCTTTCTTTTATTTTATTTTCACTTAATGCTTGTTTTCAATTCATCCTTTTACAGCGAATCTCGACGATCGACCAAATATAATTCCAGTAGAATTTCTAACTCGAGGCGAATTAAAAAATATATTAATACACATGTAAATAGCGCGGGATTGCTTCATTATACTCTGATTAAAACGATCGAATGTTATTTTGAAATCCGGTATTGTGTCTGAATATATCTTGGTCGAGAAGTAGCAGCCATCTAAGATACGTTCGATATCGGATGACCACTTGCCAACTCAATATCGGATATTCGAGTTTGTATCGAATACTGGGTAGCGTTTCAATTGCTTTCGTTGGAGCAGGAAGTGAATCTTAACGGTGCGCGAACCCCGCCGGCAGAATTTTCTTCCAATCCCGAACATCTGCGCAGACATCGTCGTATATACAAAGTGTCTCTCTGATCAACGGTGCGCTATTTCTATCGATTGGTATAACCGTCTTTATCTTATCCTTTCCTCGTATTACATTTCTCCGATGCGATCCGTTGATGTAACAACTATCATCTCGAGAAGATAAAACCCCGAGACTGTAACCCCGATATAACTAAAGTACACATCGTTTAAAATTCATCGTAGAATCGAAGCTTTTTTTTAAAACACGCGCTTCTCTCTGTGCTTATAATTAATGAAATATTTTTGTATAAAATTACCCTTTAACTTTCTCGCGTATTTCATATTCAAAAGTATGTCTTCGATCAATTATTACTCTAATGTATGTAATTGACGTGACCAGCATTTATCGCTTTGTGTGATTACTCGAAATGTTACAATTTTGTCGATATTTTCGAGCGATTATATCGATCTTCGAACGTCGAACAGGGTTTTCACGAGTAGCGAACAGTGTTGTTTCGAGTATCCATTCATTCTGGAACGATGTTCGTGCGAGTGCACGCAACCCTGGCCCTGGCTGGTCCATTATCTACTTTACGTTGCGACATGTCGAGCGCAAAACCAGTCCGGCCGGTTGCGCCGATCCAGTTGGGCAAATAGTGCCAGCAAAAAGACGGGGTGTAACGCATATACTCTTAACAGATTATACCGCGCGCTTTGCATCCGGAGTCGCGGTTGCGGCTGACGAGGCCAATGTAACGCGTCCAATTAGTCACGCGGCCTCCGCGTGTTATTATCCGTTTAGAGAACCGATAAATTTACGCACTTTTTCGGCTTTTCCAACATTGCGCGCGAACGCCGTTCACGTTAAGCGAGAAAAAAACGTTATAAAAAGCTTTCGTAACACCATGTTATTGCACCTTACTTACGCACAGAACTCGACATCGTTCATTATTCTTTTTTTCTATTTTTCTTTTTCTTCTTTTTTGCGTAAAACTCATTGGCAATGGAAGCCAGCAGCTAGGGGATTAGATAATAATTTCGAGAGGGGAATGACTACCCTTGTCTGTCTCGTTGTTAATTATGTCGTAATCTAAAATTAGCGGCGAAACCAAGGGACTGACAGAAATGACTGATTTTCCTTCCATTACGAAAGCTTTGCTTATTTATTTTCGGAATTAATATTTTTTTATTTCGCTCAATTTTTTCTATTTTGATGGATATTTAAAATTGAAAGAAACTTGAAACTTGTCGAATTTATTTGATGAAAAAATTTGATGTAACAATTTTTCATTATATTTTTCAATAAATATATTAATTTTGAATTTTTCGCAGCACATTTTAATTTATATTTTTTGCGAGCTAAATCGGATATCATATATTTAATATATATGAAATCGATTAATTCGGAGCATTCGGGGTGAAATTTCGTACACCTTTATGAGCAAATATTAAAGGCTTACACGTATAGCAAGAGACTCGTTTCCGATAAAGTTTAGAACGTATACTTGAGACGTAAGATATCACGACGGGGATAGTTACGTCGGTAAATTACGTGCTATGATTCCTCGCTCATTTGCCCGACGTGTAACGGAAGAACCCGGGGATGCTGTAATTACTTCGTGGAAATGAGATACTAATCGTACTACTACCTGAAAACCCGCCCCCTTGAGAGATGAAAATAGTATCAGTAAAGCAGTGACAGATACGTAACGAGGCCTTTCTCTCGATTTTTATGGGAACGAGAGCACGGAGCTCTCATAAGATTTAAACCCCTTACCTTTATTTAATTGAATCCTATTTACGCGTGAAGTATACAAAAGGTACATCTTGCAAACGCAAATGAAAATATCGTGTAAACATGTCGTAGACTAAACGTGTCTCTATATTTTACTCTCTCGCGTCTCTTGAACCTTCTTTAATTACAGTAATCCATATAAGTATCAATTAACATGTTATGGAGACATATATACTTAATATTAATTACTCTCATTATACGCGACATTAATCAACCGATCCTTCGTAACTTTTGGAATATAGTCGAAATCTGCTATATAATTGGCCGAGTACTCGAACGGATTAAGAGACTAATTCGAGGGTGCTAAAATTTCCGGAATTTCATGCACCGTTTGAAACATCACTTCAGTCATTAATAACGGGAACGTGCGAGCGGGAAAATTTCTCTCTCTCTCTCTCTCTCTCTCTCAAAAGTTGACTTTTGAAAAATGTCGGAGCTCTCACGGCGGCGGCTGACAGTGCAGCCGCGAGTGCGGGACTTTTACAAATTGCAGTTAAACCGACGAAAGCGCGCAGAATTCAATTTCGACCAAGTTGCAAAGTCGGCCGCATCCTCGGAGGACAGAAGGGTGAGGTGAGGGAAGAAAGAGGGTTCTCGGAAGGGGCGAGAAGCTGCCGCCGCCGTCCCGTAATAAAGTCTGCCTAGAATTTCATTATTTCCGGTGATGCAAATCCCATTTGTGTCAGCGCGGAAAATACGGCAGCGCGTGGGAGAGGGTTTGAAAGACAATCCGCAAGAAAGATAATTCGAATTAGCGAGAGATGTCCGAGCGGGCGTTAGTCAAAGAAATGTCTGTCAGAGGCGACCGCGAATTATCATAACTCCGCCATCTTCAACGGCGACCGGGGAAATTCTAATATTTTTCGACAACGCAAAGTAATTATTATTTTATTTTATTCAAGCTAAACCGTAATTTAAGGAAAAGAAAAAAACGTGTCGCGTTTCATCTTGTATAATATATTTAAATGCAATTGAATGTAATGAAATTGTAAAGATGAAATTAAACGTGTAGAATATCAGAATAATGAAGGAGATGAAATTTCAGTTCTTTTCTCCCTCATTGTCAAATTGACTTCCGCAAATTATAGCCGTTGACAGTCGTAGAGAAAGCTGATCGAGAAACTGGAGTTTCTATTGTCGTTTATTAATTTGATATCGCGTCAGCTCCATGCATTCGATTCTCAGGCAAAATTAACATACCGCATTTATCGCGTCTGTGCACTCGCATATACGATACTATCGCGTATGGAGTATGAGAGATAACATTTTAACGTTGGGACGTATCGGTATACTCGATACTATTCTCTAAATGACAAAGCGACGAGAGCACGTCATTTCCCGAGTGGCCAATGTTAGTCTGCCAATAAAATGCAATTGGACACATGGCAGTATCGAGAATTCGCGACGTTCAAGTTTGCATTTGCGTTTAGCAGGTTTTTGTTACAAACCGCAGTGCGGTCAATCGTGCCCGATAAAGTGTTCCAAGTATTTCTCTGTGCTAGACGACACCAGTCTTAATTAATGTAATGTACATTACGGAAAAAGTGTTGTCAATGTTACGTACGGTTAGATATCATGATTAAAGTACTTTTTTATATGGATAATGAAAAAAAATTTCAACAGTGGAGCCACCCAGTGATAATTAATAAAAACTCATTTCCTGAATATTGAAAATTTAATTAAGCAGAGGTATATATTATTTTTCCATATCGCGTAATTAGTTATCATTTCGAATATCAAATATATACGATACGCGAACACGCATATATACATATGTATATACACATGTATATACGCAGCATCGAATTTATTTCTTCGCGGGAACGCAACGGCTTAATAAACCTTTCCGCAGGCAAGTTGTAGTGGTAAAATTAATGTCGCTGGCTCGAGAGTACACGCATCTGTACTTCCACATAATACTTACTTATCAAGGCAAATACCTCTCTCGTAACCAATCTCTCGTGGCCATAGCGTACAAACTCGTCGCGTATATGTATATATATATATATATATATATATAGCCATATAGTTACCATCCCCTACGGGAAGCGGAATGGGAAACCCGCAAGGAAAGCGCGAGGTTGTAAACAGGGCGACACGTTTTTACATCGTGCACCAACCACGTAGCAACCGATTTACCTCGCGCGCGTGCGCGTTCATGGATACACGAACCGAAAGCTCGTTAATCCGGGAGAAGCGTTAAAGCTTGTTCGCGCGAAACGCAAGCGAGGGCTGCCAAACGATCGCCACATCTCGGAGTTTCTGATCCGAAGCGAGGGCGAGGCGAGACGAGACGAGTTCCTCTATTGGCTAGGGATCCAAGCCACCTACCTATATATACATATATACATATATATGCATACCCTATCCTACGTCTCGCTTACGAAGGACGTTCTTCATCCCTCGGAAAGGATCGACGACGCGCGCGCGGTTCACCCGCCACGAAACTTTCCCCATTTCCGAACTCGGCCCCGAAGCCCCGGGTGAATCGATGCACGTAATTCGGGCCCGACGTAAGCATCCGCCGTCTTGCTTCGGCCTATAATCTCTGTAACTGCTCTCCCTCCGGCTTCCTATTCCCGCCCATTCTTACCGTTAGACTCGCTCTTCTTCGTATCTCCTTCCATATACGATGATGATCCAACTTGAGCTAGTATAAATGCGCTCGCTCGTGCGACGGTACGAACGCGCTCGAAACTCTCGCTCTGCCGGAATTACAAGCCGCGAGGGAGAAGTACAGGGTGCGCCAAACAGCTCGAACAACGATAGCGAAGATGGTATCTTCCGCTGAATTTTGCGGCAATTTTCTTCCTCGTCAAGAATTGAAAATAGAAATGAAAGTTGGAGGATTGTTCGAGGGTGAAAATTGGGGAAAGCTCTCTCTGGCGAATCAACAGTCAAGAATGCATGCAAATGTAACGAAATCTTCGTTAAGTTCGGTACATTAGTAATATTATTTAATTTTAATTTTATATATATGTGCGTCAATATTTAAATTGGGTTTAATTCAAGCTAAATAAATTTACGATCGGAAAAATGTAGGAAGCATTATTATTATATTATCTTCTAATTATGTTTTAGACAATCGTGAAATATATCAATTAGTCACGTTGTACGCGACCGTCATATTTTCCAAAAGTCGCAGGGTCCTATTTCCGCGTATTAATATTTTAACGTCACTATCATCCAACTCGACATTTCCAAACGGAGTTCAAACTATAACGCTCACAAGTGCAGGTGCAGCGTGACTCGATTAATTATCCAATTCTACGATCCTCATTCTATACGAGCGCAAAGGTTCTCTTAGATAAATTTAAAGGATCGTCGGTATTATACGTGTGTATGTGTGTCACTATTACGCTTCAGATATCTACGGTTGAGAGATCTAACGTTCGCTCGATTCACAGTGGCGTACCACTAACGAGATATTTTTTTTCTTCCTTTCTCTCTCTCTCTTTTCGATCTGTCGAATACGAGACGAGGCAAAAATTAGATGAGCAAAGTATGTAACTTTTTCCGTCGAAAAATTCTTCGAACGATATTACTTCCGGATGCATCTGCCGAGCAGTGCATAGCTCGACTAGACGACGTCGCAGCGACGTGACATATTTTTCGGGAAAATATCATCGACATTCTCCAACGGAGATTACTAGACGCGAAAGCACGAGTTTGACGGATAAACGCAATTGAAAAAAATTATACTTCAATTGTTACCGAATATTCTTCGCTATTTATTTATCGAGTTTGTTATTTCAATCGGCTGTTTAATAAAACAATTCTTCGAACGAAATAAATAATTACTTTATGTAGAAAAATCAATGAATAAATAGTGAATTGAAAAATAATATTTTTTCTCTTAATTAAAGATATGTAAATGCGAGAATGATGACTTTTGAATAAACTAATAAAAATTTAATGTACGCGTATGTATTAAAAGGTACATATATTAAAATTTTTAATGTAGGTAAAATAAGAAAAAAAGAGAATAAATAATGCTGCTCGAGGCAAATGCAGTAAAATTAATTTGCATATTATAAAGTAACTATAATATATTTGTGAAATATCCCAAACTATAAAAATATGAAAAATGTTTGGCACTTGCATAGTTTTGCGTTTAACATATCATACGTAGTGTTATTTAAAAATATATGTACCTATACATACGATATGATGTATAATTTACAGAATAAAAAATTCTGACCTTTTTCCTTTTCTCAAATATTTCCAATTAATGATCTTTTTCAAATAGCTCTCTACTATATTTAAATATAACGTGATATATTATATATTTTATATATTCCATTAAAAATACATTTATAATGGATAGGAAAAGAGAGTTTGATAAAAAATACATTTGTTTTAAAATAAGCCATTAAAATGTTTTATATATATGCATATTATTGCATATACTATGTAATAATTAGTTCATTTTTTACATAAATTAATATTATCTGTTAATAGGTATAAAAGAGTTTATATAATCGTGAATTATTAATCATATTTATGAAAAAAATAACTTTTAATATTTTTGCATCACATATCGCATTAAAGAAACTATAATTAAAATTGCAAAAGTGGTGTTATTTTGTAATTATCGGTTGAATGCAAACGCTTCATGAAATGCGGTTAAATAACGTGCAATGTCAACTGCTTTTCACGACTTGTTTAGCGATATAGTTGTAATATTAATTACATTTTAAATACACAATTACAAATTGCTAATGAATTTAAGGACAGAACATTAGTGTACATTGAGTAACTGCAAAACAAAGGAATTAAATAAGAATTACAAAATATGCATGTATATGAATCTCTTCGTAATCAATTAATGACGTCAAAAAATTATTATTCGCACTCTTTTATTGATTTTTAATAACTATTGAAAATATAATAATCATTATCGCTATTTAATGAATTTAGAATAATTTGATCTTGCCAGAAAACTCATTGCGTCATTATTGCACTAAATTATTCGGCACAGAAATAATTATTTTAAATTGCTTAATGTCCCGATGATTGTTTGTCCTGAAGATTGAATTTAAATTACAGTTTCTTTTTATCCGAAGGACATATCCGGTATTCATAGCGTATCTTATCGCTGCGCATTATAAGATCTATTCGTTTCATTTTCTACGGTTTATATTTTCTTTCTCTTTCTTCCTCCAAAAAATCTGTGAGAACGTACATATACATATCTATTTGAATTTAAATGCAGTTAAAATAAACAGACCTATATTTTTACGAAATCCCATCCACTTTTCATGCGATAAAGGGCATTCGTGCACGCGCGATGATTACGTAGGTCCCTTTTTCCTTGATATATCTCGATAGAAAACATACGAAACAATCCCACGATTCGCGTCCATGCGTGCCGATCTGTGAGAAGAATCGCAATTAAGAGCGTTGAAATAACCTGCCAGTCAGAATGAAGATGGCCAGGAAAGCGAAAGGACATCCGGTCGATTCACAATTGGCCTCTCTTATATAGGGGTGTTTCCTCTTTTTTTTTTTTTTTTTTTTTTTTGACGCCTTGCGCAAAAATAAAAAATACGTGGAGGTATCGATTAACCTCGAGTGACAATTGAATTATCTACTCGGTGACGAGTGTCTTTGGTAAAACCGCGAAAAGTCAAAGTTGCGTGAGCGATGAAGTAAAGGCGGAATATTTATTCTCTTAGAGATATATATATACGCGAGGAGTATACTTCAAAAGTCGCGGAAACTTCCGCGATGTACTTTTTCTTGGGGAGAATTATGTTACGCTCTTTCTCTCGCTTCCGCAACTTTTTCATTCGCGACATTAAATTTCTTAAGGCAAGTAAGCCTTAAATTATGTTACACGAAATTACACTCGAAACTAACTAAGAGGAACAAAGTTGTCATCTGCTTGCGTTCTAGGGAGGGCAAGTATAATTGCGACATTATATTTAATATATCCTGACGAATATATTACGAAGAAGATATTACGCGCGGAAGAAAATAGAGTCGCGGGAAAATTCTCGTTAAGATGACGAGGATTATATTTTGGCGTTTCTGCTCCGATAGCCACTTTATATCGTATATATGTAGACATCTATCATAAATCATAATTTCTCATCGGATCAGACTGCACCGGTGCTTTATAACCGCATAGAGCGAAAGCCTTCGACCGTGAAGAGTCGCACGATCTCAGTCGACCGTGACTTATAGGCGCCCCGTATATAAGCCCCAAAGCAAACATTTATTCGAGGAAAATCTAATATCTAATATATACGTAGTAACACGTTTCACCTGTAAGCTGTCACATATATCTCCTGTCAAGATAACTTTACCGATCGAAGGGTACGTCTCAATAAATTGCTCAGCCCAATGTGACTTTAACAAGGTTTCTTCCATGTGTCATTTTTTCGTCAGAAAAAAATGCGCATTATTTTTGTCGTCCCATCTATATATAACTTTCGATGTCTATATAACTTATCGATATAACTTTCTAACAAAATTTCATCTCACTCTCGTACGCGAAATATCTATATAATTATTACTATACACCGAAGGTTATGTATAATTTATTAGATATTGATCGATTTATTAAATCAATATGTTAAAAATAAACTTTCGAGACAGCAGCTTAACAAATTTGTGCTCTCTTGCGTATTTGGTTCCATTCCAGCCATTCTAGTCATTATCGCGTTCACAACTGGCACATTCATGAAATTCAATTACCGCAACGTGATTACACAGTGGTGCGACTAATTACGTAAATCGGCAGTCTAGGGCTCACAAGGAACTCGCCCTCGCTCGATACGGAATAAGACACGTTTCTTTGATAATATCGAGCGACGTCGAGCGGAGGTTGCTCATTGAAATTCTGCGGAGATACGGCTCGATATACACTATCTTCTCTCCGGTTCACTGCATGTCCCGATGATAGATGGAACAAACGAGATCGCTATTACATTTTGACGGACACATTGATCATGGTAAAGATATTTCTAATTTTACCGTAAAATCATGTCTTTAACTGGGAATTTATTATTACAATTTTCGCAAAACAATCTGTACTACAATGGGTTCTCGAAATACTTTCTATATATATAAAATGTCACCGCACCATCTGCTAATTAATGGCAGATTCTTGAGATTATATGGAGATTATTTTTCCTCGGCGAAAATGTCGAGAGAAGTCATCATGTTGCAATTTTTTGTAATTAACAATAAAGCCTCAAATTCCATCAAAGTAAATTCCACCTGGAATTAACCGAAGGATCGTTTTTGAATCGTTTATAACTCGAAAATTATTGATGCCTCGATATTTTCCTCTCTGATGAAAAATCCTCCTCAAATGATCTCGAGAATCTGCCATTATCAGGTGATGCGGTGACTTGGAACGCATTCTGTATAATAATTTCACGTATTAATATTCGTGTTAACCATATTTTTTAAAATTCATTATAAAACAAAACGGGATACAACAATAGCATATAAACTATAGAGAATCCACGGAGAAGGAACGTTAATTTTAAGTACCCGACTTTAATCAAGCGTTTATTATATTTAGTGCACGGTGAAATACGACAGCGTTGCTGAACGAATATAAGTTAACGAGAGAAAACAGTTTCACGATTTATTTGGAAAACACAATTATAGTCGATACGTCGATTTTAATACAGACCGCGAATAAAAGCACAATAATGGTCAATTATATCACTAGTCAACCATTGTATCGGCTACTACATCTATGCCAGCATTGTTTTCTTCGCGTATCTCTCAACGTGCTTCTCTCTAATTTAAAATAACAATACGAGACACATATATATACTACTGTTGGCCATATTTATGGCCAGTGTCTCTGGTTTATAAAGATTAAACGTTAGATGACTGGAAAACCGCAAATTCAGAGTAATCTCGTGCTTGAGAGATTTTAAGTATTTTATGTAGAAATTAATTTATATCTGCATCTCTACATAGAAAATAATTATGAAGATGCTGAGAGAATCGAGACAGAGAGATAAAATAATCGCAGTAGAATTATAGATAAATTTCTATAAAAATGATCAATATCATGGCGCACAAACCAAAAAATGGACAATAAAGACATTTTCTGAGATACCGATAGCCGACTACTAAAAAGTACCGTATTAGAAAACCGAGATATCCGGTCGGTCTTTTTACCCCTATATCGGCGCAATCTGGCTGAAAACTCCGGCGTGAATTCCCGGGATAATGTACGCGCCCCGTCGTTATGGTCTTTTTCGCTGCGAATTACCGCGGCTTATTCAACGGATATTCTCGAGCCGTTCGTTTCGTACTTTAATTCGAGGTCAGAGCCTTGACGCGCTCCCGATAATTTCCCACGAGCTTGCCTCTCGCGTCTTTCCGTACAGCGTGAGATTCCCCGGTTCGCGAGGAAAAGTCTCTATTATTATGCGACGACCAAGTGGACGAGGACGACGTGGAGGTGAACCGAAAGAGCGCGTCGTCTTTTAGGAGACTCCTACGTACGCCTTCCTTCGCTCGAATGAGAAAAGAGTCGATACTTACCGGCTGCCTTTGTGCCCCGTAAACGAACGTTCTCATTTCGCGTGCGATGCGCCACGACTGAACTGAATGAAATCGCCGACGAGGGGGAAATCGGCACGAATGGACGAGATAGAAAGAGAGAGAGAAAGGAGTTCGAGCTCTTTCATTCTCTTATTCGCGAGAGGAGAACGAGAGCTCTTTTGCTCGCGACCCGGATAAAGGTGAATTTACGCTCGAACACGAAAAAAGGAAGAATCACACGCTGGATCGAAATTATTTAAAGTGAGTGCGCCCGAGATCGAACGAGATTTTGCATGGACTTTCGTCGTCTTGTGCATTGTTCTCTCATTTTTTTTTCTCATCTCTCCGAGTCTTATCCGTCTTGGTGATGAAACATTTTTCGCACTTATTACATTTCGTTAAATTTAATATTTCATAATTTTGATTATTTAAAGTATCGATATTATCAATTGCATATACGCGTGAATTAATTTATTTAATAAAAATGAATTAATCGAATCTCTAATTTAAAATACGGCGAGAAAAATTAAATGTCCCCGATTTCTTTCATCGCGAATTGTTTCCTGGATCGTTAAGCCATACGATTCATCTTTTTTGGCTTACATGATTCACGACAAATCGTCAAAAGCGTAAATTCGCCTTAAGACTGAGACTCGGATGCGGACACAAAAGCTGGGAAGAAACGGCGCGGATTGAATTAGATGTCGTCGCAATGCTGGAAATTGCATTTTCGAGCGCGAAGAAGGGATCGTCTTTTCCCTTCAGAATAGGAGAGCAAGAGGAGGGATATAGAGAAAGGAGCATTCTGCATCCCCCTTGCATCCGCTCATTATGCTACCTTTTCATTGCAACTAACAGAACCCGCTCAATCGGGACGTGGAAAAGCGAGAAACGCGAGATTTGTTATGCCTGCGGATAACGACGTTAATATTTGACTGGTGGAAGATACGCGATAAGAACAACACCGAAGGAGGTTTCGGAGCTAAATCGACGATCCCGAGGGGGTAAATGCTTCCATCCGTACTAGAAGAACATTGTCATCGCGAGAAACCCCATGTTGACACATTCGAGCACTCGGAAGTCTTCTTTTTTCATTTTTGTATCGTCGGAACTTTTTCTCATTATTGGTATCAATCGTCTTCCATTCCGGAGCCCTTAGTAAATACAACACGAGAAAGGGATCGTAAAGAGGTTTTAATATATAAAATATACATTCGCGAAAGCGCAATCTATATCGTTCATTCAAATATGCGGATATACGTTTTTGATTTCTCTTTTTTTCTCTCGGATTTTTCGCGCAGCGAAAGCTTCCTTCTTTAGAAAATTAATAAATCCAGATAAGACGGACTGTGCGATTGGACGATGAATAGTGGCTTGATAAGTATATCATCGGTTCTACCGTGGCTCTAAAAATCAGAAAGAAGGAGAAGCGAGGTGATTTTATCGAAAATTCCGTGAGCCGGATCCACGCTTGAAATTCTAATGGCGGAACGCGGGAAGGAAGCGAGATCTACATAGAATTGGCCGTAATACGGTGGAAAGGTAAATATGTACGGTTTTCGCGCGCGAACGAAAAAGCCACCGGCAATCGTGTTTCAGCGCGGATAAAAAGCCGCGCGCTCTCAATAATTGATCGGCGCGCGGCGATTAATCGCGGAATTTATGCGGACCTCGGTGACGTTATGTATGTACTTTTCTCCACGTACCAGGGCCGATACTTTTGCTTTTCGATTGAAATAAGAATGAGGAACACGCGATTTAATCCAACCCCGTGCTGAAATAAACAGACCGGAGGAAGAGTCTATATATGTGTATATACATATATATATATATATATATATATATATATATACAGGGTGTCCCAGAACTGACGGAAAAGTTTTAATGGCAGATTCCTGGTATCATTTGAAGACGACTTTTCTTTGGTGAAAATGTTGAGGGAACCCATCATTTTCAGCATATTCCTTATTTTTGTTATTAAGTATCTTTAGAACTAAGCCTTATATTAAAATTCTATTAAAGCAAACTCTATCTCAAATTAACTGAAGAATGTAATTCTGTTAATATTTTTATTTCCACAAGGTTTAGTTGCCAAAAAAGCCTTTATCTTTGACTGCTTATAATTCGAAAATCATTGGTGTCTCGACATTTTCGCCGAGAAAAAATTGCCTCCGAATGATACCAGGAATTTGACATTAAAAACTTTTCCACTAGTTCTGAACACCCTGTATATATATACGCGGGATATTTCGAATTCCGTCGTTGTGCTTCCTTCCGTTCGTAAGATTCCTCCCGGCAATTTAGAGTCGATCTTTTCCTTCGTGTCTCCGTGTTCTTGTCTTTAAATTTTCTTTTTCTATTTTACACACACACACATATATATATATATATATATATATATATTTATAATGTCGGATTAAAGTTGAAACATCAAAATAACATCCCCTTCAAACCTTATGACAGATAATATTTTATTATCAATATTTGCGCGTGCTGGAAGTTATATAATTCTTGCAAATCACGAAATTTCCACTCGTTTAAAACTCGGAATTCATCGACATTTTTATTCAGGACAAATTTACTGCAAATGTGCGAAGAGCACGCGGCCAGCTATGCGTGAAGCTGTGCGTTGCGCATTGCAGGTTGAGCGAGAAAGAGTTGCGAGGCCAGTAACCGCTCTGTATTTTATACAGCGGATTTGCGCACTTTCTTTCGTTTTTTTTTTTTTTATTTAGAATTGTTATGTTTATTTCTCTCTAGGCCGATTATATGCGTTTTCCGCTCCGCGTCAATTAAGAATCCGCTGAAAGCTTTCGCGCGTTAAGGTAAATTTTACTTAAGCAATTGGCTGACTCTTATTTACCTCTGCACATCTGTAGAGGTATGTTTATTGCGCCAATTATTTATCGCTTTTCCGCTGTTAAGCTGTACTCTATACATTCGAGGCAATATAAAATAGTTATAACGATGCGACGTTTTCAACGCGATTTATGTTCATACATATATTCCAAAAGAGTTGTTATTTATAGTTGATTTTTATGTCACAAAAGAACTCGAGAATCAAACGATTAAGAGATTATTGGCAACAAAACATTGCAGATTGAAAAAAATAAGCTGTGCGCACATTTGTACAATATTTCATTAAAAAATAAATCTTGCATTTTTAGAGAAAATTCTAACAAGATTACTTCTTATCCAATTTCATTGCGTCGCATACATTTGTATTCGTCGTTAAAAAATAATTGATAGACTCGATTGATCACTAAACAAGAAAAATATGAAACATTTATTTTGCCATCACCCTTCTGTTTTTTTCAAAAATATATTCATCGAATGAAAAGAGTCACAGTCAACTTCTAACTTGGATTCAATTTTCCATCGCGGATGAGACATTTAATTCCACAGGGGTGGAGATAAAAAGCTGAGATTTTTTCACTTATCCCACCTCTTTGTCTACATAAAATTTTTATTCGGATAATGCCGGGGAAGCTTTCTCGCGCGTACTCGATATGAATTCAATTATAAACTTTATTTTCGTATTTCTCGTCTATTTTTTTCGAACTCTCGGCCACAGACGGTAGCAGAGCGTCGCGTCGTTTTAATCCGTTCTCCACAATCGCGGCCAATCATCGAATCCCTTTGGACGAATCCGAATGTCGACCGTCGGTCGAACCTGCGCTACAAAATTAAACGGCGCCCGTCGAATCGCGTTCAGCTTTCGCTCGACCGACCGGCTCGGCTCGGCTCGGCTCGGCTCACCTATATTTTATTGACGTCCGGCTGGCGGTATTGCGTAAATTCGCGGACGGACTAGACGACCGCCCAAAACCCAATTTACACGATTCACTCCGAACGATCATCACGGGTGAATCATTTCAAGTGCGTGTGGCGTGTTCCATGAACGCGCGCGGGTTTTCGCTTAAGCGCGTCATCGCAAATCCACAATCAAATGCGACGCGTTTCGCAGAAATTAATGGCCTTTTGAAAAATACAAACACGAGAGACACAGAGGGATTTGTTCGCATTCGAGGAGAGAAAAAGAGAGAGCGCCCGCCATTGATTATATAATAACACCGGGTTTTGTAATGGCATAACTAAATCGTTCATTTTCACAAGACTGCGTTCAAGCAATTTTCATCAATTTTATAACAAGCGCAAAAATCGGATCTAATAAAACTCACTTGTAGAATTTTTAGAAATTATATATTTCTAATGAGATATAAAAAACTGTAACAAGTACAGTAATAAGAACTTTCACTCCCTCTCTTCCTGAATATTTTATATTTTCAGTGTATTTTAATATCACGATATATTTTTTTATCTCAAGAGAGCGTAGAATTTATATATAAATAATATATAGGTATAGTATTTTATTTTTTTTAATATTACGCAATACTAAAATGTATATGTTATTTAATGAAAACCTATGAAATCAATATTGTGTTTAATTTAGCGTGCTTTTTACAATAAAACTGTTCAAGAGAAGTTAATATTTCTGCATTCAAATGCAATTAGTAACAATAATTCATGATATGTGCCAAACCTAACATAGATTCACTACAGTACCTATGTATGGGTGCAATGATGAATGATAGACACGTGTCTCTTTCAGGCAAAACGCGAATACAGTAAAGAGAGAGAGAGAGAGAGAGAGAGAGAGAGAGAGAGAGAGAGAAAAGAGAACCAGTCGAGGTATTGAAAAGCATTGTTGATTCAATTTGGCTAAAAAACGTGAGCTATGTCGTTTCCGATATAAACGATTCAATTGTAAATCACTTCACATAGTCTACACCGAGAGTTTTCATTTCTGCTGCAATATGTATATATTATATATATTATATACATATATATTTTTTTAATAAGTCACCATATGGAAAAATTGTCAAGAGAAAGAGAATTTTATGTGTTAAAAACAATTTTTGGCATTACCATTTTTCAGGATATGTAAATTATAATTTATAGTATTTTTTGCAAAATTGAGGCGCAATTAATTCTATACAATTTTCTTTAATCAATTAAAATTAATCACGCCTCAATTGTGCAAATAATATAAATTCTAATTGATATTTTGAAAAATCGGGGAGTCGTGTAAATTCATCTGCAACGCTATCGTTAATCGAAAAGTGGTAGAACGTGGACCGATTTTGCGTGCGGTATCGCGTTGCGGCCAATGGACGCGGAATACCACACGTTACAGGAATTATCGATCATATCACAGGCAAACCATCCGATTACATTGATTCTTCCAGCGGCAATATCGGTAAGCTTAGTGGCTTGCGTGATCGTTAACATTATCGGCATAATTGTTCTCTTTCCCTTTGCGGAGCTTAATCGATCCGCCGTTAGCATAAAAGAGCATCGCTCGCGATGCTCAATAAGGCGGGAATCGCAATCAGAACTTCACTCGCCTGTTAAAAATGAGAAATTACACGAACCTCGGCGATTACTTCGGTTCACCGGCAAGCAACGTCGAGCGAGTTTTGTATCGACACGGGTCTGATACTTATAGAGAAGGTCTTTCTCGACTCGTGTATAATAATCAGCGGCATGGACTAAAAAGTGGCAGGATAATATACGATTAAGGTTAATTAAGCAAGACGATGAGACGCAACTGCAAGCAAATTACGACTGAATGACGGAATCGGAAGTGAATGTGCCGTCACGCGATAAATGCCGGATAACCGAGCGGCTATTAGTACGCCATGTATAGTTATCGATCCCGAAGTTACGAGTTTCTAACTGAACTCGATTCTACGCTTGTGCATTTTATCATTAATTGGCTCTGTTCACTTTTTCTCCTCTATTTTAAACGAATGATAGTCTTAGAAAAACCCGAGATATGTTTTTACAATTACATCTTTTTGTTCCGTTTAATGTCAGATTCAACGAGATTAAATATCAGCATTCAGTTACATTATACTTTGTTTGTTATAACGAGCGGTATTTTAATTCCAAAGATTAAGCGCTAACATAAATTAAGCATTCTCTGTTTCAAATATATACACGAACTTTTTATTTCTGTTTTTATTTTCAAATTATGAAGAAATGAATTTTTTTGCGCTCGCCGTTGCGCAAATCTGTCTGTAAAATATATAATAAATTTGCTCGCGCCTTTTAGAGCGTTAATGAAACTTTTAACTATTCGTCTGAACACGAAATCGATTATCGATCCGCGCGACGGCGGATATGGGTATCCGTAAATTTCACGCAGACAATTTCTGCAGTGTAATAAAATTTGTAATTTTATAGTCTATATGGCACATCTCATCTCCCATTTTACCTCACCTCATCCTTTTTATCCGAGCCAGTGGAACGCGCACGCAAAGCGGAAAACACGGGCTCGGAGCTTATCTTTACTCCGCGGGGACGCACTTTCGAACCGAAATCATCTTTATCTTTCTGTTACAGGCGACGCCGGACAATATTTCCGGATTAGGCCGATCAACAGCTCCGTGCTAGAAGGCAACGAGGTGACGATTCAATGCGAGGTGGGGAACCGAGCCGGTACCGTCCAATGGGTCAAAGACGGATTTGCCTATGTCATACAGCAGAGTGAGTTCGATAAGTTCGAGTATCAATAATTTTTACCCTGTAAATGCGCGACTTTTCCGGAGCGGCCATCAAATTCACGTCGATGCTCTTCGTTGGCGATATTTCCTCGATGCACATAACAAGAGAAACGTTTCACTGGCGGTCGTTTTTTAATTTTTAATTTTTAAATTGCAAACAATGGGTTTATTAAATTAAATTTAATATAAATTTCAGTTTAATAAAATTTGCTAATAAAAATTGTATTCCCTAATTTATTGCTCATTTTTTTTACTGGAATTTTGAATTCAATTTTAATCTTGAACAATGAAAAATGTTAAACAGGTAAAAATTGTATTCCCTAATTTATTGCTCATTTTTTTTACTGGAATTTTGAATTCAATTTTAATCTTGAACAATGAAAAATGTTAAACAATTGCGATGAACAAAAACAAATTCTATTCTATTATAATGATATTATTTTAAGGTATAACGTAATTTTCCAATGAGAGAATTTCGCTGCGGCATAGGCGTAATGAATTTTGCAATACGATGTATAATGCGTAATTTTAATTTAAAGTTAATTTATATATTGTGGAATTTTTATGAAATGAAAATTATTTAACTCCACGAACCATGTATCTACATCTGGGCTGCAACAATAAATCCACTTGAAAAGAAAATAGCTTGGAAAGCTTTGTATTTGATATAAATGTATAACAAAGGTTAAATTATACGTAATTGTTATCGCAAGAGCGCAAACCGTGTATGTTAAATTCGGTAAAGATAGGTTGTTTTGTACTTGTGCAATTAACGCTTCGGGAAAGCCACTCTAAATCCACCAATTAAAACCACGCTCAACAAAAGCTGCTTATGTATTTTCAATGGGAAATTGTGTTTTCGTTTCACTAAGGATTGGTTTACACAGGAATTTTCGGAAATACATTAACGCGCTAATAAAGAACCGCCGTGTTGCTCTGTTGTTTCCTATCTGATTTCATGGATTTACATCGCGATGCAACATCACAATAATATACAACGTGCAACATACAGATGCATATTCCTACGCGAAAGTGTTACATAGTTTAGTTTATATTGTATTTCAAATCTGATCTTCAAACTGAAATTTTGTTGGAACATTTTTAATGTTATTTTCAAAAAGAACATTTTTACAAAATCTAATACAGTTTGAAAAAATTGAAATAATCTAATTTTCTGCGGCCAACAATTTAAAATTTAAAGAGACACGCGAGAGAGAGAGTCAAGTATAAAAATTTTCCATTCAAAAACGAATATTTTTCTCGACAAATTATTAATCTGTAAGTGGCTAAATAATTTTCTTTGCGCGCGCATCTCGAAGAAAGAGTTTGACATATCGATGAATCAAGAGATATCGACAAGTTGTGAAAATTTAATCTCCATTTTAAAAAGCTATATCCGATATATAAAATGACTTTTACGATAGTAGTTAAGGAACCTAGCGGCGGCGTGGATTTATTATTCAAGCCCAGCTGTAAAAATGGGGACCTCGCGCGTATATACAAGAGCGAACGGATCATCGACGCTGCCGAGCGGTTAATTATCCGGCGGTCTCGTCGACTTCCGGCTATCGTAATCGCATCGTTTCGCCGAGAGTGCTCGCATACCGGGCGAATAAGCGCGTAATAAACAGAGAGCTGGAATTAGAACTGCGATATTAGCTGCGTATCCGCTCGTAAATCACGGTTCGCTCCTTAGCCGCAGGACGAAAACCATTGACCAATCGATTCCGTTCAGTCGCGTTTAACGAGAGCCTACGTACAACAACGAAGCGTAACGATTATCCGATTAATAATGTTACAGACGGCGAAATCGTGGGCCATCCCAGGCTGAAGCTGATCGGTGATCAGCAGGCTGGTATTTTTAACCTACAAATCACCGATGCGTCTCTGACCGACGACGGCGAATACGAATGTCAGGTCGGACGATACATGCGGATCAAACCGATTCGCGCCAACGCTCACCTGATCGTCACCTGTGAGTCCAACTATGATTTTGCACGAATACCAAATTTTACTCAGGCTTGTCCAAGTTGGTTTTTATTTTGTTTCGATTTTTCTTAACGACTTCTCGTTCTTAATATCATTTTTCGGATACGACAAACATAATGCTGATTTAGACATCTGATGTCTATTGTCTTGTGTATTTCCTCTAAAAATTTGGATAAGCCTGGGAAAATTCGATAATTTAGCATGTATTTGTTGTTTGAAAAATGTACATAGAAACGGAATATATTTAAGATTGAGGAAAAGTCGGTATATAAAACGTATAAAATATACGTCGTACGTTAATTAAAATTGTCTTAACACAACAATGTGTCTTGGACGATCCGAGGGGAAAAATACCTGCTCGTTCCTGCTTGAGAATAATCGCGGCCGTGTCGCGCTGACGATAGTTGTTCCAGCGACACGGGCTACGCCCGTTAGTTAAAATGCAAAGCTTGCCGTAACACGAATTACAAACTCGCGATCTCGAAACCGCGCTTAAAGTTAATTTACGCGGTCGTACGAACGTTACGTTTGTGTGTCGCCGCGAAAGAGCGACTTTCGGGGTTTCGCGGGAGCAGTTTATACGCCCTCCGGCAGGCCGACGACGACGTCGACGTTTGTTGGTCCGGGCGCATTTCCGTGCCATCGACGATGTCTTTCTCTCTCTCTCTCTCTCTCTCCCTCCGTCTTTCTCTTCCGTCCGTAAATTTATGCAAAAGTTATTAAACGCGACAATATGCATTCACCAGCCAGACCGTCGCGCAGCAAACTAGTTCGCGAAGCGGAACGAAGCTAGTTTTCGCGCGCGCGCAAGCGTACGAGCGACCTTTCCGCCGCGACACCGGGACTGACGTGCTCGCTTTTGAGGGATGACGCTTTAATACCGAGAGTTCCGCGGGATCACGAAAGCTCGTCGGGACCATTCACCCCATTTGCTCCATTCTTTTTTCGACCCGCGTTCGCGAGAGCAGAAAACATCACGCCTCGATACGTTATGACCAGAATGCGCGCGTTGTTCTCTCGCGAGTACGTTGCAAAACTAATTCCGACGCTGTTTCCGCCGGCATCGATAACAAACACGTTCGTACAAAGACGGTTTTTTTCACCGCGAAAATTTTTATTTATTTATTTATTTTTTATTTGTTTAAATACGCAATTGTAACTTTGACATATACGTATCTTTTATCGAGTCTCATTGTTAAAAAAAAGAAAAAGGAATATGTAAATCTTTGGAACCGTAACTATAATTTTAATCAGCTGAATCTTCTCTTCTCTCTCTCATCAGATGTACGTATAAATTATGGAAGTATGAAATTACCATAACGAGAAACTCGTCGAGTCAATATGACTTATCTACTTAATGCCTCAGTGATTTGGTGAGCAAGCTCGAGCTTCCCGAAACATGACCTATTTTCCGCGACAGATATTCCATTAAATTAAAAAGAGAATACATTTTATTATCTTTCAGTTTCTCTTTCCCGATATAAGAGTCTTTAAAGAGAAATTCTGACAATTTTCTCATAAAATTCGAAAATGTAAGAATATATAAGAATAATTACCATGAACGAGTATATGAACTAAAATAGCGATACTTTAAAAAACCATTACACTTGTAACTTTGAATACTTTTTCCCTGGAATTTCCAGGCTGTATACGAAGCGATTATGGCTGGAATATATTAACCACGATATGCAAACCATCCGTTCTCTCTCGAGAGAGCAAGTCGAAGGGACGTTTCGCACCTGCGCTTTTAATAAAACCGGGCACATTACTAAATCGTCATATCCGTCAAATCAATCTTCCTCGTTGCGCACGTCCGCGTTCATTACCATCGCACACGTATCACGGTGATGTTGAAAATACACGGCGACGGCGGGCAGACACCGTCGACGATAATCCACTGCGGGTCAAATGGATCATCGCGCGAAAATCGCGCAAATCTCGAGCGAGATCGTTAACGGGGCGACATCGAGCCCCGGTAAATCTCATGCCCGAACGCGCCTATTTTGTTAACGCGTCTATGTGTTTGTGTTTGTCTATGCGTATCCGCATATTTTACGTACACGTTTGTACGTAAAATGCGCATCGCGCAAACACACAGGCGCAATCTCGGCGTCGTTAATTACGGCGCGTAACGGTATTTTCTCGATCCCGTATACCGGTAAACGGATATAATTGTATTTCGCTTTACTCTCCATCGATACCCGACCCGTGTCGTCGTCATATTTCCTCTGCCTTAATAATTCAAATCGATTTCCCGCTCGTTTCCCCGCATCGACCGTTTTGCCGCTATTATCGCCAAATAGCCGAGTTATCCTGTCGCGGACAGACTTACAGGCATTCGGCCGTAACAAGTTTTGTGAAAATAATTTGGTCGGAGAAAAGGTCTTCTATCGTTTACGCGCGAATGAAACGCACTTAACCGACAAAATGCAGATCGATTACAGCTCGGGTAACTGATCGATTTTGCAACACTTTACTCGAATAAATCGTATTAATCAATGAAAAAAAAATACCAGTCGATAATTAAGAAAATACGATAAATTTGACGCAGTTATTCAGCAGAGAAAGACTAATTGTGATAAAGGATGTAATAAATTCGGTATACTTTCTTCGATGAGAAATATCGACAGATTATAAAAGTAGATCTACCAGAGATGTTTTACATAAAAAATTAAATGTCCAAGATTTAATCTATTCGTGTTTCATAAATCTGGCCATTTTATTAATTGTTACGAAATCGTAACATGTTTTTCTACTTTGAAACAGCAATGCATAAAAGGATGAGAGGTAACAAATGCATATCTCATAACCATTTGAAACTCGCACTTCTCGACAACGACAATGCACGTGGAAGTATTCCCATGTACGTGATTATTCTCGCGAAAGAGACTATTAACACGCGCGTAATGTGGCTTGCGAGTATTATTGTGTGCCTGTTTCTTAAATGAAACGGCAGTAAAAATACGCGCGTCCGGGTATTCTCCAAGATGGGGAGCGAATTTTCCCATTTGCGTTTCGATGATGTCGGCTATGATAATGGCATTTTCTCGTGACAATAACACGCTTCTCGGTATCTTTAATTGTTCCAGAGTATCATCTGCATAACAAGAACGGCATACAAATCGATGTAATTTCATGTACCGCGGAATATCGAAAGAGAAACGAAATTGCTGTCTATTTGTTGCTATTATTATTGTTATAAAAGCAAGTAAGCCTTTAATCTCTGCAAAGATTGTTTTAAATTGCTCAAGAATGTATAATAGATGAATTCCTCCTTTGTTAGATTTATAATAAATATTGTTCACAGAACGAGTATAAATTTATTAAGATATATATAGACTCCACACAGGCGTGATTTTTTCCAGAGGAAATTAAGTGGAAGAAATTAAATTACAAATGCTATAAACGAAAGTAAATTTTTTATATTTTATAATAGAATGAGGGGGATATCGTTTTTATCTATCTTCAATTTCGAATTTTGAGTGACATAAAAAAGATCGCGCCCCATATCCCTTGACTTGAAAAAAAAAAACGCTCACGTATCTCTTTAAGTATTGGACAAATTTACAGTGTGATATACGTAAAGAATGAGGAAGAGAGAGAGAAAATAAGGAGAGAAAGGCAGGACGAATAAAAATGTCTGAGTACGAGGGGACATTTCTTACGATCCAACGAGCAAATGAGGGAATTTGTGGTAAAATAGGGTGAACGAAAGTAGTCGACATCTAGATATACCGGAATAAGATGCCGTTGCTTTATTAAAAATAGCAGACCACAGAAACTTCTGATGAAATGTTTAATCTCTCTGCCGGCTTAAAAAGAGCACTGTGTAGTAACATATTAGCTTTCCTCTTTCTAGCAATGTTATTTAATACGATGAAAGTTTTCTGCGATTTTACGTGAACTCTTCAATTTTTGGTGAAATAATTTCGTTGTCTTTCCACATTCGACCGTATTTTTGCATCTATTTTAAATAAAGATTTTAGAAAATTGCCATTTTTTATTTTCTTTTGTTTTTTTTTAATTTCATCTTCTCTTCCGACTCCTATATCTGCCTTTATAATTTTACACGCATTTATTTTTTTTCTAAATACTGTCGATAACATTCTTAACTCGGTTTGTAAAAGTTTTACTCTCTTAATTACTTTTAACTTTTCCAATTATTCCCGTTGTTTACTTTGTATTTCGATGTCATTATTCTTACGAGTTTCTAAAAAGCTTTCTTTATATATTTAAAAGTATCCGTCTATCAAGTTTGCTAACATTTATGTTGAACGAGATGGAATATCTCTTTAGCTGAATAATAACAAAGTATATTTCCGATAATATATACGCGCAGATTTGAGATTATTTTATACGCATTCGATATTCTGAACAATTCATTACATATTGACTGACATTTCTACAACACAATTTACGTATCGATTAGTTAATACTCTCTTTCTCGTTGCCGGGAGTAGTGTGCAACAATTGTATAAACGTCATTCACAATGCACGCTACAATCGTTCGTAACAATGCTCCATTATAAACATCGGGCAATTTCGGATAATCCAAGTCGCGTTTACCAGCGCGTGTCTGTCTTATGAAATGAAATCTAGAACATCCACTACACTTATTTAATAAATAATTATCGTACAAATAATGGAGATTTTCGCGTAACGCATACACTGAAGCTGTTATCAGTTACAAGCAGGATGCAGACGCTTGATAGCAATATATTCAATAAGAGAAATTTTTGAAGAAGCATAGCATCTCGCAACGTCTTGCGTTTTTAATTAAAAAAAATTACTCGCATTATTTGTATGGGATAATATTTATTTCAATATTGCCTAATAAATCATATGTTTGAAACAAATAAATATTTATCTGTTTTGACAAGAATTTTCTTATATTAAACAACAATTTTTCACATCAAATCAATATTATTAGTTTGAAATAAATATTTATTCGAATTCAATAAATTTTTTTCAGTGCACCTAATTATCTATGTTGTATTATTTTGAACTTATAACGACGAGTTTTTTCCTCGCGATTTTCTTTCATATTTCTTTCGCGAAAAGGCAAGCATCGTGCGTCATGATCGGGGCGACAAGAGAGACAGAAGGAAATCGAATCTCGTGAATTATTCGTCGGTAGAAACGCAACGTAAAGTTGCCTCCGTCTGTCGCTTTTTCCCGAGCACGATTTTGCGCGCGTCTGACCATCCTATCGTTCCTCCTTTTTCTTCTCATTCAAGACACGTAAGCTTGTGGGATATTCTGGACCATTTCTTGGACCGTTCAGGACCAAGACCTTTGGTTCGATACGCGTGTTTCTACATATGTGCATGTGAATAACGTGACACGCATTATGTATGCGACTAAGATTGGAGGATCTGCTCGTCGCGTTTGAAAAATAAAGTTTTGAAAACCGAAAGATGTATATATACGTCGGAAAATCGCATGCGTGTTAAAATTCGCACGTTGTTCCTTTCTAACATAAGGATATGCCATTATATTCAGCGAATGTAAGATAGAGACTTGACAAATTTGAAAAACTCTTTTTATGACAATATAGGTATAAAATATGTTTCGTGATAGCGTAAAATTTATCAAAATCTGAAGAATTTTCTAAACGTGATATTTGGTATATTATTTTTTTGACATCAAAATATACATCGTAAAAATTTCAATGATCGCAGAAACGAATAAATTCAAAAACAAATATTTTTCGCGGAAAGGAAAGGGAAACAAATATCTCGCGAGTCAGACAACCCTTCCACCTCTATATATTCGCGTTTTTGCTCACCGAAAAAAAAAGAATGTAGAAAAAAATGTCCTGTATCTTCGAGGATTACATGATCGCATGTCGCATCTTCTATCACAATGGTTCCTGAGACGCTCGTTCCCGCTTATCATCGCTGCTCACGTGGCCATTATGCCCGCTTCGCTCATTTTCGACATATATCGCAGGTTTCGCATTTGATCGAAATATCGCGCGTCAGGGGTTCCTTCCGCTATTTACGAAAGGATGCTAGAGGCAAAAAAGATCAATCGAAATCGGCCGAACGCGCGTCTTTAAAGCGGCGATATATTTTTTTTCCTCCTTTTTCCTTCCTCTTTCTCTCTTTCACCCTTATCTTATCCCTCTCGAACGCAGTTAAACGACTGATGCCGTTCAGTTTTCCAGCAGCAGCAGCAGCAGTAACGGGGTGTCGCGCGTCTCTACGAGTGGCATTTATTTCCTCTCGCGTGCGCGTGCGCGCCTGCGGCAGTTCCGCAAAGGAAAAGCTCTGCTCGCCCTTCTCGTAGGTACCCCTAACACAGGGCCATCCGCTTCTCTCCATTACCCTCTCTTCTTCTCACCCCCGTTGTATATACATTATTCTTGCCGCCCGGTCGCCTCGCCCTCGTTCTCTTTCCCTTGTTCGTTTTGTCTCTCCTTTTCTGTCTCGCGATGCTACGGACGGCTTAACGGTAAAAATGAGACTTATAAGACGCCCCGGCAAAGAAAAATACTTTCTTACCGGACCAAGACGCCGCGAATAAATCCCCGGTCACAAATGCGAAGATAAAAATGACACCTAGATGAAATGTAGCTGTAAAATATAAGCAGCGAGCTATGTAAGATAGATCTACCCGTGAGATGTATAAGAATACGATCCATAGTGTCGATGTCAGTTTATGTCATTTATATTATTATATATTATTGACGGGAAAGGATCGTTCCTAATCAATTTTTATGACGAAGGCAGATCAGGAAATAGTAAAAAAGAGGTAAAAGTAAATTCGTGCCAAATAATTACAAAATGATATAAATATCACGATGAATAATGTAATCAGCATTTAAAAAGCCCTGCGTGCATTAAATCGCTTGTAATTCGTCATATAACGCGGCAACGCATGCGTTAAGAACCCTCGTGAGAATTATTTATTTTACTTTTTCATCAATTATATGATTACGATCGATTTGCTCTTCTCTCCAGAGCATAAAATAAAGTTTATTTTTTGTTCTCCAACATTTTTTTGTCCTCGTAAATAAATTCGACACGAAATTCTATAGATTCTTCGATTACATTTAAATGCGAGGAATTCGACAGCGCTTTCGGAGTTTGCAGGTGTATCGCGAACTAATGTCGTGTGAATGTCGCGTCTGTGACGAGTACGAACGCAACTAAACGTAGCGAATGCTGTTATAGAGGGAGCGAGAGAGAGAAAGAGAGAGAGAGGGTGGAGAGGGAGAGTTCCATTTGTCGGTAATTAACTTTGCAAAACGTCGGCGTTACGCGCGAAGGGTGCAGCCGTTAATGCCAATGACGCCTGACAGGAGACGCGGCTTGGCGCTAACGCGATTGTGTGTACACACACGCGTGCGCGTGTCGTAACGCACGTAAATGCAATTCCGTGGCGTTATCACCGCCGGCGAATATAATTGAAGCAGCGCGAAAGAGATAATTTGACAAACGTGCGGCGAGACGTTGCGAACCGGGATGATAAAATTAAGCGCGATATAGCAAAAGCACATCGATAAAGCCTTAGCCGCGACTATGTCGAAGAAGGCTAATGTCGGGGGACGCGACGCGACATGAATAATTTTACGATAAAATAGCCATTTGTCATAAAACTGATATACGCGCATCCACGTGAGTTTATACGAAAGAAGCTTCGCAAAATATTTTTGCCTTAATTGGAAATCGATTTTTGTATGTTTGTCTTGAAATTGAAATTTTATAAAAGAAAGGAAGAAAAATAAAAATCAGCACCATCCACTTGTCATATTTATTATACATGATAACGTAATCATTATCGTGGTTATTAACATTGTACACTATTTTTCTTCGTTTACGTTTCGATCTCATTTCTTATGATGAAAATATATTGGCGACGCGGATTTGCAAATTTAAATGGGTTTCAAGAAACAACACGAAGGGCGGCTTGCGGAAGGTAACTGCATATAACCTGAATATCCCGAGCGCGATGGGGAGCGCTCGTCTAACGCTAATGATGCATCTCGCTTTTCTCTACCGCGAAGAGAAGATAACTCGCGAGGTCGGCGAATGGGAAATGAGCAGTAGTGTAGCTATTCAAGCCGATGTTTCGAAAGATTCAGCACCCAGTATCTCCTCGATCATTTAATGTTTAAGTTTTATTCATTTCTTTTTCTTTATTATATAATTCTCCAACAATCACACATTCGCGCTGGCTACTAAAACTCTTCTGATCCTTCTGATCGTTTAAAAACAATTTTGCAAATTAAATTCGAAAATATATCTTTGGATAAATTACGTAAAAATGGAATTTTTAATATTAATGAAAATAAAAGGACGTCTTTTCTCTCGTTTTTCTTTCTTTTTTTTTTTTTTTTCATTTTTCCCCGTCAGAAAATTTTGTTCAAAAGACTCGAAACGCATGGCTACATCACTGGTAAGGAGAACACCCTGCGGCAATACGTAACCGACCCGTGAGTTTGCCGCGGCGTCAATGAACCGCGACAGCGACGGTACAGCTGGTGTGTAACGCGGTTGCGTTTACGTTCCCGTTTATATCACTTTGAATTTTCGCGAGAAAACGCAAAATCGCACGCGGCGCGCCTCGCCGCCGTCACAGGAGATAATTAAAAAATGTCGAATGTGTGATTGAAATTGGAGGAGAAACAAACACAAAATTAGCCAAATGTAGAAACGAACGTATTTAAAGTCCTTTAATTAATTTTGGAGGAAACCAACATGAATAAACTTGAAGTCTTTTTTTTACAGCCATAGTACGTTAGATTATAAGAACAACCCCCATCTTGAATATATCATAATTTTATTTAATCAGATTTTTCTAACATATGTTATTATATATTTAACAATTTTGATCAGAAAAAAATGTTGAAATCTTATTTGCTGGATTATTGACAGAAAAACAATATTTCATATATTTGTATTTAAAATATTTGTGATTGACTGTTGGGGGTTTTCGAAATATCCGCGATAAATTGTAGAGAATACGTTTCTTCCATTGAGAAATTTGTCAAACGATACAACTTGTTGCCGCGACTGACAATTGAATTGTTGCAACACGAGAGAAACAACAGCTCGAGAGCTTAAGCTTGATGCGCGCCAGACAGATTCGATATAAAGCGCCGTAATTAATTCCGAAGTTCTCGAGATTTAATGCGTCTAGAGCGCGACGGGACGTATCGGTTGATCTAGCAAAGCAAGTACGGCGGCAGTTACGAAAACGATCTCTCTCTCTCTCTCCCTCTCTTTCTCTCTCTCTCTCTCTCTCGCGGATGTAATGAAACCGACGACAGGGTCCCAGGGCGAAATCTCTCCGGTGGCGGCTGGCAACGCCTCCCGCATGCGATCACCGATCGCGTTAACCGATGTTCCAACAGGAAACAAGGAGGCGTTGTATTAACGCCGTCATAGACAACCTCTAACTATTCAGGGATGTTTCGAGAAACGGGTTATTATCCCCCATTGTTTCCCTACAGCTTTCCATTAGCAAAGCCAAAATCAACATTTTAATTGCACAATTATTATAACGATGAACATTTGACACAAATGATTCGACACTGGTACTCCACTCGTCAAGGTTAACGTTGCAAAGAGAAATTTGATAGGGAAAGTATATTACTTTGACATTTCGTTATGGATGTTCTCTTGCGTCAAAAACATGTACACAATGCGCGTTTTCTCGCGACAATAGAGCTCCACGTCATGTCAAAGAAAACTTTGATACTCGTCGAACTAAAACTGCACTCGCGAATTGCATCGTGCAGTACTTTAATTCACAATGTTATCAACGTTATCATCTCGCGAACCGTCATACATCCCTCCTGTCTCTCGACTATCGAATTCTATTACATCGACTATATTATCGACTGCCGTCTAAAATATTGATTCTCAATCAAATAGATAGACGCTGTTGAAGGGGCTTCAACGAGGACGATCGTTATTTCTGACCTCTCGCTCGAAATTTTCTGTCAATAAAATGCATATAGATACACGAGAGCAATTCCTTTTTTTCGTATTTTGTTTATATAAATATGATCGATTACACACTTTGCGTAGCGAGATTTTAATTGAAATTTTTAGAAAGGTAAAGTTTCAATTGCAACCGAGCTGGCGAACAAGCGGTTGCATTCGTATTTGCATTTATATTTGCATCGTTGAATCTTAATATCTCGATGCTTTTTAAATTCTAGAATTTAATACGATCAATGTGACTTTCTATTGCCGAAGCTTGCGCTTTGTTGCCGCTCTGCTTTCTTATAAAAGAATAAATATCGACACAATGCTGTCTGTTGACTGCTAAAATGCCATGATTACGGTGATTTCAAATAGCCAGAAAAAGATTTTCTCTTGAAAAAGGCGAGCGTGCTTTATCAAAGTATATCTTCGGCAGTACAAAGCCACAGCGCCACACTTAGATAATTAAAACTCTGATTAATTTTTTTCCGGTGAAGGGTCAAATGCGCGAAAGGTTTGGAATGCATCCACAGAATAAAAATGCCATTGGTATATATATATATATATATATATATATATATATATACCAATGGCATTTTTATTGGTATATATATATATATATTGTTTTATGGCATTATTCATACAAACTCTTTCAAGCGCAGCTTCTTTCAACCAGCGACTAAACAATTTTTCCATAACGAAAATGTCGAGAGAGAGATCATTATTAATCACGCTTCTCCGATTTTAAAAATTATACAGCTTCCAGTGCTGCGAATTAAAGTTCTACTAAAGTTTCTTAGAAATTAACTGAAGAATATGATTTTGATCATCTATTTTCCGCTACTGAAGTCACTTTAGTGCTTCAAAGTTTCTTATTTTCAATCGTTAATTACTTGAAAACTGTAGGCGTCTCGACATTTCCGTTAAGAAAAAAATTGATCGAACTTGAAGAAACTGTAATGAAAAGGTATTCAGCGATTCTAGAACACTCAGCAAACACAAAGTAAAGCGCAAGAAAGGGCTTCCATTTTTCTCATATCAACATAATTTTTCCTTAAAATTTATATTGCAAACTTTTTATAAAGTTATATTCGATTTTAAAATCATAAAGCAATGTTATATGTATATCTAAATACAGTTTGCATAAATTTATCTTGAAAAAAAATTCCAAACTGCTCGTCAAAATTGAATATGTGATTAACTTAATTGGAGCAAAAGGGACATTTATTGGATTTACTTTATAAGAGAGGATTCCATAAAACTGAGACGCGCGCAGCTGCGACATTTGATATGAAACAGTTTAATACGGGCAATAAAATAATAAATAAAGTAAGTGTCGTTCTTCGCCGGTGGTTTCAACGCCCCCGAAGGGGTTTCGCGGGTCACACCTTAATCCAGTAGTACCATAGCAGGATCAAAATGCTTACAAACGTAACGCGGAGTAGCCGGATCTAATTGAAAGAACCTGGCAGCGCGAAGTGGAGATTTACACAGAGTATGTGGCGGTCATATAAACCGGCAGACAACGCACGTAGGGAACGGCAATAAGTGGAGCTGGTGGAAATTACGGTCCGACAGAGATAAGGGGAGCAAAAAGCGAGACGGTGGAACCGCGATATTCGCCAAACGTCTGCGCGTGAACCTTTCCACCTTCTTCCATTCGCGCTCTCTCGATGTGTCGCGAGAAGTAAAATTCCATGAAAACTCGCAGAAACGAGGACGCGAGCTGGCGAAGAATAGAACAATGCGAGACGCGCGCGAACGAATGTTAAAAGTGCAGAATTCAAGCAAGCTTTTCACAGGAAGCCATATCAGCTGTTGTTCTGTCACACATCAAACTTCAAATACGACGCGCTTTCGCGCAAAAATTCCGAATTAATATCCCGAACTTTCGAGTTAATAGCTGACACCAATATGCATTTGATTAAATTTTTTCCAGTTTTGCGAGGCAGTTGAAGAGATAAGAGAAACAATGTCCATATATATTTCGCGCTTTTCCCCTTCTCCTATTATAGATTCTAATAAATTTGAAAATCTTACTTAGCGAGATTTTAATGGGGCGCGGACTTTTTAAATCTTTCAATCCTTCATTCTCCAATTAACACTTTTAAAGTACATTTTATATCCTATTACACTTTTTTGATAGATTGGAAAATTTTATTCTTACTTTCGGTAAAATTAAGAAGGGATAAGACTCATTCCTTTTTCTTTCGTTTGATTTTTAATCTAATGTAAGATTGATTTGAATCTGTTTTAAGATCTATGATGTACAAGTTATGCTAGTTAACCTAGTATTATATATTAACTTGGGATTTGCTAATCGCAATCAAGCTAACTTAACCCAGTCAATGTCGGTGTAATCGGCCCTTAAAGGTTAATGTCGCACACATATCTCCGCATTACCCGCATCAACTCCGAAGAGTTGTTCTTACCGGTTAATAGCTCGTTCTCTGTAATTGAGGAATTCACCATTACAAGCAGCATTCTATCTCTATCGACCACTTCAAGTCGATGGAGATCTCGACCTTTCAATCCTCGACTGTGCAATTTTCAATTAAGGAAAGTGTCGATTACGACAGCGATCTAGTTATCTTGTCTATTGCGATGACTAATCATTCGAATATAACACTGTGTTGAATAGAATAATTAATACCAAAAATTTCGAGTAAAAAAATAAATTTCTTCGGAAATATAAGAAAAAATGTTGCAAGTAACGAATAATAAAAGCAATAATTCGGGAAGTATTTTAGAAAAATGAACACTGTTATGTACTGTATGAATTATGTAATACTCGTATCACTGCTCGTCATCGTTTCCGTGAGCAGCCGCTGAAAGCGTAATAATAAAACAAGGAAGAACGTAATGTCACGATTGAATTTCTTCGGAGAGAGAATTCGGTCTTTCTTCGATCCGAACACGAAAAATAAATTCGCGTGCAACACATGACAGGCAAACGCGATCGTCCGCATGCGATACTGTTTTTCCTCTCCACCCACAGACGTGATCGTGCGATCGTTCACATGGGCAGGTGAAGAGGAATAACGGTTGCTAAGCGAAACAATAGTTCAACATTCTCATCCCTATATTACGCGTATAATGTAATTATTGTAATTTATTATAATTTCGTCATAGGCGGACGATGAATATTTTTTTTCATAGACTTGTCGATTAATTATATTCTTGATTCTAAATTACTTAATTTTTCATCACGAGCGAGGATTGAAGGTCAGTAAAATTTAATGAAAAAAAAGATAGTTCAAGTTCTCTGGGAAACGAGCTCTTTATTCTCTCGCTACTAAATGGACGAGATTTTTGGTAATTTTCTTCTTGCACGACGCGAACAGCAGTATGGTGTTTTTTGTAACTAAAAAGTCATCGTGTTATTTATCTGACAATGTTGAGGGTTAACTACGAATACTTAACCCCTTTACGTTCTTAAATTTCAACCGCACAGCCAGCTCGACCGACTAAAAATCCGGGTTAATTTACGGAAAAATGTAGGTCGCACGAGTGTGCGCTCCGTATTTTAAATTTCCGGTTGCTTCCGGTTCCACTAAGAATGTTTTCTTTTTTTCCTAATTTAAGACGGGAGAAATTTTTGTTTCCCTTTTTATTAATTCGATTAGACGTCGGTAAGATGGAATTTATACTAATAACACAATCTCTGAATTGCATAGAATAAGGAAGCTAAAACACGTTTTACGATTACAATTAAAAAAAAATTTGTTAATGTCACATCTATATGAAATTATTATTGAGAACTGGAGTATATTAATTTTTATTTTAGTAAGATGAAGTAAATTTGCAAACAGTGCTTCTGCAAACGCAAAGTTAAAATGTTTCTTCGTTGCTTCTCGGAATATTTTTTTCGACGTTTTTGGCTGCCATATTAAGCTTCTACTCTCTTGAATTAATAAACACAATCAAAGGAAGTGCAATATATTTGCTATGCATCATGCTCAGAGCGAATATAGGCTCTGGATCGTTTCAACCAGCTCGGTTTGACTATTACACTCTGCGGGCTAGTAAAGCAACGGCACATTAAAATATCAAATTTAATACGCTCGCGTCGTGTTGCATCAAATTACAAACGTTAATGAATATTTTAATATAAGCTGCGTGATTTTCTCTGATATAGAAGTTGGAATATTTAAAAGTGGATAAATAAACATTACGTTAGAACGCTTGACCGCTTTAATTATCATAATTGATGGATTTTCGCGTAACGGTATGCTAAGTTACTTAGGGCGAATTCTACGGGGAAGCATGTGAAAAGTTGCATAAATTATTAATTAAGCTGAATATCTCTTTTTCTTACCACAATTTCTCTCTCACAGATTATTATGTAAAATAAAGATTAAGTTTCAAGACGATGAGAAAATACGCACTGCGTATTCTGAACAAAAACAAGATTATTTTTGGAGAAAAGAGATCATCTTTCTTTCGAGATTTAAATTACTAACATAGATTAACAGCATTAAGAGAGAAAGAAAGAGTCACTGCTTTTAAGAAAATTTACTTTAAAAGACTGATTTAGACTGGTTGTGCAAATTGTATATTTTTTATATTAAAATTAATTAAACTATAATTAAATATATTTTATATATTATATATATATTGCTGGAAGAACACAAAAGCAAAATGATAAAAATCAATCAGCAAAAATCTGCGCGAATGATATGTGATAAGAAAGTCATGTCAGTCTACAACTCGTGCGTGAAACTTTATATACTATAGTATCGCTTTAAGCTCTCAAATTATGTCAACTCCGTTTCGCCAAAAGAGCCGATGTACACGATATAATGTTTGTACGCACCTTCCCTCTTCGTAATTCTCTTGTTTGCAATTCATAATAATTGCTCGAAGCGTATGTAGATTACACTTTAAAGTGCACGATGCACACACATGCATATATCCTTACTAAGTGACTCGAAAATCGAGTTCGCAATTAAGAACATACTCGTGCATTACCTTCACCCGCCATCGAACTAACTCTGCGAGACTGTGACAGATTCGTCCAAATTTTGATACACGTAACGACGCCCTTCCCTCACTCACACATACACAAACATATGTGCATACACGAATGGAGCGCGTTATTAATGAATTATGTTAACACGTGCTCGTACATATGCGCGAGTCTGCTTTTTGCAATATTATATTTAATATATATCATTCATTTGCAACAATAGCATAACTTCAAAATTGTGATTTTTCAGGAGACACGATTCAATAATAATTCATGTAGCAATCTTTCTCCCTGTATGAATAATTCAAAAATTGTTGAGTTATGCCATTGTTGCAGCAAATGAACGATATGTTATATAATAAAACTGAATGCATTATAAGAATTTGAATAATATATTCTCAATTTCGAACGTCTATAGATGTGGATATGAAATGCGAAACCGTACGCGTGAAAGTGTTACGGTCAATTAGTTGTATTGTTACGGTGATTTTACGATGCAAGTATCTGCGGAAGGATGTAAAGGAGTCCCTTCACAACTTGAACGGGGGATCTTCTGTGGAGTATAATTTGATCTTTACGCTTAATTGGCGCAATAAAGGTAATTTAAAGTAAACGTCCACGAACCAGCGTTCATTAATCATCTGAGATAAAGCTTTTAAAAGCTATAAAGAATGTAATTTTGACACAACGTAATGAGAATATAATTATTTTAATCTAGAAAAAAGCTAATACATCTCATAATTGCTGAAACACTCGACTAGTGTGATATTTTCTCTAATAAAAATATAGTTAAATGTCGCAAGTATATTTCGTAAATAAAATTTAAAGTATAATTTATGATCGTGACAGTCTTTTTTACAACAACATTTTTAATATCAAAATTTTAATAAGTAAATTAAAACGAGAATTAAAAGTGAGAGTATACATCAAAAAATGAAAACTCGATCACTTTTATACATTGCATATACCTATAACGTAATGTAATATAAAAAAAGATTGCAACATTATTTTAATATCGAGATATAAAAAATTGACAAATTAACTCTATATAATTTAAAATTTTGTATGACTCGAAATTATATTAAATTTTTTAAAATATTATTAAAATAATGTTATAATTTTTGCATTTTTTTTATTCTAATAAAATCACATCTATATCTTGTACACATTTTGTACAAAGAAAACTGAAAAATAAAAATAATAAGCCTTAAAAGTGACGACTGTTTGGATCAACAATATCGAAATCAAACCAAGTAAATAATTAACAACTTTTGTTTATTAAATATAAATATCTATATGAATCACACACACACATTATACTTAAAAATCCAAATTATTTGGCAATCCATCAATATTCGAAGCGATCGTTTAAATGATTTATTGACATCGGTGACACGACAGTTTCTCCGAGACACTAGGTAGAGCACGAACAATCGCGAATTAATGAACCGGTCGACAGGCCGCGTGCGAGAGTGTCTTCCGCCAATATTTTTCTTCTTTTCTTTTTTTTTTATTTATTTTTGGCGTCTATTTTTTCGGTATTGATGCGCCAAAAAGGGTGTATGGTCGAATTGGCCGTTGGGTGACGCTTGGCGGTACGTGACGCGCGTTTTAAAAACGCGCGACGAGCGCTTTTGTCAGTACCGCCTACGGGGGTAGAGCTCCGTGATGGAGTAGCATGGATGACAAACGGACACGGGGGGATATCCGGTCGCGTTGGCAAGCGTTTATTTATGATGCGTCGCCGCGCGACGGATTCGGCGCGTCCCGCGCGAAACGCGCCGGCTTCGAAATCGGTATCGCGTGCGTGGAATCGACGATCGACGGGGGAATGGACCGGGTTCTCTCTCTCTGTCGATCAGAAACGACAACGAGTTATCAATGCGTGAGGTTCGTCCATCTCGCGACGCGTGGATGGCAACCCGGTTTACATAAGCAACGTGGCAGCAATTTTCGGAAACTCTGGGTGAAGCCGTCGATACCGCGACCTCCGACCGTCACTCTTGTCGATGAATCCGTTCCGAATCCGCGCCGCATTGCGAGGATGAACGGATCATTGCGCGATGCCACCTGTAATAAAGCCCTCTCGATTCGCTCTGTATATTCGCAACGTCATGTCCAGTAGATGGCCGAGAGATAATTGAAGAATGGAAATAGAATAGTGGGTTAAACGAGAAAAAAATTAGTATCGCGCTTTACGACCGTGAATCTATTTTTTTTTTTTTTCGCCCGAAATAGTTGAATATTTTTTTGTTTTTAGAAATTGCTGATATCCATCCAAGAATTTTCTCAAAATATTTTGTATCTTTATATAATGAAACGTTGGAAGAGAGGAACAACAGCCCGGCGAATGTCCAATAAATTATCGATCACCGCGAATCATTATTAATCACAATTAAGATGAACCGCCGGGGATTTAATGAAAAGACTACGTTTCAATTTTGTGGCTTCGCGAGCGAAAATGACATTATTCATCGAGAGTTCTATTCGGTGGAACGACAAGTTAAACCGAACCGGAGGCAACGGCTCGATTTTCGCGCGTATCGCACTCGAGAGACAGAGAGAGAAAGCTCGACGTTTCTAATTACACGCGCTAATTCCGCGGGATGAAAAGGACCGGGAGAGAAGGGCGCGCGAGAACGAGGACCTGAATGACCTCACTCTGTTTCTCTCTGGGCAACGAGGGCGACGAGGGTGGCGACGGGAGGACCGGAAAAGCAAATCGAACTCTGCGCGACGCGAACTCCAATTACGCAACCTTGATTCACAGACCGGGATGGTCGCCGGCCATAAGCTTCACACGAGTTCGGGTCCGAGTTCGCGAATCGTAAAATCCACAACCGACCGGCCGGCGCTGCGCGGATCGAGTATATCGCCGATGTAAACGTCAATATTTACCGCGAATCTCTGGTCACTCGAACGCGATGAGCCACAGAACGGGAAACCGATACGCGGATACAGAAGAAGATGCACTCCGAAACGAGAGAATTTCAGAGAAATAATCTCCAAAGCGATAGCCGGAATAGTTGCATCGAATCCTTTTTTTTATTATATATATAGCGGGAAGACACTTTGAATATCATAAAGTATATGGTAGAAAAATGTATATATTAACGATATGTTTCACACGAGAAAAGATGGTGTCATCTGATGTCTACTCTTTTCTTCCTTTGAAAGAATTTTTATCTTTCTTTCGAAGAAATTGCAAGTTTCAAAATTCTATGAATTTTGATATATAACATATAATAAAAATTTGCGACTACAGAACACAATCTATAATTCTTATAATAAATCGTGAATGATTATCGAGGGTTGCATAATTGAATAATTCGAATTTATTCTTATTATATTTATGTAGATAAATCAGTGAAGGAAAAAAATATATGTTGAAAAATTTGTGTTAAATTTAACAAATATCACGTGTTCCAAACGGTCCACGGAAATTTCTGTATTAATTTAATATAATATGGATATGTTAAATGGAGACACTGTGTTAATATTTTTTAACATAAAATAAATGCAAAACTTTAAATAATATAAAATAAATTTTGTATAAAATTAACAGAGTTTTAATGTAAAATAACTAAAAATATGTTAATTTTAGATTTCATTATCTCCACTTATATTATATAATATAAAAAATCAACATTTTTGCAAATTTTAACAGTTAAATCTAGTCACTAATAAAACGGAACATATTTATAGTGTAAAATTAAAAATAGATGCACATTGCGTTATTTTTACATGTTTTTTTCAGAGTTGTTTTAATAATTTAACATTTAAGTTCAATTAACGCAACTGCTGTTAAATTAGCAATAAGTTAAATTAACACATGAATGTTAAATATTTAACACACAAATTTTAACGGAGATCATCATTTTTAACAATAAAAAGACACAAATTTTTCTACTGTGTAAAAGTGGAGAAACCTTATGTATATATACACATCCAGCTATTTCATATTCTGTGGATCTCGTACAAATCCGATTTTCCATATCCGCGGCCGCGTAATCATACGTACCATGTTTAGAAGAATCTTATATCGCGACGTACGAAGAGTTTTATTTTTTCCTCCCTTTTTTTTTCTTTGACGAGCTACGTACACATACACTTAGGATATCGGCAGCCGCGTAAATCCGTCGCCGGCTAACGCCGAATCTTTCCAATTTCGAGGCAGCAAACTTGTCTCTCGCAACGTAACGCAGCTACACGTCCTCGTCGCGGCTGTCGAATAAGTTGCATACGCGACTCGCTTATGTACACACACTACTCCGCGAATCTTATACACGTGAAGATGCCGATGAGATGCGCCGCAGCGTTACGAAACGATAGTAATACCTACGCATGGCGGCAGACACCCTCGTATATATGCGCGATTTTCTCATCCAGGGCTGGCTGGATTGGCTTCGCCTTAATGGAAGCGTCGCGCGCGTATCTCACACCTTATGCCGCTATGAATCTCATTTCGCGACTCGGTTCCGGACACCACCAGCCTCGGTTTCCGCCGCCGTAGGACAGAGAGAGTGACACGGAGGAAAGACTCAGGGGTTGACTTCTATTTTATTTTTTTGATGCGCGAAAAATATTCGATCGCGAGAATTTTTGCCCGAAAAAGGGAAATCCGCCGCGAAACAAATTACCATTCGATATTCGTTCCCCTCCGATCCGAGCGAGCGTTTCCTTAAAGCTCTCGCGAAGAGATCGGAAACTTTGAAATGACTTACTTTCGCAAAGTTTTGCGACACGGTTGTCTCTCTCTCTCTCTTTTTTACTTTTACACTTCATTATTCGAGCTCATTATTCAACTATATTGCTATCTTGATAAAAGTGCACGTCTAAAGGATTCAACGCGTGAAATTTCATCTTATCCTCGTCGAACCTCGATAATCCGTCGCTAAATAGTGTAACCATTATGTAATAATAATGATTCTCTAAACAACGAAGCGAGCGACAGAGTGCGACGCAAATAGAGAACGAGAGAGAGAGAGAGAGAGACTACTCTCTGCTTGGGTTAATTAATTAGCGGTGCTGCACAGTGTTACACAATGTGTTACAACGCGTTGCGCGGTACGACGACATACCGTATATACAGGGTTGTATCATTCCCGCGCGCGCTAAGTTCGTTAAACATAATGTAGGCCAGAGCATCGACGACGACGACGACGACGATGATGACCTAAAACCCATATACAACCCACCCTCGGCGCGTATCAGCCGCATTATTCAGCGCGTGCATAAACCCCGTTGAGTTCGCGATTCCGCTGACGAACGTTGACGTTGTATCAACACGCGCGTGCATTCGGGATTGATCTCTCTCGCTCGCTCCCTCTCGCGTAATAACACTCTCTCGTTACCCCGAAAATCGCATTCCGCATGTCGAATGGAGGATCCCGCCATCCGATGTAATCGAAAAAGCCATTACACGCGCGCAAATTATTTCGTACAGCTCGCTAAACTATCTCGCAACTATCTCGCCCGATATGTTAAATATTTATATTATTTTCGAATTCGACTCGAAGGATGGAAATTTGACACTTTGTAATCATTTTTGTTTCGCCTCAAATTCGAGAAGAGTTTCGATTAATTTTAATGAAATATAAATGTTACATGGGTTTGTGTGCATTAAAATGGCTCGAATGAAGGAAAGATTTATAAAATGTATACATGAATATTTTTATTCGTTTGATATAAAGATTGCGCGAAAAAAATGAGAAAGGGATGAAAGAGTCAGTATAAATGTTACATGGGTTTGTGTGCATTAAAATGGCTCGAATGAAGGAAAGATTTATAAAATGTATACATGAATATTTTTATTCGTTTGATATAAAGATTGCGCGAAAAAAATGAGAAAGGGATGAAAGAGTCAGTCGCGCGACTCGAAGGATGGAAATTTGACACTTTGTAATCATTTTTGGTTCGCCTCAAATTCGAGAAGAGTTTCGATTAATTTCAATGAAATACAAATGTTACATGGGTTTGTGTGCATTAAAATGGCTCGAATGAAGGAAATATTTATAAAATGTATACATGAATATTTTTATTCGTTTGATATAAAGATTGCGCGAAAAAAATGAGAAAGGGATGAAAGAGTCAGTCGCGCGACTCGAAGGATGGAAATTTGACACTTTGTAATCATTTTTGGTTCGCCTCAAATTCGAGAAGAGTTTCGATTAATTTCAATGAAATATAAGTGTTACATGGGTTTGTGTGCATTAAAAATGGCTCGAATTAAGGAAAGATTTATAAAATGTATACATGAATATTTTTATTCGTTTGATATAAAGATTGCGCGAAAAAAATGAGAAAGGGATGAAAGAGTCAGTCGCGCTTTAGCACTAATGAGAATATGGAAAATCATTTTGCCTAGGGAGCGAGGGAAAAAAAGAAATAACTAAAATGGGCGACAGAGGTTGCGTGCCAAGTTTATGCGCTCCGGGAAGTAAAGCTTGATTATCGCAAACTTCAAGAGGCGGAAAAAATCCCAAGTTTGAGCGACGAGAGAGCAGTTTCGCGGTTCGCCGACCGCAAAATTGTGTACCGTCCGATCAATAGCGTTTCATTTTCACCGGTTAAAAGGCAACCGCGCATTCATTTTTTCTAATTACCTTGTTTGTTCAGCATGTTTATGATCGTCAACGTAATTATCTCCCCTGCTGATACATAACGGTGTTTATCGTAACGCTGTTTTTCATTATCGCAGCAGAGCCGCAACAGTAATCGTTTGTCTGTTTGAACGCTACGTTTTTCCTATAATTTCTTGATTAAATATTTCTCGTTAAACGCGAACGGTAAATCAGATTGATATTCTTTGTTTGAAGAAAAATTGAAAAGTGCTCAAAATTGATAAATGAAGACTCTGTAAAAAACGAGTTTAACTATATTTAAACGAAATTATTGATACTTTATTTACAAAGTAAACATGTTTACAATACTTAATCTCTGTTATCGCAAAGAAAAAAAAATGTGCGATACGTAGATATATCCTTTTCTCGAAACAATGCTCGCGAGAGGTAGATCAAGAAGTTATATAAAGGAAAAGTTGTGTATTTGTCTCTAGACGTGATAGACATTATTAGATACGCGGACAATGAAAATTTGTTGTCATCTCGGAATAAATGAGATTTCTCTCGGCTACCTGCCGTCTCTCTGTAAAAGTCGTTACAACGTAACGACATGTTTGTCGTGAAAATAAAGAATGTCTGGTATTTTCGCGAAATTGAGAGAAGGATATTTCATACACAGATATTTTCATCCCTCCACTTGACTACCGCGGAATATCGGTCAAATACTTTTCACCCCACTAATAGCACCGTACATATATATATATATATATATATATATATATATATATCGATCACGTTTGATTGACAATTATCAATATCAGCCGCATAATTCAACCGCAGGCAGTTTCGACGAAAACGGAATCGATTTTGTGGCGTATGCGGAATTTGAAATGAAATTAATTGCGGATTTGACACAAAATAGACTCGCGAACTAAATGGGCTGCCGGAAGAAAAAAATATACAGGGAAATAGACACGTGCTCTGGAAACGTTTCTTTCATCTAAAAGATTATTGTATATATAATAAGAACGCGAAATTCTCAAAAGTCTTCCAACGCGGTTATTTCGTGTCAGAAGTCGAAAATTGATTAATGTCAGAAATCATTTGAATCATTTACGAATGTAATTTTTGCGCGTTATTATTCGTTTGAACGAAATGCGAATATAACATATCCTGTTTTTAGTGGATCTTGGAAATAACCCGTTTAATTAATAATCGGCCGATGCGCGCAAAACGCAATTGTTACGTCGCGTCGGTTCGCATAAACCGCCATCGCGGTCTTTTAAAGCCTGCCGGAAAATCACGTCACAAACTCGATCGATCGCCATTACGCGTAATTCAACGTCGATTGCGTCGAAAGGCGGAAAGGCGCGCCGAAACTGCGCGCGTCCGATTAATATCGATATGTGTGTCGCGTTCTCGTGTATATAATGCGTTCGCATTTGCGGAATGATCGACGAGAGACGTGTATACACGGCCTCTCGCCGATATACACGGTTCGGCGAGGCTGTTTCCATCGGGAGTTTCGACGTTCTCGAATTTACATTTCGGCATCAAAATCGAATGAACGCGATAAACGCAATAAATTCCGTGTCCGGCGAACGGAACCGTTGCTTTTTGCGACGTCGGTGCACTCTAATTTTCCATCTCGTCCAGGAATTCGGCGTCTCGACAGTTTCCGCACGAAGGTCGTCGTCGATGTCGATCAGAGAGATTCTCGAGAGAGAAACGTTCCCTTCCTGAATTTGCGACACGCGAGGAAATAGAGATGGAAAATATAAGTGAGCGATATCAAATCCTGTCATTTCTGAGTTCGGTTAGTCTTCGAGGAAGATGTAAAGTACGATACTCTACCATTTCCTACTTTTGCGGCGCAAAGTTAGGAGTTGAAAATCCTCCAAAATTCAAGGAAGAATATAAGGGACGATTAAAGTGATTTCAAATATCACGCGCAAAAATGTTGTCAACATTCGCGGGCGTTTCGAATATATATTACATCGCAAAGATATAAACTTCCTTTGTGAAAAAAAACCATGTACTTGGTCAAGATAATTCTCTGTGGCTAATTTATGGCTTTCATGAAATTTTTTTTAAAACAAAGAAGATATAAACATAAAGAGACGTGGTTGCGTTCCTCCTCGGGGATATCATTAAGCGCGAGAAAGCTTTGTCAGACGAGCAGCGCGAAAAAAATAGAGAGGAACCATCTGCGAGGCGATCGCGAGAGTGTCACCGCGAGTATCTCCCTTTCATTTTTTTCCCTTTCTCTTCTTACACGGTATTTAATTTGTGCGGACGAGTCAGCGGCGACAAACACGGAAGCTGAAGAAGCACTCTCGAGGGCTTAAGCCGATGCACTCATTGACGAGTGCACGATTGCAACCGCGTCAGTTTCTCCCCGTTCCTTTACTTTCCACACCTTCCCTTTCTCTCTCTCTAGCTTTTATTTCTCTATCCCGCCTGATGCGCGCCATTCAGAAGCCATGATTGCTCTCGTCAAAGAGCAAACTGTGTCGACGATCCTCGACTCTAGGCAGACACCTCGCTCAAAGCTCATTCCAAAATGTTCCACGATGACCTCGCTCTTGCGTCCAGAATTTTATCATACCGCCTTTCCCGACTTTCGGAAAATTCGCGGAACGAAATTGCCGAGTTTGCCGGCATTCATATTCATTCGGTCGATTCTCGCATTCTTTCGCCTTCAATCTTTCATAATATTTACGTAACATTTAATTATAGGTTTATTACTTTGCTCCTCTAATTTTGCTTTCGTTTCGTTCATTCATCTATTTCAGATACGAAATTTAAATTCAGATACGAAAGATATTACGCGAATGTGGATATTTTTGCTCCGAAAAGCAAATCTCTGTGACTGATAAGCTTAAATCTGGAGAGATTCTGATCTCGATATGCTTGTTAAAAAGTGACATATTTTCACAAAAGATGTTGACTCGATAATCCAACTGTGAGATTAAAAAGCCGGATATTAAAGAGCTCCGAGAAGCTGCGTCGATTATGTCTGTTCATTAAGGACCTTGCATCCGATATTTTCAGAAATAACATTGAGGATCACAACGAGATTGACTGAGCGACCATTGCTATATAGACGGATAAACAATTCCTCCCGAATGCGAACGCTGATTATCCCTCCACTTTTCGCGATCAATCGCAATCTCGGTGTCTTTACGGCGCCATAATATTCATAGTACTGATAAGTAATTAGTCTAGCAAAGACAAAGTCGGGAAGTTCCGGAATAAAACTTTCTCCCTCTCCATCGCAAGAATAAATTACGCGAGAAAGACGCTCTTGGAGCAGTCGGCAAAGAAATTCTCAAGAAGTATGCGGATGCAAAATTAGCGCTGCCTGCTGCACGCGAAAAAAACGAAGACATAATTAATTTATGAAACGCGAATTAAACAGGAAAAATATGCAATTGCTTAATGCCGTTTCTTAGAATTAGCTGAATAAAAAATGAAAATTTCTAATAAACACGAAATGAAAAAATATAACAAAGTCGCGAATTAACGATCTTTACGTTATATCGCAAATTGCATTTAAAAATACATTTTTATATTTATTATTTTATAAATATATACATATTTATTTATATAATTGTCTAAATGTAAGTACAATTTTAAACAGTTCAATTCATAGTACGATTAATAATAGTTTTTTGAATACATCCAACGAATAATAATTGAGAGGCAGAATGAGGAGAGGAAAAGTTAACAATAAAAAAAAAAGTGAGCAGAATACGTCGGCTTTCATCGCGCGCGCGCGTTAGAGCTTGAAGGGAAAAAATAGCAATTTAAAGCGAACGACTATCACGTCGTATATGCAAGTATCCCGGGATCGATTTCACGACCTAATTTCTATGAAATCCAAAGGATCGGCTGCGGAATTAAAGCCGCGGCGTTTCTACATCGCGCAATTTCCTCTCTGACGTCTTTCCATCGCCAATTCCTGCAAATTTCCGCGCCATATACTGTTCAGAAGCTGAAAAGATCTCTCCAATTTTCTGTTGTGCACAAATAACCTTTATATTTCTGGTTACCCTCCAAGAGACGGGTGGATCTCGCGAGGTATTAAGGGATCACGCGGGAGAGTAAACGAAGAACACGGAGTATAAACAATGCGCGAGTATTCGTTGTTTTAATTGTTCTTCTCACAAATCGTGATTTACGAGCGTAAGTACGGAATAGCTGCAACTCGAAAAAGCGCAGAAGCGCGTTTTCGCGTTTTATGTATCCCCACCGTTCCAAGTATGAACGATATTTATTTTCACGGCGGACAAATCCGCGTATCATCTCCAGACATTATAGTACGCGAACGATAAATCATCGGCGTTTTAATTATTTCATTTTGCGCGAATAAATCATCACGGCCGCGTTTGTTGTTTAATTTTCCGCGCGCGGAGTCTTATAATTATTCGCGCTCTCGCGCTATTTTTCCAACCGGTTTTTTTTCACCCTCTCCCACTCTCTCTTCTTTATCCGCCTTATTGTCTTCCGCGACCAACAATGTAGCCGCGCGAGGGGGAAAATGTCCCTTTAAATAATGTAAAGTGTTTCTGAATAATGCATGCGGAGAGAGACTCGCGGAATCGCACGCAGCTAAGGAAGAGAACAGAATACGAAGGAGAGGAATAGCAGAGGATAGGACGAACGGTGTAAGTACCGCATTAACAAGCTACGTTATACGCCACCGTAAGTACGCCCTTTTAGTCAGATGTTACGCTCGCGAAATAGAAAACCTGCTTGCGCACCCTTTCTTCCCCGCGAGAGGTGTTCTCGTAATTTTAATCAGGATTAAAGAGACGGGCGAACGATTACTCGATTCATCGACTCGACGGTTTCTCCGCCGCTACGCTCGTTAATTAGTACTGTGTGCTCGCTCGCCGCGCTCGGATTTTAGAGCTACGTGCCCATTACTCTGCCGAGTACGCATCAAGTATTTCGTAGAGATAACATCGGATGATAATGATGACATCTCGTATTAAAATCTTATATAAAATAATGAGAGAAAGAGAAGAGATTTAATGACATGTTTTTACGATATAATATTTTTAATTTGTTTTTGTGACGATAAAAATAAAAAATGATGCACGAAATTAGAATCAAGAAAATATCAAAGTTTGTATTTATAATTTAAAGAATTTAAAGAGATTTTTCAGGTAGACATGTTTTTCTTGAAATGAAATGTCGAGAGAAAGTAATTGTTTGAATTTTCTTGATAGAAATAACCATTTATAAGAACGAAGAAGGGAGAGCTTTTTTTTACATTAATGGATTTCGTAATATAATAACGGGGATGTTGTTAACTAACTGGAAATAATTTCTCTATTCCGGAAGACAATGTTACTTTATAGTTTGTCAGAATTTTCGTCTGAAAGTATCTTTCTACGCCCATTAATAAGGGAGAAGGGCATATCTAAGTCCATTACAACTTATATAATAGCAGGAAACCTTGGAAGAGGATGAGTCGGTTCTATGCGCAGACGGCGCCACGAAGCTTGCGTTGCAAGAGACCTGCCTACGTAGTGTTATAGTATTTCAAGAATTCATAGAACCTCTGCATAGAGAATCTGGTGGCGGCACCAGTGTGTTTTACGTTTTTCCTTTTATGCGTTACTGCAACTTTTATCATGCGTGAAAGGAATAGGATGTAGGAGCATAAAGAATGGAAGCCAATCGGAAAAAGTCGTATCTCCTTTTTATATATAAGAAACATTTAACTTGATTAACAACAATAAATATAAACTCGATAACTTTGTTTCTCGTCAGATCTGATTGAGGAGAGTAAAAGACGATTTCGTTATTTCCTCCTTCAGATTTTTCACTCGGTAATTCATTACTGATTAACTCGTCGACGAATGCAATTTATTTTTTAATATATTCTTTTCTCGCTTACGTGTTCCTACGGTTGTTATTACATATTTAATGATTACCTCGCGTTCTTATAGGATACGAGAGAGGAAAGAAAAGAGGAGAATCAGCTGTCCTTAATGCAAGTTGGTTATGTTTAGCAAATGAGAGCAAATTGTAACGAGACGCCTGTTAGAAAACTGCAGTTTTATTTAAATATTTATAGAAGAGCCCAGAGATGGGTGGGGAGAAGTTTCCTGTACGCGCGCGAGAAGCACCTGTTTCTTCGCGGTCCTGGCTTACTTTCAAGTTTCATTCTCGTCGCGGAACGAAGAGTAAACGCTAAAAGTGGCTGTAAAAATTTACAAGAAAATTCAGTTCCTCTCTTTCCCCGAACTCGGACGGGATGCACTCGTGTATGTTTGCGACGCAGTTTCTCTTTTTTTTCGCCGTGTCAAACCGCGCGAATGCCGACTTTGCGAGCACAAGAATAATACACCCATGTGCATTTCGATATTCTATTTTTTTTTCTGCTAAATTTTTGAAAAATATTTCGCATTGCGCAATTTTACATAGAAAAAGAAGACAAAAGAGGAATTAAAATTGTTCATTTTTTCGTTGTATATTTTTCACAAAGAAACCACAACCAATTTCCGGAAGGGTAAACGCGCGGTTTGGAAAATGCCACGCCAGGCCGAAAATGGTTCGTAATTTCACCTTCGCCATTGAAGGAAGAATCCTATATACACGACGAGTCTCTCTCTCTGCTGTAGCCGCGTCCCCGTGAACATTGTACGAAACACTGTTCCTGACGATACGAAGCAGCTGCCGCGTCGCGCTCGTATTTCATCGAAGCGAGGGCGTCCGCAGCCTTCTATCGACCGTTTAGTAAAGTGCCCTCGTGCGACCGTCCCGTCATCGCGATACGGTACGTGCCCCTTTCGCCAAGAAACGTGGTAAGCGACGAGGAGGAAAGGGGGATCCGAAGGAACGAGAGAACTCCTGTGTTGCTATTCGCCCGGGTCCCCGAAGCTGCGTTTATCATCTGACTGTTCGCTCGCTGCCGATGCGGCTGTTCGGTGGTATCGGTGGTACTCGGGCGAAATAGAGGAGTATCGATCGGAACTGAACTATCGTTAGCAGAGAAATAGGAGATATCCCCATTGGCGAATCGAGGCGTGGGAGTTCAGTTTATACAATATCGAAGACGCACATTTATATATGGAATATCGTAAAGTTTAATTGCGCCAATCTGTTCTCTTTCGATACGAGGAAGGAGATGTTGTTTATAGGAGAGAGAAAAATATTCGATATTGTTTTAGTTATTAAAAAATCGAACTTTTGAGGAAGAAAATAGAGGCTTCTATCATTTATATTTCTGTTATTAAAAACGAATTATGAATTTCGCGATTTTTTACGAACCGCCTAGTATACTTCGCCTACTTTCGATCGCCATCACGTTGCAAAGGAATCGAAAGCGTATATCTATCGGGCGCGGTAGATTCTTTTTACGTCTCCTAGGAGTATGGCAGCTACACATGGCTCGTGCACATAAATTCTCTGAGTAACGATCCCAAAACGTTCTTCGCGTCCATAGTCTGTTTCGCCATTTTTCCTTCATCTCGCTCCGTTCGATATATCGGCGTACGCAATCGTAAAAAGGATAATTAATCATCTGCACAATATATATATGAGCCCGAGATATTTTCTTTCAGCTAAAGATTCGGTGGGAGATTTTACTCTTGCTCAGCGAAAAGTCAAATAATTATCTTTTCATTTTCTATATTTTGTTATATAAGACAATATTTTTCTCAATTTAATTAGAAATGACGTTTTTCCTATACCTTCATATATTCTCCATTAATCAATGTTCTTTTATTTCAAAAATTACTTGCCGAATATTTTAAATATATTTTTCCTTTTTTACCGCGGAAACTCGTACGCTATACTTCGAACACTATACAAATAATTAACGACGTCGGATTGACTCCGTTTGTTATACTCATAGGGAACATGTTGCATACAGGATATGGACTTTTTCTTGGAAAAGAGACGAAAATTTTCAACTTGTATAGAATTCGTTGTTCTCCTGCTAAAATGCGGATGGAAGGAACGGATGAGAGACAGAGAGAGAGAGAGTTTAATAATAAACGAGGTATTATTAAAATTTACTCACGAGAGCAGTACGTGTTCGCAGGAAAGTTTTCCACTTCCTTGTCCCCTTTTGGTCTCTCTGTAGGGACAGTCGGATCCATCGCGGACAGTGCATCCACCGCTACGCGGAGAACATTCAACTTTCCCGATTTTTCATGAAACTCGTGGTACTTGCATGACTCGCCTAGCAAGACGTAAGGCACGTCCGGGGGAAAAAGTAAAGACACACGCCAACGCGGAAAAACGGGTGGTACACGCCGGGCGACACAATGTCGGTGCCGTGTTATACAACGGAGAGGAGAACGCGTTCCAAAACTTGTCCTCTTTCGCGTAAAACGCGGAAAACCACGGATGACTGTTTGCCGAGTTTTCCCGCGGCGTTTATCGACATACATACAATATAAGTACGACGTATCCTCTCCTTTAGCGATTAAAATGCACACGCACGGCCCGCAGGACCGAGCCTTTCTTTTCTTCGGAGCATTTTTCTTCTCCTCCGTTTCGAAGAAGCGAAACGTTTTCTCTATCGCGGAAATGAAACTAAAACGCCGAACGACATTCTTTCTTTACGACTTTTGATAAGGACGTAAAACGCAAGCTCCGCAAGTAGGTTGAAAATGTCGTTCCTTCACCCAAATCGTCAAAGCATCCCGAAATAGTTCCGGCTTAGTCGCGTTAAAAAAAAATAGAATTTTTCCACGTTTAGACGTCTGCGAAACACTGTCTCGTTTTATATCCTAAAAGTAGAATTTTTCAAACTTTTGAGAATGCAATAAACAGAGCGTAGATATTACACCGTTTATCATGAAAATGTCATTTTAATGTTGGATCGTAGACGCGGTTATTGCGCAGTCCTGTAACGCCGTAATTCGAAACGACCTTTTCCCTTAAAGGCAATAAAATACGATCCACTGCAGCACGAATGACGCACGAATAAGGGCGCGTAAAAAAGTAGTCCGGAGACACACGGAGATAAAGCAAATTTGCAACGACAAATCAAAATTATTATATAATGTCGCGTCATTCCTGCAATCTAAATTACGCGATTACCTTGGAAAATTCATTGTGCCCGAATCTCGCTGTAGATATTCGCGAAATGATAATTCAACGCGACGCGTTAACAGCTTTCATTCATCGCCGGGCGAAATTTTTCCGCGAAACGGATTATACGCTTCCGTCCAAATCGCTCTCGACGCGCTAGAGAGTAGATTTTCTTTTTCAATATACGTTTTCGCACATTGTGTTCGAGGAAATAAAAGTGAATCAGTCGGACAAACCAGTATACATAAAATAGGAAGGTTAAGCACGGCGTTAATCAACGTTGATGCCCGGCCATCCTCGAAGCTCTCTTCTCTAGTTGTTTTTATTTATTTACTTTTTTTTTTTTTTTTTTTTACTTCTTTTGCGAAACCGGGGGTCAGGGCGCGCGCGCACGTTTGCGTTTGCGAATTCCGGTGCATGGCAAAGCCATGGTGGGGCTGGGCATGGCAGACAGGGTCGATGCCGCACGAAATCCCGCAGTGATACAACGCCGGCTCATTCAATTATCACTAAACCCCGGAACTCTCACCCGCCATCTGCCCTTCTAGCGCCTCTCTCTCTCTTTCCCTAGATATTGTTGCTCCTGGCAAAGCATATATATATATGGACATGAATGATACAACGCTATGACGAACCAACGCGAATTAACAATCGACGGTCCATCCTTTCTCTCCCTCTCTCGCATCATCCAGTTTCTCCGTCCTTGTTCACCGACGTGACTGCGAGATCCATCCATCGACCCAGTTCCGGGCATATTGGCGGCGTCCTTCCGACCCACTGCTCCGGAAAATGTAAAATGGATGTTTTGAGATCGCGCGGATCGGACGGTCCAAAAACCAGATTCTTCGATTCTCCTTTACGTCCGGCGAGAGGATAGCCGGACGTCGTATAATGTGACAGCATCTTCAAAGGAAGATAAGTCCATTTCCAGACTACGGCAAACTGTGAACTCGGTCCCTCTGTATATAACTGCGCTTTTGGACCCTCTCGCGTCGTGAATTCGATATTACGAAAATGATGCCGGACATGAGAACGTCGATATTCTACGATTTCGCGGATAAATCGAGGTAGAAAAAAAAATGCGACAAAGTATTATTCTCGAGAACAACGAAGCGAATAGTTATTTGAAGATCATGAAGTTGAGTTTACTTACACGATGTACATAATAAGATATTTATTAAAAAAATATGATAAAATTCTTAATATATTTGAACTCTAATCGTATATCCATTCGTAAATTTTAGACGAGGGGACACGTTGCCGCAATTAGCCGATAAAATATTCGTGATGCACTTTTAATTTTCACCGACTCCATTATTCCAAGCTTCACCCGAGACGGAAATCAAATTGCATTACGTATAGAAAAGCCGGCTTGTCATCTCGTGAAAGAGACACGAGAAAGAGAAAACGGCGAATTGGATTACTCTCGACTCGTTCGTCTCGTTACTAACAAAAATCTTGTGCCCAAATTATATTCTCTTTGCACGAATATTCAAAGTACGGACACGCAATTTCTTTAATTATCTTCGTTACGGGGCAATTTACGAATTGGCGCGATTGATTGGAAATGTTCCTCTGTCGTTTGTTCACGCCAAACATCTATTTCTTCACTTTCTTTGCTTTTCCCCGAGTTGCCGAAGATCCGGGGCAAGAATGGACCGCCGTACCATTAAATTAAATAGCAGCGTCGTGTCCCACGAGAATTTCATGACGAGTCAAACCGGAACTCGCGCTTACCTCAGAAGGAAGGAACGAAAAAAAAAAAAAAAAGAAAGAAAGAGAGAGAGAGAAAGAGAATGCCGAAAAGACCCGTTCCTCAATGTGGCCACCGGGGACCGATAAACCCGCCGCCACCCGTTCGATTTCGCGTAAAAAGGATGGAGGGCTTTATCGGTCTATCAGGTTGCCCGCATCCACGCGACTTAGAATCCAATTGCCGCTAAGTGCGGGTGCGATTTATCGCGAAACAAGCGTCGAGCGTCTCCTTAGGCGCGCGTCGTTACAAAAAAGCCCATCGAGGACCACCGAATCGACCCTAACGAAAGCGTCGTTTACCTCTTCGAGATAAAATATGTACATAAAGCACAGAGAAGTCATAAAGCGAGAGATAAAAAAAGATATAAAAAGTAGAAATGTGAATGTAAAAAAAAAATTCGTGAAAAAAATCTCGAAGACAATGTCGCTAAATTACGTAAAAAATGCATTTAGGGAACGAGAAGAATTTCATTGTAATTCTTGGGTTAAAAGCCGCATTTTTTGAAGTTTAATTTAAAGAACTGAGAAATATTTGAAAAAGCACAGAAATATCACATATTTGAGAGTTTAAAGCTGTTTATCTTGATAAAGACAGAGGGAAAACGACATGCCTCGACGAGAGGGACGCGTTGGATTCGTGTATCCGTCCTGCGCGATATATAAAAATGTATGATGCACATATTGCGCCGCGGCAGATGTACCAGTCTACAGTTTCCGGGACTAGTATGAAAATAAGCGAAGTAGATAATGGTCGCGTGGTGTACGAGATTTTCCTCGGCGAAACTTTAGACTTTTTCAGGTTTCGCCTTTTGAACGTTACTCCGTTGCGGTATACGTATGCATGACGCGCGTTACCGTTTTTCCATTTGAATTTCACGGAAATTTTATAAACGCGCCCATAGAAACGTTAAATTTCCGCATTTAATATGCATTGTGTGTGTTTGTGTGTTTGAATTTTTATAGTCTGTAAAAATTTGCACAACAGACGGAGAAATGACGCGACATTGTTGCGTTATGGATATTTTCTTCCAGTTAATTTAATTATGCGTAAATAAATGAAAAACTTATATACTCATCAACGCTATAAAAGATGTGTACTTGTACCATACTGTTTTTATTCATTGCTTTTTTAATTGTTTATTTATATGCTCAAATATATTTATATGTATATTTGACAAATTCGTTCCACTATTCATGTGCATTTATTAATCTTGATATTAATTGATAGTAGATACTATTCACCCAATTTGATTTATTCCATATAGACTTCTCTCAATTTTTATCATTCAATTTTCGCGTTAAAAAAATAAAAATCTGTTTTTTTTTTTTTGCAATTAAAATTACCGGAATTAAATAACGTGTTATTTGTGTAATATTAATAATAGACTTTTAAAAGGCAGAAATTCGCTACTTTTACATTCTAATTAAAAGACAGATTTGCCGCTATTCGCTTTATATGAAGACGCGTTGAATAACGACCGAAAGACAGATTGCATCCGCATTGCATAGCTGATGCACACAACGTGTCATCGACTATCGATTAGTCGAGAGAAATAAGCGTGCATATATTGCAACGACGTGAGTACAGTGCCTATTAACTCGAACTAATGACTGTAAAACGAAGTACGACGTATAAATCGTAACGCGACACTTCCGCGCGAAGACCGATTACGTCTACGCATGAGTTTCCGCGATACGAGCGACTTCGCGATTTAAATTGTCTTTACTATCGATCAAATCTCTGCCGATGCGCGTGCTGATTCAATTTTATTCGTTATTAAAATTTTTGCACGAGAGTTCATCGAAAAATTTAGTTGAAATTTCTTAATATTTTCTATAAAAGAAGAAAAATAAAAAAAAGAAATACTTGAGAAATAAGAGAAACTAATTATATATGATTATATGTAATCTATGTGATATTTTGTAAAGGATTTTTAATTTTAAATTGTTTGACAAGTATTTAAAAAATATCAGTGATTTGTAGATTTATTTCCTAAAATAATGACTATCTATTGTATAACTTCTGATGCATGTTGCGGATTTAATTTTATTCGTTAATACCTTTGCACGAGAGCTTATAAGAAAGAACTCGGTTTAAATTTGTACGTATTTTCTGCAAAAAGAAATGAAAAATAAAAGCAACTAATTATATATGATTATATGTAACTTATATACGATAATTTATAAAAAATGTTAAATTCCAAATTGACAAGTATTGAAAAATACTTGTTAATATTAAATTTGAAATTCTACATTCCCTAATAATTCGCACGATCGCTTTGCAGATATGTTTCCCAAAATAATTACCACAACTTCCCGAAGGAGAAACTATTATTCGCCCCTGTCAAAAGACCTTTCACAGACACCCCGTGTACACGCTTAAGCATATCTGCGATTTCGTAATATACAGCGAAAGCGGACATTGGCCTGTCGAGATTAGGAAGTTTCTCGGGTAATATCTCTCTGGACGGAGCGCGTTTAGCGTGCGCTCTTCGAAGGACGATTACTAGCGCAAACGCGTGCAATCGGAAGCCGTAACGATCATTAGCCTATAAATCCCGGTCGAATCCACTTACGAGGAAGGAGGGCGCGTTCGTGCATAAAGGCGAGGATAAATTCCTCGGCTCGGGTCGAGATATTCGCTCGAGGGATTCTGTGAAATATTCTCGCCTGTATAATCTCCCTTCCCTCTTCATCCCTTAACCCTTTCCTCCTCGTGTATCCTCCCGATCCTCGCGTAATTAGAACAATCCTTCGACTTTTGCGCCTCTTCGTCGCTCTGAGACGCGATTACGCTTCTCTCGTAGGAGATAAGGAACCAAGAAGGGTGTCGCTGTCCTGCGCTGTCCTAAAGAAGGGAAAAGGATGAGAGAGAGAGAAACGCGAAAATGAAATGGAAGATTGAATAGAGGGGACCGATGGCAACGACGCCTAAATAAGCATTTAGCGAATAATTGACGCTGTCTTCTCGTCCCTACCTCGTTTTGTAACGATGATGTTATCCGAGGAGGGAAAACGATGTCTCCATTTGTCTTTACTTCGCACCCCGTTTGGCATCTTTATTCTACGACACGCATTGTTCCCGAGATTGTTATTTTATATACCGTATCTCGAGAGAGATTCATGCAAACGAGACAGAATGGACGCCGGAAAGCTTCGCGATTCTCTTTCAATGATTTTATATATTTAAATCTTAATTATTCTAGGATATATTCATTCCGTTTCGCGGAAATTGTTAAAAACGTTGAAAAACGATGAAGATGAAAAGTTCAATGCGTTTGAAAAATAAATATAATTGCAAATAGAAAAAATAAATGTTGTTTCGAAGAGATCCTATGTTCGATATATATATATATGTGTATAAATTTGTTTAAATATTTACAAACTCCGCGTATGCATCCATACACACACAATTTTTCACATTGTAGTTGCAATTTCGATTTTATAACGGATATTGTTAAAATAGCTGCAAAATAGTCAAGTTGACGATACAATTTTTTTCAATTGCGATTGTAAATTTGAAATTTTCTTGTTACACATGTAAATATAGTAATATTCCGTTGACAATATACATATCGATAAAATATATGTTAAATACAATTAACTACAATATTTTTTATCGGGATATAACTTTACGCGAGAGCTCAAGATTCTGTTTTATGCGTAAAAAATGTAATGGCTTAATTGATTCATGTTCTCTTGCATATTATACACGTTATTTCGCGATCGTAATTCATAAATGAGAATAATTACACTTTAACGTTCTGTATTTTCTTACTCGGAAGAGTAGATGTCAAGACCGGATCTATAAGAGATTATTTATGACGTGGACCGAGAATCTCTAGTAATTCCGAGCCAATTTCCATAATATTTTCAAAGATGATCGTGATTCGCGTTAAAAGTGACGTAAACGATTGCTAATTACCGATGTTAATGGTTTACTTCAAATATTGATCAATAAATTCTCTCTCATTTCACTTAGCGCCGTAAAACTATAACCAAATGTGAATCTACAAAAATTTTTCTCAAAAATGACGGTCATTTACGTTGCATTAGCGATGCAGATTTCTCGAGACCGGTTTATATCGAAGATAACACGTTAGGTGCGTTAACTGTCGCGTTCTCTTTAACGCTCTAATTTGAATTTAATTCAGCTCACTAGCGCTATTACAGTAATAGCGTTTTATTACGCATATCAATAGTAATTGCTTCTCCGCTATTTCAACCAAGGCTTTAACCATTTCGAGCTTAATATCGTGCAAGATATGCAATATTGAAAATTAAAAACTCGTGATATCAACTCGACGCAAAAGTTATCGAGGAAAAGACATTCCACATGATATATAAAATATATATGAGGAAAAATGCTTTGCATTCTCTTCCTAGAAGAAGAATTCAATATGTAACAAGAAATATATGAAAAGTAAATATATGAAAAAAGAATTATTAGAGCACAAAAAAATGTGTAAGATATTTTCAAAAAAAAAAAAAAAAAAAAAAAAGAGTAATAATTATTTTTATTATATATAATTATTAAAATTTCGACGCTCTCTTTTTACATGAAAATTGAAAAGATATAATAATACGTGTTGTGTGTGCGTCGATGCAAAAATAAAGGCATTCCCCTTTTATCGAAAATTGTTAATTAAATCGTTATTAAAATATGAATTTTCCGCGTCAGGAGCAGAGTTTGGTAAACTGAGATTCGCGCATGAAAAACATACTAGGACAATACACAGTACGGTACACAGTACATTTAAGTGTTGAAAGCAGCATCGCGAGCAATTTCTCTCGGACAACAATAAGATACGGGATAGGGGATGGGAAACATAGAGAAGGAGAATGTTCCCAGTTACCGCCGTCAGGAAATGCACGCGTAACGACCATTACCTCTACACTGCGTTTGTCTCTGCGGGTGCTTTATATCGGCGCCGGTGCATCGTAGCGGAATACACTCGCCGTCCGAAGATGAACGCGACTCCCTCGAATACGCCTGGGGGGAATATCGAAGTGGGAAAATTTATCTCGGATCGGTAAATGGGTCCTGAAGCTCCGGTGCCGCGTCGACCGAGAGCCGCTATATCGGAGGTCCGGCGGTGACGAAGTGGCTTCCGGAAGTAACGCGGTAAAGTAGCTCGGCGCGTGCATCCCCCGGAGGATTTCCCGAGCTACTGCCAATATAAACTCGGGGAGGCAGACGGCGTAGCGGCCTGGTAACCGGCGCTAGCTCTTTCCTTTTCCTTTTCCTCGACGTCGTCGTCGTCGTCGTCATTGTCGTTCGGCTACGTAAAGTGTCTCTTACGCTAGTCATGCCGTAAAAATGGAACCGCTCGCGCGAAAATGTGTGTTTGGCCTTCGATCAAGGATCTCTTCCTTTACACAAACGACCGAGTTGTTTGAGTGAATTTTTCACGAAGAAGGGAGGAGAAAGCAAGCAGCATTCCTGTCATCTCTTGCACAAGTTTGAAATTTTTCGCGTCATAGAGATCAGTGAAATAGTGGGTCAAATATATACCGAATCTCTTCTTCAATTTTCACTGATCAAACTTTTATCGATTCTCAAGCTACGAATTTGCCAGAATTTAATTCTTTCCAATTTTTTTAGCCGACTTTAAATGGCTGCAGCATTTTTATAATATATGCAGCGTATATTATTGAAATATTTATGTAATGTACAATTTCGAAAAAATTAATCGTTTTATATGTACTCGAATTCGTTGCGAAATTATATGATATGTAAAGTGCGCGACGCCAAATAAAATGTTATTAACGAGAAAAATATAAAGTTCTATTGGGATGGCGGCGGTATCATAATGCAGATTTTATTTATCGGATGTACGAAATACGTGTTGCATTCAGCCGTATCAATAGCGAATTGATACATTGTCGAGCGATCGAATACGAATGGCTGAATGGGATGCACAAGTATTTCTCGACAACATATTTCAATGACGGCTTTTCAATTTATAATAGGATCGTAATAAATTGAAAAAAAGATTGCATTGTTAACGACGAAAATAGAGGTCAATAGTATAATCATTAAACTCGAATCAGCGAGTCAGTTGCGTGATTGTCAATGAATATTCTCACTTTTTACTTTTCGCTTTTGAAACATCACTCTATCGAATCTCATCGAAAAATATACGCAATCATAAATTTCAATAAATTTGCACGACACTTTTACTACCAAAATTTTTGAACTTTTTTACGGAAAAAAATGACCCATCTCAAGATATTATAGAACGCGTTTGCTTAAACAAATTTATAATCAAAAAGATGTTTCTTTAAATAACTGGGTATCTATTTTTATACGATTGCAATCTAAATGAAAGTTTAATTACCGAAGGAGAGAGAGTGTCGATCTTTTTTTTTTTTTCACGATATCATCAGCGTTTATAATATCCTCCCGTTTCGTAGAATGCGTACACTTTCTGATATAGTCACATTCTCCGCGAGTTATTGCGCATAAGTGGAAGCAATTCGATCAAGTTAAATGCGATTACGCATTTACGCATATAGGGCCACACCCCGTATATATAATTATTGCACCGACGAGCACGGTTTTCTATATGCGCTTAATAGAATCCGGCAATAAATCGCGCACGCTATTCTGACATTAAATTAACTCATGGATGAGAAGAGAAGGAGAGAAAGAGAGATTGGTACACGGAAAGCGAGCGCTATAAAACAAGAGCAAACGCGGATCGCTCGAAATCAGCAGATTGCGTCGTTTATCACCCCAAAATGTCCGAAAATCTATGTATACGATATGCGCGATTTATTCGAAACGACGATTTAGGGGCACGCAACGCTTACAGTTTTGTTTTTAAATACCACCCATGTCACGCTTAACCGGATATAACCGTGTAAAATTAATGATATCATGATTACTACGTGTTGACGATCCCGCTGGGTCGCAAAAATAAGAGATTGTTGCGAAAAATTTCAGTCTGGTACATTAGATATTTAAGAATAAAATATACACAACATTCGCGCAAAATATATATATATATACGTATATAAAAAGTCGAAGCACTTTTATTTTCGAGCGAGCGAAAATAAACTCTTCCGCGAAACAAGATGCAGAAGCCTGCTAAATAGATAAGAGACTTCCATTTCTTAATTAACTTTCAGTGGACTTAAGTAAAGTCTTAATTTAAGATTCAGTTACTGAGATATTTAATATCTAATGGCTTAAAACGTTATATAAAATATACTAATAATAATTTGTAATTATTGTAAGGTGGAAAAGCTTGGCCAATCGAGTTAATGAGAATTGTTGCCTCATTCTTTAAATAACCAAATTATGTATGAATAATATACAAAGGAACTTTGCTGGCGACGTTATGTGCGAGCGAATATATTTATATAAAAATTGCAATAATAAGGTTTATTATAATAACGTTTTACGAAATTTCCTTTTTTCAGCGTTACCGCGAAAGGTCGAGATCAGCAGTCATCCGAATAAGCAGGTAATCGAGGTGAAGGTGGGAGAGTCACGACGAGTAGAATGCATCGTCAGATCGGCCAAACCGGCTGCCTCGATCATCTGGTATCGAGGAAACGTGCAGATTAAGGGCGGGGACACGAGTATTACCGCGATCTCCATCCAAGGTGGTAAGTAACTATATCCTGTTACGCGCATTGATATTCAATTTTGCGCGATAATACCGCGCGCCAATGAATTTATCATGATGATTATTACGCGACAAGGATCAAATAAACGCGTTGCACTATACGCGCGTAGATAAGCGCGTTTCTGCTCTAATAACGCGGTTTCGTCTAATTAAATTTTGCTCAAAATAACAAATCATCGCGCTCTCTCGATCGGTTTTAATCGGCGAAAAAATATTTTAATGCCTTTCGTCAAACGTAAATACCAAAACAAGTAGATTAAATTCTTTACCAACCATTTTTGCTGCTAGTGTAATCAATAGAAGGCTCATTGCTTTAATATTAGTAAATTAATAGACTGCAACTGTTTAATTCATCTATTGTTGAATGATATGTGCACTTAGAGAGACATAGGATTTTTTATATTATATGCTAAGTGGACGGAAAACGCAGATGTTTTGCTTTAGATATAATTACATTCATCTAATGTAGTTTTTTGATCTTTCTTTATACAGTTTACAGCAGAACAAAAATTAAAGAGAGGAAAATTTTTCTCTCTCTCTGTCATCTATACAAGGTTATAAATTATATAAAGGATCCTTTATAACTCTAAAAAATATATGCAGATGCATAATATAAATATTGAGAGGATAGTGCAGTCCCTCTTAATACGATATCGAGATACGAAGAAATAATTCTGAATTTCGCGTCAGGGGCTATTTTTTTTTAAAACGCTTACCGTGTCGCGCTCGTAAAAGTATAGCGAGTAAAAAGATTGGAGGGATGTGTGTGTCGAGACGCCGCCTCCCTTTCTAACGCAGCTTCCAGTTGCCAAGAGCATCTTCGATCGATCCCGTGACACACAATTCTGGCCGAGCTCCAACTACCAAAATTGACGTTCGTGTCTTGCGCTCGCGCCACCGCTTGCGTTTTTTACTATTCGACTGGAAGCAACTCGACGAGACATCAAACCGACTGTATCATCCGAAAAGAGAGCGGGATTAAAATATATCCTCCTAATGAAAAGCGTCGATAAATACTGCGAAAATTAAAAGAAACTCGTCGCGCGACGCGATGCAATTCGCACAGGGTGTCTATAAAACATTCTCGAGTGAGAATCGAGCAAAGAAGACATTTTTTTCGCGTTATGTGATGCATAAAGATGTTTCAGCTCTCTTATTCTGACGAACGAATAAATATCCAACGCAGAAATTATTATTTCTTGTCGTTGAAATATTAATTAAAGCTGAAGAGGAAAAGAGAGAAAAATAGAAAACGCAGAAGAAAGAACACAGGATGCTTCTTAATTTTGCGAAATATCATAAATCTCATCATGTACTATTAATATTTCCATATTAATTTTTTTGATAAAGAAACAGATAATGAAGTTGCTTTATATTTAACGGATTATTTGATGAAAGATAAAAATATAATATTTCAATATTATTTTGCACTGCGTGTTTTTCTATATCATTTCGATATATTATTTTTCGCAGTGTTTGTAATATAACGTGCAAACAAAAAATATTTAAATTTTTTTATAAAAATACCTTTCTCCCTCATTCTTTCTTCTGTTTGTAATTATAAAATAGAGAGCTTGCGTATTCTTATAAAATACGTAATATATAATAAAAATTTGTTCTTTTTATTCATATATAAATAAAAATTGCAATTTTTCGCGAAATAGATTCTTTAACATCTTATTGCTATCTACCGTTGCTTTAAGTTTGCAAAAAATAAATTGAAACAAAAGATGCATCTGCATCTCTTTTTAGCGCTCGCTCTATATATCTCTCGGATGCGTTACCTAACAACAGACCGGAGTTACGAGACGCAAGTTTGCGCGGAAATAAATCGCGACCGTCGTCGTTTCCTTTGTATATGTTACGCTGCTCGAATCTCGCTCGTCATTCTAGCAACAATCTTTCCCCGACCGCTACGCATCCAGTGAAGCCACGGTACTGTTGACAGCCGGGAGCATTTGTATCCGGCGCGTCTCCGAAAACTGTGTGGACCGCGTGACGCGACGGAATAAAGAGCCGTGCGTCGCGCTTTCGCGTAAAAGCTCGCCCGGAGCTTTTAACGGAGATTTAAAAAGGAGCGCACGGTGAAAAAAAATCCGGCCGTATCTTTCTCATTTTCGTTGCGTGTTCGGCTTTTAATGTAAATTATGCATCTCCGCGTTCACGCGCGCCGCATCGCGATGAATAATTCAGCTTTCTTCGCGAGTTTTAATTCGACAGCTTGTATATTTTTGCATGGACAAATAATCTAATGGTTACAGTGTCTTGCTCACAAGACTTCAGTCAAATCGATACCTACACATTTGACTTAATTTCGTGATAATACAAGACGTTAGCGATACAAATTTATGCAATGCGATCAACATATATTTTTGTAAAAAAATGTAAAGGAAAAAGCATTTCATAAAATTCTTAAACAAATAATTGATTGTAAAAAGATGGGAAATTAATAATATATATTTCAGCGAAATTTATATCTCTTGTAAAAAAATAAATTAACAAAACGTCGATGTAATACCTTTTACGTTTCTGAAATTATCTGATAACATATATGAAATAATAAATAATAATAATAATCACACAAGTGATTGATTTGGCAGATATAATAAAAAATGAGTGTTAGCGGGAAATTGATTACAATTCCCTAGTTTGCATTCCGGAGATGATCGAGTAATATAAAAAGAACGTAATAATCGAAGAGAAAAAATGGCTAATTTTGACGGCCATAAAGTAAAAGCGGATGGCAGGTAGTATTTATTTCGCGATTTGCGCGGCCCATGTTGCAGACAAGGAGACGACCAAGCCTGGAGAGACGTCCAGGGAATTGCTCAAATACGACACTCACGGTTCCATTACCATCATGCCTACGGCAGACGATAATGGGATGGATTACACCTGCGAGGCTCTCCATCCAGCTATACCGCCAGACAGGCCCATGCGGGCGACTATTACGCTCTCCGTTTTCTGTAAGTCGATCGACGCATCTGCATCATTTATATATCGCGGTGCATCATATGCCAACGTGGTTTTCAGTCGTGAAAAAAATTAGTGAACGTTTAGATCAAATTACTTAGATACCGGACTGTCATTATAATCGAAAATAAATCGATATTAATTCGTCATCTTGCATCTATCGGGCTTTCAAGTATAATTTCCACGCGAAAACAGAATATTCGTCCTCTTTCTTTAACTTTACGATATTTTATTTATACGGGAGACCTACCTTTGGTAGGTCTCATTTGTATGCAAAAGTATAAAAAGTATTTCTCTTGAAATGTACTTACCAAATGGAATAAGACAACTAGAGAATTAAAAACAGTCGAATTTGCCTAAATTAGAAATGCGCGATACAACCTACTTAACATTGTTTTCACACAATTATTACCCAAATTAATGCATAATAAGTTATGTTGAATTTATTACGTGACGCAATGTAATAATGTCCTGAAAGGCTGCGACGCAAATTTACATATTTGTAAAGAGAGATCTTCTCTCAAATTTCGCGTATACGTCATTCTTTGAGCTATTCGAGAATGACTGAGAATGGCTTTCAGTCGCGATTATCCGGATAAGCTTTCAAACAAGTTTCATTAGCGCGAAGCCTTGGTATAACGACGGCATCGGGGCCGATCCTCTGCACAGATCCACCTGGTGCGCCGTACATAGAAGGATACACGGAAGGCGAAACCGTACAACGGGGCCAAAACGTGGAGCTCGCGTGTCGATCGCGCGGTGGGAATCCGCCGGCGGAGATCATTTGGTATAGAAATGACAAGAGGATTTCAGCGGTTCATCGCAGAGGAGCCGGTGTCAGCGAGAACATATTGTCATTCATGGCCCGGGCGGAAGACGACAAAGCACGCTACAGGTGCGAGGTCTCCAACATCATGAGCGTGCAGCCTATGAAGTTGCACGTCGACCTCACCGTACTTTGTAAGTAACAATTGCATATTATAACGTGCATGTGAAGCTGGCGTCATTTCGTGGGACCTCACAAATAATTATAACCGATGAAAATAAAACCAGAACTCTTTATTTTTTCATGAAATTTTGAGACGCCAGCTTCAATGTTGTCAAATAAATTTCTCACTCACCGATAACTGCAAAATAGTTGTAGTACACAGGACATTAATCTGAAAACATAATATTCAAATTATATTTATATGTACATGCGTGTGTATATGAATATATATTTTTTTAAATTTTTATTTTGCATACCTCACAGTTGTCCCACTGTTGCCCGACGCCTCCCCAGGCCTCCTCCTCCTCTTTTGGTCCTTCGTAGCACTCACGACACTCGCGAAAACACGAATAATTACGATCGTCCGACACTTTACACGGCACTCCCGACACGACGCGTGAATCGCACGCGTGTTTCGCGTACATTGCACGATGAGAAAATTATAATCGAAAACACGAAGCAACGATCTATTCGGTACAGATATTATTGCTGATAAGCTACGCGCGAATTGACTGCGAGAACCTGTAACAAATAAAATACATGCATATAAGTTAGTGCAATCTTATCTCAATATCTGTAGATATTCAGTTGTTTTAATTTTAATTTAATTAATATATTTTTTTTAGAAGGTAGAACTCTTTTTATAGAACTATACATTTTTTATCTTGACAATTACTGATAAGGAAAATATTGTAGAACAAAGTGAGACGCTGTGTGAAGTGTCTCAGTTTGTTTCATTAAGGCATTTTCGTTCTTTAATGACCAAAACTATTTGTTACTATCAAGAACTCTAGAATTATTAAAAATAAAGCCAGAACTCTTAATCATTTTTCAGAGAAAAATTTCTCTTCTTTTTTACATATTTTCTTTTGTACATATTATTTTTTATTTTTTATACAATATCGTCAATAAATGCTGCATCTTTTTATTTTCCTATTTCCATAAATTATATCGATATTACGGCATCGATGTTAACATAATTAAAAATGTATTTTTAGATGATACATTATGGAGCATACTTTAATTAGCGACACTTAATGTAAATTTATTTCTGAAAAGTGACAACAGTGACATATTATATAGCCCTGTAGTTGATGTTATGCTGATGTTAATACTTATAAAAATATGTATATTATAAAAGTATAATGACAAAATTGTCTCTATAGACTATATTAATTGTATATAATTAATTGTTCGCAGATGTCAATGTTTAATTTAAAAAATAGATAAAAGTGAAAAAGGGGAAAAAATATGATATATGTATAGAAATTTCGCTCTATATTTCGAAGATTTCAATTTTTTTAATTGTTCGCGAATTTTGCGGGCAACGTACCTTTCTCGCGAGTGATACTTGAAATGTATTTAAGGTGTTAGATTATTAATGTCGCGTCTGGTGCCTGTCTGTGGCACTTACCATTACTTCACCGTAAGGCATAGTATTGCACACAACTAAGGGCTTGTATAGACGATCTCTTGCCGACGGAACAACCGCATAAATAATTCCGCTTCTCTATTTTCGCCGAGACCGCGTTCACGTTACCTAAATTGAAATTTTGCTAACTTTATGCTCGCGTGATATATGGATAAAGCTACAAAATACCAGTGGCTGACTTAGCATACACTTGGGGTAAAAGGTTACGCTTGTCGACACTGTTGTAGTTATCGATAAAAGAAGAAAAGAGAGCCTTGCTACTAAATTTTATCTCACACTTTTTACCGTCGAAAGCGTTAAAAATAAATAACAGCGAAGGGACATTAGTTTTTCAAAAGGCATTCAATGGTTTTCAGCTCGGGATATTTCCTCTATAAAAATGTCAAGACTATAAAGCCCGAATTTGATGCTGTACTGTATTTCTTTAAGTATCTCTTTTCGACTAATAGGATTGCTAGGCATCTTTATTCGTCCGAATCTAATGCATCTTGGAGCAAATTTATCTCGACTTATTTATTTATATTTTACTTATATTATATTACTTATATTTTACGACTTATCATTATTTTTATAGACCGTTATTTCGGGCGAGGCGAGCTTTTTTCACATTTTCCACGATTTACAGTCGCGCCCGCTGGAGTCACCATCTCCGGACCAACGGAGGCGAAGGCGGGCGATCAGGTGCTCATTACTTGCACGACGGAAAACTCGAATCCACCCGCGGACATAAAGTGGACGGTGGACGGGCGTAATTCTGAGAGCAACTCCTCGAGGACGGAACCGGCGCCGAACGGTGGCTGGATCACCAGCTCGAATGTCACGTTCAACATTAATCACAAGAGCCGCAGCATCGTCGTCATCTGCCACGCTTCTAACGTCAAACTGACGGAGAACGTGGTCGGCACACATACCATTAACGTGATATGTGAGTACATATATGTATAATATATATATGTGTGTATATCCTCGTTTTTTATCGTATGCATTTCATCGGTCACTCGGTCTAACGCGACACATAAACGGGTACAATTGCAGTTGTAACGAAGCTCCTCGTCCGCGAAAACCTAATTTCCGTTTCGTGTCAAAGAATCGTACCGGGTGTCCCGGAAACTGCCGTAAGATATTTTACCGAGAAGACTTTTCACAATTGGCGATATTAAATTTTACAACGGACACGTAGCAGCGAAAATCTCTGTTGGAGCGAAATTGAAATAAAACTAACAGAGATTGAAAAGAGCAAAGTTTACTTGCTATTTATATCCTTGGAGTTTCATTTATTAAAGTAAATAACGTTCTATAGATTTTTTTCTTCTTAAAAAAATACTTTACTATTTTATATTTTTGCCTATTAAACGTGAAAACATACGATTCAATTGAAATATAATACAAATGTGTATATATTAATAATATTGCTATTATACAAAAGTCTTTCTTTTCTTTATCTTTTATTCAATCATATCTGCGACTCTGATGTGAAAATATATTAGAGAAAAATTATTTAAAAGATGTATCGTTTAAAATAAAAATAATGAGCGCTGCGAAATAAATATTATTCAACGTGCAGATATTCTCAAGTACACAGTGCGTTATAAACCGTAAATATCGTCGCAAATGTTCCTTTAACTTGTAACGCGTTTAGGGAAATTGCGTGATGACACTGCTACCCGTTATTGCTGACATCTTTGCGACACGCGATGACAAATTAATCGACCGCATCGCCGGGATCCCAAAACTTGCATACGTAATACAACCTACACACTCTCTCTCTTTCTCTCTCTCTCTCTCATTCGCGAATCTAGAATTCATTTAACATATTCGACATTGCGTCATGTTGCGCATGATACACTTTCGCAATAATACAACCGTAATCGATCGACATTAATTTCCGTCGTAAATAAATAATCCTTGTATAATCAACTGCGTTTTCAGCTTGTAATTACATGCATTAAAATTACTCGCTATCTGAATATACTAAACAATTAGTCGCTCTCCAATCAATAATACTGTCCGGCAATCCGAGATTAATAACGAATGCTACTCATGTTCAGTGATGTAAAACTGGATTTAACAAATAATCGTTACAAATAGCTGAAAGTCCTTCATTGAATGTTAAACAGTTTCAGATTTCTTTTTATACATCCGTATGGTTTAAAACAAATTTATTACGCAGATTTTCTTCCATACGTCTGTGCATTTTTGTTTTTAATGAAAATATACATTTTGTTAAGCTGCTCCGGGATGTGACAGGAAAAAATTGATATAATAATAGAAGCGCGTATAAAAGACGACGTAAAGATAAATGAAATAAATAAATATAAATAAAATTCGATTGTAAAATTTGTCGAATTTCGTAGATCCACCTGCAAAACTAACCGTCACCGGATACGACGAGAGTACGCCGTTAGTCGCTGGGACGGTGCTGAAGCTCATGTGCACCGCCACGTCGGGTAATCCATTGGCCACGTTAACATGGTACAAGAACGACCGCAAGGTACGTGAGAAATCGAGAGACGTGTTCGTCTAGTAGTTGGCAAATTATACGTAGACTCAAAAAAACTTTAAAAGCACACAACGTCTTACTTTCTAATTCCAATAAGAAATATTTCATGAATTACGGAAAATATATTATGATGCGCACAATAACTATTAACTCCTCTCATAATTAATTATTCAAACACGAAATGCATTTCTCAAGTCTTTGGAATTGATGATATTTTTGATTAAATATTGTTGAAAATTATATATCTTATGCATCTCTGAAAACTTAAACTTTTCGAAGAAGTTTGCTTCGTTAAAATTTTCAGTAGCATTTTGAACAGATAATCCCAAAGCATAAAACTCGCCTCTTTCACTTTTTATAATTTAACAATTATTAAAAGTAACGAGACGTTGACTCCCTTCGTAACTTGTTCTAGTAAAAAAATTAAAGGAGGTTCCAGGCAAAAATGGGGCAATTTATAATTTATAAGAATTTATCCATTTTAGTTAAGGCTTTTATATTTTAAAGGTTTCTTATATACGAATTATGAATTTTAACTCGTTCTTAGTCTCGAACCTTCTTAATTTTTGCAAGCACTTTAGAGAGGAGGGCTCAACATCAATTTACGCCTATGAATACTTTAAGATTCGCCACTGCGTAGATGGTTGTATTAATATTATATTCCATAACAGGTACTTGGTACGGTAAGACAGCGAAATCATGCAGTCTCCAGCGAGCTGGCGATGCTCGTCAACGCGTCCGACAACAATGCTCACGTACGATGCGAGGCGACGAATTCCGCCACCGAGATCCCCCTGCTCAAACTTCTCGTGCTAAAAGTCCATTGTAAGACATAACTCACGCTTATTCATATTTATTATCGAAATTTTACTCCTACATTTATTTTTTTAAATTAATTAACTTAGATAAATGGAGAGACGTTAAGTTTTTTTTTGCTTTTTCCGATAAGAAAAGAGCGCGTGATTAGGGATGATTGAACGACGCTGTAATTACTTTCTTTTCTCCACCGCGAGAATCTCGCAAGAATCTCGTCGTGGTGCTAGAGCGATATTTTTAACGGCGAACTGTACCGTCCACTTTTTCCACCTTTTATAGTTCCGCCCGAGAGGGTAAAGATTAACCGCGAACCCCAGGATTTTCACGCCGGCCAGGAGGGCAGTATAATCTGCGAATCGAGCAGCAGCAATCCCCCTGCCGAAATGTCGTGGTGGAATAACGGGATACCGGTAACCGGCACCAAGAACAACACCAAGCCCGGATTACACGGCGGCTACGTGTCGTCCGTTAAGCTCACGCTGGACCTAACCGTGGACAAGAACGGCGAGGTGTACACGTGCGAAGCGAAAAACACCGAATTGGGAAGATCTGTCCACGACGCGACGACTCTGGATGTGCTATGTAAGTGTAGGGATCTAACAATAAGTATAGATTGCTCTTAAACGACGTATATAATCTATATATCCTGCGGAAGATCAGCACGATCGCGCACGATGAAAGCATTCAACCCGGAAATCTCCGCACCAGAGCGCCAATGTATGATAATATATATCTCCCGATATCTCTGTCCTTTCTTCTCTTTCTCTCTCTGAATATATCGGATCATGTTCCTGTAAATTTCTCGACATTTTTCACCGCAAAAATATCTCCCGCCGTTACGATAATATAGACTCCCGCGTGTACGAAAACCATAGTATTAGTGTAAATTCAAATGAAAATGAATTGAAAAAGAAATGCACAAACATGAAATTATTAAAGAATTAATTTACCATATTCATTTTTATGCATGTAAACAATAAAATACAAATACATGATATACAACGTAAAAATGTTTTTCATAATATTAAATATTAAACATAGGAAAAAAAATATATATATATATTTAATATTTTTTTCGCATTTTTTTAAATCATACTTTTGCCTACATTTTTAAATAATTCGAATATCTAAAGATTGTCTATATTATAAATTTATTGAATTATTACATGATTATAAAATATGTAGTGATAAAGAAACAAAACAATAATATCACAATGTAATTAATAATTTTAATTCTATCAAATAGAGAAAAATTTATTTATGTATAATGTTGTGATAATGTTTGCTTTTCAATATAATATTAAATATCGCAATTTTAAGCAATACTATTTTTAACATATTTATTATGTTTTGTTTAGACAAGCCAATATTCTCGCCGTTAGATCCAGCCGAACTAACCGGTTTGGAAGGAGAGCCTTTTGTCATTTCCGTAATGGCAAGTGGCAATCCTAATACGACAGAGTACACGTGGACAAGGGATGGTCTGCCACTAGGTAATAGCCGTAAAAGAATAACCGCCCATGGTTCTACGTTAAATATCACGAGATTGGATCGTCATGACGCCGGCACGTACATATGCGAAGCGCTGAACAAGGAAGGGACTACATTTTATCAGCTAAATCTCACCGTGCTATGTAAGTGTAAATGATCATTTTCTTTCACCACGTAACAAAATTGTACAATTCAATTTTCGATTTAAAAAAGCGTTTAAAAAAGTATCAGCGATGTTCAATATTTATGAATTTTTGTATAAAATTGTCGACAAATTGGTTTATTCTAAAAATGTTTACTTTTATTTTCTTGCCTAATTTTTCTTATAATTTTAATTTAATATTTCTCTAATATCTTTTTTTATAATATATTCTATGTGTGTGATTATCTTCGATACTAAGTAAATGTTTTGCTGTAAATTTGTTCTCTCGCTAATACGCAATTCATCGTTTTACTTCGTTATTGCGCAGATCCGGCGAAAATCAAACGCACTTCGTCATCGGGGATAGTTTATCCACCGGATGTCGAGGCAAAATTGTTTTGCGAAGTCGACGGCAGCCCGATCGGCGACGAGTACGTCACGTGGCAAAAAGTCGGATCGAATCCCGAACTACCGGGACGTTATTCAACGTCCTTTGTTAATCGGACGTCGTATCTTCATATAGAACACCCTAGCCAGGAAGACGTCGGGGAGTATCGATGCAAAGTTAACAATATCATCGGCAACGTAACGTCGGATCCTATTCTATTTATTACGAATTGTAAGTTGGAATAAAAAATTCATTTCCATTATTAATAATACTACCGAGTTTCAAATAAAGAGGAATGATTAAACGAGCGATAAAAATTGATTGAAATCGTCAAAATTTTATAATTGTATAGCGCATAATAGTTTAATTTTACCGTATATCGCCTTGATTTAATTTGTCATATATCATCTAACAGCAATACTCCACAACTTAATTGCTACAAAAATTAATCGTATTTTCAGAAAGAAGGAATTGGAGCAATATATTATAACGCATAAATGAGTAATTAAAATAAATACGTAATTAAAATAAAAATTTAGATCGAGCGTCAAGTTGAAGGATTAATATTAATTACTGTATAATAATATCATTTATTCTCGTGGTACTTGTAGATTAAACAATTATTAAGTCAATGAAAAGTAATTCTAATTAAAATTGTTAATATTTAAACGTTATTGTGTCATTATTATATATGCAAATTGTAACAATTATGTTTAATAATTGATGTATTAGTAACATAGAAGTTATTGACGCAATAATTACCGTAAGAATTTCACCATTTTTAATTGTAACTCATCTTATAGAAGGAATTATTTCAGAAGATAGAAATCGCGTAAAATACATGAAACATCGCAAAATATATCCCGGATACGTTTCACGTATCGAAAAGCAAAGTGTAATAAAGAAATTTACTGATACTTTTTATGCGCAGTTAAACCGGAAATGACAAACACCCCGCTGACGCGAAAGGCAGCAGCGAACAAAGGAATAAACGTCCAATTGTTCTGCAAAGCGCGAGGATCTCCATTGCCGCGTTTCACTTGGATCTTCAATGGGAAAACTTTATTGCCGAACGCAACTGAGAATAAATACAGTATCACTCACAGTGATGTAAGTCACTTTATAAGACGTACTTATCTCTTAAATAACAACTTCCTTTACTAGTATATCTTCTTTAGAGCGTTGTTTGACCGAAGCACCAGTATTGTACTGCGTACTGTAAATCTTATTCTTCGTTTAACTCCGTGCGAATCTCACTTTGATAGAATTTTCATGTTAAACGCAGTTGAGGAGATATTTACCGTCGAAAATTCAAAAGTTGTAAAGTTGTAATCCGAAAGGATAATATCTTAATTAAAATGTTGCTAAGAGAATCGTAAATAGGAAATGATATACTTGAAAGCTATATCCTAATAAATTTCATATAACGATTAAATAATTTCAAAAATATCTTTCTTTCAATAATTATTTCAATATATTTATATTTTTAAATAAAAAATAATTGTATCTCTTATCTGCTTTTTATTTTTCTCAGCTATCCGAGCTCTATTCGGAAACAACGTTGACCGTCTATAAAGTGAAGTCACACGATTATGGAAACTACGAGTGTCGAGCGCAGAATAAAATGGGACAATCTGTGGACGAGATACACTTGGACGTCACATCACCGCCGGACAAACCGAGTGACTTAGAAATCTATAATGTTACACACGACTCGATCACGTTGATTTGGAAACGCGGTTTCGACGGTGGCCTGCCAACGTCCCATATGATACGGTGGCGAGAGGCGGCAGTGCATTATGAGAATAGCTATCACTATTTGGATGTCTCGCCTGGCGAATATAAAGCTACTATATCCGGCCTATCGCTTGGGACTTCTTATGTGTTTAGCGTGAAAGCTCTTAACGAGAAGGGAGAAAGCGGCTTCTTGCCGGATCTTCTCAAAGCCCAAACACTTCGTAAGTAGTAGTTAAAAACCGTAGTTTTCCCTTTATCCCTTTCCCATTCAAAAAGAGAAAATCTTGCGTAGAAAAGCTTAACGTTATTAATAGTATAGTCACAATAGTAAAATGAATAGTGCTGGAATTTTTGGTATAATTTTCTTGTAGTAAACTACAAGATTTGTTTAGATGAACGTGACAAGGTATATATAATCAATGGTATGGTAAAATTATAGAAACCGCTTTGACTCACTGCAAAATTATAATTATTAGCAATTTTCTCTCACAAGCAGCCAAGTATTTGCGTTAGATAGTACATCGTTATTCACGCTACATGGCGGAAAATAACAGCTTGCTAAATCATTATGCAGATCATCGGAACATAATTAAACGCGATTGCCCCGCATTCACATAATTAATCATACTCAGTAATTAGGTTGATCATGTATTACGTTTAGTGTGTCTCGTGAATGTTCGCATGGCATTTATATCACGAGTTAGTTGCAATAAAGTACATTAGACATTATATAGCATTTACGAAAATCATTATCATTTATCATAGATTATCATATGTAATATCATGATTTTTAGCATGAATTATACATACCGACGATCGTAACAATATGGTATCACTTAATTTTGAAATTTTTCCGATAATATATTTTTTTAAAGTGCCTAATTACGAATTACAAGCTCAAAAATTCTTGGAAAGTTAAAAAGTCTGAATTATTGCAAATTATTCACGCAGTTAATGTTAATTAAGGCTAATTTAATGAATATAGAAGAAAGTAGAACAGTAAATTAGTGGATGTTTGCTCTTTTGAAGAGAAGAAGACAACAGACAAGTTGAATAAGTAATCAAGTCGGTACTTGCTACTGCTTAATTGGTAGTTTTGTATAAATTACAGCCATATTATCAGTATTACAGCATTATATAACTTCGAGGATTTCGAAGTTGACTAACAATGTAGATTCATTCATTGCATGAATAACATAAACCGGTGATGGGCCATTGGCTTGGGTTACAGGCGAGGCGCCACCAACCGAGTTGACATCAAGCGAGAATAGTTCCTCCTACATCATCGTCATTATCATCACTGTTTCCGCCTCTGCTTGCCTACTCATTGCCGCGACCATAATCTTTGCTACAGTAAAATCGAAAAAGAAGGCCCAGCGTACGGGTAAATATAATATTTATCACATGTTTTTTCTCTCCTTTATTTTCTTAGGACCGAATACAGACGAAAACCTGCCGAACGAAGTCCTTTTGGAAAAGGGCGACTTTCCAATGAATTATATCTATACGTTAGCGGCGACTTCCGTCATCATTTTTATCGTTAATGTCTTCATCATGTTGTGGTACATAGTACGAAAGCGAAATAAAGCTCGTAAGTTTAACGACCTATGATATTTTAGCGCGTACACACTCTAATTTAGAGGATTGCACGAACACATTAAAAATCAATCCAGCCTTTGACTACAATCGCGCCAGAAAATAAGAGAAAGTATAGTAAAATTTTTTTTTCAAAACTGTAGGCTCTCTGACCAAAAAATGTTTAAAATACATAAAATCACATTTTTAAATTCAAATAAAACTATAATCAATTATTTGATTGTGCAATATAGATTTATAGAGGTTGCTATTATAAATTTAATCTTATAAATATTAAATTTATTATGTGTTTTATATATTATATTATTAATTACATAGTTGTTAAAAAAATTTATTTTATACAAAATACAATTACTAAAAAAAAGATCGAATTATATTTCTTTTAAGTCTCTATTATATCTCTTTCGATAATTGATTCATCTTTTGTGCGACTGTAGTCTTGTTACTCCCTTTATTCTGTCACTCGCATGTACTTACCGTGTGTAATTTTTGCACAGGTATTAATAAATCGCAGACCGCAGACATGTATGCACCGTCCACCGTGAACGGCGACACCATGACTGGCGAATTAAGTTCAATGTCGGACGAGAAAAGCGATGTCAACTTCGACGCTAATGATTACGTGGTCAGTGCCATCAGTCAGTATGTTCTTAGTAACAAATAATTCCGGAGGGTAGGTTTGAGTTCTAGCAACACTTTCTGTTTCATTCCTCTATTTTTATAGTTTTACTAATTTTGCTTTCTTTCTCTTTTCCTACTTCTCATTTGCGATTTCCGCGATCTTTCTTTTCTCGCAGTTTTATCTATTTTTTAATGCAAGAGATTGTGATAGCTAATAATATGTCGCGCAATGTTTTACTTGTATTAATAATATTATTCCTTTTGTCGCTAATTTTAATTTTAATTTATTTTTCAACCATGTTTTTGCACTCGGAATAATATGTATTATTTTATTAAACATGATATTATTTTATTTTAATTTAATTATTTCGAAGCTACGCGAAAATTTGTATATATTTAGTGAAATTTGTTGGAAGTTTCGAATTACAAAGTTGATTTAAAACACAATAACAATTTAAAATAAATCTATTTTTTATTATACTAGTATTTTAATATTGTTTTGCAGTTTAACGTACTTTAATTTTTATATAAAACTGATTCTTTGTGACATATTGTCATATACAATATTTATGTCATAATGATTTCATATCATCCGAGCGCAAAGAGTTAATTCAGCTAAGTATAATCTTCTCAGGTAAATCTAACAGATATCTCTTAATTCAAACATTATAATAATGCTGCCATGAAAGCTGCCCGAATTTGCAACATTTTAATTTAACGAGATTTTACGATGCCAGAAACTTTCTACATAATATGCTTCATAAAGTTGCTTTCTTACTTATTAAAATATTAGTTTCCTTTCTTGCAATAATATTAAATTATTTCGTATATAATGAAAGTAAGAATAGTGGAATAATGAGATAAAAATAATTGACTTCGGGCGTTCAATCATGACGACAAAATAGTTTTTTTTTCATTATTCACTTTTTCATTATCCCTTATTTGAGATTGAGAAAACATTTATATGACTCACCGAAAGATGCGGCACAAATGATGTGGATGTGTTGGTCTGCAAATAAAAATTAAAATTACTTGCAAAAATCTAAACGGCATATATAAAATAATAATTTTTTCATAATTAAATAATTCTATAAATTATATTTAAATATGACAAAGAGAAATTAATTGTATTAGTTATTTAATTATAATTGACATGTTTTTTTCCATTTTTTACTATTTATTTAGTTGAAAATATTAACAAATTTAATGCTAAAAAAATTTTACATTTATTATTATCTTTATGATTGGACAAGAATATATAATTTATTTTTTCGTAAATGTAGATTTACAATGAATTCTTTTTTCAAAATAATATATATGCTAAGTCAATTAACGATTGAATAAATTTACGCACCACTCCGTTGTGATTTCTGCATCGTCCTCCTCTTCGAATATTCACTCAAGCGGACAAGAATCGATCACGAAAACACTAATTACACTCGCGGACACTAATTACTGCGATACGATACTCGTCTATCATTTTCTACGACATACTTGCAAAATATTTATTTACAAGATCACATTCAATAATGCCGAAAATGGGTTCATCCACGATAATCGCGATCGTATATATGAGTAATTAATACAATAAAATGCTCACCCATTTCGTATGCTTGACTATTATTGCACTCGCAACGCGTTCTAGATGATAATACGTGATACGAAACGCAACGAACCGGCATTCCGATGCTTTCATTACGCGAGCTTGAAGAAAACGCGCGCGCCCGGCAACTTTTCGCGGGAAAATGCAGGATGTTCCGCGACGTCACAGCGACGTCACGACGACGTCATGGCGACGTCACGGCGACGTCACGGCAAGGCCGTTCGAAGGGGAGAGATATATATCTATACAGAAAGGAAGAGAGATATATGCATAAAGAGAATTGATAATTAATCGTTACGAATCAATCGAGATGTGCGAAAATTCGATTGCACATGCGATAATTAAGCTTTGTACAAATAATCGATGCCGACTGAATCCGGGTAGATTGATAAATAAATCGTCTCTGGGACGTGAAAAGGACGCGAACTCGAAGGATCGAAATTCGATGCAATGCTTCGGAAGCATTTCAGTAACGCAATATCGAAGATACGATTAATCTCACGTTAATATAATTTGCACAATGCTTACCAATCGTCCCTTCCGGCATTCCTCGACGTTTTATTACACTCGCGACGAGTAAAATATTAAATTGCGAGGAGCTACGATTCGATGCGTCCGTCTGGTTCACGCGATGCACTACTTGTGTTGGAACGACGCGGCGGCAACTTCGTGTTGTTTCAACTTGAGCGCGAGAACGAGAGAATCGAAAATAGATCGATATATGTTTTATTTGCGAAAAAGTAATAATTACCAAATATCGTGATCGACGTTTAAAAATTCTAATGTCTGATGAACAACTATAACAAGTAAAATATTCTCGTGCACGCGAAAAATAAGCTTGTCGTCGAGTGAGAAAAAAGGCGGGACAAATTGGCGGGGAAAAAAGGCGCGAGAAGCAAGCACGAATTAAAAATTGCATAGATTGCGAGCGTAATTAAGGGTGCGTTCGGAAATCTTAGGCATAGAGTAAAGTAACATTTAATTGACCAATCACGATCAAAAAATTTCTATTGATAATAAAATTCTAATTATTGATAATAAGACGCTACTTTATCTCACGAATGGAATTTCCAATCGCGTTTTAAATCAAAATTAACGCGTCGCAAATTAAAATACCAAGCCGTACGAATAAAAAGTACCGATGCTAGATTGAACTTGGTAACAACATTCCTGTCAATGAAAATTATTAATTATTTATGCTAAATATGACGATCAGAATTATCGCGATTAAGAGTCGTTAATTATAAATGATTACAGATTACACGATTATGATTATTTTATTATATATTGATTGCATAATTATTAATAAGTCGCTAATTATATAGAGACTAATTATAAACGAATTGATCTATTATCGATTAGTAAAATTAATAATTAATTAATTAACTTTATGTTTTCTGTGTGTAATTATTATCTTGATTTAAATATACATATATTAATATAAATATACATATTATCATCTTTATATTAATTAATATATTAATATAAAGATTTTCGAAACTATAAAGTTAACTAAGTTTAAAAAATATAAAAGAAATATGGACAAGTTATTACGTTATAAATACCGATTTCGAATCGCGCGGTCCGCCATTTTTATTTGCACTTTTTCGATTTATAGTTGTCAATCTATGTTCACGAATGCAGTTTTGTTCATGCTTATTTTTGACGCCTCTTCCTCTCTTTTCTTCCCGCCATTTTTTCCTGGTCGATGAGAAACAATCTCTCATGCGCGTGAGTGAATATTTATTTATCATTAATTAATTATTAATTACGCAAAGCTCAAGTGATTAAGTAGATCTTTTAATATTAATTAAGACAAGCCAGTTATTGTAAACTGCTGTTACTCCACTATTTATACTTCTATCGAAAATAAGATATTCAATGTTAAAATATAAAAAAATTTGATATACATTATTTATAAAAATATTATAAAGCATAAGAAATAGAAGATAAAAATTTTACATACATGAGATAATATTTCTATTTAATTTTGGTTTATTATTATAGAAAAATAATGTGTAATGCACAAAATAACTATATATTATATATATTAAAAATAATATTTGTATTGATCGTATTAGAGGTTAATTGAAGCAAAAATTTTTGAAACAATAAATTTAGCTTCCATTTCATGACGCCTACCGCATAACCGAATCAGATCACAAATCAATAATTGTTTAATTTGTTGTACAATAGGACGAAGGACGCAAGACCGCAGCTAGCACGTATTTAATAGATCAAACTATACAGGATTTTGGGAAAGGCGGTTTAGAGATGCAGGTTCATCAGGGCACCCTCGGTCGTCGCAGCAATCACATGCAGACATCCATGAACATGGATTCGCCACCGCAGCGAACTACTGCCAGTGGGACTCTCTCGGGTACATTTTAATTCGCATTACATTTACATCTTTTTAAATAATAAGAATGCAAACACGATAAAATATATCACTTATATATTTTCCATTATAATTTGAAATAAACTCATATTCTGCATATAGCGAATCAAAGTATTCAATGATTTGCATCTTCTTCACACCTGGACAGACAGAAAACACAGGAGGAAAAGAAGTCACTCAAGCCAAACGTACAATTACTGGATGAATCGCAATAATATCATAACATACGCATAATCTGTCAATTGTTATTTTTCTATAACATTACTTTTTTTCTATAACATTGTCTAATATCCATCTTCTAACATCTACATTACTTTGTATAATGTTTTCACAGCAATGTATATATTATCCTTTAATATTACAGTGTCGAAATCAAGTTACATCGGTAATCCGAGCCCGGCGCCGCCCAACGACGTGAGCTTCTACAGCGTGGAGATGGACAATGGTCGGGGCTACATGAGCTACGACGGCAATCCAAGTCCGGCACCGCCCGTCATCGGCGATCCCTCTGGCGGGCCCTATTATCCCACGTCTATGGGTTCGACGGGTCACATAATGGGCGGACACTTGGTGGGCACCGGCACCGGCACCTTGACGCGCACCAGGACGCTGCCGCGTCCTGTACCGCCGCCCGACGTTACCGTGATGACCGCGGGCACCAAGTCGCCGATACCGCCGTCAGTGCCGCCGCCGCCCGCGACGTTTGCCCGGGTCGCCAACAACGGCGGACCTCATTCGCATCCGCACTCGCATCCGGCGCCGCCGCCGCCACCCTGCCAGAGTCACCCGCTGTCAACGTTCGCGGCAACACCGAGTTATTCCGACATCGATGGCCATCTTGTCTGAGGCTCACCAATCTTCGGGCCCAGTTCGGTGCGCGGCAAATACCGCGCCGTCGCCCAGGACGACGACGAGGACCGTCGACCGGTCGCGGTCACGGAGAGGAGCACGCGTCTTTGAATGACGTGAAATGTCATGATGACGGAACCTCTTCTAAATCATTCGCATCGTTCGAATCGTCACCCATCATCTCCAGGAGCGACGACGAGCGGATCGACGGCATCATGGCTTTAAGGTCCTGGCACTCATCATCATATGCGCCTGAACAATCTCCGAAGACTCTGTTTGGTGCAGAACGAAAGTGTGTACATAGAAAAAGACAGAAAGGGAGAGAATGAAAAGAACATTGCGACGAGAGCGGTGCACCAGGTAAACATGCTGTAAACACGCCTTTCCCTTCCACGCGACTACTTCCTAGATGAGAGGAGACATGCGCGGGGCTCTCCTATGCGATTAAATTCTAATCTTAGGGATATATATATATATATAAATATATATATATATATATATATATAAAATCGAATACTCGATGAGCGACGACGACCTTGAGAGAAAGAGAGAACGATCGCGCCAGCATGCGCGAGCGTACTCCAAAAAAACTCGAGGATGGTTTTATTGTTCCATTTCCGCTATCCTGCCTTTTCCCCAACTTTACCATTACTCCTACTCTAACTCATTGTCTTTGTCCGCTCGCCTTAGCGTTAGTATCCGCTAAAAATCGCGATCAGCATAATCAGCATACGATCGAAGCTCCAAATCGACACCGATTTTATCGAGGAAAGTATATTTTCTGTAAATACACACGCGCGTAATCAGAGAGATAAAGAGAAAAAATCGCGGCAATTATTTCATTCTTTGATTATTTCACGTCGGTTGTACCTATTTATCATAACGATTATATTTAGATATCACTATGCAGGTATCAACGACTATCGAGAAATCCGCAAGACTTTGAGATATCACCCGAAAAGCGATTTTCTTCACTCTGAACGTGTGACTGATACTGAAATGTAGATTTCTAAATCTGCAATTCGATTGCAGATTAACTTGACGATCAACACTGATGATATTATTGTCAGTATAAATATCATTGGATATATATCCGTTTTCCTTGGCACTTGGCACAAATCATTCCATAGCTTAAAGTTGGAAGGAAGAAAATATCATTCAAAATATTTGATTGATCTCAAAATATTATAATAAGGAAAACTATAGATTATAAGTTTGTTATTAAATGATCAATACTTTATTATATCAATATAATACCAAGCATTATAGGAAAATATTATAAAATAATATCACTATAAACTATAATGCTAAATAACATTTGTACAACATTTTAAATATTTTATATTCAAAATGTTTTTTTTATTCAACTTGCAAATTTCTACTTTTAGAATTAATTTGCAATAATCTCTTCATTACACAAGTTTATTCATCTGTCTTCCAATTTATAAGCTAAATTGGTTATCCCAGTTCCAAGGTATCGATATGAATTTCCATGTTTACGATTATCGCGCACGATTATCGACATTGATTTTCAAAATAGTTGATAGCAATATTAATTAATGATCGCACAATACTGCCCCTTTAGAGCTCGCAACTACGCACGCACGAGTGGGCATATCCGTCATGACCGTCCATTGTTTACTTTTGCGTCGATAAATCGGTTTATCCCGACGTTTTCGATGCTGAGGGAGACGAGACAATCGTTATTACAAAGAGGAACGCTTGGAAAATCTAAAAGAGTGCGATAGCGCGGCGAGGTTTAAGGTTTTCTTTCCCTTCCCGTTTCCTCCATCCGTACCATTTATGATCCTATTTGAGTTAACGGCGTTCTCCTTGAACACAATGTCTACGATATGCTAGATAGTCGAGTTTAGCGCTAAATGTGTGGCGACTTGATCTCGAATTTCAACATTTCCACTCGGTGAAACACCATTTAATGCCAGGATATAGTCACTTTTAGCACTAAACGGCAAGAATATCCAACGAGTCCATCATTTTGCGTTTTACGAGGGCATTCAGGATCTTGCGATCCCTGCGAGAACAAGTAGGTGAATCTGGAGTCAATTGTAACAAAGAAGAATATATTGTATTTAATACAACATGTCTGAATTACATTGAATTGTATTTCTGAGAGTGCATGAAAATTTTGAAATATTTTTTCCAATTTAGAATTGATAAGGAACATTCCTCTTTACATTCGATCTTTATAGTTTTCTTTACACTTTTACCCTTCAAATTGACTCCAGATTATCCTATGCATCGCATAGAAAATACATACATGAAAACTTAGGACGATTTGAAAACTAATCGTTGTTTCTAGTAAACAACCTGTATCTTGTTAACATGATGCAATTTGCATATCATAATTCACATTCGCGCTTCATTTATTTATATTAGAGTTACTTGTGTTTTATATTGCATTTATATATGTTATACAGCTACGCTGCGATTCTTATCCCTTATGAGTAACTCTTTAACGAAAGGAAAAAAAATACCAATCTGACACGTATCGTACGTAGAAAACGGAGTTTTCACTGCCGATCCTAAAGTCAATACTATAGATAGAGTCCGTTGACCGCGTATACATGTTGATAAATACCTTTTACCTTCTTAAACACACGCGATATACATATAAAATATATGTTAAACGGCCATGTGCTGTATTACGCCGATTTTTACGATGTTAATCGTGTACGATCGATCGCTCGTTTAAACAAATCTACGTACGTTTGTGTTTACTGGGAATTCCAATTAACCGAAATAAGAGATCCAAGCTTCTCGCCACGAGAGAACATGAACGGATTGAGCTTGTGTACATCTAGAAGTGCGTTTATGAATCGAAAACCGGGATATACGAGAATATCAAAGGCACACGACGAGTGCGGACTCGTTCGATCGGGTCGTCGACATCGCAATTTGGGTCGCAAACTCCGATTATCGTGATTCTACTTCGCGAGCGATTGTTAACGCGAAATCAAGATACCCGAGACGTAGCGAGAGATGCTTCAGAGAGGAACAAAAGAACGGGAGAGCTATACCAGTGAATGTCTTGGCGTAGTGATATCTCGAACAAAGACAATAGTACGTAAGTTTAAATTGCTACGTAATGATTTTTAGTTAAAGGGGGGTATAAAAGGTACTCTCTGCCGACAGGAGGAAGATATTCGCGTCATGCATTATCGCGGATATTACGTATTATTAGCTAAATGTTCAACACACATATACATATATTTTTGCATTTATTTCCAATTACTAATTATGATTAAATCATGTAAATAGTATTGCGATAATGTCTCAGTGTTTCACACGCGATCAAAAGAAAGAGAGAAAAAAATTCAAAAAAAAAGCCAAGAAAAAAACAAGTAATTCAAATGGATCATATGAGGGTCTTCACTATTACCTAGGCTATATACGAAGTATTGCTTAGAGAAGGTAATAACGCTGTATATCCGCGCAAGGAAGAAAAAGAAAATTAATCCCGTTGATTGGACAACGTCTTTCCGTTCTTCGTCGAAAGCCTAAGTAGTCAACGTATATATATTTTTGAAAAAAAATGATGACGACGACGACGAAACTCGATGCGTTTGGCCTATCGTAAGAGGGAGGGGAAGGGGGGAATATTGTATATTGCAACAAGGGAGCCATGTAACGCACGATGCATTTGCATTCCGGCGGTAAAGGGCTGTGACAATGAGAGGTGCAAGTCCCGAAGACGTCGCGAAGTCTCTCTTAAGATAGGGAGAACATCATCGTCGCCGACGTAGCAGCGCGTGACGATTTACGATAATTATAATAATTGTTATCATTTCGCCGCTTACATATATAGTATATATACATACATATATATATATATATAATTCCATTGTTCGTTCCCGCGCGAAATCCTGTCTGCTCGTCGGCGCGATAAAGTCTCCCTACAATGGTGTTCTTAACCAGGGATCGCAAAAAGAAGAAAGAAAAAGAGAAAGAGAAACGGATCTGCGACGACGAAAAAAAAAGATCTTCCGGGATCTTTCACACCTCACCGTTAGTGGTGAGGAATTGTTTGTAGGAAACAATTATACTTTATCCGCCCGGACGGTCACGTGCGTCACATCGCTCATCGCGGAGAGATTGTTTGAAAGTTTTATGAATAACGTTTTTCCGTAGCGTACGCATATATATTGTTGTTTCTCATTACAGCGATTATTTGTTAACACAATAGATTCTACGAAGCTTATAAGAGACAAAAAGAGAGGAAAAGAGAAAAAAAGAGAAAGAGAGAGTATTGTTAAACCGCCGTTGTGTATGGAGCCGCACAGTTCGGCTTAGACTGATGATAAGAAATTCACGTATGCTCAATTAGAGATGAACATGTTCGCGCATAATTAAGAGTTCTATTTACATATACATGTTTTATATTTGTAATTAAAAAAACAAATCATCTATACTTAATATTACCTGAAGATTATTATTAGATTTATGTAATCTCCAAAGTATTTGCTCATCAAAGTGCTAGGCATGTTAGACGGACCGCTATTCGTCCAAAATGGTACCTTGGAGATGGACATACCATCTAACACGTATGATATTTGATATTTTACATAATAATAACGACAACACTTGTAATTTCGTTGATTACTCTAAGACATAGTCAATCCTAATTATACAATCATTAAGGATATGGAAAAGAATCAATTAATCGTTTTACATGTATATATATACATATATATATATATATATAAACGTATAATGTACATAGCACTTAGATAGACACGAAAGGAATGAAAGAAATGAAAATACTTGAACGAATTATATCAAACTACGAAAAAAAAGAAAAAAAACGAATCGAGAGAGCTTTTGTATACTTAGGTGTATATTGATATATTATTCACTTTGTATCGTTCTTTTTATCGCGATGATAAATAGGGATTAACGACAAGCACAATTGTTTCTAAAAATGCGACAGAACGATATAAAATACGCGAGTATCGCGAATCGCAAATCGACGACGAAATATAAAATAAATAAAAAAAACCGAAAGAGAACGAATTTGGAGGAGTATGCGAATAAAAAGCACGTAGAGAGACGTAATATATGCGAAATTGTATCCGTTCCAAAATTGATATCGCCAGTGTTCCACCGCCTTTGCGTGTCACGCCACATTTTTTAATGACGACGACAGTCTTTTACGACAATTTTTTATTGCAAACCAGGCTCTATTCTCTACTTTTTCACGCGTAGGAGAGATCATTTTTATCCCTTTGTGCCGAGGGTTGCGCCAATAATAAACGAAAGTACGTTGTACTCTCTTCCTTCCCTTTCAAGTTTGTACGTAACTATTATCGCCGCGACTGGTCTAAGTGTTGCTTCCGTTTTATGTGCCAACCGATCGATGTTGTTCTTCGACATGTGTAACATACCGTGTTAAATGCGAAATGAGACGTTGAGGAGAAAAAACGAAAGATTTTAGCACCGCGGTCGACGGAAATTTCTCGGCACGATCGGCGCCGCTTCTCCGAGTACAACAAAGGTCAACAAAAAAAATAAAGAAACGGAGAAAAAGAAGATAAAAAATAGAAGCGAAAATAAAAAGCTCTCTTATCGACGATGATCGATGATGTAACATAATTGAATGCAAACCACGATTAACTGATTAATGTACATATACATAGTATTTTTACATTCTAATTCTAAATTACATTTCCAATTCTAAATGGTATACACAACACTACACTCACTGTGAGCTTCGCTCCGTCATCTGTGTATTTGTTTATTCACGTTGACGACGACAGCTGCTTTGTTGATCGTTGTCGGTCCATCCCTCTCGTCGGGCTAGATATATTTCGTACAAAAATGTATTTATAACGATTATTGCTCATCCTCTCTTCCCTCTGATTTTTCAAACTCTCCCGTATATACACATTCTCGCGCTGCTGCGCGACGTTCAATAAATATATGCCTTGTGCCTTCGCCGCACCATGTTACTTAAACCGTAATATGTAAGACAGAACGAGGGAAGAAGAATACCTTAGGTGCGATGCATTTATAATTGTTTTTGGAGACGCGTTCGCGTAATTTGTCTGAACTGTGCTCATTGGCAAAATTCGTAGCAGGATCGTGTTAATCTTGAACGTTTTTAAAAAACGAAATACAAACTTAAAGAGTGACACATGCATTTCTTTCAATTTTTTTAATGTAATTTTTTGTGATTTTTTAGTGATTACATGTTTCACGATTATTGTCGCCCTATTAGCACGGTCTTAATCAAAATTAACGACGTGATTTTTACGTTCGAACAACTGCCAATTTTTTACATTGATATTAAAACAAGAGATGTAAATAATGATTTATAACACATATACACAGAAGCAGAGCGAAGCTCGACACGCTAGTCCTTAATTTAAAACCAAAGTAAAAGCAACATTGTGTAGCGTTTAAGAATCTCTATTACGTATACACACACCTGTGCGTGTCTATACAGACATAATTATAATTAACGATTCCAATCATTGTAATTAGGTAAATGAACTAACCGATAAGCAGATAGGTAAAAATAAGCCACTCATTATGTGTATCATCTTGTTTTTTCATTCGTAATTTTTCACTACACGATTAACATTTTACCTAGGGGAGCCTTTCGTCAGCTATAGGATTATTCCGTATCTGTATTCTGTATATTGTTTTCTATTGCAACTATTAAAACTGATTGTCAACTTATAAATCGGTCTATTATGGCTTTCTCTCTTCGCCAACGATTTCCATTGCCTTTTCCCTTTTTAACACGATGCTAATGGAGAGAATTTTATTTAATAAAGTAAATTGCATAAAATATTGTACATATATAAGTCAAAAGCAAATTTTCTTTACTTTAAATTAATAAAGACATGGTAGACCACTGAAATATTTATATCTATATTTGTAAAATAATTGTTATGTAAATGTAATAATCTAAGTAATTAATATAGTAATTAATCAAAAGAACTGCAAAAAGACATTAACTTCTCTATCGAAAGAAACAGAAAAAATATTAGATATAACATATAATTACATTCTCATTAATGACAATTAAAGAAATCCGAGCTGTATATATTTTGCAGACTAATTTTTAAATTTCTCTTTAAATTTGATTGCAAATATTCTTGAAAACTTTCTTTAGAATGTTTATTTTTGTCTTGGAGCGGAACATATATATACAGATTATTTTGTAGATATGTTACAGAGCCAAACATAACATAAACATTGTTTGCAACACTTCATCGAGGCAAGATCGTTAGAATGAAGAGAGACTATTATTATGATTCAATACTTCATTCAGTTATTCAACATTGACCAAGAAGGAGCATCCGAATGAATTAATATTACACATGGAACAACTTACTGTGAGAAACAACGTGAATGCTATGAGAGATGTTTTGTAAGTATATTTTATAGCCTGATAAAAATATATCAGATGTTTAATAAATCTTTCTTTTGCTTTTTTGATTTTCTAAAGAAGGTCTATTTTATTACAATTTAAATATAAAACGAGTCAAAAGATATTATTAAAAAAGAGAAATTTAATTAAAATAAATTAGCAAATTTTTCAATATTTATTTTACAATTAGTATATTTATTTAATGGAGATGTTATTGAAATTCAAAAAAGCTTTGTAATCATATGTCAATGTATATTTTTCCTTTTGTATAGCACAGAAGATAACAATTACTATTGTATTACATTACATTTTTTGTCATTCTGAACATAGAGGATGATAATGACGATGATTATAACAATGATGATGATGATAATGTGAATGATTGGATAATTATTGAAAAATGAAGCACTAGATAGATTTTAATAGAAATACATCTCTTAAACATCCAGTTGCGCTGTTCGAATCTATTAATTATTTTGTAATTCGGCAAATAAAAATTTATTCATCGATATCAATTAAAAGAGTTCATATGTTAGACTGCTTTCTTGATATAATTTATTTACTCGATTTGTGTATTGTGCATATAAGTACAGTGTTTTAATTCTTCGTAAAGAATCCTTTTTCGTTATATACATATAATTAATAGTTATTTAATACTACTAATTGTAAATTTGAAAATATAATTGTTCATGAACTAAAATATTCTACATTGCCATTATAATTAATAGTCATTTAATACTACTAATTGTAAATTTGAAAATATAATTGTTCATGAACTAAAATATTCTAAATTCCCATATTACATTAATTCGAAATTACAAAATAAAAATATCAAAAAATATATTAAATTTTCACCGATTAAGAACTTTATAGATTCGAGAAAATTTGTCGCAACGAGATTACATACAGGATTCGCCTTATCAAAAACAGACTAATCGATAATAATAATTGTATGCTTAACTGCACATTAAAAAATAATGTGAGCGCATTTTACATTCTTTTTTTTTATAACTCTCGAAAACACTATAGTTTTACAGCCTGAAAATGTTTCGCTTTTTTCGCGACAGACGTTTAACAAAACTTATTAGAATTCTATACATTACTATGAAATCGCTTGCTACTTGTGATCATCAATGAATAAACTCAATTAATATCGACAGGTACCATGCTGATATATTTATATAATATATAGGATATAATGTGTTTAAAATAAATACGAATTGCCTATGTGTTTTCTTATCGCTCAATGATCGCGAGAGATTATTATCTTAATTAAGACAACTTACGACAACTCTCTTGCAAGATATTTGCAAATCTATTCAAGATATACCCCTTGCACCTTGAGGTGTGACATTTCATTTGCGATGAGTACACAATTTACAAATTGTACATGAAAATTAGTTTGTCAAAGAAAATCCGATTATTGAATTGCGAGATTTATGAATGCCATTGGAAGATCTCGAACTAAATTTTAATGATAAATTTATTTTAATTTTAATGATAAAATATATTACTGGCCAATAGTTTGAGTAGCTTTATTTTTATTTCACGATAGATAACACTAAAATAAAAGACATGAATTGACTATAAAATTATTCATCTCATAAAGCATATGCATTTTAAATTAAAACATATAGTATTAAAAAAAAATATTTCGAGGAAATGTAATTTACATGCGTTCATTAATAATATGTCAGTAAAATAATTTGTCAATATCATATATCTTTGTTATATATTTCTATTTAATTTCTTACTTTAATATTTTATTATTCCATATCGATCTCTAATATGGAGAAGATAAATATATCTCTTTACAAATTCTTTACATTTAAATACTATTAAAAATTCTAAAATCATCATATAAAAATAATTATTATATGAAGAAAAAAAATTAGATTGATTTGTTTTTTCTATTTTTGATAATATTGGCTCTCTTCTTATATCTTATATATATTGTCTTCTCTTTTGATGAAAGAACATTCATAAGATAATTTGTCAACTTCAAGCTTTATTTTTAAAGTACTCAAACTATTGACCGACAACATATATAATACCACATGTAAATATCTAATAAGCCTATAAAAGTCTTAATTACACTCGGCGATTGTTCGATAAACTCAGAAAAATGAAGTAAATCGGCAACCGAGAGAAAACATAAAGTTTTAACATAAGAAAAAAAATCACAGTTTTATTTAAGTCTAGATTTGTATGTATGTATAAGCGGTATTAAATAATTGTACTATTTACAATCTCTCGGAAGGCCTCGGTGCGACCTATCGAGCCACACGACGCGCTCTAATAATTAATTAGTCAATTAATGAGTGTATTCTCTCTCTCGGGTCATTATCCCGTTCGCAAGAGCATCGTTCTATCTACGAATGAGGGAGAGAATATAGCTAATAATATATAACACTTATATATAAAATGACGTGCACGCGCCCGTACTTGTGAGTACAATATATTTTGATCCGGTACTTTGACATGGGTGAGGTTTGCTCTATTATAATAAGGTAAAAGACAAGGCATTCTGTTGACTCGATGACTGACATAATGCATACGATGCAGCATAGCATATTTTTTACAATAAAACAGAAATTCTGTCTGAATCTCTTTTCCTTCTTGTATTACGCCCTACACTTTAAAACAAATCGCCAATTACAATATTAAATTTTCTATTCGATTCGATAGAATTTTATATTTAAAAAAAAGTAAAATTCATTAGCCACGAAATGACAAAGTACATAATTTTTATACAATATCTATACATAAGCATACATATATTAAACATCTTTATCAAACTAATTACTGTCTCTTATGTATCGCGAAAATTAATTATTTTTAATTTTGCTCCGCTCATATAGTCGCTTTTTAAAACCAATGTCTTTTACCTTATTACTACCTTATTAGCACGATAGTCGCTAACAAACATATGCGCAATCCTGATGCGGAGAAAAAGGGTTTCGCTTTGATTAAATGTACATGTAATATATGTATATAATGGCGCTCGCGAGAATATCTCGCATGTGTATAAAAGTTTATCTCTTTCTTCTAATATTTCGCTATTACTCGGAGTAAAGAATCACTCCTACGTGAGGATAGTCCTTCTGCTGATGATATTCTCATTTTGCACAATAAATACCACGAGAACGATTGGATCCTTGGATCAACTCGCGGTCATATATGTATATATTTGCAAGAAATAGTACAATCGTCATCGTACGATATCAGAAACTAAAATTTCGAAGATGAATTGTGCTGGCGATTGAGAAAATTGTCTAGATCATAAATTTTATTAAATACTTTTTTAATAAAGATATATGATTTTTCACTTTAAAACTATTTTCATAATCGCGCAAACACAATTCTTGTATTTGATATAAAAAATCTAAATTATAAATTTCACAAAATCTAGATTTTTATAATACAAATTATTTTTTCTAATCACGTGTAACACGTGGATTTTAGAATATGAATGATACTCGCTTCTATATATAGTTTTATATATAATTCTGCATGGGCTTTCAGTCGCGAAGACAGAAAGAAAACATTATTTTGAATAATAAAATAAAACATGATAAGTAGAATTTTTACGCGTAATATTGTATATGAAATAAAATGTCGTTTATCATTAAATATGCCATTAACATGTATAATTGGAAACGCGCCAACAAAGATCGCAGACTAACGATTTACTAATATTAGATATGAATCGTGTTTTTTTTTACAGAATATATATAATATTCTGACAGCCTCAATATTACATATATATGTGAGCATTTATTCGATGCTCTCTAAATGCTCGATATACATCGCTTTCGCGCTTATAACGACTGTTTTTTCTTTCTTCCTTAAAACTTTAACTCATCTGTGTTTAATATGCGACTATGCCTTATACACGCCTTATATACATCATGTATTCGAATAAAATTAACAAGACATGAATATGATTTGTATGACTCGTTCATCAACATTTTTTACGGATATAACTTATACGTTTTTGCGTACATATGTCATATCGATTATCTATATATACACTAATTATCGAGTCTAATTATCAAGTATCCAAAGTATTGTTCGCTTCTGCGAAGCTGTATTTATATATATTCGTGTCTATTAACATTAAAAGAGCCAGTTATTTTAAATAAATATTTTATCGTAATTTCTCATTCAAGAAGAGAAAATAGATAATAAAAGAAATGCAAAGTTTTATTGAATAGCAGAGACAAATTTTCTACGATTAGCTAACTAAAATCATTGGTATTGGGCTCTTCTAGTATTAATTATCACTTGAAAATTATCCGCATTAATTACATCGGCATGGAAAACGAAATTTTTGTGCGACGGATGATACACGCGAGAACACAGCGGCCTTCAAGAGCAGATGTTCATTAAGAGTTTTACTAAACCGTTCTTTTTTATATCTTTTATTATATATAGATTTTCGTATCAGAAATCATCCTCGGAGAGTAATAGTGTCTTGAGTGAACACTAGCATTATCAAAGCCATTTTCACTATCGAGATGAAACGATGTTATCAGAGAGTAAAACTCATGAATGAACATCCAATCGAGCTCGAACGAATTCCTCTGTTAGATTATCTTACTTAGAGCTAATGAATACGCACGGACGCGTAATGAGATCTCCGTCTTATTATAATTTCTTTTTTTTTGTTGATAGTGTCTCTTTCTCTTATATTTTTAGAAGCACATCTATTATTATCGTAACCGCATTAACGCGCTACATTTTATTGTTAACTAATATTATTACTGCTGCGTTGCTGCTAATGCTACTAGTATTACACAATTGTTAGCGTTTTGTTACTGTCAATATCATATTAATTATTAATTACTAGTATCGCCAACGATCAACGTAATCGTTGGCGATATATTATTAATCTTATTATTGTTATGGTTATTATTTTAACGTTTATTATTATTTATTGTTGCAGTTGCTGTTGTTTTTGTTGTTGCTATTATTGCGAGCATGTTTTTTTTGTTCTCAGTGTGTTACAGGCTGCGTGTAACTCCCTTGGTCCTGGTCCCAGTTCCTGCTACTTTGCTTGTGTTCGCAATGACGATCGAAAAGGATGACTGTGTCCTTACGTATAGTGAGGGATACATTTAATCAATTAACGCAATCGTTATCATCAGACCGTACACATTGTCGAACATGACTACAAAACCGAAAATCTAAATTCTACGAATGTACATAACTAAAACACTGGAAGACTTTACAACGCCAGGAGTATTATTCGTAAATTTAAGAGATCACACATTGTATAATTAGGGATACCATCTCTAGGAGTCCTAAAATCATAGGACTGCATGTATATATACATTCTTCTTTCTGTACATGTGTTTCACAGATGGACACATCGATTTTATATTAACAACAGTTGAGAACCGAAAGGCGAAAGTTATTTAGATTTAGGACATTGCAAGGATCAATACTTGACGATAAGTCGCAATAAATTATAATCATTGTGATCCTGTTTATCTGGTACTGGTACAAATGCAAATTGCTAACGTTCGTAATTTAAACAATAGATCTCAAAATTATGTTAAATCAAGAACGATAAAAAGAAGAAATTAATATCTCTATACAGATCCATTTGTTTCATCGTACATTTTAGCGCAACACATTGTTTTACCTGAGATATACGAATTAATCGTTATGTATATAAAAAAAGAAGACATTATAATATGCAAATGCACACAATCATCTTTCTTATATCGAGGGTTTTTAAAAAGGATTGAGTAGAAAACGTTTGATCCTTCGTCTATTTCCATTTTGTTAGATATTTTTTTAGGACGTCCCGATGACAAAATCAATTGTGTCTTGAAAAAACAGTGACGCCTATTCTTCGGCAACGTGCAAAATATTTTCTTCCAGATAGAGCGTCTAAGCTTGTAGCCGATATACGCAATTATGTGAGACAAGGCAGTGATTATAGCACGTGTGATAGTTTCTATTTTTTTCATCTAGCTAAGTTGCATCCGATAAGTTTGGTTTTTTAACTGATAATGAATCTGTTTAGCGATTTAGCACTATCTCCTTTTAAAGATTGTTTAAAGATAGTTTTCTACTCCCGTGATATATAAATGCAGAACGATCATGCGCGAAACGAGCTGGATCCAGTCAGATAAAACTCGTTTGTAAATTCGCAAAACGTTATACGTCAAAAAGTCTTAAAAAAGATGTATAGATACGATTTGACATTATTTTATGTGTACTATATTTAGTACATATTACTGGCGCAAAAGGTAGAGGAAAAAATCTATATATAGAGATTGCGCGGAATATAAAATTTATAAATATATAAAAATATATATATATAACAAAAATAAAAAGTTTATGTATAAAGCCAATAAGATTTGCGAAAAGCAGATTCATCTCGTTTTGCGTTATCGCTCCTGAAATAGGAAAGAAAAGTTCAATTAATTCAGAATTGATGTTGAACGACGCTGAGGGCTGCGATTAGCTCCGAAAGCTTTTGCAAACGTTAACAATCTCCGCGTCATATTAATTTTCATATTACAATAATACTCGCTCAAAATAACGCTCATGTTTGTTAATGTTAATTAATGTTCGTGCCACGGCGATTCGGTTTAGTTAACGCTATCGTTCAAATAAATCGTATAGAATGAGCTAGGAACCTACAACGGCTATCTTACATATCTCAGAAATATTTCTAGTTAATTACGAATGCCTTCGGTTGCAAATAGAATCATTTCAATCGGATGTCACCGATTATGATGAGATCTAGTCGTAATGTACACAACGCACCCCGTCGTCCTTAAAGGACACGGCCGTAGAAAGTTTATCGAATGTACAAAGCGCTCGTCTTTCTCCTTTTCTCTCCCTCTCTCTGTCTTTCCTTCTTGGCAATTTTAGAAACAGTCTCTTGCAAATATGGAATCTGTCGCACCGTGCAGCAAATCCAGCAGATTCCAAACATTGTTTTGTTGCTTTTTATTATGTGTCTCGATCATATATATGTTCACACGTTTATATTCGTTCAGCTCTTTCTAACTCAACGTTGCTTTGTCTGAAATCACATTCATACAATGTTCTGTATATTGAACACATATAGAGAGCGTATCGTGTATGTGTCGTGTGTGTGTGTGTGTGTGTATTTACATTATCTATTATGTGTCTGTTGAAAGGAGTGCGTATTTGTGTGAGTGCATCTCTTAAATCCTATTACAACGATCATTTCGCGCTAATCTCTAGTATCTATCTCGAGTCCACCGTCTTATTACTGACCTCTTCCTCGGCGGTACTCGCCGGAAGCGGTTGTTGCGTTTGCACAGGAGGAGCGATTCCGCTCGTCGCCGTCGTGACTCCTCCGTGCGATGGGGCCGTCTGTTTACCGTACTTGACGGTATCCTGCGATCCGCTTTGCAATTCCGGTCTCCTGAGGTAAGCAGCCGCCTCCTTTTTCGGCGGTACCACGGGTTTATTCGGTGGTACCGGGGGCGGTACACCCCGCGAGATCGGCTTTTTCGCGAGCAGTAAACCACCACCACCACCGGTGGCGGATGCCTGAACAGCGGGGTTGACGGCGGGACTCGCAGCAGACTGGCCGACGTGAAAGCCGAGCTTCCCTGCTGCGGCTTGCGACGTCGTGATAAGCTTACTCGCGGCAGCTGCGGCGGCGGCGGCCGCGGTATTAACGGGAGCAGGTACAACCGGTTGTCGCTTGTCTACGGCCTGAGGAATTACAACACACAACCATGACCGATTTCAGAGCCACTGGAGATTTCGACCAAACTCCAGATCAAACTCGCCAGAGACAAGAGCGAACGTACCAGTAAACAGAAAACCACAGGGAATAGTAGAAGGGAGAAAAAAGGGATGAAAGAAAAAGAATATATACCATACCAAAGAACTAATCCAAAGCAGAGAGAGAAGAGACTCTGTAGAAAATAAAGACGAAATTATATCTACGAAAAATTGCCAAGAGAAGAAAGACATCATTAATGTTAAGCAACAAACGATCACAACTCGGGTGAGGACTAAAAATAAAAATTGTACATCTACTTCATTGTGTGGGCTGCTAATAAATATATATATATATATAATTGTGAAGATACAACAACACTTTTTTCTTGCATGTTCATAAATCAAAGAGGAGATAAGATACGAAGAGAAGACTTGAAACGCAGTTCGAGTTATACTAATCAAGAAATATTTAATTAGTAAAACGAAGTATATATGTGCGACAGATCTTCGACAGATAATAATAGAATATAGAAAGACTAATATAAAAAATAAGTCTTCAGTCTCCGTAGACTGTTTATTGAAATATTACGATATAACAATTCCATTTTGACCGAATATTGTATATTTACTACCTATTTATTAAAATATGTATATTGCCTTTAACCAACTTTAAACTGACAATAAAGTACGCATCAAATATGGCCTAACAAAGCTCTATATACTTTAGTAATAGCGATTACGGAATAGCAATTAGGAAGTCAAGCGTGGATAATTTTTTTGGCTCAGAAATAAAGCTCGGAAAACTGAATTACAATTTTGTTTAATTGTAGGAATCGGTCGATGTACACATGTAAAATGTGATAATAATAATAATAATCTTATATTTATACACAAAATAAAAATTATCGTAATAAAATATAACTCTACATAATGTGCTAACTTACAAGATCGATATAGTGGAAGTGTATAATATAGTATCGTGACTGTCATAAATAAATCGTGAACACAAATATAATATAATAAAATAGGCTTTCTCAAAATATAAATCTACCTTCGATTATTTATAGGATAATATATCTCACTTGTAGAAACTTAAGAAGTAATGGTTCTTAAATTTTAGTGCACCATTTGATACGAGTGATAAAGAAATAGAAGAAATAAATAAACCAATCCAATGTGACATATAGAAATCTTGTGCATTATAAACATATAATTATGTAGAAGCCAAATATAGTGTGTCATCTTTTATCAAAATGTTTTTTGTACTGTGTTACATATCATTATATGATTTAACAGCACAAAAACAATCTTCATTATCAGTCAAATGTTAAAACTACAAAAAATTTTTATTTTGACTACCAAACATATTTGCCTTTTTATATATAAAAAAATTAATAAATATATAACATATATACCTATATATATTACATCTGCATTTTTTAATTTAAAAAAATGAACCATATACGATTATAATCACGTAAACTTATTGCAGTAAATATATGACTAAGGTACATTTATGATTTAAAAGTATTAATTTAAATAAAATGTATAAGACTAGAAAGAAACTTATAAAGTGCTCACGTGATAAAACATTAATGGATAACAAATGCATTTCTATTGTAGATAAAGCTCTATTAGTGTGATGTAAAATATTTACATATTCATATTACTCATTAGTTAAATTTTTTTTGCATATTTCACGAATTGCAATGTTGAAGATCAAAATAAATCCCAAATTTAAAAAAACATCATTGAAGATGGTAATGTATACTGTATATACATTTCACCAATTATTAATCAAACTATAAGCTTTGATTTCTATATCAATGATACATTGCGCGTTATTCTCATAAAATTAAAATTTCATACACATTTTGAATTATAAAGAGCCTACTTATTAATTATAATTTTTCTAATATGCATATAAATTTTTATTATTTAAGAGAAGACACAAACATTTTATCTTTTTTAATAATTTATTATCTATTTACGTAATGTGTTATTTCTTTACTACTTATTTTTAAATTAAATAATATCTAACACGCGACTTTACACATATATATATATATATATATATATATATATATATATATATATATAGTCGAATTAAAGCTAATCTCTATTGTTCAAAACACAATACTGACTAAATAGCTGATTTCTATTCCGGTTCCAACTAAATTTTTCTACTGTTATATATATATAAATTATTTATAAATTACTTTTTTTCTCTTTTGCTCTCCCTTTGAAAAAAATATTAGTATAGAGAACAGTATTTCTTAACGTTCGATATAAAAATATCTGTTGTGATACTTTGCATATATAAATAGGCTCTGTATAATCTTTAGATTAACGTCGAGTGAGTAGGGAAATGTGGATAGGTTACCTGTGTATCTGGAGGAGCTGTAGACTCTCCACCTACAGATGTTAAATTAGGTGTATAGGCGACCCCACGAAGTGCCTGTCCAGGTGTTACTGATCTAGCAATCCCAGTTGCTAAAGAAAAAGAATTAATAATTAATTAGACATTATCTTATAATTTAATTTTTGAAGATATTTTGTGAAATAGTTATAACTGATCTATTTCAAAACTAATTATAAATTATTTATGCATAGTTATGTAAATTTATAATTTACTAAAAAATTTCAACTTTAGATTTTATATACATGTATCTGTATATTTGTCACTTATTAAAATTTAAATTGTTCAATGTTGTATACATTGTTTTTATAGATATTTAGAGATATTTAAAGAATCTTACTTGGTCCGCTGACAGGAACACTGGACACTGTGGCAGTGGGTTGGACAACTTTACTACTAACCATGGGTGTCCCTGTACCCAACACTGTTCCTTTCACTGAAAAATATCAAAAATTATAAAAGACTCGATAATATCAATCACATGCACACTGATTTAAAAAATGAAATGAGTCACATTATTCATACTGTAAACATTCTATTATCAAACTCTTCCTTAATATCTATAGTTTCTATTTTTATAACATTGCATGCAGTACATACTTGCTTGTGGTGCACTAGCCGGCCTGAGTGTCGGCATAGCGACTAAATTCGCTGGTTTTGCAGGTGGCGGTGGTGGAGTTGCACCAACTCCTCTAGCAGGACCACGAGCCTGCGACTCTTTCCACGTATCCATTTCGACTCGCAACTTTTCCAATTCCGTCTCAAAGTCTTTCGCCCTCTTTTCCTCTTTTGTAAGAGCTTGCCGATATTGTTGCCTCTCCATATCAAATTGTGCTAATTGTTTCTCCAATTCTGCTTCCATCTGCAGTGATTTCTTACTCTCTTCCTCGAGGCCTTCGGCCATTGAATCTATCCGTACCTTCTCTTCACTGAGTATTTGAGCCAAATCTTCAGATCGTTTTCTCTCTTCAATATATTTCATAATAATCTTTTTCCGTTCTGCCAACAGAAGCAATACTATTTGCTTTTGTCGATTTTTCTCCTCTTCAAGATGATCATTAGCCTTTTTTAATTCCATTTCTAATCTCTTTTTTTCTTGCTTTTCTAGTTCCAACTCCTTCTTTAATCTCGTTCGTTCTTTTTCAAGACCATAAGTGATATCATCACCTTGAGCAGTATCGTGTTCATGTTTCCGCTTCTCCTCCTCTAATTCTTTAATCACCTGAAAAAAAATTTCTTGTAATGAAATAAGAAAACCAGAAAAAAAATAATTATACATTAATTTTTAACTATAATATGTTACATTTATAAATTTCACATAACAAAAATAAAACACATACTGATCTATGTCTAATTTCAGCATCTCGAAGGACTTTTGTCATTCTACATTGCGCTTTTCTCTGCTGCATCACCAATGCTTCTAGACTAGCTACTTGTTGATCAATTTGATTTCCTTCAACCCCGATAACACCACCTACTATTGCAACATCGCGAGCTAAAGCCGCGTGTGGATCTGCAGTACTGGTAAGGTACCGGGAACTTAGAAGATGTTTCATTTTTTCTGACTGAAATAAAAAATTATGATTTCACATATAAGATAGAAAAACATCATATAACAGTATCTTAAAATGAAAACAAAATACAAAGAACTTGTAAAATATAAAATAAGTCATGCAAAAAATACTTTACACATTTGATTGACATTGTTTGTCGATTTGTTATATCTTTGATCTTTTACATTTTTCCTATAAACATGAGCTTCAAAATTGCATAAAAGAATCTTAAATCTTATTAATTATTTATAATACCTTATGGTACAGTATATGTAACTTTGTAAACTTTACCGTCCAAACTAAAGAACTTACTACGATTATATTTGCAAAATATATGAAATATACTATAAAATACACAAAATATATTTAACAATTAGTTAACAAATTATATAGTTGTAATTACTTTTAATGCTGCTATCACAATGTCTCTTGCTTGGAGCTCGCCCTCTAGATATCCCAGTAATTTCAGCAAATCAGTTTTGCTCAATTCCATCTTTGGATTGCGCTGCAAATACACAAAGCACTCTTTTAGTTATATATACATTTGTATTTGTAATTATTCCAGTATTCATCTTATATCAACAATGATACTATATAATTAATGTAGCTTATGTAGTTAAAGAAATCCAAGAATCTACCTTGAGAGTATTAGAAGAACTCTTGTCCAACGGCTCAATATTGTTGGCCTGCTGCTGCTGTTGAGACTGCGAGGGGGATTGCTGGGCGAGAGTCTGCGTCTTCGCTGCCGAGATGGCGGCTGCGCTGGTCTGAACGACAGTCCCGGACGACGGCGCCGACGTCGACGGCGGTCCGTTGGCCGTCGTCGCCGTCGTGGCGCCGGTCGAGGCGACGTTGACGGTACTCTGACTCTGCGATGCCATTGCGCGCGATCTCTACCAAGGGGTATCTACCTCGTCGACAGCGATGATCCCAGGCGAAGCGTTTCGTCGTCGATTTCCTGGTCGGTTTTCGTGTTCGCGAGAGCTTCTCAAGCTACTCCTGCGTCGATCTGCCTCAGCCCTCGGAGAGGCTCCGCAGATTCGACACGGCCGTCACGGGACGCGCGAGCACCGCCGCCGGAGAGCCAGCGGCCAGGAATGCTCGCCACATCGCCGACACGACGGAGCCGCGCGCGCGCGCGTACTTGTTTGCACGTCCTCGTCCGTCCCTCGGTCTTCGGATTCCTGGGTCGTGTCGGATCGGCGCGGCGCGACGCGACAGCGGCGTGGCGTTTCACGGCCGACGAGCACGCAGTTTAACGCGGCGGCATCCGGCTCGGCGCGGCTCGGCTCGGCCCCGCTTCGCTTCGCTACGCTACGCTTGCCTCCCTCTTCACAAATCGAGCGCACAAAGCGCAGTCCATGGCACGGCCAGCGAGAAACTCGACCGTCCCCTCGCCCGCGAGTCACGATCGATCGATATATCGAGGGATCGAGATATATCGATCTAACCTTAACTTAACCTCGATTGCAGGACGAAATGTCAAACCTCTTTTGACGTTTCTGCACTTTTATCGTATTTTAATATTTTCTACTTCACTTTTAATTAATAATTTCATCGGATTATTAGTAAATTTGAATTTTCTACTTGTCAAAAGTAAAATAAAAATTGGAATAATAATTTATATTATATTTATATTGTTTTACCTGCACCATGCTACACTTTTTTCATTTCGAATGGAACAAATATATAACCAAACATCGTTGAGAAAGAGAGACGAAGGACAGTGCACGGTAGTTGGAAAGAGAAATATCTAATCTCGTAATTCCAGCTGTCATCTGGAGATGTCAAATTACGCATGAGAAACACGATTAAATAAAAAAGGGAAATAGAAAAATCGCGGATTATCCGTGCGAGTATTTCCCTATCTCAGCCAGTTCACGCACACGCACAAATCGAACTCGACGCACACTAACTTGTAACGACACACGCGTATATCGGCCCACAAACCCCTATCGGCGTAAAAGTTGCTTACGTCGCGCCGATATCTCACGCTGTTACGACGTCGATGACAGGACTCTCCCTCGCGTTAGGCAGTCGCATATGGTTCCGCGCGCCTTCGTTCCCGCGGATAGTATGTGGAAGGTGCTGCGGGAGCAGCTGGTCCTGATATAGTACGACGCAAAATGGGCAATCAGGTGACGCGCGCCGGCCACGCTTCCTCGCACAGGAAGCTGGAATCCGGCAATCATGCGAGTGCCGCCCAGAACCCGAACGCAGCCGCGGCCGCCACCAGGAGCGAGCCGGATCACCCTGGCTCCGTAACGCAATTCCTTCCGATCGAGAATCTGGCCAAGGTAGGCCGGATTTGTAATCTCGTCAGAAGCACTGGGATATTTTTTCCCCTCTCGAACAAGAGTATTGCGGCAATCGGAGCGATGCAAAGCAGTCCTTGGGATCTGTTTTCAAACACTGCCGGCAGTTAAAATTGCTACAGCAGTTTGAAAAAAAAACATGATTGCAAAAAGATTCTCAATTGCTGATTCCTTGGGAATTATCTCTTACATCTTGTACTATTTATATCAGCACAATTTGCAGAATACCTTTTTTATATATTTTTTTGTGATTGTTTTTTAGTCACCGTATCATGATTTTCTAAATACAAAGATTCTTTTATTTCAAAGTTTGATCTTCTAGTCAAATAAATACAGAAATTGTGATTTAGTCAACTATTCATAACAAATACTTACATATGTATTTTAATAACATCTCTCATCAACATTATGTAGTTAGTTGTGTGTTATAAAACTAAAAATGTGTATGTATATTTTTTTTACATTATCATATAAATCATATTATCTAGAATATATATTTTAAATATGTATATATTTTGTGCTACATAATATTAACATATAGATGTGTATTTTGCAGACATTATCGCATCTTGCCCATCAAGAAGAACATGTTAATGGCATTACCAAGTCTGTATTCGAAAAGTACTTATTTCCCACTCATCCTGAATTAAGCGAGAAGCTCTTTACTTACTTACATCATAATGCCCATGCTACAACCACACATATAAGTACAACAGCTTTTAAACAGCAAGCTGAGAAGTTCTTGTCAGTTATGAATGATCAAGCTATATTAGAGAATTACATCAAGATGTATTCCAACATAAAAGAAGGTGGCAATGTTACTCCAGAAACATTGAGAGCATTATTGATGTGTTGCTATCAACTAGCGATGGAAAATAATAGTACCAGCATGTGCCTTTATTCGGAACAGATAATAAACGCTGTCGTTGTTTCATGTGTTAGTAAATTTATTCAATATTTAATCAAATATATGTAACTAAAATTTGATCACATCGTACTTGTAAAAGTATAAATTAATAGTATTTAAATTGAATAACACATGCTCTAAATTGAAATGAATATAATATATTGTATAACGACATATAATTATTAGATCTTTAATTATTTTACAGTTTCACGGTAAATTCAGTTTATCCACGAATTACGTGAGCAATTGGATCGGGCAACATTGTCCACGCATGGTGCATGGTTTACAGCGATATGTGGTACATGTACTGACAACTGCTTATCGCAATGGTAAGGCACTCTTATCGAAGGAACAACCACAACCACCTATCGAGATACTGACGCCTGTGCTGGAAAAATCAAACTTGGAATTTCCTCAAACAAATTTATTGCCCATAAGCTACGTTTGGTTGTTGTCGTGTACACTGCCACAGTGTTACCTCCAGGAATGTTGTCGCATAATCAAGTGATTGATATAAATATTGATATATCATTATGATGCTGTCTATAAAATATTTAAAAATTGATTATTGTCCGTCTCTATCGCTGTATACATAGTTAAATCTTCGAATCTATGTGCGTGGTATATGTATGTGTATAGACCAACGATTCACCGAAGGACATAACTCACGCTTTGATAGCCAGAAGAACAGGCAGTATTTGTCCAAGGCATTGGACGTTACTGTACAATAGCGGAGAGCACGGGGCTGGAGCTAATCGCTTCCTTCATCATGTATTAGGTTACAGAGGTCCGACTCTGCTAATTATAAGAGCCGCTGGTGTAGAAGGAGACGAGGAATGTCCGACGTATTGTATATGCTCGGCGGTCGAGTGGCGAGAGAGTCATCTTTATTGGGGCGACGAAGACTCGATGGGCATTCAACTGACTCCGTCCTATAAAATTATAGAAAAAGGTGCGAAGATATTATACTTAAACACGAACATCAGAGGCTATCCACATGGTTTGCGACTAGGTAGCGACCCGCGTTCGCCATTTATTAGTATCGATGAATCATTCCATTCGGTGTCCATCGCCGGTGCACCTTATCGCATCGCCAGCTTGGAAGTCTGGGGCTGTGGCGATGCTAGACTAAGGTAACATCATCTTACAAATATGCTTTTTAAAGCTTTTTAAAATTGAAGCAAAAATATAAGACGTTATTGATTTATTTGCAGAGAAAAACAATTGGAGATTAAGAAATGGCAAGTAAAGGAAGCAGAGAAACAAAGAGTTGTGAAATTAAGCGCCAGTGATTGGCTGGATCATCCTGATCGTTACTTACTGGAGTTGGCTGGTAGAGCATCTTACAACGAATCTAATAATTAGAGCGAACGAGAACACACATACACTACTGCAAGTAACTGGTCATATTTTATTTTGTACATATGTATATAGTATCAAAGATATATTGGAGTTTCTCTGTACTTATATAGCACATGTTAAAAACATGCGCATAAAATGTGATTATGTGATTTGTGTGAAATAAAGGAACTTATGCTTGACGTACTTAAGCACAAGTACCAAGGTTTGTAACAATGTCTACTTTCTTTAATATTTCCTCCATGCCGAATACTATAAAAGATTAAAGATTAATATTGAAAATTAGTAATAAAATTCATTTTTTTATCAGGTCACTTATACAAACGAAAAGAACATACATATTTTAGATTTAAAAAATATATATTTTTTTTGTATAAAGTCACACATTCATATCTCAAAATATAGTTGCAAATTTTTAATTATATTTTAACGATTGTACTCTTTATCATATTTTACATATACTTTAAATAATACTGTAAATAGTATTTAAAAAAAGTGAATTTTTAATTTATTAATATTTATTTTTTATTATTAAATTATATCTTTTGATTACTCTTTGAACTTTTTATCATTACTACTAATGTCAATTTTAGAAATAAGATTTTTCCAGTCAAAGTCTTCTTCGCCATTGCGTAAACTTATAACATTTTTTTCATCAATGACGTCAAACAGATTTTTAAACGGCGTATATCTCATCAAAGTGACTTTATCAGCAATTATAATCAGTTTATGTCTCGCGCGAGTAATAGCTACAGTTAAACGTCTCTGATCGTCTAATATCCCGAATTCTTTCTTTGTGTCACATTCGATACTCTTTGTACATGAATATAATATAACGTCCTTATCGCGTCCTTGATACTGATCAACAGTGTTCACTTCCACTTCCTTGTTTACAATCTTTTTCAGTAAATTTATATGAGCATTATAAGGTGCAATAACTCCTATATTTCTACCGTATACACCTGCCTCAGTGAGCACTTGAACGAGGCGCAGGATAATAGCTGCTTCCCAAATATTGGAACACACCTGATCGTGTCTTCTATTGCTAGCAGATTCTACGTTCAAGTTGTAAGTGCTACCAGTATCGAGCACTATCACTGAGTCATCCAAGTTTCTGGAAAGTGCGCTTCTGATCCATCTTTCGCAAGAAGGAAGAGTTTGCTTCATGTTGACGCCAGTTAAAGTCGCATTCTCCACTTGCTTGTTGGCCGCCGCCAATTTGCCACAGTACGTCGCGTCGTTGGCCAGTCTCATGATTCTTCCGTTCATCCTATACTGTTTCGACAGATTGACAGTATTGTTGTCGCTATCGAGCCTGATGAATAGGGACTCGTCTCCGCCAAGTCTCACCGCTGTTTTATTCTTGACAACAGGCGGCAGCTGATCCGGATCCCCGACGAGAACAAACTTCCGCGCGCTGTACAACGGACGCAACACCGTAGGCTGCATGATCTGCGCGCTCTCGTCTACCACACAAATGTCGAAGGTGCGTCTTCTGATAAGAGCGTGATACGCGCCGTAACAGGTCACGCCGACTATTCGCTTGCTGTTGTAAAGCGTCTCCAGGTCCTCCGGCGAGTTGCAACTCGCCAACGCGTATTCTTCAGTCTTACACGTCAACAGAGGATGTATCTGCTTCGTCGAGCCTAAACGTAAAAAATCAATGTTACGTTCTAGCAATTTTAACAGAACATTATCCACCGCGCTGTGCGTGTGTGCAGTGATCAACACACTGGATCCCAATGCTTGCAGCAACTCTATCAATGCTACTAGAGTTTGCGTCTTTCCCGTGCCCGGCATACCCTTTATCAGAACGTACTCGTTGGCGGCCACCACCTTCAGCACAGCTCTCCGTTGATTTTCGTTGAGGTCGCTTATTATTTCGGCGCTAGTCGACACGACTGAACGAGGCAACTTCACAAACGTAGCTGGTATTCTGTCGATGACGATGCGCCGAAGTCTGACGATGGCTTCGTCATTGTTCAACAAACCAGCTACATTCGCATAATTGAACGTGGACAGACCTGTGGAAGAGTATTTATCAATATGAAACATAGACTGAGCGTTCTGTCGCGTAACGTCCTTGTCTAACAAAACTGTGACAGTATCATGCAAAATATGCATTATAAATCCAGCGGCTATGTTAACTCTTGTGTCCGTACTGATGATAACATAATCATTCTCAGCGAATGAGCTGCTGAGCACGTCGTTTTCAATAGTCTCGCCTTTGATATTAACACGTGCAAACTTATGTCGATATCTATCGTCTTGCTCCATCACTTTGTTTACGACTTTCAAGTTACAGATGCATGTTCCTCTCATCTCTCTCTTTTCCGCACTCATTGTCCATACGTTGCTTAAACTGTTGTTATTGTTCTCGTAAAGTTCTTCCAGTTGCAGTAACGCGATCCACTTCATAACGTAATCCAAGTGACTAGATTTAAAATCGTTCAGTAGTTCCTTCATTGGCGTCGTTAATAAATGCGATGACGACAAATTCACGTTTGAGTCCCTCGTCAGATACGTGCAACATAGAGTTTGATAAGGACACGTGATGCATGCACGATGATTTATCGGCTCAGGCAGTTCCATCGTTTTTAAATCCGACTCCGAACTTATATTCTGAAAATCTTCAGGCTGTTTGGAAAAATAATGCGCCAAGGTATTCCGCAGCAATATCAAATCCCTCTTCTCGTGATGACTACTTTTAATTTCCTGCATCGCGTTTTCTTTCAGATATAATAGAAGACCAGTATCGATATCCTGATCTCTAAAGCCCATCATCATAAGATAGAGAATAACTTGGCCCTTATGTTCCATCGAGAAAGAGACTTTTCCAGTCTTTACTTCCAAAGGCATGATTTTTCTTTTCGAATTGATTTTCACCTCCGCTGTTACATCTATCCTTCCCTTTATTCCTAATTTCGGTATGTAAACGTTCTCCTCAATATCTTGTATATTACAAATATTTCCTTGAAAATTGTTCTTCAAGTTGCTTATACATTGCTGCTTGTTGCCCTTGATATAATGTTGAATGAATTCGAAAATTCTCGGTGCGTATTCCCTCATGCGTTTTCGACACTCTGCAAGCGACAATTCCGATGAATAGAGATACTCTATCGTGTTTCTTGATTGTAATATATTGTCATCAAGCAGCTTGATCACATCGGATAGTGTGGAGATGTTTTCCCGCAGCGCCTTCTGTAGCCACTGATGAACCAAAGATCCTATGGTCATTACAGAATAATCAGCATTCAAACTTGGCAGCGACTCTATCTTCCTAAACTTCTCGGCCAACACCGCTCGTCTATTGCAAAATAAACCGCTCGTTATTGTCGTGCCTGATATTAATATATCAGGCTGCGTGATGATGAAACCATTATTGTTATCAATAATCCACTGCTGCAAATCTTTCTTAGCTTGTATCATGACAATATCATCAATTTTCACTTGCACATGTTTCCAAAATCCAGAACATGCCACAGTATCGGTTTTTTCAGATTCTATATGCTGTATTGTTAGAATAGTAGCTCTCGGTTCATGTTTGATATCACTTATTTTACACCTTTCCAAAGTAGTGAGATTAATCTGCCATTCCTGATCAAATAAATTATCAAAATCATCTTCATCCATAAAGCTTTGAAAAGATTCCGTTTGCTTCAAATGGTGTGACTTAATTTCTTTACAGGTAGGCATTTCAGCAAGTAAGGATGACTTTAATGTAGTAGTATTAAGATCTCGTATCTCTTTAAGAACATAATTATTATCCATGACTTTTGAAGTATTTTTAATATTTGCAACATTTTGTGATGTATTTATCTTATGTTTAGTTTTCACTGAATTTACTTCTTTATCAACTTTTTTTAACAGTCGTGCATTATCACAAATTATTTTATTTTCCGTAGACTTATCATATGTATCTTCTAAATCTTTTGTTACAGATAATAATGAATCTTCATGCAATGTTGCATTTTCCTTCAATATATTGTTACTTTCATTACATTTTTTCTTAATTCTTATACATTCTTCTTCAAACGTGTCTTTATTTTCTTCTTTTCTTTTCTTTGCAACCAAGACTGGAGATGAGTTTGAACTTGATACAGTCTTATTGTTGCTTGAAAGCTCAGGCTTTGGTATTTTTGTAAAAAATGATGATATTTTTGTCTGAGATTTTTCAACATTATGGACAGAAATCTGTAAACAAAAATAAGCTTTAATAGTATTTTATCATATAATCCTTTTTACATTTTTTTTTATATAAACAATTCGTTAATATATTTATATTCTTTACTATATAATTGTATTAAAAATATGAAGTCTAATATAAAATTTAAAAGTAAAAATAAACTATTGTCTTGTAATCTATTTATCGTACAGAAAACGATATAACATTAATGATTAGATGATTTGAAAATTATTAAGAACCTAACATAGTCATGTAGTAATATTTACATATATATTAATTACCTTCTTCTGTGACAATTGACGTTTCTTCATGGTTACATGCAATAAGAGTAATCTTTTATTGTATTACATATCATATATCATTATCAGATATCATCTCTTATATCAGAATATAAATTATGACAAAACTATCATTCCCGCGCAAACATCTCGCACGAGAGTCGCCATTTTAAAGCACGTTTCATAAATAATTATAGATAAACGTGCTTGACTAGAAAATCGAACCTGCCATGAACAATCATGTAAAGTTAGAAGTGTGTTCAAAAATTTTATTTGTGTCTAGTAACATTCAATTGACCAATCAGGATAAAGAAATTTTTGCTCCTGATTGGTCAATTATACGCTATGTAGGATTTCCGAATAAATATATATGATCTGCAAATATATCCTAGAACATGTCCTAGATATAATAAAAAATTATTTTAGATATAAGATAATCAGAATAATTATATGAATTTACAGTTAATAACACTGTTATTTAGCATTAAAACATTATTATAATTATTCAAAAAGCGCATAATTGGAAATATAAATTTCGTAAATATTTTAAATTTATAAATTTAAAAATTTCTTTTTAATAATTAAAAGATAAACAAATTATTTCAATTTATATATTTACATTATAATAATAAGGAAAATATTGCGATACATTCTTATAGTCATTAATATCGCGTTATTTTATAAAATATCTTGTTTAGTCATTCAGATGAAGATCCTTCGCCACCATATGTGCAGTCACATACATCATCTTATTTTTCTTGCTCAAGTATACATCAATTGCTCTCTGACGCATCTCTTGCCATTCATACAAATCTCGAAATATAGGACGAACAAATTTCATGCGTCCTTGTTCAGTGGCAAAGTCCAAAGCATTGGAAACTTTTTGTTCCCATCGACTTTTGATACATAAGCGCAACCAAACAAACCTGTGAAAGATAGATGCATGTTACATTATGTAATTGTTAATTAAAATATTCATAGATAGAGACGCTCATGTAATACCGTATCTCAGAATTCTTCACCAAGTCCAATTGATAAGTATCTGCCATCAGCTGTATCTTGTCAAGTGATAAAATAGTAGGTGATTTGTGCAGGCTGGTTAAAAATGTTACTTTCTGACCAGGAGACAAGCTCTCTATATCCGATTTGACGAAAGGTGAAACAGTACTTTTGTCCCATTGAATCCATCGTTTTGCTAATTCAGTACATGCATTTGTCAAAGTCTTATCATAATCGGGTATCACAGGTGGCATACCCGGTTTATGAAGCCATGTATCCCAATCGACAGAATTTAGTAACTAAAAATCAAGACAGACATTGTCAATAATATTAAAAAAAATTAGTGTTAAAACTTTATACATTATTTTTTTGTAAAAAAGCAAGTTACCTCGACTTTCTCCGAAAAATACTGATATAAATAATCTTTCCAAATATCAGTCTTTATGCTTTTGTACTTATATGTATTCAAATAAGATTTTAGAAATGGTTCAAACATTTCTGGTCCGCCTAAAAGCTGCTCCAAATAAAATAGAAATGTATGTCCTTTTTCATAAGGTACAATCGAAAACGCATCATCAGGATCGACACCAATCAAATTTGGTATCAAGTTCGTTAATTGATTGGTTTCACCAAGATTTTTAATCTATAATAAAATAATTTCAGAAAAATAATATATACAGTGAGCATGCAAAGCAACATAATACATTATACTCTAATAACAAGCTTAATCCATCATATTTATTTTTAATTATTTCCTTGGTATTTAATCAATATTAAATACATACCTCTTCCCTCAAACTTTCAATACCATGCAATGCTTCAAAGTGTCTCATTTTTTCACCAAACATTCTTGCATTAATTTTCCTCTCTATAAACATAGTAAAACCTTCATTCAACCAAAAGTGTTCAAAATTTGCATTTGTAATTAAATTTCCTGTCCAGCTATGTGAGATTTCGTGAGCAATGACACTAGCCAAAGAACGATCTCCAGCAAGTATGGTTGGCGTCACAAATGTCAGACAGGGATTCTCCATTCCACCAAATGGGAAACTTGGCGGTAGCACTAGTATGTCATACATGCCTGTACAAATATATTATTCAAAATATAATGAAAAATAAATTAAAAAAATGATTGCTTAAATTATAATTTATGAAAAAAATACACAAAATAACTTTACCCCAAACATAAGGACCGCACAATTGTTCAGCAAGTTGCAACATTGTTTCAGCTTCTCCAAATTCGTATGCACCTTGATCAATAAATTCTTTTTCAGCCCAGACTTTACTTCTAGGACCAACTTGTTTTGACACCAGTGCACCCACAGCAATAGCCACTAAGTAAGATGGTATTGGTACTGGCTGATGGAATTCATATATTTTTTTGTCTGAACTCTCTGATACTTTATCCAAAAGTGCAGACATTACAACTGTAAGATCTTTTGATACAGAAATCTAAAAAAATATAAAATATATATCAATGTGTGAGATTTAAATTAAGCATTTTTCTATTTTAATGAAAGCAATATTTGATTTTCCTTACTAATATATTTATAAATTATCTAATAATATCACATATTTTTTGTTTACAAAAATACAAATTATATATATAAATGCTCATAATTATATTTAAATTTTTACCTTAGAAGAGTATGTAGATTTGACAGATGGTGTATCTTGGCAAGGAAACATGGATCTAGCATGTATAGCCTGAAAAATATATGAATTTACACGATATATATAAGTTATATAAAATGATTGATATAAGTTATGAAAATTATATTTATTTTTACCTGACATTGCGAAAATAAATAAGGATGTATACCACCAGCAGTTTGCTCAGCTGTTAACCATTGTAATGAAGTAGCATCTGGGGATGTTTCATACGCAATCTCAATTTTACACCTAAAAAAATAATGTATTAAATATTTGAATTGATAATAGTTTTTAATATCTTTTCTAAAAGCGTATACTCACTTAGTATTATTATCTCCACCAGTCTGTGGTAGCTGAACAACCAATTTACTTCCAAATTCAACTTCAGCTTCTATGGAATGTTTTAAATCAGATCCATCGACAGTATTTGTAGTATTTGATATGACAAGTTTGCGATTATCTAAAATCTAATTTTTGTGGATATGCATTAATATGAATGAATGTATTAATATGAATAAAAATATATTCTTTTTAACATAAAATTTTTCCTCACTATTTCATTAGCTGAAGATGTCTTTTCTATATCTAATATTGCTTTGCCTTTAAGGACTTTTCGATCAAAATCAACAATTAATTCCAGATGTGTATGAGTTACAACTGCAAGGTCTGTAATAATTAAAAATTTAAGTCATATATATTTATATATAAATTTCAGAGTTTTGTGTTGTATTTTAAACAAATTTTATATATTTAAAAAGACATTAGAGAATTATATCAATATGCACATTTTAAAAATTAAAAAATTATCAAAGATCTGAATATACTAAAGAGAGGTGGACTTTTTCATTATGTTTTCTTTGACAAAATAATGAATAATTTTTCAAATTAAAAGCATTACTAATTTCTTAGTTATTTTTATATATTTAATATTGATAACTTAAAAAAAATACCTGGCCTCGCATAAGAGCTCGGATCTCCAGGACTTAGAGCCATTTTAGGAGTGTTTTATTGTCAACTTTGATGAATAACTTTGGATGATGATTTGTAACTTTAGGCTCTTCAAACCTGTTAATGAGATAAACTTGATATCGTGTCTTTTTCTTTTCCTTTTATAGGTATTGGTTTCTCTCTTTAATGATATATCACTCTTCTTGTCCTATCTCTCTTTTTCCTTATTTGATATCATATCAATTTGTTTGTCGGTATAAAAGTATAGCAGCTAAAACTGCCACGAGTGCCGGATCCTTTTATTATTTTAAGCGTTCAGCAAACTATTGTACACACAATGCAGCACTCTCATTCGTTTCAATTCACATCTTCTTTCTTAATAAAATTAAATGTTAAAAAAATACAATTAAATGGATTAGATGTTTTTAATATTTCATGTCATTAATTAAAATAAAATGGCCGCATATTCCACAAAAGAAAACAGATTGAATGTAACAGTCATAACTTATTAATTGTAATGAGAATACATATTTCATATAATTACTTTATTTAAATAATTGTCATTTTTTATAGTAAACGTATTGCAAAATAAAATCGATTTTTGTTTTAAATCATGCATGTATTAATTGCGTGGAAAATACAAATATAACACATGGAGCAGTACAAGAGAAAAAGTGATCGAAAACAATAAATGAGATAAAAAATTAGAGTGGATTTTTTAGGATAAGAAAATACATTAGGATTTTTATTCAAAATAAGTGAAAAAAACTCTGAAACGCGAGTGGAATTTAGATCTTATGCAAATTGCGTAGAAATCGGAAGTCATGAAATGCCATCCAATCGCTTTTTGTCCGGAAGAAACGAACGTTGATTGGTCGTATTTTTCCCCAAATTATTCCTTAGTATTTTCACTAGTAACTTTTAACTATGGTTTACAATTATTCTAGATGGTCTCGTGAATTATCGATCGAGACGATTTACGCGACATCTTTCCGACACAATGACGCAGTAGTTGCGCGCAGTAGCGGTGCGCAGTCTGGTGCGCAGGAGAGTCGGGAATGGAGCGGTGGTGGGGGTAGAGAAGTGGGAGAATGGAATGTGTCGCGAGGTGGGAGGAAGGTCACAGCAAGCGCGTTTTGATGGCGCATTATTATTTAATTATTTTGATAATTTTGATCGAATTGTTTTAATTAAATCTTAATTATTATAATCATTTTAATTCATACGTACGATGTCCAATACAAAAATCTTTTGTTTTAGATCTAAAATATTACATAAAAACGGACCTAACATGGACCAATAAGACACACCCTTGAACTCTTGTGTGAATCCGCCTTTCTTTCATGTCGCACACTTCGTGATCTTTCTAACCTCTCTACCTCTTTGCTTTCGCGGCTGTTTGCGATATTTGCTTTTAAGAGGGAGAATATTGATAATATTGTAATTTAAACTTCATTTGGAAGTCGCACGTTTTATTATTTGAATCTACTTTGCGTACACCTTTAGACGAAGGTAAATTTTTAAGTTTTATTAAAAATATACTACACCTTGAGTTAACAAGACACAGTGAGACATGTCAGCCCTTATGGTTTCTGTAGTTCAAGATTGATCAAGATAAATCGTTATCTGTGCCATATATTTATTAAAATTCTTTATTATGTTTGTCTTAAGTTTTTATTTTGGATCTTTTAATGTATTAAGTTTTGCTCGTTCTACTAAGAGCTACAGTTTTAAAAATATACTTAGTAAATATATATTGCATTTATTATAATATTTTCGCTTAATTATTGCAGAGAATTTGACATCATGAGTCGTTTCTTCGCAACAGGCTCAGATTCTGAGTCTGATAGTGCATCTGAGGAGGAGCAGGTGCAAAGAGCACCAGCGACAGCTTTTACTGTATGTACCATAAGATTGCAGTAAATTTTTGAAAATATATTTTTACATTTTTAAAACATTATCACAATCTTATTATTAAAATAACATGAGATATTTTTACAGTTTAGTGATGACGAAGAAGAAACAAAGCGCGTTGTGCGCTCTACAAAGGAGAAGAGATATGAGGAAATTGCTAATCTTATAAAACTTATTAGGAATTATAAAAAAATCAAAGATATGAGCAGTATGTTAACTAGTAAGTACTTTTAATTTTTAAATTTTTCATAGTATATTATTAAATTAATAAATTATTGAATCATTGATTATATTTCTTAATGAAACTGTGATGAGAAAAGATTCTTTCTTTCTAAATATTTATAATTTTAGGTTTTGAGGATTTGATGCGAGCTTATCAAAAAGCTTTACCAGTAATTGCAAAGGAGGAACTTGGACAAACTCCACGATTTTATGTTAGATGTTTAGTGGAAATGGAAGATTTCATTAATGATGTATGGGAAGATCGTGATGGACGCAAAAATATGTCCAAGAATAATTCCAAATCACTTTCGACGTTACGTCAGAAACTGCGTAAATATAACAAGGACTTTGAAGAAGATATAGTCAAATTCCGGGAGAATCCTGATCAGGATGATGATGAAGAGGAAGAGAGAGGTTTAATTATAAGATACATATTTCTCATAAATGTTTTATTTAAAAATTTCATCTTAATATAAAAAAATGATTTCTATTCTAGCTGAGGAGATTATGGAATCTGAAGAAGAAGAGGACAGTGCTGTAGCTTTCAAGAAGGCAGGGTCAGAGGCTAGTGAACCTGATGTGGCTAAGTTTAAGGTCTTTTATAATAAAATTTACTGATATAGCACATTGTTTCAAATAATTTTTATAAACTTCTTATACTCATCGGTTCTATTACAGAAGGCTGCAACTGATGGTGAAGAGGGTAGCGAAAGCGAATCTGATTGGGGCAGTGATTCAGACAGTGAGAGTACGAGCAGTGACGACGATGGCCAGTATCAAAATATCCGTGAACGTTTTATTAAAAAGTACGTTCTTTTAGTTTATAATAAAATCTAATAAAAAATGATAAAAGAATAAATTTTCCAATATATCTTATATAATAAAATGGATATTTTTGTGTATAGAGTTTCGGCCCAAGAAGATGATGAGGATAAAGCGAAGAGAAAGGAACAACGAAAAGAACGCAAGGAGAAGGAGCGAAAGAAGAAACGCGACGAAGATGATGGTGAAGGAGAGTGGGAAACTGTCAAGGGCGGTGTGGCTATCCCCTCCGAGAAGCCAAAGATGTTCGCCAAGGATGCGGAAATTAATACTAGTGCAGTGTTGAAAAAACTTTCCGAGATAATTGCAGCTCGCGGTAAAAAACGTACTGATAGACGGGAGCAAATAGAACTCTTGCACGAGCTACAATCGATAGCTGATGCACATAATCTCGGCCCGGCTGTAGCTGTGAAGATTAAATTCTCTATTGTGTCTTCCATATTTGATTATAATCCAAAAGTTTCTGATGCTATGAAACCAGAATATTGGTCCAAGTATGTATTTCTGTAAAGAAATGGAAAAAAATATATAAATTGAAATTAATCTCTTAATACATAAAATGCAAAAAGCATTTATATGATAATTATTAATATTAAATATTTTTTTGCAGAATACTGGAACGTATTAATGAAATGTTGGATATGTTATTAAATAACACAGATATGGTAATAGCAGAAACCATCATGGAAGAAATGGAAGAGTTTGAAACAGCGCCGTATAAGATACACGGCTGTGTATTGACATTAGTAGAACGTCTCGACGAAGAGTTTACTAAACTGCTGAAAGAATGTGATCCGCATAGCAACGAATATGTAGAGAGGTAATATCTTTTAAAGAATTAAATTATATGTTAGAGTTATATGTATATATTACTTATCTATTTACAAGAAAATATTTGTTTTCAGATTGAAAGATGAAAAGCAAGTTGCTGCCATAATCGATAAAGTGCAGGAATATTTAGAAAGGCAAGGAACTGTGTCCGAACTTTGTCGTGTCTACTTGCGTAAAATCGAACATTTATATTACAAATTTGATCCAAATGTTCTTAAGCAAAAAGAAGTAAGTATTTTGTAAAATATTTGTAGGTGCAAGTTTCCTAATATCCTACCAAAATATTTTATGTGCTAGAATGAACTGGGATCGGATGTAATTACATCTGTACAAGTCATGGAAAAATTATGCAAATACGTTTACGCTCACGATAACACCGATCGTTTAAGAACACGCGCAATTCTTTCGCACATTTATCATCACGCACTTCATGATAACTGGTTCCAAGCCCGCGACTTAATTCTGATGTCGCATCTCCAGGAAACCATTCAACATTCTGATCCAGCTACACAGGTTCTAACATTTGTATACGCGCATTTTCACCTTTAATGTTAAAAAAGATATAAAATATTTATTTGATTGATTAAATTTTTTAGATTTTATACAATCGTACGATAGCTCACTTAGGATTATGTGCATTTCGTCATGCGAATATTAAAGATGCCCACAACTGTTTAGTTGATTTAATGGTGACGGGTAAGGTAAAAGAACTTTTGGCTCAAGGTCTGCTTCCGCAACGACAACACGAACGCAGCAAGGAGCAGGAGAAGATTGAAAAGCAAAGGCAAATGCCTTTCCACATGCACATAAATTTAGAACTCCTTGAATGCGTATACCTTGTCTCAGCAATGCTTATCGAAATTCCGTATATGGCTGGTATTTATATTTCATTATTTATATAGTTTGTGTATATTAATGCACTCACTATTATTATTAAACATTTATATTCTTAAAGCAATATAATAAATGGAAAATTATTTAATTCTAGCACATGAATTTGATGCAAGGCGAAGAATGATTTCGAAAACGTTCTATCAGCAATTAAGATCCAGCGAACGTCAATCGTTAGTGGGACCACCGGAATCTATGAGGGAGCATGTCGTTGCTGCTGCAAAAGCAATGCGTAATGGAAATTGGTCCGCTTGCAACAATTACATTATAAATGAAAAAATGAATGCAAAGGTATAAGCAATATATGTATATATATATTAACTGTTCTCTCAAATATGACAATCAGGAGTAATAATATATATCATATACAATATACTTTTGCGCACATTAATAATTATTTTTATTAAAATACGATAGGTCTGGGATCTTTTCCATCAAGCAGAGAAAGTACGATCTATGCTGACACGATTAATCAAGGAAGAAGCGTTGAGAACTTATTTGTTTACGTATTCGCATGTTTATGACTCAATCTCGATGCCAAAACTTGCTGACATGTTTCAATTAAAACGACCTGTAGTCCATTCTATTATCAGCAAAATGATTATTAATGAAGAGCTTATGGTATTATACAGATAATAATAATTATTATTTACATAGGATAATATCCTGGAATTTATATGCATTTTTTCCCACAAATATAGGCATCCTTGGATGATCCGACAGGAACTGTCGTTATGCATCGCAGCGAACCGAGCCGTCTGCAATCTTTGGCTCTGCAACTCACTGACAAAGTAAATAACTTTGTCGATTCGAACGAACGTATCTTTGAAATGAAACAAGGTAAATACAAAGTACATAATTTTTCTAGAAAATCATTAATTTTTTCGTCATTTACTTTATAACATTTATATATATATATTTATTATAATATATTTATATTATAATAAAAATTTATTATAATTTATACATACATACATATATATATATATATATATATATATATATATATATATATATGTTCATTATAATATGCAGACACACACTCGCATTATAAAAATGCATAGCTTTACAATTAAAAATTAATCGCGATTGATATTTATAATAAAAATGTTTGCAGGCAACTTTTTCTCAAGAGGCAACCAGGGCAATTTCCGCGATCGTCAAAATTACAATCGTCAAGGGCAGGATTGGGGTCGACAGAGGCGCGATCGCGACCGTGATCGTAATCGAGAGGAAAATCGTAATTATTAAGTAAGATAATAACGTAAAATAATATTAAATTTTGAAATTTATTCAAATTTTTAAACATAATCATTGTAACATTTAAGCATTCATATATAAATAATATCGATAATAAAATCGATAATAATATATACAATATCTTACATTACCGATGAAGATCACAAAAGTCTTCATATTTCTTGTATTCTCTGGATAAGTTTGTTACCCGTTAAAATGGTGTCGGACGCAAGGATGAGACGTATTCCTGTAGATTTTTCGATGAGTCGACAGGCCGCTATTTCTGCGCACGTGAGGCCTCCTATCACGCAAATTACGACCATCTTTGGCGATAATGTGCCCCGTGAACCTTTTACAACACAATTTGACAAATTTACCAAGTCCTCGAAGCTGCGAGGATCCTTCTCTTGATTGGATACAATATTTAATATCTGTGCCTACAATATATTTATTATCTCATCAAAAATACAAAATTAAGTATATATATTTTTATAATATAGAAAGAAAATTATACAAATACGTACTATGGCAGGTATATAAGCGTTGTTGAACACATAACTAGGACAGATACGACTGTTCTGATCGGATCGTTTAGAGTAATTTGGTAACATCTTTAATTTCTGCGCATTGTTGCTCCATTCGCTATTTCGGTTCGGTAATTTGTTTAAAATATTTTCGGTTCTATGCTTTAACAAACCAATGGTGTGTAATTTGTAAAATAATGGAATATGCTGATAACCGTGAGTATGGAGATGCAGTTTTTGGATATTTTGAAGCTCACTTTGTGTAATACCATCGGTAGTAATGGACAACAGACATAGAAGACGCAAACATCGTAACGCATGCTCATCTGCAAGAAAGGTATAAGTTCGTATACTTTGATTGTAATTCAATTATAATGTTGATTAATATTACTCATTCTATTTATCTTGATTGAATTATGTTGAATCAATAATTAAAAATTATTATAAAATGATTATAAATGTTATTAATCTTGAGAGTAAAGAAATGCACCTATATTTCTCTCTATATAACTCAGACATTCTTTTCTGTCTCTACAGTCAAGCATTAGTTTTTCGATTGTTTGCAAGGCTTGAAACTCGGAACCCAAAGTATCGGCGATAGTCTGGCACGCAGATATATGAAACGCCAATTGTTGAGTCGTATCTCTAGTTTTTTGCAATCTCGTCGACACATATCTCTCCATTTCAGCCAATTTCATCGTTTGTACGGCTTCCTGTTCAGCTATAATTAACCGATATTGAGATAACATTATCGAGATATCAATACAATTGATATAATAATGACTTGGAATAAAGATATAATACATTTTAATGATTTAGCCTTTCCGTGTAAAAGTGGGAAAACGTCGCTGCAAGGTGTATCTCTTACTTGTCCATAGATCTGATCTTTATCTGGGTCCAATTTCGCTTGAGATTTTCCCAGCATTGCCGTGCCGACATTCACCTCTGTAACTTCGTTCAACAGGCCCGAATATGTGACAGGTGTCAAGAGAGTCGTCGTCAGATCGAAACTCCTGTCCATCACGATTAGAGCACCGATCTCGTTTTCTAAGCTGGACGAACCTAAACATTCTTCCATAGATTCCATCAGTTTGCCCACTTGCTGACTATGCTTGCCGACAAGAAGTGAGAATCTTGGTGAACCTAATATCAATTGCAATGACCACAAGTTGTGTGCTAATGCTCGAAGAAGACTGATATCCTTATGGTAATAGAGATCAATGAACATTGGACTTTCCAAGGATAAAACGTTTCCATCTAGTTTTACGAACTCTACAGATAGTGTCTGCAATCTAACTAACTCAGCCAAACCTGAAAAATAAAAGTGATTTGACATAATTATTAAGATAAATAGAAAGGGTGGGTGATATAATAATAATTTGCCGACCTTCCTCTTCGACTAGATTATGTAACACAGCTGGAACAAATGGCACGACCAACAAATGATGGCACACTTCGACATGAAGCCTGGTAACATGAGATATTTCAGATTGTATTTGATCTAGAACCCTCTTGCATGTGATTAAATTGTTAGATACTAAAAATATTCGTTGACTGTTTGATGGTTTTAATCCTTCTTCCATCTTATAGATTTTGTCCACTCCATATCGCCTAAATAAGATAATGCAATCTTTAAGAATCTTTAATAACAGAATGTCAGTATATGCATATAAAAAATATTTATACTTTAATACAGTCACTCCTACAAAACTATCCAGTATCTTCATCAATTTCTGTTCTATTATCAGATCTTTTGTGCCTGGAATGCTATCCAATATATCTACAAGCTTCCGCTGACTTATTTGCTGCAGCACGTTCAATTTATCATCCAGCGTAATATCCATTTTTTATAATTTCATATTATTTATTTATAATAAATTATGTTTATGTATAATACTTTGATACAAAAATCTATTATCCTTAGGTATTCTCCTTATCTATAACTAATACACACAATATGACAGATGATAGTGAGCCACGAGATTCCGCGCACGTGTGTAGTGAGTATATCATTTATAGCAAAAAAGGAGTTAAAAAAAGAATCGGAACCGACTTATACGCGATATGATCCTCTTCGTCTCCCGCCTACCTACGCCTACGACTCGTCGTGCTCCAGGTCGTAAGACACGAGTCGTGAGTCGTGACGCCACGAGCGAGATTATTTAAAAATGGCGGACGCGTCGTCTTCCGACACTACCTCAGACTATTGCAACGAGAGTTTCTCTGACATTACGTCGGAAAAATCGGAGTTCGTCGTGGTGGGACGCAAGCCGTGTCCGTCGCATCGACGTAGCAAAAAAAATTTTCTGCAGAAGCTGCTGATAAGGGAGGTAAGCCGGCCTTGATCCTGACGTGAGCCTGACCTGAGCCCGCATCATGACTGACAGACTCGTTTTCGGAACTGTCACGAAAAGCGGATTATCTTATCAATAGAGCCTGTAATGCGACGAAAAGCGAGACATTTAAATGGGCTAAACAGCCCATTTTCCTCGGAACGAGCTGTCAGTCCGTGATTAAAAAATATGCCGCTTTTTCTCAGAGATGCACAATTTTTTCCCTGGAAAAAAAATATGAAAGAGTTTATTTAACGCTTAACAAATAATGTTCAGCGTGCACTTATTTATGTAATTATTAGTTATTAGCTATGCTAGATTAAATTATTTTTCTTTGCAGACAAGAGGATGTCTATCAGCGCACAATTATGCATCAGAAGAAAGACTGTTTACAGCTGTACCTAAATGGCGACATTTGTCTCTTTTACACGTAATTCCAAAATCAGCGCTCGAAGCAGGGTATATATTTGATAATAATGATTTATTATTATCAAATTAATTTAATCTATTTCTTACTTATTTCTTTCTTGAGCTTGATTTAAATGAGATAACAATAGAAATCAAGAGATAAATAAGCTGCACGAAATGTAAATTTTTTGAGCATATCTAATTGTCAAATTTTAACTTGCAATGAAATGATATTCATAGCTTGTAATTTAAGTAAACAATATGATTGTATAATGAAATTTTATTTTACAAGGCACATTGTTATGGGATTGACTCAGTGCGGTCAGTTTCTGCTCACATATACATACATGGTGGACGTCAATAGTAATACGTCCTTGTTTAAATACCTATTACACTGGTGGGCCTTCACACCAAACCATGTCGCTCGCAAAGTTGCCGAAGTTACATTGTTTGGCAATTATTCAATTTATAGGGAATTAAGCATAGTTATATCGCAATGGCCAATGGAGCGGAATAAGCTTGTAATACATGGCCTCTGGTAAGTTTTAAATTAAGTAGAATAGATCTCTAAAAAATTGAAATAATTAGACATCTAATAATCTTCTCTCTTATACTTTTGTTTTATTACAGTACAAATTTCTTACATTTACAATCGACTGATAGAGCATATTTAACTATAACGACGGTACCTTCTCTGGAGAACTGCAAAGATTGCCTGAAGGTCGCTGCGTCATATGAGGAAGAAGGTGAAGGTAATGAATAATTTACAATCTTCCCGTAGAAAGATAATATCTTTGCATATGTGTGTATGAGTAACATATATTTGTATAATATTAATTGGAATTGTTAATCTGTTATGTAGAATTAGCTGCAAATTGGGATTGCGGCGTACGATGTAATTGCTTGCAACACGGTCTCACGGTTCACACCACGTATGAAGTCATCTCGCCGTATCCGAAATTTCGAGCTAAAGTGTGTTTGAATTATTGGAATCACGTGGTGGTCAATACGGGAAACTTCCTCCACGTTCTTAAAGTAGATTTGAATATACCCGAGTCTAAGTCGAAGAATCAAAAGACGTGCGATAAACCGAATACCTCTGATTCCATAGTTCCGGATACAATCCCATTGGATATGAGTGACGCCGAGGAGACGGATTACTCGACGAAGGCAGAGCGATACGAGAGTTCGGACGAAAAAGTAGGCACGCCAGAATGCCCGCTTGATCGATCCCCGAAATGCGAATCCAGTCTGGAACACGACTTTCTAGACGAGGCAATTAAGTTAGACCCAAAAGTGGGACGCGATTTACCGTTAAATACCTCAAGCAGCAATCAAAGCGACTTTGTCTGTGATATAACTTGTAAGTTTACCGCTGCCGATGCTTTAAATGTTAAGTTATGTGAATGCTCGGATACGACCGAGCAGTGCAAGTGCCGAAATAATAGCAACAGCAGCCCCGTCTCCCAGCGGTCGGGAAGTGGTGTCGAACAAACGGCCATTTCGGTCCGAGACAAGATCCTGCAAGATTTTTGCGAAGACACGTCGCAGGAACTCAATATCGGCAGCGATCTGATCACCCTGGTGAAACATCCGTCGTGTTCGCCGCGCTCGACGCCGCAGAGGCTGCCCGCCGATCTCAGGACGATAACAGCGACCTGGTCGTCACCGATACTCACCCCGCCGTCAGATATTCTGCGCACTCGCAATTCGGAATCTAGTCATAGAACCCAGATCCAACGGACTAACAGCCAACTGACTAGCAGCCAACAATCCAGTTGTTCTAGTTCGTCGCAGTCCACAACTTCTTCGGACAATTCCGTGGCTTCCATAAGTTCGCCGTTGCAGTCCGTTTCAATCAGTAGCCCGTCGTCTTCGTATTCGTCCCGTTTGATGTCGCCGCCCATCGCGACCAGATCTTTTCGTCATCCGAGCCCGCGCAAGAGATCGAATCTGCATTCGCCTCCGCCTGTTGTCAACTCGAATCAGTCGACGAGAACGACAAGAGCGACACACAAACTCACCCTCGAAGCGGAAAAGGCGTATGAGTTTACAGATGAAACGCAAGAGACGACCTGCGAGAAGCTCAGCTCGTATAGAAAACGCCGACTTGCCGACAAGAAGTACGAGTTTTGCGATGAAACAGAGGACGCGGAGAATATAGTTCCTTTCAAGCACATACGCGATCAATCCAGGCACCGGGGCGCGTGCTCTATACATTTGATATCCTCTTCACCAGCAATATCGCCAGCGGTTTTGCCGAACGGCCGAAGACACTGGTTCGACTTGGATCAGAACGAATCGGACGAATTGAATCTTGCTCAAGATATAGCCAACGATTTGTCGAATCTTGAATCAGGTAAAGCCCAGAATTATTATTAAAGAAAAGGCAAGAGTCTGTATAATTTAATAATCAACTTTGTGTTTCTCTTTGCTAGCTGAGAAAAATGTACTTCGACCGTTGAATCAGAACCAACTGTCTAATGGAAGCGTGCGTGACAGAGACCGTGTCGGCAAGTGTTGTCCGAATTTTTCGCCTTTGGTTCCTAAGAATAACTTGCAGTATCCTTCGATAAAGTGCACTGCACGTTTCAAACGGAACTACATAGAGCTCGACGACGAAATGATATCAGTGATCACGGATGTAGAAGGTATTTAAATCTCTTCCTTAAGTTCACTCTTGGAATTTAATCTATGAATGAATTACAACGCTGTAAAAAGTTAACATTATACATAAAGATATTTATACAGATGAAGAGACAGGAGGCTATGTAAGTTATCAATGTGTACTTCCAATGCTTGTACATGGTTCTGGATATGTTCAAATGCAGATGATCAGTAATACTAAAGCAGAAAAACTGGTATTTATTATCTTGAAATATATATTCAAATTTCCTAATATTTGTTATTTTTTAGAAGTACTTTAGAAAAGATTGAGATAATTAATAAAAGAATAATTACAAATAAAATATGTGCAAATATATATAATGTTTGATATATTTTCAGATAGTGCCGTGTGTCTCTATAACTCAATTGAGTTTCGATATCGAAACTTTCTCTCACCATATAGCGGAATGGATTTGTACGAGATTCAAGAAAAACTATTGGCATTGCAGCGACTATGACATCGAAATAATCGATGTATGTGCGCTTACTGGCGACATTATATGTTTACATATAATGAAGATCCAGGCAAGTGAATTATATAGTCAAACACAATGGTAAGCATACATGCTATATATATTTTTATGAATATTGTATATACTAAAATATATTAATATATATAATTGTATTATATATTAATGTAAATGTTAATATTAATTAATCGTGATTCCTATATTGTATTATTTTACACAAACTTTTACATATTATATTGTTTTCAAGTGTCGTTCAAAATTATAATACACAATTTTGATAAATTAATGCAATGCTTTCAACAGTACACAAGAAAGAAAACAATACGAAGTTGGATGTAAGTTTACGTGGAACATCGAGACGAGCCAGTATAGAATAACAGATGTATTGCCGATGGAAGAGGTGAAACCGGATTTCTGGAAGCCGACTCTTACGAATGTACCGAATTTTCGTAGCCAGGTATGGAATCCGACGCGACGTTTGGCTACGCAGTTACGTGAAAAGATTCAACAACCGTACGCGCATACCGTACGTTTTCTGCACAATGAGATGAGTTTAGCAGGTTGGTAATTCTTTGTTTGTGTAAAGGAACTTGTTCATTTTTTAGAAACATTTCTCATGTACATAGAATCAAATTGCAGGCGAATCTATCACCAAACTCACCGATCTAGATAATCTGGTGCAGTTTTATCTAACGCCAATAGAACGAACGAACGACACCTTAATAGAGTGAAGAAAACACAGAAGCCATCTCAAACTTCATTGCAAACAATAATTTATTTATTAATACAGATTTCGCCGTTTATGCTAATTTATGCGCCTAGCATATCACGGCATATAATGTAAATAGGAAATGTATTCCGCGTTTTACTTATGACAAATAACAAAGAGTACCTTCTTTTCTAGCATAAATAATAGTCACAAGGAGAAGAATATATAAGCGCCATATATAGAATTCTCACTACGTTTTTTTTCGTGTTGCCAAGAGCGTAACGATTAAGTTGCGACGTGACTTGTTCATAACTTAGAGATACCATAGACTAAAGGTACTAATTAATGATACAACGAAGTTTTAAGCGTTTTGCTCCACAATTTGTAAAATTTATCAGCATTATAGTATATTCTGACATTAATGCTATCTCTACGCTATCATGGTAACTGTACTTTGGTAAGTAGTAGATGTAGGTGGCTAAACTGATTGTCAATAAATATATTGTAATATGATTCAAAGAAAGAGAAAGAAAAGAGATAATGGCGATAATATCGGCTCGATGCTTGGTCCCTAAAATTATAATTCACGATTTAAACCCCTAAAAAAAGAAGGAAAATTGGAAAATCTTTCCTATACATGATATATACTGAAAGAATTTGCTCCCTCACATACATATACATATATAAATATATATATATAGGACCAAACGCATACAATTACATACTTAATTTTTCATTATCACAAGATTATTGTATCATAAAGGCGTTTTCCAAATAGAGTTTTGATATTAGCGTATTATTATATATGTACATAAATGCGCGATTTTTATTATCATTAAACGCGTTCATTGCAATTCCGTATTATTAAAGAATTACCATTACTGTGTGGCAATTTTGAGATTTCAAAGAAGTGATTTGATTTTAAAAGCAATGATATCGAAGCTGACAAGATAGATTGTTCTCTGGATTTGCAATAAACTTTGTGTCATTATTTAATAATAGAGATGCTCTTGAACTGGTGTATTATTACCTTTGTATGTGTGTAACGAGTATTTATTCTATATATATTTTTTTTTTAGATTGGTGAAGAAAGACTAGCAATTTAAACAGGTATTTTAACAGGCGGTCCTCCGTTGACATCAGATCCGATGCCATCCAATTTAAGGCCGGCGAGAATTTCTTCCCACGCGTTCATGCACTGTTGATAGTGTCTGATATGTCGATCCGCCATCGTAATTAGCATATTTTTGAGATCTTGTTGTTTTTCTACGTTCCATCTTTGCAGATCGCTTCGCAAGTTCTCATTTGCGCATTCCACGCGATCCTGTAGTATCTCAGCTTGCTTAGCTAATCGCGGAATGGTTTGGCCGAGTCTCTCCAATTTTTCATCCCGAGATTCTGCTTTCCATAAAGATCCACCCCAACCTTGTGCAGGTACTGTGTAGTTTGTATTTCCTACCAACTAAACAAAAGAGAAATACAATTGCCTCTTTCAATATGAAGATGTTGATTTAAAAAAATTTTTAAAGATTAAAAAATAAAATGTAAGATTAGTACCTGATCTTTTTCTAATCTCTTCTTCGCTAATACGTCAACAGTTAACTCATATTCAATCTGCATCGAATCACGCCGGGACAATGCATTTTTGACCGCTTCTATATACGAGATGTATTCACGTTCGTCGTTAGGAACGTTTTCCAAAAGTTTCTGATGAGCTATTGCATTAGTTTCTATTGCCTTAGCGATTGCTAATAAAATAGCCGCAAGTTCCGGTTCTGAGGTTGCCCACAGTGTGAATATGGGATGTAATTGATGAAGCTCCACTAAATAATCTATCACAAAAAGAAAATTATTAAAAGCTGGATTTTATTAAAATAACAACATGATATTTGAACATAATTTCAGTTTACGCACCTTGCCTTTCTTTATGTATACGATGATTGATTTTATCTATGGCCGTCAGTTTTTCACTCAATGCTGTACAATAGTCCCGAATCTGCTCAAACTCCAAATGATGCTGTTTCATTGTATATGTAGTTGCCATGTTTTGCAAAGAATCTGTCACTTTCCCGAGCACATTTCCACGATTTTTACGATAAACGAGAAATTCCTGCATACAGTAATCATAATTTAGGACTTAGGACTATAATATAGCAGACATTGTTTTTATACTAGGGCTATACTTACTGCAGGTTTAGTAGTGAGAAAAATATGGAGATTCTTGTCACAACTGAGAATAGGATGATTCACCACTCTGTTTAGAAATATATGCAAAAGCTTCATGCGTGCTATGATAAATTCTTTGGAGTAACGATCCAGTTGAGCAAGGAGTGTATGTTTGCCTGGCATTGGCTGTAATGAAAACCAAGATTTGTAAATCTTTTGTCTGTGATCTCTTAATGTCTAATCATTGAAATATTCCATGTTTACAATTATATGTATATTTTACATTATTATCAAAAATAATAGTAAAGACTTACCGGTATAATATGTGTCGGATAATTATCTACTAACTTTTGACGCAGCCATATGAAATCATTGTAGCGCCTGCGTACTACATATTCCCCTTCTTCAAACTCTGGACGCGTAGTCTATAAAGTACATTATTCCATATGTGATTGCCATATATTAATATTACAGTTACATGACTCAAATCATATTTTGTTATGGTTCTATTTACTCTAGTCGTTATACGGAATGTAATATACGTCTCCAAGGTTTCCAGATGCTTTTGCGGATTGTCCACTTTTACTTGCAGATCTCGGGAGTCTGTCTGAAAGTCTGATATCTCCTGATCCGGCAGAGTAGAGAAGCTGTCGATAGAAGGAGATGCAATCTGCAAAAAAAAATATTTAAATCAATTTGCAGTAACTTTCCTTTTCTCTCTAATTTATCCTTCCTAACAAAGTTCACTATCAAAGTCTACATGCGCACGCGCGAGCTTATCGCATATGTTAATCACGTACATATAAATGCATGTGTGATAAAAAATGATATTTACTACAATTGTAATTTACATATCGGTCATTCTTTACTGCGGCCTCGACGTTGCCGACACGAGGCGCAAAGCGAACTATGAAAGTAAACTGTCAAAATGGATTCCAGGTTATGTTGGTCTCCCGTACCACGGAGCCTTCGATGGAGGTGCTGCAGTTAGACAGGAAATCGACGTCGCGACACTCCTGCTTGACGATCCCGCCCACCGCCATGGAGCTCACTTCCAGGATCGCCGAGTCCTCGGGACCTTTCCCGCCTCCCAGATTCTCCACCTCCGACGTTTCCGACGAGGTCATCATTTTTTTTCGCGACACTCGGACAACACGCCAGGTGATCACTTACACCACCCACCCTCGAGACATATGCGCGCAGATCCTGATGCGCGAACAAGGTGGCCGATGAGGGGGAATGCGCTTGATTATAAGTAATATATATTATTCCAAACTTTTGTTAATCAAGCATCGAAATTAGTGACATTATTACGTTATATATATATATATATATATATATATATTCAGATTATACGAGATCTGACTTTCCATTTTTATATTTTTGTATTATTATTGTTAGACCACAGATTCTATTAATCTGTGGTTAGACGCATTTTTATGATTTCTCGAACTTTTGATGTCAGTCGAGAAGACTATATAATTCGATTAATCGAGCGACTGAAGAATTAATAATTAATAATAATTAATATTGACTTGTAAATTATTTTCATATGTTTTTAGAAAATGTCAAATTCGAAAATTATATATTGATTTATCGTTTTATTTCAGAGGAGAGTTGGGGGGTCTCGAACTCGATCGATCCGCTCCTGCAATCGATATATATCGATCATCGATTATTATCGATTCAAAATTCTGCGCCAACTTCATTGTACTTATCGGACCGACTCACATTTTTTGAGTAAAGTGCAATATGTACAATAATATATTTCAATGGATTCAGGTAAGGAATTTTATAATCGAACGATTAAACGTTATTTTGACAAATTCTATGTACATGAATTTCAGATTTTATGCCGACACAACGCGTTCAACAATGACAGACGACGTTGGACGTAAAAATAATCGACGAACGATCGGCGATTGTCATCGTCAAGGGATCGTCTCGCGCGAGTCTCGCGGTTACGGAAGATATTTTCGCGGATATCCCGTGGAAACGGTATCTCTGGAAACCGGCGACTCGAAGAATTTCCCGCGGATTCGACGATTCGAAAGCGCCAACAGAAAAAAGGAACGCAGCCGAGCGCGAAAACTCAAGCGCCGATCTTTTCCTGCGGAAAATTTCTTCCTGTCAACAAAGATGGTGGATGAATATTGGTCGGACATGCCTTATTATTTTCTCAGGAATCGACCGTTGTTCTGTAAGTAATTATCATTCTTAAAACATAATAATAATTTGCGCTCTCTCAGTGGCTTCAGCAAATTTTATACATTTGACAGCTGTCGAAAATGTGTCAGATTTATTTATTTATTTAAAATTCATTCTTTTTAAGCTTATAGTTTCCTCTTTTCTCCTTAAATTGCAATTATATATCGAGAAATAAAAATGGAGCGAAAAGTTTAGAAGCCAGAGAGAGATAGCAAATATGCGATCAAGTCCCTTGTTACGTCATTGTAGACGCATGCGCGCGCATCGAGCGCTGCGCGCGTCAAACGTCAAACGTGGCGCCGCGAAAGCCGCATTATGACACGCGCTTTTGCATCGCCGTGCGAGTTTTTTCCATCGACGAAGAGAGTCGACGCGTCATCTCATCATCATAATCGCGTTCTTCTCGCGGATTGGGACGACATGTGAGAGGACGCTTCGAAACAAGATACGTGGAATGAAATTCGGACCGCGACGAAGAGATCACCTGTGGCGCCACGCGCGACGAGTACGTTCCTGGTCGTGACGCGGTCAGTGATGCCGTAGCCAAGGCGACCGTAGCAGCAGACAAGCAACACCACTCCGGCCAGCCGTCCACAACAAAGTATAGAGGTTCGTCGAAGTGTGTCGCTCCGCTCTTTTCGCGCTTTGTACCGGCGCCCCACGAGCCGACCGCGGTTTCCTGGGTGACGGGCCGCCTTCAGGATCGAGGGACCGAGCAACGAGGGCGAGCGAGAAAAAGGAAGAGTGTGTGGGTGCGTGTGTGTACGCGCGTGTGACAGAGCGAAAAAGAAGTCGGAAAGAGAGGGAGAGAGAGAAAGAGAGAGAGAGAGAGAGAGAGCGCGCACCCGCTCGACGACGACGACGACGACGACGACGACGACGACGAGGAAGACGGGGAGACACGTCGTTCGGCCGCACGAGTGCGCCCGGGCGCCGTTGCGTTCGAGCACACGCTATTCATGAAGACAGGTGAGTGGAAAAGAGAGAAGGTATACGGGAAAGGACAGAGGTCACCAGATCCCGGATAGTCATCCGAATTCTCCGGTCGTTGTTCAGAATTTCAAATGTCGATGACAGGTGACAGAGACGTCGCCGTTGTTCTTTTCTGGCGATTGATATTATTTATAGACTTGTATACAATAAGGATATGCAGGTTTGAGGGGATACTTTGAAACTATCCCTCTATCAAAGTTCGAATTTTTTACAAATAAATGTACAGAGTTTATAAATTAACTGCTCACTAGAATAATGCGGTTTGACAAGTCACAGGAAATTTGTCTGTAATAAAAGTAATTTATGGAGCATCTTCTTGGATAGTTTATAAAATCTATTTGTTATTGGTTTCAATTAATTTTCTCTATATTTAAATACGTGTAAAAGCAAAATTAGAATTATATATTTTTCAAATCACATAGCTTTACGATGGTCCAGTTCTTTCTTTACGTTACTGCTATAAATTTTCTGTACATATAACGAATATTGATTGAACCTGAATATCATATTGGAATACTCTGTAACAGGGTCAGACCTTTGCAGATCTCTGGCTTCATATATTCCCCTAATTTGTAATGCATTGCTGACCCTATTATACTATACTTTCTATGGGGTGTCTAATAACGTCTGAACCAGGTTTTCCAATTAAAATGGATTTATCAATTACATGAATGCAACCTTTCAGCTGTAAGATCTTCCCTGCAACTTATACCTCTAAGCTCTCTGGTATATTTCAGTCATTTTTGTCTTGATTTGCTTCAAAATCAATTTCTTTGAACATACTATGTAAATTATATTAAGAAATCTATTTTATTTTATTTTTTGTTATGATTTATGACTTTGCATTTTTGTCACTAATGTTTATCATTTGATTTCATGCTATCTACTTCTTATCTCCGCTGTTTTACTTTACAACATCTGCATAAGTTCTCACCCCTGAGTTTATCTGACTCCAGGTGCATTATTTTTGTAGGAACCAAGAAAAAATACTAATGTACAGATAATTAAATTTTATTTATATGTATATTTATAAATTTGAGTAATAATTTCTTCCTTATAAAAAAATTAAATTACACAGGAAAATTGAATATAAGGGAAATATGTAAGTGCATTGTATAGATAGGAAGGACTAAAGAGCATAAGTTTCTCCCAATCAGCCATGCGTAACAGAGGCCAGGTGCACTTATGGCATTATATGTGTAGGTAACAAACACAGACTATCATATCAGCCTACCAGTAACATTTGGCAGCAAATACTATATAAGACATATCTCCCCAAGTCTAGAAATAATATAACAGATGCTTCAATGTTTTGTGTAGAAAAATATTGTCAGAAAAAGACCATTTTAATTGTATAAAAAATATGAATGTTGAGTTCTCTCCAAATTTGATTTAAAAATGTATTTACAATATAGATACAATATTGTTGAATTAAACAGTGAAATATTTCTCCTTTATATATTATATTATTCGCATAGCAATCTATTTTTCAGTTGTATTAGGATAAAGACTTATGCGATGTAATACAATATTATATTTCATATTTCTCATTTCCCTAGTAAGTCCTACATTAATTATCTGATATGTATATCAAAACAAGTAGCCCTTAGATATCCAGTTACACAATTCTGATCAATAATATCAAGTAGCGATGTTATGATTTTCAAAATATGAACAGAGATTCTTATCTCCCCTATAGAACAAAATAATATGCAGGCAACGCAATAATCTTTCATTATATATTTTATTGCAAAAAGTTTTCACAGAGAGGGAGTAAAAATCTATCCAGCTTCACCTGTCCCTATACAGAGGAGCAGGAAAACATATTAAGCAGAGTGTACATCGCTTATTAGCTTCCCTGGTCTATCTTTAGCGAAAAGAATGAGGGGTTTGTGCAGTTACTCAGGATAATGCTCTCTAATTGCTTTCGTGATCCAACTGCCTTCATTGATACATTTGAACCCCCTTAAAGCGAGTCGTGTGTCCAGTCACGCGTGGGTAGCGCGCGCGTTTTGGGGCACCCTTTATCTTCCCCACCCCCTATCCACCCCAGCCGATTTCTTCCCCTCGTTACATTGTGTTTGGTACCTGCCGCCCCAACAGGTACACCATTGGTGCCGATACACCATGAAATACACGGGTAATAATGTCAGTGACGCGTTTCGTTCGTCGTATCGCGAGCTCTATTCCGGGGCTTCCCTTTGATCTGCAGATTATTGAATGCCACACCTGCGAGGAAGTACGTTATTGCGATCTCTACGAGATATAGGTTAGGAACGCGGATAGTATATTTTATACTGAATATACATACATACATATATATGTACGTTTTCGATTCTTCCCTCTGAACGCTCGTCTCGAAAATTCTGAAAGCGTATTTTTTGTATGCGAAATATATACACTTCTCATCTCCTGGATAATTAGCATATTTTTAAATTTATACGCGATTCTTTCTTTATCTCTCTTTATCTCACAAATTGATTTATCGATTGTATAAACGCTTCAGAATGAATAAAATTTATTTACAATTTTATATATTTATTATAGAAGATACTTGGACTTTTGTGTTCAAGTTTCCAAAAGGAGAAGTAAGATATAAATAATTAGTGTTTATATGTAATAAATTTTTTTATCTTGAGAATTTCTATGTATATGAATTTTATAATATGAGAATAAAATGTACTTTGTGTGTTGAATATAATAATTTATGTCATAAAAATAAAAACATATAGAAATAATATACTTTAGATATATTTACATAGAATATATATTTAAAATAATAAATCTCATAAATATATACATATAAATCTTGTTTTTTATATAATTATTAGGAAATATTCCCGTTTGATGAGTTAATATTAAAATAGGGTTGCAAAGATATAATGTGTTCTTAAAGATCTAAACGCTGGGTCTGGTGGAAGATGTTATTGATATTTAGTGAGAGAATATATATGTATATATCTCTGTTATAGACTCATCTCTCCAGCAGCGGGGAGATAGTAGCGGTGGTGGTGATTCAGTGGGTGTAGAGAGAGGTGAAGGAGTGATTGCCATGACTACGACAGGAGCCCAGTATGCCCTCGCAGCAGCATCCACCGGAGCTAATAACAGTGGGGGTAGCTCCACAACGGTAGGGGTGGAATCTAAGCCAAGCGTGGTTGTCGTGACTACTACTTCCAGTTCCAGTGGCGGTGGTAACGGAGCACAGACTCAGTCTGCCAGAGGCCAGCAACTCATCACTGTTGTAACAAGTCCTGATCCTTCCAGTCCAAATAATCTACAGCCTATCCAGGTTAGTAATAATTATTACTAGTGTAATTATATGTCTTTTCTGTCAATATATGAGGGAAAACTCTCTCACATATTATTTATTCTTCAAAATTGTACAAATAATTTCAATAATCTTTTGTCAAATCACTTCTCTTTTTCTCTCTTAAAGATGTGTATTCTATTATGATATATTTTTGTAAACTAGAGAAATAAAAAGTTAATATAAAAAATATATTAAAACTGATTTAATATATATATGTAGTAGGTATAGCAATATCTTTGTTAGCAGTACACCTTTGTAGGTACTGTACACCCAATCTGATAACATGTTTGAACCATCTGTTCTTGGTGTCTGATAACAATGATACACACAAATGTTGAAGTAAAATTCACAAATCAGTAATACCCTACTCTCTTTCTATACTGTACATATTTATAAATATATTGTATATAAGAGGCATATATAATTTAAAAAATTATTTTTATTATAAACATAAATCCTGGGGCAAAAGAACAAACATAATATAAATAATAATTTAGTTATTGGTGCAGGATCCACTTGAAACAGCAGCAGATTCTTCCAACGGCTCTACAGGTACACCGGCACATGTTACAGCACAAGTAGTAGTCAATACTACTCATTCAGGCCAACATACTCTAGTGGATTCTGACGCTGCTTCTACATCAGCTGGTACTATTGTCAGTGGTTCCCCGCATTACATAACAGTTACAGGTAATGGTCAAATGTAAATGTAACTTTCAAATATATAAAACATTAAGAATCGGTCCTTATGTTATCTTTGCAATGCACAATTCTAAATTCTAATTACAAGTAGCATCAAAATAATTACACGCTAAATCATAGATATTTAGTTGCTTAAATATATAGATAGAAGTTAACGTCAAGTATTTGAAACTTGATTACGAATAAATTTACTATTTGCGGTGAGTATGAGGATCAGTTTGAAAAATTATAGTGTTTGAGTAGAGATTTGGCCCTTTCCATGCTGCTGAAAAACATGCATCTCTGTACTTCCACTCTGACTACACTAGGCACGAGTGATTCACCATCCTACGCGTCCCTCACAACGGCTGTAGGTGAGGGCAGAATATAAACAGCATGCCTAATATATCCTTCATTATTTACATACATTTAATTTTGTAAAATATTAGAATAACAGAATTTCACTCTTTTATATTCATCGGTTATTTAGTATTATCCAATTTATTTATCTGTCTCAATTTTATACATTGTTATCAACAGACATACGACTAATCTAGAGTTTTTAATCATTTCCAGAACTGCTCTCTTCTCTCACTTTATCCAAATACAGTGCATCAAAAATTTTAAAAGATCTTCATGATTTTCTCCATTATTGAAATTTTTACAATTATGTGCAGTATTTTAATGAAATTCATTGCATTTACATACATGTGAGCTTTGTGTGTTGATACAAATGATTTATATTCAGACATTTAGCCATATCTGTTTTTTTTGTTGCAGTGTCCGGTGACGCAGAGGCGGTGGGGTCCGAGTCAGTTTCTCATCCAACCTATGTTCAATATGTTGAGGGGGATGGTTCCACGTATATACCGGCGAATGGCCAGATGTAAGTGATCTCGCATATTTAATTCTTAAGCTATTTGTAACTAATTGTAAAACGTTCTACAATAATCACGTAATATTTCGCAGGACATATCCTGTTTATGCTGTTGGCGAGGCAGGAGCAATGTATACCCCAGCTTCAAGTCAATACTATACTCCAGCAAGCACACCAGTAACATATGCACAAGTATGTACAATAGTATATACATAGTATATACAATTAAATACAATAATAGTATATACAAATTATTATGATAAGAACCATGATAATTATAATGTACACATTAACATTAACTTTTAATTGTATCGTAAATTAGGTCACAGGACAAGGCTCGAACTCAGCTACCGGACAGTTATTATCACAGGGTAATGGCACATACTTGATCCAACAGAGTGTAGTAGATGGAGATCCGACTGCTCACGCGCTTATATCTGCGGCCGCTGCTCGTGCTAGTCCGCAAACGGAAACGGCGGTAAGATTGCATGTTTCATGACTTCCTTAGATTGCTTTCACTTTTTAGAAGTTGAATAAATTAGCTTCGATTATATTATAATCGCGATACAAAGTATTTACCTTATCTCTGTAGGCATGAGAATCTGTGTATGATCGTATGGATTATCAAAATTTAGACTTAATTTTCTTAGTTTTTCAATTTTAACAGAAATATAATTAGAAAGAATTTTAACAGAAATTTATAATATCTAAAGTTTGCCAAAAATGTGTGCTGAAATACATAGGATAATAAAAACAAAAACCTAACAATAAAAATTAGTTTAATTGATCTGTGTAGTTTTTTGGACATCTCATATTAAATATATAATCTCTAATAATTAAAAATATAATATTTATTGTAGATTTTACGATTGAAATAAAATCATAAATATTAGTACTCGAAAAGAGATATTCTTATTCTCTCAATTTAGAGATTAACAATGCATTGGTATATTGGGTTGTTTGATAGGATGCAGTGGTTAGCGGGAGTGGCGGGGCATACTTGATCAGCGGTAATTCTGGAGGTACCACTGTCACCGTGGAAGAGGCAGCGGCTGCGGCCGCAAATATGACGCATGCCACTAGAGTTTCTCAGGCCACTGTAAGATAGAAACCAATTTCCCTTTTTTCAGCTTGTTTAGCATACTAATAAATATTTGTTTGGCATGTCTATTACTAATTAAATTGCTTTGAAGATACTGCTCTAATATTGTTAGAGCGTGATTGTGCGTAGATTGTGCGTAGTCTAATTTCTAAATTTTTTCTTTTTCGAAATCTCTAACTAAAAACGATGGTAGAAAGACAGTTATATGATTTATTTTTTTCAAATAATTGTCGCAACGAATCTAATTTTGTCTACTGCTAAGATGAATTTACTTTTTAGAGCCACAATTTTTATATCTTTTTAATCAGAGTAATAGTTTTTTATATATGAAAATAAATAAAATAATTTTTATTTTCCGTTTTTTTAAATGCAATTTTTAACAACACTATTTATAAAATATAAGTATTAATTATATATTTTTAAATAGGTGCATTGGTTGCTGGAAAATTATGAAACTGCTGATGGAGTGTCCCTTCCAAGATCAACTCTCTACAATCACTATTTACGCCATTGTTCTGACAACAAATTAGATCCTGTGAATGCAGCCAGCTTCGGGAAATTGATACGTTCTGTATTCTTAGGATTGAGAACTAGACGTTTAGGAACAAGGTAAAGGGTTTTGTAAAGAATATTACAATATATTATATATTAGATTGAGATATTTTTCATTACATGATTTGTTATTTTAATTATAGAGGAAACTCCAAATATCATTATTATGGAATTCGCGTGAAACCAAGCTCGCCTCTACTTATATTGAACGAAGATGGCACATCGAGACAACAGCAGAGTGCGAACTCTCAAGCCAAACGATTCAAATTCAATCAAAAGCAGGAGTCATCCTATAACGAAAATAATGCGCACGCAAACACGAATATCTCGTCGAACTCTTCGCCGCCGCAGTATCATCAGTATCTCGGTGAAGCGAGTGGCGCCATTCCCGATTTTCCGGAAATCTTTATCAGTCACGATTCTTCTTTGCCCGAAGATTGCACCTACGAGGATATTGATACGTTCCGCAGTATATATAGAGAGCATTGCGAGGCGTTTTTGGACGCGGTGCTGAATTTTGAATTTGCCACAGTGGAGAGTCTTTGGCGAGAATTTTGGCGCAGTCAAGACAACAATAATGGTGACGAATGCGAAGAGGAAAAATATTTATCAAAGTAAGAGCCATATTTTATCAATATCTGTTCTATAGTATCGTTTAAAATTGCATGTGTGAATATGACTTAATTTATATATATTTTTGTAAGTTTTTTTTATTAGTTTAAATAATAAAAATTGCTCGTCACATTTGCATATAAATTGTATATTATTTATGAAGTTTGACATGTGCAATAAACAATGAATCTATATTTTTCAGAACCAAACTATATCAGATGTGTAAATACCCAGGAGTACAAGATTTTATCAAAAAAGTGGACTATACATTCTATCAGAATCTAGTCGAAGTATTAATGCCTAATGTATTACGACCGATACCAAGTATGTACAATTATTGTAATATTTTATTGCCATTATTTTGGGTTGTATATTAAATTTTATTTTTTTTCTTGATAAGGTTCGTTGACACAGTCTATTCGAAACTTTGCGAAAGGATTGGAATCTTGGTTGCAGTCAGCAATGGTCGGCTGTCCTGAAGGAATGATGGAAATAAAGGTATTATCTTATTCAAACTTATTATATGTATATGTATTTAAATATATATTCATTAGATCAAAAATATTTGAAAATAGATCAAGTAATTAAATATATATACGTTATATTGTATATAATTGTTGGTTTCAGTTAACTGCAGTGTCAGCTTTTGCTCAAACTTTAAGGCGCTATACATCATTAAATCATCTTGCGCAAGCCGCGCGCGCGGTGCTTCAAAATCCTAGTCAAATCAATCAAATGTTAACTGATCTGAATCGTGTCGACTTTCATAATGTACAAGAGCAAGTAAGTCGATATTTTGAAATATTTCCACAGAATCATCTGTCTCCCTCTCCCTTTTCTTTATGATATTTAAATTTAATAGACATAATAAATATATTTCTTCTCTCTCAGTAAAGATATTATTACATAAAAATTATACATTTCTAATTTTTTTAGGCATCTTGGGTATGTCAATGTGATTACGGAATGGTACAACGTTTGGAAGAGGATTTTAAATCAACATTACGACAACAAAATTCACTAGAAGATTGGGCGATCTGGTTGAAAGGGGTTGTCACACAAGTCCTTAAACCATTTGAGGAGAAGCCAACATTTGCTAAAGCTGCACGTCAATTTTTGCTCAAGTGGTCATTTTATAGGTATGCATCTTATTTATTGTTATATTAATAATAATTTTTACATTTTTAATTGAATTTATAATTATAATTCTTTTATAGCTCGATGGTTATCCGGGATCTTACTTTGAGAAGCGCTGCGAGTTTCGGATCTTTCCATCTTATTAGATTACTTTACGATGAGTATATGTTTTATTTAATAGAACATCAAGTCGCTATCGCAACTGGGACTACGCCAATAGCTGTAATGGGAGATGTTAGTATACTTTAATGCATTGATTATTACAATACTTTTGTCATAACATAATTAAACGTTTTCTTGGATTCTAATCTAGTTATTTTCTTGAAAGGTTGATTTTACTCACGTAATTAAATAAGAATCGTTTTTGTTTCAGAAAAGTCAAAATTGTTCTTTAGTTAATAGCTTTGGGACAACATCTAACGGAGGTGAGGCACATCATATTGTACAATATGTATAGTTAGTCGTTCTCGCTAGAATTTTATTTTTTAAATTATATTTTAGAGAAATTGATTTGATACAAGCTACAAAATTGCATTTCAGATACGTCTAATTCGACCGAACCTAAACATAAGCTAAGCTAACTGTGCCTTTAGTTTTGTGAGTAAACCGGTATAGCACACACGAAAATGCGAAAATATTAGCACGAAAGCATTGCAGGCCTACTTACAAGAACATACTAGTCTCGTAAATTATTATTTTGTATAACGTAAATTATATGATTATATAAGAAGAGGATTTTTGCATAATACCCATGATGTATACAATTTAAGTAAGTCAGTGTGATATAAGATACATAGAGAAGAGAGGTATTGTATCGTGAGAAAAGCCTTGTCTCATATACAGGTATGGCGCAGGTTTAAGCTATCGCTGGCACGATGTTAGTATATATCGCGAATCTAGTCGAAACATCTTTGGAAAAAATGGGATAGTATACGGGACCATGAATTTATCATGTCCTCATAGAACATGTACGAAAAGCCCACTCGATCATGTTTTCCTGAATTATTCAATGCATTTACTAAAAATATAATTTTTTTATGTTTCTATATATTAATATAATTTATAATTTAATCATTTACATGATATATATATATATTTAGGATATTATAATATAATTTAATCCATTTATTTGTAATCTATCTATTTATTTTTTCTGATACATAAAGAGTAAACATTATTAAAATTTATTATCAATACTCTTTAAGATAAATATTTATATTTGTCTTAACCATTTGTTTTAATTATATTTGATTTAAATTTCGTTTTTATATCTAAATCACTTAAAATGGATTATTATATTAAAAGTGCAATATAAATTTACATTTATATTTCGTGTGACAATGAATACATTTTTAAAATTATGTATATTTGAAATGTGATATATGCTTAAAGAAAACTATATTGGGTGGGCTTAAGATGAACATCACTTTGTGCAAACGAAGACGCGAGAGAACAGAAAAACATCCAAAATCAAATGTCTAATCTTTCACTCGCGAATTCTGGTTTGCACAAATTACGCGTAACCAATTAAAATAAAAATCCGCCCTACCGACGGTAATATGTCAAAAGTATTCCTATCGGAATAGAGAAAGATTAGATTGCTGTAATGATATATAAACTTTTAAAGTTTACACATACATATATCCGACATTCATATTTTTTAACGTAATTTATTGATTGAACATCGAGCTATGTGTGATGGTGATGGTTTCATTTGAGAACAGTCTCTATTGCAGTCCATTGCTATTCTCTCAGTATAATTAAGCGGATAGTACAAAATTCTATTGAAAAGAGAGAAAGAAAGACGCAAGTACCCAGAGATCGTTTTAATTTACTGATAGAATATACAGTGTGCGTCTTGAATGTATATATATATATGAAGAATAAATAGCGACGAATAAACGCGCGATTGTTGAAGTTGAAGGAGAAACTACAAAGTATATATGATAAGAGCGAGTGTTTGCAAATCGATTACAATCGATTACACTCATTAAAAAAAAATTGGTTGAGAATATCTACAATAAAAATATGTGTCGGTATATGTTTTATATTCATAAGCACTCCAATAGCGACTTTTGTATTGTAAAGATAAATTAGATCTAAGTCTCCAATATCGTTATAGTTTCGGTATATGTTGAGTTTAATTTGTTTTCGTATATTATTTAAGGCGATTTTATTTATACATATTTGTATTATGCGTGTCTTTGCGGAAATCACGCAGCTGCATTACATGGAGTTTTATTTGTTTGAAGTGGAATTGAAACTTTTGCACATTGTCAAATGACGTATTTATAATGAATTGTCCCATATAATTTGCGGAAATTGCTTCTTAAACATCGAACGTGTATAGAAGAGATTAATCAAATCGACATGTACTAATCGAAGTACTAATTATTTATATCGTACCACCAAAGTTAGTAGAATAATTTAAGACGTCCATTTTTTCACAAGTTTCTTTTTTTACTTTTAGTATAATATTGTTGATTTATTATGTATTACCTTAGATAAATTGTATATTTACATAAGTCATCAGAGGCCTGCGTGTCATGGGCTGAAAATCTAATCGATGTATATTCTATGTGAAAAATATTTTTAATATTCATTACAATGTAGATGCGTGAAAACGCGCAGTTTCAACGAAACCAAAGTGCACCATTGCATAACTTATATTAACTTGCTTATTAATTTGTTTCTGCAACTATAAGATGCATCGACGAATCCTATATTTTCGCACAAATTACTTTCTAAATTTATATTATTTCTCGCTGAGAATAGATTAGGAAAATGTAGAAAAAAATAATGAGATCGCTTATATAAAAATCAAGAATTTTATCCATTATCTGATGTCATATTTTTAACAATGCAAAATTGCGTGCAAAATTACTTTCAGACACAGGAAATGTCGAATCATTTATTACATGTTACTTTGCATTGCAAATTAAATATATATATATATATATATATATATATATATATATATATATATATATGTCTACATCTTGCGGCGTTATTTCTCGAATAAAATTTACAATTTAACATATAAAATAATACAAGCGATAACCATGCTAACACATTCAAGAGTGACTTGGCTGAATCAGAATAAATATCTTTATGTGCACAATGATACAGGAAATAGTGATCGTTTTTTTTTATTAATATGTTATTCAGAATAAATTCACACTATATGCATTTTGAATTTCTGATAATGCTACACGATCTTCCCAAAACAGACTGAACGTTTGGCAAAAAAGAAACTTGTGTGCCTTTTATTTTATAAAAATAAAGGAACATGAGCACTTTTTTCATATTGCATCTTAATTGTAGCTAATTATGGCGAACACATTATTTGACACAAATCACCAAGTAGCGCCATCGCCGATAAAAAGAGATATATAGGATATCTTTAATTTATTGTATAAGATTACTGCGTACTAGTCAACAAGAAGATAGTGTTAAGATGAGTGAGAAAAATAGGGATTGAGAAAAAAGAGAGGAAGAGTACATCGAGCACAGTATATCGAGCAGGATTTAGGACGTTTTCGTAACTGTAATGAGCTTATACGTGTAAAGATATAAAACAAAATCTATCGTCGATACCTATGTGTACTTAGAGTGTAAGGATATGGCTTTATATAATGGAGCGATTTTTCACAGCGCTCTTTCGCCGCTGATGTATGAAAATTTGACAAGCAAAGCGACTCGGATGTTGAGAAAGATGCACGTGCGAGCGGAAAAGAACATTCGCGCTCTTCTCCTGGAACACCTTTTCTGTGCATCCTTCTCGTCACATTGCTTGTATTACACTTGTCGCTCCAATTGTAAGTTTTACAGTCGTCGCCTGAAAGATCGGCGGATAAAAGTAATCCGATAATAACTGTATGCAAGATCAAACACACACACATCGTGGTTTCCTATGTTGCGAGATAAGTATAAACACGGCCTTAAATATATTCCGACGAAGAATGACAAGGGAAAACAGATTTGAGAAAAGAATTTGTGATGCTCCACGAGAGGAAACCGGAAAAGAAAAAGTGTCATCGTTTTTCCTTGTAACGTATAGAAGATATTTTGATACCTCCAGATTTGCACAAATCAAGTGTCATTCGTTACCGCTTGAATAAGATTATTTTTACTGAACGCCGCTCAAAAAGAGAGAAAAAAAAGAAACAACAGTAAACTTATAATATATGAATCGCGCGAGATGTAAGAATCTCTAAAGGAGTCTGTGTGAATTGTGCGGATCACTAGAGAAATGAATAATAAATCTATGTTTAAAACTTGTAATCGCACGATCTCGATTTTTAATAACCACTTGTATCCTGTCATAGCGAAATTTTGTATTAATTATATATGTAAAAAAGTGTCGATTTGCATTTGAAATATCGTAATTTAAAAATAAGTAATAGAGAAATTGCGATTAAAAAATTCTTCTGGATTTTGTTTTAAATTGAAATTCATTTAAATTTATTTATATTTGAGTATTTTATGTGCAAATTGCACATTAAACGTTCATTAAGATACAAATCGGATTGTTAAACTATAAGTATTTGAAATGTAAAAAAATTTGAACAAATTAGCCAAAAAAATCGAGAGTTGATATAATTTTGCATTGTACTTTCTGTAATTTATAATTACAAACCAAAATTTTAAATATCACATTTCCACAAATTCTAATTTGATCAATTTTTTTCTTTTCTCTATGTTGTAAAAAATAATCGTGGCACATTTTGGCAAAAATGTTTTTAATTTTGCTGTAATCAGTTATCTGTATTTCTATATGTACAACAGAGCATATTAATTTATTTTATCGTATATATTATGCGAAATGCTGCGATTAATAAAAGATATTAATCGCTAATCAGCAAAATGATATGCCAAAAAATGATAAACTTAAAAAAATAAGTTACGCAATCTGTTAATATTGTTTTATTAGAGATTAACACTTCTTTTGTGATTTTATTTTTAAATTGAATTGAATTTAAATATTTTTATTTTATGTACATAAATATAAGCATAAAATAAGAAATTTCTATTAAATGGAAGAAACATTTTAGAAGAGAATAGAGGTTTTATATTCATAAGAATTCAATTACATTATTTGAAATAAAAATATATTTTAAACATATACATTTTTAGATATGTTCTATTTTTGAAATCATTTTGTATTCAATTTTAATTTAATTTTTATCATATTTATGAATATATGTATATACAAATTTTAAGAATTGTTAATTATAATACAATATTAATAAAAATGTACATATAATCAACATGTAGATTATTTGCATTAGAATCTACATGTAGATTATGAAATATATTTACAGAATTACACTGTAAAGATCTCTATATTGTAAGGATCAGAGAGTCGAAAGTATCATATACATTCTAAGCTCGTTGTGCAAAAATTTCGGAATTATATTATTGTATCTCTATAAAAACATTGATAGAAAAATATATTACTGTGCATCGCAAGTTCAAATACTTATATGAAAGAATTAGTGACGCGCTGAGAATAGCCACGTGGGTTTTACTCCATCATATGTCACATTCTTTAGATATATCTTGTATATTATACACTGTATATTTTACACTCACAAAAGGAGCAGCTAATCTATAAATAATTACTAGTCTTTGTGCGATTATTTAAATTTTGTTTAACGTTAAAGTTTGAATAGGCTAAATTACATGTCCCTTGCATGCAGACGCGTTCTTGCGTGTGCAAGGGACACAAGAATTCACGATCCGAATTCTATTGTGTCAAGTTCGATCGGCTTAAACTCGTAACTCCCTCGACCGTCCATGTGTAAATAGTACTGAAAATGCATAAAAATTAAACAGTGATAAAAAACTATATATAAAAATTACGAAAAGTATATAAATGATAATAGAACAGTAATAAGTAAAACAAAATAAGTAAAATAAATCTAAATTATACGTATGTCAACTATAAAATTACGTTTCAAAAAAGAAGGCTCAATAATACATACCTCGTGGTGCTTCCAAAGAGAACGACGATGCGAAACTGTAAACAGTGTGATGTTTTCCTGCTTGCAATATCTGTACATGGAATCCTCAACATCGACACTGACGGCGCTTGTGCATTCGTCCAGAATCGCAAATTGTGGTTTATGATAGAATAACCGAGCCATCTGAATAATAGGGGCATTTTAAATATTTATAATAAACAGTGCGTTACTTCAAGAAGACAATGTACATATAATAAATTATAATCAATTTCCTTAAAATCAAAAGGATATTTTTATAAATAGTATGAATAACAAGTAGTCGCAAAAATAATTCACATCGATTTTTTAAAAATGAAGAAAGAAGAGAGAAAGGAAGAAAACAACTCACTGCTATACGTTGTTTCTCGCCACCCGATAAAACATCCATCCAATCGGCCACCGCGTCCCAAGCTTGTCCTTCACTGTTGGCGAGATTTTCTCTTTCCAGGAGATGAGTTAATTGCACCAGTTGCAAGAATTTTTTAAGATCTTCGTCGTTAGCGTTACCGCGTCTCTTCATCTCGGCTTTTGTGTGAGGATAGATGATCTGGTCTCTCAATGTGCCCAGCGTCATATAAGGACGTTGCGGTATGTAGAATAGTTTACCGCGCGGCGGTTTCGTAATACATCCTGCCCAAACCGGCCACAGCTAAACGTTAGGATACGTAAAGTTAATAATAAATAGAAATCCGATTATACCGAAATCACTTAATGTTCGTAGATTAGTTAAATTTCTAATTGACACTATACATTGTGGAATAAATTTGTAGATATATTACGAAGAGTACGATAAGAACTAGCAATAAACCAACACAATAGAGATAACGAGCGTACTTCGCCAAGAATCCTAAACATGGAGCTCTTGCCGCAACCGTTCGGACCGCAAACCAGCACATTCACGCCGGATTTTACTTCAAAGGACAGTTCCTTGATAAGTAAGTCTCCATTTGGAGTCACCAGTGGTACTTGATCAAATCGTATGATGTTATCGCGATGCATAATCTTGCCGCCACCGGGATAACCGATCGCATTGTTCTTGAAATCGGAGACCATCGTTCTCTCGTATTTTCCGGCGTTCAGGTCGTCAAGGACGTTCTTGATCTCGGTGACCCGAGCCGTGAATCCCGCCAGACGTGTCAGTTCTCTGCCGGCCAACACCAATCGGCCGATCGCCTCTGCCAACTTCACCAGCATTCGGCCATATGTGTAATACGATTTGAATCTATGATTCGCCGTACCAGAGAGTATGGGATGATCTTTCTGGAAGAAGGGCACGCTCACCGCATAGAAGCCGACAATGGTAGCAAAATCTGGAAGAAGACACGTGATAGTGATTATATAAGGAAACAAACAATTTGTTGAAAACAAAAGTGACACATATCATTAACTATTATATATGTTAACGATATGTGCTGTTTATGTATATAAATAACATTGTACATTTTGCAACGAAGTTATCTATGATGCCCATGAAAACCCTGAATTCGAGGAATTTACGAAGGTGAGTCACCTACAACGAAAAAAAAACGCAATGCAAAAATAACAACATATTGATAAAAGTACGTAAATGCAACTTAATCCAACAACTTACAAGTTTATGAAAACTAGTTAACATTGTTAATTTTTCTCTATTATTTCCTCCATAGAAGGCTATTTCCTCCGAATTGGTAATCAATCTTGAATTGATGTGACGATATTCCCCTTCCAGTCGTTGTTCTTTGACAGTCATTGCTCCGACCGGTTTGCGAAGATGAGTCAACAAAGTACCAGATATTACGAGGTAGGCCAATATTAATGATGGCGTCTGAGATAACAATAATATTACGTAAATTATTATGAAATGTTCGTTAAAGCATCACAATAAGGACAATATTTATGTTATATACCTGTCCTCCAAGAGTAGAAGTTAATTTGTATACATAGATGCTAATGTCTAATATAGGCTTTGCCATGTTGCTATAAAGATCTGTACAACTATCACAAAACTTATCAATGTCTGTAGTCAACAATTGATCTGGATTCGCGATACGAGTATCCAAATTACTCATTTTGTAATAGGTGAAGCCCCTGTGAAAAGAGAAATACTTGTTTCTTAAATATTCGAATTTTTAATAATTATTTCATTATGTGCCATTTAAACGAACAGAATATCTGTCTAAACATATTTCATGGTAATTTATTTTAGTCATTAATTATTCAAGCAAAATCAATACTATCAATATAAATGAGGTTTCAATATTTTACAAAGTCATGCGAATACATAAATTCAATTATCCTTTGCATAATAAGTATACCTTTGATCCTGTTGATTTATCATAAATGAGAATGCTGATTAAACTGATTAACAGATTTAAACGTGTAAGAATGTAAATATATTGTGAGTTTTTTGTATGTAATCTTGTTACAAAAATCTTAATTTTACAAAATAAACCTACAACGAAAAAAAATGATAAAAAGTCAGTTACTCAGTTACTTACTTAAGATAATGTTCCAGCAAGTAACGTGTAATATTTGTACGTAATCTCAATTTTACTTCACTTATGCCATACTTCATTATATTGTTCACGATCGATATCTAAATAAATGATAAAAAAATATATATGTATGTAGAACATAATATTAATAATTTCTTTCAATTGCTAAACTAATATTAAGGTGTTTAAATGCCCAAATAGTTTCAATTATTCAGACTATGAGAATAATCTTTGAATCAGTTATGCAACATATTCTTACCACTGGTATGACAACGGCGAAATTTAACAAATGTTTCCTAAACAATGGTCCGTTCATGCTGACAATTGATCTGATAGCATACAAGATTTTAAGTTAGAGATAATGTTTCTTATCCATATACATATTACTAATAAAAAATAACACTGCACTTACGTTTCAATCAGAGTTCCCTTGTTGATCAACCACAAGTCACACAGAGTTCTAGCAATCAAGGACATCGCAACCAATATTACATAGCCGAATTCTGGTGTTAGTATACCAGGGATACCGATCTTGAGTAATTGACACAGCCTGCGGAAAAAGATAGCATTCACCTGTGCCTTGGGACCCTTTGGTTTCTCCTACAAAGAAACAATCGATGTAATCCTGTCTTCAGTGTTTGACACATTATATCATATTCTTACCTCCTTGATGACATATTGAATGTCATTGCTGACCGGCCACTGGTTCCTACAAAAACGTTACATCGTTACAATCTCGGCGAGGAGATAAGTGCGACATGAAATTCTTGTTGCGCAATTTACCTGGACTTTGGCGTCCGTCTTCTGCTGCGGTTCCTCAGTATCCAAATAAGCGTGCTGATCGCAACCGCACCAGCTAACGTACGTTTTGTGGCGAATTTGCTGATTGCTGGTGCCATTTCGAAGTCCAAGTATACGTATCAGCTGCACCGTCCTGGCGCGACGGTTAAACTATCACGCATCACGCGTGGCCTTTGGTGCAAAAGGCCGAGTCGGAGCGAGTCGAGTGGAGCCGAGTCGAACAGGTTGAGCTTGGTGGGAGACGATAAAGTAAGGAAGAGGGAAGGAAAAATTGAGGAAGAGAGTGAGAAAGAGAGATACGAACGGGTCAATCTATTTGTTGGTTGAATCAGCTGCAGTTGTGAATCAGCAATATTGCCGTATAAATGGTTAAATCGGATTCTGCAGCCTCGCGTGATGTAATATGTACATATGTACTTTCTTTTCCTCTTTCCAGGCTTTTTCTTCCTTTTACGAATGCGATTATCTCACGTAATCAGAGTGCAGAATAACACTCTGTGAGAGCACTTGAGATTGCAACAATCGCTTTGAATGTGATGACACAGTGTCATTGTATCATTATTCCACAGTGCTTGGAGACAATTTCCATATAGTCATTGTTTTACAGATTGCAAACTTTCTTTTTCTTTCCTTTTATTTCGGAAAACGCATCAAACCTGAAAATATTAATATAAAGAAAATTAATATAAAAATAATATTAATATAAATTTCAGATTACCAAATATTTTTATGCATTTTTTAAAATATTGTACATTTTTTTTATTATCACCTCCTTTCTTTCTCGTAAAACAATCTGTTAAATTGCGATTACGTGAAAGAAAAATAAAACAATTTAGAGACTACAACATTTAAATATAAATAAATATATGCATGTGTTAAAAATTATATGCAAGAATATATAATAAAATATTTAAAACATTTTTCGTTTACTAATGGATATTTGCGAAACTTTTTGCTTCTATGCCTAATGAGATATTACACAAGACTTTTTTATTACCAGTTGTTTCTATCGCGAAATAACCCAAGTGACTATTAAAAGACTTCCCTCTCACTGACACATTGATGTTAAAAGCGACAAATCATGCATTTTTTTGCAAAATATGTTGAAATAAAAATCAGTTTTTTTTTATTCATGTTATATTATTTGCGTTCAATAAAATATATGGAATATATTTCGTGATATATATATGTATATATATAAACTGCAAAACTTATAATATAAATAGCTTTTTTGATGAATACTCTAAGTTTAATTTTACTAAAAATGTAAAATACATTTTATGACTTAATTATACATATATTTACTAATGTGTAATTAAAAAGAAACTTTTTGATATACTTAATTAATTCACATTATTGTATAGACAAATAATAGACAATGGACGAAAAAATTCTGATTTCTTTCGATTACGCAAGAAAAAAATGCACTTAATTTCTGTCGTTCATCATATTTCAATATACTAGGAAAAAAAAGATGCAGAAGTCTTAAAAATTACATCAGTTTTTTACATGCAAAATGTTAATTTCTTTTTACATCTATGTTTCTTTTGCTTTTCTTCAATTTTCTTATACCTTTCTTTCTTTTTTCATAATTTAAACATTTAGTTTTAACTTTTCCAAAATTTGAATTTTGTTAAAACATTGTGATAAAAAGTCAGAAATACATAAAACATTTCTACGCATAAAAATATGCAAATATTTAACTTATTTGCACAATGCGAAGAACAATGCTGCAAGAAAATGTATGTACGTGATTGCAAAATAAATAAATGTAAAATAGTAAGTGTAAATTATATAAAGTAAATTAAAATAAAATAAAAAATTATTATACGTATATCAGAATTCTTAAAAAAAAAAAAAAAAAAAAAAAAAAAAAAAAAAAAAAAAAAAAACTCTAAATGCAAAATATGAAAAAAACGCTGAAATGAATAAATTTTGCTTATAATTATTTTGCAAAAAATGCAGCGATTAAATAACCACCTTATTATGTATCAATAATATACTTCATAAATATCGTATTATGTAAACGACGTGTTTAAAAGCAAATAAATATGCAGAGAATAGCATGATGCATGCAATGTATAGTGTGATAATTTCAATGACGTATTATATTGAGTAAAGATTACATGTTTTTACTTTGATGCTTGAATTAAATTATATATATATCAATGCAATATAATTCTGATAATGTTGTATTATCTAACAAAGTTGCAATTTTTACATGAATGTCTTCCAAATAAAAATCATACATATATCTTTTATAAAATATGTGTCAAATAAATCTAAGTGTCAAATCAGCTATTTTGTGATGTTAATATTTTCTCAAATAAATATAAGAAATGTAATGCACAAATGTGTAGACACAATTCTGAATTTACATAATTTTATGTAGCATTTTGACATCGAGCATTTGTAATGTAAATAATGTATTATAAATAAAATTTCACATATTATTAAAATTATAAATTCTTTTATGTACATATATATATGTATGTGTATGTATGTATGTATATCACACTGCATGTATATTTAAAAGATTTAAAAGATTTCTTAAAGATATATTTAAGTAATAAGATACATATCTTCGGAATATCTTCTGATATCTTTTAGATATGCACGCTGTATGGTATATATAATATATGTATAAAACAACAGTACTAAATTAAAAAAAAAAAAAAAAAAAAAAAAAAATTAAGTACGATAAAACTCAATGTAAAACAAGACTTACCAAATAAAAAGACGATGAAAGACCAACCATAAAATCATTTAATTATTAAAACTATAAATGATCAGAGAGAGGGGGAAAGTTAAACCAAACACTCAACAGTTACCTAAAAATATAACATAACAGTGTTAAATCTTAATATCAAATAAAACAAAGAAAAAATGATAACAGGACATTGTCCTAAACTAAAAGAAAGATGAAAAGATAATATTAAATAATATTATCGCTATATTAAATCACTATAAATAATATTATCATATGTATTGTACAAAAATTACATTTATGATAATGGAGAACAAAATAATATACAAAAATATATATAAATATACCTGTCAAAATTCTGATTTATACAGTTAAAACACTAAGCCAAAAGTACACTTCACAACCAGGATCCAAAATTAGGGACCACAAACCAAAGAGTATTATGAGAAAAACTGAAAATTATGAGAACTATATAAATTATATGAACAATCAAGACAAAAATACTACGACAAATCATTAATTTGAGTTATTATGTATGTACATAATCATAAGACAAATAATAATGTTTATATTTACATATACACGCATATATGCTCAAGTCCAGTAGAATATCCCAGATAGCACCATGTCTAAAATGCACGCATAAGTCATCATTAAGAAATCTTTAAGACATCTTATGATATGATATCCCAAAGACATCTTGAAAACATCTTAAAGATGTCTTATGGGTGCATTTTGGACATGGTGCTATCTGGGATGTTACTAAATTTATCGAACAATTTTCTTCAGTCAACTCACCCACACACACACACACATATATACATATATATATATATATAAAATTCCACTGATTAAATCATACATATATTAGTAAAAAAATTGTTAAAAAATGTGTTGCGTAATTATTATGTATATATATTGCAATTTTATTGGATATAATAATGCAGAATATAAAAGAAAAAAATTGTTATATATTAAATCAGTAAATATCCAATAAAATTACAATGTATATTACAATAATTATTGTATTTTATATATTATAATTTTATTGAATAATAGATATCTTCTATATTCAATATAATATGGCTGGTTATGCATTTTATTTAATTGGTTACGAGTTATGACTAAGATGAAATATTTTAGGACTTTATATATACTTTGTGAATTTTAATAAAGTTCGAAGAAGACACATGAAAGAATATATTTAAACTAGTTTATAGACGCAAATATTCTAAATAATCTTTTTTTTTTTTTTTTGCATAAAAGACCTACGTAATTCTGTCGTATCCTTTTGAATTCCTCCGAGTCCTCCATGAAGAATATTGAAGAAGGAAGAAGAAGAACCGGAAGAGGAAGTTCACTCGATTCTCACACAATAGTACCGAAGAAGCTCGCAAGAGGTGGGTAGTGGCGTGATTTTGTAATCACGTGATCAATAAAAAAGGACTGTTACTGGACTTGGGATCTATTTGCACTCGGAATCCTTTTTTTACATACATAAAAATAGAGTTTCTTTATGAGTTACTTACTGCTTTTATTGGCCGATTTTTACGAGGTTCAGTTATAATTTATATAAATTTATGGAACTTCTCACGAAAATAAAACTTGTTCAAATAAAATATGAAAATAGTAGGTACAAGATTATTAAATTGAAATACTTATATTCTTCATTCATAAAAAAATTTTCTTTAATATTTTAATTAATAATAAACGTTTATATTTTTCTGTTTCAGCGTTTATATATAAATAACACTAGTGATTAATGTCAAAATCATTAATGTTGCAATGTAAAAATCTGTTATATCCAAAAATTTATATGCCCTTTCCATGACAAATTACTCTGAGATATATATGAAGGTAATTATGAAAGAAGACATTTTAATATAAATTTATTAAAGAAATATTTTTAATCTATTTCTAATCTTTTTGTGTATATTATATTATATAAATATTTTATATTTTTTAAATAAAATGTAATAAAGTATATATATATAGTCAAGAACAAAATAAAGAGATTACTAATAGATTTTACAAACAAAAGTTGCTTTAAAAAAAGAGATTATATAAATTATCTTTCTGTAAAGTTAATTTAGAAATTTTTTTATTATCTGATTTATATAGTTTATTACAACATAACCTCTAAATCAAGAGTGTCATGCTGCTTTCAATACTGTCATACGATGAATTTATCTTGCTCGAATTAGTCGGAAATGCGAATGTAATTGGATAATATCTTATAATTGAAGCATTATTATTGACGATTCCAGAATGCTGCACAATACGACTTCATTGCCTCAGGATATTCTGGTCGAGGTTAAAAAATTTATTTCCGGCGCCGTTTCTAGGCCTCGAATATTTTTGCAATGTATTTTTCATCACGGTGTCGAAATATGTTCGCCAGATCGAGGTATGTCAACAACACACATTTCATTTATGTTCTTTAAATATGTACGGTGTGAGCACAGTAATATGTAATAATAATATAAATTACTATTTTTGCAGATAAATCAGAATATATCGATATCAGCAGAGAACATTATAGTCGAGATCCACTGTTCTGAGTTCTGAGCAATTTTATAAATGGAAATTCAGAAGCATGGACACTTATTATATCAGCATGGTCATTGGACTTACTTGGTATATATTTGATGTACAATCGAGCAGAAAGTGAGATAAAGTATATATTATATAAAATTGTATGTAATAATTATATATATTTTTAGATGGGAAAAGTCGAATAAAGTGGCAATGTTATAGTCAAAGATGATTATTAAATATTATCTTTGTTGACGAGAACCAACTTTGACTTGGTGAATGTTATTCTGTTGGATCTGCTAAGCTCAAGGAAGATTATATTCTCCATGTGGAACTCGTGCTGAAATTGATGAGGGCAGTCATCCAATATTTCTTGTGCATTGCACAAACAAGTAAATACAGTTTTTTTAATATACTTAACGTTTTTAACATTACAAGATAATCTATTTTTTCTTTTCTTAAATGTAAAAGAAGGAACGAGTAGTGAAAAGATGATTTTGTAACTTATTGAAGGATGTGATGTGTTATTCTTCCTGCTGGTGCTCAGAGAGATTTTAGTAAATAGTATCAATGAGCAGGCAAAGTATTTTGGTGCAAAGGAGAAATTTGAGCCCTGTTCTGAGGAGACATTAGGGTTACATCAGAATCATAGACAGGTATATACAGAGTGTACGCAAAAATATAATTAAAAAATATGTCTCAAAATATATGATATGCGTTTCGAAAAAAGAATATATGTTCCATATTTGTTGTAATATTAATATGGAATTTAATATATGAATTATATATTTCAGATATAATTCTATATATGTCTATATATATATATATATATATATATATCTACATATAATTCTATATATGTGTAATTCATATAATTATATTTTAATATATGAATTATATATAGAATTTAAATGACCAGCAGTTGGATCGATATCCTATCCTCAATTTGGATGCTCTGACAATGGTCAGCTTGTTGTTAATTGAATTGGTGTCCTTTTGTGGCGCGATGAAGAGTTTACAAAGGTTAATTTTCGTTTATTAGAAAACCTTCTGGTATAATGTAATAAAATAACGATTTCGATTGCGTGACAATGTAATATTAAATTATAATTTGAAACTATAATCTTACACACACATACATATAATATGTAAAAATGTGATGTGTAAGTTGAAAATAAAATCGTGTTTACTGAAAGGTATATTATACCAGGAAAGTGTATATATACATTCATATGATAAAATTTATTGTAAAATTTGCTTTTTATAAGATTGCAATCGTTTATATCGTTATTTTATATGCATATTATATGTGTCGCAGATATATAAAAAAAAATTATTGTAGATCTAGAGCAAATGAAAATTAACAAGGTACAAAACATAATTTGAGACACCATAATTATGACTCTCCTTTATATTTTTTTGCATTGCAATTGCAAACTCTTCCCTCTTTAATTATTTCATCAAAATTTCCCATACAAATGAGATGGTGTCATTTTTTTATTGATATAGCAAAATATTTAAAAAAAAATGATACTGTTATAATATATATATACATATTCATCTAATTAGAATTAAGGTAATTTGATGCATTTTATGCAATAACTTTATTTGCACAAGAATTGATTCTGAAATATGTAGTTACATTGAACTTTTTAAAATATTTTAGAGATAGTTTGAAAGTTCTTGGAAGTCAAAGTGTTTTCTTAGTAGAAATTTTTATGAAACTAATAATTAGATATGAAAATATTTTATGAAAAATAAAGAGGTTTTTGTAATTTAAATTGAAATTTATAAATCATTAATAATTGCCTCTTTATTAACTCCATGATAAAAATTCCTCACAATTATTGAATCATTGATTGAAAAATTTCATGTGAAAATGAATATTGGATAAATTTAATTTCCAACAATTTGCATAGATAGACCGCTTAAATCAAGATTGTCATAACTTTCAAACTTGATCTAAAATATTTTAGAACACTTTATATTATTAGAAAAAAGATATCGAATACAAAAAGGTAAAAGTAGAAAATCCAGAAAGTAAACGAGAGGAAAACAATCCATCTTTATTAATGTAACATAACATTCTCCGCTTCTTTGTTCTCGATATTTTATTTCTACAAAATCATTGGAAACTATCAATCGTCCTTGTTTTGAATTCGGGAGAGCTAAGCTCGATTTAAAATTCGCGCGCGACAGCGATTCGAAAAGCCCGCGCTCGGCTCGGCTCCGCTCGGGTCGCGTCGGTCGCGCTCGGCCGCGCACTCGCTCGCGGAACGAAACGGGTTCGGCGGCCGCCGGGTCTGGGAATTCAGCAGAAGCTCCGGGAGCTCCGGTGTTCCGTTCGCTAGTCGCAGGGTTCGACCGCTCGTGGACGGGTCGTGGGTACGTAGAGAAGAGGAACGTGGTGCGGTGCGTGGCGCGTGAGAAAGTCCACGAAGACGACGCAGAGACGCGCGCGGACCGAAGGTAACGCCGAAAGTTCTTTCGCAAGCGCGGTGGGAGAGAGAGAGGAAAAGTGCGAAAAACTTGGGGAAGAAAAAGGAAGACGGAAGAAGGTGGGAGAGGAGGTGTACGTGGTGTTTCGCGAAGTAAAGCGAAGTCAGTGATCAGTGGTTCTCTCTCTCTCTCTCTCTTATTCGATTCGATCGATCGTGCTACGTCGTAAAAAAAGAGAAGAATAATCATCGAGCACGCTACTCCGCGAAAATCCGCCTTCCTCTCTCTCTCTCTCTCTCTCCCCGTGACGACGGTGCAACACTCCTTTTCCTGCCTGTCTTCTCCCGTCCCCTCCGAGTCCTCCCCACCGTTTCATTCGTTTCCTCTTAGCCGCGTGCGCGTTTCCGCCGCTCTCTTCGGGGTTGCCGGCTGAGCCGAGGCTACGTCGACGCTCTCGGAACTCTCGCGGAGAAGGAGAAGCGCGCACAGGTGCAGGTGCATGCATATAGAGGTTCCGCGAGCGGGGGAGGCGAGGAAGAAGGAATCGGGGAGAGAAGAAGAAGAAGAAGAAAAAAAAAGAGCGAATAGGAAGGCGACAGCGACAGCGGGAGCAGACGGCGGAGGTCGCGCGTCGCGAGTGCTCGCGTACGGTGCGAAGTGCGCCGCGAAGGAGCACGAATCGAAGTGGCAGGATGGACGACACCGCGGACCCGCCGCGAACTTCGGACGTAACGGCGATGGGGGGAGGCGAGAGCGACGAGGCTCCTACCTCCTCGAAGATGTCGGACGTCCCATCCGCTGACGCGGCTTCCTCCTCAGCCGATAACGTCGCCGAGAACCGGGAAGGCTCGATAAGAGCCGCGTCCCCGGGGCCGAGCCCCGTTGCCGCAACTACCTCCTGCCCGACGACGGCGATGACGCCGCAGCCGCCGCAACCAGGGTGTGGCTGCGTCGCCGCCGCCGCAGCTGTCGCCGGCGACCGGGACGAGATCACGGTGTGCATCACGCCGACCACCGGCGGCCAGTTCGAGCTCGCGGTGGACCGCAACGACACCGTCGAGAGTCTCAAGAAGATCATCTCCAAGAAGCTCAAGGTCGCGAAGGAGCGCATCTGCTTGCTGCACCGCGAGAGGTGAGTCTTTTCTTCTTCTTCTTCTTTTTTTTTTCTCTTTACTTGCGTCGAGAGAGAGAGAGAAGGATCGAAACCGGTGTAATTTCGGTCGGACTTCCGAGAAAGAATTCTTTATTCTTGTGCCAGAGAGGCTCGAAAGACTATTCGCGTCTTTGTTTGATTAGAGAAAATCGGTTTCTCCAGATCAGAATTCCAGGTGAATTATTAAATTTATTCGACGACACTCTATCTTGTTTCTCGAAGAGAAGGTACGCTGAAAATTCTTCGCTCGACTTGAATATTTTGGTAATCGAATCAAACGTATTTGGAACATTAAATACGAATATGTATGTTTTAGTCAGAAAATAGTAATTTTAATTGAAAGGTTTGGTCGAGTCGAAACATTTTTTTTCCCAGCGTATCTTTTTTTATTTACATTGATCTATCTCTGTTTAAAGTGGAAAGAAATATTGAAGAAGATATTCACAAATGACAAATGAATTTTGATTAAAAAGGAATTGTACAAAGGAGTCTAATCTATTCTATTTTATTGTTACGCATATTATGTTATTTCATATTTTCGACGTTTATTAAGCGCTCCGCAACAAAAAATCATGAGATTAAAGAGTGATGTTGAAAAGCAAAATATACAGTTACACGTCTCAAGTACACTTAAAGCTCCAGTTGTATTTTTTCACTGTTTCTGTTCTCAAGTCGAGACAATTATATTCCGACACAATCATATTCTTATAAAAAAAAAAAAAAATATAGGTATATATAAGAAATATATTTCTTTAATCTCTATTGATTCTTGGAATTCCTTTTAGAATCCAGCTGAAAAGACAGATCATTGTGATAAATATCGTTCTTCTTTTCGTTTCCCTTCCACTTTTCACGACGAAAAACGGACAAGGAAATGCTATTCTCCGGTAAAGATACCGAATTCTTTGTCAACTGCGACAATGCGCAGATCAAGTTTCGGGAAATATAATAAAATACATGTGATAAAAATTAAAAAATAGCAACGAATGAGAGAGGAAATACATCAATCTATTACACATCGATAATAATAACTGTGCGATTAAGAGACTCCACTGAATCGCTCGCGTTATCTCGAAGGCGTCGCGGCGTCTCGCTCACACATGCACATAATACACACATATATATATATATATATGTGTATATATATATATATATTCCGCGTCGCTTCTATTTTTCTCACGAGCGACGTGCGTTCGAATCGGACCTCGCCCCATGCTCCGCCGGCTCCGCAAAGAAAGAAGAGAAAGAGTGAGAGGGAGAAGGGCGAGAGACCAGAAAGAGAGAGAGAGACGAAGCTGGCTGACAAGAAGAGGGAGAAGGCAGAATAGAGACGACCCGGGTAGAGAGCGAACGTACAGGCTCGTCCTTCGTGCCGGTGCACTTTTGGACATGCGTTGGTGAGAAGAGAGAAAGAGACGGGGAAAGAAAGAAAAAGAACGGTGTATATATACCCGCAGATGTGTATCGGCTGTTTCAGAAGCACAGAGAGAATTTTCTCTTGGAATTTAGACCGTGAGGTAATATATGTGACGGTGCAGGAATTTTACGAGAATTTTTCGAATCAATATATATTTATCGCAATAAAAAATAGTAATGTGTACGTGGTAAAATTAATCGAACGTGTATTTTATATCTTATTGTGGTAGATATTTATATTTTTTATTGTGGTAAATATTATGTATATTTAATCAAGAAGCTCTCTTATAAAATTCTTCCAATACCAGATTATTCCACGATTTATCATGATTTTTAAGGTAAATTCTAAGAGAAAATTCTCTCTGTGTAGGGAATACTTTGGAAGGAAAGTTGTGCGGGGTGGAATAAAAAATGTAAACAAAGAATAGCGCGTTTTTAGAGTTCGAATTTGAGAAGAAAATAACATTATTTGGTCTTTAACCTTTAATCAGAAAACCAATATTGTTCATAGTCTTATCACAGTATTATATATATATATCGCTCGGAATGTTGCTAAAATTGTACACTGAAAACAAGTGTTAGCTTGACTAAATCTTCTAATTAAATATTTTGTTGATTGAACATGAAAATATTTAAATTAAATATAATGTTAAATACGTATATTTGACTTAAATACTAATATATATGTTCAATCAACAAAATAGTAATTTAATTGAATGTGTCGAGTTAACAAATTTTTTCAGAATACTTGGAATTTCAATTTTTTTTTTATCATTATCGTATCTCACGTAAATATGCTTTTGTATATTGTGAAATTCGAATTATGAGAGATTGCTCAATTTTCGAAACGAGACATGAGACACACACGTGCCTCGACAATTTCTTTTATTCAATAGCATTGTCATTATTCCGTCTCAAGTTTACCATCGCAAATTTTTTTCTTTGGTTCTTGCCTATTAATCCTTGACACGAGTTAACTGTATTCATATTTGAAGGCCTTATATAATGCTGAAAATGAACTTTATACTAAAATTTACATAAACTTTATACGTAAACTTTCAAAAAATCAAAGAAGCATTAAAAAATCTCTAGACAGTCTTTTTTCACATATATACATTCGTATATATTTCATTCCGTTTTTTGCATACTTAATCAATATTTCACTTCAATAACTATATATATATATTATTTAAAAATTATATTAATTATATTATATAAAATTCTACGATATTAATTGAAAAAAAAAATTGGAAAGGGATTGAAATTTGGAGAGATGCGAGAAAATATCGCGGTCTTTTTTGCTCGAATGAAAGAAAGAATCTCTCCTCGCCTCGTAGAATGATAAAAGCCCAGTATCGCTCCCCTCCGAAGTATCGACCTATCCCCCTGAAACCGCCTGTATACGTGGGGTCTCGTGGGCGTCCGTGGGGGCCGCGGATCCATCCACCTCCACCAAAGCACCTCCCGGTTGCTTCGTGCGAGCACGCGAGAGCGAGAGAAATATGGTGGAGTGGTAGGTTGGCATACCGCGGTGAGAGTAGTCGCAAAGAGAGGTGGGACGAGAGGTGGCGAAGGTGGCGTGTAGTAGTATAGTAGGTAGAGAATATCTCGGGAAATCGCGCTCCCGTAAAGTGGAACAGTGACAGCCGTCTGCGGCGGTGGATGATAAAATGAGAGGGACCAAGGAAGGGATCTATTTATTATTTGGCGTAAGCCGCATCGGAAAGAAAGAGTATGACTGTAAGGAAAAATTGGGGGAAACATATAGAAGAGAGGATAGCGCAAAAGTGATCGAGCAATGTAAAATAATATGATGATGTATAGTAGAACGCGAACGGTATATGTCTCTTATAGTATATACAAGTCGTATAGAAAAAGGTATACAATCGTGCGTGCTGATATAAAAAGTAGATACATGAAAATAATGAAGGAGTAGGTATTTCTTAGTCGCGATTCTCTCGCGATTATTCCTTAATTGCTCCACCACTTGAGAAATTTCTATATCATTAATTTTAGTTTTCAAACGATTATATATACATATGTTTGAAGAATTATTTATGTGCTCGCGTGCGTTCTTTTTTTTAATAACGATATACAATTTTTTAATAACCATTTCGAGTAACGCTAACGGTATAAATCAAATCCAATCATGATTAAATCAACATTTTAAAAAATGACAATGAAGAGGAAGGTAGATATACGAGGAAAAAATAAACAGCTGGAGAAATGTCAAATTCTATATATAGTTATATACGCTGACCATTTGTTCTTTATTTTAAAGGCCAGTCCTTTATTTCAAGTAGTTGCCCTTTAGATTTATTCATTTATCCAAAACTCAATTTTATCCTTAATTTTTCAAATTCTGTCCTTTATTATTTATTTAGCATTCTAATGTTTAGTATTAACAAGAGAATTTGTACAAAAGCAATGGAACCTATTTAAGAAACCAAGTATTTATTTCAACATAGTCGAATCAGTTTTAAACTATACATGGAAAAAGAAGAGTTTCTCTGATTAATATTTACTACAATAAAAAATATTAATATGTACATAGTAAAATTAATCAAACATATTTTATATCTTATTGTGGTAGATATTAATATTTTCTATTGCGGTAAATATTAAATATTAATCAGAGAAACTCTTACAAAATTTTTCCAATACCACGATTACCATGATTTTCAGGGTAAATTCTAAGAGAAAATTCTGTACCAAGAGTAGACATTCTTTGATAGAATCTCACAGAATTTTTTTAACTCATCGATCTCCACTTTGGTCCCAAACTGATTTGGAAACATGTTGCCGCAACTCTAAAATTTTCAGCCTTGTCCTTTATTTCCTCTCAGAAAATATGGTCACCGTAGCTATCTATATATGTAATATAAATTTCTACGCGATGGTTCGCTTCTTTGATTCTTTCTTGCTTCGAGTCCCTCGACTTGCTTTTTCTTCTGCCTCGTCTCTTACGTGTCTCTCTCGTTCGGGCGTAATTCCTTCAAGGTATCTCTCTCCTTCTTCAGCTCGTTGTTGCTTCTCGTTCTCTTTTCTTCTCTCTTTCGTCTTGGTCCGTCTCTGTCTTTCTCGTGTCATGATACCTCGCCATCGCTCGATTCTTTGTGCCTGCCGGGGCAGTTTCAGGCGCAGGTAGCACTCCGGATCTTTTTCCTCCTCCAAACAACACGGTGCACATGTATAAGTGCATGTCCTCGCGACGACGATGTAGGCAGCAGCTGCGCGTGTGTCAGTTTGGCTGCATCATGGCACAGTATGCTCGACACGTTCACTATAACGAGAAAATACTTTTAATAAATACGTTTCGTGAAAAAGAAAGAAGTTCGACGAGGGTTTAACAGGGTATAAATGTGCTCGGCTAGACTAGAAAGGCGAGAAATGTTTCACGTCCGCAAGAACCGACCTTGATAGAGTCGGAGCAAATTTGGTGATTTGCTATGCTACCTGTGTAGAACAGATGGCAGATCGATTGAAATACGTATAAAAATACTTTTTCTGAGATGTCTCCATTTTTCTAGCTTGATATCGAGAAATTGATTAATTAAGCTTGCATGACAGAATATATAAGTTGATTTTTATCAGTTGAATATCAATTATATTTTTTATCGTCTTATTTTATAACTCGTTTCTTTTTGTTGCGTCATCATTATGCAAGATGAAGGTAAAATGAGAAGGTTAATAGACAAACGGAAATATCACAAAGGAGTAGTCCCACGAGTACATCTGCGTGCTTGGACTCGCTGATATTTCCATTGATTAAATGAAGACTGCGTGCACAGTCTATAATGCAAAGTTATATATAGATACCGCACAATTCTACCCTCTTTTATAAATTGTCAGTTCTCGTTTGCTCTTGCTTGATAACGGATCGTGAAGATAAGGCAAATGAAAAACAATCTATATATATAATCATAAGGTGAAAAGAAATTAACAATTTTTCTTAACACGAGATATAAATTTTTAATATCTGTACAAGATTACTTGTTCCACTAAATAAATATACGTTTACTTATTTCTTTGATAATATAAATTGCATAGTTTTTGGCGCAAAAAAATACATAAAGAAGATATATGGGAGATCTTAGAAATTTTGAAACGTCTCGTTTTAAGGGATAAAACGCGTTTTTCGATAGCACAGTCTGGCTGCGGTCCCCTTTCATCCTTTTTCCGGACGCATGCGTACACCGGTGCGTAATGCGGGTCGTAGACCTGCGGTAAATGCAGTTTGGCCGGTCGACCTCGTCGGCGACATCGTTTTCGAATCCATTCCGAATGTCGCGAGACGACTCTTCGGGATGACATTATTAATAGTTAACGCAACATCTGCCGTATGATAAGCGCGACATTGCTGGGGCCTTTATAGTTAACGCGACATTGTCACCATTGTGTGTGACATTCACAATCAGTCAGTCCTTGCGTTGCGTCACGAATATGATGCAAGCTTAACATCTTATTTCGATGACATACTCATTTTCGTCGTTTTTTCGCCTCTTAATTTTTTTTCTTTATACTATCCGACTATATTAATCGTTCTTAATATTTTTATATTATACACAGAGAGAATTTTCCCTTAGAATTTACCCTGAAAATCATGATAATCGTGGGACGATATATGGTACTGAAAGAATTTTATAAGAGTTTCTCTGATTAATATATTTTATATCTTATTGTGATAGATATTAATATTTTTTATTGTGCGGTAAATATTAATCAGAGAAACTTTTATAAAATTCTTCCAATGCCATATTGTCCCACGATTACTATATATGATTTTCAGGATAAATTCTAAGAGAAAATTCTCTTCGTGTATATACTTATGTGTATACGTGTATTTCATAAGATTCTTTTAATTGTCAGTATACGCATAAAAGAATGCGGATTTAGAATCAATCTCACGCTAATCTTTCGCACTTGAAGAAGAATAAATACACTGGAAAAAATTTATCAACTTGATTAAGCCTTTCAACTAAATACTATTTTGTTAATTGAACATATACTAGTATTTAAATCAAATATACGTTTTGCTAGATTTAATATTTAATTTAAATAGTCGTACATGTTCAATTGACAAAATAATATTTAGTTGAAAAAGGTTTTGTCAAGTTAACAAATTTGTTTTCAATGTGTTTTTGTTTGCGGCGTACGTCTATGTAGAAAATTTTATACAAGGCGGCATAATTCACGGACGCGATACGGCACTTTGCGTCAGCGTCAAGTGCCATCGATGGTGCGAATGTGTCATTGTGGGATTTCTGTTAGTCATCATCGTGTTGCGCGTAGAAGGAGTGGACTTTAAGCGTCGGTTTTCTGCTCGTCGCAGAAGAACGACAGCGATATGTCCTTTTTTTCTTTTTTTTTCTTTTTTTCATTGAAATATTCGTGGTACATCGTGTAAACATCTCGTTTAATTACTCGGGAATGTTAACGTAATTTGTTTAATTATACTTATTCCAACCGTGTCAGCATGATTTTTTCCCCTTCTGGATATTATGAAAGAGAAAGTCAGCCTTGCGCGAGACTGTATAATAACCGTATAAGTATTAGCGTAACTTTACATGTAGGTTTGCCCGCGAGAGGACTTATTGGAATCCATTCTTTGTCGGGGGAGACGATCTTTAATCAAAATTTCGAATTGGACATGCGAGCAATAAATAACATCTGACGATGCAGAAGGCGAGAAATCTCGGGATCGTATTGCAGTCGTATGCGGAATGCGCTAAACTCGCCAATTTTATCGCCGACTTCTGCGAAAATCTCGTCCGAATGTACGATTGACGTGTCGGAGAAACGAGCCTCCTAAGAGTTTATACATCCCTTGTTATTTTTCGCGAGCGAAAAACATGTTTATCGGCTGTGCTCGCGCTCGGGACAAGTCGCTCAAGAGTTGAACGTGCTTGAACGGCCGAGTGAATCAACGTGGACGGTCGCCAATTCGAGAAAACAGGATGATCGATCGAGCGGAATTGCGGTGGATTTAAAGAGACCACGTAGCTCGTTTAGCAGCGAGAAGAGACGAGAGGCACCCGTCAAATTATGTATATCGGCGCGGCAGTCTAGAAATTCCGAATTATCTTGTCTTCCGAGAAAGGAACGCTTATCATCGCTTATCGATATTAGTCGGAATTAATAACGAATTCGCGATAACTCTCCGAATGTCGCATAATTGCAATTAATAAAGGCTCGATATTTCAAACGAACAACAAATTTATACATCAATTTTTTATGTTGAAATAATAGTCGAGTCAAGTTTTTATATTTATTCTCTTTATTTTATGTAACCGCGTATATATATATATATATATATAGTTTAATTTAGCTTCATTAAATTTTTCTAAGAAGCGAGAGCAAGAAAGAGAGAGGAAGCATTTATTTCTTCGCATTCATATATTACATTGTGTTTATATTACCACGAACTAATGTTAATTCAGCTGATCGAGACGACAGGGATGCGCGCGCATTCACGAGACGCGTGGCAGGATGATTATACTATAAAATTACATCTACGTGGCTTTTTGACATACTGTATACATAATTGTGCCTCTACGCATTATATGAATATTTTCTTACACGGACTATATATAGCCGTGTGACTAATTTGTTATTTTGTCATTACATATTAAAAAATAGTAAACACTATATCATAAACAGTTATTAAATGACGCAAAATAATATGTAATAATTAAAAAAAGGAGAAACAATAATTATCTAGAAAAACGTAACAATTTATTTGATGCCATTTTATCCATCAAATATCTGCATTATGTGCATCAGTACTGCATATTTAATTTTTCTTGCCGTTGTAGTATTTATTAGTTTGTCGATTATATAGTATTAGTATCGGATAATTTTGGTATACTTTGGTATAATTTGTTTACTTGAAAAATAATACAATTGACTCTATAACAATTAAAACGAAATACCTACGTTTTATGTTCATGAAAAGCTACTTTGCGAAAGTAAATGACGTTTACATTTAATTAGATACAGATGTTATTGATTAAATAAATAGATTTTCTACCATTTTCTGCATCTGAGGTATTTATCAATATATATCATCTTGTGTATTATAGATATTTTCCCGTCACAGCTACTGTTTCTTTGTAATGCTTAGGGAAGCATTTCGTTTCTATTGTCAGTTGTATTTCCTCCTTTGTGTTTCCTAAAACTGAAAAGAATCGCTGAGTCGTTAAGAAACCTTTGTGAATGTAAAGCACCGTCAATACTTGACGTAGCTATTTGTCAACATATTATCTCGAGTAAACATATCATCTCCTGTCTCATTAGATAGATATGATGACAGTGGTCAATTTCTTTGTTAAATACTTTAGGAAAATTGCTTTGTCTGGTTATTTATGTGAATGTTGAATGGAGTATTAACGGCTTAGCCTTTTTAAATATAAAGCATCCAATTTGATGGTATAATTTAAAGTGTTGACAGAATATTATATGGGTATTCTGTTAATTTTTTTTATGCTACAATTAAATTCTACAAATATAAGAAAATTATTTAAATTTATTAAAATTATTAAAAATAAAAAAGCGGAATTTTTTTTATGCGAAAAAAACAATGATCTTAATTATACATCTTTTAAATATATATATTTAAATATTTATTACATTAGAAAATAATTTAAATATTTATCTTGCTTTAAAGAGGGGAACTTGGAAAGCACAGGGGCGAAAAAGTTAGTCATCGTTCGCGTTGTCAAAATCGATTTCGCATTTCGTCTCCGCACATGTCGGAGCGCAAAAACGCGATTTACCTAGCCTATACGCACAAGGTATACGTATAGGCTAGCATTGTTTACGCGCCATGTGTGCAGCGGATGCGAGGCCGGTGCACGCACACGCGTGTTTCGCGCATGAGGGGAAGGTCGCGTCTCCTCCCTCTTTTTCCCTCCCCCACCCTCTTTCCCTCCCTCTTTTCCTCTCTCGCACTCCTTGATGTCCCTGGGTGCGGTGAAAAAAATATTTCGCAGCCACGCCGTCAAGATTCTCGGCGCCCCCCGAATTCCTTTCGCAAATTTGCCGCGAGCCATCAAAATATCTGTATGGAAAGACGATATGCGGAATTAAAATTTCATAAGAATATTTAATGAGAGTCCTATCATCCAGTTTAAAAGCGCATTTTTTTTTCTCATTGTCCTCGAGAAGCACGGATTATTTTTATTTTTAAATATCGAGGCGTCCTTGCATCGATTGCATACAGATATTTATAGTAACACAAATTAATACACGAATGCATCGATATAAAAATATTAGAAATATTGAAAGGATATACGTTGAATGCACATGCATATTAAAATTAAATTAATATAAAATATTATTAAGTATGACAACATAAATTAATATATAATTATTGAAAGATTTATTTATTAATCAACGTTACTTATTATTGCAAGACTCATTCTCGTCTTTGGATTGTTTGATAAATCAGTTGACGAGATAAATCTGAATTATTTCTTCCGGAATAGAAATGCACGAGGACAGACGTTTCTTTATGCATTCAAGACATTGCAGACATTTTTGGGAAGTAACGATTTTCCTTGGTCGTTGCCTATATCTAATCGCGACTGTGCACATGTTAATCTATCCTTGGAGAGATCATCTATCTGTTGGCGACGTTGCATGCGAACTGCTGCAGAGCCTTATCGATCGGCGAGGTGCGGCGGCTTAATTTTTTCTATAAAGGAGCAGCGCGTGGAATTTGCTCGAGAAATTCCTACACTGATATTAGATTTTCACGTGTATAATAGATGATTTTAACTTGAAGAAAATTACGACAGGTTTAAATTAATGCACTCTCGTTACAATAATTCCGTTGTAATTAATTATCTTATTATTTATTTGGTTATATTATTATTATTTATTAGCTATCTTATTATTATTACAGTACAATATTTTCACATTATCATCCAAGATTTTGTATAATAAAATTTCATAAATAATTTCGGCAATTAATTTATTATGTCGTAAGAACAAAGCCGCATTAAAATATTGCGGAGTTATTTATAAACCATAATGAGGCTGTTATTTTTAGCTGTACTTTCCACATTTATTTTTTGTCCCTCTCTCTCTCTCTCTCTCTCACTCTCAAAAGCGCGAGCATATAATCGGATTAGTTTAAGTACGGCAAAAGCGTGAAAAAATGTTATTAAAAAGAACAATACTGATCTCTCTGGAGTAGAACTGCATCAGCTTAAAAAGTTAGAGAAAAGTTAAGAGAGATTAAATGTATCCCATTACGTGGAGAAGCGGAAATTTACTTTCTATTATAATCGCAATAAACTCAAAGTGAGCACTGATATAATTTGTTTATGTGAAGCCCAGCGAGCGTACTTAATAACAAGTCTATAATTTTCCTTCACAATAAATCTACATCAATTATTTAAAACTAAAAGCCTGAAAATAAATCCCGCTAACGCGAAGGAAATCTAAATTTACTTGAAATATATATACATACAAAACAAACTCAAGGTAAGCGCAGTAATTGCTTTATTTTGACTACAATGAGCGTAAAAAAAGAATAAGTCTCACAATTAGTCATTCAAAAACAGATTTCTGTGTCGGCTAATTTCAATTTAATCTTAAAGTATATCTCATTATACATATGTAACATCTTTAACGTGTTTCTCGTCAAATATTAAATAACTGTATATAGTACACAGAGAGAATTTTCTCTTATTGTTAGAACATAGCCTGAAAATGATGGTAAACGTGAGACAATATAATTCTGAAAGAATTTTATAGGAATAAGTTTCTCTGATTAAAATATTTACCAGAATGAAATATAAAATATGTTCGATTAATTTTACTATGTGCATATTAATATTTTTTATCAGAAACTCATAAAAAATTCTTCCAATACCCCACGATTACCACGATTTTCCGAGTAAATTCTAAGAGAAAATTCTCTCCGTGTACAATACAATTTTTTTAGCTGAAAGTTTCGTCGTATTTGAAGATATTACAAAAAGATACAGAATCGTGAAAATACGTGTGACGCATCTAAACAAATTCTAAAGAGAAAGCGGTTCCAAATTCCACGAAGAATCCATAACGCGTGTCACTCTTGTGCAAAATATACCGTATACATATATATATATATATATAATAAGGAAGCGGAAATTTATTATCCCCGTGAAATATACTCTGCGAAACGGAGTGAAAATAAACGCTGTGAGCAATAATAAGCGAATAGGACAAAGTGCCTCGCGATTACAAACGTGTTTATCCCACATTCGCACAAATATATATTTCGCGTCTGACCTCTCTCTGAAGCAGCGTAAACGATAGCGATAGAAAGAGAGAGAGAGAGCAAAACGATAATATTTGTATTATAAACGCTATGCAAAAGAGGAGAGTCTCTTTAATTTACGTTCACCTCCTCTTATTCTAGAAACATTTATTCCGAATATCCCAGGGACTCTTTCTTTCTTTCTCCTTCGCCTTCTTCGTGACCTCATTACTATATGATATATAATTAATAAAAATAACGATATGTTTATTTATTTAAGACTAAAGATAGAAACGCAAATATTTGTCGAATCTCTCTCTCTCAGTCTCAGATTATCGGTTTATGATTTCTAATGAATGTATAAATTAGAACGGGCATTTTTCTATCTAGGATACGAGGTCTTAATGTGTGAAGAATTCTCTGTATGTGTGTGTTCTCATTCATGCACCGTAGGAGGGAGATGGAGGAATAAAGTCGCTTTGCGTCTTGGCGACTCGCATCTCGCATTTTAAAACTTTGCTCGCACGCTGCTGACGCATCGCGATGTGACGAGAGATTGGATTCAACTCCATTAAAAGTAATAAAATGTTGCCGCGACCCAGAAAAATATAATTTGCAGATTTATTTGCGCGACCGCGCTATTAATGTTTTTACGCCATATCACGCTCATTAATTAGCTCGATATTATCTATAAAAATATGAGGAGGCGCGTGAATTACATATTTATACAATCCTATAGAAACTACGTAATGTCTGCATATTTCTAAAAATTACATTTACATCACATTGAAGAAACAAAAATGAAATTTTTTCCCCTATTTCTCAGACATTTCTCTTTTTAATTATTCGCGTTACGTAAAAGATTAAATAGCGTAAAAAATACACGTTTTTCTGCGGCGGAGATCTTTTATTTATTCATTCGTCGCAATTACAATCCACGCGGGCAATCAATCGACATCAGTTTCCCTTTCTTCGCCGCTGTAATTGTATTATCTCACTACTTCCATTTACTTTCCAATATGCGCTATACATATGCATGTACAGGGTGTCCCAGAACCAGTAGTAAACCTAATAGTAAATTTGGAGATGATTTTTCTTCAACGAAAATGTCAAGACATCAATCATTTTTAAATATTAACAAAATCACATTCTTTTATTAATGTAGAGTTTACATTACTTAATAGAATTTTAATTTCTCTTTCTGCTAAGGATCTCTTTTTGCTAAGGAAAAATCGTCTCCAAATGATCCCAGGAATTTGCCATTAACGGGTATACTTTTGGGACACCCTGTATAGAGAGTATCGAATGATTTTCTTCTCTCCGAGTTTTCGAAGCTCCTAACCCGGAACCATGTTTCCGCCACCTTGTGCTTTCGCGATTTACGTCAGTAGGTATCCCCGTTAGTTTAATTTATACAAAAAGCCGGGAGTTTACCGCTACGAATAAAAGCGAGGCGATATGAAGAAAGAACGAGAGAGAGGATGAGGAGGCTTCGGAATACTCGAGGTATACATAAAAGGCTAGACTTTACATTCACCGGCGCAACGCGGCGCTTCGCTTTTAATATCGACTTGTCTCGGAGTTTCGATTCGAAATATCGCGATGACGAGCACGTTCGCAACGCGCGGTTATCGCAGCGATTGCTTTTTATCGTCGACGCCGAGTAAAGGTCAGCGACACACAGATGTCGATCCGTGCTTACGATTTTATGGACACGTCTTCTCTCCGAAACGAGACGCCAAATTTCAAGCAAATATATACACTGTGAGATAATATCAGATATTCTCTCTTACGACACACCTTGAAATCTGAACTCTAAACTCGGAGACATTACACCGGTTTCTCTCCTTTATTGACGTGCGTATATAATATGTATATATGCGAGAATCCCCGAGGCTCTCGAAGAGAGGAAGCAGCTTTACAGGCTCGGTTGATAAGCAACTTTAGCAATTACAACGGAGATAACGAGTGTTGTTGACAAACTGTCGACCAAGCGAAACTCCGTTTTCCTGCGCCAGACGCACGTAAGGTTCCATTTTTGTGTGTTCAATTCAATCGCCACGTGGCGACGTTATCAATTCGTTAGTCCACGATAAGAACTTTCATCCAAAAGTTGCTGCCACGACAGTTGGTTACAATAGAAAATAAGATAAGACTAAATTCGAATAAATATAAATGTATTCGAGAATCATTTTAATAATTTTATTTATTTTTGTATATAGTAAATATAATTATATATATATTTTTTAACGAAAAAAATGTGAAGTAGTTTGCGAAGTAAGGTGTCACACCGAAAATATACAAGTAAATCTTGTTATTTAGAGACAATTTTCCTCGGCAAAAATATAGAAGCATTAATAATTTTTGAGTTATAAGCGATTGAAAATAAAGGGTTTTTCGCGAACTAAGCCTTGTGAAAATAAAATATTAACAAAACCACATTCTTCAATTAATTCAAGTAGAGTTGACTTTGATAAAATTTTAATTTAAGGTTCAGGTTATAAAGATACATGATGTTAAAAATTGGGAACATCCAAAAAATGATGGCCTCCCTCGACATTTTTGCTGAGGAAAAATCATCTCCAAATAACGAGATTTACTTGTATATTTTCGGCGTGACACTTTATGTCAGACACCCTGTACATACGCAAAAAGATATAATTATCAATTTTACGGATAATAGTTTCAAAGTGCATTCGGTTGTCTCTATTATCGAGCTGCTTGGTTAGATGGTCACGCAATCAATTGCACAATTAATACGTCAATTAACCGATGATTAGGTAATTAATTGTATTAATTTTCTCTTCCGAGAATCTCTCGTTGCACAGTTGCTGCGCAGCAAATTTGAATTATGCACACCAAAATTTATTCGCCCATGCAATCCGCACGCGCTATTTGCATAAACGCCAATGAGGGAAATATTCGACGCTTGCTTTCGCAATCGCTTTAACGCGCATCTAATCGACAATTCGCAGCTTCCAATTGCGAGTCACTTTATTATGAGATACATGCTTATATCACTGCAACTTGCGCATAGTAAAACGGAACGCGGTTAATTGTTTAATACGTATTTAATCCTTGTTAGTGCATGCATAATTTTTCATTTTTTTGTCAATGTACGAGTGGAAAGTTGAAAGAAAAATTAATTTTCATTGAAACTCTGATTAGTTTTGCACAGGGCATAAAAATTGTTTCTTATGAAAATAAATCTGAATTTGAGATTTTTATTTTCGATAAATCTCTGTCCATCTTGAAGAAATTTACACAAGGAAAATATCGGAATAATTAAGTCGCTAGAATCGAACCCGAGTCTTTCGCTTGACTTGCTCTGATGAATAACGATTTAAACGTCGATGTTCCCGATTGCAAACATTTTAATTCCGACGTCAATCCGATGTAGCTTTATTAATCTTTTCATTTCGAATTCTTTTCAATCCCGGAACGAGCGCGTGGGTGACGTATATCAATCAATCAATTTTATTCAATATCTCATTCTTTGTCGATGAAATTGGTAATAACTCGAGCGATCTTGAAATGAACCAACATTCTAATTTCATGTGATGAACTAACGCAAAAAATAAGATTTTAAAACAAAAGATTTATTTAAAAACGTCTTCATCGTCATTCTGACCAAAATTATAATTCAAGATGATACATTTTTTTATTCTACACGGAGAAAATTTTCTCTTAGAATTTACCCTGAAAATCATGATAATCGTGGAATAATATAGTATTAGACGAATTGTATAAGAATTTCTCTGATTAAATATTTATTACAATAAAAAATAGTAATTTTCCATCACAACAAAATATAAAATATATTAATCAGAGAAATTCTTGTAAAATTCTTGCAGTACCATATCCCACCATATTACATAATTTTCAAGGTAAAGTCTAAGAAAAAATGCTTTCAGTATATTTGATTATCTGAAAATATAAAAAATTAAGACTATTAAAAATGGAAAAAAGAGTCGTTAATACGGTATATAAATTGATGAAACGAAGAGAGAGAAAGCGACGTACCATCAACCTCGAGCATTTTACAAATACGCGCGCGAGATAAAGTCAATATCTCTCCCGAGCGATCGTGATCGATGCATATATTCGCCAAGGCCGAGAGAAGTTTCGCCTTTTTTCCCATTCTTGTTTGTCGATCGGCCGCGTAGAGCGTTTCGCAATGGGAACCCATCGTTAGCCGCTCGCCGTTGAAGGAAAGTGACAGTGATATCTGGACTCTCGATGTGGCCAGGCACGTCGTTGCTGGAAAGGGTGGGTAGTCGGGCGTTACCCTGTGCGGTAGAAAATCTCCCGGTGTTCGGTTTCATATGCATATATACAGGGGCGCGATATGTTTCGCCTTCGTATTTCGACGAACGAATAATCGCCTCTTGCCCCTTTAACCAACAATTCGAATTTACCTAGCATTATTGATACGCGGGGAGAATTTTCTCTTTCAATTTATTCGGAAAATTATTTTTGTTAATCGGAGGGTAATATATGATATTGCGAGAATTTTATAAGAATTTCTCTGATTAATATTTCCCACAATAAAGAATAATAATGTAACATGGTAAAATTAATCCAACATATCTTATATGTTATTGTGGTAGATATTAATTATCATGATTTTCAGGGTAAATTCTGAGAGAAAATTCTCTCTGTGTACAATTTATCAAACTATCAAGAACGAATGTTGAGAATGATAAAAAAAACATTTTCGAAACTTGAAAATAAATTTAAATTTTTTATTTGAATACGATCACTTGAATCGAGGTAACTAAAATTTCGACTCTTAAGAGATCAAAATTGATGGGATGATATATATAAAAAAAAAAAAAACTGCGCGATACCTCCACATAGATCACAATAGTTGTAACCCTTTAAGACCGACGTTGTTTTGATAATCGAGATATAATTTGACCTCGCATTGATCACAAGCTTGCGTGTCGATAATCGCGGAGCTTTAAGTTCACCTGCTCGGCCTCGTCATTTTTTCAAATCGCTCTGCTTCGCGCAAATATCACCGGGTTGAATGAGTGAACGAGAAACAACGGGACGCGACGTGAAAGGTGGAAGAAACACACAACACACCCAGATTTATTTTTTCGTGTGCGAGGAATAAGAATATATATGCGTTCGGTCCATTCGTCAAGCTCGAGAGAGATAACGACGGGCATTTCGGCGCTCGTGAAAATGGTTCGAGGGTACAATAACCCGGGTGTGTACGCGACACCCAGGACGATCTGGCATCGAACATCGTCCCCTTCCTCTTCTCATTCTCCCCTGCATCATCGGTTATATCTGAACGAAGCGCATTCTCCATACATCTTCGTCGATGACGTTAGAGACGAACGGATAGCTCACAAAGTGAGCGTCTCCTTTCGTTTAGTTATGTTCTTGAGATTGTATATTGCCAGCTTCATTTTTTTTTCTTTACATGTATAAAATATAAAGCTAAGAGAATGACACTCAAATTTATATATCCGTTGCATATTGACATTTTTATTTTTCTACCAAATGTATTATGAATAAAATAAAACATTATTGTTATTATTATTATAAAATGTGAAATTGGGTGTTGCAAAAAGATTACCGTTCTGATAATTTATCAAACTATCAAGAAAGAATGTTAACAATTACAAAAAATTCTTAAGCAATATTTTTGGACATATTAGTTTGCGACCAAAGTGTAATTTACAAAAAAAAATTTTGTGACTATTAAAAATCTACGTATTTTTATATATAGTTTGAAACTGATTCAATTATGTTGAAACAAACTCTTGACTTTTTTAAATAGCTTCTTGATAAGAGATTCTGTTGTTACAAATTCTCACATTAATTCTACGACATTAAAATACTATAAATAAAAAGGGCAAAATTGAGTTTCGAAAAAAAAAAATTTTAACTCGACTAAATCTTTCAACTAAATTCCTATTTTGTTAATTGAACATATATTCGTATTTGATTATATACACATTTTGTTAGATTCAATATGTTAATTTAATTTTTAAATATTTTTATATGTTCAGTTAGTAAAATAATAATTTAATTAAAAGATTTAGGCAAGTTGACAAATTCTTGTTTTCAGTGTATGAAACAGCTACTTGAAATAAAGGACTGTCCTTTAGAATAAAGGTCTTCGTATTTATAATTAAGTCTGTAGTGAAAACGCTCGACATTATTCAGACACGTTACTGGGAGTCCGTGTGGTCTAAATCTTCTGGGTCGGCATTTTCTTATCGGTCCCTTTCTACGACGATCGCGTTATCACGAGGTTTCCGTCAATGCCAGGCCGCGAGGTCGCGCAGACTTGAAGAGAAGGTACATATAATATACACAGTTGAAAAATGTGTGTTAAATTTAACATGTCTCAAACAGGCTATAGAAATTTTTGTGTTAATTTAAAAAAATATGAATATGTCAGGTATGAAACGGAGACACAATAAATACTGTGTTAATATTTTAACACAAAATAAATCCAAAACTTCAAGTAATTTAAAATAAATTTTGTGTAAAATTAACACAATTTTAATGTAAAAATTAACGAAAAATATGTTGATTTTAGACTTTGTCATCCCTACTTATAAAATAAAAAATCAACATTTTTTCTATAAATTTTAACAGATGAATCTTGTTACTAATAAAACAGAACATATTTATTGTGTAAAATTAAAAATAGATGCACATTGTGTGTGTTATTTTTACATTTTTTTCAGTAGTTTTAAGAATTTAACATTTTTAATTTAAATTCAATTAACACAACAGCAATGTGTTAAATATTTAACACAAAAATTTTAACGGAGGCCGTTTTTAACAAGAAAACATCAATTTTCCTACTGTGTATATATAAACATATACATACCTATATCTATCACAGTGTTTTTTGTGCGTGCGCGTAAACACGCATCGACTCATCGATGCATGTGCTATATTGCAACGTAATTGCATACATATGCGAGATATCGGCGCGATAGCTCTCAGAAGGCGTATCGCGCCTTATCATCGTAATCGCGCCTTATCATCGTAATCGCGCACGGTGAAGAACGCTGGTGAGTTGGGGAGATAGAAAGACAGCAAACTCCGGAGCGAGTCGGATGACTCGAGTAAATTACTCGAACGATTAACGTGTGACGTGGCCGATAGCGAGATATTTTTAGTTTTTATCAAATGCGTAATTCCCCTTCTGTTTAAGATTAAAAAATACCTCGAAATACAAACGAAGAAAAGAAAGAAGTCAAGAATTTTAGTGTAATAAAAATTAATAGGCTATATTTTTATGGTTTTCGCCTGTTTGCGTGTTTGCATTTAAATCAGATGGTACAAATTTTATTTTTATTATTCGTTCATATATAATTATCTTCCTTTTGAGTTTGTGTGTTAAAATTAAATAATAATTGCATAACATCAAATATATATTAAACAGGATTCTATTTTAAATCGCCACGCACGTGGTATATAAAAGATAATAGGGGAAAAATATGAAAAAAATAATATGAAAAAATAAAAAGCTCAAATCAATTTACGTAACTGTCGCTCTGCATTCTTTTTGTTTCGCGTTGGCGGTATAATTGTTCCTATTTTGCTATCTCTCCAAAATAACAGGGCATCGCTTGCGCCTCACGTTTCCGCTCATTGAGCCTCTCCAAAGCGACTTTTTATCGCGCGCGTTTATACGCACGCGTGTGTTTATTTCGAACGATTTCCGCTCTTGGTAGCGATTGCATCAGCAACCTCGCGATAATACGTGCGTGCGAATCAGGTCGCGATGCACTTCGATTGCCAGAAATGCAGTGTGAAGTCCAGAAAAAGTTTCTCTTTCTTTTTTTCTCCCTCGTTCCATTTCGGGGAAATCGATTTTAATCAAACGGGAAAACAGCAGCGATAGAGTTTTCGCAAGCGCAACAAACTATATAATGGATGCATTTTTTTTGTTATCGGTTTTATCTCTGAAAATTCCGAATTCCAAATATCGCGGGGGAAAAAAAATACAACTTGTATATTCGACGCGTCATTTATTTAGAGATGAAAGGGCTAAAGAAAGTCGATATGTACCGATATATAGACCGGGATGTTTATGTCGGAGCGAGGCGACCCAATTCTGTCGACTGTTGCATACAAGTATTTTTCATCGATTTTGCCTTGGAATACCTTCTCTTGGCCGCGGTTCGCGGTTCGCTTTCTTCTCTTTCTTCGCGCTGCCTCTTTGAAGAATCAAACTCTCCACTCTCATTTAACACGCTCGTACAATTTCCACTTCCGGAAGACCCCTCGAATTTTATACGAATATTAAACACGAGTCTTGAGTCTCTCGAAAGCGATCAAACGAGAGCAGATGCAGCGAGAAAGAAACTCTTTTCGTCGGAGGATCATCAACGATTTTACGAGCAGATCGTTAGGTTTCGCGTATCAAATAATTTTTCGCAGAAATTTGTCTCGATTCTCTTCTATAGGCATCTTTAAAAAATCATTAGCATAAAAGCAAAGTAATTATAGATAGTAAATCTACCGTACACATTTTTATCAATAACTATATAGATATTTGTATACCTTATGTTTGTCGAAGAGAAAAGTGACTGCTGTTAACGATTCTCTCAATAAAGTATATTAATTTCTAATATATTTGACATTTAATTTTTCCTTTTTCAATATATTTTTTTAAATATACTATCGCATGCAATATTTGATGGTGCTTTTATTTCCGTCGAAGATGATGATATATATATATATATATTACAACACACATAGCACATAAAAATACTCAAGTATAATTGAAGCAATAAGCGATAAAAATTTATAAATAAAATATGAATACATATATTTTTATATCCCTCTTATAATTAAAATTTCTTTATAACTGTGTTTACGTAAAACAATCTTAAAAATAATATTACCTGAAAATGACCTAGATGAATCGCCATATAATTTTAATTTTTTATCTAGATATATTTAAAACAAAATCTTACCTAAGATGACTTTACATATTTTTATCCCCTATCTTTATCTAGCTAATTTAAAAATGATCTAAGCACAACACCGATGATAACCGTCCTGTGGATATTTCTGTTTCAGGCAGCTGCGCGAAGGAACGCTCGCGGAAAATGGCCTACAGAACGACAGTCGGCTCACGTTGCTGCCGAGCGTGGAAACCGGACTGTTGGTAAGTTGAACTCTGCTGTTCCGTATTCTCTTGCACGTGGATAATAATTAAGTGAACCCACTGGCGCCGTAATAATGAGCAGGTATATCGGGGCAGGTTTTATCTGCGCATATCGCATCATCAAAGAGAGAGAGAGAGAAATCAACGAAAGGCCCTGTAAGGTCTCGATCTCTTCCTCTTCTGTCAAGTTTTATGAAACTGCATTATTACTGAAAAAATAAGAAAATTTATTCAATATAGAAAATACATTTTATTTTGCATTTCGAATTATATGGCACATATAATTATTAATAATTGAAATAATAATTCCAATTGGAATAGACATTTTATTTTTAATTATTCGAGATGATTAGATGATTCTCTGTCGGATGCTTCTAACTGGGATTTTTTTTCTGTCGCATCCGCGATCACAACCTGGATTCTCACACCATCCTGGAACCGTTCCTCGGCGACTCCGGTGACTCGGAAAACTTGTAAGAGAAAGAACGTACACGAAGAAGGTGCGCGATCCACCGCGGACACAAACGCCGTTAACTTCGGCGTTCGCGTATCGTCGGGTCACTTGGTTTCTCGGTCACGCCATATCGTCCCCGACACCTTTATCCTTTGATTCGCGGATCCGTTGCGATTTTAAGCTCCTCTCTTCTTGGTCCTTTGCGCATTTTAAGATGAATCTATATTCCAAAAAAATAAGATAATCGCAGACTTGCGAAACGTGTTAAACATGTTTTAGAAGCTTATTATTCGAAAAAAAATAATTGTCATTTTTGAAATATCTTCATTCTCTCTTCTTTTCAATTCTTATTTCGTCAAAAATCATTTTATGAAATTTTTAGCCAATTACGAATGTTTTGAAGATTAGAAATTTTTGATATAGTTGCATGATTAAATTGAAATATCGATGTAATAAATATTCTTGTAGTTCGGGAAAATTTATGCGACACAAATTTCAACTTTATAAAAGCCGCTTGTGACATACACACAACATCTGGTCGCGCAACGATCTGTTACAGAAATCGGAACGCATAAACATATGACGCCCAGGCGACCATATGACTTTAGGCGATGTAACGTTTCGTAAAGTCTGGTCGAAGTAACGTAACGTAACGTAACGTAATCCTAACCCGACCCTAATCGGCCGCAATGTACAGGTGTTGTTCCGCACGCGGAACACCAGCCTTGAGGAAACAAGTTGTATAGTAACGTTACGGAAACGACTCTCCTCCCTCCTCGTTGTGCATTTCCGTTTAAGAATTACACGACTGCGAAGGATGTATCGTAAAACGAGAGAAAACAGATAGTCTAGGTAGTAAATTTCACGCATACGGAAATGCTCCAAGATGCTTTCCGCGTACACGGAGAGAATTTTACGCGTATTATACATATGTTGGGAGAATAACTTGTGTGCTCGCGTGCGTTTTTTTTTTTTTTATAATTATACAATTTTTTAATAACCATTTCGAGTAACTTCAAATCAAGTCCAATCATGATTTAATTGACACTTTAAAAAATATGGTAATGAAGAGTATAGATAAGATAGATACAAGAAGAAAGATAAACAGCTGGAGGAACAGAATTTGTGTGAACAGGAGAGACAGAATTTGTACGAAAGCAACCTATTTTTAAGAATTATTTTTTTAAGAAACTTATTTAAGAAATCAAGTTTCAACATAGTCAAATCTCTTAGAATTTACCCTGAAAATTATGGTAATTGTGGGACAATTTGGTATTGGAAGAATTTTATAAGAATTTCTCTGATTAATATTTACCACAATAACAAATATTAATATTCTATCACAATAAAATATAAAATATATTAATCAGAGAAATTCTTTATAAAATCCTTGCAATACCAAATTGTCCCACAATTACCACGCTTTTCAGGGTAAATTCTAAGAGAAAATTCTCTCGGTGCACAAACCTGAAGACAAGGAAAATGCGTACAGCGCATTGATCTCTCTTCAAGGCATATTTGAATAATCATTACACGATGAGGCGATCAGAGTAGAGGAAGAAGTATCGAAAATAAAGTGAAATAAATAATCCGGGAGAGTTTCCAGGAGATGATGACGCGTCAGTTTCTAGGATATCTCGCGATGTTTTCCGCGGCGCAGCTCGCCGTCGTCCGTGAATGAACTCCCGGTTTCGGAGCGTCGCGTCGGAAGGGTTAAAGGGGTCGAAGGCATTACGAGGGAGGGACACAACCCGGGGTCTTTCTCCCTTTCCCCCGAGGTCTGGAAATTGACTCTGGGCTCCAGCCGCTAGCAACAGCGCGCGCGCGCGCGGTCCTTATCGCGACCGAGACTTGTTCGCATGGCTGTCAAGGGGGACTGGCCCTCTCGCTCGGCTCTCTCGGTCACCCGCAGTCAATTTTAAAGGCTTGTCCTGGCTATGTACGTGTATGTGTACGATCGAGCCGAGGGCGCGCCTGTGTGTGTTCTTATGCGCGCGTCTCCCTCTCTCTCTCTTTCTCTTGCACGCCTTTTGCCTCCCTCTTTGCATCTCCAGTGATCGGTACACGGTATATAGGGTGTCGTGGAAAAACAGATCCGTTTTGTCATTACTTTTGAATGATTTTTTCCTGTACAATGATATATATTGATATTGATTGCGAGACGGAGAGTCTGCGTTGAAAAACCATGTGATTCGATACTTATTTCTATAATACGTGAAACATTTTTATATGAAACAATTTAAATGTTGCCTTTTTTTTACAAAAATTGAAATATTGGTTTGACATTTTAAGAGAGAAATTGAGTTTGACATTTCATATTGTAAACATATGGAATGCATTTTACGTAATTGATCGGGCGGTTTAGATCAAAATTGCATTAATAAAATTGTCATAACAATTTGGTAATTTTTCGTAAGCGTTTTAGAATTCGCAGCTACTGTGCAATGCCTTTTCGGTCAGATTATTCGAGACACCCTATGAATATCCTCGCTCGTGGGTGGTTTTACGGGTGGCAAACGAAGGGAAGGGACGCCTCTATGGACCTCTACGGATTCACGCAGCCGGATTCGGCTGCGAGTTCCTCGCGATCGAAGAGCAACGTTTCGCACAGCGCGCTTTCATCCTTTTTTCCCTCATCCGCTCGCTCGAGAGAGAGGGAACAACTCGGCGGTTGTTCGGCTTTTCGGACTTTGTTCGGCTCGCGAAATTACTCGTGAAATCATTAGACGTTGGCGAAATGGCAGAATCCATCTTCGACGCGGAGCCAGATTAATTTCGACTGTGGCTTCCCTATATATAAGCTTCAGTCAGTCTCATTTGACGATATTTGTATGCGTGATACATGCGCGCGTTATCATCCAGCTGTTTATCAAATTGCCAATTTGATTTAATCTTGCGATTATTGCTATATTGTCCACTACAGAGACAATTTTCTCTTAGAATTTACCTGGAAAATCATGGTAATTGTGGAATAATATTGGAAGAATTTTATAAGACTTATTCTCTGATTAATATTTACCACAATAAAAATATTAATTAATATCTAGCATAATAAGATATAAAATATATTCGATTAATTTTACTATGTACATATTATTATTTTTTATTATGATAAATATTAATTAGAAAAATTTTTCCAATACCATATTGTCTCACAATTACTATGATTTTCGGAGTAAATTCTAAGGGAAAATTCTCTCCGTGTATTATTCTAAGTAAAAGTTCAAAACCCGGACTCGTGCGATTAAAAGAGGTGTAATTTTTCACATCTTTATCATGCACGAGTTGCTACACACGGTAATTTTAAACGTACTCTATATTTGTTATATTATTATTATTATTATTATTATTATATACACGTGCAAGCGCGCTATATATCCTTGACATTTTAATACTCTTCTATATGAGTAAATAATTATGACAGTGGTTATAAAAAGCCGCGAAAGTCATACATTTAAACGTTATTTTATTTCGCAGAATACTTTGAGCGCTTAAATACAAATTCATCAATTGTTAATGGACATTAGTCAAATGTATATTTGAATGTATATATATATATATATATATATATATAAAGTAGGTTTGATATATATTGATAGGTATATTTTCCAAGATAAGATAAAGAAAAATGAAATCTTTCTCACGGATCTTATCTGACAATTGAAAATTATGTGTTAAATTTAACAGATATCACATGTCTCAAATCCACAGAAATTTTTGTGTTAATTTAACATAATATAGATATATGTTAAATGACGACATAAATACTGTGTTAATATTTTAACAAAAATAAATGCAAAACTTCAAATAATTAAAAATCAATTTTGTGTAAAATTAACACAGTTTTAATGTAAAAATATGTTAAGTTTAGATTTTATCATCTTTACTTACATATATTATAAAATAAAAAAATCAACATTTTTTCTGTAAATTTTAACTTAGATAAATCTTGTTGCTAATAACAGAATATATTTCTTGTGTAAAATTGAAAATAGGTGCACATTGTGTCATTTTCACATCTTTTTTCAGTTGTTTTAAAATGTAACATTTATGTTCAATTAACACGACAGCAATATATCTTAAATGAACACATGAATGTGTTAAATATTTAACACAAAAATTTTAACGAGGACCGCTTTTAACAAAAAAAAACACACAAATTTTTCATTTTACAGTATATCTATATATGCATATATATTTATTATTCGATATCTTTTGACGTTTGATATATGACGTTAAAAGACATTTAAAGACGATAGTCTTGCCTGGAAGAGGAACGTTATCGTTTTATTATCTAGAAACTGATAAACATCGTTGTGTTATCATATTGAATATGTGAAGTTTTTCGATCGACTACTTTATCCATAGTATCTAGATTTCCGGCGTTTTGATTCAATTGAAGACCGGCAATCGAGATTATCGCGTTAAGGCATGTACGATACACACACCCACTTTACGGTAAATTGATTTCGCGGTCGAAGATGACGATGGCAAGCCAATCGGTGTGTTGGCTATTTCCGTCGGAAATGCGTTTGGTCATTGGTCATTATTTCACCGTAGGACAGGAGAATTCGACGGATTATCATTGCATTTATTCTCTCGAGTCGAGCGCGCTTAAATAATCGATCAGAATTTCCTCTCATTTCTGGAATTTCAAGCGAGGCGGTAAATGAATTAAAAGAGACTCGCGGACAGGCGGGAGATTGAATTGAATAATTTTCACCTGAAAAGGGGCAAATAATGACATTATTTTCGGGGAAAAAAGAATTGTGCAGAGTGCTCGATATATTATATGTATAAAATTGTTGTTTCGCTTTAACACTCTTTATATGGTGCGATTAAAGAAAGAAACCTCAAACACGGGAGAAAATTCGATAAATAAATGATATTCGAATATCGAGTATACGAGAAAATACGTCGAGATTCTACTTTTGTATCTTTATGTTATACTTTTTATATCGATTTCTATTCCTCGTTCTTTTATTTATAACAGTTTAATTCCGATAACGAAAAGTCAACAAGTTCATCGTCAATTACGCGATCAACCGCGTCAGCGTTCAATCTATTTGACCCGCGTGTATCGCTTTTATTATCGCTTTCACTCATTTATAGTAGTTAATAGTATCAACTTTCGAGGAGTTCTCAACAAACGAAATATATCCTATATATAAGAATAGAAATTTCCTCCAGTACAATCGAGGAAGTTGAATAATAACAATGATGTAACACACTTTTTTGCGGCTATTCGGAGAAATTGTCAATATCTATGATATACAAATTGAAAAGAGATTTCAATTTTTCATTTTTTTTTCCTCGCACAGTTAAAACATTTCTGTTTTTAACAGATATCACAAACGGTCCACAGAAATTTTTGTGTTAATTTAATTGTTTTAATGTAAAAATTAACTGAAAATATATAGAATAAAAAATCAACATTTTTTTCTGTAAATTTTAACGGATAAACCTTGTCACTCTGTAATAAAACAGAACATACATCATTAACAATAGATACACATTGTGTTTTTACATCTTTTTCAGTTGTTTCAACACAGTAATCCTTTCCTTAAAATATATTAAATATCATATGAATGTGTTAAATATTTAACACAAAAGTTTTAACGTGGACCCTTTTTAACGAGAAAACACAAATTTTCCTACTGTGTGTGTGCAAGAATCTTGAAGAACGAAAGTTACAAAGACGTCTCGCAATTCTTACGCGATTCTGTCGCGATTCATCCGATCGATCGTTGCTCGTCGAGGAAGTTGGGTACCAGGGAGTGTGAACCCGATTGGTTAATCGTTTTGCAAGAGCGTTTCACCGACGAGATCGAGTTTGTTGACTCGCTGCTCTGTTCTCGCGAACGTACAAAAGAGCTCCGGATTTCGCGAGAACGAAGGAATCTCGATTTAAAGTCCAATATTTATACAAGTATTTTTATACATAAATATGTATATATATAATGCCGAAGAGATTTAAAAAGATCGGAATAAAGATAGCGGTCGATTAACTTGTCCATCTTCCAGCGAAGTTATTTCTTTCTTAATCTGCTATTTATTTAAATAAGAAACTTTTTTATCGAGAAAGTTCGCGATTATTTATACATTCTTATTAATATTTAATTAAATATTAAAAAATTGATTAAAATTTTTGTTATCGAGAGACGAAGTAATGTTCTAGGGAAAAATATTAAAATGACATGCCTTTCTCTGCGCGTATCGATCTTTGAGGAAAATAGAATTTAAGAGATGCAAAAGAGAAAGGAATCGATACAGTTGTGGAAGAGAAGTATTTCAACGACGTGTCGATTCGCGCGAAACTACTGCTTCACACAGTAGAAAAATTTGTTTTCTTGTTAAAAACGGTCCTCGTTAAAACGTTTGTGTTAATTTAACATATATTGCTGTTGTGTTAATTGAACTTAAATGTTAAATTATTAAAACAACTGAAAGAAAGATTAAAAATAACACAATGTGCATCTACTTTTAATTTTACACAATAAATATGTTCTCTTTTATTAGTGACAAGATTTATCTGTTAAAATTGGTTAAAATCTGTTAAAACGTTGATTTTTTATTTTATAAGTGAGGATGATAAAATCTAAAATCAACATATTTTTAGTTAATTTTTACATTAAAACTATATGTTAATTTTACACAAAATTTATTTTAAATTACTTGAAGGTTTGCATTTATTTTCATTATTATTATTCATTTAACATATCCGTATTATTTTTGTGTCAAATTAACAGAAAAATTTCTGTGGATCGTTTGGGACATGTGATATCTGTTTTTAACAAAAATTTTTCAACTGTGATCGTAACTGCGAAAGTAAACGCGCGTTATCATTCCCGTTCTCTTTTGCGACCCGATTAACACACGAGTATATCTTATCCCTTAGCAAGGTTTAATTTTAATGCGACACGTGCGACGAGCGCATCTCGGTTCGATAATGGAGAAACACTGCAGGTTTTATCGATATCGATTGCTTTCTTATATTTATAACGTGTCGGCGATGAATAATTCTGATTAATTAATAATTTATCGTCCTCGCGATTATATGTGTAAAATTTTAGAATTTTGTGATCTCCTTCCGCGTGTCATTATCTATCAACGATGACGACGACGACCTATGAATATTAAATATATGGTATACGGAAAGTAAACTTTGGTTGATAGTAGTGCATTTCTCTCTCTCTTTTCTCTTTCTCTCTTTTTCGAGATAGTCAGTTTCGCTGCGCGAAAATGATAATTTATATTTGTTTATAGATATACTCGAACGCAGGATATACTTGATCGCTCTCTTAAAACTGCATATTACGAAGAACGTGATATGCAGGCACGCGTGAAGGTCACATTCTTGCATGTAATATTTTTTACATATTGTTTTTCTGCGTATTGAGTCTACATATGATTAGTTGCATATTAGGAAAGACAGTTATTCCTACCAAAGTTCTTAATTTTTTATCGTGATAATTGTTTAAAAAAAATTCAACGATAATGCCTTTTTTTAATTTCATCTTAGAATTTTATCTTCAGGCGATTGGCTTGACATTATAAATAGTTGGAAAATTGATTAAGAAATATATGTGCATTTGTATAATTATAGAATTTTTGGAGAATTATAAGTGATATATAATGATTATGCGCAAATAGATAGCAAGTTGTTATGTCTCATTTAATTTCTAGTTAAATCGAACTTTAACGTACAAAATTAAGAAGATAGAAAGATATGGTCTTTAAGATTTACGTTGCAAAATTGACTTTATATAATGATTTAAAAATAAAATAATTTTTTTTGATAGATAGTGCTTTATATAGCATTTTATTTTATCGAATTATTTTTTTCCGAAGCTGCGAATTCTGCACGAAAAGAATTTTCTTTTAGAATTTACCCTGAAAATCATGGTAATCGTAGAACAATACGGAAGAATTTTATAAGAGTTTCTCTGATTAATATTTACTACAATAAAAAATATTAATGTACATAGTAAATTTTACTATGAACACTGAAGAAAAATTTATGGAATTCGAATAAATATTATTTATTTCAATATTGCCTAATAAATTATTTATTTGAAACTAATAATAATATTGATTTGATGCGAGAAATATTTATTTGACATAAGAAAATCCTTTTCAAAGCAGATAAATATTTGTTCAAATAAATGCTTTATTAGGCAGTATTGAAAGAAATATTTATTAATAATTTAATAATTTTTTTAGTGTATGTACATAAAATTAATCGAACATGTTTTATATATCTTATTGTAGTAGATTATTAATATTTTTTATTGTAGTAAATATTAATCAGAGAAAAACTCTTATAAAATGTTTCCAATAACTATATTGTCCCATGACTATCGTGATTTTCAGGGTAAATTCTAAAATTTTCTCTGTGCGTATGAATAAAATAATCGCTTCGAAATGGAAACTTTCCTTGGTAAAAGTCCGCGAATCGAATTACCGAATCCGAATGATGACCACGTCCGGCAAAAGGAAGTCCGTTAGGTGTGCACGAGGGATGCCTAACTGTGACTCGTCGAGGGTTTGAGCCTCGGTTCCGCGAGGTTTCCTCTCATCTGCAGGTCTTCTCGCACCTCTATCTCACGTCGCGGTCGCATTTTTTTTCTGGCGCCTCATCTTTCATCTCACAGCACATTCGGAAATTTTCCGAAATTTTTATATGCTTCTCTTTCCTACAATAATTGATATTCAATAATTCTTATATCAATTACGCGAATATATCCTATATTACATTGTAAGACATATACAGAAGTAATATTATAATTTATAATTATATAGTATATATATTTAAATAAATTGAAGAGATGAGAGTCATCGATTCTCGAAACGGAATAATGATCTCTTTCTTCGCGCCCCCTTGTTTCAGGCACAACGGCCAGAGCAGAGTGTAATGCAGGCCTTGGAGAGTCTGAATGACTCACAGGTGAACGACTTCTTGTCCGGCAAAGCTCCGCTTAACCTAACAATGCGATTGGGTGATCACATGATGCTGATACAGCTGCAGCTGTCCACCGTAACCCCGGCATCGCCGACTACCAATCCAGCGACGAGCTCCACCAGCAACAGCAGCCACAGTTTACCCGCCAGTGGCAGTAGCACGAGCAACGTATCCGGCTTACCTAGCGGCCATGTTTCGTCCTCGTTGCAGGCCAGAAGATGCCTGGCGGCTAGATCGCCAGGGAACATCGTCAAGTCGCAAAACGCCAGCGGTGGATCGAGCGGTAGAACGTCGCATCTGATTAGCAGCCTCGCGAACGCCCTTCATGCCGCCGCTGGTTACAGCAATAGTAGCAATACTCTGTCTACAGCAGGCATCACCACCACCACCACCAGCCCGGTTTGCTCCAGTCGCGTTACGTCACTCTCGTCCGTCTCCGCGACGCCGATCAGTCCGGTGCACTCGTCGTCGTCCTCGTCAGCGTCCAGTAATTCGAGTCAGTCACCATCCTCGCGCAGCAATTCGCACGGCGTCTCGCCTACGAGCAGCGGGTCCTCCAACGCCTGCCAACCCTGTCCTCTGTATCATCACCACCATCATCATCACGGCCATCATCACGGCCACCATCACGGTCACCATCATCACCACCACCATCATCATCATCATCACCATTCGAGAAACAAGTCCGGCTTGCCAAATCTTTCCGCCTCTTCCTCCGCCTCGGGTTCCGTCCCGATGCAGGAGCAGACCAGCACCGTGGAGCCGACTATGTCCCACGACACGAGTCTACCCAGGAAAAAGCTCTGTAGCGGCCATCATCATCACGGCCAGCAATCGTCATCTGTTACTTTCAATGGTATCGACGTCACGAGGAGTCAGCACGACGAATCGAATCCACAGAGTCCCACTTGCACCTCGTCGCTGATGCTGGAACAGTCGCCGCCGAAACCTGCCACTCTCGATACCCGCGCGCTCGCCGAGGCTTCCCGGAACCTCACGCAGAAGCTGAAGCAGCTCTCCTCTGAGGTACTCACCTCGCGGGTCGACCTCGCAGAGGTATACATTGTTACCGAAGCCAGTTCCCCCCTGTGTATCATTATTTGTGATTTATATTTGTGTATTTATGATTGACGCCGCGTCGATTAAGGTCCTAAGAGGTGCACCATATGATTGAGATCCGGTTTCTTTGATAAATTCAACTGTCCGTCTTGAAATGAGGCGAAATTTTTCATTGATACTGAATTTATTCCTCGATGAATGTTTCTGCTTTGTATACTCTCAGGTCCTTAAAATGATTGTGTAAGTTATTATGTACACTCAGTGTTATTTTAATGTTATTTATTTATGTTGACGATATACAAGTTCTATTATTTTACACAATTAGGAGAACGCGAGACGTAGGCAAGGCGCGATAATAGAGAGTATGCATCACCACGGCAAGGGTGTCTATTCTGGCACGTTCAGCGGCACTTTAAACCCAGCTCTGCAGGACAGACACGGTCGACCGAAGCGAGACATCAGCACCATCATTCACATTTTAAATGATTTACTCTGCGCGACGCCGGCTGCATCCGCAGGCCACTACAGGCATCATCATCATAGGCATTCTCACACCCGTCAACAGTCCTCGTCGATGTCCACATCCTCTGCCAATACAACCACTGCGGGTGGATCGAATACGTCGGTCGGGTGTCATGATTCTACCCCAGGATACTCCAACGGTATGTATTTACAATTCTATTCAATAGAGGATATTAAAATTAAAAAAAAATTTATGTGTGTATATATATATTAAATATAATATCAATTATAAAATATTTAATAAACTGTATTTTAATAAATAATTTATTTAATTAAAATATAACGTTGTTGTAGTAACTCTCTCTCTCTAAAGAAAATAATATTCAATGATCCTTTATATATTTCTATAAAGCTCCGTCCATTCTCAGAGATCTTGCCGTCACTGAGATCTTCATTAATACTAATATCGATAAACTGTGTAATATTTTTGGAATGCAGAAGAATTGTCAAAGGAGAACGAAGCGACAAAGGGCAAGATGCGTCGGCTGCGCTTAGTCATGGAGCAACGTCGCGCCAAAAGGAAAGCCAGGCGACAGGCTCGCGCGGCACCGTATACCACGCAATGGGCCGCGATGACTCCTGCCGATCCGAATCACGAGCCGAACACGTCGACAGCGGCCTCGAGTACCACCACCACCACCACCACGAGCACCAACAGCGCGGAACCGCAGAACGAGCCGGAGCTTCAACCGTGCAGTCCCGAACCGGTCGTAGCTTAAAATACTACCGAGTCACTAACGAGTCAATTCACGGCACACAGTAGTAGTAGCAGCCTCTATATCGTAATACATAGAGAGTGTAATTGTCTCTCTTTTACCCGTTCTTACCTGATCGCACTGATTTATTCCAAGAAAAACTGAAAAAAAAAATTATAATGCAGGGTCGAACGTGTCCTACCACGATAATTAGATTCATTTTTTTATACAACTCTCGTTCCGTTCGATACAAACGCTGCAAAAATGTTTTGATTTGATATCCCGTTTTCGTTGAGTACCCCCCCTGTATAATCTAGATCATTGCCACCGAGATTCATACCGAGTTTCTCTCGAGTATGATGCAACTGTCTCGCTTTCTACGATTTGCGTTATCGTCGTACGCGACTAAAAAACGTTATTGACGAGACTTGATTGACGGATTAAAAGGTGAAAGGTTCAATCTACCTTTTTTTTTATTTCTGAATGCATAGTGCTCGAAATTAACTTAATTAATCAAATGTAAAAGTGTTTTTCTTATTATTTTTTTTCTTTAAAACATTTGATTTCAAAGTTAGATCTTTTGCTTTTTTCCATCTTCTCTTCCCTTTTTTTCTTCATGATTGTCTCCACGTCGACAAAGCCAAGTCGTAGACGCGTTGAATTAGAATGTTTATGCGTTGATAAAAAAATGATGGTGCGTGACATTATAGCTATTGTAACGAAAGATATATAGTGTTACCGCTGTAATAACGCTATAAAAATATGTATATTTCATTATATATATATTATATATATATAAATATACTATTAACGCGCGCTATATTATTAACGTGTCACGGAATACTGGGTATTTTAGGGCTATCGTTTCCGAACGTTAATAAAACGGTGATGTCGCAGTGTTTGGCCGGACTCAGGACTTGATCGTAGTTGACAATAATTACGCTCGGCGAATGAATCAGTGTAACGGTTTTACGTATCTATACATCGACACACATCGCGCGAGAAGTCGATGAATCGTTTTAAGAGACAGAGAAAGAGCAAAAGCTCCTATAAAGAATCCTATTAAGAAACTTCCTGTTAGGATTATAAAACTCGCCGATAAATACATCTCATGCATTTGAGAGACGAAAGGAAAAAAAGAACAGTGTCGTTATTGTTCTAACTATGTGCGGTTATCATGAGACTCCGCGATAATTATTATCCTCTCGCTATCATCGGGCACTTTGATCGAAGTCTTATACGAATAAATAGACGAGTAGAACTTTAATCACGCACGAATCGCGAAGCAGGACCGTGTTTCGGCAAGTAATGACGAGGCTTTTCACCGAGCTTTCGACGCAGAATTCTCGTCGCGTGAAGCGAATGGAAAGGGAAATACTCGCGCGATAAAATTCGCACGCGTGAAATTTGTGCAAATTTGTACTTTGCGGCCCCCTACGGACCTATACGATTGATCTAAATCACTACGATCTTTTGTAAGTAGCAAGTGCACTTTCCCATGTCATTTATTTTGCAAGAGATATATATGCGGACAATATTTGTTGAAATATTTTTTATGTTAATCTTTTAGTGAACTTTTTCTGCGTTAAAGGATATGTGTACAGTTAGATTTTCCGTATTATCTACTTTATTCTTAAATTTTGGAGGAGAGTCCGGGCTTGTTGTATTTTAGAGAGTATATAATTAATGTTTAGTAATGTAGGCAAAGTTTACTTTATCCTATTCTCAAATTTGGATTTGCTTTATAAATTGCAGTTGATTGCGTAAATTGATAATCAAAATTGAGGTTTAATATACTTTGGAAGTTTATAATGCTCTTCAGTTGTAATTTATATAAATGCTCATTAAAAATTCTTTAATCATTCTAAAGACTGAGTGATGCACGTGATTATATTGGAAGCTTTCCAGCGAGAAAACATAACAATGTGATGCAATTGGCTATCGATTAGAGAATTTTTAAAATCTCGTTTCTTGCTGGAAGTTTTTATTTCCATTTTATTCCTTGAGTATTGGACAAGTGGAAAATGTCAAGTAGAAAAATATGAAAAAAGGATAGAAATGTGTGTGTGTGTGTTAAATACAAAAAATGGATAATACGGAAACTCTATATTTTTCACTCAAATGTTGTTTTTTTTTGATAATTAAAAATTATAATCGAAAAAATGATAATCGTAAATTATATATAAGACGCGAAGTGTGTCTTACTTTAGATATTCTTTATTGTGCTTACATTTGTTATTCGTTCTTCGATATGTTAGTTATTTATCCATTTAATGTCATATTCCAAAATCTGTCCAATTTGTTTTCAATTATCGATTCGTATCTTTCAATTCTTAATCGCATTTATTTTGTCATTAATATAAGGACGATACCTCGATGGCTAATATTGTCCATTTATGATTTAAAGGCGTCGATGTCTCGATTAAGAAACGAAAGAGAAAGGCGAACTAAAAAAAATGAAGAGGACAAGAAATGAAAGATTATTTTTTTGCGTTGTATGTAATTCGTAGAATAATCTAGGGACAAAGGAACCACGATGTTGCGTTGAAATAACGCGATCAAGTCGGAAATAGGATATTCATATCAGTTTTTGCAGAGTATACACATTTTTGAACATGCTGTACTACTTAATCGCTATTGTGAATCATATGCTTGGTTGCCCTTTGTTAGAATTACGCTAATAATATTATTCACAAACGAAGAAAGAAGAGCTAAATGAAGAAAACAGTACAGAGAAGAAGTTGTGTAAGAGACAGTTCTATAGCTGAAAAGTTTGCGTGATCGTACTATATGGTATACTATATGCCGTCACGATTTTGTTTAAGTTAATTAGATACTACAGATAAAATACGATGTCACTACTAATAGAGTACATTGCGTTTAGGTTTACTTTAGAAGAAGAGAATATTATTACTATTATTATACATTATTATATTATATATCGTTAGTACCGCTATTACGATTTTTGCAAAACTGGCTCAAGATTGTAATATACGATTATCGGAACCTTTATCGAGTACCAAAATAAATAAGATTGCTTGCTAAGCTAAGAAGACAACAAGTTCATTTTTAGTTCTTATTTAAAATGTGTTTCTTATCGTTATAATGTTTTCTATCATTATACGATTAGTATATCGATGGCGTGAAAATGTTGATAAATAAGTTATTCAACAAAACAGGTTTAAGGAAAGGAAAGAAACACGAACGGCATATCGAATTAAAGTTTATCTATCGTAAATTTGTTTATTTAAATTATGTCGTAAATAATTACAATCGCGTTAGAAATCTACCGATACTTAAAAGTTATACTATCATAATATAACATCTTTTGTATAATATATACGTCGCGCGTATCCTAAAAGACAATACAGCTATTATTATAAAAAAAGAGAAACAGAAGAAAGCTAATATCATCGTGACGGAATCAGATTGCAACACTATTGCAAATTATACGTTTCTCTTCGTAAACGTCGTAAAATTCGCGATACGTTACCCTGTTCTCGCCCCAATATATGATTCATAAAAAATCCTTTTTCGACTCTTTAATCACTAATATACAAATTACTAATATACAAATCACTAATATACAAATTAGCTGATATAAAAAAAAGAAAATCGATTGATTATCGCAACTTCGATATACATCGTGATACATCTTATTAAATAGAATTTCTTATGCGTCTCGAGAATTTGAGTTTTTCGTTGTGTCGAGTAAAAAGGCAAGATATCTAATACTGATCTATAAACAAAAAATTACCCAAAATTAATTGGTTTACAGCTCCGTAATTTGAGGATCTCAAAGAGATTAATCCTCGTGTTAATAAGTTTGTACCTCGATAAAACTGTCGACTTTTTTATTAAACCGCGAACTCGATTGTTTTATTTTAGTTCGACATGCATTCGTAACGGGAAGCGCGCTTAAAATTAATTGGTTCCATGCATTGTCGCGTTGACTGGATCACAAACGGATTATTTTATACAATTATTCTATCTAAAAAAAATTTGGCTGGGGATGTTTGCTCTTAACGTGTCTTATTTATTATGCAAAAAGATTCATCGAAATCATACGCGAAATACGATAAGGGAGAAAGAAGGGGGTTGAAATTTAAACATTGGAAGAGATTCGCAAGATATATGTGGGGAAAAAAGTTTTGCAAATATTTCTACATCGATTACGAAAAAAATCCTTTTCGACTAAATGCTAGGATTAAATTCTAAATGTGCCCTCTCTCCCCCTCCTCTCTTTTTTCTGTTACATGTCAAATAGTAAAAGTTTACACAGTCTGAAAGTCTTGGAGCACTTTTATAAAACAATATCATTTCGCAATAATATTGGCGATATATACACGTACATTTCTATGGATTTCTATGGATTTCTATGATTCTTACGGCATAGATGGTCAATGTCTTTCGTAAAAGTTAAATTCGAGAGGAGCTCTCTTTAAATGTGGATTAAAAAATGGACGGGATAAAGCATAGGCAATACGCCGATTCATGAGGAACACTGAAAAAAAAGTTATTGGTTTCAAATAAATGTTTATTTCAACGGTGTCATTAACACCATTTGTTTGAAACAAATAAATATTTATATGTTTTGAAAAAGGATTTCTTATATCAAATAAGTATTTTTTTACGACAAATCAATATTATTAGTTTCAAACAAGGGGACCAATAAAATTTACTACTACTACTACTAGTTTCAAACAAATGGTGTTAATGGCATTATTGAAATAGATATTTATTTGAAATTAATAACTTTTTTTAGTGAAGGAGAGCGTATAATAATTTATTATATGCCGCACTCGTTCGCCAAGATACGAGATATCTTCGTAATAATTGATCTAGATTAATCTTTAAAAAACAAATTAATAAAAGATAATGTAAAATCGAACTATCTCGTATCTGGGCGAATGCGAAGTTCATGATAATGCGCGTAAATCTTTCTCGACATTACGTCGATATAATGAAGCTCGCTCTTTCACGTTGCAAGTTGGAATAAGAGAAGTGTACGCGTTTTGGCAGTTTAATTTTTTTCAGCACACGAAACGTAACGCGCGCAATATCGCTACGATTAACTGATAAACATTTTCTACGCTAAAATACCACAGTTGGCAGAATTCATCATTTTGTTTTTACATTATATCATTTGGACAAATGTTATATGTATATATATATATATGTATCTTAACAGGATATCTTGGAAGGTAATTAGCATCGATCACAGTAAGTAAAAAAAAAAATACCTGTGCGAATACCTTCTTTTCCGAATGTCCCCCTCTCCGAGTTTATGTAGCGGCCAAATTATTTAAAGCCAAACATACGTTTATCACAACCTTGTCATTATTACTACGCGGTCAAAGTATCGATGCTTCCTCCCGGGAGACGTTGTATATCGCTCGAAAAACCCAACGTTGATATTTCGGGTATAAACGTTTCTAGTACAAGTTAATCTTCTTCGTGATCGTTTTGCGACACATGTGACAGGTCTTTAATGGGGCAGCGCAGTGTTCGCAGGCACCGTGACCGCAAAGGAAAGCGACGTTACGACGACGTTCCATGCAGATGCTGCACATATTCGCCTCCTCGAGGTCCGCGACTCTAGTTTCGAGATAACGTAATCGTTCCAAGTCCTTGTCCTTTTCCTTGTCCCTGTCGTTGATCTCCTTTCGTTTGCCCTCCGACGATACGTCTTTTGTCTTTTCTTCCGAATTAGCTATCGAAACCTCACCCATTGCCAGCTGCCCGTCTAGAGAAATGCAAAAGTAACGTGTAAAATATCTAAGTTTTAGTTTCAGTTAATAACATAGAGTAAATCTTTTTACTCGACAGACATTTAGAAAAAAACATCGAGTACCTTGAACTGGTTGCGCTTTGACGACAGTATGTCCGCAACGTGCACAACCAAGCGTGATACTACTAGTGGGATCGAGTCGATTCTCTTGTTTTGTGCCGGTTATAATCCCTGAGCAATCCCGACATTCCGCAGCGTCACCGGAACCGGGGATACTTTTCCTCGCGCCGCGCAATCCTTCCGATTGTGACAAGTTATCTATCCGATACGTAGACGGTTCTACGTAATTATTCGAAGGATTGTTCTCTATTCTGTAAGACAAAAATTATTCTTTCAATACATTTATCAATAAGTCATCGAATTATCTCAAAATCAATTAATCTCGTTATTTTAATAACTTGTTGATAAGTTATTGGAAGATGCTTGTTATAATTTGTCTTATATCTTACTCTAATTGTGTGCTGTGACTTTGGTATTTATAGGATCGTAAAAGATCGGCGAGCAGAGCGGCTTGTGGATCGCCCTCCAAAAGATCGAGCGGCGTCTTGTCCTTGTTGTTCCTGACCTGCTCGAGGAGTTTGCAGCTTCTATCCACACTTATGAGAAAACAAGCTAGTGCTAATTCAGTCTTTGTGCTTTGCCTCGCCAGATTCTGCCAGATCTGTCCAAAGAAAATACTTCTTGTCAGAGAAAAATAGGACAAGTCTATTTTCTCTTTTTTATAAATATACAGAATAAATCTGAGAACTTTAATTTACCTAACTTTTCAATGAGAATAGTCATTTCGTTTTTATATAAATTTATGAATATTTGAGTTAACTAAAATAAATTTGAGTTAACTAATTAAAAAGATAATATCATAAACTAACATACCGCGTGTATAAGCGGCGAATCCCGGCTGCTTTCCGGCGTGGGCACGGCAGTTTGTTGATTCGGGCTCTTTGCTATCGCAATGTGTAGGACGGTGTCACCGTCCTCGTCCGTGCTGCCGACGTCCGCGTTATGATGCACCAGTAGTTCTACGAGCGGCCAGTGTCCCTGCGAAGTCGCCAAGTGCAACGGGGTTTGTCGTCGATTGTTGCGCAGGTCGACCTTGGCACGGCCGCCGTTTTGCGAGAGAAGAATTGCCGCGACTTCCTTGTGTCCGTTCAATGCTGCTAAGTGTAATGCCGCGAATCCATCCTCCTTCTTCGTGTCCACCAAGTGACGTGCGCGAGCAACTAGCCTTTCTGTTGCGCTGCAGAGATTCACGATTTTATGTAAATGCGTGAATTAAAGGACACGAGCTCAATTCTTGAATTTATTCGTAAAGAGAAACGTTTCTCTTGTGAATAAATTCAAGAATTAAGCCCCAGGTGGGCATCAAATAAAAGGACAGTTCAATTCCACTGTAACTGTCCTGTATACGCACTGAGCGTTGCCCTTGAGCGCCGCATGATGCAGAACGTTGAAGCCCCGTTTGTTCCGAAGAGTGAAGTCTATTCTCTCGCAGGCGCATAACGCGTCGATTACATCTAGCGCGTCCTTTCCGATTGCATCATGCAACGCTGTATCGCCGTAGGAGTCTTGCAGATCGACATCGCAATGGTGACGTAGCAGCACTCTCACGCATTGTGCATGTTGTTTGTTAACCGCCACATGTAAAGCGCTGCATCTACCGTTGTTTACGGCGTTGATAGCCGCACCTCGCGATAACAACAGTTCCATTATCTCCGGTTGATTACTGTTCAATCAAAAGAATAAAAAACATTGTGCATAATTAATATTGTGCAAGAAAATAAAGGTAACAATTTCCTCAAGATAATGTACCCGAATGCCGCATAATGTAAGGGGGTGTCACCGTCTTCGTCAACCGCTCGTAAAGATGCGCCGGCTTCCAGAAGAAGATTGCAAAGCTCGCGCAGGCCCTGATGCGCGGCCACTTGCAAACAAGTTTTTCTGCCGCCACCGGGAGCACGCGCGTCCACTCTACCAGGGTACTTTTTCAGAAACTCTCGCACCGCGGCCACACCGGCCTCGCCCCTAGCCGCGTCCCTCAACAGCTTCTCCACTTCGGTATCGGTACCCTCGACTGGAAAAAATTAAATAGAAATTATATCTATAGTATTACAAGCAAAATCGATGAATCAATGTTGTATTTTTATTTTTATTGAATTGATATTTAAATGAGTTTTTTTTTCAAAGGACTACTTTTTTTTTAATTATGGCATTAACGAATTATATATAACTTATCCTTATTATACACTTGCACATTATTTACATATTTTCTATATAAAAAATAAGAATGTACCTGGACGATCTTTAAACCTATTAGCATTATCGGTAGGTATGACATTTGTGGCAGAAGATACGACACTTAACGGATTAAATGTCCACGTGGAATTGTCCAGTGCAACGCGCAAATCCCCATCAGGATAAATTTTGATTATCTTTCCGGTTTTTCCTAGAGCCTGCAACAAATATAAATTATTCGTATAAAGTCAAATCATAAATATGAAATAAGAAAGAGAAATGAATAAATATATAGAGTTTCTACTAACATTTTTCATGATATCTGTCCATTCACCATGACCAACTTGATACTGTTTGACGGCAGCTAAATCGCTCTTTACACGAACTACATCACCGAGGGAAAATGTGCTCTTAGCGGGGACTTTGGTCAAAGCGCCCGGATGGAAAGTCCATCTATTGTTACAACCCTCATACTGCACGCGAATGTCTCCCTTGTCCGTAATACGGTGCACCATGCCAATCTAGATTTAAAAAAATTAATTCGATTAATGTGTGCATACATAATAACTTGAGGTATAAATATATTGAATGTATCATAGTACTAATATAGATATTAATTAAAATTTAACTTTTTTTTCTACCTCATTCTCTACAGATAAAACTTCAACATTCAAGATTTGCAATCAGTTAAACTTTAGTTTAATTTATGGCAATAGGACTTGTAAATGAGACGACTCTATTTTTGCAAAAATACCTTTCCTATGTATTCGGCCATGCGCGGATTCCAACCACCGTGACCGTCTTGCATTTCCTTTAGTATATCGACCTCAATTAGTACTTTCACTTTATCACCGACATTAAATGTTAGATGATGTGGACTAGACGTGATGCTGGGGACACCGTTTTTTGTCGGTGTCGAGCTATTTCCGTTATCTGATATGGTCAAGATTGGTTGACCGAGCAGTGGAAGGTGCTCCTTGTAATATGTACCAGCATTAGCCTCTTCCATGTAACATAGATCTACGCAACCTTTGTAACCTAATCGATATACATTGGTGCTACCCGTGGACCATGTAACGGTCGCTACAGATCGACTGCTCTCATTGTCCCATCCACGTATATCCATGACTCTGCCAGTCTTTCCTAAAAAATAATTTCAGCAAAATGTGATTGATAATTTATTGCATAATTATAATTAAGATTTATAATTAAAATATTAAGTACCACGGCCACCATCCTGATCTCCCCACTCCCAGTCTGGCCCACGTGTGACTTTTGCTCCGATAAAGATTCCTTTTAAAGATATCTTGGTGCATCCTTCTCTCGATCCCAGTTGGATTCTATATGCATTTGATTGGACACAATAATAATAGTTTATTTATTAAGTTAAAAGAATCACTTGGTTAAATTCTGAATACTCACCCCACAGAATTGGCTGTTTGAAATCTCTGAAATGTGTGAGTCAATTCGTGTACATCTGCCATGTAGCACTGCGTGCAGAGATCATAATCGAAGCACTGAGAACACTTCCACCTGATGCCAATTATCCCGTGCCTCTTACAACCATCACAAATAATGTTGGAATGCTTGACGCCTGCTGCTGCATTATCAAACATCAACAGATCATAAGCATTCTGGTAACCAACCCTGTAATTACTCCTAGAACCGTGGTCCCACTGAACAACGACAGTCTTGTCCGGCGTCCGATCAGCGAGATTCGGACTGGAGGCTGAGCTTCCTGTGGAAGGTGGCTTTCCGATCTCCACTACTGTTCCAGCATGACCCTCACCACCATCCTGATCTTCCCATTTCCAATCCTGACCGCGAACGACTCTCAAACCAACTTCCAACATCTCCAAGTGTACAAAACGTTTGGCTTCTAAAAAGAATATCACATATTAAACATTACACTATTCTGTAATACATTGCATTGTATTGTAAAATATAATATATTGTAATGCATATGCAAATCATTAATTTATTAAATAAATATAACATATCACAATATTTATTAAGTAAATATAACAATCGTAATAAGATAAAAAAATGTATAGAACTACTTAAAATATTCTATTAAACATATAATATGATTATCGACCTTGGGAAGTAAAAATGCTCCAAACCAAGGGTTTATACATAGTAAAATTCGATCAGTCCAACTTTCATTTCGCGATTATCAAGTTTGTCTGATCTCTAAAGAAACGCGAAGAACGAGATCTTCTCGAGGAAGATCCCGAGATCGTGTACTTACTCGAAAGCAGTCTCGAACTCGGCTCTACGAGTCCTATGAATCATACGCGGCGCAGCAACGACGACGCGACCGATAATTCGGGAGATGCGTGTTGGAGCTAAAAATCGGCCTCAGGAAAGAGTCGTCGTTACGCAGCATCCTTGCTGAGTAATCACGCACGCTCCATCGTCGACGAGAATGAGGACACGACGACGAGGATGACAGCTACGATAACTCCTACGTCCGCGAGACTGACGACAGTAACCTCATAACTGGGCTCGTTGATGATGGCGCTTCCTTCGGCCCGGGTACGTCGGCCCGCCAGATCCGATACACGGGAAACTAATTAAAATATCTCCCTCCCGTCACCCGCTTGTTATGATATACAATTATGCTTATATATATATATATAATATATAATTATGTAAAATGTCAAATTTATTGATAAATATAAATATTAATGTCATTTTTTGAATTTAAGATTGTTAATTTACCTTTTAATTAAAAAAAAATTATTTAGCAAAAACAGATTGTATTTCTTATATTATGAATCTTTTAATGCAGTGCGGCAATAATGTCTTCGAAAAATCATCTGAGTTAATAGGAAAATATATTAGGCGAAGAGGTAGGTGCAATACTGCAGCGATAAATGTCTTATATAAAGTCCGAAAAATCGTCTGAGTTAATAGGAAAATATATTAGGCGAAGAGGTAGGTGCAATACTGCAGCGATAAATGTCTTATATAAAGTCCGAAAAATCGTCTGAGTTAATAGGAAAATATATTAGGCGAAGAGGTCGCTATTAGAAGAACATATTTGCAAAGAGGTCTGTTGGTAAAAGCAACGTCGGTAAATTACCATCGTCGGTAAGTTACCATCGTATTTAACAGCTATTACCGACTTAACCTCTGTTACCTCTTTCAAAATATGTTCTCTTAATAGCGACCTCTTCGCAAATATATTCTCCTAATAACGACCTCTTCGCCTAATATATTCTCCTATTAGCTCAAATGATTTTTCGACCATAAAAAGACATTTATTGCTGCACTGCTTGCACTGTTCTCTTCGCATAATGTTCTTCTATTAACTCAGACGATTTTTCAGACTATTATAAGATATTTATTGCTGCCATTATTTCTTCGCAAAATATAATTTATGTAGACTATTTAATTTTATAAATTTTGAACAACTATCAAACTAGAAAGCGATAATTATAAGCATCAAATAAATTTTTAGTAAATAGAAGACAAATTTTAGAGAATAGAGGTTTTATTCAAATAAGAATTTAATTATTTAAAATAAAAATAAATTTTAAACATATACATTTTTAGGTGTTTTATTTTTAAAATCATTTTGTATTAAATTTTTTTATTTTTTAATATATGTATATATACGCTTTAAATTGTCAATTATAATATACTATATGTATTAATAAATATGTATATTGTTTATTATAATCAATCTATATAATTTATTTAAATGTAGTGGCTTTATACTATACTAAAATATTTTATAGAATACATATAAAAATATTGATTTACATTATGAAAAACTACATTTGCAATATCTTAAAGAATTAACATTCTATAAAATGTATACTTTTGAAATACACATGTTCATTATAAAAATATGTATAATTTTGCTCCTAAAGAAATGTATTTACAATATCTTAAATTTATATATAAATCAATATAATGCTTTAAACAAATAAATTATGTCTATATTATATATTATTGTTTTATAATCTTATGATATATTTATAATAAATATATATATGTTAATATTTTCGATTTTTCTATTTATTATTAATATTTAAAATTTTTGCATCGTGTTATATAAAAAGGATTTGTATAACACAATGCAGAAATTTCAAATATTAATAATAAATAGAAAAATCGAAAATATTAACAAGAGTAATACCACTCATCAATAATCTAATGATTACACATCAAAAAATAAAGAACAGCAAAATTTGATTATATATGTACATAAAAATTGTAAAAAAATAAATATTGAAATTTTGCTATATAGGATTTAATAAAATATTTAGAATTTGTTCCTACCCTATTTGTAATATTATTTAAAATTATTTTTTTTATAATAATCAATATCATACAATAAAATATGTGAAAAAATTTAGTGATATTTAAATATAATCAATAAGAGAATTTTGACTAGCCTTTCAATTTCAATTAAATTAATAATTATTGCAACAAATAAATAACTCCCAAAAATTGATTAGAAAAAAAATGATTTTGTCTTGATACCATAGCTTGAACGTTAAACTTTTAAAGTTGTAGCTCTAAGAGCTTATTAAATAATAAATTATATTAAATAATAAATTTTATATTATATATTAAATAATAAATTTTTCTTTTATCAGAAATAAAAATCATCGTGTTGTTTTTCTTCTAACTATATATATATATATATATATATTCTTAAAGGTTTATCTTCTCCATTACTATAGGTATAGGCGTTTGTCCCGCGTAATTTGTGACATTTGTAATAGCACCGGCTTTCAATAGTGTCTGTGCCACCGCTGTGTGACCGTTGTCCAGTGCATGAAACAGAGGCGTTCGTCCTGATCTCATATCCTTCAGATCTACAGTTGCACCAGCTGATATAAGCGCTTTCACTCCTTGCCAATTATTGCGCATACTGCAATAATGTAATGCTGCGAGACCTTCAAGAACAATAATAGATTCAAAGTGTGTTAATTAGAATTTTAATTTCAATTCTACAACTGTTTCTTGCATATGTATCAGTGTAAATTTACCTTCTGAATCTATTTGATCGAGTAATATCGCATCCGAGACCTGATTAATAAGCATTGGTAACAAGGGTGATGATAGTTTACTGGCTATGATCAATGCCGATTCGTGTATATATTTTGGTATCACTGGTTGTGCTCCAGCCTTCAGTAAAAGTTCCACAATTTCACTATGTACATCAAATTTGACTGCAAGCTCTAAACTTGTCTGCAAAATGTATCACAAGATTGTAGTGTCTTTTAAAAGATTAGAGAAAATTAAATTTAAAAAATTGAAGACATTAAACTTACCTTTTCATCCTCAGTCAATATATCGACACTTTCTTTACATTTCTCAAGTATCATTAATTGTCTCCGAACGAGATGGATATTATTGTTTATAACAGCATTATGTATATTTAGCATGCCATTTTGATCATAACGTTTAACCGATTCAAAATCTCTTTCCAAATGTTCTATAAGATTTTTACATCTTATCTTTGTATCTGATAAAGTTTCCTTCATTTTCATGACATCTAAATTTTCTTCCACAAATTCATTAAGAAAACAATCTATATTGAAATCATTTTCTTGTTCAATTATAGAAGCTTTGAAGAGAGGATCCGAGTGTAAACTATTTGTTAATAACTGATTTTGATTAGAAGGTATATCACAAAAAGTAATCTGATTTATTCTCTGAATATTATCCTTGTTAATAAATATGAAAGATTCAGGCTCTAATAAGCCAAATACCATAGTTTGTATTTGTGTGTCGTTCACAGCTTTGTGTTTCTCTGATATTGGAACACATCTCTCAATTCCAATTCCACATTCTTCTAAGGCCTTTAGTGCTAGTGTACGCAGCTTGTCATCTTTTACACTATCCATTGCTTTCTTGATAATATCCAATTGATCTGATAAACCTGTCTGAGTTGAATCCTTTGTATAATCCTTGTTCTGTACATCCAGTTGTATAATTGAATCAACAGTATTTGTAATTTGTTGCAATTCCGGAATGCATTGCACAGGATTGTCAACTGCAACAGCAGAACAATTGTTTTCAGAGACAGTCTTCGAAACATATTTACTTTGCATATTTTCACCCTTTGTATTATGCCTTGATATAATCTTGCCACGATGTACATTAATTCCATTTTTTTCATCTACTGATGACTCAACATTATTATACTGCGTCAAAATTGCATTCTGAATAAAAAAATTTCATTATTAGGCATAATTGTCAACATTTTTTTGTGTTGTATCATATACTTGATTATTTATAAAACCTACATCAGAATTAATTTGAAATGAATTATTTTTATTATTTAAAATTTTTCAATTATTGATATTCTCTTTACTATTGCTATTTAAATTTTTTACTTAAAGTACTATTAATTTGATTATATTTGTGAGTAAAATTTACTGTATTTTTTGAAGATGTAACTATTTGTACATTTTCTGTGTTTTTCATACTAGTAATATACTTTCTTTTACTTACTTTGAAATAGTCTTCAGACCTATGCATATCATTACTATCACTAGAGTTTAGTACAAGCTTTTTGCAATTCACTATAGGAAATGGCGATTTCATAATTTCTTTAAAAGATATATTTTCAGCTGGAGTTTCTTCATTGTCTTCTATTGTAATTAGTGGAATTTTGTTATGGCTATTTACATTGCCTATTCCATTATATACTATATGCTTTTGATTACTATTGATAATTTCATGCATGGATTGTTTAGAATTTGTCCCATTTGTAGAAACTGGTAATTTGACTTTAATATTGCTATTACACACTTGCGCTTCCTTATTTCTAATCTTAGTATCTTGAGTCTCAAGCACGTTATTTAGTGTTACATTTGTAGATTGTTGCAACACATTAATATTATTTGTCTCAGAATTGTTCTTATTGCAGGATGTAATATCCACCAAATTTCTCGGTACCCTTACTGTTCCTTGTTTAAGTATCCGTGGAAATATTTTGCTCTGTGAAGCTAGAACCGACATTGGCTTCTCAGGCTTGGGAGTATCCTTGGTGATCGTGATTGCCTGTCCTTTCACTGGATCATCAGTCCGCAACTGCAGATTAAACTCTCCCAAATCTTTTCCATTCGCAGATATAATTCTTAATTTCTGCGGTTTGCACGGTACTTGACACTCAACATCAGACTCATTTATATTTCTGGATTGGAATTTCGCGATATTCACGATACCCTGCTGCATCGCCTGTTTCCACGTGCTGGGAAACTGTTGAGGCAGCTGAAATTCCCGCACATGTTCCATCAATCGTACTTTGTTGCCGTTTCTCATAATGCATCTCTTCTTCGCCGGGGGTCCCACTAAGCTGTGCATTTATCAGACAGTGACTCGTCAAATCGTCTACATACAAAGTTTATTTGCGCCACACTTTTTCACGGTGAAATCCCCTTATATATCGAAAAGAGGAAGATAATCTGAAATAGAATAACGAGACACGTTTGATATAAATTTTCGTCATACGGTAAAACGCACGTTCATTTTGCGATGAAATAACAATGTAAAACTTATCAACTTCGATAAAAATAATTTGTTAAAATGACATACGTAAGAAACGCAGCGCAACATGTGAACAGGAATTACCGAATTTTCCGCGATAAGAGGGGACGTCCCTGAATCCTTCGATCATTCCCGTTCTTTGACACTGCACCTAGTGCACAGTGCACCAGCAATCTTCATTGACGATTTGGAATAAAAATTGCGCATGCGTATAGAAAAGACGCTTGATGTGATGCATATTCTTGTGGATGCATCGAATATCTAGATATTCATACGTTATGGAAATTTAGTTCCTTGTATGTTGTATGCATCGATGTCCCTAGAAAATTAATTTGCATATTGCATTGCGTTCCGCTTGACGTTACAGACGCTTTATTTGAGACTGATAAAGACTTCTTGATATGATCAAATCCTTCGAAATATTTTAATATCGAATGCATTGCATATTCAAATAAATTATAAAATTCCACAAAAAAGAATTCTTTATTGCTCCTTTTTAGATGTTCCAATTAATTAAAAAATAATATAGAAATAGAAATATACTATTTTATTATCATATTTTATTAATATCATTTTTGCATGTTAGATTAGCTAAAAATATTTATAATAGCAAAAGCTTGAACTGCGTAGACTATATTTTCTATAATGCATTTTAAAAGGAAAATCTGAACCGTAAAATCATTTACGAGATACACCAATGGATACGATTGACTTATTTATTCGAATATATATAGCAGCCTATATATATTTTTTAATTTCTACATTCTGCAGCATGTAACAGCCTCGATTATTTACTATGCTTATCGCCCATAATGATGAATTTATATAATTATAACACGATTGTATTATACTATTTCATTTTTATATAAATGTTTTACTTATCAAACAATTGTAATGTTGTAATATATTAATTTCATCATATTACTGATCGTATAATATTCTTACATGAACAAATCCTCATACATTGAAGATAATTTCACATAACACTCTTTCAAGTTTCAGTCAAGTATCAGTCTCATATTTACAAATCTGAGTTGTATCAAAGGGCATAAATAATTTGGTTTATTCATATCACACAAACTTGATAAGCGTATGGGCTTATTACATGCCTATGTCGACATAATGCTCTTGGATTCGATATTTTGTATTCGAGGACTTAATTAATTTCCCCAATAAAATTGTATAAATCTGCAAGAACGTATACTGCTATTCCACGAGACATTAGTCTCTGAATGTACAGATTCGTCTTTCGTCTATTCAATCGAGTGATGTCAGAAATTCGCTCTGCGCGCAACATGTGATGTCCAAATTCAATGATAATTAATTTCAATGATAATTGAGCTATATTCATTTTTCTTTATTTAGCGCTTGAATAAATTCTTCTAACTTCTCTTGAATCTGCCTAACCCGTTCTGAAATAAAAATAAAATGTAATAAGATATTTGAATACTAATTTAATATTAATTTATTAATCATACTTTTATAAATTAAAAATCATTAGTGATTGAAAATATATATTGCAATACATACTGAGTTCTTCAGCTAATACGACTCGTCTGCCTGTGAGTAGTTTCTCCTTTATTTCACTGTCTTGACTATAATCCTCCAAAACTTCTTTAATCTCTTTATCCAATCTTCGAGCTTCTCTGTTCATGATTTGTTGTCGAAGAGCATTCGCAGTAACTTTCAGCATTTGCTGAATTCGCCAAAAAAGCACTACGTCATTGCATTCCATCTGAAAGCATTTTATTTACTTTTTGCTCGGCTTATACTTGATTTCTAAAAATAATCTAACGTACTTCATTTTCGTGCCCAGTATGATATAGATAGTAGCCTTTCCTGCAATCGTATGCTCTCGCTAAACTCTGTTGTAGGAAAAATCTTCTATATACAGGATGCCATGTTTCTCGAATAAATTCGTTATCGACTTCAAATCCATTACGTTGTAAATTCTTTCTAACAGCTGTAAGCTCATCATGTGTCAGAGTAGGTGCATGTTTCTGTGCAATCAAAAATATACGCTTTAGATATGCAAAAAGTTACGCTATAAAACAGAAGTTTTATTTAGCTGCAAGTATTTGATGTATGCGTACTTTGTCTGCATAAAGAATTTTATCTAGCTCATTCTTAACCGCCGTACGTTTTTGTTGTTCTTCCGTCTGACTCTGCCAATAGAGCCACCGTTCCTTGCGATTGGGGCCCAACATATCGCGCAGGATATGCTCTGTACTTTGCAGTTTTTCCTTCACCGAAGTTTCTAGGAATCTTACCGCTTGATCCCATTCACGTTTATCGTTCACGCTTCTGTCTTCCAAAATGTTAAGTTGGATAACGCGTAGCATTTCTGACGCCTACAATAAAATATGTTTTCCTATAATTATTCCTAATTATTATTCTAATTTACCAATTAGCTACTTTATTAATTTTTTTATTAATATTTTTAAATAAAAATAAAAATAGAAAAATTCTAGTTTATTTTATAAAGCGTGAGCTTAAATTCTTAAAAATAGAAAAATTGCATTTATTTAGTATTATAATCGAATTTACCTTCTCTTCCCACGAATGTCGTCTCATTGCCTCATTCACGACGGCATTCTTGAGGTTGTCGAAGATATCGTCGTGATCCTGACTAAGTCGAGCTTGCGTCATAAAATTCTGGAATTCTTGCTGTAAACATTCCCATCCGCTTTCGACGCTACGCGCAGGTAGTTGCTGCTCGGTCCACTGTCTCAATTTTATGTCGACAGTCGTATTAAATGTATCTGAAAATATTTTTATGAAACTTTTCGCTTGTTTGAGGAAGAGAATAGTTTATCAATATATACTGTACTTGGATTTCCACTTTGAGCAGCAGGCAAGTAGATGTTTTCAAATACATGCATGCTGACTTTATCCCAATTTCGAGTCATTAGCACTTCTTCCCAATGTCTCGGCGATACTTGCGACAAATTGACAATTTCGTCCAAGATTTCACCTCGTGCTTTTTCAAAAAGCTCGTCTCTATCTAGTTCTCTTAATCTAAACAAATAATATATCGTGGAATAAATTCATAAAACTACAATTAGACACAAAATATTTTTTATATGCAACATTCTATATATTTACCTTGGAAAATTATTTTTCCATTCTGTTTCCAAGTTAAATCTCGTTGCTTTAAATGCATCTGCTTGTTGTTCTACAGTCTCACGAACCATCTTCCAAAAACATTCGGCTACCGCCAAACTCAAATTTTTTGTAGTTACTTGACCCGACATCGCTAAACCATCCCTGAAGAGCCAAAACTCGTTAACAAACTGTATTTAACGCTTTTAAATATTTATATTCGTTTTTATACTTACTTGAAGAGCTTAGAATTTCTAAAGAATTGTTGTTCGTAATCTTTGATTGTTTGTATACTATCGTCTTTTCTGCCTCGACCAGTAACTACAGCAAAATAGCCTAATGCTTTCATCGGAAACAGTTTGCCAGATAATATTTTGCGCAGTCTATCAGGATTAGTCAAATTCTCTTCCGCCATATCGACCTGCCACAAGATTACAAAAATGATACAAGTCTGCCTCTATTTGTTCAGTTCAATTAATGTTAGAAGAGAAACATTCCCCATACTTTTGTCAAGACGAAAATTGTTCTTTTACCCGATGGATCCATTTGGGCAACAAGATCGGTCACGTTACTTCTTTCCGCGTCGACGGATCCGTCTTGTATACAGAGAATAATCGCATTAGGATTACTCATATACTGTTGGCTCATCTGTTTAATTGCTTCGCGAGTGTCTTCCGCCATATCGACGGTTACGGTCTGTCACAAAACAAAATTCGAAATTTTATAAGCAAGTTATAGGAATTTTCTTAAAAATTTATAAATTTAATTATATATACATACGCTAATAATACCAGGTAAATCGACTAGAACCATACGTTGAAGACCTGGTCCTTTAACAGTCATAGATATGACATCCGGACTAACTGTTTTTCCATTTTTAACGCTATTTTTCATTCGCAGTTCTACCTCTCGTCTGAGCTCGGCTAATTCCGATTCTTTCGTAAGATCAAATTCCCTGGAACTATCCTTAAATTGCGCTATATGATAAGGACCTTCGCTCAATGTGACTTTGACTGGTGCTCTCGTCATCATTTCACCTCCGCCTCTATATAGGAAAAAAATAGCAACGGGTTAATACACGATTGCATGATATAAATCACGTAAAAAAAACATACCTAGGAAATATCCTTGCTTGAGCTATCATTTCAAGCACAGATGTTTTACCGGAGCTTTGGTCACCAACGACTACTACTCTAGGTAAATGATCAGCAATGGAATAAGTACTATCATAGTCGCTAAGTTCATCCAAGACATCGCTGTACATATCGATTAACGATTTCTATAAAAATATAAGAATAATTTTAGAAATGCAATCAAAATGAGATAGATATACTGTACGTATCAAACGTATATATGTGGTTTACTTACTTTTATCTTCTTATTGTTAAACTTTTGATTTCCTCGCAAAAGTATTTGTTTGCGTAACTCTTTGTTCTCCCTTTCTAATCTCTCTATTTCACGCTGATATTTCAATTGCATCTGCATCAACTCATCTTGCATAGCATTCATTCTCTGTTGTGACGATTCTTCAATGAAAAAAAATAAAACAATAAAAATATTAAAGCAGTTTTCGAGAATAATAAAATTTAAAATCTACAATGTGTACATACGAGCTTTCTTACGTTCCTCTCCGGTACTATCATTAGCCAATGGACGTGCAAAGGCAATCACATTTTTGGACAATTGATCTTTTGTTTCTGCTTAAAAATAAAAAAAGATACATATGTATATTAATATGTATATTTATAAATTACAAGTTCTAATTTATTCCACGGACGTAAATGTGCAAGAAAGCTAGTATCAATTGATGCAAAACATTAATGAAGCTATTTTGTATTTGCATATAAGCAATTTTACATGTGATAAAATTACATTAAAAACAAAAAATAATAAAAACAAATATGCAATTTACTTATATATACATATATAAAAAATTATATACGTATATAAAATTACATATAAATATGCAAAATAACGATAAATAATGGTTGTCCCATTCAGTATTTAAAATCGATATCCATGTTGCAATTATATCCACTGCTATTATATATATGTCGCAATTATAAATAAGCACAGCTTTGACTTCTCTGCATTATTGGAAAATATACATTCAAATCTTTCTTTGTGAATTACTTGACTACAAAATGCTGAATGGACAGAATATGCATAAAATAGTCCTTTAAAATTTTCTTTACACACCTGAGTAAGCTTGTTTAGCTACCAATGAGATGGTATCAAATGCACCTGAACAGAACAGACCACAATAAATCTATAATACAAATGCATGTGGAATAGTGCTTTGCTAGTATAAATTATATTATTAAATTTATATAATATGCATGTGTTTAAAAAAATAGAAACATTTTTTTAAGAATATCCAAATCATTCTTAATCAATATTAAAAAATAATAAATAAATAAAATAAATAAATAATGCATCATGCAAATTTTTGCATACAAGTGGTAAATGGAAGTTGCATATAAGAAAACACAGTAAGCGTAAAAAAAAGAATTGCAAGAATAACTATCATTTATCATCATTAGCATTTTTCATAAAGATTGATGTTTAGATAGGAAAACGTCAGGCAAATGGAGGAGTATATAAGAATTGAGGAATGGATTATAACATAGGATATATGAATAAGATTATTAGACAGAATTAGAAGTAATACACAAATATAAAAAAAAGATTGACGCGCCAATCACTCACTCTGTATCGAGTTATTCTCTTGGTAATCTTTTTGGCGACTTTCCGCTGCCTTAATAGCGTCATCCAATCTTTGATCAAACCACATCCTGTATTCTTGATATTTAGTTAGTCCAAACTCCTTTATACGTGGATCTGTTTGTGTTTGACTATGTTTTATCGCGTTTTGCTTTGCCTCACGTTTTCACAGACATAAATGTCTACATATTTGTTATACTTACCAATCTCAATCTTATCACCTACATTATTTTTAATTGTTATAAGTGATTCTCGAAAATCTTGCCATTGTTTTTCATCAGGCATCAAATTGTGTACCCACTCCAAATTTGGTAATCCATCCTTCCATTGTTCATATTTCTATTTGCATAGAAATGTGATTGTATTAATGTTATATAATTTCATAAATATGACCATTGACAATATTATATAACAACTGATGTTGTTACATATTAGATAGTAATATTTAATAATTGATGCAATATAATAGCACTTAAGAAAAAAGCACTTAAGCAATTAAGAAAAAAGATGTAATAATTATCAGAAAGGAAAACATCAAATCTTAAGTTTACTTTTTGCAAAGTAACACCGCCACCAACTGCACCTCCCAAAAGAAGATATCGAACTTTTAATGCACCCCTTAAGATTCTTGTTATCACCATAGCATATCCACGATATGGATTTGCAAAGTGTCTCAGTTGTGGTGATGCTAATAATGGTCTACATTGCCTACTAAATTTTCCAGACATTAGTTTCCGTGTATTAGTGATTGTTACCGGATGTCTGCAGGTTTTGGAGATTAATAAAATGCCATGCCTGAAAAAGAAAAGAAAAATATATTAATTTAGTTACAAGAAATAAATTGTTATAACCAATAGACTAAATAATTTATCAAGTTTTAAATAACAGAGTACAATTTACTTACATACAAAAAAAAAGACAACAAGTCAAAATATATTTTAAGCAAGTCATAAAAAGTTTCAATACAATAAAGTATTATTAATTTGAATAATAGAGAAACATGTTATAGCCTCAAATTCTTATATCGATTACATACATATGTGAAATATAAATTGTAGTTGTGCTAATAATTTTATACATTTATTTTAATGTTCATATTAGGAGTATCCATTATTATTTTGCTTTATTTTATTAATAATTAAATTGATCTTACCCAAATTTACCACATATGATTTGCTCCATTTTTTAAGGTTGATCTTTACCCGTCGTCGATAAATAACTATGGGCGCCGCCATTAGAAATGCAGGTGTGTCATTTTGTTATTGTTATTCCCTAGCGATATTGTTCTGAATCTAAAGGGACATTTTTACAGATGGTAACACTGCGCGCAATATAAGAGTGCAACGCGCTAAATTCGATTTATGTTTATGAAAAATAAGAATGATCTTTCAAGAAATATTATATAAGAATAATTTTTCAAATAAAAATATTGCATTATTAAATGCAATGCAAATTACGTGAACAAAAATAAACGCTTTCTAGTTTTCTATTTTGTATAATAGCAGGTTATTTAATATATTTATTTATTAAATGAGAAAAATAAATGTTATATTATATTGTTGAATAATTTTATTTTTCTTTGCAATCCTTATATTACAAAACATACTTTTCCAGACACATTGAAAATATGCTCTATTTACATTGGGTCGTCGCCTATAGTTTTGTGCTAGAGATTTTTTTGAATCTTTACAGAGGAATAATATTATAATTACTATATTTTTCTCTCGCATAGGCTTTTTTTCGTATAATATATATGATTATGGCAGTACATTTACATTAAAGTCTATAATCATTTTTTGCTTTTTTTTCTTTCATTTGCGTATAACATATATAACATTTTTTCGTAGTATATGAAAATCTATATACTTGTCTTATGTGCACGATTTAAATATGAAAGAACAAAAGATAATGCTCGCGTTTTACGTAACAAACAAGCAACATTTTCCTTCGAATATATATATACGCGTAGCTTTATTTTGTATCGTGCAAGCTTGAGATCTACAAAAACTCATTAAAAATCAAAACAAATTCGCCTCTTGCATTCGTTCGCATTCATAAGCATTTAAGCTCCTCAAACGTGGTATTTTCAAAATCATTCTCGGACCTTTCATATTTGTTTTTTTTTTACCTCATTCTGCGATATGTAAGAATACGTACGAATATATAAGAATATGCAAGAATACACGGAGAAATACATTTTACGAATCACAAAAAGCTGCATAGAAGCGCTAAAACTTGATTGGACCCGGTTTTACGTTGTCCTTTTTTTTAAATAAGCGGCTGTGACTGATTTCTTTCCTCTTCCTTCATTCTTCCTCCTCTTCTCGCATTGTATGGGAAACTCCCCTACGTAACTAAATGTTACAAATGTCCTAGTATTGTCTAAGGGTGCCCTTTTCATTCTCTACTACTTCTCACGTTCAGTCTATATATCGCATACTTGCATTATTTATATAAGATTTCAAAGTTATGTATATGTGTGTACGTATGTATGTCCACATATACACATACATATATATACATACATATATACACATACACACACTTTTAGTGCAACGGGAGGATACTTTTCTAATCTCTAATTTTTTCTTACTCTAATGCCATAAAGCATCTATTTACATTTTATATCTCTTTCTTCGCTTCTTTATATCGCCTTTCATTCGCTGATATCATATTCGCGCATATCACTTTCATTCGTTCGATATTCATCTAACAAGAAAAGAAGAAAAAGATCGAACACAAGAAAAATGACTTCGCATCGTGTTCACTTGTACACAATTATCTATCTAAATAGAATTGCCTGACGGATAATCACCGTAAAATAAAACGCAGTTTTAATTAAAGAGACAAATTCTTCTGGTTGCACTTTTGCTTCTATATAGTTCTAGAAAAAACCGAGGTGACTTAATCGTCCGTCACACGCGGTTGCAAATTTAATCGTGAAACACGTATCAAGAGGTACTGTTCCTATGCTTTTTGCTCTTCGTTTTGCCGGATTCAAACTCGTCTTCGCTCCTGCGTCGCTTTTCCTTCTGCTGCTTCTCCATCGCCAACATCGTGATCATCCGCTTGTGGGAGTCGCCCACTATCCATCCATGCTGCTCCTGTCGATCGTCCTCTTCCTCCTCGGGTACCAGAACCGGCTCCGGCGCCTCTTCTTCATCGCTCGAGCTGGACCAGTAGTATAACTGCTGAAGAACAGCAGTGCGTTTTCGCCTGCCGATTGCCACTCCGACACCCTCCTCGACCTTGTTCCATGACTTGGTGGTCTTTAATTCTTCGTCGTCGGAGTCGTGTTTTCCGCCAGACGATCTGCGCTCTTTCGAATCCTTGTTATTACTCGCGGATGTCTTCTTGGACTTCTCTGATGATTCTTTAGTCTTCTTGCTCGCCGGAATCTTTCCGTTCTCGCCGAGTTTGGGAACTTTTTTCAATCTCACCGGTGATTTCAAGAGCTTTTTTCGTTTAGATGACATTGATAAGTGGCCGTTGTTCTCGATGGTACTCTCTGTAGAGGGAAACACAGATTTTAAATTACTGTGAATGTCTTCTGAACTGCCAAGGGGAGACTGATTGGTGGAAGAAATGTGTTGTGCAGTCTTCTCAATATTCTCGTCGCTGCTTTTCTTTTGCTTCTCCTTAGACTGGTATTTCTTTTTATGGATCTGCCCAGAAACGACTTTGGTTTCCTCCGTATCTACGTCTGTGCTTTGCACGACAATCTTATTTCTCTTGCCAACCTCTCGCAAAATTTGCTCTTCGATCGCTTTCTGCTCTTTGGCGAACATCTGCTCGTGTTTTTTTTCGAGATATCTCTCCTTTCTTTTCTCTTTCGACTCTCTCTTCTTACGCGATTTGTCATGATCGTTTCCTCTCTTGCTGTTATCTCTAGCATATGATTCCTCATCTGAACTGCTTATTTCCGCTAGCAACCCTTGCTTGCCTATCGCGCACTTCCTCTGTCTTCTAGTCGGCTGGAAATCCATGAGTATTCTCTCCTGCTCTTCTCGTAATTTGTCTAATTGTTGTTGCTTTCTCTTCTTTGATTCTTGTACCTTTCTGCTAAGGAACACGTGTAGAGGAAGATTGTTATCGGATTCTTTCTGCGGTTTCTCGTTGCTGGATAGTTTCTCAGGCAAAGCTGGAACATCGTCATCCGGTTCTTCTTTCTCATCTTGTGTCTCCGTATGATCCAGATGCTTGTTTTCCTTGTCCACGTTAACGATTCCATCGTTAGAAGCTTCGTTCACTATATCTATTATATCATCATTAACGCTATCATTTTCAGTTTGGACTTTCAAGCGTACAGTCTCAGATTTCGGTTCAAGATCCTCGTGTCTATCCAAGAAATCTAAAGCTTCTTCCAAGGGAATCAATTCATTCTCCGGTGCGTAATCATCTTTCATATTCGAAGTTTTCATTTGCAAAGTTACGTTTTCATCGTCCAACGCTTGCATTTCAACTCTGTCTTTTGCTTCCTCGACCATCAATGTCGGTTCTTCGTTCCCTTCGACCTCCGTCTCCGTCTCTGAACTATCTTCTCTGTACAGATCTTCCAGCTCAAATGTCCTCTCGTATTGATTGTCCGCATCGTCATCACTGTTTCTCGCTTCGTCGATCGTCTTTCTCTCATCTATCACCAACGAACGATCCGACATTTCTGACTCTGATTTAGCGACTTCGTAATCCTTTTTTACAGCATTCTTCTGCGCCACTTGATTCTCCCAATCGCAATTTACAATTTGATCTTCGTTCTCGAATTTGGATTCGTTGATTACATGCTGATCACAATTTATCTCATCGGTGTCGACGTCGAGCTGTTTCTTTAGGCTCTTTCTCGACTTCGACGACGGAGGCTGTTGTTCGTTCGCAATTACGTAATCAGCGTCTTCTTCCCGCTCATATTCACTCTCGGACGACGTCGACAATTCTGCAAAGAGATTCTGTTTGCCCTTCGAGCATGCGCGTTGACTCTTCGAAATGCCAACGCCAACATCTTCCGCCTTCGCAGCTGTCCTGAACTCGTCCGAGCTGTCATTCTCATACCACGCGTTTCTCGCTCGTTTTTTCGGACTTTTACCTCGCTTCTTGAGTTTGCTGGGCTGTTTGACACTCTGCTCAAGACGCTTCAAGCGTTGCTGTTTCCTTTCCACAAAATCATCCATCGGTCCAATGATTGGGTCCGCAACTTGCTGCTGCTGCTGCTGTTCTTCGCTCTGGAACGACTTCAAAGCGCCTTTCGTCTTGGGTGCAAACTTCTCTAGCTCTTGAAACTTACGATCGATTATAGCGTCTAACTTTGTGTCCGCGATGTAATTAGTTTTGCCGTTCTCCAATGCGCCGAGATCCTCATCAATATCCTTCTTCAACCAGTTGCTGTCGTAACTCTTGTCGACTTGACTCCTGTAGGACATTACACTACCCAAAGGAGGCGCAATTTGGCTCTCCTCCTCGTCAAATTCATACACGTCCTTTATCCTGTCCGAGTCCCCCTTTCGATCGAAGGAATCGCGACGCTTTTTCTTCTCCATCAAACCGCCATATAGCTCGTTTCTTCGAATCAGCGGGAACTCCTGCTGCTGCTGTTGCTTCTTGCCCCTTTTCGGTTTGCGTGGTTTCTGCACGTTTGACTCCTGGGTGGCCTTTGAACGTTCCTGATCCTTTCTGTCATTTATCTCCTTCTTGCGTTCAAATAGCTCTTTGATAGGGTTTCTAGTCTTCTTTGTCTGAGATGTTTTCACCACCGTCGATCCCTTCGTCGGCTTCTTCGACAAATCCGAGGTATCTTTGGTCGCTGTAGCCGCGGCCGCAGCTGCCGCTGCCACAGTTGCGGCGACCATCTTCACCGATTGATGATTCTTGCCGCTGTTCGTAGTGTCCTCCGGTGATGTGGAGGTAGGAGCTCGTGCACAGGCCAATTCCGCCAACAGTTTCATTGGAGCGGATCCGCTGTGGAATGAAATTAATATAATATAAGCCATGTTTATTAACGAGCGAATGCATCGATAGCAAGATTCGTTATTAAACTTATTAAATTTGTATGAGATCACCTAATTGAGGTATAAAATATGATCGTGTAGATGATTATAATCATCCATTAAATTAAAAGGTTTTGTATTATTAATACTTCGTTACCAAATTTTCATTATTGTATTATACACAGCACAGGAGAAAATAAATGAAAAATATTTTTTCAATAACATGTCGATGTGGGTATAAAATTAAAGAGGCTGTTAATTAGATTTTCCAATTAAAATCTCAAAATCGTTTATTATTACGGGTAATTACTGAGAGTAGAAAATAAAATCGAATGCAGTAAATAAGTGAGAAAATACTGCAAACAAATAAACTATTTTTTACTTGTAATTATTGTATAATTAAATTAAATTGTATAATTAAATTAATATACTATTCTACAAAATTTCAATTAATTAAGCTATATTTTTATTTCATAATAAAAGTATAACAAACGTTACTGTAATTAATAGCAAAACATAAAATATAAATAAAATATATGGTATTATTGAAAATATTAATTCTGATGTTAAAATCTAAACACTTTATTCTATGTTCGAAATTTATAGAAGAGGAGATCTACTTTTTTTCGACCCATATGTATATTCCTTATCTTCGAAAATCCTTCTTTCTATCTCCTAAACATGTTTGTCAGTACGTAACCTGGCCGAATATAATGAACGTCGTGTATACCGAGGGCTATATATAGAGTCCTATACTGTAAAAACGTTATACGTCGATGTTATTGCAGGGAAAGATCGCTCATCGTATAGAGTGGAGAACGGATCAATACGCAACGAACGAATGGGCATTGTTCGTCCGAGAGACGGTCCTTGCAACTATCCTTTGTTAAGATTATAAGAATCATCAAACATGCATAATTAAATGTAAATTTAAAAAAAAGGAAAAGATAGTAACAATTATTCGCGATGACATTTTAACGTCGATTCCGGTTTCGATTTTCGAGAAGCTAATGTGTCAGGATGATCGCGCTCGAACATATGGATTATTTCTTTTTTTTTTTTGAAACCTGATCATCCTTTATCCTTTACGCGATCATACGCTACATTTAGTTTAGCGTAATCGAAGACTGGTGTGAAAACAAAACGTATAGTCGCGTGTCGATGAATAAACGAGCGATCAACAGGTGTTGAACCGAAAGCTAAAAAATGCACTTTGACATGTGATATTCATTCCTATATAAAACACAGTCAAATATATTTTTAATCATCTAGCTTGACATTTCGTTGTATGTGTTTTTTATCGACCTCGAAAATAGTTTGCTTCTATATTGAAATTTTATAGACACAAATTAAAATGCTCATTTTTATATTAGCACAGCAATATATACATTTCTCTCTCTCTGTGAAGCATTTTATAAGAAAAATAAATTGAAGTCTGCCTTCTGGCGTAAAAAGCAAAATTTTATGGTATTAGCAAGTCGTTCCAGAGCTTCCTACCCAAGAAAATTCCGTAAATTTATTCATGAAGTATTTATAAAGTTATAAGCACCTTCGTTTCTTCGAAGTTCGAAAGTTTATTACATCAAAGTATTAATTGCATCAAGCTTTATTATTACGCTAATATTCATAATTTGCGTTTTTCGTACAGTTGAATATCCTAGAGAAACTTAAAAATATTTAGTAAACGTGCGCGCGATTACAACTAAAAACATGCGAATGAGATATAACGTCTAGATCGAGATACTCACTTGTGGTCATGTTTGCTGTTGCTGTGCAACAAGTTGGACAATGCCTTGTCTACCAGACCACCTAGAGTCGAATTCACTTTATTCTTGTGTCCCGGCGACGGTACTCGTTCTCTATTCGACGCAATCGAGGTAGATAGTTGTTCCTGCTCGTGTATGCTCGAAGAATACGACGAGTTCCTGACGCTGCCTCGCTTGTCATCGTCGGGATAATCGTTGTCGTCGGTCTTCTGACTTCCGAATGTGCTGGCTATCAGATTCTCGCTCTCTCTCATACGCTGCTGAATCTTGTCTCGGAGCTTGTTATTATGCTGAAAAGCTACGTCCAGACTGTCCTCGTAACTGAGATTGTCGACTCGCGACGCGTCCGGACTGGCGGATCTGCTAGATTGTTCGCTACCGCGCGTTCGATAGCTTTTGTCGTAACTGTTGCACATCTCCTCGCCGAGCAACTAGAATTTTCAAATAAAAGATACTTTATACCATGTAATATACATATATATTTTTTATTTAATATTATATTATAATAATTAGTATATAATTACTATATAATTATATATAAAAGAAAAAATATGAATTAAAATCTTATGGCAACTGAAAAGATTATTTCCGCAAGTCATTTTATATAAATATAAATTAAAAATCAATAAAATTGCCACTATCGCATTATCAAACAGATTAAATGAATGACAACGCATATGTATAAAAATTATTGCCACTAAAATTATTTAAAATACTCACTTGATTCACTGATTCCAGAAGACTACCAAGACTGTTTTGGCTCTCCACGTCCCTCCATCGGTCTCTGTTAACTCTGAATCCTTGCGGCTGATCGTCTCGCCTGTGATAAGACTCTGTGTGGTCTAGCTTGATCTTCTTCGCGCCTCTCAGTTCATTCTCGCTGGTGGCCTTCAATCTCGAGCAACACTCTACAAAGAGCTCCTCGTCAAAGTTTAGGATCTTACCCTGTCGCGGCTCCGTCATCGACTCAATCTCTCTCGGTACATCTAAAGCGTTATCCTCGATCGCGTCCGTGGGGGCGATCGTCACCACATCCGATCTGTGACCCGATGACGGCGACCTGATGACGATTTTTTCCCCAGAGAACTCACTCGAATTCTTTCTAGAAGTATCTTCGTGCGTCATTCTTTCTTCTTCGTCGCCATCTTCATCCTCGTCCTCCTCGTTGTTGGAGCTACTATCTATCGAGCTGTCTCGGGGAGTCTCGCAAGCATAGAACGGCGACATTCTTCGACGTCCGAGATCATCGTCGTCGTCGTCATCATCGTCGTTGTCTTCCTGCTCTTCCTCTTCGTCGTCATTATCAGACTCCCGAATCGCTTGAGAATTTACGTCGAGATCGGCGAATTGATCTTTCACAACTAGTCCCGCTAAATTGCTGTGCGACAAAATCGCGGATACCTCGTGCTTCTGTCTCAGCTTCTCCTTCTCCATCGGCTGATCGTCCTTTGCGAGATCTTCCTGATCGAATTCTAGATTTTTCATGGAAAGTTTCCAATCTTCACTGGCGATTCCCTTTTTGCTCTTTCTGGAATTTGTTGACTGATGATTTATATCCGCGAAAGATTCATAAGTATTATCTTTGACAGTCAGATTCTTGGACCGGTTTCTCGATTCACTTGTAGATCGAGTCGTCTGATCGTTTTGCATTTCGTCCTTCGTTTTTTGATTTCTTAAAGCTATCGGTGAGTCATCAGAGTTATCTGAATTTTTTGAAATCATGTCATCTGTTTTCGTCTTGTCGGTTGTATTAAAATTCTGTTTCTTACGATTATTCGAGTCCTTTTTCGATTTTCCGCGTGCATTTTGTGCTTCAATCTGCTCTTGATTTATAAAACTGCTATCTTTCCAAGTGTCATCATCCTTATGTTTGACACTCTTCGAATTATTCAACCGATCTAAGTCTCCAGATTCATGAAATTCACTTTCTTGTTCCTTGAAATTCTTACGTATCTCGTTCAAGTCCTGATCAAAAAGACATGCTGAAGTTTCGTTATCAAAGGCTTTCCAGATCCTTTCACCGGCCTTAATCTTACTCTCTCTCTGTCTGCATTTGAACATGTTGAATTGCGAAGGCGAAGAAGAACGCTCGTTCTTCGCGTGAGCATCCTGTTTTTTACGGTTCGAACTGTTTTTCGATTTTCCATAGACATCGTGGTCGACTCGAAGATTCTCCCAGTCTGTAGAAATCGGGTTCCTATCCTTCGTTCGCTCCTCCTTCCATTCTTCCTCGTGATATCTTCCTAATTCGTCATCCTTTTTACTCAAACAATCCTCGTCAAACTGGCTGCTCATTTCTTTAATCTTGTTCACATCTTCGTCGTTTTCCCAAAGAATTAGCGACTCCGACGAGTCAAAAGTCCGGAGTATCCTCTCATCCGCTCTGATCTTGCTCTCTCGATGTCTTCGCTTGACTGGATTAATGGGTGACTCGACAGGATCCTCGAGCGTCGTATTAAGATCCTTCTCTCGTTTCCTCCGGTTCTTCAATTTTCCATGAACCTCGAGATTATTGCTTTTATCGCTTCCTTTTTTTCTGGGAGACAACTCAGCATCCTTTTTTGTGTCGGAACTCGAGTGGCGCTTTTTATCCTTCTTGTGTCCGTTCTCGGAGATCTTGGTCGGTCCACGTAAACAGGATCTCGCCTCGGAAGCGCTTCTGGATATGTCCGAATCGTCTTCCGACCGCGATACCCAGTCATTCAGCACCTCCTTCACCTTGTCTGCCTTCTCGCCGCCGAATACTCTGCCAAACACGCTCTTCACGATCTTGCTTTTGCTCGAAGAAGCAGATTCGATCCCATCGAATTCGTTCTCGCTGTCGCTCGATAATTCAGTGATCTTGGCTACGGTAGTCTTTTTTCTTTTACCTCGAGAGGCTTTTGATTTCTTACGACCAGTTTCTCGTTCTTTGCCGGCCGACTGAGAACTTCCTGAGAATAATCTCTTGCTAGACGATTCCGTTCGAGATGTTCTTTTATCGGGGCTACTATCAATATCTAAATCATCTATCGTCTTCTGAGCTAACAACTCGGAAGGAGTTGTGATGAGAAGAGATTTATCGTCAGTGACTTCGTCCTCACTGTTTTCTGATTGCGATTCGAGCTTCGTTTCTTTTTGGAATATTTCTACCTCCGGATGTTCCTTTCCTGATTTCGTTTGTTTCTCCTCCGAAATATTTGATGGCTGCTGAATCTCGGAACTCTCAAGTTTATTTGTTCTAATAGATTCAATTGATTTCAAGTCATCAATTATAATTGATACTTTTTCAGTAATTTGCGAAGAACATTCGGTTAAAGATTCGGCTGTTGAGTTGTTTGAAATATTTGCACTCGTATCATTATCAGATTTATCCTCTGACGTAACTTTTCCATCGTCAGCGTTTTCGTTAATTTCCGATGTATCGACAACTTCATTTTTTTCTGATGGAATGTTAAAAGCAAGCGTGTCGCAATTCCTTGTGAATATATCGGCTATCTTGATGTTTGTAGATTCTACCTCTTGCATCAATTGGTCGTCAGAAGTATTCACCTTAATGAATGGAATCTCGTTTTCTTCATCAACTTTTAATTCGTCCTTCTCCGTTTCCGATAATTGCGATTCTCGAATATGATTTTTACTGGCAAGAAAAAATTCATCATTCGATTCTGAAGAATTTACCAAAGTGGTCGAAGCAGCTTTTTCAGATTCAATTTGTCCCGTTTCTTCTTTTACTACTTCGTTGCATTTTGATTTCATCGATTCGGAGGCACTAGAATCTTCTGCTTGTATTGATAAATTGGTTGCGTTTTGTACAGGATTCTTTCTAGGTCTGCCTCTACTTCGTTTAGGAGGATGAATATTTGGATTAATATGCGCCGACTTGCTAGCCTCGTCAAGATGCTCTTTAGTATGAGAAATTAATTTTTGATCCTTGATTTTTGATTCTTCAAAATTACTCGTAGCGATCTCATTTTCACTAACTTCCAATTCTCCGTGAGCAGAAGTAGCACTCGAATTTGAAACAATTCGATCTCGAATTCTCGGTCTCCCACGTTTTCTCTTTTTAGTGTCATTAGTCGACTCTGGCTTTGATTTCACGACTTCCGCGTCCTGAAAACTTTTGTTTTCAATATCAGTCGTTTCTTCTAGCGGGTCCTTACTAATTTCTTGTTCCGCTTCGTTCTGTCTCTTTAGTGAGTCATAGCTAGTTTCCATCTCGTCGTTGTTCATCTGCATAGAAACGTCTATAAAATAAATATCAGCTTCTACATCAGATTCTTCATAATGTTGAATGTTTTTATTTCTTCTCGGTCTCAGACTAAAACGAGTCGTCTCACTTGAAGTTTCACTTTCTTCCTTCTTATCGTTATCTACTTTGCCGACTTTCTTCAATGTACTCCTCGTAGTCCTCGTAGATTCTATATGTTGTTTATCCTTCATCTCGGTGTCACATAATAATTTTGAATAATCTACTTCATCGTTCAAAGATTCGACAATCGAGTCCATCTCTTTCTTCGTTTCGGCTGAATCCATAAAATGAATTTCTTCAGGTACGTCTTTGGTTTCTTTTTCTGTTTGTACGATTTCTTTTGTCGAACTATGCTCGTAAGATGGCGAAGAAGAGTTTTGTACAAGACAATTAACCGTATTTGATGCCAATTCATTCGGATCAAATTTAAATTCTTCCAAGTCGGGAGAATCCAAGAGCAAATGTTCCTCCGCCAAGTTCTTTTTCTTCTTGTTGCGCTTCTTATCGCCGCTCCTATTTTGTTCTGACTCGTCTTGTTTCTTTTGGATTTGTTTAGGAGTAGACGACGATATTGGTTCCTCTGGCGTCACTTGATCAGTCAGAACATATTCCTCGTGACTCATGTTTTCAGTGATTTTGCAAATTTCCTCGTCTAACAATTTATCTTCTAGCGTTTCCTGCTTCATTACTCCTAGATCTAGAGATTCCGTGACAACTACATAAGGAGTATAACTCTCATTCGAGGTCTTCGGAATGATTTCGTAAGCTTGACCATCGTTTGAAACACCCTTCGCATTTCGATCGCTCACTTGATCACTTTTCTCTTTATCGGTTTCTTTAACATTATCGGACTGTGTACTGTTGTTAGCAGGTTCGAGTTTATCCTTGGTAGATTTCATCTGCAAATGGGACTGCGACTGTGTATGCTTCTTCAGGGAACTGTTGCGAGTAAAACTAGTGGCACACACATCGCAATAAAATTTAGCTGCCTCCTTCGTGAGCTTCTTTCTCTTCTCTACTATTAGAATTTCACCGGTTTTCGTGTGTACTACAACAAAGTTACCTGCCGTGCGTTTCTTCGGAGCAAGAGCATCATCCAAAGAATCAAGGTTACTCGCTATTGTTTGTTCTGTGGTAGCATCTTTGTTTGATGATTTATTTGTCGATGGTGTATCATTTACTGGAGCATCATTTACTGGAGCATCATTTACTGGTGCATCATTTACTGATGCATCATTTACTGGTGCATCATTTATTGGTGCATCATTTACTGATTCATCATTTACTGGTGCATCATTTACTGGTGCATCATTTACTGGTGTATCATCTACTGGTGTATCAGCCTCGTTTTGTAATGCTGCAGATTTCTCAGCAAGTTCGAACTCTCGCTCGATACTCTCTAAAGCTTTTGTGTTCTCCAACGAAGCTTCAATATCTATTGGAATGTCGAGATCGTCCACATCAGAAAGATCGAGATGCTCATCAAGCAACGATTTAACTTTTGCCGTCTCCTCGTTTAAATTTTCTTTATCACTATTTAGTGTTATCAAATCTGCTTCTTCGTTATCGTGAGCTACGTTTTCCTCCTTTCTCTTCCTCTTAGCGAATCGCTTCCTCCTGAAATAGCTGGATTCGCTGGCGCACGAACTCTCGGATAAGTCATCCGTACTCTCAGCGTCCTGACTACGAATGCTGGCAACGGCAAGATCCTCCTCACTCGATAGCTGTGTTTTCTTGAACATGGATCTCGTCTTGACTACAGATGGAGTGAGACCGATCGAACCTGAAGAACTTGATCTCTCGAGCGTCTTCGTGATCAATTGTTCTTGTATGTGTTCCTTGAATTCTATTTGTTCTTCGACTTTCTCAATCAAGTTAGACATCTCGTTAACTTCTGCGAGTTCTTCGTTTATCCAAGATTCTTCGGAAACAGTCTTGCCATTACAGCGATCGTCCTCGAGCAGCACCTTCTTTTTCGGACCGCGTTTCTTCACGCTCTGCAACAGATCCTTTACTTCCGGTATTTTAAAAGGTTCTAGGCTAGCAGATAATTGCTCGATAGAATCTGCGACATTAGGTCCCTCGTTAAATTTCGAAGTAACTTCGGCAGGCTCGTCTTCTGGTAGAGTCAGATGTTCATCGGCTAGTGACTTTTTCTTTGTAGCTTGTTTCCTTGTTATTTTTGAAGATGTTAAATTATCTGCAATTTGTATTTCATCTCGTTTTTTTGATGTTGTTTCTATTGTATATAAAGACTTTTCTAAAATATCATTTTCGTTAGTAATCTCGATTTTAATCTCATCAGTAAATTCCAAAGAATCTTCTTTGCGTGAAGAAGATAATAGCTCATTAATGGGCTTCACAGATGTTTGAAGAACACTTGAAAGAGATTGTGATTTCCTCTTGGATGTACGTCGAACTGATTCGCTTGTTTGGTTTTTCTTCCGAGTTCTATCCTTAGATTTTTCGCTTTTAACAGCCTTCTTTAATGTCGAGGATTCAATATTTTCCTCGATTAATTCTATCGCTTCAGTATTAGCTTCGACAACTTCTTCGTCAGAAATTATTTTGTTAACGGCTTCTTCAAGATTTGATGTTAATTCAGCCGCTTCTTCATAAGCCGCTTCTGGGAGGTTGGCAAATCTCTCCAAATTTGATTCATCGTCTTCCGCAAGGATTTTCTCTAAACTCGACAACTCCAAGTCTTTGCTTTCACTATGTTGAAACTTCTCGACTTTAGCATCTATTTCCGAAATTTTCATGGTTTTATCTTCTTTTTCAAGCTCATGTCTAACGTTGAACATCTCTTTTTGCTTGGGGATGGACGCGATAATGTCGTCGAGTCGGAACTCTTTCTGAATATCCTTTTCATTAAAATCTTCAACGACTTCTAATGACTTTCTTTTGCTTTTCTTCGACCAGCTTGCATCCTCCAGAGATCTTTTACTAGATTTCCTTCTAGATTTTACGCCACTTTCTTTCTTTTCGAGTTTCTCTACATTTAGTTTTTGTGTCGTAATTGACGAAATGGAAATCTCCGTTAAAGTATCTGTCAATGATGATGGAGTCTCATCTGGGATCTCCATTGGAATAATTGCTTCTTCATTCGTCGCCGATTTATTCTCGCAAGATTCAACTTGCGATTCCTCAACAGACCGCATTGTATCACTCACTTGTCTATCCACAACATAATTGTCTTTTGTTTCAGCATCTGAAACATCATTTACCTTAGTTTGATTCTTGCTCTTTATTTCAATTCTCGTTGCTAAGTTTTCTTCACGATTATCTTGAATCATTAAATCCGTTGAACGTTCCGCAGTGGCATTCTTGATAATTGCATCGTTTTCCGATCGGTTTTCAGAAATGGCAATTATTGGCGATTTCTTATTGGAAGATGTACTCGTTATAATCGTACTTTCATTGTTCTCGTTCTTCGAGGCATAGCTTACCTCGCCAAAATTCGTACATTCCGTATTATCGGCCAAAGCAGGCCCGACTTCGTCAAGAATGCTGGTCAACTCGTCGGCGGCATTGTCCAGAAGGGAACCTACCTCACCCTCCAACAAAGCGTCCTTCTGCTTGGCTATCTTCGATACAATCTTCTCCAGGTAAGAACCCTTACCCTTGGATTTTCTTCTGGACAAATCGAGAATGATGTCGTTGGTCGGTGAATTTACCTTGGCAGTGGAGACTTTCGACGACGTGTCGGTCTGATCCGCAAAAGCATTTTCGTCCTGCGTTTTATCAATACAAGGACGAGCGTTCTTTTCATCATCCGCATGATGATCATTTACATTCGTCGCTACAACTTCATTCTCTGTGGATTCCTGCTCATTCCTAGCGAGAACTGATGTCACGTTGTCCTCGCCAACAGGTTGTTGCGTGTTTCCGTTACGCGTCACTCTCTCCGGATTGTCTAGACTAGTTTGAACCGTCAGTACCTGCACGCTTTGTTCTACGGGAATGTTTATGCCTTCAGTCAGAATGCCAATAACATTGTTCAAAGATCTCTTCCTCGACGATCTCTCTCGACGCGCGCCCCACGTTTTCTTGGGTTTCGTTACCTTCAGTTTATTGTGAACATTCACTGAAGTCTCTAAAGAATTCTCCTTACCGCTATCCACTGACAAGTTGCTTGTTTCGGATTGCAAGTGACTCAGATTAAGATTCATCATCATCGAGTCACGATTGTCGCAATTGTTATTATCGCCTTCGGTTTCGTTCTTGTCGATGGTCTCTTCAAATTCCTGCTTCTTCTGAGTTTCCTTCTCGCTCGGTATGACATTCTCACTGTTATTCTGTTTTTGCGTCGCATGTGTGTTGGTTTCTTCGTCAATGGATTTGATGCGACTGCGGCGTTTCCCAGACAAACCGCTAGCTTTTTGGGAGCTACTACTTGTAACTTCCGAAGACGGCTCACTCCTGGCTTCAATCAATGATCTTCTAGTCTGTCTGCTGTCGATCTTATCCTCGATATCAGTGCTATCGATTTCCTTCGATTTCGCGTTTGCTCGAGTCTCTTTTTTGCTTTGTTGATTTCTTTCGTTTTGCGTAACATTGTTAGTCGCATCTTTGATATCCTTTTCCAAATTAATTGTTTTCACCATCTTTTCGTCGTCTTTCTTCTCAACGTTTTTCCTAGATGATTTCCTAATTGCTTCTACCTTCTCTTTCTTTCCGGCTCCTTTCGAGTTGTCCAATTCTTCATCAAGTTCTCGTGGGCTTTTATCATTTGCTTGGAGCGGTTTCGACCTTGGCGTCGATTGTCTCAGACTGCGTTTCGAGCCAGTATCGTTAGACGCGATTTCTAACGTATTCAAAAGGTCTTCTTTGCTAGCCGAACCCAAGAGCTTCTTTACTTCAAACGGGATGTCTGGTAGTTTCATAGAATCTTTTTCTATTTTGCTTTTCGAATTACTTCGCGTTTCTTTCGTTTCTTCCTTCTTTGACTTTGAATCCTTTTTAACATTGACTTCACCTTTTGATGTTTCTTCCTTGCTATTTTCGCCGTTATTAATATTCTTGGTGTGCAAAGTCTTTCTGATTTTCTTTTTTCTCTCTTTTAGCATCATCGAGTTATTTTTGGAAATTTCGTTTTCTTCAATTATCTCTTCCTTCCGTTTCGCTGTGTTTTTCGGTTCCTGTTTCGGCTTTCGTCCCCGCGTTGATTTCTGCTCCTTTGTGCTTTTTTCTGGTGCAACCTCAGTATTAGTCTCGGTATTACTTTCTTTCTCTTTCGAAACGTGCTTTGCAGAAGTTCGAAGTGTCTTCTGATCCTGAAGAGATCCTGATGATGTCACCGGCGACAAGATGGGCAGGTCGTTCGTCGATTTATCGGCATCGTCCTCGTTGGGGGACACAATTTGCATTGCTGGTTCTAAAGTCGGCATCTTGTCGCTGTCCGATGATAGCCGGGTGACTCTTCGTGGCAGCTTCACCTTGGCTTTCTTCAACTTTTGGATCGCCTTCGGCTTCAATAATTTGCTTTCGACCGAACTGACAGTCTTATGTTTTCCGTCGTCCATTTTCAGCTCTAACGATTTTGTCGGTGCTTCTTTATTCGGATTGCGAGCGAATTTACCGTCTTGCGTTCGTAACTGCGACTTCGCTTTGAGGGAGGCTTTGAGGTAGGACGTCATCGGATCCGCGGAACGTTTCCTCTTCAGGACGCCCTGCATTGTTTTCTTCTTATTCCTTATTCCAAGAACCGATATTCTTTTCTTGCCGGGACCGATGGTGCCTTTATTAATCGTCCTCGACGTCGTTTTCGAGTTCTTTGGTGTATTCTTTGGAGAGGACGTTTCCTCACCTTTTACATCACTCTTCGTCTCCGACGAAGTACCAGTGCTCTTGAACTTTCCAGATTTGCCCTTCGCTTTTAAATTCGCCAGCTTATCGTCTTTACCTTGAAATTGAGAATTGCCTATTTTTCTCTTCATGTCGATTTTCGCCTTTTTATCAAAAATTCTAGGTCGTCCAACTGCTTTCGGACGAACGACCTTAACGTTCAAATCTAAAGTCTTACTGGCCAAGAAAACCTCGTTGATCTCTTTGGCATCCTTCTTATTCTCGTCCCCGACTTCGACATTCTTGCCGTCACCGTCCGATCTCTTCTCCGTCTCGTGACATTTTTTCACGACGCTCTCGATCACTGCAGTTATGTTGTCGCTTCGACAGCGATTCCGTTGGATCGACTTGGCATTCTTCAGCAACTTGTTCCTCAGGGCGGCTTTGTTACGCGAGATTCGTGACACGGACGAATTGTCGCCGATTATGCGTGGCCTCGTTCTGGTCTGCACCTGTTTCAACAAAGTTCAAAGGTATCACTATAACGATGATATCGAATAAATTGCATATCTTTCGTTTATAAATTTCAATTTCGTTGAGATAAAATTTTTTAAAATTCAATGAATTATTTATATTTATATTTTAATTACAATTTATAAATTTTTATTTATGAAATTTACTTTTATATATATATCATATTATATTAATTTGATAAACATACAAGGCAAATATAAGTAGAAGGAACATGTTGATTGAAAGCAAGAAGAGAAGCGTTTTTTTTGAAGAATCGAACGTTACACGACAATATAAAAATCATTTTATCTGTATATGATTGTGTGCAATCATGTAAATGTGTATTTGTGACGAGCATGTATGTCAACTAATCGATGCCTCCGCTCATGTGCGACGAGGCGCGCAGGACAATAACGCTTTATCATCGTCATTTCGACGAGTCTCGAGTTTTTCGTGTCTCTTCCTCGATTATTTAGGATATATGTGTCATCCAGATTAACATCAATATTATAGACATTTTGTTGCTTATATCATTTGTCTTGATAAAACATAAACTTGTATCAAATCCTTCTACAATTTTAATTAGTCTCATTTATTATTTCTATAGTTAACTGATTTCTTTACTCGAGATGTAAATAATAATAATAATAATAATAATAAACTGTATCATTGTCTCTCTTCAATAATCTGTAGAAAAATACAAAAAAAAAAAAAACAATTATGTACAACATAATGAAGAAAACATTCTAAAATAACATTTAATTACGTGATTTTGAGATATATGAACATGTTGATTTCCATCAAAATTGCTTGGAAGACTAATATCTAATCACATTATCACAAGAGCTATATATATATATAGAAAGCTTATTAACGATAGATATTACGCCATCAATATCCTAATTGAATCAGTTGGCGATAATAATCGACGCCACTAATACCCTTTACGATTCTAATATCGATCCAATTTTGATCGAGTATATTATTGAAACGAGATAGAGTCATTGTTCTGCACGATTAAGTTACTTACGTTACGTAGTTTGCCTTGTGATCGCATCGCATTGTCCTGCAAAACTTTCCTCGTGGCTCTCTTAGCCGGCAGATTGGCTAGCATTTTCTGAATACTTTCGCCTGAGAATAAGTTTGTATGATTATTGACTGTAACCTCGCATGCGGTAACGAAAATTTTCTAAGATAATTTCTTAAATATTATATTCTCTTACAAATTTAATTCAAAGTGTCTATTAAAAGATAGACGTTCTACTTTATGAAATTATTAAAATCATAATTTATTTCTTATATCTTAATTCACTTTTAAGTACCTTTGCATAAAATGTAATACGAAATAAGAATAAAATACGAGATTAAAATTAATTATGTAATTACGTAACGATCTTAAAATAATAATTAGAGGGAAGAAGCAGTAAGAGCCAGCGCAATAATTTATTAAAATAGTGTAAAATTAAATTAAAAAAGTTAAAAAATTTAAAATAATCAAAGCGCACGTTTCAATCCCTTTCTTTGGGACCAAATCTTCAATGCAATTAAAAATTGACTTAAACATTAACATTAGAAATTAACATTAAAAATACGTTAGAAATCAATTAGTACCGCCGTCCATGGATAGAATGAGTCATTAAACAGTCGAGTCTTAAATTATATTTTACAATGATAACTGTAAAATTTAACATTTAATATTTTAAATAAATCTCTATTTGCGTGTTAATTAATGCATTGATTTTTACTACTTTTTTCCTCTCTATTTAATTAAAATACGGAAATCATATCTAAGAAGTTCGCACATTTTCCAGTATCCAGTCTGCTAGTAGAAAATTTCTTACGGTCGCTCGGTCGGACCCTGGGTCCGGTCGGTGTCTGTTTCTCCTTGGGTCGTTGTTCCGCGTTGACAATCCTCGGCTGCGTCTGCGAATTTTGTATGTTCCTCTTCATGCCGCGCTGACGTCGTCGACGGCTGCGGCTGCCGAATGGCCGCCACTTGCACTTCCTCTTGCCGCTGCCGGTGAGACCGAGCAGCCAGGCGTGATCGCCGCCACATTCCAGCATATGACGATGCAGCTCAGCCACATTCAGGCAGCTCTTGGTGCATTTGCTGCACACCGTTTCCTCGAGCGTGGCATCGCGAGCTTCATCGGTGGGCTTGTTCTGTCCAGGAAGATACAGATGCGTGTAGTGCTCGCGCTGATCGCCGGTCAGCTCGAAGTGCGAGCACAGGACGCGCGGATGGGTAGAGGCCTTGTGATCCTCCATCTCCTTCAGCGTCATCTGCATCGTTACAAAAATATCGAATTCACAGATCATTCTGATGGATCGCGTCGTGTTTGCGTATCGATCGATACAAACACAAGGTTTTTCAATTGGTGTAAATGAGATTAGTGCGAGCTTGAGCTTTATACGGTTTCTTGCTTTTTCTCGAAATTTTTTATTTCCAGATATGACTGATCCGGAATCCGCTTAGGCGGAAGGCTTACTAGATGATGTGAAAGCTGAATAGACAGTTATTTTTATGTCACTGACATTACATGAAAATAAAAAGTTCTATTTTAGCGCGTTATATTAGATTGCATTAGATAATCTATTCATTCCGGTGACTCGTAATAAATCCATCATAGAAACAGAGTTGCACGAATGAGTTGGCGATTTGAACGAATCGCCACAAGCATTTACCATTCAGTTCAGAATGTATCGCGTGAATGTCAAAGATCAAGTACGCTACTTGATAAATTATCTAGACCGCATTCGCACCAATTGAAAAGCACCGTCCGCCACGCGACAGTAACATCTGAAATCATCTTAAAGGCTTGTGTATATATAAGCTTGCATATTATAATTTATAGTATATATCACATCTTATCTAATCGCTATATCCGCAATTGTACATCTCTTTAATCATTGTTGCATATCTTGCGTTTAGCTCGATTCGCAAATTTCGTCCGACATATATTTTTATTACAAATATTATCGTAACATACACAAATTAGATTTTTTAATTATATTTCGTAATACATTTAATTAAAATTTTTATTTGTTTATTAAAATATATTTAAAGAGAATAGAGAAAGACAAAATTTTTTAAAATAGTCTTGATAATAAAAAAGATTAATAGTACCTACGTATAAAATAGTCTTGATATTATTGCTCCAGCTGATGTTTTGACTATTGCAAAAGACGAGGCACTGAGAACAAAAGGCAGGGTAAACGTAATAAAAATCACATTTACCCGAAATAAAAACTGAAATTTAAATTATTGTATACAATATGATTGTGGGATTTTTTCAAAAATGTTTTCTCTATACCTGACTTCTCAGCACCTCGAATATTATAAAGAAAAAAAATATAGAAGCTCTATATAAAATAATATACACACTCACGTGTTTGGAACCACAAGCGCCGCATATATAGATTCGTGTTCGCGACCACTCGCCACTCAGCTCCGCGTAGATAATCTTCTCAATATTGGCCTCATTACCGCTTTGCTCCCGCCTGTTTAGTCTCATAAAATCTGCGAACTCAATGGTGAATTCCGTAGTAATAAACGATTTCGTTGAACGCGACGATAAAGTTGCCGCGGACAATTCTTCCGTCGTCTCCTTCTTGATCTCGCTTAAAAGCGATTCGCCAGGATCGCAAGAGACAACGTCGAGAATCGCGGAAGCCGCGTCGACGCTGCAACCTCCATCGACATTATCTTGATTACTCGCTGCCGGTTCGACGACAGATTCAACATGCTCTCCATCGCGAAGAGATACTTCAGTGGTTTCGCAAGACATTAACGGGATTTGATGTAGCCTATTAATGGTGAGGCGTTCCTTGATCAGCTGCTGTTTCTTCCGAAGTGATAATTGCGTAGAGATGTCGAACTTGTTGAGGTCCTTGATCGAGCACGTCCACTGTTCCCTGCCATCGTACTTGCGCGGGAAGTTGTACTTCTCAAAGGAGACTCTGCGCGGACGCGAACCGCTACTAGTTTTACCGGCTTTACGCGCGTACTCGCTCGAGTTTTCGTACTCTTCGCCGGCCGAGTAGTCCTTGCTGTAAACCGGCGTCGCCGCGGTTAGCGAGATATCAATAGGTGATTGAAATTGAACCTGATTGACGCTATGCTCGTAATACGATTGTTGCGGTGGTTGTTGTTGCTGCTGGGATTTTAATTCCGTCATCATCGTTGTCGTTGTGCTAGAGACGGTGATGGATGATGAGCACGCTGACGAACCGCCAATCGTCTGCAGCTTGCCGTCCAAATGGTGTAGCAAGTTCTCGCGGATATTGCAGCTCACATTGCTGTAAAAAGAGCTGTCAAACTCTGGGCTGGCCGGGTTATCAATGGAATCCCGGGTTGCGATGAGTTTTGTCCGGGTGCTGTCTAACTGTCGACTGTCACCTTGACTTGTCTCCAATTCCTTTTCTTCAGATATTCTCTCTTTGACTGATGGTACGTTCACCTTCTCGCGATTGTAAAATTCCTTGCAGGGCGAACCTTCTTTGATTTTCTCCTGAAAAAATGCTTCTTTTAAAATAATATGAAAACGAATTGTTCGGATGCCTTAAATTTGGAGGCTTAAAATTGAATGTATAAAAATTATATTTAATTAAAAAATTAATAATTATAAAATTAGATTAGTAATTTACAATCTATTATAAAATTACAAAAACTTGACAACGGTCATTATGAAACACAATTATTTAATACAACAGTTGCATAAAATAAAAAAAGAAAAAAATAAGAAAAATTAAGAAAAAAAAATAATTCTTAAAAATAAATAAATATTTAAATGTAGAATAATATCAATAATATGTTTAGGACTTAAGTCAAAAGTAAATCAACAAAAAGGAATGGAAGACTAACAAACTTTGAAAGATTTAAGTGATCTTCAGCAAAATAAACACTGAGCAAAGTTTGAATGTAGATTCTATATTCTATTCTAGAACACGTGAACAGAAGCTGCGCTGCTCGTTGATTTTCCATGATATTTACCTGAACTTGACTGGTGGACCTTTCCGTATTTCCGCTATGCGTCTCGTTCACGTGCCCCGTCAGAGCTTCACGAGTAGGATACCTTGTTAAACATTGAATGCACGCATGATACTTGTCTCCATGGTTGCTGATCATATGCTGGAATAGCATTTCCAAGGTATCGGCGCACTTCTCCGAACAATATTGGCAATTCTGAGAAGGTTTGCGCGAGTTTCTTTCCGATCTTCTACCACCGAGTTGGTGCACTCTTTCCGTGTGTCGCTGTCGTAGAGATATAGAGGAGAACTTCCTATCGCAGTAGAGACAAAGGAGTCTAACTGGTGGACTGGTGCTGGACGATGATTTCGACTTTTGCGTCGACGGAGCATTCAAAGGCGATCCTGAAGAGAGTCGCGAGGCCATCGATTCGCTAGTCTGACAATTTTGAAGCACGGACGCGACCTTGTCCAAAGGTAAACTGCAGTGCAAGCTCTTCGTGGTTGATTCCTGAACTTTCAAATTCGAATCTTTGATGTCCTCTACCTTCGATTCAGCCGTGTCGCTAACTTCTTTTATTTTCTCGCATTCTTCGACTCTCTGTTGGCTTTTCTGATTATCAATCGTTAAATGAACATCATTTAACAACTCATCCAGTAATTCTGTGCAGATCGCTCGCACCTCCATGTTTTCCGAGATGACGTGTTCATCACGTCGGTCTTCTCCTCTACCGTCGTCGACGTTTGCTCTCTCTTCAACTTGATGCTCGCTTAACCTGTCCATTATGATTGTGCCCAGTGTTCGATTTTCCTTTTTCTCTCTCGAAATGTCTCGGTCATTCTCGAGCGACTCTTCCTTTTCGATGTCTAGATGTTCTTCCTCCGTTCTCGAAGATAGTTCCTTTGAATCCTGATTAAGTTTAACTTCCGAAACTTCTATACTCTCTTCCATCGCTCCCTTTGTATTCGAACAGTCTGCCATCTTAGAAGATTCGGCATTTCCGATCTTTGAGGAATCCTCCAAACACGGCACCGCGGCAGCCTCGATATCACCTTCGTTCGAAGACTCGGACTTCGTACCTGTCGGATTCTCGTCGTCGTCAGCGTCTTTTCTGCGTCTCTCCGGTTCCTTCGTATTTTCTACGCTCTTTCCCTTGTCCTCCTCCTCATTGTCCTTGATCACACCATTCAACACCGTCATCACGTATTTCTCGAGCGTCTCTAGATTTCTCTCGACGCTGTTGCGATCGTCTTCCTCTTTCCTCGCTGACTCCGCGTTTCCCTTAGCAGTTCCGTCCGGCACCTTCTTACGCAGGTTGTTAATGACATTACTCAGTCTCGATCGTTTGTCCTGGGCGGTCTGCGCCGATTTGTAAGCGTGACCGTATCGCTCCTGCTGTTGCTGCTGACGATCGCCGTTGCTACCTGTCGCGTTGGCAGAATGGTTGACGGCCAGATCCTCTAGGCTCTGCATCGACGCCACCATTCTGTCGGAAGACGACGTCGCGTCGGATATCGAATCAGAGATGGTGGCCAACTTGGCTGTGTGATAAGCCTCGATCGTGTCGTCGTTCGGTGTCTCGCTACCAGCTACGGCCGCCTCTAAAAGGGATTCTCATTGTAATCGTCGCTATTCATGCAAAATATCTTGTTTCAAGAGAAAACATATGTCAAATATTTTATGTCGACTAAATCGTGAAAAATTTGCGGAACCAGACAAGGGATTTCCGATTTGTTACAGCTTTGTGGGGAGTCTTTGAGAGAAATATAGCTTTATTTTTAGATAAAAAAAAAAATAAATTTTATTTTTATTTTTAGAATACAAAAGTAATTGTTCGAGTACGGACGGAACAAATCGTCGCCATCAAAAAGCAATCAAAATGCGATATATATGGCTATTTATTTATTTAAAGCTGACCAGGTGTCATGGACTTTCGTATATATAAATTCGTCACGATGAATGCTGTTTAACTGTTAAGTTTAACTCTCTCCATTCTTTTGCACTGATAAATTTGGACTGAATCAATTTTTCATTAATCATTATTTCTTTTCAAATTAGTATATATAATTTTAGAAGAAAAAGAATTTAAAGAGATAACTGTTATCTTCATATATAGTATATCTAAATAAGTGCGAGAAATTTTAGGAGATGATTCTTTGTCGAAAATTAAAGGGTGGGGTTCTTATATCTCCCTGAGGAATTAAACTTTGCTAAAGAGGGAGGTAAAAATTAAGTTTTTAATTTTTTTCTCTTTCAGACAAATTAAAAAAATTAAACGAAAAATATCCACCAAGTTAAGCCATCTAAATTTTTCGCACTTATTTAGATACACCCTGTATATAAAGTTAATTTAGATTTATCACGCCGAGGTAATTTTCGTTTTAATTCTTTCTCTTCTAAAATTAAAATCACAGTTCTGAAAAAATGACAAAAAGTTAAACTGCAATCAGCATAGATTGAAAATCTTTGTTTTACAAAAGAATGCTTCATATTGTTGAATATTCTGCTTTTATTTTCTTTGTCTCAATCTTGTTGATGTTATTGCCTCATTCTCCGCGTAAATCCTTTGGTTCTTCGCCATTTTGTCGAGAATGGAAAAATACAAATACCGTTTCAGAGAGAAAATGAGAAAGAAAGAAAGAGAGCGCTCTTCGACTATATCTCTGCCGACACTTTTTTATCCGGAAGTCGGGGAGAAGGGAGGCTGCGAGAATCGATAACCGTCCCTCTGCCATGTTGAAAGGGGTTACTGCTGTACGAATAGCGTGTGCTCCAAGGGGGAGAAAAAGAGAGATGGATGCGTGTATACACACACACACATACATACACATACACAAATACAAATACCTACATGTACCATAGCCCCTGACAACAGCCCCGAGGTGGTAAAAACCGGCCGGCTTAGTTGATACCTCTGCGACAATCTCTTCGACTATCCGGTTCGTTTTACGAAAGGCGTCGACAACAATGATAATTAATGGTTTGTCTATCGAGGCTTATTAACTTATATAAAATGAATATACGCTCCGTTATATAGGTATATATATATATGTATATATACGGTATCCCCACCCACATAATATCGATTAATTTCCCATCTACCTCTTTTGAATTTTCCTCCTACTTCTACATGGTTTCGTGACACAGTAGAGTGGGACCTTATCATTGTTCAAATTGGGAGCGAATCGATTAGGAAAGATTCCGTGGAATGTAAGGAATTTTCGAAAGCAACCATATCAATAAAGAAATATATTTTTTAACTAAACAATGTTTATTTTTTCATGTCAAAGGAATACTTTCTTCTTTTATCATATTTAATCTCGAGTGAGTAATTTTCACTGTTGTCTCATCAAGTATATACATGCATATATATGGTAAGTAATCAAGCAATAATAAAGTCATTTACTTGATATTAAAACACAGCGGGACGTTGTGTAATTTCATTACCTTCATAACGTAAAAGCTCATAAATAAAATAAAATATACAGAAGCCTATATTATATTGTAATCAACATTAGAAAGAAAATTAATTCTCAAGTGGAAGTATACTATAATTCGGCATTTCCATTTGCTCGTATTTCTCTCGGAATAAAAATTTCTCAATCTTCTCGTAATACTTTTAATGGCAAATTATGTTATAGAAAATTTTGCGAAAGATGAAAATTATATCCAGAAATTATTAATTTCTCTTTCTCTCTCTCATAGAAATTTTCTTCTCTTGAAAATAATCCTAAGAGTAATTTTCTAAGAGAAATAATCTCGGAAGAATTTTCTGAGAAATTTCTTCCTCGCGAGAAACTCCTTTCGGGAAAATTTCGCGAAATATTTTTCCTCTCAAGAGTGCTAGAGTCATTTTCTCTACATCAAATTTCTAATAAGATTAAGTAAAAGACGCAGTATTCTAACGCAGACAAATATAGACGATTACAAAAATGACTGCCAAGACGAAGATTTAAAAGATTCAACGTGAGAATTAAATCGGATTAAATCCATGGATTTATAAGACCCTTTTGAAGGAAACTTTTTGCGGAGTTACATAGAAAAAAATGTCTTACGAGAACTCTGACTTCGCCCAGAAATTTCACCCATCACAGAGATCCCTCTTTCGTCTCTAATCTATAGAAAGGGGTCGATGCAGCTATCGCTCGCGGCGTTTATCAGCGTGATTTACCGACGCCGTTGCAGTTGCATCCGAGAGCAAGTTCGATAATTGCTCAGCCGTCGTCGTCGCCACGGCGATTATGATCTCGACCAGCGTGACTACTTTCAAAATCCCGTGTGCGTTATGTTTGTATACAGCTCGAACTACCGCGGGTCTCCGCGCGCGGATGACGGATATATGCGTTGCGCAATGCAACGGAGCGCAATCGCGAAGCGAGAATATACGCGTACGCATGGAGGGACACCGATCACGGCCATCGCATCGAGGTACACGGACGCCGTTATTACGTGTACGCCGTGATGGTGATGCGATGTGTACGAGGCGTGATATAAGGAATAATCAGCGAAATTAAGAGCTTTTTTCCGCACAGCGTACGTGTCGGTTTAATCAGCGAAACGAGACGAAAGATGTCGCGAGCCGAAGCTTCGAATTCAATTATTTTCAGGAACAAATATGACAATATGTTATATATATATCGCAGTCAATACGTATATAATTGTTGAAAAAAAAAAAAGAGAATTTTCTTAGAATTTATCCTGAAAATCATGGTAATCGTGTGAAGAATTTTATGAGTTTCTCTGATTAATATTTAGCACGATAAAAATATTAATATCTATCGTAATATATTAATCAGAGAAACTCTTATAAAATTCTTCCAATGCCGTATTGTCCCACGATTTTCAAGATAAATTCTAACAATAAGAGAAGATTCTGTTTGCGTGTAAGATTTTATATATAGATATGAGATGTACTCGATGTTTTTATTAAAACAAGAATTATTTAAAAAGACCTGTGATGCATGTTGATTCGTTCACGTTTCTGAGACACGCACTTTGCAAATGAGAAATTACCTCTTGAATATACATCCTTCGCAAGATGCAAACATCGCTATTACATCGGGATCTTGAAAACAATCGTTACGCCATCATAATCCGGTCGTATTCAGGTTTATAGTCGTGTGTACAAAAAGGGACCAACAATTGAATTGTGAATTTTATGTGGGATAAAGTTCGCGGAATTGTCTATGTATGTTTGTGTATGATATCCCTTTTCGTCTTATCAAGTTTGTTGATTTCTTTTTCGAACAAAACAAATCTCTGAATTTGCTCGGTATATTCTCTGTTTTCCAAAAGAAAAATGATTCTGAATTATTAGAGCGTGTTTTCTTCGTATCGTACCTTCTAGTGTGCAACTTTTTTTCGATAAACGTATAATGACGATATTATTGATTCTTAGTAAGAATTTTGCAGCTTATTGTATGTATAAAAGATTGTGTATGAATATTTCATTTCGCATAAATATATTTCCTCAAGTAAATTATTAATATTGCCGTGCGTATTAATTTTTAACGGTAAAATATCTGACAAACTTAAATGAATTTTTCTTTTATCTAGAATTTACATAAAGATAAACGTGCAACAGGTTTCGTTAATTTTATTCGTGTGTTAAATATTTTTCCGATCGTTCAGGTGGTTTCACAAAAATATTCAGGGAAAAAAAATCTGCTAAAAAATAGCACAAAAAAAGTGAAATCGACGAAATATGATAGCGAAGATATGCGACACTTTGTGTCTCTAAAAGAATTATGATACTGACGTGGCACTAATCCCTAAATTGATGACAAGAGATATCTTTTGTACCTGTTTTCTTGTTAGAAAGCGCAGGTTCTTTTTCTTACAATTTTACAAAAAATAAACCGGACAAAATTACACAATGCGTGTTATTTTAAGATTTTGTATATAATTATATAAATTTCTTTTTAATATTAAAGTATACAGACTCACCTCTGCTTGGTGCCGGTGGAGCCCTTTTCGGGGTGTCGTCGGCAGAGGGTGTCCTTTCCCTCATCCTTACCCTTGGGATCTCTTAGCACCATTATTTAATTCTGAAACAAATAAGAAAACAAACGAATGAATTAATAATATTGAAAGAAATATTATTATTTCTTGGTAATATTTTGTGTTCTAATTAAATCTCATTGCACAAAATAATAATAGCACGTTTATGTAATTTTGGAAAATAAGAGAAAAAGACATCAATTAATTGAGATTTATATTTCACAAGTGTAATAGTGTATATAAAAAAATAAGATGCATGATAAGGATCTGTAAGACTTCAAGTCTCTCCATTTTTATCATTTAATTAATATTTTCTCTCACTTTTGCTTCCGGTGTGCTATTATACACATAATGAGTAATAAAAATGATGTTTATTTTCATCTTTTCTTTGTTTACTCATAAACCAGTTATAAATAAGATACGAAGCAAAAAGTGGCTCGATGACCCAGTGGCGTTCTTGATTATCGCGCAGTCTTGCAAAAATTAGTCTGCATTTTAATGATTTTAAAAAAATGGTAGTCTCGATACGTTCGCTTCACTAGTCATACGGAAGTTTCATAGTTATACGAACGTGAGAACAGAGATTCGGCGAGGGTCAAGAAGAAAGAAGGCGGAGAAAAAGAGAAGAAAAAAAACGAGAAGAGGGCAGGGAGAAAGGTGTTTGCCTTCACCGAGGATCGAGAGTCGATTTTCGAGACGACGCATCTCGGCTCTGCCAGTGTCAAGAGAAAATCTTTTCAAAGAATATAAATAGAAAAAAAATGCAAAAGGAAAATAGAACAAAGATTTCTCGCTGCATATTATCAAACATATATTCTTCTGAGAATAATGTGCAAAAAATAAATGAATGGTGCAGAAAATAAATGAATGGAAATCCTACAAAATAGGATTTAAAGAATGCAGGACAAAAGAGTAAAACGATACAAAATTAGTTTTACCAAGAATATATGAAAATTGATGAACAATAAATAGATAGTAGAATAAACAAATAGATCGGCGGAAGAAATCAATGTAAAATACGAATAAATATACAAATGTCGGAGAGTTAATATATATTCATTGAATAAAAAAAAAAAAAAATTAATTAAATCTAAAAAATTCCATACTTTCTCATACAACTATCAACTATTGAATTCCTATTTAAGCTCTTCCTATTAAAGCTGTTATTCTTACAACTTTTACAATTTCAAAGTTTCACAGACTTCTAAATTAAAGAAGCCCTTTGAAAAATCGCATTACGCAACATAGCATATATGTATAGAGAAAACACGAGATCGCAACTCAAAAGTGAACTCGACAGAAAGGAAATAATGATGACACGCGATATATTTTGCGTTCACCGCGAAAGTCTGACAATAAGAATGATTCGTGCATAAATGGCGATTAAACGATCAAAATTAAGCAAAAGGTGAGATGTGAAAAAGAGTGGGAAGTGCGAGAGAAAGAGAGAGAGAGAGAATCGGCCATCGGGGAGAACCGCCCCGTGATCTGGGTGGAACTTAAAATATCGAGCGTCACGCACATCGACGCTGGCGCCGGAAACACGGAAAACGCGGCGTCGCGACGTCGAGAAACCTGGAAATAGAACTTGGACGCTACGCTACGAGGAAAGGGAGAAAAAGCACCGGTTGTCACCTCCGTTGAAATTTCCCGCAGGAATCGCTGGAATTTTCAACAGGTAAAAAATTGGAAATTCCGAGCTGCGCCGCGATCTTTTGTTTAATAATTGCTCGGAAAATCCCTCGTAAAAAATGACCGGACTGGGTATAGAGGGGCATTGAAGGATCACTTGTCAATTTCGAGTGCATCGCATCAATCATTACGCTACAAGGATAATTATACTAGTGTCCTTGTTGATGCGCGAGACTTAACGAGGGATATCGTGGACGAGGATGACAAATATTGATTTCAGCTTGGATCGCGCTGACTAATTAATCGATTTTCTCGAGATATCGATATTTCGTTGATATAAATATTGATGTATGTGACGAGAATCGAAATACTTTGTTATTAACGCAAAAAGATGACGCCAGCAAAAGGATTATAGTAATGCTTTCAGCAAGAATACAGCTAGCTGTAAATCGATACTTTCTATTTCATTGATACCTTTTACATATTTCCATAAATATTCACTTATTAATATTTTGATAAATCGAGAAAATGACTATCAAGATTAGATTTAAGACAGTTCATGCATGCTGCGATTTAATTTAGTTTTTATTAGAGAGAAAGTTATTATATGTATTCATATAATCTTCTGTACACCCAAGTGATTATAATTTGGTGATAATTAACCCTTAATTGTAATGATTTATGAGAACGATAATAAAATATGTTAAATAAAATATAATAAGAGAAAGAAAAAGAAATCAAATTTTTTATCTTTCTCTTTTATCACCTTTGTTAAGTTTGAATCGGCTTTAAAGTCACAATATACACACTTATAAGTCCAGAAAAATATTTTTCACCTTATTACTAGTCAATTAGTTGAATATTTGTAAGCTTAATCGACGTACAAACTTTTTTGCTTTCACTAGGAATGTTGATAATCGCATTTCAGAATAAAAAAGTTAATAAAAATTCATTTTACGACCTTATCTTTTTAATTTTCCTTTCGTTTCACTTTTAGAAAATCCAACGTTAGTACTCTATATAATATAGCTTTTATTGTTGTATGTTTTTATTGCTGAAAAATACATAACCAGATTTATGATATTCTGTATCATATTAATGTAATATTTACGACAATATCTCTATAATTACCGAGAAATATCAATAATTAAATGTCTCGCCGATTATGATAACGACAAATTAATGTAATTTTATACACATTTCATATAAATTTTTTTTTAAAAATCACATTAATTTGCTATCAATTGTCGATATTAAAAGCAATGTTTTTACATTATTAAGATAATGAGCAATGAGAAAATAAAATGAAGATTATTATGTTTATATGTAATAATACTTGCCATAAAATTATCATTAAAGAATAACAATTGGTACATAATGTATTTTTTCTATGTATATTTAGCATCTAGAATTTAAAGTAATCGCGATTGCGTTCAAATTCTATTTTTGACTGATATTTCTTTTCCATTAAAAGTATTAAGTAAATTTTTCCAGTTTATATTAAACTACGAAACGATCATGCGACTTATCGATATTATTCGAGGAAAAAGGAGCTGCTGAGAAAATATTGACATCCTAAAGATAAAATTATCTCGGTATTAATTTTGTCGAATTATCAATACGAGCAGGACTCGTATTTAAGTAATCACAGATTATGAATTCGTCGTTATCTTCGATGATAACAATGTTATCGAAATATGTATTAATTTATTTTCGATTATGGCACAAAGTGTATACTTTTTCGTTGCAGTATATAAAGTTGCTATTTTCAGATTAACAAAGACAAACGCGAAAGAACAAATTGGCCATCAGAAATTTCATTTTTTAAATATATTTGCATCATAATGTATGTACACAGAGATATGGTAAATAATAATTTCTTCTAGTATATATATGATAATATATAATAATATTAATTTATTATATTAATACATTTTGCGTGAATAATTTCACATAGATAGGTCAAACTCATTATCGGGCTTTGTTGTTCCAATTACGATGATTAATTTTATAAGGGATTTTATATACATATATTTGTACAATCTTAAAATATCTTTTTCATTTTTCTGTTTTTCTTTTTTTCCTTTAAATCGGGATTTTGAAAAATATTGACGATCGAGTACTCAATTAAAATTTTACGTGAGAATTAATGTATTAATAAATTATAATTATTCAAGTTATGTAATGTATACGATCATTTTTCACGCTTCAATCTTTTCTGCAAAAACTATATATATATAAGAACCTTATAATATTTTTCTTTTACTTATTGTTAGTGAAATTTGTAAACGCGCGTTTTTCATAGAATGTAATAAATCTCGGCGAAACTGAAATGTTATTTTGAAAAGTTTGAAACAACTATAACTTTTTCTCGCACATTTCTTATGAGTTTTTCCGCTTCTTTTCAACTACCTATACCTACAAAGTGCTTCGCCCGCGACTCTGGCGATCGATCGATCGAATATTTCCATGGTAATGTAAATGTAATCCAAACGTGTATAATTAATACTGTTTATTCTGCGTTATAGAGCTCGTACTTGTTGATATGTCTATTTTACCTATATCCCGTTCTTTAACTCTCTATCATGAATCTGTCAATTGCTATTATATGACATGAACATAGTCTATTCTGAAAAGGGAAATTTTCTGTGAACAGTCTGTTTATATCCAACAATAATAATCGGCATGCTCAATTTGAGAGGTAAGTGTATATATGATATATTTAACAGATTTATTATTCTAAACAGTGCATACATTTTTTCTTCGCAAGGAGGTAAAAATATTACCGTTTTGCATCCAAGATAATATATAAATTAAAAGAAATACATATAGTATCTGCACACGTAAGATAACCACAGCGATATAGTAAGAAGATGACAATGGCACCGCGACAATTTACATGTAACTACCGCAATTGTTATTGAAAAATCACCATTTGCAATTACAAATTCGCCGAGTGACGTCAATACGAGAACTCACGCGCGGGAGAAGTAATAGAGTAAAGTTTGATAGAAAATTAAGAATTAATCAAAAATTAATAAAAAATTAAGAATAAAAATGAAGAATTAATGAAAAATGATATCTCGATAGAGAATGATGAAGAATTCCAATTGATCGTCCTTTAAAAAAAATAAATATTTTACGAAACGTAACTCTATCTTTACGCCCATATTTGCACTCTTGCATTCTTTCGCATTTCGTTTGCACTTGAAAGGCTAAAATATTACGTAATCCGCGTGCTTGTGCCCTCTTCGGACAACTCGATCCTAGTTTAGATCGAGAGTTCGGTGAAATGCGGAGTCGCAGGCTAAAGCGAGATCGCCTCAGTCGTTAGCCTCGCTAACAAAACGGTGAAACGGTCTCGCAAACATCGCCTCGTGTGCCTCCGCAACGCGGCGAGTCCAGTTGACCTACTTGCAGCGACGACGTCGACGTCGACGTCGCCGGCATCGGTGCTCGCCGTCGTCGTGCCGACGCCTCTCTCGCTAAAGAGAGAAAGAGAGATCCGATCCCGCGAGTCGTTTTCTAAGCTCTCGCACTTCAATTTCTTAACGTCATCCTGACGTCACATCGCGGACCGCGTCACATGCCGACGACTTTCATAATACGTATACACTGTAAAAAAAAATGTAAAATTACATAAATAATAATTGTAAAATTGCACGATAAATAAAATAATGAAAATGTATACACTTTTATTATTTATCGTGTAATTTCACACTTATTTTTATGTAATATATATTACATATTTTTTTACAGTGCGTACAAACACGGAATTTTTTCTTCGAATTTACCCTAAAAATCATGGTAATAATATTGAATATTTTTTATTGTAGGAAATAATAATCAGAGAAATTTTTATAAAATTCTTCCAATACCATATTGTACTCGCACTATTACAATGAGAGATTTTCGGGATAAATTCTAAAAGAGAAAATTCTCCCTGTGTATGTATGTATCTTGTTGTCAGATGTGTGGATGCATGTTTCGAAAAGCCTCTGCTGCTTAAAATCGATATCGTTAGCCTCGCGTTTATTTATTTATTTATTTTTGGTCGTATTCATGAAATTTCGAAACCAATTCGTATCGCAACCTCGAAATAAGTTTTATGGATTTTAGCGGGAAAAATATTATAATTCGCGATCGATAAAATTTCTTCACTGGCTTTTTTTTAAAGGTGAATGTGCGTAACTGTTTCGAGAATTTTTTCGTTTATTAATTTGCGATTTTAATACATTTTATATCTCATTCTTTAGAATTTCCACGGATAGTTTTATTTTTTAATGGATAATCGTTATTATGATAATTGTGTGTATTTTATAAGACGTTGTCTTCCTTTCCATTTTTGACATAAAACGTAGTTATCCTAAGTCGTGCTCTTGCATGACATGAGAATCGTATTCAATGTTAGTATAAGATTCACTTTAACAGACATCTTGGAGTAAAATGAGACATGTATATTCATGATTATCTTGGTGCACGATATAACTTTGATTTTTTTTTTCTTTACAGCTAATCGTAAAAAAATATTATTACTACGATATTTTAGAACAAATCTAGATTATATGTATATATTAAAATCCTTTAGAAATATAATTCATTCTTTTCAATGTCTTTTCCCCTCTTCTTCTCAAAGCGAAAATATTATTTATACGTTCTCAAAGTGAGAAATATTACGTACATAAATATTATATACACGTTACCGTAATTCGGTTTCGTGGAAGACTCAAACGCAATAAAGTTCCGCGTAAAAAAATAAAAATAAAAAAAAAAACCGTGAAAGAAGAGAGATATCGGGCTCCGCGAATTTGATGCTGGTGTGAAACCTATTTTTCTCTTTTTCTGATGAGAGACTGAGAAGCACTGCTCGGCCGGCAAGATTGGTCACCGTCCCTCGTAATGTCGTGTATATAACGTGTAAAACGTGTATGTGAATTCACAAAGCGAGTGTGTCCTGATTCGCTTTTTAACCCTTCACGATCTTGCGTCGACATAGAAAAAAAACTCCATAATGCAACGCGAGATATGGACAACAGGTTTTTTGCCAGATGATGCGATGCGCGATTTATAAATTATAATTTTAAAATGCTTTTTTTTCTTATAAAAAAACGATACATAAATATAATGACTTATTAACATTTCACACGCAATGTATATCTTGAGATAAAAACAAAGTTGATCGATTCATCGTAGATTTCTTGCAAAAAGTTTGTTCCTTGAAGACGAAATATAGAAGATAATATTTATTAATATTAAGTTTCTTGTAAATCGCGTAAATTACAACTTTAACCATAAAAAATGACAAAGATAATCATCCTTAGGATTTAGAAATATATATATTACAAGTCGAGTAATTTTACAAAAATATTAGCCTCAAATTGGCCAAAAAAACTAGTAATCTACAACAATAAGATATAAAATACGTTCGATTAATTTTACTGTAGTAATTATATGTACATATTAATTTTTTTATGGTGGTAAATATTAATGATTTTATCCTATAAAATTTTTCCAATATCATTGTCCCACAATTACCATGATTTTTAGCGTAAATTCTACGAGAAAATTTTAGCTGTCCCTAATATTACAACCTGAAATTGAGTTATCATGCCTTAATTTTAACTAATATTTTTAGCTAGTTAAATGAAGAATTTTATAGCTGAAATTTAGGCATGATAACTAAATTTCACGTGTAATATATTGATAGTTAAAATTAAGCTGTAGCTAATTTTTTTTTCTTAATATGAGACTATTAAAACGAATTATCAGATTAAATATCAAATAATTAAAACTTTGGGAACATTATAAAACTGCCAAACGTTAACTGAACTAATTATTGACCGACTTTAACCACAAGTAAAATTATTTGTATTTCAGTCATTTCGCTGCTGATTAATTCTTAAGTTTGCGACTTGTTAGTTTTATTTATGGGGAAAATTATCGGTATAGAAATGATATATTGAGAGAATTTTTTTTTAGAATTTATCCTGAAAATCCTAGTAATCGTGGGATAATATATGGTATCGGAAGAATTTTTAGTTTCTCTGATTAATATTTCGAGAATGTTTTCGTTTATTAATTTGCGATTTTAATTAACATTTTATATTTCATTCTTTAGAATTTCCACGGATATAGTTTTATTTTTTAATGGATAATCATTATTACCTATGATAATTGTGTGTATTTTGTAAGACGTTGTCATACTAAAAATATGAATATCTACCACAATAAAATATAAAATATGTTCGCTTAATTTTACTATATGTACGTATATTAATTAATATTTTTATTACGGTAAATATTTTTAATCAGAGAAACTCTTCTATCGGAACTCTTCCAATACCATATATCGTCCCATGATTGATAATATTTTCGGGGTAAAAGTCTAAGGGAAGACTTTCTCCGTGCACAAATGCCGGAGAGGAGCTTCCGAAAAGGCCGGTGGACGGAATGAACCACCATGTTAGCGTCAACTTGCGGGAGGGAGGCCACATCAGGCTCGTCCTACTGCGCAGTAACAATACCGAAAAGCTTTCTTCTTTCACTTAATGACACCGAAATCAATCGCTAGGGTCCTTAATTAAAACATTAATTCCATTCAAAATATTTTACAAAATGATCTGTCAAGAGCGAAGGTTCAGAGAACTGAGGAACCCAACCGAGCGGAGCTAAATAAAATGAAGACTGCGACACGGGAGGGAAGTTTTTTTGACTGCTAACAGGTTGAAAGAAATATAGCGAGAAGAGCTTAAAATAAAGAAAGAGAGAGAAATATTATCCGACAGATCCCACGGTTTGTAATTATTTTGACATTATCGCGAGATATGACACTGTAACTGTTTTCTCTTCTCGCGCGGAGACGAAGTTGTTTCACGATTGCTTTATTGCTTTCGATTTTCTACCTCAAAGTGAAGGAAACATGACTCATATAGCACTGTTCCACCCAACGAACTCATCCATCTTCACGGTGCACTTTTACGATACGATCAATCGTCTCTCTCTCCCCGGAATGCTGCGTTTTCTTCCGTGGCAACTGTTACGCGACACACTTATTTACTTCCTCGCCTTGCGCTTCCTGAAAATTCGACGCTTCTGCTTCTACACGAAGACTAGGTTTATTTCGTCCTCTGACTAGGTTTATCTCGAATCATTAGCCCGAAGTGTCAATCATTCGAAAAATGTTGCAGGTCAATTTCCCAAGTCAATTTCTCCCGAGGAATGTGTTTAGTCATTCACGAAAAACTCGTTCCAGCGAGAAATCTTCCAATTCTTGCACCGCGATTTTCCTGGTCAAATTAAAAATCGACGGACACGAGAGACAACTTTTTTCTCCAAAATCGATACTTCCGGAAGTATACATATACGCGTTGCATCATCTCGCGCGTTTGTCGAACGTGTCTCACGTTGCTCCAAGATTTATTACAGATCCATTTTTCGCAGAGAGAGAGAGAAAATTCGCCCGACGACTCGAGAACAAACGGGACTTTCGCGTTCGCGACGGAAGCAGAAGCGCCGGCTCGACCGTCGGCTCGAGAAAAGGGCCACGTTCGAGGAGAGAGAGACAGAGAGAGATAGAGAGAATCGATAGATGGAAAACCAGCCGCGATTTCGCAATCTCTCGGGAGGAGCGATCGTTGTTTTTCCGCGGAATACGCGCCATAACGATCCTCGACTAGAGATCGAGAAGTCGGTATTAATATATGCGGGAAGGAGTTGCAAAATGGAGAAGGGGAACCGGGTAGAGATTGTTATTGCAGGAGCAGTTGGGCCTCTCTTCCTCTCCTCGAGGCTACATATATAATGCAGTTCTCGTAAAAAATAAAAAAAAAAAAAAAAACGCGCGCCGAGGAGAGAAATTACACCCTATTCGGAATAATAAAAGCTTCGAATAATGAAAGATTACTCACAGCATCTCGCGGGCGGTGGCGGGCACATATCCCACGACGGAAAACCTTCCTCTTCCGAGGGGAACGTGGAGTCGCAGTTGCACAGTCACAGGCGTTTCCGACGGCACTCGGAGCACTCGAAGGACGAGAACTTTCGGGCACAGCACTGGGGCAACGGGACACACATGACACGACGCACTGTCACCGGGAGCTGGCCTCCGGGAGGCGCGGCCGAGCCCGACGGCTCGTCGACGAGGAAAACCGACGCGAGAGACACACGCAGAGGAGAGAGAAGGCGCGCGAGCGCCAGGAGGGAGAGAGACGATGCAGGAGAGTAGGAGGAAGGAATAAAAGCGCACGTCCGCCGTCGACGGGTTTCCCACTTCCGGTCGTTCCTTCTGCCACCTCGGTCCGTCCTCGCGTCGACGACGCGTCGCTAGAAACGAGTCCGAGATCCCGAGGACGCACACAGTAGCGGACACGACACTGAACGATACGACACGACACGACACACCGAGTCGATGGGCGGCGGTGATGGGGGAGGGGGTGAGGAGGGAGAGGAAAGGCGGGAAGAGAGAGCGACGCGGACGCACGGGTTTGGCGCTCTCTCTCTCTCTCTCGTGCCGCGCTCGCGGGTGCACGACGTGCGTACGTGTAGCCGAGTCCTGCGCGCGAACCGACACGATGCAAACGAGACCTCTGACTGAGCAGCCGTCGCCCGTGGAGCCTTGCCCCGACAGATAGCAGCGCCGCCAACCGCGCCGAACAAAAGTTCCTGCGCCTTCCGCGCCAACTTCACGTTCCTCCCGCCCTTCGACCAAGCTCTGCCGAGAAACCGAGCTTCTCATTGCCCGAATACCGCCCTCGTATTTCCATTGGATTTTGCAAGATAAATGTGGATACGTCCTGCGCACACAGAAATGTATTTTGATAAATAGAGATAAGATTCAAGATAAATATGAGATGGTTTTCATGTCGACGTAAAAAAGGATCGTTGAAAGGGATGTTTTTGGACATGAAATATATATTATTCGACGCAATTTTTTCTATTGTTTTGTTCTTTTTTCCTGAAATTCTTTTCTCTGTCAGTCACAATAAACAAACACTTACATCAAGAGCATATTGCGAACGATATAATACTGTAAAAATATAACCAAATATTAATGGCGTCAAATTTTCAAGCTCGTATATATATAAATAAAAACATAGCGAATAAAAAATGTATATCTGAAAACTTAATCGTTCACTATCTAATCACAAAATACTTGAATTAACATCTTAAAAAAGAAATAATGAAGTACGATGTATACCTCGATCCCACGAGCTCCTCGCGACTCTGGCGTCCCAGACCGTCGAGAAGTTGCAGCGATACGTACAGTCGATACTCTCGCGCGCGATAGATCGACTCGGTCGCTCGCTCGCGATTGGCCGAGCGCGGCGCACGCGCGCGAGCCGCGGGCAGCGCCACTGTCAGTCGGCCGCGGAATGTCTGCGCCGCGTGCACTTCCGCTCCGCGGCGCGCGTCACTCTCGACGACGCTAGCGCGAGGAGTCGCCGGCCACGTTCGCGCGAGTAGAGTCGTCTCGACCCCGCGTTTTCCTCGACGGAAATCGCGACCCAGCCATATGCGAGCGCGGCGACGGCGACGACGACGACGACGCCATCACTAGGAGGCATCAGCGGGACTGCCGCTACGAGGAGGAGTCGTCGAGGAGTCGGAGTCGTTCCAACGCGTCATCGCCATTTCGCCTACGACGCGGCCCCCTCGCGACCGACGCTGGCTAGGAGGCGGACCGGGACCCGCGATGAAGAGGAGCTGAGTGGACGACTGCACCGGGTACACGAGGTGTGTATATATGTATGTGTTATATGTATAGAGGTACAGCGTGTAAACATTCGCGAATGACAGTTGAGCTGTGTCAACGCGCATATGTGCAGCTCCTCTTGAGAAAAAGAAATTCTTTTTCTCTTTGCTTTCGATAAGGCTTTCACGTTTACGATAGCGAGGATTGAGGTTATCTCGTGTAAACGAATCGTTAATGATGTTTATCGTGAAAAGATTTTGTGGAGAGAATTTTTTTTTAACCGGTTTTGATTTCTCTAAAATTGTGTTGTCGACGAAAACTTTAGCTAATGAGAATTAAAGCTAATTCTTCTATGAACGTTTGTGTTAATATTGTAATCTTCTCTTATATTGCGTAAAATTGTAAATGTATATGGTATATTGCGTAAAAGTGTTTCGGATGAAGGATATTTTTTATTCCAGCAGCTTACGCGTTCATTAATTCTCAGAAGCGTATAAATAATCTTACGTGCAAAGTATTTATGTTTCTCATTTCAGCATTACGTTAATGCACATTTCTCTAATAAAAGTATATATTTTTCACGTCTTTTGCATTGGATTTATAATAACGCGCGCTTTTATAACACTTCTTTTTAATAATCGCTTAAACAGCCATTTACACTAATGAGAATTAAAGTTAATTTCGCAGAGTAGTTTTATTAAGAATCTTAATTTCGCGTATAAATACGAATGAACGCATGTGTAAGGATTATTTTTTTAACACATGATTATGCTAAATCGTCATGTTTGCTATTAATGCAGTAGAGTTCGCGATATGGGATATTTTGTAGATTACAACGATGATGTTGACAAGGAAGACGACTTCGGGGGACAAAACGTCATCCGCGCGATTCCACGTGTATACGTTGCAAATTCCTTCGTTTAGGGAATTTTCGTTCGGATTGCCGGTCTGCTGCTCTCCCGAGATGCTCGACAAAGACACGCGACTTGTCTACGTGTCCCGTTACCTCCCGTTAATGGTCGTGTGATTAAAAAATCCAACGCGACAGATAGAGAAAGGTGATTAAAAAAAATCCACGCGATAGTCTCTTTATCTGCATACAGCCTTGCGAACCAATCTCACTTCCACAATTTGATAAAACGTATTTGAGTATTAAATATTGGATTTAAATATTTAAGATTTATATAAATATTAGATAAAAAATTAAAAAATATGTCACGTTCAAGTGCAATGCTACAATAATTGTATTCAAACACGTTTATGCAGTATAAATATATACTTCGTTCTACATGAAAGAACACTATAATAAACTTTTATTAATAAGCATGTAAATTAATATTTATTATTTATATCAATATTTTTGTTGTGTGAAAGATATTGGAATAATTATTGAAGAATTTCCGATATTTAAATTGCCATAAAAATAAATTTATGAATTGGAGGGCTCTTTAATTAATTTTTTAATTATAAAGAAAAAACGTCTCTTAAGCAGTGCATTGTAATATTCAAGCTTTTATGCTTTTAATATATATTCAATTTTTTAAAATCAATTTTAAACTAAACTATCTGCCGCTTTTTAAATTTTGTGCACTATTATTCTCTAATTGCGAAGCTTCATCATAGAATTGAGAACAATTATTTGAATAATTATTATTCACGGTAATATTATGTTAATTTGGTTTGTTTTTACGCTTCGTAGACTTAATAATGGACTTAGTAATAAAAAAATCGGAAAAAAGATAAAAGAAAAAAATTAAAAATATAGAAGAATGATACATGCAATACGAATGAAAATATAAACTTTATATGTGTCTAATTGGCGTATAAGATAATCCGTAATTGCATAAGTAAGGAAAAACATATTTTATCGGAAATTATAGAAAAAAAGGAGAGATAATTAACGTTAAAAGTATACTCGATGTAGACAAAACTTCTGCAGTTACAAATGGTATTTCTTGGAAATAATTAACAATAAGATAACTTTTAAAATTATTACCTATTGTTAATGGGAGACAATCGATGAATTCCCGTTGCAGTAAAAATTTGCTCATTTTATATCCACAAAAAATGGCACGTGCTTCTAGTTTATATTAATTATTGTTATTTCTGCAAAAAGATTCAATAAAATATATCTGCTTAATGTCAATGAATAGACTTTCAATTAAATATGTATACATATGTCTATGTATGCATATGATTCAATAATGGCTATCTTAATATTATACAACGAATCTTATTGTACAATACTCGCGATATGATTGCATTATCGCAATAATTCCTCGGCAGACATTCTGCGGTCAATCCAGCATTACAGTGTCAACAGTTAACAATAATGTCAACAATTTAGAGTATGGGTGTACATATGTACACGTGGTATTTGCTTGCGGTGTTTGGAATCGCAACATTTCCGTATCTATTGTACAAGAAATATTAGCGGCACATTTTACAGCGTAATTTATATGCATTTCATTTGATGATTGACATAAATTCATATCGCTCGTTATTTGATTAAATGTATCGTTAAAATATTCGAGACTTCAATAAACATGTAGAATTCGAATGAAATAATAGTTTCTTCTGTTGTGAATTAATTCAGGAATCCGCGGAGGAGGCATTTGTATTTTCTGCCAGATTACCCTGCGTATACGTAATCAAGGATTCACTATTCCGTGAATACTCGGCATATGGCGGGATGCCAGAGGCATGCGAGGCCGAATCCGCTTGCAAAGGCGAGCGTCACGTTTTCCGTGCGAATGGTGCACGTGCGTTTGTCGTCTTCGTCGTCGTCGTCGTCGTCGTCGTCGTCGTCGTCGTTGTTGTAAATGAAACGAGACTCGCATCGCGCGTGCTCGGAAATGTCAGTGAACTCGAATTCAGCTGCTAAGTAGCCAACTACCCCCGCTGCGTCACCTCCCCACTTTTCCTTCCCCTGTCTTGTGCTGTACGGTGAAAATTCTCATTAATTCGCCTGTAGGTCGGAAAAGGAATGCGAGACGACCCGATAAAAGATGGACGAATTAAAATGAATTGAAAGAAATCCGTCTCTGCGAAATGGGATACTTAATCCTCATGATCGGTGACTGGTTTATAACAAAAGTATAGCTAAAGTTTCTTTAAGCCTTACACTGACATAATGATTGTTTGGCTTGTCACTCTATCAATCAATGTAATTTGTCATAGTTTATACTATTCGCTGAGGCATTTTATGACAAAAAGACTTGGAGAAAATCCCTTTTCATGAACTTGTATTTAATCTTTGAGAAATCAGGAGAAAATTAGAGAATTTGTATAAATACCTTTCAGTGTAAAATTTACTTATGTAATCTTGTTTCCAATTCACTTTGATGATTGAACTTTCCTAACTTCCGTTTTGACATCCGAACATTCTACTGACCAGATTTACTTCTTGCCGATACGATATCCTAAAATAACTAAAGATGTTGGAACCATTTTATATATATTTTTCTTTTTTGAAAAAGAATTTATTTCGAGAAAAAAAAATAAACCAAATATTTCGATTGTTTTACGCAAGAACAAACAAAAAGAAAATATTTCTGTTATTTTACAGAAGAAAGAAATTGGAAAATATATGTATAATATTTTGCAGTTTATTTTATTTTGAAAAGAATAAAAATATATATAATAAAATTTATAAATTGAAAGCTAGATACGTACAGATATGTGTCGTAGACAAGGTAGAATTATACAATTATTTTATCTCTTCTTGTTGCTTTCTTGTTTAACATTTTCGTTCTTGTTTCGTTTGTTGTTATTGCTTCCGATAGATATTTAATTATACATATATTTCAAAACTCGAACTCTACATATGATAGACTATCTCCAGTATGTAGACATTATTTAAAATTTCTGAAATAGAAGAGAAAATAAACAAATTATAATTAATATTATTATAATATATTATAATATTAGAGAGATAGAGAATAACGGTAGAATATGTAAGCATAACATTAACATTCAAAAACATCTCTATCTTTATTGTGTTTATGTTTAAAAGTACTGTTATGTTTTAATATATTTTGATCTTTGCTCATGGTCCTTGATTTCTCTCTGTGTCTGTTAACCCTGACAAACAAATTTCATTAGTCATTGGCTAACTGTCTTAGCACAAGTATAGAAAATCAAGAGTTATGCATTCGATAAATATACCTACAATTACCCTAACGTTAACATAAAAGTGGAGAGAAGTTTGTATCTTTTTTCATTAATGCGATTAGAGTAGAATTTAATAATATTTTATGAATATTGTATTAATATACATTTCAATAGATGGGGAGCGAAGATATATCTATCATATCACGTTATACATCACATGTATCATTTTATGACATAACATATCGATGTAATGATATGATTCCGTGTATAAAACCCAATTGTTTTCACAAGAGATAATGCAATGAATTTTACTGTCAACAGGATGAGCGGTCCGCTGCTTGGCAGAGGCCGAGGCGGCCGCCTGGCTCTGTATGGAGGCTGCGGGGTGGTGATTGTCTTGTTGTTTCTCCTTTATCGTGCCGCTACTTCGGAGATGGCCAGGCTACGGGAACTCCATGAACAATGCGCTCATCAGCAAGAAGCTCTCGCCGCCCAACTGCAAGGTAAGATGATATAAACATGTGCATCAAAGGATTCACAGTTGCTAATATTAGATTTAACTTGGACGTGCCTTTTAGGGCCTTAAAGTCATTATATATTTCATAGATCGATAAATTTATTGTGAAAAATATTTTTTCGTTCACATTTTTGACAACTAAATAATTGGTATATGTCCTTTTTAGTTATATTTGAGTACAAAGTTCGGCTGGAGAAGTCCTTGGCCGAGGAGAAAAGCTCTAACGCCGCAGTGAAACAAGAATTGCAGCAGCGCGCGTCGCGGGAAAAGTCCTTACGTGACAAGGATAGCATAGAGGCGATGCGAAGATTCGACTCGCTTCAGCAATCCTATCATCTCCTGCAAACGGAACATCAGGATCTAAAGGACGAGTGTAAGAAACACGAGAAGCAGGCACTGGATGAAACCAAGAAGTTGGAAGCGACGCTGCAGGACCTACGTGCTCGCCTCCGGCAAGCGGAAGAGAACAGAACGAAACCTTTGGAGCATTTGAAGACCAAGTTCATAGAATTACAAAATGAGAACCTTAAGCTTCAGAACAAGTACAAGGAATTGGTGGAAGTACACGGCAATAGCGATAGCACCATCGATCATCTTAGAAAGGAAATTTATCAGCTCCAGCTTGAATTAGACAGCGTTAAGGTACATATTTTTTCTTCGATATAAATACATATGTAATATACGTTTATCAGTTACGATATGTATAAAATAAATAACACCTTAAGATAGTTATAATTGCGTCTTATAGGGTACAAACACACGTAGAACATAGAACATAGAACATAAAATATGATTATATATTATAATTATTGACAAGGTCAGTATTATTTTTCGTTTTCTTTCAAATATTCAAGATTAATTTCAAAAATAAGAACAATTATGGGTAAAATTAAAGATCCGTAAGTATTGTGATTGTGTTATGTTTTTTCAGAGGATCTACAGGAAAAGCACATCTCCTAACCCGGTGCCGATACTTCCTCGGGTGTCGGCGCCGCAGTCAGCATTGCAGAAGGAGGACTCGCAACCGATCCCGGCACCGCAATCGCAACAACAGGTAAGTCCGCTGCGGTCACTATACGCATCTCACAACTATCGCGCGGACAGAAAACCAGCTCCCTCGGAAGATAAAACGTTGACCAAGATTGTCAACGAATCGAACAACAGCACTAAACTCGTTCAAAAGAATGGCAACATTATTCCAAATGAAAAAAAGATCGAGGAGCTCTCGGGTAACGACTTCCAGCAAAAATTGCAAGGAAATGTTGTCGAACGTCCAAATGTAAAGGACGTAGGCGAGAATCTTCTCGATGAAGAACAAAGGAGACAGGTAATGTCGCCACCGCTGAATTCACAAGACAACAATGGCCCGAGGCAAGACGGCAATCAAGCGATGTCGGGCTCGCAAGCCGAACAACCGTTAACACAACTTGCCATCAAGAAAGCGTCTACGACCGCATCTAGTCGAGTGATCAGTGTCAAAGCTCGCGTAGAGGATGACGAACTGCAAAAGCTACAGGAAAGAGTAAACGGGATCCTTAACTATAATATATCACACGACGAAATTCATTAAATTTTCAATTTATTATTACTCACTTATGATTGGACTGTTTTCAATTTGTATTAGACAATATCAGATTTTTTTATATAATTCGTGAGTCGTATGAATGATTGATTCTTGTTATGTAATATAATTTTTTAATGAAATTTTTTTATTGTTATTAATTATATTGTAGTAATTATTATAATATAATTATTGCACTTATAATGAATTATATATTTAATTTTATTATATAATAATTATTATATAATAATTATTATAATATATAAGTATATGTAATTATAATATAATTATCACACATTACTATATATTATAATAATATAATTATTAAAATATATTTAACATCTCACTATATTAAAATTATTACAACAACAATTTTAATAATTATAATTATATTAGCAACATGTTAATATATAATTATATATTAACAGTAATTTATTTCTTAATCGACATGACATACAATGATTATATTAAACAATAAACTGTGACAAAATAATTTACATAATTATTTTTGTTTACTTTTTTTACATTATAACTGACGAGTAATCACATGAGTCAAGAACATTTAATTAATTTAAACCAAAAGTGGTTGCTATTATTTTAGTCTCTAAATCAACTAATGGTTTTTTATAAAATAGGGCGGTGGTGAATAATATTTTTGGATTAATTATATTCTTTTCTTTAATAGTAGTAATAGTAGTTTTATCTGCTTATTAATTATGTAGATATTGTCGGTGTAGGATAGAAATAGAAAAAAATAGTAAAATTCTTCTATTTTCCTACTAAACCTTTCTCAAAATATAATTGTTTCTTTCTTGGAACTGTAATCTCTCTATACTACTGCTTTAACCAGACACATAACAGAATTTGTTCTTATTAAATGAATACTGTATATAACCAAAGTGCAGGAATTCATATGCATATTTAATAAATCAAGATTATATATTATTTATTTTGGAACTGCGTTATATTATATTTTTTGTTTACTGCTCAAAGTTAAAGTGATTCTTATTATAAATTAAATTATTGTAAATCGTATTTGCGTAGAATTTGTTCTAGATGTCTGCGTTTTGGAATATACGTGACACGTGATGTAATTCAAATTCAAATAATTTTATTCGCGTCGGCCATGTAATAAAAATGACATACATATTAATATTTATTAATGATATTTGTGAATTAATTAATGCAATAACAAATTGATTTTAAAAAAACCGTTTAATTTTTTATGTTTAAAATACACACGTACACACATCTGCATTTATAACATATACTATTGATATTAATACCATTTTGAAAATGAATGCTTTTAATCCTGCAATATTATGTAAATCCCAAATCGCCTAAAGGAATCTTTATAAATTTTATAAACAATTATTTTTATTAATTATTATGTATATTCAGTAAGATAATATTTCTAAAAGTTGTTGTATTGTTAGAGATGTCTTTAGGAGTTATTATTATTATTTTTTGCAATTGTTGGCACAGTTTTGTAGATATAATATATAATTTTTGTTGATATATGACGAACAAATGTGATCGGATGTTTAAAGAATTTAAAGATTCTATTTGTGTACATATATAATTTTTTTGAGCAATATTTTTTCGCGATAGTTTTGCAAGGTTCACTTCTATTAGGAATATGACATATTTTTGTACATATACATATAATATGGATCGTGAAAATCGTCCTGAATGTGCCTGTAAATCTGTGTTCTATAAATGTATTAATAAATTGTTATTATGTTTATCTGCTTGTATTTTTATTGGCAACCTCATACCAACCTAATTAACTATTAACTTTTGCGTCACATCTTTATTTTAGCGCTAGTTGATTTACATTAAATAAGACTGAATATATTACTTTTGCCAGGCTAAAGAATGTGTCGAGAATTTGTTGAACTGCGAGAAAAGCTTGTATTTATTTACGTAACGCGTAGTACAGCTTCTCTTCCTGCATTTTTATTGCTAAATAATGTAACTTTTAACCTCATATCTTATATAATATTTAAAATCCCTATGCACTGCATTTACAGCTTTGTAGATCACAGTTATTTGATAAATTGCTAATTGAATAATATATTGAGAATAAATAAAATTTTTCTCCTTGTACAATTACTTCTGCACATTTTTGTCTGATTGTGAGTTAGAGATCCTATAAAGCTTTAACTTTTTAATGTCAAATATATTAATAACAAAAAACTATATTGCAATTCCCAAGCTGTTCCTAGCAAATTAGCAATTAATTCTAAAGGTACAATTCCTTCGTTCGTCTAGTAATACTATTGTACATTTATTGAGAGATGACAACTGCCACATTACAACCAGTTTCATGATAACGTTAATTGTCGACGTGCAATTTCTATCTGTAAATTTGTGTATATTGTACCGTATATATAATCTTGTGAAAAATATTTTTCAGAGTGCAGCGCGCGATTCTGCGAGTTCGCGAAAAATGGAAAACTCCACCGTAGCGAACAATGCTAATTTGATGTCGCCGTCTTCAATCGACAAGGTCGCACCGCTACCAGCCAGATCTCTGTCAAAGGTCAAATTGCCGGTCGGCGTATTGCCGATTCCAGAGATTATCGAGCAGAAGATCGACAACGAAGAGAAACGTCAGGAGGAGGTCCGAAAACGAGATGACGCTCACAATAATTTGCAACCGCCACCTCAGCTTCCAAAACTCGCTTTAGCAGACAGCAAGGAGGAAAAGGAACCGATCGTCGAAGCCGGCAATCTCGACCCTCCGTTCGTCGCGAATCCTCCTGCTCCGCGACACGTCGGCGATCAGATCGTCGAGAGAAGAGCGAACGATGCTTTGTTCAGAGCAGGAGTACAGGAGATAGGCGAAGAATTTAATCAGTTGGGTCGTGTTCCTGGGTAAGTCGTTCCATTTAATTCTAATTTCTAAAGTATTCACACATATATTTGATCCCAACAAATTTATCATTACAAATAATTTTTTCTGATGTTAGATTGGACGATGGACAAGCTAACGGCGGCGACGATCAGTACGATGGTGGCGATTATGACAAAGAGCCGCAGCAAAAGAACGATATCCATTTGGCGGAGGGTGAGGATGAAGGAGAAGGTAATTTAATGAGACTAATCGAATAAGAGAGAACGTGCGGTTCAAAAGTCGCGATCGTGAAATTATTCTCGTATCTCAATTTCAGACGAGGGCGACATGCTCGAGTATCCGCATAATTTGAAGCAGGGTAAGCGGTTATAAAGTCAACATCATCCTTCGAAAGTTTTTTTTACGCGACCGACGATCGGGATTCTACCAGTGGAAAACGCCTGAAAAATAATTAGTCGACCTGACCTAACTTGACCAATGTTCGCAATCGTCCCTGGTTTCATCAGCGAAGAATACTTATTATGTACTATAATCTGCATGAGTCATTCAATGATCATCTCGCGAGAAGAGTTAGAGAGAATACGAGTTATATTTTATCTTTATTCTTTGTTGCGAAAACTTTCATATGAAATTTTAGATGTATGATAGTATATATATACACTATCATACATCTAAAATTTCATATGAAAGTTTTCGCAACGAATATATATATATATATATATATATATATATATATATAATATATATATAATATATACGGTGCATATACATATATCGTCAACGACATTTGAGTGTTTGACGAAGGTTACGCGGTTCTAATAAATCTTTTTCCGAGAAATGCAAAATGTAGATTCTGGAAAAAGAAAAGAGAACGAAATAGGCTGTATTTTTCTAGATTAAGATGCAGAGCGGTGATGCACGGAGTGAAGTACATTAAGAGTGACTAATCGCACTCATTATTTAAGACACTCGTGACTTTGTTACTAATGCAAGTGCGTTAAGTTGGGCTTGTATTGCATTAGCAGAGCTAACTTATGCAAATACTATTGGACTCGATTAATAATCATTAGAAAATTGAATTAAAAAAATGTTTTATCTAATAAATAATGAAGCTGGTCGCGAATGTGTGTGACTTCTTTCTACATAAATTCTATAATATTCATGCGACTCAGGGTACAGATGTTGATCTATTTACTACTTGTACAAATGCAAAATGCAGAATGTATAAATGTAGATATTTTGTATAAATGTAAATAAAAGTTTGGGAGATTCTCCGCCCAATCTTCTTTTTACATTTAAAAATTGTTATTATCGTTAGAAAAGAGATCTCTCATAATACATTATAGATTATCAATAGTAGAGTTATGTGATCTTGCATAATGCAAAGTTATCCCTGCTACTGCAATCCAATTCAAACCTTTTCATGATATCCATTATGATGGCGACAATCGATTTTCTCATTTTCCATTAAGAGAGTTTACATTGGTTATTGACTTATCGTCAACAAACTCTTTTAATCTCATTTCTTTTTATAGATATCCGTTGTCGCTAAAAATCGTAGATTGTCGGTTTTTACCAATAAAGTGATTAAAAATAAATGTATCGTCAAATTGACATACATGTAAATAAATTGACGTCAAGTTAACATTCATTAATAAACTTGATTCAATCTAGCAAACCGTGAAAGAGTGATCAATAGTATTCGCGTTTTATTTATTTTATTTTTACCGATAATCTCAAAAATTACGATTCAACTGTTAAAAATAATTACTTTAAGTAGTTTACATACATGACGAGCATAACGTAATATTTTGTTATAGTTTAGAGATACAGTTATATATACACGCGTATACAGAGAGGCGTTGTAAATGTACATAATGTTCTTTTCATAATAAAAGTGATAAAAAAACTTTGTCAAATGCTTTTCTATAAATCTGTAAATTTCTATCGACAAATTTGTTCCTTTTAAAGTATCTTAAGATTTATGACCCATCAATAATATGTGCGTTTCGAACTATACGATAATATATATATATATATATATATTATCAATAAAGATTTCCATTAATGATTTTGATATAATCACGTACATTTCCGACGTGATTGATTTCTTTTAATGGAAAAAAATTTTTTAAACAAATCTCTTTGTGAACTAAATTTTAATTGAGACAACTGGACAACAAAACTTTTCTAGATTATTTAATTTTAAATAGAGTTTATATGTAATTTAGTTTTATAGAGTTTTAAAAAGATATATGATACTAAAAATGGAAAAAAGGAGGAAAATAATAAATGTGATAAATTGAACTTTTGTTATTTTTGTTAAAGAAAAATGGACTCTAGAGTGGTGAAGAATGATTAAAAAGTAGGACGTCCTAATTATTTTATAAAAATAAAACTTGGTTACTTAATAGCTTTTTTTATCATTTCGAGAATAAGGTCGTAGTTATCGGAGCACAGAATAAATAATGTATCATATTAGACGTTGTTTGTTGGCTATTCTGATTCATACAACCATTACATAAGCAATTCTAGCATCTTCCATCTCCCTATCGGTTCCTGGAACCGATATACATGTCAATATGCTAAAAGCGTTTCGCTTGTCTCTCATGTGCGCAGAAAACTATTGTCTTTGCAATTCGAAAAATAAGATATAATCGAATTTATCATGTATTTTAATGAAAAAACTGAAATATAATATTGATAATACATATTTTTTTTATTTTGAATTCTTTATATTAAATATATTTTTTTAATATTTTACTCCCCTTAAAAGAATCAAATAAGTGAGATAAGTAACAATAAATTGTACTTTTCTTTTTTAATATTTTGATTTATTATTAATAACAAATATGTCTTGTTTGTAGAAACGTGATTTATTAAAAATTTCTTATCTATTCCTGCTTAGTTTTTCTAGGTTTTTTTTAGAAAACACATTTATATTAATTAAAACCAATCTCGATATAATTATATCTCTTTATGTATTTAATGATAAATTATAGAATATCCGCTTGTAACAATTGCAAAAAATTTGCAATTTATTTCTTTGTAAATGCAAACGTTATATTTATCTTGTTTGCTATTACATATTAACTAATGTGGAAATACTTTTTTGTCATATTCCTCATCGACATCGTATCTCGTTTACTATAGTAGTATATAGAAAATATATAGGGGATTTGTTTGTGTATATGTGCTTTCACATTTCTCACACCTAAGATGTAAGAAAGATCATTTATTTACTTTAACCTTTTACCCGTGTTATCACTGCAGACCTTATTCTCGATAAACCAAAGAGCTTTTGCAGCAGAATCAAGAACGCAAACACACTCTATATTCGCTCGTGCATGCTCGTCATTTTAATCTTTTTCAACTCGATAATTCCCCTTGACTAGCAAATGTTCTGTAGTTATTCGCTTGTCCAGAGTTCGTGCTATTCAACGAATATCCAACGAATATAGAAGAAAAGAACTTGTACGAATAAAATTTTATTTTGCAACAATTCAATTAAAAAGTTTTGTTTTATCGAATCATGTGTACCTAAGAAAAGTTTCATTAATGAGACTCGAGAGATTCGTTTTTAAATTTTAAAATTAAAACATTTACGTATAATCATATTTCTATAAAATAAAAAAACTATAAAAATACAACTACTTTTATACTTTAGAATCCTAAATTTAAAAAATTAAGAAGCATTTTTATTTAAATAATTCTCATAAAAATAATATTTAATATGAATAAAAAATTTGTGTTTTATGTTATATATACGTTTGTATTCCGTTTTTCGTAAAATGATTAATGTTAGAAATAAAGTATGTTAAATATTAAGTATATTCGCGCATAATTTGAAACGAAATAAACTCCTGTTCATTTCATCTATTTATTCGGCTAATTCGTCTATTAATTCATTAATTTTTTGCAGAGAAATAATTTAGTGTGCATCCTTGCACGAAAATTGCTGATACGTGAGTTCTTCTAATCTTTCCGAAGAAGCTAGTAAGAGGATAATTGGACACGACAATTTATAGTATATTCGCACAAACAGACATACCGTGATAAGAACATCCTTTCCGAATATTGCCGAAATAATTATCAGCGATTTCATTTAAAAAATGGCAGTACTACACTGAAAAAAATTTAGTTAATTCTTATAAGTATTTATTTCAATACTGCCAAATAAATCATTTATTTGAAACTAATAATATTTATTTGATATGAAAAATATTAATTTGATATAAGAAAATCCTTTTCAAAATAAATAAATATTTATTTGTTTCAAATAAATGATTCATTTGGCAGTATTGAACTAAATATGTATTAATTTAGTCATTTTTTCAGTGTAATAACAGAATTCTCTTGAAAAATATTCTACAAGAGGTAAATTCGAGAATTTGGAAGTTTAAAAAAAATAAAATAATAAACGCGAATTAAAATGAATAAATCGAAAAATAGAAAAAATGCGATAATCGTAACGTAATTATTAATATACTGAAAAAAGTTATTAACTTGACTGAATCGTTTAACTAAATATTATTTTGTAAATTAAACATATAGAAATATTTAAATTAAATATATAATATATTAAATATAACAAAACGTGTATTTGATTTAAATACTAATATACGTGTTCATTAACAAAATAATAATTTATAGTTGAACAGTTTAGTAAAGTTAACATTTTGTTTCAATGTACCAAATATTATGTGATAAATGTTACATTTTTTTAATAAAGATTAAAAATTTATCTTTGTGAAAGAAATTTCGATATCTTATAATTCACCTATATTTTTTAGCAAAATATATTTCGAGATTTGTAATTGTTCGCAGCTGCACTAGCTTTAACATGTTCGCGTTAGCACCGCGTTAATGTTATTTGCAAATCAGAAGGCATGTGTAAATGTATGTGAGTTTTATACGCTCGAAGCGTCTCAGAATAAAATCTAGAAACCACCATGGATCGTTTATGTATGCGTCGGCAAACGATCCTTCAAGATCTACAGGAATAAAGCCTCGCTCTAAAAAATCAGAATCTTTTCGAGGACAGAGATATACAAGATGGTTTCGTAATGGATTTTTTATTTTATGAACATATATGTTCTCTTCTCGTATATTGAGATTCAGTTTTATGAATAATTTTGCTGCATTTATTCATAAGTTTTATGAATAAATTTTACGAAGAAATGCACATTCTCGAAAAGTAGAATATACATGTGTATATATATCAGATGTCAATTTTCTAGCTATCGCTTAATTTACGAAAAGTACGCGTTAATTGTTAATAATACAAATGATATTAATAACTCGATCGTTTCGTATCGGTTCATCTCTTATACTTTCTCGCAACCTTCGACCTTGAGTCGCTTACTTAGTGTGCGTGAGTTTTGACTGTCGTCTGACGAATTCTCGCGCGACGCACCTCGACTGTTGTCATATACCGTACATTTATACACATATGTACATGACCAATACGTAGTGACAAACGATCACGGGACTGACGTAATATCAGCTGGACCCCACTACTTATGTACTGAAGATCGGATTGAGGTTTATAGTTCCTGACGAAGAGCAACAACGTGCCAGTACGTTCCTTTCGTTACTGAAGGTAAGACGCAAAAGAAACACTTTTGAAATCGTCAAGTAAATAGAAGACGTTACATTTGAAAAACAGAGTCGCAATATTACTCTGTGGCTAAAATATTTCGGTTTGGTTTTGGCAAAATTATAAAAAATGAAGTGTCTTCACATTAATCATTATTAATTGACGCGTTGCACAGTAGAGTCGACTTAATATCGATCAAATTTAAGACGATTAATTAATTAATACCTCGTGTTATAATTCCAGACAACAAGGATGAAGATGTTATTCTTAGTCGCTCTCGCAGCGCTATGTATCCAGACGGTGCTCGGTGCAGATCCTCATGAGCACTCCAAGGTGGTCTGCTATTGGAATAGTACCGCCTATGAAAGACAAGGTGAGTCACTTTTTATTATTTTTTATCATTCACATTCACACGAAATTGATCAGAAAAACATTTATAATTATAACTTGTTTAGTCGCTTTTGAAAACTTCGCTATCAACCTTTTCATCAGTAAATAAACGTGAAACTTCCTTGTAACAAAAGACTTGGTAATAAGACATTATATAAGAATAGCGTGAAAATAGTGAAATTAAAATTTCTCCATTATACTATCTTAAAAATAGAAAACATAATTAAAAAAACAATTTTTATATTAATTCCAAAATATCGTTTAAGGATGAGAGATAATTTTCTGCTTTAGTGCTTTTCAAATTTTATGGTGAGAGAAAAGTGGACAAGCAAAAATATAATATTTATAAATTCAAATTTGATTAAAAATATAATAAATGTGAAGAACGTTATATTTACGCGACATTGTTATTTTAATGTTTAATTTTCAAAAATCATCTTTTTCAAATAATCACACTTTGAAATATCTCTTTGACGCGATCTCTGTTATATAATTATATACTATTATGTTCTTAACATATCTAAAACCAGTAACACATCGACATATACATCGAAGCTTCGGTTTGTATTTACTAGAGTTTTTGTCATACTTGTGCTACGATGAATGTTAAGGTCAAGCAAATGGCAATATAAATTCAACATGTATATTCCACGTGGGAAACTCAATTGAAAGATAATATACATATCTCTTTGTTTAGTATTATTTATGTAAATTATTATTATTATTTACCGAAAATTCGAAATATGCGCAAAATTGCTTCGTTTCCTTTACAGGTCCAGCAAAGTTTCAACTTGATGACGTCAGATCAGCCTTATCTCTCTGCACTCACTTGGTCTATGGATACGCTCATATCAATAGCGATTTTGAAATTGTTCCTGGCTCGCCGAATTTAGATACCGGATCGGGCTACTCTTATTACAGACTCACAACGCAGCTGAAGCGATCGTTCCCCGATTTAAAGATCTATCTTAGTGTCGGAGGAAACTCCGATCCTTATGACGACGAACACAAGTACCTTGTATTAGTGAGTACAATTTTATTAAAATAATCAAATAAAATTGTGATAAAAATAAATCAAATAATTTAAAAAATTTGCCTGGAATTTTGACAGACGGAGACTTCGGAAGGCAGAACGAAATTCATCAATTCTGTGAATCGTTTGTTGAACGACTACGATTTTGATGGAATCGATCTGGCGTGGCAGTTCCCACCAGTTAAGCCCAAGAAGCAGCGCGGTACTCTAGGTTCTCTTTGGCACGGTCTCAAGAAGAAATTGGGTTATGGAAAATTCCAGGATACCAAGGAACAGGAACATCGTGATGGCTTCACTATCCTAGTCCGTGACCTCAAGACGCAACTTAGGCCAAGATTCAAGGCTCTGACAGTCACGGTGTTGCCCCATGTTAACGCTAGCGGTTAGTACATCTTGCAATGTACACAAATCTAATAACATTAAAATAATATAATTAATAATAGAGTTAACATTATCACGAGATATTTATTCGTATAATTATATGTTTCTTTTTGACAGTCTATTACGATGTCAGATTGTTAGCGCCCAACATCGAAGCCGTGAATCTTTTCGCTTTGGATCAAAGGACACCGGAACGCAGCGCGAAAGAGGCTGATTACCCGGCACCGATTTATGGCAGTTACGGACGCGTAGTAGATGACAATGTCGACAGCGCGACAAGGTAAACCTGTTTCCCTCATAACGCATCCATTGTTTACACGTCCCCAAAGTATTTTTCGCTATATATATATATATATATTTTAACATGTGTAATACAATCAATTTATAACAGTTACGGACATGTGGGACATGACAATATTGATGCTGCGACAAGGTAAACCTAGCTACCTTTTTCCCACGTTATTTTATACAAAGCACAGCGTGTATTAAAAAAAAATTACAAGCCTCATTTCTTAATTTGATTAGATTTTTAAATATTGATCCATTTTCTCGTGAAATTTGAAATTCTACTTTCTTTCTCATATAATACATAATTCATAAATGACTTTGTCATAATGCATAATTTATTTTATTTATTAATTACTGCTTCTAATTATTGACTACACATTAGCATACATTAATAACAATGAAAATATCTGAAATCGATTACAAATTCAGATTTCTTTCTACTTACTCTCTCTTTTTGTTTATTCAATACGGAAATGTTCCGTACACACATTGTTTTCTTAATAATCCAATCCAATAAAAAATAATCTGTAACTCTACAGATACTGGTTGGAGAACGGCACCCCTGGCAGCAAAATTGTCGTCGGCATCCCCACATTCGCTCGCACGTGGAAATTGACGGCCGATAGCCAGATTTCCGGCGTGCCGCCTATCGTGACCGATGGTCCGGGTGCTCCTGGACCCCATACCAACGAACCAGGACTGCTCTCATACGCTGAAGTATGTGCCAAGCTAACCGAACACGCGGCAGGACGACTTCGACGTGTCAGCGATCCATCCAAGAAGTACGGTAGCTACGCTTATCAGTCTTACAATCCTGATACTGGAGCAGAAGGACTCTGGGCTGGCTACGAGGATCCGGACACTGCCGGCCACAAGGCCACCTTCGTGAAATCCAAGGGACTCGGTGGTGTAGCGATCGTGGATCTGTCCCTGGATGATTTCCGAGGTGTTTGCACCGGCGACAAGTATCCCATCATCAAAGGAGCTAAATATAAATTGTAGAATGTCGAACAAGAACCCGACATTCGGCTGACAATCGAAACAGATGTTGAAATTTTAATGCATTGAATGAAAAGTATTCAATTATTACTTATATTGGCTGAAAAGATTTTTTTGTTCCTCTTGAAATGATTCTTGTCGCTGTTTGTTAACAGCGACAACAAGTTATATTTGTATACATTGTCCGACGAGTAAACTATCGAGATTTTTTAATGAGAAAGAAACTTTTTAACGAGAGAATTTTAACGAGAATTGTAATACCGCTGTTCTATATACATTATCTGCGACGATAATAAAAATGGGGACGCTTTCCTATTATTCAAATAGGTTCATTTAAGTCCAGTCATTTCTTCATCCCTAATTATTTTCGAGAGATATAAGCATGTATTTTCGAAATATAAGTAAAACACAAGTAAAACTTCAATTTATGTAATTATCATTTGTGAAGAGCTCTTATTTGTAAAGTTGCGTTATTTACAGAATTAAATAAAAGTTTTCTCAAATTATTTTCTGATTTTAAGAAGATTTTATAAAACGAATCTTACAGATTTATTTTAGGAGTTAAAAAAAATTTGTATGTAGGTATATTATTTTGAAAAAAAAAAGAAAAAAAGAGGAGAACTACATGTATCAAGGTATTCACATACACACGATACATATATGCATATATATTTATATAGATAATATATTTTCGTGCAGTCTATTTTTCCGGCCAAACGATACATTTGCACAAGGTGTATAGCAAAGGTTCTTTTGTAAATAGACTAGACTCATTAACATATCCAACACATTGAGGATTACATCACACACCTTATACAGTTAATTCGCAACAACATTCTCACGCCGATCGCGAATCAAACTTTCTCTCCCATTGGCGAAGTTAAAATGAAAAAAAAAAGAAAAAGAAATACGCATACACAGTGTATGATTCATTAACGTGATAAATTAACGTTCTTTGTCACATGTTATTCAATGCCATCGATCGTCATCTCGATCTTGTGCTAAATCGGTCTCACTTAAACTCACAATAAACAATACTTTTATAAAATACTAGGAGTTATAGCTGAAACAGCTTTACGTCTCTATGCTAGAGTTAATAATCTGACAGAGATATCGAAAGTATAAGGACACTCGTGAGAATACAAGAATACAATATAACATATATGTAATAAAATCAATATATTTCCCTCTCCATCTAGTCCCGTTTGCATTAATCTAGATCTACGATTATCTTGATTCGCAGATGTTAAGACCGACAAAATCCACCCAAACTCGTACGCGATTCATCGGCAAAAAATAGTGCGTTGTTTTGCAAATTTGTATGAATAGATTCGATGAAAATTAGCAACACACCGTACTCGTTTTTATATTAATCGTACGATTTTAACGTGCGACGAACTCGTACAAATCGATCTCTTCTTCTTTCCCATGTGACGTACACATTCGCGGACAGAGGATCGCATTATATATTTATATGCATGTGGGTTTATCTACCATATACAACGAAGGAGGAGATGCATCTCGAATCACAGGAAATTACGTCGAATCACGCATTTCTTCGCTCGTTGTATATTTAATACTGGAACGTTCATTCAAATGCTTAGATTTTTGTTATAGGCATTAATTAATCGGCTGTCGCGACGCTATATATGTATATATATATATGTATGGCACTTGGATTACGCGTGTACATCCGTTGTAGGTAGATACTCGCTGCTCTTCTCTGGATAACTGCTGTTAAAGAGACAACTCGAAGAGCTAAGCGAACGAAGGAGATATATTACATTCTCACAAAATTCTCTACTAATTCTAATTAAACGTAAAGTGTCACATCTGCTCCAGTACATACTATCGTATACGCTATTGATTTAATAATACGATATTAGCTAAAGTTAGTTCACAAATGGATGATCCGTGCGCGTTATTGGATTACAGGGATGTGATAAATTGATTAAACTAACGATGAACTAACCGATGAACTTCAAAATGAACGATAAGTTGGCGAAAGAAATTTTTAGATAATCTTGAAAATAAATTATAAGAGATACATTCTAATATTTGTAATTTTATTTTCCTCCAAACTATCGCAAGATATCACAAATGTGATATACATCCTTCATCCAGCTATCCCTCTGATCACGAACGGACGATTCGCAAAAGCCGTTGTTAATAATTTTCACGCCCGACGAAGAATAATATAAGTGTGTGTATATGTGTGTGTGTGTGTTCACTTTAGTTTCTCGATATAAAAAATAATTCGGAGAAAGGTGCAAAACTTGGAAGGAGCTCGCGATTTAGCATCCGCGATGATCCCAGGCAGTTTAGTGGAATGAAAAAATTGGCTCTTTTATATACTTTCTCCTTTCTCTAACATAGTATATATATTTTGGTTCGCTTTTTACGCAGATTCGAATGATGAATTTGCTCTCTGCGCGAATATATATATATATATTTTTTTGCATAAAGTGCATTCGACTTAAACGAAACCACGATGCGGTACTCTTCACACCGAAATGCAACACGGTAATATAATAAACAACAGTCATTAAACATCGCTATAATCTTTTTCATTTTTTTTTTAATGGATCGTTACGTTGATCATTTCGTTCTATAAAAGTAAAAACGTCAGATCAAAGCAATAAGGTGGAAATATTGCGTTTCGAGATGTAGGAATAGCAGATCAGATACGCAACTAGAAGATGATCCCTATCTAAATCGAGAGGAAGGCTGGGAAGAACAAAATGAAAACGGTCTCTGTTTCTAAAAAGTGCTCTACGCGTTATCGAGGTCGACAGTTATTGAAAAATTCATGACATAAATTTTTCAAAATAATTGTTTTTCTCGTTATTAACTCAATTGTAAAGATAATATGAAAATCATTAACAAATATGTATATAAATTATAAAAATAAAGAGATCGATAAATCTCTAGATTATGCATATTATCAATAAAAAATAAAAAATTATTATCATAAATGCTGTTATAAAAATAATTTACTGTATACAAATTTAAATAATTTGAATATGAAAAAAATAAAAAGCATTTTTTAAAAAATAACTCTGATATAAAGATAAAATATTACAATACAAAAATGTTTTCTCCCACACTACTTCATTTTTTTCATATTCTGCAAAATAAAATTTAAATAAATGATAGAATATAAAACTTACCAAAAAATTATTATTGAATGGCAGAAGTAATACAAGTTGACTCGAAGCCTCGATTTTCGCGGAAAGCGGGGTTCCAAATACGAGCGTATCAGAGTCCTACGGTGTTTCCTAAGAAGTCGGTTACACGCTTTTTCTTCTTCTGCTTCTTTTTTCTTCATTTTACCCTAATCTCTACATGACGGAACATCGTTTGACGTTGTACCTATTATCTTGGTCCACATTGTTGATGCTGAGTACCTTGAGGAGCCTTTCGGTATCTTTGAAACTGTGTCTGCCGTGTTGCTGCTGTTGTTTCATCAACATCATCGTCGCCGTCGCCGTCGTCGCCTTTTTCTTTTTCTTCTTTTTCTTTTTCCGTTTGGTTTGCGGCAACGTCAGCTCTAACATCTGCTCGAGTCGCAGACGAATAGGCCAACCGGCACTTCCGTCCTCGACATTTCCGCCCCGATGATAGGCGTAACTCGTCGACGCGTTAGGCTCCTGACGATCACGGCGATCCTGCCACCACCAGGGGTTCTTGCACGATTTCGTCTGCTGGTCCCGCTGCGGATCCTGATAAGGATCTTCCTCGGCCATCGGCCGTCTAGGTTGTACAAAGGAATCATGAACGCGAACCGGTCGCGCCAACGACGACCTCTTCTTCACCGGCGTTAGATGACCGGATTGATGTCTCACCATGGACTTTGCCAGATTATCTCTGGTGCTTTGAATTTTTCTCATATCATCGGGCGGAGATGTCGGTACGTCGGAATACAACGACAGATTCGAGATGGGTAGATGATGACTGCTGCGAATCCGGGCGACAGCGCCGTTGTCGTTATTGTTATTGTAGGTGTTGTTGCTGCCATTGTTGTCGATCGCGTGACGACACTGCTCCGCGCACTGCAGACAATCGTAATACTTCTCGGCGACGTGACGGCGAGATGCTGAGAAACGATCTCGCAGATCAGAGCATCGACGACGTTCACTGCTCGTCGCAATCGCGCTACCACTATTACGCGTGCCCTGATGAAAATGGTAAGGCTGCTGTCACACCTCTTGCAGATACTTGAGGGGACAGCGGATGTCCTTGTAAAGCACGTCGCCCTCTTTGCCTGTGTGATCGGCGGAACGTACGTCTGCTGCGCATCTCACCATCGCCACCCCGTCCATCTCCTCGCCTACTTGGATCACAATCTATGTGATAAAACAAAAGAATTAATATTTTTCATAAATATTGAAGATTTAAAAATAAAGAAACACTTGAATCACAATTTATATTTGATGCACAGTTGAAAAATTTATGTTAAATTTAACAGATATCTTATGTTTCAACGGTCCACAGAAATTTTTGTGTTAATTTAACATAATATGGATATGCTAATGTTAAATGAAGACGCATAAATACTGTGTTAATATTTTAACCAAATAAATACAAAATTTCAAATAATTTCAAATAAATTTTGTATAAAATTAACATAGTTTGAATGTAACAATTTACTAAAAAGATGTTAATTCTAGGTTTTATCATTCCCACTTATATTATAAAATGAAAAATCAACATTTTTTTCTGTAAATTTTAACAGAAATCTTGTCACTAAGAAAATAACAGAATATATTTATTGTGTAAAATTAAAAATAGATGCATATATTGTTACTTTTACTTTTTTTCAGTTGTTTTAATAATTTAACATTTAAGTTCAATTAACACAATAGCAATATGTTAAATTAACACATAAATGTGTTAAATATTTAATACAAAAATTTTAACGGGGATTGTTTTTAACAAGAAAACAAATTTTCCTACTGTGTGTAATACAAAACCAGAAAAGTTTCAAATTTTTATAAATTATATTAGAGAGTTAGAAATAAGAAGAAACAAAGATATGTGAATATATATATATATATATATATATATATATATAAATTTAATAAATTGTACTTTGCATAAAAAATTAATTAAACAAATATATATTAAGTAGTTAATGACTGATATACATATATAATTTTAAAAAATTGACTAAATTGTTTTAAAACTGATGTTTATTTATATGTGCAATTAAAGTTTATCTAATATCAAAATAATTCAATAAATTTTGATAAAATCTTTAAATTTTTAATCATTTTTTAAAACTTGCATATTAATATTATTGATGTGAATAAAAGCAAAAGAAAAAGAGAACAAGAGACAATGTGAGTATAAAAACGGATGTTGGTACATTAATAATTTTTAATCGCACATAAAAATAAAACTAAATTTTAGTGCACACAAAATTTACATAGTTAAAGTTTTTTAAAGATTATAAATATACCTGATCTCGCAGCAGAGTTGTCTCAGCCAGCTGCAGATTACGTGTGACTTGAAGAGTCCTTTGACCGGATTCGACTCTCAAAACATACGCACTTGGAAAATAACCGACACGTCCGCCGAGACATTTACCCTTCCACCAATCTTTCTCCGATTTATCAATCACGGTAATTTTGTAACCGGCCCTATAAATATCAAAATACATTATCAATCATAAAGTTTTCTTCAATCAATTATTTACCATATATATGTATTTATACACTATGCAAATATGAAGTATATTATGCCCGGTTTACAATGAACTGTTAGCCATAAATCGGAAGTAAATCGACCAATGACAATGATTATTTTTAAAATAATCAACTGTGATTGGTCGATGTACTTGTGACTTTTCATTGTAGACAGAGCTTAATAGAGACCTTCCCGAAATGATCGCCCGTCACTTTAATTCGACACTCCCAATACTTATATTAACACGTAAAATGTGTCTTTTTCTGCAAATATTAATTTCTGCGAAATTAGAACGATAAAACAATCGTAATCCACATCGAAAAAGACAAAAGTACGCACCGAAACGGTCGAATATGTGCCTCACTTTTTCATGGCGCCCTCACCCTCGTTCAAGCCGGAGTTTTTTCCAGGAATAAAAGTAAAAAGAATAAATATTCTTCGTAATATACGCGTATCACCATAATGCAACGACGATTGTATCGAGATTTCATTAATATCGCGAAGACTTTTGAAGAAAAACGATGTCAAAATGACGGAAAGTTCCGACCGCAACGCGCGAACAAAACGGACTGCTTCGACGTCTGGCCTTGACTGGCTGATTTGACAGAACTAACCTTCCCCCACCCTACTCTCGCGTCGCGGCCAGCTCGCTCGAGTCCGAGAATTCCTGGAAAAACTCCCGGTTACTATAAACACAACAACGCGCACTTGCGAATTTGAGCTTCAACATTTTTATCGTGAAAATATCAGAGCATTTTGGACGAAAGAATTATAAGTAAATAAACTGAAGTACACTGCGATAATATATTTGCTATATTATATTGCAATAATGATACGCGACTAACTTCAAAGTGCCGCTGCTTTCGGCGAGGCGCGATATTTTAAATTGATTAATTCAGAATGTATTGCGCGTGAATAATTAAAATAAGCAGTAAAATATATATATATTATGCATACATAAAATCAATAACAGTATCGAGATGAAATAGTATTAAATATACAATATTAATTAAGTTATTATGTAATTATTTATTAACAATTAAGAAATGCAGAAATGTATTTATACAAAAAGAACGCGCGTGAGAAATCACTTAGATTGTTAAATTAATTTATTTTACTTGGTAACTTAAAAAAAGAAAATAATCTAAACAAGATAATTCTTCTTTACAGAAATCGTCTTTTTATTATAAAAAATATTACTTTTCTATATTTTTGTATCTTTCTCTAATTTATTAATACGACATACATATATATGTCGTTAAATAATAACTTATTCTTTCAAAAATTGTAATGACTTGCGATAATTTATTGTTTAATATTTCTTATGCTGTCGTTTCTTTCATTTTTTAGAATTTTATTAATTAGAGACGTTAATTAATTTTTTCATAATTTTATGATTGTTTATTAGATACAACTTTTGCGTATGTTTTTCAATATCTTTTATGAAATATAAATTATGTAAATTTCTCAAACTGTCAATTTATTACATTTATTGATGCATTCTTCTTTTATTTTAATTACTATTATGTTAAAAAAAAAATTGAAATTTCTATTTTCATTGAACTTATACAAATAAACATATTGTTGCACAGAAAACGAGAGAAATATATTTGTGAATTTAAACAAAAATTATATATTTTATTTTAATATTTCTTTATCCTGTAGTTAACCTATTGATATCTTTATATTATTATCATTTATGTTACATATTTCGTTCTAATCTGATTAAAATATCCCGCCACTCTGACGTAAGCAGCGTCACTATGAAGTCGGTTGAATATGCTATATTATACCATATTGCATATTACTGTATATATTTACTATATTACGTTTCGAATAATTTTATTCAGTTATATCATAAATAAGAATATTTCAAAATCTTCGCGATAAAACCATTTGAAAAGTGAAAGCATCGATAGTGGCCGTATTTGCGGAGAAATGTTCTCTTTTCGGAAAAAAAAACTCGAGCTCGAACGCTCGAAGTTCGGAGAAGCAGGAGTGGGGAGAGAACACTCGCCACTTTCCTCGTGTCCTTGAACGACCCAAGTCGGGCCCCGGCCGTGAAGCGCGATTCTCGCGTCGTTTAATCGTCAAAAATAATATTTCGCGCGCGTACAAGTGTCGGAGGTGTCGAATTAAGTGACGAGCGATCGTCTCGGGATGTTAATTAGCCTATAAACGCGCATAATATATCATCCATTATCGAGTCTTTGTCGTTCGTTGATCCGCGAATTTCGTGCGACAAAGATGGCGATACTTCGAAATCGACATCACAAATATTTAGAAATCTGCGCGTAAAACCATTTGAAATCTCAAGAAAATATAATCGAGTCGCCGTGTTTACAGAAAAATATTCCCTTATCGCATTTCCTGGAGAAAACTCGGGAGACGCTCGTCTAAGGAGAGGAAAAAGGACATACGCCAGACATTTTTACTAATGTAAGCATTTGTGTCTATATAATATTCGCATTGTCGATCACGATTCTTTTTCGCGTCGTTTTATAGAAAAAAAAATATTTTTCGCGCATATATACAACCCAGACAGCATCAAGTCCAAAATTGGCGTATAAGATATATCTTTAAGAAATCTTATAATATTCAAGACACCTTGAAGATATCTTAAAGAAATTTTTTACGCCAATTTTGGACTTGGTGTTGTCTGGGAAGTATCAAATCAAGTGATGGGATATTATTTATTATTAGTTTACAACGAACAATTTTCGAGAGCGCCCTCTCGATTTAACAATCGATAAAAAAATCGATTTAATCTCGCGTCGAGTTTCCAGTCTTCGTTCGACCGCGAATTTCGTGCGCGATAAAAATATTTTAAAGTTGGTAGCGCTGTTATAATATTTCGTTATATTTGAAACGGTTTTACTTTGTCAAGAATATTGAGAAATTTTCGCGACAATAATTAAAATCTCAAAACAATCGCCGTCGCGACGATACGCGGATTACGAAAAGATGATTTTGATTGTTTTGATCTTCCTAAAAAGCGCGGGCTCGAGCGAGACGCCATCGCGCGGTGGAGGTGGGAGAGAAAATTTGACTTGACAGTTCCGCCTCGTCCGTCCGTCTACTCGCATCGATCGCGGATCGCTCGCGTCATTTATCCGCGAAAAAGAATATTTCGCGCGCGTACAAGTGTCAGGAGTGTCGAATTAAGTGACGGGCGATCATCTCGAGATGTTAATTAGTCTGCAAATGCGCATGTCATCTCGCATCGAGTCTTCGTTCGTTCATTAATCCGCGAATTTCGTGCGCGACAAAGATGGTGGTATTTTGAAGTTGGCTGCGCGTCGCTTTCTTGCTATTATTTCGTTTCATTTCAAATATTCGGATATATTTTCGCGATGATAAATCTCGAAGTAATCGCCGCTGCTATACGCGTATATAGTACACGAAAAATATATTTTCATCGCTTTCCAGGTAAAGATGCGGGCTCGAGCGAGGATGAGGACGAAGAGGACATTCGCCGAGTCCTTCCATCTATTCGCATCGATCGCGATCGTTTTTTCTCGAAAAAGAATATTTCGCGCGCGTACAAATGCCGGGAGTGTCGAATTAAGTGACGGGCGATCGTCTCGGAGTGTTAATTAGTCTCTAAATGAGCACGATTTCGCGATCGATGTCTCGACGACGAGATTCATCCCCCTAACCTATATTTTGTTCTTTAATTATTAATTTGCATATTTCGCGATATTTGCTCGTTCGGCGAGTTTCAAGCAGACATCGAAGGATATCATCGCGTGATAATACATCGATCGGTAAATATAATTATTGAAATACAATTGACGACCGCCATTTTGTTAAGCGGCGTGAATTTTTGGAATTGTTTATCGGTCTGAAGTATAGAGGGTGCCAGGAACATGTAAGCCAGAAGTGTCGCGTAAATCGAGTTATCACAGTATTTCGGGTTATGTACTTCTTCGAATTTTACGTAGTTTCCGGGAGTGCCGATGATTTAAATACACGCCGTGTATTTTATAATATTTGTCGGTCTGGCAAAAATGTGTGAAATAAAAAAAGTGCGCGAGTGTATCGGGAGTGTCGCATGAAAAATATAACGGGCGATCGTTAAAAATAATAAAAATAATGTTAGCGATGGTTATCCATTTGTTTGACCACTTGAAGCAAAAAAGGAGTAAGAAGGAATAAACAAGCGGAAAGGAGTGGAAAAAGAAAGGAGCAGAAAATAACACAACATTGCAGTGGTGTATTATATTACGGAGCAACATTAGCTGAAATGTAAGTTCATTTTTTCACGATATTGGTTGTCGTAGCAATAAATATAATTGTGTTCTGTTAGGAATAATTATGAACACTTTTTAAAAATAATTTTAAAAATGCTTCAAATATTATTATTTCATGTGTCTTTTACGAAAATAATAGTTTACAACATTTTACAGGCAATAAAAATTACAATTATTATTATTATTAAATTGAAATTAAAATAGAAGTAGTATTAGAATATACGTATTTATAATATCTTTGAAATTTTTTAATTATTTAAATATCTATTATTTTTGTCTTTTTAAATTCATTAAAATTTATTTAAATAAAATTGCATTAAATAAAGTAAAAAATTTTAAGAAAAAATAAAGACACGCACATTATTTAGAGTGCCTTCAATGATTTTTAATTTCAGATCAAAAGTGTTCATAATTTATTATTATAAAGGCGATTGATTTATGCAAGCAAAAAAGAAGAGTCCGTTTTTGCGCTTGACGCAAAGTATAACAATTGAATTATTTACTCACTTGAGATCCAGCTCATCCGGTTGTCGCGCCTCGAAATTGTATAGCACGACATAGAGATTGTTTGGCGGTAGGACACGTTTACCACCGGGTGGATTTAGGTGATTTTGATTGTTCGTGTGCGGTGACGGACACGGTGACGTACTCGCCGACGAGTACGACTTTTCGTTCTCATCCGGCAACTCCATGCTCGACATCCGGATGGCACTTCTCGCCCCGTGTTTGTGCGCGCCGTGTGTTTGGCCCGGACTGCAGGGCGCTATAAAAGACGCATTATAAATGTAAAAGACATATTTATGCGAAATCTGCGCGGTCCCAATATTCAGTCATAGGTCGCTACACGTGAAATGGCCGTATTTGGACATTTTTCCCTATACATTTAATTAATAATTGATAATACGTTCTCTAAATCCTTTTCGGAATAAGTTAAATTCTTTTCGGAATTATTAAAGGGAAAAAGACGGTTTCAAATATTTTCTTCATATCTACATGGAAAAAAATTGTTAACTTGACTAAACTGTTCAACTAAATTACTATTTTGTTAATTGAATATACACATAAGTACCTATTTAAGTTAAAGACATTAATTTAAATACTTATACACATATATTTAATTAACAAAATAGTAATTTAGTTGAATTAAATCGTTCAACTTAATTATTATTGTGTTTGATACATATGTTTTGCTAGATTTAAAATCTTGTATTTAATTTAAATATTTCTATATACATTCAATTAACAAAATAGTATTTAATTGAACGATTTAATCAAGTTAACAATTTCTTTTCAGTTTAAGATGTTTAATTACACATACTGAAATTTATTATTTTGATATTAAAATATATGACTATTCTTTTACCAGATTTATATTACGCTAGTTAGGTGTCTGCTTATTAATTTATAAATTATGAAACAAGATTGTATTTTATAATGATCTTGAATTTTAAGAATCCCGTTGTGCGTGTAACTTAAAAATCCAATTTGGAAAATATAAAACACTGTTTTACAGAGAAATTGTATCTCGGAATAATCGAGTATCAAGTAACACTTATTTATTATTTTACAATCGAGATTTGAAAGAAATTTTAAACTAAAGGACACTCTGAAATGCTAAATACTCTCTTAAGTACAGTCTTGCAATTAGAGGGCTTTGCAAATTGACCATTTTACATGCATCTATTTAACATTTATTGCACGTGTGAAAACTGCGGTTTACTCACATAGCCTGTTGATACTACCACTGTCAGAATGTCGGGGTGGGGTTGTCTCTCTTGCACCAGTACTAGAGTAGTAATCTCGTGGACGATGCCGGACGTGCGTAGTCCCTTCCGGTGAGTCCAAACTGAGGCTCTTCATCCTCAGATTTAGCCTCTCGCGTCTACGTTGCGGACTATGCGGTGCTTTTTCGTAATAATCGGTTAGAAATTTTTAGCCATGAAAAATAGGAGAGTCGACTTCAACGCTGACATCGAATAATTATGAAATTTAATCATGAAACATAATAAATATGGTGATTTTAAAAAATGTGTAAAAATATAAAATATTTCGGCATGCTTTTTACAATTGAAAATTTAAGATTGTAGTTTTTTTTTCCAAAGTACAAAATTAGATGAGAGCTTTTTGTTTAACGAAATATATCGAGATGTCAGTCATACACAATCCCGTTTCAAATAAAAGCAAATAAAAATTAATGTGTCTCGTAAATTAGTAAAGTAAAATATTCAGTATTTATTTTTGATCTCTTTTCTTTGTACATAATTTTTTTAAATATAATTTTTAGTTACTTAATTTATATTGTAATTAGTAATGTAAATCTTTATTTAATTTTGATCTCTTTTTATGTACAGAATTTTTTAAATATAATTTCTAGTTATTTAATTTAGAGTTGTGTGTGAAAGAAAACAAAAATAAAGCAATAATGGAGGTTAATTAAGCTTATGCAATTAGTTGAGCGATTTATGATTTACTAAAAAATTTTATCAAAATAAAATTCTATTCACTAAAATAAAAATAAAATTCCACAAATTGTGATATATCTATCTGTAAAAAAGTGTATGAAATCGATGTCAGCGTCGAGTATATTGAAGTCGGCTACACCAATAAGCGGAACAATATCTATTATTTACACATACATGAATTATTCAATGTAATTTATATACACTGACAATGAGAAAAAAAGCGCACAAACAGCATAATTACAACGGGACACGACTCGCGTAAAAAATATGAAAAGTTTTGTAATTATATTGCGGAAAAAATATATTTATTTACATATTTACATATTTTCATCGAAAAAAAAAAATATTAGATACATTTCCAATGTGTGTGCATGTGTGTGTATGTAGGAAAACAATAGCTGGATAATAAGCTACGTGATTTGCATTACTTTAAATCATATATCAGATATTTTTGCAATCTTCTTCTTCTAATCACACAGGTGTCTGACAGTACTGTTTTGTATTGTGCGATAATAAACTTATAACAAATAAAACTTTGATACGAGGTGCGAAAAAAAATTTAATTGATAGGTTCTCTGTAACGATAAAAATGAACATTTTTCACAACAAGTTTAGGCTACTATCGATACAAAGGCGTTTCGCCAAGTTTATTGTTAAATAGAAATGGTTACTTTTGTCGCTCTTTATTGTCCATAAAAGTGTGTCGCTAGAATTTTATAGCTCGTTTTATTTTATTATAAGAAATTGTGTATATGTTTGTTCGTTCTAAGATTATTTTCGAATTGCACGCTTCGCAACAAGAAATAAACGAAAGAAAAAACACGATAAACGACTCAACAGTGGCGTGTACAAAGCTGAAATGAATGAAACAAATCCTGTTCGCGTTGCAACAATAAAGAGACAAACCGATAAAATAGCCTCGTTCGCTATCACAAAAAGGCGTAAAATCGATAGTGGCCGTGTTATATTGATCTAAATCAATGACAAAGCGTAAATTGTGTTCCGCTGGTCGTATTTACATACTACGTGCAACGAACCACAAAGTGCAATCGTTTTTCCCCTCGCTTGAGCAATAAAATTGCACGATTTGATACTTGTTAAAATCATACTAACTTGGAATCCATCTCTGAAAAATATTTAGTGAAAAATAAAAAAAAATTCTGCTTCCTTTTTAATTTATTTTTCAAGCTATACAAATATTTTCCAGAATTCATAAATTATTTACGTCAAAGAAAAAAAGAAAATAAAATTTCTCAAATTATATCTGTATGTTTTTCTAACTAATTATAATAAATAATTATTAAAATAAATGATAATTAAAATGATAATATTTGGAAATAAAAAATTCAATAAACATTTTTAATTTTGATATTTCATTGAATAAGTAAATTTTTTATCTGTGTAAAATTTGCATTTTGTGCATTTTCGAATTTTCGGTAGACTCAGTTACGTGCCAAACTAAAATTTTTATTCGAGTTATATTTGATGGTATATCATATATCGAAATATTAGAAACAAGACCTTCTTGAAATGGTGTTAGTTGTTCGATGAATAAACAATCCTAAGCGCGATGGAACGTTGCAAATGTCTGCAATGTCGAAAATGAAGGATAACAATATAAGTATGTAAACAATTCGAACACATTAAATTCCGTGACGTTACAGGCGAATTTCGATTCAAAAACCGAAAGCGTATACTTGCATCTTTGTCCTCTGTTCTCGCGCGATCCTGTATATATATGATCCTATACACAATTTAGTGCATTCGTTTAATCCAGGTATATTTCCACCGTATATGTCTTCTTCTCCTCCTCTTCGCGCGGTTAGCTAACTACCTCCGGGGAAAATAAATTTTTAATAATCGTGGTACGGCCCGTATTCGATCGATTCACGTGGGAAGCGGTTTTTTTCTCTCGTCGTTCATATATAAAATATAGTCGACCTCTATATATTCAGTTCAGATCGATATATATTTGACGAAGAATCGATGTTCAATTTACTCGTTTGCGCATCCGGCTAATATTCGTCTAATATTTGTTTTCGCGACCATATCCATTAGTGTCCATTAATCAGCGAGTGCGAAATAGATCTTTCCTCGAGCGTATCGCGAAACAAATATATAGTCAAATTGTATAATAGAAAGTAAGATATTGTATGCGATACGTATTTAATAAATATTAGATGCTCCTCGAATATCGTTAAATATTTATAGCATCCAAAATTGTTTTATTATTATCATTTTTTATTATATGCAGTTTCATATGAAGATATAATTATTACGAATATAAATGAGGATATAATGAAGAAAGATATAATATAATATAAAATAAATAAATATTATAATAAATAAATATTTTTGTTATTAATATAATATAAAATAAATTATATTCTCATTCTGTAAATTTAAATATTTATTTTCTCGTAAAATAATAAATAACGACTGTTAAAACGAACGTCGAAAAATTCGAGCATTGTCAGAGTACTATTCAAATCATGTGCGATAGATGTCCAGGAATATCTATCAAATAAATATATATTTGTATCGTATAGAGTGTATCGGAGTGTATAGAGATCGGAAAATCGGGAACGGATCGCGCAAACAAATATATAAATAAAATGACAATATTCGGGCGGAAAAGGAAACGACGAAACCGGCGACGTCGCGTTCGAGAAAAGATCTGTCGCAGTATTTGTGGATATTTCTGATGCACTTGCTGCATTTGTGCGCGATATGCACCATTCGTACGTCGCGTCGCGACGCGATGCATCGTCATCGTTTCTTATTGGCGCCGCGTTGAGCTTGCATGTCCATCTCGGGTGTCTTTAGCGAGGTCGACGTCGAGGGTGGCGACGACGACGATTCCTGCGACATCAGTACCAGGGGTTGCCCGAAGGGTCGCGTGCCGGAAGTGGATCCGCCGCTGCCACGTCCTGACGAATCAGATTTCAGAACGATAACGCGATCATATCGACATATCAATGCTCTTCCGGTTGTGTGTTCTTTTCATTCTTCATTCGATTTCGCGGTTGGTCGCAATCTCGAGATGTTTGTTTAGAAGGAAAAAGCTCGCACAAGTTCTCATTAATTGTTCTTATTAGGATAGCACAAAGTCCTGCTGTTACCGTCCTTCAGGTTAGTCGGCGATATTTTTTTCGTTATTCGCTCCTTGTTGTCTTCTCATAATGTGCATTACGTAGAATTATTCTTATTACGATACCGTATAACTTCGCTTTGCGAGGTGTATCAAGTATACAACAATATCTATCGTTACATAAAAAAATATAATTACAAACGAACAGAAGAATCAGAACTAATAATTATAATAAATTATAAATGATCAAATAACGAAAAAGAGAATCGTAAAAATAATTAAAAATGATCATTGTTATTTTATTAACCTGTTCTTTTATTATAACGATTACTGATATCGTTATTATAATGTCGTTATTATATTATTATAGTTAATATTTCTTAATTATTATAATTATTATTTCCTATTATCAACACTATCTTCAAATATCCATGATAATGATGGTAATTATTATAATTATTGTTATTATTATGGTAGATCCTTAATCGAACATATGAGAAAAAGCTAATAGGAGATGATTTTGGGTGGGAATCTTGATAAGCGTGAGATAAAAGTCAAGAGGGTGAGAAGCGATAAAGTGTTTCTCTCGTCGTCGAGGAAAGACATTCACGAAGATAATAAATGCCAGCCTAAAAAAAATCGATCCATTCGACTTATCAACGTGATTCTTGGTTGAGAGAGAAGAGCTTGCAACAAAAGCTTCTTCAGAAAATCTAGTACACTCGTAACGAAGATAAGTAAAGTGCATAGTTTATATTGTTGCTTAACAAAGTGAAACGTAAGTAAGAAAGTAAACTATAGACGAGAGGTCTTCATCCTTTCGATAAACTTCTATATTTACAGTGTAATTTTGTACGAAATGACATTTGATGCATCTCATATTTTAAAGATTTAATTTAAAATTATATATATATATATATTGGTATATATACAAAATGTTGTTACGTGTAATTTGTAATTTTGTTGAAGTCATTATACAAAATAAAAGAGATAAAAATATAAAGTCGAATACATGATCATAAATAGGTGGCATTTATCGTCGCGGGTGCGCAATCATATGACAAACATTATAATGTTTAATACAGATAATCTTAACGATATAACGCGTAGTATGTATAACAGAATGCTGAATAATACCAATAATAATGTCAGCAACTTACCTCTCTAAAATCGGTCGAATTAATCGTAATAACAAGCAGAATAAGGGCCGATTTTTCCAACTTCTTGGTAAGCTTTACCCGACAGGTAGTTATTTTCGTCTCTTTTCAGATACATTTAAAAAAAAAGAGACAAAGATACGCTGTCTGTCGGGTAAAACTTACCAATAAGAGTTGGAACAACCGACCCTAAATGGTAGATATGATAGAAGAAAAAAGTAGCAGAGAAAAAAAAGAAAAGATATATATAGACATGATAGAAGGAGAAGAAGAAGAAGAAGAAAAGAATACACATTGAAAAATCGAGAGATAGATTACGAATTTACGAGTCATGTCCCTGAAGAGGACGAGCGATTTTATACAAACACATAGAGTGATTTCGGACCTTGGAACTGACAGTACTGGAGCACGAGCGACATAACAAACACGCACAATATATACGTGCTTCAAAAAAATAACACATAAGTACAATTACATAGCAACAACTTGACTAATTGAGAAGATAGAAATATGAAGTAGAATTATAATAAATTTGAGACATCGAAAAACAATACATAATTTTTTCAATATAAAAGTTTTTGAATGTGTGCATTTGATGGTTTACACAATTTCTCATTTCTATTACTATGAATTAATTTTAAAAAATATTTGAAAGTTATTAAATTAATATTCCTATCTTCTTTCTCTAAATACAATAAGATACATGTATATAATAGTAATTACAGTAATAAAAATTAAAGCGTAAAAGGAGGGAAAGAATTATTCGTTCTTTTTATGCTTCGATAATAGAAACGGAACTTACAGAATTACAGAATAGTAAAAAATAAATATAAAAATGATTGATTAAATATTGGTATATCAAACTTAAACTGAAAAAGGTAAGGTACACATTCAGAAACATGTTCACTCCAGTACTATGTCGGTATGCTCCAAAAATTTCGATATATATTTCAACAGTATTTATTGTTTAAAAATCAAATTGAATTTTATAAATGTTTTCTCAATGGCGGATTAAATTATTTAGGGCGCAAGAGGCACTGTATTCAGGATTTTTTATTATTGTATCACAATTTATTCTTGTTTAAAATTCTTAGATTAAGAATTTTTTATTGATATAAAAATAATAATAATAGTAAATGAGTGACAGATTTTTAAATAAATTAATAAAATGTTTAATTTATATTTAGATTTTTAGATGAATGTGATAAATTCTAAAGAAACAAAATTCTATTTTTGTTTCGATATTTCGAATGAGAGCGTCTTATGCATTTTTAATCCGCCACTGTGTGTGATGAAATTTCGGGGAAAATTCCGACGTACGTTCCAAGGTCTGTGGGAATTGTTTGGTGGTGCGCCTTACCAGAGGTGGACGAGGAACAGGGATGGGAGGAGGCCCTCGCTGACGAAGGTGCTGCACCGGAGGAGGGATGTTCTGCTGTAGGAGGCGTAGGTGGTGAATTTGTCGAATTTCCACGGATCTCGCCTGCCTGCTTCAGCACCTGGTATATGGCGTCCACGTCTGCCCACACGGGATAAAGAGACACAGCAATGCAGAAAAGCGCACCGATAGGACTGGTTTGGGTTTTATGATTCGCGCGCTCAATCAGTGCTCTCAATTTGCTCACATTGATCTGTCTTCTTCTTCCCTTTTTTTTCTTTTTTCTTTTGCGTTTGATATAAATGATAAGAAGTAGCGCACGAGAAACGATATATAGCAACAATGACATTGAACGTGTAATTCTCGCAGATTAATTCGTATTGCGGAAAGAGATGCTTCACGAGAGATATAAATGAATCTCATCTTCGAAATAATATTCAAATAATTTTAATGAAATTGGAATTTTAATTACCATGAAACTGAAATTAATCTATTTAAATCTCTAAAGGAGAAAAGAAAAAGATTTCTGTTTAAAAAATGATCGAAAATATATGTGTGTATGTGTATCAAATTTAACTATATGTACGCAATGAATGAGCTCTTATTCTCTTATTACTTTTTCGCGATAGTTACAATATCGGCAAATGAATGGAATTGTAAGTAATTCGGAAGAATTGAAAGACTTTTTTTAATTAAACAAATTAAAAAAATTAAATCATATATATACATACTCTCTCTCTCTCTTTCTCACTTTGAATTATTTAATGAATGATTGAATTATTCAATGAATAATTCTCTCAAATATAAAGAAGCAGTTCAATAATAATTCTTGTATTTAAAAAAATGTCTATCCTTTACTTTTCTGAATTTATTCACGCACTGGCCGTCGTTACGTATGTTGAAACACGACAAAGAGAAACCGCGAAAAAAGTCCTACCGCGTTTTGCGGCGTGTACTTTTTAACGAATTTCTAACAATTTTTAACAACGCATCACGTATGAAAGGAAACGCTGGTTTTTCCATGGAACAGGAAAAAAAGAAAAAATTTCCAATCAACGAGAGATAATAAAATTATCGGGGCTGATTCTTTTCATTTAAAATGTCCGATGAAACGTCCTCGACAATGAGAGAGCAGTCGCGTTGCCGGAGGACGAAGGGAGGAAAAATAGGATGAAAACACGCCAGATTCTCTCTTTCTCTCTCTTTCTCTCGAAAATATGAAAAATTGTACTCACTGTGCTCGGACGATGCCGGCACCTCGTCAGCTACCTGCGTCTTTTGCCGACGCAGCAGCGGTATCCCACCGCTCTTCTTGGGCGCCAGACTCGGGCACAACGCCGGTTGCACCATGTTGATGCAGTCCGTGTGCGCGTTCGCCTTGCAGCCGCGACAGCGAACACCCTGACGGCTATGACCGCGCAGCACCTGTCCGCACGCGTCGCACGGCGTGATCTTGCGGTACGTGTACTCGCGCCACGTGTGTCCGCCCTCGGACTCGAGGCTCTTCCTGCGAAACCACAATTTCTCATGTTCACTTTGCTCTCGCGAAACTCGACATGTGTGCGTGCGCGCGACATTGCTGTTATTATTTATTGTGTTACCGTTAATTGCGTGCTTTCAGAATTCATAATAATATGGAAATGGCGTGAATTAAACGTGATGCATACATATATATCCGAGAATTAGAGAATCGCTCGGAAGTGACGTTCACATAATGTTAATCAAAGATTTAAATTATACACGGAGATTTTTCTCTTAGAATTTAAATGCAAAGTTATGTTAATCATGAGACAATATATTGTATTGGAAGAATTTTTCTCATTAATATTTATCACAATATTAATATGTACATAGTAAAATTAATCGAACATATTTTATATCTTATTGTGATAGATATTCATATTTTATTGTGATAAATATTAATCAGAGAAACTTTTATAAAATTCTAGCAGAAAACTCTCTGTGCACATGGTGCATTTTTAAAAATTAAAATTAAATTAAGACAGAGGTCTAATAATCGTAATATAAGTGGGAAGTTTTTTATTATTAGAAAAATTAAAAAAGGTGAATACAATTTTTTCATATGAAACATATTCGAGAAGAGTGACTTTGAAAATTCCCCCCAAAATAGGCACATATATTCAAAATCAATTTTTAATATGAAAAAATGTTATGCTATCTTTCAATTTTTTTTTTATTGAAGGAACTTTACATTCTATCAACATGTGACAATTTCAATAAAGAAAGTTAGTGAGGAAGAAATCATTCGAATTATTAAATATTAAAAAATTGACGTAAACGCGAAAATATTTTATAATAATGATCGTCTAATTTTCGCGCGAAAAAAACGTGATTAGGGGGCGCGTTAAGAAATAAAGAAGCAAGTGTCAATTAACGTTCATATACGACAATCTGGAAAACTTACCTGGACATGGCGACGACAGTAGAAACTGCGTGGTACATGGTCGCCTGCTTTCCTCTTTATTAGTCGAGCATTCGCAAAACAGTATCTACGGTTATTCAAAATCTCTTTTGTCTAACGCCTATGGTTCCCCTAATTGGGAAACTTACAAAGCACACGGAAGTAAGAGCATATATTTAACTCGAACGTCTCTCTCGTCTCGAGGGAATTGACTTTGACAACATCGTTCTATAGGTATGCGAAGATTGCAGCGAGAAAAACTTTGTTTGCTCCAATGCCTGTTTGTTTCTCGAGATGCAATGACAACGAATTTCCTTCGTTCAAATTGTTTGCGAGACACAAACACGAGTTTTCCTTGCAGAACTTTCGCATGAAATTCAATTAATACATTAACATTGAAGAAAAATCACTAAAACGATGACTACACACTCTTCTATTTTAATATTCTAAAAGTTTGCGAGATATCCTAATTCTATATTAAAATAATATGAGAGAGAGAAACTATAACGTTAAAGATAAATATTAGATTTATATTCTATCTACGTGTGTTGTGATAAAGCAATGTCTAATTTTAATGAACATTCGTTATTTTCTTACATGTTCATGCACACGTCACGTAGGATTCGCAAGATAATTCACTTTTTTTTATTATACATTGTGCAAAAAATGAAAAAAAAATTAAATATAATTAATTTTGTACGTTTGTTGGAAATACTTTCAAATTATACAGAGCATCGTCTTAACTTTATTCCAATGTTATCTCACGAATTTCAATTTGCGCATCCCACGAATGTACTCTATTTTCTACTGAATAATACGAAACAAAATTTAGCAAGATAATAAAACACGAGGAGAGAACAATCAACGTCGGATTACTCGAAAAGCAAAGTCGTTTCTCTTTCGTTTCCGGAAGTATTGAAGAAATATACGAGTAGAGATATAGCAAACATGTGTACGTGTTGTAGTTTGTCGTTCGAAAAACCATCTCCTACGCGTCGAAAACTTTGTCGACATCTTTTCGTGGCATGCACGTGATCGAAAATTGATTGTACTATAGTGGAAAAGGAAATTAAGTAGCTCACTTGTCGGACAGAGGCGGCGTCGTAGGCGTACTGGTTTTCAGGCTTTTGAACGCCTTCAACCATTTGAGCTTCGGGCTTCCGGTCGAGCCGTTCGACATTTTCCGACTGGCCAGCCCATCCGGTTGACCGGCCTCTCCACCTCCGAAAAGTTCTTTCTGTAATTTATAGGAAATTTATATATAAAACTTTATATAAGATTTAATTGTGTAACAGAACATCATATATACAAATAATATATTAATAACGAAATTAATAAAATAAATTGTTTTTGAAACACACAATCGTAAAATCGATAGCGTGATCTCGAATAATTAGAGTTTTTTGAAAAAGATTTATAATTTAAAGGGAGAGAAGTTGAAGCATTAATATAAAAACTCTTCATTTTTATTTATAATTTAGTTTAAACTTTGCTTTAATTAGATTTCACTTGGAGACTTTATTATCAAAGTAATTAATGTTAAAGGATTATTAATATGAATAAGACGTCATTGCACTCGCGGTCACGTGAAATTTTTTTAGTGATGAAGGTAGCCTATCGATATTGATCAACGAATCCGTATGATAATAAAGATAATCTTGAGATCTTATATAAGTTTATGCTCTGATCGAAAGAAGAGTCTATTGTGTTGTTGTATTAAAATTGAAACGATAATTATGATTATATTCTTTTTCGCGTGTCAATTTATATGTTTACATATCGCTCTAAATGATTAAGGAGCGAATCTTACAGACACGTGACTCAGAATGAGTGGAATATTTACGTGATTATATATTAGAGATGTTCTTTCTATTATTACATACGCAGATGTCATTTCACGGATAATAATTGTAATGCATAATTTGGCGAAATCACGTTAATCTGATAAACAATAGAATTTAGTTCAAAATGCCGATATTTTTATAAATCTAAATGAATAAAAACAGTTGTTGATAATTGTTAAATATAAATATAAATTTTAAAACACGAACAATAGTTCTTATTGGACGTAGAAAAATCTGTAAATCGCGAAAATAACTTTTCACAAGCTTCAGAACTTTGAAACTGCAACAACACATTAAGCTGCATTATTAAACTTTCATGGTTTTCGCATAACGCGTATATCTCATTCTGTGATTAAGAGTCGACCGCGAAAGTTTTATTTTCCGTCACAGTAACGCGCTTAGTAACGCATACCCTGAAAGATAGCACGGATTCGTTAATACACCACCCTGATTGAAAGTGTTTTCACGTAGATGTAACTACGGTTGTTCCATTTTCATACAAATATATTTATTGACACTACGTACATGTCAATTTTCATTGATCCCTATGGTCATTCAGAATGTACTCGGCCATTGTTCGCGGCCGCAACATTACTCCCTTTGTGCTCGACTTCACAATAATGAATAACTTCTTATCCGTGTTTCATATAACTTTCACGTTCATTATTTTTCTTTGTCATATAAGTTAAATATTAAATATTTTATAAACACGTTACAATAAATTTTTAAAATGTATACGTTGCATACATATACATATATTAAATATGTTGCAACATATAAAGTATTTATAATGTTAGATATTAAATATATATATTTTAATATCTATGTCGAAGATATGTTTTTATATACATTTCATAATTGATATAATATCAAAACAAAGATGCGCACATACTTAATCACTTTGGAACGTCGTAAGAATTAATGACGGCATTATTTATCCGAAACAATAAAAAATAATCGACCATCGTAGAACCTATTTTGAATAACCATAGGTATCACAGAATATCACTGAGCACTTTTCAATCAGGGTGATCCTGCTGGTCGAGCGAGTCCACTGGATCATGCGGCACCCTCGCTTTTGCGATCAAACACGCGCGCGAAAAATGTGACGATTGATCGGAAAGGGGATAGAAAAAAATACTAACGACTCGCGTACGCAAGGTGGTCCAACCCATCGTTCAGGTTGGACGCGACAGTTCGGCAAAATAGAGAAGGAGCAGAGAGAAAGAGCCTGTGCGAACGACGGCGGCCAGACGACGATCCTGCTCGCCTGACCTGGATAGACGGACTCTCTCTCTCGGCGAGGCCAGAAATGGATTTTCAGACGCTCGTGTTCTCGCCGATGACCCAGTTGCAAGGGCGCATGTCGCGCGATTGCGCGCCACCAGTATTTATCCGGCGTTTAGGCTAAAGCGCATCAGTGAATGACCAATTGCCAGTGAATGATCATATTACTAGCCTCCATTCACCAATTTTTTTCCCGGAACTAGACCGTTCGTATTTACATATATTACGTATAGGGAAAAATCTAATCTGAACTCTTAAATTCGTTCTATGATCGCGTTTGCAAAAATTTGTATTCCGTATGATTCTGCGTAGTAATATCTTTTTTTTTTAAACTCTTTATATCACTTTTACACCACAATATTTTTGCAAAATAAATTTAATTATTTTTCAATTGTACGCAGATAGAATTTTCTCTTAGAATTTACTCTGAAAATCATAATAATCGTGGGATAATATATATGGTATTGGAAGAATTTAATGAGTTTCTCTGATTAATATTTATCACAATAAAAATATTAATATCTACCATAAATAAGATATAAAATATATCTGGTTGGATTAATTTTACTATGTATATATTAATTTTTTTTTATTGTGGTAAATATTAATTAAATAAACTCTTATAAAATTCTTCCAATACATAATTGTACTATGGTTGGATAACGTTAATTTGTTTCGAAAGTACATTCATAAAATTTAATATATTTCTGTCGAGAAGATTAATTTAATTTACAAAAACATGCATTTTAACAAGCGCAACATATTGAAATTTGCTCACGATATATCACTATACATATACAGCAACAATTATCTTGCAAACACAAAAGGTCGTAATGTTATCGATCTTTAATTATTATCACCTTAAAATAATTAATTCCTGGATGTTTATGATTATTATAGTGTCGTCGATTTTACCGTTTGCAACATTTTTCTTCAATTATCAATTTTAGACGATATTACTTAATTTTCGCTTTCAATTAACGTTCAAACAATTAGGCAACTATTCACTGGTGCATATCCGGTATATATACTGCGCGTATAGATGAAACGTATCACGGGCGATTGAACAAATTGGATGAAATGGAGGGAATGCGGGATAGAGATACCCTGATCAATTGTATAGGTCGTGATCATGGAAGCGTTAAATAAATACTATATACGTCTATAGTAAAATTTAACTAAAGTTTACAATTGTGTTTAAATTTTTACTTTAATATTGTATACATATATCACGTTTCACACACCCTCTATTTCAATTTATTACGATTCCATAAGCCAAATCACAAAAGAATCGCACGATTGATGCAAGTGTAATCTTCTATTCTCCGCGTTAATACGATAAATATTTGAAAAAAAATCGTGTTTTAATTTGAATAGGTTGTACAAAATAGCAGTGGACTCTTTTTGCGGCGAATAAAGTAATAAATTCGGGTGTGTATATTAGAGAGACGATCGAGATGACAAATATGCGACGCGCGCGGATGCAGCAGCGTTAACAAGGACGTTGTAAAGGAAACCAAAGGACATGTGCATACCTGTGCTTGCACCGCGGCTAGACGCAATTGCGCCACGCCGAGGTCGAAACGCTTGAGAGAAATATCTTCTTGCAGCTCGGCCACTTTTGTGAAAAGATTACTCTCGGCGCTCCTGCAATGGGAAGTGATAAAATAACTCTTATCCGTGTGTTCCTTCTTAAAAGATTAAAAAGCTGATATATTTTCGTGTAAAAGTTAGCGCGTCTACTGGGACAGGTAAAAAATATAACTGGAAAAATAAGAAATGTATCCGTGCGCGGAACACTGAAAAGCAATCTCGATATCTTAATATGTTTGGAAATAAAACGATATCTCGATCTAAAAAGTATATGTATTTTAAAATAGCGCTATATATGTATATATAAATATATATAAATATGTATATATAAATATATATAAATAAGTTTTATTTATATTTATTTATAAATTTTATTTTAAAATTTTCCATCATGGTTAATAAAAATCTCACGTCACACGTCACGTATATAATTTATATAACGAATTTGACGAAAATATATAAAATTGCGCAGGATGAAATAAAATACAAAATAAATTATTTGCAAAAAAGAATTGCAGAAAGATATATGAAAACACTTGTTTCTCGTAAATAAAATTGATTAATGCGCAAATAGCAAAACGCGAGAGTTTAGGTTCGCGCAACAAACGAAATATGCGGTTGCGTTAAAAATAACCGTACGTACTTGCGCTGCATTCGCACCAGAGCGTCCAGAGCGTCTTGCAAACGACCTATTTCCTGGATGAGGCTGTCGTACTCGAGTTTGAGATCTTCCATGAGAGGGAGCGTACTGGCGCCCGTTGGTACCAATTCGTCCCTGAGCGTGGGTATTTGACTGATTCTCTCCATCGGTACCTGTTCGGGCGGTGTCGGCGCGACATAAAGGCGTCGCGGCGGTTTCCGTGGTGTCGCGCTCGCGGACAAATTGCGCGCCAAGGCCTTAAATGACATTACATTGCTCCATTTTAATCAAATATATTTCATTTTATATACGCGACGAATAAAAGATCACGAGAAATAATTTTTTATCCAAGCAACATCGTGTCTCAAATTGGCGCGTAAGACATTTTTTTAAGTGTCTTTAAGACGTTTTTTTGCTGGATATTATATTATTTCTTAAAGACTTAAAGATATCTTATGCGCCACTTTTAGACATGTTGTCTGAGTAACCTTTTTGTGGTCTCAAGCTGGGATATTCCAGTAAAGCTCTTATTTGTCCCAAGCGATTTAAAATATATATATATATATATATATATATATATATATATATATTTTGTCATCGTATATTTGTACATCAAATAATAAGTAATATATCAAATAATACAATAATAATACTAATATAAAAAAATTACGAAAGCGTGAACGAGACGATGTCGATATGTTACGTAACTTGGAATAAAATATTTGCCATATCGCTTTATCATCATTCTATCATTAATAATTGACAAAGCCGTCGCGAAACGCGGGTGTATCCGCGAATAGGGATTACGTTGCGTTTAAGTGACAAATCGGTATATCCGTGACGAGGGTTCGCACGTTCGTGTATCCCGATCGATTTCGAGGAGGACGAATCAGGGAGAGTGAATAGCGGCACATTTCGTCAGTGTCGAGTTAATCCGTCACATACGAGCGACGCGACGCGATCCCGAGAGGCCGATATCCCACTCGTGCAAGGGGATATGACCGACTTTAATCAGCCGGTCCTGTTTTCGCATCCCTGTGTGTCTCTCTTCCAACGAATGTAATCCGCCGCATCGAATCCGCCCCGAAATTGGATATATGTCCGGTACGTCTATTTGCTATGCGTGATCAATATGTCCGGATAGTGTGGCTATCGATCGCTTCCGATTGACATATCGAAACCGATATTATATCACCAATTGTTGAGAGACACGAGTTTTAGAGTTAGAGAGAGAAAGAGAGGCTGACAGACAATCGCGTATTTTTTTTTTCTTCGAGCACTCGGCTGAAAGTGAATAGATATCGCTTTAATAAAGTAGCTTTCAACAAATCCCTCGTATTATTTTTGTTAACCAGAGTGGGAGAGAATGAGAAATACAATATTTGTCTCGTTTCTCGTAACGAACACCTGTATAATATTTTCGTTTAATTTCATTTGAGATTGAAATAAAATAAAATAAAATAAATGATTTCTCGCGCGCGGCGTCAAAGATTTCTCTGATTCGAAACAGGAGATTCAGAATAAAAAATAATGACCTGCAAGTCGTTGGCTGGTACAACCGCTTGCGCTTCCTTGGCCACGGCCTGGTAACGTTTGGCTTGCTCGCCAGCGCGTTCCCCAGCCGTCTCCGAGATCCCGGCAACGCATTTGCAGGTCAATCCGCAGAGCTCCTCGTAGACCTCCGCAATCTCGCCCAACAGCCCCGGTAGACAATGGAACTGATAACGCTCGGTGATGGCGTTCGTCGCTCGTAGCTGCAGGATATAGGCGTTGTGCGACTCCAAGTAAGCGCGTTTCAATTCCTGCTCGACGCTGCCGCCGCCGCTGGTTAGCAACGCGCCGTAAGCTCGTTTGTAATCCAATCTCGCTCGCTGCAGCTTCTCCTCCGTCTTGCTAACCACCTGCTCGTAAGCCTCGCGGATGGTCGAATACCTATGCGAGGAGAGAGAGAGAGAGAGAGAGAGAGGGAGAGAGAAACGTGGCTGCAGTGTACGAGATAAATTGCATGGAGAACACGATCTCTTGCTGTCTTGAATCGAAATGCCGTTCGCGTAACCAGTTTAAGAGACAGAATAATTGAGCGGAGAGAGGTCGCTTGGGAAACTTTACACCACCCGCTCTTGCGCCAAATACGACACAAACTCGTCTCTTGTGACTCGACTTCTGATTGTCAGCAGCGATCAGACGTCTTTGAAATAGCAATTGCAATTTAGCACAGAATAGCAATACTCGGATAAATTAATATCGTCGCTTGTGCATTGGGTACGTGTACACGTTGAGATATATAGTGCGGAATTAAAACGGTTCACGAAAATAAATATCTACCTTAAAGCAAAGAGATTATACAAATACTTTTCTGAGATTATATTTATTTTATTTAATTGCTTTGCAGCTTGAGATGACTTCCGGTTGACATTTTATCTCTTTATATTGTAACGCTTTTGTACATTACAATGAATTCAAATTCGATTAAATTAAATTAAGCTAAATTTAAAATTAAAATTATGAGAAATTCTAAATAGAGTATACAGACTTCTATATATATTTTTTTTTAATCTGCCGACATCACGCAAATTGATTATCTCTCTGATTCGTAATAGTTGAAAGGCGCGAGAGCTTACCTTCCTCGATTGCAGCTTTCGATGAAAGCTCGCCTCTAAGGTGGGCCTGGACAATTGCTGCTGCAGCACCGCTGCCAGATCGAGGTGGGACGATGCATCCGCCTCGACTTGCCGTAACAAATTGTCCCAAACGCGTCGCATGCCACCGACGTCGACTCTCGAGCTGCTCGATCGGCTACGAAATTCATCGACCAGACGTCGCATATTTGCAGAGTGGCTCTCCATCGCGGCGCCCAACTCCTGGGCAAACTCGGAGACTGCTCTCGCGGAACAAATAAGAGAAAGCATTAATCAGATAGTTACGATCAGAGCGATTAATGTGGCGGTAAATGGGAATTTCGATAAATGTAATTAATCGTGAAACTTGAAATGCGGATTTTATGAGAAATTAATGTGTGTGAAGTTGGCGTCCGATTTCGTAAAAAACTTGTAAATAATTCAAAGTTCTGACTTTTATTTTCAATAGTTCTACACTGAAAAAAAGAGTGGTTGTTTTTCGACGAAACAGAGAATTACTGGTTAAATCGAGCAGAATTCCTTTTAATGCAACAAGAATCTTGGTTATTTTTTGTTTGCAACAAATTGTTTGTGCTAATCAAGATTCTTGTTGCATTAAAAGGAATTCTCGTCGATTTAACCAGTAATTCTCTGTTTCATCGAAAAACAACCAAACTCTTTTTTCAGTGATAGAGTTCTTGATAGTTTAAAAGTTTAAACAAATAATTCTGGCCATTAAAGCAATGCGAATGTTTTGGAACAAACTGACAATGAAACGCCATCAGTAATTATCTGGATTTTAAACATTTATAGTTCTACGTGAGTTTTAAAAAAAGTTTTGCCTCCAAAAAAAGCAAAAAATATTCAACCGAATACCTATATCTATAGATATTGAGATGAGACGCCAGTCGATTTTTAAGAATTATATTTATTCCGAAAGCTTTTTTGAACGAATCTCTTTCGAGTGTTAATTATATAGTTTTAATATCGCGCGCGCTATTAGAATAAAGTGTTGCGATCTGTGATTTGTCTATCGTTAATTTTCTAGCTTACATATTTATATTGTGTATGTTACAATGCGGAATAATAAGATTATTCTAATGCATGTATGCATTTTATTTGTTACAGGTGTTGCGATACACAGTGCGATTCACGCGTCGTGTCGGGAGTGCCGTGTAAAGTGTCGGGCGATCGTTAATTATTCGTGATTTCGCGAGTGTCGTCAGTACTATACGAGGGACCAAAAGAGGAGGAGGAGGCCTTGGAGGCTCGGGTGACAGCGGGGCAACTGTGAGGTATGCATAAATATTATATAATTTATAACGTATTTAATTTATTAATTTGCTACTGGGATAATTACTTGTTTTATCTCCACGAAATTTATTTTACATTATGTATTTATATACTAAATTTTTATGCATATAACATATTTTAGAAATTTTATTTTAAAATACTTGCCTCAAATATTTATAATTATATATTTTATGTAATATATAATATTATATATAATATATACACATGTATTTACATAATTTGAATATTTTGTTTTCAGGTCAATGTGCTACAACTCCGCTACTGCACGATACGACGTATGGGTGAGTGAGAAATTGTTTATTGTTTACTTTATAACAGGTTTGTAGCGGTAATTAATAGCTATTATTATGTAGGATATATGAGAAACTATTCGAAAAGAATGGGAAAGATATTTTTAATTCTTATATAACAAATTTATTTTATATAAATAATCCGTTATCTTATACATGAAACAATGAACACAATCGTTAGTTATAATGAATAAATAGTCAGAGAATTATTAAAAGAACGGAGAAAAATGTTTTCCATTAGGAAACAGTTGAGAAAATTCATTTAAAGAATGGTTTTATTGATAAGAAAAATATTTTCTCAATATATGAATATTATATAAATTTCTACTAAAAATCTATAGCAATATATTAAATTGGTGATTGCAATTCGGAGTATATTAATCTATTATTCAAATCATTTTCTTCGCTATAAAATTTGAAATATATTTCACGAACGAAACCAGTGGCCGTATAAATAAGCGAGACGTTATTTAAACGGGGGAATGAGAAGTCTCGCAAGTCTTGTTTTGGAAACAGAAAAGTCCCCTGGAAATTTGCCAGAAACTTAGCAACTGACGACGGCGAGTGCAATGCGCGAACGAAATGGCGCGGTTGTGACCCTTTATATCGTTTATAGTCTATATGTCGATTCGATTTGCTCGTCAAAGGCACCGCTGTGTGGCACTTTCGATATCGGAATCGACGTCCTAGAGAGAAAGGTTCGCGGGGTGGCCGAAAGTAAATTGCTCTCCGGTGGAAATCGGCTCCGGCGAACGTTATTTTGGGCGTATATCTAGAGTGGTACTCCAGATCGGGCGAAGAGATGAGAGAAAGGGAAGAATTCAATATTCTTGCCGTCTTATCTCTATCTCGCGCGCGCGATCAGGGAATTTTGAAATATCCTTTTATGGATCACGACCCAAATGGCATCTTCGCGACTCGGGATCACGGATCAAAAGCATGTGCGGAGTTCTCTCGTAACTCGTTATCGCTTTCGTCGTGATAGCATGTGGCCCTTTACGTTATCTCTGCTTCCTGGCGCGGCTTATTTCCTTCGCTTCCCAACGAATCGCGAAATTTTATCGAAATCTCGCATTTTTGAAAAGAGGGCGAAACGTAATTTCTTGTAGAACCACGATCAAGAGGAGAGGCAGGAGTAATAAGGAAGCTAAAAAGCCGATCAAAGAGGATGCACTTTTTTGGTGTGAACTTATATTATCCGATTATGCCGTGAATGTGTAATAAGCAATTCTTATTTTTTTATTTAATTTGAAATTACAAAATATAATGCGATTCAGATATGCAATTACATAATATCATTTCAATAGTATTGTATTTTATATTAATTATTATTGATGTATTTAAATATATTCAAATTGCGTTATTACTTATTGATGGTATAAATTGTAATATTAATGATTTCCTTCTAAGCAAAATTATTTCGCTTTAAAAAAGCAATAATAAATTAATTGATGATTTTGTTGGATTACATTTTTAAAAAGTATTGTTTAATCGGAAATTTTTAAGATATGTTTTTAAAAATATGTTATTGAATTATTCAAATTCTATCAATATTATAATTATATATACTCTTTTTAAAGATTTTCATTTATGCATATATTTTTATTGGATCAGATTTATTTGGGATAATAATCGTCGTGGGCAAATGCGTAGAGAATATCGCACATATTACGTCAAGAAATACCTTGGCGACGAAAGCTCATTGCCGTCATTTACGTTATATTTCGTCCACACGTCGCGATTATTTTGGCAAGAAGAATTTGCACACCTCGAGAAATATATTTCTTTCTGTTATACGGTAGGAAGAAGGGACTGCATCAAGTTTCATTACTTATATGTGTGTGTGTGTGTGTGTATGTGTATTCTGATAATAAATGTTTTCTCTCTAGAGCGATATCTTAAGAAATGATTGTTTCTAAAAATTAGAAAAAAAGAGAGAATTTATAAGAAAATATTTTATTAAATATTTGTTATATAATATCTGATAATCAAGCTTTTGCTCAATGACAACAGATTTGATGATGATAGTAAAAATATCGCGGATACACGAATAAATTCTATTATTATCCACGTCAAATCGTCGGGATTAAAAATAAAATTATTCATATTCTTATCTGTATATGAAATCGTCGGAATTAAAAATAATATTAAGAATATATACGACAGAAATAATGAAAAATAATTCGACATGAATTCTCTTTATTCTGGTTTTTGTCATTATGTGTTTTCGATGTAACCGGTGAATCAAAAATACATAGGAGCTTTTACGTCAAACCTCGGTCAATGAAAATATGCAAGCGGAAAAAGCACGTTCGCACGTGTGCAAACACACACGTTCGGTCGAAAACGGAGCGGAAACGGAGCGAGAGAGATACAGCACAATGCGATAGTGTCATTCAAATAATTAATCAGCTTATCATCTCTTTATATTTCTGGCGTTCGAGCATTGATTCAATATCCGGTGTTGCAATTTTGCGCGACAAAAGTTTGCGATAAATTCGAGATGGACGAGAACGCGAAGGATAGAAATTCATGCCAGCCAGCCGGGCGGCGACAACGACGAATCTCGTTTTTCCTCGTCAGACAATTCAAACAAACGAAGGCTCTCGCGACAGGGTGACATTATTCCTCGGAGCGGGCCAAGATAACCCGGGAATCCAATAAGGTAAGCCGAGCTCTCTCTCTCTCTCTTTCTCTATCTCTATAGAGCCTCCGAACTCCGGCTCTTACCTATCTACCGTCAGGTAATCCAACCCGTTTTTGTGAGCATTTCTCGTTTAGCCGAGTGCTTTCGTCATATATATCGTCATTAAAATTGTCTCTCGACGAAGAAAAAATCCATATTTGAGCGATATGTATATAATATATAACATATTAGTATACTCGTGCACTTATAGTTGAAGTAATTGAAATATTGAATCAGCAAATGAAAGCAACTGTTGATCGCAATATTGGAGGCTAATGAAATATATTTCGCCTAAAGAGATTTTAATTTCTTTTGAGAGCTTTCGCAGTTAATGTCAACTTGAATTTCACTTAACGAAATCTCGACTAGTTACCAGATGTTTCACGTTGAAACTTCGCAGAAGTTACGAGTCGAGAGAAAATATAAGTAAATTATCATAGAGGAGCATCTTCTTCGCTTTCTCGCGTGGAGAGACCTCGAGAAAATTTTCAATGTGTCGGTAGACGGAAACATTTTGTTTGCACGCGACGGGCTTACATATAAATATTACACATATTCATCGCGCTTGCATAACGCGATATCTATGTGTGTACATATACGAAGGTATATCCTATAGAAAGCACAAATCCATCGGAATTATGATGGAACGGGTTATCGATCCCGTCCCATCGATAGTGATTTAAGCGAGCGAAGAGCTTTTATACGAACGCGCGCAATATCGCCCTCATTAAGACATTTGCATTAGCTGGCCGAGCTGCCCCGGTTTCGGGAATTACGTATAATGCGCAATTTGTTCACTGATTTCCCGCGTTAGCGTCCTGGAGAGATCGTTTAATCGCTTAATCATCATTTACCGGAGAAGCCTGCTTTGCGAAGAAACTTTGCGTGACATGCATAATGCGGGTATTTAAACGTTTTGAGCCCAGATCAAGGATACTTATCGAGAAATTTAGTTCGAAATTGACGTGTGATATATGTTGTGTAATTCGAGAAACTTGGGGGATTTGTTTCTTAATTATTTCAACCCACTTGGAATGTGCTTTTCTCTGTTAGATTTTTATTTTGTTTCAAAATCGAAAATCGCGTTGTGCGACATTGCGACATATGCAATCACTTGTATTCGAATTCATCGAGATGTTCGTTACATCTATTCGATCACTACAATAGTTTATAATTGATAATGTTATACAATACAGTAATATTAGTATTGGTAATGCTATATGCAATATAATAATATTGGTTTTCATTAAAATCACTGTCGCGGAATAGCTGTATTATTATATCAATCTCTCACGAGATTATACGGAGGGAATATAATATCACGTAACGTGTGAATACATATTTTATTGTAATACTCTCTTTGATTGAAATTATCTGGACTAAATTAAAGTGCCGGACGTTAATTTCCTTTTCACTTTCAATCGAATGATTAAACGACTAATTTTCCGAACATCCATGTGTGCGAAAACAAATCATCAGTCGACGCACGCGAAGAAAATGGAGCTACACGATGTCGGTGAATACACCGACGTTTTCCCTGACTACGGTTTCGCATTTGTCGCGTTACTCACCTTACAATGACCAAAGTCGTCCGAACTAGCAAAGCTATTTCCACTTTGACCCTTTGTCTACCCACCCTCTCATTCCGAGTTTCCGTTTATTACAGTTCCGAGTTGTATGCGAGAAAGCGTGTAGCGTGTAAGCGAAATAATTTAAGCGAAGGAAGAAAACGCATCGAGGGAAGAGAGAGACTTATTATTCTTTCTATATATATCCGCGGAAATGAAATATATTTTCTCTCGGCGAAAAACTTGGAGCAGCTCTTTTCGGGAAATATCAGAGCTGGCGCCGCGAATTATCTGCCGGCGCGCGTTCCACTTTCGTCTCGCGCCAGAAATCGGGCGTGAAAGAAAGAATATCTGTGTCATATACGCGCTTTTGCATATACAAACGCAAGAGAACCCGCGGCGTTCTCTCGCCCGAAGAATTTCGGTTAATTGAATTCGCCGTTAATGGCGAGCCCGCCCCATTATGTTATATCGTCCACCGGGCCTATTTGCGAGTTCGGTGAAGCATATCGCGCGATGAATAACCCGCATACCGAATTCGTACAGTTTTCATCATCGTCTCGCTTCGTTATGATTTCGCTCGATAATGGTCAGTTCATTAAATACTTCAAATTCCAAGAATAGGAAGATCGCTCTATATTCTTTATATAACATTTTAGAGAGAGATATTATATATAAGATGTCTAATATTCCATCAATATTATCAATTTTATTTATATTTATTATTAATTGTTAATATTAATATGCAATTTAAAAGCGAAGTATAATGAAGCAAAATAATTTGCGGAAGAAAAATATTTACCGAAGATATTCTGAAATAATTCTCCTAAATAATCAATATTTTATTCGTCTCTGAAAAAAGGGACAGTACGAAATATGTATTTATAATTTGTCTGATAATTAACAATCGCAACCTTCGCGAAGCTTTATTGGCAGATGAAATATGTTTCTCAACGAAACATACTTTTCTGAAATTGACACTTGCATTGTCCATATACACTTTTATTGTTCTCTTTATTGTATAATGTATTTATAATATACGTGCAGTCGATCGGATCTCTGGAAATCGTTCGGCCACGAGCCGGCGATTATCGACTATAAAGGGAAAAAGAGAAAACGAGAGAGTTAAAGGACCCAGGGCGCTCGTTAAAAATTGAAAGCAGAATAAACACCGTTCCAATTCCCGTGGTACCATAGATCGGCGCAAATATGGCGCAGGTGCTTCGCTATACAAAGTATTGATACGAAGTAATGCGGCAAGATGTGCCTCTTTCTCTTCGTTCTCTCGACAATACGCGCAATTTTACTGTCGTCGTAGCTCCATAACTCACCGTCGTGAATCGAGGTTGCTGAAAGAACGAGTTTAACGAAGGACACGGCGTATAATGCCCGTTTCTCCCACGTGCTTTGATGGATGACAACGTTAAATATTTATATATATATATATATAATTGTCGTATAAAAAAATTTTTTTCAATTTTGATATCATTCACACGTGCAAGTTATCAACGATTCAATTTATATTATCAAAGCATTGGTACGCTGACCAAAAAGTATTAAATTAATAAATATTTATTTTTAATATTTCTTAATCAATCATTTATTTGAAGCAAATAAATTTTATCAAATCAATATTTTTCACATCATTACTAATAGTTTTAAATAAATGATTTACTAGGCAGTATTGAAATAAATGTTTGTTCAGTGTACAGAAACGGACGTAAGAAAGAAAGAGACATAGAAAAGACATAGATAGCACTTGGAAAAGATTAAAATCGTTTATATTCTCCTCCCTCTATATTTTTCATTAGGTATATCGATTTCGCATTGATATGAGATATCTCTTAAGCGTTCCCGCAACTTATCTCACAGGTATTACAGGTATCGCGAGTCACGATAAGCATCGCTGCATTTGCATTTCTGCTTACTAACGAGCGTTTCGTCGACCTTGCACCGTTTTGCTCGAACGAGAATTTTTATGTCCGATAAAACGCGCTAAGACCAACGATAGCGAGAATCGCGTCCGTTTACTTTATGTACATCAACGGCATCGTGTGAAAAATTCAAAAATCGCTCGTCCTGCGTATATAAATTCCAGCCGGTAGAACGTGATGGTAAAAGATGAGGTTGCACGACGACGAACGATTTTCGATTACAATCACGCGCGATGAGTTTTCGAAAGTAAAATAAAAAAAAAAAAAATGCGAAATATATAGGACGTAGGAGAAATTCTGGAATGTCATTTTGCGAATTTTATTCAATGGAATTTTCCTCGAAGAAACTGTCACTTTTGTGTGATTGATACGTATTGACAGCTCTGTATTTGTGTAAAAATATATTTGTCATATGTTCTCAGCACACACACTCACATATAAATTATGCATTTCAAAGCTAAAATAATAGGATCAATTCGGAAAGAGTAGAAGCGATTTCAAAATGTTACGTGTACTTAAATTTTATCTTTTATCAGATTCATCTCGTAGAAATTCCACAGCTGATCTCTTTTTTGTCTCTCTTTCTTATCGATAGACACTAATATAAACTTGATTTAATCCGAGAAAGACTAATCTCGATGAAAATTAAAAAGATTGCGAATAAGAAAAGAAAGTGTTCTTTCTTTTGTTAATAAGCTTACCACTTTAATACAAAATGTATGATCAATCAAAAAATAGATTCTACCTTTCTTTTCTACGATACTTTTCCATCTTCATTATATCATTATTAATTCTCGGTATGAAACTTATGTCTTCTTACTTATAAAAAGAAATCTCACAAGTTTCTTGATAAAACTATATCCATTTGCTCATTATAACGGACAAATAAAAGTTGTGCGCCCTTCAGAGTGAGAACGAACTCTAAAAAAAGAAATAATCAATCACGCTCGATATGTCGGGGATCAAAGTACGCGATAATAAGCCAATCCATCACTATATAATAATTCAGACTAATTTGTCAGTAAGCAGGAACGAAAGTGCGACAGATCGATTAGATGCTTAATGATTCAGCGTAAACTTTCTTGCTCGAAAGAGGGATATAACACGAAGCTTTAGAAAGGGAGGAGAGATGAACAACCCTAAGAAGGCTTTACCAAGTGATCGAAACGAATTGTATCCACGATAACGAGATATTTCACGGTCAGTAGCGTATTTTTGCCCACTCACGAGGACACGGGAGCTTAAAGAAAGGGATGCGGAGAGAAAAAAGAGAGGACAATGGCGGCTGGTTATGAAAGAAAAAAAAAGCGAAGCGCAATAGAAACAGAGAGTCGGAATGGTTGTATGTGGAAACGGCAGTTTAGTCAGGGGTTGACCTGAATTCAGGTGGGGTGAATCAATATCCTGCCTGCCTGCCTGCCTGCCTACCTAGCTGGTTGGCCGCGTGCTCTGTTCGCTTCGCACAGTTACCGTAGCAACCGTAGACTCCTTCCTTTATTAAAATATGACCCACGTCGTTTTCTCCATCGTGTCGCGCGCATACGACGCTCTTCTCTCGCCTACTCCCGAATCGCCCGGGTAGGGATGGGATTATCGTATTTTTCGGAATTTCGCTCGACCGCGGATTTATTACTTTATGGACCGGCTTGTGTCCGACGGTGCGAACCAGAGGTGTAATAGCCTTCGTGACTGCAAGGATGCGACCTTGATACCCCAGAGGTCCCGCGAGGTTCGACGAACCTGGATCGCGAACCTGGAGTCACGCGAGCTCTAGACATTGCTCTAGAGTCTATTAGAGTAACACTCTCGCGATCGAATCCACATACCTCATCGAAAATTGCGTTGATGAATATTAATTTGCCGATCGATGAAGGAGATATAGATACGCTCGTACTTTTCTATTATTACATATCGTTCTTTTTTTTATATTCTTCATTGCATGGACTCTCAATCAAGATGATTGTGACTGAAATATTTTATAGCGATGAACACCCTCGATATATTCCCTCGTTTTTTTTTTTTTTCGAGAATATTAAACAATATATTTTTATTTTCGACGATACGATTGTTGGAGAAGAGACAAATGATATAATTAAGAATTATCGTGAATAATAGAGAGCAAATTCACTGAAGATGTGACATTTAACAAAATGTTAATTATTTGATGTATTAATCAACTTTTGCATTAATTATATAAAATCGTTGAAGACGATAATAAAATATTGCAGTGATTGAATTACGCACTATAGTATATATCACATCCCCATTGATTTCGCTTGATTTGCATCTGTTTCCGAGATGTGACCCGATCCATCATTTGCACAGTTTTCGATGCAGATACCCTTCAAACCTTTTGACAACCGGCTAAAAACAGAGCTCAACAGTCGTCACTGCATTAACAACAATGGCCCTTATTTACGCGACGATTTAACGTCGCTTCATTGAACTCCATTGCGTTTTCGTCGGGATCCCGCCAGGCCGGGGATATCTGGCCGCGCCGATGAACCGAATAAACATCCAGGTCAACACACGTGACAGCCTCGAGAGATCGTTTGGTCTTGACGAGGCCGTGGTTATACATACTCTAAATCCGCTACGAGGCGTAGGTCTATTTATGTCGCGGTAACGAGCAGCTCTTGCGATCCTGCGAAACGGCGCTCGCGGAATCTTGTTTCCTCGAGAACGCACAATGTTCACTCGGGGAAGGGAGATGTTCGGATTTATCACGGTCGAATGGCACGTGACGGAATAATGCCAAATGACTTGCTCTGCGTGTCGTCTGTTTGTTTGAGAACCGGGATACGTTCGGATATAATCGGAATAATACGCTTTACGTAATATAATACGCTTTAACGTTACAGACGACTTTTATGAAAGCATTTTTTAATTTAGAAAATATCGAATAAAATACATAAATAATATATAAAATGAAATAAAACGTAATATAGAATAAAATATGTAATTTTTATAAAAATGTAATTTTTCATTTTTTAATTTTTAGCATTTAAAACATTTTTTTTACTCGCGATTGACAAAATATAAATTCGCTATGTATTTGTGGTTAATAAGAATACTCGGTAATTCGAAATGCATTGGAAAGACCCCGTAGCTTATTCTGATTTGATTTTATCGGAGTCTTATGCCCGAATGAGAAAGGGAAGGTTCATAAATGACAAATCGAAAATTGAGGTCGATAGGTCAGATAGGGATAGCGAGTGACAAAGATCGATAGCTTCGAGTTCAGTGGCGTAATAGGCTCGCCGTAACCCTCCTTAGTTTCTCCCTGTCTACTACTTTCAGCTGTTAATTAATCTTTATCCCTATATCTTCTCTCTCCCGCGACGAACATCTCGATTGTCAAAGAAGACGGCGGACGAAAAAGGTCAAACCGTGACGAATTGTTTGGGAGAGACATATTCGCGAAAAGATGTGAAAGCGACGAGAGAACATGTGGCTTTAATTAATCCTATGTCAGACGCAACGTACAGTGTTATCTGACGTCCTAAAATTACATGATACATTAAGTAAGAGGATCCTAAACTTGATTCCCTTCGTATTTTATATACAGATTGTGCCGCCTCTACTGCTAATGACGGATTCCTCGAGACAAGAATTCTCGTAACAAAACGTCGAGTATTATAATAGCTTTCGCGAGCTATTGAAAGTAAAGTGCTTTTCACAAACTAAGCCTCAGGGAGGGAAAAGGGAAGGGGAGAGGACAAATTTTGATAAGGAAACTTTATTCCCCGTTTAATTTCGAGTAAACTTTAGATTTTAATTTGTGTTACTTCCGAAGTTTATATCAAATATCAAAAGTTGTGACGCAAATAGAACTACCTTGATATTTTTTAAAGAAAAAATAATCTTATATTTATTAAGTATCCGTGTGACATTTAACAGCTGATTTCTTAGAAATTTCAGAAAGATTATATCTATGTTTATTTTTAAAATTATTTTATTTAAAAATTACATCGCTTTATATATTTAATAAAAAAGATAGATTCTTTCACGTAATTTTCAGCACAAAATTTCTATTTCTTAGATATCTTTCAAAAATTCAAATTTGACATCAAATAAAGTCCGGATTTTTCTATTATATAAATAGTATTCGCTATATATTATGTCATATCTCCTGTACGATTTAACCTAACGATACGAACCTAAACCATCTTCGACTGCTATTAAACTTCCGCCAAGTCAAGATCCATAATATGCTAACTCGCGTAGAAGTTTGGTAACGAGAGTTGTATGATGTATACGCGAGGCTATATACGTGTATTAAATATACAGGTGATTTGGATCATCGGCCAACTGACAGATCGATTTTTCAGTTTAAGAATTTTGTAGCAAGTATTGCGAATATTTTATCGCGACGAGATATAAAGTAGCTACGCGAATATTAGCTTTCAAGTAGGTAAAGAATGTGGAGGAATGTTAAAGAATGACAGGAGTGGTGCTTTATCATGCGTACACGGTATGGCAATTAAATTCGCAGACACATTTTTTCCCTTCTAATCCGACAAGCGGGACAAAATACGCAGTTAATTTCTTATCTCCTCCCTACATTCCACGTTTTATTCTGATAATGTGCACACCGCGGATTTATATACAGATCAGGACACTTATTAAAATGAAGTGTATAAAAAATGTAACCAATATGGCGGCCAACACAGGTCATATAATAATATATTTATTGTAATATAATATTTCACTATTTTTAAATAATTTAATAAAAATTATTCTTAATATTTAATATTTATATTCAGATTTTAATCGTGGTTTTTTAATCGTGTTTATTTCTAACATTTTTTCGATTGTGCACAAGATCTAACACATAACACTGTCAAAATAAAAAAAATCTGCGCTGGCGTACATATTGAATAAATCGGCCTGAGTTGTTACGCTTGACAGCATGTAGTCGATATAAAAGTGTCCTGACCTGTATATAAAACCGTGTGGTGCAAACGATTATTTTATTTGGTATAAACCGTCTCGTCGCTAAAAATGTCGAGCGATATTTTAAACGGCAAAGGAATTAAAAAGATTTATAACGAAGAAATTGTAAGGATCTTGAAAGTTTGAAAGGAAGATATTTGCAGAGAGACGAAACACGATTTTGTCACGCACGTGTCAAGACTCGAATAAGGTTTCTCTAATATAATGAATATTTCAATCCGAGAGTTTCTAAAATGCTTTTAACGTTGAGAGCTCTATAATGAAGCGATAGAAAGGCAAGAAAGAGGTAACACCCGAACGAGACGAATATAAATAAAAGTATACTCGCGCAAATTTGCTATTTAAGCACTGTACAAAATTGTGGAGAAACGCGCACTACTTACCCGTCTGCACGAGCTTAAGCGCGACGCCATTGTTTTGCTTAAGGGGCTCGTTGAGGTTCAACTGCGTGAGGTCCTTGAGGGGATGATTGGCGGCCTCTTCGGAGCCGGAGGCACGATTATTTTGCATAGTCCCGGCGTGTTGCTTCTCGTACCGGCGTCCTTTCTTGTCGACGTTGCCGCCGCTGTTGCACAGAGTTTGCCTCCTGCTGGCCGTCTGACCAGTCTCTCGCCTTCTCTCCTTCTTGTGTTTACGCACGTCGTCGTCCGACGCGACGACAATTCGCTGTTGCTGTTGTTGTTGTTGTTGTTGCTGATGATAATAATATCGTTGCTGATTCGCCTCCTCGTGATAACCGTTGTTCACTGCTGCGTCAGTGCCGTTGACAGTCAGTGACACGGATTCCCGAATCGGATTCTCATAGATACGCAGGAGCTCGTCCGCCGGATAGAAGACGTACATGCCCAGAAATCGTCGCCGCGAGCGCGATTATCGTTGCTGCCGCTTCCGTTGCCGTGGCCGCGATCGTAGACGACGCCGTCGCGGATTCCGTCGTGGTCCCTGCTGCTGCTGCACCCGCTGTTGCTGCCGCCGCACTTCTCGGATCCGCGCGAGCCAACATCGCTGTCCAACGATACATCCTGAGTCCTGCGTGCGGGATCGGTATCGGCGCCTGTCGCCGTCAGGAGACGCATGATTTTTCTACACCTTCTAGATCCGAGCGATCGCGAACGCGACGCGACGCTTGTATCTCCTTTATCCCGTTAGATTATGTCCCTTTGCCACATTCACGCGTCGTTGGTGCACTAGGAAAACGGTCAAGAATAATCGATTTTCGATTTTTATTTATGTATGCATATTTCACTTATTATTTCCACATCAACGAATAACGATCGGTTATTCTTTTCGCATTAAGCGAGATACGAACTTTATAAAGGATTATAGATTTTTTCTGTTTTTTTTTATTATTTAGTTATTATTCCAGAGAAACAAATTTAATGACGAATAACATGATAAATTTTTCCGTGCTAAATTATTTTGCAGCGTTTGAAAAAAATTATTATTAAATATGTATCAAAAATATTAAAAATTGAAGAAATTATTTACGCATTTTTTCTTTAGATATATCGATTAAATTGATTATTCATGATCGGTCATCCTTACGATGTATTTTGACGGTCAGTCTCGATGAGAAGGTAAAATCTAAGGGGCTGGCTTTATGTTGGTGATTCGTGGCGATTTTTGAGCTGAAACAGAAATATTTGTAACGATAAAAAAATTAATTCAACATAGGAGTCTTTATTTAAAGGAAAATGCAAAAATACATATAAATTTGAGTATAATTTTAGCGGCGATATAAATAAAGCGTCGAAAGAGCAATTGAAAATGATGGTTGGGTCTGCCAGTTTTTTCCGAAATTTTCGAACGCGTTTAATTCGAAGAGTATAAACATTTTTCATTGTGTTGACGGGTAGAAATAGCCCTCGAAAATATTTAACACACCCATTCCGAAATTTTCAATAATACCGTTTCAATCCGAGCGCCATATTATAACGTGGCGTATAAATCGTCGGCGCGATATTCTCTGGAGAGATCTACGGGTCGTATCAACGTAGAGATGTGCTAAAAGCGGCAGTAACAGAGTACAACTTTGAGCGCGTAATGCAACGCGCATATATAAGTAGAATCGTTTATCTCGCGCGACCGCTGTTACGAGTCATGAAGATACTTTTATGAATCTTTTTCCTCTACGCGGAACGACCGTGTCGTGTAAAATCCTCGCTGCACACACACACCCACACACGTTTATGTGTGCGTGTCTAAACTACTTGCATGCGATTCACGGATTATTCGCACGCTGTATAAATCGCACGGAAGTTTACATATACTTTTCGACGTGGGAACCGGCGCACGTGTCCCGTAAAAGAAACATATCAATCAATCGTGATAACACTCGGAAATCCACGCCAGCTGATAGTCACGTACCGGAATAACTTGATTAGTCGTTGGAAATATATACGCAGTGTGCTTAACACATTACGGATGAATAGTGCAAAGTTGTGTTTTTACAAACTTATTCCGATCACATTTTGTTGATGAGATATGTGTTTCTAATTTTCGAAACCATAAATTATTATTATTTTTATTTTAATTATAATTAGATGTATTGCAGATATATGTGTGTGTGTGTGTGTGTGTGTGTGTGTGTGTGTGTAATATATAAATATAATTATAATGAAAGTAAAAGTAATAACACGCTCATATTTGTGGGTGTGTGATAGAAATGTATAACAATATATGTCATTTTAATGGAAATTTTGCGAAATTTTGTCAACGTGAAAATTGATCAAAATATTAATAGATATTAAATGGATCAAAATCCCATCAATAATAATCCATCAGTATTAGGAATGATATCTACTAGCTGCGCTAGAAAGGATATATAATTGTCACGTTAATAAATTGTAAAGCAGTAAAAGATATATGGTAGTGCTTTTGAATTAATAAAAGATATTACAATAAAAAGAAGAAAGGTATTAATGCGGAATTAGCTTCAATGAAAACGTAATGTCTTTCTTTTACAATGTTTCTCAAGTTATTTATTAATTATTTCCTTGAGATCGGTTATGGATGTTTCAAGACGAAAATTATTAGGATTAAAACTATTAAGATAAACTGTTCTATTCTCAATTTTCGTTAGAGAAAAAAATTGAAATTAACAATATAAAGAAACACCGTGTATTCGAACTATTCGTATTAAAAAATTTAGCTCGATAGCACGCGCTTTCATTTTGTCGGACAAATATATAAAGCTTGTGTATTTTGATTCAGTTCGATCGTCAATGCGAACAGAGAGAAAGAGAGACAGAGGCAGCAATCAAGCTTGTGCATTTCCCTGAGAACCAAATAGAGGGAAATATATATATATATATACACATACATATATATAATATATACGCATGTGTGAAAGGCTAGATAATTACAATTTCGTTATAATGGACGTCCTCGCTAATGACACTTTAAAATCACTCTTGGCACTGTGTAAATTAATATATCACAACGTTCTTTTAAGGGTTTGCGCATAGAGCGCAGCGGTAACGGTAATCATATTTTTATGTCATAATGCACCACTATTCGCGTTCAAGCTCTCTTGCAGACTGAATCATTTTTTTTTTCGACCGTTAAAAGCGCGGAAATCCCGTTACGCAATGGGATTATATCTTTGTCGCGCTGCACATATTCTGTTCAAATTGCCGAAACGCTAAAGTGTCCTCCGTCTCGGAAGAAAAAGTTAATCTTTATTAACGTCAAGAAATAAGTCGGCAAAAATAAAATTTTTTAGGGGACGTAGTTTTCGCACAATTATTAGGTTGCTTAATGGAGAAAACGTTCAAAGAAAAAATAAATGAAGAAGAGATAATTATAAAAAATAATTTTTTTGGAGAAGATATTTTTATTTTTTTTTTTTTCTACGTATAACGAAACCATAAAGTTATATCATAAAAGAATTTTACTTCACGCATTCTTTCGTTCATCGTAGCAAAAGAGAAGACTCGTAAAAAAAAGTTGGTTGCAGTACTGTTAATTTTCTATTGAACATTATGTAAAGTATACGATATTACAAGAAGTTTTGCGGAAAAGAGATAGAAGATTATTCAGACCTCTCCTATTTTTCTCGTGTTAGAATGTATGCGGGCCGATCTTCTCGTTTACGAGACAGGATGTTTTATTTTACCATATACGCGCGCGGAAAATTGCATTCAGTTGATGAATCGCGGGGGATTGGCGCCGATATTAAAATTCGCGCGGCGTTCTGTTCTTTTCATGTTGACGGCTCGCACGTTATAAGCTTTTGAAATACAATTATATCTCATAATCGCAAAATACGTGGTGGAAACGTTCCTGTAGCGAAATGCCGACGCGAGACGACCGAAACCGGGCTCTGTACTTTAAACGACGCTTGTCAGGAGCAATGCAAATAAGTCTTCCGGGATTCGTTCTGCGATTCTTCGGAACACAAATTTCGCGTGATTATTTACGCTCGAGTGCCTCCTTCGAGACGTTACATTTATGACGTTGATTTTACGAGGAGGGGCTCTTTGAGTGTTTACGGACTGTCTCATTAGCGAGACGAGTAAGACTTTGTGTTGATGCACGCCTGTCGTCTTGCATCCGTGCCCAAATAACACGAAAAGGCAGTTAAAGTTTAAAAGGAACTTACGAAGAACGTCCAAAGCATAGGGAATATTTCGGGATATTTTCATTTTTAAATAATATTAAATAATAGGAACATATATTTGAACTTTAGCAATTTTATCTCGATAGTAAAAGATTGCAAATTTTATTACATAATATTAAAATATTGTAATTTTAAATATTATAAAAAATGTATTATGATGAGATAAAATAATTGTAAGCGAAAACTGCATTACGTTAAAATTTTATTTTTATCGACTTGCACAATGTCGATAATTACAATATATTGTCAATATTAATATAAAATCTACATAAAGTATTTTTTAATATCTCCATCTTTTTTTTTAAAATTAATTTTTCTCAAATTTTTTTAATATTTTCAAACATTAATTTTTTTTATGAAGCATTAAATTCTGTGCCAAAACATTTTTTTTTAATTTTCTTTGTGATTTACGTTGTTCATATTAATAATATGTAATATAATAATGTAATATGTAATATAATAAATGAGCTGTTGGGCACACAATATGGAAGGCATGAGTCAGCAGAAATAAAATTTTAAATATATTACATTCGAGAAACACGCACATACATATATAAATTATTGCAGCTTTGTACACACGCATAATTACTTTTTGCTTGACGTGCGGTCTATAATATATTCCCCGGTTTACGGAACGATAAAAAGTGGAAATATATATATATATAGAACACGAAGTAGATGGCACTGGATCTTAGTGGATCGAGTATACTTTGGCGAATCCTTTTGTTTTTCGAAACGAGAAGAGATATTCACTCATCTCACACCATTGTTCGGGTGGGAGGTTAAATGTAACTTCGAGTGAGAGAGAGAGAGAGAATTCGCGGTGAAAACAAGAAGGGTTTACACGCGAGAGAGCGGTACTACAGAGAGTACAAACGTCATCGATTGCTCGAAACGAAACGTCCTCGACAGAGATCGATCGAAGCAACAGCTATTCCGCGAGCTTTTCCACTGCGTGACAGAGCAGAAGTGTAGGTGGAGGAAGGTACAGTTTGGGACGTCGAGTCCACGCCGGCTCATAATTACTGGGTCGAGTGGAGTGCGAAACGATGTACGTATATACGTACAGGAAGCCTGTGCCGATGCTTCCTGTGAAATTGGAGTGTCGCCAGAGCACCGGCGTTTCGATAGCCATCTTTTGCTGTTGCATCTTATGTATGACTTATAGAACGACTTTCAAAATAGACACCTTCGCGAAAGGCCGTTAATTATTAAATATCATATTCTTCCCCCGAGTATACAAAGTGTCCCAGATCTGCCACACGAATTTGTTTCCTTCGAATTCTTTTTCGAAATGACAAAGACGTCTTTGTGCCCACGGCGATTGAAATGAAAAAGTTTTTCAGGTTTGGAAATTTAGTTCTGTCAAGGTACAGCGAGGAGAACAAAACCGCGTTCTGTATTTAATCTCGAGTACAATTCGTTGTAAACACAAAACTTTTACTATCAAGTTTTTATACCAGACAATTGTCGAGGTAATTGTGGAAAATATTAAACACGTCGACAAATATTTTCACTCTTGAAGTTTCGAGAAAATTGTTATGGAAAAATATGAAGATAATCGAAGAAAATTTCAAGGTTAATGGATAATTGATAAAGAGGAAAGATGAAGGATATATCGAGCGGATATTATTAGCGATTGTTTTGATCCGATAGTGCAATAAGAATTATATCCGATTATAACTATGTACATTCGATTAGTATGACACTGTCAAGTACGACGATTCAAGAAGGTCTGTTACAATTATCAAATGCAAAGGTAATAATTTCTTTCTCTCTTTTTCTCATTTTTTATGCCTCGATTAGCACGCTCGAATATAATATATTTTTCACGAGACAATATTTTAAATTGCATTCCGTGCCATGTTTTACAACAACGATATCATGACATTTAAACGTCATTCCCGCGACGTTGTATTTTCCATTTAATTATAAATAAATGCTGCCACGAGCGTCCTTAATTACCTGCACCTGCCATGTTTTATACAAGGGACGCAGCGTTTGAATAGAGTCGCGTTGTAGAATACAGATAGAATGAGAGATCGAGTTTTCTGACTTTTGCAAATTCTTTTACCGGGCGTACAGAAGAGCATAGCCGATAACTACGCCCGTGAACTTAATTAATTGAACATCATCTTTGGCTGGCACTTCGTTTCTGACTCTCTCTCTCTCTCCTCGCTCGGGATTGTCCAATAATTCTGATATCTCGACAGAAAATCTGATTAGAGTCTCTAGGTGTTTCTCTACTCCGGACGTGTAGTATAGCGATATATACGTTCTGTTATATCGATGTGATCGAATGTTGTAAAATTGAACGAGAAACTGGTAGAAAGCTTGCTTTTGATGAAATATGATTAAAAATAAATTTGATCACATATATAATATGATGTTTGAGATCGTTAAATGAAGAAAATGATAGTAATAAAGAACCGTTATTTTGAAAGAATCGTTCTATCCGAGAAATGTTTTATCCACTAAAATTTACGACTTGTAAATAAAATGGAGCAAGAGCATCTTTCTTCTTGAAGCTCTAAGCAAAGTTTTCAACTGTGTCATAATCTCTATTGAATTTGCAGACGATAGGTTTTCGTAAGACAGAGAGAGAGAGAACGCGATCACAAAAATATCTCGGAGTAGCGACTGAAATAAAATCCATGCATATATAAGAGAGAGACAGAACGAGAAGGAGAAAAAAAAAAGGGACGCGATACTCGCGTTTATGCGTACAATGCGAATTTTTTATTACACTCGGCGAGACATTGAGTCGCCGGAGCGACGCAATAACGCGGAATGTGGCGGAATATGCATTATTATTCACCCCCGTTGGCGAGATATCCTCTCCGTGTGCATGCTCGACGATTTCGCAAATACACCCTCTCGCGTTCGAAAAATGCGAATAAAATTGAAGTAATCGGGCCAGAAACGATATCGTCTCGCCAGACGTCGTCCTCCGTTTTCCGCGTGTGAATAGAAACACACGCTTTTATACGGTCGCCGGTCGTTCTTGTCAGTGACCGACGGCTAAGAAAAGCTTCTGGCTTATGTCGCCGCGATGCTATATATCGGGTGGCGCGAGATTTCCGAGGGTATAATACCGATGTCGTCCGCGACGCGCGCAAATTTCCTTCCAGATTTATGCCGGCTCGAGTATACCGAGTCTCGATGAACAAATTGGCCAGATAGTGTATCGTCGTGGCGGAAAAATAATCGATTTGGAATGGAGCCATTGAGCGGAACGTAAACGTTAAAAGCGAGTGCTGATAAGTCGTACGCATTTTATGGGGCTTTTGATACGCGCATACGCGTACATTTAAGTTATCTGCATGTTTGCGATGGAAGATAAACTACATTGCTTTTCGGTGAAAATCTTTTGTATCGCACGCAAGAGCGATTTTAACTTTGCGACTTGCAATTTATTTAGGTAATATTGTATTATTACGTTTGAGCTATTGTCAAAACATGTTGTTGAAACACCTCGTTAAAAGTTTATTTTATTCGCAGATTTAATATATATATATATATATATATATATATATATATATATATAGAATTCTACAATAATTAATCCTATTTTCGAGTTCGTTGATGAAATAAACATGATAAATGGCTTCGTATATATTTTTCTCAGAAGAAGCTTAATAAATCTCTCTTGGACGTGAAATATTAAATTAAGTTGTTTTAGCTCTGATTTTACTGGAAAGTAGTGCGTTACACTTTTGTGCATCAAAGCCGGAAATGTAGTAAAAGTCGAAAGTTTTACGCTCAATTATATACATTGTCGCTAGAGTATAGTGCCATACTTTAAGAATAGTTTCATACATAATTTAGTGCAAACGTTTCGACTCTCGCTTTTATTTCTACGACTCTAGATTCGTACCTTAGTAAATGCGCCTTCTTTTCCAAAAGGCTGCTTCCATTCAGGATCGGAGAGAAATTCTAAGAGTTCCCAATCTCTCTCGCAACTAGAAATTTTCCTAGAATTATTCCCATCGTCGCGAGAGAAAAAGGAGACTCCGATATGCATGAAATTGGAAACGATCGTAACCGGTCGAATCGGCTACCTTTAGAAAGAAACGGAAATGTCATTACCTTCGTCGTGAAAAGTGTGTCAGACTGAATTACTACGTACTCCACGGTGAACTTTTCGAGAACACGCCAAAGATTTCGCGTCGCGGTCGAAATTCTCGTGCAGGGCATTGTAAATGGAAATGAGCCAAATGTAAGCATATATCCGCATTCGCCATAGTTGGCGGAAAAAGCGGGAATATACATCTTAAACATCTCGACTACGTCGTTCTCTTTCTTGTTTCTCGACCCCGATCAATTTTACGGGTCTCTAACGTCTATTTTGACCTATAAAATGGATATTTATATAGATATATATGTGTATTATAGACAGAATTTACGTTTTATCACATCTTCGATTTATTTTGGAATAAATACATAGGAATTTCCTACTACTGAATAAAAAATGTTTCAATCATTCTGGTGCCGAATACATCCGAGGGGAATTTGCATAATCATATAAATGTCATATATATAATCATATAAATTTATAAGTGGATTTCTTCTAATTATTTTTAGATATTAAATTACCTGAAGTATAATTGCCCTTGCTAGAAATTCAAAGAATTAGTTACATTTTTTAATGTATAAAGAGCGTAAAATTCTATGAAGCTCTCTTTCTTGATATCTTCATTTTATTACAGAATATTTTAATAAATTTTTGCCATTTTTGAGTGCAATTTTCTTTGTAACTAATTTATATCTGCGTGATTTGTAAATTCAGATTCTTTGATTAGATCTAGATTATCCAGATGCTCAGATTTAGCAATGGATGATGAAAATATAAAATCATTCTGGATTTACAGTTTCAATACAAACTATTTACTCTCTGTCTGCCTCTTTTACTATCTTCATTTTTTTATAGTTTTTACTCAATATTTCATTTTGATTTTTTAGAATTTATCAATACATACTATACATTTATATGTACATAACGTTAATTTTGCGGACGCGTCCTGGGCGTTTCTGCAAAGAGAAAGGAGGGCAAAGACGGTAGACCCTTCACAATGGTAATCAATGCCAGAATTTGCAATTACAATTGGCGAGAACGCCAAGAATGTCAACTGTTTCTATAGAGTGCTCCTGCATCATGTATCTCAGTCACATATCACGCATATCGACGTTAATTCCCTCGGCTCTGTTTACCGAGACAGTTTCAAGGTATCGAGCACCAACGTGCATGCACATTGTAAACAGGGTCGTCGTTGTTGGTCACGTAAAAAATATGTAAACAGGATTTATGCTAAAATTTTATATTTTCCGTCGCGAACATAATCCGATTAAGATATTTCCACATAAGTATATTCCGACATGAAGCGTATACAAAATTTATATAATACAATATAGAATCAATTTATATTATAATAAAAAACTTCCAATAATTAAAGAATTAACATAATAAATGTAAATCCGAAAATGATATTTCACGTAGATAAAACGTATTCTTTCGCGTAATATTTAATAAGGGTAATATTTCTTCGCGTTTAATCGAAAATTCCAATTTATTGGATATATAGGCGCGAATAAAACTCGTTTTTTTTTTTTGGCTTCCAATCGATTTTCACCCAGCAGGAATTTGGCATGCAAATTCATATCTCGCAGGTAAAGCCCCCGGCTTTTTCCGATCGGACCCTTCGCCGCGGTGGGGCAATTCTGAGTTTCGACGGAGGTTGTAAGCCGACAGGGGATGGCGATCCCCGTAGCGTGAAAATAAAACGGATTCTCGTGTCGTGTGAGAATAAAACGATACTCATCGCGGGTTCGTGTGACGCACGTAGCGATTCGCGAGCGCGTGCGCGTATCCGAGGAATGAGAGAGAGAAATCTTGATGGATCTGACGCAGCTGATCGCGATAGAGCTAGCTCGTGGCCAGTCGTTGGCAGGAATAAACTTGAAAAAGCGCGGCCAATGCCAGAAAGAGGTGTGCGCTTGGAATCGAGTCAGAGAAATATGAAAAGGTCAGCCCTCTCGCGCATCGAGACGCGCGTTATACCTGTCGAGTTCCAATTTCTAAAGACTTTTCTCTTTCGTAAGACGAATTCATTCGTTCGAATTTTAATCAGCTCGATCAATCAATTTTCATTCATGGGGGATAAATTGAGATGAAAAAAATCACGCATATTTTCTGCTAAATTTGGAACATATCAATTATTCAAATTCGATAGTAGGTACCCACATAAAAGTAAATGATTGAATTTCCATCAACTCTCTGTAAGAGCTATTATAATGGTCGAGCAATTTACGTCACTAATTTTAATTAAAATTTTACGAAAATACAGACTTCACAGCTGATTGAAAAGCACTTGGCTATTAAAACGGTCCCTTCGGCGCCGTTCTAATTAAGCGCGTTAGTTAATCATAGTCGGGGATCTAGTCCGATTTCTATTTGTAGTAGCGAGAGGAAGAAAATGCGAGAGAATGAAAACCGATTCTATCGATTGCCTCTTCATTCGATCTTCGACACCGACTGTCGGCCGATACACGTAAATCCACGCAACGGGAGATAATTGAAAGTAGTTTGATACTTGGAAGATGCTCCCGGCACTTTGTGATCAAATCCACGGATAGTAAAAAATAATGATGACGCATTCGATTTGTACTTTTTCGTCTCACGTTTTTGTTCGTCGCGAAGCCATCAAGTTATATAATTCAATTATTCTTGATCATATGATCGTTAATCATGTAATTCGAAATCGTTTTTATCACGATTTTATATTGAATCGTTATTTCTTCTATATAATCTTTTTTTCTGAAATTATCTCTTGTTAGCGACAAATGGAACAGTGATTTAATCTCTGCACCGTTCATTTTTTTTTTTTTTAGGTTTCGTCATTTAAATTTCGTCAGACATTCGTGTAAAAAATAGATAAATGCATCCATTTAAATTCTGATGCTTCAGTTAACTTTAATCTATTTCTGCGAAAGCGGAGAAAGAAATACAAAGGAATACGCGATGAGATTTAAGACGAGCAGTGTTTTGAACTATTTTCTGACTATGTAGAAATCTTCTCGAACGCGTATAAAACTACACGTATATGGTATAATACGTATAATTTGTATCGCTGGAATGTAAAAGTTGAAAACACGCGACATACGTTACAAATGAAAACGCATGTTCTCGTAAGAATACGTAGCGTTCCTGAATGAGTTTACGGAAGAGCGATCGCGACGTTATTTTTCTCGTAAAATTACGCGCGTTACGAGGATTTACGGGCGATAATGCGCGAGAGTTTCGCGATTACCGCGGGAATCGAGAGAGAGAGAAACAACACGGCGGCGCGCAAAACACGAGAAAGCTATTTTAACGGGTGTAATGTCCGGCGTTGGCCCCGAATGGGGTTTGGAAATGGAACGAAATTCGATAGCAGGCCGTCGGCCATGAGAACCACTTTACCGACTCGTGCTACTCATCGAGGGGTAGATATAGGCAGGAAGACCAGGCTTTGCCTTTCATACATCAGGGTAGGTAGGTAAAAGCGAGGGCTCTTATAAAGGACGGAATTGCTTTCTCGAGAAACATGCTCCGTTTCCGAGGCGAAGAATGTACCTCCGGGCTGGAGAGGTTGAATTACCTTTAATTCCATATATGTTCCTTAGAGGGATGATTCCTTCCGCGAGAGATTCGTCTCCGTCTGAATTCGTGACTGAATGAAATAGCGACATACAAGAGACACTCACTCTTGAGGGATAAAATGATTTATGATTTAATGTGCAGAGTACAGAGTATCTTACCGTACACGTGTGATCTCTCGTTAGGATTAATCAGAGGGAAGAGTCGAAAATTATGTCAAAGATACAATTATGTTAAAATCATACGTGTGTTATTATTCTCTCTATTTTATTTTTTCATATTTTGTGTGATTATACCGCAACAAATAATTGCCTTTTTCAAACTTTTAATACACATTTTTAACAATTATCGTCATATAAAATACATATCGAGTCATCCTGTATATTTGTCTCGAAATGCACTTTTATATATTGAAAAATTAATTCTTCTTATTATACAAGAATAATATACTTCGATTAGTATTCTATGCGCGGGAGATGATTCGTCTCTCATAATTTAATATTTCACTCTGAGTTTTAGCTAGATATAGCTTGAATTATTGAATTGTACGTTATAACGGTATAGCTGCCACTTATAAGAGGGACTCGTCAATGATGCACAGCAGGTCAGGCACTCGACGGACATAAAAATGTTCGGACACGTGGCGCAGAATCGTCGAGTGCGAGTACATCGGAAGATGAAGCGATAGTCCACGTCGTGGTCGCATATGCGAGAGCAGGTTGTGAATATACGGCGAGATATATATCGACGGTTCGTGAAGAGATCGCGCGATATATTACGCGAATATCGAAAAGTTTTTTTCGTAAACTTTATTCTCTTTTCTCCGATGAAACATCGAATGTGGAATGTCATTCTTATAAACTCGCATAACTTCCAATGACGCTGAACCATTGGGTGAATTTTTGATTCAACAGCGTCTACTGGAATATATGAATAAAGATATGTAATTCATTCCATTTTATATAGAAATTGAAAACAATCTTTGTATTTTATTCCAGTTTTTATTAAATTTTTTTTCTATTACATATATTTTTTAATCGAATGCGTTGAATTTTTTAAATTGTACTTTTATAATCGCTGTTGATGTATTTTGAACGATTTATATCGCATTGTAGTCGAAAGTTATCCAAGTGTAAAAATGTCATGAAGCACGATATTAATTTGTTAATCTTTTCCTAATATTAATATTCTCGAAAAAGACGGTTTTATTATTCTCATATTCGAGATTTATTTTCCACGCAGGAGAGAGAGAGAGAGAGAGATTATCACTTCTTTAATTATACCACCAATAACAAGCTTTTCTATGTATAAAGTATAAAGAAAAGAATGAGAAAAGTTTATGCCATAATAGAGAGCGCCATAATATCTACATATTATAAGCCGGGGATGAATCGCTTTATTTTATTATCGGGAGAATTCATCCAATGAATTTATAATCTCCCGCGAGATTTACTTATTCAACGCACTATGATGCAAAAAAAGAAATTTTAAATCAATATCTAACAAATATCATGCAATATTTCTCTGCAAAATTAAAATTGACACTCCGTTACATTCCAGAATGATATATACATTTATTAAAACGAGGAAAAGGTTTTTTTTATGACTATGCAAATATACAGTAACGTTTTGACAGAAGCGTACAATTTCATATTTGTTATGTCATGTAACATGGCATACATTATTTGTTTGTCTCGAATGAGCTCCATTCTACTCATTTTGATGATTCACCAGGGGATGTTTCAGCACATAAACCATGAGCTTGTGTCATCTTTGTTGTTTACTAAATTTATGCTTTTAACCACAGTGTTTTCATCGTAGTTGTTTAAAAATAAGCCATAAAGAGGGCTAAATGATACGTTTAAATGACATATATCAAGTAAAAAAGTGAACAAAAATTGCACATAAATGTCACATTATTTTCTACTGATTTATTCGTTGGTAACTTAAAAACAAAATATAATCGAGTTACGCGAGAATAGATTACTTTCGCTATACATTATACAATAATAAAAAAAAGGTTCTAAGATTGAAACATTATTTACACATTTTGTTCTGGCATCTTAAAAAGTACAAACATTAATCATATACATATTTAATTAGAGACTCAATTAATGCATGTATTTAATTGAACGTTAATTCAAGTACATTGAGTATACTTAGTCAGTTGTGATTATTTAATTGGATACACATGGAAAATAATTGATAAAAGAGAGTTCTTTTCTCGGGCCGCATTACGCTCGACGAGAGAACAAGTTAATAAAAGTCTTTAATATTCGCTCGGTGATTCCTCTCTCTTTGGCGCACATTATTTATCTGTTTTGCGGCGATGGGAAAACCGCGATGTGCCGCGCTCGCGTTACGTGCACGGCATCGGTAAGTCTTCCTCTTCTCGTTTTACGTTGAAATATTAATTTATATATGATACCCCCGCGCGAACAAACAAACTCTGAAAAGTGGAACTTGTGATTTACATCGACGATATTGACGGGATTCCCACTTGAGGGATTAATTCCCTTGGTAACCGCACTGAATTCGTTGCGGAAAAAATGAAACATTATTATACATTTTCTTTAATATCATGCTCTTTCGTTCTGTTAATTTTAGAGCGTTGATTTTTCTCTTTAATGCCGTTTTTTGTCCTTTTCTTTAGTCCTTATACAGTTCTCTAATTTCTTCTCAAACAATTTTATAAAATTCTAAATACGCAGAAGCAAATTACACATATTTTTTGTTATTATTTCTAAATCATATTAAGTATGAAAATAATGTATGATATTATCGCGAAAATGATATTTACACAAAGAGCGCTTTAAATTTCATTTTATCGTTAAAAAAATACTTGGAATAAATTTACATGTATGTGGGCTAAAGAGAATGCGTTAATAAGATTATTTTCATAATGATATATTTCTGCGGTATATTTAATACATTAATAATTTCTCTTTTATCTACATAATTACGACTTACCGAGTGCATAATAACGGGTTGCATTGTTATCCGGCTGATTATCTGACCAAAGCGCGTTTAGAGAGTCAAACGCGAAAACGAGGAAAAAAGAAAGTAAATATGTAAACGAGACGAAACCAAATTACAACATACATGTACACATACACATGTAGATACACACGTTTGATTGGCGCGAGAGAAAATACGAGAGTTTCTACGAAAGTTTAAAAGTTCTCCGCGAAACGGGTGCACGCGTGCACGCACGCACGCACGTTCGGAGCAAAATGAATTGGTAACAATCAGACGAGAAGGAAGAAAAGAGGAAACGCGAAGAGAAAAAAATAGGAAACGAAAGCCCGGAAGGATCCGGCCAATAAAGCACGCACGCACGCACGCACGTACTAATGTCTGTCACACAACGCAGCACGAGGGAGGCACGTCCTCGCGCCACGGTGGCCCGCGCAACACTGACTCTTTCTACTGCGGCGAGTCTCGCGCGTCTCAGCGTATAACGGTGGGACAAACTGCGAGCCGAGACTCCTGGGTTAGCCAGATTAATAAATAGTCGATGAACCGGAATAATACGAATAACGTTTGCGTGAAACGGGAGGCAATGCAATTCGTTGAATGCATTTTTGCTAACAAAAAAATCAATTCGTCTAAATTGATTGAAAAATCTATCAAGTTTTTTTCGCGCGGCAGTATCAACATATATAACGAATGCCCTGTATATAATGTAAAATTGATTTTAATACAATAATGGGCGAAGAGATTTTCTGAAATTTTATTTAACAATGATATACACTGAAAAAAATGATTAATACATATAAATTAATACATATATTTTGTTTTGAAAAGGATTTTCTTGTACCAAATAAATATATTATTAGTTTCAAATATATAAATGATTCATTTGGCAGTATTGAAATAAATACTTATTCGAATTAAATAAATTTTTTTTCAGTGTACGTGACTGCCTTTGTACGGCTGTTAAAGAGTTTTTGCGCTATTATGTTGTGCGTACAATGTGCGTGGTCCTGGGAAATAATTAATGTTATATATACGAACATTTACTCATTTCTCGCATTCTCTCTGACGAATCAATGTCATCGATTTGAAATTCGGTTGATTTTGACGAAGGCCGCAAATTGTCGAGAATTTTGTTCCCGTCGCCGTTTCACGAACCTTTCACAATCAGCCGTAATCAAAAAGTGACGTGATTGACGAGCGACCGCTCGTCTTGTCGCGTCTTGTCGTAATTACTGATCGCTTTCATTGGCAGCCGCATTCGAGGACAACGCGCCGCAAGATCAATTGATCGATTATCCGTAATCAAATAAGTTACACTCGAGCAGAATTTCGAAAGGTCAGACGAGCTGTTGAAGCTCGCCACACGCGGCCACCCTCTCATATACCTGGACACTCTTTACTCGCTCTCTTGCTCGCCAAAGCTTCCGCAGAAGCATCGGATCTGGAGCTGAAGGAGGTGCGATGTGCGATCGACTCGTGACGAAATTATATTTAATATACATACGACGTAAAAACTGTTTTGTCATAAAATTCAAATCACCGTGGATAGTTTTCGACTATTGCCTGTGATTCCTATCATTACAGTAATTAATTTTACATATATATAAACGGATTACCCTTTTATTGGGCTATTTAATAATTTAATGCCTGTGAAAATCACACATTTATATTAAGTACAGTAATAGGTAGCTAATTTGTTATAATGATATAAATGCATTATGTTATAATTATAACTGTATTATATATATCATAATTATTAGGTTGGTAAATTGCCAGAAATATATATATATATACGATATATATTTCATTTTATTTAATTCGTGCGTGTAATGAAATTGTAAATTAACAATTACGGTAATAATTCAAGGAAATCAACATTTTGTGACCTCTAAGCAGTACTGAATTGCGCTTCCCTCGGTTTATATTAGCACTCTCTCGTAGCTGAATATATTTCCCTTTAGCATATACGTCAAACACGTGTTGCTACGCAATTCGTTATATTCGCGATCGTCCGCTCTTCGAGAGATAGTTCGTCGAGTGCCAAGGGCTTAATTTGCGCGGAACGAGAGATTAACCTGGCTTTAAAGCAGTTTTAATACGCGACTATCTCTCCCTCGAGGACGATCGTCGCGAGATGGTGTCGACATTCTAAACGCCGCGTATTAAGAACCGCGATATTTATCGCGTGCGTGCACACGCGGCAAAAAAGTTCGGTCGCTTTGACGTTTCGCTATGAAATAGTGGTCGCGAGTGCACTCGATGCACAACGGGTGTAACTAATAATATCGCTGTGTTGCGACAACACGCACACCACCTCTGGAAACAAAATATGCTATGTACAGGTCGAGAGGTACTCGTGAAATTTTATTCCACTAACGGTTTGCTTTAGTATCTCACTGTCTGCGTATATGGAAGGGAAAATGCAGGTTTTGGACAAAATATTTAGACGAAAATAAAAATTATTATAACGAATTAAAGTCGAAACGAGCGAATCAACCGTACAGTAATTTGCTAAATGACACTTTTAATGGAAAGGATTTATAAAACTTTGAAATAGTACGACTCGATATTTTTTTTAATTGTTGACTTAAAAACTCTTGAATACATGTGCCTGTGTATATAATATAATTTAATATAAAGGAGAGAGAAAGAGAGAGAATTGCGAATGTATGCGTAAATTCCTGGCTAAAAGGGTACAATTTTGTCCGCTTGTTTTCGCGGGCGTAACGATAATCGAGAATTGCGTTATTTTAATTCGAATAAAATACAAAACACAGTTGGCGTGACAAAATGTGAAGAAGCATGCCCGCGAATATCGATCCCACGTGTTCGGCTCGGTTTGCGAAATTTATACTCTCTGTAATATTAAGGGTTTATATATATATATATGTATATGAGAGAGATCTTTCTGTTGGTCAAACACGAAGGACGTATGTGTTCAGGTCGGGAGAACGAATTGTCAAGGTTGCAATCCCGTTGGGATTAGTGGATTAGGTCGACTGGATCGGAAAAGGTATCCTATTCTCATGCGATATTGCAATGCTGCAGTATTCAACAATGTGTTGCATACAAACTGTGACGCGATAAGTGAGGTGTGACTGCCAAGCTGATATTAATTTTTGCGACATTTAGATCCCTGTAGCGTGCTTACAAATGCGATTGAATTTCCGATTATTTTTCCTCCATCCCATTTTTACGTCGATCATTCCTCCTACATTGTTTCCCTATAAATGGAAATAATTGGTTTGTAATATACATACAATAGAGCGAGTATTTATCTATGGATACTTCAAAGTTGTAACTTTTTCGGCAAAAGAATACAATTGACGTTTTTTTTTTACATACTTAATTAATCGATTCAATATATATAATTCAGATTAAAGAAAATTTTGACATTTTACAAGCGAGTCGTACGTTTTTTTTTTCGCTCGAAATTCGCTATAAATGAATGACCGATACATACTCTTACGTAGGTTTTTATCGTACCTATCGTTCCCTCGCGTCGTTTCTTGCATGTTTAACGTTCATTAACCGTCTCTCGTCTAAGAGCAAAAAGATGATCGTGACGCAGCTCACCGAGTCGAGTATCCGAATCCTTCGGGAAGTCCCGAGATGCTCGTCACACGCGATATCGCTGGCGTGTTACTTGTGAATGTCGGACATCGTATTCTCTATTCTCCTGTTTATTCCACATCCTGGGTCGCATTCGAATAGACGAAAACCGTCCGTCACTTGGGTAATCTAATAAATATCGACGCGGACGTCGCGCGCGCATTTCGTCTCTCTGGAGAATTCTCGAGAAGAGCTGTCTCTCTCGCTTCTCTCCCTCCCTCGAGTTTCTTGTAACTCAATATGTACGATCGCGACGTCGAGGCGTTACAGAGACCGACCCAATTTCCCCACGAATCCGCTGTATAACGACTTCGCTTTTGATCGGGTCTTCGCGTGCTGCACTCCGGAGACAATCTCGTTAGGCGACTCCGTCGTCGACCACGACGACGACGGAAAAACTAATCATGCGCTACAAAGCCCCCGGGGTTAATGGGATGCCCGGGTGGCGATTCGTGGTTTTTAAAATTCACGACACGTCTCGGCGTCTCTCTCTCTCTCTTGTGTGATGGTCTTAACTAACGAGATTACTAACGCTATATACAGTGACCTCCATCACGTCGTCTTTCATCTACGGATTCTCCGATCGATTCGATATCGATTTTTCATTAACGAAAATATATCGAGGTACAAATAGGTATACTTGAAGAGGTTAATAAAAGATGTACATTTTTCTTGAAGAAAAAAGATGAGCGAGATAATTTTTTATTCACGAGATCGAATGAATAATTTAGTTTACTCCTTGTATCATCTTTATACCGGCGATTTTCATGTTTTATGTATACCTATGTGTGCGGCGAGATCGAGAATTGTAATAGAGTCCTTTATCGGAATCGAGAGCAAAAGTCGCCGTATTTATCTCGAATTTTTATCTGAAAGATATATGTGATGTTTATTTGATAAAGGGAGTGAAATTAGATAACGTGCTTTTGATGTATCTTTTTGATAAATTTATGACGTGAACGCGAACGAAATTGCCGATTTATCAGTTCTAAATGGATCTGCCAACGTTTCACAACGTAGGTAGGCATCGACGGCCCTCTTCTCTGTGGGTCAACGCCTATCGACTATTTTTACCGTATTAGAAGACAAGAAGGCTCTCTTCAAAGAGGTATTCATTTATAACCCCTTTTAAATGTTCAAGAAAAGGTGCAAAAGTCTCTCGCAATATATGTGATCCATAATATCTGTACAAGGTCTGAAAAAGTTGTTCGTAGTTGTTTCGTGAAAGCAGCGATTTTAAATTTTGTATATTTATTTTCAAATTAATCTGACCCAAAGTAACACAATGGTATTAAATAAAAACAATTCTTATACGAATTTTCAGTAACTGTGTGTGACGTGATAAAATCTTTCTTTCGATAATACATTTTTCCTATACCTAAGAAAAAATCGATGCACTCTGTTGCAGCTAATATTCTATTCTGGATTATTTTAAACGCTAGAAAAAATCCGAGACAATTTATAGAAAGGTTACACCCAGATTCTTCAGTGATTTACGAGTCGTTCGTCTCGACTTTTGATCGTTGACAAAATAGCTACAATGCTAGCGCTTGTCTCTGGGCGAGACAGAATCAGCTTGTTGCCAAGGATCTCCCAAAGTGCATTGCGATTCCGTGGCGAGAGAGAGAGAGAGAGAGAGAAAAATTGCGAGAGATATCCGACGAGGCGAATGTCTCGAATGTTTTCCCGGTGCGACGCGAAAATTCTCGCAGGGCCAACAACGCGCGAGTGCTTGTCATTGCTGCGGGCGCCAGATTTTTCCCGAACACGGGAGCGAGGATCGAGCTTTTCGCGTCGCCAGTTTGCTGCCAAGAAATCTATTTGCGGCGACGTCACTATGTTTTTAGACGTCCAAGGACAACGACGGCTAACAACTCTCTTATTTGCCTTTATTCGCCCTTAAAAGCGCCTCTTGATTCGCTTTTTTGCTTTGAAGTGTCTTCCAGGTTTAATATCTGTGCAGGTAGTAATCATGCTGCGAATACTTTGAAAAGATACACACGCGAAATGTTGACCAATCTGAAATCTATAATTATTTTTAAAAAATTTTATATATAGACATAAAATAATGCAATGATGATGTATAAAGAAATATTTAGTTTGGATTGAGAAAATTAGTTTAGATGAAAAGGAGTTTTCTATATGTGTGAAATTTCGTGTTAATTTTCTAATAGATGTTTTTTTATCCAATTAACTTTTATATACCATGTAATTTCGTTGTACTTTGATTTGTCATTACAACGTCATGAATATATAGTAAGTTTTATCTATAATGGCAATTATTATTTTGCGGTTGTTGTCGAAATTTCATCTATGGACAATGGCCAAGTTCCAGGATGATATTCTCACTGTAATTTATTGGCACCTACGTCGTTCATAAATTTGACGAAAATGTTCCGACGATTACTTTGTGCAGATGTGAATTTAAAGTGCCCTATCTTTTATCCAGGATATGAAATTTATTAGAAAATTATTCTGTTGTTGAAAACAATATATAGACCTTCAACACAACTGAATTGATAATGAAACAACGTATTAAAAAAAAAATAATAGGATATGATTTAAAATTTTGTAATGATCTAATATAATAGACAAATTTATTATAACAATATTTCCTATTTTTTCTTTACAACAATTACCTATGAACTCAATTATTTTTTAATTTTGTTTGCGATAAGTAAATGGAATTTAATATCTAATATGTATAATTATGTAAAATTTTATCGCGCGTTTTTGTTATTAGTAATTATTTTTTTTAATACTTAAAAATACTGAACAAAAGTTAATGTTTTCTTTTTTTTATGTGTGCGATTTTTTCATTTCTCACCAGGATATGTACTGTCAGTGAGACTGGATGCAATTACGGCAGACTGCCGGATTTCGAGCGCTAATTTTGTATTTGCACGTAATTTTAGAGAGGGACGTAATGCACCCCTTTTCAATGACGCACTTCTATTTCCACGCCGAGCAGAGAAAGAATTAAATTACCTGAATTTGGACGTTCTCACAAGTTTTCACGTGAAACAGCTACAAATAATTATGACGAACGTTTAAATTAAACTTGGTTTGAATTAAACTTAAATCTTCATTGAATACTTTTGCGCGCATTTTATATCTCGTAAATAAAAGCAGAAAAAAATTAATTGCGCCGTATTAATATTATTTAATAATTTTTTCAACTTAAAATATTCGCGCGTAATGTAGAGAAAGAATTGTTAAATGTTTTCTCACATTCTTCTTACCTTTTGTCTCTTGAGGAACATTTGTTTAAGCAGGTTTCGTTGGAAAAAGAAACTCAAGAAGCGACACAACGTTACTCCCGTGGAGAAAATCGATATCGCTGACTGTATTTGTTTCTATACAATTAAGCTCTGCTTATATATATATATATATATATATATATATATATATATATAAATAATATATGATCGATGCTTGATACACTGGCGTACAATGAAGCTTCATCGATAACGTCCCAAATATTCGGGGAAACGAAGAGAATCTCTCTCTCCGTCGCGATAAATCGCAAATTGTCGGAAATTCGAGCGACGATGACAGAGAATCTTTTAACGATATGCGCTATGCAAGGCAGGAATGACAGGTGACGATGATGCAGTCGTCAACTTACGCATCCCTTTCTCTCCCTTTCTCTCTCTCTTTCTCGCGAAAAGAATTGACAGAATGTGCTATCGTATCGTTATACACGGAGAGAATTTTGAAGATCATGATAATTGTGGGACAATATGAAAAATTATATAAGAGTGTTTTTCTGATTAAAAATATTTATCACAATAAAAAATATTAATATGTACATAGTAAAATTAATCGAACATATTTTATATCTTATCGAGGTAGACATTAATATTTTTCTTGTGGTAAATATATTAACCAGAGAAACTCTTATAAAATTTTTAGGGTAAATTCAAAATTCTCTCCGTAAAAAGATCGATCTCGTCGGATGTTTTGCGAAACACTCGATAATTCTTTCGCGACATAAACCGAAGACACCTTCGCGAGTTGACCGGAGGATTCAGTGATGATAGGACGCTCTGCAGAAAATGGGCGAAAGAATCCATAAGATACTTTGCTTTATGGATCTTTCGGAATCTTGGAATTATCTCACGATTAGCTTCAAGAGAGAATTGGCTTTGAACTTTTATCTCTTCTCTCTAGCGATAGAAAGAAAATCGAAAGGACATCTAATTGTAAGAGGATCCTAAACTTTTCCTCAAATGACACATTCACATTTCCATTTGACAGCAAAGGGATAAGGTTGACTTTTCGATTCGGTCGATTTTTCTGCAAAGCGATTAATGGTAAAATTGGGGGTGAAGACTAATCGAAAGTCGTGTCACAATTGAGCGAGATCGCGATAAGCGACTGCCAACTGCACCTACCAATTGGTCCTCCGAATTGTTTGTCAATGATTTGTACACGTGTTGCAAATTATAGATTTACTCCACTGCTCGTTTTTCTTTCTTTTCTTTTTTTGTGTATCTCTCTATCTACCTCTCTCTCTCTCTCTCTCTTTATCTCTCGCGTACACATATTGCACGTGCGATACACAATTAGCTCTGTTATTTTTTTAAATATATATGTATATATATTGTTTACATTTGTTGCTACGTCAAATTTTCTCATTGCAAAGTATTCCTGTGTTATATTCACTCATTCGCTCATTCTTTTTCTCTCTCTCTCTCTTTCTTTCTTACTTTTCCTCGCGCGCTTACATACACACAAACACTCTTTCTCTCTCTCTCTCAGGATCTGCATTATTAACGGATTGTGCACATATACACGTATAATTAACATATACAACGTAGCGGTCGTTGAAAACATCCATGATTGACTTCTGCTACAATTATACAGCTTATTTAGAATACAACTGTTTTGTTACAAATGGTCAACGTAACGCCTGTAATGTGGATTTCTTTTTTTTTTTCATGTGTGTTTTTTTCTTCGTGTAATATATATATGTATGTGTGTGCGCGCGCGTGCGTGTACATGTGTCTGTATTGATAGATTATTGTATTATCGTTAACGTAATTATAATTAATATTAGGCGTATATATATAGTACAGTTTACACACCGTACAATACATACATACAAGCACCCGCGACAACCGGAAAAATGTTTCTGTTCATAAAAAAAAGAAAAGGAAAAAAGTAGATCGAAATTCTGTATATAATTTCGACTAGTTCGGACTTTAACCCTAAAGACAAAAATCTATAACGTTCTACAAATAATCCGGGTACGCGCTAATTGGATTTTTTGCACGTCTATCTATAGCAACGAGATCGAACTTATCGAAACTTACAGTATAGTAATATTCGTGATAGTCGAAATGTCAATTAATATACCCTCATTTTTTCGATCTTGTTCTCGATAACGATTTGCAAGAATTTCGCGACATTTGCGCTCGATTAAGTGAATTAAACGAATGAATCGCGTCCGGTGTCGCGGGCGATTTCTGGCATCTCTTCTCGCTAAATGAACGCATTACACATTACACCTTATTACAGATTCAGTGATACATAATAGATACCTTTTTGTTTTTATTATCTCACTTATGTACAGAGGGCAGCTTGCCTATAGTAGGTAGGTAGATAGGTTTAACGCCGGATGACGACTGAAGTAGTAGTAGTAGTAGTAATAGTAGCGGGATGCCGGTACTCCTCGATAATTGACGCCAGATCGATGCTCCTGGTTCCTCTTGGAATATTTCGCGGTATCGTCAAACCTGTCACTATAATTCGGTCTTTGTCGATACCGCTATTAAATTCGCTAATGCTCTCTCCCTTAAATAATTTCGCGAAAAGTGCCATTTCGAGGTCCATACAATATATTGTATGATGTCGCCGAATGATAAATACTGATTATTACGTTAGATTATGCTGCGACATCGTGTTGTCGTCGAAAATTCGGAGATTTAACATTTTACAGTTCACCGAAGGTATGATACTCTCTTTCGATCATAATTTTATTCGAAGGATAAGTAATTGAAAATAATTAGTAAAACATAGCTAGAAAGAATGATAGAATTAAATTTATTCTTGCAATGCGATTCTCTTTTTTCTTGTCGCTTTTTATTGATAAATATTATTTCATTGAAAACAGAAACGCGCGACAGAAGAGACGTTAAATAAATTACATTTCGGTCCAAGATTAATGAAAACTAAAATATTGATAAATGCAATCATTTCTCCGAAACGTCAAGAGAGATTTAACATTTCAATCGATTTGAATAAGTGACACTTTAAAACGTCCGCAAAAACGTACTTCAGTCGCAATAAAAAATATATATTTGCATTTAGCATTCAAACTCTGGATTTTGAATTAATACTCGAACTTTTGTGAGTGAAAATTAATTGTGCATTTTGATCGGCGTCGTCACATTGTCATCGTGATGTTTATATCTAAATTATGAGAGTTATACTCGTCGCGAATCATCAGTGAATCATCGATTGCGCCTGAATAATCGAATACTATCGGTTAAAAAAATATTTCAAGTGTTAAAAAAGTTTGGAAACGAGAGGTTCTCTATATCTTTAGAAGATAGACGTAAAAGATTCCCTTTAAAAGCATATTGCTTAAATTTTCTCAAAAAACATCTCTTTCATTGAAATATACTTTGTATTTTATATATGTTTAAATCATTTTTTTTTTATAGAATATCCGATTGTAGATTGAACGTGAGACTTATTCAATCGCTTCCATGTGAATTACAACAAATATTAATGTAATAATATTTGCTAAAACAATCGTTCTTGCTCGCGTATCTTATATCGTTCTTGTAGTTAACCTTTCATCTCCTTAGGTCGTCGCAAATGTTTAATCGTTTCTCTGTCATTTAAAATTTTTATTGCCACAATAAAACACAAATTGTTTTAAAATACAACTAATATATATTTCTTAGTATATGTTTAAATAATATTTTTTTAGACAACAGTTATTACAACTCGCACAATTTCAATTTCGAAACAAAACAAAATTTCGCGCGTATATATTTGCATTGTCTGCATTAATTAGACAAAAGAAGCTAAAAGGTTAATTCGATTACATCGCCGATTAATCAATATTCTGAACTTGTGTAATTTTGTCGAATGATTGACGCTTATTGTCAGACTTTCTTGGGCGCATTTTACTTAATGCACGGACTTGAGTCACTCCCTTCGGTCGTCCCCGATATTTTTGCATGAAAAAAAAAAAACCTATAATGCCAAACATCGAGCAACATCGTTCCCGCTATCACGATCATCGTCATTAATTATTATCAACCGCGAAACGATACAATGTATCTTCGTACTTCTAATTTCTTTTTCTCGCGCGATTTTCTACTCTTTTTTTTTTCTTCTCAACAACAGAAGTCCTGCATTATTTCGTTGAGTCCAGATCTCGATGCCACAAACATCGAAATTAAACTAAAACGAACATGAACTTTAACATTTTTCTCTTCAAATGTAATTTTTATAAAGGGGGCTAATTAAAAGCACAAATATTTCAGACTTTAACGTTTGCTGTCTTAAAGATTGTTTTTATGAATGATTGATCGCGAGTCAATTAAGTCTTTCGCTTTTTTTTGTTCTTTAAAAAAATAAGAGATCGGGACTAAATCTGAATTAAGATTAAGTAATTCTTAATATAGTGAAAAGGAGCAATTTTTCATATTGTTGATAATTATCGTAATCGATGTTACACTGAAAAAAAAATTTTGTTGGATTAACAAAAATTCTGTTCGAAAATGGACGAAACGGAATTCTGGTTGAATCTACCAGAATTCCTTTTAATACAACAAATATCTTGTTTGCACCAATAAACTGATTTGTTGTACAAACAAGATGCTTGTTGCATTAAAAGGAATTCTGGTAGATGCTTGTTGCATTAAAAGGAATTCTGGTAGATTCAACCAGTAATTCCGTTTTGTCTATTTTCAAACAGAATTTTTGTTAATCCAACAAAATTTTTTTTCCAGTGTACGTTTATATCTGAAGAGAGCGCGATGATTAACGTGTCTGCGGCATGGAAATTTGAACTTGTCCAAGTCCATCCCTGACTCTCGTCAAGCGGATGAACCGAAAGGAGGACCACGACCGATCGGTCGTTGGCCAATTCGGTCGTACCTCGATGATCACAATCGTTATGTGTATATATATATATATATGTATATATAATTATAGCGTACATTATAGATTCATTTTACATGTGATCTCGCGCCAAGAAAGGATGAAAGGAAATATTAGATGAGAACAAAATACGGCCTCCGTAGTAAATAACGTAACGAAGGAACGACGAAGTAAGTGGACTAGTTAACTCGCCAGCGTCGCACACACGACACTTTCGCCTCCTTTTTTTCTTTTCCCTCCTTTCCAACACACGCAACACACACGTGCAACACACACATACGATCTCTCTGGGTTTCTTCTCTCCCTTCCGCGTGTCGCCGCATATTTTTTAGCAATTACAGTTAGCGTTCGCTGGATTGGTCGGCTGATCGGTGAGTCGTTGACCCTTGCCGGTCTGACCCATACCGCCCGCCATCAGGGTTGGATCATTGTCCAAGGATTCGCTCATCTTGTCGCATATTATATCCACCAGCGTCTCGAACACCGCCTGTTGAAACGAGAAAGAGAGAGAATCGATCATATACGTGTGACCTCGCGACAAGCGGGATCGATATTTCCGCAAGTTCTCGCGGCACAATAAAGTAGGCGATCGTGTGTCAGAGATTTGTGAAAGGGCATTCAAAAATTCTCGTAAAATTCTGAATTATTTTCTCACTCTGTAAAACCAACTTGAAGAAATCAGTCTTTTTTCTTCGATGAATAGAGATTTGATATCGAATCAGAATTAATTCTTTGAAGGAAATACACGTACGCTACTTTTACTGTATAAATATTACGTATAAGACAAGACATTAATTGGCAACATTTTAATAATTGCGAAATTTCTATCTCGAGAATTTAATTTGATTTATCAAATTTTTGTTTCTAAGAGACAAGAGACGTACATACCTTAACATTGATATTTTCTTTGGCCGAGGTCTCGAAGAATCGAACCCCTAATTGTTCCGCCAACTGTTTACCTCTCTCGGAGCTGATCACCCTCTCTTCTTCCATGTCGCACTTGTTGCCCACGAGGATTACCTGGGCGTTGTCCCACGAATAGTTCTTTATTTGCGTAACCCAGTCCTGGACTGAGTTAAAGGACTCCTCGTTTGTGATGTCATACATTAAGATGAAACCCATCGCGCCTCTGTAATAGGCCGTTGTGATCGTTCTGTATCTCTCCTGACCCGCCGTGTCCTGTCAAAATAACCAATCAATCAAAGAATCAGCAATGTTCTGTACAAAATAAATATAATTGGTACATATGCTTTTACTTAAATGTAAAAGGTTACGTGATTATCAACGCAACTAGAAGCGGTACATTTATAATATATGCAAATCATTATTTTTTTATGTATATACCAGTTATCGTGAAAAATATTGTATGAACTTTTCTGATTACGCGTGCATAATGAACGAGCAAAGGTATACTGACCCAGATCTGTAACTTGACCCTTTTGTCGTGTCTGAAGACGGTCTTCACTTTAAAGTCAATTCCCACGGTCGACACGAAAGCCGAGGTGAAGGAGTCGTCCGCGTAGCGAAAGAGGAAGGAAGTCTTTCCGACAGATGAGTTGCCGATTATCAGCAATTTGAACATGTAATCAAAATTCTGATCCGCGGCATCTCTGCCATCCTGACGCGCCATCTGCGAAGGAGTTACACAGCTTTAGAAAATCATTTATTTAAACATTTTTGTTAATTTATAAAGAAGATTCGATCCTATATACATGTAGAAAATTATAAAAGATTTCTTACATCGAAATAATATAGATATATACATTATTTTTTTAAATTTTGGCATTCGGATTTACGGGTCGACGAATTTAAGGGAGAGGTGGTTCGTGTATTTCGATTAGCTTTGCACGTATTCGCATCGTAAAATGACATGATGGCTGTGATGGTCGAGAGAAGAAGCCGTTCGATGCAACAGATGAGTTTACGATGCATGATTCGTCACAGTTTATCGGACCGCATAATCACGTTCGAGAAAATATTGGATAAAAATATCGAAAAGTTTAGAGGCCACAAACACATGTAAAGAATCTATACGAGAGAAGGTTGGCACGGCTTTACTCGATTTTTTATTCGGAGATTTAATTTTGGTTCATCATTTCGGAATCGATAAAAGGCATTGTAATTAACTGTCAGATTGTCGATAATTTTCAAAAGGGAATTATTTGTATAACAGCTTTTTCCAAAGCTGATTTGTCTCTATTAAAGTAAAAATAAAATATTTTAATAAACAAATAAAAAATTGTATAGAGATTTTATAAAGTCATAATATTTGTCCGAATTTATTAGTATAGTAAAATAATATTGTGTACATGTCGTTCTCTCTTTCTTTTTCCGAAAATACAGTATTTATATTATTTCAACGGTATTGCCGAATGATGAATTAATTGTTTAATCTAAAAATACATATATTATATATGCATAACAAAATAAATAAATAATTTTTAAAAATTATTGTTTGTTTTTGGGAGATTATAATAGGTTGAATAATTAAATGTAAAGCATTGAAGAAAAGTTATATTCGATTAGCAACTTGTAGTCATTTCAATAGTTCGTCAACTTGGCGCGTAACTCATTATAGTCTCATAAATCCGTCAGTTATGTAAACTGCGAGCGGAAAATTCAATTGAACCGCTCGATCGCGGAAATTATAAATCGTCAATATTATCGCGCGCGTGTAAAGAGTCTTTTAATTGAAGTCCATTGAATAAATATTCTCTCGCGCATTTTTTCCCCTTCGCTCAAAACGCAATAGGGACGTGTCGGAGTCGATATTCCGATATACCGTATTGTCCTTCTGCGAGGTAATCTCGACGATGGACAGCATCCGGGCCATCCGCGTACGTAGCTCGAAAACGGAGTCCTTAACGCAGGATGCGTTCTCGCACCTTCTCGACATTTCGCACGTAACATGTGTCACGACACCCGATTGATCTTTCACGTCCTTCACGCTCTTCCTTTATTGCGGCCTTCGATAACATTAACGGGACTCTCTCAATTTTCTCTTTCTCCCTCTCTTTTTTGCTCTCTAGTCCCGTTTTATTAACTGCAATTAATTATGCATTTTATCTTAAGTCGTCCTTTGTGATCTCGTTCTATTGACACTCTAATTTATTTACCGTTTAATCAATCGCCTCACGTTTCGTCAAACTAAAACTCATCAGCTGCTTCGTTAATCGCTCCTAGTCTTGCTTTATTAATTAATAGTTTCATCAAGGGCGCGTAACAGCTTATTTCAGTCGAATTATGCAACGCTTTGATTAACTGTAGTGTTCTTTTTCAAAATAGTCTGCGTCTTCGAGAATTATTTATAATTGATAATCCGTTATAATTATTGCGTTCGCACCATCTCTTTTCCACATCACCGTTCACCATTTATTCGTCTTCGAGACGCAAGAGACTGTACAATGTAGTCTCTCTCTCTTTCTCTCTCTGATCACTCAATTGTGCTCAATTAATCAATCGAGAATAATTCGCGGACGATTCTCCGAATAGGAAGAATTCGCTGAAGAAATTATGCACTCCATTTGCGACCAACGACATCGCGGGAACTTGACAGGAAACTCCGACTCGATTAAGTCGGAGCAACTAGCAACGTGGCCACGTTCGCGGTTCTATCTTTCTTTCTACCATATATTTCTTCCGCACGTATGCGTCGATGGCGATAATCAGCGGCTCGCGATAGTCTGCGGTTCGCGCAGGTGCGTACACATTCGCGTTCACGTCGAATAATTCATTCCTTACATTCGTCTCTTGGATGTTTACCCAATGAATCATTCAAGTCTTATCTCAGGTGATTTCTTAACCGACATTTTGTCCATAAATATCCGTTCAACCATATCTTTCTTCGCACATTACAAATTGTTATTTTTATATATAAATATTTCTCAAGATACGAGATGAATATTGCCAGTAGCAATTAAAATCAAGGTTGTTAAAAGTAAAATGACCAAACTGGCTATCAATGCAGTTTTTTGATTCAAACAGCAACGTTTCGATTCTGGAATTGGGTCCTCTTCGGGCAACAAAATTTTTAATTGTTTAAAATTATAAAATAGGATGTATAAGAAACATTACTGTTAATCAATGTACAAATTAAAATTTTTATACATTCTATTTTATAATTTTCAACGATTTAAAATTTTGTAGCCTGAAGAGGACCCAATTCCAGGGTCGAAACTTTGCTGTTTGAATAAAAAAAAAACTGCGTTGATAGCCAGTTTGGTCATTTTAATTTTAACAATCTTGATAAATATTTGTCTTGGCTCGAATTAAAATTATGAATTGATACAATTTTTATTGTTTATTTTGCCTCAATTCAGAAGAAGGGATTTATTTTTGCTTGTGTTCTTATACCTTGAGAATTATTTACGAGTCTTATTTAGGAAAAATCTATACCTTTACAAGAAGAGAGAGAGAACTTTCCAGTGTAATTTATTCAGCGTGACAGTAATTAACAGAAGAGTTCTCTTTGATAGTTTGCCTTCTCTCTCTCTTTCTCGACGCGGAAGTGACGTAGACGGGGCGATGTAATATGTAAGAGAACAAGTTTCAAAACTCATCGATTACCGGACTTGTCAAAAGTTACACGGCTATACGCACGATGGAAAATAAATCGGTGGATCAAGAGTTATAAATACCTCTATACGCGAATGTAAAACCGCGAGCGAACCGAGAAACTTTTAGATCCGGTTCCCCTATCGATTTCACGCTCGATTCGTCGTACGAGTTATTTCAGGAGCAAAAGTGTACGAACTGTTTCGCCGATACAAACTCACTCATTTTACTCCAAGTTTTTATATGGAAAAAAGACATAATAATCTCCAAGATGTATGAAATCTTTGATTGATTTAGGATTCTATTTTCCCGAGCGAAACTTTTCACGAACTTTTGAGATTTTATCATAAATCTTAAGCAGAAAATATCAAAGTTAAAATTTTCGATTAGAATCAATTTCTTCTAGAAACGAGAAATCTTTAAAATTCAATATTTTACATCTCTCTGTCGAATCAAATAATATATATAAATTTATTTTCTATTTTTGCGTTTGGGAAATTGAATCGACTCTACGTTCGCTTACATGTGATTGAAACATTATTGATGCCTCGACATTCTCGATTGAGAAATCCCAGATTGTACGAATCGCAGTTTTTCTCGGCTTATTTCGAATCTGTCACGTGTATCGGTTCTCGAATGTGAAAACCGGATCCGATCGAGACAATCGCGTGGAGTGCACTGCGTACAGTTATTTAATGAAAAAAGTGCGTGATAAAAGGATAAAATCTCGTCCGGAAGACTGCGTCACGCACTCATACACGCACGTAAACACATATGATACGATGTACTACGATAGTGATGAAAAGTAGGGCAAGGTTTTCCGTATACGATAACAATGTCGGTCGCCATATGTCATGTCACGTTTGTTAACTACGGTAGTAGTTCTGGTAAAAAAAAGAAGGTGCAAACATGTTGACATCGTATACCGTCTGCGCGCATTGTTGTACAGTGTTACGACGATTTCTTTGACGAATGGCGATGCGTAATTGAGCGTGTCTCTCATCGGTGGACAGATGATGATTGAGGCGACGGGCGTTTTACGGAGGTCAAGTTAGATACGGAAAATCGATGGCATGTCGACGGGACAAGTCCATTTCTTCTCGACGACTTGGTGCGCGCGAAATTCCCAAGTTAATTTTACTATGAATGCGGAAACGTCAAACGCAGCTGATAGCTGACGGTTCGATATTTGTCCCTCTTGCTTCCCAAAAACATTCTAGTTTTCAAATCTCAGATCTCTCTTTCATCACATATTTTCTTTAAAGCTCATCAAGCGTGTTTATATTTCCGTAAAAAGATCGCGGAAGAAAATTCGTCTTAAATATTCTGCGCCTTAATTTCCTAAAATAAAATATTCCTGAAAATTTGCAAAATAATTGAAATACAAAAATCGGTAAAATTTGAGCTGAAATATTGTACGTAGAATGAAAGTTGAGAAGTTGAGGGAAAAAAGGAGGAGGACGATAAAAAGATCGCGAAGAAAATTCGTCTTAAATATTCTGCGCCTTAATTTCCTAAAATAAAATATTCTGAAAATTTGCAAAATAATTGAAATACAAAAATCGGTAAAATTTGTACTGAAATAATGTACGTAGAATGAAAGTCGAGAAGTTGAGGGAAAAAAGGAGGAGGACGATAAAAAGATCGCGAAGAAAATTCGTCTTAAATATTCTGCGCCTTAATTTCGTAAAATAAAATATTTCTGAAAATTTGCAAAATAATTGAAATACAAAAATCGGTAAAATTCAGTACTGAAATAATGTACGTAGAATGAAAGTCGAGAAGTTGAGGGAAAACAGGAGGAGGACGATAAAAAGATCGCAAAGAAAATTCGTCTTAAATATTCTGCGCCTTAATTTCGTAAAATAAAATATTCCTGAAAATTTGCAAAATAACTGAAATACAAAAATCGGTAAAATTCGAGCTGAAATAATGTACGTAGAATGAAAGTCGAGAAGTTGAGGGAAAACAGGAGGAGGATGATAAAAAGATCGCGAAGAAAATTCGTCTTATATATTCTGCGCCTTAATTTCGTAAAATAAAATATTCCTGAAAATTTGCAAAATAATTGAAATACAAAAATCGGTAAAATTTGTACTAAAATAATGTACGTAGAATGAAAGTCGAGAAGTTGAGGGAAAAAAGGAGGACAGCTTTGATTTTTCTTTTGACTTTGACAACTGGACGTGAGTTGCCTTTCCGAAGAGAGCCATCGCCGCGTCGGATCATAATTATCCGATTCGTATTCGCAATCACGCCCGCGATCCAACCAGTCGATCCCCGTCGACGACGGCGACACGGGGAACGACATTGAAGGGAGCAAATATTTTCGGAGAGGCAAATCGATTGTTACACCCGGTTGCCCACCCACGCTCGCGCTCTCGCGCCGCCCGTCCGTTACGTAGTTTCGATTTCAGTGCATCAGTAGAATGAACGGCGGCGAAAGATGGAGCCTCCGTTTTACGTCAGAGGCACGCGCGTCAGCGCAGGAATACTCGAGTCTTTTTAACTTGCCTCTCCTCGCCATGATCGAAAACGAATATATAATTCCTTCGAGATGTTCGACTGATTGAGAGGGCGCGATTAGGGCTTCCTTTATTCTGGAAAATAATCACGAATGCTTGTCAGTTTTATCGATCTTCAATAAACCGATGGAAGACGACAAAATATTAACAGCTGTAAAATGAGGAAAATCAGGAATAAAAGTGTGACGATGAAATTGAAATGATGAAGCAAATGCGATTGTCAAAAATAGAAGGTATCTGACGAAGTTATAAATAATTCATATCATTTTGTTTTACATCATTTTCTGTCTGGAAATATTTAAGACTCTTCTCGAAGAATATTCGTATTTGTATCTGCTCGAAAAACTCATATCGATGATTTATCTTACAATGAAATACACCGAAAAATGGTTTTAATTATCGTGCCTGATGAAGGCCGATGCTCAGCTGGGTGTTGCACGACAGGGAACTAACTTATCAGCGTGTTCTCTTCTATCTCGGTTTTCCTCAGCTTAATTTCGAGAGGAGGAAATTACTCGAGTAGGAGAAAATGTATTTGCGCCGCGAGGATCGCGAGAATAAATGTCGACGAATGAAATATAAATGGTTAGGCTTTTGCGGAATTGATTGAGAGAGAAGGAAGCATGGTCACCCACGTCACGACGACTCTACGGCGTCGCATGAAACGCAGAAAACGAGCTCGAGTGAATGAAAAGTCTGGCGATCGTGCCCGCAGTTTTCGCGACTGACAGAAAGCGAGAGAAAGCTTTCGACATACTTACATACATATCGAAGATTCGAAAACCTCGTACGTGACAAATATATAAGTGGAATGGAGAAAAAAAGGGCTAAAATCAAAATTAAGCTTTTCCTGCATAAATTGGTGAAATTGATTTTTGTGGAAGTAGAAAAGGAATAAAATCAAGCAACTATTTCAAAGTAGACGGAGAAGCGGGCAGAAACCAAGAGAAAGAGAGAGAGGGAGTGCGAGAGAGATGGAGATAGTTGAAGAGAAATCAATAAGCGAGTTATCGCGACGAGTTGACTTTTCTGGAGGAGAAAAATCGCGAGTTCTCGCCTTCCGTCAATCGCCTCGATTCTCTCGCGGACGGTCAAAGTGTCACCTGGAAGAGTCACTCCCTGCGGACGGGGAAGGAGATTGTCTCCCTTCGCGGATCGCTCTTTCGGATGACGCTCGAAATCTGGGGAAATCCTGCGCCTCAAATTCGTCGTCGTCGTCGTCGTCGTCGTCGTCGGCTGTCGATGCGACGTGAGATGCGACGACGGATGCACCACGCGTTGACGTTGCGCTCGGCTACCGATCGATTGATATTTAACGCGCACAGAAGAGGGGTTGAACGATGCCGAGTTCTCTCAAGGGGCGAGAGAGTGAGAGAGGGAGAGGGATGTTTTCCCTCTCTCGGAACCGCGCTCTTCGCGATCGCGGATCACGGTCAGCACTATTTCTCGTAGCGGAGACTGCTGCTGGACTGCTCGAACTCGCCGAAGAGTCTCTCGCCACCGTAGACCGCCCGAGTTGGTGGAAGTCCCTATATAGCCAAAGATATCGACCATGTTCGAGGACGACGGGCGGGGGTCGTCGTAGACGACGATCCCGCGGGGGTAGTGGAATCCGCGTCTGCGCGTCACCGACAACCCCCGACTCGACTCGCATCAATATAATCGTGAATAGAAGCACACCTCGACCGGGGAGAGAGAGAGGACACTTGTTGATCCGCGGGGATGTAGGCCGCGGACGACTCTGCTCGAGTCTAAGCGGAGTTCCCAGGATCGAGATCCTGCGAGAAGATCGAGAGATCGATGTTATTTTGCGATATTCCCTCTTTTAATCGAAATGATTGACGATGAATGTGCAAGGGAGAAATTCAAAGGCACAAACGCACTCTTTTTTGTCTAGGAAGGTATATAGCTTTTTTTTGAATTTTCTTATTAAAATAATTTTGTTGTCGGAAAGAAAAAGAAAAGAATGACAAATATACGGTAAAATATTATTTGAATCGAAGGTTTGATTAATATGAAAAATCGTATGCTTGATAATGAATATACAAGAGAAAAATTCAAAGACACAAACGCACTCTTTTTCATCTAGGAAGGTATATAGCTTTTTTTTGAATTTTCTTATTAAAATAATTTTGTGGAAAGAAAAAGAAAAGAATGACAAATATACGGTAAAATATTATTTGAATCGAAGGTTTGATTAATATGAAAAATTGTATGCTTGACAATGAATATACAAGGGAGAAATTCAAAGGCACAAACGCACTCTTTTTAATCTAGGAAGGTATATAGCTTTTTTTTGAATTTTCTTATTAAAATAATTTTGGAAAGAAAAAGAAAAGAATGACAAATATACGGTAAAATATTATTTGAATCGAAGGTTTGATTAATATGAAAAATCGTATGCTTGACAATGAATATACAAGGGAAAAATTCAAAGGCACAAACGCACTCTTTTTAATCTAGGAAAGTATATAGCTTTTTTTGAATTTTCTTATTAAAATAATTTTGGAAAGAAAAAGAAAAGAATGACAAATATACGGTAAAATATTATTTGAATCGAAGGTTTGATTAATATGAAAAATCGTATGCTTGATAATGAATATACAAGAGAAAAATTCAAAGACACAAACGCACTCTTTTTAATCTAGGAAGGTATATAGCTTTTTTTTGAATTTTTTTATTAAAATAATTTTGGAAAGAAAAAGAAAAGAATGACAAATATACGGTAAAATATTATTTGAATCGAAGGTTTGATTAATATGAAAAATCGTATGCTTGACAATGAATATACAAGGGAAAAATTCAAAGGCACAAACGCACTCTTTTTAATCTAGGAAAGCATATAGCTTTGTTTTGAATTTTCTTATTAAAATAATTTTGGAAAGGAAAAGAAAAAGAATTACAAATATACAGTAAAATATTATTTGAATTGAAGGTTTGATTAATATGAAAAATTGTATGCTTGACAATGAATATACAAGGGAAAAATTCAAAGGCACAAACGCACTCTTTTTAATCTAGGAAGGTATATAGCTTTTTTTGAATTTTCTTATTAAAATAATTTTGGAAAGAAAAAGAAAAGAATGACAAATATACGATAAAATATTATTTGAATCGAAGGTTTGATTAATATGAAAAATCGTATGAAAAGATTTTAATCAAGTTTAATACTTTTTATCTCTCATCTCTTTCTCTCTATCTATGAAAAATAATTAATTCAATTCTATTTAAGGATCTGTAATGATAAAATAAACAGATTTTGATGTGATGGATCATTAGATAATCTGCATAAATAGATGTTTCTATTTTGACGTGTGCAATGATAATGCTTAATATGTACATAGTATAAGCAGAATATGTCATCCAACTATTTTTGTAGCGTGAGAAGTGAGTGATATAAATCTATGTCTCGTAAATAAAGACAATCACGCGTTCCATCTACAGCAAAAAGGAAGAACCACGAGTTCTCTCTTATTCTATTGATTATTATGCTCTCCATTAATTATATTTTAATTTTATATAATTTAAACGACACTAAATCTCTCTTATTAGAATATTATTTCATTATTTTTAATCGATTTATATATTAAAATAATGAAATTATTACTATAGTAATAAAAGAATTTAAGTACGTGAAATATTTAATAGAATTTTTAGGGATGGATTATTTTTTAATTTGCTCATTTATAAAGCATGTAAATTATATAACAAAGCTCTTTATTTAATACGTATAATTATAAAAAAGCATAAAAACTAATATATACAACATTTCTGTTTGTTAATTATGTTTTATTCAAATTTTGTCATTCTCTCGAGAATGCATAAATAAATTATTTAATGAGTTTTATGATTTATCGAAATATATATCTTTTATATTTAGTATTAAAAATCACAGATGAACAATATATGACAATTATATTTTTTAGTACAGTGAAACCTTAATTCTACTTACAATCAGACGTTACACATCTTTATTTCTTTCTCTTTCTCTCTATTAAAATATATCTATTATAATTTCAATAAAATACATATGTAAATCTTCACAAAAATAAAAAAGCTTCTATAAGCAGTAACAAATTTAAATCTTTTTCTCGAGCATTTCTCTACTCGAGAGTTAGGAACGCTTTGTGGCAGCTATTTTCTTTTTATGAAATAAATAAGACTGTTAATTCTAACATTGTCAATACATTATTGTCACTTCAATTTGTTCGCAGAAATCTTTTTAAGAAAATCGCATAATTTACGAGTCTAATATCATATATGTCATATAACTTTCTTCTCTCCGCTATATTATTTTTCAATCAATCAATCTTTACATATCTATTATCTTTGAATCGCATTACATTATTCATAGAACAGCTCTTTTTAAGGCACAATTCCTTTCCTCGTTCGCATTACAGCAGAAAATAAACCGCATAATGTATTTAATTACACATCTCATAGTTTTTTGCATTCAATTATATCACCCAAGATTATGTAAAATTCCGTTTAAAAAAAAGCGGAATTACGTAATTCATTGTCTATATGATTTTTAACAGAGAATACTTGAACTAGTTTGAATAATTTCCGCGAAGAGCAAGATATATCCGAAAAAAGCGCGCATTGCTAAATTATTAATTTAATTCTACAATCTACTCTCGATATTTTCGTCGTGTACGATCGCCGAATTCGCGACCGCCCATTTCTCCTTGATGACGTGCTGCTCCTTCTTAGGTCGATTCTTCAAATTCTGTATACCAGCGAAATGTTCCTCGATCTCCATCAAGGTTCTGTTCTCGGTCTCGGGTAGCATTATGAACAAGAAGCACAGACCGGCCAAGTTTACCAGAGAATTGAAGATAAACGTTCCGGATAGTGTTATGCCTCTTATCATGTAGAGGAAGGTTTTATTCGCGATCGATGCTAGAATGTAACCAACCATCCCGGAAGCACCGGTTGCGCTGCTGCGCACCTATATTTTCAATATAAATTTCCAAATTATTCACGAAACGCAAAGCTAAATCAATAATGCGGTATAAGCACAAGTCTATATAGATATGTTTAAAATCAGTCTGAATTAAATTTATATTAATTTAATTTCTATATAAGATCAATAAGACAAACATTGGTGAGAAAGAGACAATCACACGCACCTCGACCGGATACACTTCGCCTATCAGAACCCAAGGTAGCAATCTGATTCCGAAGCTTGATACGAAAGCCGCACCAATCATGAGAGTAGTCGGCAACCAGGCGTATGTGGCTCCGTCAAAATACTTGGCATCGTTCAGATAACCGTAGACAGCGGTGATGAAGAAGCACAGACCGGTCCCGGTGACCGATATGAAGGACAATTTGCGTTTTCCCAAGAAATGGATCGTCACCACGCAGATTGTGGTACCGACCAATTGAGCGACGCCCATAAACACCGTGGCCGTGTATTTGTCGATCGGTGCCTGGAGTTTCTCGAAAATAAGGACGGCAAAGGTCTGCAAGGTCGAGGTGCCGCCGAAAGAGCTGATGAAGAAGGCTGCGCTCACCAGGATGAAAGGCCGATAAAACGTGCGTTTAGTATACGATCGCCAGATTTCCTTCTTCTCGGAATCTGCGTTGTCGACCCGCTTCTGGACCGTCTCGCAAATCGTCTGAAACTCGTCCTGCACCTGCGACGGACTCGCCCAACCTCGCAACCAGCAGAGAGCCTGTTCCGATTCCGCGAAACGACCCTTAGCTGAGAATAATCGGGGTGTGAAATTAGTTGGAATTCATTAATATTTAGTAAATGTTTGAGATATTTCTATTTTATTTATATTTATTTTTTTTAATATTTTAATACATATTTTTAATAAAAATATTTATTAGAATATTTTTAAAAAACATAAATAATTGGCGAGACATCACCTGCGAGCCAGTGCGGGCTCTCGGGCACCAAACACAAAGCGAGAAAACAGACGACCGGATAAACCAAGTTGATGATCGCCACCGTTCTCCAGTGGGCCAGACTGCCACTCAACATTTGCGTGAAGACACCCAGGATGACTGCCATCGAGGAGGTCGCCGAGAGCATTCCGCGCAACTTGGGCTGACAAACTTCGGCTACGTAGGTCAGGACAGGCGCCTCCAAGAAGCCACCCGTCAGACCTGTCATTGCTAGTGCGGCAAATAACATGCCAGGATTACTGGCGTAATAATATATCAGCCAGGCAATCACGAACGGTATATTTGTCAACATCATTGTTCGTTTCCTGCCCAAATACTGTGACAACGGTCCGCTTACGAGGCAACCGATCGGCACGAGGAACAAGTTCAAACTGCCTGCGAAAAGGGGAATACATATTAATAATTAAAAATATCAATAAAATGATTTATTAAATAAATTTATTATGAAATAGAGAGAAAATTTTAATATAATACATAATTATTAAATATGTATGATGATTACATCATCAAAAATAATTGGTGTATAATAATTAAATGTAAATTAAAATAATTTAAACATGTGTAATTTATATATATATCGATATGATTTATAATATAAGTATATTTATACATATATTTTTAATATTAATTATTGGAGACATGAATTTGAATTTTAAATTGCGAAAATTATTTTATAAAAAAACAAAATTAGATTTTTTTTTTTAATTCTATGTACATTTGTTTCGAAGGAAAGACTTTGAAAAATTCTACACTATTCTCAATACTGAATTTATAAACTGATTCTTACTAATCCACGTTAATTCTTCTGTTGTGACTTTGATATCCGAATCTTCTTTCTCTAATGCTGGAATAAGGATAGTCACGAATCCTAAGGTTGATCCGAAAGTGAGCAGCAGTAAATTTTTGGCAGCGACGGCGCAGCATTGTGGTACTGCTTGTCGAAGTTTGGAAATGTACACTACTTCGACTGATTTGTCATCATTCCTAAAATGCAAATAGAAAAGCTGCATAATTGTAATGCACGTACTGATAAAAAAATACATTATAATGATATAATTATGGAGAATCGATATTTGCAATATTTCCTTAACACAAGGATTAATCATAATTATTAATAAATAAGAAGATTAATTTTGATATTCATAATTTTTGATATTTATTGAAGTACAGATTTTTAAAAGTTATAGCCGCATCAATTATTCAATTAAAATTTTATTGAAAGAAAGAGAGAGAGAGAGAGACATGTTAGTGTATATAGAATAGTTTATAAAACATTTATATGCGTTAAACTCTTAATAAAAGATATAGACCCAGTATTTATAATGCATGACTTGTGAAAACGATAACTGCTCACGCTTTAAAACAGTATCGTAATAATAGATTTTGTTTCTCGTAGAAGATAACGGCAATATTATTCATTGATGAAGGAATGTAATAAAAAAATTTCATTGTTTCCAAAGTTTTTCTATATAAATTTTCAGATATTTATTCTTTTGTTTCAATATCGACGCAATTTTTCCATTTAAAATTACTGTAAAATTACTCTAAAACTATTTGGCGCTACAGTAAATCTTATTGTTAGAGAACTTAGCATACTTTAAAGATCTTTAAAAGTCTACGTGCACCACATTGAACTCTCAATCAGTCAAATAAATGACCTCAAATAGAATTTACATAACTCAGATGGTCGGAATAGAAGTCTCACAAATTCGCGATGTCAAATGAATTTATTTGCTAGACGATTAAACACGCATATATAATTAATTAGACACACAAGCTATAAGAAATTATCTTACTAAAGATATACTGCTATTATAGATTAAACTAGTATCGATTATGCAATTAATTGGATGACAAATCTAACAAGAAACATATATTTACATATAATAAATGATTTTAGAATATATTATCACATTTTCAATGCAATGAATAAAGATAGAAGATAATTACACGTAGACTCATATATATGCAAATCAAAATAGAATAAAGATAACAATATATGACACTTCGTGTAATTTCTCTATTGAGAAAAGTACACGAGTTTACTGAAACGCAATCTTTCCACCTTGCTGAAGCATAATGACGATCCATTTACAACGCCTTTCACTTGATGTAATCGCATTGCTTTCGGCGACAATCTCTACAGCGATTCTGAGATAGAGTTATTTAATGATGCAATTGACCAAAAAAATTTAAATTTATCGTAAGTTACTTTTTATACGTCAATAAACGACTGATCAATTTTTCAATCAATTTATTTTTGAGATGTCGTTGGTCATTAACAAACTCGGCGACTGCAATTTCATATTGATTTTTTTATATTTCTTAAATTATACACACACTTTTTTGTATATAATATTTATTCATTAAAGTAAATTATTTTACAATAATTTTGACAGAAAATTAAAACCGAGAAGACTTGTCGATTCTTTTTTTTTTTAGTTATGCGACATTATAACATATTTGCCTTCACTTTGTTAATTATTTCGTGAAAAAATATTTTAATAGGTATCTAATACTATAAATTATAATGCAAAAGATATCTGTGAAAGATGTGAATGTATATTGAATATTATGAAATTATTTACAATTTATAAATAAAGGAAGAGTGCGTAGATGATAAGATCTTTCTGTGATTAAGAGATTAAAATAATTCGATAATGCCGATGTGAGTTTTCGCGGAAATTGCCAAACCAATTTACGATGATCCACATGTTACGTTGCGCAAACGTTAAAGAACACGCGCGATGATTACATAAACACGATGACGATTGAGGCACCTTTTGTGTCCAATCATGTCAGTTTGAAACCGCTAGGCATCGCACGAAGTACCGGCAAACAATACGACGATTAGTGCGAATGGATTATTTACGCAAGGCCGCGGTAAAACATTCTTTCCTTAATCGGTCTTTCGCGCCTGCATATACTTTGCAATAATTCCTCTCTTTTTTCCATATTAAGTCGTGGGAATGAATGTACCACTTCGGGATTTAAGTAAGGCACGTCGCTCGCGGATGCGTGTCATTCCATCATTCTGAATGAAATGAACCTGACGATGATGTAACACGACCGACCATGTAACGCGATCTCAATTTGCCACCTGTCCGAGCATGAAAATGTGTGTTTCTCGCATACACTCTCGCACTTTTACTATTTCTACCAAGAGGCCTCTTATATATGCACAATAAAAAATAAAAATACGCAAATTTACAAAATAAGTATGAGATGTGACACATAAATTTTGCAAACGCGCGGTTTTTCTTCGACAGTTTATCCAACGATTACTTCAGATTGATGATAAGTCTCGTTCGTCATAATTTTTAAATGTTAATTATTTCCAACATTAATTTAAAATTCTGTTTGGAAAATAAACGCGCAGACGAGTCAAGTATGGTTTAAAAAATTCTAGTTATGTAACATTTTTAATTGGACGTTCTTGACACGTCGAGAAATTTATTAATCGGTACTTGATGATATTTGCAATCAAACTCGGATGCGCTTCTGACAATTAAGTGTCTTTCGTCGCGTCGACTTTAACACCGCTTCACTTTTGTAGGATATTAATTATCCAACGACATTAAATGCAGAGAAGGAAACAGATTTTGTCTGAAGATAGTGCTTATATAGAGACGATTATTCGCGAGCCATTCGATTCCCAGCGACGTTGAGTTATTACATTTCACTATTAATGCACGGTGTGTTTACTTTGTAAATAACATAATAATGACGTTAAAATATGGTGGAATCTCTGCTATTCGAATTTTTATTATATTCGAATGTTTTACCGTTTGTGCAATGTTTACTTTCAAAAGAAAATGTGCATCCTAAAGCATTCGTAACGTTAGATAAATTATCGGGAAATTCGTTTAGAGCCGAACGCGAATATCTCTCTTTAAAATTTACTGTATAATATTTTTAACAATATAATTATATTTTTAATAATATTTTAATAAATAATATTTTTAACGAATATCTCTCGTCCTTAATTTACTGTATAATATTTTTAACATACATATATTCGCGAAATTTTGTTCCACTAATTGTAAGAAAAACTCCATCTGCTAAGTTTATACATCCAGGAATTTTAGAACATTTATGAGGTAAAAATATCACGAAATACGTGCAGAGAATATTTCGTGTTACTTGTATTTTTCATTTTTTTTTTCGCAGATAAACTCTATAATCTTTCTATTATCCGACAGTTATAGTTCCTTGCGTGATGTCTGTTCGTGAAAAACGAGAATAGATACGTGTCTCATCCTTATCATTGACATATAAGTAGTGTCGTTATGCACTTACGTCATTATGTGTCGCACAATAATTGAGCCAAACCCGCAAAAGAGCTCTTTTCCGGACTTTTCGAACGCGCCGCACTAAATGAAAACTTCGTGACAGTTGTCGGATGTTGCTTAACAGTGTCGATGAAACAATTATTGTATTAATGAGATTTCCCATCGTCGCACCTGATCGAATGCAAAGAAGCTTTCGCAGACACGATGTGTCTGATTGACGTAGAGAGTATTAACGAGTCTCGACGCATAAAGGCGGCATTAATGCAATAAGATTGTCGGCTAGTGACCCACTTGTAAAATGGCAGATACGATTATTGCCTTTCTATTGCAATTAATGATCTTTAATTGGTAGCGCGTCACTCGAATTGCATTAACATTAGAATTGCATGGGTTATTTATTGGATAATTTACAGTTTCGTTATCTAATCTATGTTTTACAATATGAGTAATAAACAAATAATTTTTTTCTGAATTTAATTCATCGGTCATTCATTACGAAGCATTTAAAAATGAATAATCAGTATAGGAAATATAATAATTTGTCTAATGATTTTACGATCAGAGTAAAACAGTTAATGTTTCAACAATGTTCTTGAAGGAAAGAGTTTTTTTGCAGTAATGTTAAACTTGTACGAGAATAATTTTTAATTTTGCATTTTAATTGCACTAATAAATAATAAGTTCATGGGTGCATTCGATTGTGACTCGGGTTTTTATTCTTTCGACAAAATATGTATATGTTACGTAAGTATATAATGACGTATGCCAGAATAATATATGTGAACAAAAAAGAGAAAATTGTTAGGATCGTTAGGGATTATGCGAATGGGAATTTAATAATAATATCTGACTTCCTGCAATTTCCTTAATGCCCCTACAGTTTTATTGATTAATTGTAAACTTATTAGCGTTAGCTAGCTTTTTCTAACATAGTCAATCAACAAAAATAAAAATATACATACGTTTATTACGAACATGATATAAATGCGATCATAAAATTTTAATTATAAATTTTAGGGAATCGCGAATATATAAACTGATATATGTACATAATTAAAATAATTTACGAAAGATGCAACAGTTATTTGTGCATTGCTTTTTTTTTAATTTATTGATATTTACTGTTCTTATCAATATTCCATTTTTTTATGTTTTGAAATTAATTAATTATCTATTAATCAGATGATTATATCATTTCGATTAAAAAAGAATTACTAGCAGAGTTTAGGTGAACCGAGTGGAACAAGTAACAAAGAGTAGACAATGACTGAATTCGTGATTAATATTATATAATAATGAATTTCATTCCAATTTATTGACATGATATTTCAATTTACATGTCAAATTTCGGATAACTCTTACGCAATAATATGTTGAGCAAGAAAGAATTAAAGATAGTAATATTTTGTCATTTCCTTTGTAATATACGTATGTACATAATCGTAAAACCATAATTTGTCATGCATGGCCACGAAGTTTAATTTTGTAAAAACCGGCAAATTATGTCACTAACACGTTTCTCTGTCACGGAATTCGCCTTGAAATCTATAAGATGTCGACATCGGTGCTCGTTCAAATTTTTAATTCTTTGTATCCGTTAGTTTGAGGTCGAATTAATTTTACATACATTTGCGATTGAGAACTGGTTGTGAAAGTTGATAAACCGACGTTCTAGTTAATCTCTTCGAGAAAGCGATTTGTTTTTGTTTGCAGATTATTAAAGCTGCAAGTTTTTTTAATATATATATATCCTGAATATTTGCATTAATTAAAACGTTCTCAATTAATACGAAGTAGTTGAGCTAGGCAATACGAATAAGATCTAACGGATTATTTAGCGTAATTAATTTTTAGAAGAAAATTCTCATGTCGTTCGAGAAATGTCGTTTAAAAAAAGAAGCATAATACTTTATTTAATTAGATAAAAACTTAAAATTTTTTTCTAAAAAAATAATAGCAAAGAGGTCTTATAGTTACAGATCAGCCTCGAAATTTAACACAAAATCTAATATTTCGTAAGATAAGATTAAAAGTTCTATTTTTATAGAAGCTTTACGAATTTGTGTAAAAAATAATAAAATGTTCTTTCTCTCTTCTTTTTCACAAATTAAAGTTATACGATTTAGAACAAAATATATTGTTTTCTGGAGATTCTCATTCATAATACTTACATACAGTTTCTTTTACGAGGAGGTTTAAGCCTCGTAAAAGAATGATTTATTATAATCATAAATATTCACGTGCAGAAAGAATAAGCTCTTTTTAACAACATTCTTTTCATACGAGAAAGAATTTCGCAGCGATGTCGCGATTGTGTAAAGGAATATGCGCTCGGAATCTCTTACGAGTCGTTTGTACGCAAAATACAAAACTGATGACGAACCTCTTTTCGTTTTCCACGCACTCGGATGCTGCCATCTCGATCAGCTTGCGATTCAATCTTCGGGTCTTTAGGGCACGTGAGTCGCTTGTGGTTTCACGCGTACCAGATTCTTCGTAGCATGTCGAAGGACGACAGTGTCGGTACTAGGATGACCTCCTTTCGAAGAACTATGTAAAATTAGATTTTTGCAATAAAGTCACCGATTCCGATTTCCTCGAAAATATGGCGCGAGAAAAGAATCGAAAGCAGCGAAAGAAAAGAAGAGAATTGCAATAAGTTCCGAGTTGTATGGACGCATTTCTAAGAAGTCGGAGGAATTGGATTTATGCAAACCGGTTGTGTATGCTCGGTTCGTTGTTACTTCAATATCTGTGTTTACATTTGATAAGCGTGCGATTTTGAAAAGTGTACGGAAGTGTAATTTGCATATAAATAGCACGCTAGAGACTAAGAAGTATAGCTTATTAGTCAAGAAACATTAATGGAAATTTATTCTGCGGATTTGTGTAATCTTCGCAATAAAATTTTCAGTGTAGGACACATGATTTTTTATCTGTTTTAATTTATCTTCTTTGATTAATTTTATTAATATATTTGAGATATGTAAATATACCTACTTCAAAAAATTTATAGATAGTGTCTTAGATCATCGTGCTCTTTTAACCATAAACAAAATTAATGAATTACAATAAATTGCATTAAGATATCTGTGGATTTGTGTAATCTTCGCAATAAAATTTTCAGTGTAGGACAGATGATTTTTTTATCTGTTTTAATTTATCTTCTTTGATTAATTTTATTAATATATTTGAGATATGTAAATATACCTACTTCAAAAAATTTATAGATAGTGTCTTAGATCATCGTGCTCTTTTAACCATAAACAAAATTAATGAATTACAATAAATTGCATTAAGATATTTGTGGATTTGTGTAATCTTCGCAATAAAATTTTCAGTGTAGGACAGATGATTTTTCATCTATTTTAATTTATCTTCTTTGATTAATTTTATTAATATATTTGAGATATGTAAATATACCTACTTCAAAAAATTTATAGATAGTGTCTTAGATCATCGTGCTCTTTTAACCGTAAACAAAATTAATGAATTACAATAAATTGCATTAAAATATCTGATCGTGTATGGAGAACGAGTTTTTGGTAAGTACCTTGATGCATCTACTTGTCATACAGGTTTCTTCCGCTCGCGATGAGTTCGACTGTGTGATTTTCGTGTCTGATTGTAAAAATATGAACAATTTTTTCAAAGCTTCTTCCACCGCAGAAAAAATTAATCAGTTTTTTCGTAATGTCATGACGCTTAACTCTCTTTTTTTATAGCGCTACTTCATTGAATTTAAGCGTCTCAAGTCCAGTATTGCGCTACAAGTGTCACGATATAAATTATACCAGTTTTCTCGTCAAAAATTAACTTATAATTCTGTCGAAAAAATATATTGCTTTTGCCAAACACAGTCGCACTTTTTTCCTCTATTCTCATTTATTTAAATTTTTCATAAAAAATCTCACAAAGGCGTGGCGGTTCTAAAAGTCTCTAGACTGTTTCTATTTTCCAAAGTCTTGCATTACAATCCAGAGAAGCGCGGGAAAGAGCGAAAAATTGAAATTATTCACTGAGAAAAATGTCTCGTCGCGTAAGGAAAAATATTTCGCGCTCAGTGGATGCGGAAAGCGTCCGAAGATTGCCGGTTTACATTATTATATTAGATCGGGACGCCGCGATGCGATGGACTAAACGACGCGCAGCGCGAAAGCCGCGGGCGAGCTGCACTTTCGATTTTGTGAGCTCCCTCCTTCGACATCTACCTTCCTCCTAACGGAGATTGGAGGCGAATCGGTACACGTACGTGTAATCATACGTATTGACCTCTTCCCTTCTCTTCTCTCACCTCCGGTCATTTTGCCGTAATTATATCCGCTGTACATGCACGCGATGATGAGCTGTCAGAATAACAGGATAGGTGATAGGATTAAGTAATTCGTGGATTTTCCGCATTGGAAAAAGAATTGGTTGCATTAACAAAAATGCAGTTCGAAAATGAACGAGAATTACTGGTTCAATCTATCAGAATACATTTTAATGCAACAAGATTGTATAAAATTTATTTGAATTAATATGAAAAAGATTGTCAAATAATTTTCTGAACATTTTTCTCTGTTCGAATGACATTCACCAGATGTAATTTAAAAATATATATTTTTATACGTAGGGCAATATAGATCGATTGTAAAATCGTTATAAGTTACGAATTTATTTTCATAAAAAAGGATTGTCTCTTTCGAAATTGATGTAATTACATTTATATAATTATATTATTGTATAATCACGAAGCATTTAATGCTATATTTTATGCATGTAAGAACTGTAAATACTTATTACAACTTGCGTGATTCTGCTATTAATCACGAATAAGTATAGAGATACTAATTTCTTGTATCATCAAGTTTTGAATTCATATGTTAAAATTTTAATCATACTGGAAACTTTCTAAGTAATATAATAGAATATTTTTTCCAAGACAAGTTAATTTGAAAAGAAGATTTTCAATAGAGGAAATCAAATATTTAAATAAATATACATAAATTATGACGATAAATTCGCCATGTTCTTTTTCTAATAATAATTAATGCATTTATTTGCATCCAGCATTAACAAGTATGATAGACTTCTAATTACATTTATATCAATTTATTTTGAATCACATTATTTTTTGCTTTATATGAGATTAAAATTGGATATCGCTTTGCATTTGAATTTGCAAGTAGGTATCCTTCATTTATTTTGCATGAAATGCAACATTTTTTCATTATATGACCTGTCACGTAACGATTTTATTTACGCACGAATGTCATGCAAATATCTACTTGATTTTTTAAACGTTATCTGGAATAACAGTTATCAAAGATATTTGAACATATCATATCATTAAAGAGTTTTGAAATCGTCGCATCCTTGTATGCAGATACATTCTATGTAATTTTATATTTTTATTTAATTTTTTTGCAAAGAAGCTTTCCGCGAGATTATTGTATTTATTAATTACATTAATTATTTCATATCTATGCTTATGAATATTAAAGAGCAAATATTTAATTAAACAGATCAGAAATAAAAAATATGAATGTATGCGTATATGGATGTATGCGTGCATATATGAATAACATAGATAAGAAATAATTATTTGGAATCTTCCAACTTTGTAGCAATATATGGAGATAAAAAAATAGTTCTTTTTATAACCATATTATCTTAATACAACATTTATTACTTTTCTAAATAGAAATTACGAGTAATATGTGTTAATTGCTATAAATATTGACCATTAATAGATAACACACATCGGCACGTGGTACCGTTGCGAAACGATAATAATATGCCGCTACGTGTCCCAGATTGTATTCTCCTTCGCAATTGACATTAGGTTTGAACATTTTTCTCGGAAACATTTTTTGTGTTATTATTTTGCCGTCAATAAAAAAATCGATTACAGATAAAATTCAATCATTAATTATAGTTAAAAAAAAATTTAATTAAAAAAAAATAAAACATGAAGAGGAACAAAAACATATTGTCATACAATTATAAGTTATTAATCATATATGTGAAATGAAAGTGACAGAAAAAACTAATAAAGTATAGAAATAAAGAACTAATGGCTAAAAATATATTTTTTCTCTTCATGTTTTATTTTTCTTTTAAATTAAAATTTTTTTTAATGCTTTATATCGGGTGTAGAGTGATCAAGTAACCAATATCCATTTCAATTAGATCAATTTTCAATACTGTGTGAGCTAAATATCTGTTCGTGTTTATATTGTCTCGAATAAACACGAAGATTATTTTTCAGTGTTTATATTTATAGTAATTGAAATGCGAAACTGCGGAAAATGCTTCTTTCCTTGCTTACACATTATTGTTTTATAGTTGAGCAAGCAGAAATTTTTAGAGAATAATATTATATTAGTAATCACAAATTCATCATACATTTTATAAGAAATTTAAGCGACTGGCGCATTTTTTCCACAAACTTATAACAGAAAATAAATCGAATATGAATTTAATTACACGCGTTATTTGTTTGATTATCATTCAATTATCATTCAATATCGTATAAAACTATTTAAAAATGTGGAATTTCGCTTTGCATAACTAATCATCTATGTGATCTTTAACAGAGAATACTCGAAATAATTTCAATAATTTCCGCGATGAGTAAAACATATCCGAAATGCAATATGTTAAATTATTAATTTGATTTGCAAATTTACAACCTACTCTCGATATTTTCATTATGCATGATCGCCGGATTCGTTCCATTTTCTCCTTGATAACACGCTGCTTCTTCCTAGATCGGTCCCACAAATTTTGCGTGTACCGGCGAAATGTTCCTCGATTTCTTTCAAGGTTCTATTCTCGGTCAACGATGCATAGTTCCGCCATTACGTACCTATTTTTAATGAATTTCGAAATTTACAATCATTCACAAAAACACAGAATCTTTAATGCAGTATAGTCGTTCGAGAAATAAATACAGTTTATTATTAATTTATTTTAGTTTATTTTATTTAATTATTCATTATTGTGTGTGTGATAAATTATATATATATATGAGTTTTAATATATTTGAGATGGATAAAGATATCTAAAAAAATGCATCCAAATTTCTCGAATCATCATGCTTTCTGATCTGAATAATGTTAATGAATAACAATATTTTTATACGTCACGAGCAAACTGTAGTGTCAATTTTGTGAGCTTCTTTCGACGTTTTCCCGTCTTCCTAAAGGCGATTAAAAACGAATTACTCGTACGTGTGCTCATATGAGCACACACACACATATGAGCACACGTACGAGTAATTCGTTTTTAATCGCCTTTAGGAAGACGAGGAAACGTCAAAAGAAGCTCACAAAATCGACACTACAGTTTGCTCGTGACGTATAAAAATATTGTTATATATATATAACAATATTTTTATACGTCACGAGCAAACTGACAGCCGTTCGTCGCGTATATCGAAAATAATTACAACAAAATGACCGGTGGCAAGAGAATGGAAGACAAGAGGTCATATATATATATATATCTTGTCTTCCCTTCTCTCGCCACCGGTCATTTTGTTGTAATTATTTTCGATATACGCGACGAACGGCTGTCAGAACAATGTGAGAAGATTGAGCAATCAATATTTTAAAATTCATTTTTTAAAAAAAAAGATCACCAAATATTTTACTTAACATATTCGATTCACAATCAAAGTATAATTTAGAAAAATATTTATTTTTATATTTAGAATAACATAATTACGAGAGTTCAATGCTATGTATGTATGTAAGAACTGAGTATACTTATTGTATACTTGTGTGGCTCTGTTACATGTTATCATGAATAAGTACAGAGATTATTATCTTGTATCTGTAGCATCAAGTTTTGAATTTATAATTAAAAATTTAATTATATAAAATTTTCTACCAAATTATTATGGCAAAATCTAATATTTGTATAATTTCTAATTTTTAATCCAAAACAAGATTATAATAGCCATTAATCAACAATCGTTGAGAATCAGACAGGAAATCATAAAATGAACAGTTCAATATTTTTGTTATTTTTGTCAGATTTTTTAAAACATTATTTTAACAGCAATATAATGCATTTTAATTTTTAATAACGACTGAGACATTTAATCGATTAATAATTTCAGGAACACAAGATTTTCAATAGAGGAAATCAAACATTTATAAACTTTATTGAGCAAATTGTAACGATATACCTATATACATATCTATTAGCATTTTTTTCTAACTTTTAAAACATTTTTTGTATTTAGCATTAATAAAAGTATGATACACAGATTAATTGCTTAGTATAAATTTGTTTTGAATCACACTGTTTATTGCTTTATATAGGATTCAAATGGATATAATTTTACATTTTAATTTGTATCTTGCATAAAATGCAGAATTTTTCCCTTACATATTTGTCACATAACAATTATATTCACGCACTAATGATATGTAAATATTATCTGGTTTTTTAAATATTATCTAAATAAGAGTTATCAAAGATACTTAAAAACATATCGTTAAATGGATTTTAAATTATTGCATTTTGACATTCCATATAGAAACGTTCTATATACATATAATTTTATAATATATAATATATATAACTTTATAATAATATATATATATATATATAATTTTATAATTTTGTTATTTTATTTTTTTACGAAGAAATTCTCTGTGATATATATTAATATTATTTATTAATTACATATGAATATTGAAGGATTATGAATATTCAAGATACAGCAGGTTATGAATATTAAATACATATTTAATAAAATATGCTAGAAATTATTGACATATAAATATATATATAGCATGCAGCTATATAACATAAATGAGAAATGATTTTTGCATCTTGTAGCTTTGAGCAATAATGGAAATAAAAAAATAATTCTAATCAATTATGCTATATTTGAAAATTCTTTTAGAAAACATTTATTTTTTGTTATTATTTCGACTTTCTATTGAAAAGTTGATTATAAATAAATTTCACATTAACTATATCTTTAACCATTACGTCTTCACTTCTGTTCTTCACTATAGTTTCGTTCTATCTCTATTTTTGTTATCTTTTCGTTTCACATATATAATTAATAACTTGTAATTTTATAACTATATGTTATATGTTATTGTTCTATTTCATGTTTTGTTTTTCTTTCATCCCTTTCTAAGGAAGACATGAAAAGTTGATTATCGCAAATATTGTTGCTGCTTTTCCGCGAAGCACGCGCTTATGTTGTCTAGTACATAATAAAAATTCAGAAATTAAAATGATGTATATAATAAAAATTCGGTGAATTAAAATGATGATGCAAAGAGCAATCTTGCTCGACAAGCAATTAGCTATATTGACTGGTATAAGCTCACATTTTTACGATTAACCATAGTTTATATATAATCGCGCGCATCCACGTAGGGTTTCTTTATAAATTTATTTTTACTTGACGTTGATTTTACAAAAAGTATCTATCACACATGTGCTTTTAAGAATGAAACAATGTTTCACTATGTACATTATACATATTATACCGATATGACAGGTTTCTTATTACAATATATAAATAATTCATCTCTCTTTCTTTGAACACACAGTTGACGAGACTTTAAGCTTCCGCTATGCAAAGTAGGATAGATTTGTCAATAAATTAAAGATACTTATAAGATTTGTATTTTATTGCGTCAACTCCAGATCGTAATTAATATACTAAAGAATATTGAGGATAGAGAATGTATCGCTGCATGTGAAGAGCCAAATATAATAGGAACGATATATTTAATTCGACCCAAACTAGCTAAGAAAATTTTTATTTTATTTCCACAACGTTTCGACTATCTGTTTTTGGTCCTTTTCAAATGAAAAACTAGAATGGTACAATTAATTAAAATTAATAAACATTTTTGATGTTAAACGCAAGAATTAAAAATTTTTTACATACTTCCATGATAAAAGCGCAGTTAGTTGACAGTGTCAAAAAAATTTTATCATTCCTGAAGCGTGAAAAAAGCATTCCGGTTAGCAAATTTCATGCATTCCGAGGGCGAAAAAAAATGCTCGCTCGTTGCTATTCGATATATTTGGCGTGGCAAGAGAGAGTCTGTCTCTTTCTCTCTCATGGAAATTACTAGGTATTTACCTCGTCGGCCGATTATTTTCTCCATCAGTCGTGCCTCGTGTGCGTTAAAGAAGCGATGAAAGAAGCGTGCAGCAACGTCAGCAAGAAGTCTTTTCACGTTTCTTACACTTTTACTTTCGCACTCTCGACACTTATTTAAATCCTGGTCACTGAAATCCACTACTCGATCTTTTTTTTCGCGACGGATATATTTATTATACAATATATTTATTATTACAATAAAAAAAAATCCCTATCGAGAGCTCGAAAGTCCCGATTCAGGCGACTTTTTCGGACCGATATATTTATAGGTTTCTCCAGGAATGTTACGTTTAAAAAAAGTGTTCTTCCAATTTTTTTTGTTTAGTTTTAATTTATATATTTTTTATATATTTTGAATTTATATATTTTTTCGGACCGATATATTTTTCTCGTCTACATCAATTTTAGGGAGGTAAAGGGAAGAGGAATTTAAATCTCAATTTAGAGATTGTTCCTCGTCTTAGCGAATTGCTAAGTATTATATTTGGCTCTTCACAGCGGTACATTCTCTATCCTTGTTATTTACGATAAGAGCGTTTTAGCCACATTATTGTTAAAGAATATTGACTAAAAAATATTAAAAATTAGGTATTATTAAAAATATTATAAATATTAAAAATTAGGTATAGAATCATCTGGTTAGGAGGTGCATATTAATTAAAGAATAATGTTTATTTTAAAAAGATTTTAAGAGAGCATTATCATTTGCATTATTCTTTATATTAAAATATTGTATATGTATTTTTTCTTTTTAGCATGCTGTCAATGATGGGACATCAGAAAAGGATCTCGAGTGAAAGGATCTCAAGACGAACAATCATCTTGGCAAAGGTCTGTAATAATATGACAAATAACGAATATCTAGCATACATTAAATATGACAATTTATTAAGAACAATATATATTCTGCATACGATCGACATGAAAATTTGCATTAAAATTAATTAAATAAATATAAAAGTCGCACACACTGATTGATTCGTACCGAGTCAACAGTTATTACTAGGAGCATATTTTATTATAATGCGGGTTTGTGCCTAATAAATTTAGTGACTCGTGACAATTGATGTCTCAATCTTGACTAATTTTCAGATACAAAGAATCGTATCTTAATCAACGCGTACAATTATAATCAAGAATATAAAGATACGCATTGTATATATACATTCAAGACTATTTTTTCTCGAAAACTATATCAAAATATTTATTTTTATATTTTCGTTACTTATTCTTTTTCACAAGAAATTTTTTTCACCGCGATTTATCTGTCATCTTTTTTCGTACATTTTTATATTTTCAATATAGAGTCGAGTCTCGCAGTGATGCTTGCGATGTAGAAAGTCTTAGGAAAAATATATGTATATCTATGTTGCTATCTTTTCTTCTCACGGCGATCGCAGATTCACTTTCGCGCATAGAGAAATATTGAAAAATAAAATATTTATTAATAAAAATTGCTGTATACCGAGTACAATCAGTCTCAAACGTGATTAACTCGTGAAAAATGGCGTATAGGTACATTTGATTCATGTTATAAAATAATATCGTTTTACTAATTATATCTTTTTTTCTATAAGATTTCTTTTTTATTTTAGCTGGATTTCTTGCACTTTTCGTTTTTTCTCTTTTTTTCAACTTTTGAATACATCCATCTCCATTTTATCGCGTTAGTTCAGCTAAAAGAAAACAGTTTATAGGAATATATTATTTATAAATAAAATCAAGAAGTATACGTTCTCCATACAGTACTCGGTATTATTATCCGATACGCCAATATTCTCGTGTTAAATTCCATTTGTTTGTTATTCGACTATATATTCGAGAATATCGCATCTTATCGAAAAAGGAAATCGATGTATACGTACACATTTACCTTAATAAAGTTGATTATCCCTCTGTATACATACTAAAGACAAGCAGAATCCATTATATCAAATCTTCTCTTTCGCAAGAAAATAAAGTAATATATAGCGAATGGAAACGGAAATGTTCCCTTAAAGAACTATGTTTCTTTATTTAACATTGTATACGCTTTTCTTATAAATCAGCTGCCATATTAAGTGAAGCAAGTAAAGAAGCAGATTCTTTTCTCGTGTATGTACATAACGACGAAATAACATTACTATAATGATACACATAAACGATTGGGCAAACGCAGTCATTTTACTCGAACTAATGTTCCCCTTTAAGAAATTTTTTAAATGATGTAAAACGCAAATATGTGTAATGATAATGAATATTCAATCAATAGAATCAATTGAAAGTATATTCAAAAGTAATTCACATGTTCAATTAATATAAAAATATATAAATATATATATATATATATATATATATATATATATATTTAACTACAGTCCTCTGAAATAAATTAATCATAAACAATAACATCAACTAGCATTTAAATAACATCATAATGATAACCTCTTCAACTTTTTAAAGTAATTTACATTCAAATCTACATCTTTTTAATTAAATAATTTTAATTATAGTATATCAAATTTAATTAAATATGTTTGGTTGATATAATTAATACTATGTAATAATAAATATATAGAGATTTATCTCTTTTTCATCATATTAATTATTTATTTTTATCTTAATTATTTATTCAATTTTTCCTCGCAAAGATGAAAATGACGGATATGATGAAGGCACTTTCAAAACTTTTATGTGTAACAATGTGATTATTTCATTTTCATCTGCATCTTCAATATATATATTTATATTCATACGAAGACTCAGGTTTAAGTTTTACAGACAGCTTACTTGTAGTTATATTCGTAATGTTATTATACAATTCAAAGTCTTTTGACTAATTCGTAGAATTATATTTGAATACGATTTGAATGAATTTCAAAATTCATATTTAATTATTAAAATGAATAGAAATATTTAAAATGTCACAGAAACTTATTATTATTTGTCGCAGACATTTATGTCAATCATCATCAGAATGTCATAACTAGAATGTCTTATATCTTTATGCATTAGAGAACAACACAAATGCATGTATGTTATCACGATGTCATCTAAATCGTAAAAACATAAAAAATATTTAAATAGAGAATATGAAGCGCTTTTATATTATATAACAAAAGCTAATAGGCGTTCCAAAATGAAGCACAGCCACTATGCAAATTATAAAATATTAGAATGAAGAGATATTAATACATACATTGAGCTTAAATATTGTAATCTAGCACATGAATTTTAAATCATCTTTATAATTTATTTAAATAAAAAGAATTCTAAAATAGAATATATACACCCCTGTGTAGCTATATGATTTTCAATCTTTTCAATTGGTGTTCATAGATATCATTAATGTTATTAGCAACGATGATTTGGCATAAAAATCGAAGAAAATGTGATTACGTATGTTTTATCGGATAAAAAATATATTTATGTAAACATGTATCGCGATTATACGAAAGTCGTGCACTCTAAAATGGCCACAGTGTAGTCAGAAAACATAAATTTACATCCAAAATATACTTTGCTCTTTAGAATACCATGATATATGTCGTATAAAAATCTATAAGTTCTAAAAGCTAAAGATTAAACAATTAAGACACTTTTTTCTTCGAATAACGCTAGATAAAGAAAAACAGCTATGTACACGCGCGTATTCAGAGAACTTAGTCGAGCTTATCAGAGACCAATGGGAATCTGACTATTCTCAATTGTCGGCCGTAGTCGCAAACCACGCTGTCTCTCAACGCCAACATTTGTTTTACAAAAATGCAACTGTCTTTATGACCCAATCTCACTTCCCGCACAGGCTCGCCCGTTCTTACGTCCCAAACTACCAATGATCCCTGAAACATCAATAAAATTTTAGCTTTAGATTTAAACTCATTTATACTTTTACTATCGCAAAAGCATAATTAGCATTCGAAAGAGATATTACCTGATTACTAGTTATGAGTAGATGATGCGTTAGCATCACTAATTGTAAACTATAAGCCGCTTTAAGTGCCGGCAAAGTATGCAATAAGTGTCCTTGAAAACGCTCCCAGACACATAGTTTTTCATCTGTTCCAATACTTATCACATACGATACCGAACATGTGATAGCAGCTATAGCCCCATCGTGCGCTTGAATACTATACATGCATGTCCCTGCAAAAAAACATAGTGAAAGACAAATACAAAAATGATTACAAATTATATATTTATTGATATTAATAATTATATTACCTGTCAACAGGTCCCACACGCACAGTAATCCATCCTGAGATCCGCTACCGGATGTCATCGGACTGAGTCTATCGATAAATAGGCATGATATCGGACCACAATGTCCATGAAGCGTGTACAGAGGCAATTGGTCCTCTAACCTAGGTAAGAAAAGCACACAATTTTATGCGTGAACGATTAGAAAGTGTGAAACCGGATTATATATTCAAATTCGTGTACCTGTATACTTTCAAAGTATGATCTTGGCTACCCGTTAATACGCGTCCGCCTTCGCTGTCCAGGACGGTGATCGCTTGTTGATGCGCTCTATGACAGCCAATTTTCATGCAGCGCAGATCTTCCTCCGTTTGCATACTGTTATTTAGGTCCATGGGTGAACCAGCGCTTCCTGTTCGCACATGTGCTAAAATAACGAATTAATTAGATATAAAAAATAAATTTGAATGAAGAAATGAGCATTTTGTTCAGAATACAAGAAAATATATAATATCATTCAATGTAAAAATAAAATCTGTCATATTTTAAAATTACTTACTTCTTCTATAGGACGTGAAGCCCCAATCAATCTGCTGGCCTTCGCTGTAACTCTCGAGCTGTAGAAAGTCGATGGTTCCATTCAATTTAGCCGCTACTACTCTGCTGCCGACGAGTTTAACGGCAGAAATTCCAAGTCCCGATCCATCATCGAAGAGACACTGTGAATTAAGGACAAAATATAAGTAGTGACTAATTTTTATTTATTAGATATGTTTTTCGGATTATTCATGACTTACCTTAAATCTACCAGTTGTACCTTCCCAGAATTCTAGACTGCCGTTAGCACATCCAACCACTATGAGATTTTCCTGATAATCCATACACCAGATCGCCGATGCGATATGCGATGATTGTATCGTGCGATCTGTATTTATGGAGGTCGTACTGCCAACCGAGTTATTTAATCTTGCAGGGGGAATGCTCGACTGTTCCCTAGTTTCAGATTTTTGCATTTCCTCGATCGATTTATTATGTTCCTCCAGTAAAATCTTATATCGTTCGCCAAAATCGAAACCTTGATCGTAGCTCTTTTGCAAGGGTGTATATTTTATGGCTGTGAATTTAGTATTGATCGCCGATTTCAAATCAGGAATATCGTAAGCACTGTCTAAGCTTCGACGTAACATCAGTCTCTGTCTAGTACCGCTACCGAGTTCAGCGATCTGATAATCATAATCCAGAGTGTTTCCTATAGATCGCCTTTTATGATTGTTATTATTAACCCTCTGCGTATTGTTGTAAGCGGGGGAAAACTTTCCTGGATACATCGCCGGTGAGTAAAGTCCCATTGATTGCGCCGCTTCCATCTCTCCTCTGGAAGGTGGTGAACCGCTCTCGTAATCCGACATGAGTTCATCAGTATCCGGTGACGTTTGGCTTAAATTTTTGTGTGGACTGGTGAAAAATTGCCGTCTATCGATATGCGCCAGCTGCTCGCCGGATGTTGAATCCCATATTCTGATGTGTCCCGCTAAACATGTGCTAGCAACTGTATTGCCGTCCGTCGCGATACATTCCACTTCCTGAGTATGACCTTCCAAAACCAAGGGCACGGCCTCCAGCACTAGCTGAGTAACGGAATCGTGCGTCTTCTCTTGCTTGTTCCAGCTAGCACGCCACTCGGCGTAATTTCTGGAGCAGATACAACGATAAAGGACGACCATCGTGTAAGCGACTACAATCACGCTAATGAGACACAGTACAGCGGCCAAAAATATCTCCATCGGACTCGACGGTACAAAAGGCGCATCCGTATTAAATACGCGTCCTTCTGATCTCGATCGTACTTCCATATCTAGAAAATAAAGATAGTTATTAAAATTAATGATATTGTTATGTCTAGTGTGTGATTAATCTTTCATTCAATTACAAACCAGAAAAATCCAAGGGATCCAGCGCGGCGGTAGCGAGACTCTGCCATTGGAAGTGCTGAACGTCTTTCGGATTGCTTATTTTTTTCACTAATTGTGGATTCACTGCATGTGATAGCTTTATTGTCGGAAGTATAGTCACTCGTCCACCAGCAATCGATACGTTATACATCGAAAGAATCGAGGACCAATGATACAATGATAAACTGTTCCAAGGCGGATAATCCATAGGTCTTAACTTGTTTAATTCCTCGGTCGTATTATTAGTTACATCCTGAAAAAAAAAAAAAATACATTTTTCCTTAAATATATAGACAATTATGAGAATAAGGAATAATATTGTAATAAAAAATAAAAATTCACCTGTTCATTCAAATTATCAGGTACTATAGTCGCTGGTGATACGGATATTGGTGTCACTGTATTAATTTCAACATAGTTCATTGGTTGAGGTTTATCTATCGTATATCCATCATCAGCTTCTGGTTTTAGCGTCTCGCTCAAATGTATCACATGTTCAATAATGCCAGAATTGTTGATAGTCATGCTGATCCATACAACCATCCATACCATAAATGCACGTTGGAAGATTCGCGTTCGCGCCCAAAAGTGCACCAATCTCAAACGCTTGGGAATCTTGCCCAGCGTATGAGTATTTTGCGTATTTGGAGCGATAACGTTTGTCGGCCCTGTGGCTAAACCGTTTAATTTTGGATGAGACTTGGAGCGGAAGATGTGAGGTTTTCTGTTGGTAATAGTAGTTGTGAATTGTTGTCTGCGTGACGTGGGGATGTGCGACAAGTGAAATTTGGAATTTTCGTTAGATAGCTCCGTACGTCTGATGTCGAGCGCAAGAATAGTCGAGAAGAATACCATTTGCAGGAAAAAATCACTCAGTAGTCCAACGATTGCGAATATGCAAAATTCCTGAATGGCAGGAACAAAAGTGAACAGTCCAATAGTTAATATCGTCACTTCTGTAAGCAGATTTTTCGTAATGGACCATCCTTCCTTCGATAGAGCTTGAGCGACACGTATTTTCACATCCAGATGGGCGGCCGTACTGACGACACTCTTTGTCAATACCTGAACGTTTTCAAGGCCGAAAATAATCACCAGGTATGGAAACACTTCTTTGGCGCTCATACTCAGAGTCAAACCAAAGAAAAAGCACACACCCACTGTCATAGATAGCGAACCCATTACTGTCACAGTGGCACTAAACGCAATGCCGAGTTTAGATTTGACAAGTTCTATTTTTCGCACTTGAAAATATTCGTAGAAAAATAAGGCCAGTAAGGTCATCATCAGTGGGAAGAATTCACTATAATTGAATTCACCAGGATAGAAAATATTCAATATTTCATCAGGCGTATCAACGTCCGTGTTGTTGTCAACATTTTGATGCAGATAATAATAAGTTTTCAATCGATTCTGCAACCCTTTAATAAATCTGTAAACAAATAAAATACATTATACATTAATACATTAATATACATTAAATCGATGAAAATCATTAAATTATAAATATTTACTGTTCATCATATTTCTTCAAATAAATTGTTACAGCATATTGAAGAATTCTTTGGCGAATCCGAGCAGGATATCTCTTCACTCCCGTTTCTTTCAAACTCATTCCAAACATTACTTCTGCGAGACTTATTTTACCTCTCTGAAGATTCTGCGATATATAGAAAGGTGAGAATAAATTAAGAATTTTTATCATATATAATAAAGATAAGACTAAATTTGCAGGTTAAAAATTGAAAATTGTTTTATCCTAATATTCTTATTATGTAATAAAGATAAAATTAAATTAACAAATTTAGCTTTATCTTTATTATAAGAATATGCGGAGAGATCTTGATTTGTTACCTCGCACATAATGCTGAGAAATAATGAATATAAATAATTGTTTATCATATTTACCTGATAAGAAAATATTGTATTAATAAGATTTGTATCTTGAGCAAACGATTCCATACTTTGTTGCCACAAATTTGCAGGTGACAAAACAAGACAGTTGTATTCTGGCAATAAGTCTGCCATTTTGCCATTTCGTCTTTTCACTGCCTCGATATGCAAACATACTTTGTTAAGCGTTTCAAATCTAAAAAAGCAGAAATATATTAGTCTTTAACGTTTCGTTCCTTTTAAATATATTTATTCTGCATTGTTATTTACATATTGCTAGTTTGTATATATATTTTCAACTCTTTGAATAGATAATAAAAGTACTTTACTCACGTTTCTGGATGTTCATAATTCTGTATGATTTCCAGAAGATTGAACACTTCGTAGAGAGGCCCCCGAAAGGCGTCCATCAGTGTCAGATCTTCGTTCCATGGCATCACTCCGATTCTCAGCACTACTTGTTGAACGTACAATACTGAAGTTTCCGTACCATTGGCTGGTATAACTGTGTCATTTATCAGAGTCTTCGGAGTATTGCCAGGCATGGGCAAATTGACAAGTGGATAGCTGCATTACACAATGTAAGTTTCATTTCTGCTGCTTCAGGTTTCAAGAACAAATTAGGTGACGGAACTCACCAGCAAAATAACAAAACCGAGATTGCGAGCGAGAGCACGATGACAGGATGAGAAGAGCAGAATAGGCCGTGGGCATAATAGAGCCCGGCCACTCTGTCCGGCAAACTGCGAGACATCTTGCCTAAGACGTCTGCCTCCTGTGCAACATAATCCACCGATTACATAGGCGATCGTCCGTAACTGACCTGGCAACATATAATAATGTTTCATATCGAGAGACGACAAATGCGACACACAGATACATACAGACGCGCGCGTCAATGAGGATAACGCTTTAGGGAAAAGGAAAGAAAAAGACGAAGAGGCGCGTATTTTTCTTCGATTATCGCTGTCATTACGCAACTGACGTGAATCGCGCCGGACTTGATGTTGTCGTCGACCGGGCGCTGGTTTGAATAACGATAGCGATAACGCGGAGGTAAAGAGATACAACTCCGTGCGGAGTGTCAAGTTACAGGAGTCGACTTACAGCATCTCCTAACTATTTCGTTTCATCGTCGATGTTTCGCTCGATGCGTTATCCAGGAAGATGAAGAGGAAGATCGATGACGATCCGCGGCAGAGGCGGACGAAATATCGAATCGGATCCCACTCGCGAATTAGTACGCACTTTGGTCCCCTCTTTTCATTTATTTATTTATTTTTCCCTCGGCTTCGCGAAGCGCGAAGGACCCTCGAAGGGATCCGAATCAAGCGAACGAACGTGACAGACGCGAGAGGAAGCGAGAACTCAACGAATGACGAAAAAAAAAAAGGAGAAAAGAAAGCACGTTACGTGTACAACGTGAGGCTCGGAGATGATTTTAGGTTATGTGCGGCGCTCTTTTTCTGCGGCGTATTTAGAGGTTACGCACGGCCAGCATCGCGGAACTGTGGGGGATCGATTACGCGGCGTGCTTTTGCGCGATTCGCTGCGCTCGCACGTGTCGGGCACGCGTCATCTCGCTCTTCTCACGTAGCTCGAGCCCGCGGCGAAAATCCGGCGAGAGAAAAACATACGAACATGATGAGATCACGACGAAAATGACGTTTTCACTCGGTCTACGTGTATTGTATACTCGATGCGCGCGCGCGCGCTCTATTCCGCATATATATTCATATACGGAGAGTCGTCGATGCGCGATAAAAATCACGTCACGTCGCACGCTTCACTTCTTCGGAGTGCACTGGCCGAATCGCAATACGCGAATATACTTCAATATACGCGTTCGCTTTCGGGGGTTAATTTATTTTTAAACGCGCGCGGCTCGCTCTCTCTCCCTGCGCGCGTGACAGCTCGAGCCCCCGATCAGCTGACCAATCACAGGTGCGCGAGAGCGGCGCGCACGTGGCCGAAATCAAAAACAAAATCTACGAAAAATATGCTTATATAAAAAAAAAACGCGCGCGCAAAAAGAAAGAAGAAAGAAGAAAGAAAGTACTTAAGTATCGCTCGCCGGAGACGATGAACGCGTCGTGTCGATTCACCGTGACGATTTCCTATGCGTAGGTATGTAACATGCATGTATGCATGTTTGCGCAAAATCTAATCCGTGATTCGATCGCATGCGTAATCGATAATCGCAAAGACTCGCGGGAAAAAAAGTTCCCTCCTTTTTGCATAACGCGTTCGCGATTCGGAGAAACTGCTATTCGAAATCTTCGTTCTTGCGAAGGTAAGTGAATCAAGGAGACGATTGTAAAGTTGTTTAACAAATTTCCGTGATAGAATTGTATAAGTTTTTGCCTCGACTAAAGTCGAAGTGCGATTTTTGTTCACGCCTGAAAAGGGTGAAAAACTAAAAGTATACCGAAAAAGGTTAAGTTCGCAAAAGAATTCGAATAAAATAAAGTAAAAAGTATATTCGATAACAGAGAGCAACGTGTTTCTGGTTATTGTGATACACATATCCTTTTTTTAAGCTGTTACTTTTTATTCTTTTCTATTACTATTCATGATTTCGCCGTATGCATAATTAAAAGCTTGAATGCTAAATAAAGTTGCATTTTTTTTTGCAGATGTAGTGAATGATAAGCAAACTTCAAGAACGAGTTTTGATTAAAGAATGGAAATTCAGTCGTCTCGTAAGAAAACAATCTCGTAAGTCAAATATTAAAAATTATATTTATACATGCATGAAACAGAGAAAACATTTCAAATATTACCTAACTCATCGTCAATTTTAAAACGTTGCGCTTACATAACATTTTATTTCGTTCTCTAAAATTTCCGAGTGTTTCTTTGTACATACATATGTGTATCTTCCTCTATTCGTTTTCATGAATGATACAAGTTAAAAAAATTCTCTCCACTCGTTTAGAATTTTCAACACACTAAGATATGTTAATGAATTCCTTTTCGCTTTTTTATTGTTCCTGCAATTCATTTCAGTAATAAAATATGCGTCTGCGTGACGTTTAAGCGCAAGGTCAAGTGCATGGTTAAAAAATTCCGGTTCGCGTTAAATAATTAAATAAATTCGCAGCTCTTTATTCTGTGTGCGCAAACACTTTCTTCTTCGATTGGCTTTACACAGGCGAGGCGAGACGAGGCGGCGAGGCTTTACTTGTCGGCAGTCGCGGTCGGACGCGTCTCGCCTATTATCCCGCGATTGACGTGTCTAATTGCATCAATTGCGTAATAAATGGAAATTAAGCTGCTGCAAATGGCCAAGTATCGCTCGGAGGTCAATCGTCTGCGAGCGTGCACGATTTTAGAGCCCGCGAGACACGCATTATGTTATACGAGTCTCGAGGAAAGACGTCAATTATTAGATCAATGTTAACGCGACTAATTATATATTTTGGGAGATAGATAGTTTTGTGTGTATTTTAAACAGAGGAAGAATTATTTTTTCGTACTAAATAAGAACAATACAATATTTATAATAAATAAGAATCAATATTATGTGTAAATAAGGTAATATATTAATGTAATGTATTCTCATTTTTTATGTTTCTCTATAATTGGTGCATAGATAAAATGTAATACATAGATAAAAGGCATTTTTATGTATATACTTATTTATTTATTTATTTTGTTTTCTTATTTTTATCTCTGTAAAAGATATTTGAAATTAAAATCAAGCGAGGGAGACTTATACATAACTTATTTATCTTTTTTTTATAGTCTTTTTTTAAAGTCTTTGAAAAAATCTGTTTGCCATTTACTTATGTTATACATATCAATGGAATTGATATATTAGTATCGCATCATCAAAATAATGACCAAGGTAATATCTAAGTATGTCACGATAAATATAGTGCTTTATCAAATCATTATATGCATATATGGTGAAAAAGAAACTGCAGTTACTACATATATGTAATTACACGTAAGTACATGTATAAAATTGACATATTGACTTTATTTTTTTACAATTATGAATGATTGTATATAAAGAAAAACATTTTTTACCTTGACCATGTAATTAATAATCCCTCTCAGTAATATATTTAAATGGAAAACCACTAAAAGTTTTAAGATCTTAATTCAAAATTGTTTTCCATTTTTCCACAAACTGTATATCCATCCTCGATCCCGAAATTATACATTTATCTGACCTTTAGCAATTGAATAAAAATTTTATTACGTGGAATGCGAAAAGTATACATTATCCTGACTATTTTTGCATGCATATTTTGCATAAAATTTTCTACGGATATGCATACTGGAAGCAACGACGCAAATTAAGTAGATGACTAAAAGATTATATTAGTGATGTCACACGTTTGCACGTTTATTAATGTGAATTATTAAGAATAATCGATCGAATCTGAAAAGAACAACCTTGATCATACATTGAATCCTTATTTGACGACACGAATAGATACGTGTAAAAATAAATAGAAGCATATTTTACCATTCATCATTGATAATATTAATATTATTTATTATAATTGAACTTTTTACAAGGATAATAATCGACGATAATAGTATCGAAAGTGAAAAATACATTAGTTTCCGATGATTACATAACTGCACGTGTTGTCATCGTGCAGGCGCTTCATATAAATAATAGGTACATCTTGAGGAAAATCTGTGTATCAAATAGCAAAGCATTTCAATTTTTCTTATCAAATTTTCAAATGACACTTTAAACTCGAAATCGTGGTCTAATTAGAAATTACTTTCATATTGAAAGTTAAAAGACTTTAATTACGCTTTATGAACGAGGAAGTAATAATAATAAAGCATTATTATTAATTCACTTCTATATATGCGCTTTACATTAACTGACTTTCAACGTGAGATAATTACTACGATATTTAATATTTGAAAATTCTCCAAAATGTAGAGAAAAATAACATCTCGTTATATTTAAATGTAAAGTAATAATTCGAAAAAAATTCTACTTTTGATTTCTCTCTTTTAATAACATTTTTATTTCTCAGAGTATCAACTCACTCATTCTACATCATAATTAATTCAAATTACGTCAAAGCCATTCGATAATTAATCACATAATATACGTACATTAAAATCATGTTGTGTTAAACGATTACGCGGAGCCGTAACGTTGTTGTAATTTTACATTTATCGCTCAAGTCCTCGAGGTATCTCATCTCTGGTTTTCATTATGACGGTAAACCAGTAAAATTTTATATCGCTTCCTCAGCAAAGTCTCGTGCCGGGATAACGGAGGCGATATCCGCCTCTCTCGGAGCACAGACGTTTAGGCGAAATGGGGTTTATAATAAAATCGCTCCGATAAATATTAATGATATCGGTAACGTTACGCGCCGGCTGTTAGTTAGAGCTTACGATGACTCCTCTCATCCTCTTCCTTCGATGAAATCGATCCTCGGTTAGCCCGTAACACGGATTTAATCCTTCACTTCAAAGTTCTTCCTGCGGTTTAAATAAGTTCTTAATCAAAAATTTGGTAGCAAGCAATTTTGAAAGGATTTTTTCATCTGATTTTCATTCCGAAGAAAATTGTTGCACCCGAGTTTGGGATGCGTAATATTTTTATTCTTCGCTTCTCATCGCGATGTGTTTTCAGATATCCACGACGTTAGTTGGATTTGCAATTATTATATTATTTGAGCATCGATCGAAATAAAATAATATTTGTATTGAATTACTTTTGTGAATGACTCTTGCCAAGAATATTTCATCTATTTTCTCTTTTCGTAATGTGTAAAACGAAATATATACATTTGAATAAAAATAATGTAACGCGAACAATGAAACACGTAGATGATTTTTCCATAGAAAAAGTTCTCTCCCGCAGATACAAAAATTCTTAGTGCTAAATGCAAGATTCATGGATATGCTCCAAAACATAGCTTCTCTGGGGATATTAATCTTATATTAATTCCAAGATGAGAGAGCAATCTCTCGCTGGAAACTCACCTTCTTCAGCAACGCATCTGTCTTCCCCTTCTGATTTCCTCCGACTTTTGGCCGAAAAACCTTTTCTCCTCGGTTGCATATATTCGACTCGCGTTCGTCCCTCGCTCTCGCACGTCTTCCTAATCGAAATTGATGCAACGGCGTCGTCTCCGAGAAAGATGATGGATGACCTGCCGACTGGCAAGCAGCGATTCGAGAAGCAGTCCTTGCAAATTATTTTTCTGGCTTGGAGGGAAGTCGGAGTTTCGGAGTTTTATATAGATGTACTCTCTCTCTCTCTCCTTCCTTCCATAGGAAGAGCGATTTTAATCTTTCAGATATTTTCTAAAGTTCTGAAAGCTAAAAGGGCAGGCAAGCAAGTTATAATACTTCTGGCATTCATTAACAACATTTTCTAAGTTGCCGTCTAACAGATTCTTCTCTTTCGGGAGGAGGCAAGTCAGACCTGAAACTTGACCGCGGCTAATATTTCCGGAAAAGATTCGCCGATATATCGGAAATACTTTGCTGATAAACGTTGCGTGAACTTTGTCGAAAAAAATAAGCTCGCGCGGCGAAGCTTAATTTCCGGTCCGTAGCAAAATCGGCTCTCTCGGTTGGAGAAGATCGATGCGTGGGGCCGGCGATATTACGAAATCGCCTCTCAGAAGTTTGATAAGCTTCGGAGGAGAGCTTCGACGCTTGATGGAGTGGACTTATATGTCTCGGGCGTTTTGCAACGATTCCCGGCCAACGAAACAGCGCGTATGTCTCTATTCGCTCGAAGGAAGGCGAGAGAGTGCCGGTGGGTTTGGTGGCTTCGTTTATCGTCCGACCAGAATGGCAATTTATCTTACTGGCAAGACGGACCGAAGGTACCGAGTCCCTTGGATATAAATGACGAGGAGGTTCTTCGGGATTTCCGCGGCGGAGATAAAGGAAGAGCCAGCGGAGGCTGCGGAAAATCTGCCGTTCTCGTGTAAACGCTGTCGCGAGTCGGAGTGCATTTTCAATTTCTCGTATATATTAAGAGTCCGCGAGCCCCTCTCTTCTCTTCTATATATTCTTGCTTATGACGAGCGAGTATACGTTCTCAATTTTCCGAGGTATTCTTGAGGACCCGTCGCGTCTTGGATCTTTCAAGCGAGGAAAATTACACGCAGGAGCCTCGCGATTTTACGCGTCCGAGGTAACTTTTATTTAATTTCATTGCGAGGGAAGTTGTGAAAATTGCGTGAACACTAACTCGATACAAAGTTAAATTGTTGAAACGAATTTTCAATCTAATCAGAGAGAAAATTCATAGTTAAATATCGTGGAAATAAATTTTAAAATCAATATAAACATGATCTCTCTTTCTCGCGCGCTTCTATCAAAATTGTCAACCGAAAGAACGATTAATAGTGACGGAAAGCTGTTTATTTGCGGGAAAAATATTGACTGCAGCAAATACAGGAAGGAATCGCGAAGACGTCGTCGACATTGACACATTAGAAAGAGAAATACGACGCGAGAGGGAAATCGGAGCGCCTATCGTGTGTTTTATCGCTCTGAGAAGCAATGGTCTTCGAAAATGGGTCCGCTTCATTCGCTCCATTCACTCTGGTTGCGATCATCCCGTGGCAATATACGTCTTGTGTGTGTTTCCATGCATGTGTGTGTGTGTGTATATCGGAGAGTTCGCGTTTCTGGAGTTTTCATCCGTATCGCGAGAAAAGACACTTCGTCTTCCTTTGCGCCGGCTTCAACTTTATTATTGGTAAACAAGTCGCTTCTCCCTTCTTCCATTTTCCGTCTCCACCAGGCCGTGTTGGTTTCTCATGTCGCGTTTTTCTTCATCCTCCTCATCCTGGTTGGATATATCTGTGTGCGTTCGGGAACTTTGGGATTAAACTTGAAGTGCGCGATTCACGTCGCAGGATGAGGGAGATAAGACAATAGATGTAGATTATGAAATATATATCACGTATACATATTCCACAAGTTGGCTATACATTATTTAATAAATGTACACCATGTAGTTTATCACCGGCAACATATATATGTGAGCGACTTATAATTAATTATTAATTAATTTCAAAACGGGTTCGCCAGCCCGTAAATTGTGGATTAATGTAAATTAGCGTATAATTCCAACATGTACGAGAGATTAAGCGTGCATCTACGCGAATCTCTCTCTCTCTCTCTCTCGCTAATCGGAATTAAATTTTAAACCACACTTTATATAAACGCACGAGAAACTTGTTTGCATGAAGCTCGAATGCAAATATCGAATTCCGATCTTCAAATATATATGAAAAATACAATAATTTTTTATTTAATTTTATATATTATATATATATATATATATATATATATATATATATATATATGAATAAGAGATTAATTTGTTTCGAGTTCGATTTCATCAACGTTGCCTCAGGCGCGAAATAATATTTGCTTCTTCAGTGGAATACTTGAACGAATGTCAACGACAAACTTTTTCAATATAACTTTCTCCTTTGCGCTTACGAGACTCTGTCGCTTCGCAGTTAGTGAAACGGTCGCGATTTATCGTTTTAAGTTTATTTCAAATTCGCACCTACACAAAATAAAAATCTTTCTCGCCCGCGAAAATAAATCACTATTAAGATTAAATTAAGTTCCTTTTTTCCGAAAAAGTTTGGAAAAAATCGCTGTCCTACACTGAAAAAAACTTGACTAAACCTTTCCTATATACCTATAATTTTTTTGTTAAATTAAACATGCAAAAATATTTAAATAAAATATACACGACATATTAAATCTAACAAAACGTATATTTGATTGAAATACTGATGAAAGGTTTGCAAATTTTTGTTCAGTGTAAATGTTGACGGATTTTCAAAAGCACGCGCGTCCTTCTCCCCCAGTCCCTCTTGTTCTTTCGTGTAATTGATGAAACCCGAGTCGTCGTCCTCGTCGTCATCTCGTCGCGTTGAAGCGGAGAGACGGATTTTCATCTAGCGAGTCGGGAAGAAGAAAAGCGATATCCCTCTGCGGTAGACGGTACACCCCAACGAGAAAAGTTTCTCTGGAGAAACGTGCGTTTATTAAAACTATCCCCCGCCCCATTCCCTCCCTTTCGCATCACTGTCTACACAGCAACCGACTGATACCACCTCGTCTTCTTCACATCGAGCTAAAAATTGTCTCAAAAAACCGATTCCAATTGCCTCTGACGGCGAAACGAGACACCGATAAATTAACATCCTCCCTTGACGAAATTGACTGAAAAAAAAAAGAAAAATGAATAATCGTTCATTATTTTCCGCGATGTTTTAAAAGATTTTACTCTTTTCGTAAGAAGATACTTCTTCTTCCGAATTATACCTAGCGATATTTATTATTTCTATATTTTGGTTGTCAAGTCTTGCTCGATACTTTTACCTTCTCGTCGATCGTTGAAATGACTCGTGGTATCGCTAATTATTTAATAATGATATTACAAGGAAGGGAGACGCCGGTGGCGAATAATCTCAGGGTTCGCTCGCGAGGTCCCCTTTTGTCTCCCGGACGACGACGCTCGGAATAATTTGCTGCAAGACGTTGCAGGGTAAGAAGCACAGCCGCGCCGCGGCTTACATAATCCACGCGGGACTGCTTATATTTCCATATAAATTAACGGAACGCGACTGACGAAATCCCGGGGCATCCCCTACGGGTCCTTTACGCCGCTTCATAAGGTTCCATCGTATCTCAGCGCCGTGATACAGAAACAGCGCCGCTTTTCTCTTCCTCTATCTGCGTCTCGTCAGACGCGACGTTTATGGATACTGCTGGTGCTGCTGGTACCTGCTGATGGGGGATGGTTCTGAGGGAAGTCGAGCACCTCCGTTTCTTCGTGTGGTTCCTAACGAGATTCTCAATTATCCGCCCTGCGTCTCGGGATTGTTTCCGCGCTAATTACTTTGATGCAAAAGCATCGACGTGACGCGAGAAGAGGTGACGAGAATCATGACTGATATACGTATCAAATTGTAATTATGTCATTCGCGAGGGTCTCCTTTCTACAGGTTGAATTATCTCTTTCGACAGGAGTCGGTGGCTCTCTTTTCGGGGAAATAAATATTCGCAATAGTGAAAAATAAATGATTTCAATCGAGGCGAGAAATTAAAATTTTATAGACAATTTTTAAGAGTGTATTTTTTAACACTCTATGTTTGAGTGATTTATTTTTCTGTGCAGTTTATTTATTTTTTTTTTTATTTTTATTTTTTTTTTTATATTGTTCATATGCGGTTTTGAAAATGTTTAATTTGGCGTGTGAGCTTTCGAAAATTAATTATTATATATTGACAGTTTACTTGTATACTTTTTGCACTTGCTAGATCCATCCTGTGAAAAGGAGTTATAATTACCTTATAATTATTTATGCGAGAAATCGATGCGCTTCGCGTTTCATTGAGAGCAACCTTCTGAAAAAAAAGTTTTCGATCGATTTCGCTTGACTTATGTAACAGCGGGTTAAGATTTATAAATATTCATAACTGAAGCGGCTAAGCGACGCTCGTTCCATCGAGCTTTTCTTGCCACAGTCAATCTCGCCAAGGAAAATCACTGGCGTTTTCCTTTGAATATCTTTGAATAAATTCCGCGATCTTTCTCTCTCTCTCCCGATTCTCGCGCGATATCCTTCTATATAATCTTGCAGAAAAAATGCAAATTATTCATTAACTTTCAGAGTCGCGAGCATCTTATCGAATGAAGACCATCTCGTTTTAGGAAAGTCTTTAGTGTCTCAAAGTAAAACGTTGTTTTATCTCGTTATCCAATTTAAAAAAAAAATATATTAAATTGCTAAAAAAAAATATTAGAATATTAGAGATGCTTTCTCGCTCCTTTAGATATATTAAAAAAAAAAAAAAAAAAAAAAAAAAAAAACTATATATAAAACTTGGAATGAATAAAATTCTCGCGATTAAAACGAGATGAGAAATTCTCGCGCGACTATCTGTACGCGAAGAAATAAAGAAAAGGGAAACAGACTTTTAATCGCGATTTTCTGGCGTATTTCCCGATGATTACGGAAGGAAAAGGGCCGCGTTCCGATCTTATACGAGGCGGTAAACGAAGGGCCATTACGAGTGTCAGGTTCATGAACGAGCTGACGAAGTATCCCGGCGGGTGGGCGAATGGAAACTCCGTTGTCCTCGGCGAAAAAGGAAATTGAATCGATTGTAATTAAAACTTGTATAACGAAGACATGCGCGCGCGCGCGGAATTCATTTCAGCTGTCGGGACGGAAATCCCATTTTTCCGCCTACGTCGGGAATCATCCTCGCGAAGGACGCGAATGTGCGTTTTATAAATTAATGCACTCTCTGATCTCCCGAATTCGCGAAATTGCGCGAATATTTGTTGTCGACACCATTATTTCTTTCCGCGAGAATTATCCTTCTTTGAATCGTCAAGTCTTCTTTTACATCCAAATCAAAGTACGAGGATCTATTCTCTCTTTGACAGTTCCGTATAGTTGGACACTTAGATAAAAAATAGATGAATTACAAATATTAAAAATAAATAGTAACAATTCTCAGTGCATTCTATGGCATTAAAATCTGTTAAAAACAAGTAAAATTAAAAGAATAAAATATTTCAAGATAAAATGTTATTCAGTGTATCGTCGCGAGATAGGTTCGTGACTTTTCGTGGCTTTTGCATTTCTGCAAATTGTGAATCCTCTCCCTTCGCGATTTTATGACGATTTTATAATCCGGATAAGTGCCCAGACTTGTGCTCGCGGTTTTATCTGACTCGGCAATATACAAAAGACGTCGGACTTCTTGAAGAAGAGGTCCCCTAAGCATCGTCGAGGGTGGAATATGTAAATTGGTCCGCTTCGCGCGAAGGGGCTACCTCACAATTTTCTTGATTCTGCGTTTGCAGTCCCCGGTCTTATTACGAATTCAATTATGCGGTCAGCGAGGGCGAATATCGGCACGAGTGAGCACTTATCGCCGCAAGAAATATCGCATATTCGCCATTAATGAGAGTTATGCACCAAGGAGCGGTATCGATTAACGTTTAGCCCAGATATTCCATCCGGTGTATCGCGACTGTGTGTACGTATATATTTTTTGCATATATTTATTAATATCTGAGAGAAAAAAAATATCGATCGATGCTCGAGTGGTCTCGTAGAGTTGCTGAAAAAGAAACAAAAATCTATCTCCCATCTCTATTCGGAGAGCGTAATATATTGTACATTTCGAAAAGAACAACGCAGCTGATCAAAATACGTCACTTACTAATTTTATTTAATAAATATAATATTACATCGTATAACATAAAAGGAATATCGATATCGTAATCGTCGTCATCCGTCACTCGGATTCAAATTGGCGCTCGCGCGATTCCAAAATAATTTCGAAATTATTTGCGAATCGTTCGAGCGATCAGAGCTGTGTGAACACGTAATATAATTTTTATAATCTTTGATATAGAACTCCATTTTTCTTTTCTCTCTCTCTCTCTCTTTCTCTAACGACAGCACAAAAACATACAGTATGTTACAATATCATTACAGGGAGTACAGTAATTATTATCGCATAAGTTTCGGGCATTTCATCGACTATACTCGCCGATCTCTGAGAATGGAGTTATTAGTTCGCGAAAATGTTCACCTCCGTTTTCTGAAAACGCCTACGCTTATTCTTGAGGCGTTTCCTTTTGATTCGTTACATTGAAACTTAAACGAAGCACGGACGACTGGATATACATATATATCGAGGGCAGTGCATTGCGTCGTTAGTGTATAGTTAAGGTAACGATACTAAAACAGGGACGATATATATAATAAAACAATGTCATTTTTATCATAAAATCAATAAGGAATAAAAATTTTACAATGATCAAACCGCAGAATCAAAAACAAGTGCATCATCGCTGAGCTAATAAATGAATAAATAATATAAATAATTTATTTTTTTACAAACATTTTCGCCTGTTGCGGCCAAAGGTCCAAACGCTATGATGCGTTACGTAACAGCAATAATAATCAAAAGTGATAGGTACAAGAACGTGTTCTTCTCTCACGAAAGAGAAACTTATTATTACACTTTACCCGTGCATCTTTTATTTTCTATTATTCTTCATCTGTCGATTTAATCTCACCTCATCGACGATCCTCTATTTATGGACGACTTTGTTAAAACTCGTTTATAAACGATCGCTCGTAAACATTGAAATTTATTAGAGCTACACAAGTTTCACGAAAAAAATTACAATAATCGATACTTGCGAAGTTTAATTACTCGATGGAGTCAAATCGTATCACGAAAACGACGAACATTTTCGCTGCTCTAATTTTCCAACTTACTTTGTAAGAAGCGACATGGTGTACATTTTCAATAAATATTGAATTTTTTATCAAACTGCGATGAGAGCGATTCGAATACGAGTTGAAATAAATCGCGGTCAGGAAATAGAGAATCTACGATGAAAATCTCGCGGAAACGACAATTTGACACTAATGATGATTGAAAATACAACAAAACCTTGTACCTAATAAAAATATAATGCTTATCGCGATAAACATAATCGTGTAGCGTTAAAAAAGCACAACGGATAGCAACCTGCGATGTCTCACAGTGATAACACGATTGTAAAACACGTGTCAATTATTATCATGTAAATATAAAATAACTGCACCACACAGTCTATACCATAAAGCAAAACTGAAAACTCTAAAAATGATTTGACATTTATTGTTAAAATCTGGAGCAAGAATTTTATATATATATATATATATATATCGCCAAAATTATAGAGAATTATGAGAAATAAGACATACTCACCAAGAGAGGAACTATAAATCCGCACAGTATATTTTATAAATATTTGTAAATTGTCCTAAGGAACCAATTTTCGTAGATGATTTACGCGAATTAAAAATACACGCTACTACTCCATTATAATAATTATACGAGTCAGAAAAATTTTTGTTGTTTTTACACAAAAATAACAATCGCTTTGGACCATCTATATAATTCGTGACAAAATTCGGAATAGAAATTTCTTTATAATTTTATGTACCATGTAACACAGAAAACATTCGAAGAATTAAAATATATGTATATACAATATCCGTATACATACACACACATGCACGCACACACACGTACCTTATGAAGAATATGCAGTACATGAAATCATAAATCTGTCTGAAATTTTGTCACGAATTGGAGGATCGTCTAAAGTGAGCAGCTACATTTTTTATTTTCGGAAAAAACTAATTTCCTCTCTTGTCTCCCGTGATTCAGAGGAATACGACGGTCTACTCGTGCGGAAACTGCACGCGACTTTCCATTAATTAATCTAATATGTACAAACTATATATATAGAAGAACTTACATACAGTTGCACAAAGGGACAGACTTCGAGATTCTCTATGGAAGTGGAAGATCGGGAACAATCGCGCGACAATATATCGCAGAGAGATTCTGTGACATATTTATATATCATTGACGAGTCACTTACTCTCTCATAATCATAAAAAAGCGTAGAATGCCAAAGAAAGTATATTACACTATTATCAATTTAATAGAATTTTCACCAATAATTTAAAAGATGAAAAAAGTGAAATAAATTTTGCAATTGCGACTGTTATCGTTCAAATCATGGGAGAGAGTTTGTGAAATTCTTCTGAAATATTATTTACAATTTGATACAAGTATATCTTGGTACCTTGTCCAATAAAGATTTGCGCGTTATCTTGGAAAGATAACTTCTTCGTCAACACACACATTCGTAACACACGCAATTTACCATACTTTCGGATCACGCAAAGAGAATCTCGTGTCCCCTCTCATCATCTATAAGAAGAAGACACTTACTATCAGTATTCGCCGAGAGAGAAAGAGGGAGGGCCGATAGCAAAATATCTGACATACGAAAATAGATGTATGAGATTTTCTTTACATCGTTCATTATCACAAAGGTTATCTACGGTATCGTCGACTACTCTAGAGCAAGTTATAATTTTGATATGTACAATACATGGATATATATATACATATGTATATCTATATGCTCTCTTAATAAAAGAACTGTCCGTAGATGTGTCAATCAGTCTGCCTACGGGTATTCATCATATGAACAAATAAAAATAACAATTTGAAATTTTAATCAAATTTGTTTTTTTTTTATCTGTTATATAGGCCTAGTTTTTTTGGCCCCTTTTACATCTCAATGCAATTTCTCGTCTTTCTTTTTTTTTTTTTTTTTTTTTGTGAAGAAAAAAGATCTACATTTTTGAAGAAAAACAGAGTTAAAAGTAATTCTCGTTATATCGTTACCTTTCTCGTATTTTTTTCTTTGATAAATAACTTGTTATCATTTTTTTCTCTAAAAAATAAATTTATTGACGTTATTGTGTTATCAATTTTAATAAGTGACTCGTTACTGTTACTCAAAAAAATATAACAAATTGTTACAGTTTCTAATACTTTCATTTCACGCTAATATCACGCCAAGAGTCAAACACAGATTTCAATTTATAAATTTTTCTATGTTAATGTATGATTCTAATAACATTCAAAATTGAATTTTATAATATAATTATAATATAATTAAATTTTATAGTATAATTATATAATATTATAAAATTATATATCCTAATGTTTTATATTATAAAATTATATTTTATATAATTATATTTGAATTATATTATAATATATATATAGCATCACAGATATAAAAAAAATAATGATAACGATATTTCATTTTTGTAATATCAAACGCATAATATCGAATAGTTTGATAAAAAGTGTAGAAATTGAAATTTTTTGCATTATAAAAGAGTGATAACAAAGAAATTTAAAATAGCTATATGCAAAAAAATTTTTCAATAAGTATAATTAAATAAAACTGTGCTAATGTAAAGCGTGTTCGTTTATGAAAGAATTACTTAAAATTCAATAAGCAAAGTAGAGCAAATCTTGTTCGAAAGATTTTGTGTTCCAGTGAATATACATTAATTAGATCTCTCCTACTTCGCGGTAGTAAATTACTAACATATTTATATATTTATGGGTACATCTTTTTATTTCTCACCTATCTCCTTCCCTCTTTCTCTCGATATCTCTCGTTCCTGCCATTCGATAATAAAACGCAAGGAACGCATCATACAGGAACAATATGTACATTGCACGAGCATGTGCACGTTTGCCATAATTAGCAATTAATTGTGTTGCACCGGTCAAATTTTCTATTTACACACACATTTTTTGTCTGTCATTCCTGAAAGTTTCTGACGTAAATATAATGCGATCGATATACGAAAGATCATCTAGCGGAAGTTGGCTAAATTTGTCCTCGACTGGAACAATGTAAAAAGTCTTAACATTAATAGTTGGATTCAATATTTCACAAGATTCACATTGTGAAATTTATAAATCTTTATCATTTAAATTTATAATTTTTTATAATTGATCTGCTTTAAAACTTTTATTTTCTTTTTTTTTTCTTTTTAAATAGGATAAAAGTGAATGTAAAGAAGAAAAAAATATCAACAAGAATCGATTTTTAAATCGATAGAGTTTATTTCTTATCAAGATTAATATTAAAAGAAATCGATCAAAATTTTTCTTAATAAAATAAAAAAAATTTTAATTTTCCATAATACTTGCAAGAATCAATTTTAATTAATCTGTAAAGTGGCAATCATTTATTTCAATTGTTCCAAAATGTTATATTTTTTTATTCCTTCTAATTCCATGCAATTCTATATGAGAAATTTTTGTAATTACCTGCATTTTCGTATTCCATGAATTTTCGTCTTTTATCACCAACAACGTCCCACATTACACGAAGAGTTAAAGAGGTAGTATTAGTATGATTAATACGGCAGTGTTGTTGGAAAAGGGCAGATTTTGCGTACTATTGGAATTCCATGAACCAATCAACACGCAAGATCGACAGCCAATCGCCAAACTTAGCATCATTGCATAAAGTTCACGTTGTACGTTTCGAGTTGCATCGGTTGTAGACCGATTTCCTGGAGACCGTCTTTGAGACGGGTACCCGGCCTCGTGCCAGTTAGCGACGTCTTGGTAACATTGATATTGTCGAGCTTGTAGAACGCGGTCCCTTGCGCGAGTCTCTCGATAAGTGGACAGTGTTTTAACGCAACATCGGTGCCTACGGAACAACTGTAACCCTGTCGATGTAACACCATGAGAGCACTATTTACCGGGAAGTGCGGTAGCTTCTGATCATGATTGGTGCGTAGATTGAGCAGATGAAAATCGCATGGAAAACTCTGGCTCAGTAGTCGCACCTCTGGCGCCATGGTGATCTCCTGTTCAGTACCGTCTACGACGAAGATGTTGACCGGGTAGTTGAGAGCGTTGCTTAGATGATTAGCGAATAGTGACGGTCTCGAATATTTGTCTTTTTCACCACTGATGTCTTCGAGTAGAAGCCAGTGTTTAATGACAGTCCGTCGATTGTCCAGAAGACCCTCGCCCATACCCCGCGAGTCGTCGTACAAAGTTCTGCGGTCCAGCATCACTTCCAACCAACCGGGTTGATAGCTGGCCGCGCCCTGGCAGTGATTCACCAATAGAGTCAATCGGTGACTCGAATCCTCGATGTAGGCCATAGTTGTGATAGGAAAGTAATTGCCTTCAATACCAATACGCTCAATCTTGGTGCGCTTAATCATCTGGTGGCCGTTCAGGTCGGTGTAGAACTCTGGTGGATCGCCGTTGGAGATGTCGGTTTGTAACCGCATGAACATCTCTGTCTCGCGATTCTTGGGTGGCGTCTCGAAGTCTACGATGTTGCGCACGTAGATGGCCTCGCCAAGGCCACCGTCGCGATGATAGATTGCTACGTGGTGCGTCAGCAACTTGCCGTACTCGACGGTGAGACGAGAACTGAGGCTGCCACTCACGATGTAGATCTTTTGGTGCGGCGTGTATGCCTCGAGAACATCTTTGTCGGTATCCCGGAGATTCGGATCTGGCATGAAGAGGTAAGCGCCACTGTGGAATTGCGCAGACGGGTACGCGGCGAATTGCACGGCGCATTGCATGATCTTACCGGTGGATTTCTTGGTGACTCTCTTCAAAAAGCCTGTCTGTCCGTCGAACAACAACTTCATTCGCTGATTCTCCAGCTGCACATCGCCCACTTGCATCGGTTTGATAGGAAAGACATTGTCCTTGCCGCAACGGCTGCAATACACCGTTGAGATAGCTTCCACCGGTACCTTATCGACCTGTTGCAGGTGGTACGTCGCGATCGATAGAGGTTTTAGCTCGGCTACGAAGAGCAGTACATACACGTCATGCATGATATTCGTAGCATTCATCACCGGCGCAATCTGATAAGGTATGGGGTTCCTCTGTGGGTCCAGCACCTTTATCTTATACGAAGTGACCTTGAGACTGATCACTTCCTGCCTGGGTTGCGCCAGCGGATTGAAGAGGACGATCTTTTTAGTCTCGTGATTGTTCAAGCCAATCGGTATCTTCTTCGGTAGCTTCTCGTAACTGTCCCTGTCTGATTCAGCTAGTACGTAAACCGAATTTGATTTGCCACTAGTGACACCCGCCAGCGATTGAATGGCGAAACTTTGCAAACTCGTGGTATCTGAGATCGACTCAAAGAGCTTTAACGCATAATCCTTCATTACGAAAGACTTGGAGGTGCCAGTGATCGCGTCGTGATGCTGAAACAGGCCCAGATTACGTCTGGCCTTCACCAACTTCTCAAAGTACGTCTCGTAGAGTTTTATATCCTTGCCGGATTGCTTGGCGAGATTAAGCGTGATAGTATAGAGAATCTCGGCTGATCTGAGATTCGCCTCGAGTTCGCGATCCAGGATCTTCATGTACGGCCTGGTGGTGAAGTAGCCGCTCCAATAGGCCGGTCTACCCTCGCTGAAGATGTCAGAGTAGACGAAGAAGTCGCCCGTCAACGACGGAAATTTGTCTATACGCTTCTGTATCTCATTGAAATAATCTTTGGGCGTGCCAAACACCACCTCGGCATTGTACTCGTCCTTGCGACTATTTATATAATCCATCAGGATCTTATAGTTCGTGTACTGTTGATCCCACTCGATCGCGTGGTCATATCTGAAACATGGAAAATTCATTTCGTTTCATTAATATAAAAAAGTTCAGCTTATTTTTAATGCGCACGTAATACTTGATGTAAAAATAATCTACATTATTCGAACGCATAAAAATATTGAAAAAATGTATAAGGTAGAATTTTATATGCACGTTTCAAGAATGTTACGCGAGATACAAGAGAGAAGCTAAAATTCGAAAAAAGTTCCACGAACCTGAAGTCATCACCGAGCGGCATCAGGACGACGTTGTGAGTAAAAAGCGAGCCGGTCCTCGCGTATTGTTCCAAGAGGAGCTCGGCCATCTGCTTGACATTGTTGGGCGTGATTTCGACGGCGCGTACCGAGTACTCGGTGTATTCGCCGCGTATCTTGCGGAAGTCGAAGTTGAGGCAGACGTGCGGATGCGGACCGCACGAGTGCTTGATGTTGTAGATGTCGAACGGCTGGTTGTGGGTCAGCATATCAGCCGAGCCGATGCGATCCCACGGCTGTCGCCAGATAAAGTCGCCGTACTGCTTCTTGGCGAACCACTGCTTCCACGCGTAGTGTATCCTCTGGATCACCGTCCCGGTCGCGCCCGACGCCTTCAGGAAGTACGGTATGGTACCACCGTGGCCGAAAGGATCGACGGACCAACCGGATTCGGGAACCACGTCGAGATTCGTCTTCAGCCACTGATGTCCTGAAGTTTCAGAAAAGAAGTTTCGTTTTTTACATAGCTCCTGAGGCGCTAATATTTGGAACGTTTTATAAATACGCCGAGAAAAACATTCTTGTTCACTTTTGTTAATTGAACATATTTAAATTAAATATATTAAATCTAACAAAACCTATATTTGACATAAATACTAATATAGGTTCAATTAACAAAATAGTAATTTAGTTGAAAGGTTTAGTTAACACATTTTTTTTCAGTATATGTACATTTTAGTTAATAGGAAAAAAAATTGTAGTAATTAATGCAGAGATGTTTTGAGAGGAAAGTATCATATTATACATAGAAAGAACCATCTCGGATCATTTTAGATCTGTTTAAAAAATAATTCTTTTGCGATTTTCTATATAAATATTTTATACAAAGTACACAATCTCGCAATTTAATAAAAATTAAAATAAATAATGTCGCTCCAAATTCATTATTGATATATTGAATTTGCTTGCTCGTTTATTTTCAGACAACATAGACGTTTAGAAGATGCTCTTTAAATGTTTTTCAAAACTATCCGCAAAGTTTCATCTGTCGTTTGAACCATCGTGAATTTTAGTTTGTTGATTTGGGACACAGAAGCGATCAATATTAACCTCTCGGATCGTGTCGGGTTTTATAGTTTACAGTTTATTCTCGTTTAATCCGCTAAAACTAATCTACAACTTGATTATGAATCGCATACATATATTTATATAGGTGTATATATATATATATATATATATATATATATATATATATCGCAAAAGCCGCGTCGGCCGGCTTGTCGGTCTTTTTTATAGTATGCATTAATTTGCATCCAGGGAAGCCTTTTAAAGTTCATCCAACCGCGTTCTGCACGGTGCGATCAAATATTCATAATGCGAATTAATCCGATGTTTTCGTGCCCCGGATATTCCAATTTTTCTGAGAGATGATTAATGCATATATATATTGAAAATATACATTGATTGCCTATGCAATATCAATTATTATACAAACAAATAATATAATAAACTCAACCAATACAGAAATGTATCATCAAATCACCATTCAAAAAGTTAAATCATCATCGGAGTGACATAACAATTTTTAAACAGCCAATACAAGATTTTATAGAAAAAACTTGTCCCTTGATTCTCTGAAGTTCCATATTTATAAAATAGGAGTATTTGAAGAAAAATCCAAGTCAGTCCGTAAGATGAAAGTTGGCGAGTAAAAAGCTACGCAAAAACGAGATGACAAAATTTCTTAAGCAGCCAATCTAGAGAAGACTCGTCCTTCAATTTTTTTTCTACAGAATATGACTCTAAAATTCCATATTTAAACTTTTATTCCTAAAATAGGAGTATTTGAATAGTTAATTGCAAAAACACAGAAATAAATAAAGATGCAAGTTAGTCCGTAGGATGAAAGTTGGCGAGTGAAGAGAAGGCAGGTAAATGCGATTAAAGAGATACGCCATTAGCGGATAGGAAACATCGGGGCTCGTCGAAAAAGTCGGCGGTTAGGGTCGTCGATCATGAGCGGGTAGGACCAGACGACGCGGAAACTTACGGCGTTGGTTGGCGAACGAAGCCGCGAAATTAATCCCGCAGGAACGCGAGCGGAGACTCACCGGGGATGGTTAATAGAATTAGCCCGAAGTCAACGGTAGTTAGACGATATCCTGTTCGTTCTCTCTCTCTCTCCTCTCTGCCCTTTTGTCCCTTTACACGTAGCCAAGTGTGCTCGTGTACGTTATTATCGCTTATCGTCCAAATCCGTGTTTTTAGCATAATCTCGTTGGACGTTTATACGAATGTACAATCAATATTTGCGAAACACGCGCGAAAGATCTAAATCAAATATATCATATGTATCCGTCAAACGGATTAAATGAAAAACCATTAAATTCCTTTCATTACATTATTTCCCGTGTTGTTTATTATATTATCTTTTATTATATTTATTTGCATGGAATTTTGGAATAAAATTATTTTTGCATCGGCAAATATACCATATGGAAGAAATATTTTCATATAAAAATATGAATGAAATGTTATTTTTCGTGCAACTTTTTCGAATAATGTTATCTGATGCTTACATATATATATATATATATATATATATATTTTTGTATAAGTTGAGTTACGAGAGTACGAGCTTTGAATCGAAATTGAATCGTAATTATTCAACAGCTGTATGAAAATATGGAATGTAACTATTTAGAAAATTCGCGATTTAATGCCATTTGGAGAGCCCGCGGAAATTATTGTTCACTTTGTGACGTGAACATCTCGTGAATTCGCCCAAAATCCAAATTCTCGGGGTCATTCGCAGCTCGCTTGCAACCCGGAAATTGCATCAATTATTCGAGAAAGCCAGAGCTCGGCCGCAAATTGCGCGTTCGTCGTCCTAGCCCGCCGATGGAGCTCGCATTATTGTGGAAGTAGATAGAGATGGAGAGAAAGAGAAAACACAGAGAGAGAGAGAGAGAGAGAGAATATATAGAGGGAAGGAGACGGGAAATAGAGAGGAGAGGATGCGGCTGGAAACCAAAGTGAGAAAGAGGGACTGGAAGGGTGCCTAATGCGAGGAATAAACCATTAAACTGTACTCAGCCGGGTGCTCGACTGATTATAACTCGTTAGAGCTGCACGACATGTGTGCATTAACAGAATTATCGCGACCTCCTGAAAGGTTGCGTCTCACGTGTGCGAATTCGCTGCACTTTCGCGACATGCATCTCATTTCGATGAGATAATCGCGAGTTTTCTCCCAAAACACCGACGCACTGATCTTTCATGTCTTGGAAAAAAAAAAAGCGACGAATTCATCCTTTTGACGATAAATTCGAATCGGGGAGCGAAAAAGAATTGGGCAAAATTGTGACGTATGTGTAAGATGTAAATTTCGGAAATTTTCACGAGGTGGAAATGCGAAATATACGGAAATTCTCGCATCCCGACAATATGTCTCGAATCCCCGCAAACGAACGATTGGAAATAAAAAGAAGAACGAAACGCGCGAAAAAGCTACGGACGAACTTTCGAAAAAGCTATGGTCACGTTCTGATACTCCGCGATAGGATGTGCAAGTGCATGTCGGGATGCTGCGTGATATATAGAGGATTTGCAGCGCGGAATAAGTCAATGTGTCAATTCTCTTTGGATAAACCTCAAAAACAGAAATTTCCAATTTAAATTTCTCACCAAACGTCCGTCTTTTTACAGCTTTTTTTCAAACATATTTTTTGCAATTTTTTTTTTAATCTGCGCAATACGATAATGATTGAGCGCGAGATAAAAAATGAAAAAAGATTATGCTGCTAAAAATAATAAATTATTTTACAAAATATTCCTTTTTTTATTGTAATTTTCAGGATATTTGATCATTCTGCTCTTTTTATTTCAAAGATTGATTCTTAAAATATATCCTATATAGATTTCATTGCAATGTAATAGAGTCGATGTGCTTTTAGCGGAGAAAAATCACAATGTCGAACGAATAATACAAGATTTTAACGCTCACGTCTGTTGTCGATTATTAATAGCTCGATCGAGAAGCGCATCGCGATGAAGCCACCGTGAAATTTTCAAACACCTTGTAAAATAAAGAAGAATCGAGTTTCTATCCATAATCGACCGATAATGAGAGGTATCGTGCGCCACTTGTTGCTCTCATTCCGAGTTCTAATCACCGAAGCTACTAACGTCGATTTTCGTACCATCCTTACATTTTCCCTAGAGTGAATTTGCCGGACCAGATTCGTTAATAGTTATTAATTATCATGGACCAACCAAAACTCCGAACGTATATCATTTATATATCCACCATGTAACTTTTTCGATCAGGTATTATGTTAATTTGGTTCACAGAGAGAATTTTCCCTCAGAATTTACCCTGAAAATTTTATAAGACTGTCTCTAATTAATATCCATCACAATAAGATATAAAATATGTTCGATTAATTCCACTATGTACGTATTAATATTTTTTATTAAAATGAAAAATTCTAAATTGGTAAATTCTCTCCGTGTACTGAAAAAAGCACGAAAGCCCCGTTTAAATTACGTTCTACTTTTGACCCTCTTGGCATAATAATTTTATCAATATAAAAATATTAATTACAGTTTTAAGAAGTAATCATTCAATTTAAGTTTAACCTTTAGAGTTATACGAAACCATACAATATGTCGACAGGAAAATCAAGGTATATCGTGAATAGCCTAGTTTCGCGGCCAAAGAGAGAGAGAGAGAGAGAGATAACTAACAGATTTTCTCGTCAAGTGGTATTTATGGGATCAAACCGCGCTAATTGCAGCTAATTTCCAGGTGCCCCGGTATCGCTGAACGAGAACGAGAGGAGGATTCCGCGACAGCCCTGGTGATAATGGACTCATCTCGATGCGCTTCCGGTTATTATCGCTTCTGCGTGTTACAGGTAAGCCAGGGGAGAGAATGGTTTATCTCGATCTCCGCGATCGATTCTCCGGGCTCTGTTTTCGGATATACCCTGTTGTCGAATGTATATATACAACGTTCGAGTTTTCCTCGACAGCGGGAAAACATTTTCCGCTTTGCTGCACGCTCGCCAAAGCTTCGCGATCGATTTTCAGCTCCGGAAGTTTCGTAAAAGGAACGAGGCGAACGCGCGAATGGAATACTCATCAAATTAAATGTAAGGTAAGAATATTAGCATTAAAAAAAAAAAAAAAAAGAATAAACAGAGCAATGTATAATTATAAACACATGAGATAAATACAAATGAGATAAGCGCATGAAAATATAAAGGTATAATGAGCGCAGCGGAATAAAATTGCTTCATTATTTTCTCATTTTTTTTTTTACAAGACTATGCTGGATATATCGTTTGAATGAAGAAAAAAATGAATTTACTACATTCTTAATTAAAAAAAAGCGACATAATTTTTTTCAAAATATTTTTGCGTGCGTACATAATTTAAATTAATATATTTATTTAAATTACATGAAACGAAAAAAGCATAGTGGAATGAAATTGCTTCATTATTTTCTCATTTTTTTTACAAGATTTTATGCTGGTTATATAAATGTTTGAATTAAAAAAAAAATTTAATTTACTACATTCTTAAATAGAAAATCGGTATTATAACTTTTTACCAAATATTTTCGCATTTGTGTATATAATTTAAATGAATAATTAAATTATATGAAATAAAATAAGAGAGACAAAAAAAGGGAGAAGGAAAGAAAGAGGTGCGACAACGATGATGACGTTGTTTGGATCTGAAATGAGACAAACAGGCGGATAATTAATTTGTCGTGTTTATGATTCATGGGGGACGGATTTCCATCAGCAAACACCCTCCCATTATGATACGATCGCTCCCATTGTCCTTACGTCGAATCAGGCCAACCGCAGAGAACCGTATATCAGCCGAGCCATTCTGATCGAACAGGTGCGATCGGAATGAGATGCGTTCGCATTCGGCCTCGTAAATTATGCCGATCCGTTCGCCATGCGTGACGTTCGCGATTTGTTGCGGGATGCAGTTGCGGCCGAATGCATAATTCTACGCGTACGGGAACCCCCTCCCCCCAACCCCCTGGGTCTCCTGTTTGTAGTTGCCGCGTGGTTGCGGGTCAGTTTGATCAAAACGAATCTAAAATCAGAGCGCCGCCGCGCGTTCGATATTATACAGAATTTAATCAAAGCTATTTCCGCACGTGCATCAAACCACAAAAAGTATTCATTAAATATATGCGACAATTGGAATAAACGCATAAATTTTATGTCAATACAATTTATTGTAATATATGATAGCTAATATTTTTTAGCCACAGAATTCTCCATTAAATTATATCTAAAATTTAGACACGATATAAGTAATTTCAGGTTGCGATATGGGAACAGCTAGAAATTAGCTATTGGAATAAACGCATAAATTTTATGCCAAATACAATTTATTGTAATATATGATAGCTAATATTTTTTAGCTACAGAATTCTCCATTAAATTATATCTAAAATTTAGACACGATTTAAGTAAATTTCAGGTTGCGATATGGGAACAGCTAAAAATTAGCTTTTGGAATAAACGCATAAATTTTATGCCAAATACAATTTATTACAATATATGATAACTAATATTTTTTAGCCACAGAATTCTCCATTAAATTATATCTAACATTTAGACACGATTTAAGTAAATTTCAGGTTGCGATATGGGAACAGCTAAAAAGTAGCTTTTGGAATAAACGCATAAATTTTATGTCAAATACAATTTATTACAATATAGATAGCTAATATTTTTTAGCCACAGAATTCTCCATTAAATTATATCTAACATTTAGACACGATTTAAGTAAATTTCAGGTTGCGATATGGGAACAGCTAAAAAGTAGCTTTTGGAATAAACGCATAAATTTTATGTCAAATACAATTTATTACAATATATGATAACTAATATTTTTTAGCCACAGAATTCTCCATTAAATTATATCTAACATTTAGACACGATATAAGTAAATTTCAGGTTGCGATATGGGAACAGCTAAATTAATTATATCTAAAATTTAGACACGATTTAAGTAAATTTCAGGTTGCGATATGGGAACAGCTAAAAGTTAGCTTTTGGAATAAACGCATAAATTTTATGTCAAATACAATTTATTACAATATATGATAACTAATATTTTTTAGCCACAGAATTCTCCATTAAATTATATCTAAAATTTAGACACGATATAAGTAAATTTCAGGTTGCGATATGGGAACAGCTAAAAGTTAGCTTTTGGAATAAACGCATAAATTTTATGTCAAATACAATTTATTACAATATATGATAACTAATATTTTTTAGCCACAGAATTCTCCATTAAATTATATCTAACATTTAGACACGATTAAGTAAATTTCAGGTTGCGATATGGGAACAGCTAAAAAGTAGCTTTTGGAATAAACGCATAAATTTTATGTCAAATACAATTTATTACAATATATGATAACTAATATTTTTTAGCCATAGAATTCTCCATTAAATTATATCTAACATTTAGACACGATATAAGTAAATTTCAGGTTGCGATATGGGAACAGCTAAAAATTAGCTTTTGGAATAAACGCATAAATTTTATGTCAAATACAATTTATTACAATATATGATAACTAATATTTTTTAGCGACAGAATTCTCCATTAAATTATATCTAAAATTTAGACGCGATTTAAGTAAATTTCAGGTTGCGATATGGGAACAGCTAAAAATTAGCTTTTGGAATAAACGCATAAATTTTATGTCAAATACAATTTATTACAATATATGATAACTAATATTTTTTAGCGACAGAATTCTCCATTAAATTATATCTAAAATTTAGACGCGATTTAAGTAAATTTCAGGTTGCGATATGGGAACAGCTAAACATTAGCTATGATAGCCGATTTTTTTCCCGCGATTAAAGTGTTGGAAAAAAATGTATTTCGACGTTGACAATATTTCAATGATTCGAAGAGTTCTCTGGTTTATTCCGAAATACTCTGTATGTTCCAAGTTCTCTCTGAAATTTCCGGGGGCGTGTTTCGGATAGAGTTCGGAGCAATCCAATGCGATCTCTCGCGGGATTGTCTCGTCTCACTTCCTTTTCCAGCCTCCGGCTGAATGCAGCAACCGTTCCGTCGCCAAAATAAGACCTCTCGCTGGCCTTCTCAGTAGCAATTTTCGAACGAATACTTATGGCACGGAAAGTTCTCCGTGTGTGCGATTGCAGCAAGCTTGTCTCCGCCGATCTCGCTCGATGGCTCGATTGGATTTAATCAAGCGGAAGGAGAACTGCAATCCGGAATTCACTGGACAGAAACGCAGGGAAAAAGCGTCGTCGTATACATATACAGGGTGTCCCGCAAAAGTTTTTTATGGCAGATTCCTGGTAGCATTCGGAGACGATTTTTCCTCGGCGAAAATGTCGGGACATCAATAATTTTCGAATTATAAGCGCAGTTGAAAATAAAAGCTTTTTTTTGGAAACTAAGCCTTGTGGGAATCAAATATTCAACAGATAACTACATTCTTCTGTTAATTTGAGGTAGAGTTTGCTTTAATAGAATTTTAATATAAAGCTTAATTATAAAGATACATAATAACAAAAATGGCCTCCCTCCTTTCCGCCAGTTCTGGGACACCCTTTATATAATTTATATATATACGAATCGTATTTTTTTTTAAAACAAATATTATGCATCGTTAAGTATACCTTTCAAAGTCAATAAATTTGCGAAACAAAATCTTATAAAAATGTTAAAAAGTAAAATCTGAAAATAATGCTTTGCACGTGCCAGGAGCAAGATTCTCCGCGCGCTGTTCCATTAAACTTTCCTTTCTCATTAATTAAAGGAATGCGGACACACTTTTCTACATCCGCGAGAATTTTATCTCGCGTAAATTTTTCTAACTATCACATTTAGCGTATTAAGTACGAAATGGAGCGGTGCCGCGAGTGCAGCAATATACTTTGCAGCCTTCGCTCCGTTGCAGCGCATTTTGCATTCTCGTCTCGGTGGAACAATTGCAATTGCAACTACGATCGACACTCGAGGATCTAATTACGGCCCTAATGTTCGTGGACTCCTCTTTTCTTGGCACGCTTCGCCTCCATCTCTCTCTCTCTCTCGTTCGAGGGATGGTGGAGTAAAGAAGGCGTCGGGAAAAAGGTTGAAAGGGAGGTTGCCATTGTCTTCACCCTACCGCAGGATCTCGTTAGCCTACTTTCCGTTTTCCTCCTCCTTTCTCTGTCCTGTGATCCTCCAGGCGTGCGTCGTTTTTCCTTTCCGCGTGTAACGCACGTCCTCCTCCCGCTTTTTTCCACTCGGATAATCACCCTTTCTCTCGAGCGACGCCACCCTTCGTTTTCCGCATATTATCATCGCTCTCTCTCTCTTCTCTTTTAACTTTGCTGCGCGCACGTCACTTTGTTCTTAGATCCTTCCCGACGTTTTCGCAAATCTGTCCGCGTTATTATCCCGCAGACTTAGGTGTATCTGATACGCGATATGCTTTACATCATACTTTGTGCATAAGCGCAGCTTTTCCCTCTTTTCTTCTCGCGTAAATCCCTTCTATTATATCCTTTCGATATAAAAGAAATCCTAAGATGTTGCGTGCATTCGTGTTACGTAACATTATATTGTACATTGTTGACAACATTGTTTACAGAGAGAAACATCCGCTATTTTTAATATAAAATCATTTCATAATTCACGGTTTTATCAATATATTTCAGTCGTGTTAATTTTTAAGGTAATATACAGGACATCCGTCACAACAAGAATATACAAGTAGATTTTATTATTTCGAGACAGTTTTTCCCGAGCAAAAATATAGAGGCATCAATAATTTTCGAGTTAGAAGCGATTGAGAATAAAAGGTTTTTTTTCCAAGTAGAGTTTACTTTAATAAAATTTTAATTTAAAATTTTATTTGGCCATCAGCCTCCCTCCGCATTCTTGAGGAAAAATCGTCTCCAAATAACGAGATCCACTTGCACATTTTCGGTTTTGACACCTTCTGTCAAACACTCCTTATATATTGATACATGTAGCTTCGATTAAAAAAATGGAATGAAACTTTGAATCGTGAAAATCGCGCGGCGTTAATTGACACGCAATCTGATTGAGAATAAAGAGTTTTTTTTCCAAGTAGAGTTTACTTTAATAAAATTTTAATTTAAAATTCCATTTTCTTATCGAAGCTATATGTATAAATATATACGGAGTGTTTGACAGAAGGTGTCACACCAAAAATGTACAAGTGGATCTAGTTATTTGGCCATCAGCCTCGTTCCGCATTCTTGAGGAAAAATCATTTCCAAATAACGAGATCCACTTGTACATTTTCGGTTTTGACACCTTCTGTCAAACACTCCTTATATATTTATACATATAGCTTCGATAAAAAAAATGGAATGAACTTTGAATCGTGAAAATCGCGCGGCGTTAATTGACACGCAATCTGATTGAGAATAAAGAGTTTTTTTTCCAAGTAGAGTTTACTTTAATAAAATTTTAATTTAAAATTCCTATTTTCTTATCGAAGCTATATGTTTAAATATATACGGAGTGTTTGACATAAGGTGTCACACCAAAAATGTACAAGGTGTCACACCAAAAATGTACAAGTATCTGGTTATTTGGCCATCAGCTCTCGTTCCGCATTCTTGAGGAAAAATCGTCTCCAAATAACGAGATCCACTTGTACATTTTCGGTTTTGACACCTTCTGTCAAACACTCCTTATATATTTATACATATAGCTTCGATAAAAAAAATGGAATGAAACTTTGAATCGTGAAAATCGCGCGGCGTTAATTGACACGCAATCTTCGTCGAAAGTCGACGTTGCTCGGAAGCCCCGTGACTTACATCGTTTCCGAGATAAGCGAACCCGTTTCACGCGAAACGCGCTTATTACCGGTTCTCTCGGGAGCGGCGAGAAATAAGACTCCATCTTTTTAACGACGGGAATTTCGCGCTCGCGCGCAAGAGAGCCGCGGAAACGCCTGCATAACTAGATACTCCTCTCACTCAAAGTGCTGTCTCGTCGAGAGCCATAACCGTAACTATTCCGTAGTCCCGTAGAACAATAGTCGTACCGCAATAATAACAACAGTGCGGCTACACGCTAACTTGCACGTTCTCGCGATGCGAGAATAAGACGGGCAAAAAGAGCCCCCGACATTTCAAAATCTTTGTCTCGAACGAGAACCGCGGAAAATTTCCCGCGTGAAAGAAAGGGACCAACTTTTTATCTCGAGTTGTATTATATAACGGAGAAGCATATAAGAACGTTTCTCCGTGCTTTAAAAATATTTTCCCTAGCTTTTCTCCATTTGCCAATTTTCCAGCTTTTATATACGAGCGCATTTGTCAGTAAAAAAAAAAAAAAAAAAATACGTACGTGTTTCAAGTATCGCTGTATATGTATCGTGAAATGATGGAACGCGGAAATATTGGATTTCGGTATGTCGAGAAAACAGTACGAGCGCGTTTCATCATTATTTCGATGCAAATGACGTGTAGGTCCCCAAGTGATGATTCCACCTACGACCAGCTCATAGTTACTAGACGAATGTTTCGTCGATAGATATCGATAAAAATCAATACGCCAGAATATGATGATATACACGATCGAGTTGGTATCTCTCGAGGTGTTTTAAATTAGTTATCGAAACTCTCGACAGCGCCGACGCTTTTTCGTTACAATTTTCGCCTGGTGCAAAATAGAACAGAATAAAACACGGAAATGTTACGAGAGCCCCCGGAAGAAATATGAAGCTTCCGAGATACGACGTAGTCTCGTAAACGCTTTTATCCCGCGCGCGATATTCGCAGTGAATTCTTCTTCATCTTCTGCTTCTTCAGAAGGGCGTATCTCGAAGAGAAAAAAAAAAAAAAAAGAAAAAGGGATGATCAGCGTGAAAGAGGCGCATAGTTTAAAAGAGCGGCCAGTCGGCCAGCTTCCCGATATTATCGCCGTTCACTGCACGCGGGAATTACGTTTTAATACTCGGTCGTCGTTTATTAAAAGATTGCTCCTTTGTTGGGCCGCGTCGTGAAACTCGAAGAGCGAACGAGATACGAGAGAGAAAGAACTTGTCTCCTCGAGATACACCTCTGTCTGTGGATGCTCGCGCGGGCACAAATTAATTTTCTTGACAAGAAGAAGAGGAAGGCGAGAAATGGGATTTAATGTGACACCGGTCTTAAGCGAGAATCGGATGCTCAAAGACACTTTACGAGAGACGCGACGACGCATTCGTTTCCTTTCAAAATCAAAATCTTATAAATGAATCGTATACAATTTGTGAAGAATGTCATTTTATTATTTAATATGTTTCTCGAGTATTTTAAGAGCGAAAAAATATAGAACATTTTAAATATATTTTATAGTTATACAAATGTTACGCGGAGATAATTTTCTCTTTAAACTTACCCGGAAAATCGTGGTAAAAAATTTCGTAAGTTTCTCTAATTAATATTTACGACAATAAAAAAATATTCGATTAATTTTACTATGTATATATTAGTATTTTTATTATCGTGGTAAATATTTAATGGGAGAAACTCTTATAAAATTTTTTATACATTCCATTATAAAATTTCAATTTTCTTAGGATATTCGAATTTTGATCTATTTTGACAATCTTTTTTCCTAATGTGTATTTTATAACAATTTGCCACACTTTTTTTGATAAAATTAGGAGACAACGTTGCAATTAAAATGCGACGTCGACGTCAAAGATGAAAGAAGAGACTAAGAATAATATTTGAAGCAAAAAATAATTTTCCAGAGAAATATTGATCCATAATATGTTGCGGTAATTAATACATTAATCACGAGCCCGATATACGTTTATGTTTTTAATGATTAACGCGAACATACATTCGATACTCACGGTTTCTGCTTATTCGCGACCAATCGACAATAACATGCCGGACTTGGATGTTTAGACGTGTTTATAACACGTAGGAGGCGGGGCTCGTAATCGCGAATATTTGCGTCGATGCAGCGCTCGTTCTGTAATGCACTCGAAAATTGCATACATATCGTATATCCAACGCGTGGCGAATGCGGCGGTCGCGCTTTCCCGAAACTCGGCAATTTAACGTTCCAAGCGCGTCGCGCCATACATATTCAGCAGCCTAATAATTAGGAGTTAATACACCTGAGCGGCATTATTTCAATTTAATGCAGCCGTTACAAAATCGCGCCCGCGCGAAATCACTGCGAAGGGAAAGAGAGTGAGAGAGAAACTCGGAACGTTTACCTTTTGCCGCATTGGACGTTGCATAATTTGCGCTTTATGCGTTCACCACCTTTGCTCTTCATAATTCGATAATTCCATTTATAAATGACGCGAATCATTAGTATAATTTGCAATTATTTAATCGTAGATTGTAAATCTGAGCTCGAGATTCCCCTCACGATTTTATATACAGCGATATGAGATGCACTCGATTTTATTTGTACATAATATTCATTAAAACGGATCAAATATTTTTTTAAAAATAAAAAATTCTACTTTGAAAAAGAATGGAAAGACGAGCAAAGAACATATTTCAATTTCTATATGGAAAATATATTTTACGAAAAAAAAAAAAAATAATAAAAATAAAAAATAATACTTTTAGAAAGATAATGCTCAATTCTCTAAACGCTAAGAGAAAGAGGCAGACAATATTTTCTACGAAAAATAAATCCCATCGGGCGCGGGCTACGAATCTCTTAATACAGAGATAAAAAGAAATATGCGCATTACGCGGAGGTGGAATTACTATTTACGACGAGAACCAGAGCGCGTCGCGCGCGAAACGCGGATATTTTCACGGGCGAAAAAAGGGCCACCCTCTCGCGTACAATGGAAATTCGGTTTTCACGCCGGCAATGAATAACATGGCCGGTGTTGAAAAAAAAAAAAAAAAAAAAAAAACCAAGCTGCCGGATTCACGACAATTATTTCTATTCGCGAAACGCGAACACAAGAGAGAGAGAGAGAGAGAGAGAGAGAGAGAGAGAGAGAGCGAGTGCGGGTCGCTCGTTCTCGAGGACCCTCGTGTCACTTGTACACACATTTGTATGTGGAAACCGCGCGACGACACGGTCACAACACGCTGTACGTTTTGTTGTTGCATCCCTCTTCTAGCATCCCTCACCCTGCCGCTACCCTTACGGCGGTTAATGATCTCGTAGGGCGTTCGTGGAAATTTCATGTCACATACGGAACGAGGATCGTTTCGCGAGAGGCGAGAAAATATTTGTTTACTGGAAAACGAGAGGAGGAAACGACGATTAAAACGTATTTTTGGGACACCTGGAGTGGACGCTGTTATCGTTCCGTAAAATCCTACAAAGTGCTCCGGCGCGACATTTATATCGTACACTTACATCTGACACGTTTCGGATGCATTTTATTTGCTTTTCACAAGAGCAAGAATTTTCCACTTTGAATTTTATAATTCAAACCGTTACGTTTGTAATATTTTCTCGAAAAAATTATAAAAAGCTACTCTTTCCATAACTTACTTTTCTCAAGAAAGAATAAGTATCCCAAGATTTAAACAATAGAAATGCCATTTATATCTTCCACTAAATCATTTTCCCAGATAGATGAAATAATTAATAATTCATTTAATAACTTATGAAGCAACTTGAGAAAATTGAATGAATCTAAAGAATTGTTTGATTTGCTAATAATTGTACATTTACATATAAAAGTAATTCCACCCGAGCTTCTCGTTTCTCGGCTCGCGCTCCGGCAGGCTTTCCTCATATTGAATTTCCAAGAGATTCCCTTGCGCAAAAACGTGCTCCATATTGCGTCGTGTCGCGATATACCTGACCCGACTATATTCAAGAAACGCCGGCAGACATTAGGAATAATCCTGCAGACCGCGGCTGCGGATATAATACGCGACATACATACGATAATAGTTATTACTCCTTCAACCCTTTATGTAACGAGCAGAGGGAAAGAGAATGTAGGCCGATGGGAGAGAAAACCTTCGCGGAAAAGAGGCAAGGTAATCAACAGCGAGTGAAATTTGCACGGGAGGACTCTTAAAAATCCCTCGAAGTAACCGAGAGGAGAAGGAGACCGTAATCAGGCGACTCCGAAAGGACGACGTGGCGCGAAGAGCAATTTTACGTCGAGAGATCCGGTTGCACCCACCGTCTTATTACTCTGCCGCCTTTTCCTCTACCTTCTCCACGTGGTAAGACGAGAGAAATCCTTTCCATCCACTCGAATCTTCTTCCTTTCGCGGCGCATCGACGGGGATATCCTTATTGCTTCCTACCGACCCGACGCTTGGCTAGCAAACGTGAGGGATATCTCACCCATAGCCTGCCTATCTAACCTACGGTAACCGGAATTCTCCCGACGTTCTTTTGGTTGTCGATAGAATGTTTTCGAGCTTGAGCTTTATGTCGTTCGAGGGAAGAGGATGTGTTCCTTCCGCTCTCGTCATATCCGCTCGAGATTCGATCGAGAGTTTCACCAATTCTTCAGCATTCGGAACTTCGCGTAACGTTACGTTTCAGTTTTATTAGGTCTTATTTTTCAAATGGTTGTCTGACGCTATTTTTGATTATTGCGCTTGTTTTCTTTTATTTCAGACGCTTTTTATTGTATTTTGATCAATTTAATCAAGTATAGCAGTTTCGTTATTTTTTTTTTATTATACCCAAGGAAAGGATAAAGATCGCAAAATGAGAAACACTGAGATAAATTGGTACGCAAATACAATGCTCTGTTATATTATTCAATTTTCAAGTCGGTCACATATCGGCTTCGTTTTCCGTTCACGTTTTTCATGTTAATTTTGGAGCGTTTGAGAAGCATGTGTTTAATTTAATTTTTTTTTTTTTACGTTTGTCAAGTTTTCCAAATCGAATAAAATATTTAAATTTTCGTCTTTCGAGAGTGGATATTTTGTTCTCCGCATGTTTTACTTACCTTCAATGAGTTGGTCCAGCATGGCATAAATGTGGGATGTCGCTTCGTCGGTCATGACCCAGCCACCGGTGGTCATCTCCAGTCGACCGTCCTTGACCAACCTCTTCACGACCATCTTCTTCGTTGGATGGGCACTAGAAAGCGAAAATCATATCTAATCTAATTCAGAGATAACGGATGCGAGTTTCGATCAAATAAAATTGAATCTCTTTTCTTCCGCACAAAAAACAAGGATCCAATTTTTAATCCTTTCTCCATTTAATAGGTTCATAGCAACAAATAGAAATTTCAATAAATTCCATTCCATATAATAATTAGATTTATAATTTTGTTAAAGTTAATCTTGAAATTCCATACATTTTTAGAGACCCAGATAATTTTCTTCCAGCAAATCCTATATGAATATCCAAGCAGAATGAACCTTTCTTCGTTCAATTCCCAATAAATGAAAAATAAATGCAACAAATAGAATTTGCTGATAAAAACAAATATAATTGACATTTATGGATGAATCTGTTTTCTCGACATCTCGCTCGCATAAATAATCGCGCTCGATTATAAATGATCGATCTCGCTCGATCGGGATCAAGGCAGTCGAATTTAATCATTCTCGCGTGACTTGTCCCGTCGCATCTTGTTTTATAACACCCATCACGCAATTCGGGTCGCAAATCATATTTATCGCCGTCGCCGCTGTCCCATTTCAGCCTCGACTAGGATTTACGTGATTTGTGCGTCCGAGAGAGTGTTATGTACGACCTATATAACCTACCCTATTCGAAGGTGGTTTCCACATTACGTCGTTTATGTCGGCCATAAAGCCGCCACGGATTCCACCTGCCATACGTTTCTCTCTCTCTCTCTCTCTCTTCCTCTTCCTCATACATACACAGACACACACATCTGTTTTCCCCGGTGGCTAGTAGGTTGGTTTAAGGTCGCTAAGGCTAAGGTGGTTACGCCCAGGCCAAACTGGGGCGTTTTGGAGATGAGCTTTCCTCGATGCAGGTCTGTTTAAACTGCACCACTACCGATATAATAAATTTTTTGTACACGTCGAAACCCGCGACGCGCATACCGTTACGCTTTCTTGGCGTTTTACGTTTTCTGGGCTTATAGGGGCACGTCGCTATAAATGGTGATTGGTTACGTAGGAAATTTCGATCGACGAGTAACGTCGAAATAAAACGTGGAATGTGAAAATCAAAAATTATCAACCTACTAAATATAAAGTCTCGTAAAATAAAATATAAAGTGGTTCGTTCACATTCTGCGCTTTTTATTTCGATGTACTCGTCCAAATCCTTTATATACCAAATAAAAATAAAATAAAATATGAAGTAAAATATATCATATATTATATTTTATATTTCATTTTTATTACATACCTCTATATGAACAATATTTTCAGTTGCCTTTGATCGGTTATATACATTATCGATTATGTAATTATCACTTTTTCTTTACGAGAATTCCTCTTTTTTTAAATTCGTATCGCACTCGGCGATTTGCAAGTACTTTTCTTTCTTCCCGTTTCTCTTTTCACTGATCCGATAAAACCGTATAGATTCGCAGGATGACTAAATCCTCGAGTAAAAATTACTTTTCTGTAAACCTTCGGATCCTATTCTGTTCTTAGGAGGAGGAAGTAATGAAAGCGAGCTCTCCTCTGCGCGAAACTCATCTGGGAAACTTATCATTTTATCCGCACCCTCGTTCTCTCTCTCTCTCTCTCTCTCTCTCGTTTCTCAGAATCCATTCCGAATCTTTTATGCTCGCGACACTTTTCCATCTTCTTCATCCACGGCTTTTCCGCGACTCGTTAAAAAGAGAAGGACTTCTCGTTGTTCTCGGGTTTCCGTTTCCCGCCAAGTGCTTCGAGAATCACTACCCTCGATACTGTCCGCTCTTTCCCACTCAATGGCCCATTTTACGACGATCCATTTCGAGAGAGAAAGAGAGAGAGGGGGAGAGATGTTTGTGCAACGAGCTCGCAATTTACTTAACATACAAAACTGACGTTTGTCTTTAATTACGAATGCGAAAACTGACGTCTGTCTTTGCGGAAGTGAAACATCATCCACGAGCAGATTATCGATTGCTTTCCAGTCGCGAATGAAAATTTATAACGATGTATATGTTATCAGACAACAGAAAAATGTTTGCTTTGAATCATATTTTATAACTCGCTATTCGAGAATCGTAGTTTTGTTTATATAAAAATTGACCAGAGTTTATCTTTCATAAAAATTAAATTATTAGGAAGACGATTTTACTCGCGAGTTCGAATTCCGAAAATAATTTTCCGCTGCTTTGAAATAGCAACTTTATTCAATTTCTATTTATTTATCATTATTATATAACGTTCTTCGTTATTTCACAATTTATTTATTAGCTGTTTCATTTCGACATTTTTATTTCAATTATAAAGTGTAAAATCTTATTTATTTATCTGATTAATAATTTATTTTATTACGACTTTAAAAATATATCTGGCGCATTTTTGATGTTCGAAGCTCTCTCTATTTCGCACGCAAAATATTTCGCGCATATGCGCATACACTCACCTGTCCCACCATAGTGACAAGAACGAGACTTCGCTCCAAATAAAGGTCATATTCGGCCACTGCTGCAGCTTCGAGACCATGTTGTTTAGGATGCTCCGTGTGGAGCTGTGGAAGTACTGCTCGAATGTCTTCAGCCATCCCGGATCGGTGTGGCTGTGAGGCACAAGGATAACCTGAAACAGAGAAACGCAAGCATCGTTTTATCAGAAACGTGCCAGAAATAGCAAATATGCTATTGAGCATGGAAGTTAATGCCTCGCCTGCTTCGTTCAAGTTTCACTCAACTTGGCGAAAGAATCATTTTAATCCAACTATCGATAGAAATCACACGGCGCTATTTTATTTTCTTAAATAACAAGAATTTATGATATAGATATTATCAACATTATTTTTTTATGTACAAAAAATATAATACGTTTTTTTGTTTAAATTACTTGATACAAAAATTAATCGAAAACGACATAAAACATTGTTTCGAGGTAGAAAATCGTTAGCCATGAACTTGATAGTTTCTATGAATTAATTCGCCATTCTAAACCGTTCATTTATCAATGGTATTAGAGCGAGATTATTAATCGAATCGATGCGAGCAGACACGTTCTATATATCGGCGGTCTAATTCTCGCACTCGTTTTATCGAATCCGCTCTCAATTTTCGACGCTAACGGACTGATAGATTCATGAAGATTCGTTAATTAGCACGCGCTACATCCACGTCGGCTTAACGACATTATAACGACGATATTAATTGACACAGAGACGTTGCTCTAGTTCGACGAGTTAACTATACGGCCGATTCGCGCGATTTATTAGTTTATCTTTGGTGAACTCGACTACCTTTCCCTTTCTCTCTCTCTCTCTCTCGTTGAAAAAGTTTTTCAATCTGTCTCGAGTGTCGATATTTGTGAAGTGGAGTGCGAACGAGACATTTTTTTTTATTTGCAGATACCATGCGGGCGTTCGTCGCTGCGTGATTTTATTGATGCTCGCTTTGTTGCTAATATTTCGAGCGGGAATGAGATTAAAGGGCTTTTGGATTTTTTTAAATCGCGCAAGTATTATTATATTATAGACACGCTGTCATGATCATAAACGGTCGCGAATTAATAATAATTACAGCAAACGTAATTTCATAATATTAATATTTCAAATTTTTTAAATTTACATAAAAATCTTTGTTTTTAATTATTGCGTAACAATTCCAAATTTCTGGACCATCTGTTCTATGTGTTTATTATATATACAGAAAATACTTTGATAAAATTAATTGATCGCACAGGGCCCTAGGATAGCTCGCTCGTAATAGTTGTCCCCATAATCACATGGCACGACAATGTCAATATCGTGTAATTGATATATACAACATATACCGGTTATGGCGAGTTAATAATTCAAACGACGTGAGACGCAACATCGCGCTCGACACAACGCGCGAAATTTATTACGCGTTGTCGCCGCTGAATTTATGCAATTTGGAACGTGTCAGCGGACGATAATGAATCTCCCGAACCCGAGTTTACATCTCCTTTAACGCACGAGGCCGATACTTTCAGCGACTGTGGAATCTTTCGCGTACAACGAAACGTACGTTTATATTTTTCGACTTTTTGTTAAGGCATCTCTAATTCTTAAAAAAAAAAAAATCTAATAAAATATGTGGATATATTTTCGAATTATCGTTTACTCGTTCATCGAGCCCGCCCTCAATTTTCGACGCTAATAGTCCGATAGATTCATGAATGTCAAATTCGGGACGTCAGTTTGACGATATTATAACGACGATATAATTGATACAGAACCGTGTCTCGTCGTTATTCTAATTAGACGAATTAACTATGGTCCATTCGCGAGCGATTTATTAGTTTACCTTTGGTGAATCTGAATGTCTCTCTCTCCCTCTCTCGCGGCCTTGTTCAAAAAGTATTTCAATCTGTTTCGAGTGTCGATATTTGTGAAGTGGAGTGCGAACGAGACTTTTTTTCTGTTTGCAATTGCGCGATTTTATTGCTGCTCGCTTTGTTGCTAATATTTAGCAATGGGAACGCGATTAAAACGCAACTGCAATGGATTTTTAAATCGCGCGAAGCAAAAGTTATTACATTATAATACATATATGTACAAATAATTGCGTGTGGTACAAAAATGTTTAACGATTTTGAAGCTGAAAAAGTGTAAAATTTTCATTCGTCGGTTCCACTTAAAAATTACGAGTCCCCTCCAGAGGGTAAATGAACTTTGGTTTTTCGTTCTCCGTGAGCGGAACGGAAAGTGGGTACCTTGGGAAAGCCGATCGAATATTCGATTTGCGAGCTACACGAGGTGGCGTAAATCTTTTAAACGAGAATCAACTCACAGCGGTAACTGTCATTAGTCGTCGTCCCGCTGCCGACTGTTTCTCTCCGAGTCCGAGCTCCGCATTTTCACCGAGATTTCGACCGCCGCTGATCAAATTCACGTCGGCCTTAATTTCATTTCGCGCTCACTACGCGGACAAATTGGAGCGTTCTTTCGCGCGGAACGCGCTCCCGAATTCGCGAAAGCTCTGCCCTTCTCCCTCTCTCCCTCTTGTTAATCAAAATTCGTTTCGTCGAGTGCATCTCCCCTGCAACGACAGACAACGTTATTTTCCCGCGTATTGTTTATCGCGAATTATTTTTTATTTCCGCTGTTTGTTCTCTCAAAAGAACGGATATTTTTTTTTATTTTTTTAGAGAGAAAGAGAGAGAGAAGAAAATTCTCTGTGTCATTTTTCAATAATTTTAATAACATGATTTATACTAATTTTTATACGCATTTAATTTCACGTAATTTAATTTTTATCCCTTATTCAATACGCGTCTCTGTGAAAGTGCTCAATAAATAACTTTAGAGAGAGTTCTCTACGTCATTGTTCAATATTTTGATAATATGATTTATACTAATTTTTATACGCGTTCAACTTTTTTTTATCCCTTATTCGATACGCATCTCTGAATAAAGTGTTCAATAAATAACTTTAGAGAGAGAATTCTCTACTACGTCGTTGTTCAATATTTTGATAATATGATTTATATTAATTTTTATACGCATTTAATTTAATTGAACGTAATTTAATTTTTATCCCTGCTTATTCGATATACACATGTCTATGAAAGTGCTCGATAAATAGCTTTAGATGGGAAGAGAGAGAACGAGTTCTATACATCATTGTTTAATATTATAATAATACGTAAATTTGTATACGCATTTAATTTAACGTAATTTAATTTTTATCCCTTATTCAATCCGCGTCTCTGTGAAAGTGCTCAATAAATAACTTTAGAAAGAGTTCTCTACGTCGTTGTTCAATATTTTGACAATATAATTTCTGCAAATTTGTATACGCATTTAATTTAACGTAATTTAATTTTTATCCCTTATTCAATACGCATCTCTGTGAAAGTGCTCAATAAATAACTTTAGAAAGAGTTCTCTACGTTGTTCAATATTTTGACAATATAATTTATGCAAATTTATATACGCATTTAATTTAACGTAATTTAATTTTTATCCCCTATTCAATCCGCGTCTCTGTGAAAGTGCTCAATAAATAACTTTAGAAAGAGTTCTCTACGTCGTTCAATATTTTGCCAATATAATTTATGCACATTTGTATACGCATTTAATTTAACGTAATTTAATTTTTATCCCTTATTCAATCCGCGTCTCTGTGAAAGTGCTCAATAAATAACTTTAGAAAGAGTTCTCTACGTCGTTCAATATTTTGCCAATATAATTTATGCACATTTGTATACGCATTTAATTTAACGTAATTTAATTTTTATCCCTTATTCAATCCGCGTCTCTGTGAAAGTGCTCAATAAATAACTTTAGAAAGAGTTCTCTACGTCGTTCAATATTTTGCCAATATAATTTATGCACATTTGTATACGCATTTAATTTAACGTAATTTAATTTTTATCCCTTATTCAATCCGCGTCTCTGTGAAAGTGCTCAATAAATAACTTTAGAAAGAGTTCTCTACGTCGTTCAATATTTTGACAATATAATTTATGCACATTTGTATACGCATTTAATTTAACGTAATTTAATTTTATCCCTTATTCAATCCGCGTCTCTGTGAAAGTGCTCAATAAATAACTTTAGAAAGAGTTCTCTACGTTGTTCAATATTTTGACAATATAATTTCTGCAAATTTATATACGCATTTAATTTAACGTAATTTAATTTTTATCCCTTATTCAATCCGCGTCTCTGTGAAAGTGCTCAATAAATAACTTTCGAAAGAGTTCTCTACGTCGTTCAATATTTTGACAATATAATTTCTGCAAATTTATATACGCATTTAATTTAACGTAATTTAATTTTTATCTCTTATTCAATCCGCGTCTCTGTGAAAGTGCTCAATAAATAACTTTAGAAAGAGTTCTCTACGTCGTTCAATATTTTGACAATATAATTTATGCACATTTGTATACGCATTTAATTTAACGTAATTTAATTTTTATCCCTTATTTAATCCGCGTCTCTGTGAAAGTGCTCAATAAATAACTTTAGAAAGAGTTCTCTACGTTCTTCAATATTTTGACAATATAATTTCTGCAAATTTATATACGCATTTAATTTAACGTAATTTAATTTTTATCCCTTATTCAATCCGCGTCTCTGTGAAAGTGCTCAATAAATAACTTTAGAAAGAGTTCTCTACGTCGTTCAATATTTTGACAATATAATTTCTGCAAATTTATATACGCATTTAATTTAACGTAATTTAATTTTTATCCCTCACGATATTTATCCCTCGATAAATAACTTGGACAATGAAATTCGTGTATTCGCGGAAGAACACACTATCGCCATAGCGGCGCGACGCTAATCTTGATCACGGCTACGAATAGTCAAGAGCTAACGGCGACGCGGGATCCATTTCGCAGGACAAATAAGCGAAGTTGCCGGGGCACAAGCCGGCCTGTGCACACGACGCAGCCGAGAGCTTATTGGTATGCATGAGACAAGCACGTCGGGTCATAGCGCCCCTTTAATACACCCCTGGCCCTTTTGCCCTCGTCTGTTCTCTCTCTCTCTCTCCCTCTTTCTCTTTCCGACCGGAGAGCACAGACATGGCGGACGCGATCACCCTTTTACTCTCTCCACGACCCAAGGTGTACTTTGTCACCTCGCCGGTAACTTCGCCAGCTACTTGCCGGGATCGCTATTATCGCCCTTAACCGCGACATCGGGTGGAAGATGGAGCGTTGGCGCGCGGAATCACGTCTGTCCTTGCTCGGGATTCCCATCCGAAGCCGGGGAACCGAATTGGAATGCAGATTGAAGCGTGAGGGAGCGTTATATACGATCTGGGAGAGACGGCAATTGTCACGCGCCCCTTAACTGCATCGAATATTTAATTACTCTATCTATGTGGAAACGCCGGGACGAGAGATTGACCGCGACGGAGGACCTGGCTTTTCGAGGCTGAGAAACACATTCATCTTCCATTTCCTTTTTCTTCTTAACGATGAAACGATGAGAAGGGAGCGCGATAATGATGCAATGGGAAGAAATGAATATAAACGTGAAATTTCCGAACCTTTAAAGTGGACCTAACGTTCCTCGCATCGATCTAGATGGATATAAAAATGGAGATGATCGTGAGAAAAGAGATTCAGGTGGGTTTTGACAGGCGACCCGAGACTCGTTTCATTATATTGTATCTGGCACTGCATCGAATCGACCGGGGTAGGCGACCGACATTAAGAGACCCTCCTTCTCCGACTTTTTTTTTTACGAGTATTGGTCTTATAACCGTAAAGAGGAATAGAGAAAGAGAAGGAGAGACGTCTCTCATCTCTCGCAGGTGGCTCGTCCTGAGGATGATCTTGACGCGAAATTGCGGGACTGTTGTTTGCGCGTCCCACTTTTTTACGGGTCGCCTCCAAGAAAGTACGTCTCGATCGAGGGCTCGATCGGGGTTAATCGAAACCCTATCGTTCTGCTCGAACGCACGCTCCCTTCGCTCGAGAATACAAATTTAGAAATCTTGTTAAAGTAACCGCAGCTACCTTTTCAAATCGAATTAAATTAAATGCTTCTATGCGCGCAAACTCGCACGTTTTTACTCGCGCAACGATACGCGCAACAGAAAGCTTTATTTCTCTTAATAAATAGCATTGAATTAAACGGCCGCGTTTGGATAGTTTTGGATAGTCGACGAAATAAAGTGACATTAAAAAGGCCGACATATATTCGCGTTAAAAAAATATTACAAAATGAAACTACATAGTTTTCAGTCTCTTTTGTAATTAAAATTCGTAGAAATTATACACGTATAAAGTATGAATTACATTTTCATCTCTGATTTACGTAGTGCTTTTCTGCCTTTTGTTCTGCCTAGTTATCAAACCAGAGCTCGTGGCAAAAAGAAATTATATTTTATTTCAGTGCAAAGAGTAAAAAGAAAACGGAAACAAACCGCGACGTAAACGTAAAAAATTTGCTGCAGCGTCACATATGTCTTCTCGTTTGGTTAACGCTAAAAATTTAGTCAAGAGGCCGTTAACACTGTAACGGAGCACCGAACTTTTCGAATCTCGCGGCGGTAAAGTCCCAACTTTGGGGATATATAGTTACTGGCCGCAACTTTCACGTAGTTTCGCGGCAATGTAAATAACTCTCTTAAGAAGTCTTTGCTATACGCGTAACACACGCCATGGAAAAATTGTTACGTACGGGACGTCTTATGCCAGTTTTTATTTTCCGCGAGTAAAGGATATAGCATCTATCTGTAGCCACAACAATATTTTATTTTATTTCATCGCGAAAATATATATCTTATTCTTGGTTTTAACCAAAGTTTCTATCGCAGTTCAATCGAAAGAGTTTAGAGATATTAATGGTTTTTGTATTACAAGATTCCTGCTTGAAGAGGAATAAAATCTTATCGTTAAAGATCAACTCGAATGCAGTCGCTACCCATTGTTTTATTCCCTTCTCGCAGACAGTGACCCAATTTATTGTTATTACCCGATGTTATAAATATTCGCAACGTCACGCTCCTGATTGGCCCCCGGAAGGAGGAACGTGATGCAAAGTTGGCCCGTTTCTCTCCCGGTTGTCCGGAGAATGCAAATAATCTCGAGTATTTTCCCGAGTGAGGCTTGCCACTTTGTTCGAGGGCTTTGAATGTAAATCGTTGGATTGCGCTATTTATACATGGACCGAGAATGAAATAGCGCCGTCGAAGGAGTAAACAACGCGAGAGCAAAGGAGCAAATACGAGAGACGCGAAACTGGGACGCGCGTTTCAAGTTTTCGCATATTTTTCTGTACCGGAAAATAGATAATGCACCGAAGAGAGCAGAATGCGAATATTCGTCGATAATGCACGTATTCCAATTTTTTTTTTTGCGAGAAAAAATTAAGCACCCTCAATATTGCAGGAGCACCGTAATAACGGATGACAGCATCGATCCTTTGCGTCAAATTGATGAGACAGACTGAACACTATTCTTTAGTATACAGATGTATCGATAGTGCATCGATGAAAAATAATGTCGCAATTGCAACTACTTATAATAATTTTATCTGTACGTTTATTATTTTGTACACACATTTGTTAAAAATATAGGACATAAAATTAGAGGAAAAATAATAAAACATCGAGTAATTCCCTCTCAAGCTCTTCTTTAATATCAAAACATTTGTCTGTGATCAAAAAAAAAAGAGATTCAATGCTTTCTCAAGATTAAAATAGTATTTTTCCTTATAGCATTTAATTCAATTTTTGCACCGCAGACACAGATTCGAAAATCGTATATTTATAATTATATTACAATCGTTGTAACGCACTCGCGTCGTATCCTTTTGAAAGAGACAGGAAGATAGTGCACGTGTAAGTGGAAATGCACCCGGTCTTTGAGAAGCCGCGAGAGATACGAGGCACAAACTTCGTTAACGAATCCCTCAAATGTCTCGGATGATACATCGGCGTAATTGGCTTGTCGACACGAGGCACTGGATTCGCCTTCAAGATTTCGCGAATAGACTACGGTGTTGCGGTTGCGGATATATCGACGGCTCACATACAAGTCGACACATTATACAATTTAAACAGAGTCGTACCGTATTTTATCAAATATATATCATTATCCTTTTCCCTTTTCGAAATCATATATATTAAATATATAATAAAGTAACACTTATACATATATTTTAATTAAATATAATTAAAATATATAATTTCAATTAAATTTCATTGAAATATATATAATATTATGTGCGTACTATTTTCTCATAATTATATTATCATCATGATACGTCGAAAAAAAATTACCCCACGAATCTATATATATATATATATATACGAAACGCTCCGTTACTATTTTCGCGCTGTTATCAGCACGATCGACTTTCTATAAACCAATAGCGATTGCTATACAACTTGACGGAACGCTTCCTTCCTTCCTTCCTTCCTTCCTGGGTCTCGACATTGCTAAATCCCCGTAGCAATACGGGCGAATTCAGATCGAAAAGGACGGACTCACAAGCGCATTCGATGCATTCCGTCGCCGAAATCGCGCCCATTGCCCGCTATTGTCGCGTACGTTTTCCGAAGGGTGACCGCCATTGTATCTCCACGACAATGGACTGATGAGCTGGTATTGTCGTATTCGTCCAACTCTGTTTGTACCGTATTCGAAAGAGTGACGCGGCGGGAGAAAAAAGAGAATGAATAAGGTCGCACAGAGCCACGTTTGGATTTTTAATGACGGGTTGGCTCCGAGCAAAGTCTCGAGTTGCTTCAACGCTATGCGGGATATTCAGCGTCGCGTCGGATCCGTAATCCCAGTCCAGGATTAACCGAGACCGGAGCGGACGAGGTATTTTACCGACGACGCGACGTCGAGATTCTTGGTTCCGCGATCTCCGAGTCTCAGCGTGAACAAGACGCTGCGAGGTACCGCGAGATATTGCATCCTTCGCAATTTTCTTCGGCGGGAGTGGAAAAAAAAGGGGAAGAGACTCGCGAGTCTGCCAATAAAATGGCAAATAAAGCGAGGAGCGTATATACCCTCTCGCGCGAGAAAGCAATTATACGGAAGAAGCGCTCGACGACTTTTACCATGGGACTGTCGTTGTAGCGGCTCTTCGTGACAACATCTGCAGAAGAACAAGAACCTGTAATTACTGCAACTTCCAGCGCTTTTTCCAGAGAGAGAAAGGTCGGAACGACCAAGTGCTTTCGCGTCTCCCTTCTGCTTGAAAAATCATTTCACACATATATGTATACAGTGCCCTCCATAAGTTTGGAAACACCTTACACTTTACAGTTAAACAATCATATGGCAGCGATCTGTGTAGATTTTTCGTATCAATAAATAAAATAAAATCGTAAAATATTTCAATAACATTTTTATTTATGACAGATCGCTGCCACGTGATTGTTTAACTGTCAAAAGTAAGGTCTTCCCAAACTTACTGTATGCAATAAATAACAAATGTTCATTTATAAGATTGTTTTTCGTTATCACGATTAATAATATACTGCTAAAAAACATTCTATTAAGTTCTTGCATGTTACGAATGTCTAATTAAAGAATATTTCTTTAGAGAATTTCTCTCTTAAATTAAGAGGATCCTTCCGACAGATCTGTGCAGATTTTTGTATGAATAAATCCTAAAATAAACGTAAAATATTTCAATAACATTTTTATTTATGACAGATCGCTGCCACGTGATTGTTTAACTGTCAAATGTAAGGTGTTTCCAAACTTAATGTATGCAATAAATAACAAATGTTCATTTATAAGACTGTTTTTCGTTATCACGATTAATAATATACTGCTGAAAAACATTCTATTAAGTTCTTGCATGTTACGAATGTCTAATTAAAGAATATTTCTTTAGAGAATTTCTCTCTTAAATTAAGAGGATCCTTTCGACAGATCTGTGCAGATTTTGGTATGAATAAATCCTAAAATAAACGTAAAATATTTCAATAACATTTTTATTTATGACAGATCGCTGCCACGTGATTGTTTAACTGTCAAATGTAAGGTGTTTCCAAACTTAATGTATGCAATAAATAACAAATGTTCATTTATAAGACTGTTTTTCGTTATCACGATTAATAATATACTGCTGAAAAAACATTCTATTAAGTTCTTGCATGTTACGAATGTCTAATTAAAGAATATTTCTTTAGAGAATTTCTCTCTTAAATTAAGAGGATCCTTTCGACAGATCTGTGCAGATTTTTGTATGAATAAATACTAAAATAAACGTAAAATATTTCAATAACATTTTTATTTATGACAGATCGCTGCCACGTGATTGTTTAACTGTCAAATGTAAGGTGTTTCCAAACTTAATGTATGCAATAAATAACAAATGTTCATTTATAAGACTGTTTTTCGTTATCACGATTAATAATATACTGCTGAAAAACATTCTATTAAGTTCTTGCATGTTACGAATGTCTAATTAAAGAATATTTCTTTAGAGAATTTCTCTCTTAAATTAAGAGGATCATTTCGACAGATCTGTGCAGATTTTGGTATGAATAAATCCTAAAATAAACGTAAAATATTTAAATGACATTTTTATTTATGACAGATCGCTGCCACGTGATTGTTTAACTGTCAAATGTAAGGTCTTCCCAAACTTACTGTATGCAATAAATAACAAATATTCATTTATAAGACTGTTTTTCGTTATCACGATTAATAATATACTGCTAAAAAACATTCTATTAAGTTCTTGCATGTTACGAATGTCTAATTAAAGAATATTTCTTTAGAGAATTTCTCTCTTAAATTAAGAGGATCCTTTCGACAGATCTGTGCAGATTTTTGTATGAATAAATACTAAAATAAACGTAAAATATTTCAATAACATTTTTATTTATGACAGATCGCTGCCACGTGATTGTTTAACTGTCAAAAGTAAGGTCTTCCCAAACTTACTGTATGCAATAAATAACAAATGTTCATTTATAAGATTGTTTTTCGTTATCACGATTAATAATATACTGCTAAAAAACATTCTATTAAGTTCTTGCATGTTACGAATGTCTAATTAAAGAATATTTCTTTAGAGAATTTCTCTCTTAAATTAAGAGAATCCTTCCGACAGATCTGTGCAGATTTTTGTATGAATAAATCCTAAAATAAACGTAAAATATTTCAATAACATTTTTATTTATGACAGATCGCTGCCACGTGATTGTTTAACTGTCAAATGTAAAGTCTTCCCAAACTTACTGTATGCAATAAATAACAAATGTTCATTTATAAGATTGTTTTTCGTTATCACGATTAATAATATACTGCTAAAAAACATTCTATTAAGTTCTTGCATGTTACGAATGTCTAATTAAAGAATATTTCTTTAGAGAATTTCTCTCTTAAATTAAGAGAATCCTTCCGACAGATCTGTGCAGATTTTTGTATGAATAAATCCTAAAATAAACGTAAAATATTTCAATAACATTTTTATTTATGACTGATCGCTGCCACGTGATTGTTTAACTGTCAAATGTAAGGTGTTTCCAAACTTAATGTATGCAATAAATAACAAATGTTCATTTATAAGACTGTTTTTCGTTATCACTATTAATAATATACTGCTGAAAAACATTCTATTAAGTTCTTGCATGTTACGAATGTCTAATTAAAGAATATTTCTTTAGAGAATTTCTCTCTTAAATTAAGAGGATCCTTTCGACAGATCTGTGCAGATTTTTGTATGAATAAATCCTAAAATAAACGTAAAATATTTAAATGACATTTTTATTTATAAGAGATCGCTGCCATGCAATTCTTTAACTGTAAAATGTCAAGTGTTTCCAAACTTATGGAGGGTATATGCATGTGAAGAGAGAGAACGCTTTGTGCGCGCGTTTGTAGATTTTTCATTCCTCCCCGTCCATACATTTCGAGAGTACGGTCGATGCTATATCAAGTGGCAAACTTTTGTTCAAAAACGACGCGGGCATCGCTAGAAATTCATTTTCGAACGCCTTATTTCCTTCGAGACGGATCGAAGGGTCGACGCGGAACGAAATGTGCCTTCCTTCTTTTCTCCTTCCCATCTCGAGAATGAATTTTACATATTCCGAGATTTTCCACGCGATTACCCGAAGAATTCCTTCCTCCTACGCGTAATTACCCGCCGTTGTCTGTCGCGTTGATGCACAATTTTACAACGGAAAAATCATAAAACCGCGCAAGAGCGCTAATTTATCACATCGCTTCAAAAATGACACAAAGGTTAACAAAACAATGAGAAAATAAAAACGTTGAGAAAAACAAATGATAAAACTGCGTTATGCAAGATTTAACGCGCGCTGTGATAACGTCACTTGCATAATATGCTCCACTTTTTAGATTAAATATTATACGTACGCGTGCATTCGAGAGAGCATGCGAGGAAATCATATTTTTTTGTCCTTTTTTTTTCTTTTTCGAAATGAAAAGGTACGGATATTTGCAATGAATTTGTTCGTTAAAAAATTCCGTTTTTCACCAGTTTGTCTTGTCAGCAATTACTTTACGGATTACGCTGAAAGGTTGAAACGTTCGCAAGTCGCTCACGAATCCCGCAAGGATCCTGTAAACATTAGCGCAGTCACAAAGTGTAATACGCGAAAGCACACTGGGAATGGAAAATTGCCGGGGATTCATAATGGAGAATTGTTCGCCGGAGCTTTGATCAAACGATTCTGTCAGTTGTCTCGTCGAGAGCAGACCATCATGGGTGCAGGTTAATGGACGCCCTGTACAAAGGTTTGTTCGAAAACCGCGACATGTGGGATTCACAGTACCAGTACGAGTATCGTAAATACATGAGAGAGAGAGAGAAAAGGGGATTTTTCCGAGTGCATACGCGTTTTCCGTCAGGTAAATAAATAAGCACGATTTTGCAGACGTGTACCGGGACGTGTTCGTAATTTAAAATTTATTACGTCACAAAGGACTTGGCGATATCGAATAACGATTTACACACTTTTGCAGAAGAGTCATAATTCACACGGAAATTTAACGGAGACAGGCGGAATAATCGATTTGCTTTCAGCGAAGCGTAACGCGAAAATAACTTTATTTTTCGTTTTTTACGAATTGTAGCGTGTGTAATAAAATTAAATAAATATTCGTTATGTTTAACGTTATTCGGTTCATTTTATCACGAAAAGATTATCGTATATACTGTTTGTTCACTTGAACGTTTTTAAGCCATCTTATTTGACGTAGCGTAAAAATATCGCGATTTATGCGTTTTTAATTAATCGGATTGATCAGCCTCTCGTTTTGCGCGAGATAAAATCGCTCGTTTTCGATGACGTGAGAAAAAACGATTGTACATAGCGCAGGGCAACCCTCACAAAGAATTCCTTTCGTTACCGGCGATTGGTGTCACGCACGGCTGAGCAGACAAGTACCTTTACTACTTACGAGTGTTCTTCACTCCGAGTAAGTATCGTAAAAGATATCCTTAAATGTTTCTTTTATCTCGCTAACCCTCCAAATATTCGAGAGTGATTCGGAAGGTAATTACGCGTTTTATTATAATATAATATAATAAAAAAAAAAAAAAAAAATTGACCGGTTATTTTATTTCCCCGACACATGATAAAATAATTATTTATTCGATTGATCTCTTTAAATTAAACAATTAAAAATTAACAGCTGTCCGACACGATTGAGCGAGTCATGAAAAAAATAAATAATAAAATAAAATAACAATAATTTGATTATTATAAATAATGACATTTCTGCGCGTGATAAAGAAAGAGAGAAAAAAGAATAATATGGTCGCGCAGATTTGAGCGGTGCGCAAATTGCGAGAATAAACTCCCGAAAGATCGAAATGCTTTATAACACCATAAACAAAGCCTCCTTCGCGATTCTCCGGCGCGTCAGACGAGCTTTTTACACTCCCTCGGCATCGTAAATCCTCGCTCGCGCATTAACGGGCAACGTGAAAGCACGTTGAGAAGAGAGCTTTTGCACGAGCGGATACCTCGTATTCGCCCCCAACGTTTCCGGCTGTTTATATCGTCTTACGCTTTTCTCCCATGCCCGATAATTTTATACAATAATTCCCTCTTACGCTTCCTCGCGCTTTCCACCACATCTGCAACGGTCCGTTTATTCGCAGCTGCGCATTATTACATCGGATCCTTTATATACAGCAATATATTTGAAACAGTAAACGTCGTGTTATAAAGCAACGTTGAAGGTGTCGAAAGCCTATCTAATACGCTTGCGGTACCTTATTAAATTATTAGCAATTCTCTTTCGCCGTTTACAAGCTATAATTTATCGTTGAGATTAGACTCGAGTATCGCATTTAACAATTAACGATCGGCTCGGAAGCTTTTAATAAGATTGAACTCTTAAAACCGACAGTGACAAATTGTCGAAAAAATGTTTTCGAATCGCAACTTGCCAGCGTAAAATATTTCGACGATCAATTAAAGCTTACCTTCAAGGGCGGCCTCGTCGGATCCTTCCTTAGCTCCGCGAAACGCGCCTCGAAGCTGTCGTCCCAATATTCCCGGCTTCGCATCCACGAGGGCTGCAACAGAAGGGGTAAACAACCGTGAGAAATTTCGCGTTACACAACCGGATATTGCCGCGCGGCTAATAAAAGCAAAGCCACGAGGACGTGAATTTCGCTCTCGCCCTCGTACATAACAAAGGTAGAATAAGATAAAATAACGTGTAGCGTTGCACATATATAATGTATGTACAACATATATACATATATATTATATATATATATATATATATATATACATATGTATACGCCGCTCTGCGCCTTCGTTCGGCCAAGTTGGAAGTTGATGGATGTTCGTAATTTCGTGAGAAGAGATTAATTGGTCTTTCGTTTTTAATTTAACTAGATTTTCGCGCGCGTTTATAAATACACGTTGCGCAAAATATATATCCATCTTGAGGGAAAAACTTAATAATATAAGTTCGCGCAAAAATCGCGTGTTTAATTTCCTGAGGAATTTCCTGTCCAATTATCGTATATTTGTCTCGTTTCGCAGATTTTTTATTTGACGTTATACGTCAATCTTATCGTATCGCGAACGTTTCCCGTGTGTCGAATTAAATAACGATTAAATATAGGGCTCCGTTCGTCTCTCTTTCATCCGCGCAACCTCGCGTGCGTTGTTCCTTTTTATCGCCTCGTGTTAATAACGGCTTTATCGCGGTAATAGTTTTGACGCGATCCCATGTCGATAAGGTAAACGCACACGTAGCGAAATCACGAGATGACGTCGATGTTGACTTTACACGAAAGCTCTCGCTTTCGCCATCGAGATTCCGCGCGCAACGAAAATGCAAGCAAAACATTTCCGGGCGAAAACAAGCAAGGGGAAATATTCCCGTTATTTTACAAAAGATTTTTTACAAATTACACTCTGAAACTTCCAAATGCATCGCGCAAATATTTCGACAGGTATACTTATCTTAATTGGATTTTACTTTAAACGTGAAAAAAGGAAAAATATAATTTATTGCTCCGAAGTATCGAGAGAGAGAGAGAGAGATATTTAACGAGATAAGAGAGCTCTGAACTTTCCCCAAATAAAACTCAGCCTAGCTTAAGACTTTGTCGTACAAGTTGCCGGAGAAATTCGAACGTAATAGTTTTTGGGATACCTTGTTTAAGGGCAACAATATATACCCGAATGGCGCGTCTGCGACGCGAACTCGAGGATGGGAAGTAATGAAGTAGAGCGAAATTGGAATTCGCGAGGAATCCGATTCCGCCGATTCTAAACATCGATTACGCGAGTCCGAACGCGCCGCGCATTCGGCACAGACACCACGAAATGCGAAGACTTCCGGTATCGGCGCGCCGCGCGACCGCAGAAAATCCTGGGCGAGAGAGAGAGAGAGAGATATATATATATAATTTCAATCGACCCATCAAATCTCGAATGGAAGCTGCGGGCTTCCAGCTTCGTGCCCGCCAATCAACATATAATGCTCTAACAGCCGAAATCTTCGAACTGGCCGCAAATTCTCCTATTCCACGTCAAATAATTAATCACGCATACCTTTCTCTCTCGATAGCGATTATGTAATATCGCGAGACGCGAGATTCATAAATCAAGATTATTTGAATTCGAATAAGTCGTATAGATTATAATTGCCGAGCAATAAATACAACTCAAATCTCAGGACATGCGAATTATGCATAAATGAATTACTATGGAATATACATATCATTTTTCGCCAAGTATGAGTAGTAAAGAATTTTAAGAAAGATATGACATATACAATATATGATATGATTTTTAAAATTTTTCTCTTTCAAAACAAATCGATTGAAATTAAAAAGACAAATTTGAATTTAAAATTACTAGGAATATTAAGAGTGCAATAATATTTGGGTATCATTAAATGGGAATCGCTTTATAATTTTTTTAATTACTACGAAATTAGCGCGCGCCAATTTTTTTCTGAAACAATATTTTATCTCTCGCAGAGAGAAAAAAGGGCAACAATGACACGATTACTGCATATTAAAGGAAATTAAAAGCGAACGAGCGCAGCCGGGGAAACGTTTTAATTTCTATCAACAGCAAGCCGAGCGAATTAATCACCATAAATCCAGGATCGACGGCGGAGATAAAGCCGAGTCAAAATTAAATCCCAAGCGAAGAGCTCGTCCATCGAGCCCAACGGACTACCCATCGAGATATATCCTCCTTCTAAAGGTCTTCTTCCACGGAGCTCTCCGATTATCCGACGATCGGTCGAGCTTTCTTGTAACGGAGCTTATCCCGTCGACGTTAATTAAACATCGAAAAGCTTCGCTCCCTAATCCAACCGGGGTACTTTCTTTCACCTAGGATTATTTAGGGGGAAAGAAATCTATCCGTCTGCTCTCTTCCATTCTTCGATTGGATCGAAACGCCAGTCCAAATTTCTATAAACATTTGGGTAACAAATTTCATTTTTTCATTAACTCGACATTTTTCATAAAGAATATAAATATATTATTTCTCATACAAATGACTCGAGCCAAAATTTTATGGGATGAATTTTTTCGTTTTTGAACGCCAGTTTGGACGAAATCGTTCTTTTAGTCACACTTGTGTGTATTAACAACTATCCTTCGGTACACGATGGTGGCGAATGAAGATGAAGCGTTTTACGGAGTATCCCGTAAGAGGAGGATATTTCCTCGGAGGATAGAGAACGATCTTGGAAAGATGTCCGGAAAGAGAGAGAAGGAAGGATGAAAACGAACGGACGGGTCTTAGTGGGATATCGAAGTAACGCTATCTTATCGACACAAATCCCACAGGAGACTCTTCTCGGGCAACTGCGTACGGTTTTACAAGAGCCACTTTAAGCTCGTTATTCGTCTAGGATGCCGATTGCTTTTTCATTACCGCGCCAACTTATTTGAATTTCGATAAAAGTGTCTCTCGAATTTCATCCGAGCGATATCGAGTGAAGACGACACTTTAAAGTCGTTAATATTGACACGTTGTATCTCGTCATTTTTTTCCAAGATTAATTTTGATACTACGAAGAGTCCAACTAATTATCATGTTTTTTTATTTATCACTAAATATATATTTTTTTTAATAAAATTAATCGATCGCAGAGTAGAGAGTTAAACGCTTCACTCAAAAAAATATTTCGCTGATAGAAAAATTTTTGCTGTACTTGCAATATCATTTTTTTGAGTGTTTATATTCCGTTGACTGTTCTCGAAAAAATTGGCAAACCTTTCCGAAGAGCTCCGTGAATAGTTCGATAGCCTAAAACTCGAGCTTCATTAGTTTCCGGCCACGCTAGAACATGCTAATGTGTGCGTGGACGTGTAAAGCGGGCCGTCGAAGTTAACGGTTGCACGGACGATGTACGATTCGCGAGTTTCACGCGAAATCTACCATAGCGCTTCGCAGGCCACGAATAGGAAGGCCCGGAATAAGTTTACGAGATTGACGTTCACAGATACTCGGCGATCGATTCGCGCCGCGCTTCGCCGACAATCTATACTCGAAGCGACGAGCGGAGATTCGGCCAGCAACGATGAATTATAACAAGCGTATAAAGCTTTCGATCGAGCTTTCGAAACTCGAGCTCCGCGACTGGTCAAAGTGTTTTGTAATCGTCAAAAAATAAAATATGAAGGTTTATTATTTGAGAGTTTCGCAATAATTTCGCGCAGAGAAATTTATAATTTCATATTTCATCATTTCGTTAATTAAAAAACATCAGCAAAAATCGCGGAGTGAAAAGAGACATGTATGCTATTGTGTTACAATTTTATTATATCATTTATATATTATTATGCATAATATAATAATTATATATTATTATATTTATTACATAAATTTATATTGTAAATTTAATAATAATAATAATAATAATAATAATAATAATAATAATACATGTTTTCTCTCTCTCTCTGCAAAAATGTTTAAATAATTAAAGATATTACAATAATAATGGAAAGAATTTGTCATGTACACACATGTTAGATGACGTGAAGCAAAGACTAAATTGAGGTTTTTAAAAGTCTCAACACCCTGTCTAGACGTGGCAACAAGCTTCTATTTTTTCATTGCACCCTTTTCGCGACAACTTGGATGGATCTATTGAGGAAACGGCGCTTTGACGCGCATGTAAGAATTTCTTCACACAATTTGCGAAAGTACCTCGTCGTCATTCTCCATCGAAATGCTATTTTCGCACGTAGCAGCCAGCCGGACCTCTCGCACTTTTGCGAGTAGATTACCGCAAGTGCGGACCTAAAGGACGCGGTACAAAAAAAAAAAAAATAAAAGAAAATAAAAAAAGCATTTCCATCCTTGAAAAACCGGCACTAACTGTAGCCTTGCGGCTGCGGCCTGTGTTCCTCCATTAAGCTCGCCTTCCTTTTGCATTTCGACCGCAGCGTATCATCGTCACGCTTGCCAAACGTAATGTCGGTAATTCTATTTTGCGGCTCGCAGAGATTCTTTTGGGCGGCAAGATGCACGCGCAAAATTACATTACTGTATATAAAGATATTCTTGTAATGCGGGTAAGAAAGTAGCAGATCTCAAATTTTGGTTCTCTGTGCGCATTGGCTTCTTTATTCTTAGAAAATATTTCTAAATTAGAAATAATTTAGAAGGTATAAAATAAGTTCATCGCGCAAATATTTCGGAGGATATATTTCAGGCATATTCGTGGTTTTATATAACACACGAATTTTCTACGTCGTTATATAATCAAGAAGAGATATCGCGAAAACATTTATAATTGATTCCCGAACGTTCAATTTTTCCTTCTCGCGAAATTTTACGTAGAATTGAGTTAATTGCTAGAACAATTTTGTGGATTACGAATCGGAATAAATATGACGTAAATAAATCAGAAAACTTGGTGCTTTAATTCCAGCCAGATATTCATCACGGAGTGAATTCCAGGTCGAGACTTTGTAAAATTTCCCGGCTGGGAGCCGCCCGAACACGCGCGCCACTTTTTCCCATCGATATATTTTGCATTAAGCTTCACTGACCCGCCCGTATAAAGCCAGCGATTTAATCTCGTTTTGCCAAAAAAGAGAAAAAAGAGAAAAAAAAAAAAAAGAAAAATAGAGAGCGAGCGGAAAAGATGGAGGAATGTTCCCATTTGCCGTAAATGACGCGGAGAGAGAGAAGCCGAACTTGTTGAACTCGGGCATGTAACAGAGAGTGATGTAACACATGGAGCGTGATATATGTCGAATTAATTGTTTCAAGCTGCGCTTGAATTACATGCGAAAATTTTAATTATCGGGCGTCAATTAAAACGCCCGGAACGGGATGACTCGTTAAAATCGCTCGATATAAATCGAGAATACTTTTTCACCGATTCAATATTCTTTCGCTCCTTATTAATTAATTCAATCTTCATACACGTGCCGCGGGACGATGATGATAATAATAATCTTTATTACGAGATTCGCAAGCTCCACAAGGGACATTTGATATTCGAGCGGAGAGAATACCTGTGAAATGTTAATTCGTATAAAGAGAGAGAGAGAGAGAGAGAGAGAGAGAGGGAGAAATCCCGGATTTTAAATTTAACTCAAATATTTATATTCCTGTATCTTCATACGCCGCTCTCGTATAAATTCGATCTCTCTGTTCTCCCGTTATTTAAAATCTTTCGAAGAGTTCGATTTATATTCTAGAGACGCGCGCGAGAGAGAATAAATCTTGCATTTAATGAAATTGATCTAATATACTCATCTCACACTTAATGAAATGAAAAATTAATTTATATCACTATTTAATATGAATATTTGAAAAATCTAGCGCGGAGGGAATTAATGCTCTCGGAGATGGATCAAACTTGATTCGTTATTGCTAATGGAGCAATTTCGTTAAACAAACCAAAAGGACTTGAAATGATAATTAAAATTACAATTAATTACATCGAGTAATTATACATTTCGGAGCACTTCTCGCCGCGAGAAATAAATTCGCAACGAACAGGAGATTCCCACTCTCTCAAACAAGAATCTGCTCGACGGCAGTTTACAATTCCCCGAGAGAAACGACAATTCCACGAGAGAAATTCGATATCGAACGCAGAATAGATGGAGAATATGGGGGGATGAAGCCGCCGGTTGATAAAGGGGGAAGGTGAGGTGCCGCTCCCAGGTTTATTTTCCTTCCTCGTCGTCGTCTAATAGCGCGTCAAAGGAGACACGTAAACGACGGCAATGACGGCGCCCGGCGAAGCGAAGGCAAATGGGTGTGTGCATCCAGTGCACTAAAGCGCTCCTTTGTTCCCGACACGTGATTGACGGTGAGTGGTTCACGGTTTTCTACCCCCCCATTTCGCGATGCAGGGGGAGAGATTACCGTCGAACGCATCGAGAGGGGACGATGCACTCGGCGCATCGCATCGCGGAAGGATGCGGCCACCCCTGACCTCATTGGCGCCAATTTACAGGGGAAAAGACTGAAAGATAGGGAGGCAATTCACCTCCTCGATATATCCCTATTTGCCGCCGTAAGCGCCGACAATCCTTAATTAAGCGAGGTCTAACTGTTCGACAACAAAAATTTGCCAGGACGAGACTAGTCGGTTCTCGAGGTACCAATAAAGCACCATTTTATGTGCAGCAGGCTGTTGCTATTGCTGAATTTCAATTGAACCAACAGCAAAGCCAGCAAAGCGCCGCAACTATAGTTCATTCTAATCCTTAATTAAGATTAACTGTCACTGTTCGACAATAAAAATTTGCCAGGACGAGACTAGTCGGTTCTCAAGGTACCAATAGCGCACCAATAAAGCACCATTTCATGTGCAGCAGGCTGTTGCTATTGCTGAAGTTCAATTGAACCAACAGCAAAGCGACGCAACTATAGTTCATTCTAATCCTTAATTAAGCAAGGTCTAACTGTTCGACAACAAAAATTTGCCAGGACGAGACTAGTCGGTTCTCAAGGTACCAATAGCGCACCAATAAAGCACCATTTCATGTGCAGCAGGCTGTTGCTATTGCTGAAGTTCAATTGAACCAACAGCAAAGCGACGCAACTATAGTTCATTCTAATCCTTAATTAAGCAAGGTTTAACTGTTCGACAACAAAAATTTGCCAGGACGAGACTAGTCGGTTCTCAAGGTACCAATAAAGCACCATTTCATGTGCAGCAGGCTGTTGCTATTGCTGAAGTTCAATTGAACCAACAGCACAGCCAGCAAAGCGACGCAACTATAGTTCATTCTAATCCTTAATTAAGATTAACTGTCACTGTTCGACAACCAAAATTTGCCAGGACGAGACTAGTCGGTTCTCAAGGTACCAATAGCGCACCAATAAAGCACCATTTCATGTGCAGCAGGCTGTTGCTATTGCTGAAGTTCAATTGAACCAACAGCAAAGCCAGCAAAGCAACGCAATTATAGTTTATTTTAATTATTATTATTATTGTATTAGTTAAATAATGGATTTTTTGAGAATAAAATAGATTAGTATGAGAATATAAAAGAAATATGCTCTAATAAATTTTGACTCACGTGACTGACTCGCTGCTGCAGCATGCATGTATGGAAAAGCACCTTTATAGTTTTTTAGATGCTGAATATGAAGCTGGTTTTTAAATTATTCCATCACGTCACAATTTTGAGACATTTTTAATTAAAGTTGTAAATAAGGGCTTTCGAACTTTGTTATATTATAGCTGCAATATGTGACACGCTAGAGAAGTTTTATTACAATCAAAATAAAGTATGTTGTTAAGACTTTTGGAATTTTTAATGTTGGCCAATAAAATATCCACGGTTAAATGGGATGTATTGCAAAAGTTAAATAGAATATAAATATATTTCAATTACGTTTATTTAATCTTAAAGGTTTTTAGGTCACTGAAAATACGAATCCTAAAAAATCCTTAAAAGCTATTTAGTAAATCGTCAATAACCTAATTGTAAGTCACAGCTAACTTTCGCAGCACAGCTCATATTTATAACCATGGATATCTTATTAACCATAACCGACACAAAAAATTCCCTTTGAGGGGTGAAGTGCTTTATTGCACACTTTATTTTGATTGTAATAAAACTTTTCTAGCACGTTACATATCGTAGCTGTAATATAACAAAGTTCGTTAAAATAGCTTTTCTGCAACTGTAATTAAAAATTTCTCAAAATTGTGACGTAATGGAGCAATTTGGAAACCGGATTCAGCATCCAAAAAACTATAAGAAACTAAAAACAGTGCTATCTATTCGACATCTATTTACGAATCATATTTTTCCACTTCGTTCAAATTCATTATCAACATGACGTTTAAAGATGCATTTGGTTGAATTTTTTGTCTAGTTTTTATTGGAGCGAAAATTAAATTATTTAATTATTTAATTTTCGCTCCAATAAAAACTAGACAAACAATTCAACCAAATGCATCTTTAAATGTCATGTTGATAATGAATTTGAACGAAGTGGAAAAATATGATTCGTAAATAGAGGGATGATAAAAGTTAGCGCCGATGCCTAAACACGATATTTGACAGAACGAAGGAAAAATCGGCTCGAAACTGAGCTCGATTCCGAGGGCGGAAATGTCCACGTGTGCGCGGACAAATTATTTTACACGAGACACGAATAAAATTACTCTCTTCCTCTCTTTCTCGTTTGCGGGATCGCGATCATACCGAGTATCGCGGACGAAACAAAATTTACGATGCAACACGTTGCCGCGCCGCGACGCGGAATTCTGTTGTCAATGACTACGCGCAAATTGCGTTTGTCCCATCGGCATCCCGCGATGGCGTCGCGTCGCGTCGCGTTCCCGTAATTGCTCGTATCGTCACGGGGCGTCTGGAAATTTAGCGGAAGCATCGGAGATCATCCGACGACGAAAGAATCATCCGCCGTGTTTACGACCCAATGCCGCAGATAATGAAACGCTTTACGGAGCTATATCGAAAAGAGACGAGATCAATCGAGCGCAATTTTCAGACATCATCCTCGCCGAATAATTTTCTTCTCCAATAAATGACTTTTATCGATACATGCAGTCGCTCAGAATATAAGGAATTAGTGATTAGTATGTAATATATATAATTTTTGTTCAAAACTAAGATTTGACATTCGACGGAATACAATTTTGCTTGAAAAACAAATCAATCTGTTTTAAAATGGATTAAAAAACAATCGTTGCAGAACAATTATGCAGATATTACGAAGAAATTCAGAATTATCACGAATTAATAATTTCATTATATATATATATATATATATATATATATATATATTGTGTATCGCTATTAATAATTTAATACATCGTATTATTGCGCTACCAGCGAAACTCGCATTATTATTAATGCAAATGGCAAATCCTGTATTTGAAATGTGTGTTGGTCAATACACAGTGACACACGTCTAGGTGCGTGTAACACTAACAATCGCATTAAAAATGACCACTGTGCGCGTTAATTTATATATCGCGGATCGATGCATGATTGATGTGTGATTCTGTTTTAAATTTATTAAAATGTGCTATAGGGTTAAATATATTTCTCTGGTGTCGGAGACTGCGCAACGATCGATTATCACACGTCATATTGTGTGAGAACGATAATGCGCCGAACGAAGTTAGTTCAATTCGCCGCTCGTCGTTCCGACGATGCTTTAGGCTGTTTAACAATATGACACATAGATTGCACGCGGCGACATGTGCGATATAATACGTTTAGAGTATCGTGGCAGCGAGAGCGACAGAATCGCACGTAAATCGCGTCGTATTGACGTGATTACATGCTCCATTAAATATGTTAATTAACGATTCTCGATTTACAAAATGTGAAGAGAAAAAATACAATTCAATATACATACGTATATAAATTGCTTACTTATCTCTAATAAATATATTAATATATATTAATGGCTCGAAATTATTTGACAAATAATTCAAATATTATTCTGCAAGCGTATTTTCACTTTCAGTTCGAGTTTAGGATAATATTGACAAAGGGCTGAAATTTATATATATTTTGGATTTAGAGAAATTATAAATTGAACATGTTACATACTTATAAATAGAATTAAATTAATGGCATTATTTGTAACTTTCAACTTGGCTTAACTGCGATTGAATAAGACTCGGGCGACATCAGAGATTTAGTGTATTCGCATTTTTTACTTTCGGCGTTTTCGTGGTCATTATATTGTGTCAGGACATTACCGAAATCGATCAATGGAGAGGAAACGCCTGATAGCCGATAACCGAAGGCGGAATTTCGGTCGGGGAAATTTAGTATATAATATCTGAGCACAGAGTCACGGCTATATTTCACAGTTTCTGCAGTCTACGTATCTTCTATATTTATATTAGTCTCCATACCTAGATTGCTTTATCTGGCAAGAATATCATATTTTCTATAGATAATTACAATTTTACCTATTACAGCGATACTCGATAATGTAAAATCAAATATTCATTTCATTTAACATATCGTGAGAAAAAAATTTGTATATTTCATAAAAATTTCTTTTCTTTGTTTCAATGAAATTAGGAGAATAATATTAGAAGAAAAAAAATATTGTATAATGGTTCTTGTAATGTCAGTTTGTCACTAAAGAACATAGAATCGTACGCAAATAGACGTGACCTTACCTAGATATTGTACGAGTTCCTTTGCTTAAGCTATGGTCAAGGGTATCCATAACACACACTTTAGTCCGACAATAAGCTATTACTATAGCTGTACTCTAATATGGAACTCTAATACAAAAGGCCAACAACTATTGTAGCTAAAGCAGCCTAGCAGGCGAAATCGATCGGTCTACTAAATGTTAGAAACCTTTCATGATTATTTTAATTTAAGCTTCTGATGAATTTGAAAATATATTATATAACACAGATCTGCATATTTAAATTAGAAATAGCGATAATTAAATATTTTTGCAAAATTATAGAACTTAAATTATTATCTTTGCTCCTTCCTCGCGTAAAAAATATGTAACATTAATATTCTTGAGTATAAAAAAATGTTTAATTAAATGCACGATATATAAAAACGAATTTTTATTCGCGGAAATCAGTAGCGATACGTACAAGTTTGCTGATATGCACATCCATGTGATTCAATTTGTCGGAAAGGAAGCAAGTGGAAGATAAAGCAAATGTTGCTGCGACTACGAAACTGTCACTGTGTACTAAATAATGGAACAAATATTTACGAATATCAGCCATATGTTAATTGAATATTTCATAAAGAAATAAATCAAAATTCTATTGAAATTTATAGAATCAATATCACGTTAAAAATTTTCATAAATAATTTATATTAGAAAATTTAATAACTAACTTTTCTTTCAGAAGAGATGCTATGATAATAAAAATAAAATTGATAAAACATGTTCAAACGATAAATTAGAGAAAGAAATAAACATTTGTCTTGAAATAAATGATTAAAACAATGCAAATTGATATCGGTTGTTATTTCTTTAAACAAGATACAATCTAATATCATTAATTAATTCTAAAAAAATTATACCTAAAATATATGTATATATGTGCACATTATTACAATATATTACAAATACGACATACAATATACAAATTTAGTTATTAATCATTCGTTATTATAGATTCTCCGATATCGAGCTTGCATCTGCAATTCTAAACCAAGTCATCGGATATGTAATATTTAAAATACGCGGTCCTCCATTTGCAAATTTAATAAAACCGCCGCTTTTATTTCATGAGATATCGCTTCATAATTCACAGAGGCCACATAATCCTCGACATTTTATCGACACTTGCGGAAAAAGGAAGAAAAATTGCGAGGGCGAACAAAGAGCCGCGGCGCAAAGCAAAGTACGCGATGTAATCAGATTTTTATTGAGTAATATACAAACAACACAAGAGCAATCCATCAATGTAGGAATAATCGATTGAAATCTGATCGTCTTTCATCTTGATGTAGCGCAATTTCGTAAAAGCGCTACTATTTCTTTCAGATATCGGTTTACATTTAGCATCATTATACAAAAGATTGATCGATACAAATATAATAATCTGAACTGGTATAATATGAGAGAATTTACTTTATTTTTATAAAACAGAGAGAAAATTTCTCTATTATCTCTCCGAAACAATTTAAACAGAAGAATGGAAAAAAAAAAAAAAAAAAAAAAATTATTTAGAAGAAAGCGAAGTCTTCAATTATTCATCATGTTGGACCTCTTACTTTTGGTCGCCGTATATTTTCCAATTTCCTACACTTTTCTCCTAAAAGAATTTTCCGAACTCGTTCGCGGAACGAAAAAAAAAAAATTGATTTACACCATCCCTGCGCGATTCGATTCATCTGCAATAATAGAGGAATGTCCCGGACCGCGAAATTTACGCTAAATTAATTTCGAATTTAGAAACTATGCATGTATCACCTTTGGGAAATAAACCACCCCGATGTCACTGTTTTCCGTTATTTATTTATTCGGAACTACTTTACAAGCTTCGCACGTACGTTATATCTCGCATAAATATTTTTTTGCACGTTGCGCAACCACACGATGGCGAAATAGAATCCGCTGATCAGGGGAGAGAACCTACCATCCTCTTTTCACGGAATCCGGAACGTGCTCGATGACGAAGAGACGGCGACGAGATGAAAGAAGACGAAAGAGGCGGAAACAGCGCGAGCCCTTTCCCTTCTGTTGAATTCTAAGGTATCGACTTTTCAATTGGGTCACGTATATACGTCGATTCTGCATCGCGCACCTATACGTGTACATATACATATATATGGGGGATGTGTCGGAGACACTCTTGCGAGTTTTATTTTCACGCTACATACGATTCAACTGAAATATATGACAATGCATAAGCAATCGACAATCGTATATTTTGAGATCAAGAGACTTTTCGCAAAGATTGAAAATAATTTATAGAAATGTTTGAAAGTTAAATACGAGTAGACAATAACTGTGGATCGCCCTGTATAGAAAAATGTGCGAGCGAGCAAGAAAAAAATCAAAGGACGTTTTAATGGAAAGTGCAGCGCGCGGTAAATGAAAATGGACATTTTCTAAAAACTTTAATTTACGAATGTAGTATTATTTGTAACACAGGAGCGCATGCCTGAAACTTTTCAAATATCTCTCTAAAATAAAAACTTGAAATTAAATGAAAAATATCGCAAACATACTCTCTTGAATCTCTATTTAATTCAACCTCAAACTTGGAATTTGAGACGAGAGAAAAAGAGGTTCGTGCTACTTTCGTCTCTTTCATCTCTTTTATGTCGTCGCTGAAAAACAAATTTAAAAAGGAGCATTTTACTTTAATTAACTTTAAAAAATGTATTAAGAAGAAATTGTAAGACGAAATAAAAATCGTTTAATATAAGAATGAAAAATTGCAGCTTTTCGGGAAGCGAAAGATTGTATTATTTGACGAAAACGTGGAAACTCGGCGAAGAAAATTCATAGATGACAGACTCCACGCGGTAAAGTGGAAGAGGGCGAATCGGGTCAGGCGAAGGAAATGTGTTTTCCAGAAAACGTACGGACGGGATAGGGTAACGATATCCGCGTATCGACATCGGCAAAGTGGACGCACGCGTACCTAAAAGCAGGCTTGCGAGAGACTGCGGGTTAAGGGTCGACCTGTTTGCCTCACTTTCCCTGTGTGTGTGTGTGTGCGCGCGTACGTGCTCACGTCGCATTATTCATTCTCGGAGCAGCGAACCAGGGAAGGTACGATCCGTGATATGAAAAGGCAGGACTGACATATTTCGATGCGAGAGACCTTTCGTAAAACCAGGTTGAAACAAAAACTTCTTCGCGAACTCTCGATTCCTGAAAGTGCATGAAATTCATGTTTGTATCCGGAACAAATGGTTAACTCGACTGAACCTTTCAACTAAATATTATTTTGTTAATTGAGGATATCAAAATATTTAAATTCAATATAATGTGTCTATGCGAACGAGATTGCACTCGCGATTTACATAAACATAACCCGAGAAATATTATAAATGTTTCAAGTTTCTGCAGAATTTACGAGGAAAAGAATTTTTTTATTAAATAAATTTGTTCGATCCAACGAGAAGAAAATCATTATCCTCGTAATTCTTGTCTTCGTTGCCTTTGTAATTAAAACAATTTAACGAGTATTTTTGTAAAATATTTCATAAATGTTCTTGATGAGAGAAAATAAAGAATAAGTAGATTGACTTTCCTAAAAAAAACTCGGTAAAATTGTAAGTGGATTGTAGCGTGTTGTTTTACACGTGGCCCTATATATACCGAGACTCCTACAGGTCACTTCCGGTATTATAAGCAAGAAGAAGATACGATCCTTTTGTTTTCTTAATGATAATTTAATAAAACAGGAATGATATTTCATTAAAAAGAGACGACACATATCGAGCCATTATCGGTGTTTTACTCCAATATTTAACAAGCATTTAGACGTTTCTACCTGTTTAAATTGAAATATCGATGGACGTAATTGTGTCCTCGATTTCTCAACATACATATATTACAGTTTTATGAGTCAATCATGTAGTTAATTAGATTCTAGCTTCTTCAAAACTGTTTTTATGAAAATTGTTAATTAAACGATCGATTAATTCTCAACTGTTTACACGGTTAACTTTTAATGAAAAATTCAAGCAGCATAAAAACAACAAGTTTAAGAAATTTACAAGAGTCGCATATTCATTATAAAGAAACAATATCAGTTTATAAACCAGAAAAGAAATTTACGAAAAAAATCACTCGAATTTGATAGCAATGACATTTAAACGTTCATCATCGAGATGTACAACGTTTCGCACGTCGCTTCCCGGAATAGTTTAGCAAAGCATTAGATCGTAAAAAAAAAAACATCAGAGTACATATAAAGCTCGCATACGCGTGGCTAGCTTCCTTCGAAAAGTTCTCCCTCGCCAAAGGTAATAGAAAAAGTTTTCTCGTTCGACAAAGGGAGGAAACGCCGCGCCGATGTTTTACATCGTCGACACTGCATTATTATCGATCTCTCATCGGAAACTCAAGAGAACGCATGAAAGCATACGTAATATTCCCGGGTAGAAAAATTAAGAAAGCGACGGCGAGACTTTCCGACGCAAAAACTCACTCCCTTTCGTCTTCGCATCCGGGGAATTGTCGCGGCAAAAATGTGTCGATCGATCGCGAGAGATGGACGGAAAAAGAGGAAACTGTCCGCGAAAAGCGGACAGAGACGAAGCCGCAAGGATATGCGCGCGGATTCTGCAGCAACAGAGGGTCGGAAAATTGATGGTTGGGCAGAGTCCAAAAACTTTTCCGCTGCAGCCCGGGCTCTGGGATTTCCATTAGTCGCACGAATCGCGACGCGATATTTATTCGGTGGACTCGCGCGCGTTCCCAAATTTCCGCCGGCAAATACGACGACGTCGAATAATAGCGGTCCCGTCTGAACGAGAACGATGCGCTTTTCATTTTTACCTAGCGATGCTTGACGCGCAAGCGTTGCGACTTTCTCTCTAATTTCATAGAAATTAAATTATCCACATAAATTATCGAGATCGATTAAAATTGCGAGGAAATTAGTTTGAAAGAGATATAAGATCGAAAATTATTTAAATATTTAAATTACGTCAAAGTCGAAGAAATAATTAGCGAAAAAAAAAAAGATGGAATTTACTCGTACATTTTGAGAAAAATCAATTCGTCAGTATTAGATTGGGAAACTTTTTTTCCTCGTAATAGAGTAAACTCGCGCGGAAGACGATTAACTAACTGCAGCGTAGCTCGAAAGCATGCGAATGAAGAGCCGGGTTTCCACAAAGGCAAAGAGGCACGTCAGAAAGGTGAAATGGGGAAGGAGTGGACGAAAAAGGAGCGAACTTGATTAAAAGCCGATAATGCCTAACCTGAAGCGGCACACGGAATTCGATTTCCCGATTTGCGTTCACGGCCGAACGCTCGGCTTTTTCTACAGAGAAACCAAAATTGCACCGAAAACGCTCTCTGGAAAAAATATACATTTCCTTTCATACATTTCATTTGCTCCGATAAAAAGTTTTGCGAAAGTGTTCGCGAGAAAGGTCAATAAAATCGAGTGTCACATAAAATCGTGTCGATTTTTAATCGACGAAATTTGATATTTTTCATTATATATTTAAATAAGATTTTAAAACATGTGACGCAAAAAAATGTACCGTTAATTACGTATACTCAATGATTACTTAATACGTCCGCGTATACATGTATAGTTTAGCAACATTTGACATTTATAAATTTATTGAAATTTCGACCTAACTGGCCAGTACAATTTAATTGGAAACACTACGTTTCGACCCTTAAATACGGGTCCTTTTCAAGTGTAACTGCACAATAAAAATATACAATGATTAAGATATGAAACAATAATTTACAAAGTTGTTAACGAAGAAATTTAAAATAATATAAAATAATGTAACGTAGTGTTTTCAATTAAATTTTACTGGCCAGTTAGGTCGAAATTTCAATAAATTTGTATAATTTTACTCATCACTGGCGACTTCATTAATTTCATCGTTATTTGACATTTATGTTAAGACTGAACGCTGCAGAAAAAACTGGAAAAATGTCGTACCTTTGTCCGATTTGTGTATACATATACGTATCGCAACAACAAACCGGCCCTTTTCGACTGCATATTCGGCGGTATCAGCGTATTTTTTGTCGTCCTAGGGCCATTCTACCCGTGTTTTCGTGCGATTAACCACGATTCGCTGTCGTTTAATTCGTTCGACCGACACCGAGTATGTATGTATATCGTCCCGAGCGAAGCTCACTCGTGCATAAAGTGCGTGTTAATCGCCATGTATGCACGTACACGTGTCGCGCAGCGAGTGAAAAATTTCGTCGCGATTATACGCGCGATTATCGCGGATGTATCTCGCTCGCGCAATTGTCGTCGGGGAAAAAAATCGCGCCGATAATACAATATATTTATACGCAACGTGAATATTTAATAATCACATATATCTTTCCTTCCGGATAAAATAGACCCGGAGGGAAACGTGAAGGATGAAAATTTCCGAATAAATTGGGTCGAAAAGCCGGCGATGAGAATTGATTAAATAAACCGCCCTTAATCGATAATCGTCGTCGACGCGATAAAGGGAAAGGGTTATCGAGGTGCATGATCGTGCGAGGAGCACGCGAGGTTTACCACCCAGCTCAATGGCAAATTGAAATTAAGCTCCTCATTTTTCAAGCTCGCACGAAACGATGTAAATCAACTCGATAATCTTTCCACGCGACGCAACAATGACACGCTTATAAACTTTTAATATCGACGCCGGAGAGTTTGATATATACATATATTTTTCACCCGCATTTGATAGCGAGTTTAGATAGACTCTCGACGATCACAACTTGTCACTTTTTTTAATCAATGGAAAATATTGCGTCGCCGAAATATTTTTTTTACTCACACCCTGTGTATGTGTTTGTGTTTCTGTGTTACAGTTGACAGATGGATTAATAGTAGATGCATTGGATTGAAAAATTCAAAAAACGATAAGAGAAAGAAAAGGGTATAGTTGATAGATAATTTTTCTTTCATACGTATATACATATAAAATGTGTGGCGAATAAAATAGAATATTACTTATTCGATAAATCGCATACGTTCGTTCAACTAGATTCCATTTATGGTCGTTAGCGAGGATATAGGTTTATGATTACGGCGATGATTCCGAAACGGCATCGTGATCGAAGGCACTCGTGTTAAGCCGTGTAATATCGGGGAAAAGCGCGAATTGCGAGCGCTACTAAAACGACCGGCGTTTGTTGCCGCAGGAAACGGAAATGCAGCGGCAGCAGCGTGATTAAGCACAAAAGCGGCACCCAGGATTCGGGGGTATACGCGTGAGTATTTAATTCCATTTATCGGCTAAATCAATAGCGAATTGTTGTTTCCGACTGGCGGGTCGGTGGTATAAAACGATGTAGCTGCAACAACAACAATGCGGATTGAAATGCGCGACGTGTGTGTGTGTGTGTGCGTTTCTGTGCGTGTGCGTGCTCGTCTAAACGGCAAGCTTAATTAATTGATCGTCCTTAACTAGCGAGTAGCCGTACACGGTAATAAGCGTTACGAGCGAGAAGCAGGCAAGCTGCCATGCGAGACATCTAATTAAATATCGATTGACTTATACCTGTCGTGTCATCTATTTGTCTCGACAATAGAATGCGTGTGTAAAACGTCGGACGTTTCACGCATTGATATTAATATCATTATAATGTAAGTCTTCGACAACTTGCTCTTTTGACATTTTCAAATTCAAGACGAATAATTTCAATTTTTTTTTTACTTCATCCATATAGACTAAAAATTTCTCCAATTCTTCCATTTGATTAGACAGTAAAGTATGGAGTCTCAAATCTATGAGATTAAATTGTAAAATTTTTATATGTAAAGTATACGTGATTATTACTCGATTTGTAATGAGCGTGAAATAATGTCAGAAAATGATCTTTAAAAAAAGAAAAAAATAGTGTGAAACGTCAGATGCTGAATTTTAATATTATGATGTACAAGAGTCTTCAAAAACTTTCTCTTTTGTAATTTTCAAATTAAAAATTTTCGATTGATTTCTTTCCACTTCATCTAGATTAAAAATTTCTTGAAATTATTATTATTATTCTATTGAATCCTTTATTCCATTTGATTAGACAGTAAAGTATGAATCGAAATGTGAGATGATGTGCCAGTCTCACCATCTCCGGTTAATTTAATCAGCTGATTCAATTTAAAAATTGCCAATTTAATACTGATCAACTTTATCTATATTTATAATAAAATGTCTGGTAATTCTTAAATTTAATCAGTCGATTACAATAATCTGAGATGATAAAACCGGTCCTAAACTATACAATTTTCATATGTAAAGTACATGATTATTACTCGATTTGCAATAAACATTAAGTATGCCAGAAAATGATGTTTAAAAGAAAAGAAAAGAAATGTTGTTTGTACATATAATTCGACCTGATCAAAGAATCTAAAAATCTTCTCGAAGGGCTGCGATAAAAAGAAAGGTGCTGTCAGCGCATTTTCTATTGATGATCCACTTTAGTAGAGAATGGGATCTTATAATGCTGGCATTGTGAGCCTTAATACTCGCGAGCGTAAAAGCGATATTAACGAAAATTCGTTTGCCCTTCTGAATAGCTACAATAAAAACGTTATTATATACGGACACAAATGATTCGATTTAATCGTGTGTGTAAATTTTCATTTCATTGTTAATCTTGCGCATGTCGATAAATTAAATGAAAATAATATCGACAAATATCCAATTTTTTTACTCGGTGAGAGTATATTTTCACAAAATCCTAGCTTCCGCAGCATATCGTTTCGATTTCCGGAAATGCGCCTGGGAAATTTATATAGAAAATATTTCTGCCAAAAAACGTCTGTCAAAAAAAAAGGTAAAAAAAAAAATAATTTTTTCAATCGTGGCATGTTTTTTCCGCTGCGAAAAATTCAATGTGTAAATGCAGATACGGTTGGATAAAAATTCGGCAGGAAAAATCCGAGGCGCGGAAACTTTGATCTCTCGAACACGCGGGAAACTTTCGCGGCCTATTTGATATCTCGTAAGAAACGTCACCGACGAATTCGAAGAATGAGAACGCGAGTTAAACGCGCAGAGATATTGCGCAAGAAAGGCAGACGGAGACGAAAGTACGAGCGTAACGAAACGCGATTACATAATTAATGAGAATGGTGCGCTTCCGCGGAGGAACTAATTTCGCGAGAAGCACGCGCACGCGCGCCTGTGTGTGTGTGTGTGTATGTGTGTGAGAAACGCGACGCTACAAAGTTTCGACGGGTATGATCCTGGTTTAGGAATCTTACAGCTATTTAAGTGCCGGAGGCTATATTTATTTTCGCTTAAGACGCTCGAGGAGCAGCATGTTTCATTATCCTGGAATGTCGAAGAAGATTGCTAATTACGCAAGTTTTCGAATCAAATTTTGTGAATTGTTAATGTGAATTGGAGATGTATCCGCCAAGCGTTAGAAATTCGCTCTTTCTCGATGTGTCATCCGTCTAAATATTGTTTTATAATCCTCTTATAAAAATAATATAAATATAAATGTTATTTTATTTATAAAAGATTTAGCTGCTAAAATAAAGAAGATATAACGATATTTTTGGAAATATAAAAAAATAGATTCTCTCTCGTAATTTAGGACGTTTTCGATATTTATTGCTAATCGGCATTTGACTTCCATTCCTTAATAACGCGAAAGGTTTTGCTCCGCCGGACCGGCAAATGACGAAAAAATATTAGCCTCGTAAATTTTCAGAATCGCGTAACGTCATCTGGTATGTAAAATCGATTCGTCTATATTCGTGAATCATACGCCAAGTGACGAGCGTTGTCATTAGTGGCACCATTTGCAATAAAAGTTTCTTCCCCCTGACTCTTCATCCGACTTTTATTCGATTGTCCCAGTACCTTACTAATTAATTTTTCATTATTCTTACACAGTTATATTCGACAAATTATAAATTATGGGATTAATTATTCTCACATTTTCCAATTTGTAGAGAATGCAGTCCCTTACGTGCAAATCGAAATAAAGATCAACGACAGAAAATATATTCTCATGTTATATATCTTTCTGAAAAGAGTTTTTTCCAAATGATTGTAATAATTTGCGCGACAATTAATTTTATTCGCCTTAATTTAAAATTTGCGTTTGCGATGTTGGCTCAACACAAAACGCTTTTTTTTAATACACTGGAAGAGATTGAAATAAAATTGATATACAATTCTTTCATAAATGATAACTTTTCTTCTGAAAAACAAAAGTTTAATTTTTCAATTTCCGTTTGCGCAGTGTGTCAGCGGTTTAAAAAAGCTACGATCGGTCAGATGGAATGTTAAAATAAAAGAATATTATTCGTATTTTTTTCGTTTTTATTCCCGATTTGTCCATCTAGAATAACCATGTTCACTGTATGTGGACGTGTGTATACAATACACAAAACACACACTTGTGTAAAGAGAAATAAACGAATATGTTTACGCAATTATCATATAATTATTTGCAAAGATTTATTTATGGATAATAATATATCAATAATGTACGATCAATTTAATTTATATGCATGAAATGATTTAAAAATAAATAAAACATTTCATGAAACACACATAATTTGACCGTGTGATAAAAATATCGGAAGAGCAATTATATTATTTTTTCTTTCCACCGTTCATCCTAATCAAACCCTTTAAATCTACGTAACATCAAGTTATCCCACGAGACACCGAAAAACAAACGACAAAGGAACTAATAAAAATAATAATATACGATCAATTTAATTTATACGTATTAAATGATTAAAAAAAAACATTTCATAAAACACACAATTTGATCATGTGATAAAAATATCGGAAGAGCAATTATATTATTTTTTCTTTCCACCGTTCATCCTAATCAAACCCTTTAAATCTACGTAATATCAAGTTATCCAGCGAGACACCGAAAAACAAACGACAAAAAATAATAATATACGATCAATTTAATTTATACGTATTAAATGATTAAAAAAAAACATTTCATAAACCACACAATTTGATCATGTGATAAAAATATCGGAAGAGCAATTATATTATTTTTTCTTTCCACCGTTCATCCTAATCAAACCCTTTAAATCTACGTAATATCAAGTTATCCCACGAGACACCGAAAAACAAACGACAAGGGCACTAATAGAAAAGCACGACGGGGTATCTCGATTACGTGTCACGCGAGATGGGGAAAAGGGATATAATTACCTCGCTGTGTCGCCGTCTGGAAAGCCCGACGCGATCAAGGGCAGGCGAGCTTGAGAGCCACGGAAGGCTGATAGATTAATCGCGAGCACAAAGAGCCGCCGAACAAAATCCATTACCGCGGTCCACCTCGTTTCACCTACAAGAATGCGACGCCGTCCGGCATCGAGGATCGTCGAACGAACCACGCGGGTCAAAACCCTTTTGGAGGGTTCCTCCCTTTTCTCCCTTTTAGGCCGTCACACGCATTCGCGCGTAATACGGAAAACTGGCGGGATGAACGATCCGGCTATTATTCTCGTCGAGGGTTAGATTTTGAGAGGAAGGTTTTCGAGAGATCCCTTTCGTTATCCAAGAATGATAAGCGCGCGACAAACGATGCGAGCCAATTAAGCAAGTCTTGTTGCGCGGCAAAAAATATTCATTTAATTGCTTGTCCATTCGGATAAATTTCTGAGGAATGTATAAATCGCAAAAGACAATTGGAGCTGATTGAAAAAAAAAAAAATGTAAAAGCTTATTGCGAAAGAATATATATACGAGAGAAATCCAACTTAAATTTGTTTGTTCTTAAATATATTCTGGTATAATATTCTATTTATGAAAAATATTATATTGCGAATATGATTACAGTTTGTTAAAAATAATACAAAAATATGAAAATGTCGAGTATCATTATAATTATATATGCGTTCTATCAATATTTTTGTATGTAATAATATAGATTCGCGTATAATTCGGTCAGTCAATCGTGTCCATGTACTATAAATCAACGTAATTAAAAATTGGAGTCTGAAAGCAGATTTTCAGTAGTATAAGTCTGGCATTTGCAAGACAGTCAGACACGTAGTAACACAGTCTAAGTTTAAACAAATTCATATATTTGGCAAAACAGCCAGCATTTTTTAATCGATCCTCTCTGGCTCGTAAATCTCGCGATATATGTTATGTCACCCGGGGAAAGAAGAAATAAATGGAAAATGTTAGTGATGCGAGAGCCAAATTTTCTCGCTTCTCCAAAATGTTCCTTCCCGCGATGACTATTTTTTCCCCCGTATTAATCAAGATCAGTAACGCATTTGATTGTATTCGACGCGTTGTTTTCAATCGGCGAATCTAATATTAAACGTGCGAACGTATACGCACATGTCTAATCAACGACGAATTCGGATTGAATATCTCGTAATCAATGTTTTTCCATTCGCGAGTCGTGTGTAGCCTGTCCAATTTTCGGCCGATGAATTATTTATACCGTCCGCTTTTTCGTCATCATAAATAACCAATTTAGCGATTAATGGCAAACACGACGAACGGTCGAGCGGTCACCACGTTGACCGGGATAATCGCGCTTTTATCCGATTATCTTTTCCTGAAACCGCGCGCGATTTCTCCCCATTTGAACGTAGGATTTAAAATGCAATCGCGTTATATATCCAAGTTCTCCTTCTAATCTAAACTGGCGTATTAGCGCTGCAATCTGATTGCAATCGCGATTTAATTCGCGGCACGCGCGAATAATGTATAGTACACGCGAGATAATTGTCAAGTTTTTAAGTACGCTAGCGGCGTGAAATGTTATTTTTAGTCAGCCAATTAGTCGAGTATTCAGAGAGCAAAGGATTTAAATTTCCGTGCAAAAACGTGAGGGAGAACGAGGGCGCGGAATCACAATAAAATTATAATGAATAATGCAACATTTCAAACGGAGTATTGTGTCTCGACTAAATTGTCTTTTTTTTTTATCTCGCCGAAATCGTATATCGATAAATATTACATACATAGTCACGAAATGTTACACGTATAGAGACAAAAAAATGCATACGGAAAATACGTTGTCTTTCGGTTCAACGTTCGGAATAAATTTCACAAGAGAGAGAGAGAGCGAGAAGGAAGAGTTAAAAAGTGAGATTGGCAGATTTCACGGGATAGAAGCGAGAAGTAGAGATATTCGCGAAGCCTCGCGCGAATTTCGGAGTACGGAAAAGAAAAAAAAAAAAATCGCCGAGGGAAGGGTTTTATAACCCATGCACGGGCATTATTTCTAGGGGCTGAGAACGAGGGAGAGAAAAGACAAAGCGGAGTAGTCCGAGACAGGCGGCGCAAGAATAAAAGCAGAGAGGAGAACGAAGGGAAGAAAAAAAAAAAAAAAAAAGGAAAAAACAGAAAAGAAAAAAAGAAAAGAAAAAAAAAAAGAGCGATATCGAGCGCGGTGGAATTTCACGAACGAGCGATCGCAGCTGACGTGAGAAGTGCCGAGGAACTATGCGGAAGGGAAATTCCACCGGAGCAGACAAGGGGGTAGAAAACGTAGAGGGAACGGGGTTAAAAGGGTCGTGCAGGGGACGACAGAAGAGAATATGTCGAGAACGGTGCTCTGGAAGGGAGAAAATAAGCGGGCGGCTTTTATTGCAAAATTCATGCGAGCAAAGCGCAACGATGAGCGCACGCAATCGCGCCGAAAAATCTATAATACCTAACGCGCGAGAGAAGGATCATCTCTCTCGAGCGGTCGCGTAACGGAACGGAAAAATTCACGGAACGTCGGCGATATGTAAAAAGCGATGACGGAACGGACATTAAAAATTAATACGTAAAATATAGCGCGTATGCGCGATCAACTTTTTACACGAGCGCCTTCGCGAATTGTCCGAGGGATTAATTAGATAGAAATTTTCATAATATGGTTTTAATGATTTTTGTCGAGCGTATCTTAATCTCTCTTAAAATCGTTTGAATTTAATCTCACGCAGTTAGTAGTCGGAAGTAATTCTACTTAACTGTCTGAGTTATCTTATCCGATATTCGATCGTATTTACGATAGATGGGAGCGATAAGTTTGCAAAGAGAATATCGACTAGTTTTGGAGAATTAGGAGTCTATATTTTGGCGGGCGAACAGATTCGCTCTTGCAAATTATTTAGCAGTATCGTGTGCGAATCAAACCGGCGCGGCGCAGCTCGTCTACGGGGAATAATCGGCGAACGTGCAGCCGTACGTGGATAATTCCATAGGAGGATTAACGTGGCGTACGCAGCGATGTAACGGTGCGTGGTGCGTGCATTCCGCCCCCTTAGATTTCAATTCCGACGCGCGATTGATACAGTTCGCGTAACGCATAATCGGATTGTCGCCGTTCATCAAAAGGTGACAGCACTTTTCCCGCTTTATCGAATCGGTCATCGCGACGGAAATTATTTCACCTTTAACCCTCCTCTCTGGGTCTTTTAATGCAATTTCTTGTTTTTTTACCAATTTTTTTACAAATTGCCATTCAAATTTCGCTTTGTGTAAACAAGCGAGTTTAATACTCGGCTTTCAAACCTGTCGCAATAGAGGTATTAACAAATAATTTAGAATTTTTTTTTTTTTTTTGATTTTTTGAAAGCCTGAAACACGGTCTTATATCCTGATCAGGACACTTCTATATCGACTACATGCTGTCAAGCGTAACAAAATGTAACTAATATGGCTGTCAACTCAGGCCGATTTATTCAATGTGCGCTAGATTTTTTTTGATTTTGACAGTTTTTTGACAGTTTTGTATTAGATCTTGTGCATAATTGAAAAAATATTAAAAATGAACACGATTAAAAAACCGTCGGAGTAAATATGAAAAATATTAAGAATAGTTTTTATTAAATTATTGAAAAATAGTGAAATATATTATTACACGACAGGCCCGAGTTATCCGCCATATTGGTTACATTTTTTATACATTTCATTTTAATGAGTGTCCTGACGTGAAACCAAAAATTATATGGGGTGAACTTATAGACTCGGTTTGCTGACGAAGGGTTGATAATATTGATTATATAAGATGAATTCCGATTTTTTTACTATTTGATGTATTATTAAAAATCTGAAAAATCATTCTAAGGACATCGAAATGATGAATAAATAGCGTTCAAGTATATCTAACGCGTATACGCGACATGGGTTTTTTAAGTACCGGAATGAATGTCGCGTGCACACAAAACGCGCGTTGATTTATTCAAATTGTTATTTGTCAACGCTGCGCGTTTTATTTCTTCCTCCCGACACGCTCGACGAAGCCTCGTCGTTCCCTTCCATAATAATTCAACAAGCGCGAAGCGCTCATTACGCATTGCATGCATTATGAGGTTGTCGATCAAAGGCAGATATCTAGATGGCTAAGCAACGAGAGTGTCTCGCAAATTAACTCGAAGAACGATGAAAACATTCCAAACGAAGAGAACCTCGATCACTTTTTCAGCGATATCGAGTCATATAAATTAATGCATTTTTCTATAGGGATTATATTTTTATTTAATTCCAATTAAAATCTCTTAATCTGCGATTTATGCTCGTTCTCTTCTCTTGTATTTTACGCAAATAATTATACGAAATAAATTGCGAAATATATCTGGAATGAAAAGATATATGCGCGTCGCGTATTTCAAGTTGAGAAATTAATTTGCAGTTTCGCTTATTTATTTATTTATTTATTTATTTATTTACTTACTTTTTTCGTACCGACTCTCCATCTCTCCGAGAGTTCGATCAACATCTCGATATGGTTTCACCTGAATGCCGATGAAAAGAGGCTGTCTCTCACTTTCCTCCGTCAATTTCCGTCACAATGCGCTGTAGCGAACTTTTGACTGCGGTCATGAAAGAGGGAGCCGAAGCCAAGCGAAGGAAGGTTGCAGAAACTCGCGAACGTCGGCAACGAGATGTCGACGTGCAGATGAGGCGGCGAGCAAAGAGAGAAAAAAAGAAAGGAAAAAAAGAAGGGTTCGCAGAAGTGGTTCTCGACGAATCAAAGATTCCCTCCCACAAGTGCCTTTCAACCCCACTCGGTGTATACTCGTCTAGAATTGTACGATACGGCGATATTTAAAGATGCATCCAATAATTTTCGACAGACATTTTTATTCCATTAAATAAACAAGTTGCAAGGAACGACGTAAACGATAGTATCTTAATCGAATGTCCCTTTTCTACAGAGCGTATCGATTTCGCCATTTCTGTCTCGTCCTGCATTCCCTTTCAAAAGAAGATACCCGATGATGTCATCATGCCTGCGATCCACAAACTCCGAGTGTACTCAAATCGCAATACATTGCACAGACTCTCGATTTATATTTCAACCGTTCTATTTTGAAAAGGGTAGATAAAAAGTGCACTGGAATTGACAGACTAGTACCGTTCATGTGAAAATCTTTGACGATGAGTTCCTATATATCAATTAATTCTTTCACAATTTATGTATTACGCTTCTTAGTTTACTTTCCGTCACTTTTAAAACACACACATTTTTTTTTTTATCCAAAAAGTATACTTTTTCGTTATATTAAGATGTAAGATGTATATTTTAAAGTTAATTTATACTTGTAACGAAATTCGCGTGCGTGTCAATCAAATGTATGCGCTGAGGCAAAGTATATGTTTTTCCCTTTTGCCGGGGTCTAAAATTTATCTATCATTTTCCGCTTCCCCGACTTGCCAAAGGGAGATTATATCGAAGCCAAGCCAAGCCGAGCTATCAAGTTTTCCGCCGAGAGGAAAGATAAATAAGACAGATCCTTCTTATTCTTTCTCTTGATTGCGGCATAAGCAAACTTCTTTAAACTTTTCGACTCTGAGAAAAGGTAGGTATAGTAAAAGCGGAAAAGCGAAAGAGGGCGAATCTGCGCGGACGAGAGCGTCGTCGAAAGTTCACAGAGAAAAAGAGAGAAGAGACAGATTGGATTGGCATTGCAATTTCCATTCTAAAACTCTGTGGATCCATGCACATCAAGAGTCGATCAAAAAGGAGGCTAAGTCAAGAAAATTGAATGTCTAGAAAACAGAATAATGTCGCAGATTCGTTAAATATAGAGAAAAGTTCAGAAAAGCAGAAATTGCTATATTTCTTTGAACATTTTTTTTTTTTTTTTTTTCAAATTAATTAATCACATCATTAAAATTTTGCTACATCTTTTCCAGACGCTGTTTAAATTGAATTTAATAATGCATATAAAACAAAATATTTTTAAAATTAATTAGTTTGTTAGATAACTCTTTAAAAGAAGCAATAAACGCAAATAGAAAATGGCAGTATCCTAAAAAATTTCGCGCTCGATTGCAGGATAGATTTTCCAGTGCAATCTATCTCCATTTTCGGCTATTTTAGAACTGTTACGTAAGGGAGAGTTACTTTAACCGCACTTTGGTCAGACAGAAAAGAATGAATATAGCTTCCCACCGAGTAAAATATTGAAACCGTCCAAGGTCAAAGAAACTTGCCAAGCCCGACACATGTAAAGTTCACGGTTTGGGGTTAATCGAAGTTTGATTGTATCTAGAGAGAAACCAGGGAGGAAGCTCGACGACTGATCAGACACTATATCTAACATTTCGAAAAGCTTCTCCATCGAAGTTGTCTGACAATTTGGTACATCTTTCGCATCAAAATCGAGAGAGAGAGAGGACCTCTCTCGCACCTCGGTTCGAGAGCAAAATCGAAGCGAGGAGTAAACTCGATCGAAAGGAAAGCCGGAGTTGGACGAGCGCTCCGCTCGACAGAAACGAGTTAAGTAGTAATGCTCGGCGACTGATCGAACGGCTCGCCTCGAGCGTTATCCACGATGGCACTTGGCCCGAGAGTACCCGATGCAAGGACCAGGCGACTCTATTCACAACAGTCGAACGCCCGGATAAACGAGGTCGGACTCTTTTATTATCCCGGAACATTAACCATCGGCGAATTAAATCCTCAAAAACAGAGACGTGCAACCGTAGTTATCGCATTTATTTGACAATTTCTCGGCAAGACACATCGCGTCGAAAAACGCGCACTTTTTACAATTAATATTATAGCACATAGTATCTTTCTTTCATTAAATACTTTTTCCCTTCATTTTTTTTTATATTATACGCGGAGAGAATTTGCTCTTTGAATTTATCGCGGGACAGTATAATATAATTTTATAAGAGTTTCTCGATAAAAAATATATATTAATATGTATATAGTAAAATCAATCGAACATATTTTTTCTATCTTATTTTAGTAGATATTAATATTTTTTATTGTGGTAAATATTAATCTCGCATAAGAAATTATTTCATTAACAGATACTAGATTTTTCAATCAAAATTAATAAACCTCGCTTCGCAGTTGCGAGACAATGTATTCTTTTTTTTTTTTTTTACGCGCAGCGTGTCGGATGTTTTATATAACGTGCGTTTCTTATTGTTATTACATTCAAAAGTTATGCGGTACAATGCAAAGTCGGCGAACAATGCCGGGCGAGCGGTCTCAAAAGAACGGCGCTGCGTTTGGCCTCATTGTCGCGGTGTCACGCGACTATTCTTGAATGGACGAAGTTGCAGCCGCGTCTCTGATGGAGTTTCTTGCCCGCAATAGATTTTGTGGGCGCGCCGCGTATATATCTCGGCTTGACTACTGAAATGAATTTCTATCCGATTCGTAAGCAGAGATTACACCTCAACATCCAAGTAATTCGCCGCTCAAAGCTCTCCAAGTCTCGTCACGGAGCGCATCTTTGGGATTGCACAAACATTAATCAACGAGTGATCCATTTTAGACAGACATTCGCGTAACTTTATTTTGCCGGAAAATTACCAAAGTTCAAAATAACAGATCAAGTATCTTTCTTTCATTAAATATTTTTTTTTATATTATACGCGGAGAGAATTTGCTCTTTGAATTTATCGCGGGACAGTATAATATAATTTTATAAGAGTTTCTCGAAAAAAAATATATATTAATACGTATATAGTAAAATCAATCGAACGTATTTTTTCTATCTTATTTTACTAGATATTAATATTTTTTATCGTGATAAATATTAATCGGAGAAACTTGAGAGAAAAGAAAGAGATCTAATTTTTTCTATAATCGAGAAACCCATGTTTCAATTTTTCGAAACGATTAAACGCATTTCTCGGGACTTTTGGTCGGTCTAAATTCGCAAATAAAAGGAGTAAGCTGCGTACAACAAAGAGCGGTGGCGCGCACTGTAACTCCCGTAGCCTAACATTGACGCACGGTGAGATTTCTCATTAACGGGACTAATTGATATTTGGCTGGCGTGCGCTGACCAGAGGCATGCGGCATGCGTTTACCTGTCGCCAGAGCCGCTTGTCCACGGTTACCCGCGTATTGTAATCCTCTCCGATGGAGAGAGGAGAGCCTCCTGCAGAAGCATTCCTGCGGGGGTTCAATTAGAGGGTTCGGCTCGTTACATGTGGACGTGTAGCGGAGGCGAAAATCAAACCCAAGGCGCCGACGAGTCCCACCGGCTTGGATTACGTTGCCCGTTATAATTACGTCACGACGACGACGACGACGAGAGATTCTCTTCGAGTTGCGAGTTCTCGAAAAATAGAAAAATCTCTTCTCGTTATGATTTTTGGATGATAAAAGAGTTTGGAGATGATGAAATACTCGAGTTTCTTTTCCCCAAACTTTTCCCGCTTTTTTTTTCCTCGCAAACTTTTCTTCTTCGCAAAGTTGGAACTTGCAATAACAACGATTCCAGTAGGGAGTACGAAAATTGAGAGCAAATGAAAAAATTACTTCGGTACATTTTACATCGTCTTCTTTATATGAACGTTTTCGCATTCGCGCGCATTCCTATAACTTCTCGCAGCCAGAAATTACAGAAATAGCTGTTACATTATTACTATTTCTATAAAATTCTATACCTTCTCGATTTTCATAATAATTCTTCGCAGACTTTACGTAACGGGGAAAGAAACGAGATTCTATTACTCATTGTTTGATCTCATTTGAATACGCGGAGGAAAAAAAGACGAGCGAATAGTTGCCGGCCGATCATTGATCCAGTAGTCAAAGTTGTCATATTCGATTAATGGCGGCGCAGGCGACGGGAGAGCAATCTGGAAAGTTGGACGCGCGCCGGGCTTTCGAGCTTAATCTACGGCCGAGTCAAATATTGGACTTTCGCGTACGCCAGGAACAGCGAGGTTTATTGAATTCCGTATTGTTTACACCGCGCGCGACGTCCGCGGACGTCGTTTAATTGACGTTTGTCACGTCGCGGAAAATTGCCGCTCGCGAGTTTCGAGAACCAAGAAACTTCATTTGCCGCGCGAATTTCCGTAAGTATGGAATCGGATTTCGACGTCTTGAACGAAAAATACCGTCAAAGTCGACGCTCTTTTTCACGGGAGAGCAAAGTTCGTTACTTATAATTTCTCGGGAGAGCGACGAGAGATAATCGCAAAATGAAATTGCGGCGCACTGAACAATACGGCTCTAATAATAATTATACTTACTTAAGGTAAATGTACAATTAATTACGAATGAATGAATTAATTATCTCAAATATGTAGTAAAGTAAAATTTTTCGAAAATAGAGAGAGAAATAATTTTTTTTCCACACACACTCGTGTCACTTGAAAAATACCTCGCGCTTATAATTGAAAACAGATTTCAAAGTTGATTAAATTGATTAGCGTAATGGCGACCTTTTTCAAAATATATCTCCTGCTGTTTCACATTTATTGATTAATGGGGATGATTAATATCGTAATAAATATCTCTCTTCAAATGAAGATCAGTTTTCCCATCGTCCGCGATGGAATTCGATACACAAGTTTCCTCGTCGAATAACCGATTCAAATGTATATTTGATAGATCCGTGTCATCGCCGACGATATCGATCGGCCTGCGTCGAGGATTAGAAGCAGGAACATCCGGGGGACGAAAGTGGCCTCGTCACCGGAAACGAGGAACGACAATCCCGGAAATGCCTTTGCAAATCAGAGCGAGATGCGCATCGGTTCAAAAGAGCCGTCTCTTTTTTTCCCTTATCATCCCTCCTCGCATTTGTTTGGTCCTCCGATTTGTTCTCCCGTCTTTCTCTCTCCTAGCTTGTGCAATCCCATCGCGTTTTCTAGAACGAAAAGAGAGGGGAAGAAAGGGAGAGGTAACATGGGAAAATCCTTTGAAGAACGTCTTCCTCGTACGGCGCGATACTACTTGTAAAGTAGAGCGCGTATAAAATATGTAAGGAAGGGAAGAAGGACGCGTAATTTCGGAAAGGCTTGTTATACGCGACCAAGAAATAGGAGGCATTCTCCGAGACAAAGATGGAGAGCGAGGGAGATCGAGGGATTCTTCAATTTTATTTAATTATTCAGAGAACTTGGCACGTTACCATCCGTTTATGGGAGTTTATCATTTTTTTTAATGCTCCCAATTTTTTAAATCATGTATCTTTGCAATTCATTGTAAGCCTTAAATTGAAATTCTATATTAAAGCAAACTTTACCTGAAATTAATTAAAAAGTGTAGTTTTGTTAATAATTTATTTCTACAAGCCTAGTTTGCAACAAAAATTATTGGACATTTTCTGAGGAAAAATCGTCTCCAAATCGCCCATTAACGAATGGTGCAGTAAGTCTGGGACACCCTGTATATGATCTCTATCTGTTATAGTGCGAGAAGGATGAACTCGATTGGAAGAAGAGGAGACTCTTTGTCAGAATCCATCGTAATCTCGACATCTCCTATTTGAAGGCACGTATCGCTATAGAAAAGATATTTGCGGATTCTTCAAAAGTAGCGGAGCCAGCAGAAAGAAGAGAACGGATTTGTTCCAATCGTATAAATTCGTGTAGGAAAGAGTATTATTCTGAATATAATTGAGAGTATAGCAATTCAAATGAATTTATATAAATACTTGGTATAACATATACGCGGTTTAAACGAGTTATATTTTTTCACACTTTGAGAATTAGCGCGAAATAATATTATTTTTTAAAATAACAATGACGTATGAAATTCATTATTCACATTTTTGAGCATATATACATATAGCTTTCAAGAATAATTTATCATAAAATATTTATTTGGCTATAAATGATATTTTAATTATTAAAATCCTCGACTGATTCGATTGCAAATTACAATTGAAACAATACATAATCGCTTGAAACACTATATTATTACCGAATCAATTCGATAAAATATTCCATCTGAAAAACACCCATACATTTAGATTATCTTCTGTTTTATTTCCAGCAGAATCGCACTCGATTCGACACATGTTCGCGCTAGAAAGACCGACAAAAAAAAATATCTAGAAAGAAGAAATAATAGCTAACCGCGTTAAAATGCGAACATATCTATTTTGTTTACCGCTGGAAATCGATAAAACGCATTAAAGCGCCTTATCGTTCCTCGAGCGGACAGAGCCATCGTCGTCGGTTGGTTACGGTACAGAAAATCCGGTAACGAAGTCGTTTCTTCGCGGATTACTCCAGCGGATATGCTCCAGTGCCTTTTGTGTAGCGACGGAGACGGAGACGGGACTAAAAGGAAAAGGAAGCATCGGGTCGCGTGGATTTACTTATTTCTCACAAGTCGCTGAATCTCTCCCTCATTCTTTTCAAGTCTGCGGATTATGTTTTCGTCGGGTCCAAGTGGCCGTTTATCGATTCGACGAAAGAGTGTCAAGTCGAGCGCGATTCCGCTCGATCAGCGTGTGTATCTGTCGTTGGGAAAACAATGTTCTTTGAGGATTTATTCCGTCGAGCAGCGTAAACTCGACGAGTAGGGTATTAAATTAAATGGAGGGTCGTAATTTGTCCTGCCGCGTGGACAAAGCGAATAGACATTGTTTGAAGCGAGATTATAAGCGGCGGCGCGCCATTAAATTGTTAATGAGGATTTTCGCATAAGGAATGTGTCAAGCGTGAAACGCACGTATATCCAATCTCTCTCTCTCTCTCTCTCTGTCTTTGGCCCTGTAAATCCCGCGAAAATTGCGACGATGCAATGATGCACACGCCCTGGAAGATCCGCATTTCCGGGTCTCTATATCTTACGGCTACGCTTTATGTGGCCACATAAAAGAGTTTTTCGCACTATTAGCGAAGGCACGTACGATCCTTTCGAGCACGTACACGCCGTGACACTCGCGAAAACCACCGTGTAATTATATCAAAATTGCTCAAAAATAATGTCGCGCAACATCCCGAGAGAAAAATCCATACTGCGAGAGAGAGAGAGAGAGAGAAAATGTAATTAAAATGTAAACTTTTGTAATTATATCGAAGTAATCAATTTTCAAGGCGCGATCATTCTCTATGTGAAAGACAACATTTCTCCTAGTTTGAGTTACAAAGATGAAACGGAAAATCATGACCCAATTTCGAAATAAGCAGTCTCAACTTGTCGTCGCGACTTTCAACTCTGCTCTCGTAGCTGGCAACGAAGAAAGTATCACGTCTGAATTATATCTTAAAAATGTCAAGAGCACGAGACGCAATCTGTCTGGAAAGCATTGGGACGAGAGCTAGGATTTTTGAGACTTGTAAAAAATGTATCGTAAATTCTCCACCACCGACACAGAATACAAAACGTAACTGTGAAAGCTTCCCGCCGGATATATATATACATATATATATATATATACGCTTATATATGTATATATAAAAGAACTCGCAAAACTGCAATCTTAGAGGAGCGATCGAGAATCTCACGCGGATTTATAGAACTTGTAGTTTTATTTCGTTTTAGATTCGCTCCGTAAATACTTGAATTATTTCCTTGCACGCGTTTTATTTTAATTCGCAGGCATACAAGATACTTTGCTTCGACGTGACGTGGAAAAAATCTGGCGTTGCGCAAACATGTTTAATAAATCGCTTTAGAGATTTGCGCAAAAGTGTGTATATCGCAGGATGCTTCAGAGACTCGTTTCTTGAACGGATGACGGATCAACACGCCCCAATTGCGAGCTATATCCCGCCCACGTCTTCTCGGCTCAACTCCTCCAACGGAACACGCACAAGAAGAAAATATCACGTCAGGATTATGTCTTAAAAACGTCAGATGCACGATGCTTACCCCGAGAGAAGAAGCTGTAGACGCGTCTCGCCAGGGTGGCTCCGGGGACGGATATGAATTTCTGGAAAGGTTTGCTTAAGCAAATTGCGAAATGTAGTCTGCTAACGGATGGGAGAGAGAGAGAGAGAGGAAGGGAAAAAAGGAGAGAAAGAACGGGACTGGCGAGTTCCGGGATATTGTACGCCTTCGTTTCGCAGATATTCGGACCACCGTGTCCCCTGTCGACGTTCTCTCGCAGCTGGGAGACCTTCACCGACGACGAGAGAGAAAAACGAATTTTGGCGAAAACGTCAGCCGCAAATAAAATATTGTCGCTCGGCTTGAATGGAATGTTTGTCCGGAATCGTGATTAGCTTCTCGATTATTTGGAGATATATATCGAGTCGTGAAAATTTTGAAAATGTGTCTTTCGACAACGATTGCTTGCATTTGTTCAAATAATAATTATTCGAGGGATTTTATTGATACGTCACAGCGATTTATTTCTCCGCAATTCACAAGACTTTCATCTTAAATTAGCTTCTCGACGATTTGGAGATATATATCGAGTCGTGAAAATTTAGAAAATGTGTCTTTCGACAACGATTGCTTGTATTTGTACAAATAATAATTATTCGAGGGATTTTATTGATACGTCACAGCGATTTATTTCTCCGCAATTCACGAGACTTTCATCTTAAATTAGCTTCTCGACGATTTGGAGATATATATCGAGTCGTGAAAATTTTGAAAATGTGTCTTTCGACAACGATTGCTTGTATTTGTTCAAATAATAATTATTCGAGGGATTTTATTGATACGTCACAGCGATTTATTTTTCCGCAATTCACAAGACTTTCATCTTAAATTAGCTTCTCGACGATTTGAAGATATAGAGTCGTGAAAATTTAGAAAATGTGTCTTTCGACAACGATTGCTTATTTGTTCAAATAATAATTATTCGAGGGATTTTATTGATACGTCATAGCGATTTATTTCTCCGCAATTCACAAGACTTTCATCTTAAATTAGCTTCTCGACAATTTGGAGATATATATCGAGTCGTGAAAATTTAGAAAATGTGTCTTTCGACAACGATTGCTTATTTGTTCAAATAATAATTATTCGAGGGATTTTATTGATACGTCACAGCGATTTATTTCTCCGCAATTCACAAGACTTTCATCTTAAATTAGCTTCTCGACGATTTGAAGATATAGAGTCGTGAAAATTTAGAAAATGTGTCTTTCGACAACGATTGCTTATTTGTTCAAATAATAATTATTCGAGGGATTTTATTGATACGTCATAGCGATTTATTTCTCCGCAATTCACAAGACTTTCATCTTAAATTAGCTTCTCGACAATTTGGAGATATATATCGAGTCGTGAAAATTTAGAAAATGTGTCTTTCAACAACGATTGCTTATTTGTTCAAATAATAATTATTCGAGGGATTTTATTGATACGTCACAGCGATTTATTTCTCGCGCAATTCACAAGACTTTCATCATACATTTGACGGAAATACATTTACTCTTCTCAATCAAGTTTTCAGTAAATCATAACGAAAATTTGTCTCGCTCCCTCTCTCTGAAAACCAAACAAACGCTAATAAATTGCGACTGAATATACGAAATCCCTTGCCAATAATATTATTCCCGTAAACGAATAGTCAGTTCAGCGGAACGATTGTTGCAGTCAACGGATTACATAGCAAAACACGTTTCACCGGGGGTATAATTTTCTAAATGTACTCTACTAACTCGGTAAAATGATACTCCGACGTTTGATGTTTTCCACGATCCGCGATGAATTATAAACGAGGATGCACGTTCCCGTACTAACGCGAATGTCGAAATAAATACACGATAATCGCTGTAAATCTGTCCACGCGCAACTACGGCGGAATATATCTATATACTTCGGGCTATCATAAATGCAACTTTTTGCTCTTTGAGTGCCCCGGCCGTCAATGCGATCATCAATATGCAACTCACTCGCTGGAAATTGTGCCGCTTCGCGCGAGATTACGTTATACTTCTGATTATGGCGCCGGCAAACCATTCTCGAAATGGAAATCAATTGATTCGTCAAATATCTATACGATAATCCAATCGCAAAACCCAATTGTCGTGCTTAAAAAATAACTGGATGCGAGTTATGAAAAAATACACGGAGAGGATTTTCTCTTAGAATTTACCCTGAAAATCCACCACAATAAAAAATATTAATATGTACATAGCGAAATTAATCAAGTATATTTTATATCTTATTGCGATAGATATTAATATTTTTATTGTGCGCGCGAGCTGAAGAAACGACTTGGAAAAAAATGATGAAACGAATAAATATTGATTTCAATACTCCCTAATAAATTATTGATTTGAAACAAATAACTATTTGTGAAATACGTGTGTATTTGATTTCGAATATTGAAAAATAGTTGGATGATTTGGTCGAGGGGAAAACTTTCGCTCGCTTACGTTTAATAAACGCTGGGATGGGGATGACGAGCAACTTTACGTCAGGCTTCTCAAAGCAAGTTTTCGCACTGTCTGAGCAACTTCTCCGTTCCGGCAACGAGGACGACACAAGGCATTATCGAAATTCCATATTTCACAACGGCGACGCGACCGACTTGGCGCGGAATTAAAGGGAATTTAACGAGCATCCTTGACTGGCAATTAAATGCAATTGGCCTCGGCCCGTCGTCGTGCGCGACTAATCCGTCGGAGGGCTGCGGGATTAGACGAACGTGGCGCACGTTCGGAGGATTCTGCGGAATTGTGCGCGCAATTTTCAGGCGCGCACGGGCGCGATAACGTCAGATTCAATTTGCGACGCGAATTCGAAACGTCGTTAGTCGCCCCGTCGTCGTCGTCGTCGTCGGCTGCTGCTCATTTTGCGACGTAACTCGATTTGTCTTTCATCGTGTGTGTAACTGACGTATCGGGGTCGTAGATTCGAGCGAATTAGCGCGGGATGTGTTAATTTTCGTTCGATTAGTCTTCCGCCGGACTGATGCGCGATTTTTCGAACCCCCGTTTGTCATCGCCAGTTATAGGAAACATCGATTATTGCGCCACGTGTTTTGGATTTCCCACGCGAAATTGAAAAGGGCCGAGTTTAATATCGCGAATTATATACTTCCTAAATCAAAACCATTCGAATTTCAACCGGGAATTAAAACTGCGATACCTTTGTGCTGCTGTACGAATGTACAGAAAAATTTGAGAGAGAATGTGTGTTCGGTGCAGAGGTAATATATAAGTTGAGGTAGAAATTTGCGACAGCAAACTGCGATTGTGACTTTATTTATTTATTTATTTTTTTTTGTTTTCCCAAAAGAGTAACGAACGGGAAATAAGCTCGAAAAAATTTAATGCACTTTTGTACGTGAAAAATTAAAAACAACCGTCGGCACGAGAAATCGCCGTAACGGCGCGGCGGAAAGTCAACAAAAACAATGCTCTCTTTTATTGCCGCGAAAGTTCGGTCGCATTATCAGAAGGGTTTGTTCGTGACAAGTTGCCCGCCAACAAAGAGAGGGCTGTCTCGTCCTACAACGAGACAAACTAGATTTTCTCGCCGAATTACAGGGACGCGCGATATAGAAAACTCGTTCGTCACGCGAGGCCATAAATAATCGATGAACGAGATCACGAACAAAATGTGCATCGATTCAGCACTTTTCCTCCCTCCCGATTCTGCAGAATAACGCCAATTTTTCGATGCGCGAGAATATGGCCGGTTAAATTAAATTAGTGAGAGGTCTCGACGCTGTGTATATATATATATATATATTTCCTCGTTCACACATTCAACTATGTAACAAGCATAAACATATCATCCAAATTCATTGCATTTGTTTGCAACATTTTTTTTTTAAACACTACAGTTCGATGGAAATGAAGCTCAAAGCAAGAACGCCGTTTTGCAAAATTGGTAAATTGAATTTCGCATTTCAACGGTGAAGTGAAATAATTAATTAACACATATAGTTTAGCTTTCAAGTTAATTGAATACATTTTTAAAAATTAATAGAAACGCGTTAAAATATATAGAAATCTTGTAATTACGTAAATATATTTATATTATTTTTTTTTAATTCTAAATTTCGTGCTTAATGATACTTTTGCATAAAATATTCGAGGCTTGTAAACGCAAGTTTTATTTTTCAGCTTAATAAATAAATAAAAACATTATATTATCACATTGCGTTATTACGGTAAACACAAATCTTGAACGGTATTCTTGTAACGAAGCGAATCTCGCCGAGCATTGAAATCAATGCTCCTTTGCATCTCGATTATAAACCGTCGCAAGTATACAATGTCGGAAATTACTGCCCTGAACAACTAAGCAGCGGAGAATGACGGCCGGTTGCTCTGTAATTAGGCGAACACGAGAAGATTTCAATTGCAGACTACGCTTCCGCTTATCAAGCGCGTCAGGGGTGGCATAAGCAAACCTAGTGCTTATCAAAAACGTCGACTAATATATTGTTATAAAGAATCATTTCAATAAAAATGCAATTCACGATATCTTCCCAATCAAATGACTTCTAATTTACCAAATTTAGCTGTCAGAAATAAACCGACGATCCCCCGAAATTTTTCTCGCGCATATATCTTCCGAAAAAAAGTTCCCGATCTCTTTTTAATTAATAAATCTCCATCGTCGCGAAATTTTGAAAGGAAAAGTATACGACGTGACGGCAAATGACTTTTTTATCGCACCGCGCGTAAATGGAAGAGTTCTCTTATTACAATGGCCAACCATTAAATCAGTAAAGTTCATAGACTCTCGCGAGGGACGACGAAAGTTCTGCGGCTAATGACGCGGGACTTTTAAAACGATCGGACTTTGCGCGCGTCTATGAAGTATTGGTATAAAATTTAGTCGCTCATATATATTCTGCGAAAACTTTCGCGAGCATAAATACTCTGCGCCAAAGGTACATGCTGAAGAATAATGTCACGGATAAAAGAAGCTATCGAAGAAGCTTCAGAGTCTCCATTCTCCGCACTTTCCCTCTTCCTAACTTTACCAATCATTTAAATTGCGATACTTGTTCAGATCGTTAATAAACACGTAGGTATATATTTTCACTATTTATTCTGCAATTTTTACACTTAATATTTATGTAATTTTCCTGAATTTTTTTTACAGTGCAGTCAATCAGATACAGATACTCAGATACTTAAAGTCATATCCAACTATAAGACTTAAATTAATTCACAAGTTACTCTTAAATATAAACTAAGAAATAAATATAAAACTTATAAAAATATTTTTAAAAAATATTTCTTTACAGACTCAGTCATACAAAATGTATCTCGATACTACCCAACACTGCAGTCAATCATTCATATTATTCGATTCGCTTTTCGCGAAAAAAAAAAAAAAAAAATTTCACCGGAAACAAATTGCACACGAAGAGGGAAAATGACGAAGAATGAGGGTGCAAAAAGGAGCGGACTTACCTGAAAGTCGAACTTGCTGAACTCCTGCTGGGCGTCGATGTCGGCGTTTCTCGGGGCGATTACAGGACAGGTGGCGAGCGACACTCGAGCATCCGGCAGCTCGCTGTAATCCGGGGTGACTGAGGTCAGACTGCTGCGGTCGTATCTGAGCTCCTCGTTCAGGATGGCGGCGGGATGACCCGACGACGACGACGAGGACGACGAGGACGACGGACCCGGCGCCTGGACCTGGCTGACGTAGTACAGGCACAGCAGAAGTGACAGCACCACGACGCCGAAAACGAACACGCGACCGGAGCCGCGACGTAGTATCCTGTACATGATTCAATCGACTACTCGCGTATTTCGTAGACTCCGCGTTCGTAAATCACGTAGATTCATCTAGGGATGCAGCATCATCAGCAACGACGATGATGCACGATCGGTTCTTGGCTTCGTCCTTCGTCGACTCCATGGAACGTCGAGGTGACCACCTTTTTCAAACAGACAGAACAAATATTTTTTTTTTTCAATATTTATATCATTTTTGTTACATCATACTAGAATTAATAATTGGTCAAACGTATATTTAAACGAATAATAAAATATATTATTTATTGAATTCGTAAAAACTTGAAATTTAAATTACGTAGAAATGATATTCCGATTTTTCGCTTTAAATAGGTAATGAATTAATTATTTCTTTCATGTAAATATTATGTAAGACTGAAAATTAAATAATATTGAAAATTAAATGATTATCTTAATTTCGAACGAAATTTCGATATTAATATATTTTGTGTGAAAATAATTTTGTAGATAAATGCACATGTTCTCGCGAATATGTAAATTTATAAGCTTGTAATAATAATACATAGAGCGGGCTTCGTGCCGAAACAGAGGAACGCGATGAATCGAAATCAAATTTTGAATAGTAGCTATGATCATTAATGATAATTAATTGCGATATCGCGTACACCGCGCTCTTTACCGTTGACTGATCGAAATACAGACGTTTTAATCTCAACGAGATGAGAACATAAGGGAGATTTACATTGAATTAATTAATTTCATTGAATTCAATTATTCTATATCGGAAAACATGGACAATATAATACCTTTAGCAATCGTAGAGGTTAATACAGAAAGGAATTAGAGAGGGCACATTGATTTTATATTATGTGCATTATACTTGGATAAAAATTCAAGTAAACTGAATTGAACAAAAAATCATCATATGGTTGATCGCGTCGTCGTAAATGCGAAACATGACGATGTCGCCTCTAATATTTGTCGTTTATACATTCAGAATGACGAGATGCAAAATTACGGCTCGATGTATAGCTCACTTTATACGAGAGATCATAATAATTCGCGCACCTGGACTTTTTCCACGCGAAATATACAATAATTACGTATCTTTACCCGCGAATAGCCAAGGTCGGTCAAAAAACGATCGATCAACTCTCTTTGCTATAACAATTTTCTCTCTCACTTGTCCACAGTTCCATCATTTGCGACAAATAACAATCTGTCTTCGTAATACAGAATGCACTTTTATAGGATTGAATAAAAAGGACACGCGATGTGTAAATGTCTACGAGAGTCGAATATTAAACCCAACTAAAATAAATAATCTGATAATTATTTGATCGCGTTATAATTGTACACAATTTCATTTTATTAGCGAGGAAAAGGAACAAAAATAATTCTAAAAAAATATATAGAAAACACAAAATTCTCGCATGATGTAGCATTGTTACTTTTCTATTATACTAGAAACAATAAACCACCGTAAGAGATTCGTAAACATCTTTGCTCAATCGCAAATCAAAATTGATCCCGCGATTGAGACCGTGTCAACAAATGTTTTTCGAAATCGAGTCGAGAGTGTAGTGAAAGATAAATAGATAGAGAGAAAGAGATGAAACTGACTCAGCCGTTCGACGATAAGCTCGAGCTGGCGAACCAAGGACACAGTGTATTTCGGAACCTTTTGTAGCTCGCTAAAACCTCCGTTGCAATATATAAGGTCACTTTTCACGCGATAATCGATCGCAGCTCTTGTATAATTCCGCTGGCACGCGGAGAGAAACCAGGGCGAAACAAAGGGGAGAAAGAAAAAAAGGGACAGAGAGAGAGAAGAGGGCAAAGGGTTAGCTGAAAGGGAAGCGAGATTAGAGTTTAATTCGGTATTAATTCAACGCGTAAGAGACGGACGATGTGAGAGAACTTGATTGCAACGACTTGATTCGAGCGCAAAACGCGATAGAAACTGTTCGTCCGAAAATTCATACAGAGATTAAACCCGGCCAGCCAACGTCAACATTATCGAAACATACATGGGCGGGATAACGATATAGTTTGCAGAAGAGAATGAACAGTTGTGGAAAATAGTGGCAATTCGAGGATGAATCTACAGTTAATTAAGCCAAATAAAATGGTGAACGAGAAAAGCTGTGAAGAAATATTTATTTTTCATTTATATATAATAATTATCCATCAATTACGTGCTGTATATAATTCATATTGTTTGAAAAAATGAGTATATTTTACGTTTAATTATATTGCTATAACGTAAAAACAACATATGTTTTATATATTTTTTTTTTATAATATATAATGCAATTAATGTATCTAATTTCACGTTTAATTCCTACGATCAGAAAAATATGATTTGCGCCAGCACTCTGTGTTTACATTGAAATGAAATAAATATGTGTCCGCCATTATATTAGCAAATGGAGTTGAATGACTATTAAATGAAAATAAAATTAATTACATTAGTTCTCTCGCGGTTAATGAAATTTTGAAACGAATACCAAATTCATGCGACATATGCTCGGAATGTTTGCAATGTCACAAAACGAATAGAAATCGATTGAAACGATCTACATTTCTCGCAGTAGTATTGAAAACAATCCACATTATTGCAAGTTATTAAGTCGCTATAGATACCAGAAATTCTCGATGTCGCGCGCATTATTGTCGACGATTGATTTCATTCGCGAATGATATAATAATTATTATAATATCATGAATCGCAAAGTGGAGCCGCCCTGCTGTCAAACGCCTACTTGAAAAAGTCGAACAATATTCGCGAATTTTAAGCCTCTCTCTCTCTCTCTCTCTCTCGCTTCGTCGTCCCTTCGTGATGAAAAAGATCCCCAAGTTCCGCATCGGGTGCTTCAATTTTCTTCACGAGGGCCCTAATAAAAAACGCAAGAGGAGATTGAGGAGACAAACGAGAGGGACACGAGAACGGCCGGATGCTCGTCAGGTGCCGGTCCTTCAGCCATTCGACCAACGACGCCCCGAACATAATCCCTTTGTCCGTTCACAACCGGGACGATGAAACGTGTCGAGGATGCGTTATCGAGTCTCGTTCGATATGCTCGCGATCGAACGCGTTGAGAAAAAAATAAGGACGCTCGAATCGAAATTTAGCCAACGTAGCGCCCACGTGACATTCATCCACTCCCTCTTTCTCTTTTTTTAACGCGTGTTTTTGAAATCGTGAAAAATATATTCAGTTGTCGGAAGTCATGACGTATTATAATACAATAATATTATATTATATATAAATTATATATAATATTATATATAAAAATTAATTATACATATATAAGTGAAAAAAGCTTTAAAAACATAAAAAAAATATATTTATATAGCTATTATTTTTATATTTTACATCCTCTCCTATTTTTGGCTTCCTCTTTCTCTGATGTCAATTATGAAAATTATTGACAATTAAATATTCTTGGCGCGAGTTCTGCTGGATTAATTAGACTGAACCTTGTATTGATCGAGAGTAGACAGACACTAATTCGAGTGTTTTTAGGAGAAGTCTTGGAAGAAGCTACCCGATCAAATTTGTCGTTGCTAATTTAATTATCAAAAACTTGAACACTCAAACTATTGTTTTCTAGATTATTCCATCGCAACAAACAAGAGTCTTTTGTGACAAACAACTGCAGAGTACAATGTGCAGTGTCAATGTGCGATTTTAATGAATATACGAGTTATAATCAACGTTAAAAGAATATAGCAACAAACACGAATATGAACTTGTACGTTAATAATAAAAAATGTGAAAGACCAACCACTCTCTCGATATAATAAAATAAAGAATTAATATGCGTAAATCACAAATTTTTTTAAAGAACAGCAAAAGTTATAAGGAAAAAATTTTTTAATTAAAATATCATATTTCAATTTGTGAATTAAATAAAAAATCGTCATAAATATAGAATTCTGAAAAATATTACGTACCACGAATTAATTAGATAGACTTCAAAAATCTGCTTGAAATTTTATATCTTTATAGATGCGAGCTAAAAAAAGATAAACTACTTAGGAATATTAAAAATGGTAGGTTTTACTACTTGACGCTCAGCCACTCGGATAATCAAGTAGTAAGAGTCAATTATTGCGTGTTTCGATCAGCTCCTTTCGCCAAAAGCCATCGGGAGGACAAATTGCGAAAGCAATTTCAAAGTCTGTCGGTGAAACGATACGCGATAGTTGGCTAAAAACTCGGTCGAATGTGCGTTTCTCTTCTCTCAAAAAGATATAAAAAAAGGAATGACATCGTCGCGACGAAAGGGTGTTTCTTCAGAAATGACACATCTTCCCCGAGGAAAACTTTGCAAATTGCGAGCGATGGAAAAGCAATTTTTCGAATAGGCTACAAACTGTGTGCTCGAAACTCGCGCTCGCGACGAGAGAAACAATTTCTTTCGTCCCTATCTCGCCTCCCTTCTCTCTCGATCTTTTCTCTTCGTGGTTCGCTTCTCGTCGCGTGCCGCATTTCGCGTGTTCGGACGCGCTTTAAATTGGGCGCCTTTTAAAACGTGCGAATTATTCAACGCTCCGCGTTACACCTCCGCCGTTTGTTATTTTCCCCTGCTCTCTCTCTCTCTCTTTCACTCTCTTTTTCACGTATTACGTGACTCGAGTTACGAGCGCACACTGAGAAAAATGTCGCGCCGTCGACAGTACGTTATGATTATCCATAAGGTATTAACTCGTTTCGTTATTCGAGATCCTCATCCGTATGTTCAGTGTGCTTTCGTTATTTTATCCTTAATCCCTCGCATGCTTATAATGTATTATTACTTGAAATGTGTGAAAAACTCTCGTCGATCCCTTCGTGTATTCGCGTAAAGATAATCACTTTTCATAATTAATTATTCTACCATCTATACGTGCACATTTCGATAGATTATTTCATATTTTATTTCTTGCGAAAATAATGTTTCTTTAAACAAAAAAAAAATGGAATTTTTTTTCATTGACGTCGCGGTTGCACAATTTCAATCCCGCGATTATAATTTCACGCGAGAGTTTGAAATAATCCCGCTTTCGGTTTTGAATTTTACTTACTAAATACGGGCGCATGTGTGTACACGGCCGATGTAAATATATAATTAAAATCAAATGATTAGCATTAAATGTGCGGTACGATTTAAACAAAATTATCGTATTTTGTACGAGGGTGCTGTGACTGCCTCCGCGGCTTGGCAATCAGCGGCGAACATTCGTTGCAAATTAATGGTAATCCGAACAGCTGCAAAACACATAGCTGCGGTAGAAATTTAAGCTGTTATATTTACGTTTCGCAATACGATTCAGTTGTTACGTTTTGTACAAAGAACTTGTACTTTGCGCGGGCAAAATAAATTCGACAAACATGTGTAAAAATAAAAAAATTTATTTACTATATTTAAAAAAGAAAGAGTAAGAGAAAGAGAGAGAATTACCGTTGTAAAAACTATGTGTCGGCATGGAAATAAAAATCGCGCAAAACTGTTGTGGACAGTGGACTTGTTGTTATATGTAGTTTTTCTCAATGTTGATTCATGTAAATACATCCATTTTAATTCCGGTCTGTTTGCGTAAAAACCGAGCTGTCTTTCAAAACTGTATATCAATTTTCGATGAGTTATATAATATTTCTCTCTTTTCCTCTCGTCCTTGCATTGCAATAATAATAAATTCACATTTTTTTATAAAATTATAAACTGATCCATATGCGCGCGAGTTGTAAAACAGATTAATGCAAAAATTCTCTCCCGAGAAGAAAGAATATCCAAATTTTTATAAACACAATAAGCCTTGATGAAATTCATTTATCTTGCGATATATTAATATATATCGTCCAAAATCTTGTAATTGTCTATTTTATCGCGGCTGGAAGAAGTGAATTTCGTACCTCAATGTCGATTACGCAAAGTCGATCTGTGCGATCGAATCCTCTGTTTCGGCGAGACCAGCGGAAAAAGAAATCACGGGGATGCTGAATTCACCGGTTGAACGAAATAGTTTTGACAGGTTGCCGGCTCTATTCGTTCCGTGTACGAGCCGAGTAATATACGAGGGAACTTTTTCACTGCCTCCGACGCAACATCGTGTTTAGCAGGAAACCGAGTCACTTTCTTCAAACACATTTCTGTGAACCGTATACATCGCGAGACCTGCCTCGAGAATATCATCGCATTTTCGTGCGAGAATAGGTGCGAAACGTGCGCTGATTCGCTCGGAGAGATTTTGCGTTATTAAGAAATGAAAAAGATTCTTCAAAGTGTAGTCCATTCACCCCTTTCTCACATTTTTCCTTTCCTTCAAAAATATCACGAGAAACGAAGATATAGATTCAAGTTTAAAAGCAAGTTGTCAACTAGACACATAACTACCCGATAAACAATTTTTTACATATACGAAGAATTTATATAATATTCTATATAAGAAGCATATTTTTATCTAATCATGTACGGACATATTTAATGTACAATTTGATATTGTTATATATAAAAAAAAATAGTTTACCGGGTATAGAAGTATTCTGAAAAGTCCTGGACGAAAAATGAAGACACGGGGTTGAAAATTTGGCGAGAGCCTCGAGTTCCGATACTTTGGCGCTCCGAAGGCAGCTCGCGTTGCTATCTCTTATGCACCGAGAAACACAGCGAAATAACAGCAGGAGAGAAGACTCGGCGCGCCGCGCCGGCGCGCGGCAAACGCGAGACGAGAGGAATCTCTCTGTCAAAAAGCGTCGGGACGACGAGCGATTTTCACGGCGCGACCGCAACGATTCGTAACCATCGCGTTCGCGCTACCGCACGCGCGGGCTCGTCCAACCGCAAGCAAGAACCACGCCGTACTAAACTCGCGGCACGGGCGGCGGAATGGTTTTGACACGCCGCCGGCTATATCCGCTTTTCCGCGACAGTCGCGTGGGGCGCATGTGCCGATATAATCCACGTTTGTGCCGTGCACCCACACGCGCGCGCGCGCGCGCACACAGATGCACGTGCGCATGCATTCATGTATACTGCATACGCGACCTCGACCGACGAGATGGAGAACGCACGCACTCCGAGAAGACTCCAGAGTCCGTGAGACTATGTTTTGACTCGTACAAGAGAAGAAAATGGAGGGAGAGGAGGTCACGCCGCGAAGATTATGACGTATGGCCAGGATTCCTTCTTTTTACGCGGGAAAAGGAGTAGAGCGGTTCCCTGTTCTATTTAATCTCGTCTTAAATAAGAAATGTAATTGCATCATTTTCCGGGTTAAATGAGTCGTGCCATTTTTTCAATTCGTTTTAAAAAGGGTTGGAAATTTTCTACATTTATCGTACTAAATGTATCCAAGGAAATTTATTTCGCAAGCTACTAATAAAAACCGCTTAATTAACTGACTGTTAGATATGCGAGGATACAAATTTAATCACCAACCTTGAAGAGACTAATAACGCGGAAAATATGAATGTGCATGAGAAAATATTGCTTAATGTAAATGAATTCCTTTGTCAATTTGCGTTATCGAAAGCAAATTGGTAAATTTTCACCTGAGCAGTGGATCAGCGTGACGGTGATTATCATTTGGCAGAAACAACCGAGTATTAGATATGTAATAGAACTGGTAGGAATCGCTCCGAGTATTGCGATTAGCGCATTTCGATTAATATTTACGCGTAACAACGATTGGATGTACACACTGCAGACATGAAAGCTGCATGCGCACATGTATATAACATACTGTGTGTATCGCAATCATAAATTATTAACATAATAGACCATGGATAATTCCACCCTCAGGCAGATATTCGGGCTAATCCCAGCTTGAACAATTTATGTAAGATCCCGTGTTTCGGAAGCATGAAATGTGGAAGCGTCAATAGTTTATAAACAAATATGGATTTACAATATTTGATAGCTAATACCTCGCGCGCAATAAAATCGCGTGCAATATTAAGAGGAAAAAATGGATTCATTTCCAGGGGAAAAATTTTGAAATATATAAAATTATACACATAATCGCAAAATTATATATATGAAATATGTCCATACATATGGAAGTATTTCTTATAATTTATATATATATATATTATATATAAAAATGACATATATTATAATTTTACGATTATATGTATAATTATACAATGATTTATATATATAATTGTACATGAAAAATTGGTTGCCGGGTTGTTAATTCGAATCCCTTAATTAAAGTCGCGAATTACGTTTTAGTAAATTTTTTATGCGAAGATCGAGACCCATGATCGAGTTCGCTGTTTCAACGCGAAAACTCGGGGGAACTTTTCAATCTCGTGAAACAGGGGAGCATGGAGGGCACACTGTCGTTGGCACGGGATTGGCACAGGTTCCAACTTGATCGAACGGCAATTACGTTGATTGAAAGGCCAACACGAGTGTCGCTTGCGTACCCGGAGAACCGAGAGGACCCCCGGTTCTCCAGTTGTTCACAAACACATCCTCGTTCCCACAACGTCGACGAAAACACATTTCTCAAAACATTCACGAACAATATCTCGAAATCTTGTTATTTCCTCGATTCAAGCGTCAAGATGTAAAAATAAAAAGACGTCGCGCATTCAAACTCCTTTTTTTTTTTATTATAATATTGAATAAAAAAAGAGAGGAAAAACAATTATTTTAATTTCGCTAACATAATATTTTTTTATAACAAATAAATGCATCTTTCTGAAAAAATGTTCCTCGAAAATATAGTTTAAATAATGAGAATAATTAATCTGGAAAAATGCTATTAGATTATCATATCGAGTTGATTATAATTAAAATGCAATGTGAAATCGTTTATCCGATCGTATTAATATTCGTCGATAAGTTTGGCTCTTCATGGCGTTCGAACGATTGAAATTTGTGGGAAGAAATACGGTGGAATAAGAAGGGGATGCTGCCGCTTCCGCTACTCCGAAAATTGCATTTCCGGGTAATTGGATGGCGGGTGTTTATGCGCGGAATTACATCGCTACGGAATCTGTTGTTTCAAGGTGTTATTACTTAATTCGCAACGATATTGGTTTCGATACCTTCCACTCGAGCTATATCGCCGCAGATTATTGAGTAATAGCAAAAATAGATTGTTGTTTGAAAATATCCTAAAGGACAATTCTGCGTAAAACATTCTGGGGAATAATTGCAATTCCTTTTGGAAAAATGAACATTAAAAGACAATCGAGGAAAAATGGTTGAGTTTAAAAAAGGACGAAGTGATAATTACAAAGTAATTTAAAATTAATATTTTTAAAAGTTTTGATTTAATCATAAAGCATGAGTAATAAAATTCTATTCCTACGTAATAATCTTAATTAAATTTTTAATGAAAATTTTTGAATTAAGATTGAATTAAGATTTAATTAAAATGAATTTCTTTCATAAAGTGTTTTCGCTATGAAGAAATGAATTTGTAAACACTTTATATAAAATCTCGCGGCTAGGAAATATGATTTTCACTGTCACGAATTTCTTTTTATTTTTCATTTAAACGATGCGTATTAATACGGTAACAATATTTCATCACGCTAATCAATCAAAATTATTTTCGGTTCGATATAAATGTAGGATTTGTGCGACACAGTAGCATAATTTCGGACCTATCTTGCGCGAGAAAGGTCAAGTTCTCACGGTAATATCCAAGAGCACGTTCGAGAATAACGAATGGAAGATACGTCGTACCTTTAATTGATGGCAAATTCAGTGTTCCGGATCAGCTGTTATCTCGTAACGAGATAGACGGCGAGTCTCGCGTTCGCAAGAACGATCAATTCACCGAGGCTTTTTCGCGTAATATCAAAGTATAAAAATACTCCATTCGATCGTTTATGAAAGAAAAATTCTCGTTACCAAATTCTTCTATTATAAAATCTTGCTTGAAAAGTTGAGAAAAATATTTTCAAAAATTTCAAAACTCGTTAAAAGAAATAATTGACGAAAAAAAATTCTTTTATCTAATCTATATCTATATATAATAATGCAGAGAATGATAAATTAATTTATATAATTACAAATTATAATTTAAGAGAACAAGAATTTATCAGATTCTACATTTAGCGAATTATGTTTAAGGTGCAGTAATATTTTATCATTTTTGACACTTTGATACGTAAAATTATTCACGGAAACAAATCTTACTCCCGCCCTTGCTGTCGCAATGTTCCACCCTTTATCGAAAGGGGGCCTAATATGGTTTTCGACGGAAAACGAGGGAGCGGTTGGGTGTATAATTTGTTTGAAGTTTCAACGTTATTTGCGTCGGAGAATTTTTTTTTTGAGCCCATCGCGGCCTTTCGGGCGTCGCGTCGCTTACGACAGGACTAATATCCGGTGTCTGACGCAAAAATCCCTCGCTCCTCGTCTGTCTTTCATCCCTAGTGAAACGAAAAATCGGCTTTGCCGGACCAACTCTGACAACGAATCAATGCGCGGATAAACGTGATTTTTCGCGAAGGATATTTCAAACGTCAAAATACATACATACGCGAACATAATATTATTTATCCAATGATGAATTAAATTTACAAACATATATTTTTTATGGAAAAGTCTGGCTTTATTATGTCTTTAATCTTCCAAAACGTCCCAATTAGATTTTGTAATTGTCTCGAGACATTGTCGAATATTTTCGAGAATAAAGTAACTGTATAAACTATAATGCAACAGCCAGATCTGCTAATAGCCTTGTAATAGCCGTTGCGATGGAGTGTTTCGCTAGCATTCGCTAGACGAGGCAGTTTGCGAACAAAATTAACGCTCGATTTCCGCGATCGCTGTAAGCACGAAACCTGCGCACGAGGCGACCCTTCGGCTAATCCCGATACGATGTACAGGGGAACCGCCTATCAAACTTGTGCTCGCATATAGTTAGTCTCTCTCGTGCAGCCGCGACTCGATGTGCTCGTAAGCGCGAGCGAAGTTTCGGAATAGACACTCTCGAAAAGCAGGCGCAAGCTCTGCTTTACGATTTATGGTGAGATTTCGTTTCTGGATTTCGAGCTCGCGATTCTCGTATATATATATACAAAAAATCTACACAGATCGCTGCCATACGATTGTTTAACTGTAAAAGTGTTTCCAAACTTGTAAAGGATACTTACTGTATGCAATAAATAACAAATGTCCATTTATAAGACTGTTTTTTGTTATCACGATTAGTAATATTTCAAATAATATACTGATAAAAAACATTCCGTTAAGTTTATATTCTTGCATGTTACGAATATTTCTTTTAAAAAGTTTTTCTCTTAAATTAAGAGGATCCTTTTGACAGAGCTGTGCAGATTTTTTGTGTATAAATAAATCATAAAATAAACGTAAAATATTTAAATGACATTTTTATTTATGACAGATTGCTGCCACGCAATTCTTTAACCGTAAAATGTAAGGTGTTTTCAAACTTATAAAGGGTACTGTATATATATATAGTCGTGAGTTTGAAAAACGTAAGACTATGCTAAGCAACTATTAACGTTAATGGACGGAGATAAGCGCGGAAAATTGTTGCTCTTCCCTAGGATGATGAAAAAGTCGGAGAAAATTTTGGTTGCACGCAGAGCCAAAAAATTCGAATTTATGCGAAATATTCACGCGCGCGCGAGCGAGCTAATCTGTAAAATATATATGCAACATATACATATATATATATATGTATGTATGTATATATGATGGAAAGAAAAGAAAACCCCCGGAGAGAGAAAGGAGCTTCTGCAAGGATTCTGCAGAGATGCGGAGGCTACTGCATAATTCCGGCGTACGGCAGAAGCAGAACTATGTTCATGAGAAAAACACGAGAGTAACCGTGGAAAGCAGCTATTCGCCCTCTCTCTCTCTCACTTTCAGAAGCGAGCTTTCTCGCTCTCGCGTTCTCTCCTTCTCGAGAACCTCCGACAGAATAACTTTAAAACGGCCGATATAATCGGATTAGTAGATGCGCAGCGAGCTGGCGCTGTTACTTTAGCTTAAAGTCGACGTTACGTCGAACAAAAATTTGCCCTCCATGCTGAAATAAAAAGCAGCGAGAGTGCCGTGCGTGCGCTACGTTTTCATGCAAGCTCTCCGCGGAGAATTTTCCTATTTCATGATAATATAATGCAACTCGCGTATACGATCCTCATTGCATCGGGAGAGATCACGCTAATAATATATCATTAATCTAACGTTCGATAATCGACATGTAATTGGACAAATATTTTTGTATATCCTAAATTGCAAATTTTCAATGATTTATTACTCTTCTCGGTTAAAAAAAAAAAAAATGTCGAACAAATTGTTTGCTTTGATGCGAGTAACTGCTACGAGAGAAATTACGACATCCAGCAACGATGCTGAATAAAACAAATAATAAGTGTCTCTTCGCTTTGATAGAATGACAGATGCCATCGTTATCGTAATCAGCTGACATTATCAGTCGAGCTTTCTGGATGCGCAGTCGAGAAAGAGCGGAAGAGAGAAAGAGAGAGAGAGAGAAGGAAAAATTCATGGCGATGCGATTCGTAAGTATGCAGGAAGTCCTTGTTATCTTCGTTACACCGCGATTACCAGCGATATTCTCTGGTCTTTCTCTCTGAGAGTTCTTAGTGTTTCTTCGTCTCTACGTTGCATCGCATTGCGTCGCGAATGACAAGAGCTGATTTATATCGCGAAAGAAGATTTGCGCGTGATTGTTTGCGTGATGAAAAAACCTATGTAATGTGATATTAACTCGATACTCCCAGAAGGATTTGTTGCAGACGATTTTTTTCTCTAGTGGAAAATCTCTACGCTTCGAAATATTCTCCGCGGCCAACTAAATTGTCTACAAATTTTTCGTTCGAACAAAATACTGAACCTGAAGTTACGCGAGATAAACTGAAATTAATTTGAAATTCAATTCCCCGCGTTTCATCTCAATTTTTATCGCCTTTCGATATATAGTACAAGTTTCTAACTTGAATAATTTCTTTATTATCGATCTGTATATATGATATACAGCAATGTTCAAATTCTATCGTCTGACTTAGTATTTTTGTTTCATTTCGTTGTTGATTTTAAATATAGAGACCGCTCTACGTTCTCGTTCCTCATGATATGATTGCGAAACGCGCCCGAGGAAAAGCAAAACTCGATTATTTTCTCACGTTGAGGCAAAGATCGATCCGACCCGATTGTCTAAAATTTTTATTGTGTTTGCGAAAGAAATTGGAGAATGCCAAGCCCGAGTTAAAATCGCAATGATCTTTATTCTCGTGTCCCGCGGCAAAACGATAAAAGTTGGCAGCTGATGTACAGGTTGTCCCAGATTCACTAAGGAGTCCCTCTTTCTCTCGGATTTCGCATCAAATTAGAGGCAGCTATTCTTTCCTCGCGAGAACTTTGTATGAGGCCATCGCAAGTTCTTAATTTTCACCATTAAATACCTTGACAGTTTAAGCCTTAAACTAAAATCGCTTAAGATACTTAAACTTCTCTTAAGATAAAGTTCTGTTGAAATTAACTCAACTACCAAGCTCTTATCTACGAACACTTTGAATGGCTGACTCGACAAAATTCCTTAATGTCCCAGATTGAATAACCGCGCAAGTATATCGATGTCTTCATTAAAATAACCGACGTTTTTCTCAATTTGTCCTTCACCGTCTCTCTTCCTCTCTCTCTCTCTGTTGAGAAAATATTATATATATTATACTATTATCATATTATGTATAATTGAAATCAAACTCGAGACGACTTGAAGAGAATCAAGAGACGGAAGTCACAGAGAAAACGAAATTCGTCGCTCAAAACGTAGACAAATGTCGACAATTTACATTCTGCGTTGGTATATATGTATATATATATATATATATATTCTGCGCAATAATATTCTCACTTATGAGATATAACACGGCGTTTTTTCAGTCTCTCCAAAATGTTTCCAAACAGCAGTTAACGTTTCGATTATCTACGCAGCGCCTGCATCTGCAGCGCTGCAGTTTTTTGTTGTCTTTTCAGGTACCTCGTATACATAAAACTCCAGAACCCCAGAGTTTATTTCTTTCTCTCTCCTCTGATCTCCACACGCTTTGTCATTGCGTGGAGCACAGTTTCCCGCCACGGAGCTCGAATGGAGGATCGGACGTAAATAAAGAGTCGAAATAAAGCTATAATGCGCGTGTAAATTTTTCGCTTTGCATCGATTCTCGTTCTCGCTATTTCGTCGAGCCACGGATCGGGAACAATAGTCGTCGATTCCCGATAATTCACTACGGGCTCATTGACTCGACATTTTATCTCGGCTCTCTTCGTTAGTTCCTTTCATCGCAAAATAATTTCGGAGCGACGTCGTTTATCTGACTCATCGGTTTACGCGAAACTTGTGCCACAAACAACAATCCGTACATTATTGACGTTCGATATCGACGCACAATGGTCGACTATCTCGATGTTATCGTAAAAAAAAAAAAAAAAAAAAAATTCTGGAATAATTTATTGTAAAATTTACATCGAATATATAAAACGCTTTATACGAAATTAAAATATCACACAGTTATACAATCCATATCCGTCACGTTGTAATTTATACGCCCCGACGGTGATTCATTCGTCACAGGAGAGCCTACAATTAAGTCCAAGGGACATTAGTCTTTAAAAAATATAGTATGGTCGACGACCGGCCACGTGCAGGTCCGATACTAAAATTTGCGTTTTTTGTCCGGCGGATTTAATGCATTGGAAGCAAAAAAGGAGGAGGAAAAAAAGAGAGAAGAGACACGCGCAAAGGGACGAGAAACGACGACGATGTGGGGGATCGGATAATGTGCGCGGAATGAATGTATATTTTTTCGCGAGATTACTGTCGTTTTTCAGCAGCTGCCCGAACCATTCTTGCGACAAATGGCATCCCTGATCGTCCATTTTGGCGCTAAAACTGCGCGTTTTGTCTCCGTTACAGATGCGCGTGCTGCACTCTCCGCGAGTGCAAATCGAAAATGCCGTTTCGCCGGAAAAGCCGGTCGTCGTGAAAATTATTTCCCCGCCCGTGCTATTAATTGCTGCCGTATATGTCTGGAAAAATTCATGCGGCGGAAGAAAAAAAATGCGCGAAAAAACCAGCCTCGAGCGAGATTAAAACAAAAAAGGCGCATACGTTATATACGTAAAAAAGTCAATGTATAATAATGTATAATTACAATGGGTAAAATTGAAATATTTTCAAATTAAATACGAGGTTCATAAGAGCGGAGAATTATATTTCAAGCAAAATTATATCGAATAGTATGAGCGCGTTATTTTAATTTATGCGATAATATCGCTTATAAACCATTTTTAATTATAATCGCGTATGTATATATATATATATATTACATAATTAAAATATATTATATTATTATTGTTATATATAACCGGGGTTCAAAATCTATGGTAAACGTTGAAAAATAACGATAACAGTGATGGCGAGAATATACACTTATATAAGACAGTATTATATAATAAAATGACACGCACAATTTTATTGCGAGACGATAAAACTCGCGAGAGCGATTTGGATCATCCTCAAAGAAAAATTCAACGGCCAGTTGCATATACCGCGTCGTCGTAAAAAAAGTCGGTATGAATAAAAAAGGCGACAAAATGGAAAACAGAAAAAGAGAGAGAGAGAGATCTCAAACTATTATGACAATCGTAAAGAGAAACACCTAGCGGGGATCAGACAGTGACGAGCCGAACGACATAAAGTGCAGAGCAAAGTGCATCGCACCGCAGCTATAGCAGAGATGCACTTTAACCATATATTCTTTATGCGTTCTCGTAACCGCGCTTTTCCGCTTCAAAATACGTCCGAGTGTCGATTTCTCGCGCTCGCGTTCATCAAAATATCTCCGTCGTCTTTCGTTGCGACAATCAAAAATCATGCAACATAGACCTTTTGACAGCAGAGAAAAATACGAGACAGAATAGATATAGTTTCGAGATACCGAACCACGATTTGTTTCTTTCAGAAAGATACATGCAGATTTTGTACGCATAACAGATGACGTAATCTTTTAGCTCACGTCACAGAATTGTTGAATATAAAATTTAAAATTTAAAAGAAAATTATAACATAAGCGTTTACCTCTCCCTCTTGTATGATTTTATAAGAATTATGTATTGCTAAGTCTGCGATGTTTCTATCTTTGAATTTTTATTAGATTCAAATTCCATATATTTTGGTAACATCTATTAGACAGACAAAACCAGTAAAGTTTCGAATATTTTTCCATTTATGGCAGACAACAAAATTAGTAAAGTATAAAAATTGAAAACTTATTAAAAATGCAAAATGACAACTTTGTATATAAATAATTAATTAGAATTAATTATTTTAATTAGAATAATTATAAAATATTTTATAATCTATTTAAAAAACTGAGATATGTATAAAAATAAAAAACTTGAAAACGAAATTCATTATTGCGTTATATCGCATACGAATATTACTCGTTTTTCTAATTTTTAACACAACGTGAAATTGGCAGAGCAATCAATAATCAAAGAAATCAAAGTAAAACAAAAGAGAGAAAAAAATCTCTGTAAAAATTGAAATCTCCCCAAAGTTCTCTTAAAATTAATTTTGTGGGTCAAATAATAAAGCAAATACGCGCACGTTAAAGTAATGAGGTATAACTTGCAATAAAATTCAGCTTCTGCCGACAAGTCAAAGGTAGCACAACGTACCCGCCGGCGATAATGGATTATATCGACAAGATTACATTATATATAATAATAATAAGCGTTCTCTCTCTCTCTCTCCACCTTTTTCTCTCGCGCACTTTCACTATCTGTACCCACAATGTTAGCGAGTTGCCTCAAAGAGGTTCGCGAGAAAACTGTACTCGGGTCGAAAGGCCATCGGCCAGACAACCTACCTACGAATCTGGCCAACTAACACTAATTGTAAGTGGTCCACCCGTGGCTCTAGATTGCAATTGGCTCGCGATATCGTGCACACAGACGCATTTTCGTCCCTCTCTTTCTCTCACGTACAACGCTCGATGACGCACGAGGGGACGATTTCAGAGAGACACACGACCGGAACGTCGCGGATATTTCAGCATCGGGAGAGAGTATCAGCACGTCGCGTCGGGGCGAAAGAAGAAGAGAGTGTGAGCGCGAACGTTCCAAATAAACCCCTTTCAACCCTCCTACCCCGTCGTCACTCCGGTGACGCAGGCCGAGTAAAGACGAAACGTAAACAAACTGAATACACAAAGTGCTCCGAGATTGACGCTAAATATTTTCCATCCCTTTCATTAGAACGATGCGAGATGTTTATTTTATGCGTTCCAAGAAGGGTATGTATGTAAATTTCCCTTTTTCATTTTCAGTTATAAATTCAGTAGAATTGAAAAAGACAAAATGCGTGAATTCTGTTTTTGAAATAATGTGTTTGATTAATTCTTTTGTTAATTTAATCTTTTTATTAAAAAATTATTTTATACAAAGTTAACTCTTTGGAAAAAATGGAAAACATTTTTATTTTAATAAAATTTCTATGAAGCAACATATATAAAAAAGGGAAAATTATGTAAAATCTTTATTACAAATATATTCGATATTGTTAACACTATAAAACATTTTACACTCTATGATTGTATAAAAAAAATGTGTCAGAAGCAGATGTGAATTAAATTAATTCTTACAGCTTTTTAACATTTATTTTTAAATATTAGAATATTTATTAATTTCCATTATTTAAGTATACGTCAAAGTAAAAAATCCATCTCTATTCTAATGTCAAAGAAACGTGCTTACTTTCAATGTAATCTTGCAAAATGATTTCTTTTAAAAAAAAAAGTATAAAACTATGCAGTAAAGTATTACACAAAAATGGTAGAAAATCGATATGAATACACTTTTTAATCTTCAAACTTTCTATTGTGTCGTTCTGTCGATTTTACATCCGATAAAATGTAACGCGGAGAAAGTCCTACGCGCAGTATTGCAAACATGACACTTTCATATACTTTTATATATATATATTTTCATATATACAGTACTGAAATATTTACAGCAAAACGCACATGGCGCCACGATATTCAGCACCAAAAGAGTTAAAATTCCGTCACGTGCATACGAATGCCAAGTGCGTAGGAAGCCTGTTACACATTCGAGTGTACGCAGGTTACATAATCGCAATCTCGAAACAGAGAACAAGCCAGTCAACTGGTTGGTTGGCCATTCATGCCTCGTGAATGCGAGATACATTCAACTGGAATGAACGAAAGGTCCCAACAATCGAATATTTCTATTATTTTGTTTTGTTTTCCAACTTTCATGTCATATATTAATGAAAACTTTGAATAAAAGTTAAGTGTTACAAAAATTAAGCGACTTAAATGAAATAAAATGTACAGAATATATTTAAGATACAAATTTCAATGATCTCATGTTTCTTGGCTAAAATACGGAACAAATTCACGCATGAAATTATGATCGTATTAGGCACGTCAGACATATAAGGTCTGTATTCATATTCATACGCAATTCGTGACTCAGTTGAAGGTCTGTTAAGTATTCAAACTGCTGTATATTCAAGTAAGACCCCCGCCGCTCGGCGAATAAACTTGGAGCAGCGAAAGCGGAAATCCGAGTTTGCGCGCGGTCTAGGAAAATCGCGAAACTCGGTTCTAGTTTCGACGTAGAGAATCGACTGTCAGGCGAGAGAGTTGGCTAAAATCTCAATGGAAATCGGGATGGAAGTGGGAGTGGTATTCGCGCGCGAAAATATCGCATCGCGGGATGAGAAAAGTTGGCGATATTTTCCAATGAATTTTCGCGATACGAGCGTAAACAGGAACGTTATATATTTGGGGTGGAAGGAGCGAGAAAAAATTGTCCGGATAGTCAAAGTTTCTCCCGGAGAGAACGGAAAAAACTACAGAGAATATCTAATTATATATTTATCCCGTTCACACAGAGAGCGAAACTTGGAGTTAAAAAAACTTGGAGAATCCGAAACTTCAAATTAAAGCTTCACTCTTTAAAATCCTTCAATTAAAACTTGGAATTAAAACTGACGACGACGGCGAAAACGCGAGCAAAGCAGCAGAAGCAGAGAAACAGGCCACACAATGTATGACCGCGCGGTTTCTTCGGCGAGAATAATAACTCGCGCGTTTAACTACCGCAATCATCAGTATGTAGAGCGTAGGAGTTGACTCGGGGATATGCAGGGAACACACGACGTGTTCCACATACATGCAGGATGTAATGTGCGCGTGCATGTATATCATTTACACAGGCAGTCATTCACGTAGCTCGCGCTCGCGCGTTAATCCAGTGGAACCGGAGACGTAAATGGCGTCGGCGCGCGGTCGTGTTTCCACGTTATTTCGGTCGTTACAGCCGCGCCGGCGAGTAGTGTAACGTCACCAACGACTGTTTGCGCGATGCTACCTCAAATTTCGGGGCTCGAGGAGCCGCGAAATTCGCCAAGGAATTGGGTTGACTCGACCGAACTTGGTGGCTTGGAGCGCGCGCGAACCGCCAACTCGCTCCCGAATTAATAACGCTAACAAGTTGAATTAGGGTAAAGTTAATATTACGTCCGGAGAGAAGATGAGGAAGTCGAGGAAAGGCGGGAATCGATGACGGCGCGAGAGCTCGGGGAATCGATACTTTCGACGCGCACTTGATTCCTTCAGTGTCCTTGAAGAACTTGCCAAAGAACTCCGGAACTCTACGTGAACTTTGAGAATGTCTACCGGATCTCGGAGGAGCATTAGTGGGGGAGAAAGTACGAAAAGTAAGGGGACGCCAAATGTAAGATTGACGCGTGGAATTTGTCGCAAGAATCACGATCTCTCTTCTTATACTTTTTCATTTATTATTCTCGCGCACCTAGTGCAATTTCCACGTGTCCAAGTATCTCGGAAAAACATCATTTTAAAGGAAGATGTATTATTTAAAATTACGATTTTTGTTTATTAATGATTAGAATGAACTAGTTGCGCGAATAGCGACAAACTGCTGCCGCACATATATAATATAAATATATCGTCGTAAATGCGATACCGAATTTTTCACTTGTCGGCTACTTTTGCTCTACGCGAGAACTCGAGGCCGCGGCATAATCGTCTTACACGCTTACGCGATTCCCACGGGCGTCCTTTGGCTTTGGAGCGACCGAAAAAAAAGAAGACAGAAAATGAAAAAAAAAAGCAGAGAAAAAGGCGGTAAAAACTAGCGCGCGGACAAAGAGTCCCGCGAGTGAGTCCTTCTCGCTCACCTGAACCTCCTCTAATCGAGTGCAGATGCACGCGCGCGGTATGCACCGTCGTTCTTTTGCATCGCGTTTATTCTTTATTTTTATTTTTTATTATTTTTTTTTTAATTCTATGTCGGTGCACCGTCTGGCGCACAAGTTAATTTTCAAACTACCTCGGATGCCCGGGACCCTTTAATGCACTTTGATCCTTGACGCTGAAATATATCAGCAGCGCCGGAAAAAGGACAGCCGGAACACAACAGTTCTATCGATTGAACGACAAAGTTAATGTATCGCTGTATGCGCGTAACATTCGTGTACCCGCAGCAAAATATTTATGACATTCATTTTCGAGAAAGGAAAGCGCGGTTGCGCGCGTATGATTGAAAATACGTTGTTACAAATTCCCTTTAAACCAAATACCGAGGCTCTCGATCGCGTTTGCTATTCTTTTATTATTATATTTTGTTATTTTTTATTTTTTTTTAATTTTTTTTTTTTTCAGCAACGTTTGTTGTTACCGAGTGATAAACGGTTCCTGTATCGTTTGCTCGCAAACAGCTAAAATTAATTATTCAAAGGTATAGAGAATTATAAATAATCTGATTTATCCTCATGTCATTACGCGTTTGATCGTGCTATTGATTTCGCGTCAATATTCCGTTCCTCGTTTTTGTAAATGCGTTACACGCATTACATATTGTTTGACTTGCTTTCAAAATTAATTTCAATTTGTCCGATCAAAAATTATATAATCATCAGAGATGTGAATATTTACCCCGCTTACACATATATTTTATATATTTTTCATTCCATTTATACAATTTAAAAGGGAATTATTTCCGCGTTTCGTTCTTCGTTTCGGATCGGATAAACTCAAACAATGTGATACAAAGAGCGAGTGCGAGCGAGAGGGAGGAAAATTTGACAGAACCGTGTGGAGAACAAAGCTCTCCATCATCGGAACTCGGAGAGCCAAGATGAGTAGTTTACTGGCCGAGCATCTGGCTACCAATCACCGCGGCCATTTGGCAACACGTGCATCCGGACAAGATCGCGTTAACCAGTACATGTCCCGAGTTCCCACAAAGGGCCACCGGATGGCTTAACGCGCGGACTGTCGGAAGACTGTCTGGTGCTCCCCATCGAATAACGACGGGCACCATACACGAGAAATCACAGCGGGGGATAAAGCCGAAGAGCACTCGCAATTGGGAGATGGTAGTTAAGATCCGAGATTTATTTGCCAATTTGGCGCGAGTTTCCGAAAAAAAAAGGAAACTCTTCTTCTTCTCGCGCGAGAGAAAATAAGAAAGTTGGAGGATTCTTTCGGGTCACTTCTCAACGACATGTCGCGACACATTTCGGCGAGCCACCACCAAGTTTAATCCGAGAACGACGCGACGTGTTATCTCTCTCCCTCGCGAGTACAAAGAATATAAACGGAGCCAGACTCGATTGAGAAAAAGTTGTTACGGAGAATTCTTGAAACTAAAGGGGTTAAAGATCGCGGACGACAGAGGCGCGCTTTATCTTTTCCGTCGTATTGCTTCTCACGATAGCGGAAGAATACGACGACGTCGTGATGCGATCCTTCCTCACTCTCTCTCTTTCTCTCTTTCTCTCGTGACAAAAGGTTATTAAATGTCACGGGGGTTTTCCTGCGGATCGGAAAACTCGGGCAGACGAGTAAACCACTCGTAGATCTTGTTATATATCACGACTGGAATTGGGTCGTCCTAGAAGAGAGAGAAAGAGAGACGGATCGTAAAATAGCGTCGGTTTAGGTATAGAAAGTCCTTCCTCTCTTGTGCAAATATCCGATGCATATTTCACGGCGATCTTTAATTTCGCGCGTGGATCTTTCATATTTGCCGTACAAATCGCAAACTTTAAAAGGAAGAGCGCGAGCAATCTCGGAGCAATCTCGTCACCGATGTACCTAATTAATGTTGAGAAACTTGGCAGTAGGTATTAGTCTTTGATTACAATTTTACATCGGCGAGAGAGATCATCTTTTACATACGGAAAAGTTAAACGAATCTTACGATTATGCGAATAAAATTAGAAACTTTTCGCAGAGCGAATAAGATTCTCCGTGGGAAAAAATATCGAATAGAGAAGCGAGAAAAAAATGTCCGAATAATTTTCCAAATAATTAATTTGATTCCATCGACGAACGATATGCCGACTAAATTTCTCGCGAAAACCGCTTGGTCAGCAATTCGCAGAAACAGAACTTTAAGAGAGAAGAAACGGTGGATCAAAGTATTTCGGACACTTTGGAACGACGCCACGTACTATCGATGATCGAGAGATCGAGCCGACGAAATGAACAGAACGGAGGCTTCGGTAGATTCGCCAGTCATAAATCATCGCGAAAAAATTCGCTGAGACGAACGACGTCGAGCATGAAAAGGGCGATCGCGCGAGAAATAATCGGACAATATGGAAGCATTATTAAAGGAACGATTTCTTTCGAATTTATGGTCGAGTAGATCACCATCAGATATATATATATGTAGCAAAATTTCCGATTTTTTTCCAGCCTCTGTATAGCAAGAATTATATGTTCTCTCATCAAACAAATTTAGAAAAAAATCTTTTCTTCAAATGCATATTTATTTAATAATTCCTCTTGGAATATTATCTTAAATTAAAAATATATTCTTAATTATCTTTCTGCGACTTCAGTTTCGCAATAAATAAATATAATAAATTTAAAATAAATTATTTAAATTTATATTAAGTATTAATTAATATTGAAAATAATAATAAATTCTCAGTTTCGCAATAAATAAATATAATAAATTTAAAATAAATTATTTAAATTTATATAACTATTAATTAATATTGAAAATAATAATATAATAAACAAACACCCGCGTTTTTTGTCATCGCGATAAATAATTTCAAATAATACATCGATTAAAAAACATATAGAGAATACAATTTTTTTCGGTAGCGGAAATAAAGATTTTTTTTTCTACAGACAATGCGAGATCCTGCGCGTTATTGTCCTGGACGGAGTAATTGCGCTTTCCGCGTTTAATGGTAATGTTAATGGTCAGGTAACGATTTTTCCTTCGCGATGCAGCCAGGATGCACTCGTCCTCGCGCGGCGAGAAAGCTAACGACAAAGGAACCGAGGCGCGACCGCGGATCGATAACCAATATCCAGAGAGAAACTGGATCCGTTCTCGCGTACGGGAAACTACTTTTCCTCGTAGCAGACACCTTCTCCTTGCCTTATCCTCGGCACGTACGATATTATATGCGTGTGTTATAGGCCGCGCGATGGATATGCACTCGCCATCATAATCCGATGCACGCCGCCTCGCGTAGGCGTTCCATTTTCGTAACTTTGCATACACAATGCGCACGCCTCGTACATACATACACATATATATATACACTCGAAGCGAGCATTCACGGGGCGATTTTAATATATAAATTATCCGCGAAACTCTTGCGGTCAAAATTGCGTTGCGTGTCCGCGCGGTAGAAAATACGGTAATTTTACTATTACAGCAATAATATAGGGGAACAAATGTTTTATATCGGTGAGATGCTTTATTAGAGAGTCGCTAGTGACAGGACTAAAATCAAGTATCGATTTCGGAGAGAGAGAGAGAGAAGGAGGGTTTCCATTACCGAACATGCGTATATAAATTATGCGAGCCCCGACAATATACGGATAGAATTTTTGACGACGCTTCGAATCGGTATCGTATGCGTTTTTATGCTTCGCGAATAAGGCGCAGCCGGGGGGATGAATCGCTATAAATTAAAGACGCAAAGAGAAAGGAGTAAAAAAAAAAAAAAAAAAAAAAAAAAAGCGGTCTCGCGATAATCGCGGGAGATCGGTGGGACGGAAAGAGAGTACGCTTTAAGGCCATATTTTATGACGAAGGCGGTATAAACTGGCAGAGAAGGCAGAAAGAAAGAGAGAAGAGATGAGAAAGAGAAGATGGGGTGCGCCGAACGAGCAAAAAGGGATCGCGATGTAATTATACGGGTGCGATGATACGAAGGTCTGCTCGAAAAAGTAAAAGTAATCGATAGGCGCGGACATAGAGACTCTCTCTATCTTTTTCTTTTCTCTTGCACCGTCCCATATAACGTGCTATATTCCGAATTCAACTCGACATACGTATCCAGAAAATTCTGGTCATACACGCTCCGAATAGCTTCATATTTCGCTCCGATAACGAAATCCTTTAATACCGGCAACGAGCGACTGCCGATAAGCTTCCTCCGATTTTTTGTGATGAAACGCGCGAGTTCGCACGTAGACGCGAGACGAATGAATGATGCTACTTAATCCCGTTACTCTCGATTAACGCAAACAGGTTTAGAGTGTAATAAAAGTATCGAGAGTGAGATACATAGCGCCGGCATACACAACTTTCTCCGCAAATATAAATATAGACGCGGCATTAATAAATTTATGATCGCTGTCAAAAAGTCATAATACCTCAATTGTAAAGTAGAAAAACCAATGTATAAATATTGGATATTGAATTTATTTTCCACGTGACAATTGATATTGTTTTATATTTATATTACACCGTATCCGTTAAAAAGTCGCTTTATCGCGTGAAAATATTTCGCAAAAGAGGGGAAAAAATAATTCATCGCGCGAAACGAAAAATAGTTCTTTTTTTTTTTCAATAAAGCTAAAACCGGTTCAATTTCCGTATCGTTATAATTAATTCGCGTCCTAACAAAAAAAAATAATTTTTTGTCCATTATATATGCGTGCGTGTGTGAAATATAAGAAACTTTTGACAGGAGGAAAACTCCACGGCGATAATTGAGCCATCAATTTCCCATCCAGATTTCGCCCAAGGGGCAGTTCTCTATTATTCGTTCTCTCTCTCTCCCTCACTGTGATTAACGAAATCACGATGCCGTTCATTAGGAAGATCCAGCAAAACTATTTCTCTGAGGTTTCGTGCCAACCCGGCGGCTGCGCCGTGCATTTCATCGTGATGCAGTTTCGAGCGGACAATGCACACATAGCTCTATGCTCTCCGATTCTACGACGAGGTTCCAAAGGGACTGTTTAAGTCCCGTCATTAAGCTTGTAAGCACGTTTCTAATGCGACGACACAAAGACGGCAAACGTACATAACGGAAGCTGAGAGCAAACTGATGATACAGTTCGCGAAACCACGCGTGTGTGCATAATTGATTGCATCTCCGCCGTTTTTTTTCACCGCGAGAGCTCGAATTATATATCCGTAATACGCGCTGAAAAACTTCACTGATAGTTATATTTGATTAATTTCGATTTTATTCCATTATTTAAATCAACGGCCATTATTTTAATTATTATCAACAAAAAAAATTTACACGTAAGATTTTCACATTCGAGACAAAGTAAGAGAAAATTATATACATATCTCATAGGTGTATATTTGATTCTAATTTTTGATCGATTTATATTTAGCTAATTTGAATTTTATTCCATTATTTAAATCAACCAACAGCCATCGCTTTAATTATTATCAACGCTTAAATTTTCACGAAAGATAAAGCGTCAGTCTTCTGTATAAGATTGTGGGAAGACGGTCATTCGTCGACGGGAAATTATGGTCGTTAGAGGCGACCGTCGAGTCCGTTAACAATGCAACAACAATCGTTAACTCGAAATACAGAGTGTCAGAAAGTAGGTTAACTATGGTGGATAGTACAGATCGCGCATACAGAACATCCCCGGCATTTCGAGATATAACCAAACGTTGTACACAATATCCGAAACGTTTCTAATTGCGACAACGAGCGAAAACCGATCCGATAAGAAAACCCTTTTACGCGCAGTTGATAAGGACCCATAGATGCCATATATGAGACGCTTGTCGCAATATCCCGCCGATAAAAGTGATAAACAACGCGATAGGTTCTTTCTCTCTTTTAATGCAATCGAGCGTGTAAATTTAACAACCGGTTCATTGTTATATACTCGCGCGCATTTGCCCAAGCGAATTATTATGATGAATTATCGTGCGAGATATGACCCTGCGATTACTACTTGTCGCGTTAACGGAAGCATTATTAAGGAGAGAGAGAGAGAGAGAGAGATTCGATATTAAAATTAGCTCCCGGTAAAATTACACGTCGGCCAAATGACTCTGTGTGCTGTCAAATTATCCCGCGACGCAATTACCACTATATCTCTCTCCCTCTCTCTTTCTCTGGATTAGGTCTCTGTTAGAATTCCGCCAAGTTCGAGCTGGGACTCTGTTACAGAGAAGTGGGTTACAACAAAGTTACTCTCAATTAAATCTGGCACGATTTTCAGTAGGAGACCTAAATTGAATCCTATGTTTGAACATTAGTTGTCTTATACGCGCTCTTAATTAACGCTTCTAGTCGATGTAACTTTCAATTCTGATGGGGTGCATCGTTGAGTTTAAGCTACGATTACTCTGCTTGAACAATAATATTCGATTCAAGAGGCCAAAATTGAGAAGAAAATGTTCAAAGGACTTTACACTCGTATATATTAGGTACGTGCTTGCTCGCATTAATTTTACATGCACTTTATAAAGAATCTCTCTTGTAGCGTGGTTTATAATCTTGTACGATATTGCACGAACGGAAATTTTTCTCGCTACAAATGAATCTTGTTTACGCGACGTGGCGTATCGCTTCCGAGGAAAAAAGAGCAGGTATACACAGAGACGCTTTGCATTACTCAAAAGTCAGCGCGCTGTATCGCGAAAACGTCCTCGCGCGTTGCGCGCTCGCCTCGAAATGCCTAGCTTTCGTGGCGTGACTCCCAGCTGTAAATCAGTATCCGCACCCTTCCCCTACGGCGTAACCGCCATCGTAATCCCCCTTCCGTCCAGGAACGTTATAAATGCCGTCGTACTTCATATGCACCGAGCGCGCGGCGCGCAATAAACGCGACGTCAAGCGGGGGATCTTTGATCCCGGAGTTCAACGATCAAAGAGCGAATTTCCCATGTGAGGCCCAAAGGCCATTTTCATTACATTGCCCCATGATCCGGTTTCTTCATCAAAATATCGTGGAATCTCTCACGATTGTTTCTCTCTTTCTCGAGGTTAACGGAATATGCTGATTGTATCTGTTTTTTATCGAGATATATTTTTTTCATTTAACTAATTATTGGCTGCGCACAGAATTAACAAATTTTGAGCTACCATTTATGTAGATAGAAAAACAAGAAAGCTCAATAATTCGTTTCCTTGTCGGTCTTTTGTATGGTCAAGAAAATTGTAATTATTTAATTTTCTTGATTTTTATTCACATATATAGTAGCTCAAATTTGTTATGATAAATAATATTTAATTAAAATATCATGGAATCTCTCACGATTGTTTCTCTCTTTCTCGAGATTAACGGAATATGCTGATTGTATCTGTTTTTTATCGAGATATATTTTTTTCATTTAACTAATTATTGGCTGCGCACAGAATTAACAAATTTTGAGGTACCATTTATGTAGATAGAAAAACAAGAAAGCTCAATAATTCGTTTCCTTGTCGGTCTTTTGTATGGTCAAGAAAATTGTAATTATTTAATTTTCTTGATTTTTATACACATATATAGTAGCTCAAATTTGTTATGATAAATAATATTTAATTAAAATGCATGATCAAGAAAACTGTAATTATTTAATTTTCTTGATTTTTATACACATATATAGTAGCTCAAATTTGTTATGATAAATTATATTTAATTAAAATGCATTAAAATTCTTTACTAGAATTCAAGTATCCATTAATAACAAATTTGAGCTACTATTTATGTATATAAAAAAACAAGAAAGCTCAATAATTCGTTTTCTTGTCGGTCTTTTGTATCGGGTCAAGAAAACTGTAATTATTTAATTTTCTTGATTTTTATACACATATATAGTAGCTCAAATTTGTTATTATAAATAATATTTAATTCTAGTAAAGGATTTTTCATTCTATATAGTTAATAGTTAAAATATTTGTGGATAAAACAGACACAGTCAGCATTCCCTTAAATTATTACACAAAGACTCGAGAATTACAACAAGATTAAACAAAGAATAAAATAAGGGACAAATAGAAGCGAGATCTTCTTGTCTTCACTTTAAATCACTCTCGACTCGAAAGAGATTCCGAAAGATTTCAAATCTCAATATACACGATTTTACGATAAATACTTGGAGCAAAAGATAAAAAAGTATTTTCCATAAAAAGTACAAAATTATGCATATGTAGATGTTTGTTTAATAAGAGCGTGATTGAGCAAACTTTCTTTTAAAAATTTGCATCTAAAACTTTTAAACAAGCAGGGCTCTTCTCCTACAACGTATGCAATGTAGAAAAGAATTTCAGTTTATTGTGTGCGTCAGGGTTAAATCCTTGGAGAGAATAAAAAAATATCGAGACATTTTGGTTCAAAATAAAAGAAAGAAAATGACGGTAAAACAGGCCGATCGTTAGTTACTAAACGCGAGAAAAAAATCATCTTGACAGATTCGTTTAATTTCTAATTTAGGAACTGTAAAATTGGTGGCAAATATGCCTCGAAAATGTCAGGCAAAAATTGACAACGATATAAAGACGAGACGATTTAGCGATAGAAAAGTGTGTCGTAGTATGAATTCTGCATGTATACAATTTTTCTCTTCTAAAGCTTAAAAGTTATGCCGGTCACGTTCTTATTAGACTGTAAATTTATCAAAATGATCAAGTGCGAGAGCACCTACACACATGTATATATTTACGAGCATCGATTTTTCTCCTCGCTTCGTCGTCACGCTGAATTACGTCGCGAGTCCGTGACACACGCGAATAGAGGGTGGTTTCGCGAATAGAAACGGGGTTTTCGCGCCGACGTTTCGCGTCACGAAAGTTTCGGACCGTTAAATGCATTCTTGAATATGACGTCTTGCTCGGAAAGCGGATTCTCGTGAGCGCGGACCTCATCGTCAATTACATTTTTCTCCATTCCATCGCGCGGTATTACGGACGGCGTTATGCTCCGCTGTAATTTCTCTATGCACCGCTTTATTTATGACCCGGCCAGAGAAAGAGAAGGAAATGGAGAATCGTCCCTATTCAGCGGCAATAAAGATGTTACTTTTCCCTCCGCCTAATAAATACTTATTTACATCCAGCTACATTTTTCATTCTATTCCGCCTCCTCGACCAGCACGCAGCTTTCTATACTTAACGATGGCGTCGTGCAAGGAATCAAAATTGAATGCAGCTCCGTAGTAGCACGCGACATCGTTAGAATTCGACAAAATATTCGCGACATGGGATCGAGAAAGTAATCGATTAATCATCGTGCTAATTTATATTTACATGTGTTGATACTTTGATCGACAAAGTAGAAGAACATTTTATATTTCAAAAAAATTCCTTAAACTTGTACATTCAAATTCGAACAGAGACGAGCTCTCATAAATCCAGAGCCTCTCTGGCGATTACTTAAATAAATGATTTCAAACCGCCGTTTCCGGCTGCAAAAATGACAGTTTTCCCGCTAATCTGGTGACTCGCAAACTACTGCCGGAACATTCTACGTGCTCGCTTTTAGACGCGTAATCTCATCGTCGACTCTCAGATGTCCGCGCTTTCTAACGGGGTTTGCAAAGAGGAAAAAAAAAAGAGGAACACTCAAACTTTGACCTTAACTAAGGTAACTTCATCCGGCGATTAAACCGTTGTCAGAGGGTAAAGCTCGCGTTAAGTATTAAAGCTCCTTTAAAATTATGATTCCTTCCTACGTTCTCTCTTCCTCTATCTCTCTCTCTCTCGCTCTCTTTGTAAATAGCTCAACGAAACTCTCGTATTATAACCTCGCTTAAATTTCCATCCCCTATAGAAATTTCATTTTGACGAGCGCGAAACAAGGACAAAGTGCGCAAGTGCACTGTATTATCTGCGACCGTGAGATGCATTTCAATAAGGATTCTATATCTACAATTATTTCGTATCACGTGTACGAAAGCGACTTATCAATGCGCAAAACGATCATTTAATTTTATTATCGTTGAAAAATTTTCAAGAGCAGCCCATCTGTGTGTGTGTCATATAACATATTTGTAATTAATGCCCACGCTTATTTATTATTATAAAAATAATAAAAGGAAACATTCCTAAAGTTATTATATCGAATGAAAAGCATCAGTCTGTCTATAAAAAAAAATAGAACTTACAAAGGCGTTGTACTATCGAATATCGAACGGTGTCGATATATCGGTCGATATCATCAAGCTTCATAACGCGCAAGGATTGCTCGCGTCATTCGAACAGGAAGAGCGGATTTGTGTCTCTGTGGCGAATGAGGTGGACGAAATCGTGATCGACACGTCGACATTGTCACCGTGTGGGCGAAAAAAGAATGGAAAATCGTCGTTGCACATGAAGCATCATAGCAGCCTGCCGTTTCGACATTGACAATGGCAGCAGCCTTCGAACGTTCCTCGATACGCATCTCTGCTATGCGCGAGAATAAACATCGATTATTCCAAGCTAGCAGCGTTTCCTAGCTCGTAAATAAATGTTCGTAAAAAAATATATGTACACGGTAGAAAAATTTGTTTTTAAACCCGTGAAAATTTTTGTGTTAAATATTTAACACACTCATGTGTTAATTTAACATATTACTGTTCTGTTAATTTTAACTTAAATATTAAATTATTAAAACAACTGAGAAAAAGTAAAAATAACACAACCTATGTGCACCTATTTTTAATTTTACACAATAAATATGTTCTGCTTTATCAGTGACAAGATTTATCTGTCAAAATTTACAGAAAAGAATGTTGATTATCTATTTTATAATATAAGTGGGGATATTATATTTAAAAGTTAAATAAATAGTCCTCGCTTTGGCTGTTTAAAAAAATGTAAATTAACCTTGTCAACGAGTTTTCGCTGTACCGATACAAAGTCTCAAAGATTTAAGCAACTGAGAGAATGCCATATTATCTCTCTAACTTTGCTACAATGATCAAAGAAATTTCGTTTTATCATATCTGTTTACGTAAAGACGTAGAGCTCAAACGCGATGAATAAGCAACGCACCGCTTTGAATAGAGAAACGCGCGCTATTTCTGCGAGGGAGTTAAAATGCTTTCCGGCGACTTACGATTACGCGAGTGAAACACACGGGGCAGGATTTCCCGCGATTTCCATTCGCGTATTAAGGAACGACGGAATCGACTCAAAAGAATTCGAAATTTCTTTTAATTCCGACGTCTCGTCGCATTCGCGCATAGATTTTAGTAGTACAAGTAGACTTGATTTTTGACTGCGCTGACAATCTTACGGATGCATTATCGATGCGACGATGAAAATGCATCGCACGAATATAAATCGCGGTCGCGACTCGCCACACAAAGCTGTCGGATGCTTCCGTCCCGTCCATTTTTATCCATTTCCAGTCCGGAGTGAAAAAAAATCGCGCGACGCCGTTCGAATATCAAGAATCGTACGTCATGCTCTACTTCTAAGGTAAACGTACAGTCCCTCCTGGTGGTGATAAAATTGTATTTTCGATAATATCAAAGATTATATAAAAATATAAATATGTTATTTCAGAAAAAAAATACTTTTTTATATATTTATAATATTTCTATGTTTGGATATAAGATGTTATCTTCTTTCGAAATAAAATATTAAAATTTTAAGATTTAATATTTATCTCATTATTAGTCAATTAAAATATTTAAGAACGACCGACTTTCCTGTTATTTTTTAAGTTAAAGTTTGAAATAACTTTTAAACATGTATATTCATGGAGCACACACTGTATTTTATTCATGCAGTTGCGATGCATTATTCGTGTCAATTTATCTTGAAAGATATTCGGATCTAATTTTTTATTGATATATTCTCGATACTCTTCAATTCGCTAAAAATTACCCCAATTATCCGACACAAACATTTAAATTAAATAACATACTATATTTAACTAGTTTATTTACAGCCACTCTTACATAGCGACGTTAAAGGAAAGAGAAGAACCAGTTTTGATTAATTCCCGCGGATTTCGGTCCGCGCTAATTACGCTGAGTGAATAGAACAAGTGGGAAGGAAGGGCTAAAAGTAGTTACGGAGGAAATATGCTCTGCCAAAGTGAAACGAGGACAAGAAACCCAAGCTCGAATCTTCCACAGAAAATTGTACTAAAACATTTACAATTTCTTTACATCATCTGCTGACAATAAATAATATCTTAATAAAGAATTTTAATTAGAATTTATTACAGGATAAAAACTCAGAACGCACAAGTCATCCCTTTTCTCGCAAAAATTACACACTTACACTTTGTATCCTTTTACCTATAATTTCTCATTATACATTGTTTTATTACCGAATTTATTTTCGCGATACACGTCCGCGATAAATTCAACAATATAATAGCATATAAAAAATTATAAATAAGAGGATACGTACGTGGAGAGACGCTGAAGCGCGCAGATGAGAAAAATAGCGCAGATCGTGGCAGCGCGACGTTAGAACTGTAATGTAACCTTAAAACGACCGCGCGAATGGACCCTCGGTGCTGGGCGATACGAGATGAGACTCGGCTTTACGAGCGGAAGAATGTAACTTTTCATTTAGCGTCCATTTCATTTCATAAAGTGTAACGAGTTGCGCGCTTGTGCGAGCTCCCTCCTCGTAACTCCTTCGGTGAAACCGAAACGGAGTTTGTCCAGTTCACGAGCAGTGATGACTAAGATATACATTTCAAATGTATCTCGATACAGATACAGATACGTGGAAAAAAAATATATCACAAATTAAAATGTATATTAGATACAGATACTTTTCAATTGTATTTTATCATAATAATGGTAATGTGCACAAAATGCGCTGAATAATTCTTTGATCTTCATTCATATTTTTGTTTATATTGCGACTTTATTCTTGATCTTTTAAAAATTTAAAGAATTGAGCTATATTCAAAAAAATATGTGAAAATGTATTTGAAAAAAGCAATTCAGATACTGTTTTGTATCTAGATACTTCAATTCGAATGTATCTCGGATACAGACTCAGATACCCAAAATATATCTAGATACTGTATCTAGATACTACCCAACACTGTTCACGAGTCAGCGATTTTTTTTTCCAAACAATGAAAATGCACGAGTGTGGGTCCCTAGATTGCATATAAATCACATCAAGTGTCATTTAATTCGCGGATCAATCAGAAATTTATGAAGCGAAAAATAATTGAAGATATAACCATATAAAAATTCGAAATTGAAAAAAAATGTATATGTGTATGCACGTGCAAATTAATATTTAATATGCGATCAAACTTTTTCTCAAGTATTTAATTAATTTTGTTGCAGTAATTGTGTCGGGCATGATCAAAAGACGCTTTCATTAGTGGTATTTCCCGATTATACACACAGATATGTATGTACAGATGCGATATATCATTTAGCCATTAAGGCTTGTCTATAACCGACCAAGGCTTTTAGACGAGCAACATCCATTATCATCATAATCGTTTCTAGCCGCCAAAGATAACTGGATCTATGGCCGTAACAGGACATAATATCGTGTATGCTACAATACATGCATACATGTTACAAAATACCTATTGACTGCGTGTCTCTCCGAGACCTATCTGATTAGAAATAAAATCGTATAGGAAAATATTCTGCCTGATATCGCGATGCCAAAGTGCGTAAATTACAAATCGATATAGGCTGTTTGCTGACAAAAAAAAACAACAATAGTAATGCAATCGTCAAAGCGAGACTCGACGTGAGGAAAAAAAGTGTTATCCGCAACAGTAATCACAAAGGAAGAGCAAAAGTGCGCGCGACCGGAATCGCGTGAAATCCGCGAAATGATCCTTTCCGTGTTTCCCAACTTTTTTATCGAGTTAAAACTTTCGAGTAGCATGGAGGATCGAGATTAAGGGCTCGCCAAGTCATTCCGGCCAATGAGAGCGCTCGGAATCGATTATTTACGGCAGTTCCGGGACCGAATGTATTATCGAACGGATATCGAGACCCGCGACCGCGGCACCGCAATATCTGAATTGAAATCGAATTAAGGATTTCATGGGGAGAGAATGAGAGAGAGAGAGGGAAGAGAGACCGGAAGATTCATCGGCGAGCTACGCCGCGCGGAAAGTTCGGATACGTTAATTAGCGTAACCCACGCTAAGCTTATCGCCTTCGAGATAATCGCCTTTCGTATAGTAGATTCGTCTTGCTTGCCAAATTCAAAAGCGTAATCGTACAATTTTTTTTTTTTTTTTTTTTTTAATAATAAGTACTAATATTTTATTAATTATATATGTCGCATATTGTAAATTTGGAAAGTGGAATGCTAAGTTTGCAAGGGTAAAAATCATTGAAAATATTGATAATCAATATTTAAACGTTAAAAATATGAGATATAAAAATTGTATGGATATCTGTTTACACAAGAAGAAATTTTGCAAAAAATTTAAAATATATATCAATGCGCTAAATTTATCGATTGTTATACGCTAACATTGCATGTTAAAATGTTTAACAGAGAGCGGTGACTCTTTTGACAAATGGCTCGCTTCAAGTTGTTATAAAAATCTCCCTTCAAAAAGAGGAATTATTTCTCGATTTATCTTGCGAAAGCTTTCTCCAGCTTGAAAACTTAAAAATGTTTTCTTTCGATATGCAGTCGCTAGATTAAAAGGTGTGGTTTGAACCTTATTAAAGCGTCAAGCAAGGAGAATGAGGAAAAAAAAAAGAAAAACGTAAAGTGAAACGCAAGTGTATAAGACGCGGAGAACGATAGTGGGCGCGCTAAAAGCTTTTTAATTACAGAGTGTAAACCACCGAGAATGATTATACGATCGACGTCTAAAAGCATATTCTTGCGGTCGTCGACCTGGGGATGAACGATAAGCATATATAAACATTCGTAAACATGAAAAATGTTCGCGGCACACGTGTAAATTTCAGTCAATCATCTCGTAGATTTTCTCACTTAGCACGTATTCCTTCCTCTTCTTTCTCTCTGTCATTACGTAAAAACCAAACAGTTGCTATTTTTTTAAATAATAAGAATAATATAGAACACATAAGCGAGATGTAATAATTTAATGAATGCCCGATAAACGTCAGTGATTCGTCCATTTCTCTCTCAACGCAATTTTATCGAATATTTGATGAACTTGTAAAAATTGTAATCACGTCATTCCAATGCGGTTTTCATGCTCGACCATGCTTTAACGCAATGTTGAGGTTTGAAAAAATAAGAATAGAAGAATTCGTGCTATGCATTCCAGAAAAGACTGATTCCGCTCCCGAAATCGCGTTTACGTATTAAAAAGTAATCAACGCGGATTCCCTGAAAATTTTACGGGCAATTTTCTCGAGAATGGCAAAGTCCATGGAAAGTTACGACGACCGGGAGTGGGCGAAGAAAAATGAACGTGCTCCAAAGCGCGTCGCGCGGATTACAAGATATGTTATTATTTTCGCATGCACTAAGTCGGGCAAAATCGAAAATCAATCCGGCGAACAAGGGACCGACGTGATTCGAGGGAAAACTGCCACGACACATCAAGGCGGAAAACAAACGGACATAACGACAGGACGATCCAATTATTGCGTATACGCGCCGCACAAATATATATATATATATATATATATATATATATATGCAGACAAACAAAACAGCGAACGACACCCGGCGATAATTTTCATTTGCGAGCGCAGCATTTTCACGCCGTTCCATGTCGACCGACAATCTATCGAATTAATCGCAATTAATCGCAAAGCTCATTTCGCCCTTCGATTCGCGTTTCATAATTTTCAACGCTAAGAATATTTCCACGGAAATGAAGCGTCGCGTTTAAAAAGCTGCAGTTCGCTATTAATTTGACGGAACAAGCCACGTGATTACTCGCTAATAGGACACTGCTATTTAGTTAAAATCGGAACGAGCTCTTCGACAATAGACACGTGGTCGATAAATTTGTGTAATTTCCGTGTATAGAGCGTAATGAAGAATGGCAGAAGCAAGACTGGAAAGTGGAGAGAAAATAAAGCGAATAAAAAAAAAAAAAAAGTATATAGTTGGTCGACGCGCTTCTCTCCTCTGTGTATACAATTATAAAAAATGGATCGGGACGTCAAGGAGCTAAATGAGGCGTTCACGGAGTTGCAAGTTCGTTAATCAACTCGGCAATTTGTAAGCTTCGCTTCGGAGACGTCACGTTTAAAAGTGGATCTCTTACGAGTTACGAACTCGGTCTCGCGGGAGAGTATCGAGAGAGAGAGAGAGAGAGAAGAAACGACGCGACATTCTTCTTGCTCACTGTCGATCGCCGACAAGCGGCGACAGGACAATGAAAATCGGAAACGAGCAATTGGTCACGGTCGTTAGTAAACGTTAGGCACGGTGTGTCTACAATGGCGGTGCATTTGCCATCCCTTCTCCCTATCTTCCATCACGGATCCCTCTCTGGTATCTGTCTGGGATGCGCTACATCCGGAAGCACTTTCTCCGTCTGTCTCTCCACATCTCTCCCTCTTTCTCTCTAATTTGCGAATTAATTTCCTTCAACTCCGCTCATCAGACGCGAATTCCATCTCCGCATCGTGGATAATAACCGGAGAAGTAGAATGCCCTTCTCAGCCCAGGTAAAATACACCTTAACGACTCGCTATTTGTTGCCCTTCGCAGCGGGACACAAAGTATTTAGCCCCTGGTTCGCTTTCAACCGAACACACGAGGTGCCACGTGCTGTTTTCTCGTGAAAACCTCCCGTAGAAGTGGATTCACGAGGAGAAATTATATCGGTCGACCGGGTTAACAACAGAGTGGATAACTCGAGGTCGAGTTTGTGGAGGAAACGGAGGGAGATGAAAGGGGGAGGAAAATACCACAGGTAGGTAGAGAGGTGATTAACCCCGAGTAAGCCCTCAGGTAAGCGGAGCCGAAATGATCGGCGCGAGATGATGTGTTCGCGTCAAGCTTGGATTCATAGATCATTAAGACGAGCGTTATGCATAAACGTCAGATTATACACTACTGCAAGAAACTTAAATCTTCGTTAATGCGATTCCTCTTTTCCTTTTTATTCATCCCTACAGCGCTTTACAAAACGCTGGCAAAGGTGTTTAGCGCGTTCTTTTTCCTTCTAACGTTATGGGTTTTTTTAATACAGAGTGCCCGAAAATTATCGGACACTCTATTAATAGGGAGATTCCTAAGATTGTTTGCAGACGATTTTTGCACGTTCTCAATTTTCGCCATCATGCATCTTTGTAACTAAGCCTTAAATTAAAATTTTACTAAAGTAAACTCTCCCTGAAATTAATTGAAGAATGTGATTTTATTTTATTTCCACAAGGCTTAGTTTGCGAAAAACCCTTTATTTTCGATATTTTGGTTGAGAAAAAATCGTGTCCAAATAAGGAATTTCCCTATTATAAACATGTTTTTTTTTTAATAAATGCGCGGAAATATTTTCGTTTGCTACAGAGTGAATGAGAAATTGGACTCTGCGAGTAAGCTAACGTTTATGAATCTAGGCTTGAGTATCCTAAGCTACGTTATACGTAACCAGGACGTGCACTCTATGCGTGCAACACGATGCTCGGCGACCGCAAAAAAGAAAAAAAAAAGGTCGTCGTACCGCGCCTTGCGCTGGAAAAATGTGAGTTACTTTGCGTGTCGTTCGAGTAACGTTACGGTAACTCTCCTCCGGTACGGTTCTTTGTTCGCGTAACGCGCCGAATGCATTATATCCTCCTATGCGCTGCATCGACCGACTGCGCTTTCAGGTCGACCGTTCGACGACAATCACCCTCGTCAACACGGCCAAGGTTCTAAGCGCGTAATACTAGGAAGGAAAATGAAATAATCAATTCGGCGATAATACGTATTCGATTGAAAAATAGCGTTTGGAAGAGAATGAGAAATAAAATTTGATATATTTTTGATTTTGCTTCTGCTTAATATATAATTTTACCCCACAATAATTAATTGCAATTTTAATAGTCACGAGCCATGAAATCTAAAAATAGCGTTTGGAAGACAGAATAAGAAATAAAATTTTAATATATATATATTTTTTATTTTGCTTCTGCTTAATATAATTTTACCCCTCAAAAAATTAATTGCGATTTTATAGTCTCAATCCATGAAATCTAAAAATAGCGTTTGGGAGACATTTCAGAATGAGAAATAAAATTTTAATATATATATTTTTTATTTGCTTCTGCTTAATATAATTTTACCCCTCAAAAAATTAATTGCGATTTTATGGTCTCAATCCATGAAATCTAAAAATAGCGTTTAAAAGACATTTCAGAACGAGAAATAAAATTCTATATATTTTTTATTTGCTTCTGCTTAATATAATTTTCCCCTTTTTATAGTCTCAAGCCAGGTCAAGCCTCAAGTCCCAGGAAATCTAAAAAGACGTTTTAAAAGGAGAAACTATAACTAGAAAGTCGATAAGAAAAATGATCACGCGTATATAATTTATCGAGGCAAGAGTATCATATATCAATTTAATAAAAAAAAGCGGGCCATAATTTTCTAATTGCCCGTCGAGTCTAATTATTGTCTAATTTTGAATAAGGGCGATAAAAAAAAGTTTCTCATTGCTCGAGTCGTCAAAAGATAACGATAGCGATGCTGCACGGAACGTCGAGAACACTAGACGCAAGATCTTAACTCTGGCCGGTCTTACGATCCTCCACAGGTATACCACCATGTACAATACCCGTGTACATGCAGTTCGGTAAATACAATTCTGGGCGTTTCCACCTCTTACTCTCGAGAGCGACTCGAGGCCGACACGACCGCGAGCCCTTTTCTCACGATCCCGCAAGACGAGAGAGCCTTTACGGAAACACGATTGCGCAAGCGAGAGAAAGAGAAGAGAGATCGCGGCGCGCACAAACGAATAGACCGACTGTCTTATTGGAGCGCAATGCTTACGAAAGGCATCGTGAACTATATTACATCCTCGCGCAATGTATTCAATATGGCATTACAGAAATTACCGGTAAATTGCCTGATATTCGTTTTGGCGCGGCGCCAAGTTCGCCGCGTCGAAACGAAGTCGGAATACGAAGTCGTGCAAACCGCTTCAAGGTACAATTCACGAGAGATACTGCAAACTGTGTTACAACGTTCCGAGGATACTTCGAATTTTGCATCAAGTGGGTTACGTCGGGTTTCCCTGTTTCCATTTCTGATGAAATAAACGGCGCGAGACGTGCGCATCCTTTGGAAATTATCAATTATTTATCAAACTCCACTTCAATCTATGTCACATTTTCTCTACGTTCAAATATACAGAGTGTCTGACATAAGGTGTCACGCCAAAAGTATAGGTATACAAGTAGATCTGGTTATTTGGAGACAATTTTTCCTCGGCAAAAATATTTGGAAGACGGAATGAGAAATAAAATTTTAATATATATATTTTTTATTTTGCTTCTGCTTAATATAATTTTACCCCTCAAAAACATAAGTAATTAATTGCGATTTTATAGTCTCAAATATACAGAGTGTCTGACATAAGGTGTCACGCCAAAAATATAGGTATACAAGTAGATCTGGTTATTTGGGGACAATTTTTCCTCGGCAAAACTATTGAGACGTCAACCATTTTCGAGTTTTATGCGATTGAAGATAAGGGACTTTTCGCAAACTAAGCCTTGTGGAAATAAAATATTAACAAAACCACATTCTCAAATTAATTTCAAGTAGAGTTTACTTTAACATAATTTTAATTTAAGATTTAGTAATAAAGATAACACGACGGCCTTACTTGTATATTTTCGGTGTGACACTTTATGTCAGACACCCTGTATATATTTGTCTCTCGACATTTCTATCAAAATAATCAGATGTAGAATAAATAAGGATTTATTTTCCTCAAACGTCGACATTATAATTTTAAATCTTAATGTTTCTTTTTCATTATTACACGCTCGTTCATTCGTTTATACATCTCGGAGATTTTCTCCGTACGATATCCTTGATATTCTTCGAGGAAAATGCATGTTCCGGGAACGCAAACGAATATATCTATTTTCCATTCTATTTTTTCCCCGTTACTTTCTCGTTGCTTCATCACTATGCCGGCACGAGCACGCATAAATTTTATTAAAAGGCGTCACGCCCTATCGCGACTTGACTCGCGGTCTGATTACAAAAGTTTTCAAGCAAATTAATCGCCCCGGCTTTCCATCTCTTTATCTTCTCTCTTTCTCACGTACATGCATGTTTGCGACCCCGTATTATGCATGTATGATGACGACCCGGCATTAACAGAGACGAAACGGGTCACGGGAAATTGTAGCTCCACTAAATTTGGACCGGCGAGACGAAATAACCATCTCGGCTATAAATAGAACTATCGCGCGGATTATATAATAATTCGCGAGTGATAATGGTCCAGATATATTATAATATATATATAGAGAGAGAGAGAAAGAGAGAGAGATTGCATCTTCCTAAATTATTTCTGTAAAATCACGTTTGAACCACGCAGCGTGAAATAACGGCAATTTTGTTGTTTGTACGAATGTAATAAATATTGAGTACAGAGTGTGAGGAAAAAAAACTAGGCGTGTAAAGTAATTTCTTAATCGCTGATTTTAGGAGGAGATACTCGACCATTCATTGCACGATCGCGCATAAATGATGCATCGTGCTGCAACGATTGATTGCGCACATTGCACTTCCTTTTTAAAGGGAACAATCGTGCGTTCGCTTATGCGTCTTAACTATATATATATATATATACGTGTATACGAAAGTGTAATTAAAATTCCGCCATCTGAAACAAACACTCTCCCTCTTTCTCTCTCTCTCCCTCAACCGTAAACATTAAAACAGCCGGAAACGAAGTAGCGAGAGTACAATAACCGCTTTGTTCTCCTCCGCTTTATTCTTTGTTGCAATTACAAGTTACACGGTTACTCTTTTACACCTCGCGCCACCACTATCGCCGCGAAACGGTGCATAGACAAAACAAGTTGCTTTTTAATTAATGAGATACCCCGAAACAACAACTCGTCGGACAAGTCCGAATCGCGATCAAAGCAAGACGAAAAACAGAGGTAATTAGCGCGCTAATTAAGAACCGTCTCGTCGTTTCTCCATAGCGACAAAGATCAATTAAATACAAACTTAATTGATGTCCACAGATATTTCTATATATATATATATATATATATATTTAATTTTAAGTACACCGTTTGTTATTTGATTTTGTAATGACACATTTATCAATATTTTTAATATTAGCGGCACTCAATAATTTAATAAGATTTATCAAATTTAGTAGAATCGAAATTACACGTCTCAAGTTTATAAATATATATATATAATTTCGATTCTACTAATTTGATAAATCTTATTAAATTATTGAGTGCCGCTAATATTAAAAATATTGATAAATGTGTCATTACAAAATCAAATAACAAACGGTGTACTTAAAATTAAATATATAGAATATAAAAACGTAATAAGAATCAATGCATAAAGGAAAAACGCAGATTTCAAATGTCCACGTGGTAACAATTGTCCATTAGACGTTCTGTAAAATACTAGTGTATTTCTCGGACACGTTTTCTCTCTCGTCGGAGAAAAATCTCGTAACGTAGCGAAGAAAAAAAAATACGAGAGTGAAACTGAAGAACGTAAATAGACACCGCTAGTCGAAAAAAAGGTAAGAGATTAAAATAACGAAAAAACGACTTAAGGAACTGGAGCGAAAGAAGCAACTCTTGGAACACAGAAAGAAGAAAAACACAACACGCAAGTTGCAATTGACTCGTGATATCGAAACTGGTCGATTTTTGAAAAGATAAAAAAAGATTCAAGACGCGAAAGTTGCTCAAAAATAGTATATTTGAACAAACCCCAGGTTTATATAATAAAATGGATTAGAAACATATTTATCTCTAATGCAAAATATAATTCATTTGAAAATAATAATTTTTGTTATTTAATCCACTGAAATATATATAAAATTTCTTAAAGAACAAGTGATAAAAAAATTGTTATAATAAATAATAGTGAATTAAATACGAAAAAAATATGAAAAATCCGAGTTGAGAAGAATAGCAACGATATATAGAAAAAAAAGAATATCTTCACTTTTTTCTTGAAAGTCCGAGCTTTTCATCTTTACTGCCCAACCTAATTAACGAGAGCTGTTAGTAAGTCTCTTTAAAGTTTCGGTCTATCCCGTTTGAAAGTCAGCACCCCATAACGCCGCTCTCATTTTTTTCTGTTCCAACACTATACCCTTTTTACGACGTATTTACTTCGAAAATAATGAGCGGGTCGTACAGCGTGTATAAGCACGTCGGAAGCTGGTGCTCGTTATTCTGTCGTTATTTCTTCCCGACGTACCTTCTCGCTCCTGTGTCCCTTCCTTCCTCTTTTTACTCCTTTTAGATCGATTTACGTAAAGACACATGTATCGCGTACGTCGGCATAGAAATATAGTACAAAGGTATTCTTGCAGAACAGAACAGAACAATCGCGCTATTTGATAAAGCAAAAAGAAATAGGAATAAAATCGCGTTTTGTTGTATCTCTCATTTGTAAGAACATTTCTTTGTGTTTGCCGCTTTTGTCTTTCGTATAAATTTATGACCGTCTAATTTAAAACACTGAAATGAGATAAAAAGAATCCTTGTAAAGCTAATCAACGTTGTAATATTATACTTTCGCGTTGTAACATTATTCTTCATGCAAAGTTCCCTCAATATTCTAAGAAAAGCATTATAAAAGTGTAGGTATATTTTAAATTACATAATAGTATATCTTTGAAATAAATCATGTATGATAAAAAGGTAATTGAACAAATGCATACATAATAAAATGTATTGTATAATCAAATCAAATGTATATCAATTATATTTCCCGCATAATTTTTGCAAATAAATTGTAAGAATTTATCATACGAATTTGCGCGACAAACTTTGAATATATCTTGCAACGTTAAAATTCTTCGTGAAAGGTAATCTATCTTGATGTATAATTATATTCCACGAATTTAATTTACACGAAGCGTAAATCGGGGGCGAAGAAAATTTAAGTTTCAGTACCGCCGCGAAGTTTACGTCGTTCATTATCACTCCTCATCGACCCAAAAGTATTAAATTTGATATCAAGCGTCGCGGACGCGGCCGCGATTAATCGGGAAGAAAATTTCACGAAGAACGGGATAAGAAGTGCGATAATTAAATGCGCGAATCTCGAATCAATGGACGATCGGGCGACGTCGATAACCGATTGAAAGGGGAGCACAATGGCCGCGTTTCCGGTTCCGGAACGCATTAAGCTTGTTATCGCGCTCAGCCAGGCTCGATTCGCTTGAATCTACCCGTCATTGTGCATCGATGAGAAACTCGGCACGCATCGTTCACAAGAGCGGACAGAGGTCGATTATTTCCAGAAAAGGTAATTTTACGGAACTATTCCAGCAGTGAATCTCTCAAAATTGACTCTGTTGAGCAGCCTTATATTTTTCTCTCTCTCTCTCCTCGGTCTCTTTCTCTTGTGTAATTAAATGTAAAATAAATGTTTCCTTTGTGTAGATAAATAAATATTAAAGAGATATTTTATAGATTTACCAAACGTAGCGAGAAAGACGAGAGATTACAGTTTATAAGACTTAATATCATATAAAGTGACAAAGTTAATATCCACCTAAAAGGAAAGATGCTTCGGTCTAATCCCTCCCTTTCGACCCTTCGTATACGTCACCAGCAGAAAGAAAGCCAAGCGTCAAGATAATCCAGAAGGATAGAGCAAACGTCGACTCTGTCATCCTTCTTGGAGTGGGATCGGTCCATAAACGCGAACGCGGCATCAACCTACCTTTGGGGATCGAAGGAGAACTGACGAGAATGAAGATAACAAGAATCGAGGTTCCTTCGAGAGTGGAAGAGAGTCGCACGGGCGACTCGCTCCATTCCTCCCTGAGGAGTTCTTCGAGCAGGAACGATTATTCGGAGGACAAGACAGATATAGGCACCAATCTGAGCGAGAAAATCTCCTTTGCAACCTCCTGGTCAACGGGGCTCAACGGCATTTATCGATCACGCGACTCTCGAAATATTCAGCCGCGCTTACGTAACCGCGTTTATACGCGTCACAAAAGCATCTTTATTTCATTTTGTCACATTAATTTTTTTTTTTTTTCATTTATTTTTATTAAAGATATCTAGCCTTAAAAATATTACCTAGATAAAAAATTATATTCTTTTGTAGAAATAATTTTTGTTTGCTAATCTCCATTCGGAAAAAATACATAAATAAATATTTGTAAACAGTTTGAATGAAAAATATCTGTAAATATTGTTTGAAATGATGGAAGAAAAATTTCGACGGAGCAAAAGCGTGAGAGAGAAATGAAAATAAATTTTTAACAAACTGGAAAATTAGGGGCCATATACCGAGGAGAACTTTTACCGAAAAAGATTCTCCCCTATATAAAGGTCACCGAAATATCTTTCGAGCAACTGCCAAGGAAGTCCTTTTTAAGAATAGCTACGAGGGTTGTGAAATCCGGCGATTGTTGCCAAGGTGGGCTCCCATCCGAAAAGCGCTCGATGGTTTCTCGAGTGGTCGGAGAAAAATGGGGGAGAGAAATAAAAGAGAAAGGAATAAAAATAGAAAGCTATAGAGAAGGCGAGGGAATGTGCAGACGATAACAGTGGCGGGAGGTTCGCATTAAAATTCAAATATCACAGCCGAGGAAGAGCCTTCACTTTGAGGTTCGTGGAGCGCAGTGGGCCAATATGAATACATTACAACGTGTTTGCATCCAGCCCCGGGCCGGTAATGCCTTCTATTAGAATCATGCCGCCGCATTTTAATATGACGTGAGAGAGCGGGTGTAGGTAGGCAAGCAAGTTGTTCGGAAACGGAGATATCCGTATAACACCGACAACGAAGGCTCTGTGCCTAGCACGGCCTTAAATAATCCATCAGCGACTAATGACGGTTGTGACGTAATCCTCGTTAATATCGCGTTATAACAACGTGGCACAAACAGGCTCGATAAAGACTTTTCACGGTGCGCTGCCTCGTGTAAAGTCGATCTTAACATTTTGTCAGATTGCATCAATGTATTTCCTGTCTTTTATTTCAATACGTCATAATATGCGGATACGTTCGATTATTATATCACATGTGTTGTTTTATCGTATATCAATTTTTATTTCAGATTAAATGATAATGGTCGGTATAGTACGTACGTGCAATATTCTTTTATATATACGTGCAATTAATACGTACATTTGTGACGTGTAATTGTACGTAACCTGTAATAAACCGATTGTTGCTCGAAGCGAGGACGAAAATTGCCATAATAACTCGTGACTCGATCCACGTTCGGAAGACTATCTTTCTGATAAAATTGCGAGAGAATAATAACAAAATAACCGAGCAAACATCCTTGAGAGGGAAGAAGCGCCTGCGTGCTCGCGAATAATAGAAGCGTGACAACTGTGCATTGCGCAATTCCACTTACAATCTAAATTCACGATTATTACATCAATTTGTAACGAGTAATTCGAAATGCGTAATTATCTCTCGAGCTGCGATCGGCGAGGACGAGGTTTTGCCTCCACGTTATCGTTACACAACGGGAGATGATACATCGCGTACGAATAGAGATAATTCCTTTCGTGGATGAATAATGATGCACACACCGGCAGCTTTATCAAGCAAACCGACCTACCCGGCTCTCTATGTGTTTACATTTTTAATCGACTAACCGAGAACACTATCAGTCATTGCAGCAATGAGAGACAGATCGCTCGTCTCTACTTTGAAACCAAACGCAATCAAAAATATACGCGTATTCGTCGTCTCATTTTGAGAGATGAAACTCGTTAAAAACTAAATTAATCGGTTGTTAAAAATATTTAGAGAATTATAGTTTTAATTTATTAAAAAATTGTGAAATACTACAAGAATTAACTAATTTATCTAAGAAATAGATTTTTCCTATTTTTTATGCAATAAAATTTAAATGCAATCAAAAATATACGCGTATTCATCGTCTCATTTTGAGAGATAAAACTCGTTAAAAACTAAATTAATCGCTAATTAAAAATATATAAAGAATTATAGTTTTAATTTATTAAAAAATTGTGAAATACTACAAGAATTAACTAATTTATCTAAGAAATAGATTTTTCCTATTTTTTATGATAATATAAATTGAGCCTGATAATGTGATAATATGTCTGTTTTGCTTTTATTCTTAAGAAGATATCTGGTTAAATGCGATAGAACCCTTTGTACTCGTATTACTGAAACTGAATAAAGGGAAAAGCTTCAAGTATTTGTAAAATCGATACCGCGATATACCGGCACGTTCCTTGTAACAAATTAATGGAGTAATCATAACAGCCAGTTTGACATGTTTGGCTTTCCTGAGAAGTCGATAGCCTGTCTTGTTTCGCCAACAAGTGCGCCCATTTACATATTCGCAGATATGTTTATCGATCGGTACAACGATAGCAGCAACTATAATTTATGAGAAACAGAATGTGCGGCTACCCTGTCGTAAATTCATAATCATTTCGAGTGGAACATTGAGGGTGTTTACCGATGTTCGACTTCCAAGAAAGGAAATATCGCGTAGAAACTTTGACAGGGTTTACTTAATCATTTATCGAGTGCTGCTGTGTGTGTACTCCTTAATTTTCATATTTAATACAATTCTATAGCAATTTCATGTTCCTGCTCCATCGATATCAATTTCTTATCAAACCCAAATAATAGACATCAAGAAAATTGAAAAGCAAACGTATAAAACATTTTCGAAGACAGCAATTTTTATACAATTTTCGAATAACTCGATAATACTTTTGTATGATGTAATTTTTATTTTCAAATATATTCTCAAAATAATATAATAATAATGAAATGTGATTTGTACAAAAATAATTACCGTAATGTAAGAAGGAAATTACTTCAACACATTATATTTTTTCATGCGACTCATATTTTAAACGAACAAAAGATATTTCTTAATCATTGAAGAAAGAAGCGGTTAAATAATTAAAAATAGAGAAACCTCTGGAAATGTCCATGCATGCTCTCATTCCCTTGGTGGAACCTACCTATTATTCTCCTACTGCGTTGTGTTTTAACGGTGAAACGAGCCGTTCGTCATATTAATTATACTCGAAACGTGCGCCAACCGAGGTCACCTGTTAACCCTGCAGACTCATCTGATACGAAATCGCGACGCCAGTCGAGAGAAAGAGAGAGAGAGAGAGAATGAGAGAAATGAATAGAGAAAACGGAGAACAGAAGCACGAGACTTATCTGTCTCTCGCACGTATGTGCCGTATTATTTTCGCGGGCTGAACAAAATTAGAGAAGAATTTAATTCCGTCGGAGTCACAGAATTAAAAGGTCACTTTGGCTTTTCTGATGATCTCGGTTACTATTACGAAATAATTGGATCGCCGAGATCCTCTCGCTCGTCCGACCAAAATTATATATAATCTTTTAGATTTGTTTTCGCATTTCTAAATTACATGCAATATTCCCTGTCATTTTTTCTCATCGCTTCTCGTAATAATCCTCAAAAATAGTTTGTAAAGATTAAACATGCAATTTTATATGTATCGCGTGAATTGGTGTAAAAAGTGTAGCAGAATGATATGTTATATAAATCATATATAATTTTATTTAAAATTTTCGATAAACCACGAGAGAGACTCTCGCTCCAGATTCGGATTTCCGTACTTATATTCCCCGATCTTATTTTTCTCGATCTCGGAAACAGTATATATCGTCCTCGCGCACGAGCTATACAATAAATCAGAAGCTGCGAAACAAAAGTGCGAGACCGGGCTACGATTGCCGCAAAGCAAGGAGTCATTGCCACGAATCCGCCCATCGCGGCTCCTTCTTTCCCAGATTGCCGCCATTCGTCTGGCCTCCTAACAGAGGTATAAATTCACGACGTAAATGGAGGGTTTCGATCGGGAGTACGTTCGAAAGTAAATAGATTCGTTGTGATGAAAATCTTCGTGTGACGCAAACTTTGCTCCATATAAATGATCTGCCAAAGAAAAGAAAACACGCGAAGACGGTCTCCGAAATAAAAAAATCCACTCCAAGTTTCGCGCTGCGATTCAGAAAAAAAAATACGAAGAACTCGATCAATTTTCACTTATAAAATGAAATGATATAAAGCTCGAATTTAAACAACGATATTATTTACCAAATAATGCAATGCGTTTATACAATAATATATTCATAAGCATAAGATGTAAAAATGACATAACGTCGCATAAATCTTCGAAATTTAGACTACACTATATGTGTTGACGTTATATTATTTTATAAGAGATAGATAATAATGTGGAAGGTAAAAAATTTCCATTATATTCTACCTCTTCAATATTTATTTAGCGATGCGTCCACAAATTGCATATTAAATGTCCGATAATAACGCTATATCACCCAAGGATTCGCGATGTGAAGCAACGAAGAGAGCGCGGAAATTTCCTCTGTATTTTTTGACAACCCCTCTCCGGTCTTTATGTCGTTTTTTCATCGCCACTGTATACACGTTCACCGCGATTACAGCAAACCCGGGAAAGATTGCGACGTCATTGCGATTAAATCTCGCTTCTTTCGCCGATTTCTTCCTCGTCGCGTCGTATATATAAAAGTATACAAAGGGTAAACCAGGAAAAACGAAATAAACGCACGGGGAAAACGTTTTTGTCAAATTATTGCGGGATGAAATTGGACCGGGGGTTCAATCCGCATTAATTCGCCCTCGCACAATTCCAACCTTGATATTCTAAATTTGAAATCCATTTTTCACGGAGATGTAATTTTAGATATCGCGCGATAACGAGAGAGCGCAATTGCGGCAACGATTCTGTCGAATAGAATTATTTCCTTTCCGGGCGATCATAATTTTGCGCTACACAAGGCAAGAAATTCTTACCTGCGTCTCTATCTGAGATATATCCAAGAAAGGAATAATATGCATATTTAATTTCACAATGGTACGCGAGAGAGACTCTCGTTGCTTACTAATTATATTCTTCTAAAGTACAATGCTTCATATAGATCGCGAGATCGTCCGAAGCGAAAAAGACGAGGATAAAATTATTCCTCCTCTCTTCGTAATAATAATTAAGCATTGTAAAGAGAGAAAGAGAGAGCGAGAGAGAGAGAGAACGGTATCGCTTTTCCGTATCGCGAATATTGTTTGCGCTATCGAATTTCCACCTTGATGAAATAAGTCATTACCGGAGAGGCGCGGCCGGTAAACTGATTTTCTCGCCTTTTTCAGCGACGTGGTGTATCGTGAGAAATTTTCTCTCTCTCATCGTAAAACAAGGTTTTTCTTACTCGGAGTAGTTCCGCGAGCGCCTTTTTCCATATTCCCTTCCTTCTATTTCACATCGGCTGCTTGGGAAAAAGCATGTCCTAATAAGTCATATGCGATGAAGAAACGCAAGTAAACTCAATCAAGCTTCAACGAGAAAGGGAAAGGAGAGAAGGTAGAAAGAAGGCATCGGTTAGAGATCCATAAATGGCGCCTTTAAAAGCCGGGTCATTGTCACCATAAAACCATCTAGAGATGTTTAACGTGCTGCTACGCTAAGATGCATTTATGGATTTAATAAAAAAAAAATCTGGGCAAGAATTTGTCCGTTACAAATTGAATCATAATGAGAGAAAAGTAAAATTTTGTATTGTATTAAAATATATATTTATAGTTTTGCGATCGAGAGAATTAAAGTTCGAATATCTTTCCAGATCTCTCTGATAAAAAATTCTCAATGATTTATACGTCACTCAATATTCTTATTCCATTATTAAACCCGATGCTTTATCGCGACGATATTACCTGATTTTTTATTCGATTGTATTATACTCGCGTATATAAAATCGATAGCATTTCTCGGGTAAATCAGAAAAGATGGAAAGGCACGGTTCATATATCTAACTAGAGAAGAAATAAACATCCTTCGACGACGCGAAATTCATGTACATTTTCGACAATCCTTTTTCCTCCTATTCGCGGCTTAAGACACCCTCGAAGTTCAGACCACCGTGGTTCGATCGGTAAGCCTGTGGCACGAACGAATACAAGTTCCGGAATCCCTTATAAAACTTGCTAGACCCCGTCACACGTTAGGAAGATCCACGGTTAAACACAAAACTACCCTCGCGCAATATGCCTCGTTCAATACACGCGCGGGAACGTGTCATTGCCACGCATAAAATCACGGGATACACGAACGTGACACAGAATAAATCCATGGAATTATATTACGCTTCGTAACTCGCGACGTGTAAATCGCATGAAATATCGCACGCGCGAAATCAGCCCGTGTGTTCAACGTATTTCTTTATATAAACTCCAAACTTTTATTTCAATTCATCATTTTTTTTTTCATTTACACGAGGAAGAACTTGCCGATTCTTAGACAGTGTTGGATAGCATCTAGATACATTTTGTGTGTATCTTTTGTGTATATTCCGATTAAAGTATCTATATCTAGATACAAAACATGGTATCTGAATTGCTTCTTTCAGATACATATTTTTCGAATAGCTCAATTCTTTAAATTTTTAAAAGATCAAGACTGCAAGTTATCAATCGTAATATAAACAAAAATATTAATCGAAGAATTATTCAGTACATTTTGTGCATATTACCATTATTATGATAAAATACAATTTAAAAGTATCCAATATACATTTCAATTTGTGTATCTGTATCGAGATACATTTTAAATGAATCTTACCCATCACTACTGTCTTGGAAAATATTGAAGGGCGTCGCACAATTCTCTTAATCGAGAATAATAATTATAAGAACTTGTATATTGTGCGTTGTACCGTCTCTCGGGAGAATCTCTCTCTCCTTAATGAAATTTCTTCGGCATACGATGAATATTCAACGGCGTGAGAGATTCCATTCCTTAAACGCACGTAGTGAAGGAAACAGGGCGATAAAAAACGTAATTTCACACGAACGCGGAAACGCTCGTCGATATATACGGCTACTTCAAACACCGGGAAATCGATCGGCACTTTTTTTGTATCAAAATAAATTCCGCACATCTGCATGCGCAATATCAGCGGTGCGCGATATTTGTTTTCTCTCATAATAATGCAGTAGCTCGTTACTTCCGAAACTTTCTTATATAGAAAAATTATTCGCGACACCTGCTTTCAGTTATAATAAAAAAAAAGATACTTCAATTTAATTAATCGCATGGAAATCTGCTGTCCTACCTATCGTATGCATTTAACTCTTACATAGTATATTAGATATGGCATACATATATGAATGCATATGCAATTCAATAGTGCGTTGTATTTCTATTCAAATATATTCAATTGAACAAAAAATAGATTTGAAACGCAAAGCTTTGTAGAAAATTGATCGCAATCGCGATTCAAATTTGGCGTCGCGAATATATCCATTGTATATATATAGGGCAAAAAAAAGCGGCGCTAATTGCAAGTATCGCAACAATGATTTTCAAATATGCATCTAGAATATATATATTGTACATGCGTCATTTCCCGAGACAGACATGAATTCATCCCTTATCCGCTCCTCACATCGTCGTGTTCAAGTTTTCGCGAAAATACCATTGTAATATTATCGTCCGGAAATGAACGAGACGGTTCGAGATAAATTCGGAGAAAATTTGGCGAGACGATCAAAGCGAACGAGGCCTCGCAACGGGTTGACTTCCCGCGTTCGATTCACGCCTCACGGGCAAACGCATGTCGCGTACGAATTTGCATGCGTACACACACATATATATATATATATATATATACGGGGGTGTACGACAGGGAGAGGAGACGAGCGGAGGAATAAATGTATTTACTCAAGGGCAACGGGTACATGGACTCTCTCGCGAGTACATAGAGCGCACGATAGAGAGAAACGAGACAGACAGGGGAAAATGGAGGAAGGGAAAGCGAGAGACAGGGCATAGGCCGAAGGCCGAGGAGTGCCATCCGATATATTGCATTACAGGGCGTCTATCGATTCAGTGGAAGCTATCAGCTTTCGTTGCTAGGCGATATCTCGATGATATCTGCGCGCGAGAGAGAGAGAGAGAGAGAGATAGAAAGAGGATCTTTCTGCAGTTTCATAATATACCTTTTTCTTCGTTCTTTTAAAGGCCTGTACCTTGGGATTTCGAGCGATTTTTATCGAGTCGCTACGGAATAAAAAATAATAACCACGTGTGAGTTTCAAACATATACTAATAACAAGAAATATTTTTGAGAAGCTTAAAATTAATGACAGCATTTCTAAAGTTGCATTTTGTTTGATGATTTGTATTGAAAATGTAGAACCGGAGAGGATTTATTTTTCCTGTCGAAAGAAATGATTAAAGGGGTGAAAAAATTCGTTTGAATCGCGGCTGTTTCTTGTCATTTTCCGGTGTGACGAGACTCTACATACAGGTTTCGTTATCACGGCTATCAGGACGGTAAGTCGATTTAATGCCACGTCTAACGTATGTCATGAATCACACGCGAAGATATAAACGTTTGCTATAACAAGCGCGGAAACATTAATCTGCCAGATTCATAGTGATATACGCATTGGTCAGGTATTTTCGAATAAAATCGATAGAGTTTGTGCAACGCGCCCTCGATTCGTGTCAAGCTTCGAAAACAGAATATCTTCTATTAGAAGTCTTGCGAACGTAAACAATACGTAATATGTGAAACTTGACTTGGGCTTGAAAAATTATAATATTGCATTCTAGGAAAAGAGAGAGAGAGAGAGAGAAGAGATGAAAGTGCGTTATGAGTGTAATATTTATTTTTAAACCTTTTTTTAGTCCTTAAATAAATATAAAAATACATCTTTGAAATGTAATATATGTCGGGAAAAAAACTGTGCAATTCGAGGGATCATTTTAATCTTTGAAATTGCAGAATTAAAGCACTCGTTACAGCCAAACTGTATCACTGCGAATGCATGGTATTTCGTTATACGCGGTGTACGAGAAAAGGATCATAGCATTTTAACGATCAGATTTCAATCACAAACTGGATTATCATATCCTGTAAAAAGGATTGTATCGACGATTTTAGCAGAATAGCGCAGGCTACTCCAAGCTATATTTGTACGTATAACGCGTTATCGCGTATATAAAAACATCGATAAACATTGGCAAAACGATTCGATTTGGTCTGTGCCGCGTTCTACAATTCGCAAATAAACCAACACGAACAACTATCGATCGCGTTGCAAGTAAATATACATGTAATCGTCGGTTCAAATTCTTTTCAATCACCTACGTTATCGCGTTAATGCGTTTAAACGACCAATTTCAATCATCAACTATCAATTACGAAAAATTCTCTGACGCAAAAGGACAACAAATGCAATACAAGAAAAATACAAATATTGAAAAATAACAAATTTAATGACAAACTAATTTTTTACTCCATTCTGAAGAAAGCATATATAGCGAATTATTTTCGTTTTTTAATTAAAAGCCATATTCTTTCGAAATTAAATATATGCAGCACTCAATATATAGACAATCGCACCTTGAATATGTACGTATGTTAATTAAAGTTTTAGAATAATTTTTCATTATTCTAAACTCTTTCTCCTTACTATTGATACACTTAATTGAAACACAATCGCCCTCCTGTTCAATTAACTAAGTTCTAAACATTTGTAACGAGGTTTACAAACTCTGTAACACTTTTAATGCGATAACAATAAGATTCACTGTATAAAACCAGTTACGATATGTTACTTGGCAATTGCGAACGCGAGCAGTTCGTTAAATGCACTCTTTCATTCCCGTTCTTCTAACTCTCTCGCTCTTTCTTCGCTCACATAAATAGGAAAGAAGACGAAGAAATAAAGTGAATTAGTACTAGACGGTCATGAAAGTCGAGGTCGTGAAGTCGCGTATGAATCCAATTTGACGCACGATAACGATGTAATTATCTAGTCGTGCATATCCGTTTGAATGTCTCCTACACTGACGTGTCCTTTTAAGAATTAGATGAAACAAAGAAGGTCTAACCGCGTATAAAGAAAATTGCAAAATCCTCGTTACTCATTTTCACAAAAATTATAATTGCAAATTCCAGTTATTTTCCGAACAAAGATATGCGTACGCGCACAAATACATACATGAATATATAAAAATAATATAAAAAAATAGTAATTTTCAATTTAAATGTATCTATATTATAATAAGAGGAAAGATTTTAAAATAATAAAAATTGTATTTTAAAATTATATATAGCACTTTATTAATTTCTGAGACGTGACAAATAAAAACTATAAATTCTAATGTCACTTCTCAAGCCACGATTAATAATAATGTGTGTATGACAAGTTATAATTTAGTACCGGAAAGGTCGGCAACCGACTTTAGCATTCACCCTACATGTTTAAAGTACGGTATAGAGGAATATTCTATGCGCTATGGATAAACGGGAGAAACGAACTTTCGACTGGACAAACAAGAGATTACGGAACTATTATCGCCTCATCAAATTTCTTTCGAACGAGATACTTTCGAGATCGGATTATTAAACACTTGCGTGTGTAATTTAGCGATGTAACGTAAGGTCTCTTTCTCTTTTTTCCTCTCTCCTCTGTCACTCGATCCGTCATCTACACATGTGTTTCAGTTTCGATTGACAGATAATCGCGTATGATTTTCGCTAATTGGATGAATAATTATTGAATAAATGCACCTACCGTTAACTTTTATTCTCTTCCTCTCCTTCTGCTAACATTTTTTGTGTATATATACGTATCCTACCTGTAAACGAATTCACAAGTACCGCAAAATAGTAGTAGAGAGAGATCATGTTTCCTACAAGAAGCCTCACTCTCTCTTCTTAATTAAAAGAATCAAGTTGCTCTTTCAGAGTAGATGATATAAAATATTTTTATAGAAAGGAAATCTGTTACTTAAACTAAACAAATATAAAATTTTATTATCAATTAGCTTCTAAATTTCTAACTTTTTATTTATTTGTTATATTTATTTTATTAATATTAATATCATTAAAATAGAAATAATTAAATGTTTTTTCAAATATAATATTCAATTTCAAATATGCATAAGTAAATATAATATTTTCCAAAAATCAATAAATAGTCACAAATAAAAACAATTAAATCGGTGATTTATTATTAATTGGAATATCAGCATTTATTATTAATTGGAATATCAGCATTTCAGAATAATTAATTTAATTGCATCGCGTGGATCTTTTGTATTTAGTCACAGCTGCTGTCAAGTGCTTGATATCATTAAAAGCTCGGTAAAAAAAAAAGCGTTCTATTTCACGGATTCATGATGCAAGCACTTTTAGAGGATATCACCTGTCGAGGAGAGATATCCCAGCTGGTACGAAGAAACGAATAGTAGAATACTCGAATGTCACGCCGGATTCCAACACGTCTACGTCTAACAGTGCGCGAGATATATGCCGGAAACGGGTATCGACAAAAATGCAGGCGCATCGTCCGAATATGCAGCAAAATATGCGACAGCGTAGAAACTTTTGTAAGGAGACCGGAGAGACTTCATCGAATATAGAAGAGACATCACACTTGCAAAAGTCGCGCACTTTTCATTTTACAACTTAAAATGGAACCTCGCTTTCAGAGTTAGATTGCAGATCCGTTTCTTTCACAATTAAGTATTTTCGTTAAGTATTCTGACAACTAATTCTTCATTAAAAATTTAATTAGATTTTCGGACTCGAAATTAAATCAAGATAAAAATATTGTCATTCTCTTTAAAATTCAAATTCTCGAAATTCCTAATTTTTCGTAATTAGAGAACATTTACCACTCTATATAAGACTACGATGTGCATTTATATTTTTTTTTTTTTTATTATACAACATATATATGCTATATATACTATATTTTCTCAATTTTCAGCATTCAACTCGCGATATGCGAGTCGTCACGAATAAAATTCCTCGCTTCCAATAAAACGAAGGAATTTACAGCGAGATATTTCGCGCGACGAGAGTTAAAACTGCTGAGTTCGGCACAAGAGAATCGGATGGAGCGTTTGCTGCATAAGAGGACAAGAAGCTTGTTCCTGGTATTTTACTGGCCGAGCGAGTAAAATTCCGCCGGCTGTCGCTAATCCTCGGAAATACCGAAATTACGTTGCGCGCAGACTTTGGAGTGTGTGCATATCATTTCGTGGAAGATCATAAATAATTGAGAATTTCAATTCTTCATTATTTACAAGTTTCCACAAAATAAAACGCTTCACGCACCCTTATTATCGTTCCACAGAAATGTTATAAAAAATAAATTTCTAACTCACAGATACGTCCAATAGGAGTTGTAGTACGCAGCACATATGACCTGGAAACAAAATATTCAAATTATTTATATACATGTGTGTGTGTACAGGATATTTTGAAAGGATTTTGAAAGATATTTGGAACGATCGAATATCTAATACAATGCAGTTTAGAAAAAATGTTTTTGCATACCTCCCAGTTGCCACGCTGTCGCCCGATGCCTCCCCTGGCCTCCTCCTCCTCTCTTGGTCCTTTGTAGCACTCCCGGCACTCGCGAAACGCGAATAATTATACGATCGACCGACACTTTACACGGCACTCCCGACACGCGGAACTTTACACGGCACTTCCGACGCGCGACGCTTTAAACGACACGTCGATTTCTCGACACGACGCGTGAATCGCACTGTGTATCGCAATACTACCTGTAACAAATAAAATACATACATATGTTAGAATAATTCTTATTTCGTATTATAACGTATGTACATAATATAAATATGTAAGCTAGAATTAACGATATATAAATCTACACGCAGAGAATTTATCCTGAAAATCATGATAATCGTGGAATAATATTACATATGATATTGGAAAAATTTTATAAGAGCTTCTCTGATTAATATTCAATTTTTCAATTCAATTAGTATATGTACTGCTGAAGCAAGTACGCTTCTCTGATTAATATTTACCACAATAAAATATATTAATATGTACAATGTATATAGTAAAATTAATCGAACATATTTTATGTCTTATTGTCGTAGATATTAAATTTTTTATTGTGGCAAATTCAGAGAAACTCTAATAAAATAAAATAAAACTCTAATAAAATTCTTCCAATACCATATTGTCCCACGATTACTATGATTTTCAAAATAAACTAAGAGAAAATTCTCTGTGTACAGATCGCAACACATTCACGTAAACAATTGAAAATAAAGTCAGAACTATCAATTATTTATAATCTTACATTAAATGATACGGCAGCTTTATATACACACGACTTTGGACCAGAGAAACTATTCGATTCGCTGAAAACAAATACGCGAGGCAAAAAAGCTCTTCGATTACGACAAACAGAATGTTGATGAGAGATAAAAAAAACGAATTGCATACTTTGTAAAATATTGCAAAGTGTGTAGAATACATCGTCAGTTTGCTGCGAGTTTGTTGTCTTCACAGAGTATTTTAATTTTATCCTTTACCGCATCCTGATAGAAAAAGGAAGTCAGAACTCTTAAAAATTAATGAGTTTCTGCGAAATGATACCTTACACACATTGCACGATTATAACATCTCTCTTTTTTTTAAGATATATATAATTTAAAATAAATAAAAACCGATAAAACATACCATCAGAAATCAATTGTGATATCGATATATATATATATATATATATATATATATGTAGTAATAGCATTTACCGATAATATAATTAACAATTGCCATTGTTCGTTATTCTACAACATCTATTACACGAATAACTATCGATTTTATCGATTTCAAGTTTAACGATGAAAAATATTTCAGCACACGTTTATTCTCAGAATGCAATTATCTCTCGATTAATTCCGCAAAATGAGACATATTTCATATAATGGATGTGTTGAATATAACTTTTGTTAAATTGGCCGATATATTTGTGTAAGTCTTACGCTTACTTATGACGACAATAATTATTATCATTGAATTCCAAATAGAAAAACAGATGGATAAAACAGCACGGAACACAGAATTATTCTTGCTAGAAAACGAAATCCTTTATATGATATTATATAAAGACATCGACGCAGAACAACAAAGTGATTTATATGTCGATAAAAAACAAGATATAATGCTTTAAAATTGTTCGTGTTAGTCATTCGATATTATACAGACACAGACGATCGGATTTAAGGAAATTATCCATCACAACAGGCATGTGTTATCAAATGTGCATATATTTGCATGTATTTTTAAGTCTAATAATATATTTAAAAAATATAAAAACGAGAAGAGAAAAATATGTCGCAAAAAAATGTGAGTTATGTCTCGTCAAATTGAATTTATGAATATACGATTGAAGAAACTCATCGCAATTATTTCTATAAAAACATGAAGAAATAAATATTAAAAAATTACATTTTTTACATCTTTTTCTCTTCGGAAATTCCTCAAATTTTAAAATACCGATAAAAGATCCGGCTAAGCGTCATGCAAAAATATCTTATCTAGTTTTTTTCCATTCTTCAAAAAATTAATGTACTGTTCATAATCAACGTTCGTAATCAATGTAATTTTTAAAACGCACGATTCGTACAGGTTTCTCCCGCGTATTATTTTTCAACCGAGTCGATTCGATAATCAACATCTTATATTCACGAATGAGAAGAAACGTTTACGACCTTGAAACGGGACAGGTGATAAAGCGCTAGTTCGCTCCACTTTTCGCTGAAGACACGCGACCATTAACTCAAACGAAAGGTTCGGCCTGTGTAGCGGCGAAACTTTCTAGTTACAGCATGCGAATGAAACGGTAAAAAGAATCCACCGAGTGCACGAATAAATCGATGAAGTCTCGTAACTTTTCGCGTAAACATTAAGCGAGAGCGCGAACGAGAAAGCTGAGAGAGCTTGGCGTGCAAGATCGGAATTTTATCTCGGGAATTTTATCTCGAAAAAAGTGCGCGGATATTAATATAATATTTTTAATTTTAATTAGACATAATAAGCTAAATTTAAGACTTTCAATTCTCGTAATTAAAAAAAAAAACACTTGCTCAACTTGCATGTGTTCAATTAAATCCTATAATAACACGTCTCCTTAAATTAATCGCGAATGTTGTAAAATTTAAGAGCAATATTTAATAAATAATTTTAGGCAATATGTTATCCATCATTGATGTCATTAACAAATTTGTTTTTTTTTTTAATCTGCCTGCGCGTTTCGCGCCAAACGTTATTAATGATTTAATGATCGACCCACATTATATATTATATGATGGTTAATACATCAAATATTGTGCAGAATTAGAATGCAAAATTTTGTCAATAGCTTTTGTCTCTTATAATTTTCGGTTATTTCTGAGATTTCGTTCGTATAAGGTAACGATAGTTTCCTATTCTAGTTAACGAGACTTTCCCGATGGAGTTTATACATTTTTGATGAGGCGAGTAGACAACGGAAAGTTCGCTTGTTGCAATCAACAACTTGGACAGCAACCCTGAAGGGAGGAAGAGAAAGGAACTACGGGAAGGAAGTGCGAGACAAACTTCTTATCGTTATTGATTCAAGATAAACTGGTGAGATTTATGCATAATATATATGTATATATTCGTGACACGTATTATTTTCTCATTATGCGACATTCGTTTCGCACGATTTTTTATCGTTGGCGCGAATTAGAAACGCTATTATTAAAAAATACAAATTTAAACATGTACGAGCTGATCAAAGTATTAAAAAGAGAAAAATGAACGAAGGACAACTTGATTCGTAAGCTTCGTTTTTCGTCTTACAAGGATATAGGAGAATTAAAATAAATCCGACCGTCTGTTCGATTCGATTCTTTATGAAGGTCAAGGTCATTTAGAATAGACCGCGACATTTACAAAAATATCTGAAATACATGCAAAACGATTGTCATTCAATATCGCATATTAAATTATTAAAACTGAGGACTTGACATTAAAAGACTGCATAATCGTTATATTCTTTGAAATTTTTTTATCTCGAGAAAACACTTAATATTAAGATTAAAAGAAAAAAGTAATTAGCAGTTGTGAAATTATTTGACTCATAAAATGAATAACGTTAATCTTTGTCTTCAAACTAAATAAATTATAAAATATTCATAAAATATTACATAAATAAATATTATTTTGCACAATAGTTATACGTTTACGGATTATTTGCATTTTTTATTTTGCGTTTTAATTCACCAAAATATTTGAGAAGACTACTCGTTAATTTTTTTTGAAGTTTTCGGTTTTAGAATTATCCGATTGAATTATTACAGAATATATTACGCAAATCACTTAAAATTACCAGGAATATTATGCATTAATATTTAATATACCAATTAACTGTATATATTATTAGTATATAGAAATAACTATATCTAATGCATATATGTATGTATATGTATAATTACGAAATTAATAATAATTTAAATACGCAGTTCAATTCGGTCACATTAACATACGGTATCATTTCGAATTTGCTCCGAAACAAAACATCGTAATAATCTTCACTCATTACGAAATTAGCGCGCGCATCCGGAAATAGTGTAATTTGTAATTTTACATCGTATAATGCATATATATATATATATATATTGTATACCTCGAGACATGCTCCAAAATTCCAAAATTCGAGAATTAGCTCTCGCGTTTCCACAATTGCAATCCTTTTTCATTCGAGATAGATACGCGATAAAATGATTGTTTATTTGTCAACTCACCGGTTGCCATGACAACTCCCGCAAATTGCCCACAGGTGTCCGCGAAGGCGAAGAATCCTTAGCGTCCGATTTTTCAAGAAGGATGAGCACAAGGGTATCGCCAGCACTCGCATCCGCACACGCAGTTTGTCGAGTATACACAACTATCCGGGATGATCCGCGCGCGGATTTATTCCTTCGGCTGAGACACGACACTCCCGGTCCACGGCTCGTCGCGGTATGGCGAAGGTCGCGCGATAGAGGGGAGCGCGAGTCGAAAATTTTTGCGCGCGTCACGCGGCGCCCCCACTCCTCTGATTGGCTGCCGCGCGAGTCGCCTTTTTTCCTCGCTCTCGCTACTCACTTCACACATCGACGCGGCGCGCGGATGAACCGTGCGGATGAATCAAAATAAAGGTGAAAAAGTACATTTATTCTCTCTCTTTTCCTTCTTTATGACCGCGAGATCGTGAATAATAATAATAATAATAATAATAATCCTCAATTCGTTGTCCCGCATTGATTTCTTCGCTACGCACACTTCTACTCCGTCGTGACAATGAATGAAATTCCTTTCATTGCTCCGAATATTCGACGGAACAATACGCGAGTCGAGACGTTCGTCAAAGTACGCGAATGTCTTTCGAGACGAGGCTCCGATCGTGAATCGAGATATTAGACAGGCACCCACGCACTCGCGATGTTCTACATGCGGAAGTCGAGGTATGCGTCTCGCTTGAAGTGCGCCGAAATTCAACTACACCTACCCGTCATACGTCACGTCACGTGACACATGTGTGCCAACCGCGAGCAGTCTAAAGTTTGCAGCACAATAACAGTTGGGATTCGAAAGTAGTGCATCGCGTCTCCTCCTCCATGCAAACTATATATCGGTGCTTCGATCGGAGTGGAAGTAATTAATTCGCGCTTGTGTTTACATGTCGGCGATGCCAGCAGACCGCGATGTCAGAAAGGGAGGACGACACGGATAAATCTGTCAGTGCACGACAGCTCGCGCTAACCTTGCCGGCTAACGTTGAAGGACAACGATCAAAAGCGAGGTACGTACACGTAATATCGCGACGACGCGAGAGAACACCGAATACTCCCGCCACGCGAATACACGAGAGAGTGACTTCGTGGAAGGCAGCGAGTCCGTTCCTGCGCCGTGCTCTCTCTCTCTATCGGCGTAAACGCCGAGGACGCGGCTTACGATTGTACCCTCGACGTTAGGTTAGCAGCGGCATATCGAGAGGATACGCGACGATCTCCGCAATCCGCGGAGAAGGACTGTGTCGTCCGACCGTGCTTCGTCCGTACCCTGTCCTGACTCTCCCACCGCGTTCGACGAGACGTCAAATGGAGCGAGCGAGAGAGAGAGTCGTCGGAGAAGGGATCGACGTCGACCGAGTGGGAGGAAGAGAGAGACAGAGGATCTCTTACGACGGGACTTCCTGGTGCACGCCCGACAGAGACGCCGAAACGGCGCCATGGCCTGCGAGGGATGCTTTCGCAGGACCGTAAGCACCCACGAGGATGCCATGATGACGTCGTCGCTGCGTCGGTAAGTTCGATTTCTTTCTTGCCTCTGCTTCAATTGCTTTTTCTCTTGACTTGATTAATTATATTTTTTTATTATAAAGTATTGTTGAAATAATTTATTGAAAAATTCGCGTTTGATGTAGTTATATAATTAGATCAAATTATTATATATATACTCGATACATAAAGTTAACTCGGAAATTAAATGCGTATAATGAAATTTTTGATGAATATTTTTCACAGAATTAGATATAAGAAAAATATATGAAAAAATATATATGTGAAATATAATTAATATATATTATATAGATATTTAATATATATTTTTCCTTACAGTTAATTCTTTGTACATGAAAAAATGTCATTTCCGGCCGAATGAACTTGATGTATCGAGTATAGAATAATTTGGCCCAATTTCTTCGATTTTTCTAAGGACACCCGCTGTTGGGTCGGACCTGTTCCCGGTTGGGTTAGTAATAGTGGAGAAGGGCAGAGCTTGAGGGGGAACATCGAGGGAAGGAGAAAAGGGACCGACCATCGAGTCGAACGACCGGTCGAGTTTGCGCACTGGACAAAGCATATATAACCGGAATATACAAATTTTTTTTCCGCGTTCCACGAACGCGTACATCCGCGACTGCGGTAGGTCGGCTTTGAAGATCACTGGAGATTTGTCCTTGAAAGAAAATCAAATCGACACCGCATATGGCATTCCAAGGAACGTTCTTCCTTTCGTGGCGAACCGCACGCGATCGTTTCCGGCTGTTAACCCTCGTGATCTCTCTGTCCGTATTGATCCTTCATTAAACTACAGATTTCATTTCTAATAAGGGCTTTCGAGAAATAGATTGCATAACAAATCTCGCTCCAGAAATGTCAAAGTTTTCTTAATTATGCGTTGATTAATCTTTAGAAAATTGCGATCGGAGGAGAAAATCCCTCGAATCTTTATTTTAGGAACAAGTTTTCCCTCAAGTTTCCTTCTCTGCTTCAAAGTAAAATGCTGCCTTAAGAATATTATATTTTATATATATATATATATATTTGTTTTGCACATATTCACAATATTTCTTATTCTGTTTTTATAAAATAATTTATAATGATTATGACATTTGTCAAATTTTAAGTAATGCATTCATCACATAAAAGTTGAAGCATTTAAAAATTCTTGATACCTTTGATGTGAAAAAATTTGCATCATGTTTATACATAATTAGCATAATTTTTAACATTATTTTTAACATAAAAATTCTTGCTATTATTTTTTTTTGTAAACATGTTTTTTCTCATCGATATATCAATCACTTTTTATTATAAAATATGTATACTTTGTTCTTTTACCACGTGTCTTTCGTACCACGTTTCGTTTAGAATTCTAAATGAAGCAATATTAAATGACATCATAGTATGATATATTTTTTCTCTTCAAGTCAACGAAGAGAGATAAAACGCAATATCGTAAAGGAAAATAATTCTCTTAATCATATATATGCATATATTTAATCGCGAAGTGACGATAATCACAGGCGCGTGCAACATTTTTTTACATGCGCTCTTGAAGTTCGTATACACTTACTCGTGTAATTATGAAACTGCATTACTCAGGAAAAGTGGAACAAGTAAACGGATTAAAGGAATGTAATGTGCACGCCGCCTGAGGCTGCTGCCGTCTACTTTTATAGCAAAGTTTACGAGAATATTGATGCGTTTATTCGTTCGCACGAGTACTCGCGCTGTACTTTTATTTTGCTAATTACAGAGATAATTAATTGAGATGTATTCATGTTCATCTCTACAATCTGTACACAGAGAATTTTCTTTTAGAACTGACCCTGAAAATATCATGGTAATCGTGGGACAATATAATTGGAAAAATTTTATGAGTTTTTTCTGATTAATATTCATCACAATAAGATATAAAATATGTTTCATTAATTTTACTATGTACATATTAATATTTTTTATTATGGCAAATATTTATCAGAGAAGCTCTTATAAATTCTTCCAATACCTTAGATTGTTTTACGATTATCATGATTTTCAGGATAAATTCCAAGAGAAATTTCTCTCCGTGTAACAAAATTACCAATTTGTAATTATTTTCATTATATGTGTGTGCGATACTTTCAAGTATCGTAACTTTGAACTTTGGACAAAATAAAGCAAAGTTTACAGTTATGCGTATAAACAACTCTTGTGATCTGTAATTTTGTAACAAAGTTTGCACACTTAATGAAATATAAAAATAATTTCGAACAAATTAATTTATATGCTGTTAGGAAAGTTATTTCAGATTTCTCCTAGAGAGAAGAATAATTAGGAAGATAATTCAATTTTATCCAAAGAATATTGTGGACAAAACAAAATTTTAATATGAGTTTCAAAGATAAGTTAAACAAAATTATTATTGAAGACTTGAATCATTTCAGAAAGAATATATGTCTTTTACAAGTGTATCTAGAAAACCAATTATTATACATTTTTTTATTATATATTAATTATTATTCTGATTTTTATTTTTCAAAATTACTTTTCTCTTCTCGAAGAAACTTTGTCAAATTTAAAAGTATATAATGAACAAGATTGCATTTGTAATAACTTGAGAAAAAAATTAATGTAACATTGACAAATTTTCTTTCTTTTTTTTACCTCTAAAATATTTCTTACATTTACGCATTCTTTTCTGCAATGATTAATGCAAATTTTGTTCTATATCATTTGCGCGACCAAAGTTTTAATTGGTTAATTACGAAATATTGCGGTAGAATACAGGGCGGATACAGCTCATTCGAGCGTTTATAGATCGCATAACACTTTGTAATGCATCGGTGGCGATTTATTTGGATATTAGACCATATAGTAACGTGTAAGGGACGTGAAACTTCGCCTATAGTTAATCGAATCAACCAATCCCGCGCGGCAACTCGAGACGCCAAACCATGCTTTAATTAGCACCCAACCTCGACCGCTTAATTCACTCACCGTTCGACCTTGAAGGACTCTCTCTGTCCGCTTCCTGCCGGATATCCTCGTTCTCGCGTCACGACAATGAAATTTTCATTAATTTTTCAAAGAGAGATATCTCAACCTATTTTCTTCTTTTTTTTTCTTCCTTTGCCGTTTTTGATTACGAGACGCGCGAACGCGAAAAGTACAGGACGAACTTGGACGGCGATGTAAAAATTTATTCGCGCTCGCCGTACTTATTTCGCCCTTATCTGGACGTCGACACGGCGGGATAAGTGCTGAGGAGAATAAAAGGAGAAAAATAAAAAAGAGAAATAAAAAGAAAAAGAAAAGACACCGAGCGGAACCGGCGACGGTGGCACGAAAACGTAAAGGGATGGGAGCAAGAAAGAGAGACGCAAGGGATGGAAGTTGGGGAAAGCCCGGCGAGCATTAAGACCAGATTGAAAATTGAATTATTAACGAGCGACCTGCCGCCCGGCATGTAAATCATACGGAAATATTACTTTTCTTTTCCGTAAAGGAAAAATGTGTCCCAAACGCGCGGAAGACGTCATCCGGATGTAGTTTCGCTCGCGCGAGCAATCTCCTCTTGCTTCCTTGTCTTGCCTTCTTATTCTCTTCTTAGTCTTGAATTCTTTTATCGTGTTTTATATTCTTTTTTTTTTCTCAGACCGCTCTTCCATTTCTGCTTAAGCAAACCCCCGTTCTTGTCTAATTTTTGCACTACATCACGAGTTATCGTTCCCGCGAGACCCACTTGCACAAAAAAAATGCAACGTTACATATATAAGATGCTTCCGCATTGTCACATTTGCATTTACCCCCTCGACGAATAGAATTAATTAAAAAATACAATTTTTTTTATCGCGTCTTGCACTTTCCTTATTAAAAATCGAATATCACATTTTAATCCCACACATTCATACATTCCGAAAATATTACTACTATGGTATAGGATTGTTTAACTAATTGTTTTATTCACTCACCTGGATAGCTATAATATATGTTTCACGCTAATATTTAATTGAATACGAAATATCTGTCAACAATGTGATATTTTGATAAAACGTCATCAAACCTGACCATATATTGTATAACTTTTTTCTTCGGATAACTCTTGCGAAAATTTCTCAAGAGCATTGTTAGAACATGTAACGAAAATGCAATGGCATATCCCAGTTTCCAATATTCGCGGAAGAAGGGGAGTAAGGCATCTGACAGATGCGCCTGTACTGCAGCAAACCCCGAGTACGAGCCAGTCACGAACGGCTGGCGCGCCAGGCGACACGTTGCAAACGCAGAAACGGTGCTGAATGGGAGAGAGAGTTGGAAAGTTATTCGGGACGCGTCACCATTACCACCGTGGTAACACGCCCCTTTTTGCGCCCAAATCAATTTCTTCAACAAGACTCGTTGATATTTCTTTTTCTAATTCGTGGCGATTTCATACCTAGTTGACCCAGTACGTTACTTTTCCAAATAGACGCGAAGAAAGTTGAATTTTTCGGGCATTTTTCTTAGCTTTACGTAATTGTTTTAATATCGTTGATCTAAAAATATTTTAAAATTATAAATCTGTAAAAAATATTTTAAAATTATAAATCTGTAAAATTTAATGATATATTTACGAAATTTTATTTCTATACTTGTCATTCATTTGTACATTAAAATGCATAAATTTACATATATACATAGCAGCTTATGAAGATAGACGAGAATATACAATATATTATGAGAGGAACGAAATTATAAATATTCTACAATCTTGTTGCAATTTCCACAATATACGCTGCAATATGTCAAAGTCAAAGTGTGGTATTAATGATCACACGCATATTCAGAGACAATTACACGTGATTTGTGGACTATAATTTTAAACACGCGACACTACAAATATTGTGCACAAACAGTTCTGCAATCGATGACCGATTAATGTATAACAATTAAAATGTACAAAAAAAGAAAAAAGAAATGACGCTGTTTTAGTCTCTGTCATATTTTTTTATCGTTTTGAACAAATTGATGAAGTGTTTGTATCCTGACGCGATCGGGACCAGCAGCGTAGATTCGCGAACGAGTTACAAAATTTTGACAGCGCAGGCAGCCTGCGGCAAGGGGTAAAATCAAAAAGTTACACTTTTCACGTACGTCATATTTTTTTCGATGACACTCGCTCAATCCTTCTCAATCAAAGTTATTTTTATTTACGTATTTTCATTTATATTGCGCTACGAGGATAAAACTCAATTAAAATGCGCATGCGAGGATTATTAGAATTTTTTTTTTTTTAATTTAAATTTGAGTAGGCGAGAGTGCGGATGTTAGTGCGTCCGTTTCGTTAAAATTAATTTTTCATAAACTCAATAGAGTACTCAAGGCAAACATTTTTGTTAGTTATTTACGGAATTATTGAAAATAGAATGTTTAATTTTTCATAATTCTTAATCCGAGAAATTTATCGAATAGTTTCAAATTCATCAAATTAGTAATCTATTGTCGAGAACGTAAATTTAATATTAACAAAATCGTTTTTTTTTATTTTTAAACGCAGAATTCTATTTATATTTTCTTATATTTTCAACCTTTATATTTTCATTCTTTCATTTTATAGTTTTAATCATTAGATATATTAATAAATATCTGAAATTGGGAAAATTTTCAAAAATTAAATATTCTCGATATGAGAATTATTTTCGTGATACTGTATCTATATAAATATTTTTGCCTTGAGCACACTATTGAATTTTTTGAAAAATTAATTTCAACAAAATTGGAACACTAAAAATCAATCACGTTTGGTTCTGTCACCTATTCAAATTTAAATATGAATCTCATTTGAGTCTTAATATAAGTCTTACTATATAGTTTATTTTAATCTATTGTAATAACAGAATATATAGAGCCGCAAGTTTATATATTAACAGAATATTTCATTATTTAATTTTATTAAAAATAAAATTAAAAAGATAATTAAAATAATGAAGACTGAAATAATAAAAATAAATTGAAATAATAAAGAAATAGAGGAAATATGTTACAAACATTAAATATCCTCCATAAGCACAACATATTTTATTACAATCGCAGAAATGTTTTTTTTACATACATACAATTATTGATTATTCTATTCACAAAAAATATTATAAAATGAATTAAAAGATTAGAGCCTAACTAAAAGTTTAATCTTGTAATGAATTACATAAGTAGCGATTAGATTTTATATTTAAAGAGTATAAACCTAAGAAATAAAATACAACATATCAATTCTTTGATGATATTTTTTCCGGATTGTTTTCCGTTGTATAATTAAAAAATGGATCGTTCGTCTTGCAGGAAATATAGTATAACGGAATATTTTTGGATGAACAAATAATTAATAAAAATGTACTATTTTTTATATTTTGTATATTTGTGCGTCTGTTGATAAAACTTATAAATGGTGAAACGTTATTTGTTTGGAAATGCTCGAAAACTATGAAAAGCTGCCTCACCAAAGAGAGACTTTTTTTTGAACGAACGAGACGCTTCTCTCCCGTCATAGCTTCGAGCAAGTACCTATATATGCGTAACTATAGAAATGACCATATATGTAACAAAAATAGATACGTAAAGAGTCATCGGTCGCGGCTCTTTCGTCGCTCGGGGAATCGACATTTCCGCTTCCGGCGATGAAATCGAACGGCTAACAAACGCGAGTACAAAACAGTTCGCTCTATCTGTAAACGAGACGAATAACGTAAAAGTAAAGTTAATCAAGCGTAAGAGTATTATGTAATATTGGATTACAATAACTATATTAAAATCATGCAAAAGCGTACGAATCGAAGAGAATGAAGATATAAAATTATACATTATATTAACTTTCATGAAATTTGATTTATTATCAAACTAAAAATGAAAGCGTTAACATATAAGTGTCATCGTTGTGTGTAAGACTAGGTATACATTTTTCAAATTGTTTATTCACCACATTTATATATTCTCATCGAATCGTAAATCTCTAACGTACGTATAAGCAAAGATGAAGAGAAAAAAATTATATACATACATATAATAAACTTGTAGAAATGATCGACGTATTTTATAGCAGAATGTACACTATATTACAGAGAGAAAGTGGCACAACAGATTTATTCGAAATTAATTTCACATTTTATTTGACGTTTCAATTGACGTTTGATCGCGAGATTGCGAGTTTACACTCTCTAGATGTTTTCACACACGTGCGAGAGTTTTTAGCCAATAATCTAAAATTTCTGATAACACACGAGCATGGATATACTTAATTAGATATTCAGACTCGATAATAGAATGCGGAAGTCTGCTTTATCGATTTTAATTCAAATTGGATTGTTGAAAAAAAGATAACAACGGTGATAACAAACGATCGCATTTGTAAAGTTAACACTGGCAAACCGAGCGTGACTTGCGATTGTAGGATATGCGCATGTGATTACGGCTACGTCATCCTGTGATGATGATTCCGGAAATTCTCTTTGAGTACATTTTCACGTGAGTCGAGGGTCGAGCTTCCAAACTTCTTTCGACGATTTTGACTATTCGAACCGACCCGTCATTGAATGCGTCATTGAATATGTCTTAAAAGTATCTATCTTCTCCCAGATGTTTGAAGGCTTTCTTTGTGTTGAAAAAAGGTCGACTGAATTTTAATTTCTTCTTTTATCACCTGTCACTTTGGTCGTGTTCATTTCGAAATTAAGACTGCTGAAAAAAAGAATGCGGAAATATTGATTAATTTCGGTGTGCATTGAATCGAAAATCACGAATGACGGAAATATATTTTGCAGGCGGAAATGCCGCGTGGAAAATGAGGATGTTTGAGGATTAATAATTATAGGATTGGCTGAATTAACGGCTATACATCCCGCACTCTGCATTGCGGTTAATAGTGACTCGCAATTAATATTGGTCTAGTATAATCTATTACATTTTAATTAAAACGAATGGAAATTATATATATATATATTTCTGTTCGAAACTTTCTAATTAGAATAACATTTTTAATTGCAATGTAGATGAAATTAATTTTCTCTCAAGATCATTCAGACAATTTTTCGCATACATAAAAATTGAAAAAATATTTTAACGTGCATTGTTTAGCGAGGAATATATGGTGTGTGTGAAGTTAATACATATATCATCAATAATTCAGAGTTCTGACTTTATTTTCAATAGTTCTATAATTTTGTAGAGTTCTTGATAGTTTAAACAAATAGCATATTTATCATTTTAATTCTAGCATACATATTGATATTGTGTATGTCATAATGCAAAATAATAAGATTATTCTAATATACATATGCATATATTTTATTTGTTACAGGTAACAAATAGCGATACACAGTACGATTCACGTATCGGGAGTGCCGTGTAAAATTTTACGTATCGGGAGTGCCGTGTAAAGTTCCGCGCGTCGCGAGTGCCGTATAAAGTTCCGCGCGTCGCGAGTGCCGTATAAAGTTCCGCGCGTCGCGAGTGCCGTGTAAAGTGTCGGGCAATCGTAATTATTTGCGTTTTCGCAAGTTTCGTGAGTGCTACAAAGGACCAAGAGAGGAGGAGGAGGCCTGTGGAGGCATCAGGCGACAGCGGGGCAACTATGAGGTATGCAAAATAAAAATATTTTTGTCTAAATTGCCTTGTATTAGATACTCGATTGTTCCCAGACTTTTAAAATTACGTATATACATACACACACGTATATACATAATTTGAATATTTTGTTTTCAGATCAATGTGCTGTCTACAACTCCGCTATCGGACGCATCGGTGATCGGTGAGTGAGAAATTGATTTATAGGGATGTGCGAATCGTCTCATTTTGTGGAAAATAATGAAAAATTGGAATTCTCAATTAAATAGTTATTTAGGATCACGAATATATAACGATTCATTGAACCCCGCAAAGATATAAGAGACAAAAACATATAAATTTTTGAAAACTGTCTTAATATTCTCGCATCGTGCTTTTATAATACTTGAATCGCGCTTTTTCGCTCCAAACTAGATGATTTTTAAGAAAGCTTTTAGTTGATTGTAATCGAATGAAAATTGCAATCCCACGATGATGGTGAAATATGAGAGATACGTACATAGAATAAAATACAATATCGTCGGGACGGATGACTTTTTTCTATATCCATTTTTGAGCTCGCGACAATCGAAGGGTAAACCGACGACATTAAATCCAGCTTCCTAGTAACGTAGTAAGTCTCGTAAAACCAGTTTTACTGAACTTCCTTGCCCACCTAGCGATTTATCGTCGACCTTTACGGCTGGCCCTTACAAGATAATCCGCATCATACGAAGTGCCCTGATGCATGGCGGGTATGGCGTTTACATGATAAAACCACGTGAGCCTCGTCCTTCCCGTATTTTAAAGGGTCGTTAAAAGTCGCACAAAGATGGCCGTTAATTTTGCCGAAATGTCGTTAACGAGAATTATTGCTGGAACGTGAGACGCAGTTCCTCTTACACGAGAGATTCGCACGCATTTTGTAACTTTTATGTCGTTATAATGTTAAACTTTATATGTGATTTTCATTATCTCTCAAGTTTTTGCTTTAAATACTGGAGGTAAGTTGCGTGCAAATTATCATTTCTATCGGCGTGAACGAATTTTATTCGAGAGACTAACTAATATCGAATTTAACTAATTGCGTACATACACAAGTGGTTTCGATATTTCATATTAAAATACATTTTTTATTTGCAACATGTGACTGTTTAAATATGCACGAACAATTTTTCAAGCGATAAATATAATGACAACTGTGATATTAATAATGACAAATGCAATTTAACGAATTAATTTACTTCTCTGTAATATTTATATTATTACATACTATATATTAATAAGCACTTTGTCATGTGATACATATTTTAACATCGCAATGAAAGTTCTCTTTGAATGTTATTTGAATTCATTTTCAAAGCATTCTTTTCTCTGATCTTGGAAAAATTAATTGATTATACAGAATGTATCTAAATAAGTGCGAAAAATTTTAGATGAGTTTTTGTCGAAAATTAAAGAAGGATTCTTACATAAATTTTTTTCTCAAATTTTAGACGATTTAAAAAACATTTAATTTCCAATAAGTTTCATTTTTTAATTTGTCTAAAATTTGAGAAAAAATAAAAACTTAATTATTACCTCCCTCTTTAGAAAAGTATAACTTCTCAGGGAGGGATATAGAGTATGTGTTTATATAAGAAACCCCCGTTATTTTCCGACAAAGAATCATCTCTTAAAATTATTTGCACTTATTTATCTATACACCTTGTACATGTACACTGAAAAAAAATGATTAAATTAATAAATATTTATTTGAATACTCCCAAATAAATCATTTATTTGAAATAAATAAATATTTTATTTGTTTCGAAAAATATTTTATTATATCAAATAAATATTTTTCATATCAAATCAATATTATTAGCTTCAAATAAACAATTCATTAGGCAGTATTGAAATAAATACACTTATTTGAATTCAATAAATTTTTTTCAGCGTGCCTAACATTTTAAACAAATTATTCCACGTTTTCTCGTTTACACATTGATTCAACTACTTTACCGTGATGGAAAAATCGAATCGACGTGTTATCTTAGATTTTCTTTCTTACAAATTCAATATCATCTTACCTCGGTTTTGTGGGCCTCCACGCTGTTGAGCGCAACCACTTCGGCGGTGGGCTCTTCGTCTTCGGGAATCTGTTCGCGAAGTCCGAAAATGGTTCTGTACGCGAACGAGGCGATTAAGGCCCCGCCAATCGGGCCGAACCAGTAGACCCATTGATGCGACCACTGATTGTTCCATAACGCGGGCGCGAATGACCTAACCGGGTTCATGCTGGCTCCGGTGTAAGGTCCGAGTGCTGTTGCCAGCACGGCTACCGCAAGACCGAACTTGATCGCTATCGAATCCGTGTTTTTCTCGTTTCTCTGGTCCACCACGGAACAGAATACCAGCATCAGGATAGAAGTGGCGATCCCCTCGAGAATCAGACCTTGGATCCCGGACAGATCAGGGTGCAGACCGGTCACGCAAAATGAGTCCGACTGCTCGACAGTACCGGATGTCAAGCGATCTCTCGGTGTCACTACCTGTAAAGAACGTTTTGAGTATTTAAATCAGTTTGAGACAACATTTTTGTAAACAGAGTTCTGGGACGTGATTAAATCTATATTGTCGCGTTTTTCTTTTCTGCTTATTGCATAAAACGGAATAACGGATTTTATTGCGGATAAGGTAAAGCTGAATTGAATTTTATCACGGAGCAAAAGCGAAAGCTGAATTAATAATGTCGGTTCTTATTCATATCTTATCGTACAAAAACGCGCGCATAATTAAAATAAAATCAAATATTGTTTATGAGAAAGCGGATATTTCGATAAAAATTTTAAACGTAGCATTCATTTATATTTGTAACGGGGCTTGTAAAATTACATTACATTATATAAATTGCAGATTACACGATTGAATAACCGTCATAACAAAAGAAAAACATTCACAAAAGCACAGTTTAAAAAATATGAAATATGAAATACGAAGCATTATTTATGCAATATTCTTTTGCTTTATACTGTTATATTAGAATAGTTTCCCTGTTGTCTTTTACCGGAATTATTAGTTTTTTTTTATGTGACGTGTTTCCATAATGAATATTGAGAACTTTGTTCTATATTTTTCGTGATCGATAAACTCTGAAGCATTTTTTCAATTTATTTTTTTTAATATAGGAAAAAGGAGCAATTATATTATTATTCATTCTATTCGTCTTATCTGTTGTTGCGTCGATATACAAAAAACAGATACAGTAAGATACGACAGTAAGGCTTTTTCTGATCACAAAAGCAGAAATTATTAATTAGGTAACACGTGTGCCGAATTACTCGTTGATATAAACCAATTGAAAATATTTCTTGATTTATTTCTGTCTCACTCTGAAGCTCGATAAAAATTGTTCATCTGTCTATATCTTGCTCAATAATCATTTTCCGTTTATTAAGATATCATCAAAAAGCGAAATGCTAATTAGTTTGCTAATAAAACTCACATTTCGCGTGTATATAGTTTCCAACGATACATGTACATATAACTTAAATTATGACGACGACGAATACGTCGAAGGTCGTTACTTTATGTGTGTGCCTCAACAAAACTAGAAAGTATCTTTCATTTCTATATTTAAACTCGGCGATGATTTAATCGCCCGGTTATATTTTATTACATAATCATGTTTTAATTATTATACTGTGTTATTAATTTTATTTGTAATTAAAATCTAATCACTACTGTAAGAAACATAGAAAATTTATATGATTTTAAATGTTAACTTTTGAGCACATTGCAAATTTTATAATTTTTCTAGTATTACCGAGTTTTTAACATACAGAATTATTTTAAACAAAAATGCTTTTGAAAATAATTGCATAATTGCATAATATATGCCCTGTGAAATAAAAATTTTATTTAATCTTACATAATTTTCTTACGACTATTCGACGGATTATTTATTATTCCATTTTTGCATAGAAATTAATTGAAATTAATTATTTAATGGGGAAAATAAAAAGAAGGATATACTTTTTTTCTCATACTAACCTTTAACATACCGTAACCCAGAATCGCACCTATGAACTGAGAAATAATGTAAACTACGGCCTCTATAATAGTTTTTTTTCCCAGAACAACGGCTCCTACAGTAATTGCTGGATTAATATGAGCTTGACTGAGATGAGCAATGCACTGTGAAAACAGAAAATCAAAGAGAATATTTTTAATAATTGATAACATGCTGACTTTGACGTTGCGCTTTATTAACGAGCGCATCGTAACAAATTCCAAATTACCGTGACACGGATACAAATTACGAGGCAAGGTGAATGAAAGCTAATGAAATGTGCACTATGTTGCATTAGAAAATTCGAGTATTCGTTAACGAACCGCGGCACGATTTCGCGCCGCCTTTTACCGTCCTGTTTATGAAGGGGCGACATATAAAAGAGATAAAACGCGCTTGTAATACGCAATATTACAAAATTCGTGAGTTATGTATAATAAATAAATGAACAATAACCTTAATCAAAAACACGCATAAACGAGATTAATAATATCGATAAGTTTAATTTTTCATGTTATGGGAAAATATATCGCACGCCAATTATCGTTTTTCCATTATTATGAATAAGTTACGAAAATAAATAAATCTATCTCTCTTTCTCTCTCTCCCTCTGCGTCGCGCCAAATTATAATGACTCGAATCAGTTGAGCTTCACCGGTGTGTTACTTAATTACCGGAAATTGCACGTGTAGGAATATCGCGAAAATCATGTTGAACGACCTTGTTGTACACACATAATTATCGCTGTTTATTCAGAATATCTTAATAAGCTTCAAGCTTCTTACTCTGCATAATATAACACGATAAAACATGTGAAGATTTAATTTCATTATAACACGAATTACGATAATATATTAAACGCGCAATTTTGCTGTAATATAACACGTGGGATAAATCGCGCAATTATATATTAAAAGTTAACTGCGAATATATTATATAATTCTGATTAAGGAAATTCTCGAAGGAGGAAAATAGATTCGCGCGCGTGCAAGAGTAATGCCCGGGCTTACATAAAATGGCGATTCGCGAAGTCATAATTTGAAGTAGATACGAAGAGTTATCTTATGATAATATAGAGCGGTCAGAAAGCTAACTAAAGGCTTCCGACCACCTACTAACCTGGATCACAACCATAACCGTTAATCCGAAGGTTAGCGTTATCTGTAGATGAGGAGGCACGACTCCGAGGCTGCCAACGCAGCCCATACATCCCACGAACACCAAGATGGATGTGCCAATCAGTTCCGCTAGTCCGGCGAGAAGAGTGCTCTTCATGGTACCCTCTCCTTCCACCAATCTTTTTAATCCTGGAAAGCATTTCCTCGATAAAGAACCAATACCGTGTATACATCTCTGTCTCTCTCGCCCGCAAAATCCTATTATTTAAATTTTTAACCGCAAGACGCAACTTTCGAGTTCGCACATTTCTCTCTATTCTCGCTCTTGCTACTACTCCGCTTCGAAAAATATCGGAGCATTTTGCTCCGAAATGTGTCACTATTTATGGATCACGTTTCAGGAACGAAGCTCTCGATTTTCCCTGCAAAGACAGCTGTCTTTGCCGCGACTTTACGGCGCGGTCGCGCGATAATGTCAAAAGGATACGCGATCCTCTCGACGCGGTTGCATTACTTGCCTCTCGCTTTACGGCGATTCCGCCACATTTTGCCACGCTACGTCGAACAAACGTGCACAGTCCGCGGCTGCCACCGGCAGAATAACTTTCACGAGAAGGTAGATACAACATATGTACCATATGTATTTCGCCATTCCGGCAAGGTCGACGCACGCCGTAATACATGCACAAGACACCGATAAACGACGTACGTAACTTGACTGTCCATCGATAAAAAAAACCGGATCTATGTTCACAATTTGTTCATTCGCGCAAACACTTACTTTGCCTCGGGCGCAAATAATAGATCATTAAGTCGGCTGATTATCTGGCGAGTTGCGCAGCGTATGAAATAACTTTAAATATTACTAATACTATACTTCTCGAGAAACTTATTGTGCTTTTAAGAAGTATATTTCTTTTGAAATATGACGATATCGGAATTATCCTTTAACATTTTATGCGATTTTTTTACAATTGCAACATTATATATATATATAAAATTTATGAGATCTATTTTAAATATAAAAATACAATTTAAAATAGATTTTGTAAATTATATCAACTTTTATTGCTTTTGTACTCAAACTTTTCCCCATCGGCATTTTATTATATCATTCTAGTCTCTCGAAACACACGCGTGGAAAATTGCTCTTTCAATACGGGAGAACCTTCGCCAGATGATAGCCTATAAACACTATTTAATAAGACGATCTTTCTTTTTTTTCTTTTCGCGATTAAAGCAACTAGTTCTTTTATCGCACGATATACACGCGACGCGATAAAAACTTGTGGTTGCATTTGCACGCTTTATGGCATCGTTATAATTTATGATTAACTTCTAGATGGTATATATTGTGAGAAAAATATCCACATACTAACAACTATGTACTTAGTTGCGTCAATATTGGCCTCTCTTTAGTCAATTTGATATAAAAAAATTTTAATTGCAGTTTTTACGAGTCTTTTAACTACGTTAAGCAAGTTGTCCAATAATGACACGAGCAAAAATTTTAAAACTAAATTAAAATGTCGATCGGCACAACGTAACGAATACTTCAGAGTTATATATATATATTTATGATTTTCTGTGACTCGTATGTTTGTTAGGAAATAAACTTTCTGATAGGACTGTTCTCTCGCGTAGTCAGTGAAAGTAATCCAGTGATCGACACCAATGTCTATATATGTTTGCGTATAACAGAGATTATTTCATAAATAGCAAATTTGTTGACAGATTGATACAATTAAAGTCTCGATGGAAACGACAAACGAATCATAAAGATTCACGTTTATATCAATTCGATTATCGGATTTATCGCTCAATTTTCTTCGTTACATGACGTCGGATGATTATAGCGGAAAAATAATGTCGCGAAAAATTCCAACTGCAAAATGTAGATACGACTTTTATACGAAAGTATGTTTCTATCTCAATTTTATTAAAAACAATATCTGCAAATATATTACATCGAGAACAGTATATTTTTAAATAACGATATAAAAAATTAAGAATGTTAATCTCGATTGAGGCTGAATTTTTTATGACGCATTGTTGCAAAGAACGTTCTGTGAATATTGTAGAAGCATAAATTAATAACAATAATTCTTTGTGTAAAACATTAACAAATGCATCGATTTTCATTGTAAAAAGGAAAATGATTTATTCGTTTAGGTGATTTTCTCCGACTAAATAATAAAAAAAGAATAAATAAAGTTTTCATAAGTCTTCTTTTAAGCGATAAATTTATCAATATCAATTGTATCATATCTAATCGACATTCCATCGCATATATTTAAAAAATGTTAATTGCCATTTATCGCTTATGTCTTATGTAATTATTATATTGTATATGATGAAATCTCGTAGACAGAGTTGAACGATACATTTTATATTCGCTGATCTCATATTTAAAATTGTTATTTGTTGTTCGCGAGTACATTTTGCCCAACATCATAGGTCACAGGTCAGCGATAAAATATTTGAGTTTTATCGTGAATATTGTGAAAGACAGGAAGGGATTTAGCAGTCGACAACTCTACTTTCAAAACCTGTCGATAATACTTATCCGGTGATAGGGAATGAATATCGCGTTTGATAAAAGCAGACAAATATATATTTTTAGAGAAAAAGCAATGGCTTATATAACATTTCAAAGTGCTGTTATATCTTCGCGTATTGCGATAGAAACACTATCTGTTCGCGATAAGATGTATATATGCGGTGCATTCAAATATAGTTTCGTTGAATTAATTGCATGCAATTTAGTTCTGTATGCTTCATAATCTCTCACTATATCTACAAAATTCTTAGCACCTATTATCCTATTTTATACGCTCTAAACCGGAAACGCACCGTTGCCTTTTTCTATTATAATTTATTTATTCCAACGCGAAGATGAGAACATCGTAGAAACTGGATACATATATTGCCGTTGAGAAATAAATTCGAAGAAAAATTTATTTATTCATCAAACAGACTTTACATCAAACCGATTTTACCCGTAATTCTGAGTGCTCGATAATTATTGAATATTTATTCAATTCGCGTAAACGACCGACACGGTTGATTTATATTTCTAATTCTAAGAAGTGTCGTAATTAGACACATCCGATGCGGAACACGTAATCCCGGTTCTCGAGTGAATCATTAAAATAACGTGATAATTTTAACTCGCCGCAGATATACGTCAATAAATCAAATCCCAGCAGCTGCCGCGGATCAATCGTTAACATTGACAGCTCGAAACTCGCCTAAGGAAGATGGATGTGATGCTTAAGAAGAAATAGCAATTTCTTCATTCGCGCGACACATTTGTTGCGCTAATCGCCGCCCGATCGTTCGCCCTTACTAACGAAGCTTTAATCTGCATACAATCGGCTAATTTTGGCGGGAACGCCGCCAGGAGATTACGCGGCAATTAGCCGGTATAATCTGCCTATTAGACCGATAAACGCGCGCGAGCGTAAGTTAAATGTTAGCCGACGCAAATTGACTAATGATCCGTGCATGCAAACTGACAATAAGTCGCCGCAATTTCTTTGTCCGTCTCATTGTCCGAGTTCCGAGGATCGACTTTAGTCATTATTTATTGAGCCCTACTCGATCATTCGACTTTGTACGCAGAAAAAAGTTCGTAAAAATTATATTACTCTGCGAGATGAGCAGGCCAAAATAATTATTGAAATTTTATTTTACGAGACACACATTTTTATGAATGAAAATTGATAAATCTTGATATTAATTGAAGATAAAGCTGGATATAAATGATTTATTACTACGTCAAATGACACACATATGATTTTAGCAAATTCGATACGCGAATATTATACGCTTTAAGCTGTAACATCCTGCAGATTAATAATTTTCCTTCTGTGTAAATTTATTTTGCATGCAAAATCTATCGTAATTAGCAACGTTTTATTATCGTTCTTTTTATCGCGGATGATAATAAAACATATGCGCACTTGCATGTTCTTTAAGAATGTTAGTAAGATTTTGACGTCATTGCTTTTTAATACAACAAGTGATCCAGTCTGCAATGTCTGCAAGTTTGCACTTAAATAGCTACGGAATCGCATGGTATCGATGATGTGTGTATATTAATGAATAGCAAGAATGCAAAAGTCATCTTTTAACCTCCAGCGATAAGCGAGTTTTTTCATTTCCGTTAGAAGTAAAAATAATATTTATGAAGAAGAAAAAACTTGTTTATTTAACTTATCCTGATATTATGCAATTATCGCATCAAACCACCTAATGTACAGGTTGCAACAAAAGTCTATGAAAAGAATATTAAATATTAAAAATTATATTATAAAGAGAAACATTTTTTAAATTTGTTTTTTTCGCAAATCTTTGTGACATATCAATTTGCTTGACACAGTTTTTGTTTTCGACGGCTTAATTTTATTTTCGACTAATAATAAATATATGTATCTATATCCAGAACGTAATATTTCTAATGTCTAATCACATCTTACAAAATTTATAATCCAGCAATTTTTGCAATATCAATCAATGTCAATAATTGTACGATGTGTTTTAGAGGAGATATATATGTCAAAAAAATATATATTTTCTTCTGCCAAGCGTAATTAATGCGTCCTCGTTAATTATCGATCAGCGTTTACTTAGCAGAATTGAGATAACCGCGGAACACAATTCTACAACCTTGTATATCGACTCTGAGTTTGTTTTCACACGCTAGGACGATAAAGGCCAGTATACCACCAGAGTTAATCGATAGCGATGAGTCGAAAGTCTAATCGTATATGCCGCAATAATCGTCGTACAAATATATCCTCGCTAAATGATCTTTCGTACTGAAATACGCAGTCTTTGCAAATAACGATGTCCGATATCTATCAAATTTTCGTGTTTATATAGATCTGGATCAGAAAATAAAGTTCATAAATTTTTATTCACGTCAAAGAACTATTTATCACGCGATACGGCTTAATAATAATATGATTTGGATTTTATCTGCCGAATTTTTGTTACCAGCGTCATAAATGCTGATAATCTCTATAACATAATCTTTATAGATATATTAAAGAGCACGCAAAGTCATTACATTGCTATAATAAGAAAATAAATTTTTGTTACAGTAATAATCTAAAGTAATATTTTATTATATATATATATATATATATATATATATCATATTTTTATTAATAACATAAATATATTAACCTCTTATTTCAGTAAAATAATATTTAAATACATTCTGCGTTTACGTAAGAGATAACAATATTGTGTTGCAATCTTTATTTATCATTAATTTAACGTTTATTCATTAAACGGTAGCGCGAATAAGATTTGATTATTATAATATATATATATAACCGGCAGTTTTATAATAATCAAATCTTATCCGCGCTATCGCTTAATGAATATATATATATAACCGGCATATATATATATATATATGCAAAACACAAATCATGTCTCGTTCAATATGTAAGAGAATGTTATTCTCGCAACTACAATGTTTCTTATCTCGAATGGGGTAGATAAACACGTGCTATTCCGTTTCATCATGAATGTGGCACCTAATAAGACGCAAAAGTGGGCGAGTGTGAAAAATTGTATCTGGAAATACAATAGTCAGGAAAAGTGAAATCCCCGACGCAATCTGTTACTCATATCGACAAAGCAATCTCTCACTGCCCATCGCTAAAAACATTGTAGTCAGAACGAATGAAGAAATCCGTGAACCCTTGATCTCATACTGAAATATATTCGTAGATTCGAAATATATACATGTATACAAATGTATATATTAAAATATCAAAAATTACTGCCGTATCTTTTCTGAAGAAGAATATCTATAATTTTTTTATTACGAAACCGATAGATAAAATTAGAATTTAATATTATGTCAAAGTAAATCGAAGAAACTAGTAAGGTGAATAATCATTGGACACAATTCGAACTTTTTTCTTACACATTTTTATTCTATTGATTAACAATGAAAATATAGCGATTTAAATGCTTTCAAATTAAAACTTGCTTTCATGTATACAGGACCTTGAAAACTAATCAACATTTGTCACGGAAGCAATTAGTATCGTATAATTGCATAGAAAAAAGAATTGCCGTACAATCGGTTCTCTTGTCTGCTGTAATGTACGATTATTATATCGAAATTATCATGAATCGTTTACAACAAATTGTATTTAATCTCGCATGCATGCGGAATGTTACGAGAATATAAACTGCAGTTGTTAATCACACAAAATTGTATGTTTGTAGTGACATTTAATCTGTGTGTGATTATATTAGTCACTAAATTTAAAAGTTGCTTAAAATATTAAACGTGAGAAATGCTAATTATACAAGGATCATTTAAAAATACGCGGTAAAACATTTTAAAGTTTAGAAGATTAAAATTTATAATGTGTAGAGAAAGAGATAATGAAAAACTGCATTGATAAATTATCTTGACTGATAATTAAAAAAGATAAATATATATATATACTCTTTATATGAAGTAATGGAAAAGTTTGTTGTGTCTCTGACTCTGCTAAAAAATGTACTTTGATCATCGTATGACTTCTTTCGTTGAAGTTAAACGATAGGGAGCAGCCAAACCATTACATTATGTGGAATGAATCGCAAAGAGTTTTACAGTACAACGCACACTTTGTATTATCCTTTTTAATATTATAATATTACTTTCATTTGCTCAATAGTTTCTTCGTTTTGTTTACTTTTCTATCAATTTTCCAATACGATTAAATACAAAAGAATAATTTTCATATTATTTTAGTTCCTTTTCTGTCATATAGTTCATAGAGTCAAAATAAATTCTTATTTCTACTTTTTTACTTTAAAAATCGGAGGTTATCCGGATATCTGGACTAAGGTCGACGGCCCCATGTTATGGAATCTTAACTTAAGAGCAGCGACATGTCACTGCTATTTTTATTGACAATCACGAAATATAAAGCAACTTGTTATGTCACAAAGAAGCAAGTTTTATATTCGCATGCGATCTAATTTTGAATTCATGTCGAACGGGCTAGTCGCATGGAACGAATAACATATGTATGTGTATATAAATAGCTTCATTTACAGTTTTTGTCTTATCATTATCTTATAACTCACTGAATTATTTATACGTTACATTTATTGACTCATCGTTAAATAATTTCTCTCATGCTAAATATATTTTCTGTTTGACTTCACATCAATTTAAGAATACACATATAGTATTAAAGACTAATAAATAATTAGATATTTAATTCTAAATATGTGAGAAATCAGTATTATCAGTGATATTGAAATTGATTTGAAAATGAATATCGCATTTCTGTCTTTCAAGACCTTTTGTATATTTCGAGACTTTTTCTAAGTTATTCAGACCTTGAGTCCCCGGTATATATATATAGATGAGTCAATAAATGTAACGTATAAAATATACTTGTGACATATATATATATATATATATATACTACGTCACGTTTCTTCTTCAAGAAATAGACGTTTTGAAAGTAAACTATAATATTTTCGTTCATTTAATAAAATAAAATGATAACAAATAGCAACACTTTCACAAGTAATATTATTAGACAGAAATATTGAAATAAACAAGATATCTAAATAAAAATCTACATCTATTAAGAATACATATTAATACATATTTTCTACCATAAATCTCATCCTTGAACTCTAACTGTGCGTATAGGAAATGCTCCAGTTATGACATTACCATATAGTATCGGCTCTATAGCTACCGCGGAATTGATTACAGCAATAATGAATAATTCTAATTTATTCGTCGCTTTCGTCGACACTTGTTGAAGGAAAAGAGAAGTGATTCTAATGAGAGTTTCTTACCTGCGCGTAAATCGTTCGCCGGCATGACGGAGCGTCTCTCGAAACGGAGAGTGTCACAACACCACAAACACAAATGTCCCGGATGGGTCTCAATACAACGAAGAGAAAGAAATGGAGAGGGACACCCGCACACTCCGTCAGCCGGCCTCTTTGTGAGCGGCGAATATGATCGTAACTTGGTTGTATCGTGCGAGAGACGAGACACGTGGCTTCTGCCCGCGTGATGTAATAACGACTGGACGCCCTACTTCGTCGCTCGCTATTCGCTCGTACATTAAAATCAGGCGGGGATGTTAATTTCAGAATATAGAAGGGGGTTCCCACGGGAGTATCGACGCTACTGCGGGTGTTTTCGGCGTATTCGTCAGCACGTGGCTGTTGACAACAGCCGAAACTTTCATTATCACGCTCTCTGCTTCCTGATCCATGAGCGAATTCTCTCTAATGTACATTAGATCAAGATTGAGAAATCTTCTGCGTCGCGGACAATGCTAGGAAGTAATTTTCTGTGCAATTAACGTTTAAATCTTTATCGTTGCTTACGTAACAATATAACGAAAAACTTGAAGAATACGTGGGACTGACTGACAAACTAATAGAAACAATGACTAATTGTAAGTTTCCCAGCAATAATGTCATTTGTGACATGAATGTCGCTTTATCTGAGTCATTTTGTCATACTCTTCTCATTTTTTTTAATCCATATTTTTATCTCTTTATTCCAACTTTTTTTTATCTAATTTGTGAATTTTTTTAAAACATGTATCTTGCAATATCTATTTCTTAGAATATCAATAGCGGAAACCCTAAGAATATACCAATTTTGAAATCGAATATTTTGACGTATAGGTATATTTCTTTCGCAACAATATGCTTTGCTCGTTCATATACGATCATCGCTATTTTTATATCTTTCTATCGTAACACGCCTCCAAATCGTTTGTATATATTTTCAGGATTATGTATATTTAATTAAGTACGAACGTTATGTTTTTATAACAGATTAACATTTTTCGACTCGTCGATATATTTCAACTCATTTTCTCTTCTCAGGCCAAAAATTATCAATAAAACGCGAATATACGAATGAATTTTATTTATTTTTATTCTGAAGCATTGCAGTCTCTGAATAAAAGATATTTTTACTTCATAAAACTATAAACTTGAAAATATTGGTAGCAAATTTACATCACTTTGTGTAAATAAATTACACATTTATAAATGAACATTTATATTTATTGTCACTTCTAAGCTATACTTACAGTTGTCTACAAATCACACAAATCTCTAAAACTAATTCTAAAGATTCAATTATTAGGCGCCTCTTTCTCTCTAGAATCTAACTTATGAATATAACTTATGAAAAAAATAGATGAGAAAAAAATTACAACACGGCAAAATATTGCGTGAAATTTATTTGAAGCCACAATTTACTACAATTAAAAATCACTTACATAAGTTTTACACGTTGCAGTCCGTGTAATCCGAAATTCGATCTTATCCCCCACCGTCATTCGCGCGCGAAACAAGTTTGCGAAATTCCAGGAAATCTAGCGCGCGATTTCGCATACGGGCTCTTAAAGTTATTGTTATCTACAGCAGGGAGAAAGAGAGAGAGAGAGAGAGAAGAGGAATATATATGAAACGAGCGAGGAGGTCCGAACGTGTATCTTGTATTTACATATACATTAAGTTGCAGAACGTAATTGCAATCGCGTTTACACGCACATCCATACAGAAACATACATACACACACACACACACACGTAGACGCAGGCACGCACAGAGACACGTATAGATCGAATATACAATTAAAACTTTGGCGCGACCGACGGCGATGGAGGCAATTTCCTGAATTCGCCGAGACTAATTCCGTTATTTCGAATTTCGTCGCAGCAGGGATAAGAGATGTCGACCTTAACGAGCTGCATCGCGTACGCGTACGATATATAATGGCGGCGAATTTGGTGGAATTGCGGAGCGAGCGAACCGAGTCTACGTGTGTACAATAAATTCGCTAATAATTAATAAAAACCGCGGGGCGATTCGGTCGCTGCGAGAGAGATTTTCTTTTTCGTTCCGCAAACCAAAAAAAAACAAGAAAAATGGGAGAGAAACGAGAGTGCGAGAGAATTAGTATCTTAAATTATACGCTACTTAGGCGAGACGAAATCACAAGCCATTACAGTGTTTCGTTGCACGTTACAACGACGACATGGAGCGATTATCTTCGAAAGTGCTGGGGATGTGTGTAAAAACTACGTAGCAAAAGGATATAAATATTCATGTATGCGTCACGGACGAGCGTATTTCAAATGAATGTTACGAGGCATAAAAATATTCGAATACGCACAACATTATATACTTATACTTACAATATTAGGTATATCTGATTTCTCGAAGAAAATTATCAAGAATTTGCGCTTACACTTTTATAATATATATACGTGTACTTTTGGCCCATACTTTTCTCAATTTTAAGGGACACGCGTTTAGAAAATAGAATTTATATTTTTCGTACATTTTGCACTTTACATTTACAACGCATTTCTACGTTACGTTTCGCTCGGCCGCGATATGCCGTCATACAAATAACAAATGATTATGATAACGAAAACGCGCACCAGAAATTCTACATCTACCACGTGAAATAAGCGAGAAGACAACGCTGAGGCGCTTTATTACATCAAATTTCTGTACAAAAATAATTCGTCAGAACAATCTGACAACGGAGAAATCCTTGTCCTTAGGATCCTTCGGATTACGAGATTTTGCGAGTGAGATGTTTCCGACGAGAGTATCCTGAAAGTAGAAATCCGTAAAGTTCGAAGCCTGTCCAATCTGCTTCCATCGAGCCGCGCGAGATTTTCCGCCGGAACTTTTACAACGTCCTCTTTTTCAGCCGAGGAGGAAAATATCGCCGCGATTCAGGATTTCCCGTTCAATTTGTGAACCACCGACAGCCGGAATGCAATTTCGATCGCTGAAAGACAGAGAGAGCGCACGATATATATAAGCTCGATTCGTAGATTACTTGACAAAAGTGACATTATACCTTGCCCAAAAATATCTAGCAGATACTTGAGTCGAGACCGAATCGACAAAGATAGGACAAAGCGTTATAAAAAAAAAATAGCTTTGGGAACAAGCCAAGTTCGCGTAACATTGAGATTTTCAACAAGAAGGAAATATTCACGCACGAGCGAGGTGTCTTTCGAATAATTTTTTTTCAATTAAAACTCTTGTGTTTTTTTTAGAAAAGATCAATTCTATCATCTTTAAATAATCAGTTTTATATCATTTTTGAATATACTTATTTAACACACAAGAGTTTGACAAATTATTTATGACAAAATTATTCAATCCAATTAAAGTGCATTTTTCTAAAAAAAATTAACTGTTAATTTAATCGTGATATTTTATTATTGTGTGGGCTCCAGTGAATTTTTTAATGATCTATACCGCATATAAAATAATGCGAGGTTCAACAAGTTCAGAGATGAACGTACTTACGTGCGATTCCATTTACGCCTCGACGTCGTTGAAAGTTTCCGAGTCGTGTTGGTTTTTCGTCTTAGGCGAGAATAAAAATCGGTAGATCAGGGTCGCGATTGCAGAGCCTACGAGCGGTCCTACCCAATATAACCAGTGATGGTTCCAGTAATTATTCCAGACTGCTGGTCCGAACGATCTAGCAGGGTTCATACTGCAGCCGGTGTAAGGAACAAAAGCGAAAGCGAGCATGGTGATGGTGAGACCGAATTTTATCGGCACCGAGTCGGTGTTTTTCGCGTTTCGCGAATCCCAAATTGAGCAGGCGACAAAGACTAATATTCCCGTGGCTAAAGCCTCGGCACCGAATCCATGAGCGAAGGTTAAATCCTGGATGTTTTCATTCATATGCGTTGTACAGAAGGAATCCTTCGTGTCTGGATCGCCATCGTGCAAATAATTCGACGGCGTTATCATCTGTATATATAATTAGTATTTAAAAAAGAGTTAACTATACGATTAATATTAAATGTTTTCTGATTAAATATCATATAGTTAATATTAATCTTATGATTAGTATTATGGAAATATCAAGTTAATCAATATATTTTTTTCGAAAGCTCGTGCAAGAGCCCGAAGAATAAATCGAAGCAGTTCCACGATTATATTGTATTATGACGATCTATGAAGAGTTCAATTTTTCGAGTCCGCGTAATTTTGAAATTATAACTCTGAGATAACATAATTTTGATATCTTGAATAATATACGTATTCATTGACCTTTAACAAACCGAAACCTATCAGGCTACCCAAACATTGTGCAATGACGTAGAATCCGGCCATTGCCAAAGTCGTTTTGCCAAGAATCACCGTAGCCAAGGTAACAGCCGGATTAAGATGAGCGCCACTGATGTGGCCGACACTCTGAAAAAAAGAATAAACAAGTGACATTAATCGACGATAAGATTCGATAACGTCGCGTCTCGGGCGCCCGACTTGATACTAGTTTCATATATTTTTCATATACATTTTTCTTCGCAAGATATTATTGAAGACGCGGAAAAATAAATATAAATATAAAACATCAATGAAAAGGAATGTAAAAAAAAAATAATACAAATGCTAATAATATATAAATGTTGCAAAACAAACGTAGCATGACAAGTAAAGCAATATTATTCTCAAGGATAATAGTCGCGTTAATAGTCAGATCTACACATAAATGATTTATACCTGTATTGCTATCATGACAGCGAGACCAAAAGCGAGGGGGATTTGAATGGCATGCAATGGATGTCCCAAACTGCCCACGCATATCGCGCATCCCAGAAAAACCAGCATTGCCGTTCCGATCACTTCTCCGAGAACGGCGACCAACTTGTCCCACGTGCTGTCTTCCTCCATCTTCTTCCCTGAGAAATAAATGGCATTCTCGTCCTTAACGCGTCATTCAATATATGCGCAGTGTTAATGTGTTCAGCCATCGGCGTAATCAATCTCTCTGGACGTTTATGATATAGATTTTTAACGTCCTTTCAAATGTATGAATGGGGCAGGAGAGCAAATTTCGGAGCAATTTGCATGCCGAGGCTTTATTTAATATTTATGCCGTTTACATAGAAATATAATCAACATTTTTTTGTAAATTAAAACGGAACATTTTATAATATCCACAGAGAGAATTTTCTCTTAGGAATTTACCCTGAAAATCATGGTAATACGGTGGGATAATGTGGTATTGAAAGAATTTTGTAAGAGCTTCTCTAATTAATATTTACCACAATAAAAGAATATTAATATGCAGATAGTAAAATTAATCGAACATATTTTATATCTTTTTATAGTGAATATTAATATTTTGTCCCACGATTACCATGATTTTCAGGGTAAATTAAAAGAAAATTCTCTCTGTGTATATGATTATACGAAATTAAAAATTTGACAATTAAGCGTTAGAGTAGCAAAACTAAGGCGCGAGTTCGCGAATAATTTACGAAAAAAACAAAAAGCTTTTTGTTATTATTTTGCAGAGAAGGTCGCTCGAGAGTGCATCACCCTCGTTCTTTAATAAAAAAAAAAAAGTATGAATATTCGAGTTCTCATTACCGATTCGGTCTTATTGTGCGCCGGCGCACTTAATTAAGAGGCGACTATCGTGCATAAACGAACAGTTCCGACAGACACATGTATACAATTTTAGTTCTGCGCATTAAACCGAAGCCAGCTAGATTGAATGTATAATTGAGAAGTATCAAGAGGCAAAGACACATTCGCTGAATAGTCGTGTGAGAACGAACACGCTTCATTTTTACAAATGGATAATGCGTATGTAACAACGATGTACACACGCGTATTCAAATTATCGTTGACTTAAGCATAGAGATCTTCTGAATCATTAGCGCAAGAGTAAGAAAAAAAATAACCATATAGATAATTCAACAGAATTCTACAGCTTTTCAAGCGTTTTTTCACGGAAAGCTTATTAAAGCCGCAAAGTGGCGAGATTATGCCATTTTATTAATTTCATATTAAAAAGTTGAAAAAAAAGAACCAGGTTCTCTCAACATTCTTCCGCGGAGCTATTAGTGTTGTTCAGGAAAAAATCACTTTTTCCGACATTTTTACTCTGCAACGTTTTTATATATCGAGGATTTCGTTTAGAGCTGTAGGTTGAGATGATTGTTCTTCGATAAATTTGAAAGATACATAATAGTGTACTCTCTCGGTGCACAAAAGTGTTTTTGGATCGACAGGTAAAGGACAAACTTGGGTTGTTACTTTAGCGTAAAGTTTCGAGTGGAAACTTTGTTCGCTCCACGTCGAACACGATTACCATTGGTATAAACCTAAGGTAGGAGAAGAGGGCAACGTTGAATTTGCATGAAAGCATTCGGTAAAGTTATGCACATCGGAGGTCGAGCGTTGTTAAGGATACTGGACTTCGATAAGTATCCTCCACTCTTGAAAATCGAAGCACTTCTCATTCTTTCTCTTTGACAGAGACGGCACAGTTTTCTCCTATACGTCTGAAATTTTCTTGATGCAATTCTCGCAAAAACTCGCACCATCAAATTTTAACGAGGATGCAAATTTGAAATTTTTGCCCGAGGCCGAAAGCCAGAAACTGAATTACACAGTTTACGACAACTAAATTAAACTATGCTCTTTGAACTTAACCATCGCTACGTCCATTATTTTCGCATTATTTTACTACGCAACTTTCATTTGTTTCATTTCATGTAATTTAATTCCACTTTGAAATGCAAGAATTAAAAGTTATCCATAGCAGTAGGTGAATTTCATTCTATTTATCTCTATCTCTCTCTCTGTTTTTCTCTCTTTTTATTTTTCTGCGCGGGATATTGTAATATGAAATATATCTCACTAGTTATCTCATTTTGAATAATATAATCTCGGATCCATATTTAGTATTTCAGGCGCCAACGAGAAAGAGCTGAGTAATCAGTGCAGTCAAAGATCATGGCTTTGACATTTCTCGTTCTATGTAGCATTCATGTAATTTTGCAATTATTTATCAGTTATCAGTTATTAGCATCACATATGTAAGAATCGTCGAAAACATTAAATCAATATTTAATGGATTGAACTTTACTATTGCGCAAATTTTACTGGTCGCGGTTAATAATTCTCGTTCAATTATATGATATACGTAACAATAATAGATTCATTTATGCGAAATTTAATTTTACTTATTTCCTCTTTTCTGATATTTTTTTGTTTTGATATGAAAAAAATTATAAATTCTTTTTTAAATAACTAATTTCTTTCGCTTCATTTTATGATTAATTTGAGAGGGATGAGAATTTTTTTAAACTTTATTCTCCCTTTTATGAATAATAAAAATTGTTCAATTATTTCTATTCGGTTCATTTAGGCGTGAAAAAACTTAATTCTTTATCCAGCACACATATGTATTATATATTAATTTCATTGAAATATATCTCTGTATTTTTATTGAATAGTTTAACTGTAATTAATTTATAGCAGCGAACGTAATCTCATTATCTCATTATCTTCAAAGTGAAAATACTTAGAATTGACACGTATAATGAAAAGTAAACTATTACAAATAAAACATTAATTTACATCTCATTTTTATACATATAATTATTTCGATATAATATAATATTCAAAAAAATACTTTTTTTACAGACCTAAAATAAAATGATAGCGCAATACAAAATATATATAGATACAAATCGTTATTCCTTTTGAAGAAAAAAAAAATATATTAATTATGTAGATTTGCCTAATATTTATGTCCAGAATCACTGAAATATACACGCGTCCTCTCGACTTCCATTCATACGATATTCATAACTTGACGTACAAATCTCAATATCCTTTGGCTTTAATCGCGCCTATGCATATACATACATACATATCTGTTTGAGTTATGTGTAGAGATGCCGAAGCACGTTTACTCTAGAATTACGGCTGAGTCGTCGTGATTATAACCGTGTGTCGCACGGATATAATTAGAAGCGAGCACGTGTCACGTACGGTTTCCATTAGCGCTCGGGCTTAGAGTGACACGAAGCGAGGCTGATAGCGATCAGTCATCGATCAGTCATCGAATCACATTCGCGGATTAGTCGGATTTCGATACGGGATGACGGGAACGCAAACCGTACTCGATGTACTCGAAGCCATTCAAAGTCAGCCCTGTTTATCCTCGCAAAAGCGGACATTCTCCATTCTCAGAACGTCATACGGATTGCGAAAGCGTGTGCAATGAATAAATTTGTATTCCGTAATCATCAAGAGCAATCGAGAGCAGAACAGATATAAGTTGCTATACAATTCTCTCTATTTTCAAAATAATAGCACTTTTACGAAGGTAATTATTGCAAAATCCAATTATCTAATTCTAACGATTATAGAGAGAAACTGAGAAAATTGTACACGCACGTATTAAATAATAATGAAATAATTGTACCTGAAAATTGATACGAGGAAATTTTTATAACACAAAGAGATTCTACAGTTTATTATTATTATTTTTTTTTTTGATAGTTGATATAAGTATACGCGGTCAGATTATTTGAACAAAAAATTTCACTTCTACTCATTATCTTTTAATCACTTATCCAAGATTTTGAACCAAGTAATTCGGCGGTTTCATAAAAGCCGGGCGGTTAATCGACATGAAGAAATGAGAACGCTCGTATGGCTTTACGAGCTCTCCTAACATTTCGCTAATTTATCGCCGGTTAATGATCCGTTAGTCGTAAACACGACAAAGTACTGGCGGAATAAAGTGTAGAAAGCCATCGCGCGCGTGTTGTACATTAGGGCCGAGTAGAAACTTGTGGGAAAAACCCATCCGAGATTGCAGGTCGAAACAGCGTGCATCTCTAAAGCGGGAGATTCAAGGAAATATATGTATATCTCGCATCTTCATCGTCGAGACGTGCACTTTCCAAGTTGCGCGTAACTTGGACGCGATATCTCTAATCGTTAATTAAAGAATCAAACCGCGGAGAACGGAGAACTGCTTGTAATTAGCAAGAAAGTACGGAGCGTAATTACGGATCGAGAAAGTAATCGGCGATTATAATTTGCCCAGTGAAATGTCCCGTATTTTTGTACTATATCATATACTTTGTATATGATACTATGATTTTTTGTTCAATTTTTTTCAACACCATAGGAGAAAGGAAAGGAAGGATCGAGAAAGCGCGATTGTCGATATATACTTTCATCGATGCACCATCTACAGTATCTCGCAAACAAATATAAATTAATGCTCGTTGTCTTTAACATATCTTTCTCGCTCTCTCTCTTTCTCTCTCTCTCTCGGAAAAATTCCCTTTGATATATACCGACTACAGCACGCATATAGTTTTACCAGCTATCGATAGCACGCGTGAATAAAAAGCAACAGGAACCTATCGTATTGTGACTCGTGACTGGATTGATAAAGTAGCATAATATGCATTTCGTGTTTATATCGAGATATCTCTCGTGTATTCGTGTTATTTTTGTGTCAATCACTCTTGTAATACATATGCTACCAAAGATTTGGATTACATATCGAAAGTAAATCACATGTATTTAATTAATTTGATAGCGATAATATTATTTGTTGTAATTTAATGACAGGCTATTATCGTCAGATAATACGCGCAGATAAATTATTTCTTTTTCATTAAATTATAATTTAATTTATTAACTGTGGTTTTGTAAAAAAAAAAAAATTAGAGAGATGCATGTTGTGCTTGTGAATTTAAGTGTGTAAATTTCTGTAATGAGCGAATCACTCAACTTTTTGCCATTCGCGGTTAATTTCTCGCTCAGTGCACTTCATAACTGGATATAGCGTACGCGAAGAAGGCAATTTACTTCGACAATCTAATACAAGAAAAAGATACGCCGCGGAAATTTCAACGATCCCTAATAGCGACGACGTGCGCGGTGAAATTTCCATAAATCAGCTGTAAACCGAAAGGGTAGAAAGCCGGTTTTTGTCGGAACGCACGTTGCAACGTCAAGTTAATTTCCAACGCCTGCTTTTTCTTCAGCGACTGTTATGAGAATTTATTTCGAAAAAGAAGCACCTACGAAACAACTCTCGTGACTGCTTCTGTGACTTAAAAAATTTTATCCGATGTAATATACATACAGGTATATGTCAACTCATATATGTGTGTACGTATATACACAACAGATTCGGAGGAATGTTTGATCAACTCATTTGATCAACTAGTCGCGATTGATGTTAACGAGGCGATAAGATAACGACGGCTCATTAATTACTTTCGTCTTATGCACCTGTGTAGACATTATAAAATACGTGATATTAAACAGTTTTATGTTTGACAGAGACGTAGAATATGTTCGTTCAATAATTTCTCTCGTAATTCTCATATCAGATGATATCTCAATATAACGTCAAATATGACTCTTAATATAATTTTTACACATTTGTGAGGTAATAATCATTTTCTTATTATTTCACGATAATCGCATAAATCTTAGTATAGTATCTATATCGATTATATTCGAATGATTAATTCCGCGTGTTGATTAACCAATGTTAATAAACCTCTTGAACTTTAGCCAAAGTTCGACTTATCGTAATTACAATTTGTAATTCGCACTCATATTATACCGATCAATATGAGTAAGGCGTCTCACTAATTACTATAATTTGTTTTCCAATTCTTCCGCTAACGCGTTGAACCTGTTGAACTCTTCGTCGAGAAAATTGATCGGGGAAAATCAGATTTAAAATTCACCGACGTCAAAATAACGCGTCTATTTCACGTGACGTTGCTCTCACGCACGTTCGTTAATATTGCGTGTGAAAGTACACGGAGGAGAATCTCCTCTGACCGAGTAACATTTGCTAATCATCGGCCAGTCTCTGTAGGAGAACGTCCGAACTTCATTTATATAATGCACGGAATATATCTATATCCTAGCTTCGATTTGTGTAACGCGCTTTTTCCTTTCGCTCTTTTTCTCGAATAATAAAGAATTAGTTATACATGCATTTATATAAATATAATTAGGCACAATATAAATGAATAAATAAATATTTTTTAATTTGGGGTAAAACATTGTGAATTTTTAATTTTGACAACTAAATAAATATATCTCTAAAAATTCATTAAAAAGAATGAAATTCCCAAAAGAAATATCTCTTGACGTATTGTCATCCGTGCAGAAATGCCAGTGAAATACGATGAGATGAACGATATCTTGAAGCATGAAATAAACGACCTGGCCACGTGTGATTTGCAACAATCTGTCGTTACTTTCTGATACGATCTACTTGCGAATCCACGTGTGATTCGAGCGAGTAATTTCCACAAGCACGCAAGCATTTTTAAAATGTGGGCGCATTATTTCTCGAGACAATCTAAATCACATCCATCTCTTGCAAAATAAAATTATATTAATCTTGTGTATTTTTTTCTGGACAATTGTCTTGGGAAAATTACGTAAGCTTCTTCGCAATTAAATTTACATAATATTTGCGTGTTTAAAAAAATGTTTCGAAGTATTAAACTAAAAAAAATTAAATTTTAATTTGTACGAAAATTAATTTTTACTTGGTAAGAAAAAAATTCAGCTGAAAAGTAAGTTGACAGAAAACACAACACTTCTGAGATATTCATGAGCTTTGATTTACTTCAAGAATTCGTCAACATCATTTACTTGTTCCGGAAGACAAAGATAAATTTACCTGTACGTCGTCTCGAGTTCAAGTGTTTAATTTAGCGCTTCGTTTCAGCCAGCATTTTAACAAATACCGCCGAAACACAACGTAAAGTTGTTACGGGAAGAAGTTGAGGGAAGCTACACAACGCGAAAACGCGCGTATAAATATTTATCTTTTTTCGACAAATAAGAATGGAAGACTCGAGCATAGAAAATACAGTACAAGTCGTTTAAACTTATAATTCGCATTTTCACGTTTCTCAAGCAAGAGATGCAACAGATTCTCGTGAAATATTGAAAATGACTCAGTAATAGCATCGCAGAGAGAAATTCGCGCGATCTTCAATCGACTGTCGTGAATATATCCGGATACACGAAAGCGCGACGATCCGTAAAAACGGATGCGTTTTTCTCGGGTTTTTTTTTTGCTTGTTACTTTACAAAAAAAAATTAAATAGGTGACATATTTCTAATCCTCTAATTTGACAGGTGCAACTGACTTAATGCAAAAGCATTTTTCCACGCGAGAATAAGTATGCTTGATATTTCTCGCCTGGCTGCGTTGTAATATTATTTTGCAAAATGCGTAAAAATCGTTGAATTCGATTATTCGCGGTAAACTTTCGTATATATATTCTGTCAATTATTCGCTTTTGCGCTTTTTGCGAGAAAACGATTGGCAATGATCGATTATTACATGCATAATTACACGCGCTCTGATATAACATATTAGTGATTACACTCTACTGCACCGTAACGGATTTGCATAGTCCATTAGATTCGCGACGATATCGAAAGTAATTCCATCCATTCGATGCGTTGCATAAAAACAATTTCTCAATAAGCTCCGGAAATGCAAAACTATTGAAACGCACGTAATGCATGCAAGATGGATTTTCGACACGTATTCTCTCGAATACTCATAGAATGCAAATCAAAATTATTTTAATCAAAATCATTAATAAATACTCTTCTGCAAGAGATATTTCTTTTGGGAATTTAATTTTTTTAATGAATTTTTAGAGATATATTTATTTAGCTGTCAAAGTTAAAAATGCATAATTTTTTACTCCAAGTTAAAAAATATTTATATATTTGTGCTTAATTATGTTCATATACATGGATATCTATACATGTACAACTGATTCTTTATTATTCACAATATAACTAAATTATCTTCAGGAAATTTTTTGTTGTAAGTATTGCATCTTGCAATTGCAATAAGTATTACTTAGCGTGATGCAGTAATACTTATGCAGGTTATATCATCATACGTGGAATACGTGATGTTGGCGATATTTTATAGTGAAGCATATGAGCAAGATACGCATCAGAAATGTTGTAAGCTTGCGGAGAAATAAAATTTATAAGGCAAACTTATCTTCATCTATGTTATTAGAAATATAGGATGCACTTACGCATAGTCAATAATCATTTATAAATAACAGAAGACGAAACTTTTAGCAGTAAACAAAATAGTTACGATCACAAAATCTATTCTATCTTCATCTATTTATCTATATTATTAGAAATATAGGATGCACACTTACGCGTAGTTGTCAATAATAATTTATAAATAACAGAAGACGAAACTGTTAGCGCAGTAAAAATAGTTACGATCACAAAAATTAAGGACAGAATAAAAAGACCCGATTTATTTTTCTTTGCTAATTTTCTGAAGATTGCAAAATATACATATAAAAAATATATATATTATAATCAATTTATATATATATATATATATATATATATATATATATATAATATTTTTCAAATGAGTTTCCAAAATAGCTTTTATATATGCATACATATTGTATATAATAAGTTATAATTATATATATATATATATATAATTATAACTTATTATATACAATATGTACGCATATATAAAGAGAAAGAATATAAAGGAGAAGAAAGAGAGAGAACATAATGAATATTAATTGATACGTGAATCTTATCTCTCGATAGCTCACATCATCGCTGTAAAAATATTTCGCCAAAAATAGTCGTACTCTGCAATATAGTGATAGCGTAAAAAAAGGTACACAGTAGTCTCTGTCTATCCGGAAATACACGGCAGAGAGTACAACGTACCGTATATACTTGCTGCGTTGCAAGTGTGACAGTGGGTCAAGTTCGCGATGTGAATGGCCTGAGACTATCGCGGTGACTGTCGAGCCAGACTCGAGTGTATCCACTCGCGAGATGTGCTTACACCATCTTTCTTCCGTCATCCGTTAATCGAGCATTTTTTTTTTTTTTTTTTTTTTTTTTTTTTTTACATTTACGTTTTACATGAACCGCCCGAATTTCCGCCCTGAATTTTCATTCTCGAGATTTTGTCACGTCACGAGGGAACAGCAACATTCGTGCTCCAGAATACGAAACTAAACGTCGCGAAAATACTTGCTCTGACGTGCCCTGAAGTTTCAAACACGATCAAAATGCGTGTAAAATGCGGTTCGCGTCGTATAACGAATATGTTTATGAATTATGAATATCTCTCTCAAGTTTCTCGCGAACTTATTAAACGCTACAGAAATATTTCAATTAATATTATACAAAGTTATAACGTATATCGACTAATTACATATTAATATTTTAATTACGATATTGATGAAATGGTTGGCTTATTAATCTTTTTTACAATTTTCACTTTGTTTATTAATTAATTTTAGATACCTCAACGGTTATTAATTATGAATGACAAATAATAATATCAATTACGTGCCGCGATATAGATATATTTCGATTATATTTGAACAATAATTGATTATTCTTCCTCGAGTGGCTGATGCGCGTAGTTATTTTGGAAACTCGTTTGAAAAAGATTTACCACGAAGAAATAAACGGGCAAATAATAAGATCGCGTTGTACCTGTGTCCCGGGACACAAAAGGCCATTGTCTCGTCATTGATTGCATTCCCACCGTCGACATTTTAGTCTCTACCTGCTATATCGTCGCACATATCGTGGTGGAAGCAAAGCAACATTGTGAGAACGAATACGGAGGAAGTATCGGTAAATTAGAACGCGATTGTCGCGATAAATCGTTACGCGAGGAGAAGAGTGAAATTCCGGATTTTCTAAAACTCTCGAGGAAATCACGATGCACTAAATTTTCTCAGAGCGCCGCTTGTTCGATTCAGCAGCGGATTCCCCAATCTGGCAATAATTATGTCGGAATCCGGAGCAGCACGATAGCATCGACTATATACGAATTCCCTAGATTTTCGACGAACGTGAATTAAAAAAAGCGCTAAAGATCGTATGAATACGCTAAAAAGGATGCAGCGAAAAGATTGCGATATTCGAGAAAGATAAAGAAAATTTATTATTTATTACTCCGCATCCGAGATAAAGTCGGAAATGCTTATCATAATTTATCACCGCGTATATAAATCATATTTGGTTGTTCGCGTAATGTTACGAAATTTTACTCTAAAAACATTTTGATTTCGTAAAAAAAATTTTGCAATGCATTAGCATAATTCGATCTGTCACCGGCCGACAGACTGAACTTATTTAAGCGTCCGAGGACGAAATGTCAAGATATATTCACCGCTGACATTGATGTATTTTCACTATAAATATTTCGCATAATAACTTACATCAGAAATCTGCGACGCATCGTGCAGATCTTATATAAAATGACGTAATATTCGCGGTGCACGCGGAAATTGTAATGTATAACGTGACGACATACAACAAAAAAATACAACGATAGAGGTTTTTCGCTCAGTTGCGTTTGTTTAGCGATATCGTCGGCGTTATAATGCAAGCGATTCTTAAACGTTGGAGACTTTCAAAATTTCCTTTCATCATACAGATTGAGTATAGGTATAAGTATACACTCGCGTCATTGTACAATTCATCGCTCAAACTACTTTCTATGCCGAGCAAAAAGCAAAAACTGCTCCGTTATTCTCTCTTAATTTGCCCCATTATGTTTCTTTAGACTGGTATAAGAAATAATGCGAATATTCTTGAAAAGTATTATTTAAAATGCATTTTTTCTCTCTCGAAAATTAGTTTTCAAATGTTCTTTTTTCTAAATCTGCGTTTCAAAGCAGGAAATAATTAATCGAGCGTTTCAATCGTTTCCCGAGATCATTGTTTGCTCTCGCGATCAATTTGTGAATGTAAATTGATATTCGTTTCAATGAAGCATCCAAAGTACATTTGCATCAACATGATACACCTATATTACACATGCGAACAAGTTTCTAATCATTTATCGCAATATTCTAGGAAGAGATAGGGATTATGAGATGGTACGTGATCAGCATCCTAATATCTGTTTGGCGCAAACTCTCGGTGCGCTATATTAAATTCAAATTAATTCCCCGAAGACTATCGCGTGTATTTTCGCGATTATAAATCAGGCTTACATTGCGATCGCGGGTGAAAGTGCACGCGAATAATTTAGCATTCCGGGTACGAATATATCCGTTTCCCGAGATTTTCTCAGGAAGATACAAAAGCCATTCGGGAATAATCAATTCCTCTCACCCTTTATTTTCCTTTCTTTTTTCGCCGTTTATCTCGCAAGACTTTCGCGGAACGCATTGTTGAGAAACGCGTGCGAGGTCCAACGGAAATGATGCCTCGAGTTAATTAACACCTAACGTTTGTAGATATTCCGCGAAGCGTGTAACAAACCGAAGGAACTGAAGAAGAGGAGATCGAATCTTGCCTGAAATTAAGATCTCAAAACTCCAGTTATTTTCCGCGCTCGTGAAAACGAAAGAGAAAAGTAATAGAAGCGAGAGAAGAGAAGAAGCTTGGCTTACGCGCGTCGTCCCGCTTTATAATTACTAATTACCATCTAATTTCATTAGCGGGAGCTTCTCCTCGCATACGTGCCTTGTAAAAACGTCCGAGCAACCGTGTTTCCTGATGCGGTCGCATTATGTACTTTCTTTTTCCTAGAGAAACGACCGAAATACGCTCGTCAAAAGAAACACAATCCGCTTTCTAGATCAAAACGGCGAGACGATCGAGAGAACTCTCCGTCGCGTCACACGACGGCTAAAACTACTGAAACTCTTGCGTTTTGTTCGTAACGAAAGATTATTAGGATTTATTTACAACAAAATTTATCCGCTAAATTCATTAGATCCGGTGATTTGACAGAAGACAGCATTAAAGCATTAAAGCGCGATTATATCGATTCGTAAAGTCACGTGCTCGAAACGTCAATCGTTACCGGAACATTTTTTATTTTTATTTTTTATCTTTTGTTTATAACGCAGGATTACTAATTAATTAAAATATGTGAATGAATTTTAGATCGCGGATTTGACAAGAGACAGTTTTAAAGCATTAAAGCGCGATTATATCGAGAATGGTATCGATTCTCGATTAAAGTCACGTGTTTGAAACGTCAATCGCGTTACCGGAACATGTTTTATCTTTTTTCTTTTTTTTTCGTTTTTTTATGTTTTGTTCGTAACGAAGAATTATTAGGATTAAAATTATTAATATATTTTATTTAACATAAAAATAAAGTTATTAGGATGAAGGAAGAAAAAATAGGAAGAATTATTAGGATAAAAAATATGCGAATGAATTTTAGATCGCGGATTTGACAAGCGACAGTTTTAAAGCATTAAAACGCGATTATATCGAGAATGACATCGATTCGTAAAGTCACGTGCTCGAAACGTGAATCGTTACCGGAACATTTTTTTTCTCTGATGCGAGAGAGAACGTCGCCCGCATAATAAACGCTCTCGATACGACTTCCGGTGACGTTAGCCTTAAGCGCGCGAGAACTTAACTTACCTAATTTTCCTAATTTTCTCGTATCAAGGATCGCCGACTGATACGACGAGATGGGAATGTGCAAGCGCGCGAAAGAGAGAAATTTCCCCCTCGGAGTCTCTCGCAAATCCGATTTCCGACCCAATTTTCAGGACGGGAATACTCGTAGAGCGTCGCTTAGCATGCGCTCGCGGTAATGCAACCTCCGCTTTCTTCTTTCTTTCACCGAGAAAACCGAGGCGAGTTGGATGCGTCGCGACGAAGAATATACATATATATTCCGAATAGGAGGTCGATCGCGACTCGCGATACAACAAACAATTCCGCGAGTTTAAGGTCAATCTTGAAAGCAGGAACCAACTCATCGTTCGCGAGGCCTCTCCATTTTGTTACACGATTGATTCCTTCCTATGAAACTTTGCCCGCGAAACGACTTCTCTCTGTGCGCTTCCTTTTTCCCCTGAATGGAATTTCAGAAGCCGCGAAACTTTCATGCGGCGAGAATCCCAAATTATATACATGAATCAGAAGGCAAAAATTTATAAAAGTTCGATAATTTTCCAATATTTAAAGCACGAAAGTTCTGTCAAAACTGTCCTTTTGACAGTCAGATTTTCATCGGAAAATAAAATAAAGATGAGTGAACAGCATTTTTTATATAATTTTGAGATTTTAGTCAAATTTAATTTAACTCTTAATATTATATTTTAATATTAATATTTAACATCGAGAAGTGAACACAAGATTACCATGATGATAGAATAAAGAAGAAAGTTGAGATAAGATTTATGACACGCAGTAGAATTCTTTTTAATATTTGCTTCCATTGTAAACGTCTCTTTGTTTCTTTCTAACTTTCCACTTTTTACATTACATTAATTGAGAAATTATTCGACGAACAATCGTTTTAAAAAAACTTAGATTTGCTTGTTGATAAACAGAAATATTACAATTATGTACTCGATCTAACAATGTTCATTTTTTGTTTACTTTGCTTAAAAATGGAGCAAATTCGCGAAAGAACGATTAATCGCTGCAAAATCGGACGATCTCGAATTAAAAGTTCGAGGTCTAGTCCAGATTGATATGTACATTTGTGCGAAAATAGCTGCAAAGTAAGTTCCATATTCTAATGGGGCAGTAACCTCTATGAATTATAATGAAATTTGTTCCAAATAGTTTTACGGACACGAAAATTTGTCACTAGCACACTAGAAGCGCTTTTATTCACTCGGCTGCGTTTGATATTCCACAATGCGTTGCGCTACTTTTTTATTTAACATAAATTTCTGCGAACCGTATCGAGATAAAATCGGATTACCCAATTTGGATCAAATTCTGTACAACAGTGAACTATAATTTCATGCGAAATTTGTCAAAAAAAAATTCGAAAGTCGACTCCTTTCTTAAAGAAAGAAAAAGATGCGCAATGTATAGAAGTTTGAGATATATTGAAAAGAATTTTGGTGTGTATCATAGAAATCCTTCCACAATATAAATAATGCAATTAATTTTTATTAAATGTACTTGTAAAATTATTTTCAATTCGTATAACTTTCGAGAGATATGAGTTTCTATTAAAATCTGTACATTTTGGAGAAACAATTGTAATTGCACTATTAATTTATACTCACAGGGTGCCTTGAACTTTTCCTTAGCCGATTGAAAGCTACCATTAGATCTTAGCGTGATGCCGATGTTCTTGGACTTTCCAGAATTTTCTGATGGAGATATTATGGTCGATATACCATTTTGCTCCATGTCTCGGTACAATTAAACGATCGCTGAAAGCATAAAATACAGAAAAATTCATTTTATTACTATATTTCTTAATTTAAATTATAGCAAAATAAATTGTGGGAATCGTCTCTTGGCTTCTTTGTTAGTAATTTTCTTTTGAAGATATTGTAGCGCGAAAACAACAGATGCAAATAAGTTTGCAATATATTTATTTTTCCTCCTTATCTTATCAATGTACTTTAAAGACTTAACATGCGTGCGTAACGTTATTTGTACTACCGTAAATTCCAGTAGAATTGTAATAAATTTCGATAAAAATTTGGCAAATTTTAGATCCTGTTTTTTCTCTCGTAAAATCCTTCGATAAATATTCACATTTTTTGTGAAATTCCCTCACCAGATATTTTGTTGTCAAATCACAAAATAAGAAGACCAATTCTCGAAATAGTTTCTATCTGACTTGAAATACCAGCTGTGCAAACAGAGAGAGAGAGAGAGAATCAATGACAATGTAAATATCAGTTATCTCATTGAACTTGATACAGAGTTGACCGAAATTCGTCAAATCAATAGAGAACAATGGAATTATATCGTGCAAATAGGAGGCATAAGTGCAAGAAGCTAAATTCCCCGAGCTGTCAAACGAACTTTGACGTTCAGCGCGTAAACGATTGAATCGCACGTTTCGCCGGGCAATCACACTCAGTTAATTAAAGTGATTTAGTATACGCGTTACATCGATCGATCGCAGCTTGTTGCGATTCTGCGTTAATACATCGCTAAATATTCCCGGTGTTTTAGTTCGCGCAATTATGGCATCAATGCGTGAAACAGTGCGATTTTTGTATGACACGAACGTGAAAAAAAACCAGTAGCTTACTATCTAATCTCGTTTAATTTCCTACTTGATATGTCTTTACTCTTTGATAACGACTCTCTTTCTTTCTCTCTCCTTTTGTTGCATACTTTCGATATGTTAATTTATATAATTTGCGGAACTTGTCGAACGGATGTATTTCCGCAGTATCACGTTGCATCTGTAATTATGCGCACGATATAATGTTAATTTAAAATGTCGGATATTTTAAGGAAACAAATTGAAAAAAAAATATTAATCACTATTAACTAATTTTGCTTAATCCATTTTCAAAGATAACTCGATCTCTCGATAACAAATTAATTATAGGTATCACAATTTACGCTCATCGATAATTAATTATCGTATCATATCATCTGCATTGCAGTTTAGGAGCATACAAGAAAACTGTAGTTTCAATCTATTTAGCTTGAAAAATTTTAACATAACATTTTAAAATAAATTTCTTGTATTAAAATATAATACATTAAATTCTGATCGATCACAGAAATCGAGGAAAATTTTTTACAACATTCGAGTTTAGAAATGCGATTAGGGGGAGGAATATCACTGATTTTTCGCGCCACGAAGAAGGCTTTCTTACCCCGAAGAGGACGCGCGTTTGACAGCCGCAACGTAGCACAAATTTGACACGAAACTCGCTCGAATCAATAAAGAAATATTCGCGCGAAGGATCGACACTTGGACGAACGTGCCCGCGGCTATTGTTGTTTATCCGCGACTTTGTCTTTTATTGCTGCGTGGTTTCGAGAAGACTGAATCGTTTCGCGACTCGCGCTCACCTCTATATGTAGAAAACCCTCCACTGTGCCAACGGCCAGTCGGCCGTCACTCTCCCGTTACACGATGATTCCGTGTATTTCCGCACATACGAATGCACGAAAATGAACGTATGTATGTGTAGACCTGCCAAATTATTATCAAGACGCTCGCGCGCGCGCGCGGTTTTGCTCTTCCGCATCGGAAAATATTTACCACCGTATATACATATATTAAATTTGTTGACGACTGTCTCACGGTATCGTATGCGCAAAGTCTGCTCTGCACTCATCGACCCAATTTAACATCACGCTTTCTCTCTTTCTCACTCTCTTTGTCGGAAACAAAAGGGAGATGTGCTTTCGGCAAAATTAATGCGGAGGTGTAATTAGGTGAAAGAGAGGAAGAAAGAGTTCTTCCATTAATTTTAAATGGACATGAACCAAATTTTAGTACGTGATGAGTTGTTATTAGGAAACTTGCAATATATGGTATATAATTTTTTATTTAATGTAAGCAATTGAAACTTTACAAATTTCAAAGCACTCATGACACGATTTTCAATTGAATTTCCGTGGATGAATAATTTTTATAGATCTTTATGATATAAACGTTGTATATTTACGATAGCAATATAACAGAACACTCTATATATTATGTAAAACGCTGCCAAGAAATTATTTGGTCGAAACCTGCAATTAGTCATTGACAAATACATTTTAATTTAGAATGGAGAAATTGTGCATTTTTTGCTTTAATTAAATTATTTTTGCCACAAAGATTCGATTGTACAATTTTAATATCTTTATGAATATTTGATTAGTAATTTACTACTTTTTACATAATATATTTTTCAAATTCTGTTTTCATAAAAATTAAGTGTTCACTTATATTTATTAATATAAGCAGTATAAGAAATTTTGGAATATGATAATGTTAAAAAATTTTTCATGGAATTTCAAAGATTCTATGTCTCAGATTTTTCTGTACTTATATTTGACATTTATTCTAATATAGCTTTGAAAATAGATCACGGTTTACTTATGAGTGCCAAAAATTATAGGATCTTGATCTCTCTAGTCTATTCATTTTGTTCCTGAACTAAGTATATTGCATAAGTAAATAAAGTTGACGAATAATTGATGATAATGAAAATATACAATTTTAAAATTCTTTCAGAATGCTTTATATTAATTGTTAGTGAAATAAATAAATTATTACTAGCGATTTTATCCTTATAGCAGTAAAATAATGTCGAACAAACAATAAATTACGGTCAAGTGTACAATGTGTCTCGTTATTAGAACAGAAGTCAATTTATTGCAAAACACATCTATTAAATATATTGAAACGAAAAGAAATCTGCGATTTAATCGTATATTAATCGTTTAGAAGATTTATCTTTCGGCTAATTAATTTTAATAACTATCAACTAGATGATCTACTTAAGATTATGATATACCATAAGTACGCGATGACATAATTGAAATATTCCGTTTCTTTTTTTTTATTTTTTACTCTTTATCTTTCCCCTTGTTATCTATGAAATAATTGTAATTTTTTATATTTCAAGTTAGAGATTGCTGAACAAATGAATTAACCATATGAACAAATATATATATCTAAAAGTATAGAAACATATGTACAAATTGCCGATAAACTTGGATAAATATTCATCGCGATTCGAGTTTGGAATTCAATGTCCTCAAAAAGAAGGCAACGATTCTAAAAAAAATTCTGTGAAATCGTCTCATTTGTTAGAACGTATTTCGTATTAATTAATCAATAATGCAAATTAAAAATGAATGTATAGCACAGAATAACACATATTTTATTCAACGAAAATATTTTATGAAAATGATGTACGTGGACAAATTTATGATTTTTTAATTATTCTATTACACTAATTACGCCACTTATTTATTTACATATTATCGCAAATTTCTCTTCTCTTTGCGTTCAATCACTTATCTCCCAGATTATCATTGTCGCTTGTCAATGTCTTCGGGAAGATTACGCAGTGTAAAAGCCGATGGTTTTATTAGCAAAAAAGCACCGCTGAGATTTCTCGTAATATATATAGATATATATATACAATGATATTAAGTAATCGAAGCAACAAGTACTAGGGGCTGCTTTCTCATTACGTCCAACCGCATTTTGCATAACTTTGTCGCGGCCGACGCGGGTCGATGACTCTGACGGTATTTATTTGGACATCGAGGAACGAAGATACTATCTCTTCCCTCTGCGAAGCGGAAAACCTAGAGAAATTACATATAATTAGTTATTATTAAATACAATTAACTATACCTCACGTTAATTACGAAATTTAATTATTCTTATAATAATTCATAGTTCTAATCGATTTAATTACGCGTATCATTTATTTAATACTAATATTTTTGTAATACGCTCTCACTATATGCTCGCGAGAAATTATTCCTTATCCGATAATGCTAATTGGAGCAAGCTGCGAATTATTTATCGCCTTCGACAATCAATGATGACAGATCGCGATCTTTAATGTCATGATCCATTTGTCGCGTTAAAAAACCAGAAGCAAACTGGTTCACTGTCACCCGACTAGGTATATTATCGGAGGAAAAGAGAAATACCTTTCCGAAACCGCGAGGACCAGATTTATAATTAAACGAAAAAGATAGACAAGTTCTATAAGCGATATATTATCTGTACTAGGAATTTTAAAACGTAAGAGGTTAAAGGAAAGAGAAGAATGAAATAATCAACGTACAAATGTTATTATCAAACTCGAGATAGGCTACCAAATGTATGAGGTCCAAAAATGAGAGAAATAAAAAAATCGAAACCGATGAGTTATCGACTTACAATGATGGAACTCGGAGGATCTGAAAGTGACTGAGAAGCAATCATATTCGTAATTGCTACACTCAGCTACTCTCTCTCTCTCTCTCTTTCTTTCTCCATGTTGAATGAAAAGAAAGAATAATACACTTCCGACTTTTCCCTTTCTCTATTATCCATAACAGCATCCGTAGGAGCGACGATGTTATTCTTAATTCTCCCGATCTTGCTTTCGACAAATTTTTGTACGATCGTGCAATATATCCAACGTACCTCGATCAATCACTCCGCGGTTTGATCGATAGACGCATGCTCCCTCTGCCGTAGCAAAAGGGAAAAATCGCGTGATCGATGGCAGAGCGAAAAGTATAATCCTTCGAAATGATATCTCAGGATGGACGAATAAGAAGGATATATATATATCGCGAACAGTCTCGCGGTGATGGATAAGAGAGGAGATAGATAAATAATGCATCCGTAATCGCGGCGCGTTTCTTCTCGTCTCCGAGAAAGGAACAGTAGGTCACCCGGTGTAACAGAAAACGCAGGGGAACCCAACGTTTCTTTCTCGGGATTGGAGACAAACGGCTGCCCTGACCTCCTCCAATTGTGTGACAATCAGCTCGTACATGTTTTTTTTTTCCTTTTTTTACAGAAATATCTCGATACGAATTATAATGAAGTAATTAAAATAATTATATGTGTGAAAACAATATCTGTAATTAGAGAGCTCGAGGATATTAAGCCAAAGAAATTGAAAAAATATTTATAGAATGTTTATGTAAATTTTGAGTGTGAGAATGTGTAATTGTGTGATAATATCCGTGATATTAATAGTATATATATTAATTAATATAGCGTGGGTGTTTTAAAATAAAAAGTAAGATATTTATTAATTAAATATACATAAGAAATTCTAATTAGAAAAGTCAATGTGATTATAAGCCTTACTATTCTTATTAATGTAAAATTTCATAAAAAATTCAGCTTTTTTTATATCTGTCAAAAAGTATAAAGTAGAAAAGTACTGTGTAGGAAAAATACAGAGCACGAAATTTCCAAGTGTGTATCACGTAGGACTCCAAAGTGTCTCGACGCGATAAAACACATATTCCTTGATTAGCCTTTAACTAATTTGTATTATCGGACATATCACATGTCACACTACGTCATTATACATATAAACTATTAAAACTTTATTCAACACAAGATTAGATTAATGAATATGTTTTGATGTTATTCATTCTTGATATTATATATTTTTCGTCGGAAATTTTTATTAAATATTTTGAAGTTACTATAAAATAAAGCTTGAGAAAATTTTAAAAGTAGCAGAAAGTAGAATCGCGATGAAATTAATACGATGATGACATTGACATCGAAAAAAAGTTTCAAAGGCATTTGCACATAAATATGTATGGCAAACACGATAGTATAAACTAACAATAAGATTCGTCTCGATGTGTGTGTATATGTGAGAAAAAGGAATATTACATCTTTAGAGAGACTTAATCACATCCTAGCAAGGAGAGTTAGTATTTCCTACTCTCGTAAAACATGATCGTGTTGCGGTATCTCGATATCTCGATAAATCGCATGTAAACGTTTAAATGCGAGGGTTGCTCGCTTAATCACTGTGTAATTTATTAAACATGCCATCGTCTATTCTTCCCTCATGCTTCGCATTTTACATTTATACTTTTATTATTTTTTAATATGGAAAATTCCACGACAAGCTTTGTATCTCTAGAGAAATCATTACAATGAGTGGCTGGATAGATTCAATTTCTACTGTTTGCGCGATATTAAAAGTGTATTATAAATTATAATGTATTTAGTCTATCGATTAATAAGAATTACACATAATTAAAGTTGAGATTATATTTCAGCGATCCATCCTTTTATTTTCTCTTATTCGATGCCGCGTATTTCTTTTATAAATTTGTAACTATTACAAAAAATGCGGGTATAAATCATGTGCAGTCCAATACATATTTAGTTCAATACTGCCAAATGAATCATTTATTTGAAACAAATACATATTTATTTGTTTTGAAAAGGATTTTCTTCTATCAAATTAAATATTTTTCATATCAAATAAATATTAGTTTCAAATAAATGATTTATTTGGCAGTATTGAAATAAATATATTTTTTAGCATATTAATATAAATATATACATATATAATAAATATTATATATATATATATATTTATAAATATATTTATTAATATATTTATAAGTATACTTATTGGAATGAAATAAATTTGTGTTGAGTGTAGTATCACAATGCAAAGATTTATATTGAATGCAACGATATGGTGCATCATCCACGACCAAGTGCGACACGCGCAATCTTTCTCGGGCCATCCCGTATAAAATACGCGAGAGAACAAGGCTGCATATCGCGTCGGACGGGAATATGTCAGGGCCTCGTGAGAAAATCCGTCCTCATTGTTAATCGCAGCACCGGATCTAAAGACGGGTTGCGCATCTTTCCGCCGATCATGCGAAGAGAGACAGCACGCGTCTCTCTTTCTCTCTCTCGTTTCTCCGACTGCTTTCTTGCGGCTAGACAATCATCTCGCAATTTCCTTCGCCGCATGCGGCTATCGGATCGGGGACTGATTGACAAAAACTTCCGATTGTTGCACCCTGCGCTGCAGCAATCGCGTCTTGCAATTACCCGTGGGCGATTAGAACGTGGCTTATGACATTTCGACGATCGTACGGCAGATCATTTGCGAAAGAGAGACGCCTGGACCATCGTTTTCTAAGATGCTCGACGCTTTTCGCGCATAAAATCACGCATAATGTTTGCAAAATTCTCTTCTTCTCTTATTGCAATTTTTGACATTAAGTACTCAGCTGTCTGAATGATATATCCCATATTGATTCAAGGACTATTGGTGTGCAAGATGCTATCCGAGATTTTTATTGCAATTTATTTTGATAAAAAAAATTAACTATAGTTTATAATTTAAAATTGCAATAAAAATACTTGTGCGATAATATCGATTTTATGCACACATAGTTAATTGATAATGTGATGCAATCGTTATGTCAGATAAATGAAACGCAGGATCGGATATCTACATTTAATGCTGAAAATGCGTAGAACGCGAACGGGAAGTTAAATCTTTGTTAACGATCGTGTTTAGCTGTCAAAGAGATGTCTCTATTCGACATATCGCGTGATATCGCAGTTGCAAATCCGTAGCAAAAAACGAAGGTCACGCGCTGAAAATAGGCCAGGAATGAGAAAGAAAAGAATTTTTAGTAGAAGTAGTAGAAGAGATAATCTGTCTTCTCTGTCGGGCCTTAATAAACCAGGCTTGACGCGATAATTACGTGAGGCCCGCTCGTTTAATTGCTCGGCACGCTAAGCGATTTCGTCCAATGTAGGAATTCATTATCTGACGTGTGGAATTGTGGGTAAAACCTGGAAGGAAAAATACATCGAACAATTCACACAATTGAAAATACTACTAGGAAGTATGTAATGTACAAAGAATGCATTGTAATATTTAAAAGCATATGCAAGTGTATTATTCTAATTTAACAAGCATATATTGATACAAAAATCTCTCGGTGATATCTCTTTATGATAATTATTACATAATAAGATAATGCTAATTTTTTGAGAAACAACTTTGTAAGACAAAATAATTACATCTACGTGATGAGTGAAATCAAATCATCGAACATAATCATTAATCATATCTGAATAGAACAAGATGTATGTTTTAACTCTAAATTTCAAGAGGTTTTTTTTACAGATGTTAAAAAGTATCTTGATGAGAAATTTATATAGAGCGACTTTGCACAATATTATATAATATTAATATACCGATCCTTTTTTACGGATGTATATTACCTCTATTTTTTCTTTAAACGAGTGTGTTATGCAACATTAATTAATTCAGTCTGCCAGAACGTTAAATTGTTTTCACAGAAATCGCTCGAAGAAAAATTTAGCTCGTAACATCTTGTTCGCTAACCATGAACCGAACGATCCCGAGGAAATTTAGTTGTAACGAGATTCCATCAGGCTATACTCTGCGCACGAACGTTAAGGCCGCAGGAAATCGGTAATTGTGAAGAGAAAAAAATTACGTCTGAAATTACTCACTGCGCGAAATTACATTGTTCAGAATTTCGCTCACACATCACTGTGCATTTGCGTTTAATTATTCGGGGATTCACGACTTTTTAACCATGTTTATTGCACATTATTTATCGATTTAAATTCAATCTTAGATTTTTATAGCGTAATTATCCACTCCAAATCGAGACTGTTTTAATAACAAAGGTGTTTTTTCAAGTCTGTTGTAATCATTCCAAGTAAGATGTGTCATTTTATTTAACACGAAGATAAAATGAATGATGTAATATCAGTAGCGCGGGAAAATCACGGTTATTAAGTAAGAAAAAAAAACTATTTGCGTAAGATCAAAGGTTGAACTTTAAACTCAGCAGAGTTTATTGTAACGCATCGCGAATCACATATTTTGATAAAATTTTAACAAAAAATATTTTATATTTCGAGAAATATTTTGTAGAACCGTGTAATAACTTTTTCTCTGTTATTTCGAAGGCTCTATCCTATCGCCAAAACATATTTCCTTTGCAGAAAATATTTATATTGTTTTCTTCTAAAAAAAACTTTTTTTACTGAAAAATATACTAGTTTTGTCTTTTCCGAAAAATATTATTTAAATATAAGTTACTACAAAAAATAAGATTACTCAACTTGTTTATGGAGAAAGAGAAAGAGAGAAATACAAGTTTAAAAAATTAACAATTTTAGAAATATTTAAATTACACTTCATTTGCAAGTATTTTTACTCTGATTAAAGCATTGTAGCATTTTTCTTTTTATATATATATATATATATATATATATTCTATTATAGAATAAATGTCGCGAATGTCAAACGACAAAGCCAATATTCTCTAAGATTCCTTCTGTAATCCTATTATCTCAATCCGGCTTTTTAGTGCAGATGAATGGATATAAGTCTGATTATCGGGTCCTCTTTCTACTCTTTGTTCCATTTCGCAATAGAACAGGTTGTTCAAGCCAAATAGATGCGGCGACGGAATGGGAGTAATTGGAATTCTTTCGTTTAGAGGTAGCAAAATGCTACTCCTCGTGAATACTCGACGATGCGACCTAGATCTCTCTGCGGGAAATGAGAGGAAAGAAATGCAAGACGGAGCACACTTGGAGCGAAATTTAATCGAGAGACACAAAGTACGTGCTGTAAAAGATACCCAATACGATTGCAAATGTGTTTACGATTAACGCGGAAGATGAATAAGGAAATTAGCGAGGACAAATTGTAGGGTCGAAGTGTGTCGCGAGATTGAATGAACGCTACTTCGCGGAACAAAAATATTGGAACAATTAGTGGAAATGTTATTCTGTTATTCAAACGAGAGACTGTTATCACAGTTCGATCATCGAGACCTCCGGGAGACCTTTCTCGAGACCTTGAAGAAGCTTGTACTTGCGCGTATCCTCGTCATTGCTTTCTTCGTTCGTCAGAAAAGAGAAGATGTGATCTTGACTTTCGCCATTGACTCGTGGCACTTTTTGTGCAGCAACTAACCATATTGTTGATATAGCCTTGATCCATCTTATAGATACGTATCATTCTCGAACTCGTCATGTTCTTCATATTATTTCGAAAACAAAACGGAGAAAATATCTTAAACATATTTTAAAAAATAATACATAATAATGATATAAAATAATATTGAGATCTTGAAGAAAAACGAAAGACAGTGAAAGAGATACTAAAATAATGCATCGAAATTGAAAGAAGAACGCGAAGAAGTTTTGGCGGTAAATAATTCAGTAAAATTCGTATTTTACACTACTGCACAAGTTATAAAAATTTCAGTGAATAAATCGACGAGAACCTCTTTCAAAAATAAGACCTATAAATTATTCGCGAGTTCTCTCGTACACTATTTCATCGTCGATCGTTTCTTTCTTTTCGAACATCTTTCGTTCTGCATACCTTTTACAGAGCCACGGCATATATCACTCAAAGGATGGCCCTGGAGACAACCTTAACCCATTCGAAATAATATCTCCCTTTGCACACACTCATACATTCATATAAACATTTCTCTCTCCGAAATGGAGGTTGCGCAGAGAATATCGGTCGAATAAATTATAGAATTATACAGATGATGTCTATGAAATTACCTTCCGTTGTTATCCACATGATAATTAAATTGAAACAAACGGCTCTCTTCCGTATATTTACACCATTTACGTTTCCATCATCCTCGTCATATTCCATAATCCGCATAGGAGAGGAATTTGACAAATACAGGAACATTCAGATTTCCAACGCAGTGGCTTTATTCATTTTGCACAATTTTCAAAGAGATCTACATAAATATTTCTTTTTATAAAAACACGCAATTTTTTTATGTGTACAATTTTCTATAACATTAAAAGGGATCTTTTGTTATTTTCAGTACCTCAAATTTTCACAATTATATATAGTTTGTTCGACGACATAAAATCAATTTCTTCCCAATTATCGCAAAAGTACTCGTAGAAATTCTTGCAATGATAGGTTCGTACATTTTACTTTTTAATCGATTGCTTTCTCTTTGAAAACTAGTATAACGTTAATTAACAAAAGGCAATCAAGATATACGAGAGATATTATTTTTTCGAAAACTGAAAAATTAATTTGTCTGTAATAAATAAATCGCGATTTTTAAATATCAATAATTTCGTAGCGATTTATATTATTTTTATAATTGATTTATTACTTATATTATTATATCATACTTTTTTCAAGAAAGAACAATCTGATTTGAATCTGATATACATATCTTATATTAATACATTGATATTAATATATAAAATCGCCTCCAAAATTTTCGACGCTGTTATACATAACTGATGCTGTTATATTACATTTATTAAAATATATTAATTTCGCGATACTTGGCTGCAGCGCATATACATATGCATATATGAAATGCACTTCTCTGTATCATGACATATCCTCGTAATTTAATATTTGTCACATAATCAGGTAAATTATCGGAGAAACCAAATACGAGATCTTGTACGACATAATATTATACTGAAATATCTGTAAAATGCAAATGATTTATTTAAGAATATCGATCTGACGATACCGTAAAGAAAAAGATGCACCGCGCTGTCTTTTAAAAATATATCATCAGCTTGCGTGTGCATTGTCCCTATGATAAATTTTATTTACAATCACGTCCATCTGGCACGTCATGCCAGATTACATCATGTCAGATCACGCTATGTGAAATATCAGATGTTTTAAAAAAAAAGGTCGAGAACTTTCCGGAACATAACAATTGTCATTCTCATTCTCATGCAATTCTACGCAGATAGGAAAATGTAATCTTATAAAAGTTTTAGAAATTTTTCACGACAGAACAACAACTCGTTTTCATTGTTATTTCATTGTTTATTTTTTATTGTACCATAATCATGAATTTATATATGCAATATTATTAATCATACTAATAATTTTGCTAATGACTCTACATAATACTTAAAAGTATAAATTATATATAACTGTATAAGTTTGTTATTTATAATTTATACATTTTATGTTATATACCGTACAATACATATGCATTTTATGTATGTAATTAAACATAGTTTGTCATTTAATAATATAATATGATAACATGACACGCTTTAAAAGAATGAAATAGAATCTTTAAAATTATATGACTCACAATGCAACAGGAGTTTGATCACACACTGAAAGATAAACAGACGACGACAGAAGAAATAATTATAGTCATATAAAATACAACGTATATAAATTATATAATAATATATATATATATATATATATATATATATATTATTAATATATATGTACATATGTATATGTTATATATACATATTGTATGTGTATGTGTGTGCATATATACATGTACATATATAATTATAAATATTATATAATATTTATAATATATATATGTTATTTATAATATATATATATATATATATTGATATTTATAATATATATATTATATAATATTTATAATAAAATTATATAACACAATGATGTAAGAGAGATATTTTAGCTTTATGTTTATATTCTGTATTTTGAGACTGATGAGCCGCTAATAATGAAGTAAAAGAATTATACGCAATACCAACTAATGTCTATATAATTTCCCGTTTTTTTCCGCATTACATAAACACTCGAAACTTGGACAAATATTGTTACAGCAATCATTTAGGTTCCATTGATGAAGCTTCATCAAAGTCAATAATTTGTCATCTAATTCTTCTAACTTTTGTTCATAGTTAAATTATGCTTTATTTGACGGATTATTTTAGACTTTCCATTTTATGATTTAGGATTCATCGGGCATTAATACAATAAAATGGACAATTAAATGCCGCAGGAAAAGTCCATATATTAACCAGATTATCGATTATTTGCGCTCTAATACTGGTAATATTAATAAAATTTTCGTAAGGATTTTTCGTATTGCATATTAACTGTAAAATAATTTAAAATAATTTTTACACAAATTATTAAAGAATTCTAAATACATTTGTTACTATAATAATATACAAATTTCATTTGAAAATGAGCTTTCATATTTAATATATATAATTATATAATTATATATATAAATATATATATATTTAGACACTTTTCTTATATACTTACTAATGTATTATATATAAAGAACAATTGTTCCTGAGTGAAATTCATTGTTTCTAATTCTGGTTGGGCGCTAATATCTTCAAATGTGGTCTTGTAACTCTGATAGTTAATATCTAATTGCGGTAATGAAATTGTCTTTCTTTTTTCAAATGCCGCGAAAGCAACTTGTATACCAATAGTATGAGCGATAATTTCATCCCGGACAAGATTTTTGTATAACTGAAATCAATTTTAATGAAAATCTGATCGATGCAAAGTATTGAACTTGTTGAATATAAACTGGTGAAAATTAATTGCGACTATATGCCGCGCAGAATCTTGCGAATATTTTTGTGCTTCTTACAATTAGTTATTATTTAAAAAGAAATAATAAAGTACATGCATCAATAAGCAAATTATTATTATAAATAATATCATAAATATTATAAATTCATACAGTGATATACATACTTTAATGTATTTTGGATTTTCGTTTATGGTTAAATGCGGTATAAAATTGTCATAATGTTTCATGAGACATCGCGATCCTTCTTCAAAAGCTTGACTGATTACAGTTTTCAGTCTTAAATTGTCATAATCGTCGAAATATGATTCTACAAGTTTCATAAAATGAATGAGATAGAAAAAGGTGCAAAAATTTCATCGTTAAACTCACCAATAAAAAAATATGCACTGCGAACCAAAAGTTGTCCAAAAGTCGAACCTATTGCACCATAATTAGCGGCTCTGAAAGACAAATTGTAATTTTAAATTATAAAATAAGTTTTGTATTTTCTTAATAACATTCTGCATTTTGCACACTTACATTGCTGCATTGGATACAAAATATGGATAATTCATCATAGCAGCAGGTATACCTGAAAATATTACAATTAAGATAAATAAATTTTTTATGTAATATGTTATCATCTTAAATGTAGACTCACTTATCACATTAGATTGCTCGTCATAATTGGGATTGTCAGATAAAAAATCAAGTGTCCATCTATAAGTAAAATATTTTAGACATGAACTGCGCACGTGTTCGATTGAAGTTAATTAATTTTGAATGAGAAAACGAACCTATATAAACTCTCGTCTCTATATTTAGATTCACGGAAATTTCTCGATCTTAATAGATTTTTATACTTTATGATAGCCAATACATTCATGAAATAATTGTCATCAATCTTTAACTAGAAACGGTTATTTGCATTTTGCATTTAATGTTATTTATACAATCAATTAAATACAAACAAATTAATACTATATTATATATAAATGATTAATAGATGCCTACCCCTTTATAGACTTGAGCGAGTAGTGTCTCATTATTATACCATTCAGGATAATTAATGTGCAGTGATATATTGTAAATTTTCTGTATTATAAGATTCGCCAATAACTTATTTTGCTTTATTAAATATTTCATATAATTTATCATCTCTTCTTTTACATCTTTAAATATGCGTGATACCTTAAACAGAAACATTAATGAAATTATTTTTTTTTCAAAAATTTACTTTTTGATATCTTGAACAAGCATTTTTGAAAAAAAGAAATTTATATATAAAATGTTTACAGCCTGCATGTTATTTCTTGAAATATATGTTTTTACATAAAGATAGGACAAAGCATCTTTCATCTGAAATTCTTCAATACATTGTAACCATCTATAAAATAAAAAGAAATTGATTAAAATTTTCTACTAAAGAAATCCGAAGATACATTTAACTTAATATTTACAACTCACCGTCGTTTTAGTTTCGTTTCGTAACAAATAGTTTCAAGCGGATATATGTCATGTGAATAATAATATTCTGATTCAATACTTCTCATTTCTTTATTCAAGTTACTCATAAATATTCGTACGACATGCCATTGTAAGTAATTCACTGTGGAGAAATAAGTTAAGCATGAATTTTTATTCTTACAGAATATTATTTCATATTTACATGCGTTACCGATTACATGCTCCGGTGTGGCATCTAAAAGATATGCCAAATCGTGTAAAATTTTTTTGTGAAATACAAGAACAGTTTCAGAAGAAGATATAGATCTTTTGAAAAGTTTGGCAAAAGTTATTTGTATTGTGTGCAGCCAATCAATCTGAAATTATAAATTCGTGTGTAAACGTCAGTGAAAAGAAATGTGATTATAAACATCATTTTACTATATGTATTAATACAGAGATATTTAGTTTTAGATTAGGAAATTGACAAAGATTGCATATTAATATATGCTAATATATTTTTGTGCAAAATATTATATTTATATCATTTTTGATTTATCAAGTAGATGAAGGTTAAACAAATATTATTAGATTAAATATATTATAATTCGAAACAGACAACGTACATACAATAAGTATAATAATAACACATCTGAAGTATTTATAATAATTATTGTAAAAATGATATTATTTATAAATAATACCTTCGCTTTGAGACGAGGACCAGCAAGATTATAATATTCCTGTAATTGCGCAATTGTCATTTTTTCACCAGTTGTAGGAATTATTTCATGAATTTTTTTCTTATGTTTAATAATCTATGAAAACGGATGGATTTATTAGAGCTTCTTTTAATATATTACCAACATAAAAACCCCACATAGCATTAATGTGAATATTTACCTTTTCAAGTTTTATTTCGAATTCAATTAATTCTATCACATTCATGTGCAGCTTCTCCTCTGAAATTTTAATTCCTTTGTCTTTTGCAAATGCACGTACCACCTCCATTATTGTCTTCATGTATTTTGGCCATTCTCCGGTCTTATTCAACATTAGTTGCATTAGTATCTTTATATCGAAAGACAACAAAGATTGTTGTATATCAATTTTTAATTTTTTACCGAGAGGATTTTGAGGAAATGGACGTATCTGTAATCATTTATATTAAATATGTTGATGTTTGTTATTACATTACGTATAATGCATACAACAAATCTTGTCATTGTAATGAAAAACTTATAATATTATAATATTACGCAAAAACACACTCTCACATTCACGCACACAAAAATATTTCTTTATGCAGGAATATTTAAATAGAAAGATATACCATAAATATGTCAGAATTTGCATAATCAGTTTGATATGATATGTCGAAAAGAATGGAAAAGGAGTACAATTTAAAATATGCATTATGCACTAATTGCCATGTATAATGTTTCGCATTCCATTCTTCGTCAGACATTAGAATTGGCCATCCCCCAGTTGCATCTAACAATTCTTGCATAGGTTTCAATCCTTTTTCTTCAATAGTGTCTGTAATGCGATCGGCAAAATAAAAAAATGGATGATATCGAATAATTGCAAACATGTTTTTATTACTATTAATATTTTATGTATTAAATCAAATTGAAATATATACATTTGTGATTTAAAATTGTTTAATATTAATAATTAGGGATATTTAAATTGTCGAATAGAATATAATAGTTAAAAAGAATAATAATGCATAATTATTTAGATATTAATGAGAATAAATATTATAAATAATAAAAATAATAATAATAATAAGTTTCTACCTTCATCCATACATGACTGATAAAGTTGTTTGGCCATTTTTATGAATGGCAGTTGATTAAATTTGCTTTCGTCTTTCAGAAGTTCTGAAAAAAAAGAATTTGTATGTAAAATTAGTACATTTTTATCGTTTTAAATTTTTACATTGTAATATAATGCTAGATGCTTTTCAAAACATTTGTGTAGAGATTTAATTTAGAGAGATTTTAATATAGAGACTTTAATTATATATCACCACACATAATAGAGGGACAAGTACATACTATTTACGCTAAAATAGATTTTATTCTGGTTATAATTTTTTGATGCCGGTACCATAGAACCGAGTTGGTCCCAAAGTTCGCAGGTGTAGTTGTAAAAATCGGCGCAAGGATTGATGAAATTATTTATAAGTGTATCTATCATATTCATTTGCAAGAAATAATCTAAATGAAGAAATAAAATAATATCAATTTAAGTATAGGTATATCGACTAAAGTATATATTGTTTATTTATAAATCGGACAAATTAATGTATTAAGAGTGGTTTAAACATCAAAAGAGGGATACATTATAGCTTCTCATTTTATTTTATTTTATAATTTTTCTTTTTATTATTTATATATTATTTTATTCTGTATATATTATAATATTATCAATAAAAAAAGTTTAAATAAAAGATTAATCTCTATACAAAAATGTTAAAAAATAAATCAAGTTTGTTTATTACGGAAATATCACAATTATTGTTGGATTATTTTTTAAACTGTGTTGTTTTATCCTTTGACAAATACAATATAATTACAAGTATATTTTATCTATAAATCTATAAATTTGAAATGTTAACATACAAATATTTTAATCATAATCTTTTATATGCAATAATATTATTGATAATATTAATAATAATACTAATAATAATACATAGAATAGTTGAAGCATATAAAATAGTGATGCTATGTTCTTTTTTTATACTGCTATGCATTAACATACCGAATGTGTTATTTATTTCATACTCTTCGCTAGATTGTTCCTCATATTTCTTGCAAAATTCTTCCTTATTCTTTATATAAGATTTCTCCTTATATATCTTGTAAGATTTCTTCTTAAACTTTTCGTTAGATGTTTCGTTAGATTTTTCCTCATACTTTTCGTCAAATTCCTTCTCATACTTCTTGTAAGCTTCCTTGTCATACTTTACATAAGATTCCTCATATTTATTCACATCTATATCACGGAAATCGTTTCGTGTATTATCTTTAGCTCCTAGAACAACTATTACGGAAGATCTGCAAAAAATTGAATCATCTATGACCGATTCAAAAATTTATATAGCGATTAATTTATTATATATAGCGAATCTGTCAGTTAGATCATACTCGTCGTTAGATGTTTTTTCACATTCCTCATTAGATTCTTTCTTACATTCCTCGTTAGATTTCGTTTCATATTTCTCGTAAGATTCCTCCTGATATTTCTCGTAAGATTTCTTTTCATACTCCTCGCAAGATTTGTTCTCGTACACAAAAGATTCCTCGTTGTAATATTTATTGGCATCTTTGTCATAATAATTATCTCGTTTATTATCATTAATGCCCAGAACCCCTATGACAAATATTCCGAAATGTCTGTAAAAAATTGAATTATCTATGACCGATTCACAAAAATCAATTTATTTATGAATGTTTAACGAACAACGTAAACTACGTAAAGAAACGATGCATCGCTGTTTTTAAAAAAGTTTATTATTATCCAGATCATGAATTTGCATGTTATCGATAAAAATTCGAGATAAAATCCATTTATATACATGTTAGATATTTTAAACCTAGCTAATCTGAAAATGGGAATTAAATTAGAATTGTGCAATCGTAAGCATATATAATTAAAATAATTTCCAAAATATTTTATAACTAAACGATAAAGAAAAACTTTTCCAATTTATATTATCGTTATTTTTATATCTTACTATAAAATTCTAAATTCGTACGTATAATTTTATTAAACATTGTGTTACAAGGCAAGTTCATTGTACAAGTAATTATGTTATAAATAATTCGTTATACATGTAAAATTATACGTAAACCTAGTGCATATAATTAAACTTTGACTTTTAATAGAATGTATATAATATATGTAATATATTTAATAGAATGTATGATATGTTAGGAAGAAATAATGTTAAAAGCAAATTAACTTACAGTAACGACAAACGGAACATCTTTTCATTTGAGGATTTGCCAGAACAATACAGCGATCATATACCTACTCGAAAATAAATTTTTATTATTCGGAAACGTTCACCCTTGAAACTTAAATAGAAATGACTTTGATTAACGATCAAATGTGAACATATATATTGTTCTCTCGCGCCCTCTGAAAAATAATACTTCAAAAAATAGGTATCTTATGTGTTTATTTTCTGAGAAAATTATATCTCAAATTAACAGTAATGAATAAAAATAAAAAAAAAACAATAATTTTTGAAGTAGTACTGAAATATAATAAAATGGTATAAACTCTCTCTCTGTTAGTTCGGGAGTATATAACAAATTTTTTTTTAATATATTTATTTCTGATCTGTAAAATGTAATAATATTATAAACATATCACAAAATATAAAATATTAATTCTTATTTTTACACAAAAGACATATATACATGATATATAATAATTACAACTTTATAATCAATCACACATATGTATAATTTTAGTTGTAATGACATTTATACAGACATACTTTATATTCAATAAAGATAGATTTACAATATTAGATACAATTTTCGTACGCTATGAGAGTATAAGTAGCAATTTTTGTTATTAAAATCTAATAACTTAAAAATAACTCTAATATATGTAATAAAGTGATAGTATAAAGTTTATTCACAAAAGGAATAAATATGTTATATAAATGTATATAAGTTGACTTAAAAAATGTTTATTTTAATAAATTAATTATTTTAATTATTTTCTTACCTTTTTGATTCATTATGCCATTATAATCTTATTATTGTAAATGTTTTCTTAATTGCTCATCACAAATTTATAGGATCAGAAATTTATATTTTCTAAAGTCTAAAACAATTGTTAAGTATAATTAAATTTGAATGAATACTATTGTACGCGTCGTTTTTACTAAAATATAAACGATGACAGAAGAAATAGTTACGCAAGATTACATAAAAATATAATGTATATAAATAATTATATATTTAATTATATATATATATATATGTATTATATATTATTATGTAGATATCTAATAAATATAATACATACATAATATAATATATTGTATATACATATATATGTAATAAAATAACAGTATAGAGTATATTCAGGGAATGTATAGACACATACATATAAAATGTATATAATTTTTTTTACAAAATGCTTTATTTTTTTACTTTTCGTGAAATATTAACAAAATGCTCTTACAATATTATTATTATGATAATTAAAATGCGAATAAATACTGTTGTATGTATCGTTGCATACTAAAAGCTGAAGATGACAACAGAAGTGATTATATATAAATACACATTATATATATATATGTATATTTAATTAATTTATATACATATACATATATGTGCATATATATGTGTATATATATATAGATATATATTAAAATAAATACATAAAATAAATATGTGACAGATATAATAGGTAACATATATAATATGTATATGTATATTAGATGCATATGTACATGTATCACTATTATATCTTCATACCTATTATATCATGTCATATACATCACATAATATATAAATGAAATTATACCTAACACTAGAAGGATATTTTTATCTCCGCAATTTTATTTTGTATTGTCACACTGCTGAGCTCGTCCAGTTACAATAAAGTACAAAAATTACGCGTAATAATAACTAATATCTATATATTTCGCGTTTTTTGCATTACACATAAGCATTCGAACGGACAAATATTATAGCATTCATCCGGATTTCATTCATGCTAATACCTTATTAAATTTGTCCATAATTTGTCATCTGACTTTTTTAATTTGTCCATAGTTAATATATTCTTCAATTCTTCATATGCCAGATTATTCCACACTTCGCATTTTGATTTAGAATTCATCGAACAATCGAACATTATTAACACACTTAAATGAACAATTATTAAATGCCGCAGGAAAAGTCCATATATTAACTAGATTATCTGTCATTTGCATTCTAACACTGGTAATATTAATAAAATTTTCGTAAGGATTTTTCATTCCGCATATTAGCTATAAAATAATTTAAAATAATTTTTATACAAATGTGTTTTAAATACATTTCCTGTTACTATAATAATATACAAATTTTGAAAATAAGCTTTCATATTTAATATACATATATACATATACATATATATGTATATACATATTGTATTTACACATATGTAAATGTAATGTATTATAAAATATATATAATACATACTTATTGTTAGACAATCTTCTTATACTTACTAATGTATTAATTAAAAAGAATAATTGTTCCGGTGTGAAATTTATTTCTGATTTTGAGCAAATATAATCCTCGAGTAATTCATAGAAATCTAGCAATGAAAAGCTCTTTTTTGCAATAAATGCCTGAGAAGCAACTTGCATACCAATAAAATGTGCTACGATTTCGTCCTTAACAAGATTTTCATACAACTGAAATTTTAATGAAAATCAATTTTAATGAAAATCCGATACAAATTGTTGAACTTGTTAAATGTAAACCGAAAACTTATGACAATTATATATTGCACATAATCTTGCACATATTTTCGCGCTCCTTAATTGTCATTTGGAAAAAATATATAATAAACAGTAAAATACATGCATCCCTTGTAGAAATTTATCACTAGTAATGCCAATTCATCACTTATTTCGAGTACTTAAAATACTAATATACAGTAATTTAAGTACTCGAAATGAGTGATAAATTGGCATTACTCTAGTAATAAATTTCTATAAGGGATTAACAAGCAAATTAATCACTATCAAATTGATATAGTATTATACGTACTTTAATATATTCTGGATTCTCTTCGTTCACTACATTTTGAATAAAATTGTGACCTCGTTTAAAGAAACATCGCGATCCTTTTTCAAAAGCTTGTCTGATTTCAGCTTTCAATGTTAAATTATCATAATCGTCGAAATATGATTCTATAAGTTTCAAACAATGAACGAGATAGAAAAAGATTTGAGAATTTCATCGTTATACTCACCAATATAAAAATATGCACTGCGAACCAACAGTTGTCCAATAATCGAACCTATTGCACCATAATTAGTGGCCCTGAAAAACAAATTGTAATTTTAAATTATAAGATCAAATTTTAATTCTTTTACTTATTGTTAATAACGTTCTGCACTTTGTACACTTACTCTGATGCATAGAATGAAAAATATGGATACTGCATCATAATAGCAGGTATTTCTGAAAATATTACAATTAGGATAAATAAATTTTTTATGTACTATATTATCTCATATATCAATTATAGACTTACCTATCTCATTAGATGGCTCGTTATAACTGGGTTTGTTGGATAAAAAATCTAGCGACCACCTATAAGTATATTTTATATACCTGTTTGATTGAAGTTAATTAATTTTGAATAATAAAAACGTACCTGTATAAATTCTCATCTATATAGTTAAATTCGCGGAAATTTCTTGATCTTAATATATTTTCATATCTTATGATAGCCAATACATTTACCAAATAATAGTCATGAATTTTCAACTAGAAACGGAGAAATTCGATTATTTGCATTTTGCACTTGATGTTATTTATACTATGAATTAATACAAACAAATTAATAATATTAAATATATCTATTATATGATTGATAGATGCTTACCCATTCATACTTTTCAACTATTATTTGATCATCGTGCCAATCAGGATAAACAATGTGCAGTGATATATTGTAAATTTTCTGCATCATAAGGTTCGTCAACTCATTTTGTTTCATTGAATGTTTCATATAATGTATCATCTCTTTTTTTACATCTTCAAATATGTTTGACACCTTAAACACAGAGATGAATGAAATTACTTTTTCTTTCAAAAATTTACTTGTTTATATCTTGAATAAACATTTTTGAAAAGATTTATGTATAAAAAGTTTACAGCTTGTATGTCATTTTCTGAAATATATGATTTTACATAGAGGTAGAACAAGGCATCTTTCATCTGAAATTCCTCAATACATTTTAACCATCTATAAATTTAAAAAGAATTCATTAAAATTTTTTATATATTAAAAATACGAACATACATGTAACTTTAATTTTCACAACTCACCGTTGCTCCGTCTCATAATTAATAATTTTAGACGGATGTATGTCATGTGAATAATAATATTCTGATTCAATATTTCTCATTTCTTTATTCAAGTTACTCATAAATATTCGCACGACATGCCATTGTAAGTAATTCACTGTGGAGAAATATGTTAAGCATGAACTTTTATTCTTGCAATAAGAATATACTTTTATATTTTCATACGTTACCGATAACATGCTGCGGAGTAACATTTAGAAGATATCCCAAATCGTGTAAAATTTCTTTGTAAAATACAACGACGGTTTCAGAATCAGATATGTCATCTATAAAAAGTTGGTCAAGAGCAATTTTTATTAGATACCGCCAATTAATCTGAAATTATAGAATCGTATGTAAATGTCGGTGAATAGAAATTATACTCGTACGATTACAAGCATAATTTTATCAAGTATTTATATTGAAAAATTAATATTTTGTTTTAAACTAGAAGATTGACAAAGATTACATATTCATACATATCAATATATTTTTATAGAAAATACATTTATATGCCATGTTTTATTCATTATAAATAATGTTTAAATCAATTGTATAGGAATCGAGTATTTACAATTTGAGACAAGCAATAAGTATATAATAACAATAATGGAATATTTTAAGTATTTATACTTATACTAATTATTTTAAAAGTGACATTATTATAATACCTTTGCTTTGAATCGAGGACCATCAACGTCATAATATTCCTGTAATTGCGCAATTGTCATTTTATCACCAGCTGTATAAATTATTTTATGCATTTTTTTCTTGTGGCCAATAATCTATGAAAATGTTGAAATAAATGAATTTATTAAAACTTCTCTTTTAAATTATCGACATCAAGACTCTAACGTTGGTGTAAATAATTACGTTTTCAAGCTTTATTTCGAATTCAATTAATTGTATTACATCCATACGCAGCTTCTCCTCTGAAATCTTAATTCCTTTGTCTTTTGCAAATGCACGTACCACCTTCATTATTGTCTTCATGTATTTTGGCCATTCTCCGGTCTCATTCAACTTTAGTTGCATTAGTGTCTTCATATCGATAGACGATTGTTGTATATCAATTTTTAGTTCTTTACCGAGAAAATTTTGAGAAAATGGACGTATCTGTAATCATTTGTATTAAATATGTTGGTATTTGTTATTTTATTACCACGATTACATATAATGCATACAACAAATCTTGTCATTGTAATTAAAAGCTTATAAGTATTATGCAAAAACGCACACACTCTCACACTCACGCACACAAAAATGTATAAACAGATATATGCAAATAGAAAGATATACCGTAAGCATGCCAGAATATAGAGAATTAAATTCACATGATATGTCGAAAAAAATAGAAAAGGAGAACAATTTAAAATATACATTGTTCACCCGTTGCCATGTATAATTTTTCGCATTCCACTCTTCGTCAGACATTAGAATTGGCCATCCCCCAGTTGCATCTAACAATTCTTGCATAGGTTTTAATCCTTTTTCTTCAATAGTGTCTGTAATGCGATCGGCAAAATAAAAAAAATGGATGATATCGAATAATTGCAAACATGTTTTTATTACTATTAATATTTTATGTATTAAATCAAATTGAAATATATACATTTGTGATTTAAAATTGTTTAATATTAATAATTAGGGATATTTAAATTGTCGAATAGAATATAATAGTTAAAAAGAATAATGATGCATAATTATTTAGATATTAATGAGAATAAATATTATAAATAATAAAAATAATAATAATAAGTTTCTACCTTCATCCATACATGACTGATAAAGTTGTTTGACTTTTTTTATGACCGACAATTGATCGTATTTGCTTTCTTTGTTTAGAAGCTCTAAAAAAAAAGAGTATCTTTGTAAAGTTACGTTTATTAGATTTTTATCGTCTTAACACATATTTCACATTGTAATTTAATGCTAAATGCTTTTCAGAGGATCTTTGTGTGGTGCAAGATAGCTTTTAATTATATATATATCGCTACACTTATTAGAAGGACAAGTACATACTTTTTACGTTATAATATATTTTATATTGGTTAAAACCCTTTGTATGTGGCATCTTATCATTGACTTTGTTCCAAATATCGCAAGTGTACTCATACAAATTGCAATATTCAGTGGACTTATTTATAAGTGCATCTATTGCTTGCGTATCCGAAAATTCCGAGAAATAATCTAAATTCAAGAAATAATATATATATGTATTGTTATATATATATATATAAAATTGTATATATACAAAATTGTTATATATATATATATATATATAACAATTTTTCATAACTAATGTATTAATTAATTTAAGTATACATTAACTAAAATATATTTGATATTATAAATTATGGAAATATAAACTATTTGAAATGCAAACATTCAAATATTCTCATCATATGCTGTACGCAATAATAATAATATATAAAATAATTGAATCACTGAAATAGTGATACTATATGTTCTTGTTTATATTGATATGTATTAACATACCGAACATGTCAGTTATCTCAAAATACTTCTCATACTTTATGTAGGGTGGTACTTTCTCATACTTCATATATTCCTCCTTATAAGTTGGTTTATCATAACAATGAGCTCGTTCATTCAAATTAATTCTCACCGCCCCTATGACAATTATTTCGAAATATCTGCAAGAAAACGAATCATCTATGATCTAAAACCAATTTATTACTGTATTTTTAACGAGGAATGTACAGAAAACATTGCATCTCTGTCTTTTAAAAGAATCATCATTATCGTGATCGAGAACTTGCATGTTATTAATAAACATTCGAATTGGAAAAATTGGAATTATGCTTATTTATATATAGATACTATTTTTAAAAGAATAATCTAGAAACCGGAACCAAATCAACAATCAATGATAATCATTAGGATTGTGTAATCATAAGCACATAATCACAATAGTTTCAAAAACATCTCGTAACAAAGTGATAAAGAAGAAATCTTTTAATTTATTATCATTATTTTTATATTATATTTTAAAATCATAAACTTGCACGTATAATATTATTAGGCATCTTTACAAGATAAATTCATTGTATTATAAGTAATTCATTACATATATGTAAGTAGGTAAATTTGATGCATATATTTCAACTGAGTAGAGTATAATATATGATAAAAAGAAATAATGTTAATAGAAAATATGACTTACAATAATAACAATCGGAACATCATTTTGTCATCCATCAGAACGATACGACGACCAAATGTCTATTGGCAATAAAATAAGTTTTCGTTATTCGGTAAAATTTATCCTTGAAAGTCAAATAAATATGATTTCTATTACCGCTGATTAAATACAAACATGTATGTTTTTATCCGCGCTCTTCTTCAATAAATACTTTAAGCAATAAGTATTGTACGAGTATGTCTATTTATTTTCTGGGAGAATTATATCAGAATAACAAATAAATTATTTAAAAAAAATAAATGAAGATGAAGCAAACAATGATTTGCGAATTAGCTCTTAAGTATTATAAATTGATAGAATTATTTGTTGGAGAATATATAAAAATTTCTTTTTTCCAATTTTATTTCTGATCTTTAAAATGAAACGTGATTACAAACTTTTCCCAAAATATAAAATATTAATTTTTATTTTTATTTTTACTGTAAACGATTGCCATACAGGATAAATTAACAATTATAACTCTTTAAACAATTATATGTACAATTTTGCTTAGAATAACATTTATGTGAACATATAACTTTACATATTTTACATTTGGCAGATATATTTAGATACAATTTATTTTGTGCATTGCGAGAGCACAATTAGCAATAACATTTCTGTCAAAATCTAATAATTGCTAAACTCATACGATTTATATTTTTGCACTGGAATTTTTAGTTTCTTTATAGTATCTTGCTTTTTTCGATTCTTATTTTCTTTTGCATCTTGCATATATCTATAGTGATCTGTTCAGATTGAAGCAAACAAAACTTCTTCAGAATAAATTTTAGAACTTTATGCAATGCATTAGCTAATAATTACATTTTCAAGTTTTGTTTCAAATGCTATTAATTCTATCACATTGCTGTGCAATGTCCATCCTCCGATGGAATCTTAATTCCTCTGTCTTTTGCAAAAGCACGTACCACATTGAATATCACATTCGCATACATGCAATTCTACGAATAAACTTCTAATTCGTCGAAAGAATATTTAAAAATTTAAAGCATCTATAATATCATATACATGTTCTGAGTCCTGATTTTTTTTCTTTGTATTAACTATATGACTAACTTATATATAATGTTTTTTTATGATTTTGATATATATATATATATATATATATATATATAATAAATTTAGTAAACATTATAACAATTATTATAATCAACGTTATAATTATCTTCATAATTATCGTTTTATTTAACGTTATTGCTACTTCGTATAATTCTTCGCACTACATATATAACTGGTCTTCTTTCTTTGATGTATTTAAAAAAATTTATGTATAACAGTTAAAAAAATGTGTATTTATCCATTTATTTAAATTAAAATCTTCATTCTTGCATAGGCAAACAAGAACAAATATAGATTATAATGTTTTCTAAACAACAAAAAGAAATTAAAAACCATCGATATTATTTGTGTCAATTTTATTTTTCAAGTGTACTCTCTTATACAATTAATATTTTATAGAAAAATTGTTATCCTATTTATTTTTTATTTCATCTCGAAACCGCTTTGAAAGAGTTTTTGTTTCTGACTTCTAGATGAGGCGGAAGCGAAATAATGATTGAATAGTTTTCTACAAAATATCTCATAACATCTTCGTCAGCAGGGACCATCGTGCTTGTAAGCAATATCTGCAAAAACAAGACGCTTTATTATTTAGCTTCAAGATTCAATCATCGATCGAGAAACGCTTTTGTCTCATTATAACGAACCGTTCTCTTTTGTATCCGTTGCGTTTCAACATTCGAATATTGACGCGAGATATTGACGACTTCGTCTCTACGGTGTAATTTCAAGTCGATAGAGTTTAATCGTAAAATCGCTATGTGCGCGGAAAAAGAGAGATGCTATCTCGTTATCATATAATAATAAGATGTATGAAAATTACTGTTGCGATGAGGATCCATATATCTTCGTCGAGACAAAATTGAGACTTCCATCGCGCGATATGCGCGAGTTAATGAAGGAAGAAGTCCGAGTGAAAATGCAGGAATATCTAGGCAGGAATTCGCGTTTCCGTGGAATTTACAGATGTACTGTACGATTTACAGGTCTCACCTTCCGCCGGGGAACGTAATTTGGCGCACCAGAGAGCTTCCGGACTCACGTAGGACCTGCCGTTGGTTCCGCATACTGGTCGTCTGTGATCCTCTTCCGGTATCGATCCGCAGGGATGATCATCCGGTCCGGAACAGGGACCATGATGCTTTAAAAACAGGTCTGCACGGTAGGAAAATTTGTTGTTTAAATTGCACGGGAAAGTTCCTTGTTAAAAACGGTCTCCGTTGAAATTTGTGTGTCAAATATTTGACACATTCGTGTATTAATTTAACATATTAAATATTAAATTAGTAAAATAATTGAAAAAAGATGTAAAAATAAATGTGCATCTATTTTTAATTGATGGCCATGTTGCTTTAAAAACAGGTCTGCACGGTAGGAAAATTTGTTGTTTAAATTGCACGGGAAAGTTTCTTGTTAAAAACGGTCTCCGTTGAAATTTGTGTGTCAAATATTTGACACATTCGTGTATTAATTTAACATATTAAATATTAAATTAGTAAAATAATTGAAAAAAGATGTAAAAATAAATGTGCATCTATTTTTAATTGATGACCATGTTGCTTTAAAAACAGGTCTGCACGGTAGGAAAATTTGTTGTTTAAATTGCACGGGAAATTTTGTTGTTAAAAACGGTCTCCGTTGAAACTTGTGTGTCAAATATTTAACACGTTCGTGTATTAATTTAACATATTAAATGTTAAATTAGTAAAACAATTGAAAAAAGATGTAAAAATAAATGTGCGTCTATATTTTTAATTTTGCATAATAAATATATTCTGTTTTATTAATGACTATATTTATATCTGTGAAAATTTATAGAAAAAAATGTTGATTTTTTATTTTATAATATAAGTGGGCATTATAAAATCTAAAATCAATATATTTTTAGTTAATTCTCTTACATTAAAACTATTAATTTTACGCAAAATTTATTTTAAATTACTTGAAGTTTTGCATTTATTTTGTGTTAAAATATTAACACAGTATTGTCTCCATTTAACATATCCATATTAAGTTAAATTAACAGAAAGTTTCAGTGGACCGTTTGGAACGTGTGACATGTAATTATTTAACAGAAATTTTTCAACTGTGCATAATAGGAAGAGAAGTAACATTGCCCTCGTATAATAACAAAATATCAGTATCGTTTTATTAAAGATTTTATTAATACATATAATGTCTTAATAAAATCTTTACATTAAATTACACAGTATGTACACAAAAAGAATCTTTTCTTAGAAACTCAGAGAAACTCTTGTAAAAATCATGATAATCGTGAGACAATATGGTATTGGAAGAATTTTATATAATAGTTTCTCTGATTAATATTTATTACTATTTATTATTTAAAAAATATTAATATCTTATTCTAGTAGATATTAATATTTTTACTGTGGTAAATATTAATCAGAGAAACTCTTGTAAAATTCTTCCAATATTGTTCCACGATTAGCATGATTTTCAGGGTAAATTCTAAGAATAAATTCTCTCCATGTATATACATATATATTGCATAAAAATTATATATACATATACAATTTTCACAAATGTAAATTTAAATAGGTAAATAATGTTTTCCATCAATATTTAAATAAATGGCGACCATAAGTGAAAATAAATCGATTTTACACAGTAATATAATTAGCTGTTACGAATGATACATTTGGTGAAATGTTGCTGTCATATCTTTGCGCCGCGGGACTTACATTTGTCGTGACGTGTGTGGCATTGCAAATGATGTTCGCTTTGGTACGTGCGACCGTCGTTTCCGCAAACCTCATCATCCTCGGTAAAGGCTTCGTTCACGTACTCGCCGTTTGGCAAAATCGTCATATTTGTGTGCGCTTCTACGCAAGAATCGTGGCTATGCGTGTCGCACTCTCCGTTGGAAATTACATTTAGATCTGTATTGTAACAGAAATATAACAAGTATACATTCAACATCTTACAGCTATTACCGAGAGAAAGTTTCCTTAATACTGAAATATTCCATTATCTCGATTAAATCGCAAAAATAAAAATTCTTCCGGAACTCATTTAAAATAAATTCAAGTTAAATTTTCTAGTTATAATATAGTTAGATTGCATTTAGATTAATTTATTATAAATTTGCGTTTGTAAATTAAAATTTGATCGCCATTTGAAAATATTTTTGCTACTTCGACAAAAGTGATTTGAAAAATGGATGAGAGGAAATTCGTCGATAAAAAGTATATAAATGATTTTGTTAATACGTAAATTATTACGTACGTGGGTGATGGCAGAGAAAGAGAAAAGGATTTGAATAAGTAACTCCATCCGATGCGCAAACCGGATTCCATTCATATCTCACTTTCGCGATGTCACAAACCGCCGCATTGTAAAGCTGGTGAACGAATTCCACGCGACAACCACCGTCGTGAATAATTTGCAATTCTAAAGAAATAAAATATATCCTGAGATACGCTGATTTCAAGTCGAAACGGAATGCACGCATAGCGCAACATTTCTCAATGTGATTCGTGATAATAATCCATTAAATAAGCAATTGTCACTTCTTATTAAACATTTTTAATATCAGTCTTAATTAATTTTCTAAACTCAATTTTAATGTCGACCATCGGATTGTTTCTCAATTTTAACAATTGCACACATAGCGCAACATTTTTCAATGTGATTCGTGATAATAATCCATTCAATAAGCGCAATTGTCACTTCTTATTAAACATTTTTAATATCAGTCTTAATTAATTTTCTAAATTCAATTTTAATGTCGACCATCGGATTGTTTCTCAATTTTAACAATTTTTATATTTCCAAAATATATATATTTCCATTTTCTCTTATTCTAATTTATACTTTAATTCCTTATTGTTGGGATTATAATAATTTTGATAAATCTAGAATGGTTCGAATAGGAGGATCGCAAAAAGATAAAAATAAGGAACGCATCTTAATATCAATCTTAATTTTCTAAATTGAATTTTAATCTGGATTATCTGAGTGTTCCTCAATTTTCATAATTTTTAATATTTCCATTTTCTAATTCTAATTTGTACTTTAATTTTTCAGATTATTAGGATTATAATAATTTTGAGAAATTTAGAATGATCCGAACGTAGGATCGCAAAAATATCCCGGCAAAACGTTCAATTTCGAGCGGGACTTTCCAAATGAATTGGGCATAATTAGCGCGTCGCGCGCGAGAGTTTGAACGATATTTCCCGTCTACTTACTGCCGTAATTAGGCGAACTGTAACTAAGCGCTCTTTCGCGTAACTTTCATCGTAATCCCTTACCAGGGTTATATCGTTGCAGGCACTTGAGCTGCGCCGCGTTCTGATATGTGAACCCATTATTGGCGCAAATCGGATTCATCCCGTAATGTTCCGTCCCATCTCGATAACAATGATCGTCCTGTCGGCAGTTCGCCATCGACACGGATGTCAAATCTGAAACCAGGTCAAAGTTTCATTTGCCGAATTCGCGAGGAGAACTTCTTAGCTCGCAATGACGCGATCAAATCAATTTTATCAATGCGCTCGCAAAATTTTATGTAAAAAATTTTATATACAAAATTTTATATCGAAGCTTCTATTTAACGAGAGAAAAGTCTCTCGCAATTTTTCGAAAGTTGTCTCTATTATTCTCAAATTGTTTAGTTAGAGACAACTTTGGAAAAATGATGAGAGATTCTTCTCTCGGCAAATAAAAGCTTGAAAATAAATAAAATATAAAAATCAATTTTATCAATGCGCTCGCAAAATTTTATATAAAAAACTTTATATACAAAATTTTATATCGAAGCTTCTATTTAACGAGAGAAAAGTCTCTCGCAATTTTTCGAAAGTTGTCTCTATATTATTCTCAAATTGTTTAGTTAGAGACAACTTTGGAAAAACGATGAGAGATTCTTCTCTCGGCAAATAAAAGCTTGAAAATAAATAAAATATAAAAATATATAAAACTTTTTCAATATAGTACATAGTATATAAAGGTGAAGATATTACCTTTTGATTGTTTCTGACGAACGCATAGAAGCGATTGCATGCTTGTGTAAATTTTGCCATCCGATCCGCAAACCGGCTCGTAATGTATCTCGACGGTGCAATATTTCTCATTTTCCAAGCACGGACCGGAATGCAACGTAGCAACTGCAAAAAATTCGAAAAATTTTAGACGAATTCTAAAATTTCTTATTTTTGCACAAATCTTCCTTACATTGATATATTAATATCTCGTTAATATTTTTTAAAATTCAATATCATAAATATTTATTATGCACTATAACATATATCGTCGTCAATTAATTTTATTTAATTAATAATTAATTCTCATTAATTACATTGAATAAACAGATTAACTTACCAGTGTCGCGGCTGTGATGATTTTTGCAATCTAGGTATAAACTATTGGAGTATGTGACACTATTTTCACCGCATATGGGGCCACCATACATATCCGGATTATCGAAAATCGTACAATTTTGATATAGAGCCACCTTATCTTCCAATCTAAGCGCAAGTCCTGCTTTAATACACATCCCGATTCCTGTGTACAGAATTACAAATTACAAATTTCGTATTATTATTCGTTATAACGTTTTTGAATTTTCTTAATTGCATTACTCGTATAAAATTCTATGGAATATAAAATGCATCAATTAAAATTAATTGAAGTTGAGCTGACCTAGAAGAAGAAGAAGAACGTAATGCACACCGGAAGACGACATAGCTGCATTCGAATATGCAGTTTCAGCTGTGAAAGATCTCGCGCTCGACTGGGCCTGATCGCGCAATTTCGCCGCTCTTTTTTCTTCTCAGATAAAGTATTGTTATGCATTCCTTTTGTCGCGATAGTCAGAGAATTTCCGTATCGGATACGTGTGTCGCTGCCAAGAAATGTTAGCGAAATCAAACATGCGTCATTATTGATCTTTCGCCAATAATTTGTACTGTCGGGGATATTACCTAAACGTGATCCGGCCTGGAAATTGTATATTTTGTTCGCACACGCGCGAAAGATATATTATAAATAAACGTTTTATATAGTGCATTCCATTATCGGTCAATTAGTCAGCTTTTTTATATTTTAATTAAGTGACATACAACAAGAAGAATCAGCTCACTTTGATATTAAACTCATTGTTCGTAATAATTTATTAATATTAATATATTATAATAAAAACACAATTTGTTTTTTTTTTTTTTACATCTTTTATTTTATATTGTAAATGAAAAAAAGCAGAAAAAGAAAGAGTAATTTAAAATATAAATAAATAAGCATGTGTAGAAGAACGAGTGATATAATTCTTTGATAAGAAATGTAAAAGCATTTTATTTCTATATAGATTTATTGTTTAAAAAATTATATCAGTTATCGATAAAAGCGATCTCTATATTATCGATCAATAAGCGGATGAGTAAACTATTTTATCGATAGATGGCAGTGTTATATCAATTGCGCAGTCTAACCATAATTCTTTTCTTCTCTTCGATCTTTTCAACTGTATATTTATATAATTCGACTTTTAAACGAGTAATAATTTTTTTTATAATATCTCAATATTTGCTGCAGAACTCGCCCGCAGAAATTCTTCCTCGAGGTATCCTGTAGGTTATCGTGTGATATCATTTGCGAGATGTCAGACGCCATTTTCGCTTGCGGCATCGGCCACGTCCTAACTTCACAGCAGGAGCAGAGGTATATATTCTCGCATATTCGGATCCTTTAATGCAACGGCGACGATAATCTAGCAATATTAGTGAGTAATCGCGAAAGAGTCGTTGGACGTGAACGGACGTGTCGTGAAATATATTTTTTTGGAAAATTGTTCAGATTCAGATTATAGGGATCTGAAAATCAAAAATTCAACCAGTCAATTAATGCTGTATAAGCCAAGCTCGAGCAGCCAAAAAGGAAAGAAGAAGAAGAAGAATAATCGCGAAACAAAAATGGTACGTATAGAAAATGCATCGATTCTTACGCAAATCAACTCGCAACAATACTGTCAAATGAAACACCTGTGTGTTTTGACATTCGTTCATGCATGGACATTCCACGTTTGTTATGTCAAAATATCATCCCTTAAACATATAATGAGGAATTAATCGTGTAACGAGTATGATGAATTTTTTCGATCGAAAAACATCACGTTCTTCGCACAAATATTCCACAATTACTACAAAAATCTGCCTCTCGGTGCAAATCTTGTAAGCTTTTAATGTATATGTATATAGAACAAAAATAATATTATTATTTAATAGTACAATGAATCAAAACGAAATTAGAAAACTCAATTAGGATCTCAAATACAATATTGTTGTGTATTAATTTACAGTATTTTCTCTTTCAGCCTCTTAGGTTAGACATTAAGCGAAAGCTGACAGCCAGATCAGACAGAGTAAAGAGTGTGGATCTTCATCCGACCGAACCATGGATGCTGTGCTCCTTGTATCAAGGCAATGTCAATATCTGGAATCACGAGACGCAAACCTTGGTGAAAACATTCGAAGTATGCGATTTACCAGTTCGGACAGCCAAGTTTGTACCACGCAAGAATTGGGTCATCACTGGTTCCGATGACATGCAAATCAGAGTATTCAATTACAATACATTGGAACGCGTTCATTCGTTTGAAGCACACAGTGATTATGTCAGATGTATAGCTGTGCATCCAACGCAGCCATTTATTCTTACCAGCAGCGGTATGTTACGGAATAATATAATTGTCATTCTATATCTTTTATATATTTTATTTTACATCTCTATATCTTTTAATTGAATTTTGCAGATGACATGTGGATCAAATTATGGAATTGGGAGAAATCCTGGATCTGTCAACAAGTATTTGAGGGGCATACACATTATGTTATGCAGATTGTGTTTAATCCAAAAGACAATAACACTTTTGCCAGTGCATCTCTCGATAGAACTGTCAAAGTTTGGCAGCTTGGTTCACCTACGGCTAATTTTACGCTAGAAGGTCACGAAAAGGGCGTTAATTGCGTGGATTATTACCATGGAGGAGACAAGCCGTATCTGATATCTGGAGCTGACGATAGATACGTCAAGATATGGGATTATCAAAACAAGACCTGTGTACAGACTTTGGAGGGTCACACGCAGAATATTTCTGCTGTGTGTTTCCATCCGGAATTACCGATTGTCCTCACTGCCTCGGAAGACGGTACAGTTAGAATATGGCATGCCGGAACATATAGATTAGAATCTTCTCTCAATTACGGCTTCGAGAGAGTATGGACCATCGCGTGTATGCGCGGTTCGAACAACGTCGCCATCGGTTATGACGAGGGTAGCGTCATGGTGAAGGTTGGCAGAGAAGAACCAGCAGTTTCGATGGATTCATTGGGCGGAAAGATCGTATGGGCGCGTCACAGCGAAATCCAGCAGGTGAACTTGAAGGCGTTGGGCGAGGAGGCTCAAGACGGAGAGCGGCTACCGTTAGCAGTCAAGGATATGGGCGCCTGTGAAATTTATCCGCAAACCATACAACATAATCCGAACGGCCGTTTTCTGGTGGTATGCGGTGATGGGGAATACATCATATATACGTCCATGGCATTGAGGAACAAGGCATTCGGACAGGCATCGGAATTCGTATGGGCAGCGGACTCTAGTCAGTACGCGGTGAGGGAAAGTAACACGACGGTGAAGGTCTTCAAAAACTTCAAGGAGAAGAAGAGCTTCAAGCCAGATTTTGGAGCAGATGGTATATATTTTTTTTTATTTTTTTTTTTTTATTTCTGCATATAGTTTTAGATTAATTTTTTCATTTTAGTATATATCAAATGTCGCAATTGCAGGTATCTTTGGCGGATTTTTACTTGGTGTATCTTCCGGATCTGGTCTCTCGTTCTTCGATTGGGATACGTTGAAATTGATTCGTCGCATAGACATACAACCGACACACGTGTATTGGGCTGAAAATGCTTCCTTGGTAGCACTAGCTACGTCTGATCAATATTTTATACTAAAATATCATGCTGATGCTGTTGCTAATGCTGCGGAAAATGCTGAGGACATCGAGAATGCATTCGAGGTACGTTTATCTTTTAACAATTTTTTAATTTTTATTTTTCATATTTATGAACAATAAATATTTTTAGATGGTAGCAGAGATGAGCGAAGTAGTAAAAACTGGTTTATGGGTTGGCGATTGTTTTATTTATACCAACAGCGTTAATCGCATTAATTACTTCGTCGGTGGTGAAATTGTCACAGTTTCCCATCTGGACAGACCGATGTACTTATTGGGATATGTACCGAGAGACAATAGATTGTATCTGTGCGATAAGGAACTCTCCGTGGTCTCGTATTCTTTATTATTATCAGTGCTCGAGTATCAGACTGCGGTCATGCGAAAAGATTTCGAGACCGCTAACAGAGTATTACCGACCGTCCCAAAGGAACATCGTACACGAGTAGCTCACTTCTTAGAGAAACAGGTATACATATAATTTAATGATATTCTTTTTTATTACGGAACTGCTTGTGTGTCTCGAAAATTCTTTTCATTTTTAATTCCATTTAAATTCTATTTTATTATTACTTTTTATTTCATTATTAAAGTGTATTACCTTCATAATTTTAGTTTTAAGACTTTATAATTGTTATAATTTTGTGCCCTGCCTACCACGCTGGTCTTATCATACCTATTAGTATATTTCTTTTCATTTTTATCTTAAAATTAATTAAAATAAAATTTACAGGGTTTCAAAGAACAAGCCTTGGCAGTATCGACAGATCCCGAGCATAGATTCGAATTAGCGCTCGCGCTTGGAAATCTCGTGACAGCGCATGCGCTCGCCAAAGAAGCAAATAGCCAGCAAAAGTGGCGGCAGCTGGCTTCTCTCGCTACGCAAAAGGGAAAGTTGTGTCTAGCGCAAGAATGTCTGCATCAAGCGCAAGATTTCGGCGGCTTGTTGTTACTAGCGACCAGCACAGGAAATGCTAATATGATAGAGAAGCTCGGCGCGGTCGCGGACGAAACGGGAAAGAACAACATCTCTTTCTTGTCGAACTTTATCCTAGGCGACGTGGACAAGTGTCTCGACATCCTTATTAAAACGGACAGAATTCCGGAAGCAGCGTTCTTCGCTAGGACGTACGCGCCTAGTAAAATTTCCTCTGTCATCAAATTGTGGAAGGAGAAGCTGTCGACGGTGAGCGAGAAAGCCGGACAAAGCCTGGCGGATCCCGAACAATACGAGAATCTTTTCCCAGGGTACAAAGAAGCGCTGAAGGTAGAGAAGTTCTTGCGCGAAGAGAGCAAAAAGAAGATTCCAGCTTCCGCATTTCCTGCTGTTACGGTATATGTGGTTATTTTATGAAATATAATTTGAAATATTGAAGGACGGATCGCGAGTATGTGAAAATATCGAAAAACGAATCGCGAACATATATCGACGAACGTGATTAAAATAACGTGTTAAGGCGATTAAAGAAAAAACAATAAACTGTGAGCGTATTAATAGAACGCAAATCGGCTTGCTGAGACGAATTTGTTATTCGTCTCGATCAATCCGCAATCTCGTACGAAGTATAATTACGACAACAACGCGCCGTGAAAGAGTTAAATAATATTTTTTATATATACTCGTAATCACATTGTAAAATCGCGTCACGCTCGTTACCTGTAATAATGATCTTACACCCTCACGTGTTTATTATCGTACTGTTATTGCTCAACAGAATATTGTACCATATAAAATCGATCTTTCGCTTGTCGATAAAATTTACGTTTCACCGATAGCTATCCACTATATCATTACATGCAACGAAATAATTATTGCATTATTAAAAACATTTTAAAATTTATTTATCAAATTTAATTATATTTGTAAAATGTACTTTTTTTATTTATATAATATAAAATTATTTAATTTACTGAATTGGATGAGAAATTGTATAACAATTTGTATTAATTTTATAGTCTAATGTTGAACGAAAGCCATTGGAGGAAATGTTAGCTGCTGAACAATCTGGCACGTTCCAATTTAAGGACGGTGCGACTTTTGAAACGCAGTCAACTGAAGCAACAATCGACAGATTACAAGATCTTTCAATATCGGGAAAAGACAGTTTTTCAAACGAAACCTTTAAAACGGCTACTTCTACCGTGCAATCAGCGATACCTGAGAAAGCAGCGACGAAGTCGGCGAGTAATTTCAGGCCCCTCACATTGGATGATGATGATCTGGACGATGACTTGGGGATCGATGATAATATCGACACTACAGTAAGTTATTTATTTTAATATTTTATTCTTTTATAAATATATATATATATATATATATATAATATTATTAAATATTATTACATATATTGATATGTTATACTATTTTATTTTTAATGTTTCACATTTCGCGACGTCGAAGAAAATTATACATATATTATTAATTACACGTAATTCAATTTGATTGATATTATTAATTTATTAGATTTGTTATATGTTTCATTGGTTGCATTTTATGAAATTCTCATTAAGTACACTGCGAAAAGCACAACATTATACAGCATATAAATTATAATGATAATAATAATAATAATAATAATCTATAAACGTTTTACAATAATATCAAATATATCATATCGCGCAATCATAAAATTGATAAAGATAAGAAAACGAAGAAGGCGCGAACAAATCAGGGTTAGAGGGCGTACAATTAATGGTTTAATGTTCCTAAATATGGATGTGTAACTTTAGAAGAGTATAATATTACCAAACACAGCAAGAAAGGGGCTGCGCGATATCGTATACACACGATATAGGTGTATATATATATATATATATATATATATATATATATATCGCATATATTCACGACATACCGAAGTATACGTCATATTTACAAAATCTATATTTGATTTAAAATATTATTTAAAAAATCCGCATGCGTGAAGTTTTGATAGTGCTATAATTATTACACATAAAATTATTTCAAAATCAATCATATTGATTAAAATAATTTTGTGATATTAATGAAATTGTAAATCTTTTTTTTTTTTTTTTACAAATTCATAACTATAAATTTACATGTATATAATAAGTATGCAAATCATTTTCTTCGTATATGTATGTAGTAGAATGAAAATCAGTGACAGATCATTAAGACTTGTCCCAGTGTAACTGATACAAATGCGAGAGAATAGAATTATTCTTTTACTCTCTCTTTCTCTGTCCCCCCTTTTTTCTGCCTTTTGCAAGAGGCTTTTCGGAGGCTTGTTTGCTCCGAGGCAGTCACGCCGCATTTTGTTTACAGCCTTGTTTTCATAACATTCGACTCCGGAGTCGAACCGAAGCCCTTCTACCATAAGGTTCCGACCATTACTACGTTTTGTCACGCTCTACCTTCTGCTCTTTTCCCATTCATTCGCGATGGTGCATTTAAGAATGCGCTTCGACGTCTCATTTTTAAGATTTTGAAATTATGGAGTTTTATAAATGAGATATTACGTGATTATATGTATATATTTCGTTAAGCGTTAATATTATCGAAGAATATTTCTAAAATTATCTTCTGTTCCAGGGTATTAATCTCGACGATGATCCTTTCGACGACGAAGAAGAGGATTAATTATCGAGATACGAGATGAATAGCGTACACAAGTATCGTTTATTCTTCTTTCGTCAATCATCATTCCCCGCAAGAAGAGAGAAAATGAGAGTAATTTAGAATCAAGTATTAAAATTATGAAATTTTATTTTGTGCGCAAGTACGTTTATATTACATAAATTAATAAGAGTGGTACTACGTATAATTGCCGACTACCAATGGCATTAAAGATTAAATATATTGTTAATATAACAGAAAGTATAGTACCTGCTTTCGTATTCTTTCATATCCGGTTTTTACTCCATCCATTTATACTTTATTCCTCAATAAAAATAAATACATTCCGCAGTCATTTCTGATTTATCAAAACGTAAAGTTTATATTATCTTAAAAGGAACATACAATAGCAATATATAAATTTGGAATCAATTTTTATTAGCAAAAAATTTACTAGAATTGATATATAATTTCCAAATTATAATTAAACATTAAATAAAATCTTTTCGCAAAATTAAGTTCTCGAAATGATGAAACATTCGAAGTTTATTTCAATATAATTTTTATTTGGAGTTTAATTAACAAGATATCAAACATGTTGGAAAAATACAAATTGATGGACAATTGATAATATTTTTTATTTTTGCAGAAAATATTGATTTTAAATTTGAAAAAAAAAAACAAAACGCCATACATCCGTCAACTCTGGGATACATCAGCTGTTTATGTTATGCGTTTCCCTCTGAATTTTTGGATGGCCGAGAGTGCGTGCGTTAAAGCCGGAGTCAAATCGATATACTCGTACGTGTCTCAATGTGCCAAGAGAGGAAAAAATAAAGAGGTGCAGTTAGCACGAGTTGTACGTGCTTGGTCCACCACTCGCGCGAGAGGAAACGTGCGCGCGTGTTGAGGCAAAATATATTCGTTATTAACACCAACAGGAAGAGGAGGTGTGAAGAGTCAAATTTATCTGAAGAACTGAAGAAAAATAGCGCGAGTCGTTTTATCATTTTTTTTATATTTCTGTGTCACTTAACAAATTACTCTATCGTTTTTATTTAATCATACAATTAAATACAACAATATTCTATCTGCGACGATGCCTAAATCTATTTTTATTGCGCCTTAAGAATTTTTAAATATTTAGAGATTTAAGATTTAAATTATTACATGTGAAATAATGTTAATTTAATTTTTGATTCTTTTAATGTAATTTCTCTAAATGCGAGATGTAATTTTAATGCGATTTTCGTTTTATTTTAACATCGATACGTATCAATCATGTGAAGAACGATTAATAATTATTTCTTTTTTCCGTTCAAAGTGCATTAGCATCACGAAGGCGCATCTACGCTAAAACTGCATTCGCATGCAGATCCGCGAGAGAACGACGCTGAGGTCGGCGTTCTCGAATTCGACGCTCGCTCTCGCGAAATACGCACGCACGAATAAACTAAGCCAGCGAACATTTGTCGTATTGCATGCACACGCGCCCGATGCAACTCGGGTTTCCGACTGATGTAAAAGGACGATGAAAAAAAATCCGGTGCGCAGCACAGACCGGATGAATCATCGCTCGTTTGACGTCATATCGATATTCTCGCAAATCATTACGAACGCATGCACTAGTTCAGTATTTCGCGATAAGTATGCTTTTTTCGTCAAAGTATAACAAATACAATTCCGCGATCAATTTTGTTAATCCTCCGATAGGATCGTACTTGCCTTATTAAATATCGTGCATGAATTTAGAAAATAAATAGATTTTTAATAATACAGGAATTATTATATTTAATTCCTATTAAAAGAAGCATATCATATAAATTACAATTACAATTCGATATCGGCGATAAAGAAATGATGTCAAGATGTATCAAACATCTTATCAAAATCTTTGTAATCCGTATATATACAAATCAAAGAGAGACTCAATTTGTATGCATGTTTATCGTATTTGTTATTTGTTGTTTTATATACATTTGACTTACATATTTATTTATTTATTTCAATGGACACAAGCTGTGTAGATCCACACGTTATAACATTATGTCACTCAAACTATCTCGCGCTGCGTTTACGACTCAATTTATTCGTGGCTATAACGCCCCCATAATTTTAGATAATACCGCCAAGTTATTAAATAGGAATCATTCTCGGACGTTTTTCTCATTCCGCTTGATAAATTGCGGAACGAAAATATACAGCTCTTGTATCCACAATAAGAAAACTGAGAAAATGTAAGCTTCCGATATATAAAGAAGCGGATATAGAGCAGTCAAGAGATCTGCAATCGCGCCTTCTCTGCCCACGCATGGATTTACGTCGTCGGTGGGCAGGCAAAGAAGAAAAAGAAGAGTACGAAGAGGTGTCGGAGATGAAGAAGCAGAAAAAGGAAAAGATATATGTGCTCGTCGCGCACTCGAAAATAGAAACAGCCGCGTTGACACTCCGCTACAAATTGTCCGCGTCATGACGCCACTTCTCTCGCTTTAAAAGCCACGTATCTTGTGTTCCCGTGCGGAAAAAAAGCCACCGATGATACTAGACGATCGATTAATCTCTTTTTCTTTGCATGCTTTCACATCCGTCCATCTGTTCTGAAAATGTGCCAATTTATTTCATTTTTTGCGCTCTTACTCTTTCTTATTTTTCTTCCTTTTTAAGAACAATTTATTCTGTGGTTATGCATCTTTAAATTGTATTATAATTGTATTATGAAGCGATTATTTATAAAAACTGAAAAGCACAAGTTGTATTAACAATTATAGTTTTATCTTTTTTTATTCTGTTTTTGCTTTGCATTATAGTTTCATTTAATATATGCGTAACACTATTTTTACAAATTAAAAAATATTAATATATGTGAAGAATATTAATATAATGTATAAACAAACAAAATATAAATAAATTAATTAAAAGTTTAAAAACATTTCAAATCTTGATATATTCATCATATACTCCCTACATTAATATATTAATAAATATCTATTTTATAGCCCTTTCCCTCTTTAATAAATAATTGTAAGTCGGGATATATCCTTATTAGTTCAAAATTTGTAATATTTAATATTTTCAACCACAATAATAGCTGTTAAATACGATGGTAACTTACCAACGATGGTAAATTACCGACAGACCTCTTTGCAAATATGTTCTCCTAATAGCGACCTCTTCGCCTAATATATTTTCCTATTAACTCAGACGATTTTTCGGACTTTATATAAGACATTTATCGCTGCAATATTGCACCTACCTCTTCGCCTAATATATTTTCCTATTAACTCAGACGATTTTTCAACCATATTATAAGGCATTATTGTAGAACCGCTTGCACTACCTCCTTGCATAATATATTCTCCTATTAACTGCGTATGTCTTAATAATCCAAAAAATCATCTGAGTTAATAGGAGAATATATTATGCAAGGAGGTAGTGCAAGCGGTTCGGCAATAATGCTTTCTAATATGGTTGGAAAATCGTCTGAGTTAATAGGAGAATATATTATGCAAGGAGGTAGTGCAAGCGGTTTGGCAATAATGCCTTCTAATATAATTGTAAAATCGTCTGAGTTAATAGGAGAATATATTGTGCGAAGAGGTAGTGCAAGCAGTGCGGTAATAAATGTCTCTTTTATGGTCGAAAAATAATTTTTGTTAATAGGAGAATATATTAGGCGAAGAGGTCGCTATTAAGAGAACATATTTTGAAAGAGGTAACAGAGGTTAAGTCGGTAATATAGTTGTTAAATACGATGGTAACTTACCGAGGATGGTAATTTATCGACGTTGCTTTTACCGACAGACCTCTTTGCAAATATGTTCTCCTAATAAACGACTTCTTCGCCTAATATGTTTTCCTATTAACTCAGACGATTTTTCGGACTTTATATAAGACATTTATCGCCGCACTGCTTGCACTACCTCTTCGCATAATATATTCTCCTATTAACTCAGACGATTTTTCGAGCATATTAGAAGACATATAACCTGTTTTAGATTAAATAATGCTAAACAATTTTTACAGATTGATATTTTTAAGTTAAAAATTCATAATGATAAAAAATGCAATGTATATCACATTATTATGTATGAACATTATTATTAACAACTAAGTATTAAAATATTTAATCAAGATGCGAAATATTGTTGACAATGTCTGAAAGTTTATACAAAAATTGTAATAAAATTTAAAAAATAAGTAATAAAATTAAAAAATAAGTAATAAAATTTAAAAAATAAATAAAATTTAAAAAATAAGTAATAAAATTAAAAAATAAGTAATAAAATTTAAAAAATAAATAAAATTTAAAAAATAAGTAATAAAATTTAAAAAATAAATAATAAAATTAAAAAATAAGTAATAAAATTTAAAAAATAAGTAATAAAATTAAAAAATAAGTAATAAAATTTAAAAAATAAATAAAATTAAAAAATAAGTAATAAAATTTAAAAAATAAATAATAAAATTAAAAAATAAGTAATAAAATTTAAAAAATAAGTAATAAAATTAAAAAATAAGTAATAAAATTTAAAAAATAAATAAAATTAAAAAATAAGTAATAAAATTTAAAAAATAAATAAAATTAAAAAATAAGTAATAAAATTTAAAAAATAAATAAAATTTTAAAAATAATTAATAAAATTAAAATAATTCTTTTTTATATAGAAAAAGAAGTTGATGCAAGCAATGGAAGTCTTGACTGCAGGTACTGCATACTTCATAATCCTGTTCATAATCAGATAGAAGTCGAAGGTATGCAAATTCACCACAGCAACGCTAAGTGAAAAGCTAGATATTCCTTTGAGAAACTTGAAACACTTTCGTGCAGCAAAGTACCAATGTGTTTCTACGCTCATTCCGTCCGACATTGTAAATTTACGATCCTTAGATTCTATGCGAGGATTATCATAAATCAGTCAAGCGATACCTAACACACTCTTATTGTTAGTTCATTCAATTAATTTTTTTTACGATACTTAATTAAATCTACTTTTGACGATATATTACGGCGCAGTATCTAATTTCTGTGCTATAATCGAATTGGGACGAAGCGAAATTATTTCTGTGTGTGCATAAAAATAGACGGATTTTCTTATCCGCGCTTTTTTTCTGGAACATGATCTCTGACAAATAGATTAGAATTAACTTTGATTTCCCTTCGATGTGGAATTATCTCAGAAGTCTCTTGTGGCTCAGAGTAAAACTCGACTGATCCAGAGAATTTTTTCGATGCTAAACACAGTCATCATTAACATCTTGATTTATCAGAATTAGAGAAAGCAAGCAGAGTTAGTGATATCGTTTGTGACTTTTATTTACATCTGATAAACTAAAAAAAAAACTCTCTTTTGACAAATTAATTCAACAGTAAAAAAACAAAGTTATCAAAAAATTTAAATTAAAAAAATAAGCATACAATTCACTATAAAAAATTGCGAATTATCATCAATATATCTAATTTATTTATTTAATCAAAATTCTTTTTTGCTTATTTATATATATTTTTCCATAATTTGTAAGCGTAAAAAGCTTTGCTATCATTTCAAGCGATCGACTCGAAGTGCGAGAGAAATCCCCTTCTCTCTCTCTCTCTCTCTTCATCCTATTCTTAAGAAAAGGAGAAAGAGAGAGCTCTATTGCAGTCACAAGAGACGCACGTGCGTGAAACATCCCGTGAAGCTGCTAATAGTCGCCTAAATGGTCGGTACGGCCGCTATATGTCACCGCCGCCCTCCATTTACACGCGTCGCCACGCACGATGTGCACGTGCGTGTGAATCCCGCGCGTTCTCCGCGTTTCTGGCACGCGAAGTCTTGCGATCTGTAGCGTTTTTTTTTCTCAAATTCGTCCCGTCAGATCGCGCGAATTAAAAAAAAAAAAATCACAGCCCGAAATTACGACAATGATAAAATAAAAAATAACAATTGCAGAGATTTGACTTTATTAAACATAGTAATTAAGAGATATCTACATTTAAAGAATATTTTTTTATAAATAGTCTTGAGATGTGAAGAAACACCGAATTCTATAAATGTAAAATAAGTTCTATATGCGAAGCATCTTATCTATTAAATATTTAATTAACAGTACTCAAAGTGCAAAGATATATATTCACTAATATGTTAATTGTTCTAGTGATCATTCTAGTCGCTCGTATATATTCATCTTACGAACAGAAGGAACGATCGCGACTCAAAGTTGCGTACAGCTGTTGCACGTCATTCAACGCGGTGCGTGCTTTCTGTACGGCATCGTCCCGGAGATTCAGCGTGTCTCAAATTCGTTCCTAAATCCCTTATCTTACGGCCACCGAATGAAGAAAATATATGCACTTCATGCAGAACCTGCGATACAAAGTTCGCTGAAAATATACATTTTACTTCAACTCCGCGAATTTTATATATAAAAGAGATTACAAATTAAATTATTTTATTACAAATTAAATTTGGTTGAGCTATTTTTAAGACACTTCAAAATAAAGTGTACTTATAATTAATTATTAATTTTTTTTATTATCCGTTTTTAATTGCGCTCTGTAATACACATGTGGCTCATTCTATACCGATGATTAAGTCGAATCCGTTATCTTGTCTGTTTGAATAAATCAGATCCGATGTTTACGTTGAATGTGTCAAACTGTATCATGTAAAGCGTACGTTTCTAAGAGCCGAAGAAAATTCGAGGAATCTAAACGAGAGTTTGAGGAAGCATAAAGTGATATCTCTCAGATTACAATTCCCTTGTGCGTCTCAATTAAAGAAACATCATTCTTATTTGTTTATTTAATTTATCAAGTAACCGCACAATCAAATAGTACACACGGCATTATTTTAATATTCTATATAATACATCAAATTACTGATTTAGTATTCGAGACAGGCGTAACTGAATATTACGTGCTTTATAATAATTAATTGAGAAAATGGATCTGAGAGATAAGTTAACGAGAGTGTACACGTTTTATCGGGAGATAGAAGTAAAAATATATTTTCTTTGTACTTTTCCAAATAAAAAAAATAATAATTCTACGTATACATATATATAATTTTTAATACTTATTTAATTGGAAAAGTACAAATATTATATACGCAGTAACGGCTTGTTTTTGCGGACGTCCGACTAGTTGCATCACGCAACACTTTCGTGATTTTCCTTTTAGTTACTTATATGTTTATATTGAAGAAGCAAGCTGGTTGCACTGCGCTGCACTATTTCACACGTTCCTCGCAATTATATATCCGGCAACTGGCCGAAAATTTATTTGCCGCCTCTAAGAGAGAGGGAGAAAAGCTCTAACGATGTCATCGACGTGCTCCTTTTCGCGGCGGTATATTTCCCAGGTCAGAAAATAAAATGCACGTGCTATTCCCGCTTCTCGATGCACGCGCGGTGTTGACGCGCCGATCCGGAGCCCGGCAGCGGTCGCTCGTACTGTTCCAGATTTTACGGAGAATATTAAAGCCCACGGTGCACGGCTTGTTTGCAAAACATCGCGCTCACAAACATTCGCCGGCCATTGGAGTCCAGAGTTTCCTCCCTCTTCCTTCTCCTCTTCCTCTCTCTCTTCGATATATACTTTTCTCTTCGACATCCTGTGGCGAGAGAAATTGTATTCTAAGGTACAGTGACTATGCCGCGTAGAAGCTATTCTCAACCGACCAGTTCCTTTTTCAATAATATATAATATTTCGTACAATATTGTATAGACATGTTTCGCATAATATTAAATTTTACAAGTCCTTATAATCTTATATAAACGCAATTTTTCATAATCAAAAGTAAATATCTGATTTACAAAAAATATCCCGTTTAAATATTATTTCTGAAATAATTTCTGAAATAACTCGCAAACAAATCGATTTTTTAAAGAAAATTGTGTTCTTTTGTCGATGATAAATAATTAAGATTTATTCTCATTATCTCTTATATAATGACTGTTACACTTTTTTTTACACGTTAATTTTTGTCGAAATGTATGCAGCTGCCACACAATATTCTTATGCAATGCACATATGAATTTCGGTGTATAATAATAATTGAGAGGAGAAACGTTACATATAATAGAAATTAACTTTAGTTGATCTATACATATAAGATTAATTACTTCGCAACATGTTTTTTTAGAGTTATTAACATATATACTAATCATATATTTACATTGCGATTGTCACGGATTTTAATTCTGATCTCTATAGTTGACATAAAACATATTTGTACGATTAAACATATATAGCTTTATTTATTAAATTCTATGTATATATGTGTCTGTGAAGTTAACACGATGTTCTACGAATTTCAAAAAAAAATACTAAGAGTTCTAGTAACACTTTTCATAGTTCTACAATTCCTGATAAAAATTAAAGAGTTCCGCATTCCTTATATTAAAAAATCAAAATTGAAAAAATGTGCTCACTTCGCAAATCTAGCACGACACTCTCCCCTCTAAAATACTAAAACACTTGAAATAATATCAATTTTGGCAAGAGTTCCCGATAGTTCTCAATTTCAGCTTACATATGAAATTTCACATCGATATTCGTTAACTAACAATTTATAATCAATTTTTTAATAATTACGTCCAGCACTAATAGAACTCTTAGTATTTTTATGAAATTCGTAGAATGTCGTGCTAACTTCACAGACACTGTATATATAAGAGGGAACTTTCTACAATAAGATGGTTTTCTCTACACTTTGTATCGCTCTTTTATAATAGATTTGTATTAAGCTACCGCAAATATTCATGTCGCAATAGAAGAGATATCATTCTCGATCATGTCTCAAAACATAAAGTTCGAAAAATCGAATAAAAATGTACTAAAATTTAATGGACAATTACTCTATCAATAATTTTACATTATCAATAATTTAATTAATCATTTATTTATTTAACAGAATATATAAGAGAGCTTAATAATAAGAGAAAAGAAAAAAAACATTAAAATAACAGCAGAAAAACAATAAAAAATAAACTAAAATGAGAGATAAAATAATACAAAATAAAATAAAATAAGATAAAATAATCCAAAATAAAATAAAGCAGAATAAAATGATATAATAAAGTAAAATACAATTAAAATTTAATCATTAATAATTTCACATTAATTCGGAAAAAAATCCTTCCGAGATAAATTCGTACATATCACGTTTTTCCATTCCGTCGCGATCGAAATGATATCTCGCAATGATTCTCGTTATGCGGAAACTTTCATTAGCCACTTGTTCAATGTTTCTCCATAGATATTAAATACTGCGAAGCAATCGTAAAACACGATGTACAAAGATAGAGATATTTTCAAGTGTTACCATCAAAAAACGAGACAAAGTTATGAGAGATCTTTTCGCAATCCTTTTGTTGTCACGCGACACATCTCCGACTCTCAGAACAGATAACAGATACAATCGCGATGGTTGTATCATTCTCTGCGAAAGGATTCAGTCGTTACAGGATACCGCATCGTATCATTTCATACGATAAGCGCGATTATATTCGCGCACAATACGTATTAACACACTTACGCAGTAAAAGACGCGAGGCAACACACGACGAGTTCGTTTATAACATCGAATTAACACAACAACGATTTTACACGAGTTTTACAAACGTATGTATATCCCTATTTCCTCGCGCGGGTTGGATTCCTCGTGAATAATATTATTAAATAACTATTCAATAATATTATTAAATAATTATCGGATATTATTCGATAATATTTGTTAAATTTAATCTGATCGGAATATTATTCGCGTTAACGAAATTTTAATATTCAAGTGTATCACTCACCCCGTCCGACGAGAATTCGCGAGTAAATCCCCGAAATAGCAAATCGCGCAAAATCGTCATCCTTTGTTCTTCAGCTCGAAACACACCTTACTGCAATTTCATCAACGGTTCGTCGAGAGTTCACATAAAGCATTTGGAACGCGTTTGGAACTCCATGGGTGCGAATCCCGTCGTGGAAACACTCGATGGCACGGCGGAGCTCATTATGCCGGACGAGACACCTCCGGCTCCGCTGGTCAACACGTTGTTAGTTCCAGGTTCCTCCTTCACGTTTACCACTGAAAGTCAGTGAACCATGTATACAAGATACTCCGAAACCGTCCCCCAGAGACTTCTCTCATTGCAAATTCTCCAGTCGGGATTTGAACAAAAGAATCTCCGGGAAAGACATGTAAATTATGATATTTAAAATCAGTCTCAAATTATTTTACAAAATACGTAATTTCCATTCAAAAACTCAAACCGTCTAAAGTCTGAGGAATTGACAATATATAGAATATAGTGGAATCATTTAATATGTAGACTTGTGTTATGATAAATGATATGTAGAATATAAATATCAGAATAAAATTTAATAGTAATTTTTATTAAAATCAGTTACTCTCGGGCCAATAGCATCTCCCGGCCATCGTGTCCGTGGTCATCGCGGTGTCGTGCCTCCTGCTGCACGCGGCGAAACTGTTGCCGAAGGAGCCGCTACCCATGGAACCGGGCGATCCGGCCGTTCCACCTGGAACATCCAGGTAATTGCCTTGAAACACTTTGTCTGGTCGTTCGGCGTTACCCCGCTCGACAAAAGAGGGCACAAAATGCGAGAATAATGACTCACTTAGCGAGGTACCCAGTTGACTGTAGCCATTCATGGCCGGGATTTGCATTGGCTGCATCGGCTGCAATTGCGATTGTAGCTGTAATTGAAAAAACTTATATGTGTCGAGCCAAATTTATCAGATAAATATTCTTCCCCAAAAGAATTGGGTTACATTTTATTCGATATCAAATTAAATATATATTATAATTTGTTATCTCTATACAGTTTTTTTATAAGACTCACCGATTGACAATGGTTGTATGAGAGCTGCGATTGTTGAAGACTCCATGGACTTTAATAAAAGAAAAACATATAAATATTGTCAATAAATTAAGAGATAAAAATGTCTTGACTCTCTTCGTTCTTTCCAAAAACTTTAGCATAATTTTTTGCAAACTTTTGAAAAATGTGTGATATATATTAACGCAAATATGTTATCATAAATTCGCATATGATATTTGAATATACCTCGTGTCGTATCGCGTGTAAGGAGGAGGGGCGTATGAAGGGGGTGAGTGGCCAAAAATGTTCCTAGCTCCCAAATGTACATGAGTTGTCGAGAATGGATCGCCGAATAGTTGTTTGTGGTGATACGGTGCATTTCTATAGGGACGCTTCATTCGTCTTCGCCTTCGGTAATTGCCGTTCTCGAACATATCCTCGTATTGTGGATCTACACGATTAACGCGAGAAAGCACATTTAGATAATAAATATCTATGAAATAGATACAACCAATTTTGATGCCACAAACATATTTATAATCATTTACGTGTGCGCATCTCGTAAATTAAAATAAAGAGATTATATTTCATTTATATGAAATATTATTGATTGTGAATAAACTCGTCTTTAATTTTACATAGAATAAAAATAAATGCAACATCTGGAGTCTGAATCCGCGAAAATTATGAATTGGCAATTAAAAATTCGTTAAATAATTCTATTTCTTACAAAAATAAAATCACATAATGAAATCTAAACTAAAAGATATCGCGGGCGAATTATCAATTTACCGAGAGTCCAAAAATTGCCCTTTCTCTCGCCGCCGCCCTCCCGGGGCACCTTGACGAAGCACTCGTTCAACGAGAGATTGTGCCTGATGGAGTTCTGCCATCCCTTCTTGTTCTTTTCGAAATAGGGAAATTTGGCGGTGATGTAACCGTAGATCTCGCTGAGAGTCGCCCTCTTTTGCGGGCTGTGCTGAATCGCCATGGCGATCAGAGCAACGTAGCTGAAGGGCGGTTTGCTGTTGGCGGCGACGTTGGTGGTGGAGGAGCCGCCGTTAGGGTTGCTCACCCCGGACGCGGTGACGGTCGCGCCACTGTCCGCGGTGGCCACGGTGGCCGCGGTGGGCGTGGAGGGTGCTGACGCTGACGGCGTGGAAGGATTGCTATTGGTGGTGCTGTGAAGGGTACCTATGGGCGACGAGCCCTTGTCATCCAGGTGATGATGCGTCGAACTGGAGCTGCCGGTTGTCGCCGGGTGCATAGAGATTACGGCGTTGGGGCTGTGCAGAGTCTGACGAGCATGATGGTTGTGGTGGTGATGGTGACTCAGTGGGGAGACGTTGTGTGACGTCAGACGCATGCCGATCATCGCGCTGGCGTCCAGGTCCTTTGAGGTGCCGCCGATGCAGCTCTGCAGCTCGAAACTGCTCACTGAAATCAAAAATTCGACATTTTTAATACCTGACTCGAGTCATTTTTGCTAGTTTTTTCAACGATGAAACAAATTGACGTAAATAAGTACAGACGAGTTTTTGCAATTTTTTTTTTCTGGCGTTATATGATGTTTAATTAAATATTGCGTAATAATGGAAGAAGTATTTTTGTAGGATAGAGCTGCGGCAACGAAATGACAGCAAAGCGAGACGCATGATCGCGAATTCCGAGACGACGATCGGACGTGACGATTACTCCGAGAACCTGGACAATGGACTGCTCGTTGTCTTCCTTTCTTTCATTCCTTTCATCGATCGGCTGATTCGCGCGCACGTGAATGCGTATCGTAATTCTCAGAAATCTCGCCCGGGCAAAACAATTGACCCATTTAAGAGGAACTTGTACCTCGGGACACTCGAGGCCTACATAGGTTTTATGTTTAATGCCGAGAGTCGATATACGAAATACGAAACGATAAACCACGAGCGAGCAAGAGAAAGAAAAAGAAACAGGGGCAAAAAGAGCACTGATAATCTAAAATCTAAAATATGGTCTTTTGCAGATACAAATTTAGATGTTTGATTAATTTAAAAAGAATTTTTGTCAACTTTATGAAAATCATTCAAAGATATAGTAATATTTCATAGATCTATTCATTTTTTAATTTATTTTATATTTCATCAATGCATCATCTGTATTAAGATGCACTTTCGTGAAGGATAAAATTTTTTTTTATTCTATAGAAATATAAAACTAGTAATTTAGCCTATGGTCTTTGAAGAGGTACAATTTAGATGTTTGATTGACTTAGAAAGAATTTTTGTCAACTTTATGTCAAATCATTAAAAGATAGTAATTTCATAAATCCACTAATTTTAAAATTTATTACTCGACGATGTCAATTATATTTCATCGATGCATCATCTGCATTAAGATGCACTCTCGCGAAGGATAAACATTTTTTAAAATTCTATACATATATAAAATACAATTTAAAACTAGTAATTTAGCCATGTTATGTAAAAACTTGATAATACGTCGTAGAGAGCAATATTGAATTTTCCTTCACCATGCGCGAAGCTTTGCAAACGCAACTTCCATTAAAACAATACGATAATCTGTTTTTTTGCGATGCGATAAAATCGCAAAACGCCGGAGAGAACGAGAGAGAAAGAGCGAGTTGCACTCGCGTACTCGGAAGTACGAGACGAGGGGGATGAAAGGGGGTGGAGAGGGGGAGAACGAGGGACCCGGCATCGAGTGCATCGGTGCCCCGCGGCACGTGTAACTGGAACTGGATGTAACTGGACACCAATAACTTACGTGCGCGCCGCGGGCGAAATAGGGAAAGAGAAAGAAAAAAAAGCACGCGCGGAACCGAATAAAAGCGAACGAACTCGGGACGAGGCAAAACGTGGAAGAGACGGAAAAGGGCGAAAGTCAGCTCCGCGATTAAATCGAAAGAAATTTATCCCCAAATCCGCCGAAAGATCCTCGCGATACATTTTTCTATTACTTACGCGTTATTATAATATTATTAAATAATAATATACAATGAATTAAAAAATAAGTTAAGCTATTTTTCAAAAATAGGGATCATCGATTTAAATCGTAAATTTTGATGTTTTATAAATATGTAAATATTTTATGCAACTATATATATATGCATATGTTAAAAAGGATACAATAAATAAATAAATATACAGAGAGAATTTTCTTTTAGAATTTAACTTGAAAATCACGGTAGGACAATATGGTGTTGGAAGAATTTTATAACACAGTTTCTCTGACGTAACAAAAATATTAATAAGTAAATTTTACTATGATAAAATTAATCGAACATTTTATTTCTTATTTTTATATCTTAAATTCTTCCAATATCATATTAATCTCGCACGATTACCATGATTTTCAGGGTAAATTCTGAGAGAAAATTCTTTCCATGTAACAATAAGTTTTGATTATGAATATACAATAAATATACGAAGATTAGATTAGACGTGGAGCCACGCGTTGAAAAGCGAATCTGCAGTTTTATATCATCATGTAATTAACATCACACTACGAGTCGTTAACCGCGTACGTTAACGGCCGCACAAATTGCTCCGCACGCGTGTAAAACGCGTGGAAGAAATTCTCAAAGCGTAAAATGACTATCGTAAGGGGGAGAAGCTGGGGATAAAGATCATATATCTTGAAACACATTTCGCAGTTACGCTGAAACCTGTGACATACGAATTACTCTTCGAATTATTTCTTACGAGACGTTTATGAATCATGAAACAATCATGAGCGTCTGCATGCAGGATTTTTTCCAGGAAGGTGCATAATTATTTTTTTTATTTTTTATATTAAATGTGCAAATAACTTCCAGTATTTACTCAAAAGGAGAGCAAAAAATAAATAATGCTTAATTTATATATTTTTTTAGTAAATTCTAATTAAGTGTAAGATGCTTGAAGAAAACGGTACTTCACCCTCAAGAATCTTTTGTATTACACGTGCAGGCAAAGTGGCACTTTGTGCTGCCGTGTAATACAAAAGATTCTTGAGGGTGAAGTACCGTTTTCTTCAAGCATCTTACACTTTGCCTGCACTTGTAATACAAAATATCGTGTGTATCAATTGCGGATTGACAATTGTTCACTCGTGACCAATTGTCAACTTTCCGCACTTGATACACAATATACTATTATTTGACAAACGTACGCGATTAGAATGAATGATACGCGGATATAAAAGACAGAAGATCTGCAATGCAAATCTGTGCTTAATAAAGATGCTCGCACTCAAGTTCTCGGTGATATAACGATCGGTGCGAAAATCAAACGACATGTATTTCGATCCGTTACACGGGATATATTACGTGTCTACAACATCGTCGGCATAGGTTCGACGATACTGTTGCCGGTTACGGATCGCGAAAACGCGGACACGTGCTCCGGGCTAGAGATGGATTCGCCAAACAAGACGTCCAGGCAACACACAGACAGACTGGCTGACACCGGGTGTAAAATTTCCCGGTGTCGCGCCAGCAGACCTCGTCCTGGCGAAGAGACGTGTTGTAGAAACAAGGGATACATTGTGACGTGCCGTGCTCACGCATCGATCGCACGATGATCTCACGAACGTCATGCACGAGCTTCGCTCTTCTCGAATGACGCAATTTTTTTTTATTTTTTCTTTTTACCAATCGCGAATTCAGCAGAAAGTTATTCGGTCCACGAAATCGAAGCGCAAGGAACAAGATAATTGTATATGCATTGTATTTTGATATCTACGTGTAGAGTAAATTATAGACTTAATTATTCTTGCACTAAAATAAAGTGCGAGTGATTTTTTTGACCAATCGCGAATTCAGCAGAAAATTATTTGGTCCATTAAATCGAAAGCGCAAGGACAAGATAATTGCATATGCATTGTATTTTGATATCTACGTGTAGAGTAAATTATAGACTTAATTATTCTTGCACTAAAATAAAGTGCGAGTGATTTTTTTGACCAATCGCGAATTCAGCAGAAAATTATTTGGTCTACGAAATCGAAGCGGAAGAACAAGATAATTTTCTCTTAGAACTTACCCTGAAAAACCATAGTAATCGTTGGATAATATATGGTATTGGAAGAATTTTATAAGAGTTTCTCTGATTAATATTTACCACAATAAAAAATATTAATATCTATCAAAAAGAGATATAAAATATGCTCGGTTAATTTTATTATATATACATTATTACATACATATTAATATTTTTTATTGTCGTAAATATTAATCAGAAAAATTTCATAAAATTCTTCCAATGCCATAGTGTCCCACAATTACCATAATTTTCAAGATAAATTCTACGAAAAATCTGCTCTGTGTATAAAGCAAATTATAGACTTAATTATTCTTGCATTAAACAAAAAATATACGAGTGATAAAATTAATATTCAAGTTGTTCATATAATAGATTCGACAAGATATTCCTTCGAATAATATTTTATTCGTATATTAAGTTTCTTGAAAATTAAATAAAAATGATACATTATATTTAATAAAAAAAAGGAGAGAATGTTACATTAATAAAATTAGTACAAAATGATGTAATTTCTCTCAAGTATCACAAAAACATCTTTTCATATTGTTTCAAAATAAATGGATAAATAATTTTCTCATGAGATTTCACTAATGAATATATAGTGTCAGATCTTTTACCATATCTGATAATATTAAAACGTGAAATAATATTTTGCAAATTTATACATCTCCGGGCCATGTCGATTCAGTTTTGTTCGTATTTCCGGAAATATGATTTTTTTTCCATCGCAAAAAATACGCAAAATATTCATCTCTATATATCGCCATAAAATTGCTCGAAAAAGCGACTCGAGAAAGAGAGAAAAATGGATTTTAATGTAACGACGCAAATCTCTCTCATATATATAGCTATCGTAGCTGGCTTCCAGCGAGGTGTACGATTTCCTGCAGTAGCGAGAGGCCAGGATCATCCTCGTGTACACGAAGAGAGGCGGTGTTTTGAAAACAAGAATACGCTACCGTGCTCGTTTATTGTCATAACATCGATCCGCAATGTTCCGCGATGGCCGCGACAAACTGTATCACATGTATCATCCGAGAGAGCCCTAATCACGAGAAGAGAAATACGCAATCTCCGGGGATAATAACCAGTCGTTCTCGATTGACCTCGGAAAAGTGCGCGCGACTTTAGCACGAGAAATTCGATATTACTGATAACAAGATCGAATGATTGACATCTTCATTAATCTTATATGTATTTTTTAAATGGCTCTGGAAAAATATAAGAAGATATACACATGTTGAGAAAAAATTCAAACCTTTCCGCAAAATTGAATAATCTTGGGAATTATAATTTTTTTTTCCTTTCTCGTGTCTTTCTATATATCTAGTATATGCTTTTAATACCATTTTGTGTGTGCATGGAAAGAATTTTCTCTCAGAATTTATCCTAAAAATCATGGTAATTGTGGGACAATGGGATATTAAAAGAATTTTATAAGAGTTTCTCTAATTGATATAATAGAAAATATTAATATGTACATAATAATATTAATCAAACATATTTTATATCTTATGATCTTGTGATAGATATTCAAATTTTGTATTATGGTAAAAATATTAATATTAATCCAATAGCACGATTCCCATGATTTTCGGAGTAAATTCTAGGAGAAAATTCGCTCTGTGTGTTTCACCAAGTGTGCGAAATTTCTGAGATAAAGGAATATTCACCTCAACAAATAGCTATGTAAAGAAATGTCAATGATGCGAAAAGAGAGACGCAGATATACGGAATTAAAACGGTGTAGATTTCAAGCGGAAGTTGAAGAGAGCGGAGAGACCTCACGTGATGTATCTCGGTGACGCGAAAAGAAACGGAAACGACGTAACGCGTAGACGGTATATCGATTAGCCCCTCGGAGGGCGAAGGTCGTCGTCTTCGTCGTCGCAGAAAACCGTGGCATTCGCATTCCTGAAATGCTGCTGCTGGGTTGAACGAGGAATCGGTATCCGGCGCCGATAAGCGAAATACAATACGTCGTGACGTCACGCGCGTTGCACGGTGAACCGGCGCGGTGACAGAACACCGTGACAGAACAACGACAACGGGGCAACGAGATACAGCCATCTCGTCTTCGGAAACGGATAACTCCCTCCTTCCCACTGAAAATCTCCTTGTCATATTTCCTACTTGCTAATATTAGGCTGATTCATATAAGTTCCTCTAAATAATTACTGAATCACTTATGAGGAATCGTGAGTTTTTAAATTGAAACAATCGCAGATGCATAAAAATGCAGTAATAACGAATCACAAAAAAATTGCATGTGTTTATTATATACACGAAGAGAACTTTCGCTTTGAATTTTTATCCTGAAAATTATGGTAATCACGTGGAACAATATCATAAAAAATATTAATATGTACATAGTAAAATTAATCGAACATATTTTATATCTTAGTTAGTGTAGTAGATATTAATATTTTTATATTGTGGTAAATATTAATCAGAGAAATTCGTAAAATTCATAAAATTTTCCCAAAGAGAAAATTCCCTCTATGTACAATTACTATTTCACCTTTTACTTTTTTGTATCAAAATTTCTGAAATTCTACGAGAAAGAAATTAACAAATTACCAAAAATTTATCGTAATTAATTTTAAATTACAATTATTAACTATTTTAAATACAAATTCAATTTGTTTACTAAAACGGAACTTATTTATAAATCAAACACAGAGATTCCGAATTATTAGGTAATAATTCAGAAAATTATTCAGATAATAACTCATAAAAAAGTCAAAACGATTAATTGGTTATCTGCTTACTCGCAAATTCTACGATAAAGAAATTGATACATTTTCCTCTTGATAAGATTGAATTAAAGTGAGAAATCTTTCCTTCTCGTCACACAAATCTCTTTGCAACCGCAGATGTATATTCTTCCAAGAACCGTGAACTCATTCCGCGTTGCGTAAAATTGCAAAGTCGGCGGAACATCGGCGAAGGATATCGAGGAAAGGCAGCAATTGCATTTTCGTATCCCAAATAATTATGACTCCGAAGGCCAAATTTGCGTAATGTTTATTACATCACGTGGCCTCCTCGAGCCGCTGACCGCTGCATTCCATTTTGAATTGCAAAACATTAATTGCGATTTCTGCTTTTGACTCGCACCTTTTCAAATCAAAATCTTTATTATTTCATGTTGTATAATATTTATATCCAAAATCTTTCAGAGAATTCGCCAAATGTATAATGAATAGCGTCGATTTAAAATATGATCTACAAATTTTGAAAGATTTTATATTATATAAAAAAAGATGTGTGTCTATATTATGCATATATTAAAAAAAATATATTTTATACCGTTTCATTCTATTCTGACAGTTGGGAATTATTTTACTGCGTATCCGTTAGATTAAAATTTATATAAAATATAGTTTTGTCACGAGACAATACGATATTGGAAGAATTTTATAAGACTTTCTCTGATTAATATTTGCCACGATAAAAATTACTATATATATTTTACTATTTATTTATATAATAATCATTATATATTTTTCGTGAAATTCGAACATATTTTATATGTTACTGTGGATATTAATATTTTTATAGTGTAAATGTTGATCACAGAGAAATAAAATTCTTCCAACATCGTCCTATATGATTACTACGATTTTCAGGGTAAATTCTGCATATGATTTCGTCTTCAGGATCAGGATTATTCAGGAGCAGATGTGTGGCAACGGGTGTCGCGTAGCGAATCTCCAGTTGCAGTCAGGTGTGTTGGCGAACGTTTTGTGACGTTATCGCGATCTTGGCTGCTTGCTCATGCACCTTAGCTCCCTCTCCTCCCCTTCCTCCCCTTTTACTGTGCTCTATCTGTCATATATGTATATACATAGCTCCCGGCGTGTATTACATAGAGCACGCGTTACGTTTCCGCATGTGTGTATATACAATATATATGCGTAACATACGCGCGAGAGCACATTTCTCGCTACTGATAACGGATCATTCTTTCGAAACGCTATCGCCGTCAAGTATAAATATTTTGTAAATTGCCTGCCGATTCATCAATTCCGTAAGTGTCATTTCTTTCCCTGTTTCGGCAAATGATTTTCGAAGGTTCTTTCGAACAAACTTCTTCCCAGTTTAGAAACCTGAATTTAAAGTGTAAGACAGGCAAATCGCGGATGATAGTGCGTTATCCCAACGAAACTAAATTTTTTCGTTAGAATTAAATACCTGTGCATAAGGCACCAAATTTTACTTGGTCACGGCCTTGTGCACAGGTATTTAATTCTAACGAAAAAATTTAGTTTCGTTGGGATAACGCACTGTCATCCGCGATTTGGCTCTTATTGCCTGTCTTACACTTTAAATTTATATTTATATTACAGAGCCTTGTTAAACTCTTAATTAGAAACCTGAAATTTTTGTTCGTTATATAATAATATGATAAAACGAATGATAGATAATATAATAAAATGAATGTGTTTCTGCTTTTATCGCACACGCGTACACAATTTCTCCATATATTCGATTCGCCTGCAATTAAGCTTGCCAACCGGCCTCAATTAGGCGATATCCGCACGCGTGCATCTGGGATATCATATGCATAATGGGATTTTGCTAATTCGATGGGATCAAGTGGCGAGGGCTCGAAAGAGAAGAGCGTACACGTGACCGCGTATCGACCTACAATTAGAGTAGGAAATGTGCTGAAAACATAATACGCTCATTAACATGATATGCATATACGTGTGTCCGCACATTCGATCTTTTTACTTTATAATAAAATCTATGAAAAAAAAAAAACATCACTTGTGTATATAATTTTAAAATTGTTATTATAATACCTATATATTTAATTTTTATATAATTCATGTTAAAATTATTATATTTAATTTGTTCAATAAATTTTTATATTGGCAGAATTAATAAAAGCATGTATATACATACATTTATGAAAATATAAAAAAAAGTTGGGTCTCAAAAAGACAAGTTAATTTAATTTTTCTACAATAAAATCAAATTTATTGAACTCGAATATTTGTTTCAGTACTGCCTTATAAATAAAAATCATTGATTTGAAAATATTGATATTTTCTGTGAAAAACTATTTGTTTCAAATCAACGATTTACTTATAAGGCAGTATTAAAATCAACATTTCTTAATTTAATAATTGTTTTTTTCGGTGTAGGCTAATTTCATAATTCGTCCAAATGATCGATGAGAGAAAAAGGGGGTAAAAGGACAAAGAGAGAGAAGAAAGATACACGAGACGCGTGACGAGGGTGAGGTCAAACGAGCCTCGAAAGCCTCGCGGCGACTCTCGGCTCGCGATAGAAATTCGATACTCCGTCGTCGTCGGCGACTACCTCGTCGTCTCTTTTCATCCTCCTTCTCCTTCTGTACGCGCCTTTTAAAACATCATACCCGAGAAGAATAATGATTACTCACTCGCGTCCCGTTTTCTCCCTCTGCCATTTTCCGCGCACATATGATTATTCGAGAAAAATCGGTTTCGTTGCACAAAAATCCGCGAAATCGTATTAATCGGCAAGAAAACCTAGAGTGAAAGAGTATCGAGTGTGGGGGCCTCGTACGAGGATAAAAGATATAGACTCATACGAAGCCAGGGGGCCAGAGGGTCATCTCAGTCGCGACTGCGACTTATCTCGCGATATCTTCCGCATGAGCCAATCGTCGTTCGGTATCTCGACCTCAGCATCGTCGGCGTCGTCGTCGTGACGTAAGGAGAGAAGCGTATATGATTATATATATATAGTATATGCTAACGCAAGCTCATATTAGTTTTCTACGATTCGATCGGTCTCTGCCGCATTTATACATGATATTCATCATTGGACACTCGAGGCATCTTTCACTTCCTGGTCCATAAGATTCAACTTTTATTGTTACATAATTTTTTGTAAAAAAAAAAGTAATATTACCCATCAGTTTCTTTTTTTTGTCAATAAAATAATTATTATATTCATTTAATTATTATTGTATATATTCATATAATTGTTATATTATTTTATTATTTTGTGAATTTTCTAATGACAATGTATATTTAATAAAATTGTCATCAGACTGTTTTCGATCTTATTATCGCGTTCACCGCAACTTGACAATACAGTAATTATTCATCCAAAAAAAGACGTGCAATCGTACACAGAGAGAATTTTCTCTTAGAATTTATCCTGAAAATCATGGGACAATTATGATAAGAATTTTATGAGAATTTGTCTAATTAATATTTGCCACAATAAAAAATATTAAATAAAATATTAATATATAAAATGTACATATTAATATTTTTTACCGTGGTAAATATTGATCAGAGAAACTCATAAAATTCTTCCAATATCATATTGTCCCATGATTGTCAGGGGATAAATTCTAAAAGAAAATTCCCTCCGTATAGTTCTCGTTTTCGAGAGAAGAGAGAATATTACTTCAATTTTTCCATATATCCGCGTTGCATCAAGAGGACTCGACGTCACCGACGACTCTTCGAGATCCGAAGTTTGCTACATGATTTTGCTTACGTAAATCTCTTATTACGAGTTTATCGATCACGGCCGAGCCTATTCCGCAACGTAACATTCACGTAATATATATGTAACGTCCGTTAATTAATTTCCGCGAGATAAGGGAAACGAAGAGAGAATTTCGACTCGGGAGAACAAGAGGAGAAACGTGATATCCCTCCTTCAGCGACTCGATTTTTTTCTCGCGAAAAAGATGACGAGATTTATCTCTCCGCGCTATCGTGTTTTGTTATAGTAAATATGCAGCTCGAGTGCTGTTTTGCACAGGCGTTGTGCGTATACATACCCGCCATTCGCATTGATTAACAGAAAGAGAGAGAAGCTTTCTCCCTTCCTCTCGATGTCGTAAACGAGAACGCAAAAACATAAATGAGCGCAGAAGTCGAGCGATCTGATTATTTAACAAGAGAATTATAAACGCGATACTATATCTTTTCACGAAGGGAGGATTTGGCACATTATGTGTATGAGTTTCCATTATCAAATCTCGTTTGCGCCGACTTTATTCGATTATCCATGCACCCGATTGCATAATTCGCGAAATCGGTATTCTTAAATTCGCTCTTGCAGGGATAATTAATTATCCCAATTAGCTCTGGCTTTACCGTAGCTTATCGCGAAGCTATGGTAGCTTCTGTCAGTTTCTATAGAACGTATGATGTATAACGTCGCTCTTTGCTTGCGATAACACTCGCGATAGTCCTTATCGCAAAATTAGCGATCGCCTGCCAAACTGCCCTTGTTTACTACGCATAATATTTCGATACTTAAATATACGCGATGATTATATCCCTGACCTGATTTCCAAGTAAATAAACAGGGTCATCGATTCGTACTTTCTTTAAAAAAAAAAAATCTATCACATCTGATCAAAAGTCCGAAAGAGTCATTTTACATTAATATGATAAAGCAAGAAAATTGCGATCAAGTGTAATAGCAGTTGGTTAAATCGAGAAAAACTTATCTCGCGGTTTTGCGATACGAATGATAGATTTAAAAAATTCGTGACCTCTGGAAGACAAACGTAAAAGTCAGATATATTGAAATATATAAATAATTATTCCACATTCGTGTACGTTAGATGAGTGTATCCGAGATAAATTAGTATTATTAATTATAATAATAGTATTGGAAAATATATATAGATATTATTCTGTCGTTCAAGAATCATCCAAGTTATTTCACTCATTATATCACTCAGATATATTAAATAAGATTTCCACAATCATACAATAGACTGTAATATAATCAGACCGCGGAGCAACGCAATAATAATAATTAGATCAGCGTTTAAGAGCGATAATCGCGGCTACCCTATAATTAGACGTGTCAGCTATTTCGTATGACTTTATCGTACGGCCTTTATTGCCTCGATAAACTTGCATTGCGTATATAATCGTGGTTAAACGGCGAATAGATGTTCGCAACAATGTAGATCACATCACTGCAACTTTGTACCAATCGACATAAATCATTCGATCGAGAGTCCATTTCGAATCCGATCCAGCAAAAAATATCCTCAAAAAATTATGAATAATATTCTGCACTTCGTACACACAAAATCAAATGCTTTTCTTTCGAGGAGAAACTTGTCTCTACACAGGAAGAATTTTCTCCTTGAATTTTCCCTGAAAGGGAATCATAATCGTGGACAATAATATAGTATTGGAGAAATTTCATAAGAGATTCTCTAATTAAAAATACTTACCACAATAAAAAATATTAATATGTACATAATAAAATTAATCATATTTTATGTCTTATTGTGGGTATTAATTTTTTATTGTGGTAAAATATATTAATTAACATTAATTTTACTATGTACATATTAATATTTTTTATTGTGGTGGATATTTTTAATCAGAGAAACTCTTATAAAATTCTTTCAATACCATGATTTTCGGAGTAAATTCTAAGAGAAAATCTCTCTGTAATAAGATGATAAGTTTAACCTTCTGTCAACGAAATCGCAAGTGTCAAAAACACGTGGTTGCTTTGCATTGAATATGAAGAGGTGAAAAATTATTAACGGAAGAGTTCGGTCGCGAATTCGCGATACCGATTAAAGGGACGAGAAGAAGGATGAATATATCGATTAATATTCCCCCGGTCTAAATGCGAGCTCTCCAAAGTCGCGACCTCCATGAGTGGAATCCACGAAGAAGCTGTCGTCGTTGATACATCGGCTTCGCTCCGAAAAGCACGCGCAGCCTTCCCAGATTAGCCATCATAACTTACGGACGAGTGCTCTAAACACCCCGATATCCACCCGAGAACACGAGAAACGCTCGTTATTTTTTGTCTCCTGTCTCAGCATCTCGTTCCCGACCGTCTTCGGAGATTCTTTTTTCCCCTTCGCGACAGTGTCTTCTCTCTTGTCTCATAATCAATGTTCTCGTGTAACAATCTTCGGGGCAATGTTTTTAAACGTCGCGTAATCATCGGGTCGTTAAATGACATAATCGAGAGAGTGAGAGAGAGAGAGAGAGAGAGAGAGATTGGATTGACAGAGATATAAAATAAAAACATGTAAATAAAAGAGGTAAGAGAAAGATAATTCGCGACAGATTAAATACGAATCTTTTTCTTCTTTAACTTGGTAAAAACAAAGTTTATCCCCCGTTTTATTCTATAAACTCAAAGTGCAAGCATTACAAGTGCATTTGTTAATTATTTCTTGAATCTTATGAAAATATTCATATTGATGTTTGTTTTTTATCATATAACTATTTTTACCGCATTTTTAATATTCTATTCAATATTTACTATTTAAAATATCAAATGTAATGTATTTTATTATTTAATATTAAATTTGTAATACTAAATTCGATACTAAATATAATATACGTTTCCCTCTCTTTCTCTCTCGATTCTCTATACGAGAAATATATTAAATTTAATACCAACAATAATAAATATGACAGTTTACATCAACATTGATTATCGAATATTACGAATTTATAACGCGAGAGAATTTACGCGAAAGTTCCTTTATCCTTTGATTCATCGAATAAGTATGTATCTCGCAACTGTTGCACGTCTCTAATAGAGACTTATCTTCGAGAGAGAATGCAGGCTAACCAAGAAACTATTAACGATTAGACAACGCATACGCACTCACACATATATATTTGTATCTGCGTATAACACACCGGAGGACATCGATATCCCTCTAAGATTTCAGCCCTGTAAGAGGCCGACGTGCGATTAATCGGGAGTCGTGTCGGCGAGGTCGTATCTCGGCCTATCTATCTATCCGGACATTCAGCGATTAGCGAATAATAAAGTCCGGTAAGACGATCCCGACGACGAAGGAGCTGCGCGCTTATCGCGCTCCTTCTCTCTTTCTCCCTTATCCTCTCCTCGTAGATGTTCCTCGCCGACCGTTCGTGACGATGATCGCCTACGGAAAGACGAGCCTCGGGCAATCGCGTTATACTTATACCCTATTACCAGCGATATAGTCGACCACCGTCGTCTCTCGGTGGCGAAAAGTCAAGAAAGAAAGAGAGGCGCAGAACCACGTGCTCGGATCATTTGACAGCGATAATACGGAATTCTTCGACGCGCGAGAAATCTCGATATGTCAAACTTTATTCAAAGAAATATATACGTGCGGTGACCATTCTTCATAACTGTTGCTTTAAATTTATTCACTTTTCCAAAAGTCAATTTTATCCTTTAGTTTTGATGTCCAAGGATTTATTTCAACATGTTTCGAATTAGTTTCAAACTATATAAAAATATATTAGAGTTTTTCTGTGATTATTAATATTTACCACCATATGAAAAAATATTAATATGTACATAATAAATTTTATTATATAAATTATATACATAATAAAGTTAATTCAACTATTTTATATCTTATTGTGGATATTAATATTTTTATTGTCATATAAATATTAATCAGAGAGATACTCTAATAAAATTCTTCCAATCATAATGTACCATGATTATCATGATTTTCAGGGTAAATTCTAAGAGCAAACTCTGTGTAGACTTCTGATAAAACAGGATTTTTTTGCATGTCGATCTCCACAAAGCTCTAAAATTTTCAGGTTTATCCTTAATTCTCTCAGAAAATATGGTCACCGTAGATATATAATTAAGAAAGAAATTATTTTATCGCGAATAAGATATGGCTTTAATTATTTATAGTTTCATCTTTCGTCGAATAAAAAAAATGAACAATTCCATTATCCAATGCAGTAATATGCACAGTAGTTTATATCTTCGCTCTATTCGAGTACACCTCAAATAAAATATTTATTAAATATATCGAGAAGCAAATACACCTACGCGTTAATTACATAAAATATCCATAAGTAAACAGATTGATTATAAATCGTCGAAACGTTAAATGGATAATGTTGCATTTCGTCACCGCGAGATAAATGACTGAAATATCTCTCGACGATGTTTCCCGCGGAATTAGAAGAACGCGACGACGATTTCGTCCCCGGCCAATGTGCGGAGAAGACTTTATAATCGCCATAGAGAGACGAGAGAGATAAAACGTGTGACTAAATGCCGCGCGGAAACATTGAGGATTATTCTCTCTTTCTCTCTCTTTTCTTCTTGCACACGCAGGCCTCTCGCAGTATATCATTCCTTCTCCTTTTCTTTCTCTCTCCGAGGAAAGCCGTCGGTCTCGTCGTCGTTTTCTCGCGGAGAAACCTCGGTGGCCCTCCCTCGCGACGACGTTCCCGAGACTACAGTTTTGTATTATTAGAACGCAGCCTTTAGCAACAACCCGCTTTTTCTTCTTTCAAAACACCGCCGTGTGTGTGTGTTTGAGGACGATTCGTTCGGGGAAAAAATTGCTACTTCGATTCTTTACTCTGTCTTCATTCGATTAAAGTTAAATAGGGTTTATATATATAAAAAGATTCAAATTGATCAAACATTTTCTCCCTGTTGCTTTTAATTGTGCGAGAGAAATCCTCGATAAATAAAAATTAATCTAGCATTTTCTTTTTCCTAGACTCCAGACTTATCTCATAATGTGTTCGGAGGTAGTTTAAATTTTCGTCCGCAAAACGCACGACAGAAATGATGATGAAGAGGGCACCTACCTTGATGAAGAGGTGGCAGAGGCGACGGCGGCGATAACTGAAACGGTTCCTGTTTGATCTTCAAAGAATGTGGAGAATCCTGCATGCCAGTGAGTCCTGTGCTGCCCAGATTTCCATTCCCTTGCTGCAGCTCCTGAAAAGATCAAATTCATGAAATCTTCCGTTCAATTCCAGTTTTCTTATACGAAAAACTTCGCCTTAATAAACGAGCAAAAAAAATATAATTGAAGATAATTATTTTAATCAATTATATGTGTGCCGACTGTTTGTATTCAATTTTGGAATTCTCTCAAGGAAAATTATTTTAAAAAAACTGTATATTTAATTAAAAATAATATCGAAAAAATGTAATTACATTCGAATTTGTATCATTCAATAAACGGATAAAAATTACTCCGAGATTCGAAAAAGGGAAAACGCGGTAAATCTTCGGTAAAGGATGGCGCATCGACGAGGTAAATTCACGTCACTCTGAAATATTCATCTACACAACATAGTTGTAATAGAGTCCGAGCGACGGAGGTAAACGAACCGAGAAATCACCGACGAACGGCGAGAGCAAAGAAGTTCTCTCAACGAAGAGAAGAGAAGGAGAAAGAGAGAGGCGGGTAGGCCAAAAGACTTTTGGCTTGGTGCTTGCGATGTTTGAAGTGCCGTCACCGGAAGCTTACAAACACCGACTCGGTGTTGTGACATCGTATTATGCCAGAACGAAACTTACGGTCTCGCTAGATCGTTAATTTGCGATCTGGTTTTACGAGGCTCCTAGGTATTAGCTTCGCGAATCGTCGACTCGCAAAACACAGAATTGATCCTCGAGAACCGTCAAAAAGTGGCTAATTAAAGATATTTATAGCGATTATGACATAAAGATTATCTTATTCACATTTATTTCTATCATTTTTTATACAAATAAATAGACATATATTCATATTGTTTATAAATCATATCTTGGTTGTAACTTTCAGATACGAATAATAGCTTTTTAAAAGAGTTGCTACTTGTCTATATCGAAGATAGTTTAGAAGAGATAACATATAATAGGATATTCTTAATTTTCAAATCAGATTTTCTTCAAAATAATGCATTATATATTAAAAGTTTGGCGCAAATTATTCTATCGCCAGTTTTTTGCAGCGTTTCTTATCACATTAAAAATAATTTCAAAAACTTATTTCCGGTCAAGATTTGCAGTCACAATCTTATTTCTTATATACTTGAAAAAATGCTAAAAAAAATATGAAGAATCATGAGAGATCAACATGACAGACACGGATCAACGACACGATGGACAGCACATTTAAATTATCTGAATGACGATAAAAAGTCGCTATCGTCATTATTTTTCGTACATTACTTTTGTCGAAATTAAAAAACTCAGGAAATATACGACATATTTATCTTTAATCGTTTTAAAAAGAAAACACAATAATTTTATTAATGAGTCTTGATATTTTTAATTTAAAAAAATCTATTAAGAAGATGCTAATGTGTATAATAATCACACATAAAATTTTATTCTCATTACATAATTTCTATTTTCATCCAGTCGTAAGATATATACTTCAAATATAAAATTAAATCAATATAAAATATAGATATAAAATTTATTTAAAAATTTTGAGGAATTATTCATATAGTTTCTTAATTTTATTATCGCCATTTTTACTACAACAGAATATATTCATATGCTAATGCTTGTAAAGAGTCAATTCTTTTTTAATTAAATAATGAAATAAAAATTCCCAAAAAAGAATGAATTCGTTCATCTAAAAACTATATAGAGATCTTGTTTTGTACATAATAATTATATGCTAGCCAGATTCGTGATAGCATTATTAGATAGCAAACGACGAAATCTCGTTCATTTTTAGCAAATATGTTACGTTGTACATGAAAGATTTGACATTCGTCCTTTCGTGTTTAATCTCTATCGAAATCCTTAAAGACTCGAATGATCGAACAAACGAACCAACGAGTGAGTAATCAGAGTTGTCATCGATTTTTAGCTCATGTTCGCAAAGCTGTGTTAGCAAACTGATAGATGGAATGATCACACAATAACCCACTTTTAATCCATTCAATGATGGAAACGAATAACAACACGATAATGTCACGTCGATGTTGAAATCTGTCAATGACAACGGAATAATATATACTTTTCTTCTCGCTTAAATTTGTTTAGTAGCTCGAAAACTATATTTCAGAGAGAGAGAGAGAGGGAGAGATTTTAAATTATACGTTCTCCATTTTATTCTCTTCGTTATTCCATCTGCAAAGACTGACTGAGATGTTTGTTAATTTAGGTAAAATAAAATAAGAGAATGTCTATCTAAAAAAATTCGATAAAATAAACTCTCGATAAAATTGCAAAATTGTCGTAGAAGAAATCTTAACGAAGACGTGACTCGCGAGTCGTTGTGAAATTTTCGAGATCACGACCTTCTTGACTCTTTTTCCTTTCGTTCCCCTGTTGAAAGATAAGCGAATATGACGCTGAAGTCGATGATCGTTCTCTCGCGTCGTACGTGTTCCGCGAAACAAGGAAAAACCATATATGAAAAAACAAATAACTAGAAGGAAGATTGCCGAAACAACTTACAAATGTAGATAGAATAATAGTCCGTAAACTGTACATTAATCATATAATTGTTCATTCAAATGAAACCATAAAGATATTAGTATTCCACTCATTCTACAATATTTTGACTAATACTATTTATCCTTTCAAATTCAAGAACATTCATCGATTTTTATTCAATTATTTTTTTTAAATATGTGTTTCATATTTCACATTTTTTATTTTAAGTATTGTGTGTGCTTTCTTTGATACTTTTTACAAGCAGTAGCCATGAAAAAGTCTTATGGTAAAAATGACAATAATAAAATAAAATATAGTCTTATAGTAAAAATGTCAATAATAAAATCAAGAAACCATGAATGATTCCTTTTAAAATTTCTTTTGAGCCTTAATGTTAAACTCGTCAAACTCAACTATCTTATAACAGACGTTTTGTGCTTTATTAGATAAAAAAAATGATCGGATTTTATTTACTCACCCCAGACACAGGAATGATGTGGGAAACCATCCTGGACCTGTCCACGGACGTGTAATTCATAAAGGTGTTGGCCGTCGCCGCTGCATTTACACGATGCTGCTGCTGCTGCAACTCTACCCAATCACCAGGTAGACTCTCCACAATTGACACAATCGCTGACAGCTTCGACACGAGTCAGATTCAATAATCCTTCCAAGATATCGTCAAAATCTTTTAATGTTCGAAATTTTATTTCACTGGCATTTCGAAGTTGGGCGATCGCTTGTATGTATTTTATACTCTTTTTAAAGTAGACAAAAACACTCGTTTCACATCGGCAGCATAATTCATTAATATTTTAAGTCATTAAGGAGAGTTTACGATGTAATGGAAAAAGTATATTGGAAGAATAATATTGCGATCTTACATCTTCGAGAAGAATTGTTTGTGGCAAAATCGATGGACACGAAAGTTTCAAGATATCTTGAATATCTGTAACAGAATAAACATCATATTCCATGAATTTTTGTAATACGAGAAAAAAAGAGAAAGACAGAGAATTTAATATAAACGTAATTAAATGGATTATTTAGATATGTAATGTGTGTGGCATTAATTAGAAGCAACGCTTTTCAAAAATAACTTCAAAAATCACAATTTAATAGAAATTCCATTCTATACAGTTTCGACAAGTGAGACCAAATAGAAAACATTGTTATAATTTTCTAAAATATTATACCATATTTGTATCATAAAATATTTAATAAAATAATAATAATAATAATAATATATGTATATTATTTTCACGACAAATATATATTTGAATAATATATAGTAAATCAGAATTTATTATATATTGTATTATGGAATATTATGGATCACTTTTAGATTATTTATAATCAATTTATATTATTATTTATAATTGTCGAAAATTATTATTTATCCCTACGGCAATTGTGTATAATCATTTAATCATTCATTTATCAAAATCTCTATAATATATTTACATATACACAACACATATACACATATCTGAATAATACATATATATATATATATATATAAATGAGTTACAATGCATGTAAATTCAATCTTTATCACTTGTCAGCTGTCTAAAGTATTGTAACTGATATCAGCATTTACAATCTAAAACATCGATGTAAAAAAAGCTGAGCAATCATTAATGTAGTGTCGTCCCGAATTAAGTTAGCTGATTCATCAAAAATTTCACACGTTATCAATTTCATGCATCAAAAAATAGAATATCAGCTATATACATACACCATCTCTTACAATTAACAAGAGATTAACTATACTTCGTTTTCAATTATTTACCAGATTAAAATTGGAAAAAAGAAGACAAACTACACTTCAATTTTTCTGTAAAACTTGATAATTTTTGGTGAGAGTAAAAATTAAAAAAAAATAAATATAAATTATAATATTAAAAGTTATTTTGCGCAGTTGGTGGATACCCGGCTTGCAAGATAAAACAAAGTTGATTGACAGACATCGGTATCAGAAGACATCCTGTTCTATCGCGTCGAAATCTGTTCCCGGTACGTCGACAAGAGGAAGCCGAGATGTTTTTCGACACCGGACACAGAACAAAGTTCGAGACAACTTTAAAACTTTGCTCGATATCAAAACCGGTTCTAAACGACAGTGACATAGTGTCCGTCCGTCGGTCGTCGCATTATGTTTTCATTTAGAAGAGTGTCGTCTCTCTCTATAATCGCCGACTTTCTCAGATTGGTTTCCTCGGCAAGGATGATGAGCGCGCAACAGCTGAGCACTTAACGACCTTACTAAGAGCTAACGAAAGAAGGAGCAAAAGGGCTCCCCGGGGGCTCATCGGGACTTCCGCCGGCGAGAATGACGAAAGTCTTCTGCATCTGATTGCACCAATGTTTACGATTTTTTAGGGTCGTTTCCCCCTTTTAATAGCCAGTCTCTCTCTTTCTCTCTCTCTCTGAGATGTCCTAAATAGAGAGAATTTTCTCTTAGAATTTACCCCCCACTGAAAAAAATTACTAAATGACTGCCTAATAAATCATTTATTTGAAATAAATAAATATTTATTTGTTTTGAAAAGAATTTTCTTATATCAAATAAATATTTTTCACATTAAATCAATATTATTAGTTTCAAATGATTTATTTGGTAATATTGAAATAAATATTTATTCGAATTCAGTACATTTCTTTTTTCAGTGTAAAAATCATGGTAATCGTGGGGTAATATGGTGTTGGAAGAATTTTCTCTGATTAATATGTACCACAATAAAAATATTAATATCTATCACAAAGAGATATAAAATATGCTCGATTAATTTTATTATATATACATTATTACATACATATTAATATTTTTTATTGTGGTAAATATTAATCAGAGAAACTCTTATACAACTCTTCCAACTTTTTCTTACCATATTGTTCCACGATTATCCCATAACTTTCAAGGTAAATTTTAAGAGAACATTCTCTCTCTCTCTACGAGTACAAATATCTTGAAACAATTTTTAGACGCGAGTCGCGATTATACGCGTTAATGAAGCACGTTTTTATCAATCATTCGCACAGTTAATCGGGCTGAAGATATTTATATATCTGTTGACGGGCGATCGTTTCTTATATTCGCCTTGCTCCTTCCAGGCCTCTCTCTTTCTCTCGTCGATTAGATTGTGTGTTTGTTAGGCGACATTATATATTTTTGTATATCCACTAATTCGCAATTATGTTTGCAATGAAAGATCTGTTTTCTGTGCGAGAGGTCGTGAATGATAAGGAATATATAAACATTATACTAATCAGAATGGGCTCTTGACATTTACGCGTTTTTTCGAGCTTATATTAATATATACAACTTTTAAATTCTAAATAATTACAAATATATATATATATATTTTATTCCAACAATTAAATTTCAATATGTGAAAGTATATTAGTATATATATTAGCTTTAAAAGTTACAGGAAGTTTTTGTAATATTCCGATAGATATTCTCCGTCTTTTTTATAATTTAAAAAAATTTTTAAATTTGTAATTTAAAAAAAAATTATCAAAGACAATCTCGAAAATTCATCGAGTATGATCATCAATATTTTTACAAGTGTCGAATAAGTAAATAATAGAAACCAGAATCTATGCCATTAAAATTTAAAAAATCAAGATCAAATAAGAAAATCGATTGTATAATAGATACAGATACGAGATCGAATCTTAATCAAGTGCAAGCGTACTCGAATTTTTAAATCAAAGATGAAGCTTCGCGTACGCTAAGAAATGAGATTATTCGACAATTTATTTTCGTTGCGTGTGATAATTTATTCTTTTTATAGCGTAAGCGCGCACTGAAGAAAAATTTGTTAACTTGACTAAATCTTTCAACTTGTGGCGATTACATCGTCACATACTTCCCTGAAATTAATAGCGAAAACACGTATATAAATACGGACATACATACATACGAACACTGACTAATAAACATAAATAAAATATAACAGACGAGACGAAAGACGAAAAACATCGAGACGTTACAGAAAAGAAATAAACGGATAGAACATTTTCGAAGCCTATCGAAGGTGAATTTTTAAGGGAACGATAGGAAGAGCGTTTGACATGAGAAGATTCCGCTACCGACAGTCGCCGCGTACAGTCGCACGTTTGTTAATCCGCACGAACTTTATATATCTCTGTACCACGAAAAGATTGATCTGAGAATATATTTCATAATAACTGTAAATCCTCTCTCACAATTATTTGAATTCCCGTCTCGTATCGAAGCGTCCAAGTAAATCGCGACGCGCGAATGACCAAAAACTAAATTACTATTTTGTTAATTGCACATGTATTAGTATTTAATAATTCAAATAAACATTTTGTTAGTCTTAATATGTAATATTTAATTTAAATATTTTAGACAAGTTAATAAATTTTTTTTCAGTATAATGTTTCGGTCAAGATTATGTGTATGCGTATTGATTTTATAGCTGAATTCACGTGAATAATCTCGCTTTTAATAGAAAGAGAGTGAAAGAGAGAGCAGGCGGCGCCGATCGGCCGCGATACGCGCCGATTTTTTTCCGCATGATGGAGAAAAATCGCGCTTATCTCCGCGCGGCGCGCGCGAGAAGAAATATTTATCTCGCGGTGTTTAGTAAACACCGTGTCGGGCCCCTACAAATCGTCGGCCGATCGCGGACCGAAGTTTACAAACTTTACGACGATCTCGCGCGCAGTCGGGAGAGAGAGTCTTTAAGATAGTCAAAAAAATGTTATACAAAACCGGCGGCACGCGATGACTCGCGACTTGCTTCTTTTACACACGCGAACGCGATAATAATTTCATTCATCTCGCATATATTGTCTTTCCCTTTCTCTCTTTTTTTCTGAATTGACAAATGTGTCTTTTAAACGATTCAATCAATATCGCGGCTTAATCAATTTTGTTTGAAAATAATGAAGTGTTTATATAATTTATTTAATTATAACTGCACAGAGAGAATTTTCTCTTAGAATTTACCCTGAATATCATATAGTAATTGTGGAACGATATGGTAGAATTCTATAAGAGTTTCTCTGATTAATATTTACACAATAAGAAATATTAATATCTACTACAATAAGATATAAAAAAATATGTTCGTATAATTTTACTATATACATATTAATATTTTTTACTGTGATAAATATAAATCAAAGATACTCTTAAAATTCTTACCATATTGTTCCACGATTATTCATGATATTTAGGATAAATTCTAAGAGAAAATTATCTTTTCTACTTAATTCTAAATCATATTTTCTATAATATACATTCTATAGATTAATATAGATTCTACACTAGCGGATCCTGACATCGATTATAAGGGGAGGGGGTTCAAAATTATTTAATATTTTTTTTTTGTTTCATGCTTATAGCTTTTACTCAAGACTCAACAATGATTTTTTTTTAATTTGCAGGGAGGGGTTTATTTAATTAATATTTTTTGTTTCATGCTTAGCTTTTACTCAAGACTCAATGATTTTTTTTTATTGGCAGGGAGGGGTTTAACACCCCTTCCTCAGGATTTGCTGGTGAGAATCTATATTATTAGAATAACAGATCAACTACGATTAATAATAATAGACATTAAAAATCAGCTGTATATTAGCGAATTTGATTCTATTAATGCAATTTGCGGAATTGCATCAGTCATAAATTAATAGAAAAAAAATACACTTGAAAAAATTTGTTAACTTGACCAAATCTTTCAACTAAATATTATCTTGTTAATTGAACATATATAAAAATATTAAAATTAAATAACAATAAATCTAACAAAATGTGTAATTGACTTAAATATTAATACAACTAACAAAATAGTAATTTAATTGAAAGATTTAATCAAGTTAACAAATACTTTTCAGTATACTAATTATTACACACGTGAAAAATAATGAGATAAAGATTGAATATTTTACTATTCTTTACATTACACCATTGTATAATTTTGATATAAATGCGTATTACACGCGTTTTTCAAACAGAATTAAGTACCACCGTCGCATGCTGAGCGACGCAGCCTCTTCAATCGAAGAGTGGAGAACTAATCCTACCATCGTTTTATATTCTTTGTCAAACGAATATATTTTTAAATTTTATAGAGAGAGAAACAGAAAGAAAAAAATATATGTGCGAAGAGCCCAATTAAAAGCAGCAGATTTATACGGCCAGTAATCTCGAAAGATAACTTCAAGATACTACCAACGAATTTAATTGAACGCTTTTGATGTGCGTAAAAAGACAAAATTTAGCGAAGCACACAAATGTTGTGTAAAAGTGTTATCTTTCTCACATTGAAACATATGAAATAAATGATCTCGAGCTCTTTATCACTGTGTAATAGTCTTATATTAACGCGCACATACACGTACATATATACACATATCGATGCATCCAACCGAATTTGCAGAGTTATTCAATGATGTAAGGTTAGGAAGACATTTTTTTCGCCGAAAACGTTTGGAAAAAGATGCGCAAAGAATCATATCGCGATGATGTCATTGATAAGGAGAAAAAGGCCATCATATTCATTACCTGTTTGCTGCTCGGGAAATTCTGGGAACAAATTCTCGGTTCGTCGAAGAATTTCCTGGTCGAAATCAATCACTTTGTCGTCGATCGCGATTCTCTTCGTCGCGCACGATGAGGACGCGAATTCGCGAATCCGCGAGTAACCGAGCCGGATCGGAGTCTGAGAGCCGAGAAGCGGAGGCACGCGCGCGAAAACGAGGCAACGAGATGAAAACGAGGCGAGACGGAGACTGGGCAGCGAAAGAACGCGGCCGGATTGGCGACCCGCGCGCGCGCCCGTGCGACGTGAATGTAGGCGGAGTCGCGCAAGTCGCGGCGGACTTCAAGCCCTCCTCTCGATGTCTCGATTCGAGCGCGCCGCGACCGACTGTTCGATAATTTCACGTCATATTTCTACGATACGAAAGAAAAAAAAAAAAAAAAAAATTTTAAATCATCGTATATATTCTTGTATTTTTTTCCGAGATATTTTTTATTGTCTTCTCGATTTTCTATATTTTTAAAAAGAAAAAAAACTTATGCATATATGTTATTCCCTCTTTTTTTTCTTAGTAATTATTATGTATATGTCATGAGTATATAATAATGTTAATTTTTTTATTGCGATACAATTAAAAAAAAAAGAAAAATATAAAAAAGATAAAATAATTAACAGAGATGAGCTATTTGAAACAATTGATGAAAAGATTCAATTAAAGATTCAATTGTGCTTATTCATAAGAGTTTCTCTTTCTCTCCAATATTTCATAAAAAATAAGGAATATTTAGATAAAAAAAATAATGTTTTCATAGCATAGGACATCTAATACAATATATTCTAAATTGTAATTTGTAACTTGCAAGTAAATACTAACTAGAATTTTTTATTTATAATATTAAATAGCATGAGGCATTCATGACATTTACATAAATTAAATTTCTAAATATAAAGTACGTAATAAAAATTAATTGATATTCATATTAGATGTATCCCTCAAGAATAAAGGAAAAAATTAAAATTTTCTAAATGTCGACGTCAAAGTTTCAAGATTAAAATGTAATTATTATAATAAAAATATAATCATATTGTTCTCATATTCTTTTTTTTCAGAATCCGCGAAATATAGAAAATCTATTTAAAAAATGGAAATTAAACAATTTGAGCAAAAAGGCAAAGGATTTGACCTACGGAAATGAACGTGATATACCGAAAGTCGGTCGTGACAAGCAAAGATTATGTAATTACGCTTACGTCGCATTTTACAAATCGCATTAAGCAATTATTGTTTTACTCCACCGCATTTAGGATCGATGTCAAGAATTAAGGTCAAGAGAATGAGACCGATCGTCGAAATTGCTGACCGTCAAAGATATTACATTAAGCACACGTACAGTTCAACGTTGTATATGTAAAGATTTAATTATTCGATAATATTAGACTAATTAGCTAATTATAATATTTTACATACAAAAAAAATTTGGAATATATTATGTTATTCATACACTGAAAAAAAATTGTTAACTTGACTAAACCTTTCAACTAAATAATATTTTGTTGATTACATATAGAAATAATTTAAATTAAATATAACATATTAAATCTAACAAAACGTATATTTGACTTAAATACTAATATATATATTCAATTAACAAAATAATAATTTAACTTAAAGATGTATAGTCAAATTAATTGTATAGTCAATTTTTTCAGTGTATTAATGTAAAAACAAAACAATCATGTATAAATTTTAATATAAAGCCTCAACTTTATCTTATCTGAATCTTGCAATTATCGACGATTTACCCTATAACAAATATGTTAATTGTGACTGATTAAATTAAAATTTAATTTAATTAAATTTTAAAACTCTGATAGTTCTGGTAAATTGCGATATGAGAAAATACATCACAAAGATAAATATAATTGAGTATTGTAAATATAATTACTCAATAATAGCTAATGTTTAAATGACTACACCGAAATGAGTCTATTATACGTTAATATAGAAATTTTTTTATCGTATCATATACTTTTCTTATCTTTATACGAATTCTAGTATACATCTCTCTTGTGGAGCTCTATAACGCAATAAAAGGAACAAGACAAATTACGAAGAAATGACGTATTGATAAAAAAGAGACGGCTGCCGATAGCTCGCGAAATGCGTAAATGCTTCAATGTGAGAGCGTTTGAGGTTCAAGCGGAAGGGGGGAAGATAAAAACGGAAGCTGCGACGCCATGTTGGGGCGGGCATCCACCATCAACGAGCCGCTCGACCAGCGTTATTGGTCGAAGCCTCCTTCTGGACCGACTCGGCGCGCACTCGCACTCGATTCCGACAAAGTTTCGCATTCGATTCGCACAGGAGACGAGCAAATCAGGAAAAGAACCAATACGATCTGGCCGTTTAATAATGAGCTGTCGATTCCGTAAACGCGATCGTGCTGTTCTTCCGCTCCAAGATCTCGATTTAACCGAATGACTCGATTCTGCATCAACAACATAAAATTATATGTATAAGATCCTTGAATATAATTTGATAAAAATAATTTAAGACTGCGAGAAGAAGAAAAAATTGTTTCCTGAATTAAAACTTTCTATAAGATTAATGATATGTAAAGAATTTGATTTATGTATATTTTTTGTCATCTTATAAGAAATGCAAGATTAATTAAAGAAGTCTGTACTTTTCAAGATTCTAATTGTAAGGCTAAAAATTAATAATGTGTGAAATATATATTGTTAAAACTCGTATAAGAAAATTACTTCATTCTGATATTTCGTAATTAAAGAATTATATATAAGATAGAGAGATCTAAATTAATATATATATTTAAAAATTTATGTGTTGAAGCTTAACGCGCGCAAAATATTTGCATATTTTTAGAGATATTTTTTTTTTAATTTACACCCCCCTTTTAAAGAAACAAGAAAAGAGACAACCACACCTACACTCTGAAAAAAATTATTAACTTGATTAAACCATTCAACTAAATTATTATTTTGTTAATTGAACATATATATTAGTATTTACGTCAAATATACATTTTGTTAGATTTAAAATATGTTATATTTTAATTTAAATATTTCTACATATTCAATTAATAATATTTAGTTGAACGATGTAGTCAAGTTAACAAATTTTTTCAGTGTATTGTAATCTAAATATAAAAGTGTCTCTTAATTACTCGCAGTTTAGATCGCACCTCGGATCAGCTTTTCTGTCGAGGATTTACGGAAATCGCGGATCATACGCGAGTTTGGCGACATGAACGGAAACAAATCGGAGCAACAGTGGTCAAAGCGCGGCCGGATATTTTTCAACAGCTGCTATGGCCGGGTGCGCGAATTGTTGACCAAATGCTGGGACTTACGAACGCCAATGTTGCTGATATAGCGGAGTATTGTTAACCTGGCACAATGACCGTGTTTGGTAACATCGACCGGCTGATCGTGTTCAATTGTGCCTATCGTCTCCTCCTCGTTTCCCTCTGCTGCGGTCTCCATATCATTCGTTATCGTCGACAAGCTGGTCCGTCGATGGTTAACTCCTTTTTTCCAGTGTCTATTTTTATATCTTCCTGACTTCCCTGATAACAATAATGTTTAATGTAGTAACGTAAAGTTTCACATACACCTAATATTAAATGTGTAATTCGATATTACATTTTCTATGTACATATAGAAAAAAATCTCTTATATTTTAAGTTTATTTAACAAAGCAGATCAAATGTATTTGCATCTCGATCTCTCAACGCGAACGAATTGGTTATCAAAAAGCGATAAATCGCGCAACCAAGGAGCCTTTTTATTCCTTGCCCGGAGAACGAACGATGAAACGGGAGAAGGAGTCCCTGTTTTGATTAGGCAATGTCAAAGCAAACTGCCTCTCTCGACCCGGACTGGACCTTTCTCTCTCTCTCTCTCTCCTTCTCTTCCACCCTTTCTCTCGTGCTCCAGTCTAACCCCCAGTCGGTTTTACTGCCGTTTTATAGTCGTTCGTTTGTCGCGGCGGAGGCGAGACAGGAGCGATTACCACGCGGTCACGTTCCATGCAAGACGTTATAGTTACAGGAGTATAGTCGTGACTGTATAGAAGCACCATTTCTTCCTCTCTCGTCTCGCCTTTAAAACGCTCTCTTAGGACGGACAATTATTTTTCAATGTTACCTTCTTTTTGCAGAACGCATGCATCTTTCCCTACAAATTTTGCATAGCAATTATCATCCTTTGAAATTACATATCTCCATCTATGGGCATCCGCAGGATTTCTTCCAGGAGGAAGCATAATTAAAATTTTTTTGTTCTTAATTCTTTTAATTTTCTTTTTTATATTAAGTATGCAAATAAAGTCCAGTGTTTATTCAAAAAAAAGAGCAAATGCTTTCTCTTGCCCCCTTCTGCGGATGCCCATGATCTCTCACAACAATAAAATAATTATATAAAACAAATGAGAGAGAAGATACTAATTTAATCTAACCTCTAATATGACTAATTTTCAAGATTTTTAAATTTACTGTATTTGTCTTCCTGTTTCAACGTTTCTCTAATAATATATAATATATAATGTCATCTATATATGTATATATTTAGACAATATCCTATATAATGTATATATTACCTTGAATACGTGTCTAAGTGAAACTTTGGGTAGGGAAGAGCCGATCTCGTAAATTATTCGGGTCTAGACGGAGGGTCCCGGCACTCGAAATCCCGTCTCCGACGGCTTCATATTTTAGCGTTGCTACGAGGCGTAAATGTTTACGTAAAAGGCGACCCGCCGTCGCATAATATTACGTTTACCCGCGACTGTGATGTTGCTTGCACGCGCGCGAAGCCCTTCGCTGCCCTCCAACCGCGCCATAAAAATCTCTCTTTCTCTTCTCTCTCTCCTCCTCTTCTTCTTCTTCCCGAACGCAATAGATTGGCCAAACAAATAATACAAGACTCCCTTCACGTATAAGTCAATCGCGGAGAGGACCACGCTCGAACAGAAGCACGTTCGTCGAATCGATCTAAATTAATATAATATATTATAATTAATAATAATTCGTTCCCAATTAAACACATTTATTCTAAAAATAAACCTTATTCCCAGGTAGCATTTTGATGTTTAATGACGTCAGCTTGCTACCTGGGTTATTCTAAAAATGTAAAGCGATCGAGATGCAAATAATATAAAACAGCTGTATATAATGTGAACTAAATAATTAATTTATTTTATATATACCTTTTCACTTGCTGAATTCGTAAGTTTGAAATTTTTACCAACAAATATGGATGGAGGAAGTCCTCGACTCGCATCATCGCATGAAGTAGCATTCTGTAATATTTGAAAATAATTTTTAATACAAGACTCTAATTCCATACAATCAACTTTCTGAATTAAATTATATACGTACATCATTGTTTATAACAGTGCTGTATAATTATATGAAAATCGACGAGCTAATTAAAAATATACTCTCCGCTCGCGAACCGTTACTATTGAAACAAAACCATGTCTAGTTGAATGTTTAGACTGTTTTTTTTTTTTATTGGGCAAAAGGCAAGCCTTGGTCATGTGACCATACAGCAAGCCTCTCGCGATCTGTGTGGCGCCACCCTGCGGCAGCTTTCTGAATTAAATATTGTCATCTAGCGATTCTGCAGCAGCAGGTGCCATCTAACGAGAAACTAAGGAAGTCATTTATCGGACAACCGGCCTGCTGTTATATATACATATTCTACATCTCAAATTTGTAACGTAACCTATAAAAAGCTAGGAAAATACGGGCGATCGCGCGATCTCTGTCGAGACTCGTCGAACGTGGACAAAATTGGCAAGTTTTAAAATGGACGACGAGAGTGATCAGGAAAATACAATCGAGGATGATTATTACACCTTCTTGAACATCCCGAGAAATGTGAGAGACCCTCTGCTGTAGTTGTCTTTGTAACTTTATTCCGCTTCATAGGAGGTCGAGATCGGTTTCTGGCCCTCCACGTGACATTTTCGTGCTTCTTTTCAATGCTGACGTAATAGTTTCCCCATTGCAGAAAATTCTATTTTTTTTTCGTGATTAGAACGCGATTTTTCGTAGATATTAAAAATCGTGAAAATTGGCAATATAAATCAATAACGTCAATTGAACTTTACACTCTCTCGACTTTTCTTCTCAAAATACTATTCTTTTTTTGTAACAATGTTCTCCTATAACACCAAATCTATTTAGTTTTTGCATTATATATAAATGAATATTGCTTAAAATGTATTCTTTTCTCAATCTTTTCTTTCATAAAATTTATCTTTACCAATTGCTTTATCATTGCATCATGCAATGATGAATATGCATCATTATATATTTGTTTATTTTGACATTACAGGCTAGTCCTGAAGACATTAGCAATGCGTATCGTAGACAAAGTAAGCTTTACCATCCTGACAAGCATACAGATCCGGTACTTAAGAAAGAGGCAGAGATTCTTTTTAATCGTACAAAGAAAGCGTATGAAGGTTTGTATCGTATGCTGATATTTGCATATTTTTTATGTCAAGAAACTATCATTATTTTAGAATTATTCTTTTTTTGTATTATTACTAATATCTTGAATCTTATTATTTTTATATATGGCAATTATATAAAATAAAATGTTTGATTGACTTACTTGTAAATTTCCAAGATATTTTATGTGGACTATTTTTTATTTCTTGCATAATTGTGCACATTTTCAAGTAATACTTGGCTGTTGCAGTGCTAAGTGATCCGCATCAAAGAGCAATTTATGATTCGTTGGGAATCCGTGGATTAGAAACAGAAGGATGGGAAATTGTACAGCGTACAAAAACACCTCAAGAAATCCGCGAGGAATATGAGAGGCTGGCGAGGGAGAGAGAAGAGAGACGTTTGCAGCAGCACACAAATCCCAAAGGCACTGTAACAGTAAACATTAATGCCACCGATATCTTTAGTAAATACGATGACGATTATAATAGTGGGTAAGATTGATTGATCAAAATTATTACAGTAAAATATAATAAAAAGAAATTGAGTAATTAATAAATATAATTAATTACTCAATAATTAAAATGTGTAACATTTGATTATAAAATGTTATGAACTTTTTTCAGCAGTGGATTGCTTTCCTGCATCGAAGTCAGTGGGATGTCATTTGCACAGTCTATCGAAACACCCCTCACTCTGAGGGACACTGTGACTATGTCTGGTCAACTCGGGACCCAAAATGGTACAGGTTCTGGGTCCTTTAATGTTTCGGCGAAACGATTGATATCTTCGAAGGGTTGGGTCGAAATTGAGATGGGAGCTGGCAATGGTCCAACAATTTCTCTCAAAGGATTTCGCACATTAACAAAACGACTGTTTTGCGATGGAGCAACAATGTTGCAATTTACGTCGCATGGTGTGAAAGCTGGTTATGTTGGAAGTATGTTCCCTTACATATATACTCTTTAAATTAATTGTAGTGACATCATTTTCATCTCTATTCTTATTTGCACATTATAAATTAACGAAATTTTGAGCTCAAGTAATCTAAATTATTACAGAAATATTTTATTTACACAGCTCTTGCGATGCAGTTGGATAAACATACAGTTGGATATCTCACATACAGAGCTGGCATTCAAGGTGCCATGAGCACCATGATTGTACGAGACACGTCTCGATCGTACACATCTTTTTCCATACATTTCGGGCTTATACATTCTTTCGTTAGTCTTAACTACACTTATAAAATGGAAGAGAAGCAGCTCAAACTTCGTGGTAGTGTCAAGTTAGTGTCGCTGAATGTTATCGAATTGTATCTCTATCATTGATGGAAAGTTTTGCACGTAATTAATTTTTTTATAATTTACAGGGCTGGCACATTTGGCGCGTTTCTCGAATATGGTGCAGAGAAGAAAGTATCTAAACATAGCTCAGTTTCAGCAGCTGTGCGTATCGGCGTTCCAACAGGTGTCACGTTAAAAATTAGACTAAGTCGCGCCTCTCAATCGTATACGTTCCCTATCCACTTATGTGACGAGGTTCTACCAGCTCCCATCTTTTATGCCACTGTGGCACCTATAATTACTTGGACAGTCATTAAAAAGCTCATAATTGATCCAGTTGTAAAGGAGCGCAAAGAGCGTGAAAAGGAGAAACAAAGGGAGCTGAACAAATCTAGAATGATGGAGAAACAAAGGGAAGCCAAAGCTGCCACTGAACTAATGAAAGAAACTGTTAGCAGGATAAGAGCCGAAGAGGAGTCGAAGAAAGGATTAATCATTACCAAAGCCTTATATGGTCGATTTGTTTATCCTCAACAGGATCGAGCTACGTCAGAGGAGAGCGGACTTAGGGATGAAATGATAGATGTAACAATTCCTCTACAATGCTTAGTCAAGGATTCCAAATTGATTCTTCACAAGGCGTCTAAGGTATTAGAATTCTTTATGTACTCTTTTGTACTGTTGAATTTTTGTTTTACAATTTATGTTTCTAAGTTCATGCCATCATTCAGATATTTATATTTATAATTAAATTAATAAATTGGAGATAATTTAGTTATATATATATATATATATATATATATATACTAAAATATTATTATATTCTTAAATCTATATATATATATGTATATATTTGCAGAGCCAATTACCTGGATTTTATGACCCATGTGTGGGAGAAGATAAGCAGCTCTTGGTACAATATCTCTTCCATACTCAAACGCATGAATGTGTTATACATGATGATGCACCTCTCAGGATACCAGTCTCATGTAAGACTTTATTTATTTTGTTAAAAATAAATCTGTATCTAATTTAGTAATATGTGTATATCTTATTTATATTTTTCAGCGCATAAAGTAAATACCACTTGACATATGCGTTCAACATCAAAACCAAGACGCAGTCATCGCAGTCCTCGTCAATGATTGGCATTACTTCAGTGTAGATTTTTTTCTTTAATTTTATATAAAGGGCAAGAAATATTAAAAGTGTTCATTGATCCTTATGCTTTGTATGTTATTGTTTTTATGGTAAAATTGCTTATATTTAAAAATAGCTACGCAATATTTGGAATATGTTAAGTATTTTGCTAAAGTTAAGCATCCTGAAGAGATAATTGTATCATATACATAGATATTTAGTTGTTCCAAAAGAAATTCATACAAATAGGTGTAAATATATATGCACATATTTACACAAATTTTTAGTTTGATACTATATATATAAACTAAAAATTTGAAGTTAATTTTAGTTTATATATTATATATATAAACTAAAAATTTTAAATAATATGTGTTTGCGCTATGATAAATTTATTTTGCTCATAGGAATTGTATTCCAGATGCCATGTAATATGGTAAGAGTAAAACAGAGTCAAACCCAAATCTACCTACTGCCTATAGAAATGTATAACAATATAAAAATAGATAAATTTATTATATTTCTAAAAATCATATTGATCTTTTTGCAGTCATACAAAGATCACTATGACTAAAGATGCTACTTTTGATCTAATATACATATTATTGGATATAGAAAATATTTTTAATTAATTGCACAACCAATAGAATTAAATAAACGTATTATCATAGTACAATCTACTCTTGTACAAAACATTGTTTTGCCATGTAATCATATACGTAACTTCGAAATTATGTATATAGTTTACTATAATTATATCAAGTAAATAGTATTCTCTATACTCTATATTGTCTGTTTTATATATCCTTATTTTCGATTATTTTTATATTGAATGAAAAGAAATTAAAAATTGATTGATATTGAGCAGTATTGTAAATTCTCTTTAATTAACTTGTTTTACTTTTTTGCAATTTAAAAAAATCATATAAAAGAAAATATTTAAGCTAACATAAATTATCAAACATTAATTAATGTTTATGCAATGTAATATTTAAAATATTTCATAATAATCTTAAAGAAATTTGTTCTCAGCAATAAGTGTTTTTATATTTTACATTTACAACATGTTTTAAATATTGCATTGCATAAACAGTGTTTCATGTATTTGCTTAAATATTATCTTTTTCTTTTAAATCCAGTTTTAATTTCATTTCATTTATTAGATTATTAGATATTTATAACAATCAATTGGTTAGGTACTAGTATTTATAACAGTTTGCAAAAGAGCATTTGTTGTCTTATTATAAGGTAATAATTTTTTAAATAGGAGTAATTCATCATCCTTTACCTGCAGTTTAGATACAGGAGTCCACGAGCGATCATGTTCTAATCTAAAAGACCCTTTATAACTCTGTGATGGTGCAGAATTACCCCAGTCCTTTTAACAAGAATAATAAAATATATCGAATTAATATTAATCTTATATTTTATACTTTGATAAGATTAATTAGTGACACAAAAGTCACTTTATTCACCTCTGGACTAAGCATAGAAAAATAAAGTTGCCCCGAATCTCGTTGATATAAATGATATATATGGCCAGGCTGTTTTACAAAATTACAAGCTACATGATGCAATTTTGCATTTTGTTCTGCTTCCAGCAGGATACTCTCAGCTTGCTTTTGTAAAAATCTGATCTGTTCTGCGATTACTTGTAATTTATTACATGCATTAGCTTTTATACACCTATCCGCCTATGTATGTATAAGAAAATATAAAAATGAAAAATATATTGACAAGATATTGATAAGTTATGTGTACATACATATATATATATATATGTTTATATTATATGTATATGTATATATACATATAACTAAACTATAAATTATCTAAAATTGTTTCATTACCTTTTCAATTTCTGTTACCAATGCTATCAAATCTTGCCGACTAGATTTTGCTACAGCAACTGGATCAATTAATGATATACCTTGTGGTATAGTATTTCTTTCTACTAAGGCAGCCACTGTAACAAAAAAATGAGAATTGATATTATTAAGTGCGTATTATATTATTGTAATATTCAAAATTATTATCACAAAGCTATACCTTCATTTGAAGAATTATGTAAACCTTCTACTGAATCCATTATATTAATATATATAAATACTTGTGTATATATATATATAAATCTCTATTGAATAAATATTAAATAATAATATTAATATAGAATTAAATATTCTTTTACACTGAGAAAACTTCTGTTATTGAACCTAAAACCTAAATCTTGATTGAATCTATAGATATATAAATAATCTTGCTAATAGATACTTGACAAATCATTAAATAATAAAAATGCGAATTTATCCGCAACCAATTATAATATTATTTTAATGTGTATATTATCGTAAATTTTAATATCAAGAAGTGAAACTTCGTGGTATTGAAAGGTTACAAAATTTGTCCATTCAATAGACAGTGTTACCACAATGCGAAGAAAAATGTTTTGCACCAACGAATAAAAATGTAACTAGTTACACTAGAGGCTCCTGGCAAAAAAAAACCTAGCAGGTGTCTGGAATCCACATACGAGTTGTATTTCTAGGTCGATTCCTTTTTTCCACAGCTGTCAAGTGAGCAAGGTGTGTGTTTTTGAACATTTAATTTTGCGGCAATGAAATAGTTAAAAAAAATACGAAATTTTACATTGTTTAACAATTAAAGTCTCGTAAAATGTGTAGCTTTTAATATATTTCCCGGATGACAAATCCACGATACTGATTACGCTGGATTCTGTCAGGTTACGTTCACGTTGCATTTCACTGCACATCATGCCGCATTTAATATTTATTTTTGCATTAAACAAACGTTTCCAGCATTTTCACAGAATCCGTCTGAGTTAACATTATCATAAAACATTTCGACGAACACATCTCGCACGAATATTTAAATAACTCTGACAAACAATATTCTAACCTCGAAATTTTTACAGATGTTCACGGCCAATGCAAAAATAGTTAAAAGCGGCGGAGCCGAGCCCGACCAGTTCGAGGCGAGCATCTCGAATGCTCTTCTGGAACTGGAGATGAATAGCGATTTAAAATCGCATTTAAGGGAACTTTACATTACCAAGGCAAAGGAATTAGAAACTAACAATAAAAAGGTGAGATTTTACATTTAACATATGTTATTTAATTCTATTTGTGTTGTGAAAGAATCATATATTAAAGTCATTTTACTCTTTTACAGTCCATAATCATCTACGTTCCCATGCCCAAGTTAAAAGCATTTCAGAAGATACAAACACGATTAGTACGTGAATTAGAGAAAAAGTTTTCTGGCAAACATGTGATGTTTGTTGGAGAACGTAAAATTTTACCGAAGCCGACAAGGAAAACTCGAACCAAAAATAAGCAAAAGCGTCCCAGAAGGTAAAAACATAATATATATTAATTATATTTGTGCTTATATTTGTATGATTAAATTTAAATGTAATTTAATTATATTATATTACTTATATGTATTTTGTTTTTATTTTTTTAAATGTTCTACAAAAATAATATAATTAATAATGTATAATTTCTCTAATTAAATTTAATTAATTTGTAATTTATTTTGTTTAGCCGAACATTGACCTCTGTTTATGACGCTTTACTGGAGGATATTGTATATCCTGTGGAAATTGTTGGCAAACGTATTAGAGTGAAACTGGATGGATCTCAACTTATTAAAGTCCATTTGGATAAAAACGAGCAAACAAATATTGAGCATAAGGTATGTTCATTTATTTTCTTTACATATAATATTATTTATGCGAGTTCTTATCATGTATGTAATTATTTTAATTTACCTTTTGGGGTAGGTTGATACTTTTGCTTCAGTATATAAGCAATTGACTGGGCGGGACGTAACATTCGAATTTCCCGAATCATATGTATGATTTCTTAAATATAAAAATATTGAAATATTTTATTTTTTATATATATTTACATTCATCCTACTGTGATTCCCACAAGTCCCACTTTTTTCTTCACCTTTTAAAATAGTTACATACTACTAGGATCTATGAAAAATGTACCAAAAAGCTTATAAGATTAATAGATAACAAATCAAAATTAATAAATAATAAATCTTAAAACGTTTTGCTACATCTTGTTATAAATGTATTAACTTCCAAAGAAATCAATAAAAACTTTCTTGTATTATAAATTATGTTTTAAAAATAATGAAAATTTTTCACATGTTATCACTTGCACATACACATTTATTAATATCATTAACTATTTTTTATTAAATACTAATAATGTTATTGTTCAAAAATAACTTATAATTTTTGTTTAGTTTTTTGCTTTTCTTTTTTTATCTGGACATATATTATGATACTAATAAATATATTTCGAACAAAAATGGAACTTTTAACTAAAGATATATAATTATATTTATTAATTTATAAATCATAAAAAAATTTTGCGTGTTATTACTTTATACCGAACAAGAGTGATTAGGTACAAAAAAATTATAAATTTTCAATATACAATTAATATTAAAATTACACATGTATAATTTAGACACGAGAAAAATATAATTATATATTACAAAAATATATATAATCAAATTTTTTAAATTAAGAAACTAAATATTTTCTATATTTTTATATTGATTTAATTTCTTAAATCCCAATAACAAAACTCATCATCGTTACTTGAAGGTTCTAAGCTGAAAAGAAAATAGCGTGAGAACATAAAGCAGATGTGTGTATAGAAATGTACGAAACCAGGCGACTGTGCAATAGCAGCAGTAGTTTTGGATCGGGATCAGGGAGACCCAGAGGGTCGAAAGGTCGAAGGGCTCAAGAAATAGCGCTCGTTTCGCTTTCTCCCTTCGTTTGCTCGTCGTATTTACTATGCGATGGAGTATGGAATAACTATGAATATTCGCGAATCTTTAATTCCTTTGCCTTGTTATGTAAGGAAAAAAACATTATCTTATTTTAATCACAATAATAAAGAGAATAATGGATGTTTGCAATTCTAATTGTATGCATATGTGTGTTAGAGAACAATAATTAAATTTTTAATAATACGAATTTTCGAAAAAAATAATAAAATATATAGTATGCATTTGAATAATGATTACACTGAATTTTAAAGAACATTTTTTGCACAAAATTATATTCTTCAACACTTTTTCAACTACTAAGAGAAAGATATTGTTGCATTAAGTTGTAATGAGGGAAAGGAGCGTGTGTGATTGATTTATAATTTATATATAATCTTGTGTAATAAAAATTCTCTCTTATCCTTAACATTTATTTTTTGTAATCTTGATCTTATTTCTATAACAAGATAATGCAATTATATGCTTTTAATAAAATGCATGGGCATTTAAAGGAGTAAAATTTAATCTAATATTTGATTGACTGAATATTATTTTTATGTGTAGTATCAATTCAGAAATTGTAAAATAAACGATATGTACAAAATACAATTATATTAAATTAATTAAGCATGCGATGATATATATCTCTTTATTATTAAATGATTTGTTGACATCCATTTTATTAATGTATATTTTATTTCGTCAAAAATTGAGATAAAAAATGGATAAAATAAATTTAATTGTCTTCAACATTTACTCGTGAATTTACAAATTATTTTGATATAAAAGCAAGGAAGGGGCAATTATCAAAGCCGTTATATCGTGACGCGTCCTGTCCATTGATGACGTCACGATAAAAATCACACAATGAAAACGAGCAAGTCACACATACATGTGTGTACCTGTCTGAAAAATGACACTCCTTGCACAGGTAGCTCTTTTCATATGTATTGACGTTCGCGTGAGAATGCAGGGGATGCAGAAATGCCGTAGCACACCCGTTTCCCACCCCAGATTCGGTAGCCACCCCTCGGGTTGTGCGCTAAGTGTTGCATAAATAACTACCTGGGTCACGTCGAGAAACTGGACTGCAGTTCCGGCCATCTGCCTTATCGGAAATAACGACGAGTAATTATTACAATAATTTACAAATCGCAATAAAAATACATGAATCGATTTAATTATGAAACAGAAGGAAAAATGTGATTTTTCATTTAAAAGAAGCTTATCTTTGAAATCAAGGAAATTATGATATTGCTAAAATATTTTTGTTAATTATTACTTAGAGAAAATGGAACAATTTTTTCTTCAAACTTATTTCCATATCATTAATAAACAATAGAAATATTTAGAATTGTCGCGTTAATTAAGGAAATAGTTTTGTGTGCATATATATAGTATATGTTTTAAATACCGTAGATATTGAACTCCAGAAAACGCAAGAGCAACATTTTTTTATTTACTGGATGGCAGGCAAAATTGAAGATAGTTCCTGAAACAGAAAAAAGGGAATTAGAATTATATCTATTATAAAATTTCAATTAATAATTTTTTTTATTTTTCCATTATCAATTCATTATTTTTAGAACTCTCTATTGTTACTATAAATAAAAAATTACGTTGCGACAGAATGAATACTGCTATACAAAATACAGCATTTTTGCCTTTTAATTTTTTTATAACAATTTTTTAATACAAAAAATATATAGAGAAATTTCATCCCTCTATTAATTATTTTTTAATATCGATACAAGAAGAATGGATTCTGATACTGTAATACAAATTTCGTCGCGAAATAATTTTAATTTATAGCAAAAACGAGTTGATATACTTGTACTATCGTAACAAACACAATGAGAAAAAAAATGAGAGACAAGAGTCATTAACCAATTATCTTCCCTAGTAATCTCCCCCTGATGGGGTACCCGCACCCGCATAGTTAACATTACGCACGTCGACGAGTATTCATTTAAATGTTCTTGCCGAATGATTCACGTCGATCTTGCCTGAATAGTCGAGGAATCAATTCCGATTATAGGAGCATATTGTGTGCTGCGGGTGGCACGTGTCGGTGCTTTTAAAAACCGTTTACACACCACCCTGATCGCGATTCGGGTGATATATCAATGAGACGAAGAAATAAGTTGATTGAGAAAATAATAATCGAGAGAACAGTATAATAATAAAGGGAAAAGATTAAACAACCGAGAGAAAAAATAAAATAAAAATAAAAAATAAATAGAATCTAGAAAACAATTAACTAATAATTTTCCAAAACGTTTTCTGATCGCTGTATCTCTTCCAAATTGAAAATTGAAAGTTTTAATAACATCTCTATGGGGACGTCGAATATAAAATTGCTTTCAAGATGTGTCATCTTTTTTTACGTATACTTCAAGTCCTGAACGTGCACCGGTGGAAAGTTCGAGAAGGGGAGAAAGAAAACAGGGAGCGTTTCCTCTGCGAGAAGAAACGGTCAACGGATGAGATTCATACAACTGGATCCGTAGATATCAAAGGGGTTAAAGAAATCGTTGAGATATGTAAAAGAGGAAATCGATTTAGCTGCCACAAACGCTAAACCGGTATAATTTTCGTGTCTTCGTACAAAGGGGATGAGAAGTAACGGTTTCATCGAAAATGCACGTCACGTTAAACAGAAACGATATTTAAATATTGCAATATTGTTGATCAGATTACACAACGTTCTTATATTAATTCCAACTAGTTTGAAATTCTACTCGAATTTTAACTTAAATTGCGAGCAACAAGTCTACTTACTGAAATAGAGATACGAAAACATCTGTATGATTTAAAAATACTCAAGGATTTAAAATATTTAAATTGCTCGAGAGCAAGATCACGTTTATGGCAGTATTTTACATATATAAATCATCTTTAATTTACAAAAAAAAAATGTATTATTCAGTTATGGAATATTATTTCCTTTTCTTTCTTTCTTCTAGATTCGATACATCAAAGCAAAGATTCTTAGATCCTTCGACCGAAAAAAATCTATGAACCTTCATTCTGCGAGCCAACAAGACTAAGATAATAACCCGACATCTGGATGAGATAGATTTATTTTTCACGCGCATCTTGAATCTCTTTTTCTACCTCAAAAAACCATCCGGCAAAAATTCTATACCGTGTGGCGACGAATTTTTCAAAAGTGCCCGACTTATCTTCCAAGCCGGGCACCTGGACACCTTCGCCCCCTTTTGAGGGGTGACTAGAAGAGCATCCCTCGCGTTGGGGTAAAAATCCTGAGGGAGGAAACCGACGCGTACGTTACGTGGAAACAGGTAAGGACCGGAGGATCCCGTTCGAGGATCAAGGCTGTCTCTTCCTCTTCGTCGAAGGGAAGAGGAGAGAAAAAGTAAGGGACGGCAAGAAGGGAGCGCGGTTGAAAAGGAACATTGTGCCGATTCGTTTTCCCAGGGCCTTGCTGAAGGACAGGGCTCCCCTCCTCGTCAACCCTCGTGCACGCCGAGAAGAAGGAAGGGCCTAGTATATAAGGGCCCGCTCGGTCTGCAACGATCACAGAACATCAGCATCGACGGCAAGGAGAGGAAGTCTCTCTATCGGCTTCTTCTTCGACCGACCGGCCGTCGAGGTCAAACGGTCGAGGAAGATTCTCGCGGAGGACGAGCAGAAGAGGAGAAAGTGGACCGCACATCTAATCGGCGTTCGCCATCGTTTTTCTGTCGCAGATCCGATCGGAGCCTACATCTACTATCACGATGGTGAGTATAGTTTCGGGTTTTTTGTCCTGGCTAGCACGTGATCTTGGTGCTTCGATAGACTACGCTAAAAGTCGTCTAGAGACATTCGGCCCACGCGGATCTTCGACGTTCTGCCTCGTGAAGCCGGAAATTTTTGCACTGCTCTGTAAATATAATAATCGGCTGCCATAAGATGCGAAAAATCGAATCCGCGTGCTTTTTGTTGCAAAAGAGGCAAAATAAATATATATATATATATATGTTCGCGTGCGAAGGTATATATATTGCATCGATTAATAACGCTCTGCAATTATAAAAAAAGTGAAAAAAGTACGTTTTCACACAAACGTTTTATTGCGGAGAAAATCATATGTTTATACCGGCACATTTTTTTTAAGCTAACAAATTTATATCTCTGATAAGATGAAATTCTGAAAGACGGTTCTTACTGTTAGCTTTTCGCGGAGATGATAGTCGATTACACAGTACGATTCATTGAAATGCGAACACCGGAAAGCGATTTAATTCGCTAGTTCATGCTTCAAAAATATTGATCGAAAAAATCGAATTGAATTAAATTTATATTAAATTCCAAAAAGCATGCCACATGTTTGTTTAACCAGCGCGCGATTAATTATTACACATATTAAATTCACGCGCGATATCATGGAAATATATATATATATATATAAAATAATATATATAGTTTTTTACGGTGTTCTAATTTTATTAAATAGTACTATATACACGTGAAAATTTTCGGTCAGGTAGAAGACGATCAATTTTTATTGAAAAACAAGAAAAATTAAATTAATCGCGACGAAGGTGTCTTGGAATAAAATTTGCGAGACAGAATAGCGTGAATCTACGATCAAAATTCCGAAATTACTCGCGAATTGTGATTATTCGGACCTACTCTATCCAGGCACTAATATCCTTCCAAAAATGTGACTTGAAAAATTTGCTCGTCTCTCTCTCTTTTTCGTCATTGCGTGTTCGAAAAAATTCTGTCGCTTCTTTTTTTTTACTTACTTTATACTTCAACATTTCACTTCATCAAATTGTTCTGTGTGCAATAGTGTTCCTCCGAAATTCTCTTTTGTACTCGTCTAAAAGTAGGCGCTCTTCTCAATCTGCTTATCTCGTAGCTGCGTTATCATTATTCACGCATCGTTATTTATCATTATCTGCAAAAAATAAGGAATAATTTTAGTAATTTAATAATTACGAGAAGATATTTCCTGAAATGTTGACCTTAACAACATAATAAATTGATCCAAAATTGTATCGTGCGGATATATAATTTGCTGTTTCATATCGGGGTACAAAAAAAACAAAAATTATTTAAATAATCTTCATTTTGAAGTTGCGAGAGTAATGATATCATGATTACATTCTCAGTTTCTCGCTGCACCTGTAGATTATCATTAATCATGTATATTCTATAAGTGCACTAAACGCGTACCTATACTCTCATCCTAACATCGATCAACAGTTGGATTTACAGATTCATCAGTAATAGTTTGTCTGTGTAAATTAAACAAATGCATGTATTCAATTGACGCATCATTCATCAATAATTCTCGATAAATTAAATTAAACTGCTGTTTCTGTACCGACTCTCGATTCGCTCTTCCATCTTTCACCAACTGCTTAATAAATGCAACGAAAGAAAAACATGCATGCGTAGACACCTCTGCATCTTTATATTTCAACCCGCATATCCATAAATTATCGATACACCACATGTGTTTTTTGTGCATAAAATAATGCAACGCGAAAATCTCCATGGTGAAGTATCATTTCTCAAAATTTTCATCATGCAATAGCGGGAATAAAATTTCAACTCGACAATATGCATAGATTCAAGCAGGTGAAATATCTCCAAAAACCTGACATAATTGAAGACGACATTGACAGATATATCATTGACGGATATTCTGAAGCAATCAATTTTGTCCCAATTATTAATCGATCATTATGCCGAACTCAAATTGCTCGAAATTGCTCGAGTTGAAAATATTTAAACGTGTGCTGTTCGAAAATAATTGTTTACTATGGTAAAATATTACATTGGCTACAATTAATATGAAACTAATAGCTAAAATTTTTTTTAAGTCGATCCCAATTTGTCGCTATTGAAAAAACTTTAATGAATCAATGCAGTGAAACTCGATACAAAGGTATAACATGACAAGAAATAAAAATATAACAAATTTTCGTAAACAATTTATATCGATAAAAAAAAATAGAATGCATCCGCGAAATATAAAAATTATAGTAACAATCCTGAAATTTATTCTACTTCATTACATCATTATTGGATATTAATAACCGGTTATTCCTTTTGAACGTTTATTAATTATTTGTGTACTTTGGATTGACAGTGATATAGCAGAAATTTATCACAAACTTTGCAGATAGAAATAACATGATATGATACGGTACATCTTTCGTTATCTTTGGTTTTTTTGCTGCTATCGACGACATGCTTATTTTGATTAACAGACAATATTCCAAGATATTATATTCTTTCATAACAAATATTATTTGCTGATTAATCCTCTTCATAATTCCAATGTCATCAAAATATGCAGTTCCAGAACAAGCAATTTCGTAAATTAAAATTTTGATTTAACCAGTATGTTATGTATTGTTTATGTGTGAAATGTGACTAATGAAATAAATGTTTACTAATTACTAATTGCAATTTTCATGTCAATTCAAATTTCGTCAGATATACATCAGATATACAATTGGCTTCATTGATATGTAATATAAAACAAAACTTTTTCATGGCAAAACTTTTTCATCGCAAAATTACATTATCTGGACAAATAGTTAAATAAAGAACCAACAGAAATTAGCTATCGTAATAGATATTAAATTGTAATAGATATTAATCCATAAATTAATAATAATATTCCGAAATAAAAAGTAGATTACAATCAAGATTGAAATTTGATAGAAAAAATGGCCACAAGATTTACTCTTTTAATAATAAGCAAAATAAAAATTGCGGAAAAATTCTTCATCGTAATATAATAGAAAGAAGCGATTTCGAACTAATATTTTATTTGTTTTACCGAAAAATAAAGTTGATCTAAATTTCATTTCAAATCACAATTATGGAAATTAGATGCGTCAAATTCAAATACATAAAAAATAGGCAATTTTTTAATATTTTTATATTTACAAGCATTCAACACACGTACTTTACATATAATGTGATATGATATGATGAAAAAAAAATTACCATTCTACAGCTAAATTTTCATTTCTGGTATGACAGAAAAATTTTATGGTTTGTAATTTTATTTGGCACATATATTTTAATCTACTCTTTAAGGCTTTGAATAGATAATATAAACTTTCTATAACGATATAACAAAAGAAAAGTGGATTCATTATGAAATTTACAGTTTCGTATTACAGGCAATAAAACTGGTCCGAACAAATTTTGCTAATAAAAAATACAAAAATTGTTTTTCTATCATTTGATGCAAATTTCAATGTTTAATTAAAATCTGACAAATAAGGTACTGCATTTTATCAAGTCCTGTATAAAGTGAACAAATATTAACTATAGTAAAATATCGAAAAATATCTAAATATTATCTTACTCCAAATTATTATAAGTATTCAATATCGTCGGAATGTCACGATAAAAATTACACTATTGTGATTTAAACACCTGTTCGCGTATTCGATCAATAATAATATGAGGGGGAATTTTTTTGGCGGAGAAGAAAGAGCTGTCGATCGTATCAGCGCACATGAACACTGCATTGATTCGGTCGCTGAATTCGTTCATTCGCCAAATTAATTTCTTAAATAAGATTCCAAAGGAGCATGTGAACCCTGTTGTTTAAAATACTACTGGAAATATCAGTGATTAATACATCCGCGATATCGATTTCCATTTAAGATCTATTTGAATCTACAAAATTCAATCATCGACCCAAGATAAATTCGCTTACAATCATTGAGAGAAGAGAACAATAAAAATATAAATTTATCCGATAAAGCTCTATCCGATATTTAATACGAAAAATTTACTCCATTTGGACCTCGCATGTGAATTTTTGCCATATTTTTTAATACCGTAAAACTCCCACCTGCCACATGAGAATAGTCTGTATGCTTTCCAAATTCATATTATGATACTTTTCTGAAATTGGTTTACATTATAAGGAAATGCGCGTATAAATAGAAAAGGTTTCTTTAAATACACAAGCATTTTTCACGGAACTCATTATTGAATGTATCATTCGAACTTATTTCAAAACAGCATAATACATACGTAATTCTTGATCCTACCGAGTAATACCACATTAATTTAAGTTAGTGATACTTTACCGAATAAAATTCAAATCGTACATGACATATGTGATACTTAAAAAACGGACTTGCAATAAAACAGCGATGACTATTCAATAATAAATAATGGCAATTTAAGATACATACGGTTACTATTTATATATTCACCGATATTTCAATAACAAAATATTCTCATCATTTCAACGAGAAAACAAAGGAATCTTGTTCGTTATCTTGCACACCGTACAGTGTATTTTTCAAAAATATTTTAATTTTACACGTCAATATTTTGGGATCGACTTGTTCCGTTTGAAGAAAACGAAGAAATTCTAAGCAAAAAAAAAAGATTAAAGGACATTTAGAAAATAGAAAATTAAAGAACAAGTATATATTGAATTAAAGTTCAGATTTAAAAGCACACGTTTTTTTTTAAAGACCTTTTTTTAAAAACTCTAATAATAATCACAAAATCCAGCAATAGAAGCAGATCATAAGGATAATTTCGTGTTGTTTTTAATGTTGCGCTACAAAACTTTGTTATTCTGTACTACAAATTCCTGATATGATGAATTTTATATCGTGGTATACTAATTACTCAAAATTAATTCTGATTGCTTCAGACGAGTACAAAATACATCTACGAATTTTCATAATACTTTCTCAAAATATATAAAGCGGCCGATATAATTGGATTTTTTTCGAAAGAAGATATGAATGCAAAAACTGTCAAAATATCATAATCAATAAAACTATCAGTATCAATAAAACTATAATCATATCGATCCTGAAAGGAGAAGCTTCTCTTCAGTCAAAATTCTTCTTTTTGTCAAAATTTCGACCGTAAATGATGAGAAAGATGTGTCAAAAACTGTGATTTCATTGAGAAGACATCATTTCTCAGATTAAATGTCCCGAGAAGACAATACTCTGCATAAATTACCATCATCATATTATTGCCATCATCATCAGTTTCACGCGAGTTCAATTAATCCGTGAAATCGATTGATCGTCGCAGTTGCATTGTGTATCGAGCTCTATGATTCAAGATGATTACCTACGATCGGCGTAATTAAGATTGATCAGTCGTCGAAACCCGTCAAGATTGCTCTAACGATCCGAAGAAACGTCAAACCTCGATCGTTAGAAAAAAAGAAAAGAAGATTCCGGACATCGAAAACGCGAAGCAGGCCGGACTCGTGTAACAAAGAGCCACGGTTTTAGCATTTCCGGTCGCGACTTCTCAACACGACTTAACGAGCCACAAAAAGTTCCGCTTTAACCCTCACATAACATCTTCCTACCCTTCACGTACGAAAGGTGTATGTCATCACACACATTTGTCGTTTCCTTCTCACATTATTCCTCATTCCTTGATTTAATGCGCGTTCCCAGAGAAGAGAGAGAAAAATCTAAAAAAAAAGGGACTAACTCTTATTACCTCGTGCATAATATATTCGTGTAAGTCCCACGGTCCGGCATCTCGCACTAGCAGCACAACAGCACGACCTCTTTGTCTTCTCTCTTGCGACCACGCAACCTCACCTCCACAATTCACGCTTCGGCCTCTTTTTGTGCTCTCCGGTCTTTCCGGGGCCGGTTGTTCCGGTTGTACATATAGGCAACCACCGACTGCTTTGATTCCCCGTTTGTTTGCTCTGTTCCTCTGTTCAGCTACACACTTTCTGCGCTGCTTGTATTCTTCTCTCTGTACACCCTCCTTCCTTCGAACCGCGAGCATAATTGACATATTGTCGACGTGATCAAACGTGAAACTGCACGGTTTTATTCGAGATTTTTTTCACGCAGGCTACTACCAGCTGCTCTCTACCAATAGTGCGTGTCACGACGTATCTGTGATCGAATAATACTTTCTTCTTGTAAGAATTGCGTCTGAAAGATTTGTTGCAAAAAATGCGTATTAGAATTACAAGAAAGAAATAGAGTGCTTGTGCTTTACATGTCTTACAGTTCTTGAAGAGAAAAGGGAAATTTCAACCTGGCATATAGGGAACTTTTCAAAATCGCACACAAGAAAGAAATAGAGTGCTTGTGCTTTACAATGTCTTACAGTTCTTGAAGAGAAAAGGGAAACTTCAACCTGGCATATAGGGAACTTTTCAAAATCGCACACAAGAAAGAAATAGAGTGCTTGTGCTTTACAATGTCTTACAGTTCTTGAAGAGAAAAGGGAAACTTCAACCTGGCATATAGGGAACTTTTCAAAATCGCACACGAATTTCGGTTTACCAGCCGTTAATTTGTGAAGATGCAACGTTATCCTCCGCGTAAAAAAAAAAACTTCCAAATCTTCGCAGAAAAAATATATGTCCAATCAAGGTCTTCTCACGATAAAATCACCGATAAAAATAAATAGTGCAAAAAATGTATAGCTGAAAAGAACGGACACATTCTCTATATTGGCGGATACTTTGTTCGCTATTTCTCGATAACAAGAATTCCTTGATAACACTTCGGTTAAATGCATCGTAATCTTTAAACGCGCAAGTCTTTGCTATCTACGTGATAAGAGAAAAAGGTCAGAAAAGTCACGCAACAGAGAAGATAGATAATCGGAAAAAATTTTCTGAGATATGAATATTAAGCTGAAGACAAAAATATTTACAAAAATCGAAGGACGAGGAATATGCATTTATAAGCAAATTTCGGTTCGATTCGAGAATTGAAATTACACTTGAAGATAACAAACTTTATCAATCAACAAAATATATATCGTTTTTTTCAAATAATTGTGTCTATACGGGTGATTCAATATTGTTCTACAAAATCACATGTATATGCAAATTTATGATAGACTTCCAAAGCACATTTCGCGTAAATGCAAAGACACAAACAGATTTTGCCTCAAGAAATTCAAAAAATGGTTTAAACAACAAATTGTTTCATTAATGACCTGTATCCTGCCCGAGAGAATTGCATAAATAAAATCAGAAAAAATGGTTCAGGAAGAATTTAAGGTTTTACATTACAAAAAAATATTGATAAAATATGTTTTGATAGAAAAATAATAAAATATTTGCAAAAAAATGTTATATTACTACAAAAAACTGGAGTATTATTTGTGTTAGTTGATCAAAAATGGAATTAAAAATCAAGGTTGCACATCCTGAAGATATAAATTACAAATGAATGATAATTATCAGGCAACACTAAGTTAGTTCTCAATTAATTCTTCAAAATTTCAACCAGCCGATGATCACACACATACACACACAGCCGCATGATTGTAAAATTGTACATTTGACAGAAATTTTGGCTACATTGATACACTTTATATTTCGATGCCATATAATTAAAGATTTTCGAAACATCAATTGAAATAAACTCACCATTGAAATTGAGCGTCTTCTGATCAAAAACTACTTGGCCACACAACAAAAATCAACTTTGGTACCAATGGAGGCTGATCCAAAAACATTATCCAATCGACAACGTCATCGCCACCTTTCCCAGGAATACAAATTGCTTGAAATTGCTTGAAATTCTCCATCCAAGGAAACTCTCGTTGAACTTTCAGACAAGAGACTTTCAAGACGACTTCCACGGCAAAAAAAAGAGGACGAAACGGCGTTTCTTCTTAGCCTCCGTTTATATACATTTGCATCCAAGATGACGCGAACATATTTACTTAAGCACACTTTACTTAAGCACACCTCGCACTTTACCTGAAATAATAAAAGAGATGTTAGTATATCAAATAAAGAGCATTTGGTAGAAAATTTCCACGGATTAGATTAGAATTTGAACGTGAAAAACTGAACAACCGGCCCTTGTGTGTTTTTTCGTAGCTAACGCTCACACCCTTCCAGGTCTCATCGCCACGGCCTGGAGCAACAAGGCAGCATCAATCACGGGTAACCGGGGCATCAATCAATCGACGGGACGACGCGGGAGGATCAAGATCGACGGGTGTAGCCGGAAACGAGCGTCAAGCGAAAGCCAGCTGTCCAGCGAGGAACCAAACCATGGACGGATAACGAGTAACCCTGTTCAAGGCGATCTCGCGTTCCTCGATGATCGGGGGAGATCGTCGGAGATGACGAAACAACGACGATCGCGCAATTCTTCGATTCACGCTCTCACATCTCACACAAGCTTTTATTATCACTCGCAGAATTATACGTCTGTTAAATCGTTACGTTATTACTATATTGAGGAATTTGTTGAATTTTTCTCGCGTTTCTTCAAACGTTCTATCTCGCATTTTATACGTTGCACAAGAGGCGAAAACAGGCTTTCACGTGTCTACCCGGCCAGCCTGAAGAGAATCTATTGATTTTACCTAGCACACATTTGGGAAAGAAAAACACAAACCTTCGAACGGAAGCACCCTTCGTCGAAGGATACAAAGTTTCGCGAATTCATCGAGAACGAAATCTTCCGATATCGAGAGACACCAAGGCAGCACATTTTTGTTTTCACCGGGCTCAATCACACACATTCTCCGTCTCAAGAAAGTTTTTATTCCATTCAGTCGGACGGACGAATCATCGGACGTCAATCGTCGAACGTTAAAATTTGGACGATCGACAAAATTCGAAGAAATTCAAATCAATCACCTGGCTGACAATCAAATGGCTGCACCTGTTTATTCTCGCCAAACCGAAAGCAACCTTTCCAAAATAACGCAACATGTGTGAATCGTCAAAAACAGCAAGACTTGGAAACGCGTTTCACATTAACACATCACCGTGTTGCTTCAAAAAGCAACGACAATGATGAACAAAGTATCATTCTCTCTCTGCAAGCTTTTCCGAAATTATCGAGAAATCATCGAAAAAAAACGTGAGACTCACTTCAGGATTATTTTACAGCTATTTCCAAAAAGAAAGCATCATTAAGCATAAAAATAATCGTAGCATGCTCTGTTTCGCATCGCGCGAAATTCTGAATTCTGCTTCGCTCTCGAAATTGGATTCGAAAAGGACGAAACGTCTTCCCCTCTCTCTTTTTCCTCATGAAAGGATCACGGCATGGACGGAATCGACTCCTCCAATTCCGGCAACTCATCGACACACTCGTCGCATGCAAGTGCAAGTCTCGCTATCTGGAATAATTTCGCAGAACGTTATTAAGACACAAAAATAAAACCACGGCCGCAGCACAGGCCGCGCCTTTTCAAACTCTGGTTTAAGTTCTTGTATCAATTTACAGCAGAGAAAAAAAATCCGTTCACACTTCCCGCAACAATTCTTTTTTACACGCGCTGCAATCTCGCGCAATCTCGACGAGCAAAAGGAAGTATCAATGTGAATTTCAAATCTGTTTCTCAGGAACGATAATTATCGATAATTGTTTGAACGTACAGCGACTTTACGTGCAACAGCTCCACAAGATTATATTTTGATTATTTCACGATTCAAAGAGAAGACGTCACACACACGTCTGATAACACAAGGCTTCAGAGCAGATCAAAAGCAAAGTGCAAAAACACGCAGATAAATTATATCGTGCAGCTCGAAAACAACACTGCACGGATCAACTAAACAGACCGGAAAATCAATCCTCCAGAGTTCACTTTGGCTGGAGGGACAATTGATGACTCTCGATCGAAATTTGTAAATTATTTCGAATCGACGAGTCGACGCACCGATTAATTTTTGACATTTTTGGGTTTAATTCATGTTTACCGAAAAACAAAGCAGCGCTCGAAACAGATAGTCTCAAAAACACACGCAAATTCGTTAACAAAATCTCAGGGAAGTGAGCAGAAAAAAATGTGACATTTGCGAAACACGCGATGTCGTTTCAGAAATCAATCATTCGCAATCGAGTTAATTTTTACGATGCTCGATTATATCGTTATTTTTGCGGATTAAGTTAATTATACGCAAAACAGTCCAGACACGCGGAGTCCTTTTTGGTCCAATACAAGGATAACTTCGAAAACAGCTAGAAATTGCCAACACAAACTTGGCGAAGTAACTTCTGTCACCACATCACGAAAGCGAACAATGATAAATTTTTGTGCACGCGGCTCTGTAGCGGCATAAATTCATTTCTTAACCCGAAATTACGTTCAACGAGCAAAAAAAACCGAACACGAAAAACTCTACGCAGAAAAATACACAAGAAACCATATACTCGGAATAAACTCTCAAGTAACTCTCTAATAACTCTACATGGCTTTACATCAAATCGATATCAATCGATGCACGAAGATTCAAATAACAAATATGAAGATGATAAAAAAAAAAGAAAAATAGGATTTCTATCAAAAGGCATTGCACTTGATGACTCGACGCAAATCTCAGGACAAAAATCGCTATCGCGAACTTTTCCGACTGTGCAAGAATCCTCGCCAAACTCTGATCAATAAAATATCTGATCTAATCTATAACTATTAATTTTTTTCATTAGGCAAGAGGAGCTCCATATTTAATCAAGAAATCAGAGGCAAGCAATGTGCGATAAATTGCTTCTTTAAAATCCATCGGAAAGATTACCCTTGGAAAACAAAAAACACGTGATAAGAACACGTAGAAATCCAGAAGTATCAAATTATCATTGCAACGTGGGATTTAATCATACAAATCATGGACAACATGGACGTCGTGGGACCATCGATAAAAAGTAATATTTTGTTCTATAATATTGTTAAATTTCACATTCTAGATTATATAATTTAATTTTTTTAATAATAGTACTATCAGTTAATCGTCGATATATATTACAAGCAAAAATTAAATTCGATATATTACAGAAAAAAATGACACAATCTTGCGTTTTAGACGCTAAATTTTGCGTTTTTGGAATTACTCATTAATTTATAAGTTTTATTTATTTATTTATTTATTTTGCTTATATTATTTTTATTTCACTCATTTTTATTCTGCTAATCAACGTGAAATTGTCGATATTAAAATTCCATCTTTCTTTTTGCCATATTACAGAAATATTCATATATACGATTATATATTCCCTATGATTATATATTCACATCTCCACACATCATATTCATTTTGCACTAATAGAAAATTTTCCGTATTACAAAATATGTATATTCAATTGTGATCAAATTAAAGCTTTGAAAACTCTGTCATTTTTACGACTGGTAGATATTTTCTGCAGGAAATGCATATATCTCAATAAAAAATATAGGAAACCGTATATTTTTACGAATTCGTAAAAATTGCATTGTGCCAGTAAAATTTTATCCCGAACAAAAAATTAGATGATTGATTTAATAGCTTGGCATAATATTACTGGCAGCAAACTCTATATCGTAAAAATGATGTAGTTTCATATATCCAAACATTCACATTTTCTAAAATTACGAAATTTATTGTAATTTTAAACTCTTTTACCTGCACTCAATGAACTTTATTTTTATAACATGTGTCCTTTGTTGAATATTCGATACTCGATGATTTCACGTCCGATTTGCTATATCTATCTTCTTAGTTTTAATTTTCTTTATTTTTTCCTTATTTTTTGTTTTGATTTATTTTTTATCCATAACAAAGAAGAGAGATGAAAATCCTAAAAAAAAAGAAAGAAACAGAGATGTAAATACGAAAAGTATGATACGTTTTACGAAACAATACATTTGATAAATAAAGCTGATGTGTGTGCTTCGAAAATAATAATTTCATGGGACTTTATGATACTGAGATTGAAATAGATATTTGAGGTTTGTTACCAAAGAGAAACGCAAATTAATTATTATTATAAATTGTGCGCGGAGATGCTGGAAGGATGAGAAAGAGAGTTTGTTTCGCAAAATTGTCTAGTAAAAATTACAGATAAAGATCTATCATAAAATATAGTAGCTGTTTTGCGAAACCAACTGTTCCTTCCAGGATCTACGTGTACTTCGATCTGCACAATTAAATAGACATTTTCAAATCTCCTGTGTTTAATTTCAGCTGATCAGTATTCAGATCACAAAAATAATAGCAAAAATAAAAAAAAATTGGTTTGCAAAATCTTGCGATTCTTCTCGCGTTATCAGCTGATATATTTGACGTAAAACGTGGATTACTTATTAACATACTTATATAAAACTTAACGTACAACATCGTGTCATAGATATTTAGATATGTAGTTTCTATAATTTTATTACTGTATGTTCAGAGACATACAAATGGATGATACCCTCGATGATTAGTGATAAGGATAAGTCACAGAACGCTCTGAAAAAGCGTTGTGAGATGTCCTGTTAACTGCAAATTTTATAACTTACGGAATAGTTCTATTTTTTCATTTTTATAAAATATTATAATTATTTATCTCGTTTGCAACATTGCTTCTTTGTTGATGTATTCAGTGTAAAATATGATCCATTATTCATCCAACAAAGTTACAAATTGGAATTTATTTTTAATTTACAGTTGATAGCTTCATCTCGTAGACATGTATTACTTAAGTTTTACTAATCTTCATAAGAAATATAATTAATTAAGATAGATTGAATATATATACACAGTAATCCGTAAGTATTTGTCCACATATATCTTAACTGAGGAAGTTATTTACAGAATTATATTAATATGAATTATATAAGAGTATAAAGAGATTTTCGCGACATAGTTTTAAGATTTAGGGTAAACGCGTATATATCTTTCAATAACAAAATCATTAATTGTCTAGATAAATAATCGTTCAATCGAACTCGATATAAACCCGACAGTGAATTGAAAGTTCACAACAAGGATGATTTGTACTTTGCCCGTAGTAACGATTAAAAAATTAAATTTTCAACTGTCCGAAACAAAATACAATCCGAATGAAAGTGTTCAAGGTACATTTCGAAAGAAAGAAAGACGCGCTTGATATATAATTCGCAAAATAATTGTCCGAGTAGAGTATACACAAACGTATTATGCTGCTTTTGAATGCTTCTCGAATGTTACTGTTTCTGTTTTTTCTTATTTACGTTTGTGTTTGAATTCTACATTTTTTGGTCAGCCCCGACATACATGGTACACGTCCCATTTGATTCTCCCAATTGTTCACGTTGAATTTCTATTTGGCGCATTGTTACTGTTATAATAAGCCGTCGAATGTTACACTCTCTCTTTGAGACAATTGTTACATTTTCCATATTTCCCCTTGAATAATTTCCTGTTTAAATCTATTACTTCTATCGCATGTTTCCCGTTATATCGAGATTTTGGACGCTTTTCACATTGTCAAAAAAATCGTATTTAACACTGTTGATCCTTTGTTGATTATGTACTGTTGATACTTTGTTCGTGTTGTATCATAGATCATTGTCATCTCACGCATATCCACATATAATTGCTATCGAATACTGTGTATTCGATAATCCATCAATTCTCTCACATTCGAACGCGATATTTTTCGTTAAATTTGAATATATTTTTTAATGATATTTTATGTTTAATGTTAGCAAGCATCAATATTCATAGAGAATCAAATTATAACAAATTATAGAATCTTCTTCAGCTTTCATTATCGTCATCAAATGTTTCAATAGAGAAAAAATATCTTATTTTACACAATATTACTTAAAGTTTGACAAATATTCTCTAAAATTGCACAAATAATTTACAAATTATAAATTAAAAATTGCTTTACCTTCTGACTCATATAGATAATTTGCTTTGTAAAATTTCAAATCCACTTAAATCTTCATCACGCATCTCACTGCCATAATTGTTGTTAAAATTGAATACAAGTTGAAATATGTTCTGCATCTTGCGTTATAAACTTTGGTCAGTTGAAGTTATTAGTTTTCGTCCACCTTAAACATATTATTATAATCGTTACTCACAATTTTCGTTATCAATCCCATTTTTGTTTACCCTACCCATTTGTTTGATCCTTATTATTATTTTTATTATTATTATTATTATCTTCATTACTATTTACTATTTAGATTTTATTACGAGAGCATCAGATTGCTTTATTATTGTTGACGGCAGGGCGATTAATCAAATTCCAATTGGGCAATTAGTAATGATTACGCTTATATTTCTTTCCTGGCATATAAAATCTATTTGTGCGACTTGCTCGATATTGTGAATACAGTTCCCAAAACAAGCATGACAAAAAAATTAATTCCTTTCCAAAAATAGGTATATGCTTGAAACTTTTTCAAATAAAAGTTTACAATTTCATATGTAAAACATGGAACTCAAATCAAACTCTTTTTTTTTAAGTGATTCATAATGAAAAGCAGTCAATTATTTCCATATGTTCCAATTGTATATAAGAAAAAGATATTTTAATTTATAAATTCTATAATTAAATTATCAATCAAACGATAATCCTCTTATAGCGCCTGAAAATTTTGCGACAAATATTTAATCGTCAAAAATACTTGGCCAGCCACCATGACGCACGTTGTTGTTAATTTTGTTACCTTGTATCCTTGATTATTGTTACACAAAATTTTGAGTTATGTTGTTAAGTTACCATTGATACCTCTAAAAACCCACACCGAGAAGTTGCCTGCCCGTGTTTTCAGGTTTTTTGTTCTTGAAGAATTCATATAGAGAAACTGTTTTGTTTACTGTTAATTAATCTGGCACCAAAAGCAAGCATAATTCGCGCTTTGTCATTGAATTACGATTAAAAAGTTAAGATTTTAATCGGCGAAATACAAATCGATCGTCATGATAAAGATTTGATAAAGATTACATGTGCGCTATATAATGACATAATGCATTAATCAAATCAGAGATATCATTCCAGCAGATATCATTTCAGAGATTATATTGCTAATTATTAATTTAATTTTAATTATACCGCCTAACGATTTATGATATAATTTGAGAAATTTAGAACACTTTGGTTTCACCGTAATGCCTTATTTAATAGATTTTAATCTACGCATATGATTTAACACGCATACATTATATCATTATATAAAATAATTTATACGATAAGAGTTTAGTTTTATAATAACTAACGACATATATGTATATGTATTCTCGTGAAAAAAAGAATAATACGCTTGCGATATATATATATATATATATATATATATAATAGAATGTATAAGAACATTTAACAAATAAACAGTGTAGATACATGTAAAATGCATTTTTTAATATCATAGCAAATTTATATATTTTTTCTTATAATATTCATAGTTAAAAATCGATAATTAATGATTAAATATTATCGATTTGTGAACAATTACAATATAATTATAAACTGCCTAATTATAGATAAAGATTTTTATTAAAGGATAAATGAATTCTATTATAGCGTAATAATTATATATTGTATTATTATATAATAATTTTCTATAAAATGGCAAATCACAAATTATATTATGTATAATATAAATTTTACATTCTTTCTCTAAATTATACATTTCTCTACAACTATACGAAATGTACGGCATAATTATTAATTTCCATGTAGATAAAATTTATTTATTATCATCATTTAACACATGTTATATTTTGGATTTGTAGTCTCAATAAACAAATTAGACATCGTGGAATAGATATTATATATGATTAATGATATAGCAAAATTACAGAAGTAATAAATTTAAAATCTTGCAAAAAATATCTTGCTTATTAAATTGTTCTACCTCTCTCTTTCTTCATTTAACACTGTAGTAATAAAATAGTTAAAATAAGAGCAAAATAAATTAAATAATGTGCATGATTTATACACATATTTTGGCATCAAATAACATAAACAAAAACTATACAATTATTATTTATATAATTATATAAACAGAAAATTAAGGAAAAATGTCAACTCTAAAATGTTACGAAAACCATTCTAATGAATCGGTCGAATATAGGCCCAAAGACCACCTTCAGCTGCAGCCAAAAAGAACGAAGCCATCATCTTCAAGGGTGTACGAGTTTTCGGAGAAAGTTCAAGACTATATTTCCTTAGAAGTGTAGCCAGACACGCTTTCATTTGTAATTGAGCCATTCTCATCCCTACGCAGATTCGCGGACCTTCACCGAAAGGAAGAAAAGCAAATCTCTCGATGCTATGTTTCCTGTCCGGACCGAATCTTTCGGGGTCAAATACTTCAGGACGTTCCCAATATCGAGGATCTTCCTGCAGACCATGAACAGGTATCAGAATTTGCATTCCACGATCAACGTGACAGGTGAGTCCATCAGATCCTTTGAGTTCGGTTGCTTCTGTACAAATCTTGGTCAGAAATCCCACTGCAGGGACGCATCTCTGTGATTCGCTTATGACTTGATCCATGTACGTCATCTCTTTTAAAGCTTCATAAGTAATCACGCCATCATACTTGTCAAGCACAGATATTACTTCATTGCGTAATTTTTCCTGCACATCTGGGTGACTAGCTAATTGAAAACCAGCAAAGCTCAAAACTGTACTGGAGGTCTCATACCCATCAATAAAAAACGAAACTGCGTGAGATACAAGAACCTCTAAATCAATTTTAGTACCCTCCACTCGTTCCAGTTCAGCCATTAACTGAAGAAAGTCATTTCTGGATACCTTCTCCGATCTTCTTTGTTCCATTACATCCGCAATTATCGTTCTAAAGAAACGATCGGCTTTCTTTGGTAAAAACGGCATCCTAAAAAGTTTACCTAGCAAAGGCACAAAGAAAATAAGTATAAATATAATATTGTTCACACCGGTCGGGTCAAGAAAGGATTTGCCCATCGCATAAAAAGATTCCTTCTCCTTTTCCTCATTAAAGCTTAATCCATCTATGCCAAAACCAGCGCCAGTTACAACTTGTGCGGTGAATCTGGCAAACAAATCCTTCAGCTCCAATTCGATTTTTTCGACTTTGTTCAATTTTTTATCCAAGTAATTCTCGAACTGCTGGCATACTTCCTCAACGCTCTCGAGCAGAATCTTTAGTCGCATACTGGAAAATGCATAAGTCAAACGCTTCCTGCCAGTTGCCCACTTCTCGCCGCTGGTAAAGAATGGATTGTTTGCCAAAAGAGGATCCAACTCAGGATCAATCTTAAAACCATTCTCGTGAAAGTTTGCAAAACTTGTTTGCATTACTGTTTTCACTAATTCTGGTTCGAGAACTATCAACGCTGGTGATCTGAAGTTGTAGATTCCCACCATACTGCGATTCCGATTATTATTGTAGATCTTGCGACAGCATTCAGAGAAGGTAGTTTTCATGGTGATGACGTTCCAGAAGTGGCCGACTCCGGGTAAAGCACCATCCACGCAAGGTACATTACGCTTTTGCCAATAATCGTAATTCTTCGTCAAGTAAAAATAGAGAGCTACCAATGCTACGAGAATCAAGGATACGAGCGCGATGGCCATTTCTTCTCTTTGTGGAAGATATACTGAACGATCAGACACAATTAATGATACTGAACGTTCAAGCAAGTCTTTACAACTGACTCTCTCTTCTAAAAATATACCCCCACACGAGTGTAGCATCGTCCAATGAACGAGCAAGCTGACAATGAGCGTCAATGATACAGGATGATAACATCCTAGTCTAATCTCAGTTTATGCAACATACTTTGTAACGTAAATTATATAATATTATATATTGCACAGAATAAGAATATGTTATTTATTTACTATCTCATTAAAATTTACTGAAAGTATTCTTCATAGAATATAAATCCATTATTTTTCTTCATATCGATAAAAACTTATTGATATCAGTATTAAAACTCAATTCAATCAAGGTCTGATTAATTTGATAAATAAATATTTTAACTAGCATAATTGTCTACAGCAAAATATCTAAGTATAACTTGTTTGTTTCTAAAATGTGATTAATATTTAAGTGTAAATAATAATAAAAAATAATAATTCTCTATCTACAATAACAAAATAATATTAACAAGATGCAAGTACATTGCAATAATAAAATACGTTATATTAGGAATAGAGAAAGAGAAAAAGAGGAGGGAAGGGTACAGCTATTATTATATTATTAGCTTTCATTCATATTAACATTGAGATATTTCCCTTGCACCATTTTTCCTTATATAAAATAAATTATAAATCTTAATTAAAAATTCCTTTACCTTCTGACTCATGTAGATAATTTGCTCTGTGAAATTCCAAATCCATTTAAATTCTCATCAGAGGCATCTCTCACCTCCATAATTGTTGTTAAAGATATATACAAGTTGAAATGTATTCTGCATCTTGCGTTATAAACTTTGGTCAGTTGAAGTTATTAATTTTTGTCCCTAAACATATATGTATATAAAATATAGACATTTAACAAATAATAACACTATATATAATATATAATATGCAAAATGTAGTTTTTAAAATGTGAAGATAATGTCATTTATATAATTATATATTACTTTTCTTTGTATCAAGTATCATTCATAGTTATAATAATAACCAACGATTAATAATTAATCAATATAGATGACTTGACAGACAAATGTTTACAATTCAATAAATGCAAGCAGCCTAATTAAATGTAAAGATATTCACTTTTTAATTATACGATACAAAATGTATTTTAAGATAAATAATTATATTTTTTTATGAAAAAGCTAATTACAATATTAAATATTATATGTATAATATATATTTTACATTCTTTCTAAATTATACACATTTATTAAAAACTATAAAAAATATATAATACAATTACTAATCTCCACGCAGATAAAACTCATTTATTTAAAAAAATGCTATTCTTTATTTCTTTATTTGTAATCTAAAGGAGTAAATTAGAAATCCCAGAGTCATATGACACTCTTGTATAATATATATGTATATATATATATATATATATATATATATATATATATATATATATATATATATATATATAATTGATTAACAATATTGCGGAATTACACAATTAATTAATTTAATATCAATATTAACAGAACTCGTTGAAAATGTTAAAATATTATCTTCGTTTCATCATTATTTAATATTGTAATAAAATATATGTATTCTAAATAAAAACAATAATATACAAGATCTATACAAATATCTTGCCATCAAACAAAGTAAAAAGCTATAAAAATCATTAGAATTAACATAATTACATTCAGAAAAAATAAAAAAGAAACATATTACTATTGTAGCATTACAATAAACTAAAGAAAAATTTCTATCAATTTTATTCAAATTTAACTCAACTGGCAAATTACAAAAATAATATCGCACAACGTTTCAGCCCTCCGGTACGGGCCCCGTAAAGAAAAATTTAATTAATCGGCCGAATATAAGCCCAAAGACCACCTTCTGCTGCAGCCAACACGGATGAAGCCACCATCTTCAAGGGTGTACGAGTTTTCGGAGAAAGTTCAAGACTATATTTCCTTAGGAATGTAGCCAAACACGCTTTCATTTGTAACTGAGCCATTCTCATCCCTACGCAGATTCGCGGACCTTCGCCGAAGGGAAGAAAAGCGAATCTTTCGATGCTGTGTTTCCTGTCTGGGCCGAATCTTTCAGGGTTAAATACTTCAGGACGTTCCCAATACCGAGGATCTTCCTGCAGACTAAGAACGGGTATCAGAATTTCCATTCCACGTTCAACGTGACAGGTGAGTCCATCAGATCCTCTAAGTTCGGTCGCTTCTGTACAAATCTTGGTCAGAAATCCCAATACAGGAACGCATCTCTGTGATTCGCTTATGACTTGATCCATGTACGTCATCTCTTTTAAAGCGTCATAAGTAATCACGCCATCATACTTCTCGAGCACAGATATCACTTCATTGCGTAATTTTTCCTGCACATCTGGATGACTAGCTAATTGAAAACCAACAAAGCTCAAAGTTATACTAGAGGTTTCATAACCGTCTAGAAAAAACGAAACTGCGTGAGATGCAAGAACATCTAAGTCAATCTTAGTACCCTCCACCCGTTCCAGTTCAGCCATCAATTGAAGAAAGTCGTTTCTATGTATACTCTCTGTCCTTCTTTGTTCCATAACATCCGCGATTACCGTTCTAAAGAAACGATCGGCTTTCTTTGGTAAAAAAGGAATCCTAAAAATTTTAGATAGCGAAGGCAAGAAAAAAACTAACGTAAAGATAATATTGTTCACACCAGTCGGTTGGAGAAAAGACTTGCCCATTGCGTAAAATGATTCTTTCTCTTTCTCCTCGTTAAAGCTCAATCCGTCTATGCCAAAGCCAGCACCGGTTACAACTTGTGCGGTGAATCTGGCGAACAAATCCTTCAGTTCCAATTCGATCTTTTCGATTTTGTTAATTTTTTTATCCAAGTAATTCTCGAACTGCTGGCATACTTCTTTAACGCTCTCGAGCAGAATCTTTAGTCGCATGCTGGAAAATGCATAAGTCAAACGTTTCCTGCCAGTTGCCCATTTCTCGCCAGTACAAAAGAATGGATTGTTTGACACAAGAGGATCCAACTCAGGATCGATCTTGAAGCCGTTCTCGTGGAAGTTAGAAAAACTTGTTTGCATCACCGTCTTCACTAGCTCCGGGTCGAGGACCATCAACGCTGGTGATCTGAAGTTGTAGATTCCTATCATACTGCGATTCCGATTATTATTGTAGATCTTGCGACAGCATTCAGAAAAGGTGGTCTTCATGGTGATGACGTTCCAGAAGTGGCCGACTCCGGGTAAAGCACCATCCGCGCAAGGTACATTACGCTTTTGCCAATAATCGTAATTCTTCGTCAAGTAAAAATAGAGAGCCACCAATGCTACGAGAATCAAGGATACGAGCGCGATAGCCATTTCTTTTTTTTGTGGAAGATATACTGAACGATCAGACACAATGAATGATACTGAACGTTCAAGCAAGTCTTTACGACTGATTCTCTCTTCTAAAAATATACTCCCACACGAGTGTAGCATCGTCCAATGAACGAGCAAGCTGACAATCAGTGTCAATGATACAGAATGATAACATAATTTAATCTCATTAGCTTTACGAACGTACTTTGTAACGTGAATTATATCATATATTGCACATTTAAGAATATTATTTATTTACAATCTCATTAAAGTTTTATTGCAAGTGTTCTAGAATATGAATCCATTCTTTTTCTTCAAATTGATAAAAATTTATTATTAATATTCAATATCTACAATAACAAAATAATATTAACAAAGTGCAATTACCTTTCATTAATAAAATACGTTATATTAGGAATAGAGGAATAGAGAGAGAGAGAGAGGTGGGGGGTGGGTGGAAAGGATACAATTATTATTAGCTTACATTTATATTAATATTGAAATATTTCCTTCGCATCACTTTTCCTTATATAAAATAATTTACAAATCTTAATTAAAAATTGTTTTACCTTTTGACTCATGTAGATAATTTGTTCTGTGAAATTCCAAATCTATTTAAATCCTCATCACGCATTTCTCACCTCCATAATTGTTGTTGAAGATATATACATGTTGAAATGTGTTCTGCATCTTGCGTTATAAACTTTGCTCAGTTGAAATTATTAATTTTTGTCCTTAAAAATATATTATAATAATCGTTATTCAAAATTTTCGTGATTAAAGCCATTTTTATTAATCTTACGTTAATCTTATCATTTATATATACATATACGTTATTCAACGCGTATACTCTCTGTATGACACTATATAAAATAATCTATACGATATATATATAAACTTAATTTCAATAAAACTAAGAACATAAATACATACATATAAAAATTTTGAAAAAAGAGTAATGCGCTTACGATGTGTATGTATATAAAATGTAGAAGTACATTTAACAAATAATAATACTATATAATATATAAAATGCAAAAAATGTAGTTTTTAAAATATAAAGATAAATGTCACTTAAATCAGGAGACGCGGTAGCGTCTCGCTAAGTTATATCTTTCATTCGTCAAATTAAAATACAATCTACAAAAAAACAAAAAAAAATATCGATATTACTTTTCTTTGTGTCATGTATTATTCATAGTTAATAATAACCGACGATTAATGATTAATCAATATAGATGACTCGTCAACTAATTATACAATTCATTAAATATAAGCAGCCTAATTATATGTCAAGATATTTATTTTTTAATAAAGCATGTAGACTGCATACTAGAGTAATAATTATATTTTATATGAAAAAGCTAATCACATTATTAAATATATTTATATGATATTTATATGATATTTATATATGTATATGATATACATTTAACATTCTCTCTACATTATTAGACACATTTTTAAAACCCATAAAAAATATATAATTCAATTACTGATTTCCACGCAGATAACTCATTTATTTTAAAAAATATGCTATTCTTTATTTGTCATGTAAAAGAGCAAATTAGAAATCGCACAGTCATGTGACATTATTGTATAATATATAATATTGATTAATGATATTGTGGAATTATACAATTAATTAATTTAATATCAGCATTAACAAATCTTATTGAAAATGTTAAATTATTCTCTTCTTTTCAACATTATTTAATATTAAAATAAAATATATGTACTCTAAATAAAAGCAATAATATACATGTATACATAATACATCTACACAAATATTTTGCCATCAGATAACGTAAAAAACTCTAAAAATTATCATAATTCATATAATTATATATACAGAAAAATAAAAAAGAAACATTTCTAAAGCATTACAACAAACTAAAAAACTTAATATACCGGCCGAATGTAAACCCAAAAACCACCTTCTGGGGCAGACAAAAAATAAGAAGCATCCATCTTCAAGGGTGTACGAGTTTTCGGAGAAAGTTCAAGACTATATTTCCTTAGGAATGTAGCCAAACACGCTTTCATTTGTAACTGAGCCATTCTCATCCCTACGCAGATTCGCGGACCTTCGCCGAAGGGAAGAAAAGCGAATCTTTCGATGCTGTGTTTCCTGTCTGGGCCAAATCTTTCGGGATCAAATACTTCGGGACGCTCCCAATACCGAGGATCTTCGTGGAGGCCGTGAACGGGTATCAGAATTTGCATTCCACGTTCAACGTGACAGGTGAGTCCATCAGATCCTCTGAGTTCAGTTGCTTCTGTACAAATCTTGGTCAGAAATCCCACTGCAGGGACGCATCTCTGTGATTCGCTCATGACTTGATCCATGTACGTCATCTCTTTTAAAGCTTCATAAGTAATCACGCCATCATACTTGTCAAGCACAGATATTACTTCATTGCGTAATTTTTCCTGCACATCTGGATGACTAGCTAATTGAAAACCAACAAAGCTCAAAGTTATACTAGAGGTTTCATAACCGTCAAGAAAAAACGAAACTGCATGAGATGTAAGAATTTCTAAATCAATCTTAGTACCCTCCACCCGTTCCAGTTCAGCCATCAACTGAAGAAAGTCGTTTCTAGGTATATTCTCTGTTCTTCTTTGTTCCATAACATCTGCGATTATCGTTCTAAAGAAACGATCAACTTTCTTTGGTAATAAAGACAGCCTAAAAATTTTACCCAACGACGGCAAGAAAAAAACAAGCGTAACGATAATATTGTTCACACCAGTCGGTTGGAGAAAAGACTTGCCCATTGTATAAAAAGATTCTTTCTCTTTCTCCTTGTTAAAGCTCAATCCGTCTATGCCAAAACCAGCGCCAGTCACAACTTGTGCGGTGAATCTGGCGAACATATCCTTCAGTTCCAATTCGATCTTTCCGACATTGCTTAATTTTCTATTCAAGTAATCTTCGAACTGCTGGCATACTTGCTTAACGCTCTCGAGCAGAATTTTTAGTCGCATGCTGGAAAATGCGTAAGTCAAACGCTTCCTGCCAGTTGCCCATTTCTCGCCGCTACTAAAGAATGGATTGTTTGATACAAGAGGATCCAATTCAGGATCAACCTTAAGGCCGTTTTCGTGGAAGTTCGAAAAACTTGTTTGCATCACCGTCTTTACTAGCTCCGGTTCGAGGACCATCAACGCTGGTGATCTGAAGTTGTAGATTCCTACCATACTATGATTTCGATTATCTTTGTAGATCTTGCGACAACACTCGGAGAAAGAGAGTTTCATGGTGATGAGGTCCCAGAAGTGGCCGACTCCAGGTAAAATGCCATCTGCGCAAGGTATTTTGTGCTTTTGCCAATAGTTATAGTTCTTTGTCAAGTAAAAATAGAGAACCACCAATGTTATCAAAATCAAAGATATTAGCACGATAGCCATTTCTGCTTTTTGTGGAAGATACTGAACGAGCGGACACAACTAATGCTACTGAATGATAGAGCAAGTTCTCCGTCCGCTATGACTACTTCTTTTAAAAATATAGGCATAGTCCAACGCATGACGCATGTATAATATACCAACCAATAAGCGAGCTCAATGATAGAGCATGACAATATAGCTGTATTTTAATCTTATGTAACATACATTAACAAAAATTATAGATATAATATCCCGACAAATACCAAGTAACAATTATATTATATAACACGTGTTATATTGCATTTACATTGTTGAGTGTGGGAAATTATAATTAACAGTTATGTAATAGTTACTTGGTGTTTGCTGGGATTATACATATATTGCGTATTTAAAAATGTAATTCGTATAGTTTTACTAACATTGTTCTTTATAAAATATTAATTCTATATATTATAAATAAATAAATAAATATATATATATATATATATATATATATATATATATATTATTCTTCCTTATTGATAAAATTTATTGATATTAATTTTAAAACTCAAATTGATCAAATCACTCATTAATTTAATCAATGACTAATTCTATTGGCAAATTGTCAAGAGTCAAATTTCTAATTATAATTTTTTGTTCTTAAAATGTGATTTATATTTATGTATAGACAATAATATAAAAAAATAATAAATCTATGCATAATAACAAAATAATATTTACAAAATGAAATTTACATTAATAAAATACGTGGAAGGAGAGAGAAAGAGAGAGTGGGGTAGAGGCAAAGGTCAACTAATATTAATAGTTCTCATTGATATTGACATTGAAATATTTCCTTCGGCCATCCTGCATAAAAAGTCAAAACGATTATTTGAGTAGAGCGAATGCTGGCTATTATTCAATAAAAAAAGTGACCTATAGTACATCCTATAATACCTAGATTATATTGTATGTCAAGTTAAAGACATGCATGATGTTGATTGCATATTTGATGAATTGTCGCATGAAGTCTCTCTTTCGTTGCATGTATTATTAATTTACGCAGTTAAAGTTATGTTATTGCATCCAATAGTGATAACAGATATAGCAATCTATTTTTTTATTAGATAAAGTTAAGGTCACTTCTTAAAAAAGTTAAATGATGCTCTTTCACGCCGTGATAATTATTATCTTGATAACGAATCTGCAAGTTGTATCAAACGTAAAATATATGGCGCTTGAATAACAAAGTGTGCAACATATTTTTAAAAATAAAATTCCATTTATATAAAATAATTATTTAATTTATATTAATTACTTTTCTATATAATTATTGTTGTAAAATTGAGTAACAAATTATTTCCTTTACTTAGCAAAATTAAATATTTAATTATATATAATTGTGAGAAAACATGACTGATATTTTATTATAAGAAAGTGTATTTGAATTCTACCAAAAATCATCAATGTTAATTTTATTATTTGTTATCTTTCTCTCGTTCATGCACGCGATCAACTCATGCTCACCCTACAGTAAATCTGCTGTAACAATCAGTTGTAGTTAATACGTAGTCAAGGCTACATCACTCTGCGCGATTCAGTAGTAGTTACTACAGTATTCTAACTAGTATCACACAAGAAAGACAAAATGGCCATCGTGCTACTATCTTTGATCATCGGAGCACTTGCAGCTTTTTATTTTTTCTTGGCACAAAAAAATAAATACTGGCAAAAACGTGGAGTTCCATGCGCGGACGGAGCTCTACCGGGAATCGGTCACATGTTGTGGGTGATATGTATGAAAAAGACGCTGCCGGAATGTTTGCTCAAATTTTATAAAGACCACATGAATCGTAGCGTGGTCGGATTCTATAATTTCACATCACCGGCGTTGGTAATCATCGAACCGGAACTGGTAAAGACAGTGTTGCAGACGAATTTCGCGAGCTTCTCCAAAAACGCCATTGCTATTGATCCAGCCTTGGATCCTCTCCTAGCACATAATCCATTTAACACTACTGGCGACAAATGGGTGGTCGGCAGAAAGCGTTTTTCTTATGCGTTTTCCAGTATGCGACTGAAAATCCTGCTCGAGAGCGTCAAATCAGTATGCGTGACACTCGAAAATTATGTGAATAACAAGATGAATAAAGACGGTAAATTGGAGATAGAACTGAAGGACTTGTGCTCCAGGTATACCGCGCAAGTAGTAGCCGCTGCTGGCTTTGGCGTGGACGGACTTTGCTTCGATGACGAGAAAGAAACTGAATCCTTCCGAGCAACCGGTCGAACCATTTTGGAGCCTACTGGAAGGAATGCGCTTATGTTGGCTTTAACGTTCCTCGTCCCGTCGTTAAATAAAATCTTGAGGATGAGTTTTATTCCAAAGCACATTGATCGTTTCTTCAGAACATTAGTCGCGGACCTTATGGAGCAACGACGAAAGGATGGCATACCTAGAAACGACTTTCTTCATTTAATGGCTGAATTAGAGCGAACTGAGAAAGATAAATTCGATCTTGAGATACTTGCATCTCAAGCGATGTCGTTCGTCATCGATGGCTTCGAAACCTCTAGTTCTGTTATGAGTTTTGTTGCCTTTCATTTGGCCAGTTATCCAAAAGTACAGGAGAAATTACGCGAGGAAGTAATCACTGTACTCGATAAGTACGATGGTGTGGTTACTTACGAGGGCTTAAAGGAAATGACGTATATGGATCAAGTTTTGAATGAGTCGCAGAGGACCCTACCGGTAGCAGGATTCATGACTAAACTATGTACGGAGAAATTTGAGTTGAAAGGATCTGATGGACTTGTCTGTCACGTGGAGCCTGATACAAATATTCTAATACCTGTTAACGGTCTGCATAAAGATCCTCGTTATTGGAAAGATCCTGAAATATTCGATCCCGAAAGATTTAGTCCGGAAAAGAAACACAGTATCGAGAAATTCACTTTTCTTCCCTTCGGTGAAGGTCCGCGAATTTGCCCGGGAATGAGAATGGCTTTATTACAAATAAAGGCGGGTCTCGCTGCAATTCTGAGAAAATATCGCCTGGAACTTTCTCCGAGGACACAAGTACCTTTAAAAATGGTTCCCGGGACCATCTTAGCAACACCGGAAGGTGGTGTGTGGGTTTATCTTCAACAGCTTTAAAAAAACTCTTTAAGCTGTATCAGAATTATAACTAGGACTTTTATATTTATAATGTGTATAGTTGTAAAAATAACATCACACGATTGATGTACATATGCAAAATCACATAATAAATCGCATTTATATCCGTTATATGGTATTCTTTTTCATACTCTTGTTGCAATAAATATTAATTTGATTACATATTAATCAAACAAATTCTTACCTTTCTCAAATCCTGATCTCGTGAACACGTTTGGGAAAATCTCGACAATCAAATTCCGCGTGACATTTTTTGTCATATCGTACTAAAACAATATAATAAAAACACAAATAATTTTATAATATATATGTTAAATAAAAAAAAATTAAAATTAGTATACATTGAAATATTATTACTTGATATATGTACATAAAATTTACTTTTCATTTATTTGACTTAATCATTGTTAGAAAATTTTTCTAACAATGAGTTTATTCTTAACACGAAGCAGTCACAGCAAAAATATTTTAATAAATTTCTTTCTTATAATTAATGGCTACAACTAATTCATATATTTATTTTATACAATTATAAAAAAATATCTACACAATATTTCGTAAAATTTAATAAAACTACTGAGAATGATTAGAGCGAGTTATTTTATTATTATTAGAGCGAGCTATTTTATTATTATTTATCTGTGTAGTTACCTACTCATCGACTAATTGACGCTATCAGTGTGCTCGTCGGTGATTCTCCTCTCTAAAGTTTAGTCGCAGATGACACGTGTTTAAAGCTACATCAGTCCGCCTATTTCAATCGTCATCATCCGAGAGAGCCTTTATGCTATCCTACATAAAAGATTAAACCGAGTATGAGTAGTGCAAATGCTGGTTATTATTCAATAAAAATAACTTATATTCTATAATGTATTATACTATATATGTTAAATTAGAGACGCGCACGATGTTGATTGCATAGTTCATAAATTGTCGTATGTTTCTCTTTCATTGCATATATTATTTTACGCACTAAAGTTGTTATTGCAATCAGTGACAACATAATATAAGTATAGTATAATTTGTCTTTTTTTATTAGGTAGAATTAAAGCCATTCTCTTCAAAAAAATCAAGAGCTTTTTTACCGTATTGTTATCTTGATACTGAATATGTAAGTTGCATTGTATGTAAGATATAATACATATGGTGCCTGAATAACAAATACCTATACATATATGCAGCTTGTTTTCCAATATAAAATTCTACTTATATAATGATTATTTAATATTTAATTTATATTAATTCCATTGTAATTATTTTTTTAATTATTTCTATAAAAGTGAATAATAAATAATTTTCTTTATCTTAGCAAGGTTAAAGATTAAGTATATAACTGCGAAGAAACATTTTATCGTAAATTTCACTTGAGTTCTATTTAAAATTATCTATATAAAATGAATTTTATAGATAGTTATTTTTGCAGTTTCTCTCGGTCATGACTTCATCGATACGACCAACACAAGGACGTTCTACAATAATTCTGCCCTCTAACAATCAGTCGTAGTTAATACGTAGTCAAGGCTATGTCACTCTGCGCAATTCAGTAGTCACTACAGTATTCTAACTAGTATCACACAAGACGAAATGGCCATCGTGCTACTATCTTTGATCATCGGAGCACTTGCAGCTTTTTATTTTTTCTTGGCGCCAAAAAATAAATACTGGCAAAAACGTGGAGTTCCATGCGCGAACGGTGCTCAAATTTATAACTATAATAATTTTTTTAATGTAGCAATTTATGGGATTTAATAGCCAAACTGATTATAAGCTAAAATTCAGTTATTATTCATTATAGTTTTTAATATACGAACGATAATTCTGCAAAAAATAATTAAATCTTGATTAATACTTGACATTTATTCGTTACATGTATGTACATATATGTATATGTACATACACAGTATTTTCATTTTACTTTGATCTCATTAATAGATATTTTTAGTTTTATTTTTAATACAAAAACTAAAATTAAAAAGGTCTTAATAAATTTCGATCTTTTTTTTATAACCAACGACTATAATTAATACTTTTACTCTATACAATTATAAAAAATATTTACATGTGTTGTAGAATTTTTATTTGGTATCGTTACTGGAAATTATAAGATCGTACTTTTATTACTATATTTACCTGTGCAGTCTCGCTTATTTATCTGCTAATCGACGCTATCAATGTATGCGCGCACGTCAGTGATTCTCCTTTCCAAAGTTTAATCGCAATTCATCGCGCTCAAGGTTACATCAGTTCTATTTCAGTCATCCATCATTCAAGAGAGGCGAAATGGTCGTTATCCTGGTATCTTTGATTCTTGCAGTGCTCATAGCACTCTATTTTTACCTGAAACGATACAACAAATATTGGCAAAATCATGGAGTTCTCTGTGCAAATGGAACCCTACCGGGAGTTGGCCATATGATGTCAGTATTCTGTATGAGAACAACTTTCTCCGAGTGTTGTCGCAAGATTTACAATAATAATCGGAGTCACAGTATGATAGGAATCTATAACTTCACATCACCAGCATTGATGGTCCTCGAACCGAAACTCGTAAAGACGATAATGCAAACCAATTTTGTCAATTTCCACGAGAACGGCCTGAAGGTCGATCCTGAATTGGATCCTCTTTTGGCAAACAACTGACTTACGCATTTTCAAGCATGCGACTGAAGATTCTACTCGAGAGCATCAAGCAAGTATGCGAACAGCTCGAAAACTATTTGGATAAAAAATTGAGCAAAGCCGAAAAAGTGGAATTAGAGTTAAAAGATTTATTCTCCAGATATACTACTCAAGTTGTAACCGCAGCTGTGTGTGGCTTCGGCGTGGACGGATTTTGCTTCGATGACGAAAAAGCAGATGCGTCCTTCCGAAAATTTGGAAAGGAGATTATGAGGCCTTCTATGCAAAACGCGATCCTATTTATTCTTGTAATGTGCATCCCACCGTTGAATAAAATCTTTAAAATGAGCTTCATTCCTAAGCATATCGATCGTTTCTTCAGAACATTGGTTATGGATGTTATAAAACAACGACGAAAAGAGGGAGAACCTAGAAATGACTTTCTTCAATTGATGACAGAATTAGAGCGGACTGAAAATGATAAATTTGATGTCGATATGCTCGCATCTGATGCAATATCTTTCTTCATCGACGGCTACAGCACTACTAGCAGTGCTATGAGTTTTGTTGCCTTTCAATTGTCCATGCATCCAAAAGTACAGAAAAAATTACGTGAAGAAGTGATAACTGTACTCGATAAGTACGATGGTATGATTACTTACGAAGGCTTGAAGGAAATGACTTATATGGATCAGGTTTTAAATGAGTCACAGAGATTCATACCTTTAGGAGAAGTCCTGCAGAAAGTATGTACAGAAGAATTTGAGCTAAGAGGATCCGATGGTCTTGTCTGTCACGTGCAACCTGGTAGAGAGATCTTGATACCCGTTAACGCTCTGCATAAAGATCCTCGTTATTGGAAACATCCTGAAGTGTTCAATCCAGAAAGATTCAGTCCAGATAAGAAACACAGTATCGAGAAATTTACTTTTCTTCCCTTCGGTGAAGGCCCGCGAATCTGTGTAGGGATGAGAATGGCTTTATTACAAATGAAGACGTGTTTTGCTGCAATCCTGAGAAAATATAGCCTGGAGCTTTCTCCGAGGACACAAATACCTTTGAAAATGATTCCAGGAATCAGTTTACCAACACCGAAAGGGGGTCTGTGGATCTCTTTTCAACAACTTTAATGGATTAATATTTTCAGCTATTCATAACTGAGGAATTTACTTAAAAATAAACCGATCAAATCTTATCATAAAAATAAAATTTGTGTAAAAATAAAATTATTTTTAATATTGTCAATCTCTAATTGCTATATCTTTACCAAAAAATATAATAAACTAAAAATTTTATAATTCTATAATATATATTTGAATATATAAATAATATATAGTTATATAAATGATTTATATGTATTTTATACATTCTATACTTTTCATAATATATTTTTTAATGATCAAATTATGATTTAATGCGCAAACTCGTGTAAAAAAATTGAAAATTTTTAATCATTTATTCATTATAATTTCTAATGCTTAATATGCAATCAGTAATGCTGGCGTAAAACAAGATTTATAATACTTCGCATTAATTTATCACGCTTTACGTATTTCACTTATGGTTTGGTGTACTGTATGTGCGAATTGTGTAACATGACCTTCATACATATAATAGTTACGTCACATAATATTCGCACGTACATAAAATCATACTACATTACTACATATAATATGTAATTTGCATATGTTTATATCCGTTGTCTAGTAGCATTATAATATACTTTTTATTTTATTTTTGCAATTAATATTTATTTATTTTAATATAAATAGTATATGTTAATATAACAAACTTATCTTTTTCATTACCTTTCTTAAATTCTTATCTCGGCGAGCACGTTTAGGAAGATCTCGATGAGCAGATTCCAATTTCTCGTTATATATAATACTGAAACAATATAATAAAATTATACACTTAATATAAGAATATTAAATTTAAAAAATTTTAATTAATATATACATTAATATGCTATTACATAAGAAATATACATATATAATATGTATATTCTTTTCTTTATATACTTAATTAATTCATATTCTTTTCATTTTAGTTTATTTAAAAAAAAATCATTATTAAAGTTTCTAGTTTATTCTTAACACAAAACAATCACTGCAAAAATGTTTTAATGAATTTCTTTGTTATAATTAACAGCTATAATTAATTTTTTTTCTATACAATTGTAAAAACAAAATTTACACATATGTCGTAAAATTTCGTACAATTGAGTAACTACTGAAAATGATCAAAGCAAATTTTATTGCTACTTTTATCTATTTTATCTGTACAATTGCTTACTCGTCGGTTAATCAATGCTATCAGTGTGTACGTCGGTGTGTGCTCTCCTCTCTTATTTAGTCGCAGTTGACACGCGCTCAAGGCTGCAACGGTCCGTCTATTTCAGTCCTGTTATTCGAGACAAGCGAAATGGTCGTTATCCTGGTGTCTTTGATTCTTGTAGCGCTCGTAACACTCTATCTCTATCTAGAAAGATACAACAAATACTGGCAAAATCGTGGAGTTTTTTGCGCAGATGGAGCCCTGCCGGGAGTTGGTCATATGTTGTCAGTGTTCTGCATGAGAACAACTTTCCCTGAATGCTGTCACAAGATCTACAACAATAATCAAAATCACAGTATGGTAGGAATCTACAACTTTATGTCACCGTCATTGATGGTTCGCGAGCCGGAATTGGTGAAAACGGTGTTGCAGACTAATTTCTCGAGCTTCCATATGAATAGACAAAAAACCGATCCTGAGGTGGATCCTCTTCTGGCGAATCATCCTTTCGTCAATTACGGCGATAAATGGTTAGCCGGCAGAAAGCGTTTGACTTATGCATTTTCCAGCATGCGACTAAAAATCCTGCTCGAGAGCGTCAAGTCGGTAGTCGTAATGCTCGAGAACTATCTCGATAACAAATTGAACAAAATCGGAAAAGTGGAACTGGAGTTAAAGGACTTGTGCTCTAGATATACTGCGCAGGTGGTAGCCGCCGCTGGCTTCGGTGTGGACGGATTTTGTTTCGACGATGAAAAACCAGATGTATCCTTCCGAAAACTTGGAAAGGATATTATGGAGCCTTCCATACGGAGCGCGATCATGTTTCTCTTTGTGGTTCTCGTTCCGTCGTTGAATAAATACCTTAAGGTAAGCTTCATTCCGAAGCACATTGATCGTTTCTTCAGAACGTTGGTCTCGGACATTATGGAACAACGACGGAAAGAGGGAATACCTAGAAATGACTTTCTTCATTTGATGACAGAATTAGAACGGATTGAAGGCGATAAATTTGATGTCGAGATGCTGGCTTCTGATGCATTATCATTCTTTATAGATGGCTACGGCACCACTAGCAGTGCTATGAGTTTTGTTGCCTTTCAATTGTCCACACATCCAAAAGTGCAGGAGAAATTACGTAAGGAAGTGATGACTGTACTCGACAGGTACGATGGTGTGATTACTTATGAAGGCTTGAAGGAGATGACGTATATGGACCAGGTTTTGAATGAGTCGCAGAGAATGCTTCCTATAGGAGAAGTCCTCCAGAAAGAATGTACGGAAGAATTTGAGCTAAGAGGATCCGATGGTCTTGTCTGTCATGTGCAACCTGGAACGGAGATCTTGATACCCATTAAAAGTCTGCATGAAGATCGTCGATATTGGGAAAATCCTGAAGTGTTTGATCCCGAAAGATTTAGTCCGGAAAAGAAACACAGTATCGAGAAATTCACTTTTCTTCCCTTCGGTGAAGGTCCGCGAATTTGCCCGGGAATGAGAATGGCTTTATTACAAATGAAGGCGTTTTTCGCTGCAGTCTTGAGAAAATATAGGTTGGAACTTTCCCCGAAGACGCAAGTACCTTTGAAAATGACACCCAATGCAATTATACCAACACCGAAAGGTGGTATATGGATCTTTTTCCGAAAGCTTTAAATATGACAATTTAATTCTTATGTCTGGAAAATAAATATGTAGTTGATTTTTTTATATAAAATAAATTTCTTTTTTAAATTATTCATTTTTAAAATTGCCGTATGTGTAATAAATTATATGAATTATAAGGCGTAGAGAATTTTATACTTTTATAAGTCATTCTCTGTTTATATGAAATTGTGCACGATATAATTTTGCATGCAATCTCTAATCATACTATTTCCCAAAATAAATTTAGAAGTTATAATTGAGCATACTGATTCATAAACCGAAAGGAGCTTTAATCAATTAATCGTAACGCTTAAATTAATGCCTAAGTATATAAGAATTGATAATACTCGGTGAAAGATAATACAAGATACAAAACAATAGATTTTTTCTGATAATGAATATTTTCAAATCTTTCCGATATACATCTGTTGATATTTTCGAGAGAATCATTAATCGTAGAACTTAATTAATTTCATGGACTTTAAACGTTTGAGAAAAATAAGTGCGTTTTGAATTTTGTAATATTTATCATAATCGTATTCCGATAAATAATATTACGAAACAACGGAATGTTTGGCTTATTTTATTTACTCGAGTGTCAGCACATGAATGACAATAAACTGTTTTTTCGATGCAAATGTAAACAGTGCAGTATTACAACACGAATACAAGTGCTGCATAGATTTAGACGAAGAAGGAAAGCTTGTTATCCATATTTTTATTCGTAATCTTTATCGTTTTTTATAATTTTGGTCGTATACCAGAGATATACTTATGTTAAATACTTTACCGATAATTATATAAAGAGATAATAAAAATAAATCAATACTTTGAAGAAATTTTTGTTATGTTAGACTTACAAAATTATTTATACTAATCTCCTAATTTGCTTATTGTTAAGACATATCGAATATATATTTTCTTAAAAACATATATAATATAAAACAAATAATTATATATATATATATATATATATATATATATTTATATATAAAATATATATATAAATAACATTTCAAAAAAGATATATTTGTCTGCAATGAACATAAAAAATTCTATGATTTTATTTCTAACACATTAGACGTAATAATTCTCTCGATATGTTTTAACTTACTAAAAATATACATACACACATACATACATACATACATACACACATATATATATATATATATATATATATATATATAGAGTATATATCTAATCGCATACTTATATGAGAAAATTGCGTTATAACAAATAACGATAAAACCGTAAGTTTTACCGTAAAGTTTTCTTTTAAATATTTAAGTTCTCACTCTTCTTTAAAGATTTGTTAATTAAGTACTTACTTTTTTTAGGACATCGAATTTATCAGTGAATAAACGATGTCACAAATAAACATGTATTTGATGTTATATTAAAATATATTGAAAAATATGTTAATTTAAGCATCAAAAATTAATGCCATTATTAAAATAATAATTAATGTAACAGAAAAGAGAATACGAAAATAATTCTCAATTCATTTATAAATATATTATTTTAGACGATTTATATATAGTTTGCAATAAAATTCTGTTTATGATTTTATTCTCATAAATGTGTGTGTGTATTCTGAATTACACGGCACATAAAATAATAAATATAACTTTCTGGAATTCTGAATTATAAATCGTCTGAAATGGACAACAATCATTGCGATTTAATCGATCGCGAATAAATATACGAGCAATTTTCGGATATTAATAGTATCATAGAACCAAACCTGTCTTTCGATGTTACACCAGGATTTCAAACTCCATAAGTATGAGATGTCTATTACAAGAATCCGTTGCTTTGTGTCGTCACCACTGCAAGTTCTCGACGGCCATTTGGTACGTAGGACTGTGAGTGGAGTAGAACTGCGAGTACCATCGTCGATATTCCCGGATAGCACGCTCCTCGCTCACCAGCATTGGATGTTGCTCATACCTCTTATGATTCCAGATCACGACGTCGCGTTCAAACATCACGCATTCACCCAAGAAGATGATATTGGCGTAGGGCGCCAACAGTGGCGGCGAAAAGATCTGATGGGTCACTCGTTGCAGCATCGGCTCGACCGGGGTAACTGTTTGCAGGATGCACATAGACCCGAGTGACGTGTCGATCGACATTTCGACGTAACCAGGGCCGATCTGTTCGACGCGCACGTCTATGACTAGCACGGTGAAACGTCCCAGCAAGGTCAAACTGTGACGCATTTGCAAGCTAGCCCTGTGCTTCTCCCTTCGACCGACCCCTTGGTTCTTGGTGACTGCGAAATGATGACGATTCTTTTCGTCACCGTTGCCAGCGATGGGATAATCGACCAATTCGCCGTTCACTTTGACGCACACTTCTGCTTTCTTTGTTATCATGTCCGGCTCCTTGTCCGCGTTTGTTTCGCTGTACGAGTTGTGTGGTCGCCACGGCACACTGGTGGTCCACGTGTGTTGAGCTAGCCAAGGGATATTGCCAGAGAGAAATATGACTGGACCATGCACTGCACTGAGATGCGCAATGTCAGCCCCGTTTTCAGCTATCTCCTACGTATACAATATATTGTTTATTCACTTCAATTTAAAAAAATAGAAGATTAAATTAAGAAAAAAGAATACACACTCTCTCTCTCTCTCAGTACTCTTTAATGCCAGTCTAAGTAAGTACTATCGAGAGATTATTTGATAAGACTCTTTCAAACAAAATCAACCAGCTATAATTTATTATTAAACAGCTATAATTTATTATTAATTCAATTCTGCTTGCTTCGTTATGTCATGTGGATTCTTTTTTATAGTACCTTCCTTATAGGTATACAATATACAAAGCAATGATGGAGCGGTTTTATATCGCATTAGAGAATCGAATGCACGACAAACCTGTACGTGGCAGCTGATGAAGAACTCATTGCGACCTTGATAACGCCACGTCCCGTTGGAGATGTGCGTGTGTGGCTGCGGCTGCCAATCTGGTTCGGCGGATTCAGCGTTATACCAGACGAAGATGATGTTATTCACTTCGCGACACTTCCAAGCTTTTGCACGCGCGATTATCGGCACTACAATGTAAAAAACAAAAGTGATACGATTAAATATGAATAGAATATTTGAAAAATACGCATTAATATATGATCTTTATATCTGATCAGGTAATGTAAACGTAGTTCACTGTATATTAATGAGGCATGTAATACTGTATCTATTTTACATATTGTAATACTGTATAATTTTACATATTGTAATACTGTATAATTTTACATATTGTAATTATATAACTATTAACATTTAAAATTTACACAAACAAATAAATTTGGCTAAGTATTATATAAATAATAAAATACAAAACTTTATGTCTGTACGTGAAATATCGTCTGAATGAGAACAAATATTTGCATAATACATAATCGGAGATAAGCTTTTAAGATACACAGACAGATCTCGATATAGGAATGCAGTTTTAGGGCGCAAAAACATCCAGTCTTAATCCGGTATAGCGTATCACGAAGAATCGAAAGAAGTAAATAAATATCGGCGTATGAAACGAAGGGAGAAAAATAATGTAATGCTTAATTACCTTTTTCTGTGTAAGGTATATTGTCGCAGCAACCATCCTCTCCCCGAAATGTCCAGTTATGAAAGGGACACTCTAAGCAGTCTCCTTTAACACGGCCACTCTCGCCCATATTTGCTCCTAAATGTGGGCAATATGCATCTAGGATGTTTACGACGCCTTTTTCGGTTCTTTAAGAAATTGAAAAAGTTATATAACAAATGTAAGAATTATTTTAACTTCTCAAGTATCTTGAGATCGGGTAATTATTTTCAAACATCTCAAGCAAAACAAAATATCAATGTAAAAAAAAGACTAACTCAAACCATACGAATATTCTGATTATGAGTGCCAGTTTTTAAAAAATTATTGAAATTGTGATAACATATTTTATTAATTATGATAATTATCCAAGAAATGAATTAAATATATAAAAAATTTGCAAGATCCTCTTATATATAAAATAATAGCTATAATAAAAAAAATATTTTGTATGTACACCTGATCTACTCTAATTTTTAAACTCACAAGTAATAAAAAAAGTATATTGCGTGTAAAAATTGTCAACATTAATGTTGATGTTGAACATTAAAAAAATGAAAAATTAGTATAATTAAAAAACGGTGATAATTAAACACATTTCGACAAATTGTTCGACAAAAAAGATTTTACGCGATTTGACGTACCTGAAGACTGCGAAATTCTCGCCGAGGGCGGACACGTGCTCCACTTGGCCCTTTTTTATCTGCGAACTCTCGAGCAAAGCAAACCATCCGTTCGGATATACTGGTGGTAGCTTACCTACCTTCCGATTTCTGGATTTTGCATAAACACCACCGTTTGTCCGCGTTCTACTTTCATTTCTTACGTCCTTTAACACAACAAGCATCGATCTTTAGAGAACGTCACATAAATTTAAAAAGTTTTTTAAATAAAAAGAAGTTTTTCCATTTATTTAACAGTTGGCCGGAAAGTGGTAAACGCAACATATACTCGCTTTTATCAAGAAGATTCGATTTTTCCTTCTTTGACATTTCATTAAACGTTATTTTTACCTCAATTTTTTAAATCAAATTATTCGTTTATGTATTTTTTATTAGAATTAAAAAATCTTTAATTTATATACATATTACAATTTTCTAAAAAAAATTACAGAAGATATTTTTTTTAATTATTAGACAAGCGTGCGCTTTGCGGCCACTGTTGAGTCAAGAACCAAAAGCAAAAAAAACACGGATTAGAGCTTTAGAAGCAATTACACAATCTAAAAAAAAAAAAAAAAGTAAAATACCTGTTGACATTAATTGCAGTAATGCAGAACAAATTATTTGAGAGTAAAAATTTATAAACGCAAATATCTACGTTGCCATTTATTAGACATAATTCTGAATCTAATTGTATTAGAAAAATATAAAATTAGAATATAAATAATGACAATTTAAAATTGATAAACACAAAATGAGAATAGAATGTTACGGTAAAAAACATTTCGTATTTCTGTTGAAATTATCTTGTGTAGAAATTTTTGTGTTAAATTTTTAACATACTCTTATGTTAATATAACATATTGTCGTTATATTATTATTTATAAATTTCTTTGTTTTTTTTTAATGTGCATTTTCGGTGTTATGATTATTAAAGTATCAGCTGATACTGTAACAATTTAATTATGAGATCAATGCTTCTAAATCTCTTTTTGCTTACAGGTGCTTTGCGATAATTGCAAATGTATAATTAATTAATGTTTTATACAAGAAAAAAAACAAGTTCAACGAGTCCTAATAAAAAAAATTATTCAAAAAAAAAGAATTTAATGAGCATATTCTTTCTTAACTTTATATCTCTATCCTTGAGAAAAGAATTTGATGCAAGATGAATCACTTCAAATATTAACTGCAAATATTAATCTATCACTTATTAATTTTTAAATTAATTTGATCAATACTATTGCTGTATAGTTTCAAGAACTATATTTTTTTAAAATAATGAAAGTAAAATATAATCGCGCAGGCACGTTGTTCGGAAACTGCGATGACTACTTACTTTGATCCAATTGAACTTGAAGAAATACGCAAAGTAGATGAGGACGATCAGTAGGGTGGTCGCAAGCCCGATGTACCATTCCAGCATTGTCTCTTCTCCCGGTGTCACGCTCGCTCGGTGTCTATCTCTCGACTCTCTTATCCTGATAGGTACACCTTGCGATTCTTGACTCTGTTCGCGTGTGGACGGGAGATAAACGGGGGGAGCGTGCAAAGCAAAACGATGACGAGAAACGATGAGAAGACGGGGGTTAGAAAGAAAAAGAGAAAGAGAGTTAGACGGGTTGGAGAGGGTGTGAGGGAGGAAAGGGGAAAAAGGGAGGAAGCTACGACGAAGACGCGCGACGAGAAAGAGACAAAAAAAAAGGGGGCTAGGAGGACTTCTCCTGGCCGAGGAAGGACAGGACAAGAGAGGAAAGAAAACGAAAGGGAGAAAAAGAGAGATAACTTCCTCTCTCTCTATCTCTTGCGGTATAGTTAGTTAATTAATATGTAAGCGCACACATATGCATAAGTATGAGCGATACGACGAGACCTATAGCCAGAGGGAGAATCGGCGACGCAGAAGAAGACTTGGAGAACGTGGATCCAAAGGGTACGCGTGAGATGGAAGGATGCGCCGGAGAAAGGGAAAGGAAAAAAATGATAGAAAAATCACGTTCAAGAGCAATTGAGGAACGCCTGGAAAGTTTATCCGCGGTTTTTATATATCGCCGATTTACGTATTTCTCTACTGATGCGTCGCGATCAACTCCGAGGCTTCTGCCGGAGAAGAGAAGCTCGACGGCGTCGTGTGTGTCACGTAAACGATTGTCCGATTATGTATGCCCGGCCACGGGCGGAGGACGCGACGAGTCAACGAGCGGCTTTTATATATCAATGCCACCTTATATCATCGGATCTAAAACCCGCGCGAGTCCCCTTCGTCTTCTTCTTTCTACCTCCTCCCCTTTCACCTTCACCGCTTCTTCATCGTCGTGTCCTCTCGAGCCGACCGGCGTGTCTCCTTTTATCGTGACTGTATATCGATCGATGCTTCAAACTCGCCGACTTATACGTCCGTCCATTTCGTTTAGCATATCGATTCTAGTGGACATACTCACGGGGATTCGCATTTATATTCCAACGTTTCTGGTTTTGCGTCGCTAATACGAGAACGAGCGTTTCCTCTTCTCATTTTCCTCCTCTTGTAGAAGATGTATGTATATTTTCCTCTCCCCGGTATCTTTTTTCTTCCTAATGAACGACGAGGTCTGCTAGTGAGAACGATTAACAGATGGCACATTTCTCTTCTTTCTTTCTGGTCCCTCTTCGTCTCCTTGGGAAAAAAATTCTTAGTTAGCGAAATAGTAAACTTCGGTTTCGTTTTCCGAACATTATCCGACATGTATCGTATAAACGCAACTAAAGGTATCGACCTTATTCATCGAAGCAAAATATGAATAAAGATATGGATTTTTTTATTAAAAAAAAGTCAAGCCGACATATCTAGCGAGAGGTAGGAACAAAAAGTTTTTCGTATTTTTTTCAAAACGTGAAGTGAGAAATATATATAACAGAATTGATTGCTTATCCTGACAAAGATATGGCATTTATATAAACGAGTGTAATCTATCATGTAAAGCAACAGTAAACGATTATTCATACGAAATATACATTATCTGTATAAGATGTATTCTTTTTCGTGTTTTATACAGCTTTATTTCGAACATTAAATCTACTTTTGTTGCTAATTTCTTCTTGAAGAAGCAGAATAAAAAAGAACGAATTAATTGGCACTTAAAAAAATTTAAAAATTTATATTTTATTATATATAGACAAAAAAATAAGCATCACGAAATCTTCCTTTACGTTGTTGAGAAACACGTGCATAAGCTCTATATTTCTAAATAAACAATTTCTATTATTATTACGGTGACCATCTTTTATTTCAGAGGACAATCCTTTTTTTCAATTATTAGCGTTGTCCTTTAAATTTATTCATTTTCTCAAAACTTAATTTTGGCCTTTATTTTTTACTTAGTGTTTCAAATGTACATGAGTTTCAAATTAATCTGTAATAAATCATATGTAGTTATATCTTTTTTTTAAATGTGTTAAATTTTGAATGTAGAATGTTGTATAGAAGAGTAACTTTGATCGCAAACTTTGATTTAGAAACATGTTGAAAGCCTTAAAATTTTCAAGTGTGTCCTTTATTTTCCCTTTAAAAAAATGGTCACTGTAATTTTTATTCAAAATTGATAAAAATGATTTATATATCTTTCCTCTCAAAAAGATATAAATGAAAAAAGAACAGAGGAAAAATAAAAGAAATGGCCTCTGCCCAGGATTAAAAGACGGAGTGTCCCAAGTAAAAGAATAAAGTTTAGTATCTTCGTAGGTCGACTCGACCCGCTTTTGCAATTTAAAAATCTGTCGGGCCACTGTCCGTCAGCGACTATGTTAAGCATACAGGACAAATAAGTATATACGGCCACCTCTCGTAATCTCATGGTGGTAACGCGCTGCATCCCTGATGACGTGAATATATATACGCAGAGAGAAAGAGAGAGAAAGAACAGATTAATTATTCAAACGTGTTTAGCACAAAGACAAGAAACTCCCCTGACACAAGATCGGCGGCGGCGATAAAATCGCCTCGTAAATTTACAAAATGGCGCGATTTCTCTTCTATCAAGAAGAGATGCGCGCTCTTTCTTTCCTTTTTTTCCTCTCTCTTTCTCTCTCTTGCAGCCGAAATTCTAACGCTCACGGCTTCGCGCCATCACAGCGTAATATTATTCGATGAGACGACGGTAATGAGATCGCTTTCGTTGGTTCGCTCGCTCGGAGAAACCCGTATCAGGCGGAATCGAGAGACAGCTAATACGTGTCATGCTGCGTGACCACGCATTGATCAAAATAATATTTGAACAATGTTCGAAGGTGCTTCGTTGCAATTTCTCGCGCTGGAGAACATGGAGCCAGATCGTCTTTCAATGTATTACTGGGAACGTGCTTACCGCCTCATTGCTTTGATGATTAAATTTTTTCTTCAAGGATTTTCGAGCGATATCTTGGAGGCTCGATGTAAAAGATCCGCGAAATCCTAGCTCCAAGAATAATATACTTCGAGGATGATACTGCTTCGAAGATGATGCTCATCCTGTTGTAAAAGCGTCTCCTCAATTGTTGATTGACCTAATATTCAAACAAAAAATTAATTATTTATATCCATATATGTTCGCGATATAATATATAAAAATCATATTTTTTTTTTATCTTAATGCACATAGATATACTATTAGCAATTAAATATGATATATAAAATGCACTGTTATTTATTAGAAAAAATCCGAAATATGCATTAAAATTATACATATATATATTTCTTAATTATAAATTCATAAATCAATAGCAATGTTAATAAACAAAATTAATAAATCTAATATATACCCAGATAGCCACAGTAATTATTATGACATCAAAATGCATCATTTTGATGACAAATGATGAATTTTGACATCAAAATGATGTCATAATAATTACTGTGGCTATCTGAGTACATAACCACAGTTTTCGACAACAATTGCACACAATTCATAATAAATTTATAAAACTCCTTTTATTAAATTATCTAATTGTTTATATAGTTCGTTTTTGAGAAACATAATTTTCAACGCATAATATATATTATATATATAGTGTTGTATTAATATATATGTTATTAATATAATATTAACAATACATACTATACTCACTCTCTCTTTCTTTTCTCTTCTCTCTATCTCTCTCTCTCTCTGTCTTTCTTTCTTTCTGTCTTTCTTTCTCTCTCTCTCTCTCTCTCTCTCTCTCTCTCTCTCTCTCTCTCTCTCTCTCTCTCTCTCTCTCTCTCTCTCTCTCTCTCTCTCTCTCTCTCGTCTCTCTCCCTATATTTAATTAAAATTTATTATTATATTGCTACATTTATATGTATATATACATAGTGTACGAAATATTTTATCTTCAAACATGTATATATATTTAATGATAAAATATTTTTTACAGTACTACGAAAAAGAGGAAATGCAAAAAACAAAAATGGCCTTTTTGTCTATACATATATATATATATATATCTCTCATCAAATTTTTTGAGCAGCCGAATAGCAGCAGAGTAGAGAAATTATCCGATCAAATATTTAAGAAAAGAATGCTGCATTACGCGTTTTACATTGTCTATATTATATACGATGATATTTTTTTCCATTATTAATCTTACGAAAATACATATTACCTTTTTTGCATCGTAACGGACTCAGTGAGCTAACTCAAACAAATTGCGCAGGATGACCAACCGCAAAATTTCCATTAGATCATTGAAGATTTTGGTAGCTACCCTGCAAGTCCATCTACTATAAAGACCGCTTTTGATGCAGCGCGACATCGCGCGATTGGCTGGAGGATCTAACTTTCGGAGCGGTGAAAATTCCCTAGTCAACAGCCAATCGCGCATCGTCGAATGAAAACTGTATTTTAGCGCGAAAACGCCTCCGATTCCAAGGTCCTTGCCCTTCTCGCCTTCCCATCTGTGTTATGTCAAACAAACCGTGGCTTTATCATTAAAGCGAAGTTGATATAAGCGCATCCATAAGCAAAAATTTTAATTTTGATAAGGAACGGGATTTTACAAAGAAACGCGCAAATTGCCTGACAGACGGTGCACAGTCGAGTGTTTTTGTATCTCGTCCTTCCGAAACGAGAGCTCAAGATGGGTGTGCCGAAATTCTTTAGATACATAAGCGAGAGATACCCTTGCCTCAGCGAGGTCATAAAGGAACATCAGGTATTAAGGAAAAAAAAATATATGTTTCTTCTGCTTGCCTTTTTGAGGGTTTATATATTTTTTTGATGCTACTTTTTTTTTTAATATTTTTAATGCGTATTCAGGGAGAGAACTGCGAGATTTACGATAAATATGCGATAAAATTTGTAATTTTGTGCAAAAAAAATCTGTTCAATAATTCTCTGTTTTGTTTCTTCCAGATACCAGAGTTCGATTATTTGTATTTAGATATGAACGGTATCATACACACGTGTTCGCATCCGAATGACGATGTCTGTTTCCGTATTTCGGAGGAGGATATTTTTAAGAATATATTTCACTATATAGAAGTGTTATTCAACATGATACACCCACAAAAGTTGTTCTTCATGGCGATAGATGGTGTAGCACCTAGAGCTAAGATCAATCAGCAGAGAGGTCGACGATTCAGAGCAGCTAAGGATGCGGAGGTTCAAGAGGCTAAAGCCAAGGCGAAGGGTATTGAGATACCTAAAGAGAAGAGATTTGATTCAAACTGTATAACTCCGGGAACACTTTTTATGGCTAAACTTGGCGAGCAGCTCAAACGTTTTGTGGAATATAAAATTTCTATGGATGATGCTTGGAAAAAATGTAAAATTTTGTTCAGCGGGTCTGAGGTATCTTACCAGATATTGTAATGTATCAACGTTGCTAAAATGATTATTGTAATAGAAGAGATTGCTAAAATATTGTTGTTTTAGGTTCCTGGAGAGGGAGAGCATAAAATTATGGATTACATAAGATATATGAAAGCTAGCGAAGATTACGACTGTAATTCTAGGCATTGTTTATATGGTCTAGATGCTGATTTAATAATGTTAGGTCTTTGTTCTCACGAGCCGAATTTCTCTCTTTTAAGAGAGGAGGTGAAATTTGGTAAACAACAAGTAAAGATGACTCCTGAGGAGACAAAGTTCTGCCTTCTTCACTTGTCGCTTTTACGAGAATATATAGAGCATGAATTTTCGCCAATCAAAGACAAATTGTCTTTTCCATTCGATATTGAGAAAATAATCGACGACTGGGTTTTAATGGGTTTTCTCGTGGGAAACGATTTTATTCCCCATTTGCCAAATTTACATATTACCAATGGTGCACTGCCAATTCTGTACTGTGCATACATGGAAGTATTGCCAACACTCGAAGGTATATATATATATCAATGTACCAATACTTTGTAAAACATGACTATATCTATTTTATATTGTTATATGTGAATAAAAATATTATTTTACTCTAGGTTATATAAATGAAGCAGGAACATTAAAACTGGATCGTTTTGAAAAGTTTATGGAGAAACTTAGTCGTTTAGACTTAGAACAATTTAATGAACATTACGCGGATTTAAAATATTTTGAAGGTAAAACAGGCAGACGGCCTAATGAAACTGAACGTCATGTGTATAAGAAATCGGAAGATGATGAAAACATAGTTCAGAAGACACAAAACAAAGATTTAGATGCTCTAATTAAAAGTACTGCGGAAATGGTATTTAAATATTTCTAAATAATTGCTTAGACAAATAGACAAATAATAACACTTTATAATATAGTCTGTAGGTCATTTCAATGATGATGATGATGATGATGAAGATAGTGATTATATAATTGATGTGGATACTATGGATGATGAATCTGATAGTGATATATACAATATGGAATTTGTACAACATAAAAGAGATTATTATATGAACAAATTGGAATACAAAAATGTCGATGCGTAAGTTTTAATTTTACACAATTTTAAATGAGATACTTAAAAATTATAATTTTGTTATTTTTTCATGGATTTTCAGAGAAGTTTTACGTTTACAAGCCGAGGGCTATGTAAGAGCGATACAATGGAATTTGCATTATTATTATCATGGATGTTGTAGCTGGTCATGGTATTATCCACATCATTATGCCCCATACATTTCAGACATAAAAGATTTTAAGGATTTGAAATTAGAATTTGATTTGGGAGAACCATTCTTACCTTTCCAACAATTATTAGCTGTGTTACCTGCAAATAGTAAGGATCTATTACCAAAGGCATTCCAATTGCTATTGACGGAAGAGTCTTCTCCTATTGTAAATTATTATCCACATGATTTTAAAACTGATCTAAATGGAAAAAAGCAGGAGTGGGAAGCAGTTGTGCTTATTCCATTTATCAATGAAAAGTTGTTGTTGGCTGGTAAGCAATATTTTTTTCTATATCTAATAGAAGTTTTAATTGAAAGATATAAATAATATTTATCTGAAACATTAATATTCAAATTATACTTTTTATTATAGAACCTTCTAAATACTTAAAACACACAAATATAAAATAAATACATAAATATCTTTATGCAAAATTTATTTGATAGCTATGCAGCCACACTTACCGAAATTAACGGATGAAGAAAAAACAAGAAACCAACATGGGCCAATGTGTTTATATTCGCATAGTGATGAAATTCGAAGTGTTCAGAAGGCAACTATATACTTTCCGGAATTTACCAATTGTGCTCATTTAAATTTAATAAACCGCGACGAAATTTTTGTGTCGAGAGAACAATTAGTCGCAGGATTGTCCTCAGGTTTCGATCTCGATGTTTATTATCCAGGATTTCCTATATTGCGACACTTACAGCATACAGCGCATTTAGAAAAAGCGAAGGTACATATGTCATTCATTGAGGTTCAACATTCGATTCTTAACAACTTGTTACACAAGTGTCTTTTCAGGTCAAAGTATTTCAACAGCCATCAATGGGAGAAAATATGATTTTAAGTATAATATCAAAAGAAACCCCTGATTTACTGACCTTGGCATCGAAGTTATTGGGAAAAAGTGTGTACGTGGAGTGGCCTCATTTGAAGGAGGCTTTCGTGATTGGCGTGGCTGACAACAGAGTGAAATTCAGTTTAATTAATCCACTAGAGGGTTATAGTAATAATAATTTGAAAAAAGAAGAAGTAAAGGATTTGTTGGCTGCAGAATGGAGTACACAGAATAAACAAATTCGAGAAACGTAAGATTAAATTCTAAAACATAACATTAATAATAATAAAATAAAAATGATATGAGAATATGATGATATAATAATATGATGATATAATAATATTCATTTCTAGACATATGTCGCGTCTTGGGATAGATGTAGGCGATACGAACGTGTTGCTTTTCGCCCGCACATACTTGGGTAGCAAGTACATTTTCGGTGTTCAGGGAAAAGTAACATTTGAGAAACAATGGAGCGATTTTCCCATGGCTTACGCTTATCAGACTGTGGTTGAAGACATTTCTGTCTACAGCAGAAAACTACCGGTCTACAAAACTATGCATGATATTTTTGTACCAGGCACTTTCTGTTTTATGTTGGGACATCCCTATTATGGCGCGATGGGCGAGGTATAATTGTACTGGATGTTTTTTATACATCAGAATGATAATTAAAAGAATTTCGATAAATAGTTAAATTTATCAATACGATAAGTAATCTGATAAATTAATCGAGCTTGTGCAATTTATCGAAAGAGTATATAATATTTTTAATTAAAAGGATCAATTACAAACTTACAGGTCGTGCAACATAAGGACTATCCAAAGCCACGCAGAATCAAAATTTCTATAAAAACTACAAAAGAGCCAACATTTGAGATCGTTAAACAAGATTATACACAACAAAAGACTCGATATATGCATGGCAGTATTGCTGCGCAACGTCTGGGCATAAGTAGTCATCTTTTAAGTAGAATTACCGGCACAATCTATGTCATACAAGCGTCGAAAGAGGAAGTTGCCAAACATAACGTTGGATTGAATTTGAAGTTCAATAAAAAGAATGAAGAGGTGAGAAATTGTTATACAAATTTCATATTCATATTATTAAACAATTTTATAGATGTAACTGATGCATTATTATATATCTGTACATTTTTGTGGATCTATTTTCCTCCTTCTCTTTCTCTACTTACATCGAAATTTTAAAGATGCCTGGGTATACAAGAAAGGAGAATAGTCAATGGCTGTACAGTGCAAAAGCAGTTGAATTGATTCGCAATTATATGATAAAATGTCCCAACTTGTTTGAACGTTTGGCTCAAAATGTAACAAATGACATTTTCCAAGAAGAGGAGCTATTCGACAAGGGGTACATTGTGTATTTTAATGTATTTTACATCATCAAAATCTTTAACTTATGATATGTAAAAAAATCGTTAACTTATGATACGTTATAGATCGGATGAACTGAAGGACACAGTCGAATGGCTGAAGACACAATTGAATGGTATAGAAAGTCGCGCCTGTGGGATGGATATCGTCGAACCGGAACTAGTGAAACTGATCGAGCAAGAAATAGAGGAATACCTAAAGATTCAATATACCAATGTGGTTTTTATACAAGTGAAACCACACTTGCTCTTCAAACCTGAATTACATCTGCGTAGTGTGCCGCCCGATCCGAATTCTCAGAATCGTTTGTTTGACAGGATATGTTGCGTTCGAAGCGGTTTCAGTGTTCCTCTCGGGACCAAGGGTACTATAATAGGAGTACGAAAAGCGAGTAATCCCGCAGATATTATGTACGACGTTTTGTTCGATCAGCCTTTCATCGGTAAGCATCCCAAGTAGGAAACGGACGTCATTAAATGTCGAAATGACATAATTTTCTGGGATATTATTTTCTGAAATATGAAAAGAAAACTTTTACAGTATATTCTGTCTAACGATTTTTATTATTACAGGTGGGCTTACATTAAGCGGTTGCTCTGCGTTTCGCGGCTATCGTTTGGCAGCCACGGACTTTATAAATATCAGTTTCGGCGAAAGAAGCGAGCAAAAAAATTCAGCGAACGAATCGACAGATTGTCGCAAACAGACCGCAAATCCAGCTTCTCCTATTAAAAAGAATCAAAACGATCAGTCATCGAAGTCGTATCCGCAGATGCATCTCGCTAAGAAAGGACTCGAAAAATTAAGTAGAGACATTCGTTTGGGTATGATGGTACAACAAAATACGGTAGAATCAGGCTCCAAGACGATGCCTTATGCGGCATTACCTCAAAATCCTCGACAAAACGTGCCATCTAATCAAACGTCCGAGTTCCAAGCGCTTTGGGATGAATTGCACAAGATACAGGTACAATATAACGATGTAGATTTACAAAATTGTTTTACGAATTTTATAGATCTTTGTTATATAATATAGAAACCAAACGAACCACCTGAGAAAATAGTATCGAATCCTATGATGCCTAGGGTCAAACCATTCGGCAACAATCATAATGTGCAATCGGTAAATATTGTTGGATATTATATGCGTTAAAATGTGTTCTGTAAAATTATATATGTTTGAACTATCAAAATCTGTATTTCCTCCAAAAACAGCAAGATCCTAGCGCATTCTTGAAAGCTATGCTAAAGATTCCCGATGTAAATGCGCAAACGAGTAAGCAACAGACTAAACACTCTACAACTGTGGCGACGCTTCAAAAAGCGTCAGTTTCACAAAAAGATCAAACATTAAATCCCCCACCATTGGTACAACAAATGTTTGATGTATGTCTAATATACGTTTTCTTTTATATACGTTTCCTATATATGTTTATATATGATTTGTCCATTGTTGTTTGTAATATAGAGAAAAAAGGAACAATTATGTATATATAGCCATTTAATAATTTTACGTAAAATGTGTATGTTGCTATTTTTTTAGCACGCCAGACGAACGGAACAAAAAAAAGAGAAAGCACATTCAGTTTGGTATAGCACACAATTATTGCAACATTACTCATACAGCGCAGTTGGCTTGCCAAAGTATAATTATATCATCGATGAAAAGACGGGATTGATTAGCGCTCATATTATGATAGATCGTGCAATTTTTAAGGGCGATCCTTGCGTCACTCAAGAACTAGCCACAGAAAGCGCTGCGAAACGAGCGTATAAGGTAACGATAAGCGTATAAAAAATTTCAATCTTATATATTTATTTTGTATTAATATAAATTATTATTATTATTAGGCGTTAAATTTAAATAAGATACCGACTCACGATGCGAAAGTCGTAATGGCGCCTCGACCACAATGGTATAACAATCAACAGAATAACTGGGTCCAAAATATCCGACCTCCTATGATGCCACCCATGGGACCTCCGAAGATGCCACCAATTCCACAAAATCTACTTATGCAACCTAATATGTTCTATCCGAAATGGAACCAGAAAATGCCGCCAAATCCAGCGTTTGGTCAAGCTGCGTCGTACAATCAAGGCAGGCAACAGCAAATGAAACAAGGTCCACAAAAAGGTCCTCAGAACGGGCCGAAGATGGAGATTAAGAATAGTACCGCGTTCGTGCCATTGCAAGCACAGAAGAAGAGTAGAAACGCCACTGTGAAACAAGCTGCAAAAGAGAGCAATTCGTCAAATGCTAGAAAAAATTCGAGCCCTAAAGCGCAACAGCAACAGCAGAAGAATGAAGAAACGTCACCCAAGGTGTGTTATAATATCGCGTCTTTCGTCGCATCAATTCGGATTTATTAAATCCATAGATATATTACGTAATATATTTATTAATAATATTTATAAATATATCTATTCTATAAATCTATTTTATATAATATATCTATGATTAAATCCATCAATTTCTTACAGAAAGAAAAACAAGAAATTGTACATAAAGGTAGAGAGAAGACGCATGCAAACGAACCGCAACAACAGCTACCGCAACAACAGCCGCAATATAATGCAGGAAAATCGTCCAAACCCAGGAAATCGCGTGTCGCCGCAAAATTCGGCTCGCCGCCTTTATCAAACGGCGGCGAACCTCAGTGAAAATTCTATTCTGTCTTCTGATGGAATAAATCTTTACAAATTCAATATGTACATACAAGATGATAATATCGAAATCCTATCACGCGTTCGTTTTCTACATTTTATAATAAAATCGAGCAGTTTTCTTTGAAGATTTCCAAACGGGCCAGTTTATCTCTTATCATGAAAACATCGATTTTTACATGCGTTGAACATCTTTCGTACTTAGATATAAAATCGCATCAAATAATTTGTAGATCCTTTTTCGAATCAAATGTACATACACACATACACACACTGAACTTATATACGTAACATACGTAAAAATGTAAGTTAGAATGATTAGTTGAGTTTTTATTTTGTATTTTTTACATTTTGCTATGTATTAGCTATGTATCATTTGTACTTGTAAATTCTTATGTTCTGATAGTGTGATATTTCATCAGAATACTCTATGATTAGTAATTTTATTTTTTTATGAGAGTGCTCGAAAATTATTTATTCAGATATATTTTCGCGTAACTATAGAAAATTACAATGTTTGATGGTATGCACAAAACCTTGAAGCAAAAGTATATCATGAAGATTTTGATAATGATATATGTTTGTCTTTTTTTTTGTATTAAGATTTTATCGTTCTCTCAACAAAGGGCGACGAGTTAATTAAAAATTTAGCGCGGTAAATTATTATTTCTTATTAAATTATTTCGTAATGTTTGAATCAATTTCGAATCGTATTTGGCACTGTCAAATATAAGTAAAATAAAATTTATAAAGCGTAGATTATTTAATAAAAATCACATAAAAGTGCTTTAGGAAATATAGATTAATATAGAATATAAATTTTTTATATGTTAAGTTTTTAACGTGAAAACGTACATTTCGAAATAGACAATATTTTAATAAGAAATAATAATTTGCAGTGTTTACGTTAGACTCTGAATTAGCTGCCTTTTGCTTGTAATATTCGACAGAGCCTTCTATTTCAATTTTTATTTTTCTATTTTATTGAAATACACACATACGCACACACACATGACGATCAGTTTATACTTTCGACTGTTTAAAAATTTATTAAACTAAAATTTATATTTTTTTAAATTTATTTTTATTTTGCTTATTTTTTTCTTTTGCAAAATAATTATCAAATTCGTGAAGTAACATTGGTCTGCGTATCAGTATATTTGTTCTACCATTTAATGCGTTTTGCGCGATCGAAAAAAGAAAGCGAGATTTATTAATTTTTATCGCATTTACAGCTCGATAGATAATTATGCAAGCAACATATGCATGTTACATACATAAGGCGATGAGAAAGTGAAATTAAGTATACAAGTAGAAATATATATCTACCACGATTTTGTGTTTTTTTTTCTATATTACAAACAACAAAGAATAAATCAAAATTGAATAAAATTAATTCCAACAAAATGTTTCAACAAATTTTACTGTACAATAAAGAAAGCAAAATTGTAACTGATTACCGAATGTTTTCTTTTTTTAAACTTGATCTCAAATATTGTTTTGAATTATTTTTGTGTTCTTAACATTTCATAGTGATTTTTTAATAAATAAAGAGGAAATAAAGTTTTCCCTAGTTACTGTCTATTTTGAACGCATGTATGATAATTTTTAACAATTATTTTCTTCAGTACAGTAATTCTATATGTACACACATAAATATAAAATCTTTCCTACCACAAATTATACAAATATATGTATATTTTTGTCATAATGTCACGATGAGAAAGATATTTGAGTAATATTGCATATAAGTATATTCATTAAATTATCTTCGGACCATTCTCTTAAGCTGGATGTAATGATCTCGAAAGATTATAAACTTTATTTAAATTAAAATTATATATCAAAGAAAAAAATTACAATTCTTTAATTTATTTTTATTATTTTAAAGATTCCCCCTTCTATCTTTCTTCGCTCTAATCAGCAAAAATACTTTTCAAATCTATCATCACAAAAAAGAATATCGAGCAAATTACATTTTTATTTTAGAAAATCGTCAATAAATAAACGAAATATTTTGCTAAAAAGGAAAAACATTGTGATTGCATTTTTTTCATAAAAAGTAGAATATGGGAAACGGTAGATAGCAGATCTAAAATTGTATGTACTAGATTCTATTCAGACTTGTAATTGCATTTTTCTCTCTCACCATACTTTTACTAATTATATTGATAGCATTTATCTTGTTCGCTCTCAACGTATTCCCTTTCTTCTTTTTTTCTTTTATTCCCAAAACTATATTAACGGACGCAATTATATAATACAAAGCAAGGGCACTTGATAATATATATATTATATATATTATATTAAATATATTTTTTTCTATCATAATTTATCTTGCATCTCATGTATGACACTACTGAGACATTTCTATTTAAAACACTATTTAATACTTGTTTAATGAATATCTTACAATTCAAACAAATGCAAAATCTGTATGAAACAATATATATATATATATATATATATATATATATATATATAATGCAATATTTATTACAAAGAGATAAATTATATTAACTTTTGTGTATTACATTGTTTTACCTTAGAGCATAACAATTGTCTTAGATCAGTTATTTCGTGCAACGTCCATTTTAAAAGTTCTATTGTCACTGTCCTGTCTTCTGACGACATTGAAGACTAAATTCCTTTAATGCTTCGCAAAGTCGCGCCGCTCTTTTTCTCTCAGCTAAAATACGTGTCATGTTATCGTTCTGCAACATTATGGCAGCAAGATTCTTTTGATTCTCCAGTCCAGTCCGTAACCACTGTGCGGTCCATTCCGGACAAGTCTTATTCAATGCTAATAAAACTTCAGCATGTGGATCTAAATTATTATGAGACACTGCTCCGCCTATAACAGAAATAAACAAAATAAGTAAATAAATAAATAAATAAGAATCTTTTTGCAAAACCAGCGAATTATTCGCTTACCAACACAATGCAGAATTGCGGAGACAAGTTCTTGGCCGATCGGTTGAATAAACGTTTGCAGATGCGGACTTTGCATAATCGCGTGATTGAGAAAGTGGCCGGCCGCTTTGGCTGTGGCGGTCTCTGGGAGAGTTAGACACGCGATCCCTGTAGAAAAGAAAAAAATAATTACGTTTGTAAGAAGATTTAAATATTTTTTTTTCTAAATACACCGAGAGATGATTGTTGCGCTTACCGCACTGTAACATATCCGGTATTTGGTCTGGAATCTGCAGCAATATTCTGGTATGCTTCTTACAGATTTGCGTGAGCACGTCTAAGTAAGCCTCCATCAGGTCGGACCACTCGGACAGATCACCCTGTACCGATCTGCAAGCTTTCACGCCATTCAACGTTATCAAGCTCATTTCTGCGAGCACCGGACCTATAATGTTGTCTGGGTCCCTTCTAAATAGTAGGACGAGATGCTTCAGTACACTCAATGCAGCCGGATGCGGCCAGATCTTATACGAAGTTGACAAAATTGGAAGTAAGGGTCGTGCCTCTATCTCCGGTTGTCGCAATGCCAATACAGATCGTTGGGCGCACTCGTGCATCGCTTCCAACGTAGCGTTGTCCTGGCTCCACTCGGGATGCGCGATAATCTGATTGAACACTGGAAGCACGCCGTCCAACATAGCCTTACCGATCGCGCCTTCAATAGTTGTTAAAAACGTGGTAGCCATTTTCAGGTAATTCGTCACGCCGACTCGCGCCGTATATAAAGGTTGCGCTAATAGCTCTTTCAGCCTCATCACGCACAGTCCTAACGTCGCTTCGAGATGCACTAGTTGCTCCTCCATAGTGGGCAATATGTTGAGCAATTTCCCGGCGGCGTACATGAGTCGCAGACCTTCCCTGCCACCGGGCTCTACGTTTGGTAATGTCTGACCAATGGTGTGAAGGACGGACGGCGCGTAAGGGAGAAGATGAGTCTCGCATTCCCGGATCAGATCCTTTAGAGCCATACTTGCAAACTGTGATGTCATAGAGCCTCTGTTTAGTCCTTGAATAACGAGGTGCAATACTTTTTCCAGCCAAGGCTCGGGATGTTCTCCTATCCATTCGGCATACGCGCCCAGCGTCGAACAAGCACATGTTAATACCTGAAAATAGAATGTTATTAGATACATGATAGTACAGTATAACATAGAAAATTATATTTTGACAATTTTTATAAAAAAAATGTTAAAACTTTTAAATTCTAAAAATTATTTTATCTTATAAGAGAAAACAAAAATATTATTTTATAACATTATTTATTTCAAAGATATTTAGAGTAAAGTACTCTACTATATTAATATTGATTGTGCATTTTAAGAATATAATATTCGTAACTTTAATTGCTCAATCGCACAGAGACCATACATACCTCCTCAGGATAAAGATGATAAGGTATACGAACAAGAATCAAATTTATTAGTGCGGGAATGTAACAATACTCTTCAGTGCCAATACCTTCGGATAGTGCTTTGAAAGCGTGTAACGTGGATTCTATGTCGATCCACGCTAAGTCTTCACGACTCATTTTTTGTCCGAGAAGCGCCAGTAGATCGGTACCGAGAACTTTGTAACAATAATCCAACGTGTCCACCACATCCTGCCTGTAACATCTGAAGAGCTCGCGTTCTTCCGCATTCCCTCCCTCGCTCGAGGATGCAGGCAATGTCGATTTTCGCAACAATGCCTGGGCCAATCGAAAATAAATAGGTTTTATCGCTTCTAAAGCTCGAGTCTCCAATGGCTGATCCAATGTGGAGAGATCATCTTGCAACGCGTACCAAAATCCAAACGGTATACAACTACGTGTCTCTTCCGTAGGATAACGACCTTTCTGCTCTGAGCAGTCCAATAGTAATTCGATTAAATGCATGGCAGTCCACACGTGTGTTTCGTTGGAATTTTCAGCAAGAGCAATAAGGAATGCTCTACTGTGAGTCTCCCCGATAGCAGTTAATATCTCGCAAAAATATTTTCCATTATGCTGTCTCGCCATCGATACCAAAGCAATAGCCCATTCCCAGAAAGTCTGAGGCCGTTTGTGAAGCTCGCAACGTGTCACAATCGTAGTTAAACAATCTTGTACTATTTCCCAGTTCCTGGCATTCTCATCATCGTCACCTTCTCTGTAATGAAAAGAGTAAAGGTTATTTTATTGAATTATTTGATGTAATCATGATAAAAGCATAACTTTTATTAATATAACTGTATACCTATTAGGTGCATAGTGGGCTGCAGCCACTAATAAATAGGGATAGAGCTGGCCAGTGGTTTCTAAACATAGCTGCTCAATCTTGAGCCATGATTGAGCGCATTCCAATCCCAGAGAATACAATGTACTGTCATTACCTTCAGAGTTTGGACTATACATTGAAAAAACCTGTTGTAGAAGCCACACGGTTTGGCACCAGCTATTGATTAAGTGGACAGTGGCTTCTCGCAATTTGGCACTCTTTGATTCATGTTTCTTTTTATACTTTAACAAATACTCACAATTCAATTATCAAACAATAACAATTAAGTAAAAATTAAGTACCATGCAATCTTATATATTTACATACCTCTGCAGGAAGTATTAAAAGTACTCGAAGTAGCAATTCTAACGAAGATGGAGAATTATAGGGTACAACGCTGAGTAGTTCATCGACTATACTGCTATTATTTTTTTCTCTGTTTTCTGCACTGTAAATGTTGACTACAAATGCAGCTAACTAAAATTAGAGTATGATAATTTAGATAATTTTATTTAATTATTTACAACACTACATCTTTTTGTTAAATCATTCAAAAAAAAAAAATATATATATATATATATATTACCGCTTGACAAAGCTTTGTAAGAATAAATGTAGGAGTGTTGATTCTTTTCACACTATTGAGCAAACGTTCCCTTAACACTGGATATTCAATTTGAGGCACTTCGTCCCACTGTTTGGATATCTTTGCATGTAAAGTTGTCGCCGCAAAAAATTGCACTTCAAATGACTACAAAAATAACGCAAGTCAAACAAAGATGAACTAATTCTAAATTATTTAGTCAAAACATTTAGAATATTTCCACCTCTTTTCTGACTACTAGCTACACTCTACTTTTTATTCAAAAAGTCATCATCTAGCTCTGCCCATAACATATCCAAAGTACAAATCTACAAAACTATCAAGAAGAAAAGAACATTACAAGCAAATTAGACAAAAAAAAAATAAATAATAAGAGAAAATTAATTAAAAGCCTTGTAAGAGGCCGAAAAACAAGAGGTACATTAAAGCACCTTAGAGGGATCCAAAAGTTGCCACACAAAGTGCCAGGCCTCGGGGGAGGCTTGCACCTGCAGGAGCCACGAATGAGCCTCATTGTTGGCCGCCGAATAAAATTGCTTGACCGCCTCGTCGACGATCGTTGCATAATCCATTCCAAGCGTTTCGTGCTACGTCGTTCTCTCGACAGGTCGTTCGGTATGCTCCGGTTGCTCTTATTAAGGCAACATGCGCTCCGCGAAAAAATCCACCACGCCGCTCAGGACGTCGTCTGTGCATCCAGCTCGTATCACTGATCGCGCATTTTTCCAATTTCTTATCATCTTATTTCGCGTGATTCGATGGAGCACCCTTCATCCGCGCGATAACATAACATTGCACGACATAATCCCAATCTAACCTAATCTAACCTAACCTAGTCTCCTGTCACGGCCACTTTCACGTATGTAACATAGATGGGAAACTCCATGCCGAAGAATTTGAAAATACGAATTTTTTGATTGACCGGTAAAATCATTGCTCAGTCGCGAATTATTTTTTTTTAATTTATAAATATGTGTGTATGTTATTATTAAAATATTTTCACACACACATGACACTGATGACACATATTTTTGATAAGAAAATGATTTTTCGAAAACATTTTCAGAGAGAGATTTCTCCGCTGCTGATTGGTTGATCGTACGTTCAGCATTGAGAAGAATCTAGGGAAATATATGATCTTCAGCCAATGACAGAGTTCGAAAAATAACTAGTTTGTTCGTGACGTCACCATGAGAATAATCAAGAATCTGAAAGAGAGAGGGAGGGAGAGAGAGAGAGAGAAAGAGAGAGAGATAAGCTTGAAATCGTAAATTACATTGTGAAAAGTCATGTCGAAAACAATGTTCGCGTAGCTGGAAAATGAAGCGAATTGTGTCGTGACGTTTCGTGAGGGGCCTCCTGTCCTCGATCGGCGAACGCTCAAGGTTAAAACACTCACCGAAATAGCCCCGCGTGTCCAAATGCTTACGATCTCGCATTATTATAACCTACACCGTGTATGCGAGCTTTGTATCAGCTGATGGACTCGATGTAAACTGCGTGCACGATTTTCCGCCGGATTGTCCGAACATCTCGTCGTCCCCAGGATTCGTCGGAGGAAAAATTTTGTCATGGCAGATCTCGCTTTGGGAGAGCTCAGTAGCGATCAAACGGAAAAAGTACTGCAATTTCAGGTACGCTTCTTATCGTCGCTCTTAATTTTCCACGAAAGTTTATTCCTCGTACGATATCACCACGTGACAGTTTTACGATCGTTTTTTAGGATCTCACAGGTATTGAAGATCTATCGATATGCAGAGATGTTTTGCAGAGACACAACTGGAATCTGGAGGTTGCTGTTCAGGTATGCCACATCATTTTCTTCAAATCTCGATTTAAAAACTTTTATGTCCCATAATTTCGAATATTTACTTTTATAATATCATTGAATCTGATGACAAGATACAGAATTATGTAACGAATATCCCTTCTCTCTCAACAATAAGCATATTAGTATATTTATTGTAATTTAATTTGTGTGTTGTGTCAATATATATATATATATATATATATATATATATAATCTGTGTGTAGTTTTAATTTGTGATTCAATGACTCTTATTATTGTAGGAACAATTAAATTTATACGAAGGTAGACCATCCATGTACGCACAGGATTCGCGTGCTCGTCCACCACAAGTTGTAGATGACAGTAGTTCGAGAATTTATTTTAGTTACCCCGGAAGTTCTGGTGGTGGAGGTGGTCTCTTATCCTACTTTTTTTCCGTGTGTTATAACATAGTGAGCAGTATCCTGCAGCTGTTATTTGCAATATTTAGGAGGAACGTTAGACCTGGTAAATAATAGATAACAATCAATAGTTTATTTTGGTCTATTTTGATATATTTCTTGTCATTTTTTTTCTTTTTCTTGTGATATCTTTGTTTAAAGCAAATCTAAATTTACAATTCTTCTGTACATGAATTCAAATTCTATATATTAAAATCTTATACAATAATCTCCAATAATGCAAATTGATGAAAATTAATTTCAATAATTTATAAGATTTTAATAATTACCAAATAATTATAATTATTTTCTTTGATCATATATATATAAATTTATAATTTGTACACTATAATTAAAGTCCAAATAATATCTTTTAAGTATCCTCCGATCCAGTGGAAGATGTAGTCCACTTTATTAGATCCTATGAGGAACGTTACAGTAACATTCACCCAGTATTTTATCAAGGCTCATACAGCCAAGCTCTTTCGGATGCGAAACAAGAATTAAGATTTTTGTTGGTGTATCTGCATAAGGATGAGACACAAGAAGTTGACCAATGGTGCAGGTAATCTTGCGACAAGAAATAATTTCTTGCATGAAAATAACATTATCGAAAATGATGTAATGTAACAAGATCTGCCTTTTTTCAGAAATACGCTATGTGATCCACAAGTGATACAGTATATAAATACACATACTTTATTCTGGGCATGTAACGTAAAATCTGGAGAAGGTTACAAAGTTGCGGAAGCGCTGAAATCGGGTTCATATCCCTTCTTAGCGCTTATCGTACTGAAAGACAATAGAATGACAATAGTCGGTCGGTACGTAAAACTAATTTGTTAATACACTGTGAAGTTAATACTACTTTGAAGAATATTCATATATTTCTAAATAATCACGATATTCAATTGACACGAATATTTCATTTTTTTCTAATACAGATTAGAAGGTGCACCATCGTCCTCTGATTTAACGTCGCGTTTGCAAACAATCATAGAACGTAATGAAATTAATTTGATTCAAGCACGTCGAGAAAGGTAAATAGAAGTAACATTTTAGAAATTTAAACCTTAAAAAAAAAGACGAGATACATTGATCAAAAAAAACTTGCGTTTCTTTTGAAAATTATGAAAACCAATATTTATTACAAGTGAGAAAAATGGTTTTAATGGATATTTTAGAGCAGAACGTAGCGCAGCGCAATCACTTCGACAACAACAAGATCGCGCTTACGAAGAGTCGTTACGTGCGGATCAAGAGAAAGACCGCAAAAGAGAGGAGGAACGAAGAGCGCGGGAGGAGAAAGAGGCTCGAGAGAAGGAACAGTTAAACGCACAAGAATTAGAGATACAACGTATACGACTCGAAAAGGAACTTACTATTAGCAAAGTACCTTTCGAACCAGAACCATCTAATCCTAACGCGTGTCATCTTCAAATTAAGCTTGGAGAGAGGACAATGAAAAGAAGATTCCTTATGACTGATACAGTCAAGGTAATTCAATTTAAAGTATAAACACGAGATGTAATTGTATGAATATATGGAAATATTACTTATGTTAGAAATATTACTAGTATAGACGTGAAAATTTAAACGTTCGAAAAAAATGTTTACTTAGCATTTGCTTAAGTATAGAAGATGTTTTAAGAATTATTCTCCATATTAACTTTGATTGTTATAAAAAATAAAAATTAAACCATATTTTTTTCATTTTCAGGACGTTTATCACTGGATATTCAGTCAATCAGATTCTCCAGCAAGTTTTGAGATAACAACGAGTTATCCCAGAAGAATTCTCTATCCTTGTAGAGATGTCTTAACTCTATTAGATGCTGGTTTAACTCATAGAGAGGTCTTGCACATCAACGATCTAGATGACTAATTGCGACTGTTATTTCGATACAATATTCTTCGAATTTTTGTGTCATTCCATGGGAAAAATGATGTCGTAAAAGACACTTATCAAGAGAGAATAATACGAGCTCGTATGCACACACACAAACACACACAAAATACACATACATACATACACATATAATTATATATAATTATATATGTATATAATTATATATATATATATATATATATATATATATATATTTACATTATATTTGATACATTCTAATACTTTATCTGAGATATAATTTACTGAATGAAAAAAATATGATTACAATTACGTATGATTGTCATAAAAGATAAGAAAATTATAAAAATCAAAAAAAGCAACCAAGTATGCATTTGTTACATTGCAGCTCATTAAAATTACCAGTGTTTATAATTGATATTTATAGTACACTATTGCACTCACTAAAAAATACATTTTGATTTTGTAAGAAAAAAATTATATAAAAATAAGAATGCCTATTAAATATTAAAAATTTTCTGTATAACGAGCGATTTCATAAACGAAAATTATTATATATTACAACAAATTTTATTTCTTTTATATCTTCTGATTAAAATTAACGAGCATACGTGATATGTATGTAACATATAAACGTATTTCAATTATGAACAAGTTTTAATGCATAAAACTCAAATTCCTTATTTTCCTTCATTCTATTCGTATTCTTTATTTGTGATATGTATGCCGAATTTAATATACAATAGATAAGTATAAAGAAAAAGAAAATATTTTTGTGTGTAATATAACGTTTAAAACGTAATTAATTTCTTATGGACAGTAGATGTTAGTAATATAAGTAATTAATATCGAAACAAAATAATAAATAATAGATTTGTATTATTTACATATTAATAGCTATAGCAAAATTCTCAATAGTGTAGCTATTGTCTTAAAACACGCGAAAATACGATATGAAAAGAAAGATAGAACCTTATCGGTTATCAGCCGCTATCGTCACATTTATTTATAGAATAGCGGTAAAATTATTCATTTCACAATTTTACGCAATTGTTGCCTGTCTAACAAGTTCTTTTTCTTTTATATTGTAATAAAATGTGTGTATAGACACACATACATATAAAAGATTTAAATACATCTTCATTATATATATATATATATATATATATATATATATATATATATATATATGTATATATGTGTGTGTGTATATATATATATATTTAATTTATAATTTTATATATATGTATGTGTATGTATATAGTGTATATATATATATATATATATATATATACATATATATACTTACATAGAATTATATATAAATTTATATATAATATATACCGATACACATAAAAAATTTAATGTATTTTTGCTCTGATCAAATGTTTTTTTCCTTCAATTACATGTATATATATTTTCAGAATTTTATATAATGTACATTTAACTCTGAATTATATGTACAAATTCATCATTTCATCATATGATGTATTTACAGTAAATGGGCATAAATATGATCGCAAGAGCAGAGATATTCCGTACCCTGTTTAGTATGAGATTTATGAATATTTCGTTGAAAAATATCGCACTATGACACAGTAGTAGATTTGACATAACTTGAACACAGTATTCTATTAATTTGCTGCTATGTATTTTTCTGTATATTTTGTAATAAATATAAGATACCACCATATTAACGCAGTACGGAATACTGCTGGCATGCATTTGGAAGAGAAATACCTGTTATCAGATTTATTTTCGATTTTTCAATACTTTATTTCGAATTTTTGGATTTTGGTGATACCTTTGCTCTCTCCTTGGAATATTGTGCACGACTGTATGCACGCAGAGTATTATATACTTTATTGTTCAGTTTGACATCAAACCCACCTGTGTCACCCGTATGGATGCCTGGTGGAAATTGTAGAACCCGACAAGCATTTATTCTGGAAGACATTAACATGTCATGTTTTGTAACAATCTGAGAATCTTTGCCCATCTTCTTGTAACCACAACGTGGTATCGAAGCGTATTCTTTCTCTATGCTCTAAAAAAAAAACCAATTTGTACAGCATATTTCACAACAACATGCAACATAACATATAAGCTCGTAATCTATATATTCTATATATGTATCATTGCACTTACGACAAAACGATCAAAGTCCCTGTTGCTGTCATCCACATTAGCATCTGCATTATCTTCATCCTTGATGTCATGTAAAGAGCTACGGTAATTACTATACGAAATGCTCACTGAAATAAAGAAAATAACTTTGAATAATTGCTCGCATATAAAGAACTTTGTCTCTTTCTCACCTTTTGAGTCGCGATTGAATTTTTCTTCTGTGCGTTTTAACATCGTATTGTACTCTCCATTAAATTGAGATTGCAACAAATTTGCTATAACTTCATCATTACTGGTATCACTCGCATCGTACGTCTCTCCCATATTTTTATCCGTCTTTTTGTTCGTCTCCTCATCAAAATATTGTTTCAACTCTCTGTGACAATATAAAAAAGACTTTAGAAATCACGAAATCCAATAAATAAAAATTTAACGAATTAATTTGATTCCATGTTTTGATTCCTTCATGAGAAAGATGACAACTTGAGATATAAACACATCGAAGAAGTATCACATTATTTAAAGGTCATTTAATCTTATAACGAGAATTAATTTAAATTTTCAGAATATAACAATGTGCAACTTATATTTCTCACGCACTGTGCAAAAAAATTAAACATGAAGTATTTTTATACATGAAAATTCATTCAGAAAACGGGAGAATTTGTCACAGAAGAAAAGTGATATTTATATACATATATAATACATACTTCTCTTGCATACTCGCTGCCAGCTGTTCTGATGTGATATCCAATAGATTGACAGGACTTTCCAAAGGTTGTATTTTCGCCCATACTTTTGGAGTTGCCATTATTGTAATTATTAAGTATATTTGTTCGAAAGACTGAAATATCGTACAGTACGAGTGTACAAAAATTGGGAAAAATAAGTACAAGTTACGGAACTCCCTAACCAAGTAAAAACACCGTTCTCCTTCTCTTCTCGGAACGTCAATGTAATCGTCCGAAAAAGCATTCCCTAAATATATATATAATATATATATATATAACTTCATACTTGACAGCTCGATAAAACAGCATCAGCATCTTCCTTTCCAATTTATCGACGGTAAAAGTGATTGCAATCTAACTTATCGACTTTCAATAAAGAGTTCTGTTTTATCAATAATAATTTTTTTTTCATTTTAGGTTTATCTTCATGGTAATCATATAAAAATTGTGTATAAAATATTCTTTTGAATTAATGCTTATTAGAAAATATTTATGCTCTCAATTTTCGTATAATATATATATGTATAAATGAATATTAAATAATAACACATTATTTAATCTTACACATACTTGCAAGGTAAAATATTATTTTTTAGTAAACGAACACATGCTTTTAATTATTATTAATTTATTCCAGTAATCTAGTACATACACAAACCGATTCATTTTTTTTTGTCTTTTTAATAATATTTCATTCACTCGATTTCGCGTATCTCAAATCGTCCTTCAAATTCCATAACTAGAATCTAAAAACTAATCTTAAACGAAACTTAGCTATGCCAAAAACAATGATTTGGCAAGTTCATTAACGAGAAAGTAAAGTGGTTCTATAGTTTTGAAACAGGGTAGAAAAAGATCGAACAATACACGCGTATGCTTACTTAAGATCGATATTTTGTTGTGCGATCGTATTAAGTTTACCCTACAGTAATGCATGGGACTCATCTCTCAAATTTACAAGTTTAATATGTTGTGAATCTTATATTAACGGATGTTTTTCTTTTTTTTATAAATACGATGATCTAATATTATGTACAGAGATGTTATCGGTGTATATGTTAAGACAGTTTCTATTATTTTATTCTCAAACTATGCGAACGTTAACAAAATGCACAATATATATTGTATAAGATTTCTATAATATAAAACAACTCTGCTCATTTAAAGCATATAAAATTATGCGTGCTCTTTTCCTATCTAATAAAAATGCACACAAAATGAAAAAGATAAAAAAAATCTTTTAGGGTTCAGTTCTTCCAATTTGTTGATAAGTTTTACCGAACAGGTAGCATATCTTTGTCTCTTTTTTCGAACTTATCTGAAAAAAAGGGACGAAAATATGCTATCTGTCGGGTAAAAGTTACCAAGAAGTTGGAAAAATTAGCCTTTATATCTAATCATCGCCCTTCGTTTCTTCCTAAGCATGAAATAATTTTTTGAATTATTCTAACAAGTACCTAAAATAGCGAAAACGTAGAAAAACGATGCGCATCGTATCGAAATTGTACAACCCATGCATTACGATAGTGCGCATTACGCGGTAAAGGTTCCCTCAACTACTTGTCAAATGTCAGTCTTGACCTAATCTGATTGCCGTTGTCCACTTGGTGAACATACATATCGAAATAAACCGTGACCCTTATTAAAGTACCGTATGTGAATGTTGTAAAAGTTTACCGCGCTTATACGTAAATCTATTGTCGCAAAAATTTAGACGTAAATAAATTACAAGTGACGAATTGTTGTTTGAATTAACGCACCTTAAAAAAAGGAACGACATGGAGATTTGCATTGAATTAAAAAAAGGTCTTAAATAGACTTAAGTAAATAATGTACTCTGGTACTCTTACGTGTGTGCGACATACATTAAAAGCTAAACGGGATGTAAATTATATGATCTTAAAAGAGAAATTTAAGAAAATAACTTATGTCATTTCCTATGAAAGAACGTATGTATAAATACAGAGAATGTGATATTCTTGAATCTAGATGCCGAATGTACACATAATAAATACAGAAGTAATGCAACTCGTAATTTATAAAGTATTATGTTTTTACGCACTTGGAAATCACCTCGTATTCTTTTTCTAGAAAAATTCAGCTAAAAACTGCAATTTACGAAAAATAATATTACAGCGCAAAACGATTCTTTCTCGCGGGACAGTTCGATTTGCGCTATTTTTAGTTCTTGTTTGAGCCATTGTGTTCCAGCACTTAATATTCAGGCTGTAACGTAAAATAATCTCGTTACACACGAGAAAATCGAAAGATTGCATTTAAAAATCATTATCCTTTCTTGTACATTTCTTTGTAAATAATTATTACAGTATCACATCCTATCGTGATTACGAACCTGTGAAACCTTGCGGTGGTTGTCCCGGTACTGAGTATTGTGGTCGGAAGTTCCCGAAATTAGCTGCACCCGCGAAGGTGGCCGGCAACTGCCCTCCGGAGAAACCGGCTGGGAATTGTTGCGCCAGCAACGCGGCTTGGCCTGTCTGAGAAGTGCTACCGCCGGGCGCCGTTGCCGCTAATCGGCTCAGGATAGATCGTTCGGACATCTGGAGTCTCTGGGCAACAGGCGGAATGCGGGCCAGTGTCGCCGGCAAGCGGCTGACGTCCGATTTCATGTCGGACAGCAACTCCTCTAGCTGATTCAACACCTAAAAGCAGAGAGATCGTTTGATATTTGCCAGATCTTTGCACGTTGAAGACATCTGTTCGTAACGACACATTCAGGGAATCGAACCAACCTTATGCAGCACGGCATTCGCCGGTTTATTACCAGCAAGACTCTCTTTGCTAAGATGCTGATGGGATTCAGCAAGACATTCAACTTCAGCAAAACGTGCATTGAGACTCATGGCGGGATGGTTAGGATCTTGAGTGAGGTTCAGATAGGCGGCTCGCCTCAATTGCTCTTCTATTACCAATGCCTGTTCCAAGAGTTTAAAGCGCCGTGCTAAGAATTTATTTTTGATCTCCAAAAAGTTGCCTTTTCCCATGTCCATCTTGAACGGCTCGTTGATAATCGCAAATCTGCAATATAGTAATCGAGTGTTATTAAAAACAAAAAAAATTATGAATAATGACAATTGTTATATAACTTTGAAACTGGAGTTGGATGCGATTTGCAATCATTATAGAAATAAATCTGAATAGTTGATATTTTTACTTATTACATTCGTAGGAAATATAAGTAAAACAATAAAAGCAATAATTTATATCAAGGATTAATTAGCCTCGGAAAGCTTTTACTTACCGAATATCGTTCTGTATATCTTGCCAACGCCCGTAACCATGAGTAACGATACCAGCTAGAAGCCAATAATCATGTCGGCGATGCCAGATATCATATTCGCGGCCCGGCACAGCAGCCTTCTCCTCGTTCAGCCAGAGCGTGTGTAATTCTGTGAATCCGCCATCGGCTATATTAAACATAAACTTACGCTTAGGCTTTATCGTGTCTGCATCACAGTCCTTTACGTCTTTCTCTTTATCTTTCTCCTAAAAAAGGAATAAATTAAAAAATATAAATTAAAACTGCTAATAAAATGCACGCTTCTTCTTTATCTCTAGCATCCCGCATGAATAAATACCTCTTTCTTTTCAACTTCCTCCTCGTCATCTTTGACAATAACGACATCTTCTTCCGGTTCAGATTTCATTTTATTATCACTAGTGTCCATCTTCTCATCGTGCTTCGTCGCAGTTTTTTCATCCTTCGCGTCAGATTTGTCCTTCTCCTTTTCTGAGGTATCCATTTCAACATCTTTTTCCTCCTTTTTGGCATCTTCCTTTTCCTTATCTTTTTCAGAATTCGCTTCATCGTCCTCTTTCGAACTCTTTGGATCTTCCTTGGAATCCTTCGCATCGCTACCCTAAAATAAAAAAAAATTATTTGTTGACATGTGTTTTATAAGAAGAGAATATCTTAACAATATTTTGCAGTAAAAGTCGATCCATTTTATACCAACCTCTTTATCCTTGTTGGATTCGTCTCGAGATTCTTTAGCTTCAGAAGAATCGGCATTGGTTTTGTTAGTCTCGTTGTTCGTACCAGAGGTTGAAGTAGGAGTAGGCGTAGCAGCGGGGCTAGGACTGGGAGCATTTGAGGTAGCCGGAGTCGCACTGGTGCTACTAGTACCAGTCGTTGCATCTCCGACTCCCTCAACTTTTACAGGTTCAACTGGTTTGCGTATCATTTCCGGCATCGAATAATAACCATTGATGTGTTCAAATTCTTGAACCTGTAAACAATATCATATATCCTGTATCCTATGATTTTAATACAGGAAATAAAGGAATAGTCTCATCGTGCAATCAATACCTTCTTTCTAATCAAGGACATTACACCGATTCTCGTTAACACATGCTGTCGACTGAGACCTTCTCTAGGAACACCATCAGCAAACGTTTCCGCATTGTCCGCACCTGGTTCGCAGAGATGCCGCATAAAGAGCGAAACATACGCTTTGAAATTCTTCTCAGATTTGCCGCGTAAATCACGTACCAACCTGAATAATGACGAATTTTAGATTACTTACAGAAGCATAAATATCAGTTAAAATATACAAGAATAACGACTATAATTTCATCACATTATTATAATATTGAAATACGCGAGTGTATAATATATATGTAGCATACACGATACATGTTCATTAAGTATAATATAAAATTGTTCAACAATTTTAAAATACAGATATACCGTGATATATATAAATATATATTGTAATATACGAAATATATAATATATAAAATAAAACTAACCATTGAGAATTGAAAGCGTCCTGTGGTGGCATTCCATAACGCATAATTGCATTGAGGAATGCTTTCCGTTGTCTAGCGTTAAAACCTAGTACCTGTAAAAAAAATGTAATGTAAATACGCAAAATAATTGTAATACACATTTCTTTATTTAAAGTAAAAATTATTTTAAATTTTTATATCTATAAATATAGTTTATATAAATGGAAAATGTATATAAATAATGTACGTAAATATGCGTGATATATAAAGAGTATTTTTAGTGTCTACTATTCTTTATAGAGAGATACCAACCTCAATATTTCCATTTACTCTGGCAAGTAGAGGTGGCAAAGGTCTATCCTTTTCGTCGCGTCTCTCCAGTCTTCGTCTGCTTCTACGAGACAATAAATCTCCGTCTCCTTTCTCATCGAAATCGTCGTCCTCTTTGTCGTCATCGCTAGGCGCACTAAAGTCGCTATTATAATCTGACAGATTTTCTTGCCATGGCTGATCATCCCTGGCGCCTTGATCGCCAGTTACACCACCATCGGTATAATTAACTTGCTTTCGTACTCGTTTGCCTGTAATTAATTTCGACATGTATAAACATTCGTCTGTCTTTCATGCATCAATATTATTTCAGGATATATTTTTATACATCTTAAAATGATATACTGATGCAAATTTACCTTTTCCAAGTGTTCTAGCGATATCCTCTTGTTGCTGTTCGTAATGATGTCTAAGCAATTTAATCCAATATGCCGGATCTGTATTTTCAGCTTCTTGTTTAATTATCTCAGTATCTGCCTCTTCCTCCGTCTCTCCTTCCTTCGTCACATAGGACGCAACTTTGAAAGAACTTAAGTACTCATTGGCCCAATTCTCCTTCTGCTCAATTCCTTCCTTGCTTCTATCTAATAATTCGGCAACAGCTTTGTCATCGTAATGTATAGCTTCATCCTCCTTGCCTTCTTCTTCCTTAAACAGTTCCTCCGTACCTAGCAAATAAATGTCATTATTAAAACATAGCAATTATATATAATAAAATAATTATAATAAACAAGAATGTATTTAACAATAAATATTTTCAATTAGCAGACATCTTATAAATGTGATGGGCTAATAAAACTCACCGAAACGTAAGATATCATCGAGTTCTTGTTTACTAAAATTGGCGCCTTTGCCGCCCATGCCTGGTCGTACGACTAAATGAGTGAGCATCATTTTACGTTTGGCTACTTGCGTCACTCTTTCTTCTACAGAGTTACGCGTGACAAATCTGTAAATCATAACTTTGTTGGCCTGGCCTATCCTGTGAGCTCTGCTAAATGCTTGGATGTCATTGTGCGGATTCCAATCAGAATCATAAATAATCACGGTATCAGCTGTTGCTAAATTGATACCCAAACCCCCAGCACGTGTAGAAAGTAAGAAAACAAATTGTTGTGCACCTACAAATAAAATTTTGATTAAAGTAAAAACAGCATTTTTTTCTTGTTTTGGATCTCATTATTTCATTTTATATATAATAAAAATAATAGATAAAGAAAAAGTTTATTTTTAAACTTTACAAAACAATTGAATAACTATATATAAATTAAGCCTGAAAATACTTACCAGGAGCGTTAAATCTATCGATTGCTTCTTGACGTTGTGTACCCGTTATATTACCGTCTATTCTCTCGTACTTGTATCCCTCACCCTCCAAATAATCCTCAAGTATATCCAACATCTTGGTCATTTGTGAAAATATAAGAACTCTATGTCCGTCATCTCGCAATTTTTTAAGCATTTTGCTCAATAAAACCAATTTGCCAGCTGCTTTAATCAATGCTGATGTTTCATAACTTCCATTTGGTCCAGTCGGTGCTTCTTGTGATGCGGCAGGGAACAAGTATGGATGATTGCAGCATTTCTTGAGATCCATCATTATATTTAGCAATGATACTTGTTGACCACCTCCTTTCGGATTCAGAGCTTCAAAGTTTCTTGTCAATATGTATTTGTAATATTTCTTCTGCATCGGCGATAATTCGACACGTACAATAAATTCAGATTTGCTAGGCATGTTCTGTAAAAAAAGAAACACAATTTATTAAACAAAATATTGACAACACAATGCTAATAAGAAATATATAATTGTATCTCAAGATGTAAATATTTTTAAAACATTTATATTTCTAGAATTATCTCATAATTAAAAAAAAAATGATAAAATGATTTGAACTATAACATATTTACACAATCTATACAGAAAAGTTGCTAACCTTCAGTACATCAGCTTTTAATCTCCTCAACATATGCGGACCAAGCATCTCGTGTAGCTTCTTAACTTGTTCTTCCTTCGAGATATCAGCAAATTCATTTTGGAATGCTGCTAGATCATTGAATTTGTCACGGCATAAGAAATTCAACAAGTGAAATAATTCTTCCAAATTATTCTGCAGCGGTGTACCAGTCAGTAAAAGTTTATATGCAATATTGTAAGAAGCTAATAATCTAAAGAACTTGGACTGATTAGACTTCAATCTGTGAGCCTCGTCCACGACTAAAACAGCCCAATCAATAGAACCTAAACATGCCGAATCTATGGAGATAAGTTCGTAACTAGTAAGTAAAACATTAAATTTGATTGACGATGATCGGATTTTGGAAGCGCGTCCACTACGCACAGCGCCTTCTTCAAACGACAATTCATTTTCTCGAATTACGATACGACTATCCTTGTCACCTAAGAGAGAATTATATTTTACTATTAACATCTGTCGACTAAATCGCACACATATACATAAAAAATTATCATGAAAATAAAACAAGTGATTACTAACCAACATAAGTGACGCAATAAAAGTCAGGTGCCCAAGTTTCAAATTCACGTTCCCAATTAATGATAGTCGACAAGGGAACAGAAACCAGAAAAGGCCCTTTACAATGACCTTCTTTATATAAAGAATACAAGAATGTTATAGTTTGAATAGTTTTTCCCAGACCCATCTCGTCGGCTAAGATAGTGTCTATGCCTTGGCCCCATGAATATCTCAACCAGTTTAAGCCCTGTAAATTAAGATTGTAGAAATGTAGAATGTGAATGCAGAAATTCGAAAAAAGCAAATCTTTGTATCTATTCTTAACATTTACCTCTAATTGATAGGGATGTAACTGCATTCCAGTTAGGTCCAAATACTCTGGTTGCCTTTCAAATTTCTTCTTGAGATCCGTCGTAGGTTTATCTGGTGGTGGTGTGTATCGTTTCGGAGTTCTCTCCTCATCATCAATTAACTCGCGCGTTTTCGATTTCTTTCCTTTACCTGGAATTCCGTTTTATTTCTTTTAGAAAAGCACAAGAGACTCTCGCACAAGTAAGAAAATTTAATATTTCTTTTCCTTACCCTTTTTCCCTTTACGCGATGAACTGCCATCGCAACAGTTTGCGGCTCTCAGATCTAGATAATATTCTATAGCCTGTTTCAAGCCGGGGATATCTTCGTGTTCGTCTTCCCACGTCGCCTGGTCATAACCGAGTTCTCTCCACTTGACGAGATACGTCGCCCTACCATCTCTTTGCAATCGATGATTGATCACTCTGTGAACCACCAACCATTCTGGACGCACGCCGTAACGATAGAAACGTTCCTCCAGATTATATTCGTCCCTATTGGTGGCACCGTCTTGCTCTTTCAAACGCTTGACGCGCGTATCGCTTTCATCCAACGGTTCCTCCAACTTCGGCGGCTCATCCATGTCATATTTACGATAATAATTTCTAATATAAAAATATACCGTACTTGTATATATCTATGTACAAAATTGGACGAGTGATATCGTTGCTGAGAAGATTTCTTACCTATACATAAGTGGATGAAAAACATCAAGCTGTAATTCTGTTATCCAGCCGCAATGCCAATAGGACATATCTGCCCACTTGACAAAGAATTCGCGCATTTTTCTTTGCTTAGGTGCAGCTTTGCTTGTAGAAGGTTCCTCCGACGGCGTATCCGAACACTCTTTCCATCTCCAAGTTAATATTTTTGCCACTAGTAAAAATAAAAAGAAAAAAATATTGAAATGAACTATTATGTATCTTCTTATTGTTAAAAAGATATGTTAATAAACATACCTCTCCCTCTTAATGGTGGGCAAGAACATCTAGGGCATTTCCAATCACCATCAGGAATCTCTGATAAAGGAGGATTCAGGCAATGTGTGTGATATGCGCTTGTACAACTGTCGCAGCATAATAATTCTCCACCATCTTTGCACACTCTACAGAATTCCATATGTTCGTCATCATCTTCTGCTGCGCCTGATGATATGAATATAGTTATAGTTATATACCATTTGATGTCAAATAGTTGCAGGATTCGTTTACATGGGAATAAGGAAAATCTGGTTGGTACACAGGAGGAAACGGATACCTGTAATACCTTCTCCTTCGCAATGAGCACAACTCCATTTCCCTTCAGGTGTTTCTTCTAATTCAGGCTCTAGGCACACTAAATGATACGCTCTGGGACATGTGTCACACAATATAATCTCCCCACCTTGTTGACACACTTCACAGTAATCCTGATGGTCAGTCTATAGAAAGCAAAAAGAAAAAAAGAAAAATAATTAACTTGTTCTTTTTTTACTCGTTTTAGATGAAATAATTTAGATAAGATATTTATGAAATTAAAACAATAATTAAGCATATTTAAAAGCATGAAGTATTGTATAAAGTATAATTATTCCGTTTTAAACGTTATTAAAGAGAAAAAAGTAAAATATTTATAATTATTTTAGGCAGAGTCAGACAACGTAGCGTATGCGTCCTTGAAGTTTTCTAAATATTCACTTGCATATGTATAACATGTTTTACCGCCAACTCTCTTATACATATATACATATACATATATATATATATATATATATATATATATATATATATGCATATATAATGTATAATAGAAAAATGTATTTTTTATAGCAATATCTATAAATTTATCTCTCTGTCAATCAAGTTGTGCCTCTAATTATCAATAAGTTAGCATTATATTATGATAAGATTGAAATATACATATTTAAATAGAAATTATATAGAAAGAATCGCAATATTGTGATAATATTAACAAGCACAATGATTAGACATGCGTCGAGACTAGCAAATTATAAACAAATCTCCAAAAAGCTTTTAGTATGAGAATGATGTTTATTATGTGGCAGTCCATGATTTGCAAGCACGTTTAAAACAACAATGAACGCATAAGCAAATGCTGCGTAACTCTACCTGGAGACCTTCCTCTCCATCCGGAAACTTGGAAGTAGTTTTCGTTTTCTTCTTTTTCTTGGTTTTATTGCCGATTTTGGTTTTCGCCTTTCTGCGAACTGGCGGCTCGGCAGGCGGCTCGACACCGCTCTCCTCGACGGTGCCTTTGTTACCCTCACCGCCAGGAGTCTCCTCCGCATCAGCTAGCATCTGCTCAAATTCCATATCAGAATCCGCTGCGGAACCTGCCGCACTACCTTCCGCTTCCTCGTCCTGAAGAAAAAAAATTCACAGTTAATCAATTTATAAATATTTATATATCAAAATCAGAACAATTAATCAGAATACGTACCGAGCTTCCTCTTTTACGTCTTCCAAGCTTAATCTTAAGAGTCGGTACTTTGGATGCTTTTTTGCCTTTTTTCGCTCTCGAGCTGCGAGACTTTTTCTTCCTATCGCTATCCTCATCGTCTTCCTCTTCGTCCTCTGCTTCCTGCATAGCGCCACTTCGATTTGCTCTAGCATTTCTATTATCGTCGTCTACATTTGTAGATGAGACATCCGCGTCTGGCTGTGTATGTGGATTTAATTCAGAGAAATCGCGCCATTTTGCTGCCACCAACATCATCAATTTTGACATTGGAACCTAATCATTCAAAAACAGAAATTGTTACCAAAATAAACACATTATACTAATCGATAAATTATCATACTAAATACGAAATGTGTGACATAGATGACATGGCATAAGAAATGGAAAAATGTACGTACTTTTGGATTTTCTTTCGCTAAAAGTGGCCTGACGTGTTGTTGAAACAGTTTATACGTCGTTAAGTTTTGGAAATCAGCATCAGAATACTCAATTTGTACATCTGTTAAGCCAAATGTGTTGCACACTTCTTCGATCGTGGGCATGCCTGTTGTGGGTTCTTGGCTCTGAGTGGTCGGTGCACTATGGCTGGAGGATTTTCTGGATGATGACTTTCTGCTTTTTTTATTGACCGCATAGTCACTATCCTCGCCAGCAGCATCACCTGCTTCACCTGCTCCACCACCAAAGTCGCTCTCCTAAAATTTCGAAAATGTTGGATAAATGTAGACACATTATCTTTGCTAAATTATTTTTTTAAATAATAATTGCAATCTTATACAACAAATGTAAAATATATGAGAAAAAGATCCTTACATCCCCAGAATCGGATTTTTTCTTTTTCTTCTTTTTCTTTCCTTTCTTATCTTCGCTACGTGCTTTTCGCTTCTTCCCCTTCTTCTTTTTTCGCTCTTCTGGTTCATAATCATCATCTTCTTCCTATAATATTATTTATAATTAGAAATTGTAAGTAATATTACTATTACATATCCCACTTAACTTGTTATACAAAATATAAAACTTACTAGTCTTTGAGATTCTTCAGCATCAGACGAGCCATCTACTTGCTGCCCAACATTTGATATCTGCCCTCCAGTCTCATCCATGTCATCCTCTCCTGAAAAATGTTCATATTTTTAAAATATCTTTTTTCTTTTAATAATTATTGTTTTTTTTATAATATTGCAAGTTACTATGAAGTACTGTTTTATTAACGAGATAAAGGTAGAAGCTGCGATACATAAAATATTTTGTCAAAGAACAAAATTATGCATACATACATATGCACATTCGTTACATACATGAGCAAAATTATCTTTTGCAACAAGAACAATAAGATTTCTCTTTCCAAAGATATAACAATGTTCTTTCACATTACATTTTACCACTTCTCTTTTACATATCTTACAAATATTAATTTTGAACCTTACAAGTTATAAATATCACAATTCTAATTGGCGTAATAGTTTGAGAGAACAATGAAACAAAATTGGAGCCGATTAAAGACAAATTCACAGAAAAACTCGCGTCTTCTAATTTATCACCCAGCAAAAATTTGACTCGCAAAGATCTTTAATAATGGCCGAATCAATCGCGCTCTATAGTGCAATATTGGCGGCGTATCTTTAATAATATGCACGGCGATACAAAATTCCGAAAGAGCGTCGAAAAGTTGAGAGAAGACGACGAAAGAAAAGAGAGAACACGCCGAACGTCAAATCCACGATCGGCGAAGCCGAAAAGACAGACTTACGCGAAAGCCAAGACGATTTTGAATTAATCAACGTTTCGCGAATGCTTTGTGCGAGTGTGCGTCCGCCATTTTCTTTAATATAGGCATACATACATTTGACATACAGGAGGCACACACATACACACACACACACGTAAATGCTACGCTATGTATATGTTTACACACACGTATTCGCACGCACACGTCGAGATTTAATTTTGCGTCCGACTTTTAATTAACCAAGGCCGAGTAATCGCGAAAAAAATCCCGTTCACTCGCGGCGAATTTCTGGCGAAGCCGCGAAATGGAGGTTAGACGCCGGCTGCATCATATATATGCGTGTATCAAGAACCACGCGCGCGCAATATATGACGCGTGTGTAAGCGGATCCATAACTTTTTCTTTCTCTTTTTTTTCTTTTTGTGTGGTAGTACATACGTTGTAACATGGCGTAAATGTAATTATGCTTCGTCGATCGGAAATGGTTCGGACTCGGATGTGTACAAGCCGTAATTACTCCGAGGAGAAAATCAATCTTTTCCCCCCTCGGACGCGCGATATGTCATTCGAGATACTCATCGATATTTAACGAGCGTTTTTAGAAGCATGAAGTTATCTTTCGATTATTATCGCAAATGCAATGGCCGCGTTCGATTATTTTTTTTCAACATATATATATTATTATATTATATATATTATTTTATTTCGTTTATTTTATTGTTTATTATTTACGTGAAATAAATATCGAATAAAGAGAGAGAGATATGCGATTGTCGAAATATATCGATTCCCATCGATCTAATCGCGAGAAACTTGAGCATCCTGCAAGAGACGCGGTGTCATTTTTAATCATTCATAAATTGAGTAATCAATCTCTCCGGGGAAAGAGCGAGATCGGCCGGCGCGAATTCCGATCCCGCGCGTAGTGACATTTGACAATCGGCGTGCGCGCGAGCGAGAGAGAGACAGACAGAGGTTCGCGCGCATTCGCGGTCTCGCGGAGAGGATCTCGCTCTCTCCTCCGGAACCGGAGAATGCAAACCCGTGGCGGCGTCGGCCGCCATTGACATACCGAAAAGCGCGCGTCCGCGTTGTACTATATCGTGTCCGATGCCATTCTCTCTTTGTCTCTCTCTCTTTCTCCTTCCTTCTTCGCCTCTCTCTCTCCCTCACCTGCGTAATTCTCGTCCACCTCCTCGTCCGACGCCATTCCTCAGCGAGCACGCTTCTCGGCACCGACGATGACGAAGCACCGGACACTCCACACCACGAGGACACGACGACGGCGACGAGGACGATGACGAGGCGTCAGACTCTCGCCGCTCTCGGTGTTCCGCTCGAAGACGTCGACTCGCTCCTCTCCTCGGCGTGTTGCACCACTTCCTCTTCGTCCTCTCCCTTTCACCACGTTAACTCTTGATCGGAAGCACCGCGAAAACAATGCTTCGCTACGAGAGGCGAGATTTTCGGCGTGCCGCGACTCGGTGTATCTTTTCTAATATATGAATGTGTACGTGTGTTATGTGCATATATATGCGCATTCATACGAGATATAAACCTCTCCTCTCCTACTATCGTACTACTACTGTCGCGCCGATTCGTCGTTTCTTTTTCTTCTTCCCCACTCTATTGTCGCGAATCCCTCCCTCCTTTCCCTCTCTTTCTTTCTTTCTCACTTTCTCTCTCTCTTTCATGCACCTCTGCACATCGTAGATTCGCGTTCTCTTTTAAAAATAAAATAAAAAAAAAAAATAAACATATTTCTCTTTCGTTTTTCCTACCTTCTTTTACACCTGTATTGTGATCTATAATTATCGAATCGTTCGATATTTTTTTGCCTTTGAACGAGTATTGGTTAGGTTTTGGTAACAACGTCGTGCTCTCGATTTTGTATACCTACGCGTTTTACGAAAGTTTCGTTAATAAATCAATTAAAATACTAGATTAGGTTTCCATCCTGTTTCTTTCTCTCTCTCTCTCTCTCTTTTATTTTTCTATATTTAAAATATATACATAAAATAGATGTGCAAATCTCTTCGTGCGAAGGTTACATTCGTCCATAGACATCGAACATACATAGATTGTCAAAAATGAAAAATTTCTCGGGCGCGCTGCGATTGATTACTCTTGCAGTAACTTGAAAATTCCCTAGTCGACAACCAATCGGTGAACTCGTCGGGCGACCAATGAACTGTCATCTTGGACGTAGAAATCAACGAATCGGAAGCCGTGTTGCGATGCTTTCGAGAAAGATAATACATACCTACTAACCTCTATTTTCTAACCTTCGAGCTTCGAGTTCACGAGGACTTTTCGCGAATACGGATACAGATTAAATCTTTCAGAAAATGGTAAATGAAAATTAAATTGCTAACTAAACCAGCGTCATTCGATGACGTGATCTCGTTAATTAAACGCTGTGTCTGCGTTATTTGACAGTCACGCGTAAATTCATAACCTTGTTTACGAAAAATGCCGGTGCTTTTCTCATCGTAGTATAGGTTATTTTTTATTCGCAAAATTTATTCACGCGATTGTGAGTGTTGTGCGATAATTAAAATGATTTGCGGCATCTCGCAAAATTTACTTTAATTGGGAAAATATAACAACTTCATTCACCTGTCTTGATTTTGTAAAATGTATGAAAAATAAATAGTAATGACTTGAATGACATCGTTATTTTCTAATTCAGTAATTTATTATGTAATTTATAACGCGATTGTAATATTTAAGCGATAATATAAAGTAAAAAAAAAAACTATAATTCAATAAAATTGCACAAACAGCGATCAGTGTTGAAAATAAAAATTGTAACTAATGTTGCAATAGTTTCAGAATATTGCATCTTGTAGAGCATGCTTAAGGGGGGCCACGAGATCGACGAGAAACCTGAGAAATGGCTCGAGGGAACGTTTGTCCTTGTGTACGCTTCAACCGACATCGGCGGAAATGCTCAACGTACAAATGCAGCTCGTAAGTTCTTTGCTTTAAGAGTGAGTGACGCTGATAGTAAGTAAAAATTATTTTTGCAGATTCGACTGTACTCGAATCCACGTCGACCAAGCTTCTGGTCTCAGTTCATCGAGAATATCAAACAAGAAATGCAGAAGAACAAAAAAATGAAGGAATCTGTACAAAAATTCAGAGAGGAGACTCAGAAATTTGAACAATCGGATGCTTTGCGAACAGCGCGACAAAAATTCCATGCTGTCGAATCTGAAGCTAACAAAGGTTCGGAAGTTATTAAGGAAAAGCTAGATACGATTAAAGAGAAGGTATATATAAGCAATAAATTTATACACAATAGTGCATTGCATGTTATACAATTATACAAACTTAATAGATGCAAGAAGTTATCGAAGAAGCAAGTAAGACTGAATTGGGCAAACGTGCGGGCCAGTTGGGCGAAGAGATCACAAAATCTGCCAAAGGTGCAGCAGAAACAATTTCTGAAAAGAGTCAAGCACTTGGTAAGACAGGGGCATTTCAAACGATATCGGACACCGCGGAAGCCGTACGAAATGAACTTGACCAACATGGAATTCTAGGTAGATAGATTTGGCTAAATAGACAGAGAGTAGAAAACGGAATTAAATTACACAATTCTTTGATACAGGCAAAGTTTACGTTCCACCTAAAAAGCTACGAAAGAGGAAAGAAGTTTCGATAGAACCTAGAGAAATTATGCCTGATAAAGAATCAACTGGTGTAGAGATACACAAGGACTTTATGTTTTCCCATGCCTGGCAAAAATTTAAGGTATTTATTGCACAGTATCTTGTAATGAGTTTTGTACAAATAGATAATATGTACTTAATTTAAGTAAGTTTTAATTTAAAAAATACCTATCTTTGATTCTATTTGTTCTTTTGAAGGATAATAATCCATACGTGAATAAAGTAATGGACTGGAAAATGAAATACGACGAGTCGGATAATGCTGTGTTACGCGCTTCCAAATTGCTTACGGATAAGGTTTCGGACATTGTGGGAGGGTTGTTCCAAAAGACCGAGTTATCGGAGACTCTGACAGAGATCTGTAAACTGGATCCCAGTTTTAGTAAAATACAGTTCCTAAAGGATTGCGAGACCGATTTCATTCCGAATATTCTCGAAGCGATGATTAAAGGCGATCTCGAGATTCTGAAGGACTGGTGTCACGAAGGCCCTTACAACATAATTGCACAACCGCATAAGGAAGTGAAGAAGCTAGGACATTACTCGGATAGTAAAATTCTAGGTATGCAATTCGTTATTTAAATTGTATGTACAATTATATGAGAGCAGTAAAAGAGGAATATATCAATCAATTGCAGATATCGACAATGTGGATCTAATGATGGGCAAGATGATGGACCAGGGACCGGTTTTAATCATTAGTTTTCAATCTCAACAAATCATGTGTGTGAGAAACTCGAAGAACGAGGTGATCGAGGGAGACCCGCAGAAAGTGATGCGCGTCAATTATGTCTGGGTAATGTGTCGTGATCGGACGGAACTCAACTCCAAGGCCGCGTGGCGTTTGCTCGACCTTAGTGCTACTAGTTCGGAACAGTTGGTATAGTGTGTGATAAGGCAGAACGGAAAGCAACATGAACGTATGAATTGCTCGAAAAAGGATTCACTACGATCAAAGTGGAATCGTCGTATGCTGTACATTGTTACTGTCGTTTCGTATTGAAATGAGTGGTCGAACGTGATAGAAATTCCTTAGCGATCGCATTAAGCAATCTCAGCGATTTAACCAATCTATGTAGAGCGCAATTTATTTCTTATAAATCGGAATGTTGATTTATATGATAAGATTCTAGCAACGTGACGCGTGTAAATTTTAATTTTGCTGGTGATGTAAGTACATGTGCATTGTTGAGTTATTGAAAATAATATATTTATAAATCGAAATCACACATCGTCCAAGCCGCGATTATGCTAATTTACTATTATTTAAAAATAGCCATAATTAAAGTACCCTCAATTAAAACATGACTATTGTACATGGAACAAGTGTTTAACGATAATTATTCGATTGCATTTTTATAATTAACAGTTCATATTTTATGTTTAGTGAAATTTTCAAGCCCGCCTACATTTCCATTTTTCTCTTTACATAACTTTGATTATAGAAGGTTAAATGATACAATATGAAAGAATTTATATTATTGCAGATTCAAAATATTAACTTTTAAATGATATGTGCAAGTGGAGCTTGTTTGTAACTTGCTCTATGTCAGATGTGCATAAATTTTAAATCAAGCATATTGATCACATAGTTGACAAAAACAAATCATGCTTCAACTCTTTCTTGATACTAAAACAAAAATTTATATTTTATTGATAGAAAGAATAAAATTTTATCTTTTTAATGCTGAAATCATTAATGCAAAAGAACAACTGCAGATATATTCTCGTAAGATTGTGATCAACTCTATATTTTATAAACTTTTTAATTTTAATATTAGAATATTAGTTACATATTCTGGAATATTAAAATAAAAAATTTATAAAAAGTAGTTGATTAGTTTGTCTTCTGAAAGGCTTATATATGAATTAATGATTCTGAAATAAAAAAATTTTTGTTCTATCTTTGATATGATATAAATCTGTATAGTATGAATGAATGCAATGGAATATATATATATATATATATGATTGATTGATATATATATATATATATATATATATATATATATATATATATATATCAGATATGGAAATATATTCAAATACCAAACATTTGTTAATGAAGCTTTTTGTACATGTGTGAGTACACATATACACTTATGCATACATTATATGTATATATGTACAAGCTAATATTGTAATGTACAGTGATGAGAAATTGTTAAGAGAACTGTTGATCATTTTTTTAAAAGCTATATTATACAAGTTTATAGAGCTCAGATCAGTTGGAATTGAAATAAAATAAAATAACATCCAGCGAACACAATAAGTGTGTGAGCGTAGTATTATTTTTCTATTTAAAATATAAAAATCCACAAATTATTGCAGGTGAAAATTATTTAAGATTATATAAAAAAAATGATATATGATTATAAAATAATAAAAATTTAAACTACAATTTTATTTATACTCTACAATATTACACTTACATTGTATCCCTTTATCCTCTATAAATATACACAATGAGTAAAATATGATGTAAAATATGAAATGAAAAAAGAAAAAAACGTTATTCTTATATCATACTTTCATGCCTTTTTATCTAGTTTAGATTTAAGTTTACTCGCAAACGCGGGACTTTGCGGATTGGTCAGCGGTTTCGTCGCTCTAGCGATAACAGGTGGTTTATATTTTGGCATCGGTTTAGCCTTAATCTCAGCCTGTTTGCGCAGCTCCGCCTTCAAATGTTTATCTTGCTCCAGCCGCTTTTTATCTTCTTTCTGACGCTTCATTTCTTCCTCTTCTTCCTTACGCTTCAGCTGTTCATCAAAATTGCGGCGTTGTTTTGCTCGTCTATCAGTGTTCAATTCCACTGGAAGAGCTTTTAACGGTACCTTTTGCTTGTCAACGTTAGAACTTGCCGTTCTCTGCGTATTCTCGCCCTCTGCCTTGCAAGAGTCGGTTTCATTCGGTTCTTTATTCTCTTGATCCTCGCACTTGTATTCCGCACCATGTTCGCTTCCTGTCTTCACGCTCTTGTTTTTCAAAGAAAGATTATCCTTGGATCTACCGCGTACCATCACGGGTTTAAAAACTGGTGCCGGATTCGCGCGAAATACGCGTGACCGCTTGTCCTCTTCGAGTACCTGCTTCACCAACTGATCCTTCCTCTGCGACAATTTTTTATTTCGTTCCTCAAAGCTGAACGGACGTGGCAGGAGCTGCCTCTTCGCGTTCTGTTGCTGCTTGACCAGCGGCGTCGGCGGCTTCGTGGAAGTCGGCGTTGGCGGCTTCATAGAAGTCGACGTCGACGGCTTCGAAAAATTCGGCACCGGCCTAGCATGAAACTCCGCCTTGATTTTACTAGCCTCCTGCAAGTCCTTCAACCGCTGTTCCTTCTTCAGCTGCATATCCTTGTTGCGTGTCTCAAAGCTAAATGGCACGACACGCGTAACGCTCTTTGTGGCACCAGTACTCTTGGGGACACCAAAAAACGCAATTTCTTCATGTTCCACGATTATACCCTCGGAATCGGTCACCACCACTTTGGTGACCGTGTTCTTCAGGCTGGATGCCTTATCGCGATGCGGACTCTTGGACTCATACAAGCTTTTGGTCTTTTCTTCAGACTGTGTAGCGGTATTTGCAACAGTCTGCTTCCTCGCAACGTTGACCGCGCGTGGACCCCGCAAGACGTTAGACGGTATTGGATTGGCTTTTATCCGAAACTTCCTCATTTCCTCGATTTCTTGCAATTCGCGTTCTTCTTGATTCAGTACGGTGACGGGACGCGTCCTGGTCTTCGATATGAGTGCTGGTGAGACTGGTATTGTCGGTTTTAAACGGTTTTGCAATTTGGACACATAAAATGATGGGCTCATAGTATTGTTCTTGTTGCTTCTGGTGCGGAAACGTTTGGGTGTATCGTTTTGGAAACGTGACACCGCTTCCGCTAATCCTACGTAAGGTTTGTTGATCGAAGTTCTACGTCTGTGCACACTTCGTCTATGATTTTGCCAGGTGAGAACTGCGACGTGCTTAGACTGCGTATGATTATCTTTTGCATCCACATCATCTTGATTGTCTCTTGCTTTATTGTTTTTCTCGTTGGTTGATTCTTGTTCATCTTGCGACTTATCATCTTTCTCGTTATGTTCTTCATTATTATCTTCTTTACTTTCTTCATTGTATTCTTCGTTGCATTGTTTATCTTCTTTACTTTCTTTATTGTCTTCTTTGTTGCATTGTTTATCTTCTTTAGCTTTAGGATAATCTACTGGATGGTTTGGTTTCTTAAAAATATCGTTCTTTGCACAATCTTTATCTTGCTTAAACAGGGATTGCTTAACCAATTTTTTCTTCGTATTCGTTGACGTACAATTGCTTGAGGTTTTATTAATTTTTGCAGATCCTCCTATGGAATCTTGTTCAAATTGATTGTTTTTGTTCAATATACATCCAATGGATCTGGACGATTTAATAAGTTTAGGTTGGAAGTTTGGAGTCTTGAAAATTTTTGGCTCTTGGGTGGTTTTATTTAATACATCGCGAGTTTTAGGCTGCTTTGTATAGAGTTCCAATTTTCTCATTGCATCATTTAACACCTGATCGTAAGTTGCCTCTGCTACTACTGTCTCCTTATTATTACCATATTTTGGAGAAATTACCTTGACAGGAGTATTTTTTATTATATCCAAATCCGCTTGCGCTTTTTCATTAATACACGAGACCTCCACCTGAGATGTAGGTTGAACATCTGCATTTCCAGTAGTAGAGTTAGGTTCCTCTGTACACTCATGCATTGTATGTTCTCTCTCAAAGAAATCATGTGTCTGTACAGGACTGTAGTTTTGAGTCAAGTCTATCCATTGTGGTGCACGTATATTACAAAGATCTCCCATTGTGGCAATCTGATATATAAAATACTTAGTCGATAGTTTAAATATAAGTCATAAAGGATCACCACAGTATATCAAAATATATGAAATATTCTATGCAAATAACAATGCTGCCAAACAACAATCTGAAACATAAAAATTTAAAAACTCATTATTTTTCTAAATATAACTTTATGTGAAATATTTGCGAAGAATTATATAGAATTAAAAAGAAAAATCTTTTCAGGAAATTATATTTACTTTTGTATCTTAATCTCATTCTTAAACTATTAATTGAGATAAAAAATAATAATTTGATAATCAAATATGAATCGCATTGTTGATATAACTATGTAACAAAGTACAAGGATTTATTTATTTAAATATTATACATTTATTTCTAGATTTATTATTTATAAATCTTTATCAATTTGAGATACATTAACATAACAATGTTTAGACTTTTAACTTATACTACCATCCCTTTATTTGTCAACAAGAATTGTGTCAGCTCATCGTTAATATTGTATGTCATCTGAAGGACTCACAATAAAAACGTATTTAAAATAAAGATGATAATTTTCATGAAAAGTTTATGTAACAATGTACCATATCTTTTATCTTGTATAAATAATAACATTTAAAAATAGTATTAATATTTTAAGAATAATAGAGATTATTTATTAATCTCTCTATGCAAATAATGCAGCAATGCTATTTCTATATTATTATATAATTAACTATTTTAACAAAGACGTAAATATTTCCATTACAAAATTAAGAAAGATCAGAATGCACAATGTACACTACTTACATTTAACTGTACATTTGTTTCTCGTGCAAAGTTACTCGTCCAAGCACGAATTTCGTGCTGTCTTCCTCCAATTTCTCTCTTCCTAATCAGAATTTCGTATATCTAACAAATTTATGTATTATAAATGTGACTGATAAAAAAATCAAGCACATGAAACCTGCCAACGAACAACCAGGCAGTTAGTCCACGAGTTCACGACGGAATTATTGCAACTGTACGTTGAAATTTAAATCTTTGGGTGGCTTTGTCCGGATTGGTCGCGGTGTTGCTAGCCGGGAGTGTCGATTTTTTTGCGCATGCGCGCCAAATACGAAGAACGAAAATATTAAAAAGTGAAATATTGTTCAGCCTCTCTGTTTAATCGTTTCTACATTATCCAGAAGATTAATTATAAATAATATCAATACTAATATAAAAATTATTACATTTATTTATTTAAATCGCCTTTTTCGCATTATTAAGTTCACGAAAATCGCACTTCCCCTTCGCTGCTGCCACATGGCGCATGCGCAAAAAGCCCGCCATTTTTGAGACTCGTTTGATTGGTCGAACACGAGAATGGTAGGGTTTTCATAGCGGAAACCTTCAGTTTCGAAAATCCCTAAATATATCCCTAGTACAATTGATTGTTCATGTTTATATTAGAAGAATTTTCAATACATACTAACAAATGAAAAAAATATAAATTACATAATGAAAAAATTGTTAATATTTAATATTAAATAATTTAATCATAAACTGATTTCTATTGTACATAATATAATAATTAATTGATCAAATAATGTTTATTTGCTCCACAGCAGTTATTACAAATTCTTAATATTACATACAAAAGATCTATTATAAAGTATTTTATATACATAGAAAAACAGTGCTCTAATCTTTAAAGAAATATCGAGATAAACGTAAACTGTGTGCAAGTTTTTTTTAATTGCTATTTTTTTTATAGAAGCACTGTGTAAAATCTTAACATGTAGAAATACAATTTTTGCAACACAGTATATACTATTCATTCAGTACTGCATTGAAAGAGAATGTCTATATTGAAATTAGTATAACAGTTTACTCCAAAGTGTAAAGAGTAATATATCGACTTTAAAAATTTAACTTTTATCTTTAATTTATTCTAGTGTCACGTTAAAAAAAAAGAAGTGATACTATGGTCTTTGAAAACAAATATCAAAAGACAAAAAGAGACAAACAATATTTACGAACATCAAAACATTAATAAATCACTCAGACTTGGATTTCATATCGTCTTTGTAGTGGAGAAACACAAGAGAGAACAGAAACACGCCACCCATCATCGAGAACGCGCTTATGTAATATGGGAACGCACTAGGTATAAAGCGTTCGTACTGCGTGTGTTGCAGCGGACGCACAGACACTTGGGTAGTGCTGTAGAGATGGGTCAAACCGATGCGCTTGTAGTCCACTTTGAACTGGTACACCCCGTATACATCGGGAATCTTGAACCTGCCTTCATAACGTCCGTTTCCTACAGGTTTCATGGTCATACGGACGAATGGATCAATTCGCACAAATTCCAGCTGCAGATCATTCGTCTCATAGGGCACCCACTTGCCTCCTGACAGTCGTTCGACATTGATCGAATACACCACGTCGTCCATGATTGTGTATGCAGCTGGAGGCTGCGACTCGCCAACTCGATGATGGTGAACAGCCGACACGCGTATGACGCCGTTCTCTTTAAATACCCACTGCGCCATGGCCTTGGCTACTATCTGATTTCCAGATTTCTCGTATCTCTGACCACCTGCAAGGAATTGATATTGATTTAAAAATATTTAATTTAATAGAGATATCAAAGTTATACTGAATTGAAGATTTTAATGGATAAATAAATAAAACTCTTTGTTTTCGATAATTTCAAAATATTAAATAATTACTTTTGATAATTATAGAAAAAATTGTAACTGATAATCTCTATTCTATATATTATTATTATTTTTTTTACCTTGTCCCTTTTGAATAGGGCTGGTGAATGCCTCATCGCTGAAGAAAAATATCGAACCCGAGAATAAAACTCTGGCATTATTCCTTGCCTGTAAAGCTGCTATCAACAAAGTATTTTTACCAACACCGTGTGGATACTCTTTAATCACTTGGTCTGGATTGTAGGTATATGCTGAAGTGGATGCTGATAATAGACGTAAAATTAAAGGATTATCCGAATCAGCAATTAGCCCAGTTCCCTGATAGAGCAATGGAGGGATGTCTTTGCTTCCAACAATGACTGAAGCATCTATCAAATTAGCTGGATCTGCTACTATAGTGGTATGCTGACCATTATCAGAAACATCGTAATTCATATGATCGATCACAGTGGAACCTTCCTCATCTATTTCCAAGCCACATTCTGAGGCTAGTTCATGCAAAGCATCACCAGATTGTGAGGAGCCAGCAATCAAAACATTTCCACCACCATCGATGAATTCTGTTATTGCTTCCACACTCAAAGCACCACCAAATTCTTCAACTGTGGGTGCAAATATTATTAGATGTTCATATAAATATTCACCATACTTGGAGAGCTGCAGATTTGCATCATCAGCTGATTTGAAAGTTAATACATAGCCACTATCTGTAACATAATAATTCAAAAATATTTAGTAATAAAAAAATATTAAATATTTAATTATTTAGTAGTCTATCAATTATATTCATATTCAATCTTCTAACAAGAGTGAGAATAAGAACAAAATTTACCAACATGTATTGAATCAATAATTGATAAAATATATAAATATATTTATATTGTGATTAGTATACTGGCTTGTTAGTTTTTAAATAAAATTATAATTTAATTAATTAATTAAAGATGTTACATAATGTACTCAAATTTTATGTTATACAATGTAAATCTCTTGATAATCAATATCAGCAGTACGTTCTGACATGATTACTAAATTCAAACAAAAACTTGAAATACACAAAAGATTCGTTTTTAATTATTAATTCAATGTTTAGAGAGACGCAGCTGGTATTTTGAAAGTACAATAATGCTTGCAAAATTGTAAAAATCGCTACTGAGGGAAGCCGCTGGCGGCCGAATATTTGTGACTAATTAGAAAGATAAAAGTGATAATGAATACCCTGTAATGTCTTGAAAAATATCGAGTGTGTCTCTTTAATTGCAAGGTTATCCAGTAAAACGAGAGTCGGACCACCGGCGTTTGCACCGGCAAACACGAAAAGCAGACAAATTAACCTATTTATCACCCTCATTGTACAGCACTTTGTGACAGAAGAAATTCTGCCACGAGACACGTCAACGTCGGCTCTTCGGAAGTGGCGCGTTCTCAAAAACATCATTTAAATTTCCTAGGGGACTTTAACCCCAGTTACTTTTTTCTCTCTGACGTAGCACATCTTCTTCTATTGGCTAGTTAAACTTTCTAATAAAATTTGTCTTTGACGCCATTAGAGTTTCTTGAAATAATTATTAATTATAAATAATAATTTTTATTATTTATTATTATTTATAATTATAATTATTAATAATTAATTGATATTAATAACTATTATTTATTATTAAATAATTATTAGTTATTTCTAGGGATTCTAGACGCCATTATCCTGTGACGTAAGCACAATCGCATTGGTCAATGATCTGCGAATACGCATCCTTTGCGATAATGTCTTAAGGAATGTGTCATATGAGCGGTTTCATCGAAATCGCATCTAATGAATTTGGGCGTGTGTTTAGGTTCTCCTCAAATCAGTTCATAATCAACATTGCATTGTAATTTTTCATCTTTTACGTAATTTTTATTTTTTTAAATGATCTAATATAATGAAACGTTGGTCTTGTATATTCCTGCTCGTAACATGCCTCATCTGGCATGGTAAGTTTATCCAATTTCCTTGAAATAGAAAATATACGTTTATAGGTTCAGCACAAGAATTAATGTACTTTTGATATTTTTGTTTATTAAGCTCTAAAAATTTAATTTTCCTTTATTTTATAATATTATACATTTATATTCTGTTCTTTTATATTCAAATTGTATATTTTTAAATCAGATTTAGGGTAAATCAAAGTTAATTTGAATAATTATAACATAGGCACACTATGAGAATTTATACAAATATTTTACTTAAATTATTTTATTTATAAGATATATGTGTATATTGTATAGAAGATACATTTATTACATTACTTTATATAAATTTTGAAATATTGTATGATTAAGACATGAAATGACATTTGACAGTTGCTGTCAGAGCTCAGAATGCAGGAGGTTGTCACATTCCATTGGTTATCAGAGGATCTTGGTTTTCATGGGAAAATGGCAGGAATACCTTAACAGAAATAAATGCTAACAGTATGACTGGGAGGGGCATATGTGTAAATATGGTAGACGAATTTCTTGTTAATTATACGTTTGTATTTCGTGATTCTAATACTCCAGTCATGTACGACAGCTGTTATCATTGCGTGAAACTTATTGTTAGAACTGTAAACGTCCTGGAAAAACTTGAAGGCAAGTCACTCTATGCTAATGAAAATTATTATATGCAAAAATAATATGTAAAATATATAATCTACAAATGTATTTATTTGTACTTTTACAGTAAGCTGTGTAAACTTACCCAATGGCGTTGAACCCACTGTGGATAATGTTTGCAGAGGTTTAAATGCAAATCAGCAGTTAATAACATTATTCTCTGAAAATTATGTGCCTGTAAACTGTAGATCTTCTCTGGAAGGAGTTTGGCAGTTTGCTTATCAAGTAAGATAATGAATATTCTATACTGTTTTATTAATTAATATCAATAATGTTTTATTAGTAATATGTAGTTTTAATGTGTATATGTGTAACAGTTGTACATATATAACTTTGTAATGTACATGCTTTATATTTCTTATTTTAGAATCGATTTAGATTTACAGGAGAGTGTAATCATCCAGATGCGCAAATAAAGTCTTGTCAGACTGCAGGAACTCAATTTCTTATAACTAATCAAAAATTCAATATTACTTACAAGAGTTGCCCTGGAATGAAAGGAACTTTTGATGGATGTAATAGAGTTTTTCTTTTCTATAATTTACAATATATATTCACAAAATATATATATTTTGAGATTTTTTATAGCAAGAAATATATTGATATTTAAAATGTTTCAGTGGTAGAATATAGTTGTTTAGGTGATTGGTTTGTGGACAAGAATCACTTCTTTGCAGTAGCGAATACAAAAGAATCTCGAAAGGACGAGAAATATAGATGCTTTTTAAAGAATCGAGACGACGATTTGTATATCGGTGTATCGATTACCGCGGAGTGTAATACTCTTAAAACTGTCGAGAAAAGTCCCGAACGTTTGCGAATTACTCCGGTTAAGGCCGAGGTAGTTGAACCGGGTTGTCGTTTGCCCGAGGATATGTCTGGGAATTGGATCAACACTGCTAATATCGATGCAGATATCTTCATCAACGAAACGCATATTATTGAGACTTGGTATCCAGACCAAGGACGTTATCGTCGAACGATTTACGTCTGCCGTGAACAAAGGGACTCGAGAGTAATGATGGCGAGATTGACTGTCGATGGATGGTAATATTTATTATATATATTACATATATAAATCTTTTTAATTAAATATTTTATAAGAAAAATATATTTATATATTTGTGTAAAATCAACAAGTAAAAATATTCTTACACATGTTTTGTAAAAATATACATTTATATAAATATTGAATGTATTTTCAGCCAAAAAGACTATGTTTGTTTTGATTTTGTACGACGACATCATAATGTTATCAGATATCGACGTGGAGTGGCTGTGATAAAAGATAATTTTCATACAGTGTGTTCTTGGGTTCAATTTCCCAATAAAGAAGCTTGGAAACATGATCTGTTTTTAGGTAATTATATAAATTGCAAGGGTTTTTCCTTGCTTTTTTAATAGTAGATTGTATTACATTATTTCTTTATTTTATTAGCGAAAAATCCTGTTCCGGTGCGCTGCCCGATAGCAGGCAAATATATGTTCCATCAAAAGGGTGATGTTCTCTTTGAGACAAGGATTTTAGGCGGCGTCACTAAATCTCCACGTCCAAATATTTATTGCAAACAAAATATTTCCGACTTCTCAGTTTGCAGTACCGATCAAAAGGAAATTGCTATTGATGAGACTTATTGTTTATCTGTAGATCACTTGGGAAAACCAGTTGACATTTACAGTAAGTTCCATAATTATTTGATATACAGCTAATACATATAATTCTATTTACATATTTATAATATCACATTTTTACAGGTGATCCGGATTATGTGATGAAATGTATTGGATTTTGGAAGGAGAATTTAAAATCATATCTAATAACTTATGACGAACTGGATCCCTTTAGCAAATATCGTTGTTGGGTGTATCAAAGGGCTGATTTGAATAGAGTTCTCTTGTCTCAGGCTATTGGTCCATTCTGTGATCTCAAACAAGATGTGTCGAGTCAAAATTACACAGAAGGTGCCGCAGTTGCATTGGAATTGCAGGTAAGAAGGAAGAAACATCCTCAAAATAATAAAGCAACAAACAACACAATTCGAAATAAGACTTGCCAACATATTATTAATTAATAGGAATACGAGCGAGAACGTGATCGATGTCCGATGTATTTCGACGATGGGAGTAATCCTTGGGTACAAACGGAAAACTTTGTCAACGTCTTCCATTTCGGAAGTGGCGGTAATAAAAATAGTTGTTTCTTATTCTTATTTATCATACCATTAGTAATAGCATTTTATAGTAGAGAGTAGAGATCGATATAGCATTTTATAGTACGTAAAACTAATTTTCTTTGAGGTTCAAACGCGTTCATTAATTCTCATAAAATTCTCGTAGCTCGATAAATATTTAAGATAAATATTAAGTTTAAACAATTGATCTATTTTGCACTGGCATTATATATATATATATATTCCGTCCATTTTGTAACTATGGTTGTATATGTGCCTTTAACACTTACTGCCTTATTCTTATATAAATAGGTAATATATAATGTAGATATCTTAATGTCCGCGCGAAATCCGTCCACAAAGAATCTCTAATGTAAAACAAGTGCATTCTGATTCGCACATTATTCATTTTATGAATAGGACAAAAAATCACAAGCAGGATTTGATGAGATTATTTTTATTGTCTAATAGAAAGGGGATTGAAATATAATATTCTCTTATTATAAAAAGATCTTTTAATGATAGTAATTTTTACTATTTGACAGTGTTTTTGAGAGAAACTATTTGAAAGAGAAATGAAATGGAATGTTTTAGATTTTCTGGAATTTAAGTAAAAAATTACAACTATCTATAAATATTTTCAAAATTGTCTACATTTTTATATATGTTATATATATATGTGTTTTATATATTTTAATTATATAAATGTATTTTTTATCTATACTATTTATTCATTGATTTAAGATGAAAAAGATGCAAAAAATAAAATTGTCACTATTATGAAATAAACAATTCTCTTATTTCATGTGTATTGTGTGTGAAACAGAAAGCATTTTATTATATAGATATATATTGCATTGAAATACATTTTATAAATAATATCTAGTATAAGTATAATTTTTTATATTTTTTTTATATTTATAAGTATGTATACATATACATAATATAATAATAAAATTTAATTAATCTTTAAATATACACATAAATATTATAATGTTGAACAATATATATTAATACTTTTTTCTCGATAAGCCTTTTTTAAACTTTAAAAATTTAATACAAATTTTATGCGAGGTTTTTAAGAACAAAAAACCAGGAATATATAAAAAAAAACTTGCTTAATGTGTGTATTTAAGAATTAAAATAATGTCATAATTATATATAATGTTATATTCTTAGCATAATTTAAAACTAATTCATGATATATATATACATATAATTGAGAGACATGTCGAAATTTATTTTGTCCAGCTCACTTTAGGTATGTCAAAGTGTTCGGTTAAACTATCCAGATGTCGATTAAATTCCTCCACTCGTTGTTTATGTGTCTTGGAGGCTTTCTGTTTGATCCTTTCAGTTTGCTGCAAATTTTTACAATATGTTAGTATTAAGAATTCCCAAAATCAAATTATTTATTAATACAATAAATATTAATAAATATTATGTGTCTTACCATTTTTTCTTGCATTTTCTGAAAAGCCAACTCTGCTTTTGTTCGTATCACCTCTGTTTTTTCAGGTTTTTTCTCCTCAATGATTTTGGAAACCTCCACCAATTTTTTCTTTTTACCATCTTTGTTCTTTTTCCTGCGAAATATAAAGGTAATTTTAAATATATGCTATTTTTAATAAAAAAAAAAGAACAAAAATGACAATAAACCTAACCTCATTCAATCGAATCAATAAACATCAAACTCAAGAAAAAAAGAATACTTACTTTTTGCTGACTGTTTGATCACTCCTCAATTTTAAAGCTCCCTTTGCACAATGTGCGTACGGATCCTCTTCTTCGTTTGTCGCAGGCATCGTGAATTGATAAAAATTTATTAGAACACAACAAACGAAATATGTTGTGACGCTTGAGAAAAATTGTCGCACGCATGCGCAGCAGCGCAGAATAAAGCAGAAATCTGCGCATGCGTTAAAACAAAAATGATTATTACGTTACCGGCCTGTTGAGAGTTCACATAACCTCTACAAGATATTTTCTTAAGTATATTTAATTTTTATATTTATATTTAATATCGAGCTATTTTTTATCGTATTACATATTTTTATGTTGTAATATTTTTAAATTGATATTTATATTATATATTTATACACGCATCCACAAGTGTATATATTTTTATATATAAATTATTTGCATCTTTGCCTGAAAAATAAACTGATTCTATTTTTATTGCAGTTTACGTGTACTTAGAAAAAATGTGGCCCTTAGTAGTGAGAGCTTTTGGTCAGTTTGGTAAATATCTTACGCTTCCTTTTGTGGGTATTATTGGATTTGTCGGATACAATATAGAGGAATGGGTATCTGATCGTTATACACCACCAACAGCAGCAATCAAGCAACAACGGCAAGAGAGATTATTAAGAGAAAATATAGATCCCTCGGTTACCCAAAAGAAACATAATCCTTTAGAAGTTAATCTTTCACCATCGTTGTCTAGTTAGGTATATACTTTATAATAATTTGTTATTTATTTATATAAAAGCTAGTAATAATAATATATTTGCAGAAAGTTTGAATAAAGTGTTTTTAACTTAAATTATACACAAAGAGACACATTAGTAAATTTGGTATAGAATTTTATTTTATAATTAACAATAGGATAACAAGAGTACCCAAGGTCTTTTAGTATGTGATATTTGTTTTAATTTTTCTTTAATTTACAGATATCAAAATGCATCAAACTTTCACTCCAAATTTATATATAACAATGTGATTGTATGTTGCACATGGTCGCAGAATACTGTTTGGAAAGTTTGCCTGTAAAAAATCATAAAATTAGTATGTAATCATCAATCATAGTTGATTTTAGTAAATTACATTTATGAATGGAATTAGCATAAATTGAAATTCAATTTTCTGTATTTTTATTACGAATACTGTTATCTTTGTTTATTTCTGTTCATAGTTTATATCACAATATAATGAGATTAATAATGCGATAAGATTGGTGCAATTATTCGTGACCAATTATCAACATCTACAACTAATTTTGAAAGAAACTTACATGATTTACGGCGTCGGGATAATTTTGCGTCTCCAAACAAAAAGCTCCATGTTTGAAATACCGCGCTCCGTTCTTGCCAAGGATACCCGTTTCATTCCTCTCGGGCAGAAAATTAGCTGTATAAAATTGAACACCCGGCTGATTCGAGTACACCTCTAAGCTGCGTCCCGAGACCGGATGCAGTACTTTAGCGACGAGACTTCTCTTGTAATCGTACGGTTCTGGCAAACAGAAATTATAATCGTAACCACCGCCTGGCACCTTATCAATAACATTGCCAAGCGTGGTCGCATCTCTCAAATCCATCACGCTATTTTCAACCGATCGAATTTCGCCAGTTGGAATGCTTTCCGAGTCCGTAACAGTCCAGCGATCCGCATTCAAGGTGAATACGTGTTTATATAATTCCGTTGCGTTTGTAGTCTAAAAAAGAAACGTTAGATATAATAACTTTCTGATTCATTGTTTAATAATGTAAACAAGCAATTATTATTTGAGACATGAAACAATTACAGTCTAATCTCAATATTTTTCTGATGAATAAGAGTTCTTCACATAAAACTATTTCAAAAGTTGCAGCATTTATTGGCGCTTTTTCTATCTTGTTCCAGTCTTTGAATAGAGAGAAACAATGCAATAGAGTTTTCTTGAAGATGGAAACTATTTCTTGCATCAAAGGGAAGATAAGTAATATACTACACACATGTCCAGCGAGATTGAAGTAGCTATGATTTGTCAAATTGATCGGCGTTGCTTTGTCAGATGACTTAGCTGTCATATGTATGTGCAGCTCTCCATCATCTGTTAGCTGGAAGGTAACTTGTGCTATTACTCTTCCTGGATAACCCTCGTCATCATCCGGGCTGATCAAGGTCATAATTACACGATCATGATTGATCGAGGCATTCCAGACCTTCATGCTCCAACCATGAGTACCACCATGAAGGCTGTTCTCACCTATATTCTTCGATACATGATAAGTCTGACCATCTATGACAAAAGTTGCCTTGCCAATGCGATTTGCAACACGTCCGATGGTGGCACCGAAGTACGGATTACTCGACGACTGATATCCTGAAAAATGTTACAATGTTTAATCAAACTTATCACTTGTCTTTCGAGTTTTAAACTCATTTCTTTGATTCTTAAGCTTTTTTCAAAGAACAAACCTTATAATGAGATCGATTAGATTGATATGTCAAATATTTCATTGAATATTATTTCATTATTGGATTACCTTCAACGTTGTCGTGACCGAGCACGACATCTGCTATGTTACCCTCTTTATCCGGAGTTCTGATGGCAGTTATTGTCGCACCATACGTCACAACATCGACTTCTTGATTATTGGAGTTTGTCAAGGTGTACTTCTGAATCTCCTGACCATTCACGGAACCCCATTTTACCATTGTGATGGATCTTTGCATTGTCATGATAGCCCTGAGTAAAGACAAGTTTAACATAGCATATTTTTATAAAACACAATACGAGTATTGAAATTAATCGTGAATTGTTTGGTTTCTCTTTTTAAAACGGGATAAAATCTCGACGTACGTTTATTGACAATGTTTATTCACTTCGATTTGTAAATGCAAGATTCGATTTTCTAGTCAGATATGTTTGATCACGAAGATGAGCTAAAATGTGAGCACTGCTCGCTAAGAATGCTTAATATATCCTTATCAGTAAAGTCAAAGGTACGTGTTGTTATGAAGGATTGTGTATCATCCAGACGTCCGCAGAACGTCATAAAATTATATATTGTATCAAAAACATATCATCTTATCTTGAAAACGTAAATCTGTATTATGTAATAAGTATAGCGTGATATAACATGCGATGCTTATAACAGACTGTGCATATCCAGAGAAAGTATTAATATCTTTTTTAATTTTATTGTATATATATATAATTATTTTTTAATTTTGCTTGAATATATGAAGAATCCTTTATATTCTTAGTGTTCATTTTTTACAGTTGGTTAAAAAACGATTTACGATTATACGAAACTAATCTTTAATTTTCAAAGCAATCTCTAATAAGATTATTCGAAGAAAGATTAAGCTGTTTAAATTTTTATTTTAAATTTAAGTTATATTGAGAAATAGAAGAAATAGAATAAAAAAGACGTTTTATTCTTACCTAAACCAGGAAGGAAGAATTAAATATAAGAAAAAACAGCGCACAAACATTGTTAATTAATAATTTCGAATTTTTTCGTTATTGAATTAAGAAATGATACGTTATTGTATATAGAGATAGTTTATTCGTGGATTTTATCGTACACAATGAACTTTTAACAGACAACAAGCACTTTATATTGATGAAATCCCACGCGAAGTGTTTTTCTAAAACATTTTTCGGACCACATGTTACATATGGAAATATTCTTTATTTTTATCATGATATAATAAGACATTAAAAAAACACATAATGACATTAATTAAGACATTAAAAAAACACAATGACATTAATTTAGACATTAAAGTGTTTTTCTTATTACATCATGATTTTTATAAATGTGAAACATCTGGCATGGTAGTTTACATCACTCGAATAGAATGTAATGAAGATACAAGGTCATATTTAATATTCCCAAGACATTTGTTCAAACTGTGATGTGTGTGTATATAGAGAAAGAAAAACAATTTAGAGATTATACGATTTATAAAATATATAAAAAAATTTGTCATAAACGTTATAAATTATTTACATTTGAGAATAATGATTAATGTTAAAGTTATCTAATTACCTTATCTATCATTTTTTGCCTCATTCCATTCTTATATTAAAATAAACAAATAATTCAGAAAATTAATATTTTTTATTTGATATAATTTGTATCATATATAAATTTACATAATTTTTGCAGATTTTTGACATTAGATGCTTTTACAGAAATATAAACTTTTCAAATATTTCTATTATTTTATCTTGGGTTTTTTTTACAAAAATGCAATTTTAATCTTAATAAATAAGCATTTTCTCTGATACTATAGATTTCTATTATAGATTCGTTCTCACAATGCATTAACAGAATAAAATTTCTTAATTACTAGAGAATCTTTCTTATTTAGTTAATCTCCATATAATACTATTCATTCTCAAATCTACAGTTTGGAAAATTGTGAATTTATTGTACAATTTCTTTAGTATTGCTGAAATATACTTTTGCATTGTTTGGGTTTTCATAAATGGAATTTCCTTGGGAAGCCTTAATCCGCATTCCCTGTTGGACTTTTTGTTTCAATTGCATTTATCAAGGCATTTGTGACATGCATATCTTCTTGTACCTTTTTAAATTGTACATTAATATTTTGCGTAGCTTTTTGAATCGCTTCTAGATTCTGTAACAGATTTAAAAATAGGCAAAGTATATCTCAGCAAGACGTAATTTATATGTAAACATAAATTTTGCATAACTACTACCATGTTTATGCTACTGTAAAGTGCTATTTCCTGCTCCTTCGTAAATTGCTCGTTAAAGGAATATACGGATGACGAAAATGATGAATTGGCCATAATGTAAAATTATGGAATGTTAATGAGAGCGTTAATTAATTAATTAATTGGATATCGAAACGAAACATACACATCACTCATCAACGTTCGACAAATTTGGAGATTATTTTTACTGATGCTAGTAACTTGTTTTACTACCAACTATCAACATGATTCGTGCTGCCAATCTAAGATGCGCCTTTTTTAGTTACTAATTAAACCCGCGCAATTTAAACAGCAAGAATTCTCGTGTCAACCTTATTCTTTACAATACAATTTCTCTTTGCATCTTTTCTTTTTCATTTTGCAACTATATCATATTTAACAGAAATATAAATAGGTCTTATATGTAATTAATATGCATTAGGGAAAAAGCATACAAGTTCAGTAAAGAGAAGAAACATGTGCGTCTCTTTGATTAAAATAAATTTTTTACTTCAATCAAAATAGCAGTTATACTTCTGAAATATGTATTGTTTACAAAGCTATACTTTGATTTATAATATATGTATATATAATATATATTATATACAATTATACTTCCACATATAGTACATATATGAAAATATAATTAATATAGTATCAATACTATTAATAGTTGGCTATTAAACAGATTAATAATCGAAAAAGCAATCATAGTAGTTATCCTTGAATAAAATAGATCTCAAATCACATGATTGATATCTGTTACATCGGAATGTATACATTTGAGTATAAAATGTTTCAAAAGATTACTGCTTGTAAAATACATTTATAACTCGTACGATAAAAATTAACTATAAAATAAAACCGCGATAGGTTTACAGAGCACAACAATTAGATATACTATGTTATTATATAAATACATCAAAGGAATGGGGAGAGAAGGGTATATTAACCAACATATTCAACCGTAATCCACACTTAAAGCACTCAGACCCTTCTTCTTAATCGCTTCCCCTACAGCACGTTCCAAGAAATCTTCTGGCTGATCACATTCATATACTTTATCCGCATCCAGCGCATTGCATCTTCCCGTTTCTACATTGCTGTAGACAGTTTCATAAGGAAAGTCCTTGAGTTCATACATACATTTGAACACGGACGAAAAGGAACAATCTACACCTAAGCGTTTACGATAATAATGTGGCTCAACAGCAAGCTCGACCGATTGGACTAAGCCGTGATTGCGAATCGCCATCGTCACTGCTGTGTCTTCCATATCATTCCCTCTGTACGATAAATGAAGTCTTGAACCAACCGAATCCTCTTCCAGAAGAGGAGGGTGCATCAGTGGAGGCATCATTCTATAGTAAGCCAAAACCTCGTTGACACTATTGTCCATGGATCCTTCTTCCTCTTGAAAAGCTTGCCATAATTTAAGCTTCTCTTCAATCTGTATTTGGTATATGATATCATCATATTCAATATTCCCTACATTATTAGTTGTTGTCTCTGTGTTTGCAGTTGTATGTTGTTCCTATAAAACAATAATTATTTTTCATATACCTCTTTATAATTATCTCTTATACGATATAATATACTTAATATTATTCATTCAAAAGTATTGATAATGTGTAAAACTAAAGTTATATACATCGACAGGTGGGAATGATGCTCGTGTAATTAGTATTAATTAATAAATGCAATATTGTAATAAGAAAGGAACGTTCAGAATAGATATTCCTGCGATAATTACCTTGTCCGAATTATGTGTCTCGTTGACTTCGGACAACTGCGTGCTACAGTGTCGCTTAGCCGGAAAGAAAGCACATTCATGGCCGTCGGAGTCTTCGCTCGAGTCGTCACTAGCCACTACCTGGACCGCGTTACGCCAGAGCTTTTTTCGCGGACGTTCCTTATTCACCTTCACCGGGTTGGAAGAGGAAAAGGACGGTAGAGAAAGAATCTCGCGCTCGTCCATCTTCGTCGTGTCGCACAACCGCTCCCCGACGACATTCGACTCCGGGACGTCGTCCGTCGTCTCCGTATCTCGGTTTCCGCGAGTCTCCGCCAGCGCGATCTCGTTCCTCTCCTTCGGTGAATGTATCCTCTTCTCAGCAGAAGCGCGCGTCTGCCGTCAGCGAGAGCATTTCACGTCTCGGGTAACATCCGCGGCCTAAACGGCTCGTCCAACCCGACTATTGTCAGGCATTATTTTGCAATGGGGGAGAAGATTCGTCGCAGATTCGTAATTATTTCGTCGAAGTTGACTTACAAATTGACAGACGCAGTGCGTGACATCACGCGAAACGACGATGTTCGCGAGAGGGAAACGCGACGATTCGCAGAAGAAAAACGCGACTCCTCGTCCAGCATCATTAGGCGAGAATCACTTACTTTTGACAGCTACAAGATGGCGGCTACCACCGAGATCGTTTGCCGCGCTAAAAAGATAGACGTTACGAGCGAGATATATCTCGATTGTTAGAGGTAAAACGCGGAAAAATTACGGTCGCGCGAATAGAGGATCGATGACGTTGAGAAAATATTTTTTAACATCTCTCCGAAAACATTGTTTCAACATCTTCTTGATCTACCGACGTGAAGGCCGGTTTTGAAAATCGATAGGTCGATAATCGATAGGTCCATAATCGATTATCGACTTATTAATTCTCGCACGTGACTGAAGTTTAATAGCGTCTGCTAAAGCTGACGTCACTGCGCATGCGCGAGATTCGGTGCCTCCATCTCCACATTGCTCGGTGGGAATTTGACGGCTCGCCTGTCAAGGGCAGCGAAATTCGCTCTGGCGTGGCTCTTTCTTCCCGATTAGGATTACGAATTTTTTTTTACTTAAGTACCTTAATTATGGCGACCTGCGGCGAATATATTCGTAGTCAATTCCCGACGATAGACGACGATCTGTATCAATACGTTGAAGGTACGTTTCGGTGAGATAACCTAAGGATAACTTGCACCGATAATAGTTCGCAGCTCTATCGTTGACGTGTGTACGTAGGTATCCTGGATAGTTCCAAGGATGACTTCGAGGATGGCGACGAGGTGTACGAGGCGATTGGGCAGGTTTTGCATGAGGTAGCGGACAAATCAGAAAACGAGGTTAGGTCTGTAAATGTGTTCGCATTTGTCATTCTTTAATTCGTTAACGAAACTACCTGTTAATTGTCTGAACGGAAATCGTATAGTATTTCCGTTCATTACATCATGTTACCGCAATCGCAAGAGTCGTTAATTTTTTCTTTCCTTTTTTTTTGTTAATGCAATTGACGTAACTTAAAGCTTATCATATTTTATTTTTTTTTACAGGCAAATATGTGTCAAATTATTGGAAATATTAAAAGGTAGTTCAAATGATGATGATATAGACAGGAGAAAAAATGGTGTTAATAAAGTATTAAATGCTCCGGTGCATCTGGGTTCTCTGGCTGCTACATTAGAATCGCAAGTTGAGCAGATTAAGAGTATATGGGTCACGACTAGAGATGATGCAATGGTAATACATATATATATATATATATATATATATATATATAAATCTTTATTCTAAATAATATATAATTGAATGATATAATTATTAACTTATTAATACATTTTATATAAGATTATTCATGTTGATACTTATATCTTTACTTTTGTATTTAATTAGATTAGATTCATATAAGATTATTATTCATATAAATTACATTTTTTATTATTAAAACAACAGAAAGTAGATGCTAAGAAACTAGAAAAGGCTGAGGCAAAGTTGCAACAGAAGCAGGAGAAACGAATTGTAAATGAGCAGGGATCATCATCTCGCATTAACACTGCCAATCATCTAGCTGAAAGTGCAGCTAGCGCGAGCCAAATGACAAGTAAAAAAGACAGTCGAATGGAGACTAAAGGTGGAGTGAACAAAGCCCAGGACATCAGGATAGAGAACTTTGATGTTGCATATGGTGATAGAGTATTATTACATGGTGCTGATTTAATGCTCGCGTTTGGCAGACGGTACGGTCTGATAGGTAGAAACGGACTTGGCAAAACCACCTTGCTTCGGATGATATCGAGGTATGGAGATAAGATCATTGTTTAGTCATTCAAATAGTCAGATTTCTGGATTATTAATAATGGATAAATGTCGATGGATTTAGCAAACAGCTCAGGATACCATTACATGTGCGAGTGTTGCACGTCGAGCAGGAGGTAGCCGGCGATGATACGTCTGCGTTGGAGTCCGTCTTGGAATGTGATCAAGAGCGAAGTGCGTTGCTCAGTCAGGAGACGAAATTACAGGCAGCTATAGAGAAGGATGGTTCCAAGACGGGCGATGCGTTAGGCGAGGAATTGGCGCGGGTGTACGAAGCGATGCAGTTAGCCGAAGTAGACAAGGCACCAGCTAGAGCAAGTGCGATCCTGTCAGGACTTGGATTCACTGTGGAAAGACAATCCTGGCCAACCAAAGCGTTTTCTGGCGGTTGGCGAATGAGGTTGGCCCTCGCGAGAGCTCTATTCTCTAAACCAGATCTATTGTTGCTCGATGAACCAACGAACATGCTTGACATCAAAGCGATTCTCTGGTTGGAGAAGTATCTACAAACATGGCCGAAAACATTACTTGTAGTATCGCACGATCGAAAGTTCTTGGATACGGTAAATATATTTACGTTTCCATTTATTAAAAAGAAGAAAAAGAGAAAGAAAAGCTTAATATATCGTTTTATTCTGACACTAGTTATTTTCTTTGTAGATTACATGATAAAATTTAATTTGATTAATTAAATATTTTTATTGTAAATATATTTATATATATCATTAATTCTCTTGTGTTTCTATTCCTTCCCTACAGGTCCCCACTGATATTTTGTACTTACGTGGACAGAAAATTGAGGCGTACCGCGGTAATTACGAGCAATTCGTGAAAACGAAAGGTGAACGCGAAAGAAATCAGCAACGAGAATATGAGGCTCAGCAGGCGAAGAGAGCGCATGTACAGGAATTTATTGACAGGTTCCGGTACAATGCGAATCGCGCGTCCAGTGTACAAAGCAAGATAAAGATGTTGGAGAAATTGTAAGTAGTAATGATTTTTGAACGTGCAACTAATTTGAAGACTAAAAAGTCAAAATTTAACTTTGAACAAACTTGATTAACAGACCTGATTTGAAGCCGATGGAGAAGGAGAGCGAAGTAACTCTCAATTTCCCGGATGTCGAGCCACTGAGTCCACCGATACTACAACTTAACGAAGTCTCTTTTAGCTACAACGAAGGTGACTTGGTGTTTAGCAATGTGAACCTTACTGCCGGTCTGCAGTCGCGGATCTGTATCGTCGGGGAAAACGGTGCGGGCAAGACTACTCTCTTGAAGATTATCACAGGAGCTTTAAGTCCGACACGAGGTACGGTGCATGTACACCGTAATCTGAAGTTTGGATACTTCAGTCAGCATCACGTCGATCAACTGGACATGCGCGTCTGTCCCGTTGAATTGTTACAAACGCACTTTCCTGGTATGTATTTCTGATGCGAGCATGTTCTCTATCTTAGGACCCGTTAATGATTGCTATTTATGCTTCATCAGGCAAACCAATCGAGGAGTACAGGCGAATGCTCGGAAGTTTCGGGATAAGTGGCAATTTGGCTTTGCAAACCATAAATTCTCTTTCGGGAGGACAAAAGTCCAGAGTGGCGTTCGCCTTAATGTGTGCGGCAATGCCTAATTTTCTGGTGCTCGACGAACCCACGAATCATCTCGATATCGAATCGATTGAAGCCTTGGGTAAAGCTCTCAACAACTGCCAGGTGTGCCATTTTTATTTATACGTTAACTATAATTTCAATTTCAAATATGTTTATTGGATATATATGATGTCAGTTTTTATCATTATATTATCGTTTTATTGTTGCAGGCTGGTGTAATATTGGTGTCGCATGATGAACGTTTAATTCAGATGGTTTGTACAGAATTGTGGGTTTGTGGAGAAGGATCCGTTCGATGCATTGAAGAAGGTTTCGATGAATATCGCAGGATCATCGAGAGGGAGCTTGAATTATAAGAAATTAAATTTTGTCTAATGTGATACTGTCTCGTAATCTTGCGTTGTCTCACACAGAGTAAATACATTATTGTGAAAAATTTAGAGGAATATCGCCGATTTAAAATCAGCTTGCGGCTAATATCGTTTTATTGTAATATTTAATTTTTTTTCTCTGGACATCGCCAAAGGTGTCTTATTTATTTCTTAGATGCTTTTCTCGTAAAACAGATTAAATATAGCAATCATTGATTATTTACATGTACAATTTATTCGTCTAGTTGACAAGTGTCTGTTTTCCCTTTTTGATAATTACAGAATGCATTTATTTTCTTAAATTTATTAAGTGCATTATATTCATTTTTTTTTAATCCTGCTGAGCAAACATGCTATTCGATTGCAATATGATTGCGATACGCAATCTGAATTTGGACATTTTCACACTTAACATTATTCTATTATAAAAAACAATAAAAGATATTGTTAGATAAGTGACGTTTTATATTTTACTTGAAAATATATTAATCACTTACTATCCTACATATGAAAAATTGCATTTTAAAAATTATATAGTATATTAATATAATTATTATTAAATCGACAAATTTTGCTGTTGTAATTGTTTATTAGTATTGAAAAATAAGTTACAACCTTATATTTTGGCCTTTGTATATAATGTTTAAATAAGTAACTATCAATATATAAGAAGTGAGAAATCATTATATATTGATAATGATACAATACACAGTGAGTCGTAAATTAATGATTTTGATGATATATCTGTTATAATTTTACATAGAAGTATATAAGAGAAGTATAATACAGTATGTAAAATTAAGAAGGCTAAATGAATATGTTTTTAAAATGAAAATAAATGTGCCTTTAGTTTTAATCTCTTTTAGATTTCTCTGTTAACAAGGCCTAGAGTTTCTAACGATTTGTATATATATATATATATATAAGTATAATCTATATTAAATAGATTTTCCTAAGATAAACTGTACAGAAAATATTGTCTAAAACATTTTTATTGTATAACTGGGCTCGCAAATTCAGGATATCATTCTCTCTCAAACGCTTGTGCTTTACCGATTCATTCTTCTCACACGTACTTAATTTAACATTTTATTGTGTGGCAGCATTTAGAAGTTTTTAAACAATAATCAGTGCGTAAAGCAATGATTTAAGTATACACAGACTGTATTTTCAATATGCCAAAGAAGTCGCATTTTGTTGCCACTGTTTATTCCCAGACGAAGTATTCAACGAATGCAGTGAACTAGGGGTAGAAGATGGTTGAAGAGGTGGAGCTGGAGCTTGTTGCTTTGCTGCTGTAATTTTTGAAACATCACTATTATTTACCGTCTCTCGTGACAATAAAATAATGATGAATTTGTATATTCGTAAAAATACAAGTAGCATGCAACTTGATTTAATATATTTTTATATTATAAAATCAATGCAAACTGTCTCTGTCATACATGCTTATGTCTTGATATGTTGTGTTTTTTGCAGGAACATAATACATGAGGAGTAACGTCGATAGAAATTAGTTCTTTGAAAGAAACCTTAAAAAAAAACCTTGAAACATATAAAAAAAAATGGTGTCATTTTATGTATTGTATATAAATAATAATCACATGTGTATCAATGTATTTAAGTAATATATGCACGTTATGAGAGCATGTTAAAATATAACGTGTAATATATTTATTAGGATGCGTTTAGATGTGCGGCATTGTGCATCTAAATCTAGAATGAAAAAGCATCTACTTTTATCACATTATTATCTACATCAGAAGTGCACTATATTTTATGATGAGAACCAAGGATCAATTTTCTCGTCTCCCCCCATCTTACCATTCCTGCTACTGTAGACTTTGACGAAGCCTTTAAACGGTTCCGGAGGTGGTAAGCTAGATGCTGTATGAAACATCTCAGCGAATCGCATCTCCAGGTCAACGGAGCTCGCCACGGCTTGACCGCTGCCGTTGCGCACCGAAAGACTCCTCGTAGGAGGAGTCGGGGGCGGAGGTGGCGGCGGTGCTAATCTCTGATGCGTGGGAGCTGGACGATGAGGAAGCGGTGGCGGAGGAGGTGGTATGCAAGGTGCAGTGACTGTGACCCTCGACGGCGGCGGCGGCGCTGCCCTCATTACGGGCATCGTGCTCGAGGATCGCGTCGTCGTTGGTGGCGGTGGCGGGGACGACGGTCTCGTATTCGTGGACCGGGAAGTTGACGGCGGTGGCGACGGCGGCTTTGTCGCAGGCACGAAGCTCGACGTCCGCGAAATCGGCGGCGACGGAGGTCTCGTTATCGGTGGCCTGAGAACCCGATTCACTGTAGGTCTCGCTGCTGGTTGCGGCATGATACTCTCGTGCAGACAATCCTGCGACTGATGCAAGGAAGATGGTGTTGTCGTCACCAGAACCGGAGACGAGCGCGGAAGTCGCATGCTCTGCGCCCTCGCCACGCTAGCCACGTTACTCGTCAGGTTCAGCTTCTTCGGCGGCGGCGACGGTTTCGACAGACTAGACGACGGCACTGGTTTAGGCACGGCGGCTGATTTCGCGAATAATCTGGGCATCGTATCCGAATTGCTCGTCGTGGAATCCATGGTACTTTGTCCCTGCGCGATATTGAAATTACACAGTGACTTGACAACTAGAGACGCAGATCAATTAGACAGCTGTTTCTTTACCTGACTGAATATCTGTGGTTTCTGAGCAGCTGGTGGTGGAACTGGAGGTGGACCGCGTTTTATACTATGAGAGGATCCAGGCGACGAATGAAGAAAGCTAGAGTTATTTACATTTACACTTTGTCCCTCTTTCTCGGTCATGTTTCCTCTTAGTCCCGTAGGTTTTAATTTTGGCATACCACCCGCAAATAAACCACCCAGTGGCATGGGTCCACCATTACTACTGCTACTTACCGCTGCATTAGAAGTATTAGTCCTATTATTACTACTTAATGAAGGGCTCTTTGATTCGCCCTTAATTTTACCTGTGTGAAACGAATACTTATTGTTATTTCCTATACCTTTTTCACTTTATATATAACGATATACTTTTATTGAAGAATTCAACATGTTTTACACGATTCAATCTTGCATCTTACTAGTTTACTCTTTGTAAAATAGATTTACCAGCAATAGCAGGTGCGCTCTTATCCACAGTAACAGTCTTCTTCAAAGTTTTACCTGCCCTTATGGACTGTAACAATAAGTTTCTGTTGTCTGCCACCGGTGGCCCAGAAGCAGCAACCTGTGGAGGCGGTGGCGGAGGTGGCACAGACATTCTTATTATCCTCCTGCAATGGAAATGTCAAAGGTGTAGCGCACATTAAAAGAGAAGAAAAGACACGATACGAAATTATTAGAATATCGTTCCCACAAAGATGCAAAACGTCAAACATGTTTCTCTAGGACAAGACAACACTTTTCTACGGGCAAATCTATATTTCCTTTCAATTCGTCGGCCATTATATTTACGATTTACGATTTTGGATCGTCCCATCGGGATGTGTCATTCGCGCGCGGGCGGACGAGAGGGGGAAGGAATCTCGCCCGTTTGCAGGCAGGTGAAAAAAGTATCCAGAAGTACGAGGCGGGGTCGACCTCCGGGTCGACCCGGCGCAAACGTTGACGATTATCCCTGAAGAGCGAGATTACTCTTCCGAGACGTTCACGTCGCGCTCGACGGACATTTCTCGCGCGGGGCGAGAACACACCTTAATAAAGCGCCGTTTTTATCTCCACACCGCCTCCTCGATAATCTCGTCGATAATACACGGACGTGCTCGACGCGGACGATTCACCGCGGGTCGCCTTCCGTATTTCCGCGTCCCGGTGGTTAGGATTCCCGGCCAATGACACTCATAATTATTAAGGAGGAAAAAAAAAAAGAAGAAAGGGAACCGCTCTCTGGTGGCGGATGGATCCCGCTGTCTACGGTCCGCGCTGTGACACGACGACGTAGATCATGGCGTCATCACGGACGAGGTTGGGGGTCCCGTCGCGAACAGCCACGAATGGTCACGACTTCGTCGTATCGCGGATTCGAGTCCTCGTCGGGCGACGTGATCCGCGTTGATCTCGCGCGAGCGACAGGCGAGCGAAAGAGAGAAAGAGAGGAAGAGGCGCGCATTTAAAGAGACACGTCACTGATAAGGTGTATCGAGCGCGCGGTTTGAGAGACAATCGTGGGTGAGAGATAAAGGATTTGTTCAAGTGTTCATCCGCTCCTCTCTTTCTCTCTTTTTTTATAGAAATTTAAATGATATATAAATCGATATATAAATTCATGCATGAACACACGTGCGCGATTGAGTATGAAAAAAAAAGAAAAAAATGACAGGATGAATTGAAGGAACGGTAAATTAATTATCACACGAAAAGGAGCGTAAAATATATTATACATTTATATATATGTAACTCACATTTTCTTGCGGAAACAACATTGCTTTTCGCACACATGTGCTCTTTCAGATGTGTTCGTTCACTGTGCACATGGGTTCTTTTATTTTTAGAAAAACCTTTGAAAATTTCCGATTTTCAATAAAATTACCAGGAGATACTGTTTTACCGACTGTTCAAAGTTTCTTGACTCTCGGAAGGTAAAATAGGAATCTGTTTTATCTTGCGATTAATTGATGAAGTTACTCTAGAGAGCGGTAGTGTTTAAAAGAAAAAAAGAAAACGTTGATTTCTACTCTATATTCTTGTATTCTATGTTTAAACGTGGGGGGTATATTCGTGAAACCTAACCTTTTCCTTTCACGGCATTTTAGCGAACGGTATGTATCACGCGGAAAATCCTTAATTTTCATAATCATCGTTCTTAGGACGATTGTTTTATGAGAATCGATCGATCGTCGACGATTTTCTGAAGTATAAAAGTGCAATATTTATGGGAACGAGACGAAATCAGAGTAACTGTTTAGCAAAGTGATTTAGATTGCTGATCTGTTGTTTCAGTTGTTAAACAGAACTAAAAATGTCCATCCGACCGGTCTATCGGCCCAAGATTGTGAAGAAGAGGACGAAGAAATTCATCAGGCATCAAAGTGATAGATATGACAAACTCAAGGTAGATACATGTCTTATTTCGCTAATTGTCAGTCTCGTCAACGTGTTTATAAAGTTTGGTTATATCGTCTGATCTATATGAATTTTATTGTATTATAAATTTGATTATGCAAGACATTTTAAATATTTATTTTGCGTGCTATATATATTTTATATTTTACTTATTAAATATTTAATTATCTTAGCGTACTTAACTTATTTTCACTAAGAAGCAAGAAATTAAATTTTTGCAATGATAATTATTTATTAAATGTAATGAAAGAATCATATGTAGAAAGTATAACTATTGGCTACATTTTTCAGCGCAACTGGCGTAAACCAAAAGGTATTGACAACAGAGTACGTAGGCGTTTCAAGGGTCAGTACTTGATGCCCAGCATTGGTTATGGTAGCAATAAGAAGACACGTCATATGCTACCAACAGGCTTCCGCAAGGTCCTTGTACATAACGTAAAGGTAAATGTCGCTTTTATGTTATCAAATTTCTTCTTTTTAAAGAATAATAAAATGAGAAATATTAAAAATGAGTTTTGTGAGATAAAATAGTGTAAAGCAATAGTTTCAAGTTCTTAAATATCAAAATATATATCAATTTCCCATGATATATATTTTGTAATACATAATATGTGAATTACATTTGTAGAAATTATTTAAAAATAGAAAACATATTGCTTTTATTATTTTGTATATATATTTTAGTAACATTTACTTTTGAGTAAGATACTAATAAAAATCAACTACTTACAGGAGCTTGAAGTCTTAATGATGCAAAATCGCAAGTTCTGTGCAGAAATTGCACATGCTGTTAGCAGCAAGAAAAGGAAAGCCATCGTCGAGCGTGCTCAACAACTTTCGATACGCGTAACAAATGCTAGCGCACGTTTGCGTTCGGAGGAGAACGAGTAAGCATAACTTTTACGTGTATTTTGGCAATAAAATATTAAAAACATATCTCCTGTCTCTCATCTTCTTAACGTTGCCTGCAATTGCCCTATAGGTAAATATTCTTTAAATTAAAAAATCTTGAATTATATATATTGATTTTTTTAATGTTGTAAAATTTATCAATCCATTTATTAATTGCTTAAAATTTTGTAAATTATGCGTAGCAATTAGATTATTCTATGGCAAAGAGAAAAGGAAACTGTTATGGGTATTCAGTGAAATAGCATCAGTCGAGTTTAATAATCCTTATATTTCTTAAGAAGTTATTAATTTCTACATGTTTCATTATTTTATATATCTTCAATCTACATTATCCTGAAAAATTAGTTTTACATATCCTGGCGTTCCCTCGAGCGGCACCGCGCAGAAGGGACAGATCGCGATATAGCCGTTTGTGCCGTGCGGTATGGCTACTTTTTCCCAATATCTGCAAAACGAACAAGAAGAAACGGAGTGGCGATAAAAAGACGAGTAACTCAAAGTGCAATTAAGATGTAATATTCCAAGGTATAATGGAATGTAATGTGCATTACTAACTTGACAGTTTTCTCCGTAGCCATGTGTCCGCAGGGACTAAATGCGTAAGTGGGCGGTCCGCAGTCTACGTAGAAGGCAGGCTCTATTCCCATAGACAACTTGACTACTGCCCCTGCGACTAGGCACATAGGACATCTTCTTGTAACCTTGTCCTTCTCCTGACCCCAATCGTGATGTCCCTGTACATGGCCGCACTTAAGGTAAACGTATGGCTGCTGCTGCGTTGAATCCGAAGCTGCTTTGCGGGGTATGACCAATGTGTTCAAGCCTACAGGACACTGTGGTCTGCCGGCATTTATAGCATCGACTAACTCTTCTAGGTCTTGTTTTGTCTGCGAAAGAGAGTACGCATTTACACATCTTCCTAATGTAAATTACATTATATTTTACATATAATCTTTTTAAAGAATATGTTACCGGAGACTTTGCGAGACCTTCGGCTGATCGCCAGAGAAGAGTAGCGCCGCAAAGATCGATGAGAGTACCATCTTGTAGAATATTGTTCTCTTCCTCCACGACGTTGCCTTTCTGTTGAGCACTTCGGCTTTCCCTAAGCGAGAAAACACCGCCGCCCACGCTTACTTCCCGCCAAAACCCGCACTGGGCTTCGCCACCGCAGAATTGACCCCGCGGATGCATTATCAAGACTCCATTAGTCGTAAGTCCGTCGATCTCGCGATTCTCTTGCCATTTGGTTGCCTTTTCCTGAATTGAGAAATAGCTTATAAAATGTCCGAATGCCACCGAAAAAGTTCATTCTCTTATGAAATTCTTATAAATTCGTTTACATAAAATCAATCGCTGCGCAATCAATTTACAGATCTTACCCCTAAGAAAATATTTCTCGAACTGTCGAAACCTGCAGCATAAATTCTCGCGATTCTGGAATCCGATCGATCCGCCAGAATCCGACAGGCGAACCTGCTGATGGTGCTCTGGGCGACGCGTCCTTCATTAGGAGGTCCACGTCCCTCATTAGCAGGTCCGCTATCGCTACCGCCAGCACATGTGTCCATCACTACGAAATCGATAGGCGATTCGGACGAACGGCCGATCTATACAAATATAATTTTGATTTAGACACATACATATATATTGCCATATAATTTAAAAAAAAAATCGAGAAATAAAACAGAAACGATTATTTAGGACTGATTTTTCCAAATTTTTGGTAAGTTTTACCAGGCATGTAGCATATTTTCGTTTCTTTTCAGATAAGTTCTAAAAAAAGAAATAAAGATATGCTACCTATCGGGTAAAACTTACCAAAAAGTTGAAACAACTTAGAAGCATAAAGACTTGGGATTTTTACCTGGAACATGTCTGTTTTTTCATCTTCCGTGTATTCGACGATAACGGCCTGGTTTCTGGAAAGCGTGTACGAGATTGAGTGTTGCTTCGTGTTGAGGATGGCTTGTGAACTATGAGGCGTTTTAACGATGTAATGCTTACTACGTTTAACGCCATTTGGCACGGGTCTTTTGTATAATACGAATTTACTTCTCCTTCTACCCCTATCGCCAGGTGGAAGGTAACCATTGTATCTGCCAAAGATTCATTAATTGTTAATGTTTCTCGCTAATCACATTTTGTTTTTTTACATCTACTAAAACTTCTTACCCGAGTATAACTAGTTCACCGTATTTCACTAATTGTTTCGGCTTCTCATGATGGTAACTGTGAGACCGGTGTGGATTGCCATGTGAATGGCTGTGACTGTGAATGTTGCGTGGACTGTGAGGTGCCCCGACTGTTTCACCTTCTTCCACGAGCAACGGGCTCTCACTACTGCCGCCGTCGGATCTAATAAAATAATGGTATAAATCTTTTACAATTTATATACATGTATATCTATATATTTAGGGTGATCCGCTACTATCACTTTTTTTCTTTTGTTTTGTAATTAGTCTCTTTTCCTTAGTAAAAATTTTAGAATTTCTTTTTTCCCCAATGTTTTTCAACATTAAGTATTTTACAAATGAGCCTTCAAATTAAATTAAAAAATAACAAAAAATTAAATTAAATTTGATAGCAAGTAAATTAAAATTGATTGAAAGATAAGTTGTAATCTACTTACAGTTTTAAAGCTTAATTTGTTGAGATATTAATCAATTTTATTTAATTACCATAACATCTTTCAACATTCTAGTAATTATTAATTTTTCTCCTTGTTTTTTTAATATTAACAGTTTGAAAAAAAAGATAGTGGCACATCACTCTATGAAAAATTTTACTGAAACATTTTTATTTGTTAATTCTCTGCAAAAAATTGATTTAACATAAAAATTATGCGGTAATTATGCAATCTTCTATGAATTTTATTAAGCCTACAAAAAGCAGTGAATTTTCTTATCTTATTAAAATTTTCGACATTGCAGGAGAGAAAGATAAATCCTTAGATTAATACAATGCAGTCATAATAGCCCTAGTTAGGAGATCATAAGAGTAAAATGGAGGATGAATGTAATCGTAATAGAATATGCGTTGTGTGTTAAATTGTACCAATTATATAAATTTCCTGAGTGCTCTGATTAATCTTGCAGTGATTAACTTCCACCAAGGAAAAGGAGGAAATTGGAAATCGTCGTTGGAAATTAAAATGGGATCAAAATGTGTCGATAATCGTGGAAATTTTGAACAGAAGGATGTCTGTAACTGGAAATACTTTCCTTTCATCCCAGAAGCAAAACATATATATATATATATATATATATATATATATATAGATATCAAAGGTATGAGACTACAATAAAGTTTTCATGTTTTACATCGGACTTTAACATTGTTAACTTGATTGTTTATGTAATCAAGGCCAGCTAATTCGTCAAACAGATGAATCGTTGCACCTTTGCATAAGCAAAAGCTCTCTTCATTAGATTTAGAGATAGCAATGAGACTGATTTGCTCAAGATTTGAAACCAAGTACTTGATACATCACCTTGTCACATATTATGTACATAGCAGATCTGTCGTTTACTTTTTTATTTTACAATGTAATTCTTTTACGCAAAAGCTCTTATATGTCACGGTACAGCCTCGTGTTTTCTTACAAAGGGTGCCTTTTCTATAAAGAAATTCAAATTGTATCTGAGCAGAAGTGATTGTGAGACAGTTTTGCGCGGCTTACATTACGTAATAATACGTAAACCGTAATTTCTTACTTACCGCGAAGGATATGGAATGCGTTTAGTTACTGGCATCCTCCTTTCAGTAGGATTTATAGATTTCTATTACTTCCATGGTACTTGCAAGGGTAACTTGATAAGGACGGGCAGTCTTAAGGATCTTCACGCGGTTGCAGACAAATCTGAGCAATTGCATAAGCTGCGAATCGGTAATTATGATCTGCAATGAAAAACATTCAATATAAAGATCATAATTAGCTGGCCTCTCTCACTTGTTCTCTCCCTTCTCTCTCTTTTCTATTTGTTCGCCAAATTAATTTCTTTAAAATTTTCATTGTTTATAAATCGGTCCGTCTCTTTATTGTTGCCTTATATTGTTAAAGGAAAACCTTTTTTTTCAGCTTGTTTCTCTTAGTTTTTAGACATCATTTCTCTGATGATTCTAATGTTAGATATGCTTTAGTGATAAGTATAATTTTTTTTTACATTATTTAACTTTTATGTTCAAATAAAAATATATTTGATTTTTTCAATTGGTCCTTCTGCAATTCTCAGTGATGTTTTCCTCGTTTATATTTATAATCAGTTTATATTATAATAATACAGTAGATGTTCCTACCTAATCAATCATCCTCAAATTTTCTCTATAGGTACATGCAAGTGGGCTATTACGACTGCTATTATAGTAATGTGATTGTATGTAAAATTATGTAAAAATTAAAATAATTATATTTAAAATAATCAAAATAATAATTTGTGAAATTAGGACTATATTAAAAATTCCTTGTAATAATATATAACACATAAACAATCATTTTTTAATATCAAAATACATAAACAATCATTTATCAGCATGCTGTTAATAATCTGCATACAGGAAAATCTGTTTAAATACATATAAACATTTCTCTTGATAATTTTTAGTGTACAAAACATTAATTCCTTTACAACCCAATCTCTTTTCTCGTACAAGAAAATAAGATAATCCCTTTTAATTCATAGAAATAACAATTGATGTTAAAGTTTGATTTTTCATGCATTATCGTGTTTTACTCTATTGACAATAGATATTTGCATTGAATAAAATGAAACTAAATTCATGCTATTATACAAGGTTTCGACGCACTATCAGCAAGCTTTTAGCATACACAAGTCATTATACACAGCAAGACTGTCAGCAGATATTCAAATTACAAACAAAACACACTTATCGCTCGCGCAGTAAATAATTAAGTGTTGCGAAATCATCGGATAGTGTCATATTAAGTGACATTCCCGACAAAACTTTCTAGAATTTTATTTTACTCCCGATAAAATTCGCGATTCTCGCTAATGATTTGCTAATGATGATTAAATATTTTCGGTATAATATCTCTTGACGCTTTCTTTTTTGTAAATTAATAGTCATAAAGTCGCTCATACGAATATATAAATCTCTGTTTACGTTATACCTGATGCATTATTAATGACGCGATAAATTTTCAGCCTCACTTTCTCGTTAATCTCTTCATCAAGAATGGAGCGAGTAAACATAAAACATTGTCGGAAAAGAAGAACAAAGAAACGACCTCTGATAAAATTGAAGGCTAACGGAATAATCGGGCAATATTATCGTGCATTCACGTGTGTCTTCGTCCGTGCATTGTCATAAACAGAAGCCAGCAGAGACAGGGATACGATAACATTATTGAGAGCGAAAAAAAAAAAGAGCGATCTCCGGGTATATCAAGCAATATTATGGCTAACGACCGTAATTTCCGTCATGTAGTCCCAGTGATAACGTCAAGGAGACTTTGTAAATATATTTTACATATCTATGCATTCTGCACTATTTATATATTTATATGTACATTCTTTTGTATATTTAAATGCACCTTTTTTTCTATATTTATACCTACATTTTTTTTGTATATTTATATGTACATATAAATATATATATATATATTTTTATAAATTTATATGTAAATATATATTATATACATATAAATATAAATATAAATATACAAAAAAATGTACATGTAAATGTATGTATAAATATAATACAAATCTAAGTATCTAATGCATAAATATATGCATAGCAACGACGCAGTATCTCGGCTGCAGATAGAGAAAATCGTACACTGCAGCACGTCGATGTGACACGATTGTCGTGCGTTCTATCGACCGTGAGGGGAGAGGAAGGAGGGATCGCTCTCTTCGTCTCTCTTTAAGAGAAGAGGGACTGCCTCTCTCTTTCTCTACAAAGATAAATATTGATTATTTACCGTATCACCATCGTGACGATCTCCGCATTCGAGCGGTTTTCTCTGGCGCAAAACGCTAAATCGGAGCACTCGCTTCCTACGACGAGAATGTTGTCCCTATCGGAAGACTGTGGATCGCACTCGTTCACCTTGCTCCGCACTCGTCTTGTTTTCTCTCTTTCCCTTTTCTTTTCGGAACAAAAGTCTCGCAGTCGCACTCTCTCTCTCTCTACGGACTCTTCCGTCTTCACCGAATCGCCGTCGTGTTTACACGCGACGACAACGACGACGATGACGATGCCGATGACGGTGACGATGACGATGACGACGAACCTTGGGCAGGACGACGACCCATGATTACGCGGATTACGCGAATGTCATATCGATTACCGAGCGACTCTCTCGGCTACGACGACTATTCTCGCTCTTTCTCTCTCTCTCTCTCTCCCTCTCTCTCTTTCTCTCTTTGCGTTTGTTTTGTTGCGTCACGCACGATTCTGGGATGTCGCACGGAGAGAAGAGAGAGAGAGATACTCTTCTGCGTTTCCACGACGATCTCGGGGCTCTGTTTTCGTCACAAACACGCACATAAACGTATGTGCAGCACGCGGGGATGCGCACGCACACAAACACGACGATTCACGCGAATACGCACACGAATACGCGCGGGAGGACACCGACGTCGCCTCCGACACGACTTGACAGGTTCTGGATGTGTCTCTTCGCGCTCTGCGGATCCCTGCGCGGTGAATCTCTGGACGCGCATGCGCGCCAGGATTAACCTCCGCGGAGAATTACGAGGAGGAGATCTCGAGGTAGTTCTCGCTCGCGCGACGATCCGACGAAATTCTATTACTCCGATCTAATTTCGTCTCCGCCGTCTCTAAGCGATTTTTGGGACGCCGATATACGGGTCGCCATCTTTGCGCATGCCCTTCCGCATCGGACACCTGATTGGCGGAGCCACCCCCACCCCTTTCTCGTTCGATCAGCTGTGCGCATCCGCCCAAATGTCAACCTTAAGCGAGGCTAAACGCGACAGTTCAAGAGCCAATGAGAGAGCTCGTTGATCTAGGGACAATTTGTAGCGAAGTTTTCTATTGGACGCGATTTTTGTCCAATTTATGTTCGTCGTGGATTTTATTTTTCCCATCATCATTGTTTTATTCTCTATGCACGGTTCTATTTCATATGGCTCGTTTACGCCAGTAACAGGGTTAGTTAAGAGTATTTTCGAGTAAACTGAAGTTTAGTTGAAGGAGAGAAACGCTGTAAAGTATGAGTCGTAGAAGAGTACACGAAGAGGATGATGGCTACGGTAATTATATTGCTCGAGTTATTGTCTTATTTCTCCGATATTACGATTTGCCGGATGGCTAGCTATGATGTTAAAATTACATCCTTGTCGATATAAACATCCTATTTTGCTTTCTTCTCTCGCCTATTTTTGAAATTTTATCAAAACTAATATCATTTTAGTATGCCAACGCATCAATAAGATGATACGTTTAAAAGATTTGTAACAATCTATATGAAGAATACTTATGAGAAAGTATGCGTTTCTGACAAGAACTAGTCATTGCTCGGCTAGTTCCTATCAATAAAGATTTAATAATGATTAGAAGAAAATAAATAGTTGACAAGAGTCTGTTATTTTTACAAAATAATTTATGGTTAAACTAGTTTAATTAACTCCAAACTCATATCTTACTCGATCAACTTGTTTATAAATGTTTATATTTATTTTATTTGTAAAATTATGTATATATATTTTTAGAACGAGTATATAAGAAACGCAGGAGGGTATCAGAGAATCAAGAGATTGAAGATCGTCTTGAATCTCTTATCCTTCGCGTTGGAGAGAAATCAACATCATCCTTGGAAAGCAACTTGGAAGGCTTGGCTTCTGTATTGGAAGCTGACTTAGGTTTATTTCGTAGTAAGATTCTACGTATCTTAACAGATTGTGCTATTAAGATGCCAGAGAAGTGCACAATTTATACTACTCTTGTTGGGCTACTAAATGCAAAAAATTTTAATTTTGGTGGAGAATTTGTGGATTATATGGTAAAAAATTTCAAGGATTCTTTGAAAGCATGTAAATGGGACGTGGCTAGATATTCTCTTAGATTTCTAGCTGATTTAGTAAATTGCCATGTTTTGTCATGTGGATCGTTGATGCAGTTGTTTGACAATATGCTTGATGCTGCAAATGAAGATGGTGTACCGCAAGTTAGACGTGATTGGTATGTGAGAAAGATCTTCATTTCCTTAAGAAGTATTTTTGTTATATAACTTATAGAAAATAAATGTACAAGTGTATTTATAATGCTTTTTTAAAATAATTATAAATAATATTTTGCAGGTATGTTTATGCCGTTCTATCGACACTACCTTGGGTTGGAAGAGAATTATATGAGAAAAAAGAACAAGAATTAGATCATCTAATGGTTACAATAGAGATATTTTTGAATAAACGAAGTAAGAAACATCAGCCAGCATTGAGAGTTTGGTCGAGTGATACACCTCATCCGCAAGAAGAATACTTGGATTGCTTATGGGCACAAGTTCGTAAACTGAGACAAGACAATTGGGCCGAGAAACATATTCCACGACCATATCTTGCATTTGATTCAATTTTGTGCGAAGCGTTACAACATAATTTACCACCTTTGATGCCTCCTCCACATCATGAATCTTATTCTTATCCATTGCCTACTGTCGTCTTTCGTATGTTTGACTATACAGATTGCCCTGCTGAAGGACCATTATTACCAGGAAGTCATGCTATTGAGAGATTTTTAATAGAAGAACACTTGCGACAGATCATTAACAATTATTTTTTTGAGAGAAAAGATTGGTAATATATATAAATATTTTTTTTAACATTATATGTGTATGTGTGTGCAATATTTTATATTCTAACAAAATTTCTTATAATACTCTTATAACATTATTTCTGAATTATATATAATAATATTAATTGTTTTTATATGTTACAGTGCTGCACAATTATTGAATTTTCCATTTAAAGCCAAAATTCCTTTGGACTATTGTATTGTTGAAGTAATATTTGGTGAATTGTTTAGACTGCCTACTCCAAAACACTTAGAGATTTGCTATGGATCAATTTTGATAGAACTCTGCAAGTTGCAACCTTCAACTATGCCACAGGTTAAAAAATAAACTATATAATTTTTTCAAGTTTAATATTTAATTATCTAAAATTGTAACATAGAAAAAATAATGTTTAAATTGTATTTTTCAGGTATTAGCACAGGCGACTGAAATTTTATTTCGCCGTATAGATAGTATGGCAGCCACAGCTTTTGATCGTTTTGTTTGGTGGTTTGCATATCACTTGAGCAACTTTCAATTTCGTTGGTCATGGGAAGATTGGGATTCTTGTCTGCAACGTGATCCAGAACATCCAAGACCAAAATTTATACGAGAAGTCCTGCTTAAAGCTTTGAGGTCAGTTTATTACACAAATCGCTTTTTTAAAATAAATTGCTACATATATATATATATATATATATAATTTTTTATACCAATATTATATTTGAAACTCTAAGCGCCTGCAATTTTTATTAAAATATGAAATTATACGTGAAATCTTTTCATTTCTAGATTGTCATATTATCAAAGGATTCGGGACATGATGCCAGATTCTTATGTAGAACTGATTCCACTAGCTCCTGATCCTGTGTACAAATATTCATCTGAAGGTGCTAGTAAGTACACAATGGAATAAATAAATTATAAATTGTGCGATTTTACTAAAAATAATAAAGATATAGGTAAAAAAAATTAAAAATATTGAAAAAATAATAGTAACATTAATGTATTTGCAAATTATTTCAGGTTCACTTCCTGGTACAGCTGCAGCACATGAATTGGTGGTTTCTATAAGACGTAAATGTACACCAGAAGAAGTATTGAATGTATTAAATACATTACCTGGTCCTAGAGAGAATGAAGAGACAAATAATTACAATCCTTTGAAGATTGATGTTTTTGTACAAACCTTATTGAATCTGGGTTCAAAAAGTTTCAGTCATAGTTTTGCAGCTATAGTTAAGTTTCATTATGTTTTTAAGGTAAGTCACATGACAATGTTGCTAAATAATGCAAATGTGTGTGCACACGTGTACATGTATATAAATTTTTATATATACACACTTGTAAATACATTTTGTTTACAGGTACTTGCTGAAACAGAAGAAGCTCAGATATGTATATTAAGAAACATGTATGCATTGTGGAAGAATCATTATCAAATGATGGTAGTGTTAACTGACAAATTTTTAAAAACTGCTATTATTGAATGCAGTGCTATCGCCAATTGGATATTTTCCAAAGAGATGGCATCAGAATTTACAAAGTTAGTGCATTACTTAACAAGCTTTTTATTATAACATGTTTGTTCATTTTTTATTTTCAAATATTACTAAAATATTGTATAGATATATATTGAAAAATTCTCCTTATAATCTAAAAATTTTTATTTTCAGATTATATATTTGGGAGATACTACATTTGACGATACACAAAATGAATAAGCATGTGACAAAGTTGACTACAGAATTAGCAGAAGCTAGGGAAAAATTAAGGAGAGCAGAAAGTAGATCAGGCTCTTCTTCGGAGGATGAGGATAATAATAAAGAAAAAAATAGGGAGAGGCCATCGGAAGATGTAGTAGAACGAATGGAAGAAAAATTGGAAGCTGCACAAGCAAATCAGAAAAATTTATTTCTAATTATATTTCAGGTATTTAAAAATGTACATTATTATTGCAAAAGAAAGATATTTTTGAGATAAAAAACAGCAACATACTTGTTGCATTTATTGTATAGTTTATATATAAAATAGGATATATATGTTGTATTGTATATAATATACTACATGTAATATATATATTTGTAATATATATATATATATATATTTTTTTTTTTTTTTTTAGCGATTTATAATGATTCTCTCAGAACATTTAGTGCGCTGTGATACAGATGGAATTGATTACAACACCCATTGGTATAAATGGACTGTAGGAAGATTACAACAAGTTTTCTTATCTGTAAGTTAAATTATTTATTATCTCATGTGGTAGCATAAATTTAATTTTAAAAATAAGATTTGGAAATTATTAATATATAACTCTCTTATTCATTTGTTTATAATTACAAGATGTTTATAATAAAGGCTTATATTTATTTTACAGCATCAGGAACAAGTACAAAAGTATTCCTCAACATTGGAAACTTTATTATTTACTCCAGACTTGGATCCTCATATTTTAGATGTATTCCATCAATTCGTTTCTCTAAGAGCGTGAAAGTATATTTACATATTAACAATAAGATATATTAAATTAGTATACACACACACAGACATATATATATATATATCTTAAAGTACAATTTTCAAATTATGTGATTTGTGCTACTTTTTATCTGATTATATTCTCCTGATACTTTCCTAATTATTAAAAGTTTAAATTTTTATTATCCAAGTCCTCTTTTCTCTTTTATATTATAAAAAAGAGCAAGTAGCATAAATTATTTAAATAAAAAAGTTTGAAAATTATTCCGATCATAACATGTTGCTTTAATATTTCAAGAATCGAAATCACTGTTTCGTCAAAAGATGCATTTTTTTATTATTGCAGTATAAGATAATGTTAAAAATCCATTGATTAATATCACATTAGATTGATAGACACACAGTATAGAAATCTGAATAGGAAATGTTAAAAAGAAATAATTAAAAAATTTATCATTATTAAATAATAAATTTATTGATAATAATAATATATAAAGAATAATAATACATTTTTTTATCGTAAGGCCCTGCGCACAATAGGAAAAATATTAAGTATTAAATATTAAACAGGAGAGAGAGAAAAGATCTTTTTTCTCTCTCTCTCTCCTGTTTAACATTTAATATTTAATATTTTTCCTATTGTGCGCAGGGCTTAATATAATTAATGCGATTTACATATGTTTATATTTTCGAGATTTTATGTTAATTAAAAAAATTTTTTTAACTTTTATATATAATTTTTCCTTCACATACATATTTATAATTTCGTATAATCCATTGTTTTATGCATCATAATACACAAATATTGATAATCATTAATATAGATAATTAAATTAATTTTATAGGATTTTAAGAGCACCTTATACTGCATTAATTATATACGTGTCTGTCAGTCACGTGATCAGTCACATGTTCAATCACGTGGTCTTCTGACGCATGCGCACGTAAGCGATAGTGCGTGCGCATATGTCGGAACAATTTACAGGCTCGCCCTTCCGCCCTTGGCACCTGTCATTCCGGGTAGCTATCTGAGATTTTGTTGGAGAACTATAACTTTTGTAATGTTTTATGTCATATTTATCTTGACGAGAATGTATAGAATCTTATAAGGAATCGTGCGTGTGGTATATTTGTAAAAATCATAGAAAATAGTGCACAAAAATGCAGACGGAACAATATGACGCGAACACGTGCAAGGGCGAATTTTATAACGCGGCTGCGAAATATTGGGACCGCATTCCACCTACGGTGGACGGAATGCTAGGAGGATTCGGATTTATCTCGCAGACTGACATAAAAGGCTCTATGCATTTCTTAAAATCTCTTTTCGAGGTACGTATTATAACCCTTATCTAACCTATTTTCAATTTCGTGAAATGATCTGATTGTGAATGCAATTGCACGTTTAATTAAAAAAATAGATGAATTAAAGTGGATTTAAGATACATATTGCTGTGAAATCTAGGATTAGTTTTAAAATCCAATAATGTATAGTATGTTCATTTACCATGTTTCGTAATTATGCATAATTTTTGCAGTGTTTAATTCCTATTCGAAAGAAAATTAGTTTCGATTTAAGAAGGAATAATAGAAAAATAGTGATACAATAAAGAATAGCAAATTTAATCCATGATTTTAATAATTAAAATTGTCATTTTATAAAATTAAAATTTTATTCAATTTTTGAAATTTATTATAATTTGATCAAAAATTCGAGAAAAATTATAAAAAGAGAGAGATTAAATAGTAAACTAAAATATATATCTGCAAGAAAACTATTATTTTCATCTGTTTTAGTTGGAAAATCCACCTTCGAGAGCATATGCTTTAGATTGTGGGGCTGGTATTGGCAGAATCACCAAGAATTTATTAATGAGGAATTTTAAACGCATAGATTTAGTCGAACAAAATCCCAAGTTCTTAGAGGTAGCAAAAATCTCTTTGGAAAACCATTCGTCGAGAATCGATCAGTATTATCCTATTGGTAGTGTATTTATATTTATAAAATTGAAACTTTATTAGTGCAACAGATATACTAATATATTTGTCTTTCAAGGCTTGCAAGACTTCTGCCCTGCAGCAAATAAATACGATCTTATATGGTGCCAATGGGTATTGGGACATTTACAGGATGATGATTTAGTAGAATTTTTCAAAAAGTGCTCGTGAGTTCCAGTCTGCTTTCTTATTATATAGAAGAAGAATGAAGCATTATTTCTCATTTTTTAAAATTTGAATTTGCAGATTGGGTTTAAAAAATAACGGTGTACTTGTGGTGAAAGAAAATATTACAAGTTCCAATAATATAGAAATTGATGCAGAGGACTCCTCTGTAACCAGACCAATGAAATGTTTACAATTTCTGTTTGAAAAAGCTGATCTTATTTGTGTTAAGGAACTACGACAAACTAACTTTCCACGTGGTTTATTTCCAGTTCACATGTTTGCTCTTAGACCAAGAAATCATTGTAGTGTCGAATTAGTCAATGACACATAGTATACAAATCAAATATATCATTATGCTAATTGTTTTTCCATAATACTTTCTTAAATAGATCTGCTTAAATTATTTGTATAATTAATTTCTTAAAAATATTACAAGTGTTGAGACAAAGAATTTTGAAGAAAAACTTTTATGTTGTGTATAATTTATGTGTGTGTAGGAAAAGAAAATAAATGATTAGGACCACAGGATTAATGATAAATTAATGATTTTATAAAAAAAATTATCTTACATTTAATTACATTAAGTACACATTCAGCAGTTATTCGTCGCAGGAATATTGGAAGAATTTGTAATTTGCACTGTTATATTCTTCAAGTAAAGTTTTATATAAAAAAGTAGAGATTTATTTTGGCCGTATCTTTTCGTACATAAAGCGTTGATTTGCATCTTGAGGGGAAGCATTTATAAGTCGTCTTTTTACAGCATGAAAATGTTCCAAAGCGAAATTATACAATTCATTTTCCATTTTCCAGACAACCGACTGCTGAATCTTCTCTACTGTCTCAGCTAATGGATTGAGTTTTTGAGTAGTTTGTCGTAAATGTGACTTGTTGTCTAAAGTTAAAAAAAGTATTATATTTAATGTGATTTATAATATGTTAACTGTGATAATCTCTTGAATAAAGGAAAAATATGTGTTGTGCTGTGATTTCGAAAAATTTTTAATAAATACTCTCAAATTACTAGACACTTACTATGTAAAAAAAAGTTGTACGCTCCTTTGAAAAATCGTGGTAATACATTTTCCAATACCTCCACAAAGTCATTTAACTCCTCTGTCACACCAATTAGGAAGTAATGTCTTTGTAGATTTCGTTTGGCTTCATCTAATGCCCAGCTATTACCAATCTCCCTGTTGCAAAAGAAATAATAAGCATATATATTTTTACAATTATCATATATAAGTATACATATATTTTTGATTTAAGTGTATTAAAAAATATAGATAAATTTTTTGCAAAACTTTTTTACTTGCAAAGTTATAAAAAGATGAAGCTTTACCAACAAGCTGGGTCGTGGCCGCATAAAAATGGAATCTGTAGCCACATATTATTAGGATCACAGTCAGGTTGACCAATGTTTATGCATTCGTCAAATGTCTAAACAAACAAAATAATTTGATCGAGTAAATTTATTTATATTTTCTATATTTCTGATATAAAAATACAAACCTTTGTATCTCCATGTTTCTTTCTTATCAGATGGGGCCTAAAATTATCGCCATATCGTAAAAAGTAATAGTAAGATACAAATCTATCTAAAGGCTTCCTTAATAAATTTATATACAAAGGCGTACGATTAATACCAAATCTGCAAATTAAATTATATTATTAGTTAAATAAAATAAGCGAATTTATCTCAAAGATGTAAACTTCACTCTACCTACTTTTCAAAATTTAAATATGCCATATGCCCGTGATAAAATGCTGGTTTTATAGAATTCCAGTTTGATATGTTGTTCGCAAATTGGACCTATACGTATTTCTACATTAATATATTAAAATATCTTTATTATGTATGTAACAATACTTTTAGAAAAGTATAAATTAAAAATGTTCTAATTATCTTTGCATTGGTAAGAAAAAGTTAAGAGATTTTATTTTGATAATTTAAAATATCAAATAAATCAGTATATAGTGTTTTGAAAAATTATAGTTGAGAACTAAATAGATTTGTTTAGTTTATCACTTTTTAAATTTAATGAAATAATGGCTACTGAACGCAACCAATATCTAATTGATAAAGAAATAAGACAAAGCAACAGCAAGTAGAAATAAAATTTAGTGATACTTTATATTTTATACTTTCTATGCTCTGCTATGTGAAATGTTATCGCAGCAAAAATGATTGTGCTTTAACAAGTATGTTGCAACACAGACAATTGAATTGTCCCAAACTGACAGATGTAGCACCTGATTAGCGAGAGTGAGGGTGTGCATATTATTGGTCACGTTGATGTGCAGCACATGGTACTTGTTCTGTTTGCACAAATCGTAAACTAATCCCACGAAGCTGGTGGAGGCAGTCTTCGGCACCCTGTTGTATATCACGACAACGTCCTCGGGACTGCCCCCGTTGCTCGGCGCCTCAACGCGGGCGTCGTTCCTAGTCGTGTCGAGCCTCGTTTGCACGACAGCATCGTCTGGAAAAGGAAACGAAGTTACTCTAGCGTCGTGGATGTTCGAAGAGAATTTGGAGCAATTTCTAAACGAAGTTACACGTATTCAATATTTGACACATACGCAGCAATCTGTAGTTTTCCTCGAGCTCGTTTAGCCGCAGCCGCAGATAGAATATCACGATGGCGAGGAACAGGATCAGGACCCATTGCGCGAACGGGAAACTCCTCAGGATCATCTTACGTCGCCGCTCGAAACATACCTGTCATCTCAGGCCACCCAGAGCGAGCGGAAATCGAGCTCCAGGTTTACGCGCCCGCTCGAAAATATCTGTCCTTCTTCTCGATTCCTTCCGGAACCTGGATTCCCTTCGTTCGACCGAAATTCAATCGTAATTCAAGCGCTACTCTGCGGTCGACGAGATGTTTAAACACGCGACTTTTAGGTTAACCAATCAACGCTCTCCCGCCGTACAAGCAGGGTTGCCATAAGAGCCTCTGTTCGATCACACAAATCATGTTAAAAAAATTTATTATATATTTTATTATTTACCATTTAGCTTACAATTTTCGTGAAAAAAGCTCAATTTATTATTTAATTATTTTAAGTATTTAAATTCAAATAAAAAAATTTGGAAAATTGTTTTACAAGTTCCCATGTATTGTATTATCTGACATATCTTTGATAATTTCATAAAAATATAAATATTAAAATAACAATGTAAAAATGTTAATATATATATATATATATATTTTATAATGAACTTTAGGATATACAAAATGATCGGTTCACTAGTATACAATAGTGATTAGCAAATAATTCCTATAAATATACATTCTTCACAGACCTTAGTACAATATATCACAAATTATTATCAGTTTATTAAATAATTTGTAGATAAGAATCTAATGTGTATATTAATAACGTCTAAGTAATTTAAGTATTAATTACACAAATTAATTGAGATTTATACATTTCAGTACACTAAAGTGGCATCACAACATCATGCATCGCGTACCTCCATGTCCACGCTCTTGCCACTTCCTCGAATTTCTCACGATCATTCATATACATCTCTCCTAATTCTGGCTCCATACATACCTAAATAATCATTGTCACAGATTAGCAATAATAATATAATTGCATTATTGATGCATAGAATATATTGTAAATTTCTCAATTTATTTTATAATTTTCTGGATTTGTTTATACAAATTTTTAATTAAAACAATCGATTTATTTCCTAACTCAATAAAATATCAAAATTTACTTACTTGACAATATGGGTCTGTAAGTAGACTTTGTACACTAATAAGGACTTTAGATATTGTAAGAGCCAAAGACCAATTATGATGTATCGAATCTATGCCAACATCTCCATGTCTAGAGACGTTTGGGTGAAGTATTTTTGTTAGAAACCTCACTACAGGTGGACACATGGGATAACTAGAAAAGTACATGTTATATATATAAAATTTAATAATATAAAATATAATGTAAGATGTGTAATTAAAATTGAATATTAATAACATAAAGTGCTGAATACAAAATGAGAACTAGGCACTTTTTTACTCATAGATTTTAAAGTTTAGATAAAAGCATTGACATAAAATTAAAAAAAATGTATTAGTTTTTTTGTTATAATCTATTCTGTTATATCTATTTTGTTATAATCCATTTTATATTAAAATTTAATTTTCTAGATATTGTGCAATTAAATTTTAACAGACATTTTAATATTTCTTTATTGGAGCATTCAATTTATTATCAAGAATATGAAATGTGATTATGAAAAATAGAATTATTGTAGTTTTTACATATATACCTGAAGGGTACTTGTAGATATAGATAAAATAATCCTCCCTCATATGGGCTTCCTACTGGTCCCGTGATTGTGGCCTGCCAATGACAACACATATGATCAAGTGGCATTGCTTCAATTCCTTCAGGTGGATCAATTCTTAAACTTTTAAGTTCACTGCGTAGTCTATTCCTTCGCCAAGAATTCTCCTCCATCCTCGAAGGTCTGGATCTCAAAGACGTCTGCGCCAAACAAGTTCGACATGGCGCCGAGGATGCTAAGTAATCATACACCCTGTACCAATTTTTGACACAGCCGATAGGCTTGTACAGGGGCCAGCGTAGTTTGACATGCTGCTTCCATTGCAACTGCGTTACATGCGTCGATAATAAACCACACCATCGTCGGCAAACATTCGCCGCTGACCACAGACTGATGTCGTCAAGATGCGAGAAGATTGCGAGCAACACCTCGGGCGGTAATCTTTCTACCAGACCTGGTTCGTTAATAGGTTCATGATCGATGTGCCTGTGATTCGATATATCTCTAGTCTCTCAGATAAATTATATGGCCTTGATGGCTCGCCTACATCCTCGTACACTCTGTAGTTCCAATGATACTGTGGTGCAGCATTGTCTCTAGGTTCATTGTTCTGGCCATCATGGCCAAATGTCTCTGATGTACATCGCAAATCCTCCTCCATCATATCTTGAACGTGTCGATCGTTTCCGTTTATGCAATTTTGATGACAACCGCTTCTCGTTCGACACATCATACTCTGCAGATCGAGATTCACATCACGCGATACTGAGGCATTTCTTGGAAACCCTACCATACATTTATCAACAGAATTGCTATTTGAATTGTTTTGCAGAGCATGATAGTTACATTGAGGCACTGCATTTTGATATTGCACATAAGATCTGCGAGAAATGTTCATGTTATGGTTTGAGGCATTCTGTTGTATGTTTGGGATATTAGGATTGACGCTCTGTGGAGAATTTTGTTGTTGTTGACTAGTTCTTCTCTCATGATTGTAATAAAGATCAGTTGGCTCATCATTTCCTGAATCTTCGTCATCTGTTTTCTATTTTAGATTGAAAAAGCATATGTATGAGTAAAATTAACATCAATATTATTAATAATGCATGAAAAGTAATATATTAATAACTTGTACACATTATCAATATTAACAATTTATTAATGTTATATAAAAAAATAATCTAGATAATAAATATAGGATTATTTCAGAAGATAGATTAGATATATACCTCACTGAAGATTGGGACTTGTAATAGATCAATATCATTTGGAAATAAAAATGCATGACAAGTTGCACAGACTGGTTCCTCAAAACAAGGTCCATAATAACCGTTACAAATATAACATGCTGTTGCCTAAAAATTTAAGTTTATGCACATTATATATACACACACATGGATATAAATTTACAAAAATAATGAGGCGATAAAATAATATGAAAACTATAAATGTAATCAAATGTATTATTAAAAAATAAGTAACTTATTAATGAAGTTATAACACAGAAAGAGGATGCTTATTTTAACAACAAAAAATTGTACGATTAATTGTCAAAGAATTCTCGATGTAGAGAAACATTTCATATGTTTGATGTAACATCTTCTACGATAGAATCGTATACAAAATTACGCTATTGATGCAAAATGAACAATACTTATTGTCATAAAATATTGTAGAGCACCTTGACAGAAAAATGTCAAGGCACAAGATTGAAAGAGTGGAAATTGATTTACCGAAAATTGAAATTCCGGACAAGGTATATATTCGACTGATTCGACGAGTTCGTCCTCCAAATTCAAATTAAGATTCAAGTCACCATTCTCGCTTATCCTTTCGCTGTTACAATTTTGTGAACAATCAACAATCTTGTCGCCAGCCATTTTGCAAATAGTTTGTGTTTGCAATTGTGCCATGCATCGGTAAAGCTAGCCAAATTTATCGATACAACATCACTAGATTTCCCCAGATTCTAGAGTTATCATCGATTATATCGAATAACGTAGATGAACAATCGACGAGGAAATTTTGGAACGCAAACAACCAATTAGAAAACGCGAAAAAGTTGGTCACGTGACGTCGTCGTGACGTCTGGACAAAAGTTACATCGTCGCTGTCTAGATGGCAGGACGAGGACTGGTTGTAAAATTTACTTTCAATTTACTATCAAATCAAAGAACGTGTGCTGCTCATTAATAGCGTTGCCGGCAATATTTATTAATTATTGAAACTAATAGGTAGATTTTTCTCGCGGACTTTATCAGTGACAGTAAATATCAAGCAGATCTTGACGATTAGACTGAAGATTCGAAGCAGCAAATGTTGATACGAATGAAACTAGCTAGTCATTACAGAAAGTGGAGTAAGTTGATCATAATTTTGGAATATAATATATATATGTATATAGTATTTTAATAATTTTAGACGGTGTAATAAATTTCTTTGCATCACATGATTTTAGATTTTAGATTGACTATATATATCTTTGTGTCTCTTTTTGGATACGTTTTTAAAGAGATGAAGATATATATACTTTAATCGAAAAATAAGGGTTAAAGATGTATCCGATGTTTGTGAAACTGGCCCATAGTATATATATATATATATATATATACTATGGGCTAGTTTCACAAACATCGGATATATATATATATATGCGTAAACTCGGCATTTGGCGATCGCGTGATCACATATTTTGTAGGCAGCAACGCGACGCGCTCCGTATATATACGAATTATTTTTCGAGTCACGATTGCGAGAATAAGTATTACGGGATCATTCTTTGAGTGACAAGTGAATATCATTTCGCGCATTATTTTAATTTCTAAGTAACTCGTGATGTAGTATTGAAACGACGATCCGTTTCGGAGCAAAATATTTTGCTCACTTTTTTTCGCACATATTTGATACGCATATCGTATATATCGTATCAATAAAGCTGCTATAATATCATTTACAACGAAACATCGTGAACGCGAAACGAATAAATTCCAAACGCATTTAATTGGTAAGTAAATTATATTTTTATATTTTTTCAACTGTTGTTCATTGAACTTCTCTATTATAGTACGCATGCGAGGTTAGTCTTTCGAGACATCGAGATATCGAGATATCGAGATGTCGTCATCGTGACGTATCGACTTCGCGCGCTTCTCCCGCGCTGTTTTCCCGCCTAATCGAGTGCGCATCGCCGCCATTAAAGTCGAAGTATTCGAGTGCGATAAGGCGAGCGCATAATCATGTGTAATTATTTGTTTTTGCGAGTATATGTGCTTATATTATAATTTATTGTTTTCTCTAGTGAGTGCCGTATACACAGACACACGAGCGACAGTCATGAAATAAGAGAGCAGGAGGAGGTTTGGGGCGGCGGCGTTGGTGGAACAATTTAATTCTAAGGTTAGTATATTTATTATTTAAATTATAATAAATTAAAATTTATTGATTGTATTGAATAAAAATTATTTAACTATAGTGCTGCTTGATATTGTACGCATAGAAAATAAAATCTAATGCGTACAGTAGTAATTTTCTAAAATATTAATTATTTTATATGCTGTTATATATTGAATTTTAATTGTATGTTACAGGACAACGTTGATCAAATTGATAATTACAGATCAAATTGATAATTTTGATCATTTGAGGGATGGAGCAGATCTGAAAGAGACATCGAGCACCGATAGAATAATTATAGGGTGAGTATTTTAATTATTATTGGCTTATTAGTTCAATTACTATTAAATAAAAATTTATAAATTTATTTAATTATGTCTATTTATTATTGTACAAATCAAAAATAAAATTTAATGCATACAGTAATAATTTTTTAAAATATTAATTATTTTGTATGCTATAATTTGAATTTTATTTATATGTTACAGATAGAAAATATAACTGACAATCTTGAGAAGCTGAGAGGAGGAGGAGGTCTGGGAGAGACATCGGGCACCAGCAGAGCAACCATGAGGTAAGTTTATTATTGGTTTATTAATTTAATTATTATTAAATAAAAATTTATAAAATTATTTAATTATATTTCCATTTATTATTGTATTGAATATAAAATTTAATATATAATATAATATGCAATAATTATTTTCTCAAATATTAATTATTTTAAACACTGTTATAATTTGAATTTTATTTTTGTTACAGATCAACATAGCTTCAGATTAATGTAGTAACTCCTTTACTGCTCACCGGTCGGTGAGTGAAAAACTTATTTTATTACAAGGTAACGGTTTTATAAAATAGATAGTGTAGAGATGTGTAGATCTAGATTGTAGACTGTGTAGACTGTAAATTGTAGTTCCGTTACCTTAAAATGGAAGGATTACAAAATATTAAGAATATGATAAAGATTATAAAGTACAATTTAAGAAAAAGAAAAGAAAGACATTATACAATACATATTTAACTAAAATTTAAAACTACGCTACAATTATTAATTATTAATTATACGTGTGATTATAACTTGTAAATAATTAAATAATGATAATTACTTATTGTTATAATGTGTATAGATTTTATATTATATATAACATTTTAATTGTAATCCATTCATTTTATTGATAGATAATTTGAGTTTAGTTACAACAAATAAGTTATATTAAAAGCGTAAACTATCAGATATTTTGCGGATATATTTTATCTCGACATTTTAAAACAAATGTGTTAAAATAAAGTGATCTATGAAAAATAATTTAACACAAGTATTTTAATGCGATTAAAAGAAAAATAAAAGAAATAGAAGTTGATAAAAATTTCCAGAATAATTTACGATCAGATTTTAGAATTTCTAACGTAAATTTCTTATACACACGTTACTTTATTCATTTAGTTTTTATTTTTGAAATTGACCGCGGTTACACTATCGCGTAATTCATCACAAGTTGCGTGAATTGCAAGCTGCGAATAGTTAAAGTTTAATTAATATTTATTAAAGCGAAATAGGGAAGCTATGCTAGAACAGTAATTCAATTATTAATTTAGCACACATGCGGCGTGTCTGACTTGTAATAAAATATTCGTATTAAGCGAATTAATTCCGACATTTTAGCAATAAAATAAATCGAATCTCGCGCAAAGTTTCGCGTTTTCAGTACAGGAATTCGTTCAAGATATGGCGCATTTAGTGCGGGAGTGTCGTCCAAGTATCGCGCGTTTAGTACGGAAAAATCGTGTAAGGTATTACACGTTTCAGTGCGGGAGTGTCGTTTAAAGTATCGCGCGTGTAAATAAAAGGACTTTGGACAACCCTGATCAACCTGAGGGGAGGAGCAGGACTAGGAGGCATTTAGCGCCGGCGGAGCAACCTTGGGGTAAGCATTTTTATTATTTATAATAGTATAATACTGTTATAAATCACCTTAATTTTATTCCTATTTGAATTTAAACAAGAAAATAATTAGAATAAAATACTTTGATATATAAAAGTTATATACAAAAATTCCTATAAAATTTATATTAAAAATTGTCTTTTTATTAAATTTTTGAAGTTATTTAATTATAATATATATTTGTTGAGATTAAAAAACGTACGTGTTTTTTGAAATATAAAATCAATAGATATACAATGATAATATTTAGAAATATTAATAATTTTGAACGCTCCTATAATTTGAATTCTATTTGTATATTTACAGATCAGCGTAGCTTCGATGCAGTTAAACTCCGCTGCTGCGCATGAACTGGTGAGTGAATTATTATTTTACGAGATAACGCGGTTTTGTAAAAATTAGATATGTAGATGTAGTTGTAGATTGTAGACTGTAGATTGTAGATTCGTTATCTCGAAATTGTAGACTGTAGACTGTAGATTGTAGATTCGTGAAAATTAATTTTTCTATCATTTTGAACATGCTCTTTTATTTTCTTATATTTTAATGAAGAGCGGTGATAATTGATTATTTCTCATTCTTATGGTGTTATCCTATATGACCTATATCTTGCGTTATGTCACTTGTTTGTCCATATTATTTATTATCTTTCGAAGGACCATTTCATTATATATAATAATTTCCCATATTTTTAAAAACGCGCTTTATTATTTGTCAATAGGTTTTAATTATTAGGGTCAATAATGAACTTTTCCAAAATTTTAAAGTCTTTGTTTAGGTATCATAATGTCAAGTTATCACACGCCTTTTTTCAATATAGTTTATTATCGTACGAAAGAATATTTCATTAATGCATTTTGATATTTTTAAATTCGCCCTTTTAATTTTTTCATATTTTAATTATTAGCGGCGATAATTCCATTATTTTTCTAAAAATTACATTATTTTTAACACAAAATGGGACAATAATGCACGCATAGCGCGTGCTTGTGTTGTTCTGCTATAAAAAATATATTAAACATAAAAGGAGTGTTTTCACAAGCTAAAAGAACACAAGATGCAATAAAGAATTTTACTTGAGAAAATCTTTTATTACTTCATATATTGTATCTATAAAATCTGTAAAATTGATTTTTTTACTGATTTTTCATTACAAATCATTAATTTATATGTAAATATTTTTACAATATAATTACTTAAATAAAATCATTTAAATATAAAATCCAACATAAGATATATTAAAATGACTTTTTGGAAATAATTTATTTTCAATAAACTATTTTAATATATTTTCTATCGGATTTAAATGATGTTATTTATATATAATTAGATAATTATTTATATATAAATCGATAATTTGTAGTGGAAGATTAGGAATAAAAAAAATCGATTTTACAGATTTTAAATTTTTTTAAGAAAATGCAACAACTATATAATTTTTCGTTTTCTAGTTATTCTTAACTAAAAAAGATATCGTTTTGCAGTATATCTTTATTATACAAACTATACATATTACTCTGATTGCAGTGTTAAGATTTTTTAATTATTTCCATTCTTTTTTTCTTTCTTTTTCACCCGAAAAAGCTGTTATTGTTACAGTGTAAGTAATATGTCACTCAATCTTAGATTGTGTATAGATTGTACAGGGTGTTTCCGATACATACACATCATTATGTCGGGTTGCCTATTTGCTTACCGACAGGGGCATGCTTTATGAGAAAAAGAAATCGACTTTATTACTTTGTATATACAGTGAACATTTGTGAAATTGGACCATATAGATAAAATATATATTTAATAATATAGATAAAATAACATATAAGTAGAATTTAATAATCCAATTGTATTAAATTTTACTAAAAATATTTTTTTAATTTATCTTTAATATAATTTTTATCTATAAATATAATAAGTCATATAATAAATTTATAGTAAATATAAAAGTTATATAATAAACAAATGATAATCCTTAAGAGTCGACAGTAATAAATAATGAAAATCTCTCCTCCAATTTTTAAAGTCGACCAGACTGGCAATAATTTATTTTGAATAATTAGTTAAATTACAACGTTTCGGCTGTCATTGCAGCCCTTTTCAAGTAATCTATAAACGGTTATAGAATATTGAAAAGGGCTGCAATGACAGCCGAAACGTTGTAATTTAACTAATTATTCAAAATAAATTATTGCCAGTCTGGTCGACTTTAAAAATTGGAGGAGAGATTTTCATTATATAATAAATTTTTAGTAAATATAATAAGTCATATAATAAATTTATTATATGACTTATTATATTCAGAGATTAAATCTATTAAATGACTTATATTTACTAAAAATTTATTATATGACTTATGAATATTATATTATATTGATAGATAAAAATTATATTACAGATAAATTAAAACATATTTTATAGTAAAATTTTAGTAAAATTTGATTATTAAATTTTACTTATGTTATTTTATTTATATTAATAAATATATATTTTATCTATATTATCCAATTTCACAAGTGTTCACTGTATATATAGAGTAATAAAGTCGATTTCTTTTTCTCATAAAGCATGCCCCTGTTGTAGCAGATAGGCAACCCGACATAATGATGTGTATGTATTGGAAACACCCTGTATATGTTTTAATAATTTTTCATTATAAAAATTAAAAAAAAACTGTGACAATATTTAAATTCGCGTTTCGGAAAATGCTTTGTGTTATTATTAATGAAACGAAATCTGCCGAATTACGACTGAGACGAAGATTTATACAACACGAAAAATAAACATATCGGCAAGTACTTGAACTTTGTATTATGCGCGTGGTTTTTTTTCGCTTATTAACTAAATTTCAATGATTGAAAATATATTATATTTAAACTTGTGTATATACATATATATGTGGAATTTTTGAAAGAACGAGTAATATGACGCACATAATACGGCTATTTCATTAACAATGGGAATATAATAGGACAAAAGGGAAATCTGATTGAATCTAATTAAATTTGTCATTATTTTAAATCTATATTTTATATAGGTAAAAATACGAATAGATACAACGAATAGCTAAATTGAAATGCTATGCTATTTGGTGCAGTATTTTTTCGATAAAATTGATAATATATCGAAGATCTTTTTTAAAGCGCTCGACGAAATTTCTCTCTAATATGTCACATTTACACAGAATTATAGGCAAGTTTTTTTGTGCCTTCGATATTACTTTTATGTACCTCTGTGCGGCTAGATTTGCAATACATCATTGTCGGTCGAAAAAAATTAATTATTTTTTTACATAGGTTTTTTTAACCTTTGTAAATAGACATTCTGAGAAGTCAAATGATGTTAAATTTTTTAACTTTGTCTAACTTATTATAAAGTATTGAGAAACTTTGACATTGTAGTTTATATTTAAGTTTATTGTCTCAGAGCATTATTATTGTGACAAAATCAGTCACGATCGAGATATAGAATTGTACAGCACAAAATATAAACACTGCTTTCGAATAATTTTCATAATTCGTGATCTTTTCTTTTCTTGTTTATGATATGATGATTTAACAATTGAAAAATGCATCATTCAATATTGTGTATGAAGCTTTGAAAGAAAAAGCGAAGACAATTCACGATTACTTCATTAGCAAAAGAAACAGTGAAAAAGGTACAAAAATCTGATTGAATCTTAGTGTATCTTCTTTTTTTATGGATATACATTTAATAAGGTGATAATGATAAATATAAATTTAATATCGTAGTAATGATGAGTTACTTGTGTTATATATATTATATATATTGATATTATAATTGACATTACGCATCTTTAACTTTTTTAAAAATATGAAATATGTTCTTTTTTCTTTCTAGAATGTCTCGCACATTAAACAAAATAAATATACATACATATATATTTGGATCGTGAAGAAGAAAAGAATGCGAAGGATCTGAGTGTAGGAAGAATGCAAACGAAACAAACTTTTTATCTTTTGATGACTTTCTTCTCATGTTACGAAAATACATTTTTCATGGTTCTTATAAATGTTTATAAGAGCACAAATTTAATATTCTGTTCTCTACTGCCCAACGTCATTTTTTAAATCAGGTTTTTGGAAAAAAATATTTTTATTGGCAAAAAATGATTTATTTTAAAGTTTCCGCACCGGGAAGAATTGTCTTATCCGGAGAGCATTCGGTTATGTATGGAAAATGCGTTATATTGGCCAGTTTAAATCGTCGTACCAAGCTCAAATTCTGCGAATTGCCTGATGAGCCAAAAAATGTGATTAAGATAGAATTTCTCGATGTCGGTGTGTCGTTGTGCGTATCTTTAGAAAAAGTTTCCAACTTTTTTTCTAACAACATCTCTTTCAACTCTGCTTCGGATCATATCCGATTTTATAAGCTCGTACAATCCTTGATTACTTTGAACGGTATGTGGGTGACACACGAGCAGAGATTTAGCTTAGAAATATTCTTTTTCTTGCTTCTGTATATCGCTCACCACGAGCAACTCGATATCAAATCTTTTTACGTATACGTGTCCACGGAATTACCCATCGGCTCTGGTCTTGGCAGTTCGTCGTCGTTCGCGGTATGTTTTTCGGCGTGTTTTCTCCATTGGGCGCGTTTGCAGAAGGGTATTCGTAAAAAAAGATTCAACGAGAACGAATTATTTCACATTTCGACCTACGCTAAGATCTGCGAGAAAGTTGTACAAGACCAAATGTTCGAAATCGATGATGATGTGTGCGTTTACGGCAAAGTAATACAATCTCGATATATCAACCTGGAAGATAAATATCGTACTACGAGAATCGATGCGCCAAGAATGAATATTCTTCTAATCGATGCAGGAATTTCTCTGAATAAGGGCGAACGAGCGAAACAAATGGCGGAGTTGAAATATTTTTATCCCGACCTCGTCAACCACAGTTTAAATAGATATGACGAAATATCAAAAGACATTTTTACAACACTTATTATAATAAATAGTGTCCACGGACAGTCCGATTTTCTTCAAAAAGAAGCATACATAGCGTTGCAGGTATTGCGTTTATTCGCTTCTTTGCGAATAATGATATTAATACTTTAATATTTTTTTCTAGCTGCGTTTACAAGATTTTCCAGAGATTTTATATTAATATCTAATAAGAAGAACGTGAGTAAAAGTTAATGTAGTAATTAGCGCGCAAATAAATTTATATTTAGAATCAAATAGATCTATATTTCATAATTAAATAATTATACATAACTTGAAAAATAATTCAAAAATAAAATATATATTGCGAGCGATTTTGTTATTTTATCTTATTTCATTAACGGACTACGAGACAGAGTTTTATGCTTTTTATTTTAATTTTTTAATTCAATATATTTGTTAACGTTTAATTTATCAATTTATTGTGTTGAAGATGACTCAAAGAAGAAGACCTAAACGTACTCCTTATAGAAATATTTAAAAATTATGTATAATTATTTAATTATATTGAAACTGATCCCGAATAAATTTATTGGCGCACTAATTACTGCGCTGGCTCTTATTGCCTCGTTCTCTTCGTTTGATTATTATTTATTATAAGAGTCTAATTAATAAGTTAACTAATTAATTTATTATTATTTTGATATAATTATCCGTTAGAAATTATACCGTTTTACAACTAACATTGCTCATGTTTTCCAGCTGTACATTCAGATGAATCAACTTGTGCTATTTAAATTAAATATGACGCATCCGAGTTTGGAACTTATTCGTTCAGTTGCACTACAGCATGAACTCGCGGGAAAACTTGCAGGTTTTGGAGGCGGATTTGTATACATTCCATTACCACCGCATATTCCAAAAAAACAAATCACGAATTTTTCGAAACTTTTAAAGACACAGGGTTTTAATATCACGATGACCAGCGTGAATTGTAATGGAGTGACAATTGATTGATTATATTAATATGATGATCGATAATATATAAATAACTAAATAGTAACAAATAACTCAATGTAAAAAAATGTGGCAATCTTATATTAACTCTATTACTGTGGTATTTTAAAGAAAGAAGCACAAACAGTATAATTTTATATATGTATGTATATATACATATTTTGTTACTTAATATTCACGGTTCCTTATTGACATTGTATTAAATTATGAGATCAACAGTGACAAATTGAATAGTCTTGTTGTGAAACGTCGAAAAGTATTAGTTTTTTCGTATGTCGTCCCAATCTATTTCAAAAATATAAGTTGATGAAAATTTCACATTAAAATCATAATCTGCCGGTGCAATTAATATACAAAAGACTTTTTTAGATTTGTAAATTTATAGGTATATGTAGAATATGAATTATATAGTACTATTTCTGAATCAAAAATAAGCTGAACAGTTTCAAGTTTATATTTTGTATAAAATTGAAAAAAAAAAATTACTAAAAATTTATTTAGTCAACCTTATTCATTAAGGATTTTCATTAGACATATGTTCATAAACTGCGCATTAATAGTTTGCGTGATTATATATTATCTACCTTATGGACTTACGTCTGTCTAAAAACATAAAGCTGGTTAAATGACTTTTAATAATTTTTTTTTCGTCCAGCATCAAAAAGAAATATTTTAGAATTTTTTATTTTTGATTAGGTAATAACGCTACGTAATTCGCGGACGTGAATTATGAAACAAATAAAATTTATATATGTGATAAATTATTTATTACATTATTTACTTTTAGAATTATGAGAAAAATGTAAATAAATTGTACGTATTTATTATATATGTATTTATTAGAGTAAAATGTCATAAAAATGTTTTTGATACATTTTATATGAATACTACGGTATATTATTTTATGGCATACTAGTGAAATAATACATAAAAAAGATTAATTAATTTTCATAAATTTCTAAAAAAAATTTACATGCTTTTTTGCCTTTAACTTTATTATTCAAAGTAGAATGAAAAAATGACTGGTAATAGAGATAATTTAGTATTTATCAAAGTAACATACAAATTATTGTAATTATTATTATTTAAATAAAAAAATGACAAAAAGTTTTCTTTTGTCTTAATAATATTTATATGATAACATGGGAAGTGAATATTTTATTTAACTACATAACATTAATTACAATATTTATTATAATTATGAGAACGCGTATCTATCGTGCAATTATATGTGTAATATTATATATATATATGATAAATCTACAAAAATATATAATACTTGGATACAGTTTATTACATAATTAATGTATAATAATAAAAATATATCGTGCAAGTACTCATACATTGGATTATATTATTTAATATATAATCATATAATTGTGTATAAATTATATTATTGTCTAATTTAACCGCAAGATAATTTTATTTGACGCAAAGAATTAAAATTGCTGTTTTTGTTATTAAATACATCGCATTTTAACTTAATTCGACTTAACATGTATCATGAATTTCAGTTAGAAAGTTTCGGAGTAGCATAATTATATCTTTTTATTAACTCTTTTAAATCTGTAATGTGTATAAAACTGAAAATATAATGAGAAATGGAATATAAATTGATATCTTTTTCCTTCGGGCTGTCACTATACTTATTGCGCAAATTGAAATATCACATTTTAAAATTGATTAAACATATATTATTTGAAACGTGTGTATGCAAATAAGAAAATGACAATCTTTTTTTATCTTAAACTATGTATAAGCATTCTAACGAGTTCTTACTAAAACATTGAACAAATTTGACATTGTTGTTTATATTTAAATAAAATCATGACTTTAGTATAATATTATCACATATCTTTCGGGACAAAATTAGTCACAACTGAGATACAGAAGTGTACAAGAAATATAAACATTGTCTTCGTGTGCGATAACGTTTCAAATTTTTAATACAATATTAGTAGTCTTTTTTGTCTACGATATAAAAATTTAATAGTTAAAAATGTATAAAGATTAATGTGTAGTGCCTTTAAAGAAAAAATCAAGATATTCATCTACTGATAAATGAAAGATTTTTATCATAAATAACTGACATTACGTATTTATAATATTTATAAAACGAAAAAAAAACGGCAAATATCATCTTTTTGGATCTCCTTCGCGAGAACATATTTTTCATCGCTCCAGAAAATATTTACAAGAGCTACGCATCGATTATTTATTGAAGAATGATTCAGTTTAAGATTTCCGCACCGGGCAGAATTGTCTTAAATGGAGAAGAGTCGATGACGTATGGAAAAAATGTCATAATGACCAGCATAAATCATCGTACCAGACTTTCATTTCGCGAACTACCTATTGAGAATAAAAAGATTGTAGTAATAGAGTTCCCCAATGTCCATCTAAAATTGAAACTATCTTTGTCGAAAGTTTTAAAATTCTTTTCTATAAAAGATGTCAATAACGTGATTTCAAATCCAATGAAGGTATTTAATTACGTGAAATACTTGATCGTCTCGAACAATTGGTGGCAGACATTCCAGGATAAATTTAGCTTAGAAGTATTTTTTTCCATCTTTTATTCTATTACTCATGAGGAGGGGATCGAGATAAAATCTTTCCACGTGCACGTGGACTCGGAATTTCCTATCGACGCCGGCCTTGGAAGTTCTTCATCGTTCACGATATGTTTGGCAGCGTGTTTCCTACATTGGTCTCGTCTGCAGAAAGGTGCTCACTTTGCATTTAATGAGGATGAATTCACCAAGATTTTAAAATACTCTATGTTCTGCGAGGAAATAATGAAAAATAATATGTTCGCGGTTGACAACATTATTTGTTTATACGGCCAAATAGGAACATTTCAATACATTAATCCCTTAAGTATTAATATAATATCCACGAATATGACAAGCATGAAGATTCTACTGATTGACTCAAATATTAGTCGGAATAAGAGCAAACTAGCGATGTCAATGGCACACTTGAAACATTTTTGTCCCATCATTGCCAACAAAATTTTAAGTTTATCTGACAGGACATCAAAAGAAATCTTTCATTTGCTCAATGAGATAAATCATATTTATATTCATTATCCCAATTTATTTGAATTTCAAATGCAATTATACAATGTGTTACAGGTATCTTTTTTTGTTTCTTTGCGAATACGAGATTACTACTTCATTACATTTTTGAGCTTGGCTTGTTTTCAAGATTTGATATAGAATTATCTGTTAGAAACTGTGTTGTTTTATAATTAACATCTGTTTTGCAGCTCCTTATTCTGAAAATGCGAAAAATATTGCAAAAATTTTCTTTCTCGGATCCAAAAATTGATCATATTTGCTCGCTTGCATATGATTATGGATACGTGGCAAAGGTTACAGGAGGCAGATTTGTATATATTATGTTACCACCGAATATTACGTCAGACGAAATGTTGAATATTTCGACACATTTAGAGGGAGAGGAATTCAAAGTTTATATAACCTTCATGAATTGTATCGGATTGACCATTGACGATTGATTATATTGAAATTAACTATTGTAATATGAATATAAATACTAACAAATAATAACAACAAAATGTAAAAAATGACAACTTTAGGCTCTTGATATGTAAATCATATTTAAATTTAATAGGAGCAAGTTAGAATCAAACGCGGATGTCTGTGCGTCAGTTTCAAGGAAGATTTCTTTTGTTGAACCGACTTGTTTATGCACTAATTTTTCTTAGTATAATATAAAGCAATTCATAAATCTCTAATTTGTGATTTTTCTTGAACTCTTTTATCCTTCCTAAAGCTAAATCTTAATATCGAGAGACTTTGCCTTGATATTTTTCTCGTCTGCTTTTTTAGCGAGGACAAAAAGGTTTATTAAAAATTAAAAAACTCGAATTGAGATTTAGCTTTATCGGGGACAGAGGGGTTTAATAAAAATCTCGACTTAGAAGTTTATTAATTTTTTTAATGTCGTACCAAGAAAAATTAGTGCCTTATGCACAACGAATCAGTTGCAACAAAATATTCTTCCTTGAAACATCGTTTGGTTCTAATTTGCCTGCATGTTAAATATAAATGTAAAAAAAATGTAGCAAGATTACTAAATTAATTACTGTATTTCATGCAAAGAAAAACAAAACAATATATGGTTTTGTTCAATATATGTATATAGGATGTAACAAAAAGATTGGGACACTCGATTATTTCGGAAACATGACGTTTTACCAAACATGTTTCAGATAAAAGTTGTATGGCTTCAAGAGAGACACACAAGGTAGTCGCTTTGACTTGGAGATTACATAAAGATCACCATCAATTTCTTAAATGGAGTCTACTACTTTTCATTATATATTCTTGTAGCTTATTTAGAGAACTTTTCAAAACACTATAATGAAATATTTTACTGTAAAGCACTTTTTGAATTACAATATACAGTTTGAAGTTAACAATTTTGACATAAAATGTAAAATGTCTTGTAAGGTATTCAGCCGAAAACTAAATAGTTTACAAGATATTTTACATTTTATGTCAAAAAATCAAAAACTTCAAATCTTAATTAACTCAAAAAGTACTTAAGAGAAAAATATTTTATTACAGTGCTTTGGAAAACTCTCAAAATAAGCTACAAGAATATGCAATGAAAAAAGTAGGTTTCATTTAAGAAGTTGAAAGCTTCAAGTGATCTTAAAACGACTATCCAAGATCTTTGCCACTATCTTATGTCTTCCTTGAAACCATACAACTTTTGTCTGAAACATTTTATTGTAAAACATCATGTTTTTGAAATAATCGAATGTCTCAAATTTTCATTACATCTACATATTTTATTGCTTAAAGTTTCGCGGTCCCTTGTTGACAATTGTATTGAATTATAAAATTGAAAGTGAGAAATCATTGAATATTTTGTTGTAATACATTATTATATAAAATTGCGTACGAAAAATGGAATGCATACGAAATAAATTATTTTTTTTGTATATCTTACCCTATTTTGAAAATATAAATTGATGAAAATATTGCGTCAAGATCATACATTACAATAAATATACTGAAGACTTTCGATTTGGAAATTAATAGATATACAGAGTATTTTCAATCCTATGAATTACATTTGCGCAATTTGTGACTGAAAAATGGGTCGAACAGTTTTAAACTAAATTTTTTTCTGCGAAGCTAAAGCAAAAAGGAATTATGAAATAAAATTTGTTTAATCAGAGTTGTTCATTAGGTGGATATATACATATGTTTGTGAACTGCACGGTTGATAGTTTGCGTGGTTACATACGTCATTCCGTCTTATGAATATACGTCTAAAATCTAAAAACACGGCGCTAACTAGATTACTCCTATCTAATAATTCTTTTTTTTTTGTTAAGCATCAGAAAATAATAGTTCAGAATTTTTCATTTTTTATTAGATAATAACACTATGTAATTCGTGGGCGTGAAAATTATATCAACAAATGAAACACATGTATATCTATGATTAATTATCACATAGTCTACTTTTAACAATGATATAAATTATAAGATAAATATGAAAAAAAGTTATACATGCATTTATTAGGATAATTGAATATAACGTTTTCAGTATATTTTTCATTAGTATTATCGAATTGAGTGGGATATAACATATAAAAAAGACTAATTTATTTGCAAACACTCTTGAAAGAAATTGTACATGTTTTTTTCACTTTTAACTTCATTATTCAAAGTGACTTGAATAAAGAAACGGAAATTGTAATAGAGATAATAAAGTATTTGTCGAATTAATATACGAATTATTGCAATTATTATTTTTAAATGGATAGATGACAGAAAGGTTCTCTTTTGCGCTAATAATATTTATATAATAAGAATTTATATATTCTTAATATCTATATAATAAGATAAATAATGACTATGTAACATGTAAAACAAAACTTAATTACGACGATTCTTACAATTGAATTTGCCAATAAGTAGCCTGAAAAAAAATTCATTTCTTTATATCTTCAATTTTATACATTTCTTCAAATTTACCTATTTATAAAGAAATTATTAAAGAAAGTAGATTATTCTACTTCGGAAGTCTCTAGCCAGAGTTCATGATACGTGTTAATTTGAATAAAACTTTAAATATAAATGCGATCTGTTAAATAAGAAAAATAGCACTGATAATCTTTTGCGTCAAATAAAGTCGTATAATTATATGAAACAATAATGTAATTATATGATTAATTTAAACAATATCCAATATACCAGCGTTTGTTTGATATACATTAATTATGTAGGTACTAAGATTTAGATAATACGCACGCATTTATACATATATTTTAACATTGCAACATTATTTGAAACGTGTGTACGCGAATAAACCAATGACAATTTGTTTATGACGTTGAAAAATGTAATGTAATTTTTAAATTATGTATAAGCATATATTCTAATGACTTGTTATTAAAGCATTGAGAGAATTTGACATTTGGCAAGTTATATTTAAAGTCATGATTTCGGAATAATGTTATTTTATGTTTCAAGCGAAATCAGTTACAGCTAAATCGCGAAAGTGTACAGGAAATATAAACACTGTCTTGTGTGCGATAACAAACATTTCAAATCTTTATTATTAGTGATTCCTTTTTTCTTGACCGTGATTTAAGAGAATTTAATGCATTATTCAGTCTTGTATGTGACGCCCTGAAATAGAAAGAAAAGACAATTTACTAATTTGCTGATAAAGGACGTAGGGTAAATATCGAAAGTTTGATTAAAATGTTTTTTTTTTGCATATCCTTTAACAATGTATTGCTGACAACATATTTTTATCATATATATAATTGTCATTACGCGCAATTTTAATTCATACGAACGAAAAGAAAAGGCAATAATTTCGCTACAAAAATATAATTTTTATTTAAATGATAATAAAAGCTATGCAAATTTTCAGTTTCCTGTGTTTCACTGTACAACGTTACAATCCGTTCTTTGGAGAAGAGATATTTTGATTGATAAAAAACATGATGGACAATATAAAGTTTGAGATTTCCGCACCGGGAAGAATTGTCTTATCTGGAGAATACGGGGCGATGTATGGAAAACAGGTTGTTTCGGCTAGTTTAAATCTTCGTACCGAGCTGAAATTTCGCGAACAACTTGATTCGACAAAAACGATTAACATAGAGTTTTTTAATGTCGGGCTATCGTTGGAGATACCTTTGGAAGTAATTGTCAATTTCCGTTTAACTACTCATTTTAGCACACTTATATTGAATCATATTCGGTTTCGCAAGCGCTTGCGATCGTTCATCACTGTAAACGATATGTGGAAGACACCCCAGCAAAGATCTAGCTTGGAAATCTTTTTTTTCTTACTCATGCATATCGTTAATGACGAGAACCTCGTTATAGAACCTTTCCTCGGACGTATCCAGCAAATTAATTATCGGCCTCGGCAGCTTGTCCTCATTCGCGGTATGTCTCTCGGCATGTTTTCTAAATTGGGCTCGTCGTCAGAAAGGTGTCTACAAAGAATTTGAAGAGGAAGATTTAATCAGAATTTCGAACTACGCTAAACTTGCCGAAAAAGTTATACTGAACGAGATGTTCGAGTCCGACATTGATGTGTGCTGTTATGGCAATGTAATAAAATCTAGATACAATATCGAGGAAGACGAATATTCTGTTGAGAAAATTGATGCTACAATGATGCGTGTTTTGCTCGTCGACTTAAATATTAACTTTGATATGGACGAACGAACGATGCAAATAATGACGCAAAAACATAATTCTGAAAAGATGAATGAATATTTAAATCTGAGTGACAAAATATCAGAAGATATTTGTAAAACGCTCGTTTTTATTAATTTTTACTTTGAGCATTATAATTTTTCTGAAGATGAAAAGAAAGGATTCGCAGCATTACAGGTATCTCGTTTCGCTTCTTTGCAACTAACGACATTATTTAGTATATTCTTTTGTCTACCTCGTACGTTTAAGAATATTCCTGAGTACATGTAATTATTTGCTTAAAATTGTATCGTTTTATAACTTGAATTTTTTTATGTTTTACAGGAGTTAATTCAGAAATATCAAAGTGTGTTGACTGATTTAAATTTGTCGCATGTAAATTTGGATAATTTGATTAATCTTGAAGAATGTAGAAATTTTGAAGCATCCGTGGGAATAACGTTCGCAGGTTATAGAAGCAAATATGCATACATTCTGCTAACATCACATATTAAAGAAAATTCAGTTAAAAAACTCAAGCAATGTTTACAGAATAAAGGTTTCAAATTTATAGACACTACCGTGAGTTGTACAGGATTGGTAAAGACTGACAATGAGTATAAATAAAATTATTGATTGTGTGTTTAAATAATTGCGAATAATAACAAATAACTAAATATAAAATATGTGCTAGTTTATTAAGTTAATTATTATGGTTTTATTTCTTAATGTTTTTATCGTAAAAAATTATCAAGGAGAATCCATTTAATATTATTTTTATAAAACATATTGCTAAATACTAGTTTTGCATTCTATTTCGAAAATTTGAGTTGATATGAATTTAACGCCAAGCTCATGTGCTTTAATAAAAGTAAAATATGGGGGAAATTTTTTTTAATTTGTAAATTAGTAGGTATACAGAATGTGTTTTTGTTTTCATAATTTAAGCTTATAAATAATACAACGTTATTTCCTATATAATTTAATAAAAAGTGTGTCAAACATTTCTAAAACATTTTTATGACCATTAACGAAAATTAAAAAGTTTTCCAACAAAATATATTTAATAGATATTGTTCGCTAGTCAACTATATGTACGTGAGCCAGTTGATAGTTACGTGATTACATGTGTTACGGGTTTATGTCTGTCCAAAAAGAGAACTGGTTAGATGACATTTATTTAATTATTTCTCTGTGTTAAGCGCAACAGAAAATAATATTCCAGGATTTTTAATATTTCATAAAATAATAACGCTATACCTATAATTTGTAGACGCGAATTATGAAACACTTTGCATATCTGTACTGAATTATTAAACATTATTTACATTTAGAAATATGAGACAAATATAAAAGAGTACAGGCATTTATTACGGTATTAAAAAGGAACATTTTTCCATGTGTATATTTTAACAGTATTGTCAAATATGAGAGAGATAATATATAAAAAAATGTAATTTATTTTCATAAATTTATAGAAAAAGGTACATGTTTTTTTCGTTCTTAACATTATTTTTAAAGTGTTTTAATTAGAAAAACGACACCGAGATAATAGAGATAATAAAATATATTATTCTCCCGGAATAATTGTCCTCAACCGGAGTTTGTGATAAATATTAAGTCGAACTAAGTTTTAGGTATAAATGCGACATTTGAAATAAGAAAAATAACATTTTTAATTTTTTGTGTCCAAATTATATGGTTAAAATTATATAATAAAATTAGAGAATGATTTATACAATCATATACACTTATGTTAGCAATGTAATCTCATATACGAATACTTGTGTGCCATACATTAATTGTATTTAATAATAAACTGCATTAAAATATTAAATATTTTCTCATATCTTTACCATATGATATACTATACACATATGCACTTATACAATGCACAAGTACATTAATTTACACATATTATTATTTTAAAATTGCGACAGTAAACATTATTTAAAACATGTCTACGACAATAAGAGACCTAGTTTGACATTGTTTATAATATTGAAAGTAATATATTATTATTAAATTATGTATAACAACATATATGAATGTTCTAATGACTTCTTCCAAAAAAATTAGAAAAGTTTAACATTGTTATTATATTTATAATTCAAAAACTTTGATGTAGTGTTATTATATATGTTTGGAGATAAAATTATTAACAAGATGGAATAAGAACATGTATAAATATAAACACTGTCATATGTACGATAATGAACATTTCAAATTTTTATCATTAGTGGTTCTTTTTTCTTATTTGTGATATAAGAGGATTTAATGTATTATTCAGGCTTGAGTGAATTATCATTGTGATTACGTGTATTTCTAACTTATACAAAACGAGAAGAAGGGACAAATATAATCTCGTTGCGAGAATATAATTTCAAATCTAAATGTTTATAAGAATTACGTAACTTTTAAGTTTCTCGTATTTTTCTATTTAGTGTTACATCAGTTCTTTGGAAAAGAGATATTTTTATCGACAAAAAACCATGATTAATTTTAAAATTTCCGCACCGGGAAGAATCGTCTTATCCGGAGAGTACGGAGCGATATATGGAAAACATGTTGTTCTGGCCAGTTTAAATCGTTATACCAAGCTCGAATTCCAGGAACTACCTGTCGAAACGAAAAATATTATTATTAAATTCCCTGGTGTCAAGCTATCGTTGAAGGTATTTTTAGTAGTAATCAACGAATTTATGTCTGCTGAGAATTTTCAAGACATGATAAAAAATCATTTCCGGTTTTCTAAGCTCTTGCAATCCTTGATCACTTTAAACAATATGTGGATCACAAACGAGCAGAAATTTAGCCTGAAAATGTTTTTTTTCTTACTCATGCATATCGCTAACGATGAAAAACTCGATATCAAATCTTTTCGGGTCCACGTGTCCACGGATTTAATGATTGGTGCTGGCCTTGGCAGTTCGTCATCATTCGCGGTATGTCTCTCGGCGTGTTTTTTACATTGGGCGCGACTGCAGAAGGGAGCTCACAGTGAATTTAATAGGGAGGATTTAATCAGCATTTCGAAATACGCTAAGCTCTCCGAGAAAGTTTTACAGAGCTGTAAATTCGAAACCGACAATGATGTGTGCTGTTACGGCAATATAATAGAATTTCGATACATCAATCAGGAAGATAATTATCCTACTGGGATCATTGATACTCCAGCAATTAATATTATGCTGGTTGACTTAAAATTTCCATTTGTTATGGGCGAACGAGCGAGACTTATAGCGGAGAAGAAACATTTTGATCCCGAGACCGTGAACATAATTTTAACTATATGTGACGGTATATCAGATTCAATTTGTAGAGCGCTCAAGGATATTAAGTATTTTTCTGATGATCCTGATCTTTTTCAAACTGAACAAGAGAGAGCATATGTAACATTACAGGTATTTTGTTTCGCTTTGTTACGAATAATGATATTATTTTTTTGTTGTCTGGCTGCATTTATAATATTCTCCAATACATAATTATTTGCTCAAATTTGTACCGTTGTATAACTTACATGTTTTACAGATGTTCGTTCGGTTACATCAACATGTACTGTCTGAATTGTTGCATCCGATGTTAAAACGTATGTCCTCTATTGCACTAGATTGTGTTGAAATATCCTTGGGAAAGTTCGCTGGTTACGAAGGCAACTTTGCATACATTCTGCTGCCACCAAATCTTCTCTTAGAAGAACAAACCACGAATCTTATAACACGTTTGAAGAGAGAAGGTTTCGATGTCACGATGACCAGCGTAAGTTGTAATGGAGTGACAATTGATTGATTATATTTAAATTGTCTCGATTGTATAGATAATTAAATAATAACAATTAAATGTAATAATATGTGCTAGAAGACTAATTTAATTATTGTGGTATATATAAATATATATTATTATATTATATATTTTTTAACTAATGAACAAAAATTATAGACTAGATTTGTTTAATATATATATTTTAAAACTTATAGTTTCTTACGTCATAAAAAATTATAAAATTATGGAGAAACCATTCAATATTATTTTTGTAAAACACGTTAAAAAAATATTAGTTTTTCGTACACAATCTATGTATTTCAAAAATATAAATTTCAAGATTTCTAATTTTTTCATATAATAATAACGCTATATAACTTATAGGCGCGATTTATGAAACACCTTGTATATCTGTGATGAATTAATTATCATATGGTCCACTTTTGAAAACGAGACAAACGCAAATAAGTATAGGATATAATCATTTTTATTTACGGCACTAAAAAAAATATTTTCTATATATTTTATCGATATTATCTCTCGAATACGAGTATCTCACTCGTAAAATAAAATTGCATTAAAGTTATATTTTTATATTTATAATATAATATTACACATTTATACTTATTATACCATACGCGTTACATTTTTACATTTTAATGTCAAAATTATTTGTCATTATTTTGAAACGTGTCTGCGATAATAAGAGAACTGGTCATATTATATTAAAAATAACATATTATTATTGGATTATATAGACATATATGTGTTTCAACGATTTCTCCCTCAAATATTGAAAAAGTTTGACATTGTAATTTATATTTAAAGTCACGATTGGGGTAATGTTATATGTTCTGAGACGATGAAATTAGTCACGATTGAGACGCGAAAGTGTACAGAAAATATAAACACTGTCTTGTGCGCGATAACAAACGTTTCAAATTCCTATTATTAGTGGTCTTTTAGCTTGTCTACGCTATAAAAGATTTTAATAGGTAAAAATGTATAATGTAATTTCGTTTGTGAGAAGATAAAGAATAAAGAATATTTGTAAGAACTACGCAAAAATTATCAACGTTTTACTGTTCAACGTTCCAGTTCTGTAAAGAAGAGATATTTTTATATAAAATAAAAAGGATGACTACTGAAAGGATAACTTTTAAAATTTCCGCACCGGGCAGAATCGTCTTATCCGGAGAGCATTCGGCGATGTATAGAAAACATTTTGTCGCGAGCAGCTTAAATAAACGTACAACGCTTGAATTCACCGAAATAGTTGATTCAAGAATTGAGATAAATTTTTTTAACATTCAGCTACAGTTTTATGTACCATTATATGAAGTTCTAAAATTTTTTTCCTTAGACGATCACAAAAAAAGAGATCCAAACTTTGTGACTCAATTCGTGAAACACTTGATCACTGTAAACGGTATGTGGACGACATTCGAGCAAAAATTTAGTTTAAAGTTATGCTTTCTCATGTTTTATACTATCGCTCTCGAGACGGAGCTTATCATAAGACCTTTTCGCATAGAGGTGTTTACGGAATTACCATCGGCCATCGGCGCTGGTCTTGGTAGTTCGTCAGCGTTTGCGGTTTGTCTCGCAACGTGCTTTGTTCATTGGAAGCGTCTACAGGCAAGAAATTATAATGTTGATAATGATGCATTTTTGAATCAAGTCAGAAATTATGCTGAACAGTGCGAGGAATACATACAAGACTATGGGTGTGCGCCGATTGATACTAACATTTGTGTATTTGGCAGAACAGCAAAAATTCGACTTACCAATTACACAACATTTAATATAGAGAATGTCCAGAATATGACAGAAATAAAGATTTTACTCATCGATTCTCAAATTCGCCAGAAAAAGTGCGATCAAGCGAAACAAATGGCAAATATGAAATTTGAATCTCCTTCCACATTTAATTATATATTAGATAAATTAGACGACTTAGCAATAAGAACATATAATTGCATCAATTCAATAAGTCATTACAATGAACAGGTTATTTATGAAACATTACAGGTACTATTTTTGTTTTTATTTAACAGTGTTATTATTTTATTATATATATGTATATATTCTTTAGTCTTGCGTTGACAAGATGTTTCAGTGCATAATTATCTGTTGGAATATGTACCGTTTTATAACTAATATTTTTCATGTTTTGCAGAAATGCATTAGAAAAACTCATCAATTATTGAAGGGAAATAATTTGGTGGATTCGGAATTTGATGAGATTTGCACAATTGCAAACGATAATGGATTCGCGGCAAAGCTTACAGGTTTTGGACCTGGATATGTATACATTCTGCTACCATTGAACAGTACAGATAAAACAGTCGCATATATTGTAGATAATTTTGAACGAAAGGGTTTCAAAGCCACATTTACCAGCATCAATTGTGAAGGAGTGAGAATTCAGAATTTATTCTATCAATATTAACAGATTATATATAAATGATTAAATAATAACAAGTAACTATAAATGTAAGAAAAATGTGACCAGATTATTAACTTAATTACTGTATTAGTTTAAGAAAAGTAGAACCAACAATATACAATTTTGTTTAATATAAATATTCCCCTGCCAGCACGTTACTGTCACGTGACTAACAGCCAAATTTTTGGTAATAATTGACGTGCATTTGCGATTATGTGACGTATTGAGCATCTATTCCTGACCTGAAAATGATCGATCAATTTTGAAAAATTAAGATTAGTTTTTATGTATGTATGTAATGTGTTATGTATGTAAACTATATATATATATTTTTTTTATATTATATAAACAAAATGCCTGATTATATTATTATTTATAACCGAAATTTAAATATATATTTTATATTTATAAATATAAAATATATAATAAAAATATATTTATAAATATAAAATATATATGTCATTTGTTTAAATTTGTTACTATAAGTATATAATCATACATACATGTATTTTGTCTATTAATATAAATATAGTTTACATATATAATAGTAAACTATATTTATATTAAAACTATAATCCCAACTTCTCAAAATTTTGGCTACCGCTTTCTTTGTAACGTCTTTGCGATGTGACATTTCATGTTAAATATAATTTTATATTAAAATTAAGTTATATGTTATTTCAATTTATTTTTATAAGTATATCAACCACAAAATTACAAAAATAAACATCCGATAGACAGTTCATTAAATTCTTTTGTATGTTACGTCACGGCAATGTGTAAAAGACGTGTCATATTTTCTTGCAACTTTGCGATCAATGCAGAACGTCTCTTTCACGTATAGTGTTGGCAGGGTCAGTTATCGAAAGATAACGGTATCTTAATGTCATCATATTGAATTATAAAACTAAAAGTCAGAAAAATTATTGAAAAATTATTGTTTTTTTGATAAAATATATAAAAAATATTCGTTTTTCTATTTTATTCTATTTTGAAAATATAATTGATAATAATGTTGCATTAAGATTATACACTGTAATAAATATGCAAAAGACTTTTTCAATTCGCAAATTAATTGATGTATAGAATGCTTTATAATTTAAATTATATAATGCAATTTAATGACTGAAAAATGAGTTGAAAAGTTTTGTATATTTTTTCTACGAAGTTTAAAAAAGTAATTATGGAATAAAATATAATATAGCGTTATTTTATCAGGTAGACATATCTAGATGGATATATATGTATCTGTTAGCTGCTAGATTATTAGTTTCTTTGTTAGATACTGCGGACAGTATTTAACTTCGCAGAAAAAATATAATACAAAACTTTTCAACTCATTTTTCAGTCATTAAATTGCATTATATAATTTAAATTATAAAGCATTCTATACATACAAATTCGCGCTCATAAAATATATTGCATTTTATTATCTAATAAAAAATAAAAAAAGTTGAAATATTGTTTTCGGGTGCTTAACAAAGAAACCAATTTTAACACAAACATTAATAAAACATACGTCGGAACGCATGTTTTATTAATGTTTGTGTAAAAAGTAAAGCTGGTAATGTAATTTTTGTATTTAAAAATGTCCTTTGTTAAGCACCCAAAAACAATATTTCAACTTTTTTTATTTTTTATTAGATAATAAAATGCAATATATTTTATGAGCGCGAATTTTGAAACACATTATATATTTGTTACTTATTATTACATGTATTTTTGTGAAAATATAAAGGCAAATTTAAATAAGTATACATATTAAAAATAATATTTTTTATATATTTTAGTATTATCAAGAACGAGTGGTATATGAAATATGATATAGTATATGAAAAGTTTAAAAATTATATACATATATATAATATATATATATATATATATATATATATATATATATATATTATATTATTATTTTATTTTCATAAACTTTGGAAATGACTTAAATGTTCTTTTCACTTTTAATTTTATTATTCATTATTTAAAATGACTGAAATAAATAACATAGAAAATAAAATATATTCTATTATTAAACAGAAACGTTATATTTTACTTAAGAATATCTATAACGTGATAAAAAATGACTATATTGTTTGAACGTAAAATAATTACGATATTTATTCTAATTGGATTTGCGCAATATTGTAGTGATCGCTTAAAGAAAAAAAGATATTTTTTAGTTCATTTCTTTACATCTTCAGTTTCGTATACTAGAGATTTGTAAAAAATTTAATAAACAAATGTAGATTATTTCACTTCGAAATAATTCTCTCCAATCAAAACTTATGTTATTAAATCGAATTAAGCTTTAAATATGATTTTTTTAAATAATAAAAGGGCATTTTTAATTTTTTATGTCAAATAAAATTATACGTAAAAATAATTTAAGAAATAATATGATTTATACAATTATATGATTATTAAGCGTAATCCAATATACGTTTTCTATGTAATAATCTGCATCAAAGTATTATATATTTTTTCGTTTACAGTATAAAATATTATATAAAAATATCTACTTAGACAATACACACACATTCATATATATATTTTAAAATTATAACATTAAATATTATTTGAAAGTATAATAAAAGAACTGTTTTATAATTTTAAAAATAATGTGTTATTATTTTATTATAGAACTAATGTATAATTTTTATTGTATTGTTTGAACGATTTCTTAATAATATTATTACATGTTTCAAGATGAAATCGGTTATAACTGAGACACGAAAGTGTACAAAACATAAATATTGTCTCGTTTGCCATAACAAACGTTTCAATTGATTATTAGTGGTTTTCTATTTTTCTTCTCTATTTTATAAAGATTTAGTAGTTAAAATATATATTTATATGCGATATGCCTTGAGAAAAATTGATAAATGAAAATAAGTACATGACGAGAATTTGATAGATTGTAAGTACATTAATTTAATTACTTACTTTATATACGCATATTTATTTGATAACGTATAATCGATTAGATATTTTTGTCACATATATAACTGACGCATTTCTAATATTTACAGAACGAAAAGGAACGGCAAATATAATCTCTAGATCTTTCTCATGTCACGAGAATATTGAGTTGTCTGCTCTTTACCGTTCAACGTCACATCAATTTGATAGAAAAGAGACATTTTTATTGATAAACAGGATGATTAATTTTAAAATTTTTGCACCGGGCAGAATTGTCTTATCCGGAGAACATTCGGCAGCGTATGGAAAACAATTTATTGTAGCCAGTTTAGATCGTTATACGACTCTCGAATTCTACGAGCTACCTGAACAGTCAGGAAACATTAGGATAGAGTTACTTGACGTTAATCTAGAGTTGAATATATCTTTAGAAGAAGTTCGAAACTATTTTTATCAAGAGAATTTATCATACATGCAGTCAGATTCGATCAATTTGCTTAAATATGTGAAAGATATTATCACCATTAAGGGTATGTGGAAGACAAACGAGCAGAGATTTAGCTTACAAATGTTTTTTTTCCTGCTTTATTCTATCTATTATCATGAACATTTTGAGATGAAACCATTTGCCGTAAAAGTGTCCTCGGAATTACCCATCGGAGTTGGACTTGGCAGCTCGTCATCGTTCGCGGTTTGTCTCTCAGCGTGTTTTTTACATTTGCAACGACTGCAGTGTGGTGATCATATTGAATTTGATAACAATGAATTACTTGCAATTGAAAATTACGCTACATCTTGTGAAGAACTTATGCAGGACTATGGATTTGCGTCGATCGATAACGACATTTGTATAAACGGCAACATGAAAATATGTCGACGTATTAATTTCATAAGATATTCGCAGCAGTTCATAAATATGGAAAAAATGAAGATTTTACTGATCGATTCGAATATTCGCCAGACTAAATGTGAACGAGCGACACAAATGGCAAGGTTGAAACATTTAATTTCCGAGTTTGAATTTCTGTTAACTAAATTAGATGAAATAGCAACAGCAATGTATAACACGTTCATTTCAATAAATCATACCGTAGAAAAGGGCTATTTTCGACGTAGAGAAATTCTCTACAATGACTTACAGGTATCGTTTTCGTTTTTATTTAACACTGATATTTTACTATATTCGATTAGTCTTGCTGTATTAATAAGATAGTACATAATAATTTTTCAGAAACTGTACCATTTTATAACTAACATTTTAATTTTTGCAGTTTCACATTCGAACAAATCAACAAATGTTGAGTGATTATCATTTGTCTAGTTCGGAATTTGATCTTATATGCTCTATTGTAAACGATTTTGGATTCATAGGAAAGCTTACAGGTTTTGGAGGAGGGTTTATATATATTCTGCTATCACCGAATGTTTCAGTAAATGTAACCACGAATGCTATAATACGCTTAAAGGAAGAGGGTTTTAATGTTATAACTACTAGCATCAATTGTGATGGAGTGAGGATTAATTGATGATTAATTCTATTAAAATTATTGCGATAATATATAAATTATTCAATAATAACAAATAAATAAAAGCAAAAAATGTGACAAGATTACTTAGTTGCTTAATAACTATCGCATTTTAGAAAAAGTGGAATAAACCATATATTTTTTAATATTCCGCTCTTAATAATCCGCCGTCGTACTGAATTATGAAGTCGAAGGTGAAAAATTATTGAATTTTTGTATTTCTTGTAAAATACATATATTGAAAAATATCAGTTTTTTTGTATTCTATCCTATCCTATTTTAAGAATATAAGCAATGTTGCGCAATAAATATACAGAAGACTTTTTCGATTTATAAATTAATTAGTATGCAGGATGTTTTATAATTTAAATCATATAATGCAATTTGTGTATGAAAAATAATTCGAAATTCTTGAATTGTATTATTTTTGCAATCTTGAAGGAAGGAATTATGAAATAAAAAATTTATTTAATCAACATTATTCATATCCGACGCATATATGTTTTATGGATATGTGTTTGTGTGAGAAATAGATTGAATGATTTTGATTTAATTATTTTTTTTGTTTGAAATAAATGATTTATAAAAGAGTATTATTATTATACATTATACATATAAATCTTGGAATGATAAAGTTAACAGTTAAGTGAAATTTGATTAAAGTATTGAAAAGCTTTAAACATTGTAATCGATATTTAGGTTCATGCCTTTGAAGCGTTGTTATTGTCGAGAAGTCAGTCATAATCAAAACGCGAAATGGTATATAACACGGGAAAATATAAAATCTGTCTCTTGTGATTAACGAACATTTTTCAATAATTATATATACATAGATTTCTACGTGCATATATTAATTTTGTACGATTTATTGTTTAACATTACGTCGATCTTGTTGATAATAGAGAGTGTAAAGGTTTTTATTCCCTAAAAGAGAGATGATTAAATTCAAAGTTTCCGCACCGGGCAGAATGATCTTGTGCGGGGATCATATGATGATGTATGGAAAACATGTTGTGGCAGCCAGCTTAAATCTTCGTACGAATCTCGAATTCTTCGAACTACTTGATGAGCCAACAGACATTGTTAAGATAGAATTTCCTGACATCGATTTATCGTTGAACCTTTCCTTAGAAGTGGTTTTCGACTTCTTTTTTGCCGAAAATACCCTTTACATACTTGAGGACGATGTTACATTGCTGCAGCACGTGCAATACTTTATCATATCACGCGGTTTGTGGAAAACATACGCCCAGAAATTTAGCTTGCAAACATTTCTTTACCTGTTCCTTCACATCGCCTATCACAATGAACTCAATGTCAAATCTTTTCGAGTACGCCTGACCACGCAATTACCGATTCACGCTAATCTCGGCAGTTCATCATCGTTCGCGACATGTCTCGCGGGATGTTTTATACATTGGGCGCGTCTGCAGAAGGGTCCTCACAGTGAATTTGACGACTTCGATTTGGAGAATATCATATCATACGTTAAGAACTGCGAGGAAATTTTGCAAAACTATACGTTCGGGGTCGACCACGAGATATGCGTGGAGGGCCAAGTATTTAGATTTCAGAACAGTTTATCTGGTTCTATTATTAAAGTCATGGATGTGCCGAACATGAAGATTTTACTGGTTGACTCGAAAATTCGCCTGAATAAACTCGAAGAGATGTCGCGCATGGCATACATGACAAATTCCAATCCCAAAGCCGTCAAAATTATTTTAAACATTATGGATAGATTATCGTTGAGGATTTGCATAAAGCTCAATGCAATTAATTATTTCAGAAATAATTTGCAGCAATTGGAGAGTCTATACAAGACATTAGGAGTAAGTATGTTTTTTTTTTGAAAATTAATGGTACTTGGAATTTTTATGTAGTGTCGTTTGATTGAGAATTTTCGAGCGCATAATTATCTGGTAATTGTTGTCTTCTAATTTGTCAACGCTTTGCAGGTTTCCATTGAGTCGTATCAAGAGACGCTTTATGAACTGGGTTTGTCGCATCCCAAATTAGATGCTATATGTTCAATCGCGAAAAATCATGGATTCGTGGGAAAACTCACAGGTCTTAGTGGATACGCATACATTCTGTTGCCGCCTAATACCCCGAGAGAAAATATCAAGGATCTTAAAACAAATTTAACTACAGAGGGTTTCAGTTTCATAATGACCAGCGTGAGTTGCGAGGGCGTGAAATTTAATCGAATGTAATAAAATCATTAATTTGATGAATAATGTAAGATTTTAGTTTAAGGATGTATGGGAGACATTTAAAAATGGTATAAAATTTATTCAAAATTATATAGATCGATTCTACTTTTCTAAAGCAACTGTTAACATTTGGTTTTTAATTCACCAACTCATTTAAAAGTTATTGCAATTTAAATTTCTGCTAGTTTTATATATAATTTGATTGATTATATTACGTTAAAAATATTGAAGAAATGATATCATGTATTTTAAATTTTTTACATGTGTAACTGGAATTTTAAAGAACAATATTGCGAGATTACATTAACATTCACTCTAAACCATTTAAAAGAAAATCATAATTTGTTGAAATTCTGACTTTTTTATCGATTTCTGAAAGTTAGGATATTAAACTAATTGTAAGTGATTTTCTACAAGTTGAATAGATTTTGTAGAAGATGAATAGCGTTGATACTTTTGTCTCTGATTGTATCTCCTATGCATCCTTAATTGCTCTAATGTTATATAAGTTAGGAAGAACGAATAATATACATCTTTTATATAATAAATTCTGTTATTAAAAATTCCTGGCTCATCTCATCGATGCCGTATTAAATTATTATGTATGAAAATTAGCTAGGCGTCATGTTAATATTTTTTTTATTATAAAATATATTAAATAAATAAAATCTGTTTTTTTTCGTATATTATCCTACTTGCAGTCGAAAATATAGATTGAAAAAAACATAATTGTATTGTAAGTTATGTGCTTAAAAAATATATCGAACAAATCTCTTTCTTGCTTTTTGAATATAATAATAAATCGTTGAATTAATTGTACAATCTGAATAAATTGGCATATATTTTTTATTTTAGGAAGTGTAGAGCACACGTAAATTACTTTATGTATATTTACTAATGCAAAATAATAAAATGAATTAATTATATGCCAAAAAATTTGTTCAAAATATATTTTATCAATTTATATTATCGAAAGCAAGTATAATGATATGAGTGAAAAAACTTATTTTCTTTTAATGTACTTTGTAAGAAAAATATTTACATGTTTTCTTGCTTTTAACATTATTATTAAATGTGGCTATAATAAAGAAACAGGAATTTTAACAGAGATAGCAAAATACGCGTCCATCGAATAAATATACGAATATGTATTATCGCATTGCTTGATAAAAAGATGGAATATATGTAATACATTTTAGTTTATTAATACATTATAATGTGGAAAATCTCTATATTATTACATCTATATTATACATATATCTATACATTTATTATATATATACATATATCTATATTATACATTTATGTATTGCTACATAGTATAGACATAATATAGATATTTACGTATTATTACGTATTATAAACAATTAGACTTGCATTTATATTGCATAAAGTCAAAGTCCAAAAAAAATAATGTTTTTATTTTTTTTGCTTTTATCTTGAATTTAGAGATGGAAATTTTTATTTATGAGAAAAGTTAATAAAAAGAAGTATTATTATTCTGTTCCTTATTAATTATGATTTTAGGACGAAGTTAGTGATGCATCTGATTTATCGAATTAAGCAATGCGATTTATAAAACAACAGCACTTTATTTTTCTGTATCAAAGTTATACAATTATATAATTCTAAAATTATACAATGATACAATTATAAAATTATACAATTATAAAATTATACAATTATAAAATTATACAATTATAAAATTATACAATTATAAAATTATAAAATTATACAATTATATTATACCAAATAATATAATTCGAGATACATTTAAAACTGCGATGTATCTCAATTATGTTATAATTGACTTCAAAGCATACCTTTATTACATGTATATGTTGCATAAACGATTACACGAATATAATTACGGAATGCGCAATTATACATGTATAAAAGTTCGATCAGAAAAAATATCATGTGTAAATTATATTAATGCAAATTATACAATGACAATGTATTTGACTGTAACATTGCAAATAAAGCATCATATATGTCAGATTATATATAATTATGTATACGTTTATCACGACTTCTCATTAAAACATCAAAACACTTGGTAGTCAATATTTTGGCTCGCATATTTGGAGTGCTGTTCTTACTGTTGTAGAACGAAATCAGTCCTGATCGAAACGCGGTTTGTACAACACGAAATATAAACACAGAAACGAACGATCACTAAAAATTCTCGAGTAATTTTCATTTTTAGCGTTTATGTGATATAAAATTTTAATATTTTAATAATAAATAGTGTGTAAAAAATCAAACTTGTGCGTGAAGCCTTGAAAAAAATAAACGAACACGATTTAACTATTTCGCTGAGGACTAAAATAATAGAAAGGAATGAGAATCTGATCGAATTTAAATGTGCATTTCCTTTGTATCGATATAATTCGATATAATTGTGTTGATGACTTATATCAAACGAAAAGACAAGCGACGAATATTATCTCGGTGATCTTCATCGCGTTACAAATACATTTTTCGCGAGTCTAACAATTATATCTCGAAGAGCTGCGGAGTGGACTGAATTTTTTACGATTAAAGTGATATCTTTTCGCGAGGTGGACATTTTTGTATTCACAAAAGAAGTATGCCTATAAAATTCAAGATTTCCGCACCGGGCAGGATTTACATGTGCGGAGAGCACATGGTCATGTACGGAAAACACGCTTTGTCGACCAGCCTAAATCTCCGCAGCACCGTAGAATTTTGCGAGATAGTTAATTCAACGATTCGGATAAATTTCCCTGCCATCGATTTATTGTTGGACGTGCCTGTGCAATTGATCAACAAGTTCATCTCCAGCGAAAATTATCGATATTTGGTCGACGACAATATCCTGTTCCTCAGACACGTGCAATACTTCATCACCGTAAACGGTATGTGGAAAACGTACGACCAGAGATTTAGTCTACAGACCTTCTTCTTTCTGTTCTTGTTCATATCTTATCACGAGAAGATCGAGATAACGGCTTTTAACATGCTGTTGACCACGCAATTACCTGTCGGCAAGGGCCTCGGCAGTTCGTCCTCGTTCGCGGTTTGCCTCGCGGCCTGTTTCCTACATTGGGGACGATTACAGAAGGGCCGTCACGAGGGCTTCACTAATCAAGAGCTGGACATGATCTCGGAGTGGGCCATGTTTTCAGAGGAAGTTATACAGAACTATGTGTTTGAGACTGACCACGACGTGTGCACGCACGGTCACATGACGTTGTTTCGATACAAGGAACTAGTGGACTCTCCCATTCGCTTTTTACACATGTCAGAAATGAGCATTTTACTCATCGATTCGAAATTTTATAACGATAAGCAAGAGCAGATGAAAAAATTGGCCGTAATGAAACGCACACACAGAAACGGCGTTAACGTAATATTGAACAAGATCGATAATGTATCGCGGGAAGTTTATATAACATTATCTAAAATTAAGGCTAGCCAGAGGTCCAATAATGTACAACTAGTACAGGAATTATATAAAACGCTGCAGGTAAGTCTTGTCTTCGCTTTTCGTTTTTTTTTTGCAAATTATTTTAATACTTTGTATAATTTTGTTTATAAGAATCTCGACCTTATCATTATCTGTTGAAAGCTGCATTGCTTTTTTCCATCTAATTTTTTTAATGCTTTGCAGAACAACATTACATTGAATCAAGATATGCTAAAAAACTTAAATTTGTCGCATCCGAATTTGGAAAGAATTTTCGACATCGCGACACGCTATGGTTTCGCAGGGAAACTCACGGGTTTTGTAAGTGCATATGCATATATTCTGTTGCCGCCGAATACTTTAAAAGAACACTTTGATACACTTTGTGATCAATTACATATAGAAGGTTTTTATCCCATAGTATCCAATATAAATAGTCGTGGGGTGACAATTGAAAATTAGTAGAATTTAAGATTTATATATTAAAAATTGTGTATTATAAGTAGTTAGAAATAACATGTGAGTAATTACGTGCGAATAATATAGTAAGCTTGCGAATTTAATTATAATTGTGTCATAAGTGGGAAAGACCGAACAATTTACAGTATATACTATATTTTGTTACTTGAGAGTTTTTCCCTTTTTAGTGATATCTCTTTCATTAATTGAATTATGAAGTTATAAGCAAGGAATGATCGTGAATATTTTTGTGTATAAAATTAATTGTTTCATATGTCATCCCATTTGGAATCGATAATACAGATTGATTAAAAAATACGACCGATGATTTTCTTTCGATGGATTAATAAAAAGCTTTACTATATTTTACTCACTTCTTACATAATTTTTCAAAGATGTAAAGCACATGCAGATATTATTATCCTGTAAGAATGCAAAAAGATGATTTTTGTAAATAGGTATATTTTAACAATTGTAAGTATATAATGAGGCGTATAAGAAAATCTATTTATTTCGATATACTTTGCAAGGAAACATTTTTTCTCGCTTATAAAGTTATCATTCAATGACTGCAGTGAAGAAAGTGAAATTTTACTAAAAATAATATAATAAAGGGCATATCCGTTGCATAAATGAATAAGAAATGAATTTTAATCTATAAATATTATAGATTATTATAGATATTAGCGTTATACAGAAATGGCAAAAGAGAAATAATAAGTATTTTATTTTTTTTTTATTTTATCGAATTTTGTAGACTAAAATATTTTGTCATTTGTAAGAAATATTCGTATAAAAAGTATCATCATCCTACCTCGAATTTTGACTCTCGAACTGAAATTGATGTACCTTACTTATTGTATAGTCGAATCAAGTTTTTTACAATCGATCTAGAAAATAATAAGGGCAGCGTGTCTATCGTCCGTGTCAAAATTATATACTTGAATTATATTTAATAATATAATTCGATGTACGAATATTGTGGTTTATATCTCAATGATAAAATAATTTGCGTCAAAGTATATATTCTTCTGCATTTGTTGCATCAAATATTACACTCGCATATTTATACAGAAAATGTAAGCGTACTTTTGTATGTACATATACTCTGAAACGTCAATATGTAAATATCATTATGTTGTCAATGCAAATAAGATGATAATTTATTTGACTATTATATATTATACTGTATATATTATATAATATATAATATGATATATTATATATTGTATCATATATTATATTGTAAATTATGTTATATTATATAAATTATATATTATATTATATTATATGTTATATTATACAACATATTATATTGCAAATAATATATAATTTTCAGATTACATGTAAGATTTTAATATGTAAGTTTGAATAATGTCTTATTAAAGCGTTTCAAAAATGTTGGCATTGTAATCGATGTTTAGGCTTCGTAGCGCTGTCATTGTTATTGGGACGAAGTCAGTCACGATCAAGACGTGAAATTGTAAACGACGCGAAGGGTAAACACTGTTTTGTGTGCGGAAACGAACGTTTTCGAATAATTTTTATTATAACTCTTTTTCTCTGGTCTGTTTTAGAATTTCAATAATTGAAAGTAATATTAGCATTATTCCGGCTTTTTAAGACAATTTACAACTATTTCGTCAACAGCAGTGAAAAGCAACGAGAAAGATTGAAAAACTGATTGAATCTAACTAGGTGCGTTTCTTTTGTACAGAATAAAAATTTGACAACATATTGATATATTATTTATGTTACACATTGCCGACGTTATACATTTTTAGCTTATATACAAAACGAACAGAAGCGATCTTTTTCACTTTATATATATGTAAATACATTTAGTTGTGATAAATCTCAACAAGAACTACGGCAGATTGAATTTTCTACGATCTACCTATTCAACGTTTATCGATCAAGAAAGATTGCTATTCGTAAAAAAGAAAAATGATTCAATTTAAAATTTCCGCACCGGGCAAGCTAATTTTATGCGGAGATAACTTGGCGATGTATAAAAAAATGGTGGTGGCAGCTAGCTTAGATCTTCGGACGAGGCTTGAATTTTGCGAATTAAGCGACAACGTACAAACTGTTATTAAGATAGAGTTCCCCGATGTCAATTTATCGTTAACCGTACCCTTGGAATTGGTCTTAAACTTCTTTATCGATTTTAATTCTGATGTGACGGATCATTTAAAGTTGCTTAAGCATGTGCAGTACTTTATCACGGCAAACGGCATGTGGACGACGCACGAGCAAAGATTTAGCTTGCAAACATTTTTCTTTCTGTTTATATATATGATTCACTCCGAGGATCTCAAAATCAATCCTTTTCGCGTGCACGTGACCACAGAATTACCTTTGGCCGCTGGTCTTGGCAGTTCATCATCGTTCGCGGCATGTCTCGCGGGTTGTTTCCTGCAATGGGGACGTCTACAGATTGGTGAATCTGGTAAATTTAAGGACATTGATATAGAAAATATCTCGGAATATGTAAAGGACTGCGAGGAAGTGATACAAAACTACGTTATACAAGCTGATCACGACGTGTGCTCGTACGGCCAAATAGTCAGATATTATTACCATAATCGGTATAAGGGTATTAAAATCTTGAACGTGCCGAGAATGAAAATTATGTTAATCGACTCCCAAATTAGCAAAAGTAAGCGCGAACAAATAGAACAAATGGCGACACAATTTTGTAATAAACCCACAAATAACATTCTTAATATAATGAACAATATGTCGAAACAAGTTGCCGGCAAACTTTCTAAAATTAATGATATGAATGCTTATCGATTACGCTTCACATACGATGCATTGCAAGTAAGTTTTTTTTTGCAACTTTTCATATAATTTAGTTACGTATTTTTGAATAGTTATGCGTTTACAACAAATTCAAATAAATGATAATTCTTAATTTCGTAATTGTTTCTTTTGCAGATCTTAATTGTATTAAATCAACAGTTCCTCAGTTACTTAGGAATGTCGCATCCAAGGTTGGATTACATTTGTAAGATTGCCAAAATGTATGGTTTTGCGGGAAAACTCACAAATTTTGATGCAAGATACGCATACATCCTATTGCCACCAGATACGCCGAGCAAAAATATTATAAATCTTTCAACACGTTTAATAACAGAGGGTTTCACTGTCAGGATAACCAACGTGAGTTGTGACGGAGTGAGAATTTGTGATTAAAATCGTATCAATATTATATTAATAATTAAGTATTATTAACAATAACTAATAATAATTAATAATTAAGTAGTATTAACAATATTATAATGAGCAGCTAAATATAAATGTAGAATTATTAATTACAACGACGGACACTATACAGTTTTGTATAATGTATTCTGTTAAAATTTCTGCTTTTTTTGTATTGAGTTATGTATGAAGTTATAAAGAGTTATTGAATATTTTTACTTCAAAATACATCGAAAGAAAATTAGTTTTTTATGCTACCCACTTGCATTCGTAAATAAATTGATGAAGGTACGATTAATGAGATATTTTAATGATTTTTTTATTGATTAAATAAATAATTATATACTCACAGGATCTAGCTTTGAAAATATAAATCGTATATATTCGTGTTATATTATTATGTATTTATTTTTCAAAGTAATAAAACAACTTTTTTTAATATATTTTACCAATCGATATTATCGAACAGTGAGTGATGGCGTGTAAAAAAACAATTTATTTCATTACAATTTTGTAAGAAAAAGTATTTTGTAAGATAAAAGTTTTCACGCTTTCTTATAACGTCGTTTAATGATTAAATGAAGCAACAGGAATTTTAACAGGTGCACGTGTGCGTTAAATAAATATACAAATTATTTCGTTGTATCGAATGAGAAAATGAGAATGAATTATTATTTTGCACTTAATAATTTTATGATAAAATTATATGAAATGATACAATTTGATGTGAAATTATATAATTCGATGATATATTTAGCGCGTTTTATTTTATATCTCAAATTTTTATATTTTTTATAAAATTTTATATCACATTTTATATTTTATATCTATATCAAAACGACATTTAACGTTTACTGTATCTGCTGCATAAAATATACATACGAAAATACATAGACGCATTTGTACACATATACTGAGACATCAATTTATAAATTATACGTTATATAATTGTATTGTAAATGTATAAATGTATGTATCATATATTTGTATTGACAATGTATACGTTTTCAATATAAATTTGATAATGACAATTTGTTTGACTGTTAAGATTGCAAATAATATATCATCCTCTTAAATAACTTTTTGAAAAGCTGACATTATAATCGATGTTTAGGACTTTCGTGATTTTTGAACATTGTTATTGTTATTGAGACGATATTAGTCACCATCAAGTATGAAATTGTATTCGCACAACACACGAAGTTTAAACCTGCTTTTTTGTGACAACGGACGTTCTCAAATAATTTTCTCGAATTAAACGACTTTTAATTTTCTTGTCTAAATTATAAAATTTCCATAATTGAAAATAGTGTATGTGTTAGTCAGGCTTTCTTCTGTAAAGCCTTGAAAGGATTATTTTGTTAACACCAATGGAAATCAAATGGGAAAAAAATAAGAATCTAAGTGCAGTTTTTTTGTAATATAAATTCGCTCACATATTACTAAATTATTTATGTCACAGAAATGAAAGTGAACGATATTAATATCGTTCTAGTGACTCTCCTCAGGTTACATCAATATATTTAATCTTGATAAAAACTTGACAGGAATTATAACATTGATTTAATTTTCTGATGATCAACACTGTTACATCAATCTTTTCGAAGAGCAGAGATTTCTATCTGTAATAAGAATGATTGCTAAAAAATTTAAAATTTCCGCACCGGGCAGTATGATTTTACTCGGAGAAAATAGGATGATGTACGACAAACATGTTGTGACAGCTAGCTTGGATCTTCGTACTACGGTCGAATTCTGCGAACTGAGTACTTCAAGGAAGATAATTGAGATAGAGTTCCCCGATGTCAATTTATCATTGAACTTATCTTTGGACCTGGTCTTAAACTTTTTTTTTGCTGACAGACACTTTTATCCGATGACGGATCATATCTTGTTGCTTAGGCACGTGCAATATTTCATCACTTCAAACGGTATGTGGAGCACGTGCGAGCAGAAATTTAGCTTGCAAACCTTCCTTTTCCTGTTGCTTTATATCGCACACAATGAGGAGATTGACATAATTCCTTTTCGTGTGCACTTGACCACCGAATTACCCATGAAAGCTAGTTTGGGCAGTTCGACATCGTTCGCGACGTGTCTCGCAGGATGTTTTCTGCATTGGGCACGTCTTCAGAAAGGTGCACACTATATATTTAATGAGAAGGAGTTAAGTGATATCTCGAGATACGTTGAATATTGCGAGGAAGTTGTACAGAATTATACATTTGGGGTGTCTCACGAAGTATGCACGTACGGTCAAATAGTGACATTTCAATACGACATTCAGAAAGGTTTCAATATTAGGCTTTTGAAAGTGCCGAAACTGAATATATTGCTGATCGACTCGAAAATGAGGCCAAATAAATATCTACAGAAGGAAATAATGGCCAGAGTATATTCTTCCGGCACAGATATTTTGGATAGACTTGACTTGATTTCACGGAAGGTCAGTTACTGTCTTGCTCAAATTGATGAAATTCAACGAAATAACGATTTACACAAATTAAAGGATATTTATGAATTTTTGTTTGTAAGTTTCTTTTTGCAACTTTTGATATTACTTTGTTACGTATTTTTGAATAATGCATTTGCAACAAACTCAAATATTGTTTCTTAATTTCTTAATTTTGCAGTTCCTCATTCTACTAGATCAATTCTATCTTGTTAAAAAAATTGGACTGTCGCATCCAAATTTGAATCGTATTTATTCGATTGCGTACATTTATGGATTAGCGGGAAAACTCACAGGTTGTGGCGAATATGTATACATTTTGTTGACACCAGCTCCAAAAAAAGGATTTATCGCGAAGATAACTGAACACTTAATGAAAGAGGGTTTTCCCTCCATTATGATCACTGTAAGTTGCAGTGGAGTGAGAATTCATCATTGATATTAAAATGATTAATTGTAAATTAAGAAATAAGTATAAGGACAAATAATTAAATATTAGAAATTATGTAAGAAATTTATAGTAAGTTACTTGATCATTATATTATTGCAAGTACTAAATGACGAATAATTTACAACATTATAATTTTATATATTTACATCACTGTAGATATTTATATTATTTTCATATACATAAATCAAATTTAGATATAGATTAATATAAATTAATAAATAGATGTATATCTTGATTAATAATCTTCTTTCGAGAAAATGTAAAATATAGATCAGTTGTGCATGCAGTTACAAAAAATTTTTTTCTAATTTATACTATCAAACATATAATGATACTATCAAATATAATGATGACATGTAAAAAAATTTATTTTAATAACATTAGCAGTATCTATCTGATATCTGTTCTGATAAACTCTTTTTTCTGCAGCTTTTTGTTCTTTATTCGTTTTTCTTTCATTTAGTTTAGATTGATTTTAATCATAGATTTTAGATAATGTGAATATTATATATATAAGAATATTAATGATTGTAAAAAATTCGTCGTTCTTGATATTTATGACGGCTTTGATATCCTGCTCTAACCAACTTTGATCAAATTTTTTTTATGAACCGCTTCAAAAATATTTTTCCGAATTTTTTTTTATAAAAGCACATATTAATTATAATATCTATTTTAAAATATAATAGCTCCTGTATAGTTTCGTCTCTTTCAGGATCAATCACTGTTGCCTTTCTTACTAATATAATAATTGAAATTCAAGGAGAGTTTTACAAGCATTTTTATCTAACAAGCTACTTATTTACTTATTTATTTTATATTATTATATTTCTTAACAATTTTCTTATTATCGTCATCTCTTCAATATAGAGCAGTGCTGGTCTTCTTGAACTTTTTATCCTGAAACAGATGAATCCGAAATGAATATATGTAAACGTGAAGAAAATCACAGAAATTCACACATCGATTTCAGATTTATTCTGCGACAGAAAACCGTCAAAATTATATGGTGTGGAATTGTATTAAATAATCTGAGGAATGAGCACTGTATATAATTATATACTTTAATTATGTCGTACGACGTCAAAGTATTTTTTATATTTGCCGTATAAAAGTATTGTCTGTATATGTTACACGTAAGCAAACACGTATATGATTACATATTTTCTGAAATTCCGACATGTATAAGTATCATATAAGTTGTTATTAGTGCAAATAAAATAATGACGATTGTTTTTTTCCTAATTATGATAATCATAAGAATAACGTTTTAGGCGTCTTATTATAGAAGAACCGTTAAAACGATATTTTTAAATCCATGACATAATGGCATTTTTCATATTATAAAATTATATAAATGTACAATATATTTTATTATTATTACTATAAATATTATTATTATTATAAAAATTAATGATAGAAATATACATATATATTTAATATATAAAATATAATATAATATATTATGTTTTATATATTATATATAGAGTATATATGAACAAATTTAATATCTAATTTAATATTTAATCAAATATAAATATTTAAATATTTTTATCATATGAGAGATATGTCATTCATAATAGTAGAATATATTCATGTAATAACTTTGACAATGTGATAGATATTTGTTCTAATAACATGAATTAATTATTTCTATAAAAATAAGAGACAATTGAAACACAATATACATATTATATAAAATTAAATAAAAAAACATAAGAAATTGATATCTTAGACATATTCACTATTATATCATGTTCTGTATTTTTGCTCCATTTTGGAAAGAAACAATCTGATTAGTGTAAATATTGTAACATTTACACTTACATGATACTTATATATATGTATATGTGCATACATATGAAATTTTTTTATTTTACAAATATGTATCGTCTTTTTTATTGATATTATCTTTAAAATATTCTGCAATGTAAATATCTGTTAATGCATCGGATATATGTACAATTACATAATATTTGACAAACATATAATATTATAATCTTTGTAATAATTATCAATTATCTCGGTTAAAACAGATAAGCATTTTAGGATATTAAGACATTCAAAAAAGCAAGCAATATTTGTAACAAAAAATATTTTATTACTTTTATTTTTATTTGCAAATAACGTTGTAGAATTAATATTACGCATTTATTTCATTGGTTATAAATTCTCGAATTAAATAAAACCTTAAATATAGATTACTGATTCACGATTAATAATTCTTTTTTAAATTACATTTATATGCATGACATATTCGATTGAACGATATTCTTTGTATTAAAAACTGAAAATAATTTTTCTTTTACAAAAAATCTGTATTATGATATTAATTTTCGCCTTTATAATGTTAAATATATCAAATTAATATAAAATAAGGAAAGTGTAAAAATTTTGTTTGCATTTTTTACCTTTTATATAGAGAAAATTACATTTCTGTGTTGTTCATAAAATATCTCAGATTCGAAGGTACGATTATTGCAAATATTATATGCAACATTAAGATTTGAAACGTAATAAGATGCTGGAAGAGGTGAAATAAATGTTACTGTTTTTGTGAATTCTAATTTTTAGTTCACTCCAGGATCAGGTAACAATATACGACATTATAGATTTCGGCGTTCAATATATTTTGCAATATTATTTGTTTAATTTTTACATTAGTTAAGTTTGCAGTAGATCAAATTTCCATAATTTATTGGGTCCAATCTCTGATACATAAAGTGCTCTACCATACGGACATACGGCGATGGCATGAGGCATCGCGAAAGACTGAAACAAATATAATATATATGCTTATTTTATGAGAGAGAGAGAGATGTGGAACAATTTATTTTGAAATATATATCAAGATATTTATAATATAAAATTTGAAAATTATTACATGCATTGCGAATGTAAAATGTAACTTACCGAAGATTCCGGACCCCAGATTTCTGTTACGTTTCGATTTATCGAATCGATAGTGAAACCTTTGATCGGTATGTTTCCAGTCATACCGTTGACAGCATAAATAAAACCACCTAAAATTATTGATAATAATGATAATTATAATTTTATTGTTATATTTTTGCTTTGCGTATTTAAATTAATAAATTTCTTAAATACATATAATTATAGTTAAGAATAATGTACTGTTAATTTTGATGCAATAATAATATTGCAATAAATTGTAAATATTTGTCGTATTGAATTACTTACGATGCGATGTGATACCGAATATGCGACCAAATTGTCGATGACGAATGGAATATGAAGGTTCGAGATCTCGATTCATATCGGAAGGTATCACATCCAAACAGACGATCCTCCAATTCTCACGATCAGCAATGCACACTTGTCTGTTTGGCAAAATCGTCAAGGCATGCGGAATTCTTAAGGATATCCAATCTAAAAGTGTAAATACATTTATTTTATTTTTTGAAGTATCTTGTTCAATTTATATACAGGTATATATATGTATATTTTTATAAGCAAGAGAGAATTATCATCTTCTCATTACGACATTAAAAGTAGATGAATTAAATAACGAAGAAGATCAAATAAAAATTGCAAATTCTTACATTTTTATTAATGTTATTTATAGTTATTAATTGTAGTCATAAAATTGTACTTTGAAAAATCGATATAAGCGAAAACTCAAGGTAGAGTCTAATATTAACATGAATAATATGAAACCTACGCTCGCCAATGCTGTACAGAGGAATGCCTCTTTTGTCGAACAGTACTATCCTATTATTGCAATATCCATCAGCGACAACAATTTCGCCACTCGGTAAAACTGCGACCGAAGTTGGTTGGCAAAAATGTCTCATGTCGCTTCCAGGTTCGAATCGTTGACCGAGGATCAGTCGAGGAACTCCGGAGGCCGAATACTGTAATTTATTAATACTTTTAATAGCAATCGCCAACTGTTTTTACTCAGAACAATTATTAAAACTGTTTGTGTCTTAAAATAGATTCTGTGATATTTTTCTACATACCTTGAATACCTGATGAAGAGCAATATCGGTCAACCATATGTTTCCAAGGCTATCGATGTGAATCCCGTGTGGTAAATAAAACGTATGATTTCCCCAGCCGCGAATAACATCGCCGGTTTTAGGATCTAATGTTAATACTGTGTTGCTATGAATAGGGCTTTTATATTCTTGATATTCTGCGTTTTCGTTAAACGTTCTGAAAATTCGCATTAGATGTATTATAAAAGACACGAGAATATTTTACATTATAAACTCATTATAACAAATAATTGTACATTCAAATAAATTTATCTTGAAAATTACCTATTGTACAATATAGTGTTACATATACGAGTATATTCTATTTTTGTTATATAAAATAAATATATAATACAAGTAAGTATTTTTAAAAATTCTTTAATAATCGTTGCTTTTTTTCTTATGTTCAAAAGCATAAGTTGCTTTGCGCTCTTTTTGATTTTTACTTGTTAATTTATTTTATGATACTTACTCATAATTCCATGTTCGATCTCCCCGATGAAAGATCACGGGATTTCCCGATGGGTCCACTGCGACTCCAGAAATCTCGCCGACATTTTCGGGACTTCGCCAGGAATGATTTTCAACGGGATGCAGCGGCGCATAATTGTAGGATTCCGGAAATTGATTCTAACAATGAAAATAATTTATGATCATATGATGGAATCATCATATCATTACAATGTAAATAAAAAAATTATACTTAATTTTAATTAAAAAATATTATCGTTATTTTTTTTAAATGCAATTAAAATATAAAGAAGGCATTGCAGTAAATAAATGTCGAAACATAATTTTTTCAATATCATTACGTGTTGTTTATTAATCTTGCAAGTTTATGCGCATATGAACATTGTCTAAAATATTGCGACGTATAGAAATTATATTATAAATCTTTATACGTATATACGTACTTGGGAAAGACGATAAAGAGCTTCGGATTCAGGGTCGAGTCTGTTGAAATGATTTCCATCGAAGCCTTCATCGATGTCAGATGTAACACCTCTGAATAATATTATCGCAAGCACCGAGAGAAATCGAGGCAACTGATTGTATTTGTCCGCCATCTCGTTATTTTCCTCCTCTGTAAATTTCGCAGCTGATGAGGTCCAGGGCGAGATGTCGAATCGATAGTACACGCATGCGCTCGAAGAGTTTAAATGAACACGATTCGAAAATATATCTTCGAGAGCAACAAGTACAAGACCAGAGGGAATCGATTAATCGCTCGATATGAATAAACGAGAAATTAAAAAAATTCGTGATTCTCGGAATACGTAAAAACGTTCGAGAATTCAATGACCAATCGATGATTACATCAATTATTTTCGTGGATCTCTGAATAATTGCTTTATTTTGCAACTCGATGTAACATTGTCTAGACAAATGCAATTAAAAATATTAGAAACTACAATAATACCAATACGTGACATAATAGAATTTTATATGCGAAGATACATTAAAGGGAGATATATAATTGAGATTCTCAGATATAAATGGGATAACGTGATTAATTTTATATAATTTTTTAATTATCTTTTGCTATAATATGATTAAACTTGAACATGATCACGAACAATTGTTTTCATTAATAATAAGACTGAAAAGAAAAATACCGAGCTGATGAAACACAGCTGGCCTTTACACTGACTTTCACCGAAGCACTGTTCTCTACTTGAAGATTTTGAGAAAGGACTTGCCGGTTGAATCAGACAGGTGGGCGTCAATCGATATTTACGCGCAGGTGTCCTGCTCACTATTCCCGGGGAAGTGGAAAGGAACATTAGGTAACGTATCCTGGAAACCGTTGACGTCAGAGTTTTTATCTCTATTCACAGAGCAATCAATAACTCTCGGTAATGCGTGGCAATGTTTAATACAGACACGCACAATGGTATAAGTTTGATATTATTTTTCAAGATGAAGATTTGTCACATAACTAAACATTTTTGTTAATTATATATATTTTTGTATAAATTATGAAATGAAGAAATATTGCTCTATAATTCTATATAATATAAAAAAACAAATCTCAAATAAATCTGTGTTATACTTGATGAATTAGTCACAAGTTACTTCATCAGAACTTTATTAATCACAACGAGCTTATATATTATTATATATTTATAACGCAATAATTATAAATTCTTGGCAGCGTGTTCATCGATGTGCTGATACAAATTATATTGCTCTCAAGTCTTTCGAACACCATTCTTTGAATATGTTACGAATTTCCATTTTTTTTCTCAAATAAAATTGCTAATAGAAAATTACATTTTGAACAATCACATCATATATTTAATCCGATGAGTAAACAATCTGCGGAAATTCTAACAATTGCCGATTTTGATTTTACAGGGGAAAAATTTGATTTCCTTTGTAATGCCATACCTATAAAAAAATGAACGAATTACGTTAATTAAAGACAGTTTATTTTTGTTTAATTTGATAATTAATTAAAAGAGATTGGTTTAAAAATATTTTGATAAATTTTTTTCTATTTCCAATATAATTAAATATTAAACAATTATTTAAAAGAAATTGAGATTTTGTTGGAAATTAAGTCGAATATGTAATACTCTAATAAAAAAATAATTACATTTTATTTAATTTATTTTTAAAATGCACGTACGTTATGGGTTGTTTTCGGATTACTTTTAGTGCGAATAAAAAATATCTGGGATAGAAATGAATTCGAATAAAGGTAAAAATCTTACTTTTAATTATATAAAAAAATGTGTGCATGTATTTTAAAATATTATAAATTCTTATAAAGATTTTTAATTCACCTACTTTTTTTTAGGTTTAGCTTTCCACGGCGCCGTTTACTTATCGATTTCGAGGCTCAACGAGGTTTCCGGTTGGGTCCATATGTAGCCTGTGCGTGTCATGCTGCAATGCGCATCATAATATCTCCCTGGCGCACGGCAATAAGACCATCTTGGGCAACGGCATCGAAACTTACTATGAAATTCTTCCTTGCATACCTCGTTCCACCAACAGGTCCTCTGAAACATCGATAGCTCGTTGTGTAAGAAGCTTTAATTCTCTTTCAATGTCATTCTAAATTTGGGACTGTTGATAAAACCTATATAATTTTCTTAATTAACGTAATAGTTGACAAGTATAACTTTTAATCAGTTCACTTTCTTTTGAGTATTATAATTCGTAAATTATATAAAATTGTTAATTTAATGACAAAAACATTTCTATTATCTATATTACATATGATCAATATTTACAATATAATAAGTTAATAGAATTATATGTATATATTTTAATTTTATTTTTATTAAATCGAGAGAATTTTAATTTTGCTTAATACATATAATATAGAGTTGTATGTTTAAATGTTTACAAGGGATTTTCTTGTTCTTTTCTTTGCATTTATTTCTTATTCTATTGCTCGTTTGCACAAAGTCACAAGAGTAAACAATTTTGTTATAATATAATAAGTTTTCTCTTTTATAATCGCCTTACCTCCGCCAGATAGCCTCTTACACTTTGGTCACTATAATTTCTCTTAGCAATTATGTGTCTGGCGTTCGTCGAATATACTCTCGTACATAACGCAAGTATCAACAAGAAACATAGTGCAGTTCTGTCCTGTAAAGAAATAATGTTTATATGCTCTGTACAAAATCAATTATCCCTTATATATATATATAAAAAAGAACAGAATTTAATTTTCACAAATGTTTGCATATTCCTGATATCATTCATTTATCTCAATTTATTTATTCCTACCTTTTAAATGTTTTCCATAAATAATGCTTGATTTTCAATCTAAAGATTATAATATAATTAAGAAAGTAAAGAAAAAAGATACATAAATTTTATTATCTCTCTCTCTCTCTCTCTCTCTCAACTAATAATCTCCTTTCGTAATTCCAGAATGCTTATGCCTATTCACTATGCAATGTAATACTTATCGCAAGAATTTGACAAATATTTTGTATAAATTTGCACGTTTTATATATATATGTATTTACTTACATTTTCCCTCATTTTTGCGTAAAACATGTAAACGTCTGTCTCCTCAATTCCTCTGGATTACGTGCAAAAAAGCACCGAAAGGATGGCGAGTCCACGCGAGCTGCATTTGCCCGCCGCAGTGTCGCTCGTAAGGCATTATCCCTACACGATGCAGTTCCTGAAGGGAAGGAGCGAATAACGTCGAGCATGCGTACATCCCTCTGCGGTACGTATTCTATGTTGACGTTGTTAAGGGTAGGTCAGCTCTTGCTTATGCGATGATCGATCGTCACCCGCGACTATTTATGATGAATTGTATGATTTTTCGACAACAAGAAGCAAGTTGGAGTACAAAAGTATAAGCTTACATAAAGATTAGAAAAGAAAAAAAAATGGACAAAGTGATAAGATAACCAGATGTGAGAAAATAACAATATTTATCTGATGGAATTGAGATTTTCCAAGTAAATAAATGTAAGGATGTAGAAAAAAAGAACTTATGTTGTTTTTAACAAAAAATTGAAATTTAGGAACTTAATTAAATTTAAAAATGAATAACTACTAAAAAAAATTAGTTGACTTCAAAACTTGATTTGATTTAATAATACAATATTTATCACAAACTTCGATTGAAGAGGATTATTCCGGAATATAATACTATATAATATGATCTATATTAATATAATTTGTGTTTTCTTATTAAATCTTATAATTTTATAGTATACAAAATTGAAATTACAAAAAAATGGAATACAAATATATATATTTTTTCATCACTACATTTTGCTCATATTCAATGGAAGTAATTATCTTAATTATTTTACATCGTCTCAGTATAATAATTTTCTTTGTTATATAGACTTTTAATTTAATCATCCTTATTATTAATTAAAATTTTACACAGTAAAAAGATGGATATAACTTTGAACAGTAAATCGTAAAACATTAAATGTGTACGTATGTGTGTGTATGTCGTTCTCTCTTATATACATTTATTATCTAATAACTATAAATTGCATTTGTATCAACTCTTCTATCAAGATCAAAACACATAATACAAGTCTGAATCACACATTTTCTTCAACAATAGAAACTATATTGTAGACAAAATAGAAACACATAGTTAATGAAGAACTGTTCGTTACAACAATATTTTATATTCTTTTACGTTTTATTATTCTCGACTATAACTGATTTTTTTAATAATAACTGTGCTTTGATTTAAAGATATGAATTTTATATATCGATTAAAATGTTAAAGCTTTCGTATGATAATCAAACTGTAATCGGCAATAAAAAACTAATGCATAATAATTATAATTATACATATTTATATAATATTAGAAAATAATAAAATGTTTTAATTGTTATTAACAATCAGACAAATCGTCATTAATTTATTTGCATTGATACACAACATATATGTTATTTAATTTGCATAATTTCATAATATATAAATGCAATATAAATCCGAAAAAAATTATAATTTCTCGTTAATCAGTAAATAATTAAAATATAACATAAAATGAAATTATCGCAGTCTGTGTTATTTTACAGATTTCACTTATGAAAGCTTACTTCGAAATAATATATTTCATTAACTTTGGCTCGAGAATATTGAAGCTGTACGATTTCATATCTTTTTCTTCATTATTATGAATAATTACATATTTTTTTATGAATAGTTACATCTTTAATACATGAGACTGAAGATATAGGAAAGGAAATAAAAATTCATATCTTGTTACTTTAGACAACATCTAGATATTGTGCGAATCAAATTGTAATAATTGTTGTAATTAATTTACGCCTTTGCAATATAGTAATTTTCATATAGACATTTATGGCGCAAAAGAGAACATTGCTGTTATTTTTTCAAAAAATAACATAATTCATATTCCAATTTGACAAATACCTTATTATCTTTATTATTGTTTCCAATTTCTTTTTACAAGTTAAATAATGAAGTTTATCGTAATATAATGAAGTTAAAAGTGAAAAAAGTGTGTAAATTTCTTTGAAAAAATACGTAAATTCCTTTGAATGTTTAATAAAATAAATTCATCTTTTCGTATACCACTTGTTTCAATAATACTAAAATATATCGAAAATATTTTTATGTATAATTTATTTAAATTTGTTCCCTATTTGTTAAAAAGTAGAACATACGATAATTGAGAGATTTACATCGTGTTTAATAATTTACGCTCATGAATTATGTAACGTTATTGCCTAATGAAAAATTAAACATTTAGAAATTTTGTTTCCGAATAATCTTTTCACATCCTTTTACAAGGTTTTAGGTTGTTGTTACAATTTAATCATTTATAATCGCGGTAAGTTTAATATAATCAATGAATTCTCACTCTACCACAATTGATGATGGTCCTAATTTGGATATTGAAACCGTTTGCACTCAATTGATGCGTAAAATTACTGATTTGTTCATCAATAACGTTCGGTGGTATCAGCACGAATACATAATTACCTCCAAAACCTGTAAGTTTTCCCGCTAAATTATACGTCCTTGCAATCGTGCAAACATTTTCAAATGCTTCAGCCGACAAATGAAGTTTATTTAACAATTGTTGATTGACATTAATGCATAACATCATTTGAGAAATCTGAAAAAATTAATTATAAAATAGATGCAGTTTCAAGTAGATAATTATGTATTGCAGAATCTTGTCAATACAACAAGTCTAAAGAATATAATATAATAAATAGAATCATATAAAAGTTTTAAAAATTACCGTTGAATTGTATTCACGAGGAATTTTAAATAAATGGCCCTGTCTGATGATCTTACTTAGTGACTCAAGATTTTGATACATTTTTAATGCCATGATTTCTAATTCAAGTAATATGGAATGAAAATCGACAGTCGTAGCGTTTAGCGTTGCCATTTGTTCCGCTCGTATGTACTTATTTAGGTGAAAATTTGTATTAATCAGTAAAATTTTCATTTCTGCCATATCCGTTGGATCTATTTTAAATATTTGGTAATCGCTACGTTGACATTTTACTATTCGGCCGTATGTGCAAACGTGGGCATCGACCTCCGCAAATGTATAGTCTAGCATACTTTTTTCGCAGGACATAGTGTATTTTACAATCGACTCTAATTCAGCATTGTTAAATTCAATATGATTACAACCACTCTGTAAACGCTGCCAATGGAGAAAGCATCCTGCGAGACAAACCGCGAACGACGTCGAACTGCCAAGACCACCGCAGAGTGGTAATTCTGTCCACACTTTAATGCAAAAAGGTCTTATCGTGAGATGTTCACAGTGACGAATAGAATAAAGCAAGAAAAATAATATCTGTAGACTAAATAGCTCCTGGTGTGTTGTCCACATACGTTTTACGGTGGCCCAGTGTCTCACGTATGCATGCAAATTCAGTGAATTTGAAATTATGTTTTCAACATCAGAACAATGAAAGAAGCGTATAACATCTTCGAAAGATATATCTCGTTTTAAATTAATATTATCGAGCTCTATTCTAATATTGCTTTTTGGTTCATTAGGTAGCTCGCAGAATTCGAGAGTGGTACGAAGATTTAAGCTGGTTGCAAGAAACTGTTTTCCATACGCTGCTATGTGTTCTCCGGATAAGATAATTCTTCCTGGTGCGGAAATTTTAAAACAAACCATCCTTCTATCAATTAAAATATTTCTTCTTTACAGAGCTGTGAACAAAAAACAGCGAATTATAAGATTTGCGCAATTTGTTATAAATAAGTATATATCAAAATCATGAAGAATATATTCTCGTAATGTGAGAAAGCTCTAGAAATTATATATAATTATATACAATATTATTATATTTGTCCTTTCTTTTCGTTCTGTAAATGTTAGAAATGCTTTTTTCCATATAATGCTGTGTGTTCCCCGGATAAGAAAATTCTACCTGGTGCGGAAATTTTAAATATAGCCATCCAATTAAAATATTTCTTCTTTACAGAACTGATGTAACGATGAACAGAAACCGGCGGATAATCAAATTTGCACAGGTCTCCTAAATATTATCAGAACCTTGATAAATATATTCTCGCAATATGAGGAAGTTTCAGAAATTATATTTGTCTTTTCTTTTCGTTCTGTAAGTGTTAGAAATTCGTAAGGTATTAGTTATTTGACATAAATATCTGGTTGAGTATGAGTTGTCGAATGAATACGCATACAAATAAGTAAATGCTTAAATTAGTGTTACTTACATATTCTATCGATTCTCGTTATATGCTCTTATTTTCATTAATGAATTGATTATTGTCTTGACTCTTTTGTTAAAGTACCGCACAAAAGTCTTATTACATTTTTAATTATTAAATTTTTATTTAAACTAGACGAGAAAAATAAATGTCTATATATAATAATGAAAGTTTAAAATGTTCGTTTTATCGCATCCAAATCAGTCTCTATATTACCAGTACACTTTCGCGTCTTAGCTGTGACTGATTTTGTTTCAAAACATATATAATAACATTACCTCGATGCCATGACTTTGTGTGTGTTTTACTGTTTAGACGTTTTGATGCTTTAATCAAAGATACTTATTGTTAGTTCTATATATATGTTTGTACATAATTTAAAGTAATATTTTCAATATCTTAAATCATTTCTCTCCTTATTCGCAAACATGTTTCAAATCATATTTGATATTATGGCTTTAAAAAATATGTATTAGAACGTGTCTAAATATACATATATTATTTTCATGCAATTTCGTTTATAAAACATCTTGTTCGAGTACTCGTTACGAAGAATGCCATTTTTGTTGTTAAAAAATTAATTTGACTTAAAAACATGATTTAATTTAATAATATTTAACCCAAATTCCGAATGAAGAGGATCATTCCGGAATATAATTGCATATGATATGATCTATATAAATATTATTTATATTTTCTCATTTAATCTTATGATTTTATAGTATACAAAACTGAAATTACAAAGAAATGGAATACAAATAAATATTTTTTCTTAAGCATATCAAACTAAATATATAAGAAAGGAAATCGTGTAAATGTATATATTGTTGCTTTAGATATTAGGCGAATCAAATTGTAGTAATTGTTGTAATTAATTTACGCCTTGGCAATATAGTAATTTTCATATAGACATTTATGGCGCAAAAGAGAATATTGCTGTTATTTTTTCAAAAAATAACATAATTCATATGCCAATTCGACAAATACCTTGTTATCTTTATTATGGTTTCCAGTTATTTACAAGTTAAATAATTAAATTAAATAATGATTTATATTACAATAAATTATGTTAAAAGTGAAAATTATATAAATTCCTTCAAGTGTTTATAAAATCAATTAATCTTTTCGTATACCACTTGTTTCAATAATACTAAAGTATATCGAAAATATTTTTATGTATAGTTTATTTAAATTTGTTCTCTATGTGTCAAAAAGTAGAACATACGATAATTGAGAGATTTACATCGTATTTATTAATTGTCGCTTATGAATTATATAACGTTATTACCTAATAAGAAATTAAACATTTAGAAAAATTTTGTTTCCGAATAATCTTGTTAATTGCTTTTACAATTATATAATTGCTATTATTTAATTATTTATAATCGTGATAATTTTGATATAATCAATTAATAATTCTCACTCCACTACAATTAATGGAGGTCCCTGTTTGGATATTGAAACCGTTTTCATTCAACAGCTCCTTAAAATTCCTGAATTTACCACTACGAACGTTTGGTGGTATCAGAACGAATACATATTTACCTCCAAAACCTGTAAGTTTTCCCATTAAATTAAACTTCCTTGCAATCTTGGAAACATTTTCAAATGCCTTAGCCGACAAATTATATTTAGTTAATAATTCTTGATTCTTCTCAATGCATGATGTGAGATTAATCTTCGGAAAAAAATGTTAGTTACGAAACAGATGCACTTTCCAGTAGATAATTATGTCCTGCAGAATCTTGTCAACACAGCAAGACTAAAGAATATAACATAATAAATAGAATTATATAATAGTTTAAAAAATTACCTTTGTAATGTGTTCACGAGAAAGTTTAAATGAAGATTTCTTCTGTCTGATGATATCATTTAGTGACTTAAAATACTTAAACATAGATAATGCCAAGAGTTCTAATTCATATAATATAGAATCAAATAAGAGACTCGTAGCCATCAGCTTTGCCATTTGTTCCGCATGTAAGCACTTATTTTTATAAAAATTTGAGTCGATCAGTAGAATTGCTATTTCTGCCATATCCGTGGAATCTGTTATTTTATATTCTATGTAATCGCTATGTTGACATATTACCATTTGGCCGTATGTACAAACATGGGCATCGACCCCAAATGCATATATTTCCATACTTTTTTCGCAGGTTTCAGTGTATCTTTTAATCGTCTCTAATTCAGCATTATTAAATTTAATAGTGTGATTACCGTTTTGTAGATGCTTCCAATGAAGAAAGCACGCTGCGAGACAAACCGCGAACGATGTCGAGCTGCCAAGACCTGCTCTGATGGGTATATTCGAGGACACTTTTATGCGAAAAGGTCTTATCGTGATATATTCGTTGTGAAGAATAGAATAAAGCAAGAAAAAGAATATCTGTAAGCTACGTAGCTCCTGGTGTGTTGTCCACATACGTTTTACGGTGACCCAGTGTCTCACGTATGCATGCAAATTCAGTGAATTTGAAATTATGTTTTTAACATCAGAACAAAAAAAGAAGCATTTAACATTTTCGAAAGATATATCTCGTTTTAAATTAATATTATCGAGCTCTATTTTAATATTGTTTTCTGGCGTGTTAGGTAGTTCGTAGAATTCGAGAATGGTACGAAGATTTAAGCTGGTCATAAGAAACTTTTTTCCATATAATACTGTGTGTTCTCCGGATAAGAAAATTCTACCCGGTGCGGAAATTTTAAAACTAGCCATTCTTTTATCAATTAAAATATGTCTTCTTTACAGAACTGATGTAATGATTAACAGAAACCGGCGGATAATAAAATTTGCACAGGTCTTCTAAATATTTATTATAACCATAAGAAATATACTCTTGCAATATAAGGAAGCTCTCGAAATTATATTTTTTTTTGTTCTGTAAGTATTAAAAATTCGTAAGTATTTGTTATTTGACATAAATTTCTGGTTGAGTATAAGTTATCGAATGGATACGCATACAAAGTAAATGCTTAAATTAATGTTACTTACATATGATATGATATATATCAGTTTATCGTTATATGCTTTTGTTTTCATTATTTAATTGATTATTGTCTTGACTTTTTCTTTACAGTACCGCACAAAAGTCTTTATATATATATATATATTTTTAATTATTAAATTTTTATTTAAACTAGACGAGAAAAATAAATGTCTATATATAATAATGAAAGTTTAAAACGTTCGTTATCGCATCCAAACCAGTCTCTATATTACCAGTACACTTTCGCGTCTCAGCTGTGACTGATTTCGTTTCAAAACATATATAATAACATTACCTCGATGCCATGACTTTGTGTGTGTTTTACTGTTTAGACGTTTTGATGCTTTAATCAAAGATATTTGGTTCTATATATATGTTTATACATAATTTAAAGTAATATTTTCAATATCTTAAATCATTTCTCTTCTTATTCGCAAACATGTTTCAAATAATATTTGATATCATAACTTTAAAAGATATGTATTAGAACGCGTATAAATATACATATATTAATTTGATGCAGTTAATTTTATAAAACACCTTGTTCGAGTACTCGTTATGAAAAACGCTATTTTTGTTTAAAAATTAATTTGACCTAAAGACTTGATTTATTGATTTAATAATATTTATCACAAATTTCGACTGAAGAGGATTATTTCGCAATATAATTGCATATGATATGATATATATTAATATTATTTATATTTTCTCATTCAATCTTATTATTTTATAGTATATAAAATTGAAATTACAAAGAAATAGAATACAAATAATTATTTTTTTAAGTATATGAAATTAAAAATATAAGAAAGAAAATCGTATAAATGCATATTTTGTGGCTTTAGACAACATCTAGATATTGTGCGATCATGTTGTAGTAATTGTTGTAATTAATTTACGTCTTGGCATTAGAGTAATTTTCATATAGACATTTATGGCACAAAAGAGAACATTGCTGTTATTTTTTCAAAGAATAATTCATATACCAATTTGACAAATACCTTATTATCTTTATTATGGTTTCCAGTTACACTTCTTACAAGTTAAATAATTAAGTTAAATAATGAAATATAAATCATGTTAAAAGTGAAAATTATATAAATTCCTTCAAGTGTTTATAAAATCAATTAATCTTTTTGTATATATACCACTTGTTTCAATAATACTAAAGTATATCGAAAATATTTTTATGTATAGTTTATTTAAATTTGTTCTCTATGTGTTAAAAAGTAGAACATACGATAATTGAGAGATTTACAATACATCGTGTTTATTAATTGTCGCTCATGAATTATATAACGTTATTGCCTAATAAGAAATTAAACATTTAGAAAAATTTTGTTTTCGAATAATCTTGTTAATTGCTTTTACAATTAGATAATTGCTATTATTTAATTATTTATAATCGTGATAATTTTGATATAATCAATTAATAATTCTCACTCCACTGCAATTGATGTCCGTAAATGTTGGATTGAAACTGCGTGCACGCAATTTTATCATAAATTCAAATATTTGTTCAGAAGTAATGTGCGGTGGTGTCAGAACGAATACATATTTACCTCCAAAACCTGTAAGTTTTCCCGCTAAATTAGACATCCTTGCAATCTTGCAAACATTTTCAAATGCCTCAGCCGACAACTTATATCTATCTAACAATTGTTGATTATTTTGAGTCAAAAATATGAGATGAGGCATCTGAAAAAAATGATAGTTATAAAACAGATGCAGTTTCTAGTAGATAATTATGTACTGCAGAATCTTGTTAAGACTGTATAAACTAAAGAAAATAATATAGCAAATAAAATCATATAATTATTAAAGAAAATACCACGTAATCGAAGCTAATCGATTCTCCTTTTAAAATGGACTTTTCCATCATATCACTTATTTTCTTAAGATGGCGAAACATATTTATTGCTTGGAGTTCTAATGTATTTAATATATTATCAAAATCGGTAGCCACAGCGTTCTTCATTATTTGTTCCGCACGTAAGGTCTTAGAATGATAAAACTTTGAGTCGATCAGTATAATTGGCATTTTTTCCATCTCTTCCATATCTTGGGAATCTATATTATATGTTTTGTGATCGGTACGTCGACATTTTACTACTTTGCCGTATGTGCAAACATGGGCATCGACCCCAAATGCATACACTTGCGTACTTTTTTCGCAGAATTCAGTGTATGTTTTAATCGACTCCAAATCAGCATCATCAAATTTAAAATTGTAATTACCACTTTGTACATGCTTCCAGTGAACAAAGCACGCTGCGAGACAAACCGCGAACGATGTCGAACTACCAAGACCAGCGGCAACGGGTAATTCCGTGGACACTTTTATGTAAAAAGGTTTTATCTTGAGATGTTCACGGTGAGCGATATAATAAAGCAAGAAAAAGAATATCTCTAAGCTATATAGCTCGTGCTGTGCCGTCCACATACATTTTTCAACGGTGATCAAGTATCTCACGTATTCACGCAAGTTCAGTGGATTTGAGATTATGTCTTTAACATTTGAAAGCGAAAAAAAGGGTTTAACTAAATCTAAAGATATATCTTGATATAGATTAACATTAGGGAATTCAATCTTAATATTTTTTGGCGTATTAGGTAGTTCGTAGAATTCGAGAGTGGTACGGAGATTTAAGCTGGTCGCAAGAAACGTTTTTCCATGTAATGCTATGTGTTCTCCGGTTAAGACAATTCTACCAGGTGCGGAAATTTTGAATTTGGCCATTCTTTTATCAATTAAAATATTTCTTTTTTGCAGAACTGATATAACGATGAACAGAAACCGGCGGATAATCAAATTTGTGCACAGGTCTTCTAAATATTTATCAGAACTGTAAGAATTATATTCTTGTAATGTGACAAAGCTCTTGAAATTATATTTGCCCTTCCTTTTCGTTCTGTAAATGTTAGAAATGCGTATGGTGTAAGTTATTGACAAAAATATCTCATTGATTATAAGTTATCAAATGGATACGCATAGAAAAAAAAATTAAATATTTAAATTAATGTACTTACATATTCCATCAGATTTTTGTTATATTCCTGTTTTCATTAATCAATTGATTATTGTTCCGACTGTTTCTATCAAAGTACTGCTCAAAAGTCGATCTTTGTACGATTTTAATTGCTAAATTTTTATATTAAAGTAGACAAGAAAGATAAAGCCATTATATAATAGTAAAAAGTTAAAACGCACGTTATCGCATCCAAATCAGTCTCTGTATTACTAGTACACTTTCGCGTTTCAGCTGTGACTGATTTCGTTTTAAACCATATATAATAACATTACCCCGATGCCATGACTTTGTGTATGTTTTACTGTTTGCACGTTTTGATGCTTTAATCAGAGATAAGTTGTTAGGTTATATGATCATAATTTAAAAAGTATTTGCAATCTTCTTATTTCTTAAATTAATATTCTCCTCATTTGCAGACATGTTTCGAATAATATATGATATAATTATGAAAGATATGTATTAGAACGCGTATATATTTCGTATGTAAGTACAAGTACGTGATATCATAAATGTGATACGATACGATAAATATAAAAATATATATTTTTTTGATGGAGTTTATTTTATAATCTCGTTCGAATACTTGTTACTTGCGATCTCATTGTTTTATATGATAATGTAAATTATATTTTATTGTATAATTTGATCATTTAATTTTAATTGACCTAAAATATAAACATAAAAACACTATTTTTCTTGTTTAAAACTTAATTTAACTTAAAAACCTAATTTGACTTAAAAACTTTTGGTTTGACTTATAATATTTATGACGAACTTCGGCTGAATAAAATTATTCCGGAATATAACTCTGCGATATGATCCATATTTATATAATCTTATTTTTTTATTAAGTCTTATAATTTCATAGTATATGAAACTAAAGATACAAAGAAATGGAATACAAATAAATATTTTTTTCTATCAAACTATCACTATCTTTTGCGCATGCCCAACGGAAGTAATTGTCTTAATTATTTTATATCACATGAATACAATCATTTTCGTTATCATATCGATTTGGAATTTGATTATTTTTTTTATACATAAAAATATTTTGCACTGTAAAAAGAAGGACATAACGTTGAACAGTAAGTCATAAAAAATTAAATGTTTATGTGTATGTTGTCTCTCTTATAGATATTATTAAAATAGCCATAAATTTTGTTTGTAACAGCACTTTTTTCAAGGCTTCACACACAAACCTGAATAATATCTTTTTTCAACAATAGAAACTATATTATAGTGAATAAACAGAAATATGCAAAAATTTTAAATAATATGATAATATGTACATTGTTATTCAAAAACGTTTGTTACAACAAAATTTTATATTTTTTCACGTTATATATATTATTCCGCGTCTCGATCATTTTTTTTAATAATAACAGTGTTTTGAAAATATGAATTTAAAAATCGATTGGAATATTAAAGCTTTTTCACATTTTAACAATAGAATATATGTATATGTATTTATTAAACAAAATTATGTATTGTTCGTCCTACTTTCCTTAAAATATCATAGAGATTAATTTAATAATCTTGTCACACACTTTTTAAACACAATTAAATATTTGTTATTATTAAGTCAGTTATAATCGTGTGTGATAATTTTGATATAATTAATTTTCAATTCTCACACCTTTACAATTGATGCTGGTTTGCTTTGTGTAATTAAAATTTCTTAATTGTAAGTGCTGCTGAAATTTTTTTAATTGTAAGTGCTGCTTTGGTGGTAGCAGAGCGTATACATATTTAGTAATAGTAAAACCTGTAAGTTTTCCCGCTAATTTATATCTTGTTGCAATCTGACAAATATCATCAAATTTCTCAGCGGACAAATTATATTTCTCCAACAATCGTTGATTATTCTCAATGGATGACATGACCCGAGACATCTAAAAAGTATTAGTTATATCACAGATACAGTTTCTATTAGATAATTATGTATTGCAGAATTTTGTCAACGCAGCAAGACTAAAGAATATAATATAATAAATTGAATAATATAATTGTTGAATAAAACAAAATGTTGACCAATAATTAAACTTCTCGAAAAAAGAATTTTTACTCACTAAACGTAAATTGTTCGGTGTGATGGAATTACTTAATGAATTAAGACTGTAATACATTTATCTTCTGTCGCGACTTCTAATCTATTTAACATAGAATTAAATTCGGGAGTATTAGCTTTTAGCGTTGCGATTTGTTTCGTTTCTGTGTACGTATCTTGGCAAAAATTTGAGTCGATCAGTAAAATGTCCATTTCTTTCATATTCGTGGGATCTATATTATACATTTTGTAATCGATACATTGACATTTTACTATTTGACCGTATGTGCAAACGTGGGCATCGACGTCCGGAAATGTATAGTGTAGCGTACTTTTTTCGCATGATACAGTGTATCTTTTAATCGACGCTAAATCAGCATCACTAAATTCAGTATGATGACAACCACTCTGTAAACGCTGCCAATGAAGAAAACACGCTGCGAGACATACCGCAAACGATGTCGAACTACCAAGACCTGCCAGGATTTCTATATCCGTGGACACTTTTATGCCAAAAGGTTTTATCTCGAGATGTTCATGATAATAGATAGAATAAAGCAAGAAAAAGAATATCTGTAAGCTAAATCTCTCCTGGTCTGTCGTCCACATACACTTTCTAACGGTGATCATGTATTCCACGTATTTATGCATGTCAATTGGATTTGAAATCATGTCTGCAGTATCAAAACGAGAACAGAAAAGCCGAACTTCTTCTAAAGATATATTCCGTTTTAGATTAATATTAACGAGTTCTATTTTAATATTGTTTTCTGGCGTGTTAGGAAGCTCGCAGAATTCGAGATGGGTACGAAGATCTAAGCTGGTCGCAAGAAACTTTTTTCCATATAATGCTATGTGTTCTCCGGCTAAGATAATTCTACCCGGTGCGGAAATTTTAAAACTAGCCATCCTTTTATTAATTAAAATATTTCTTCTTTACAGAACTGATGTAACGATGAACAGAAACCGGCGGATAATCAAATTTGCACAGGCTTTGTAAATATTTATCAGAACCGTGAGAAATATATTCTCGTAATGTGAGGAAGCTCTAGAAATTATATTTCTCGTTTCTTTACGTTCTGTAAACGTTAGAAATGCGTATGGTATCAATTATAGGACAAAAATATCTCATTGATTTTAAATTATCGAATGGATACGCATACAAATTAAATACTTAAATTAATGTACTTACATATTCCATCAGATTTTCGTTATACTCTCTTGTTTTCACTAATTTAATTGATTATTGTCCCGACTTTTTCTATCAAAGTATTGCTCGAAAGTCGAACTTTGTACTTTTTTAATTGCTAAATTTTTATATTAAAGTAGACAAGAAAAATAAGGTCATATATAATAGTAAAAACTTAAAACGTTTGTTATCGCATTTAAACCAGTCTCTATATTATCAGTACACTTTCGTGTTTCAGCTGTGACTGATTTCGTTTCAAAACATATATAATAACATTATCTCTATGCCATGACTCTGTGTATGTTTTACTGTGTACATGTTTTGATGCTTTGACCAGAGATAAATAGTTAGCTTATATGCTTGTACATAATTAAAAAAAAATCTTTTCAATATTCTAAATCAATTCTCTTTTCATTTGTAGATATGTTTCAAATAATATATGATATAATTTTGAAAGATATGTATTAGAACGTATATATATTTTGTATAAGTACAAATGCGTAATATTATATACGATAAATATATAAATATATATATTTCTTTGATGCAATTTATTTTATTTTACAGTATTTCGTTCGTGTACTTGTTATTTTGTATTATATTGCTCAGTATAATGATATACAAATATGTGGTGATAATATTTTATTGTTAAATTTGATGAATATAATTTTAATTGACCTAAAATATATAAGAAACGTTATTTTTCTTATTCAAAACTTAATTTGAATTAAAAATTTGGTTAGACTTGATAATATTTATGACGAATTTCGGCTGAATAAAATTATTCCGGAATATATAATTCTACGATATGATCTATGTTAATATAATTTTATTTTTTTATTAAGACTTATAATTTTATAGTATATGAAACTGAAGGTACAAAGAAATGGAATACAAATAAATATTTTTTTCATCAAAGTGTCATTACATTTTCAATGTCCAATGGAAGTAATTATCTTAATTATTTTATGTCACATGAATACAATCATTTTTGTTATCATATAGATTTAGAATTTGATTATTTTTTTTATGAATAAAAATATTTGCACTGTAAAAAGACAGACAGACATAACGTTGAACAGGAAGTCATCAAAAATTAAATGTATATGTGTGTGTTGTCTTTGTTATAGATATTATCAAAATGGCCATAAATTTTGTTTGGAACTGCTCTTTTCTTAAGGCTCTACACACAAACCTGAATAATACTCTTTTTCAACAATAGAAACTATATTATACTGTATAAAAAGAAATATGCACAAATTTTATATAATATGATAAATACATTGTTATTGAAAAACGTTCGTTGCAACAAAATTTTATATTTTTCCGCGTATGTGTCATGATCGATTTTTTAATAATAAATAATAGCAATGTTTGGAAAATATGAATTTAAATATCGATTACAATATCATAGCTTTTTCACATTTAAACAACAGAATATATATGTATTTATTAAACAAAATAGTGTATTGTTCGCCCTGCTTTCCTTAAAATATCATAGAGATTAATTTAATAATCTTGTCACACACTTTTACAATTAAATATTTGTTATTATTAAGTCAGTTATAATCGTGATAATTTTGATATAATTAATTTTCAATTTTCACTCCTTCACAATTGATGCTGGTTTCCTTTGGCAATTTGAAATTTTCTCTTAGTAAATTCTGCTGAAAGTTGATGACCACATTATTGCTAGCACAGTTTGGTGGTGGTAGAGTGTATACATATCTACTATTAAAACCTGTAAATTTTCCTGCTAGTTCATATTTTTCTGCAATCTGACAAATATCATCAAATTTCTGAGCAGACAAATTATATTTCTTCAACAATTGTTGATTATCCTTAATGTGTGACGTGACCTTCTTAAACTGTAAAAATATTAGTTATAAAACAGATGCATTTTCTATTAGATAATTATGTATTGCAGAATCTTGTAAACACAATGAAACTAAAGAATATAATATAATAAATGAATAATATAATTATTAAATAAAAACAAAAAAATACCCAATAATTCACATTCGGGGGAAGAGAACTTTCACTCTCTAAATGTAAACTGGTCGAAGTGATGGCATCACTTAATGATTTAAGACTGCTATACATATTTATTGTCAGGAATTCTAATTTATTTAATATAGAATTAAAATTGGCAGGAGTTTGAACGTTCAGCATTGCTATTTGTTCCGCTTGTGTATACTTATCTAGCTTAACATCGGAGTCGGTCAGTAGAATATCCATTTCTTCCATTTCCATGGGCTCTATATTATATATTTTGTAATCGATACGTTGACATTTTACTATTTTGCCGTATGTGCAAACGTGGGCATCGACGTCCGGAAATGTAAACTTTTGCATACTTTTTTCGCAGGATACAGTGTATTTTATAATCGACTCTAATTCAGCATTGTTAAATTCAATATGATTACAGCCACTTTGTAAACGCTGCCAATGAAGAAAGCACGCTGCGACACATACCGTGAACGATGTCGAACTGCCAAAACCAGCTGTGTTGGGTATTTCGGTGAACAAGCGTACGCGAAAAGGTTTTATCTCGAGGTGTTCATGATAATAGATTGAATAAAGTAAGAAAAGGAATACGTGTAAGCTAAATCTCTGCTGGTTTGTCGTCCACATACACTTTCTAACAGTGATCATGTATTGCACGTATTCAAACATGTCATTTGGATTTGAAATAATGTCTGCATTATCAGGACGAGAGCAGAAGAGTTCAACTTCTTCCATAGATATATCCTGTTCTATATTAATATTTGGGAACTCTATTCTAATATTGCTTTTTGGTACATTAAGTAGCTCGCAGAATTCGAGAGTGGTACGAAGATTTAAGCTGGTCGCAAGAAACTGTTTTCCATATATTGCTATGTGTTCTCCGGATAAGACAATTCTACCAGGTGCGGAAATTTTGAATTTGGCCATTCTTTTATCAATTAAAATATTTCTTTTTTGCAGAACTGATATAACGATGAACAGAAACCGGCGGATAATCAAATTTGCACAGGCTTTCTAAATATTTATCAGAACCGTGAGAAATAAATTCTCGTAATGTGAGGAAGCTCTAGAAATTATATTTGTCGTTTCTTTGCGTTCTGTAAATGTTAGAAATGCGTATGGTATCAATTATATGACAAAAATATCTCATTGATTTTAAGTTATCGAATGTATACGCATACAAATTAAATAATTAAATTAATGTACTTACATATTCCATCAGATTTTCGTTACACTCTCTTGTTTTCACTAATCAATTGATTATTGTCCCGACTTTTTCTATCAAAGTATTCCTCAAAAGTCGAACTTTATACTTTTTTAATTGCTAAATTTTTATATTAAAGTAGACAAGAAAAATAAGGTCATATATAATAGTAAAAACTTAAAACGTTTGTTATCGCATCCAAACCAGTCTCTATATTATCAGTACACTTTCGTGTGTCAGCTATGACTGATTTCGTTATAAAACATATATAATAACATTACCTCGATGCTATGACTTTGTGTATGTTTTACTGTTTACACGTTTTGATGCTTTGACCAGAGATAAATAGTTAGCTTATATGCTTATACATAATTAAAAAAAATCTTTTCAATATTCTAAATTAATTCTCTTTTCATTTGTAGACATGTTTCAAATAATATATGATATAATTTTGAAAGATATGTATTAGAACGTATATATATTTTGTATAAGTACAAATGCGTAATATCATATACGATAAATATATAAATATATATATTTCTTTGATGCAATTTATTTTATTTTACAGTATTTCGCTCGTGTACTTGTTATTTTGTATTATATTGCTCGGTATAATGATATACAAATATGTAGTGATAATATTTTATTGTTAAATTTGATGAATATAATTTTAATTGACCTAAAATATATAAAAAACGCTATTTTTCTTATTCAAAACTTAATTTGACTAAAAACTTGGCTTAATAATATTTAAGACGAACTTTGACTGAAGAAATTTATTCCGTAATATAATTCTCTTATGATCTATATCTTTTAATATAATCATATTTTTTCATTAAATTTATAATTTTATAGTATATAAAACTGAAGATACAAAGAAATGGAATACAAATAAATATTTTTTTTTTAAGTATATGAAACTAAAGATATAAGAAAGGAAATCGTATAAATGGATATCTTGCTACTTTAGGCAATCTCTAGCTATTGTGCAAATCAATTTTTGGTAGTTAATTTACATCGTAGTAATTCTTATACAGTCATTTATGGCACAAAATAAAACACTTTGCTGTCATTTTTTAAACAATAACGTAATTCATATGCTAATTTAACAAATATCTTATTATCTTTATTATGGTTTCCAGTTTCTATTTACAAGTTAAATAATGAAATTTAACGTAATACAATGAAGTTAAAAGTTAAAAAAGTATGTAAATTCCTCTGAATGTTTATAAAAATTAATTAATCTTATCATATATCTAGTTTCAATAATACTAAAGTATACCGAAAATATTATTTTTGTTTAACTTAATTAAATTTTTTCTCTATGTGTTAAAAAGTAAAACATGCTATAATTTAGAGATTTGCATCGTGTTTAATAATTTACGCTCATGAATTATGTAACGTTATTGCCTAATGAAAAATTAAACATTTAGAAATTTTGTTTCCGAATAATCTTTTCACATCCTTTTACAAGGTTTTGGGTTGTTGTTACAATTTAATCATTTATAATTGCGGTAAGTTTAATATAATCAATCAATTCTCACTCCACTACAATTGATGGTGGTCCTAGTTTGGATCTTGAAACCGTTTGCACTCAACTGCTCCGTAAAATTACTGATTTGTTCATCAGTAACGTTCGGTGGTATCAGCACGAATACATAATTACCTCCAAAACCTGTAAGTTTTCCCGCTAAATTATACTTCCTTGCAATATTGCAAACATATTCAATTGTCTCAGCCGACAAATGAAGTTTATTTAACAATTGTTGATTATTATCAATGCATAACATCATTTGAGAAATCTGAAAAAATTAGTTATAAAATAGATGAAGTTTCAAGTAGATAATTATGTATTGCAGAATCTTGTCAATACAGCAAGTCTAAAGAATATAATATAATAAATAGAATCATATAAAAGTTTTAAAAATTACCGTTAAATTGTATTCACGAGGAATTCTAAATAAATGGCCCTGTCTGATAATTTTACTTAGTGACTCAAGATTTTGATACATTTTTAATGCCACGATTTCTAATTCAAGTAATATGGAACGAAAATCGACAGTCCTAGCGTTCAGCGTTGCCATTTGTTCCGCTCGTGTGTACTTATTTAGGTGAAAATTGGTATTGATCAGTAAAATTTTCATTTCTGCCATATCCGTTGGATCTATATTAAATATTTGGTAATCGCTACGGTGACATTTTACTATTCGGCCGTATGTGCAAACGTGGACATCGACCTCCGCAAATGTATAGTCTAGCATACTTTTTTCGCAGGACACAGTGTATTTTATAATCGACTCTAATTCAGCATTGTTAAATTCAATATGATTACAACCACTCTGTAAACGCTGCCAATGGAGAAAGCATCCTGCGAGACAAACCGCGAACAATGTCGAACTGCCAAGACCATCGCAGAGTGGTAATTCTGTCCACACTTTAATGCAAAAAGGTCTTATCGTGAGATGTTCACGGTGAGCGATGGAATAAAGCAAGAAAAAAAATATTTGTAGGCCAACTCTCTGTTGGGGTGTCGCCCACATACATTTTACAACGGTGATCAAGTATTTAACGTATTCATGCATGTTTATTGGATTTGAAATCATGTCTTGAACATTATCACGTAAAAGGAAGCATTCAATTTCTCTTACAGATATATCCTGTTCTAGATTAACATTAAGGAACTCTATTCTAATATTGTATTCCGGTGTATTAGGTAGCTCGCAGAATTCGAGATGGGTATAAAGATTTAAGCTGGTCGCAAGAAACTGTTTTCCATACGCTGCTATGTGTTCTCCGGATAAGATAATTCTTCCTGGTGCGGAAATTTTAAAACAAACCATCTTTCTATCAATTAAAATATTTCTTCTTTACAGAGCTGTGAACAAAAAACAGCGAATTATAAGATTTGCGCAATTTGTTATAAATAAGTATATATCAAAATCATGAAGAATATATTCTCGTAATGTGAGAAAGCTCTAGAAATTATATATAATTATATACAATATTATTATATTTGTTCTTTTTTTTTCGTTCTGTAAATGTTATAAATGCGTATAGTGTTAGTTATATGACAAAAATATCTCGTTGATTATAAAACATTACATGGATATGCATAGAAAGTAAATACGTAAATTAATGTACTTACATATTCAATCAGATTCTCGTTATATGCTCTTGTTTTATTCATTAATTGATTATTGTCTTGCCTTTTTGTTTCAAAGCATTGCTCGAAGATTGATTTTTATACGTTTCTAATTGCTAAATTTTTATATTAAACTAGAGAAGAAAAATAAAGGTCACTATGTACATATAATAATAAATGTTTAAAAGTTTGTTATCGCATCCAAACCAGTACATTTTTGCGTGATTTTGTTTTTAAATATATATATATATATATATATATATATATATATAATAACATTATCCTAAAGTCATGACTTTTTATATCATTTACTGTTAGACTTTTTGATGTTTCAATCAGAGTTAAGTAGACTGGTTATATTCTTATACATAATTTAAGAAATATTATCAATATCGTAAAACAATCATTTATGTCGAAGACATGTTTTCAATAATGTTTGATATCATAGTTTTAAAATATTGTATTGAAACTCGCATGTATCGTTTAAGTATAAATTTTACATACAACAAATATAAAAAATATCCATTTTAAATATAATATAAAAAAATAAATAGCTCTCTTACAAAATTTATTAAATATACCGGAAATCTATTACAATTCTCATTTTCTATTAATTCTATTTATCACTTATCGTTAGAAATTTTTACGGATTAGACATTCTCATTTATCTATTTATAATTTTGAAGATACAATGTCAGGATTCGCGTATTTACTGACAGAATTCATGAGAAAGAATTGTCCATTTTTATATTTCATTAATTTAAAGTAAAGAAAAAGTGTTTTATACTATTCTGGATGCTCAACACAAAGGAAAAATATATTAAACCGAAATTTCTGAACTACGTTTATTTTTCTTACAAACATACATATATAAGATATGCGTGAAATGGCATGTAATATGGAAATCTCGCAGCTAACAAATATATATCTATGAAATAAATAATGCTAATTGTATATTTCACAATTTCTTATAATTTTGATTTCTTTTTTTAGACTTTGCAGAAAAAAATATATTCAAAGCTATTCTCGATTCATTCTTCAAGCACAAATTGCATTATATATAATTTAAAAATTACGAAGCATTCTATATCAATTAATTTATAACTTAAAATTTTTTTTATATTTAGCTATTCTATAGCTTAATTTTATTACCTATTAGCTTAAAGCTATTCTCGATTCATTCTTTAAGCACAAATTGCATTATATATAATTTAAAAATTACGAAGCATTCTATATCAATTAATTTATAACTTAAAAATTTTTTTATATTTACTATAGCGCATTATGTCAACGCAGCATCGCTTATATTTTTAAACTAAACTAAGATAGAATACAAAGAAATTAATACTTTTCCATATATTTTACAAGAAAAATATTCAATGATTTTTCATCTATGATTTCATAATTCAATACGACGCGAAGTTATTAAGAAATCTTTAAGCTATCTTTAATATAAACATTTATAATCGCAATCATTTTAATATAATCAATTAACAATTCTCACTCCTTCACAATTAATTTTGATCCTTTTTGAGACTCTGAAAGTCCTTTGTGTCATGTACGCCGTTAAACTCGTTATTTCGTCATCAATTTTAACGTTCTGTGGTAGCAGAATGTATGCATACACAGTAGTAAAACCTGTAAGTTTTCCCGCGAATCCAAACTTTTTTGCATTCTGGCAAATCAAATCAAATGCCACAACCGACAAACGATATTCAGTTAATAATGTGTGATTCTTCTCAACGCATGACCTGATCATATTAAACTGAAAAAATATTAGTTATAAGACACATACATTTTTTGGCAGAATACTGCAGAGTCTTGTTAACACAGCAAAATATTAGAAGTAAAATAATATAACTGTTAATTAAAAACAAGAAACATACCAATATTGTTATATAGTCCAAATGGCCTTCTCTGATAGCATTACTTAGTGATATAAGATTATTATACATTTCTCCTGCCACGATGTTTAATTCATCTAATTTAATATTAAAGTCGGAAGAATTATTGCACAGATATGCTACTTGTTCCTCTCGCATGCATTTATTTATACTAATAGTTGAATCGATCAGTAGAATATACATTTCTATCAAATCCGAGGAATCTATATCATATAACATGTGATCGATACGTCGACATCTTACTATATGGCCGTATGTGCAAACATGGGCATCGAATTCCGCATATACATAGTCTTGCATATTTTTTTCGCAGGACACAGTGTATTTTATAATCGACTCTAATTCAGCATTGTTAAATTCAATATGATTACAGCCACTCTGTAAACGCTGCCAATGGAGAAAGCATCCTGCGAGACAAACAGCGAACGATGTCGAACTACCAAGTCCATTGGCAACGGGTAATTCCGTGGACACTTTTATGTAAAAAGATTTTATCTTGAGTTTTTCCCAGTGAGTGATAGAATAAAGCATGAAAAAAAATATTTGTAAGCTAAATCTCTGCTCGTGTATCATCCACATACCGTTTAGAGTGGTAAAGTATTTCACGTATTCAAGCAATTTGACTGGATTTGAAACAATGTCTTCAATATTTGGAAGCGAAAAAAAGCGTGTAACTAATTCTAAAGATATATTTCGTGTTAGATTAACATTAGGGAATTCAATCCTAAAATTTTGTAGCGTATTAGGTAGTTCGTAGAATTCGAGAGTGGTACGGAGATTTAAGCTGGTCGCAATATAATATTTTCCATACGCTGCTGTGTGTTCTCCGGATAAGACAATTCTTCCTGGTGCGGAAATTTTGAAACTAGCCATTTTTTTTATCAATTAAAATATTTCTTCTTTACAGAATTGATGTAACGATGAACAGAAATCGGCCGATAATCAAATTTGCACAGGCTTTCCAAATATTTATCAGAACCGTGAAAAATATATTCTCGTAATGTGAGGAAGCTCTAGAAATTATATTTGTCGTTTCTTTACGTTCTGTAAATGTTAGAAATTCGTAAGGTGTTAGTTATATGACAAATATCTGGTTGAGTATGAGTTATCGAATAGATACGCATACAAAGTAAATGCTTAAATTAATGTTACTTACATATTCTATCAGATTCTCGTTACGTGCTCTTGTTTTTATTAATCAATTAATTATTGTCTTGGCTTTTTCTTTAAAATACCGCACAAAAGTCTTTATACATTTTTAATTATTAAATTTTTATATTAAAGTAGACGAGAAAAATAAAGGTCACTATGTAATAATAAAAATTTAAAACGTTCGTTGTGACACACAGACCAGTCTTTATATTATCAATACACTTTCGCGTTTTAGCTGTGACTGATTTCGTCAGTCAAATTTATAAACATATAATAATATTACCTCGAAGTCATGACTTTATGGATATCCTAGTGTTAGACTTTTTTTAATGTTTTAATCAGAGTTAATACAAGTCGTTATAGAATATATGTATATACATAATTTAAGAAATAATTTCGATATCAAAAATCAACTCTCTTCTTGTTGTAGACATGTTTTAAATATTATTTGGTATATTTGCTTAATAATTTACGCTCATAAATTATGTAACGTTGTTGCCCAATGAAAATTTAAACATTTTGAAATACTGTATCCAAATGCTTTAACGAAGAAAAATTATCAAATAAAAATAATATTATCTGCTCTAATGTTTACATATGTGTACATCCATAAGACATGCGGCGAATAATATGTAACATAGAATAGTAATGTAACTCAACTTTGCAGTTAACAGGTAAATACTGTACTGTATGAACACGCTGATTATTGGTTTTATTTCATAATTATTTTTCTCAAGCATCGCAGAAAAAATATATTCATATAAATATATAACTGTTTGACTCATTTCTTATATACAAATTGGTTTCTATCAAGAAAAAAATATTAACCATTGTAACTAAGTTTTTGCTGTCTCTGGCCTGTTATAGTTTATTTATGTATATAACTATATAGTTTATTTAACTAATTTAGTTTATATAATTTTATATATATTTTAATATTAAATAAGTTATTTAACTATAGTTTAACTGATATAATCTTTATTAGAAGAAATATTAGCTTATTATAGCTAAAATTATAGTTAAAATTTAAGTATGATAACTAAATTTCAGTAGTAATATGGTGACAACTAAAATTAAATTATGATGGATAATATTTTTTTCATGGTAATTTAAATTATGAAACATTCTGTATACTAATTAATTTACATATCCATAAAGTGTTCTGTATATATGTACGTATATTAAAGCGCATGAGTTTGACGTAATATTTTTACTTTACTTCACTTATATTTTCGAAATAGAAATGAGATAGAGTACAATAAAAAAGAAAAATATTCAATGATTTTTCAGCTTTGATTTCATAATTCAAAACGATAGTATTAAGAATCTTTTAAGCTATAATTAAGTAGTAGGATATATGTGTACATTAAACAAAATTGTATAATATATTTCATACTTTTTTTAAAATATTATAGAAATTAGTTAATAATCTTCTCACATTCTTTTACATTTATAGTTGTTATTATTTAGTCATTCATAAACATGATAATTTTAATACAGTTAAATCAGTTAACAATTCTCACTCCGTTAGAATTGATGGTGGTCCATATTAGGGAATTAAAATGACATGCATGCAAATGCGCCGAAAAATTCGTGATATCATAGAGAGTGCTGTCCGGTGGTAGGAAAATGTATACATAATTACCACCAAAACCTGTAAGTTTTCCCGCTAATCCATGCGTTCTTGCAATCTCGCAAATATTTTCAATTATCTCAGTCGATAAATTGTTTATATTCAACAATCGTTGATTATTATCAATGCATAACATCACTTTAGAAATCTGAAAAAATTAGTTATAAAACAGATGCAGTTTTAAGTAGATAATTATAAATACTACTTAATTCTGTCAACGCAGCAATATCAAAGAATATGATATAATAAATTGAATATAATTGTTAAATAAAACCAAAAAAGATACCAGTGAATTATAGTTAGGATGCTCATCGCCATATAGATGGGTCAGTCTGATGACACTACTTAGTGAATTAAGATAATAATGCATAGTTATTGCCTCATGTTCTAATTCATTTAATATAGATTGAAAGTTGTGAGCAGTATCGTTCAGCGTTGCTACTTGTTGCGCTCGTACGGACTTACTTTCATGAATATTTGAATCGATCAGTAGAATATTTATTTGTACCATATCCGTGGAATCTATAAAATATATTTCGTGATTGATGCGTTGACATTTTGCTATTTGGCCGTATGTGCAAATGTGGGCATCGATGTCCGGAAATGCAAACTCTTGCATACTTTTTTCGCAGGATATAGTGTATTTTTTAATCGACGCTAAATCAGCATCATTAAATTCAGTATGACAACAACCACTCTGTAAACGCTGCCAATGAAGAAAACAACCTGCGATACATACCGCGAACGATGTCGAACTGCCAAGACCAGCTCCCATTAACATATCCGTGGACACTTTTACGTGAAAAGGTTTTATCATGAGATGTTCATGGTGAGCGACAGAATAAAGCAAGAAAAAGAACATTTGTAAGCTAAATCTTTCAAAATTTGTCGTCCACATACATTTTACAACGGTGATCAGGTATTTCACGTAATCATTCAAGTTGATTGGATTTGAAATAATGTCTTCAACATTTTCGTAATAAAAGTTTTTAACATCTTTTAAAGGTATATCTTTCGCTAGATTCAAAGTAAGGAACTCTATTCTAATAATGTTTTCCGATGTGTTAGGTAGCTCGCAGAATTCGAGATGTGTACGAAGATTTAAACTAGTTGCAAGAAATTGTTTTTTGTACGCTGCTATGTGTTCTCCTGATAAGACAATTCTTCCTGGTGCGGAAATTTTAAAACTAGCCATCATTTTATCAATTAAAATATTTCTTCTTTACAGAGTTGATGTAACTGTGAAAACGGCGAATTATAAAATTTGCGCAATTTGTTATAAATATATATTAACACCGTGAAGAATATATTCTCGTGATATGAAGAAGCTTTAAAAATTATATTTGTCGTTTCTTCTCGTTCTGTAAATGTTAAAAATGCGAAAAGTGTTAGTTATATGACAAAAATATCTCATTAATTATAAGTTATTAAATTAATATGCTTTCACAAAGTAGATTTAAATTAATGTACTTACATATTCCATCAAATTCTTGTTATATGTTCTTGTTTTCGTTAATTAATAGATTCATGTCTTGACTTTTTCTTTTAAAGCACGGCACAAAAGTTTCTATACATTTTTAATTATACAATCTTGATAACGTCGGCACGAAAAATGAAGGTCACTAATAAAATTTTGATTACATAAAAATTTGAAACGTTTGTTATCACACACACAACAGTATTTGTATTTCCAGTACACTTTCGCGTCTCCGTTGTGATTGATTTCGTCTTGGAACATATAATAACATTATTCCGATGTCATATCTTTAAATATAAACTATCATGTCAAACTTTATCAATATTTTTAAATATATGTATAAGTGTTCGTGTGTATCATCTGAGTACATAAGTATATTCGTAATAATTCGTACAATTTGTTACATAATTGATATGCATCATATAAATATATATATTGTATTATGCTTAATATAATCATATAACTGTATAAGTTATATTTTTGTTTAATTTAATATTATAATTTTATTTGGTGCCAATAATTAAAACGCTATTTTTGTTATATAATATTGCATTTATATATTTAAAGCTTAATTCTATTTAATGACATGAATCTTGCTGAAGAGAATTATTCCGGATATATGTATAATTTATATTTTTTTATTAAACCTTTCATAAATCAAAGCAAAAAATCACTTTGAGCATCCTGAGTGTATCATTCTATATATCTTTGTCATTTACGAAAAGATGAAGAAAGATAGAACGACACTCAGGGTTCAGAGGTTTCCAAATGTGCTCTAAAATTGAAGATAGTAAAGAAATGGAATACAATTAAATATATTTTTTCTTCGAGCTATCACTACGTATTGCTCAAATCAATTGAAATGATTATCATATTATTTATTTTATTATTTTTTTTACGCTCTAACAAGTGAACATTTGCAATTGCTTCAAGTGGTATAATTTAAGTATACATTTGAACAATATCACAAACTTACCTTTTCGTCAGTTACACCTGGACGTAGCCGTAATAATGCGTGGGATGCCATTTTGTTTAAAAAACGTGAATAACAATAATTAGAATCGAATGCTAATGAGCTGCAGTAATTATATGCAAGGACGACTGACGGCAAAACTAGTTCGCATGCCGCCGAAGCGCGGCGCGACGAACGATATATCGAGACATCGATACATCGATATATCGATACATCGATCGTCGCGCCGCGCATCGGTAGCATGCGAACTAGTTTTGCCGTCAGGTCAGTCGTCCTTGCACAGTTATTGCAGTTGGTTTGCGTTCGACTTGTTGTTTACGTTTTCTTAACGAAATGGCATCCCGCGCATTATTACGACAATGTGCGATTGTAATTGACGAAAACGGTCTTAGGTGAGTGTACTGTAATATTTTTCAAATGTGTATTCCATGTGATAGAAAAAATAAACGCAACATAACCTCATAAGAGTTTACATAATAGATTGTAATATATTAGATTCACAAAATATTATCATGAAATGTATGTATTTATGTACATATTACATGTACGTATATATTTTGAAATTCTAACTGTCAGAGATATAATAGCCATGTAATACATTTGTAACATTGTTTATAACAAAGCGTACTAGTCAGGAATCTTATACATTTATAGCATTGAAGACAACGACTTATTCGTTGAACTCTCACTTTAGAAAAATATATAATATATATGTAAACTTAAATTATAAATTAAAATATGACAGGTATAAATATGTAACTTTAATATTAATTAAACTTTAATATAAAGTTATATAGCTTAAAAGATAAATTGACATTTATAAAATTCTAAAGGTTTTTTCTGTTTAATACAGATGGAGCAGATTATTTTCAAGTAAAAGTACAGAGATAGAAACGAAATTAGACTTGACACAACGTAAGGATCTTCAAGAAACTTTACAGACGCCAGAAGAGATCAAATATCTACAAGCATTGAAGAGTCCGATCACTGTAACTGACGAAGATGTAGGATATGTATCTGGTGTTCCTGAGGAACATATTAAGACACGTAGAGTACGGATTTATCAGCCTGCCAAGAGTGCCATGCAATCTGGAACAAATAATATTCACTTTTGGCAGATGGACTTTGATACACGTGAACGTTGGGAAAATCCATTGATGGGATGGACTTCTAGGCAAGTATTAATATTATATATATAAATGTTATATTTAAATTTAGATGGGATATATTTCTATTATAATAGCTTTATATATTTATACAAATTTATCATTGTATTTACTAAGAAATAAATCAATTATGTGTTGACATTACATCTCTCACTAATTTAATATGCTCGTTATAGTTGGCCCTGTCTTTCTAAATCTCAAATTTATTAATTTCAGTGGGGATCCCATGTCAAATATCCAAGTTAATTTTGCAACAAAAGAGGAGGCAATTGCGCATTGTGAGAAGATGGGTTGGGAATATTATGTGCAGAAGCCGAATCTTAATCAACCAAAACCTCGCAGTTATGGAATAAATTTCTCTTGGAATAAACGTACTAGGGTTTCAACTAAATAAGTTTTGTCTAAATAATGAGCTTGAATTCATCATTTGTAATTTTGTGTGATAGTAATGATGATACATCGTTAATTGTAGTCATCTACGATAAAAGCTCTTGCAATAAATATGTATCATAATGCAAATAAATGTATATATTTAGGATAATGTATTTTAAGTGTCTAATTTTTATATAAATTATTTTATTAACTTTGCATACATATATTTAAAAAAATTTTTTTACAAAGTAATGAGTTAATATATAGTATTTAAGTAGAGGAGGTACATACAATAAAAAAATGTAATAAATAAAATATTGAACGCAAAATTGACTGAAAAAATAAAAAAACGAAACAAAACAGAACTATGACAAAATTTGTTAATAGCAAATGTATAGGAAAAATCTAAAACTTATTTAATATAATCAAAAAAATAGGAAATTATAATTACTAAAGAAATAGCGCAAATTGAAATTTTTGATAAAATTTAACTCGAAAATTGCTTATACATTGGCCGCTATATAGAGAAATACTATATCTTATATTAATACAAAATTAATAAAAATGAAATATTTTTATATTAATCTGTATTATCGCGTACGCGATATTGATGATAGAATTAATATCATATTAGACAAATTTAGAAGATTATGGATGAAAAAATAACATTACAGTAAGAACGACAGTATAACATTTTAACATTTCTAATATTATTATTTCGTTTTGTTTTATTATTTATAATTATATGCTACAATGTTGTTAACAACGTTGTGTATTGACGAGTTTGCGCGCCTTCGACTTAGGCGGAGAATAAAATGAGGAATATCATTCAATACGCATTCGAATTCAAGACTAATCTAAAATTATCAAATATTGTGTCTCGGTAGATCGGATGTCACATCAAATGATGCGAATCTCTTCGGGCTCGTTGCATCAATGTGTCTCATTTTCGTGTATTCTCAATAATTAAAATTTTTCTGTTTCATAAAATGTCTCATAAATATAAAAAGCTCTTCAATTTTCAATGGATTTATGTGTTATACTTAAAAAAAGAATGTGGAAATATATTTCCAATATATCGACGAGCATCAACAATTATGTAAGTTAAGAGTTGAGAAATCAATGAGTTACATACTTTTCAAGAATATATAACTAAATGATCTATAAACTTTATCTTAAAAATTCTTTTTTATTAATATTAAAGATGTAAATCAAGTTGTATAACACCTAAACACCATTTGGAAAGGAAACAAGCGAAATTGCTCGTCGTAGTTAGTTGAGAGCGTTGCTGCAACGAACCCTTAATTACATATGTATAATTAAGAGGATAAAAGCGAAGTAAAGACGTGTTCAATCTCATAAAAGCGGAATATGAGAAATACGACGTCGTTATCGCATGAAAAGTATATAATAGATGGTAAAAGAAGAAATATAAAAAAGTAAGAGAAAAATTATTATTATATACAAGTTGCGCGCGCTCTAAAGTCGCGGAGAGAATCCCCGAGAGAGGCGTTTATACCGCTAAATCGTGTGTAAAACATTTTATGGTACCTATAAATTTCCTAAGTATTTGCTCTGCAAAAAAAGAGGCGAACAAATCAAAGAAAATCATTAGAAAAGAGAAAAAGAGAGAGAGATTCAACATTTTATGAAATTCAATTGTAGATCGTCGATTTATATAAGATCCATCTCGCTGCTGAATTTTCTCTAATTTGGTCCTTTTTTGATTGGGACTAATGCAGGTTGTTCCACATTTTTTACAAATTGTAATAATCATCATTTTAATACTAAATAGGCGTCAGTTTTTTTTAAATACATTGACTAAAGAATGAAATATTTTAAACTTGATATAAGTCCAACAGTCACCTTATATGGATTTCACATTTTCTTTTATACTTTTCACAAAATGTATATATATATTTTTTTATCTAGAAAGATACGCAAATTGAGAAAATCAATTGGTATTTTCTTTGTAAATTGGCAAATGTCTAGATTTTAGATATTCACGAATTATAAAATGTGATTTTTGCCACTTGAAAAATTTTAATTTACAATTTATTGCAATAATTTTAAAAAGCTGTACACAATCATGTGTGATTTTTCAATTTCATAATCTTGCAGTTTTAAAATTGTTGGACTTAATTATTTTCATTTAACTATTTATTGTTTAAATGTTATTTTGATTATGAATGTAATTCTTTTCTAATTTCCAATTTTATGTATTATGTATCTGTAAGGATTAATGTCGATAAAAATTGAAAGATATGAAAAAGTTTAAATGAGAAAAAGTATTTTCTAGCTTCTAAGATTAAGGCATCATAACTGTTTCACTCTTCAATTGTTCTTTGCGAACATTCAAATTAAAATAGAAGCCAAAAAATGTGAGAAAGAAAGTGAAGATTGAATGGATTAATTTCTAACATTAAAAATTGAAACTTCATATTTTTTTCCCTCTCTCTTTGGACATATATAAGTTTCAAGCCTTTTCTTAAAATTCGCCTATTTTCCGCAGAGGCTCAAAGACGCATCTCTGACGACATCGGGGATCTGCGATTGAAAGCAATGGATTTTAACAGGTGTATTTAATGTGTAAACGCCTTACATTTCGAAGAAGCAGCCGCCATCGTATTGCCTTTAATTAGAGCAGATTTTTTCGCATTTACAGAGATCGCATACACATCTCAACCGGATATTTTAAAGACACTAATGGCTTAAATATATATATATATATATATATATTTATATATATATATATATCCTATGAAATTTGCCCTGTGTGCATTATGTTATCTGAATATACAATTCATCTATATGTAATCTGCGATACATTATCCCACCTTATCTTATGGTTTTAGAACTCGATAGCACGCGGGAAGGGGGCTCATGATAAAACATGATTCGAACCCCTGATCTTAAGCGAGAGCGAGAAAAAAGGGGAGAAAGGGGCGAGAGAGCAGCTGGTTTGAAAAAGCGCTTACAGCAGTAAATTGCTCTCTCGCTTTTATATATGTACTTCTTACTACAAACTCTCTCTTTCTCTCTTTCTTTTTCGCATTTGGAGTGATTCTAAATCTAATTATAAGAGCGATATTGTAACTCCAAGAAAACAGTGATATAAATCGTCGTCTCATTATCTCGACTTTATATATATATGTATCTATAATTATATGTATATATAATATTTATAATGTATAATATTTTATACCGCACGTGTGTATATGTTATATATGTATGTATCAGCAAGTATACGAGTGTGTGTTAGGCTTGAGCATACGCGATTTTTATTTCATTCGCACACATACGCAGACGCGCAGAAAGGCTAAATTATGTAGTGCTCTAATATAAAGTATTTTCTCTTACACAGGGCGATTAGCCCTCGTATGATTGTACAAAAGTTGTCGAACAAGATGCGACCTCATACAAGAGTGCAACTCTATTTCATACGCACGTCCAGTCTCTTCCATTCTATTTTATGGTAATACGAGTATTGTAACATTTCACCATGTGCATATACATATATATGCGTATACATATATACATACATACGCATAGATATACGTACGTACAGACCAATCGTATGACAAGATATTTTGTGTCACTTTTTTTGCGCTCTCGTATGCATATAATATTAATATATGTATATATAATTTTAATTGACATATATTATATTTTATCATGTTATATGCCTCGTGAAACCAGCTCCCGAGGATCCCGGACCCGTTCGCCGATTCATCGCCAGATCGTCAAATCGAGAGAACGTTCTTTCGCTTTCTTTCCTCTTTATGTCTTTATCTTTCTCACGCGAGCTTGCGCGAACTGAATTGTCAAGCTTTTGTCAAGCACAGAAGTACACTACGGTCTGATTATTAACGTCTTCGACATAGTAATATATCGTAATGTAATATGCTACGCGGATCTAATTTACACTATGCATAACGTATCAACATTGCCAGCTCGTATAGTGTTAATATCTGATGAGCGTATCATGTATATTCTGCTGGAAAACCTCTGAACATTAAAAACGTCTTTATTTTTATGAATAAAATCTTATATAATATATATATATATATATATATATATATATATAAAATTTTATACATAATCAGTTCAAGCGTATTCTTCAGCCCTGAAGAGATATCTCAATAAACAAGTCTTTAAATAATAAAGATGTTTGATGAAAAGTTACTTATTTAAGAATTGTTGTATTAAACAATAAACTGAGATTCATTTTCATTTTTTAAATTAATTTTTACATGTGATATTTTAGGCAAACTAAATGCCTAAAAATTATTCTCATCATGTATATAATGTGAAGATGTTATTAAATGTCTGAGGATATCGATCAAATATTTACCCTGTGCGAGCTGAGATGCTTGTAAAATGGATTTCGATAATAATATCTAATTATTCGGTGTGTCCGCTAATTGATAATAGGCACTATAGGTCAACGCGTGAGGTTGTGGCATTTTAGCGGCAACGTTTCATCTATGAAGAAGAGAAAGAACTGAAAAGAGGAGACTTCGATATCTCCTCTTTCTTTTAATGTCGAAAATTTCTCGTAAAATTCATATCGCACGCAAAATATAACGCTTATCTAGGATAAAAAATACAATTACAAGGTGTCTCTTAAAAAATAATTCGTTGTACATATGGAAATCCGAAAATGTGCACCTGCATGTATTCTTTCCCTTTTACAATGTTTAGAACTCTAAATGAAATCTAGCGAGAAGCCAGCCTCACGTGCTTTTCCTTTTTGCAAGACAGTATTTTTTTAAAATAATAACAATAAGACGTAGATTCATGGCTTATTGGATAAAAATAATAATGATATTTTCAAGATCGCCATTTCAATCATCGTTTTCTGTTTTCCCCCAAAAAAGAGTTTATAAAATGACAATTTATTTTAATGCAATTTGTCGAAACTTAAATTAATTTCGCAAAATTCTTTATATAAATAAGCCGAAGCTTATATTGATTGATACATAAAAATATAAATACAATAAATTATTATAATTATAGTGAGAAAGAAAGATTCTGAAGAGTATGATTGGTTGAATTGAAAACGATGACATAAAACTTGAGAAAATTTCTACGTGCAATATATATGAGTTGTTGGCGAGTTTTAGATGATTTTTCTACATGATTAAAAAGGGAATCTACTGATTATGCGATTAATATTAATAATCGAATTCGAAAACTTTGTTTGTGTCTCTTTTATGTCCATTAGACCATCATATTGAAAATTGAAATTGCATCGAGATCGCATAAAACTCAATCAGCCAGGACAAAGAAATCCTCTTTTAATTGTGATTTTAATGCAATCTCGATGTAATTTTAATCTTCAATGCACAACAATTTCTGATACAAGATTTTTCATAAATTATATACGTTCGCAAATGCTGGTTTACGTATTTTACATTTGTAGTGCGAGATACGAATAAAAATTGAGATTCATAAAATGGTTAAAATATATAACGTAATACATGAATAAGACTAGAGAAGATTATATTGAGGCATTTTATATTTTAAGAAAGTGTAATATCTTGCTGTCAAAATTCTAACTTTCTATAATGCGATTACAATTGAGAGTCGAGAAAAAGACAGATAAAAAATATCGCTAATAAATGGATCGTTGATTTTATCGTTCATTTGACAATTTTTACATATATGAATAAAAACATGCGTAATCAATGGTACAATTATATGGTAGATATGATAGATGATATCGAAAATGTATACAAGGTATCCAAGAGAATTGAAGAAAAATAATTAACACTATCTTTTTAGTGAAAAAAATTAAAATTGATTATAATGAAAAGAACGTTATTCTTCAAAAATATTTGATGTTTTAATATCTTAATTAAATTGAAATAGAATAGGACTTATGATAAATTAAAATTAAATGGACCGATAATTTATGCCACTTTACATCTTTGAAGCTTGATTCGCGAAAAGTCTTTTTTGTTTCCAGTTTATGAAAACCATTCATGCCTCGACATTTTTACGGAGAAACTTAATTTTGAAAGAGTAAAGATACACATATCTATTTTTCCGCCAATTGTTAGAAATTATCATGGAGAATCAGAAACAAAATCGAAATACTTTAATCACGATAATAATTACGATCACCGAAGGAAGCCACATTATATCTCTGTCTGTGTTTTACTCGTTTATTTTCAATCTTCCTCGTCGTCAGTAATTTATCCTAAGATTTGAGGCAGTACTCTTTTTGTATACCGATAAAATTCGTTCTTCGTAGCAAACTCCAGGCGGTCTGCATTATCTATGTGCTAACAATCTAGATATTCTGTCTTTCTCTTTTTTTCCCCCGAGGAAACAAAACCATTCAACGGAGTCGAATGTGTGTGCCTAGATTTGGTCCGACCACCCTTAATTACGATGTAAGAGACAAGGATCGCACGCGACGTGTATAAATGTATAGCGTTAATAAAAAGATTTAGTTTTATTAAATCCTCTTATTGAGAGAGAAGCGCTTCTATGTGTGTGTGTTTGTACGCGCGAGTGCAAATATTACTCCCTCGATATCGCTGAAGCCATGTTAAATCAGTATTAAAAAGCTACCGGACGAGCTCTACTATAATTTAATGGAGTTTAGTAGTAATACTGAGTTCTGAAATGTTATTCGAAGTAGTAAGCGAGTAATTGAGATAAACTTGTGGTTAATGAGATAATTGTACTTATTATCTCATTAATTATTGTTAACGAGATAATGAATGCAAACACTTGTACGTGACATTTACAAGTCATGCATAAGCGATTTTTTAATAATTAGTTTAAAATTTTACTGTTAAAAATTCCAATTATCTCTATAGAAAAAAATCCATCTTGTGTCATTTTAATATATATCAAAAATTCTTGATTTAAAGTTTTGGGCACATGTACATGATCCACATATAGAATGACTAAATTATTTCTCTCTCTCTCTTCTTCTCTCTCTCTTTTTCTTTCTTTCTATTAACAAACAATAAATAAATAATAAAGCAACGATTTGTCTTGCTATTTATATAATTTGACTAAAGATAAAGTGATAATTTTTAAAATTAATAGATATGTTGAAAAAGGGAGAGAAAGAGATTAAATTTCTTCAAAATTTATTCGAAGAAGCGAATTAGATCCAAAGTATATTTTTACCAGGGTAGCGTAACTTACTAGAAATAGTCGCTATCTCGAAGGAAAGTTCATCGTTTTGACATACACACACACATACACACAAAATTCTATTTTATCTCAAAATAGTTACTTGTAATCGATATTATGCAATAAATTCGAATGTACTCGTAAGAGCATCGATTTAGCGCTGATTGATTTGTGTGAATAATTTATAGCTTAATGCATTCATAATATAATTATATTTCTTATTCATCGCGATTTATGCACATATTTTTCTCTCTGCTCGACAAGATTACTTTTTTCCTATGCATCTTACGTTTAATACTAATTATATATGGCATAGACAAAAGACTGCTAATGTAAACTAATGCTGCGATTGAAATTTGTACATATAGGTATAATCAAAAAGTGTCGAAAGTGCGTGACTAAAGTGTGTTTATACATTTATATTATATACTTAAAGTGTTCTTGAAAAGCGTTAGAATTGCTCTTAGAATTTAATACTAGTATTAGTATCATTAATGATTCGTCAATCGCGTCGATGAGGATTTTTTTTACGTAGCAAAAATTAATAAAGTGTTCGTTATTTATACTATATACACTGATATCTAATATTCTGCGAATCTCAACTTTCTATATATAATATATAATAATGTGATAATAATTATTGATCGAAACAATCGTCGAAATCATTGCAAATTCTGTCCACAAACTTGCATTTATTATTTTTAACTTTCAAAAATTGGAATCTTATTAGATTAAATTTCAATCCACTTCGAGAACTTCGATGCATTCTTGCAACAAATTGCGCTCTCGTTTTTCGAAAACGGCTACATCTGGTATTTCCGCTACGCTGGCAATTTTTTAAATAATTTATTCGTCATTACGGGGAACCTGGTATGCGTATGCATCTTCAAAAAGAGCAAGATGGCGTTAACATACATAGTAATGATCCAGGTTCCTCGAACGACGTTGTTCCATTCTATGATCTTAATGGAAAAATTGTAAAAAATTTCTCTTCAACCTCATCCTTGTCCCTTTCTTCGTTTTCTCTGCATGCAATGGCTCTCAACCTTTCTTTCTTCATAATGAAGTAAATATTTACCGTCTCGAGAATTACATCTCTTAATTTTAGGCAGATGTTTGAAAAATTGTGCAATAAATTTTTTTTATAATTATAGTTATACACTATTTTGCAAGGCATAATTCTTCAGCTAATAAAAGCATTGTAAATCGAAAACTTTACTTTTGTTCAGAATAAAACGTCACGCCAATCTCACTGTAAATGTTACATACAACAAGATTGCGCCAGATCGTTAGCATTTCTTGCAGTCTAATATCACTGCTAATGATCATACGGGGATGTCTACGACAATCGTTAGAATTAGGAAGCATTTTCGTATAGTAAATTACAAGCACAAAATCGGCCAATTTTGATCCGTTATTTCTAAAATCACAGATTCGATATAAAATGCGCTTCTGAAAGAACGGATATTCGCAAAAGCACGTAATCGATTCGAAAGAAGAAGCATTTTACTGAGTCGCCATTAGTTTTCCTCGGCCGAGAACCATCGCTATAACATATTACAGTCTCTCTCATTCGACGCTTCGACGACACACGCACACGTTAACACACGCATACACATACGCAACTCCATCTCGAGGGAGAGGAAGCCACGTGGGTCATCGTCCTATCTAATTAGAACTGCGCGCTGTGTGAAAAGTTTACATATGTATATAGATATATATACGTCTACGTATGTATTATCACTGAGTCGCATCGCTGCTGCCCGCTATTCTTCGTGATCGCTCACCGTCGACTAGGATCAGCTATCGTCCGGGGTGTCCTGATACTCCTCGCTCTCCCTGTGCACCAGCACGTGCACCACCGTCGCCTCCGATTGCTGCCGGATCAACGGCGGTCTCGTAGGCGGTGCCGTGTTTTCCGGACTCGGCTCCGTCACCAGGATACTTACCCGGTCGCTACTGCTCTCGATCGGCAGCTGCACCGGTTCCGACGGTGGCGTCCGCCGTCTCAAGCTGCCGCAGCGTCTGTTGAACGCCTCCTTGATGTCTCGCTGCAGCGCGTTCAGTGAGAGAGCGGTGCCGCTCGGCCTCAGAGTCGAGCCGCGCTTCGAGATCGGCGGACTGGTTGCATCCTCCTCCGAATACTTCTCCACTGCATCCTGTCGGCCCAACGTGGGACCCAGCGATCTGCAGACAAGGATGAATTGTTATCAGCGAGTTTCTCCTTTGTGTTTTCGCGCTACACCCAGAGATGTAAAAAATCGTGTTTTTGCATTATTTTCTTAAATATATTCTTTTCTTTATATTTTTTGTTAACATCATAAGAACAGTTGAAGTTCGTATATATTGTATTTTTAATTTATGTCTTTTAAAAGTAATTTTATAATAAATTTTATTGAGATTTTTAATTTTATTTCGTAAAATTTTTATGAGAAAAAAACACTTTGTTTTTTTTCTATTTACATCTCTAGCTACACCTCGAGTTTGATTTCTTTACCCTAACGAACTATTAAAATATATTTTTAAGAACATTCGGGGGATGAAACACGATGATTACAAGGATAAAATTGAATATATCCTAATTTTCGTGCGCTTTATATAATTTTTATCTATATAAAGCGATAAATATACATATAAGAACAGGAACAACAATATACTTCTTGCAATAATACGAATAAAATGTCTTGCCTCTTAATTAATACTGAATTAATACTCTTAATTAATACTTTTCTCTCGCCTTTGATACGCGCTATATAAAATTATTACAGATGCAGATTTAAAATTGCATGCAAGAATTCGAAATCACATATCTCGATTGGAAAAAATGTGTCTTACTTGAAGCCGGCTAGACCGAAGCATGACACAATGCTGATAATTATTCTAATGATATACCTAAATGTCATACGAAATGCGCTTATCAATACCGTATATAATAATCGATGTAGTAACAATAACAACAATACTCTTTCACTTAACTACGTTCATCGCAAACCGATAATGAGCCATGGATTATTATGAGGATTAAATTATGCGCAATGAGCCGTGGCATCTTCTAATTTGCTAATGTATTTACTGCTAAAGTAATTATGTATTTTTAAAATCTGCGTTTAACTTTATACTGACACTAATTTCATCAACTATGAAATGTGTGGGGCAAATGAATATATTTTCTGGCGATAAAATGTAGACAATACTTCAACTTCTAATCAATATCTCAACTTTTATCTCATGTGGCATCATATGCAAGTCGAACAATAAAAATGGAAAAATTCTACGTATAGATATATTCAGGTTTACCTGCTCGTTTTCTTGCCTGAGGAGTTTTGGAAAGGAAAGAAAATAGATTAATTTTCTTTCGTATAGAGCATATGTTGGCATGTAAAAATTAATTGTAACTGCGATGTATGTAATATAGAGCCGGTTAATGAATATAATTGATAATACAAACTCCTCAGGCCAATAAATATATATATATATTATGTGTATTTTATCCTCTGTAATTGTATAATTAAAATTAAATTTGAACTAAATATTTTTGCAGTAGTTTTGTTTTCGTACTTAATATTTCATAAATTGACGATATACATATTAATTTGCAAAATTATATTCTGGCGATATATTTAAATTTAAAACAGAAATACTATATTAGTAATTGAATCTCGGAATAGCTGAAATGGCTATTTAATATGATTGGTCTAAATAAATTGATCAACATTAGTCAATTTAACCCAATCATTTAATTATGCGAGTGATGCAATAAATTGAGTAAATTCCTATCAATCGTAATTTTGAAAAATAAGTCAGAATAAAGCGATCTTACACGAATTACACATTTATATACTGACAGACGAACTTTGTTTAACATCCCGTTGTACGGTCAATCGATCTCCTCGGAATTCTTCGAGTGATATTTCAAAGATAAGCTCATCATTATTAAAAAGATATGAATAAAAAGGGATCAACCTGACAGTGACGTGGGAGTCCGAGCCGGAGCTGGAAGCGGCGGAAGGTTGTTCGGTGGTCGGTGAGGGACGGGAGACGGTCAGTGCCGGAGGTTGCAGGTCCTCGTGGGTTCCTGTGGCGCCTGAGAGCAACAGCAGAGGAAGATTTGGAAACAGCCACGCCGAAGCGGTGCCGAGTTCGCTGAGATCGCTGGCGTCGCTGGCCCTGGAGGACTTGCGACTACTAGCCCGGCTACCCCGATGCACGTGCAGCAGAGCTGACAGCTTACCGCCCCATCCACTTCCGCCCCTACCATCCGCCCCACCAGGGCTCGAAGTTTGCGTCTGCGAGTCCACCTCTTGGGCGATTCTCTCGCGCTCCCTTTTCAACCTACGAGCATACCGTTTTTCTTGCATTATTATGTCATTTTATCGAATGTAATAATATTCCAAATGTATATGTATTATATTTATTATGATATTATATAGCTATTTATAAATATTATTAACTGTAATTGTGGCTTTAAATTCTCCAATATATGTTGACATAAGAAATATGATAATAAATATACTTAATAATAATTTCTCTTATAATGTATGCAAAAATATTCAATTTTAGAAGAAATGTCATCTTTTCGAGTTTATACTCACGCTATGTATTCCCTTATGCAATGTTGAATCAACTTGGCAGCTTTGTCTTGTCGCTTCCAGATCCTCGTGGAAGACACTATCTCTAATTCTTTCCTGGTCGGAAATTGCTTCTTGAACTTAATGTCCATCTGTTCTTGCAGTTTCCTGAAGTCATCTGATTCCTCGACGTGCCCGAGAACGTGCTTGACAAGCGCGTGTAGGATGTCCAGACAATGAATCTTGTTACCCTTTGCGATGGGAAGATTAAAGCTCACCAACGCTACGACGTTGGGCTTTGATATCCCCAGCGGTGGGTCCAGGCTCGCTATAAAATCACTCAGTTGCGAGAAGCTGATAAATTGAGTTGCATGTGGATCGTACCTGAAAAATGGAAATTTTAATTCAAAGTTATAGAGAATTGTTATCTTATTATGATTATTTTTAAAGTCTCTAAAATGTTGCAAAACTTAAATATACATAAATTCCGTCAAATATACGTAAATTTTGTTGTATTACAGAGATTTAAAGGAAACAAAAGAAAGTTTCTGTAAGTTGCTTTAATTTATTAAATTTTTTTTTTAATTACTTCGACCATCGGATGTAGAACATCTCTAAGTCATCCTCGACGATACCAATTTCCTCCTCTTGATGAGCTTGATTGAAGTTTTCTAAGATGATGGCAATGTACATATTAATGACTATCATGTAGCTAATGATAATAAATGATGTGAAGTACGTGATCGCGAGCAATGGATATCCGCAATCTCCGTTCATCTGCCGGCTGTTTGGAGTGGGATCACATTCGGGTGGTTGCACCATCAGCGATTCCAATACGTCGTTCCATCCGGCCGAGGTCATTAAACGGAATAGCAGCTGCATACTTCTACCAAAAGTTTCAAAGTTCACCTAAGAGATAAAACAAATTTTACTAGATTATATCATACTGCAAGATAAATAAAAAAACACTTTCTATTTTATTCTTACATCTTCTGTCTTTAAGAATATACAAATTCAATTAATTTAATCTAAATACATCTTCATTTACCATATCGTCCAATGCGCCCTGTTTCCTAACATGTCCGAAAACGGACATGCCGATGATGGCATAGATAAACGTGATCAGGGCCAGCAGAGCCCCAATGTTGAAGAGCGCTGGAAGACTGACGACAAGGGCGAAGAGCAGCTTACGAATACCTTTCGCGGCCTTGATGAGCCTCAAGATTCTGCCGATTCTGAACACCCTCACGACTCGCAAGAGCGTCGGGGACACAGGGAAGTCTATCATGATGTCCTCCATAAGTATACCCAGAATGGACGCCAACACTAGTAGGAAGTCGAACAGATTCCATGGCACCGTGAAATAATGATAACGCAGACCCACTATCTTGACAATCGCCTCCAGGCCGAAGACTGTCGTGAAAAACGCGTTAGATACTTCGAGGATGAAGTAAATTGGATGCGGCTGGTTATAGTGCTCGATTCCCATAGTCAGCATGTTGAGAAATATCAAAACGAAGATAGCTATTTCAAATCTGAAAAGAGCGGAAGTTAGATTTTGTCATCGCATTCTTTTGCAGTAAATTTGCTCGTAATCTCGATTGATCAGCGATTAATCATCAGTCTTCTTACGGTGTTACAACACAACATGATGCATGCACGTCTAACATTCGTGCGGTAAAAATGGCGTAAATAGTGTCTGCTGCTGAAACTCGGGGCAAACTTTATATTTAACTCTCGTTCGTTTTCCATTATTAGTTGAAAGAAAACAAATTACATAGAACCACGAAAAAAAAAGATATAACACGGTGATATAAATAATTCAAGTCTCTCTGCAATGGTTTTGCAGAGATATACATTATAATAAGGCTGCATAAATACATAACTCTAAACTCGTTAAAAAATAAAAAAATAAAAAAAGGAGAGACAGAGAGAACAAAACTTTTTCATTCATAACTCACGCATCGAGACCGCTGTAATAATTCTAGCATACATTTCCCCATTGTGTAGTTAATTTTACATTCGCGTAGATTTTATTTATGAGAAGATAGATAGGAAGAGAGAGTTCGCATCTAATAACCAGTGAGCGGAATTATAAAGTCACGATGTATGCGTAAGCTCTCAGGCAGCAGCTTATCTCGTCTATTATGTACCGTTGTATCTCACTATATACCGACAATGAATCTACAATTTAGAAGCGGCGAGCGTAAATGTCCTTCGGGTATCGATTTTCCATTACTCCGAGTAACAGAATGCAGAGTCGCGACATTTATCTTCCGCGGTCTCTTGCCTCTTGGCCGGAACCGCTGAAAAGAAAATTCACGCATTGTGTCATGGCGATTTGTATACATATTGCAATGCATTGGAGAGAAAAGTGTTATCGCACGAAAAACGAATATTCCACATGTGTACCAAGAAATTTATGTTAACTATCCGACACTGAACCGCATTGCGTTAAATCTGGCAATCGAGAATGAAGAGAAACGAGCAAATAGAAGAAAAATCCTTCAACTCTTTAATATTATACATTAATTTTCATTGATCTGAATAATTGATAAAAAATTGATAAAATGAAAATTATGTCATTTTAATTTTTAAAATGTACAGGACAAAATAAAAAAATCAGCTTTGAGATAAAGTATTTAATAAAGTATATTTCTTCTTACCTCTTCTTCGATCCGCACCATCCTGTCATCATAGATGAATGATGAACCGGAGTTGAAGATAATAAGTTTTATAGCTCCCAATAATGACAAACTTGTTGCTGAAAGTCACGATGTTTCCTTTCGACCTTTTCATTTTTAATTTATACGTCGTTGATTGCCGATGAATAATAACAACTCGTAACTCGAGCAATCTCTGCGAGCTCTTAGAACCTACCTATACGAGCTTGACCGAAAATCTGAACAAAGTACATCGCGATGCAAATCCTGGGAAGCACGTATCCAAGTGCAACGGCGTGAGCAATGAGGAGGTGCAGTCGTGTAGCTCTTTCAAGCTACTTTGTGAAGTAGAACAATTTGCGACACAGACATACTTTGTACTAATCCGTTTCCACGTACATATATATTATCGTTAAAGGAATATAGACTTACCGTCCTGTCAAACTAGCAAACTAGTCGAATCGTCGAGAATGGAAAAGCTAATAAAATGTGTATCAAATAAAATATATTAAATAAATATAAAAAATAAAAAAAAAAATATATATATATATATATCAAATAGAATATATTAATATACAAATATTAATTAGTCTTCAAGAGAGAAAATCTACAAAAAAAAAAAAAAAAAGAATGCGACATTCGGAATTTATTGGTACACTGGATGTGTATGATATCGATCGTTTTGTGTTCGTCGATTGAGCTGGCAATTTACGTTGTCAGCGATTTAGTGTAAGGTGTCTGTGATTTGCACAGGAGAATATGCACCTGCCGCATTGCTCGCGCATACGCTGCAATCGCACACATGCTGCACAGTCCGATCGCCATCAAATCCGTCGCATAATACTTTTTACGTCACTTTGACCGCACCATTTCTACGCATTCATTATGTGTTCCATTTCACATTTAAATAAAAAATACACATACACAGAATCCAATTGCATTAAAAAAAAAGCCAGATTAACACTTTGGCAATTTGAAATAAAATTGTGATGAAAAGATTTGATATAGATAATACAAAACAATTTAAAAAATCAGAAAATGTTTTACATATAAAATTGTTAGGCTACACATTAGTATTAATGTAAAATTTACAAAATAATATTTATTATCAATACAAATAAACTTTTTAAATAAAAGGAAAAGAGGGATAATTTATTATAATGATCCTATGCATTGCAATGATAGAATGATGAGAAGAAAGTTTTATAAAGAAAATGTAGAAAACATTTTTAATATTAGATATTAAATATAAAAAAAAACCTATTTTTTCCTTAAAATAATTAAGTTATTATTTAAAATAAAAAATATAAAATATCTCGTATAAAGAAAATTAGTTTTAATTGCCGCGATTATAATAAAGAATAAAGTCTCGGTATTGCCAAAGTGTTATAAATTACATCAATTTGTACGATAATCACCAGAGAAACAATTATAAGCAACACAGTTCTTTACATCAAGTGCTAATGTGCTTTTTTTGTTGGCCACAAAGCAACATATAATTACCTGCGAGAATTGGACAGGTCGTAGAACATTGCGAGGAATTGGTTCATCGGACGTTTTATAACTTTTTGCGGCTTTTTACGGCCAAGCTTTTTCATGGCAGTGTAGTAGTGTTTTTGACTTTCGGTCAAAAACATTTCTAACACTCCACCTTCGTACTGAAAGAAAAATTGTTAATTTATTATTTCACAGCTAAATCAGGCGCGAGTTTTATGAAATTCAAAACACTAAAATTAAAGCTTGCACAATCAAAATTATTTTTAAATTATTATACTTCAATTGCTTCTAAATGTAATTCTCAATAAAAGGATGTATAAATCAATGAAAGATGCATCTTTAAAGTTGTCGAATTATATACAATTGCATTTTCTTTTGCATCATGACTGTCTATTCACAAATGCTGCTTTCGTTTTGTGTCAAAATTTTCATAATTATATACGTAAAAGATTATTCTCGTTTTATGTGTCGAATTGAAATGGAAACAAAATATTTTTTCCACGTGATAAAAAAACGGATCAATATTTTAAGAATTTAAAACTGTCTGTGGCGAGGGTAACACTCACCTTTTTCTTCAGCATGTTAAAATTGTCTATGATCACTCCGATAAATAGATTGAGCGTGAAGAATGAACCGCAGACGATGAAGATGACGAAGTAAAGGTAGGCGTACAGATTTGCTTCCCGTTGCGGTTGCAAATCCACCCCTCTCGCGTCTACAGCATCCTCCATCACCTCCATCCATCCCTCGAAAGTCGCCACTTGAAACAAAGCCAGGTAAGCGATGCCAACGTGATCGAAAGTGATCTTGCTGTTCTCCCAAGAGTAGTTTTTGCTGAAACACTCCTCCTTGGTATTCACTATCTGGAAACGAAATAGTCGCATCGTCAAAAATATCACCATCAGTTTCAAAATTAATAAAACTGTTAAAAAAAATTACTTTTTATCAATATACTACATAAATATTAAATGACAATCTCTTCATCGCTTTATTTCGACATTCAGACTGATTCACTTACCGAGGTGTCCAGCATTTCTCCGTATTCATCGATGCATTTGAAAAACTTGCCGCCAAAGAATTGAACGCCGATTATCGAGAAAATAAGCCAGAACACGAGACAGACGAGGAGCACGTTGAATATACTGGGTATTGCATACATCAACGCGTTCACTACGATCTGCGAAGTCGGGAAGAAAAGGTTCCTCTTAGTGATGTATGCGCAAGTGCAATTCGTGTATTGTATGTATATATCGTACGTGACTTCAAACGCGAGTTTTTTTTAGCCTGTTCTCGATATTTACCCTCATGCCTTGCCATCTCGAGATCGCCCGCAATGGCCTCAAGGCGCGCAACGTCCTCAGGGATCGTAATACTTTGAGGTTCTCATTTTCCTCTATCAAAAGACTAAACATGGATACCTGTTCAGAAAAAAAGTACAATTTAATCCCAATATTGCTCGTCTAACTTTTAAAGAGATTCATGCAAAGAAATAGATCTCGATTTTGTGTTCTGATCTAAAATTGAAGCTAATCCAACAAAATTATACTATTTTTACTTGGCGCATTTGTGCGTGAAAGAATTTTTATGACAGTTTACTTGACAGAGCAAAGAGTAGAGGTATCACATATTTCTAAATGATAATCTAATTAATTGCCACAGATATAATTGCACAAATGTTCTAAAAGTCTATCGATTATGTGCAAAAAAAGATATATAAAAAATTAAAATAAGTTTCTTTTTCTGTGTAATATTCGATCTTTAATTTAAATAAAATCTTATATATGTATATATTGCATATATCTAGAAGTATAATGTAATTATAGAGTAAATGTAATAAAAAATGTATTGAAAATCTTGTGCAAAGAATTATAAATAACAAGCTGTGCAGAAATTCAGAGATTTGCAAGCATCACTGATTAAGCAAGATTGACACTGCGTATGTACATACATGCATGAAAAAATAGGATGTTTGTTTATCTTTAGTTATATTTATGAAGACATATGTATGCAGAGAATTCCAATATATCTTCTGGCATATATATTAGACATTATAAAATTGTACTTTTTTAATTAAAAATAAAATTATGTTTTATACAGAGTTTATACAATATCTTCTATTTAATTTTTAAATGATGGAAAATCAATGATATATCTTTTGTAATATAAAGTATCATGTAAAATATATAAAAATCAGTTTTAAATATATAAAAATCAATTTAAATAAAATTATATAAAAAAGAAAAACAATGCTATTTATAAGAAACCAGAAAATATATATTTGATTATTTAACAGAATATTTTGATATCTTTTCTTTATTTACCAATTTATTAGTTATCTCTTTCGTGCATGAGCGATTTGAATTAACGACTCATTAACCCACCTGCTAATTCGTATACGATTAAAAAACAAGATATGTGAAACATGTATTTATGTAAAAATTATATGTTTAATCGACACTGTACAATCAGATACTGAGACATTAACTTTCAACGTACCTGGATCCATGGGGCCACATATAAAAACATGTAAAGACAAGGAAATACGGAAACAATGTTCAAACAATTATCACGCAAATTTTGTCTAATGTATGCTCCCAATTATTTTTTTCTTATCGTGTGTACAGGGTGAACCATCTCAGTTTATGATATAAAATAACTATTACAATTTTCATTGCAAACGAAAGAAATAAATATTAAATTAAAAAAAACTTTTAATCACTATTTTAATCAGTTTTGAAAAGGATATCTATATTAATTATTATTCTGTGCGTTATACAATGGCATATATAATACACGTATGTATAATAGACGCTTCTCGTTAGTAATGAAAATTGTAAAAGCTATTCATTCAACAAAGTTAGGTGGCTCACTCTGAATACAAATACGTATAATAATGCTTGATAAAGGGCAAGCAAGGAAATTGACAAATACAACTCATGCTACAATGATACACGCGCGCGATTGCGCGTTTTTGCATTTTGCTTAGATCTAAAGATTCTGATCGTACTTACGAAAACGATTATAAAATCCAGGATTGTCCAGAAACTGGTGAAGTATTTACAGAAGCCTAGGGCTAGCCATTTTAAGAGCATCTCGATGCTGAAAAGCGTGCAGAAGCCAAGATTGGTCCAGTAGAGAATGTTCTTTAAAAAAGGATTGTCGTCCAAGTAGATATCCTCGAAGCACAGCGTTATGGAAGATGCGAAAATTAAAACTAGTATCATCCATTCGAAAGCGGGCGTATCCACCACCGACAAGACAACCGTACGAATTCTTATCCACTTCTTGCCGATATCCGTGGCGAGGCAACGATTAATACAGCTACATCTGAACACAATCATATGTATATTAAGTATTTGAGCGCAATAGAAACATTTAGTGTAAGTATTAATTAAAATATGATTCTCGAGATAATTTTAAAATTTATTTTAAGTAATTTTAGCGTATGTTTTATTTAAAAAATGTTTAAGTCGACGTGAATGAAAAAGAAAGTAGAGAAATGTCTTACTTTTGATAAAAGTGTTGAGGAAAGCAATCGAGCGGCTCCCTGCGTTCCTTATTCCTGCCGAACCCCGGGAACGAGCCCATCCCGTCGATGTATCTCCCTTTACTGTCTCTTCTACCTCCGACCGTGAGTTCGTCCACGTAACTCACGAGGGCGTGCCAAGGACGTTTCTCCATACCTTCCTTGCGCGGAGGTGGTTTCTCTTCTGGCAGCATAGCTGCTTCTTCATCCGTCTTGTTAACGTCTTTGAGCACTTCCAGCTCTATACTTTCCTCAGGATTGATCTCGTTACTGTTACCCTTCTCAGTCAATTTCTTGTTCTCCTTAACTGTCTCCTGACTGCTCTGGCTGTAGGTGGTGAGAGTGGCCTGACGATAAATCGGATCGTATGTAAAGACCGGCTGATTGAGACTCTCCTGATACGACCTATTGTAAATATTGTCTTTAGGAAGGCTCAGCACGGTCTCTTGGATCGCATATTTCTCCTTATTCTCTTTGTCCATCACCTCGCGTACGATTTGTTCCAGTCGAATGTTCTTCTCGTTCTCGGAATTCTCCTTGCGATGTTTCTGTTTGCGTACAATCGATCTTATACGATCGAACGATCGCGCGAGCTTCGACTCTTCGCCGACCTCCTCCTTCTTCTGCTTCAGTTCCTCGGAATTAAAGCTGTTGAGCAACAACGCCAAGAAGAGATTCAGGACCATGAAGTTTCCCATCACTAGAGCCGGCAGAAAGATGGCGAAGCACGTGCCTGGCCCATCGTTTTTTCTGCGCGCATGCAATCCCACAGGGGCTCGATCCATTCACCGCACAGAATACGGAATATCATCATGAATGAATGGAAAAAATCGTTGAAGTTCCAGCGTGGCACTGGGTCTGGGTAGAACTTGTCCAGGGTGTAGTCTTTACTGAATAACTGCATGCCGATCACAGCGAATATGTAGATCACAATCACCAGCACGAAGGTCAGATTACCGAGCGCGCCGATCGTCGAAATAATGATGCTGAGAAGAACTTTCATGGTCGTCCAAGACTGCGCCAGCTTTAGAACACGCAGCAGTCTGAGACCACGTATCACTGACAAACCGTCCACCAGCTCGAACGTTAAATCGATAAGCGACGCGGAGACGATGATCAAATCGAAGTTGTTCCAGCCGTTGTTGAAGAAGTCCTTGCTTAGCGCCAGAAGTTTCAGGCAGCATTCGAATGTGAAGATGCTGGTGAACACTTTGTTGCCGATGTTGAGCGCCTGCCGTATCGACTCGCTCATGCCATGATGCTCCATCGCGAGGAAACCAGTGTTTAGAACGATGCAGAGGGTGATCATTAGCTCGAACAAAGGATCTCTCACCACCTTGACACAATTCATTTTAATGCCGCCATATGGTTACGAAAAGAATCTCTTTAATTCGTGCAATTCGCGTGACTTTATTTCTCTTGTTATTAAAGTTGAAAAAAATTATAGGAAACTTATTATTTTATACATACACATTTCTCTAAATTTTATAAAAATTTAAAAAATTCGATATTGCTGTTTTCAGATAATATTCGCGTAATTCTAAGCATTTAATTAATCACAACAAATGCAAATTTCCCCAGGATATAAGTTTACTTGAGATCTTTAAAATAGCGGATATCATGAGTTTACCTTATACAGACAATTTTGAAATCGTAGCCATCCTTCGTAATCTACGCAGCATTGAATACATTTATCGCAGTTTCTATCTGGAAGATCATCTGTAAACACACATATTGCACATATATCTATGTTAGATCAACTGCAATGTAAATTAAAAAAAAATCCCGATATTCCAAATTTAATTAAAAAATATTACAATAGCTAAAACTATAATTTTCTTTTTATCCCTCTTTTCTTTCGTGGAATATGCAATATGAAAATTTTATTAATTCAGTTATATGGTCAATATTTATAGCCAATATTGTTTCAATAAATAAATGCAGTACGTGCGGCCAATACTTACTATTGCAGCTTAGATATTCAATATTTTAATTAATTAAACCAAAAATTGTGCAATTCTAACAAAGCAAGTTTCAACGCAATTTTAAACGAGTATATAGTAGTTGAGTAAAAACATTTTCACGTTAAATTAGCCAGAAAAATTTACTAATACACTTTACAGCGAGTGTTGTTTCAATAAATACATATATCGTCCAACAATAAATATTATACGTTACTACTTTTAAATCTTCAACAAATTGAAAAAAAAAAAAAAAAAAAAAAAAAAATCAAACGGTATTTTCAACAAAAATACCGTTTCTAAACGGTCAGTTTTCGCTCACCTAAAACTACAATGTGCGACAGGTACTCTGGCGGCAGCGTGTACATATGTTTCTTGGTTTTGACCCCATTGCACTTGAGCACCCGAATCTCTCGGTTGCCGGTCCTCACCGACACGGTGACCGGTGCCGGGGGACAGTCTGGACGCGGTTGCACCTGGGCCTGTTGAGACCTGCCGTGTTCCCTCGGGGACTTCTCTTGGGTCCTCTCGGTCCGATGCTCCCGCGACTCGCGTCTGTCGTGCTGCTCCTCGGCGGACGTGACGTCGTCGCCCTCGTGGTCGTCCACCACCCCCGAGTCGTCCAGCGACGACTGTTGATTGCTGTTGTTGCTGGCCTGTCTGGAGTGCAGCATGCCCCGGTTCGGCGCCAGCCGATGAACCGTGTTGGGTTCCGGCGGTCTGGGACTGACGTTCTGGAGCGGCAAGTGAGAGGGTCGTACATTGGAGTGCCTGGGACTCGGACTCGGACTGGGTGTCACGGACCTGCAATGCAATTCCCGTCATACTTCAGGGCGATTTTAGCAGTTCGTCGTCGAGGGAGAAGGAACGAGAGCAACCTCATAGAGCAAAGTCTAGACGAAAGAATGGAAATTGGAAATGCACATGATCAGCTCGCTATGCATGGTCGTACGTGCGATATTTTATTCCAACGAAATTATTTCGATACTTCATTAAAAGTTTTTGTATTTACAGAAAGAAACAATGTGCAAGATTCAAATGTGTAAAGGGCTAGCTTGCGCTAGTCGCTATCTTGCTGCACAAATGAACAATTATTCGGACCATTAAACTAATTAGTTTCGGAATTGCGTGGAGATATAGCCAAGTTCAAGCAGCGAAATCGATGCTTCTAGTAATGAGCGACATTAACCATGGGGAATATCAGGCACTGTCTATATGCGTCACTAAGTCGGGTCATTTCATCTCGTTCAAGACATTATCGAAGCTGTATAATATACAGTCTGTTCGAGGAAAGTACAAAATTGATTGCTATTAATTTATTGATGATATATTAAAAAGATTATGAGATGTGTGATAAAGAATGAAGAAAAGAATTTGAAGATAAATTTTATATTATTAGATCAAGATAAGATATTAGAGTAAGTTGAAAAAGATTGCATTATTCACAATCTTACATTATTGAAATCTTAAATAATTTCTCATATACATTTAATAATAAATACTTTGCATTATCTCAATTCTCTTGTAATATCAATTTTCCTTTAGGATATAAAATTATTATAGAAAACTGAATTTATATATCGAGATTAAAAGCATGTCGAAATACGCTTATTGCTATTAGCTACTCTTTTCACATCTAGTTTTCTCAATCAATTCGGAATCTAATTTACATTAATGAAAATATCAAAACACGAATAATTTAAATCAACAATTCAATTCAAACAAACAATTGAAACAAAAAGATATCGGTGAATTAATATTCACAGACACAAATAAATTATAAAGCTTTGCACTTTATAATTCGTTTTCCAAGATAATTTACATTTATTAAAATTGTAATTGAAATTAAATAATTAGAAGAATAACATTTGATATAAAATTATAAAATCAATGTATTAAGCCAAAAAAAGAAGATTGCAACTTGATAAAAAATTGGTAGATAAAGAGTGATAATATACATTGTGCATAAATAATAAAGTTTGTCGAAGAATGCGTAATCTATGATACGACCTACCGTCGTAAGATTACAAGGCAAGCTCGTTTTCTTTCCTCGCTTTTATTACAGTTCCTTGAAAATGAGGGCGTTTATGATGTTCCATTCTTTCTATCTTTTTGGAACAAACTCCCTGGAGTTTAACGACTTCGTAGCGAGCTACATGTACCGGGGATAGAAATTACTTTTCTATGTATGGGATAAACACATAAAAGCACCCAATACTTTCAGCCCGGAGATGCTGACAGAATTAGGATCAGTTTCGTTGCATCTGCTATAACTTTTTATTTCCCATTTTACACTCTTACCTATGTACGTGCATGTTAAGAAATTTTATTCAAATATTTTCATTATTATTTAAAAAAATTTCATTTTTCCTTTTAAATAAAAAGATGGTAAAGTTTTATATAAAATCTTCTAAAAATCCATATTTTTTAACTTTCTCATTTATATAAGTCTTTAGAAATAAAAAATTATACTTCTCCAAAACTTTTAAATAGCATTAAAATGGCATTTACTTTGTATAATTAGTATAATATAAGCGTCACGTTTTCTTCTTAGAAAGAAAGAAAAGTATATAAAAACTGTAATTTGAAGCATAAATAAGCACTCAATTTATCTAGTCATATTATCCAAAGCGTTTTCTCGGTTATACGCGATGAAAAACAGTACTTTATTCTTATAACTCGCTGCGAATGTTTTGCACAATGGACGTGACAAATCAAGCTACAGAAAAGAGAGTCCGATCGTAAATATAGATATAGAAACCTGCTGCGAGCACCACCGTTTTTCTCCTGACCAGCGCTGCTCCTCCCACGTTTTCTTCTACGTGTCTTCTTTCTTGTGTAACTGCTGAGCAACACTCCTTTACGGGCGTCTATCCTCTTTTGTTTATCTTTCGTTAGTGTCTTGATGTTGATCTTCGACGGATCGAAACTAAACGTCGAGTCCTCCCGATGATCCGTCAAGTCCTTCCTTCGTTCCTATCGTTGTGCGAAGAAAAAAAATCGATAAAGTTGCAAAAATATAAAATAATATCATCAAATTAGATACTGGCAATTTTCTATATTTATTTTACAATTATTCTTAATATTTTATAATTATTTAAATTATTTATTATCCTTGTCGTGGAAATCTGACATTTTTGTATATTTCTTCAAGTAACACGTAATCATTTAACTAATGGCTTTAATGTAAGATGTGTACATTCATCAAGATTTGAAGTAGAGTGCACACCTCGTTTGTAATCTCGGCTTCCTCTTCATAACTCAACGCCACGACGGCCAGCATTAAGTTTAGTAGATAAAATGAGCCAAAGAATACAACCACCGTGAAGAACGTGACGCTAATAGGTCCGCACGCCGACAACACCTGTGCCACAAAACACGTTATTCATCATCATCATCCCAACAACGCATTTATAGTGTCATATAAAATGTAACAAATATAATGGTTATTGATATTCTTTCCGGAGAATCCATTTAAATGATCCAAATTGCAATTCTGTTTTCACATTTTCACAAATTTAACGAAAGTTGATTTTATAAAAACATTCACTCCTCTTTTAAATTTCTAAATATAATTGCCAATTTAAAAAAAAAGAAAGAAATATGATAAAACAATTGCTTTTTAACTTTCAATATGTAGGTGAAGAATGGAGTGAGAAAATCGAACTTTACGACAGTCTGTATCTACATATATAAGCTTGAGAAATCTGTCGGATGGTGACCTTGTTATAGACGTCCTCCCAGTAATCCAACGTAATCAGCTGAAAGGTGGTGAGCATTGACCACAGGAAATTATCGAAGTTGGTGTAACCGTGGTTTGGATTAGGGCCAACGCAGAGACAAGTGTAGCTCTCGTTACAATGCCTGGAAAATAGGTAAGACCTACATCGCCGACACCGCAATATCCGTGATAGCCGTGAAAACCGTGAGAACCGTTTCAAGTTCTGTCTGCACTATCATTATCAAGTGCGGAAATATTACTTGCGGCGCGGTCTCTACTACGTAGAGCTTTTCCACGTTATATGTATAGTCTTACAGCAAGATTATATCGACTACCTCTGCACTCGTTAAATAAAAATAATCGAGACTTTTATTCTACAAATTAAAATTCTGTTACTCTGCATTACTTCTCAGTCGAACAAAAATATTTTCACGATATTATTTTATTTATTATGTTGCTAAATTTAAATATTGTAAGTAGATATCTCCAAATGCATCAAGCTGTGTCCTGGAGCAACAACAAGCAACTTTTTTTAAGAAACATGAAACATAAATAAACGGTTGCTTTTTACTATAAAGAAAAAATTATAATTTTTTTTTCAAAATCTGTTAATATTTGCGAAACGAGACTGGCGAAGGTGTAATAAGTCACCAAACGCTTTGCTCGACCGAGAGAAATTCTTACGGGAATGTCTCGAAGGTGCAAAGAAACCGTCAGTTTCGAGGACGTATATCGATCGAATAAAAAGCCTACTTTCTCTCTCTCCCGCGGAAAAACACAGGGCGCCAAAAGTACGCCGTAAAGCTCGCGCGCCACGTAAAGTAGTAAAGCTTTTGCAAACTTATTTATACGAGTCGAACGAATTCCGTCGCGCGTACGTGCGGCCCGGCACGTAATCATTTGCGGAATGGATGCTGCCGTAAAATCGATAAATATGGATGAGCGCTTCGTACGCTTCGTCAACAAAAGTGCACGAGATAAACTAGAGCGAGCTTCTCGATACCGCGAGGGTAATCAAGTATAACCGGATACCGCGATGGAAATATATATATCCGTGCGATTGTGACGAGTGATTAATAACACGAATCGTTGGCAATTATCCGTAACAATTTGTTGACGATCCTGTGTAATTGTCGACACTTGATAGATGATTTATGTCTCGGCGTAACGCGAAAGCGAACATATTACGTTTTTGCTACAATATTTATAAATAGAACGATCAAATTTTGTTATAAAAACGTTATTGATGTTGAGGAGAAATTGTAATTTTCTGTTGCAAAGTTTTAACATCAAAATTTTATAAAGCGTACTAATTTTTACTATAAGCTTTCATTCTACTTTCCATATGTTAATTTTCTTTCTAAACAGCATTCTTAAAATTCTGAAAGTTTAAATTAAAGTCAGCTCTCTTCACAGATATTTTATTGCATTTAAAAATAAATTTTTACGTAGCGTGGAAAAAAATTTGGTAAAAGAACCATAGATTTCTCGAGTATCGAAGACCCCGGACGTGACATTGAAAAGTTTGGCAAGTTTCTCGGCAGGATAGACACATCAACTCAAGAAAGTATCACGCGAGTACTCAATTTTTCTCGCTCAGGAGATCCTTCTCGCGAGGGTGAGCTCGACTAGAGCACTTGTCTAGAGATACTGATGTGGGTAACCGGCTCTCGTGTCTCGAGAATTAGCTTATCTGAAGTAGGATTGAACGTATAAATACAAAAACACCAACCTGGCGCCGGTTACATTGCCGCAGATGATTGGCTCCTCAGCCTCGTTGAACGCCCAATTGGATGAGTTCCAAGTCCACCTGTTGGCGACACGAAAATTCCGTTAGCGTTCTTGCAAGCTCTAGCGATCTCCGGAGATTTAAAGCGAGAGAACTAACACACCTTCTACATGGTCTATTTTTCGCGTATCTATGTGTTTTTGCGGCGATCGATTTATCAAATCAATTTTCTCCAATTCAATCGTTGTCCGATACGATACAAACGAAAATTAAATCAACTCCTTCATAAAGCGAGATAAGCAATATAAACGTGTGTGAAATAAAAGTGTATATAAATATTTTTTTCTTAACATATTTCTATCAAAAATTAGTTTCATTGTTAACGAAATATAATTATTGCATCATTGACTGACGCAGAGAGAGAATGTTATATATATTTTTAGATTAAAATAAATTTGTAAATAACTAGATATTTTTATACGTACATTTATTTTTATACGTATGAAAAAAAACTTACTCGATCCAATCGATTTGCGTGGCGTTCGGCTCTTGGTGCCTCACGCATTTATTCCTAAGTTCCCCCATATAAACTTGCAAGGCGAACAGTGCAAAAACCATCAGGCAGAAAATCGTCAGTGTCATTACTTCGGCAAGTTGCTTGAAGCTGTGCAACAGTGCGTTGATGATAGTCTTTAAACCTGTAACAAGCAATAACACAAATTATAATTCTTTGTTTAATTACAAAAACGTCATATTTTATTTAACAAACTCCAAATCCTTTTCTATTATTTTTAAATTTATTAAAAAATTCAAGCTGGATAAATCGTGATTAATACTTAATTGCAAAGGAAACAAGCGGAGCTATTAATATCAACCTGTCGAAAATAAATCATGACTGATGCAACTGAGGATCGTGCGGTCAGCAATTTTACTTGAAAAATTCTCCTATTGACCTATCGCTGTCTGAAATGCAGCATTCATATCGATTTCACTTCAATGTATCGTTAGCGGGCCATTCATTCATCGGCCTTTAAGAGGCTTTTTCCCTTGGGCGAGTACGAATGTATTACCCAGCGGCCTCTATTGTTCCCGAAAACGCCGTCAGTTTGCATCTTGCACGAAGCAGAGTTTGCAGACTTATTTTTTATCGTCGACACACTTCGCTAAACCCGAATGAAGATCCGCGGAATTTAGGAGAAAAGATTTTTTTCATTAAAAATTCTTTCGCAATTTGTATTAATACAACGCATCTGCACGCAATAAGCTATATTTTCAAATCTAAAAAAGAGTGCGGTTCGTATAAAGGAAAAAGTTTAAAACATGAGTAAAAAATTTATGTGAAAAATACAAATTCGTAATAATGCGGACATACTCAAAATGCGTATACGTATAGTCTATAAATCTCAATTTGCGCATAACGACAAATCACTTTCATCGTAAATTCTGATGTTGCACATCAGCAACGAAATATATATACTTAATCAGTAAGATGGACATTTTTTTCAGCGCGAAATTAAATATATTCGGGAAGAATGTTTATCCGCTTTTTAGTTTCGGAGCTCTAATATTTTCAAATATCACGGGAAGGAAAAAGCTTTCCGCAGTCAAATCAATAAATCGTGCGATGAATAGTTAGTAAAAACCGATATCCATGACAGGAAAAAAAAAATCCCTTTCGTTTCGTCAATCTGCTCGATGCCAATCGGATATCCTATATATATCGTGACTCCTGCGACAGGTTTGCGCTTCGAAATCGATATAAAACGAACCGTCATGATAAATCACCTGAAAATGTACGAACATATTGACAGACGCAGAATGATCCGGCCTCGATGGCAAGATCTAGAATAATCCGCGGTTGTCCCCAGAACCGAGAAAGACGACACATCCATGTTTGTCAGTTGGTTAAAGTTCGTCGTTCTCTCCGTAAACCGATGTTGAATGTGTCGTCCTGCGGAAACTTAAATCCTCTTCCACAAACGTGCCGCCATTTCAACTGCTTTGTATTTCCGGTCCAGTGGTCAGCGACAGACTCACTTCTGCAGTTCGTGGCTTCTCGTTATACCGTTTCATCTCTTTAATTTGCCAAGTTTGTTTTGCAGTATTTTTCCAGGCTTTTTATCACACCTCCTTGTTATTTCAACGCTAAAGTTTTGCGCTGAATTTCGAGTCGATTAACTTCAAAGTATTCTTCGATTCGACGAAAATATCGCGAAAGGGAGGTAGAGATAAAAAATGAACTCTCTCTCCCTGAACATCGTAAATTCCAAGTTCGTCTGGTCAGTAAATCAAAGATAAAAATCGAGCCATTTAAAATGTCCACATACATGCACACACCTTATTCTCGTTTCGCACGCATAAGCTGTCGGTCGAGGAACATTTTTCATCTTCTCTCTGAACGTCAAAATATATCCTGCCGTAGCTTATTACTCGATCCTGGATTATGCAATCGATTATGCGATATCGATCGGAGGTGATTGTAAGTCCACATTGGTCGCCGCAAACGAGACGAGCGTGAAAGCTTACGAGCTTATGACGCGCTTCGCGATTCCTTTTAATGTAATACCATTGTAAATTTATAATGTGCTTCCGCACGCATGGTGCAGCAAGATTAAAATGCATATCCTGGAATATTAGAGGGAATAAATAATTGAGCGATAAACACAAACACGCGCGATTCGCTGTCCCCAATGTAATCGATGTAAACATTTTCATGCAAATATTAATGAGCAATCACACGCGATGACAAAAGAAACGTACGCGAAATAAATCGGAAATTTTCTATTGTCGAATATTATAATTTATGGGGGAAGAGAAGAGAAAGGGGGATCGCAGGTTTTGTACGATACAATTTTACCAAGATAATATTAGTATAACGTTCAAAGAAAAATATAAATGTCTAGCAAATAAGCAGCGTCGCAAATATTACGTGCATGAATTCAGTTGCTGCTATCATTTAGTTCTACTGTCACGCGAATGAATTAACACGATAAATCGTCATATATATATATTATATATAAATATAAATAGCACAAAATTGAATGGTTTTTCGTTATTTAGAGCTATCATTTATGCTCGTTTCAGCGAAAACGTATATACGTGAATGCGGGCTTGATTTAAAGCTCGAATTAATATGAAACTGGTTTATTTTGCAGCTAATTAATATGCGTCTGTTGATACACAACCGCATGCGCATTTAACGTAGCGCAATAATGTCTAATATTACAATATATGTCACCTGTGTAATCGTGACATGTAACAGGAAAGACACGCGAGATATTCGATGCGCATTTTATCGCAGAAAGAAAAGCCGATTGTCTCTATTATATTTTCATGCTTAATTCTGTAAACTAATTATAAATGTATAAATGGTACGTCAATCAAGAGAGATTAATTTTCTGAACATGTTTTTTTCGCGAAAGAACGGAATTGATGAATAAAGATCTCTTTCACGCTCGACTTTTCCCGATTAAAGCTGAACGTACGAGTCGGACGTAAATCGCAAAAAATTGCAACCCTCGCAATTAGATTACCTGGCATAATGGATACAGTCTTAAGTGCTCTCAACACCCTAAACGTTCTGAGACCGGCCAGATTCCCGACTTCCATCCCGATAGTCGCGTATCCGCTGGTAATCACCACGAAGTCCAACCAATTCCACGGATTCCGTAGATAAGTGTACTTGTTCAGTATAAATCCCTTTGCTATTGATTTGACCACCATTTCCCCCGTGTATATGGCTAGGAAGATATATCTGAAACATGAGAGAAACACATCGCGTGAATTACTTCCAACCTCGGATCAAGGTGATGCACTCTCGTTCGTTATGGACGCTCTGATCCTGTTTATCCGAGAAGTTAAAATGTTATATTTGTAATCAAAATCATCCAAAGAGAGACAACTTTTATAGAATAAATTTGTGGAAAATAATTTATGGAAATCGCAAGCGAGTTTGTTTATAATTAATTTTCGGAAATTTATTCTATAAAAGTCATCTTTCTTCAGAGTTTTATTAATCTCGAAAACGTTATTTCATTTCTATATTATTTATTTTCGATATGTATTTAAAGCTGCTGTATTTCGATATACAAATAATTATAAATATAATAAATCTATACATTTTTTATCCCGATATTTCGAGCGATAAATTTGGCGATGCTAACGAAAAAATTATATAATTATAAATAAATAAGCAATCTCTGCTAATTTTAACAGACACACACAAAACAATGTTTTTATACAACTGATTAATAAATTGAAATTACGTGGCTGGACTTATATCAATCATCTTGTCTTGTCTAACTACACCTGCATCAATCATGTCAAGTGTGTTACAAATACAGACTGCTGGCAATCAATTTAGCTTTCTCACTAATGCAAAAACATCATGTTTATAAATGGAGCAGTAATTTTGTGAAAAATCTATGAATCATTAGATCACATTCACGCTGTTGCAGATTGTTAAAACATTGGACGCAAGCTGTCATGAAGAAAAATTCTACTTACGTTTCAAAAAAAAAAAAAAAAAAAAAAAAAATTATCTAAAACGTAAAAAAAAAAAAAAAATTTAATTAATTAGTTTAATTCCAATTGACTCTGATTAAACGAGAATTTTTTTCTCCGCTGGCGGAGAATTTCGGTTCAATTTGAAATAAGAGGAAAGCAGCAGGAGAAGAGAAAGAGAGAGCAAATCTTTAAATCTCCATCCGCGTATCTCGGGCGTTGCGCCCTGCGGCATTCCATATCTCCGCAGATGCACTACTGCACCGCCGTGCATCCCGCATCCCCTGCATTCTGCTTCGAGAGCGTGGAATAACCGCGATGCGGTCCGCCTTTATTTTCGCTTCCGTACAATGCGAGATGAAATGCTCTTCTCCTCGCGACTCGAACGATTTTAATGAACATTTCTCATGCAAGCTCATCGAGTGCATATGTGAGTTATCGATATTAAAATAATACGCCGCAATATATCAGCGAAATATCGATGCTCTTCGATACCTTTGATTGTTGGCAATATACTTTGATCGAAATTATTTTATTTTTGTAATTTATAAAGCTTAATTTCTAGATTTATCTAGATGCATTGAAATAAATTTTAAAAATGATTCTCCTCTTTTTTCGTAGAGAAAAGAAAATTAATAGGAAAATTAATATTTTCTGACAGATTATAAATGATTTCTAAATGCATCGAAATAAATTTTAAATTTAATTTTCTTTTCCCTTTTTGGAATAAGGAAATTAACAAGAAAATTAATATTTTGCGACAGATTGTAAATTGAAACTTCACCTCTATAATTTATAAGATTTCATTATTAAATTTTTGGATTTTAAGATACATCTATATAAATGCATCAAAATAAATTTTAAATTTAATTCCTTCTTCTTTTGTTCGAGAGAAATAAAAAAATTAACACGAAAATAAATATTTCCCGATAGATTGTAAATACATGTATATATCGAAACTTGGCCTCTTTAATCGAGTTAGGCCAATTAACTTCCCAAGGGAAGTTTGAAGAGACCCACTTATTCACAGTCCTATAAAAGCCTGTTAATCTGACACGCCTTCGCGGTTTAGACCGCAGTTGCGGAAAATTACCGCGGGACATATTTCGGCGGAAGCACGTTAAACGAATTGCTATCCGCAGTCGACGACGAGGACTGTCGCGAGTCATTCGCTGGAGAATACTTAGCTTAAGAGGATTACATGCCAAGTGAACACATATGAAATGAACCGCCAGTTATGTAAGTTTAAAGCGAATCCTCGTCAATCCTCGTCGTTAACTCCTCGAATGCACAGATTTCGATTAACAGCTAAAAGCCTGAATTAACTCCGACTCGATAACTTATATAATTAGTTGAAAACGACACGCGCAACGATAATGTATAGATAATGTTCTGATTTGTTATCAATGTTATACTCTTTTTATTGGACAAGTACTTGTTTTAATTTATTATACAAATAAATTAATATAGACGCAATGATTCTCGAGATATTTAAAAAATAGTAAAAAATATTATTATTTATTAGATATGTCAATAATGATATCCTATAATATACATATATAAAATATTTTACTAAATATTAAATTAAAAAATGAACTTTGATCAAATTTCTGCTGAAGAAAAATACGCGTTTTTATTTTCAGAGAACTATGTATATCTAATAAAGTAATATAATTTTATATTGAAATCGCAAACAAGTAACAAACACAGATTTATTCAGTGATAGTTAGCTGCTAACTAACTAAAATCCCTGCTATTGCATAATCATGAGAGTTTGTACTCACTCTGCTTCCTCGATGGTTTCGGTCATGGCCAGGAAGACGCAGTTAAGAAGTATAGTAGTCATGACCACGTAATCAAAGTACTGATTCGTACTCAGGAAGATGCAGAATCGTCGCACACAATTCCACGGTGAGAAGATGAACCAACTATTCGTTGCCGTAAATCTATGGATGTAGTTCTTGCGAAACCTCTTGGACACCACGCAGAACGTCTGAAACACATACGTGTGAACACGTTATGAATACGAATAAGTTTTTATTACCTAACTTGAGAGAGAATCTGGATTTTCTTTCAAACCTAGATTCTCTCTTAATCGAAACGGAAGGAAATTTAAAGTAATTTTTTTTTACCATGAGATATTGTTCTAATTGATATTAGATAATGTTAAGAGATGTTTGAAGATAATTTTTTAAAATAGATTTTTGGATAAAAAAATTTAGAAGATAGAGAATTATAAGCTGATAGACCTATCGAATGAATATAACAAAGCTAATGAATTTGTGTAATTTTTTCAACATTGAATACTTAATTAATATTGTTTTGCAAAACAGATATTCCTGATAAAAATAACTTAAGTTTATATTAAATAAAAATAATGTCTGTTTAGGGATATATTTTTCTGAAACATATTTATTAAAATATTTTTGAAAAAAATAAAATAAAATAATACGTACTTTTACATCGAAAATTTCCGATCATGTTATCCGTACAATTGCCCCCAGGATGATCATATTTTCCAATTTAAGAGAAATGCTCGTTTTATTCAGCAAACTGTTAGACATCTTATACATCTGCTTTTTTATTTTAAAATCTACTTTTAAAATAATAACATATATTTCCCGTAAAGCTTTTTATTCGCCAGAAGTCCTTATCTCTAATCTTCAGGAACTCTGTAATTAGATCTCAACTTTGCTAAGAAAAAAATTCACAGTTTATATAAAATATATAAAATGTTTAACTATTTTGTAATTTAGCTCTGTTTCACTCTATATATAGAATATTTAAATAAAATACTTTTACATGTAGGTACTTTTACATGGAAATTACTTGTTCAAAACTGGAAAAATTACTTAATTATCACTGTAATTTTTTAAAATAAAAATACATATCAATGTAAAATATAGATAAAATTACTATTTTTATGTAAAATCACTTGTGTTTCAATCTAGTATTTTTACTTTATTAGAACTTAATTTTATAAGCATTTAGCCGTTTTATTTATAACATTTTATAGTATTTTTAATGTGTAATTCCATGTTTAGTAGAATATATATATTTCATATGAAATTATATGTATATAATTTGTAACCTTTTATATGGGTTGCAATATTGCATGATTATACAGGGTCGAAAAGAACCTTGCATAATCATGCAATTTCTCAGAAATATTTTGGTCAGTGTAGTCACGTGCACAGTGGATCAGTTAGACATATAGCGATTTATTGGTTACATCGTTTAAGCAACGCTCTAAAACAGCGCAGTCTCCAAAAACGGCAGTGGGTCACCGCGTAATTATTAATGAATCGTTTCAGCGTTCAGATAACGTCGCTCGTCGACGGAATATCTGTGAATTTAGGCGATGGTCCGCGAGATAATTTTAAAGCCAGCACGCGATCCTCTGATTATTTTCCATTCAGAACGCTAATTAGTTAATCGTTCCCTCGAGATTGAGGGTTTTCGGAGCAGCTTTTTCTCTCTATTGGCATAAATATCTTTGATGTATGTGCTCTCTGCATCAAGATAATTTAGCAGCTCTATTTTAAAAATTCTGACAACGAAAAGATGAAAAATGAAGAATTTATTTTGTTTATAGACTGGAGAATAAATCTGTGGACTTTCAGCAAAAGAAAGAAATTGAAATTAATATCACATAGTTTTAATACCTAATTTGATTTAAAAACTCATTTTATGCTCGATATCCAATTATTTGCACGAGGTTAACAAGCAAACTTTTGATTGATGTATTTGCTCTTGATTTAAATAAATTACTGAAAAAAGACAGAATAAAAAGGAAGAAATAAAACATATATACACATTCTTTACCGAATCGAGTTCAGGAAGAACTCGTAATACTCGAGTTTCTTTCCGCGAATGTTCAGATTCCACTTTTAGCTCGCGTTTTATCCCGGCATAAATCATCCTGCATACTCGACTGTCGTCAAAAAAAAAAGCGGCCTCTCGAGTGCCTCCGGGTGCATTAACGCGATGCATCGCGTAAAAGGCGCATGCACATTCCGCGCGTCTTCACGTCACGCATCGCGTTCCAGAGGGACACGACATGCCAGCAAGTGGATGCGGATCGATGTCGTTGCTGTCGGACTGGAAAGCGCGAACAATGAGATCCGTCCACGGGGTTAACTTATCTAACTAAGCGCGCCCCGTTTGCCATCGCGTCCGGGAATCTCCCGATGATAGGGATGCTCGTAAACGCGCGCACACGTCGCGCCAACGGAAACGAATGCTCGTTGGACCGACAGATCACGATAGGGACATGCCAATAGCATCGCTATTCGTGTTATTTTTACACTTATCAACCTAAATCTCTTCAACTTACCGGACTTACCGTCACAAGTTTCTCCCGATCGATTTTTCTTATCTAATATGTCAATATATAATATATGGTATACACGAGGAATTTTCTCTTGGAATTTAAAATCAAAATCATGCCAATCGCGAGACAATATAATTGGGAGAATTTCACGGTCCTGTGATTAATTTTACACTTATCAACCTAAATCTTTTCAACTTACCGGACTTACCGTCACGAGTTTCTCCCGATCGATTTTTCTTATCTAATATGTCAATATATAATATATGGTATATACGGGGAATTTTCTCTTGGAATTTAAAATCAAAATCATGCCAATCGCGAGACAATATAATTGGGAGAATTTTACGGTTCTGTGATTAACATGACATATAAACAATATTAATATGTACATAGTACATTTTTAGAATGTACATAATGTTGAAATAAATATTTCGTATTTTAATCAATGCAATTATTAAATAAATTCCATAAATTTCAAAGTATCTGTAGGAATTTGGAATTTAATATTGTTGAATATTTTAGATTAAATCTTGACACTAGTAATAATTATATGCAATCTATATAACAATAATAAAAAAATTAAAAATTAATCAAACATATTAATTATATTTTATATCTTATTGTGGTAGATATTAATATTTTAGTGTGGTAAATATTAACCAGAAAAGCTCTTATAAAATTCTTCCAATACCATATTATTCTTCAATTACAATGATTTTCAGGGTAAATTTTAAGAGAAAATTCTCTCCATGTAGTATATACAGTTTAAATTATATGTATTATATAATTTGTACAGGATGTAATCTTAGCTATCATTGTTTTATATTATTTAAACGTCTTATTGACTCTTGGAAGAGAAACTGCAGTAGTATAACACTACTAAGTTTCTGGCTGCGAGTAGTTACGGTCCGCGAATAGTCAGCCGCATAATAAATGCATTCGAAAATGTGACACGTGACACGTTTTCTCCTGAATAAAGAATATACTTTCTTATTATAGCAATAATGGTTTAAAGACAAATTTATGCAAGTTTTTAAAAGATTTAGCACATCCTACATCTTGAAAGATTTATACACGGGGAGAATTTTCTCTTAGAATTTACCCTGAAAATCATGGTAATTATGGACAATATGGTATTGGAAGAATTTTATAAGAATTTCCCTGATTAATATTTATCGCAATAAAAAATATTAATATGTGTAAATTTTAGTATGTACATAGTAAATTTTACTAGGTATATAGTAAAATTCGCGTCGAACATATTTCATATTTTATTATGATAGATATTACTATTTTTATTGTGGTAAATATTAATCAGAGAAATTCTTCTAAAATTCTTCCAATACCATATTGTCTATGATTACTATAATTTTGAGGGTAAATTCTAAAAAAAAATTCTCTCTGTGTACATATGATTTCTCTTTAACACGATAATTTTGTCCTAGGCTTCAAAATGTCTGGCTATACTACTGCGTTTGCGAAAAGCATGTCGTGGACTGTAATCAGACGACAAACGCTTTAAACGCTCGTATACGATTTACATATCTGTAGCGGTGCATAGGATGCACTTATCTTGATTACTCGGAATGGTTTCACCCTCGTGTCTTTAATTGAACATTCCCTTTTTCATCCGTTACGAGAAAGACGGATAAATAGAACTACAATGGAATTTTAACTGTTTTAATACCGTCGAGAAGAATTTTGATGTGTTATAAATATACAGGCCATTCAAAGTAGTTTACATAAAATAGGTCAAGCGATTTTATAAATGATATTCAATAAAATAGTTCGTAAATTCTATAAATAACTTTGATGCATCAGATAATAGCTGAAGTAACGAAGAAAAGGAGAAGTACAAAATTAGATTTTATTTATACAAATCTGATTAAATCGTCATTTTTTAATTGTTATTTATTGGTAATCCGTCATAATACAAAATTAATAAATAAAATAATTCACAAACTCTGCAAATAACTTTTTGATGCATCAGATAATAGTATTGAAATAACGAAGAAAACGGGAAGTCTTTAGAAAAAGTGCAAATTTAAATTTCATGTGCAAATCTTCCTAAATTATCGCTTTTCAATTATTATTTATTCATGGATCCATCAATCATGATAGAAAATCAATACAATTAAGGTCTTAAATTATTTCCGTGAATCAAAATATCTTGCAAAAAAAAGTTTGATGTTATAAATTCGATAAATGTGACAGTACGGAAGATTATAGTTGTTTTGTGTATTAATCCAATCTCTACTCTACTGCACCTTTTTCAGTCCTTCCCCGAAGGAAGTCATCGATGTTCACCTGACTGCAACGGAAGACATCGAAGCCGACGTGACCGCGTACGAGCGCATTTCCGGCGGAGACGCATGTATTATTTATTTGGAGCAAACAGAAAGAGAGAGAGAGAGAGAGAGGGAGATACGCGTGTGCGAGTGCCAAAGCGATGCTTCGTACTCGATGTTGACCTGGTTGGTTAGTTGGTTCGCTGCCTGGTGCACGTGTTGCTCGTGCGAAGCAACATTCAAGGCGCGGATCGATATTTAGTCGGAGCTGCGGCCACTCGATGGAAAGCGCCAGTTTCCGGTAACGGCGATGACGATTGCGTTGTTCAGTTTCTATGTTCTTAGTTTAAAAAAAAGGAGAGAGTAAAAAATAGACAGGGTGTCCAGCAGACTCAATGAAAACAATTCCCCGACTTTTTCAGATTTTCCAAGATCAGAAATTTATTTTTTCCCTGACTTTTTAATATTATTTTTTCTTATAACTATTATAAATCAATTAAATGTTAAATCATGAAATCCTTGAGATATTTTTGTTAACAAAATATATATAATATATATAATATATTCAGGATGTCCAGCAGACTCAATAAAAAAATTCCCTGATTTTTCGGATTTTCCAAGACCAATTAATATATTTTAATATTTTGACAACTGTCAAACCATTAACCCTCGATACAAATTGAATACAGTTAAGATGCCTTTTTTTTAGAAAGGGATCAAATTTTTTAATTTTGTCTCTATCAAACACATTGAAATAAAATAATACGACAACAAAAATATAAATTAATGAACACGCTGTAGATGAATCGATTTTTAACACAGAAAATTAGCGTGCTGGGAGTCAAGGAAAAGTTTATATTTATTTAATAAAAAATTTCAAATTATTGAGACAAAATCCAGATAAATAGTAAAACTTCCTGACTTTACACTGACAATTCCAGATTTCTAAAATTCCCTGACAATGCCTGCGGTTTTCCAGATTTCCTTGACTGCTAGACACCCTGTCTATCACACCTGGGCTTGGAATTGATATTAGAACTTCACACTCAATGTCAGTGTTTAACTACCACCGTTTAGGCAGTAATCTCTTTCTCGAGCTATTTCTGGGAAGGTGGGAATGAGCCGCATGACGCCTATTTAGATGTAATCTAAACGTGGATATAGAGTCTAATATGGTAGAGATAGGTTGAACGGCTGATTACACCGAGACCTCGGTTAATGCAAGGTCAAGCGAATCAAGGGTTAAAGGCGCCAAACCAAGCAATCAACAGATATTACCCTTTGTGCGCAGCAAGCTGACCCTGTTCATCGCATATGATAATATTCTATATTCTATATAATTACTAATTGAATTGATCTAGAAACGCGGATGATACAATATAGTGATCAATTTATGTACCTACAAAGCGAAACATCATTTTTTAATTTACATTATAAATTTATAATTATTAACTAGTAAGATAAAAAAATTTATTTTTAATTTATCTTCGACTATTTTTTGATTATTATTCACTAATCATTTATATACTATATTAATTTTATATAATTTATATACTTAAAAAATAGAATTTTCTAAATTATTTGAAGGTGTCTTGATCAAATAACGATACTTATTATCAATTTATATCGTCATGATTTGCGCGCGCGCGCGCGCGCGATAAAGTTATTTTATAATCAATCAACTTCAGTCGATTTTACTGTCTCAAACTTTTTTAATGCCTCAAGTAAGAACAGCGTACGAAACTCTAAATAAATTACTTTTCGAAGGGCAGTTTTTAGTTAAAATAACATTTTAAACGCAGTCGAGAACTAATAAATCTCGAAGAGAATCCATCGCGATAAAAAAGAAAGTATTTGATTAATTGAGCACAGGTCATACCTTTTTTATTCAATACCAAGTAATTAAATTAAATTTCGAAATTTTTATTTTAATAAACCCCTCTACAGAAGTGTAGGCGAGAAAAAAATCGGGATAAAGATAAATTGGGAATCGAGCGCGAACTTTTTGCTAAATTTTTTATACAATACGCGTTAAATCGTCTAAATTGCTCTCACCTGAAAAAGCTTCTTCAAACTCGAAGAGGATGAGACAAGCACTTATCCCCTTTGATATAGATGGACTCGATTCAGAGCGAACTCTACTAGTAAATATCGTTTTCAGATCCGACGGAACAAAACTGCTGTTATCAGATCCGTTCGTCCCAAACTTTAGGCAATCTCGGCCACGTATTCCGGCAAGATTAAAAATTCTCGGGAGAAGAAAAAAAGAGCACACGCTATTTTATGTGTATGGAAAACGTGAAATATCGTCGTTATCGTTGAAAGCGAGCAGCCACGCTTATCTCTTTGTCGAAACGACACTAGCTGATCTTGCGGATCTAAAGATATGTTTTCGATCAAGGACGGAACATTTTTGCGGATGCTGTAAATTTTAAATTTCAAAAAAGCTGAATCAGCAAGTTGATTAAGCGATTAAATTAGAATTTTCAAAACTTTGACATTTTCTTCAGGATCTAGTTGTACATAAAATTACATGAATTTATATCATAAAATATATGTTACTGGAAAAAGAATATATTTGTGATTCAAAAATAATTTTAAAAAATATATAAATTAAAAAATTTTAAAAATAAAGTTAATTTGGACAAATCTTCTTTAACACATGTAAGCCAAATTTGTGCATGTAATTTGAAATAAAGAGTCGAAATTTTCTTCAGGATCTAGTTGTGCATAAAATTACATGAATTTATATCATAAAATATATGTTACTGGAAAAAGAATATATTTGTGATTCAAAAATGATATAAAAAAATATAAATTAAAAAAATAAAGTTAATTTGGACAAAATCTTACTTCTTTTTGAACACGTGTAAAGCCAAATTTGTGCATGTAATTTGAAATAAATAGTTCGAAAACTGGGGTTGATCGAAAACTATTTGAAATATGTTGGAGGTTTGGGCAAGCTTTTTATCGACGAGAAGAGATTGCATCTGCGCAATGTAGCTTTCTAACAAATGACAGCGAAACGCACGTACAATGTGGCAATTTGTTCCGCTTGGTAGGATATAGGTACCACTTCACATCGAGTAAAGCTGAATGGTTGGTAGCTACACGTTGTACACCCGCCGCGAATAGGTTTTGCTATACGCGATCCTATGGTGATCCCGCTGTTCATCACGAGTGGAAAATATATCGCACGCAGAAGCATATTTATACATAAATAAATATAATATATAGCAATATTTCAATATGTATTCAAATAAAGCAATATGTACGGAGAAAAGTTTCTCTTTGAATTTACCCTGAAAATCATGATTATGCAACAATATATTGTAATAATTACATAATTACACAATTGGAAGAATTTTGAGTTTCTCATCTGATTAATATTTACCATGCACAATAATAAATATTAATATGCATAAATATTAATGCATACAATTTTTATTTAAAAAAATATGAAATAAGGTATAAGAAATAACAAAAAGATAATGTCTGTCTGATTAAAATATAGAGTAATTTAATTGGTTGAGCGCCTGTTCATTTTTAATATCAATCGAACATATTTTATATCTTATTGATATTAAATAGAACGATATTAATATTTTTTATTGTAGTAAGTATTATTCAGAGAAACTCTTAAAAAATTCTTCAAGTACTATGATTTTCAAAGGTAAATTTTAAAAGAAAATTCTCTCTGTGTATAAACATAATATATATGTAAAGCAATATCTCCCAATATAATCAAAATAAAGTAATATAGAAATAAGTAGATGTTAGAGAGGAAGGAAAGAATAATATATTCAATATATTCGTTATCTCGGAAAATAAATTAATATGCATAATGCGTGTTGGCGTTTTCATCTTTAGACAGTTTATCTAAACTTTTTGATAAATTTTATAAACCGCACATCTTGATCTCAAGCGTAATATTTCCTCCCTTGGCTAATTAATCTTCGTTAATTCAGTCAAGAGAGTTTATATCAGCACTTCTTTTTATCCATCTTCGTACAATATCGGCATGTAATGTAAATTAGGAAACTTATAGTTACTAAATTATAATTACTAAATATAGTTACTAAACTATTTAATAGATATTAAATTATTTAGTAAGTAATTTCATTATTTAGTAATTATTGATAAATAATTGATAACTATCGCAAAGAATAATCTAATTATAATAATAATTACTAAATAATCAGATTACTTACTAAATAATTTAGTAACTATCAGCAGATCAACCAAATAAAGCTTTTTAAGATAAAGAAAAAATGTTTACGTATGGTACGTTGGGATTCTCCGGTGATTCTGCATGAGGAAAAACAGACAAGAAAAAGAGAAATTGCAGAAATGTTTTACATAAAAAAACAAGGAAAAAGTATTAATTTACAGAAAGATACGGAGAATTTCAGTGGGATTTATGATCGTGTTCTTGACGTTATTTAAGTCGTTTTATATTTATTTTTACTTTTAATTTTATTTTTATTTTTATATCCACCTATTTATTTATTTTTATTTATTTGACTTTATTATGACGATTTAAATTACGAAAGACACATTTAGTTTCGTCTCTATCTTCTTAACGCTTAGTGACTAAGATTCTTGTGAACAGTTAACATCTATTTAATATGTGCTTACTTCTGTCAGTCTTACATTGTTCATCAAAACAAGCGTTAACATTGTCGGTAGTTTGCATAGAAGTTGATTTACTGTTTTAAATTTGGTATGTAACACATTTTTGTATTTAAATGTATAATTAATTGTTGCGAATAAGTGTATTAAATTATAATTATTTTGATTGAACTTTTTATAGATGTACTTGAAAAGGGCTGCAATGACAGCCGAAACGTTGTTGTTGTATTTCAAATAATTATTTATAATAAATTATTGCCAGTCTGGTCGACTTTAAACATTGAGGAGTGGTTTTTTAAAAAATGTTTAGTTGGTTTTCCACTAAACGCAAAATTTGCTCTTTTAAAATATTTATAATTATTACCAAACATTTTATTATTATTATAATCAGCAATAAGAATCAAATATTTTTAAGAAAAGTATTACTAAATACATCTCACAAGTTTACCTAGAATTTTTTTCAGTTATATTAACGTTAAAATAAATAAGCGATGAAATTTTCGCGACTATTTTCCACGTGAGAAACTCCGGATCGATCTTTGCTTTAATAACCCTTCACGTTTTAACGGAACGTAAACCTGTTTATAGCTTCGATGTGCGTTGTTCGACCTACTCGAAGTATCGGAGCGATGAAGTCAACCGGAATCGATCATAAAGTGGTCTTTATCGATTCGTACGCAAATTTGACAGTTTAAAGTTTAAATATACACACGACGTATGTACATCTATACGCACACACACACACAATACACGTTTGCGGCCGCACGTGATGCAATTGAGTGGTGCATACGAATGCGTTGCACACAATGCGAGTGCGGTTGATCCAAAAATAACGCACGATTGTTCCAGATACGCAAGCGATAAGACTCGAATGTCGTCATCACGCGATTACAGGTCCGTATAAATAAAAAAAATATTCGCGGTCTGTTGATTTTCCGACGTTCAATTGTTTAAACAAATATAAGAGATAATGTGTGCAATCAAACGTGCATGCATTGCGAGAGGCGAATTCCGAAGGATATTATCGTATTATCCTGTTATCTCAGAATAAGACGAGCTTCTGACACGAGAGAGGAGAGACTTATAGCGAATTCAATTGGATGCACTAGTGCGCACTAAGTGCATATAAAGATTATTGCACACAATTATATAATGACATAAGTAATTGAAAAATTAAAATATTAACAGTAAGAGCTACTATTATTATTATTCATATTGAACAACAATAATAATAGTTCTTTATACTATTAATTATTTTCTTTTTTTAATTACTTGGCATTGTGAACTTGTGTGATAAACCTTTATATGCACCCAGTGCATATTAGTGCATCCAATCGAATTCGCTATTAGCAAGTCGTTCAGTGTGTATATATAGCAATTCTATATACAAGAATAAATATCTCGGAGCTAGTTAAATTATTCGAAAAATAAATCTCTGTCTTTGAACGTATTCAGAGAGAACGAGTTATTTCGAATCTTAATGAAGAGAGAAAGAGAGAGGGAGCAAATAAATGATCGCGATTCGTCGTATGACTCATAAGGAAATGACTCATTTTCAGTAAGTCTTGACAGACGAACACGAGTTAATTAGCTTCTACGGATTAACTTGTACAACCTGAGACATCATCGATATCTGTGTCGCGCGTTTCTCTATATATCTCCCGTATCTAGAATCTAACAGAGATCTTATAGGGTAAAGTCCCCGAGTTCTGGCTGTGTCAGCAAGAATCGGATCATTAGAGACTAACAGATGACAGCTTACACGGTTCATTCCATCGTTAAATTGCTCGATACATTCAAACTAACAATGAACGGACGACCCAGAAAGTGGAACACTTGTATTGAATTTTCGAATCAGTTGAATAACAGGACATATATAATATATAAAATATATAATTAAAATATATTAAAATATATAATGTATAATAATTTGTTAAAGTCGATACCGATTAATGAAAATCTTGAAAATTATTTTGTATACGAGATAATGGTAAAGTTGCATTACGAGTTCCGATAATATAAGTAATGTTTTTTACTTCAAAAGTTTTCACGAGATCAAAGGATACAACGAGAGACTTCATCTTTCCTTGTTTCGAAAAATCCAGTAATAGAAAAGTTGTAAGGCAAAAGTGTAAGTCGAGTTATTGGTATTGAAGTTTAATGTACAAGTTTAATATACAAACTAAGTCCAACTTCAAATAATTTTCTTAAATCAAGCGATTTAAAAAAAATGAAAAATTAAATATATTTAATTAAATATATTTAAAATGTGATATAATTTTTGATGATAGCAATGCGATTCGAAAGATCGTGCGAAAATTATTTAAAAGAATCTATCATACTATTTTCTAATACGTACTAATACGTTTTTTATTAATATTCATATTTAAATAGTAATTATCAATCCGCGTGATTTATTTTAAAATTCTTGTATATTTAATATTCCGCGTATGTATATACATATATAATATGCACGTATTTAATAAATTTTTAAAATTATTAATAAAATTCAGCAATACTTTATTAATAATTTTGAGTTACAATATTTAGAAATAAACATATTTCGTCTGAAATTTTATCGTTTGATTTGTCGATAATCTAAATATTGAGAACACGCAATAAATCGAACTGAGTAAATAAAATAAGAATAAGCTTCATAGAGATACAATCGTGTAATAAATATAATTAATCTTTATATAACTTACAAAAATTTCGTGTATGTGTATAGAGCAAATCCACGTACAGTAGAATGTAAATAATTGTATCAATTAGCTTTACGCTATTAGATAGTTCTATTCTTGTTAATCTCTTGAAACTTCTTTTCGCGCGAAACGTTAAGTTATTTTAGCGACATTTTAAACATGTCAAACACACGTTCATTACCTAAATAAGATGGAATAAGAAGATTAATCGAAAACGATTTCTAGTTATATCCAACTCGAGGAGAAAGACGTCAGAGAGATTTTTCAAAACGTCGTACCGATTATTCTCCCGTGTACGTTCGGAAGAGTAAATTCCTTTTCTGTAATTTCTTTTCCGAACAATCTTTCGCGGCTTTTTACCGACTCTCCCTCGAGCCCTTTACGACAGGGTTGTCCTAGCGCGAATATATGTATCGTTATAACGCTTCGTCGTCATCCGCGCGAAATGTATCCCCCGTTATCCCATTGTGAGGAGATTTCCAATAGACCTCATCAACGTCCCTTTCACACCAGACTTCGCACAACGGCTGTTTGCATTCGACCGTGTGTGCCGTATATAAGGCTACAATATATAGGTGCACCTCTATATCTATTTGTGCCGTGTGAGACTGCATTTATTTCACACACATACACCGTGAAAATCGTATCGCGCCGAAGCTTATGAGCAACAGAAACTTCCCGGAACGTCTATTCGGCGCCGCACTATAAATATAATGATTTCATTAAATCAACAGGCAGCCCTATATCGTTGATCGCCGACGCGGCCTTCGATTAAACTCGCGCTGCCGATGGCCGGATGTTCGATGTGTGCCAACTTTGCCGTGTTGTTGCGACAGGTGTAAAAGGTAAGCGATTTTTCATCATTTTTCCAAAGGCGTTTGATCGTCGATTTTTATATTAAAACGATCGAACACGTGTCTTGCATACACGGAGAGAATTTTCTCTTGGAATTTTATCCTCAAAATTATGGTAATCGTGGGATTATGGTATTGAAAAAATATATTATATTTTTCTCTAATTAATATTTAGCATGATAAAAAATATTAATATGTATAAAATTTATCGAACATATTTTATATCTTATTGTGGTAGATATTAATATTTTTATTAGATATTAGATATTAAATTTTTTATTACTATATGAAGAGAAATTCTCATGGTCTATCAGAAGAGTAATGAGATTGAATCGTGAGTGTATAATTAAAAGTAGACCTTGCCATCGTTTCTTGTTACGGGATTCGATAAAATATTGAAGAAAGATATGCGATAAAGTTATTATAAAAATTTTTAAAAAGCATTTAGCGATCATGTTTTGTAACGTGCTAAGGTTTTACCAGCGCGCGATTCATTTTTAATCTTCCAAAAATATTAGTTGCCATTGAAGAAAAACTTGAGCACGTGGTAAAATATGATCGCCAAATATTTTTCTAAAATTTTATCGTTAACGAAAAACATATATAATATACTTTTATTTCACGTTATTACAATTTTTCAGTGCACAGTATGCATTACATATTTAATCTCATTATTTTTCTGACAGACCGCGTATGTAGACATTTCTTTCTTGACAAGTTGATATACGTATTACACAGAGTTGGATTCAGCTTTTCATAAAAATCTTTAGAAACGAATGTGGGTTGAACAGACCTCCGGGTAACGATCGATAAATTAAGGGTCGGGATAAGCAGTAAGAGGAGAAAAAAAAACGTGATGCAACCCTAGTTTTACGCTGACAAACATTACGGAAGATATATATTTTCGGCTTTCCCGGGGATAGAGACTTCTATTGTTATAAAACAAAAACTTATCCCTATTACGACACAGGGTGATCGTAACATGCGATCTAGGATTTACATTGAAGGCTATAATTCCTCCCTTACCGGATGTTATTTACATTTCAAATATAGGGTGCGAGACAGAAAAAAATTAAATATAAGAAGACGGGATAAGACTCGGGGGCGCTCTTGAAGAACATAATTTGCTCACAGCAGAGTGAATAGTAGCATGCGTGTTGGCGATAAATCTGTGGACACTTATTGCTAAAGGGTCATTCCTTAGCGATTACGTTGACGTACTTGTATGAACGACTTGTGTACGCGATAGTATAGCAGTAAAACAGAGAAAGAAAGTCTTTTATATAGGTATATATTTTCTCTCGTCCCGTGCGATAAGAACGTTTCACAGCGGTGGAAATAAAATATTTCTTTGCAATATCGTTTTTCGATTGCATACACGTATAAGGTTAAACGTTGAACGATCGATAAATGTTCGATAAAAAGAAACCCTCTTATCGCGGTGGCCCAATTGAAAATAATCTTCGAATCTGACGAAAGGAGAAAATGTATATATAGGTTGATCCGTATTTAGAACACGCCTGCAAGATCGTCGGCAGATATAAGCCGCCTAGTCGATCGATTCCGGTGGTTGTCCACTTTATATTAGGGCTGCGAGATGGAAAAGCTTTCGTGTTTTTTGTACGGAATGACTAAATGGAAAATATTTCAAAAAAATCGTCGTAGATGTAACGATTAGATCCATCCATACATAATAATATTTTCTGTTTAATCATCGCAGATTATTTCAATCATTCGTATAAAACGAAATAGCTGGTAATTAATATTCCTCCATAAATCTTTCCCCAACAATATAAAATAATTATATGGGAGAGAATAAATATAAAAAAAAGCTCAAAGAGAACACTTGGATGACACTTCGTATAATTGAGAGACGTGTAAAATCTTTGCCATAAATCGCAATTATGTCAACGTGCTCGTTCCTATGTCAGTACAGAGAAAGAAAGAGACAGAGAGAATTACCATAACACATCGCGTAATCCATTTCCATTGCAATTGAATATCGTCCGATCAAAATCGCGCGTCCTATTTATTGGACATCGCGTTATATTATCAATTGTAACTATCAATATTAACAACTGTAACCGTTCTAGTTGTAAAGTACACTCTCACGGTTAGGTTGACGCAAATTTGATCAGACGTGGCGAGCCGCGTATATGTATATTGTATATTCATTCATCAATTCGAATAATCAAAGTTCCCTCCGCTCGACCACGTCTGTCAGATATATTTCGTGACAGGGAAATGTACGATAACAGGTCTATACCTCTTCGCGTTTTACCTCTTCCCCTTGCTGATACGATTTTGCTTCCTCTGCGTGTACCTGAACATTGAGCACACAATCCGCATATCTACGCTTTCGTCGCAAACTCGAAACGAAACTTCGAAACTTTCCAATGCAATCCGCCGATTGTGTGCATGTGATCCCAAAATTTCACCTACGAATATATTTTCAGAAATTCGTTTCTGCAAACATTCGCGTGTAAATTCGCCTTTGTGAAATTTACATCCGTTCGAATAAGAGAAGTTGTCAAGCTTCTCGATTTTTGAGGTTTAACGCTTTGTTTAGTTTGACTCTTATTTCCTGTAACTCCATTGTAAATTGCAAAAATGTATTATGCGAGAAAATAATATTTTTATATTTGTAAATTCAGATATAATTATCATCTTTTTGCGTTTATTATTTAAAAACGTATTTTCTTTAATTAATATATTTGGTATAATAAGAAAAGAAGAATATTTCGTAAAACGCCAGTAAATATAATAACAAGAATAAAACTCTTTGAAAAATTTTTTAGACGACCAAACTGGACAAAAAATGTTAATTTATTAGATCTTCCTCATTACGTTTCGACCTTTGCATATATTTTAACTTTTTCAATGTTTTATACATTGAAATAATTAATTAATTATAAAATTAAACTAATTAATTAAGAGAGATCTAATAAATTAACATTTTTTGCCCAGCTTGGTCGTCTAAAAAATTTTTTCAAAGAGTTTTATCCTTGTAATATATTTGGATTAAATAATTATATTTTTCTATAACTATTTTATTGTATTTTAAAATTCTTCTTTTGCATGACTTTCTCAATATTTAAATTTATTTTGATTATTCTACAGTAGAGAAAAACAATTTTGAGCGCTAAACAATTTAATAAACGAATTGATCGCGCGTTTCGTGATTATATAAATATAACTCTTTCTTACTTTTGGTACTGTTTATAATTTTACGAATTTTTATGATGATAATGGCAAATTAGATGAGAGAATTGAAATCATAAAAGAAGAATTAAAATTGTATAATATATAAGAGAATTATTACATTACGTATTCCGAATATTTGAGAAGTATTATTATAATAACCGATATTAAAACGAAAATATTCTTCTAACAATTTTTTTAAGGGTATGTATAAAAAAAATGTTTGTGTTGTTAGTGGGATTTTCGAGACTTAAAGTATTTTCTGTTTTTATTTTAGATGGCCTTCCGCAACAAATTTTTATGATGAAAATTACAAATTAAATGCGAGAATCGAAGCCATTATAAGAGAATTATTATATCATGTGTCCCAGATGTCAGAGAAGTATTATTATAATAACCGATATCAAGACGAAAATATCGTCTTTATAAATGATATAAATGCTTTAATGCTTTCTCCAAATGAAAGAATGTATTTGTCCATCATATTTGATGAACTTGTAAAAATTATATATAAACAAGATTAACGGTAAAAAAATCCTTTCTTTAAAAAAGCATGCTAAATCGATTCTCATTAAATGCATCCATTTTTATCTCGTAAATCTCGAAGTATATTGTTGCCTCTTTTCCGTCGCTTTGATTGCTTTTTATGGTGTTGCATGCTTCTGTTATTTGAGTGTTATTTGTCATTTGACATCGCAAAGATTATATTGACAGCGCAATACAAAGAATTGGTGAATTAATAAGAGAAAATAATTACGAAGAGAAATTTTTAAAAATGCAAACTTCAAAAGGTATTTTTCAAAGTTTTCAAATATGATGATACTTCTAAAAATAATGAATGTTCACATATTTTATTGTCAGAGATGCAATCGCGGGAATCGAATAATGCAAACATGTTGATAGTGCAGCAATTGTGTGAACAAGTTAATAATGATGTAATCTGCATTACTTTCACAAATAATGATATTCCAAATATTTCAAATAATCAAAATTCAAGTAGTAGTCTAAATATCAAGTAGCTGTTTATGTAGGCATTCAGATAGAACTGTTCACATAAATCGCGGGAACCGAATAATGCAAGCATGTTGACAGTTATTTGAATTACCTATGTGGAATAGTAATAATATAAAAAATGTTAAATACAATTTATATAAACCCACTGCTGTTGTCATCATTGAATAGCACCAAGAATATCAAAATAACGACTGTTGATTTCTTTCGGAATGCTATTTTAATAGAAACAAAACTAGCCAGAGATATATATCAATCCTATAGAATTATATACGTAAATTGTTATTTTTCAGACATAATGTATTTCACTGTTTCGTCGAAACAATGGAGTACATAAGTCTGAAAAATAGGAATTGACAGCTTGTACGACTGTCTAATGCAAAATATGGAATTGGATTGGTGGTTGGACATATGGAAAACATCTTAAGTATAATTTATATAAACCCACTGCTGGTGTCATTATTGGATGGTACCAAGAATATCAAAATAACGACTACTGGTCTCATTCGGCTTGCTGTCGAGACTTCCATAGAAATGAAATTAGCCAGATATATATAAATCTAATTATATATCATAACTATATTACGTTTTATTAATTGAAAATGATGACTTGTGTTATGTGCCATAAAATACGATTATTAAGCTTCATATTATGAATTATATTTTAATATTTTGTAATATATATTTATTTATATTATTTGTATTACATAGCACAACACATTTTTATTATTTACTATTGTTTTTTATTTTAGATGCTATAACATATGAGTACACTCAAAATGTATAATCATTGTATTATTAATCAAATTTCCGAGTTAGTTTTTTCTTTATACAATTTTCAATGAACTTTACTGCACGTGGAACACGTGAACTATATATGAACTGTATAAATTATACTACAGGTGGCTAGACAGATGGCTTTATTCTATCCTCCTTCACAGTTGTCAAGTGGAAAAAAACTTAGCAGATGGAGAGATGTAGGTACGCGTTTTGTTCTCGTAAAATTAACAGGTGCAAAGAGAAGAAACTTTCGTTTTTTCGTTTATATCATCAAGGTAGAAACGCATTTTGCATGAAAAATAATTTTACGGTATTTCGCAGTTATCCCTGCAAAATCCTCGCATACCTTTTTACGATCTGCTTTAAATGCCTATAAAAAGAGATATCTTTTTCAGTAATAATTACATGTTTTCGATGAAAAAAAATTCTTCCGAATTGGATGATCAAAAACAAGTATTTTTAAACTATAACATTATATATAAAACGACACCGATGACAATTTTTGCGGAATAAGTGGCATTCGTGCGAGATGGTCGCGTCTCCGGGAAATACTAGGAAATTACAACCCCGCTTTATCACGTTGACTGCATATTCCTATGACACACTTTGCCGCGGCATGCGAATAAGTTATCGATAGTTTGTATCGCGTGCAGATGCCGCGCCAGTGATAAATTCCGTCACTAATTCTGTGCATCATTGGTATGACGCGCATTATGTACAGCGAAAACGACGAAATCTTCTTTACAGCTGCGTTTCCCTGCGCTAAGGGCGCTTAAAATGTCTTCGGGAGTGCATTTATCGATTTGCGGGAAACGGAACGCGGTGCTAATGTGAATTATGGAATACGAACGCCTATTGCTGTCGTCATTCGTTCGGTGCAGTTATATAAAGTGCTCACCTTTTTGTGACACATTAATGAATTTACAGAGTTTATATAGAATTCTATTTCTCAATTTTCAGTTATTCAATATTTTTAGCAGTAAAACCGTAAGAGATAATGTTCTCTTTTTCGACCCTCTGTCGAAGAAAAGTTTACTTGACAAGTGACTGATGAACTGATATCGAGCCAGAACGTTTGAAATTTAATACGCGAGATTTTAACTCGCTGTTGAATATTTTCGTAATTAAATATCTCCGAAATATTTCGCCAAAAAAGATTAATTAATCTGATCAAGAAACCTGTCATTGAAATATGCAGTGTATCACGTGAAAAAATCTGTGTATTACAGTGAAAAAATATATCATTTTATTCATATATACATATACATATAATTTGTAAATAATTACGAATACTAAAATCAATAGCAAGTTTTATAATACAGCGAAATTAAGTTTTCGAGTAAAAATACAAAACTCTAAATTTTAAACTCGGATTTATTATGCTGTAACATTATCAGTTACTTGTTATTAAAAGTAAACTATAATAATAATTCTCGTTTCTTATTCTGAAGTGAACACTTTTGAGGCTCACTTATATATGGAGAGCTTAAAATGTCAAGTGTCGCGAGTAATTAACCGCAATGTAACATAAAGTTCACATATTGTGACTGATTAATTTTAATTTACACAGAAATATGGTCTACTTAAATATGTCTGTCTCTGACGTAGCGTAATCATGTCGGGGATTATATTATCTGGAAATATATATCGCGCGGTTGAGTCTCCAAGAAAAGAAATTTATGACAAAGATAAATGTAGTCGGATATATAATAATAATAATAATCTCCGATAATATATACCAATATATAGGAAAGCAAACAACCTCGCGAGAGGACAAGGGCGATTTTAGGATAAAAATTTGCTTTATATATTAATTTCACGGAATTAAATATAGGACAGAAAATATAGCTTTTACACACAGAAGCACAAAATTATCAACAGTGAAGTGCAATAAAACATCTGCACCCCACAAATGTTATCATCGTGTCGTTAGATACAACCGAGTTAAATTGCCAACGACCATTATGAAATAACTAACGACGCTACTTGCTGGTGGAATGATTGTTGATTAAAGTTAATTTCATCGGCAAACTGCGTAGGGGAAATATATAGGACAGACAGAAGTTTCGTGGTCATCGTGATTTGTATTTTATACTTTTTTACCCTTCATCGCGCAGGGAAACTGAGCGTATTCGAATATCAGTACCCGAGCGATATTATTTATAGTTTATTCTGCAACTGACAATTAATTTCCATCTACTATAATTTATAGATTTGCGGAATCTAATACAACTGTCTGAGCGCAATGATTAATCTCGTTTAAAAACGTCCGACGTTTCTCCGTTCATTGATGTTTACCGACGTTATTATTTATACGAGGCTATTAATCACGTAATTCGACTATGCAATCCTCGATGTTCCGAGCAACTTGATTAACATGTAACGAGCCACAAATGCGTAGTGAGGATATAATTGGTTCAGCGACAACCCATAATTTCTTAATACTCCTGTAACATTAATCTTGACAACGACACAAGACATGTATTCTTCCCTATCATTTATCACTGAAAAAAATGTATTATTCTAGAGAGATTAATTTTCTTTTTCAAAGCAAATCGGTTGTTAGATATATTTTCATCAAAATATTTTCACTTCAATTTGCAAGGCACAATGAAAGAAAAAGGAAAATATTGAAATGTAAAGTATTCGACGATGAGAGAGAGAGAGAGAGAGAAAAATCATGTAAATTTAAAGATTAAATTTAAAGAATGCAAACAGACAATTGAAGATTAATGAGACTCGCGACATAAAATTATACGAAAATTCTGTTTGCGCAAATTTCGCGTGTACGAGCTTTTTACTAGATTTACGATTTTATGCGTCTGACAATTTTCGTCTACAAATTTTACTCGCGTGAAAATGTCTCTCCCTGCTATATAGCAATACATTACATAGAAGTGATTTGTAACGAAAGTGTTCCTTGTTTACTTTATCGAGACATTGCTGGTATTAATATATGCACAGTAACGTGGCGCGATCCAACTCATGACGGCGCATTATTATCTTGTGGCATCGTTAGTGCCCCATTGTCTGTAACCAGGCCATCGCAAACGTAACAGGCGTCGCATTAACGACCGTAATCGATTTCCGTGAAGAAATTGTTATTTTCCCCCTGTCTTATGCGCGCGAACGAAAGAGAGAGGGATAAAAATGTTGGACAAAATATTAAGAAAATAATTTTTTTTTTTTAATATTTTTACATTAGTAAACCAAGTTGAAGGTGTGTAAAATATATATGGAACAAATATACTCTTAACGAAAACAAATAAATCTTAGATAGGATATAATAATGTGCAAAAGCGCGAAAGAGGGGTAAAAATGCTGGACAACAACATATTAAGAGAATATATATTTTTTAAAATATTTTTACATTAGTGAAACCAATTTGAACCAAGTTGAAGGTATGTAAAATATATGGAACAAATATACTCTTAAGGAAAATAAATCTTAGATAGAATGCAATAATGCCAAGTATCGATCGTGACATGTAATTGGCAAACAGAATCGTTTATTTCTTTCCTAAGAGGAAAAGCTGAGAAACGTCATTTTGTGCAAACAAGCACATCTGTTCGATTATAATAATTTTATTTAATTATATAAAGCGCTTCGATAATGCGATTATCGAGAAGAGATGTCGACCGAGAGAAAATCATTCTAAAATGACGTAAGTCACAGATATAATGTAGCAGAATCATCATTCTCTGACAAGAGACACGGATCAGAGAGAAAGATAATATGTTAAAACGTTTGGTCTGTCTAAAATAATTTAATATGAAGAATGTAGTATTAGGAATATTAATGTTCAAGCCTCAAACAAAATCAGGAACAACGCAAATATTGAACGGACGACTGCGAGAATAGCTCGAGACTTTATGCAGTACGCGAAGTGTTTCTACAAGAGAAAATGCGGAAAAAGAAGGTAATGGAAAGTGAGAGGAAAAACCGACACCGCCCGACTGAAGTGCATATAAAGACGAAAATTCGATGCAAAATGCAAATTATGCAGCTCGACATAAATGGTTCCACTATTACATTATCTTGCGACGTTGTATCATAAATATTTTAAGATTATGCATGTGCAAAGGATTTTATGCGCGAACCGATGTGTTAATTCACCCTGAGTGAACTAAACATATACGAGAAAGAACGAAGAGAGAAAAAGCCTTCAGTTTAAAACAAAGTTTAAAAAAAAAAAAAAAAAACAAGGAATGGGAGAAAGAACGTATGGAAAAGCATGAACTCTTATTTCCCCCGCGTAAAGCAAAAAGAGGAGGAATATGGCAGGAACAGAAACTTTCCCACTGTTCCTTTTTTTTCCTCTTCCTCTTCCTGTCTGTTTTTCTCTCTTCGGAACATATAATTCATCTCACCGACGTGATAACAGAAGATGCTGTAAGAGGTATAGTCTCTCTTACAGCATAAAATGGTATTTAAATAAAATATTGCCAAAAATCGAATCATTTCATTGTTCGTATAATTCATTATTATTTTTCAATATTTTAGAGTAATCTTCATTTTATGCTACGAGATATTTCAAAAGAATTATATAGATTTTTGTACAGGTCTTTATTTTACACACAATCGATACTTAGAAAAATTTCTATTTCTATTTCTGCAGATAAAAATAGAAACTAAAGAGTTTGTTAAATTTACTCATTTACTTAACTTTACTCTTTCATAATACATCTTGTTAAGATATTTTAATCTTTATTTAGAGAAAGAAAGCCAAAGAGAAAATATTTCTTCCCAGAAACAGTTTCCCATTAGATCGTAACGCGAAACATCCAGCAAATAAAGATAAAAATGTTAAAATGATAGAGTAAAACTCATTCTTAACTCGTTCGCCAATTTATATCGTATCGTGACGTAGAAATACGGGAGTTTCACAACGTGAATGCATTTATTATTGTAATGTCCAAATAACGTTCTACAGAATAAGATATCGAGATCATGTACTATTGCATAATTTGCCGACTATTCGAATATTAGCTGAATGCTATTCGAATAATTGTAAAATAAGACTTGTAAGACTTTTTGCAATTTACAAAGGAATAATAGGAGCAATAATCAAATAGCATGAAGAAATTACGATTCTTATTTTCCTCATAATTTGCGAGAATGCTTCAGACATGCCGACAGCAGTAGTTATAATCTCTTATTATTCAGCCTAAATAATAAGCTTCAGGCTGAATAATAAGAGGTCATAACTACTGCAAAGAAGCGGTTTTGCAGCAAATGAGCCGATTTAACACGGTTGTAATAGAAAATGTAAATAGATGAAAATCGAAGCTTTATCACGTACACTCGAAAAGGATTATCTCATTACAACATGTAACTTTATTCCATCATTTTTCCATTATAAACGTAACATACGAATCATAAGAAAATAAGTAAAAGAATGATCCGTATTCTGTTTTTAACGATTTATCAATATGTTATGATTAATAATATTTAGATTAATAATATATTATTAATAATATATTATTAATCTAATTATTATTAATCATAACTTATTAGATTAATAATATATTAGTCAATTAGTTAGTTATCAATTAATATTAATATCAATTGTAAAATAAGGAAGAGCTATAAATGCTCCTGGAAATCCTGAAAGCTACACAATTATAAAAATTAATTATTAGATCTCTTGCTTATTTTCCTCTTTCTTATCTCATTGCGGTAAATTTTCAATTTCATTTGTAAGCAATCTCAAAAGTCACTTGATTAAATAAAATGTAATACTGAGGAGATTCAGAAAAAAAGGGAAAACATTCCTTTTTTAATTTCAATTTAGTATGAATTTTTTTGTTCACTTCAAACAGATTAAAAAGATTTCTATCGTTTCTCTCTAACACATCATAAAACGCTATTAATTCTCACCAGGATATATTAAGTAAAATAAATATGGTTCCGATAGTGCACATAACTATAACTTAACAATCATTATATAAAGTCGTCTTGAAATTTATCGACAAACTTTATCGATAAGAAATTGAGCGGAGAATTTGTAGTTATACGTATTCGATTTAAGTTATTTGTTATTATGCATTTTAAATTATTTAATTAACTTTCTCAGTCCGCAATCTCAGTGCTACCATCTTTGAAAAAAATATTTAAAAAATAATTGCAAAAAGAAGAATGTCAAAAAATTTCATATATAAAAAACAGTGTAAAATTAAAAGCAGTTATCAAAATCAGTTTTGTTTATGAAAGAATACGCTACAATTTACGTAAATTCGTACAAATTGTCAAAGAATTTCAAAATCTTTTACACAATCTTGGGTATTATCTTATTTATGATTGATCTTCTGTGTTGAAAATTTATAGTAATTTATGTAAACAAGATAAATCACAAATAAGATAATTGCATGCGCAAGAATGTGTAAAAGATTTTTCGGGAGAATTTTTCGACAGCGAGTTCTTTTCAGGTTCTTATCAGCGAACGCTTCAGACGCAACGAAACGACTTTTGTTATCGTTCGCCGAGATCTGCATGTTTCCCTTTCATGCGCCAGGTTCTTAAGGTAGGAAGGACCAACAAAAATGATCGAAGTACCTTCCAGTAACAATACGTCGCCACAGGGCTTACACGAATTTCGCTGGCGTTTGGGGTGAGGTTGCGTCAAAAGGGCTCGCGTGATCACGTGACTCGTGGAAATTAAATGTCCCGTGTGGCAAGAAGCATAGAGGCAAAGCGGGTATCGTAACTTTTGTACGCTTGAATAACCTTGATGTTTTATTTATCATCGATATATTATATTTTACGTGACTCCACGCGTTGCGAGACGTATAATATTCGTCGTTTATTCCGAGCATTACGAATACTATCAATATACTAAGATCAATAAATGTGTCAATGTTTATCTTTTGTAGAATATATTAACAACATTTTTTAGTTTTTTATCTTTTAAAATTATATAGATTTATTTATTCGTATTAGCAAAAAAAAACACATCTGACATTTTAAAGAATTTAAATTAATTACGGTAAATAAGCAGTTACAAAACTTTTATGTTTTCTTTTGTTATATTCAAGATCAATTTTACTTTAGTTATATTCTTATATAATATACTTTTGTTATATTCAAGATCAATTTTAATTTAGCATCTGAGAAATTTCGAAAAATGGATTCGTCATTGATTAAATATTTTTGTCAAAAAAATTCGTCCACTTTCTCTCCCTAAACAATTTTGTTTAAAAAAAATTTTTAATTCCTGCAAAACTACATAAGATATAATTTATATTAAACCTATTGCCTGATTTATACATATATCGTAAATGTATTGTCATTGTAGACAATTCAAAATTTCTCGCATTTATATTATTAAGCGCTGAAATTTCTGAGAGTTTATCAAAATCCATTAAATTAAAATTAACTGTGTACAAAACTAACTGTAGCAGTGTTCACTTTCAATCCATCAATCTTCATCGAGACATTATACACACACTCGCGATACAATATATTCAACATTTAACACATTAGATGAATGTTTATCTCGTGACAAAATAACCTGTAGAATAAATTAACTTGTGTGCGTTAAATAAAAATTTAAAGTGTGCAAAACAAAAAATACTAATTTTAGGTATATTATATCGCGTATGTGTGTATATATTTTATTATAAATAATAAATAATTTAATATAAGAGTGTGCATACTATTGACTATACATCGCCTGTTTAATCGATGCATCAAACAGCATCAACTATTTTTTATCGACTAAACAAGTCAAAGATTCGCGATAGATAACAACAATCAATCAACAACAGTTTAGCAGAAATATAAATTTATTATATTAATATATTTTTATGTATAATAGATATATAATACATTAATATATTATAATAAACTTATTATTAATATATTATATATATTATTGTTTATACTATATTATAATATATACATAATATTATATATTAATAATATATTAAATAATAAATGTTATATATAAAATAAAAATATAATGTATATCATTATTAATAAAATAATATTAATATTATATTTTTTATATTATACATACAAAACTTCAATTTATAAAATGGATAATCGATTGATAATCGATCGACACTTTCCTAAAATGTCATCGAGCTGTCTTTTGATTTTCTAATCGAGTAGATATCAAATCGATAAGTAAATCAAACAATGTAAATACAATTTTGATAAATTCCCTCCCTCCCTCTCCTCCCGTTTAATTAAACTTTATAGAGGTATAGTAATATTATATTGATTTTTATTTTAAATCACTTTCACTATTGATTTAATGATTCGTCAACTGCGCTAACGGAATTTCAACTTAAACATCGCAAAAGATCTTGAAAAAGTTAATAATATAATATAAATATTTTAATAATATAACGCAAATCAACACGAATGATTTTGACTCTTGTTAGATAATATCTGATAAAATTATATGTCAGTATATATATAAACAAAAGAAACTATTAGAAATATGTATTTATAAAATAAAATAAGTTTAGAAATATTATATATGAAAAACTTTTTCAAAATATATTATAAATAAAGATGTAAAAGAATATAAATAAATGATAAATATTATACTTAATAAACATGCATATTTTGTGTGGAATTAATTAAGCTGATGAGAATGAATACATTGAAATTTAATGCTAACGTAAAAATTTAAGAGAAAGATAGAAAAAAACATTCCAAAAAAGAATTGTTCAATATTGTTTCTGTCTATTCGAGCGAGATAAAAAAAAAATTACCTCGTGAACTAGCTGCTAATTACAAAACATGTGTTATTTATTCCAGAGCTCGACTGATTTCTAAATTTTCTATAGAATAGACTCTCTTTATTGTGTATCTTATAATATCCTTCTGTCTCTTTCTCCCCCATATTTCTCCTTTTCCTTTACCATAATATTTCCGGTTATAAGACTGCTGTTTGTATCGATTAATTAAATTTAATATGCCTGTTTCAGAAGTCGCAAATAAAATAGTTTGTGATTTTCTATCTAATTTAAAGGGGATTCTATATATGACAGTAAAAAATTTCATAATTCAGATCAATACCCCGATGTCTTAAATTTCAATGATTTAAATTAATCAAATGTGTTTTAAAATATCTTCTTCGCTTTTGTCAGGCATTTTTTCTATATTATCAGGCACTAGGATTCCTTGAAAAAAATTTCATACGGAATTTATTCGTGTGAGGAATTTAGTATTTAAGAAATTTCAATCAATTTTCGTTGCTGTAAACATTTTCGTCAAGAAAAGCTCGCGCTCGGAAGAAATTTTAAACTTTTCTAATAATTCTAAATTAATCTAAATTATATTACATTAACAATACAGATAAAAAGAAATGTAGAGCTCTATAGAAACAAGTAAAACATAATTTGTAATTCAGAAAACGTAAGATGTGAAATAAGATACAGAATATCACCATTGTAGTAAGATAATTTAATATTTTCTGCTTTACTTATTACGCGGTGATATTTTTGAAGATTTAAAAATCAAAGTTTATTGAATTCAAATCGGTTGTATATAAAACTGTATGATTTTATTCTAACACAATTCAATTCTAATTCAATGTCAATGTATCAATTTCTGTCGAGATATTTTACACATATTCGCGAGTACAATATTCTAATTTTAACATGTATGATGAATTATCTCAAGACGACATAATATGAACTTGTGTGCATTAAATGAAAAACAAATACTGCTTTTATGCAGGTATGTCCATCGTTCAAGCGTGTGTATGCTTATTACAAATAATACAATTTAATGAAGATGGGCACTATTGACTTTACATACATTGATTAAACTATTAATCAAGAGAAGATTTTTCAATCATTAAATAGTTAAATCGAGCAGTCGATAGACAGGCAGTCGATCAACAGTAGTGTGCCAAGAATATGAACATTAATATACGAGTATATTATATAATATATTTAAAAGTTAAAAGTTATATTTTATATATCCAAAATTAAATTATTATATATATTTATTATATGTATGCATACTAAATTATATAATAATTTAATCTATATATATAAATATATATATATATAAAGTATATCATTTTAAACTTTTTAATGATTAACTAGACTGTCAATCGACGATAAAAAATCGATAGTATGCGCAATGACAACTAATTGCACACACATTTTCATGAATATATACACTAATTTTCCTCAGGTAAGTTAATCATAAATATATATGCCGTAATGTTCATAATTAATATGACAAAATGTACCATAAAATCATATAAACTAATATTGGAAATAAGTATATGGAAAAGTAATACATAAATAACGATTAAAAAACAAACAAAAATTCGTGTATATCTATCAAGATTTGTAAAGCGGTACATAATAAAAGCAAATAAATTAAATGTAACAAACCATACAAAGGTATACGTAACACAAAATACAAATGTTACAAATAAATTAAAAGAAGAGATAATCATTATAATATATATTGTTTTTTATATTAAAATATTTTTACTATTGAATTAATAATTCGTCAATTTTTAACGGAACTTGAATTTAAAGATTGCGAAAAGACCTTCAGGAAGTTAATATACAAATCAACACAAATAATTTTGTCTCAATAATAATAATCGATATAACTAACGGATGTTAAGTTATAAATAAATAACTTTTAGAAATATACACATTTCTAAAAGATATAGTGAAATTATATAAAAAAATTGAGAATTATAACTTTTACTAAAATATAAACAAAATTATAAGTGTTTATTTAATGAACGTTCATATTTTATATCAAATTAAATAGATCGATGAGAATAGATCAATTAAAATGGAATGCTAAAAACAAATATAAGAAAAATAAAAAAAGACACTTATCTGAAAATAAGGAGAATCGTCCTATATTGTCTACCTTTATCCGAAAGAATTGAAAAACAACGATCGTTCTGGAATAACTGCCGATTGCGAAATACGTGTTATTTATTCCAGAGCTCGTTTTCGACCGACTTCCAAATTTTCTATACGGCACTCATATGTACATATCTTTGTTCTGAATGTTTTCTTTCCATCTTTTTCTCACATACCTTCGTTTTAACAATAATATTTCTGATCATTTTTAAAATCACTGTGCGATCGAGATTGTTTACCTTTCAAAATTTTGTCCCAAACACATTGTTTGAAAATACAAATGAAATAAAGGACAAGCAAAAGAACAATATTTTATAAAATCGCCTAATTTGACTAATTTCAGCCTTATATAAAATTTAAAACTTGCTTGCTCCATGAATAGGAGAATAGCTCGTGATTTTATAACTAATGGGAAGAGAAGCATTTCTACATCATTTCTAATATAAATTTTTTATATTCAAATTGAAATGATATATTTTAACTTTCAAAAATAATAATCCAGTTATATACAGGGTGTCACTTAATTGGCGCCCAATATTTATATAGCGATATTCCTCGTGGAAAAGTCCTGTACCATTTTTTTCTGTAAGACATAATAAAGTAGTAATTATTCAGTAACGTTAATACGAAAAAAATGGTACAAGACTTTTCGACTCAGTTTTCTACAAGAAATATCGCTATATAAATAATAGGAGCCAATTAAGTGACACCCTGTATATAACTGGATTATTATTTTTGAAAGTTAAGATATATCATTTCAATTTGAATATTACATAAAAAATTAGTTTAGTGCAAACATATGCTAATGTTTTTAAATATATTTTGTTTTATGAAGGATTGGTATTTTTCCGAAAAGAATTTCGTACAAGATTTATTTGCGCCGAGTAAATTAATCATTTGAGAAATTTCGTTCAGTTCGTCGGTGATAACATTTTCATCGCGGTAAACATTTTTGTCAGGGAAAACTCGTTTACTCTCGAGAATTTAAAAATTTTTACTAATTTCCAATTTTATAAAGGCTATACACATAATATATATGTGAAATTCATATTATATCAGACATAATGCCTTACTTATATATTATCAATATATCACCATTGTAGATTTATTATTAATTTAAATTTCTGTACTTATTACGCGTTGAAATTTTTTAAGATTTATCAAAGTCTATTAAATTAAAATCAATTGTAAACAAAACTGTTTGAATATAATATCGAAGGTAATAAGAGCTATATATAATTAAGTTCTATTATTTATATTTATTTATCGGAAAAAAAAAATAAAAATTAACATAATATATTAGACAAAACAGTTCGAACGTTTCGGTTGCCTTTTTTTCAACCTTTTTCAACGCATCATTTAAAATTATATAAATGTTTAAATATATATCCTCAGTATTTAAGTGTCTAGAGTAGTGTTAAATCTATCAATTCTCGTCGAGACATTTTATTTGTGATACAGTATTCAACATTTTAACTTGTTTGATGAATATTTTATATTTACGTAATATTTTTATAAAATCACTAATCACGACCACGATTGTTTATCTTCCAAGATGTTGTTCGAAAACATTGTTTAGCCACGAATGAAAATGAGATAAGAAATGAGTGATAAGATATTTTATAACGTCAATTAATTAGACTTTCGGTTTTAGTTAAAATTTTCTCGAGGAATCGCAGATAGAATAACTCGTGATTTTATAAATAAGGGTCAAAAGAGGGAGCTTGTACATTATTTATAATATAAACTTTCATGCACTATTCAGATGAAAATATGTTAAATTTTAATCATTAAAAATTTTAAATGTATGTAGAACTCTACAACTTCAGAGAACTCTAGGACAAAATAAGATATAGAGTATCATCATTGTATTGTAGATAATTCAAAATTTATCGTACTTATTATTACATGCTGAAATTGCAGATTTCTCAAAATCAGCTGTATATAAAATTGTATGACTGCATTCACAGAATCTGATGCAACATTCAATTTCAACTTATCAATTTTCGTCGAAATATTTTATACACGTTCGCGATATAATATTCAATACAGTTTTAACACGTTTGATGAATATTTATCGAGGGACGAAATAATATAAACTTGTGTCCGTTGAGTAAAGTGTATGCACGAAATTAAAAATAATATGATTTCATAAATGACAGATCTAATCACACATATTTTAATAAATGTACATGTACAAAAATAAATAATTAGTGACTTACTTAAATTGAAACAATAGTGAAATAGAATTATACAGGTAAATGCAAAGTATATAAGAATAAAATATAAAATGAAATATAAAAACGTAAAAAATTATTTTATCTTTTATCTTTCTATATGTATAGAAGATAACTATTTGTGCTAATAAACTTTCATATTTTGTGTCAAGTTAAATATATCGATGAAAATAGATAAATTGAATATTATTGTAAAAATATAAGAGAAAATAAAAAGAAACTTATAAGAAGAGAATCATCCAATATTATTTTCATCTATCTGTGCAAGATAAAAAAACAATGATCTTGCTGTGGTCAAACTGCTAATTACGAAATACATGTTAATCCAGAGTTCGAGTACACTAAAAAAAAAAGACTCGACTAAACTTTCCAACTAAATATTATTTTAATATTATTTTAATCATCACTGGCAACTTCAATCTATTTAAAGAGTTTTTTAAATATTATTTTGTTAATTGAGCATAATAAATATTTAAATTAAATGTATAACATATTAACTATCAAGAGACTTTAAGAGTGGTATATTAAATCTAACAAAACGTATATTTGACTTAAATACTAATATATGTTCAATTAAAAAAAATAGTAATTTAGTTGAAAGGTTTAGTCAAATCAAATCTTTTTCAGTGTACTCGTATATCTCTTTGTTCTTGTATAGTGTATTATGTATCTGTCTCTTTCCCTCATAATTTTTCGTTTTATCATATTTACAGTTACAAAGTCATTGTTCATGATCAGCGTTGGGATTGCTTATCTTTTAAAATATTTTCCTAAAACAGCTGTTTAGCCGAAAATGAGAAGAAGATAAGGAATGGAGCGATAGAATGATATTTTACAAAGTCGACTAATTTAGACTTTAACTAATTTGGACTTTAGATAAATTTGAAATTTGTTGTTCTAGTAATCATATTATAATTCGTGATTTTATATCTAATCTGGGGGGTAGAGAGTGATTGTATATATCATATATTGTACGAAATTTCATATAATTGTCACATTGGAAATAATGTTTTAATTTTCAATAATCATAATTTGACTAAAGTATTTAAGTGAAAACATATCCTCTCCGATCTTTTTAAATACATTTTATGATTATAACGCATAGAATTTTATGAAAAACATTGCATATTTGATTTATTTGTATGGAGTAATTTAGCATTTCATAAATTTTAACCAGTCAATTCTAGACATTTTCGTCAAAAAAAGGTATCATAATCCAGTGAATTAAAATCTTTTGTGTACGAAATTCTGTGACAAAATCCGCAAAATTAATACAACGTTCAATTTCAACTTATCAATCCTCGTCGAGACATTTCACATACACTCGTGATATAATATTTAACACAATTTTAACACGTTTGATGAATATTTATTACGGGATAAAATAATACGAACTTGGGGGCGTTAAATAAAATGTGTGCGTAAAAAATAAAGTTACTAATTTTCTCGCGCGCGCATGTTTATGTTCATTAAAAATAATATAATTCAATAAATGTCAAATCAAATCACACAAATATTTTAATAAATATACACATGCAAAGGTAAATAATTAGTAACTTTACTATTTAAATTAAAACTATATCGAAAGAATTATATAGATAAATGAAAAGTAGTTAAGAAAATGTAAAATATAAAAATTTATAAAAAAAGTAGCGTATTATTCATCTACTTCATTATGTAATATGATTTCATCAATTATTCTCAATAATAAATTACTGACGCATGTAATAATTATTACTATTATTATTACTTGCACAAAATAAGCTGCACTTGAAATTAATAGGTAAAGTATAAAAAATAATTCAAGTTCACGCACAATTTCTAATATTGAAAATAATATATAGAAATATAATATACTTAAATATATAATATGAATCACACTTTCTAATGATGGACATAATATATGTAATATACTTAATAATATACTATACATCATTATTATTATTAGAAAACTAATAATAAAAAATATTATAATATATATTAATTATTGTATATAATACAAATAATGTCCAGAAGGAACATAAATAATATATTGTACAAATTAATGTAATAAGAATAAAATTATTATAAACAAAGAGAAATTTATTATAATATACAGGATGTTATAAAAGTACCGGAACAGCAGAATAACTCGAAAAATATGAGTCCTAGAAAAAATGTTAAATACTGGGTTTTTATAATTTTTTCTTGGCTATCTGACGTTCAAATAGTAAGAAAAAAATCATAAAAACCCAGTACTTAACATTTTTTCTAGGACTCATATTTTTCGAGTTATTCTGCTGTTCCGATACTTTTATAACACCCTGTATATTGTTTTATTATTATTTACTTTAAATTATTTTCACTCTTGATCTAATGAATTATCAACCTCTAATGTAATTTCAAGCTTGCGAAAAATCTTGGAAAAATTAATATAATCTAATTCAATATCTAATCTAATATTATATTTTTTTAAATAAATATACACACACAGACAAATCAATAAAATGTTTAAATTACAATTGTACTGAAGGAGAATTATACAGGTAGGTAAAAGTTACTCTTATTATTTTTCCGAAATCAAACAATGTTAATGCAATTTTGGCAAATTTCCGACAAATTTCAATTTACTTTGATCTAAATATATTAATAGATACGTAAATACAATGAAAATATACAATAAAACAAGTGTTATTGCAAACGGTTCAAATATTAAGCACACAACACCAAAAAAATAAATTATTTTAATGTATACTATAGCAGCTATATATTTCATATATGTATATTTCATGTACATATTATAGTCCCTTACGTTCATTATAATATATAATATATAAAAAAGTTAATATGACACAAATCAACAGAAACGACTATGTCTCGCTAAATAATAATATCTGATAAAATTATATGTTAGTGTGCAAATAAAAAAAACTTTTAGAAATATGTATTTGTAAACTAGATTTAGAAATATTCTATGGAAAAATTGAGACAATTATAACTTTCGCGGAATATATTATAAATATAGATATAAAAGTATATAAATAAATGATAAACCTATTCGTTTAATGATAAATATTCGTTGAAATTCGAACATGCATATTTTGTGTCAAATTAATTAGACCGATGAGGATGGATAAATTGAAATTGCATGCTATTGTAAAAACACAAGATAAAAAAGAATACTTATCCCAAAAAAGGGATCGTTCAGTATTGTTTCTGTCTACTCGAGAGAGATGATAAATGGTCTCCTGGTCTAGGTGCTATTTATGAAACACGTGTTATTTATTCCACAGTTCGCCTTCGACTGATTTCCAAATTCTCTACAGAGAAGACTCTCCTTCTTCTGTGTGTCGTACGTTTTCGTTTTCCTTTATCAGAATATTTCTGATTATAAGGTCACCGTTCGCGATCGACATATGACATTGTTTACCTTCCGAGATTTGTTGAACGCATTGTTTGGCCGAAAATGAAAATGTGAGACAAGGAACGAGTAACTGAACGATATTTTATCAAATCGACTAATTTGACTAATTTTGATTTTAGATAAATTTGAAATTTACTTGCTCCAGAAATTTCAAATACAGTTCATCGTTTTATATTTAATTTGAAGAAGACTTTGTATAATTTCTATCGTGTATAAAATTCATATAATTGTCAGATAAAAAATGATGTCTTAACTTTTAATTGTCATAATTTGGGTAAATGTAATTAGTGGAAATATATCTCCTCTTTGATTTTTTCAAATATTTTGTTTTATGAAGCATTAGGATTCCTTAAAAAATTGTATACTAGTAAAATAAATTTATAAATGAAATGATAAATTAAAATCCTAATGCAATGTAATTAAATTATATCAAATTAACGTTATTAGACGGTAGATAAAGAATAATTATATTAAGTGGGGGGAATTGTTATGTGAAACTTATTATATATGTATATAAGTTTATACTTTTTTCATGTCTGTATTTTATACTTTTAAAAGGCAAGAAATAAAAATATATAACATCTAGCTGTATAACAAAACAAATAAATCTCTCGTTGATTTGAGTAATTAAACTTGAAAAAAATTCAAGAAAAACAAATTTCTGCGTCTGGGTCTTATTAATCCGTTTTCTATCGAATTTATATAAGAAAACTATTTTTATATATGCACATATGAGATTTTTTGTTAAATAATTTTTAATATTTGTTTTATTCTCTTTCCTGCCTTTATATACGATAAAATTTCATGAGCGTTAAATTATGGAATTTAGTCGACGTGTTCTGCTCTAAGATAGAATTATTTATGGTACTGTAAAGCGAATAATCGAATGGAACTGTTAATCTGGAGTGCATACATTGAAAAATTAATGGATTCGCGAAAATCATATTATAAATTGAATATTAGAAACGGTTAAAGTCGGAATGGATAAATCGAGCGTTAAATTTTTTATTTCTGATATGATTAAATTCCGAAAAAAGAAACTGGGTTAAGATGGTCCCGAGAAGGTATTGTATGGTAGAGAGAATTACGTGAGGTATCTTAAATCCTATCATTCGGCTATTATCTCCCTGTCTGTCAATGATACATACAATATTTTTCAAAAGTCACATACTAAAATTCTTTTATTTTGATCAAAAACATGCGTTTTCAATTTTTAACTCGCACAACGTTAAATATCTCTAAGTATCGGAGTAAAGTTTTACTGAAATAAGCATTTCAAATTAATGAAAAAAAAGAGAAGTATATAATAATTTTTTCTACAGAATTAATAACGTCATTTTTAATCAATAAAATATGCATGAGAAATCTGATCTTTTTGAAAATTTCCAGAATATTAAAATGAATTTGAATATCACGAACAATGTCTTCTCTTTCTGTTTCTCTCCTTTTTTATATTAAGATAAAAACGTACAGAAATGATGTAGACACAGTTGTACTAAGATGTAAAATTCTTGGATTTCACGTCAAACGATAGCGAGGCAATATTCTTCTCCCGTATTTCTTTCTTGCCGAATTGTCAATTTGCGTACATATAAACGTACAGTAGACAGACGAAGAAGATGTCGTCGATCGTGTATCGCATACGTGATCCGCCTACGAAACTCGCAAGAAATATTGGAAGAAAGTCCGAGTTTCATTTTCTCTGTGCGCGAAAAAAAATCGCAACAATTATAAATATAATATCTTTCATTTTCGTATTGAAAAATACAGAATAATAGAGATTGTAGAAAATTTTATCACTCTTTGCAGAAGCACTCGTAAAATAGAATATAATTGTAGACGTTTCACAGAAAGCGGGTCGCTCATTTATCGCTCAATTTATATCACTTCAAATTACCTTTCTCTCATTTTAAAGGAAGAATGATTATACGTTCTTCGAATAATATATAAATGCTCTTTAGAACTCAAATCTCTTTTCCCCTTTTAACTGAACTTTATTACTATATTTTAACTTAAATCGCGATATAAAGTAAATAGAAATCTTTCTCATGAAATCTACAAATGCATTTCAAATTCGAAATCGTCTTCTCCATCATCATAGATATTGTGGAGCGTTTTTTCTTCGCGGTTCGCTATATATATGTATATATTATGTATGTAGCGGAAAGTACACGCGCGCGGGCTTATTAACATAATTACCGTAAAGTAGTTTAATTGCAGGACGAAAAGGACGACCGAGATAGAATGTGATAACGTTAACGACGATAAAAAAAATAAAAAAAAATAAGAAAAACCGTAGGAATTTCTTCCAAAACGCGATAACTCGTTAACGGAATCGAAGCGCCGCATAATCCGATAAATAATGCTCTTCTATTGTCGCGACGTTTATTCTTTCGAACCGCGCGATATTAAAGATACATTAACTCGCTCGATGTGGACCGATAGTTTTTTTTATCCTGGTCGCGACAGGAGAATAACGCGCGAAAGAATTATGACGGCGCACACTTTCCTCTCTTTCTCTCACTTTCGGTCTTTTCATTTGAAAAAGCGAGCGCAATAACAACTCGCCAGTCGTTCAAGAAAGATTCATTGCTTCCCTGCATGGAGAATCTAACTAGCTTTACTGGAGCTTAAGTTTTTTATCCTGCGCTGACGTTAGTATCGAACCGGTACTCGAGTACCACCGTGAATAAATGGCAGTGCTCGCGCGAACAAATACACATCCGTTATTATAATTTACGAGGAAATATCACGTGCAAGTATATGTTAACGTTAGTGACTACACGTGGTAATGATTTACTGTGTCCTTTAGAATCTTAATTGAGCGAAAGATCAATTAAGGTCGGGTAAGTACTAGCAAATATATGTAATAAATACGTATTAAGAGTGATGTCTCGTACGTGTGTTGGTTTATGTTCTACAGAGAGAATTTTCCCTTGGAATTTACTCTGAAAATCATGGTAATCGTGATGAGGCAATGTGGTATTGAAAGAATTGTATATAAGAGTTTTTATCCGATTTTTATCACAATAAAAATTGTATTATATTATATGTATATATGTATGTTATACAATATATTATACATTTTATATATTATATTGTATTATTGTATCTTATTGTGATAGATATTAATATTTTGAATGTGGTAGGTAAATATTAATTGCAGATTAATAAAATTCTCCCAATAGTATATTGCCCCACGATTGGCATAATTTTCAGGATAAATACTAAGAGAAAACTCCATCATGGTAGTGTTTGCCTATTCTCGACATACATATGTAAAGAGAGTTAAAATTAAAGAGGAGATGTCAATAATAGATGATTATTTCAAGCCTTAAGGGACTAGTTTAGCAGCTAGACGAATATATGTATAACACTTCACATCCAACCGGGACAATTACTAGCAACTGCAAGGGTGTGATTAAAGCGTTTAATAATAACCGGAGACTAAAAGTAAACCAGACGGTGTCTAAGATCGATGTAGCGTAAAGACAAGTGGTGGGATACGCTTCATGTAAAACAGTTTTTATATCATATTTTTCCAACCACTACGAGAAGAAAAACTCTCTCTTTTTGTAAGCATTTATGCATGTAACAGTTACAGAATTATTAAAAAAAGAAGAAAAAAAAAAAAGAATTATTTTTTGATCTAAAAGAATTTACTTTACATAATCCAGTACTTGATTAAAATCTAATGCGTAACTTTCTCCATAATTCATATCGAAGGGTTTATCACATCACACTATTTACTCTGTACATCGCTACAAACAAGTTTTTGCGAGGCAGCTTCGAGGAGAAATATGGAGCGGTCGGACTTGGAAATAAACAAATATGTAGGAAAATCGATCTCGAGCGCGTAGCTGTTACCAAAGAGATCGTCCTGTTTTTCTCACCAAGTTCGCGACTTGTCCGTGTGTATATTTTATGAAGATTCCGTCGAGATCTCTGAAGCACGTCCCGGCAATAAAGTCCGCGTCGGACGACAATATTGACATAAATATATACGGTAATTCCCGATTGAATTACGAGGATCGCGTTTTAACATTCATTCTATTAAAGATCGAGCTAACCCGATTGCAAAGTCGCCCACAAATGAAATTGCAGCAAGAAAGTTTTCCTGGAAAGGGTCTTTATCTGTATTATATAAGAAACCACGATCTCGATTTAGGTTGTTACTGCTCGTACATTTTGATTTCATAATTATTAACAGCTATGTAAGTATAATTTATTGTTGCTCGCCTATTGTGTTATATTTTCATGTCTATAACGAAAAAGAAAAAAGAAAATAATGTGCGTGACTTCTGACTTTAATCGTCATTTTCCAAAAGTTTCTTGAAAGCAGGCATACTCAATTGGCCTCGACACGCTAACTTTAGAACCGTAGTTTCTATCATGGAATTTTTACAGTATTACAACACATAAAATACTTGTGCGCCACTTATTCAGATTCTATAGTCCGTTAAAAGATACGCGGTATTCATTCAAATAATTACATTATTAATGAAAAATATATTTTTCATATATTTCTAGCATGTGTCAGTATATTTGATATCAAATGATGTAGGAGAGCGAAAGAGGGAGTATGTGGAATGTTGTTGAAACGATATAAATACGAAAAATCAACATTTCACATTATTGTCAAATTTTATCATCCGTTGTGCATATAAAATAAACGTACATATAAAAATATATATATACATGTATATCATAGCACATTGAGAGTATAAAATAATACTGTATGCAAAAATAATATTTCGTATCTCGGAGAAGCAAATCTTCTTTATTCCTGTTTATGCAAGATGTAGATTGCCGTGAAATATGTATATGCACTAGAAATTGTCTCGAGAAAACTAAAACAGTGGCTTTACTTTTCAACTCTTCATATACCTCGGATCTTATTTCTTTATTAAATATCGCATTACACTCCATACATCATTTAAGTAATTTCACGTGCTGGCGTAAAAACAATTTGATGGAAAAAACGAAGAGGATTAAATCAGTCGGAATAAACCCCTCGTGAAAAAGAGGATTACGCTCAAATGTCAGTAATTTGAATTTTAAATCACACCGTCCCATGTGTGCGCGGGAAATTTTCCCAGCGGGAAAACAAGCCGGGGAAATAACGAGAGTATAGTTTCATCCGTCGAAAGCGACAGCTTCGGTCGTCGATTTCTTTTCCTCCGGAGAGGTGTATGGCAGAAAATCTAGAGCGAGCATCTAAAGCGCGGAATACCGTGTCTCTAATGCTTCTATTATTTAGGGTGCGCGCACGGCAATCTACAGACTCACTCACTCGCTCCCTCTCTTTCATCTGATCTCAGCCAGGTTGGTGGTGCATTGCGCTGAAATTGCGCACAGTAAAAGAACGTAAAGAATTGCACGCTCCGCCTACAGCCGACCTGCGCTCTCTCACAACCCCTTTTCGTTCACCCTTCTTCCTCCCTCTCGCCACCTGAGCAGGTATAGCACCTACGCGCGTATAAATAGTGCAATGACGGAAAACAATTCTGACCTTTTCAGATTTTACCAAGATCAGAAATTCATTTTTCATTAATATATATATATATATATATATATTATTTGCATAGATCTGTATGATAAATCAAGTCGGTGTTAAATCATGAAATTCTCGAGATATTTTTATCAACAAAATATATATAATATATTCAGGATGTCTAGCAGACTCAATGACAAAAATTCCCTGACTTTTTCAGATTTTCCAAGAGCAGAAATGAATTTTTTGCCTGACTTTTTAATATTATTTTTTCCAAATATATATTTATATGATAAATTAATTAAATGTTAAATCATGAAATCCTTGAGATATAAATCAATTATAGAATCTGCATTGTACGGTGACATGTCACTATAAACTATTTTTAAATAATCAGCTTTCTTATATATTATATATTAAATTTTTTAGTTTTGACGATGAAAATCTAAATTAACGAACACGCTGTAGATGAATCGATTTTTAATGCAGAAAATTAGCGTGCTGGGAGTCAAGGAAAAATTTAGATTTAATAAAAAATTGCAAATTACTGACAATGAGACAAATGTATAGAATAATGTGAAAAAATGCAGATGAATAGTAAAATTTCCTGACTTTTTTTCACTGACAATTCCAAATTTCAGCCTGATTTCCAGGGGCGCGTGTTTCGACCGCGACCTATTTTATATCTTTCAACCCTATCGCGCGACCGACGTAATTATAATTCCACCGCAGTACTTACGAACTTACTTTACTTTACTTTACTTCAACTTCTCGATCGTTCTCCGACAGAGTATATCGCCACGTATACGGGATCGCGGACTCGATAAAGTCTCACGATAAAGATAGGGAGGATGGCTAGCCATATACTTGATCATTTTAAAGACTCGGGCAAAATTTATGTACTTTCCGAAAAGCGAGATTACGAAAACAGTTCTGCTATGAATTGTTATATATTTAAAGCGTGATTTTATAGAAGACGAGAATATCAAAAAATTGAGCGATTATAATATGTAAGTATACGCTTTGTCACAGTAGCAAAAATACATTTATGCGAATATTTCGTAAACTTAAAGAGTTACATCTTCTTACGTAGTAATTAGATATGATATAAAAACTGTTTCACATGAATGATTAAAAAAGTTTCTATTTAAAAATTAAAATTTACATGTCATAAAATATGATGAATGTAAATATTCATTTTAAAGGAAACCATGATCAAACGAAAATCAAATCTTATTTTAATTAATGCTTCAAACTTCCGATTGATTATCTCGCTGTATATATAATTATGCTAATTGCAATTTAATCTTACATCGATTTCATGAAAATAAAATCTGGTTATTTTTAATTTCGAAATGTACTCTTCAAAGAATCACGTACCATACATTTATCAAAATCATTTTTACGCACACAAGAGATTTGTAAAAAGAAGAAATAGGTAAAGTATCATTTATATATTCATTTGAATATTTACGTATGAGAATATACTTTTTAATTTTTATCAAAGGTTTATATCTGAATCCTTTTACACGGAAGACAGCAAGGTGTCAAATTTATACACGGGGTTCTCCGTAATTTTTCGTTGCAATACTAAATTCTGCGATCGACACCGCATTATGCGCGTACGACAGCCCTATTCCCTTCAGTAAAATTTTCCTGGGCAGTAACATCGCGTCGTGAAGTAGGGGGAAATAATAAGCTTGATACACGCAGGTTTGTGAGACTCAACGGCGGCTCGCGCATCGACCGGCTGCACAATGTGTTCCATATACACACCTCGCGACTTTTATATGCACGACTACCTTTCCACCCTTCTCGATCGAGTCCGCGATCTAGCGACGAGGCGTGTAAATCGTGTAATTCGAAAACCACCAAATTTTAAATAACTCAAGCGTGAAGAGATTCAAGGAATATTATTGATATTTTTAATAAATAATAAATCGACCAAAAAAATTTAGTTTTCAAACAAATTGAAATTCAGTTTTTTCGGAGCAGTTTTCGCTTTTTTCACAAGCGAATTTATTCACGTTATAAAAAGGTCTCTTTATTCGAGTTGTACAAAAATTGACTGCGGGATTTATTATACGTATGAGCGAAGTATAAAGTTTATCGCAGATGTATATAAACGATATAGAGCCGTTCGTAGCGGTTGAACCGAAAAATCATTTACTTTATCGCGGGTTTTTTTCAGTCGAGCTGTTTCGCGCTACGAGATCGATCGTCGGTTGATCGCGTTTCGTGTTTAAACCGCGATTTACACGGTTTATGATCACCCCGAGGATGAATCATTTAGAGCATCAGAATCAGTAGAACGAGTTTTCTTTTCAAAGTGGTGCTAAACGTGAACCTTATATGTCAAAACCGCCGAGTAATTTATTTAAATGCAATTATTAATATGTCAAAAAGAAATATTCGTAAATATTTGAAGAGTACATAAATGAGAATAATTAACTTTCGTCTGTAACCCCATTAAAACTTTCTTAATATCCAAAAAAAAACCTCGCATAAAAATACCAATCCCACAAAAAATATCAAGTTAAGGCTACATAAGATAAAATCCATAGTATATAAGGCATAATGCAAGATATACCTATATTATGCATGTATCGCTAAAGTACTGTAGATGATTTCGAATTTCCCACACTTATTATTACGCGCTGAAATCTCTGAAGATTTATCAAACTTCAGTGAGTTAAAATTATCTGTATACAAAATTGTACGACAATATCTGCAGAATTTGACGCAATGTTCAATTTCAACCTATCAATCCTCGCCGAGACATTTTACACACTCGTGATAAAATATTCAACACAATTTTAGCACGTTTGATGAATATTTATCGCGGGACGAAATAATACAAACTTGTGTGCGCAAAATGAAAAATACTAATTTTATCACACGCATATGTATGCGTGTGTGTATGTCTATTAAAAATAAAATTATCTAATATATGACAGATAAAAATAAACTATAATACTAATTAGCGAAAAAATAAAATAAAACAAAATAAAGAAAAGAAAGGCTGCCTCTGGCCTGTTATGGCACATTTTAAACACCTCCAAAATTATTTTTACACAAAAAATAAGTGTAGAAATTATAGTATAGTATTCTACACCAGGTATTTGTATTATATGGGTAAGAGAATATAGTGTAAAATTGAACACTACAAATAATAAAAATGTTTTCAACAATGTTTTAAAAGAGGGCAACATTTTATAATATAATTCTACAACTTATATTTTTTAATTTTAATTATTTTACTATTGATCTATTGATTCGTCAACTGCTAAAGAATTTTCAAGACTGCAGAAAAACCTTTGTAAAAGTCACTCTGATGTAAATTAACACAAATCAATCTCGCTAGATAATAATATCCGATATAACTATTGGCCACGTTAGGTTACGAATAAAAAAAATTGTTAAATATGTATATAAATATATATAAAATAGATATTTATATAAAGAAGACAATAACTATTCGTATTTAATAAATGTGCATATTTTGTGTCAAATGAAAGCGATGAGGATGAATAAATTGAAATTGCATGCTATATTGTAAAAATACAAGAGAAAGATAAAAAAAAAATACTTATTCCAAAAGAGAATCGTTCAATACTGCTTCTGTCTATTCGAGAGTGGTGATAAAATGGTCCCCTGGTCTAGCTGCTAATTATGAAATACGTGTTATTTATTCCAGAGCTCCTCTTCGACTGACTTCTAAATTCTCTGTAGAGGAGATTCTTTATTTTGTGTTCTCCCTCTCTCTTTTTCTCTCATATATATATTTTCGCTTTCTTTTATTATTTCTTATAAAAGGTTATAAGGATTGTTTACGACCGACGTTTGATGTTATTTACCTCCTAAAATTTCCGAGAACGAGATATTTGGTCGAAAATGAGAATAAGATAAGAAACGAGCGATAATAAAAGTTTTATAAAGTTGACTAATTAGGTTTTCGACTTCAGTTAAAAGAACGACGTTGAAAAAGGACCAAAATTTGCCTGTAAGAGAAATGTACGAAATCGGTCATTATATATTTTTGAACCTGCTAATTGTAAGCTCGAATAAGAAGTTTCAATTGTCCAAAGTGCAGGAAACTTTGTGGAAGTGCAGTTTTTAAAGGAAAAAGCTATATAGCAACTACTTTCTAATAAAGAAATTGTAATTGTAAACGAAATAAATTTTTTTTCTTTGTCTCTAAAAAAAAACAATTGCTGCAAAACGAGAATTTTTCCTTTATATATATATATATATATATATATAAAATATCAATAAATATAATATTTTTTTGCAAAGTTCCCTGAACTTTGGATATTATCTATCATATAAAGTTTCATATAATGTTTAGATCGAAATAATGTCTTAACTTTCAATAATTATAATTTAGTTAAATGAGTTTAGTATAAATGTGTGTATCTTTTCCGATTTTTTCAAACATTTAATTAAGGCACTAGAACAAAAAAAAATTTCTACCGAGTTTATTCGTGTGAAGTAATTTAGCGTTTGACAAATTTCGGGAAAATTGATTCGTCGCTATAAACATTTTCGTTTAAATTAAAATCATATCGAAAGGGAATTATAACAGATAAATGCAAAGTATATTGAAACAAACATAAAATATAAAAATATACAAAAAATAATTACTCATCTTTTTGCAAGCGACATAGTTCATTCTTAAAAAATTATTGACTTTTATACTATTCCTTAACATACTATTCGTTAATATTTTTATAATATATGATACATATATATATTATATATTATATAATATACTATATAATATATTATATATATTTAATAACATATTTTACAATATATTTATTTATTATATGTATTATTACATATGTTAAAACAATCAAGAACAATATACAATAATTAGTTATTTATTACAAATCTTATATAATGCACTTCATTCCGCCACCAAAGTATTATTATGTAAATACCAATATTTACAGAAATATGTATATTTAGGATGATAATTAATATATATATAAATGTTACAAAAAGAGAAAAATTAATTGTTATATACGAATGAGATAACGTGAAAAAAAGATAATATATCATACAAATAAATATTACAATATTTAAAAATTTTACGAACAAAAGGGGAATCATTATAATTTATGTTGTCCTATAAATTGTTTTCTACTTTAAATTATTTTCACTACTGATTTGTCCACTGCTAAGGAAATCTCAAGAAAAGACTTTGGAAATGTTAATGCAAATCAGCACGAATGTCCCTGTCTCGCTAGATAATATCTGACAGAATATCGGACGTTAATTATGAATAAAAGAAGCTTTTAGAAATATGTATATATAAAATAGATATTTATATAAACACTTTAAATATATTACATCGAAAAATTGAGAATTACTTTCGCGGAATATAAACAAGATATTTAATAACTACTCGTTTAATAAACGTGCATATTTTGTGTCAAATTAAATCGATGAGAATGGATAAATTGAAATTGCTTGCTATTGTAAAATCACAAGAGAAAGATAAAAAAAATACTTATTCTAAAAGAGAATCGTTCAATATTGCAATGCTTCTGTCTATTCGAGAGAGATGATAAAATGGTTTCCTAGTCTATAGCTGCTAATTATGAAATACGTGCGTTATTTATTCCAGAGCTCCTCTTCGACTGACTTTTAAATTTTCTATAGAGGAGACTCTTTTTATTCTGTGTATTATATTATCACTCCGTCTTTTTCTCCCATATATATTTTTATTTCCTTATAATATTTCCGATTATAAATACAGTTTACGATCGTTGTTTGATATTATTTACCTTCTAAAGTGTTCCGAGAACGAGATATTTGGTCGAAATGAAAATGAGATAAGAAACGAGCAATAGTAGGAGTTTATAAAGTCGACTAATTAGATTTTCGACTTCAGTTAAAAGAACGGTGTTGAAAAAAGGCCTGCAAAATTTGCCTGTAAAGGAAATATACGAAATCGGTCTATCATTATATTTTTGGATTTGTTAAGTTCGAATAAGAAGTTTAAAATTGTCCAAAGTGCAAAAAATTTTGTAAAATTGCAGTTTTTTTAAAGAAACAGTTATATAGCAACTATTTTCAAATAAAGAAATTGCTGGAAACATTTGCTGCAAAATGAAGATTTTCCTATACATTGTGTGTATATATATATGTATATATAGGAAAAGACTCATTTTGCAGCAAATGTTTTCAGCAATTTCTTTATTAGAAAATAGTTGCTATATAACTAAAAAAATATATATATATATAATATATATATAAATTTTACCAAGTTCCCTAAATTTTCGACAATTTTAAATTTCGTATTCAAATTTAATGGGTCCAAAAAATTAAGATAGATCGATTTCGTACATTTTTCTTACATATAAATTTTGACCTTTTTGCAACATCGTCAATACAAACTTGTGTGCGCGAAATGAAAAATACTAATTTTATCACACACGTATGTATGCGTGTGTGTATGTCTATTAAAAATAAAATTATTTAATAAATGACAGATCAAATCACACATAATAATTATTTACAAAGGTAAACAATTAAAATTATTAAAATTAAAACTATATCGAAAGAGAAATATGCAGATAATGTATTCAAGGGTAAATGAAATAAAATATAATAATTACCGTCGTATAATAAATAAATAAAATAATGCGTGACTGTGGCCTTTCAAGCCACATTTCAAACACCTCCAAAAGTACACTAAAAAAATCGATTAATAAATGATATGTTATATGCGTAAATAATATTGCAGTAAAAATAAGAAAAGAAGCTATATTATAGTATTCTATATCAGGTATTAGCCCCATAGGGGTAAGATAATATAGTGTAAAAGTTAACACTACAAATAATAAAGATGTTGTCAACAAAGAGGACATCATTTTATAATATAATTGTCCTACAACTTATTTTTTAATTTTAATTATTTTACTATTGATCTATTGATTCGTCAACTGCTAAAGAATTTTCAAGACTGCAAAAAAAACCTTTGTAAAAGTTACTCTGATGTAAATTAACACAAATCAATCTCGCTAGATAATAATATCTGATATAACTATTGGCCACGTTAGGTTACGAATAAAAAAATTGTTAAATATGTATATAAATATATATAAAATAGATATTTATATAAAGAAGACAATAACTATTCGTATTTAATAAATGTGCATATTTTGTGTCAAATGAAAGCGATGAGGATGAATAAATTGAAATTGCATGCTATATTGTAAAAACACAAGAGAAAGATAAAAAAAAATACTTATTCCAAAAGAGAATCGTTCAATACTGCTTCTGTCTATTCGAGAGTGGTGATAAAATGGTCCCCTGGTCTAGCTGCTAATTATGAAATACGTGTTATTTATTCCAGAGCTCCTCTTCGACTGACTTCTAAATTCTCTGTAGAGAAGATTCTTTATTTTGTGTTCTCCTCTCTCTTTTTCTCTCATATATATATTTTCGCTTTCTTTTATTATTTCTTATAAAAAGTTATAAGGATTGTTTACGACCGATGTTTGTGTTTATAATATATATATAAATTTTACCAAGTTCCCTAAATTTTGGACAATTTTAAATTCCGTATTCAAATTTAATGGGTCCGAAAAATTAAGATAGATCGATTTCGTACATTTTTCTTGCATATAAATTTTGACCTTTTTGCAATATCGTCCTTATCTCCAGGAATCGCAAATAAGAATAGCTCGGGATTTTTATCTAACAAGCAGTGAGGGAGAAGGCTTATACATTATCTATCATATAAAATTTTATATAATGTTCAGATCAAAAAATAATATGTCTTAATAATTATAATTTAGTTATATGAGTTTAGTATAAATACGTGTATCCTTCCCGATTTTTTCAAACAGATTTAATTAAAGCACTAGAATAAAAAAAAATTCTACTGGGTTTATTCATGTGAAGTAATTTAGCATTTGACAAATTTCGGGAAAGTCGATTCATCGCTATAGACATTTTCCTTTAAATTAAAACCATATCGAAAAGGAATTGACAGATAAATGCAAAATATTGGGGCAAATATAAAATATAAAAACATACAAAAAGTAATAATATCCGATATAATATCGAACGTTAAATCACAAATAAAAGAAATTTTTAGAAATATGTATATATAAAATAGGTATTTATATAACACTTTGAATATTACATGAAAAATTGAGAATAATTTTCACGGAATATAAACAAGATGATAATTATTCGTTTAATAAATGTGCATATTTTGTGTCAAATTAATTAGATCAATGAGGAAAAACAAATTGAAATTAACGCCATTATAAAAACACAAGAGAAAAACTAGGAAAATACTTATTTCAAAAAAGAATCGTTCAATATTGCTTCTGTCTATTCCAGCGAGAGAAAAAGTGATCTCGTGATCTAACTGCTAATTATGAAATATGTATTATTTATTCCACAGTTTGTTCGACTAATTTTCAAATTTTCTATAGAGGACACTCTCTTTGTATTTCCGTCTTTTTTTCTCGTACATTTTCGTTTCACTTTACTATAATATTTCCGGTTATAAGATCACTATTTGTGATCGGCGTTTAGTATTGTTTACCTTCCAAGATGTTCCGCGAAATGTTTGATCAAGAATAAGAATGAGATAAGAAATGAGCGATAACAAGATTTTATAAAGTCGACTAATTAGATTTTCGACTTTAGATAAAACCTGAAATTTGCTCGAGAAATCACAGATATGCTCGGGATTGCATATCTAAAAATAAGTAGTGAGGCAGGAAAAGGAACTTGTACATTATTTATCGCACAAAAATCTATATATATATAATGGTTAGATTGAAATAATATATCTTAATTTTCAATAATTATAATCTGGTTAAATGAGTTTAGTATAAATGTATACCATTTATAAATGTATACCATCCCCAATGTTTTTCAAATACATTTTATGATTATAAGGCGCTAGGATTCTATAAAAAAATTTCATATTGAGTTTATTCGTGTGATGTAATTTGAGAGATTTCGACAAATCGCTTCGTCGATGTAGACAAGTTTTCGTTAAGGAAAACTCATTCACTTTCAATTATTAAAAATTTTTTCTGTCAATTCTACATTATTTTATACAACAATATAGATAAAAGGAAATGACGATCCAAAAACAAATGGAATATAATTACGTTCAGAGAATTCCAGATATAAAGTAAGACAAAGAGTAACAAATGTAAAATCGTAGAAATTGTTTTTATATATAAAATTGTATGACAATCCGCACAATCTGATGCAATGTTCAATTTCAATCCTCGTTGAGACATTTTACACACACTCGCGATAAAATATTCAACACAATTTTAACACGTTTGATGAATATTTATATCGCGGAACAAAGTGCGAACTTGTGTGCATTAAATAAAGTGTATGTGTAAAATAAAAATACTAATTTTCTTGCGCGCACATGTATGCATGTATGTGTATGTTTATTAAAAATAATATAATTTAATAAATAAGGTTACACATATATTTTAATAAATATACACATACAACAGTAAATAATTAATAAATGATTTTCATGAAAACTATGTCAAAACAGAATTACAGATAAATGCTAAATATTTAAGAGACAATCAAATAAATTATAAATATTGTCGTAATATAACGAATAAACAAAATATAGCGTACTTACCAAGTACTCGTCTTTAAAGCAGCATTTCAAATCCCTCGAGGATTACAAGGGTTTACAAAATTTACAGGGAGGATTAAGGGTTTACAGGATTTACAACAATTATTTATTAATAAACCTAATAATTTATGCATAAATAATATGAAAACATAAAAAATGGCAAATTATTGTATCATTCAGATAATCCCCAAAAGGTATCAATATAATATATTGTACTAATTAATATTAAAGAGAATAAAAATAAATTTAGAGAAAAGTATTATAATATATATTGCCCTACAAATTGTTTTTACTTTAAATTATTTTCATTAATCTAATGATTTCTCAACTGCTAATGGAATTTCAGGATTACGAAAAAATCTTGAAAAAATTAATATAATGTAAATCAACACAAATATATATAACTTTCTCTCGTTGAATAATAATATTCGATAGAACTACTAACAATAAGACATTAGATTATAAATGTAAAAACCTTTTAGAAATATGTGTGTATAAAATAGATATTTATATAAACACTTGAAATATATTATATTGAAAAATTGAGAATTTTAATTTTTGTAGAATATAAACTGTAGAATATATCTATTCGTTTAATAAATCTGGATATATTTTGTCAAATTAATTAAATCGATGAGGATGGATGAATTGAAATTGAATGCTGTTATAAAAACATAAGAAAAAGAGAGAAATATATTATGCAACATGTGTTATTTATTCCAGAGCTCGTTTTCGACTAATTTCCAAATTTTTTATAGAATACTCGAATGTCTCTGCTCTGTTTATGCTATATTATCTCTTTTCTTTCAAACTTTTATGTTTTTCTTTATTATACTTCCGATTATAAATCAGTGTTCAACGTTTATTAATTAGTACAATATATTATTTTTCCAAGATGTTATCCCAAAAACATTGTTTGAAGAATTTTATTAAGTCGACTAATTAGTTTTCGATTTTAGTTCAAATTTCAAAGTTATTTCAAGAATTGCAGATAGAATAGCTTGTGATTTTATATTATAAGAAGGTTGGAAGGAGCTTGTATTATATTTTCTACTGTACAAAATTTCATATAACGTTCAGATCAAACTTTTAATAATTATTAATTTGGTTAATTGTATTTAGTATAAATATATCCTGTCCACATTTTTAAAAAATTTGTTAATTTGACAAAATCATTCAACTAAATATTATTTTTACTAATTTTGTATGTATAGGAATTTTTAAATATAACATATTAAATCTAACAAAACATATATTTGACTTAAAAACTAATGTGTTCTATTAACAAAATAATTAGTTGAATGCTTTAATCAAGTTAACATATTTTTCAATGTGATTTTTTTCAAATACATTTTATGAGACTTTAGGATTTCTTCAAAAAAAATTTTGTACAGGATTTATTTGTGCTAAGTAACTTAGCATTTGAGAAAATAAATAAAATGCTTTTCGTACAAACACATTTTTTTAGATTTTTTAAAAATCTTCTATGTGTTACGAGACGTTAAAATTTGTTCAAACAAAATTATGCAGTAATTTATTAATATATTTAACAATATTCCACTAATATTCTACCATTGTATCAATTAATTAATTAAAATAAAATATATATGAATCATCTAAATATTTTCTTGATAATCCCAATTAAATTTATTTATTAACAATTTACTTTCAGAAAATTGAAATAATAATTTAAATATGATTTTACTATATAACGATTTCGATCATAATATATAATATTGTAAATATAATTATAACTATGTAAATATATTCGACAATATAGTCTGCATCTCGAACATCTTGATGTGACAACAAATAATTGCATACAGTAGATAGAATTCAATTAAATTATTTTTTTTTTACTTGCCACGTTCGCTGTATTAATAAATAATTCGACTCACACAATACGGCTGTTTCACTCCGGATTCCTCGGTGGCATTTTTCCTGTAGGAGATCTCTACGTCGGGAATTGTCCAAGCTTCACAACAATGCACTCGCGTTATTTATTTTCTTTTTTTCGTTCGCGAGAACGCCCGGGTTTAAGCTGTCACAAAAATCTTCGTCGCGTTTCGGTAAAAACGCGAGAGCTCACACGATTAATATATGTAACTTCTTGCTTAAATATTTTCGTACGATATGTCGAGGTATCACAATATGGCGGCGTGTCTGTGTCGGAACGGATCCCGGCGATTTTTACGAAGACTACGAGCTTACTTCGTCGCGTGGCGATACTTGAACACGATAATATCGAAGTACGACCGGAAACGCGCAATCGCCCGTTCGAAATACACTCGACAACGCCGAAAAACTCGGAAAATTTCGCCCGGGAACTCTGCCGATCCGCCCTCGTAAACATCGCGACTCGCGAACTTTTGGCGGGAAGAGTCGTCGGAGCCGTGACGTCACGCGAAGGAACGAAGCGAAGTTGAGCGAGATTCGCGACCGACAAGGAGGACGCGAGAAACGAATATTTCGAGCGAGATTCCCGATCGAGGAGGCCAATCTCGATCGAATAATCGCGATCGCGATGTGAGGACACGCGACGCGAATAGATTCAGACGACAATTAACGGCGGGAAGGTACTAATTAATATTCACACTCGCGTAATTCGCGGAGCGACGAGGACAAACGCGGGAACGTTGATCATGAACGATGCGAAGTGAACCAGAGGGCAGCAGCGCTCGGATTGTATCGAAAAATATCATCCCGAGGCGCAGCGCTCGATCGACCAATCAGGGTAGAGATCCTCGTCTCTGATTGGTTGGACAAATTTTGATCGCGAACGATGCGAAGTGAACCTAGAGGGCAGCAGCGCTCGGATTGTATCGAAAAATATCAGTCCGAGCGCAGCGCTCGATCGACCAATCAGAACAGAGATCCTCGTCTCTGATTGGTGGACCAATTCCGCGCCGACCAATCAGAGACCGAGGATCTTTCTCCTGATTGGTCGAGCGAGCGCGTCACTCTGGGTGACATTTTCGATACAATCCGAGTGCTGCTGCCCTCTGGTTCACTTCGCATCGTTCACGATCAACATTCCCGCGTTCGTCCGCGTTGCTCCGCTAATTATGCGAGTGAGAATATTAATTAGCACCTTCCCGCCGTTAATTATCGTCCGAATCTAATCGCGTCGCGTGTCCCCACATCGCGATCGCGATTATTCGACCGAGATTGGCCTCCTCGATCGGGAATCTCGCTCGAAATATTCGTTCCTCGCGTTCTTCTTGTCGGTCGCGAATCTCGCTCAACTTCGCTGCGTCCTTCGCGTGACGTCACAGCTCCGACGACTCTTGCCGCCAAAGTTCGCGAGTTTACGAGGGCGGATCGTGAAAGTTGCCGGGAGAGATTTTCCGAGTTCTTCGGCGTTCTCGAGCGTATTTCGAGCACTCAATTGCGCGTTTCCGGTCGTACTTCCGCGTCACCGTGTCCCAAGTATCGTCACGCGACGAACTAACTCGGTATTTTCGCAAAAATCGCCGGTCGACTGGGACAAGGTCGCGCCGCCATATTGTCATTATTATATTTCTCGCGTTTTATCGTCAGTGATAGTTAAAAGCCGGGCTTAGCGAACGAAAAAAAGTAACGCGAGTGTTCTTCTACGAGGATAGCTTCCGATGCAGAGATTAATTTCCTGCGGGAAAAATGGTGTCGTGGAATCCGGAGTACGTCGAGCCGGAGAAGAATAGCCGAAATGTGTGAGTTGAATTATTTATTTCGTTATTTTTTGATGAAGCGATAGAAAAATATATTCCTAAATATTGATTCAATATCGTCAAAATAAATATCCTCTTTTAATATATTATTGAAGTCTATTTTCTCTATCAAGTGGGGGGAGGTAAATATATATATATATATATATATATATATATATATATATATATATTTACCTCCCCCCACTTGATAGAGAAAATAGACTTATATATATATATATATATATGTATAATCCACTATAATTTTTTTTCTAATTATCCCAACAAACAGTATATAAATGTTATATGCATGTAAGTATTCAAGCATGTTACATGTAATGTATATGTTAGTTGTAGTTTTCCATTCATAGATGTAACATTTTTAATATAACATATATTACATTGTAATTATATTGTTATTATATCTTAAGATAGCACTGACTTATCGATACATCAATGTGCTATTTATTATATAATTACAATATAACTACAATGTAATATATGTTATATTAAAAATGTTACATGAGTTTATATTAAAAATATTCTATGAGTGGGAAATTACAACTAACATATACGTTACGTGTAACATACTTGATTACTTACATGTACATAACATTTGTATACCTGTGTTTGCTGGATAAGAATGACAATTTTAATTTACAGATTCGTGTTTTACATTTTGTACACAAAAATGCAGAACATTATAAGGTTGCAAAATCAGGGAGAATAAAACTCCTTCAGTATTTTCCAATTACATGCTGAGTATGCATTAACATCATGTTTGATAAAAAAAATTTATTCGACTGATCTGTTTCAGATGTTTGATTCACTCTAGGATGACATCACGATGGTGATATGATTTGCAAAAGATCGGACCACCGAATGCCACAACGGAAATCGAAAGAAGCATGATGCATGCTGCATTCGTTTGCAACGATTTCAAATTTTCAATAACGTATTCGGTTATTTATTGGCGGCTCACTTATTGGTATGTATATGGTCGATTGCGAGATGAAATATTACATGCATCAAGACGTGTATATACAATATACTATACACATATTGCGTTTTTCTGATGCAGGTGTTGCAGCTATAAGCATCTCTCTGTGGTTTGCTCGGGTGCGATATACTCGGTGACTCATTTCCGCGATGGGAAATTAAACGAGACGTGTGTGGGCACAAGCTCATTTTGTTCCTCGAACGTGTGAGTGTTATTTGATTTTCATTCAGCTTTTCATTTGCGGAAAGCGTGTCGTCAAAATTGGCCCAACAATATCGTTTGCGCGTTAAACGCGCTGAATCGCGATTAACATTGATTCTATTCTCGTCTCGGAAAGACGCGGACGTAAGTGGGATTTTTTTTTCATTGGCAACTTTGTTGACGAGTTTACAATGTTGATATGGCTTAGAATGGCGCGTGTCTCAGTGAACAACACGCACGCAATAATTGGAGAAACGGTACGTGTCAAAAAGTTATGCCGACACGCTTCACGCAAATGTAACATGCAATTCTTTGATATTACTCGGCCGACATTGTAAAGTGCCGTTTTCATTTTGCCTCGCCTTGATATCTAAATAATATGTGGAAATATTTGCGATATATTTCACAATGAGGAGCATAGAAATATCGCCATAATGAAAAATACACATCATGCAAATTCCTAAATAGTGCATACATAAATGACCGTTTAAAACTCATCACTTTTAATATCTTGTGAAAGAAATTGTAATATTGCTCGAATCAGAAATACGCGAAGATGAATATCTATAGTATTTAAAACACGTAACATAGTTTTGTTCTACATTCAAGCCATAAAATGTCAATGCTTATCTTAATTTCAAGATCGGAATATTATGTTTAGTATTCTATAAATATATAAAAGTGTAATAAAAATAAAAATACATCTGAACACTAACATAATACAATTAAAGAAGAGGTACAATATGTGAAGTGTAATATTACGGATATTATCAATTTCGTAAAAATAGTATCATAATGAACTAGTTGCGAAATTAATTGAAATCTATCAAGGCACTATTTTAACAAAAATCATTATCCTACATCAATACATTACTTTAATTATATTGTATACGCAATAATAATCCGAAATGGTACAATTCATCATTTTTCGGATATTTATACAGGTATGTATTATGTATGTCTCATATTTTATATATAATGTTTTATACATGTTCTATTTTATTAAATATTGGGGTAATTACATTATTTATCTTACGATACATCTGTATCGTCATAATAGATTGTAAAAAATTTTGAAATGTTTCTCCGTGCGAAAAATTTTTCCCATTTATTTCATGGTAAACAGCTACTGTGGAAATGCAATCATACTGGTATAGTTTCCGTGCTGTGAAGGTAGATTAAATTTTATATCTTCATACACGGAGGACCCAATATGTGAATAAAAGCAGAGGAAACTGTTGTTTATTGATGATATGAATTTTTTAAATTTTTATTCGTGATTTTTTATTAAGATTTTATTTTTTTCAATTTTTTATCTTTATATATTTTATTTATATATAAATATGTTCAAATATAATAATGATTATTGCGTTGCGCCATGCAACATTTATTAAATTATAAAAAATTATTTAAATTATGCAAGTGTCAAAGTACGAAAAGCAAAGTGAACATTAATCGAATGAAAATAATTTAACAGTATTATTGTTTTAAATTGTTTCAACTATTTCCCGAATTACTGCAAAAATATGTACCTAGATATATTTTAGCGATGTTTGAATATGCACTTACTTTCGAAACAAAACAAGATACAATTATCGTGAGAGAGCTGTGTACGATATTAGCGTAAAGTAGAAAAGCACGTTGGACGAAGCAACTGAGAACAAAAAGAATGTTCTTTTTATTTAAGCTCTCTCTTTCTTTACCTAGATATTCCATTTTCGTATTTCGCGTGATACAATGCTGACCTATTCGTGAGTTTCGGTTCTGACGCTAATTAATATACCATAGATATGACCGCTTGATATGTTAAAAAATATGGGAACGATACTCGGTATAATTCGTCAAGCAAGCTTATCTAGAAGATAAAATCTGTCATTTTTGTATTTGTGTGTGTTTATGCTCCATTTGATATTGAATAAAACGATCTTTTGCACGCGTTTATGTGCGTGAAAAAATAAAAAATGAATTTCGTTAAAAAATCAAGCGCGATGTTATGTCGGAAATAACATGCAAAACACGTAAATAACACGGGAAAAATTGACCATATGGTAATTTTAAAACATTATAATACATATGAAAATATAAAAAAGTTAGAATATTAAATTAGAGAAAAATGTATAAAGTATGCATTTTGTGTAATGTAATTTGACTTTTTTTTAGAGACTTGTCATATTAACTATAAAAATTAATGCATTCTACAATCGCTGTACGTTATAATACTTAAATCATACACTGTAAAAAAATATGTATTATATTGCATAAAAATAAATGTAAAATTACACAATAGACAATGAAGATGTATTTAATTTCATGATTTATATTGTAATTTTACACTTATGATTTATGTAATTTTATATATTTTTTATATAATTTTGCATTTTTTACAGTATATGATAACATATCATAAATAAATATATGACAGATTTTAAATTTTGCAAAAATTTTATATGTATATTGAAAAATTTGATAATATCATTTTTGTATTAAATTATTTTAACAGAACATGACCATGTGACCTTACATTTGTATCATGTGTAAAGCGTACACATTTTATTGAACAACGTCGCGCAATAAAATTGAATTTGTTTTATTAGCAAATTCACCATCACCAGTGACATTTCCATAAAATATCAGAAAAAGCATATTTTATTTTAAGACTTCGATTGCTTATTTTACTAAAAAGAAATTTATACTTGAAGGTTTTCTTAACATAAGCAATACGATTTCTCTTTTCTGCTATATGAAATCATATGTAATAACACTACCGTTTATTACAAAAATGCAATAATTCTGACGTATCGACATTAGACAGCCCATTTGTCAAATGAAACGATCGATAATTCCACGCTAATAGTTTCCAATAATTATTCTCACGTCAAAATCTTTCGATAAATAAGTTAAAAGAAACGTATAATTGTTTTATGGATGTGTCTACACGAAGATAATTTTCTCTTAGAATTTAAATAAATGAAAATAATAACAATTGTAAGACAATATATGATATTGGAAGAATTTTATAAATTTCTCTGATTAAATATTTACCACAATAAAAATGTTAATATGTACATAATGAATTTTACTATGTACTTAGTAAAATTAATTGAACATATTTTATATCTTATTGTGGTAGATATTCATATTTTTTATTGTGTAAATATTAATCAGAGAAACTCTTATAAAATTCTTCTAATACCATATTGTCCCACAATTACAGATTTTCAGGGTAAATTCTAAGAGAAAATTCTCTGTGTAATAATCAGGCAGCGCACGTACACTGACAAAAAATTTGTTAACTGGACCAAACCTTTCAACTAAATTACTATTTTGTTAATTGAACATATATTATAGTATTTAAGTCAAATGTACGTTTTTGTTAGATTTAATACATTTAATTTAAACATTTTTATATATTCAATTAACAGAATGATATTTAGTGGAATGATTTAATCGAGTTCACAATTTTTTTTCAGCGCATATTCACATTGCTACTCAGAATCATTAACTTTTCAACTGTTATTAATAATAGCAGAGTTCCTCTTTCTCTCTTGTATGTCTGATTATAAGACGGTACCGACTACTGCGCGTGGGCGACGCAGGCGTTTACTTTTCCACTGCGCAGTAGAATGACAGCATTATCGGTCGTAAAACGCGAATCTGCCGAAGAAAATTACATAGATGCTGTGTAAAAGCCACCTGTAAATGCACTTGCGCATCAGCGCTGCATATGCCAGCGAAAATCGAAAGTCCTTGTCTGGCTTTCATATGCGTAACCCCGTAACATATAAAACGGCTCAAGTCGCGGAAGTATTTATTGCTGTATGAAATAGCGTCGTGTCAAGTAGATTGTTGATAAAGCTATAGTCGCTTTATATTGCGACAAAATGAATAAAGCTGCATGGACGTTGTCCAATGCGCTATTCACTCGGTGCACAAGTGATTGCATCATTAACTGTTTATATAGACATACGTCATTTTTTATATCACGTATATAAACATACAAGTTTTTTTTTATATTTTTATTGAAAATTGAACGGTTCTTAAGATTACTTTTGACTTTATGAAAAATTAATCTATTTATCGACCGTTTATTTATTTGTAGATAAAATTTATCTGCAATAAAATACTAACATATAATGCAATATGCATTCTCTTGAAACTAATGGTCGTTGAATTGTGTCGCAACTATATGCCAACTACATCGAAAGTGCCTCAGGTCAAGAACATTCAAAGTTTACGTGTTAATTATTGAATTGCTTTCAATAATTTAAGACGCTTATTCTAGCAGACAGAAGACAAATAGTTTCACACATGTGTTTCTGACAATGAGAGTTATTTGGCGACTGTCCAATCTACTAAATTTACAACATAGTTGACTTGGTCAGTGACTGGATTAATTTAATTGAGCACATTATATAATAATATATCTTAAATTAAAAGTGAAATTTTTATTTCCGCATTTTTGCATTCTGGCGTTTTGTTATAATTTACATTTATTAACCTTCCATAAATGTTTATATTAATATTTATTATTGAAAAAAATATGAACCATGTATATTGTTAAAATTAATATTTAAAAAATAATAGTTGCAAGTTCAAAATTATAACTTCTTTTCTATAAACAGTTTCCATTGAAGCAACATTCTACGCTCTTTCTCTTTGAACTATTGTATTTAACTTATATTTACGTATAAGCATCGCTTATACATATACATATATATAATACATGCCACAAAACTTTTCGCGAACAAACCGAAACTTGTCCAGTAGTGGTTGCTAGTAGATTCCAGCTTATTATTATATCCCAAAGTCACACACGAGCCAAATTATTTCTAGAATTCTATATATCAAATATTCCTCTCGCTCTAGTAATCTATTTGGATCTTTATGTTTAGCCTTTATTATCTAGGATATTCAGACATCTTATCGCACATACATATATTTTAAATTTTTAAAATTAAAAGAAAAATCAGTACACTGAAAAAAATTTGTGAACGTGACTAAACAATATATTATATTAATAAATATTAATAAATATATTAATATTAAAGTCAAATATATACGTTTTGTTAGATTTAATATGTTATATTTAATTTAAATATTTCTATATGTTTAATTAACAAAATAATATCTATTTAATTGAACGATTTAATCAAGTTAACAATTTTTTTTACTGTACACAAGTTTGATTAAAAATAGAAATTTATTCGAGAGAATCGTCGAATACGTTGAAACAATATAAATTAATTATCAAATATATATCTTTATATATAAATTATATAAAATTATTTGTTCGTGCTTCTCCCGGTGAATTATGTCGGATTCGTCCTCGTAATTTCAGAATAGCGTATCGTGATCGAAGCTGCGTGTGCAGATTGCATTTTACAAATCACGCCTAATCGTTAACATAAATCCACGGACAACATATGCAATTATGATAATTCGGAATATCGATGCCGGCGTTATATTGAGAAAACGAGATGATTGAAATCGCATTTGCGAGCCCTGTTGTCCGAATCCCCTATCGGCTCTCTTGGTTCTCCGCGATATTGAAAATCTTTTCGACGGATATTGCTCGGTAAAAGGAAGCGACATGAATTTATTAGAGATCGTGCTCTTTATTTTTGCTGCGCAAAGTGAAATATTCAGTGTCTTCCGCGCGGATCGAGAGTCGAGGCACCAAAAACCCATCGACGTGCTTCGAAGGAGACTTTATGCCGAGGCCATAAGTTAATAACGGGATGCCTCGGTTCACGATAGGCTAATAAAAAGAAGTACATTTTGCAAACCTCATAAATTTTGTTTGTGGGTCGTATCATTCATAACATCCGAAATGTGCGAGACACTATACCGTCTTTCTTGTAATAAAATATTAGCGGTGTCCAATCCAATAAGAATGTTATTAATGAAATTAACTTTTCCGGAAATAAAGGAAAGCATATAAATAATAAAACATTTCTATTGTATTTTGTATGTCGCGTGTAAATTGTTGTAGTATTACAATAGCGGTTATATTAATTTATTACATCATTGATAACAACAATGTGTAACGAAAAAGTCATTAAAAAAGTTATATGAACGTTATTTTAATGGATAACATTTTTATATCATTGGACACCATCGTGATAAATCAAGTCGATAAATATTAAATAAATATATCTCGTTTTGGGATCAAACTTTTCTATATGCGACTGGTAACATTATGGAAAATTCGATTAAAACACAGTGAGATCACGCGTGTTTATTTTCACGATAAATAAACGTGAAATACAATTTCACGTGCATAAAATGCAGATTTATAATTGATGCTCGTCTGTCCATGAGACTTGATAAATTTTGTCTTCGCGTCTATTATAAGTCGTAAGAAAGTTTGCGCGGAGCACAAACAGTATCAACAGTTTTAATGTCATCCAACTCTCTTGCGAAAATGTCATTCTTTATATATGTTCGAAAAACTTGCGCGCGACTCATTCTTGATAGAAATACTTTTCGATCTCCGTGATCAATCTGAGATTGATATTAAGATTCAACGCAGAATATTGGTCGCGAATATCGGAAAGTCGATCGGAAACTTAAAGCGAGCATCGATTTTAGCGATACTTTGCAAAAGTAACCGCGTGGAAACCTGTTTCTCTCTCTTTTGCTCTCTATTCTCGATATATATTCGTCATAGTTTCTGCGGTATAAATGCAAAAGTTTGCCGTCTCGCACGTACAACAAAAGCAGAAACTTCACAACAAATCCGCCATTGCGTCTTGATTGCTCCTTGTAGCTTCGAGACATTTACAACTCTGGTTGCGCGATGTCGACCGCAAACCACGTGCAAACTAACTGTTTAGATGTGAAATTATAATTCCACTAATGCCACGCACGTTTACGTCTTGCTATCTCCCTACATTTCAGCACTGTAATTATTGAATTTTTATCCTCAATCCATTTTTAATTTATTTCAACAGCTAATTAGAAATCTCACATTTAAATTAACGAAATATATTTCACACCGAACGTAAGATTTTATTTTATTTTATTTTTTTTATTAATTCCTTCTTTCCGAATATATTTTATTATATTTTACAATATAATCTATTTAATGTGTGATTGTTCAAAACATACGACAAAATTACTATTTATCAATAAATTGGAAAGAATCTATCGTATACGCTTTTTTATTAACACATATTGTGATATAATCTAAAATGCTCTCACGGAAAAAAATTAGCTACTATAACTTAAATTTTAGCTGTCCCTATATTACACACGAAATTTAATTATTATGTCTAAATTTTAACTATGATAGCTAATATATTTAGCTATAGAATTTTTCGTTAACTACAGTTAAAAAGTTAAAAGTTATTTTAACTATAGTTAAAAATTTAGGCATGATAAATTGTAATATAGGGGCAGCTGAAATTTAACTATGGTGGCTCATTTTTTTCCGTGTTAAAAATGTTCTTTAACATCGTTAAATATAAATGAATGCATGATATGTTTAAATTGTTGCTTGAATCATAGATATTCGAATGAAATAAAATTTAATGTATCTTATATTTCTGTTCCATTGTACAAAGCCAGTCTCTGTCGCTCTGCAATTAAATGTAAATACTTGCGTTGTAAACTAAAGCCCGTGCGACCTTGGAAGAAGTGTGACATGTACAGCTGTCAGTCTAGCGAGAGCCCTCAACCGGCGAGCTTTACCCTTTACCGCTATCAGTCTCATTTCTTGTCAATCGCCTTTGGACTTTTTTCTTTTCTCGTGAACTTTTCATTATTCTTACTCTAGTGACATTTAAACATTTCAAATGTTTATTATACACAGAGAATTTTCGCTTACATTGTGAAAACAAGAATTTGTCTAAACCTTTCAACTAAATATTATTTCGCTAATTGAACATGTAAAATAAATATTAGATCAAAAGGTATTTAAATATATTAATATATAATATTAATTAACAAAATAATAATTTAGTTGAAAGGTTTAGAATTTTTTTTCAGTGTAGAATTTATCTTATAAAATCATGGTAATCATGAGACAATATGGAGGAATTTTATAAAAGTTTGTCGGATTAATATTTACACAATAAAAAATATTAATATCTACCACAATAAAATATAAAATATGTTCGATTAATTTTATTATGTACATAATATTTGTTTTATTGTGATAAATATTTTAATCAGAGAAACTCTTATAAAATTCTTCCAATACTATATTGTCTCATAAATTTCAGAGGTTTTTCAGTGTAAATTCCAAGAGAAAATTCTCTGTGTATAAAGAGAAAAATACAAGATTAGTTGAACGATATTTTTGCAAAATATACTTGCGTCCCAAATAGAGAAAGATTTGTCAAAAGGTCGTATCGATTATTCTTTCGCACACTCGAAAAGGTTCTGAAATTTTCGGTTTTTCCAGCTAAAATGTTTTATCTCGGTCTCTACATTTTGAGAGGCAATCTTTTGCGACAATTATTCTTTCACACCTTCCGAAATCTTTTGGTTTTCTACCTGGTTATCTCTCGACCTCTGCATTTTCAGAATAACCTTTCGCGATGAAACGCGCGTGTTTTTCGCCACCTTCCGCTGTCTCTCTCAACTGTCCTTTTATCGGGTCATCCTGACACGGATATATCATTATAACGCTCCGTCATCTACACGCGAAATGGATCCCCGCTATTTCATTGTGAAAAGAGATTTCTACTTCCTAAAGATAAATTACAAAAGTATTCTTTTTTCTGACTAGTACGAAGAAAGTTCATTTTTCTTTTTCCCCCATAGGTTTTTTTAAGTAACCATTACTTTACTACGAAATGTTCGATTGAATAGAGAATAGATATTTTATCTTTTTTTTGTTCCCTCTAATAATCGATGTTTCGAGCAAATAGCGTTTCCGATTGAATCTGCAAGAGAACGTCACTTATGCGAAGGGTTGCATACCAGCATCACATTAAACTCACATTCCGCATCTGATATCTCAGTAGAACGCAGTCTCGTTTGACGTTTGACTAAATGTTCAGCTATGGAATATTTCGAAATCCGATGAAACTTGCTTGATAAAATTCTGCACGTTTCTCTTTCTGTACGTTACGTTAACGTTCTGTACGCTAACGAGAGAAAATTTTTCTCTCGTTAGATAAGAGCTCCCCAGAGATAGTTGGCGAGAGATAACCGGGAATGAGAATAATTAAAAGAAATTCGAGTTGTGCCTCTATGAGCCACATAATCTCCCGCAAGGATTTCTTATTTGAGAACAAGTCACGAATAGAGTCACAATCGATTTTTAATGCAAATATAGATATATGCGCTCGAATTTGCCTAATTTGTCCGTCATCTCGTCCCTTTTCTCATCTTTTTTTCCCTCTTTTTCACATTTCTTTCTGCAAAAAGAAAGAAAGAGAAAGCGAAAAGAGGGATTTGTCCGTTCTCCCTCTTAGTCGTTTTACTTTTTCTATTTTGCCGATGTGTCGTCGCTCGTCTTCTCTTTTTCTCTCTCTTCGAGTACTTCTTTCCGTCCCTGTTTTAAGCTCCTTTTCGTCGGTTCTGCGCATCTCTCCAACGAAACCACCCTTTTCTCTTTTCTTCTTTTTCATTTTTTTTTTTTTTAACATTACCTACCTAGCTTTTCTTCGCCATCTTTGTTCCGCTCGCTTTGCACCGAACGCGAAAATTTATTTACAGAAACAAAAATTGCGCGCGTTCGACCGATATTTGCTCTCGCTTCTCATTTCAACATTCGACGATAAAGTGGAAATACGTCAGTTATATCGCGACGTCGCGTTATAACGATCCTCGGTTGCGTGGTCCTTGAATTTTTCTTTGTAGATTTAAGATAACTACGATAAGCTCCGGCTGTACTTGAAAATTGCACTTTTTGATTTCGTTTCGATATTACACAAGTTACTTTTTTATCTAAAGGAAATAACGCGGTGCTAACCAGTCATTATGTAATACTTATAAATACTATGTTTTAATGATTTGCAAATTAATTATTTTCAATTTGTTAAATATATTATATTTTATTAGATATTTTATATTATAATATTATGATATTATGTATCGTGATACATATTACGATATATATATGTAAAGTAATTGAAGAAGGCAGTTATATATCTCTTTGATAATTTAATCTGGCACTTGCATCAAGAATGTAATAATAGGAAGGCGAAAAATAGAATATACGGTCGAAATGGCGAACTCACCTCGTCGTAGATGAAATTGTCGATTTCTTCCAATGGCCTGCCGTAGAGCTCGTTCGGGAATGGTTCGAATTTATTTGGCAGTACGGCACCGTCTTCCACCGACATTTTTCTCTTAGGTTGAAAGCCATACTCGCGCACTAATTGCACAGTCTTGTTTTCCAGCCTGTCGAGGCTCTCCTTCGTGAATGGTTTGACTGTTTGCTTGCCGCCTTTGGCGCCCGGTGTCTTCGCACCGGGTGACTTGCCCTCGATCGTAGACATGTTAGGATCGAGAACGTCGCCCGATGTTGCTTGAGGAGTCACGACATCCGCCTGGATCTCCGCGCTTCCGGAATCCCCGGTACCGGAATCCGCAGAGGTGCCGGCAGTTCCGGCCAATGGGGGTCGCAACCTCGTACTGTCCTGCACCCTGGAGCCAACTCTCTTCGTTGGCGGGGACTCGCTCTTCTTGGACTCCGGAGAGATCGGCTTCTCCGTCACCGAGGACGTCCGCGACAAACTCGGAATTTCCTCCGCTCTTCCGCCAATGTTCATCGTCTTGAAGATCACGACGTCCTCCCGGCTCTCTTCCGCCGGCGGTGAACCCGGCTGTTTGCATGTTTCCTCGTCGCCGTCCCGATGGACCCTCGTCGCAGTTTTCGGACGAATCTTGGCCGCCTCGGTGTACTCGGGTGGACTCAGACCCGCGTACGATGGCGGCAATCGCTCGATCGAAGATCGTTGGTCTCTCTCAGGTTCTCTCGAGGAAGGGATGCGAGGAGGGAGCCCTTCGAGGTACCTGGAACCTTCTCCGAAGCGACGCGGTCTGGACTCCTCGCTAGTGATCCGTACGTCGATGGAACTTGCTCTGGGTGACACGCCGGGTCGGACGAACGGATCGTAGGAACCTCGGACAGGGAACTCGGAGGATCCTCGAGCGAATCTCTCCGGCGAAGCCTGCCTCGGACGATCCTCCAGTCGCCTTGGCCAACTCTTTTCCACCGGAAGCGAGCCATGATGATCCCTTCGCACTAAATTCTCGCCGTATTCTCGATATCTGGCTCCGACGCCGGATCTTCTAGGTGGCTGGGGTGTCCTGGAGATCGCACCTCTGAGGTAATCGTGAGCGTCGAAGTCCCTGCTGCTGCCTGGGAGATTAAGACTTCTCTGACTACCGCTGTCTCTAGGTCGATCGTCCGGATTTCCCGTTGGTCCGTAGATGCCCTCCTTCGACAACTCATCCAATTCCTCTCGGCTTAGATTTTTGACGTAGAGTCCGGCCACTCGGGGTCGGTTCGTGAAACCGTTGTCCTCCGAACCGCTGCTCGGAGGGCTGGGAGGACTTTTAAACCCCTCGCTCCCGCCCCGCCGAGATGTCATTGGGATCTATGCTCGATCATCCCTTACGATCCTGTACCACTTTCGTCGACCTCATGCTATCGCTAAATTGTCCTGATCGGAATTTGATCTCCGCTGCGATCGCTATTGTCGATCGATTAATTGACAGGATTTTGAAAATTCTCTCTTGTCTCGATTTTTCGACAAAGTTTTGCTCATTACGATCGCATTTAATATATTTTGCAAATTGTACTTTACGTTGCACGTTCATTCAATCACAATTCAAACACTCGTGAAGTTTGCGTTCGAAAACATTTATTTAACTTCGGAAATGGTGCCTTCCTTCTTTTAGACATTTAGAATTTCGCAGTCCAAGATCGAAAGTTCACAGTACAAAAGAGAATAGTCTCGTGGACGCGGTTAATGACGCTGATACACTTTGCGATACGACTATTACACCGTTTCGTTTTCTCAAGCAATTTTGCGCATGTTCTCTTTCGGAGTAACTTATCGGAAATGACTTATTGGAAATGGATTGCGGATAATAATACCCGATAGACTTTGCTATCGAGTCTTCAATAGCGAAGAATAATTGATAAGTGTTCGCGCGTGATGGATGACGAGCAGGGACTTTTCAAGTTGTTCGCAATCAATTCTCGCAGTTGGAAAGTTTTGCGACGATTTCGCTTGTCCGGAAACCGTTGCGGATATGACTGATTACGGTGGTGGATTGGTTACGCCGTATTGCGGATTCGCGAGAAAGAGAGAGAGAGAGAGAAAGAAAGAGAGAGAGAGATAGAACATAGCAGGGATGAAAGGCGTGCGGGAGGCCAGATTTGACGTTGGTTTTCTCCGTGTCAACTACGACCCTCTTGAAATCTCGAAAAGCCTTCGATCGCAAGAAGTCCCCTCGAGTTATACCGCAGCTGCAATTCTCGCCTAAGCCTCGCCGTATTGTCGAAAGCAGTTTACACATACTCGCGCGACCAAGTATACTCTTCGTGTCGTATCGTGTCGTGACTTTAAGAGGTCAAGGAGTCCGTACCTGTGTGCTGTGCATAGCTCATTCTGAATGTCAGCAACTAAACCGAGTGTCATAGTAGTGCCTGCTATAAGCATCGACCGATCGCGCTAGCAGCTCCGGAATCCCGATCCGTTTCGCCGACGATTTTCGGCTGGGCAAGTTTCATCATAAATATGTATATGAGCGAGAGTCAGCCACGTGACTGCATCGCTGAGCGAAATTATCGCGAATATTTTAGAACACTCGCCGAAACCTGGGGAAAAGTCCGCGATAGGGTAGCTCGATCGATGGCTCGATCAATAAATTAAGACGCGAAAACGTTTACGCTTGTTCCTCTCGTCGATCGCGGACTTTTGTGTTGTTTACCGCGTTCTCTCGGCGAGGAGAAACTTTTCTAAGATAAATGCACGTCTCTCGGAAATGCAACGACGGCTTTAGCGAAGCGTCGCCGTCTCCCGGTCGATCACCCTGACCCTCTCTCGGCGTTTTGCAGCTCGCGCTCCGATCCGGAATCACGTGAATGGCAAAATACGTGGGAGATCCTGAAGAAGAAAAATTATCGGCGACAACGCTCGGGACACGGATCAGCCACGCTGATTTGTTGGGATACACACCGGCGAGGAAGGCGCATTCGTCTGTACACAATCTCGCGAACAGCGTGGTCGCCTCGTATCAACGCGCCACTATCATCATCATCATCATCATCATTATCATCACCACCACCACCACCACCAAGCACCCACATCACCACGAGGCGTCGAGACGAGACCGAATGCGGCCGAGGCTCTTATCCCCCCAGTCAGCACCCACTCGTCGTTCATCACCTTATTAATCCGGCGAGGTACGGCGCGATACGAATGGTACGGTCGAGCGGAGGAGAGAAAAGTCAAGAGGAGAGAAGAGGCAAGGATGGAACGAGATGCAGAGAAAAAAAGAGACAGACAGAGAAAAATAGAGACAGAGGGAAAGAGAAAAAAAGAAAGAAAGAGAGAGAAAGAGAGAGAGAGAGAGAACCGTGGTGCACCCTCGTCGTATAGTCCGGCAAATTCTGTTCGAGCGGGGGTGCAAAATCACGGGCGTCTCTTACGAGAGCTGTGGCGGCACTGTCGGCACTGATGAACCCCATCGGTATCGTGTGCGCGCGCGCGCGTATCGAACCGAGCCGAGCCGGAGAACGCCGGCCGTACGGAGGATCTCCGTCGACGTGGTTACGTACACATACGGAGCCTCGCACACATACATACGTACGTGTACATACGTACGTGGCCGCAAAGGGCACAGACGGGAGAACGCTCTACCGGTGGTGGTGATGCTCGGCGTGGAGGAAGAGGGCGAGAAGAGAGGAACCACGTACCTGCACGAACACCCACCGCTGCTGACGCCAACCCCCACCTCCACAACGAACAAGCGCAACCAACCCCCTGCAGGTGGTGGCAATGACGACGACGACGGTGGTGGTGGTGGTGATGGTCGGTTTGGTGTAGGCGAGCAGGATACGGCAAACAGGCGGACGGGTTGAACGATGGTACCCCTCGGGTTCTCCGCGCTCCAGGACACGCGTCCGTAATTAATCCGCCGCAATCGACACTGGATTCCGGAATGTGAGAGAGAACGAGTTGACAGCGAACCGTCTCGCGCGCGCGCGTAAATTTTCCTCGTACGCGCGATTATCTGTCACGAGGATTTAATCAGCTGTCGCGACGGGTTGCAATTTGACTCTTGGAGGACCACGTGAAACATATATATACGTAAATAAGGATGAGGGAAACTAGGAAATCCCGGTAGTACTTATTGCGTACGATCGATCAATCTGAGAATATGCATCCTAGGATTTTTGGAATTTCGATTTCGTTATATAAATATGTATATTAATCTTTCTGTAAGTTTATTAAAAATATGCTATTTCGTTATTGCCGGTATTTTATTAATAATTGTAACAATTTTATAAAATAATTTATTAAAATTCTGAAAGTGGTGACATAGTTACGGTTTCAGCGAAAAAGATTAAAAATTGTAGAAATAATAAATAAAAATTTTAGGAGTTACACCTCATATGGTCCTTCAAGAGTTAATGAGATGCAAGGGATCTCGGGGATGGGGTTGCGAAAGAGAGAGTTATTATTATCGCGATTTTGCGTTGCCGGCTTTTTTTCTGGCGGAAATTTAAGTCTGAAAGTTCTCCATGGTCGATGTTATCCTCCGACGAGATTATCTCTCTGTGTGTGTTATACGATGTTATATGACCGTCAGGGGAAAGATTGCGGATTTCCATTTGTCGACGATTTCCTGTAGGCATAAATTTTAGGATCTCATTACGGATAATGTACAAACACAACGAAAAGCTGTCACTCAGTTTGACGTTATGTGGCGCTGTATAATTAATTTTCTATCAGATATATAATTATCGATAATTGAAATTTGGTGAATTATATAATCTCGAATTAATGTTTGTCTGGGAGGACAAGTTTAAGCGATAACTAAATAAATTGAGGCAAATTAAGGAACGATTAAATTATATTCTTTCCGTACATGTTTTGATGTAATATAACAATTTTCCTGATAAAATGGAAATCAGTAATAGGAGTGATCAATTAGCATTAGTGTGATTTTATCTCGATGGAGTTTAATTACGATCATAGATTGAATGAAGCGAGGTATCGCATTACTTTGTAGCATCGCGATAATATCGTCTATGTAACCGACACTTTTCTGCATTGCAAAATGGTTGATGGAACGTGAAAATTAAACACAATAGAGATGTGAAATTCGATAAATGGGGAAAAATACTTATCGACGGAAATTTAAGCAGACGTAATTACCGTTAATTAGTAAACAAAATTATACCATTAATTAATTAAACTCTTAAAGCGTAAATAATAATTTTAATATTATTTAATATTAAAGTTTCAAATTATGAGATTATAATAATAGACTTGGGATTTAAATTTGTTGAGAAAATATTATATACTTTTCCCATATTTTAATGGCACTGAGACTCAGCAGTCAGTGCTATAAGTAATAAGCTATTTGTTAGGATTAATCTTACAAATATATAACGGAGGAATATAAACGATTCTGTCTAGTTGATTTTCTTCCGTCCTTACGGAAGCGAATTATGCAATTTCTCTCTCCTCTATTTTATATGATTATTCCACCTGAATTAAAACGAAGATAATCAGCCCACGATATTACGTGATATCCGAGAAATATAAATCTAATGACAAAAATGACATTTAAATTTAAGAAATGAAGGATGACTCGTACATAGAGAATTTTAAACGCATCAATAATATATTTGAGACTTTACTTTCCATCTGCTATTTTTTAAGCGTGATCTCAACGTGATTTTTCCGTTTAACAGCATCACTATTGTTCGTTACCCGGTAAACAATTTTTTATATATCAATATAATGTCAATTTTTATAATTATATAAATTTGTATATTATAAAGATTTATATATAATCATGTCAAATTTATATATATATGAAACATATATATATTTACATATGAAGAAATACTTATTTATATAATTATATATAAAAAGCACTTTTATCTAATTATGTATGGACATGTTTCGTATATAATTTTGCGATTATATGTATAATTTTATATATTTCTATATAATTTTATATTGTTAGATATAAAAATTTTTTTACCAGGTAATAATTATTTGTTTCGTCATTTTTGTTTTATTAAGTCGCGATTTAGAGCTCGCACTTAATGACAATTAATTAAGGAGCTGGATGTGTGAAACACGCGATTCGCTTCATTTCTTTTTCAAGTGCAGTGTAGTAATAATAGCTCGCGATATTCGTACGGTTTTGAATGTCTACGGCTTTTGCGGACTGTGTGAATTGCAAAACTTATTGGATAGTACATTACCCTCGGAAAGTACCATCCGGACGTACGTTCCCACGAGTATAAGGTACTTTCCCTCGTATAGCGCGAGCAATCTTGCAATAAGTTCTCCCTCGAAGAAGAATTCTAGGGCCAGTGGGATAATTGAAATTGCTTTGGATAAGGGGAACGCGCAATAATAATTCCTATGATAATCAACACATAAAAATTTATTCAATTAATTCTAATATGTATAACAATCGATAACAAGGAATTATAACTATATGTACTAATATTCAAAGGTTTTACATTTTTCGAAAGAAAAAAAATCGAACATGCTTCCGAAATAATCAGAAACAGCATTATTGTATAAATATTGCAACTATCATTCTTGCAATCAAATGAAAGTAATTATGATAATTATTTTTTATGTCACTCATTTATGATTTTCCCGATGAATACATTTCGAGATTTTCATCCAAGATATTTCAAAACCAGTCTATTTTTGTTTCCATTTACAAGAGTGAATTATTATATTTATATATATTTTTATAATATCCTCCAACATCGTGTTTCTATAAAAAAAAAATAAAAAAAAATGAAGTATAGTTGTAATATTATAATGGTACATACATATACATCATTTTTATTTATGTTATTCTCGCGAGAAATGAATCTTACGGGACATCTGTTTCGTCTTGATAACGAAAGATTATTCAGTCGTGCTTGAATATGCATCTAAATGCATAGTTTCTACAAAACCTTGCAAGCATGATGCCTTGTAATATTTCTTGTAAGCTAAGCTACCGATGTCGGATAAGCCACGGTGTAATGCATCGCTCCTACGACGGACGTGAAACTAGCTTTGCGATTTTCTATTCGTGCGGTTATAACGGGGCCGTAAATTATGAAACATATCTTGTCCTTGATTTAGTATTCAAAGGAATTCAGATCGAGGACATGGAACGCGTTTATGAATACGGAATGTCACAGAACAAATAATTTCTAAATTAATCACGATGGAAACGCCTGTAAATGCCGCGATGTCTCTATTTGTCTTTCTTTTACTAAACGTGACGATAAGAAATTATCAGATCAGCAGTTAAACTTTTTATAAAGACGAAAATTATAAAATCGAAAGTTTTATTAAGTTAATATTTCTTCAACAAAAAATAAACGAGAGAGAAAAATATAACGAGTTTTATAACTATATTTTAAGAAGAGGCGACATATATTAGAAACTTTATTTGACAGTTTATCTCTGATATAGAAAAGAACAAGTATTTAAAATATTTTTTATACTGATATGACGTTTATTAAAAACGATAAATTATCGTACACACATTTTGAAATGGATATATATTGGACATAATTGTTTTTACAACGACGATTAAAAGCTCGTCGTTAAAGGAATAGAGAATCACCCCGGATATTACTTCCCTTGTGTGTATTCTTACCTGTCCGACCATTCTTGCAACGCGTGATTACAACTTCTCTTTCATCCGCGTATCCCCTCGCACCATAATAGTCTTTACAGACAGAGAAACAGGGCGACGAAACTCCCGACAATGTGGAGCGTCATCAGCGAGACTTATGAAGGATAAGTTGTTAAAACCCCCGGAAACCGAGTCCTACTTAGGGTTTATAGCGTCGTCGCGCGCCAAGTTTTCATATCTCTGCAAGTGCTGATGCTTGCACATTTATATTTTCATGAGAAATTTCGTAGATTTTTTTTCTCAGCAGAAAGATTCGTCGCCCGGTTATCACTCTTTCGCAGCACAGAATTATTAAACGTTATATTTTTCTATCGACCTCATTGCACGAGGGCATACATGTTATATAGGATTTTAAATATTGTTGCAGACATGTTACATAAAATATCATATTCAGTAAGATTATTTGGAGAGTAAAATGAGATTTTTTGTTGAAAACTGAAATAATTTTTCTGTTGAAATTTAATATAGACTCTTTACCTCTTTTCGTGTAGACTTTGAAATTTAAATATTAAATATCTTGGGGATAAACACTATATTTCAAATTGAGATTCTGTTTACTTTAATGAAGCATGGAGAATCAGGATTTTATTTAAGACTCAGAATTTTAATACAATAATTATTATTTACTGTTAAAAATGAAGAAAAGATGTAAAATGAGGTATGCATAAAAATTTGCTTGAAATTATTCAAGACATCCGTAAATTTTATATGCGTAATTTTTTTTGCATATATACGTATGTCTCGAAAAGATGATAATTAACTGTGTTTTATAATCGCGTAATAACGGGGAAGAGATAGAAATACGGAGGATTTGCGTGAAGTGAGTGACGTAATCGCGTTAAAGCCAATGCTAGAATACAAAGCGATACGCTGTGTGAAAAGTGCGTCACAGACGGAACACCAGTATTGTAAGCACGTCCGAGGTATATAAGCGGAGAATAGCACAGCCTCATCACTTGATCCCTAACTCGAATCAAACAGTAATCTTCCCATTGTGAAATTCAGCGCAGTATCACTGTCGGTGACTGAATTGCCTTATTGGTTGAAAGTGCTACGTGATAAAATGCTGGATGTTCTACTTGTCTGCAACAAGTATTGATCTCGCAAAAAATACAGGTTTAAGATCAAACTTGGGATGGGAATTTTTACTTCTAGTGTGAAATTAATATCTAGAAATTAATATATTTCTACATATTATTCTTTTTCCTTTCTCACATATAATATGATATGCTATTATATTGTATATCATATTTAATATGACATATATTTCTATACATATGATAGGTCCAGAACAATATAAATTTAAGTATATTCATTCTCTTCACAAAAGACTTGTGAAGGTTTGGAACTGTGGTTGGGTACTTTTTTGAAAAATAAACTGCACAAATAAATTGCATACGTTTCGTCTTTGCTCGATATATCCACATGAAATAATATAGATATCTTTGTTGAAGAGAACAAGCAATATTATTGTATAACTGGTGCATTGCTCATTTACACAAGAGATTAGGATATTTAATTCATTATTACCGAGATTCGATACGAAAGGGTACTGAATATTCTAAAGAAATTTGCTACATTATCGTTTGTTGTCATTTATTTATCAACATCAAGGAAATAAAATTGTAAATGCTATATTTTTCTATGAGTCATAATTAGTTTATATTAGTGGCAAAGTTGCCAAGTTGCTGTAATTAAAATAATCAAATTATCGATGATCTAAAAATAATTGTAAAATTAAATTATATTTTCTAATTCTTATTCATTTTTTTTCGTACACGGAAAATTACAAAGGTTCTTAATCGTAAACAGAATCAAAATATGTTGAGGTAAATTTTTTCAATTTAGTTACATTTTTAAAAAAATAATTGCAGGGAAAAAAGCAGTGAAAAGAATTTTTACCATATATTTCAGAGCAGAGAATATACACTTTTTTGTTGTCTTTCACAATTTTTTAATCTCCAATGCTTATTTTATATATTTGACATTTGACATTTCATGCGTAGCAATAATTTTGCCACATTTTGTGACATTTTTAAATTGCTAAACAAACGTTGAAATTTTTACGAAGGATTTAAATAGATTACTTTTATTATTTACATTACTCGATCATTGACTACTGATGAGTACCGATGAAAAATGTGGATAACTTGTTTAATTAATGTTTACTCAAACTATATTATTTAAAAATATAAAAATTAATGTAGTTAAAATAAATATAATTTTATTTTTAAAGTAACACGAGAATGCGACGTTTTCGTACAATAAATGTACAGCACGTGACATCTAACAGAAGATATTCACTTTAATCCAGACATCAGCTGGTCGGTAACATATTTGTAATATTGTATTGAAATTTTATTAATTTAATATAAAAATAATAATTATCACTCTATAATGCTAAAAAAATGCTTCTTTAAACAATAAAATTGTTCAACATGCTCGACACGGTTTGCTTTCACACAAATAATGAATTATGGAAAGTAAAAAATCTGTATTTAGATATAAATGATATGTAATTTTGAACAAAAATTTGAATTAAATTTGATGAAATAATTAAAATGAAATTTCTGTGTGCAAAAAGATCTCAGATTTATATGTTTCATTTTTTTGTACGATTCTTGATGCTTTAAATGCGCTTCTAAAAAGTTATTGCACCGATGCACATATCATGTATTTACGATATTATAATTTTCTCCCTCCTTTTAACAATAATTACATCTAATAAAAAAATAAGGAATTTATTTCGAATAATCGTTTGTGGAAAACTGTTCGTTTCCGTAAAAATTAAAAAAAAATAAATAGCGGCGCAGATCCTGCATCGCTCGTCAGTATCTTTGGACCTCTATCAGAATCATCACAATATACTAATCTTTGCGCTGAGAACATGACGCGACAGCGTAAACATTTTTGGCGACATGCCGGGAGATTTTCAAGCCGGTTCGACCGGATACTTGACGCTCGACACTTTCTTCCGCTCGAGCTTCTTCTGTATCTCCTGCAACGTTTTACCCTTCGTCTCCGGGACGACGAAGTACGCGAAGGCGACCGATGCGGCAGTGAAGCAGGAAAACGTCCAGAAGGTCGCCGCCTGACCCATCTCGTGCTCCATGGTCGGGAACAGTTTGGTGACGGCGAACACGAGGCTCCAGTGTGTCACGATCGACATGCTGCTGGCGACGCCCTTGGTTTCCGGCGGGAATATCTCGCTTATTACCGTGAAAGGTACGGACCCGTAACCGATCGAGAAGACAACGTTGAAGAACGCGAGACTGGTGAGCGGCACCCAGCCAAAGGCGCTCACGTCGCTTCCTCCGTCCTTGAGTCGGAAGTAGTAACCCAGGATAGCCAGGCAAACAGTCATCAACGCGCCGGATATTAGCAGGAGCGGCTTCCGACCAAATCTGAAGGAATGGAAAGACATCATATGGCATCACATGGCGGAAATTAATCGTCAAGAAGCTTTTTATCTTTTAAGAAATATATGCGAGAGATTTCCTTTAAAGTAGAACGAAAGAGTTCTATATCATTTTATAATGCAATGATCGAATGAAAAGTTTGATAAAAAATTGAAGGAATGAAATAATTGTCAAGAAGCTTTTTATCTTTTAAGAAATATATGCGAGAGATTTCCTTTAAAGTAGAACGAAAGAGTTCTATATCATTTTATAATGCAATGATCGAATGAAAAGTTTGATAAAAAATTGAAGGAATGAAATAATTGTCAAGAAGCTTTTTATCTTTTAAGAAATATATGCGAGATTTTCTTTAAAGTAGAACACGAAAGAAGTCTTATATTATTTTATAATGCAATGATCGAATGAAAAGTTTGATAAAAAAAATCGAAGGAATGAAATAATTGTCAAGAAGCTTTTTATCTTTTAAGAAATATATGCGAGATTTTCTTTAAAGTAGAACACGAAAGAAGTCTTATATTATTTTATAATGCAATGATCGAATGAAAAGTCTGATAAAAAAATCGAAAAAATGAAATAAAAATTAATTTGATATTGAAAAAATGGAAAAAGATAATGTGAAAGATCGCTAAATGGTTTCTGAAAACCTAGTATGAATAAAGAATCGTATTGAAGGTATTCTGACCTGTCGATGACAGTAGCGACGAATATAGTCATGACGACCTCGGTGAGGCCGATAATGATGGTCGCCAGGAAGGGATCGATCGTGCTGTTGGCCGCCTGGAAGATGTGGACCGTGTAGAAGAGCATCGCGTCCACGCCGCACAATTGCTGGAAGCACATGAGTCCCACGCAAGTAACGGCGGCCCTACGTCCGGCCTTGGTCCAGACGAGGTCCTTGAAGCCGCCCGAGGCCTTCGCTATCCTGGTCACCTCGTCCTGAAGAACTGCCAGTTCCTCGACGATGTTGTAACGCGATCCTCGCAGAATCGACAGCACTCCGGCCGCCTGATCTTGGCGACCTTGTTGCATCAGCCACATCGGCGACTCCGGCATGAAGGGCGCGCTAAGGACGAAGGGCAGCAGGATAGCGCAGCAGGCGATGTTGAAGATGACGTAGGAACAGTAGGCGCCCGCCACGTAGGAGAATAATATCCCCGAGGAGAAGAGCAGAGGGAAGAAGGCGCCCAGGGCGCCCCGGATCGACGCCTGGGCGATCTCGCCGATGTAGACGGGCACCAGGACGCAGGCCGCCCCGGCGCCGATTCCACCGATGAACCTCGCGACGCATACGCTGATGACGTTTGTGGCTGTGATCAAGGTGAGCCAGCACGTGGTGAACGGCACTACTGTCAGAATGATGGCCCACTTCCGGCCGATCCAATCGGCGACCTTGCCGGCTGGTACGGCACCCGCGATCGCACCCAACGCTAGCAAGGATGATATCCACGAGATCTCACTCTCGGACAGTTTCGGGAGGAAGGACTCTTCGGATGTGAGATACGGCAGAATCGGCGACGTCCAGCCAAGAGTTATGCCGGCTTGCATACCCACTAGGGCAGCTGCAAAGAAATTACGTGTTCATCTCGAAAGGAAATATTATAAACAGAAAGGTGCATCGTTAAATAATAGTTTTGCTGATTGATGTCGAAAAATTATTTGTATATTCCTTTTAACTAAAATAATTGAATTAATAAATAATTAAACTGATGTTTTAGTTGCATAATTTAAATTGCACAAAATTTCTTTTGCTAAAATAAGAATGTGTCGAGCATATGGAATAATTTTATTGCCTTAGAAAGGAATTTTGAAGACTATGTGGTAATATTTTCTATATTAATTTGATATAATTTTCCTTTGACAATGAAATTCTTTTTAGACTGTAAGAGAGAGAGAGAGAGAGAGAGAAGAAAAGAGTAACTCTATTATCATACGTCGTATCTTCTTAACAATTTAATCTCTTTGAAACAATTTTCTGAAAAATGATAAAGATGTTGATTTGGATTATGTACACTGAAACAGTGATGAAATTATCATCGTTTATATCATACACGTCGATCAAAGGGAAATTTTTATAGATACTTGATTATCTAAATTTATCGAAACTTTGCATAACACGTGTAGGATTAACACAATTGTCAAAGATATGTTGTAAAAAGATCAATATATAACACGTTTTAATAATATGCATGTTATGAAGAAAAAATACAAGATTTATGAAAATTTTAGTAATTTACAAAAAAAGCAATTTTAATTAATTGCGCCGATAGATACCAAATAAGTAAAGACAATTGAAATTCTATGACATATATATATATATATATATATATATATATATATATTGAAATAATTGAAATAATTTATTGCAACAATTTATAGAGCACTTGAAAAATTGTTGTTGAAATAATTGTGTGCAAGTTCGATGACTTCCGTATTTATCAACTTGATTACGATAAGCTTTTTTATATGTCGACTTTCTGCAATGAATGAATTATCAATCAAGTTATTTAAAATAATTAATTGGAAGGCTCGTGTAAATTAAAGAAATATTTAAAAATAAAATGATATTTAGGCCAATTACTCGAGCAATAAAATCTTAGGGTATTTATTTTGTACTTATAAACACATTAAAAAACCGCAAACATTTCAACTCTATTACAGTGTTCTTTAACATAATAATAATAAAAATAAATAATGATCTACCAAATAAAATCACAAAATTATTATACAAAATAAAAACCAAATAAAAAATGCGTAAATAAAAGCGGTAAAGTCAAGTTGATTTAATTATGGCAGACAACATATGTCTTAATTGTTAAAGAATCTTTTTTTCTAAAATATAAGCTGTTTGTCCTATAAATTAAAGGAAAATTATCGAACTTTTACATGTACAAAGTGGAATAAGATACTAAATTGCAATATAAAAATTACTGATATATAAAGAATTTTTCCAAGCTTATTTTAGATTGATTCTAGAAACTATAGTAACTACTCAAGGATCGTAAAACTTTTTTTCTGTGCTGATAAGTGTCATATTCAGACAGATAAGTAGTTGATTCAATTGTAAGCAAGTCTGAAGAAGCCGATCATTTCAGATAACATCGATATCATGAGACAATATGTTGGCCTTATATGTATTTATACTTACACACATGATTTTAGTTCGTAATACATGAGAGGAAAAATGTAAGTTTTGTAACAAGACGGAATACTAATAACAAATATTTATTTTTATAAATAGGTAGATAGGAAAAAATCTTAAAGATTTAAAATCATTAATTTCAATAAATTTATTTCAATTTATTCCATTACTTTTTCCTATATTTTTTATACACTTTGTAATGAGTGCGTAAGTTTTGTAGAAAGCCCACTTGTTTAAATTTTAATATTCGTCGATAAAAAAAAAATTGTAACTCCTTCCTAGATCTTACATGCTATACTTACCGCAAAAACTAATTAGAAATTGAAAACGTTTTTTTCCTTTGCTGGAAGAAGAATCATCAGCAGTATCCGCCACTTTTGACACGTACTTCTCCTTCCCTTCGTCCATAGATAAGGTAACCAAAAAGGGTTTTGACGTAGCATCATTAGGGTGTAATACCGGTGTGGTGGTGCCAATTGTCATTTCGAATTTGTCGAAGAAGAAAAACAAAACAGAGACCTTCACCGTCGAGAAATCAGCGAGCTTCGTGCTTACGATATAAACGCGTGGGTAAACTGTCGCGAGATAAAACTGTCTGAGAAGACAAAAAGCGTTCTACGCGTCTTTGGCCCCCTCGATCCACCGAAGGTGTATGTATCTCACCGATTTTTATCTTCAATAAACGCTTATCGTAAAATGCGCCGATATCACATTCACATACGTAATATCATTACATAGGTGATCATCGTTCACGAAAAATTATCGCTCACGAAAAATTCAAAATTCCGAGTGTGGATGGGAGGGCTTTATATCATAATTAATTTTAACATGTTAATTTTGTCACGAAATTCATTTAATTTACACACAATTCTTATCGTAAATTTATGTGGCGTAAAACAGATTTTTTTTTAAAGATAATATCAGAATTATGGGGACGAGAGAAATCGCCGGACAAATCACTGACAAACTTTTATGGGGAACTTTTATGCCATAGAATTTTGCAAAAATATTCTGCTTAATGTTAACATAATTAAAAATTTTGATAATAAAAACTGGAGAGATAAAAATATTGCTGACGATAAATTTTTAATTGAATGTGTGATGCCGAACTTTGCATTATTCTCCGTATATATTTAACACTTAAATGTAGATTATCACTTAAATATGTATTTAGCTTAGCAAATGCATGTTATCTTAATCAATTTTCTGTGAATTTTATGATTTTCTTGCTCAATTGGAATCAGAGCATAAATGGAAACAATTTTATATTCAAGGAAAAAGATTTTGGATACATATATTTATAAATTATTTATGAGTATGTTTTTTATCGATTGGTATTATTATAAGTTCAAAATTTGTTCGACAAAAATAAGAATCTGTTCATATTTTTATTCCCATCAGATTTCGAAAGTATAAATGCAAAACACGAGAGTGAAGAATCACTATTCAAATCTTTTTCCAAATAATTTTTTTATTTATTTGAACTGTTGTAATATTTAATAGCATGGTCGCTCGTGGAATCCAATCGATGACAATTATTTTCGTTATAACAAATTAAGATAAAACTGCTTTTTTTCTCACAAAAGTTAGTATTCTATCATGCTTACAATCATAATTATTTATGATTGCATTAAACTGGGATACAAAATTTTTAAATAATTAATTTAATTTACCACATAATTGTACAATCAAATACTGTCATTTTATCGAATTTCATTAAAATAGCTTTTTATTTGTGTGATCCACTGTAATTATCTTTTATAGAGATTATACATATATATATTCTGTGAATATTTTTTTTATATACTTGCCATTACGCAAGATAAAATGTGCTCAATGTGAAAAGGGATTTATATACGAGTCGAATTATATACATATGTAATAAGAACCAATCGATTGATCATACGTCAATCTACGTAATAACAAATGTTTCAATATGTATAATACTTCTGATGGGCGTTTTGTTGTCGGCAATAGGAGAGATATCACGTCACTCTATCTCATTATATTACAGACGGTCCATATTAGTCGCCATCGATGCAAGGAACGGGCGTGTGTAAATAAGCGTGTAATAATGTGCATTTACATTTTGTATGAAATAGAAATTGTTTAATTATTCTTTATGGGGTATATCCCAATAATGTTAGGAAATGAACGTAACGTGGAATATATTTTTTTCGAACCATATATTAATAATTTTCGAACTGCAATATGTTAAAAGAGTTTACTTAGATTTTTCAATAAATAAAAATTTAATCAAGATATAATTTGCAATGAATCTACTTTATAAGAATTTTTATTGGAAACTTTAATTATATCGTCATTTTCATGTCAAATTAGAATTTGAACATTTATAAAACATAAATATATAATGATAAATATTTATAGAGATTGGTATTTTCTTAAAAAAAAAAATTAGCAAGAGCTGTACAAATTATAACTTCACATAATTTTTCGTCACTAGAATATCTCTTCTAAAAATGCAAAAAATGCGTATTATCTTTAGCGTATTTCCCACCTACTCATATGTAAAATATGAAGACTGTGCAAACACATATCTTATTTGTTTTATCTATCTTTATATCTCGCTGCTTGAAATGATGATTCGTTTCTAAAATCATCAAAATAGTATTTACGACGATATTACTAATACAAAAACACAAAGATTACTGAATAGGTTTAGGGGAAAATAAATTATACGCATTATATATGCAACATGTGTGCGATGACATGTTTTATTGCAGCTTAATATTACACACACATACAGTTTATAATAATCTGAAATCTATAAAGAAATAATTTAAAATTAATTTGATATTTAATAACATTTTAAAAATAAATCTGTATATATTATAATATACTTAAGACATAAATTACATTTAGATTTGTCTATAAATGTGTCTTACAGAAATGTATTTAATTAATAGTATTATAATTGGAAACTATGTAGATATACATACAAGTGTGTGTATAAAATAATTAGCAGATTATAAAAAGATATATGTAGGATTAATATTATCAACAGATGTACAATAGGTTACGTATAGAATGATTAAAATGATATAGTATTGTGATTGGAGTCTTGTTAGATTACAATATTTTGATTGTATCAATATGACTTTTACACTTTATATCTCTCAATGATAATGCATTTATCGTATTTAAATCGAAAACATTTTCGAGATATGGTATAATTTTGATTGTATTATCAATTTAATTCCTTAGATTGATTTATAGCTACAGCTTGATTTATTTACCAACTATGACACGATGGTATAAAAATAAATTTGAAGAAGTGCAAGTATATATGTATAATCAGGCATTTTTAATTGGAAAAAAATTCAAATCAAAACTGTATTGGACTCTTTGGTAATTTTAGTTCTTCCGGAGGAAGTGCTTTGTCTCTCCATTCTTCATGTATAGGTATGCGAACTTTAATTCGCGCGTCCTTTAACGGTGCATCCGGTGTAACCGATATCAATGCAATGAGAAGTGTGATGACCTCATTGAATCAAGAATCAAGACAAACACAATCTTTTGTTTCTCCTAAAAGGCATTCGAAAAAATATGGCAGTGGCACTGAAATATTTACGTACGAAAAAAATAGCCACAAAATTATTTTATTATTTTTAAAAAAGAATTTACTATGAGAAAGAGGGAAAATTGTTTTCCAAGTCACAGTACATTTTACATTAAGCAAACCAAAATTTCAGCAATTTTAGCATTTATCGTAATAGTATAAGAATTTCCTTCGTTCAATAATACCAGGGTAAATTATAAGAGAAAATCTCTCTGTGTACATTATCTTGACAAATTAATTTGTATCTTATATATAAATAATTTATTTTTATTTACTGCCATACGTAATTTTAATGTTTATTAATATTTCTTATCTGTGGTAAAATTCTTCCAATGCCATGATATTTTCATGGTAAATTCTAAGAGAAAATTCTCTCTATTATAATACTGTATCAGTATTATAATTTCGAATTTATACTATGCAAAGGATTTTTTTCTCTTCAACAAGATATAGAGGCGAGGCAGAGACACTATTTCGGTGGGGCTTCGCGCGATCGATTAATCGAACAAACGCGTGGGCCGCTTCGGGCAAATCACAGAGACACTATTTCCGATCTCTGGGTGCGTGCATCTGGTGCGTGTATCTAGTTGCGTGCACGATAAGAGCTACGAGCCGCCCCCATCGCACATGGCGCATCGCGATGAGTAACTCTTCATGGGCTTTCGCGTAAACGCGGCGGTGCGTCTATAGTCGGTTTGTTAGCCGGCATCCGAGTGCATTGAATAACTCGTCTCTCCCGACACCTATCGTTAGTTAGCCTCGAGGAAACTACGAGTAACGTGTGCCTTGCCGCTTGTCGCGCCTTAAATATTTTTTTTTTTTCTCATTTACGTTTCAATTAAAATACATGGATTTTAATTATTCTGTCAACAGAGACTGAGAGAGAGATAGAGAGAGAGTGATGAATCGACGTTTTTTATCGGCGTGACATTGAATGACATTTGGCGCGGATCATCTCTGTGGTGTCTCTGGACCGAGCATGAAGATCTTTCGCAAGATCTTTAGGAGGAAGAAGAAGAAGAAGCACTCCGTGAACAAGAGATCTCGGAAGAGCTCCTCTTCGTCGAGGAAGAGGATCTCGCACGACGCGCATTTACCGAAAGACGACTTCCTCTTTGGTACCGGCGTCGCCAGCAGCAGCTCGAGACGACATCGACGTAAACACAAGGTAAGGAGAAAGGCAAATTAATTAGTCGAGTCAGCGAGTTTACATTACGCTGACGTTATTTACGAAAGGACGATATTTATATCGCGAGCGAACGACGCACTCTCTTCACTTTTGCGATTACGTCAGACCTTCCAAGGTGATTCTCGTGTCGGGGACAGGTGCTGAAACGTATTGCTGGTCGTAAAGTTTTCTCGTACAATAAATCCATTACGCCTTTTGCGGTAAACCGTACGGCGCAGTGCATATTTTGCGTACGTTTTGCCGCACCCACGCATATGTGTCATAACATGCGTGTGCGTTGAGTGACTTCGTTGAAGGATGACTGTCTATTTTGCTCCAATCTATTTGCGGTGTATGCGCTATTATTAAGAATGGCAGGTCAATTGGATCCACTAATGGACGTCAAATCATTTACGGCGAATTTATTAATCGCATCTTCGATATTAAATGCTTTTTTTACTTTTATTTATTTCATTATTTTTATTTAAATACGTTTCGACGTCTTCTAGAATGTTGTATGCAGTCTGTAATTTTTTTTTTTTTTTTTTAATAGGATGAGGATATTATCGTCGCGAAAATGAAACGCGAGAGTCAAAGTTCAACGCGGCGAGAATAGGAGCTGTGCGATTTTTTTGCGTCATGTTTACGCGAGTTGGAGAACGGATCCCCGGCTATAATTTCACGGGAAGTGACCGCATAATCGGATATACGGATAGCGTTAGACGCGCACTTTGCGTGTTTGATTGTACGACAATTATCGTGCGCCCTTTTTCTATAGAGCGATTCAAAATACACCGCGAAAGTATAGAAAAATATCTCGTTCTACGATTCACTCATTCACACAATCTGATATAAATATTTAAAAAATATTATACTTGTACACGGAGAGAATTTTCTCTTAGAATTTATTGTAATTTACAGAATTTTATTAGACTTTTCCCGATCAATATTTACCGCAACAAAAAATATTAATATGGTGTACATAGTAAAATTAATTAAACATTTTTTTATATCTTATTATAGTAGATATTAATTGTTTTATTGTGATAAATATTAATCAGAGAAACTCTGATAAAATTCTTCCATTTGAGGGTAAATTCGAAGAGAAAATTCTGTGTAAAAATCAACTTTTTTCCGTAGTGTAAATGTAGTAAATTTAAATTTAGATTAGGTCTATTTAAATCATATCACCATATGAATAATAATTTTTCATGATAACTGAAGTTTAGAAAATAAAAGTAACAAATTCACAAAGTTAAAGGAAATGATAGTTGCATTTCTATCGCTAAAGGCGAGAATGAATCAAGTATAGATCTAAACGGAAAAGCATTCTAACGTCGCTGAGCTATAATATTTAATAATTTTTATTCCTACGTAAAAAAACAATTAGAGAAGATAGAAGGGAGAAACGTTTCTAATCCGGTTTCGACAGGTGTATATGTATAATATGCACATCTGACTTTCCAACGACGTCGCAGCCAAGCGTTAATGCGTTTGTTATCACTTTCGACACACAGGCTTTTTCAAAAAATTCTCTTTCAATTTTGTAGAGGAATGTATACCGGCTAAAAAAAAATCGCGATTTTTAGAAAACGCGTATATAAGAATTTTTGTGTAAGAATTTCATGATCGATAGAAACCAGATCATCAATCTTCCGTTCGATTCTCGAGTTGAGCGACTCTTTTCGGTATCTACTTTATCGTACGACAAATGAAGTATTATCGTTTATACATATTTACCTTTATATCTACGAGGGAACCCTGTTCTCCTTTCATCTCTGCGCGCTCTTTCAAGAATAAGTCTGAAGAATGATAGAATGATGGCCGTGTAGAAAGTGCATTGAGCAAAATATTGAAAGGGACACTATATAATGTCTCTACTATTAACGTGTCCGTTTCCAGCTACCTGCCTACATAATGACCTATGCGGCCGTATTAGTGCTGTAACGGCAATCGCATTAAGTGCAGGTAAACGGAATGGACAAGTGAAAATGCGGCAGGTCAACTTCACACAATATAAAAGAATTCTAGAGTTTCCGGTCTTTGATAAAATAATATATAAATTCGTCGAGGAAAACTAACGTTAAATCGACAGCATAAAGATATATTAATGCTTTATTGCTTTTTAGAAAAATATATAAACTTTATCATTTACGAAATTCGTACTTATATATTTATAAAAAAATATACAATTTTTAATGAAACATTTCTAATGACGGATTAATAATCCGTTCATGCATTCTTGCAAAATAAGCTTTCAAGATATCTTTCCAGCGAATGGAAAAATAAATAAAATGTAATAAAAAAATAAAATACATAAAATAAATACAAAAAGGAGAAAAAATAAATATATTTGTCGGTAAAAAATGAAAACGCTCGATGAAGCGAATGATGATCAAATACGCACCACGCCCTCGTGTCGCCTTATCTTTCGTCCGGTTAGTATAGTTGATGCAGCTACCTGCCTGCGGCGACAGGTACCTAGATCTACTACCTGGGTTATAAGCGCACATTCCACAGGAAATGTCCTTAGGATCGGCCTTAGCCCGAAGTTGCCAATAAGTTTTTTGTGCGTCGCGGTTGACGAAAGATTTTTTTGCGCACGAATGACGTTGCTGCTCGGCAAATCGACCGTGTCTCTCGTCGTCGTCGTTGTTACATCGTCTTCTCACATTTTATGTACTCTCGTCCTGCGGAATGCTGCGAGAGATTAATGTGTTCGATCGTCATCAATTTTCGTTGAGTGTTATTTATCATTATACGACTCGATACATCGATGCTTCTCTCGTCTTTTATGTACAGCGCGGCGTTTCAAGATAAATGAAAAAAAAATAAAAGGATAAATGAAGTCGTTGACGAAAAGTTATCGATAAAATTATCACGAATCTTTCGACGTCAATTGAATGCATATAGTCTACCGCGTTACTGTTCACCATTGATGTTTTACGCGAGCGATTATCCTAAAACCGATAACGCGATATTCTCTGAAATCCGGTTTTCCATCTGCGATACGACGAGGCAGATTTTTTTCTGGATGCTTGAATCATGCGCTGGTGTGTTGTGTATATATACATATCCACGAGCGTTTTACATTCCTAAACGTTTCCCTCGTGCTCGACGCGACTGCAAGGTTGCTGCTTATAACGCGCTTTCCCCAACATTTAATCTCGAAATTCAACCTTTGTCCGCGTAATTTCTTCAACCCACTACTGCATATCAAATTTGAATAAAATTTCAAGTATTTTCCTACGCAGTTTTGCTTACAACGATTCATCTAATGTGGAACATTTATGATTTTGAAGAAGAAAACTTGTCAAAATTTTATAACGCGTTTTCCCCAATCTTTATCTATGTTATTTCTACATCTCACTATTGCATATCAAATTTTAATAAAATTTCACTTATTTTCCTACGCGGTTTTAACGATCCATTTAATGTGGGACATTTCTGATGATTTTGAAGAAAGAAACTTGTCAAAATTTTATAACTCGTTTTCCTAATATTTAATCTCGAAATTCAATCTTTGTCCGCGTAATTTCTTCAGCCCACTACTGCATATCAAATTTGAATAAAATTTTAATTATTTTCCTACGCAGTTTTGCATATAACGATTCATCTAATGTGGAACATTTATGATGATTTTGAAGAAGTAAGCTTCTTTGTCAAATTTTATATAACGCGTTTTCCCATATTTAATTCCCAGGTTTTATTTACATAATTTCTTTACATCGTTGTTACATATCAAATTTCAACAAAATGTCATTTATTTTAATATAAATTGTACACGATTTTGCATATACAAATAATACACATTTATGATGATTTCGAAGAGGAAAGTTTCTTCGTCAAATTTATTTTATTATGCACACATAAGATGTTATTTGTTTTTTCGCGCTCTTTTACTTTCTCGACCAGGCGAGAAGGCATTTAAATTTAAGAGTGGCATTAAGACCGAGATTCTCTCCTGAAACGTGCGCGTCCCATCCGCGAAACTCTTGCGTAGACGACGTCATTTGCATTCCTGCGTTTCGTGCAGCGCGATAGCCTCCTCGACACGCTTGAAAAGTAGTACGGTAGCCTGGTGTAGCTGGCTAGAGTCTCTCTCGGATTTTCCCTTTCAAATCCGTTATCCGCGCGTCAACGCAGATTCAACAACGCGATGGCTTAAGCAGATTCATACGTAATGAGGCGAGCGAGCTGTGGGAAGTGCGAGCGGAATTTTTCTCATTAGTATAAAATGCGTGCGTAATCTGCTACGATCGGCCGAAGCCGGGAATTATTTATTCTTGCACTGAACAAAAAAATTATTAAATTCGAAGAAATATTAATTTCAATTATTTCCTCTATCATCTATCTGAAACCTATAATATTGATTGGATTATTCTTTTAAATTAAACATTGTTTAATGGAAATAAATATTGATTAATTTAATAATTTTTTTTCAGTGCACGATTTGTTTCAGCGATCTCTCGTCAGTCTGGCAAGACTGACGAGAGAGAAAGAGAGAGAGAGAACGGTTTTATGAAACTTATGAATCATCGAGTATGCCTAGCTTTCCTATCGCGCTAAATGAAAATACGACAGCTGCATTAGAGAACAACTTTCCTCCTAGAAATATCGCAAAATCATTCGTTTAATTCTACAAGGAACGAGAGCGAGTAGCTGACGTGACTTTGTATCATGATGTTTAATTAAAGTAAAATTTGTATCGAGAAATTATACACGCTGATGAGAAGTCAGCAATTCATTATGATGTAAATTACATCTCGACGTAAGTCATTAGATTCCAGTATTTTTAGATTCTGATGGTTTTATCAGATTTCAAGCTAATTTATATTTCTTAAGTAGAAGATGAGAGAAAAGATGAGTTTTATCTGATAAAACAATGTCATTGTTGAGTTATTTGTTAATCTCCGTGCTCAGTATCGATCGTACAACGATCGAGCTATGGAATCAGCTTTATCTTAGAACATTTCTTTCAGAGCATACATTTCTCTGATCGTTCAAGGTCAACTTTCATTCCGTTTATGAGACCATAAGGTTTGCTCTTTTCAGTTGCATCTCTTTAAACTTTCTATATTTAATGCAGCGTATTTATGCATTGATGGAGAAAGAAAAAAAAGATTGCAATAAAGTATAGAAAGTTTAAAATGATGAAAATTCTATATAAATCGCTGTTTAATATTAATAGATTTTTTAAAATGAAAGACTTACTAATATTAAGATAGGCTTTTTAAGTCATGATATACAAGAGATAGCAATCATATTGTTCAAAAAGAGATTACTATTTCATATACTATTGATAATTAATTTGTCCATATTTGTATCATAACAAAAATTTAATTGGCAATTTACTTTCTCTCTGTTCTAGGATAATTTTCGAACATTTTTATACATTTAATCCTTTGGTCCAGCATCGTTCTCTTCGACTTCTTCATCTCCTCTTCACTTTTTGTCGCTTTTTCTTTCTCTCCTCTCTCTCTCTCTTTCTCTCTGCAGCTGAAATACGTATCCATTTTAATTGAAAGTGCTGAGAAAAGGAAAGGGCAAGGAAGAAGAGAATCTCATCGCGATGAGATTTTGTGCATCCACACACGTGTATATCATCCCGGTGCGACTCCCAGGCCGCGAGGACAAAGAATAGAAAGAAACGGAAAGCGGATACACCTAGGGGCCACAGCGCGCGACAAGCAGAATTCCAGCTGGTGTAAGGTGTGTCATATTCCAGTTAATGGTCTCTCTCTCGTAGAGCCTGTGGCCCCGTGCGTACCAGGTCCCCAGGTCTACATCACACATGTAAAACCACGTGTGTATACATACGCAAGACATTCATCGAGAACGACGAACGACCTCTGCTTGTAGTCTTGCCAACTAAGCGAACCGACCAGGCACAAAACCGGTGTCGAGAGCCCGATACTAAGCCCTCCTTCTCGCTCTTCTCTTCTCTTCTCTCGCTCTTTCTTCGAGACCCTTCCCTCTCCTTCCCGCCTCTTTTCTTGTATGTATGCGTTAAACATCGCCGACCCTCCTTCCAGCACCGTCCTTTTGCGTCCCTGCACAGTCCACGACCGATTCTACACCTACGACCAGTCGACCTGACGATCGAGAAAGCCGAGAACGTCGCCAGGACTCAAAAGGGACGACATTCCTCTCCGTCCGGATTTTTTTCGGGTCTACCGTCTCCGAAATACCGATCCCGCGCTCCTCCTCGAGGAAGAGGAACGGTCTCCCGTCTCTGTCCCACGGCGACAACCCGTTTCTCCAGCGGAGGATTGGCGTGAGCACACGCGAAGGCCGTGTGCACGCGCGTGCGGCACGAGAAAGAGAGAGAGAGATATGCGGCGGGAGTCGACGCGGATCACTCGAGATGCACGCGCGCATCCACGACCACGACGTGCATCCACGCCCGTGAACGTGGCGTGCGTGCCGATCCTTCCTTGAGCAGTGCCGAGCCTAAACACAGGGGACCAAACGTCAACCGAGACGCCACCGAATTCCCGTAGTCGCGAGTGACGTTTCGTTCTTCTTCGTTCACGTGGGAATAACTCTTGTACGGTCCACCGAAGAAAGGCGTCGAGCCTCTCTTCTAGTGTTACCAGAGGTTTGGAATTCCTATACTTTCATCGACTGGTTCTCCGGAGTTGCTCTACGTGTCTCTTCGAGAGCTGTCGTTTAGGAAAATTAGATCTTGAATGAAGGAATTTTGTGAGCTTTCGAAGCTGAAGAGTGTTTTATTTATTTATTTTTTTTTTTTCAGTGATGGATTAGAACGACTCGAGTTCCTTGATAAAGACGAGTCTTTTCGAGACCTGTCGTTTCTCTAAGAAAAATTAGATCGCAACTTGAATGAAGGAATTTTGTGAATCGTGAGCTTTCGAAGCTGAAGAGTTTTATTTAATTTTTTTTTCTTACAGTGGTGGATTAGATCGACCCGAGTTCCTTGATAAAGACGAGCGAGGTCGTCTCGGTGATTTAAATCCGCGATCCGGTTCTGTGATAGTTTCGTTTGGGGCGATCGTAGACGCAGGTAGCCGGGAACCTGTTTGTGCGTGTCGACGGCCTTCAGCGAGTTTTTGGAAATGCGCTTCCGGTCGTCGTCGTGGGGCGCGGTATATTTTTGTACGTGACGAACCGGGGGGTGGAAGGGGGAGAGAGAAGCGAGGAAGAGAAGAGGACGAAGAAGGAGAGACGACCGGGAGTTTCGCGGGAAACTGCCATCGTCGTGATAATTATATGGTGCTTAAAGCCGTCTCGGAATTTCTAGACGAGAGCCTCTTTCTCGTATAATGCTGTGATAATCAACTATCAAGATATTTACTTCATCATCATTTCAGTTTTGCCTCTGAGACATCGAGATCTTTCCTCTTTTTTTTTTTCTCAAGAAGATCTGTAAAAGTTTCATCGATATCACGAAGAGAGAAAAAATTCTGGAGTCATACACGATTCAACAGCTGATGCTTCGTGGATTCGATATAAATTCGATGGGATTTTTCTCTCGCTCGAGCACAAGAATCTGAAATAAAGGTAGAGAAGCGTCCCTTGAATCTCGAGAAGCCAGAAAAAGCGAGATCAAAAGTGCGAAAAGGTAAACTTGCATCATCAGAATCAAAACCAGAGAGGAGAAAAATTAGTAGTCAACGCAAAGGAACTATAAAAAATATCTATCATTGTCAACATTTGCTATCGTTTTCGTGAAGGTTTGCGATCTTTTAGCTTCTCTTCTTGTTTCTTGTAGATCTTTCGTCGAGGGTTTAAGCTTCTCCAGATTGTCGAGAGAGACCCTGGATTCTCGAGATCGAGTGTAAGCGGCAAAGATTCGCGGTGATCTCGAAATTGAGCTCTTCACGCTACATCGCGTCGGACGCGAAGGGAAAAAAAGCGCCGACGACGAAGACGACGACGAAGAGTGTATATCGAGAAGCCACGACTGCGTGACCGAGCAAGGCAAACGGGAGCGAGTCGCCGAAGAGAACGGAATGAATTAAGGAAGGAAATTCGCGACGTGATGAGAGAAACGGTTCGATATTTCTTGAGGAAAATCTTGCAGATCTGTCCTAAGAAGAAGATAGAGATATACCTTGTGCGAGAAGTATTCGGTATAAATCATAGAAAAAGGCGCGAATAAAAACCTTCTCATTATTTTCAAGCACTGTTTATTAATTGTAATTAAACTCGTTATTTGTAAATTGAATCGAGTGTTTGGGTTCGTGTGGAATTGTGCAATTTTTGTCGTCTGAAAAAGAATGCACACGTGGTGTTTCGAAAGAAATTGTGAAATATTATTAACGTATATTTATAATTGTAAAATTATTTCTTTTGAAATTAACGTTTTATGTTAGAAGTTCTCACGTGCAATGCTTTAAGAGTATTAATTTTTTTTTTCAAAAAGGAAATGGTTTAAGATTGCAAGATTATTCAGTTCACACACAATAAGAAACTTCCCGCTGGTTTGTTCTGTGAATTTCACGAATTGTGTTATTCCTCCAGGGTTCTTTTTCTTAGTATTTTATGAATTCGCTACCAATAAGAAAAAGAGAAAGAGAGGAAAGCTCGAAGTATATTCTAAAATCTCAGAGGCAAACTTTTAAAAGAAGCGGAAAACGTTCGTCTTGATAGTTGATTATCATACAGTTATTATGCAGGATATCGAGCAACAACAAGAGAAAGGCGACATACAAATCGATCTCCACAGATTCCGGAGCAGCGGTTCTTCAAGATCATACTTTCTACACGAAGAGCATTAAAAAGCCGCAGTACTTAAACATCTTTCGGAAAAGGAGAAAAAGCAACACGCCTTTCGAACAATAGATAACGCACTCGTGCATTTTCTCGGTTAACCACGAAGACCAGACTTGAGGAAAGGAGGACGACACCTTCCGTCACGTGTAAACCATCGGTCAACGGTCTCTCTTCGAGGAGAGCAATCGTCATTTACGCAAGAGATCCAATCGATTGCGCGATCTCCAATACGCATACAGGTTCGCATGAATGCGTTTGCGACACACGTCGATCCTGCCTGATTCACCCGAGAAGGCGAGTGCTCTGGGTCGGAGGAAGGGATGCGGAATCTCAGATCGCGAATCGGCGGAAGTGTGCGGCGAGGGAGCGGCCCGTGAGAGAGAGAGACCCCGTCCTCTCTTGGACGCGCGCGAGAGGATAAGGGAAGATACGTCACCCTCTCTACGGTCTTCGCAGGATGGACAGGAGCGATAACAATGTCGTCGGCGGGATCGGCGGCGGAAGTAGCAACGGAGGAGGTGGAGGAGGAGGAGGAAGTGGCGGAGGAGGCAGCTGTCACGTGGGAAACTCCGGATCCCCGCCGAACTCCATCTCGTCGACCCACGGCACCGTTCACAATTCCACCGGCGGGTTCGACGGCCAGGTAGAGATCCTCGGGACTGATACGAATATTCCAAATCGAATATATATAGTACATCGCTTAAGTAAAGCTTTAAATGCGGGATTTCGTTCGATTTTTATCAATCTAAATTAATCCTGTTATAATTTTTCACCTCTTTGTAAGCGTATGTTGAGGTATCCGAGGGGTTAATCATAAAAAATATCAATAGTTTATCATTGCACATATTACGTTTGTTTTCTATTATCGCGTTGCGATAATACTACCTGACACAGAGAAGTAAGAGGATAGGGGGAGAATGTTTGTTGAGATGTAGCTGTTGCTGTTATTCCTACTCATCTATTCAAGACAGGATGTAATACCTGATCGAATCACGGGATCAGAAATGGTTTCGCTACGCTAGGGCGATAACTCCGCCATTTGATACGGGGGTATTGGATTATCTGTCGATCAGCGCTTTCTCACATCGAAGGGGGATCTCGTAACACACAACACACGTGCTCTCGAAGTGAGATTCCATCCGGCTAAATTCATCGTGACGAATTGCTTGAAATTCGCGCGATTTTAATGATGCTAGATTCATTATTCCTGCCTCTCACCCTCAAAAATCCAATTAATCGCGTCGGACGCGAGTGAATGTAACCCCGTGATGATTATCATTAATTCAGTTGACGCATATTTTGACGAAAACACGCCACGGGAGAATTGGGGGGAAATTCACGAGGCTCACCGTGAAATGCGGAATATAATTACTTCATTGTATTACGCTTCCACGTGTGTAGGAAATGAATTATGAGTTTTAATTAAGCTATACCAGTCTCCTAATTGCCGGTTAAGCGTTGTGTCATTATATCCGCGCATGCAAATTAAATCTGTTAATCTATTTTTATTGAGAAATACGATATTTGCATTTATTGAAAATAAAAGTTAACTTAATTAATTTTATTAAATTTATTTTAGTACCGTTTTAATAATTAATTAAGATGATTGTCGATATAATATAATTGAGAAAAAATTAAATCATATTTATAATTTTATATATCTGTAACATTTATCAATTTTGAACTTTGTCCGTGTTTAATACGCTATTTAATAAGCAAAATTAAAGAGACTTTTGGCATAAAATAGAATCTCCAATTATCGCTACTTACGATAATGTATATTCAAGATATACCTACTTTTAAGTCATTTTTTGCGCAAGATATTTGTCGCTAGACATGATAATATGTGCGTGTAAACTCTTCATATTTGCATAATATTATCTTATTTAAATATGCGATAGATAACTGTGCTTATATATATTTGTACTTGGCATCGTTGAAGGATGATGTAAGAAGATGATGTAAAATGTGTCGATGATATGATATTTTTATAATGAATTAATGATAAAAGAAGAGTGATTGTACCTATCCGATACATTTAACGTTATATATAATAGAATAGAAATAATCTAGAATCTAGATATAACGGAAAGTTTTTGATTAAGTATATAAAATTATATTGTAATATATTATATAATGAAATTTTTTCTCCCACGTGTTCGATAAAATTGTTGCATTTTTAAACATTGTCATAATTTTTTCGCTTTGAATTTTAGACTGGAGACAGAGGATGGGAAATTCATCACGTTACCGTCACCAGAGTTCCCGGTTATGGCTTTGGTATAGCTGTGTCAGGAGGTCGCGACAATCCTCATTTTACTAATGGTGATCCAGCGATCGCAATCTCCGATGTGCTCAAAGCCGGTCCAGCTGAAGGAAAATTACAGTAAGTTTGTTACGTACAAGTAAAATTAATTATTATTTAATGCCCAATATTTGATAGAAGCACATACACATATTTCTACTCTTTTATAATATAATAAAAACATGTATTTTTCTTATATTATGATGAATTTTTATTTTTGACAAAGTATTATCATCACATAGTAAATTAAAAGGAATACATTCGCAATTTTTGTATTATATTTTTTTATAATCTCAATTTTTTAATTTTAAGCTGTTATCTTAGTTTGATGTAATGAGTAAAATTATTATTTGATTGACACATACAGAGTTAACGACCGTATCATCTCCGCTAATGGGGTATCATTGGAAGGCGCCGATTATGGGGCTGCCGTGCGGGTCCTGCGGGATTCCGGTTCTACCGTTTTGTTGGTTGTTAAACGAAGAGCTTCTTCAAATTCACCCGCTTGTTTAGGCAGCGTTGGACCTCAGAGTCATCGACTTACGCTCACACGAAACAATAAAAAGGATGGTATGTATAATTAGAACACCGCATAATAGTCGCCAAAAGCTCGAACAATGCCCGATTTAAACTGCCGACATCTAACTTTAGAGAGAAGGAGAAAACACAATTAAATTGATTAAATTTATTCTTAGAATTTAATTTTTTAAATTTAATATAACAAAAAATTTATTCTTTAATCTAATTTTTTTATATTCTGATTTTTTTATCTCTTCTCTTTCATTTTTATTTATTTCTACCATAAAGCAAGATATATGCGACAATGATTACCTCGATTTCTAGACTTTGGCATCGTGCTGGGATGTCGATTGTACGTAAAGGAGGTTACGCGAGAAAATATCGGAGTGAAAACCGGGGACGTGTTAACCCGAATAGGCAGCGTTGCCGCCGATAATATGAGTCTGAAGGAAGCTAGAAAGCTGATGGACCAGTGCAAAGACAGGCTTTCAATTGTAATTACGCGAGACAGCTCGTGTTGCCACGTACAGCAGCAAGGTAAAGGAGATAGCGGTGAATATCTATCGGGTGCGAGTTACAGTAGTCAGAACTTGTACGTTCCACCACCTACGAGGCAACCCTTGGATGACAAGAGTAATCTCGTGCCGAGGGGTCGTTCTCGGGGTCCGCTGATGGACGTGTCTCTGAGTCAACTGGATCTACCGGCTACACCCACCGTGGATCCACCTAGACCACCTCCGCCCAGAGCGGAAGGTACGTGTGTTTTGCGCGATACAAATCATTTTTCATTCAGTTTATTGTATTGTCAAGTAGTGAAAGTTATAATAAATGAAATTGTAAATATGTGTGTATATTTCATTTACACACATAGTTCATTGTTTCTATGTCAGTTAAATTATGAGTTAATTTTTCTTTATCGAGAATTTCGTTGAGTTGTTTTCTTGAAAATTTTTTTATAGTTTTCATCTATTAGTATTTCATCTTTTTATTTTTATTAAGGTTTCATTAACATGTTGTTTTCTTTGATAGATTATTATAGTACGCGCAGACAACTGTATGATGAAGATTCGGTTTCACCACGAACGAAGCAGCCTATGTAAGTTGATAAAGTATAATTAATTTTTTTTTTAGTCGATCAGTACTATTTTGTATGTAACATTTTTTTTAATATTTACAGGCCGGATCCCCGGTTTATTACTTTCCAAAAGGAAGGATCTGTAGGGGTGAGATTAAGTGGTGGCAATGAAACTGGGGTCTTTGTAACTGCAGTTCAACCAGCAAGTCCTGCGTCTCTTCAGGGTCTTCAACCAGGAGATAAAATTTTAAAGGTCAGTGTTATTCAGTTTACATCAAGTATGCGTCAAAATTTATTTTACACATTTAGACAAATTAGATTGCAAAAGCAAAATACTATCAATAATAGATCTAACAATATATTTGGTTTTATCTCAATTTAAAGATTTATTTTAATTTGGAATAGTAATCTGAATTTTAAATATATTTTATTAAAGTAAAATGCATACACAAGGAGCATATAATTAAAATAATAGTTTGCTCAAAACTATTAAAAGTTGTAAAGATTCTAGAAAATAGATGTGATATGCGATTATATACATATGTCGAATATTCCTTCAGATTTATTATTATATTTAAAATATTATATTTGAACTGTTCTTCGTTGTGTTGAAAATATAATATTTTACTATTGTGATGTGATATACAATATATATATATAAAATTATTTCCGCAGATAAATGATATGGATATGAAAGGAGTGACGAGAGAGGAGGCTGTGCTGTTTCTTCTTAGCTTGCAAGAGCAGATCGATCTTATCGTGCAACATCGACGTCAAGAGTACGATCAGATCATTGCATCTGGCAGAGGTGACTCCTTCCATATAAAGTAAGTAATACTTATACTTTATATGATAAATTAGTCATTAATATTCAAATAATTATTCCAACGATTAAAAGAGCATTTTATAATTAATTCCAATTAGCGTTAACTTTTACTGGCTCGTGAAAGACGATTACGGTTAATGTATATTTTTGTGTAGGACCCATTTTCATTATGAACAGCCGCAAAAAGGTGAAATGAGTTTCCGTAGCGGAGATGTCTTCCACGTAGTGGATACCCTTCATAACGGTGTCGTAGGATCCTGGCAGGTTTTTCGAATTGGACGAAACAACCAGGAGGTACAGAAGGGTATTATACCCAACAAAGCTCGAGCTGAAGAGCTCGCAACCGCGCAATTTAACGCGACGAAGAAGGAGATGAGTGCCAACGAAAGCAGAGGTAGCTTCTTTAGAAGAAGAAGAAATAGCCATAGACGTTCGAAGTCCTTAGGAAGGGTACGAATGCAATTTTCTTGCCTTATAATTGATTTTACATAATATTATATACTTTATTTTTCAATGTTACTATATCTTTTGATATTATAAATATTCGAACTAATTTTTGTACATTAATAAGTAGATTGAATTAAATTTTCATATTTCTTTCATATGTATTTTAGGATCATTGGGACGATGTAGTGTTCTCCGATAGCGTCAGCAAGTTTCCAGCTTACGAGCGCGTAATCTTACGACATCCCGGATTTATCAGGCCCGTTGTTCTCTTTGGGCCTGTAGCTGATCTCGCTAGGGAAAAACTTCTCAAGGATTTCCCCGATAAGTTCACCTCCCCACGTGAGTAGATATATCTATCTGTTCATTATTTACATCTTTATCTTTGTTATGTAAAATTCACTTTGTCGAAGCAAACTACTAATGATTGGATATTGAATGTTGTAGAAATGGAAAGCCAGATGGAAGATGGTACAGGAAAGAATAAAACGTCTGGCATCATTCGCCTAAGCGCTATCAGAGAAGTAATGGAGAGAAGCAAACATGCATTATTGGACATTACTCCAAATGCCGTGGATCGCTTAAATTACGCCCAGTTTTATCCGATTGTTATCTTCCTGAAAGCTGAGACGAAACAAGTTATCAAAGAGATGAGAGCTGGCATACCAAAGTAAGAGCGATGTAGCAAGATAATACTATAATTTTATCTTTAGCTGTATTCTACACGCGACGTATAATTACAGATCGGCGCATAAAAGCAGTAAGAAGCTTTTGGAACAATGTCAGAAGCTCGATAAAATCTGGGGACACGTATTTAGTGCGGTGATTACACTCAATGCGCCGGAAGCTTGGTATCGGAAGCTCAGAGAGCTCATCGATCGCCAGCAGCAAGGCTTGCTATGGATGAGCCAAACCAAGGTAGGCAATTTTACATACTGAATCTTTTCAGAATGCGCGTATATTTTACTTCGTTTTATTCTCCAAATATCTCAGACCATTAAAATTGAAACATGTCTAAAATTGGAACATAAGACGTCTTTAAGATGCTTTTTAGATACCATATCATATCTTAAAGACTTCTTAAAGATGTTTTATGTCTAATTTTAGACATGCTGTTTGGGATAATAAAAAGTCGAGAAGAAAGTCTTCACCTAAAAGAAATACATATATCGGGATGGTTTTTGACTTTTTCTTCCTTCTATTTTTCACACCTTTCTCACGAATATCACAAGTTCTCTTTGTCGCTCGTATATACACTAAATTGTACGGCGATTCTGTTCGTTATAGTCGATATATAATCAATACACGGTGTGGGACTTGTCGCATCCGTCTGTACACGCTCATACTCCACCTCCCGCTATTCCACCTCCTCCATTTTCCAACAATAATGTATATTATGACGAGAATAAGAATCACGACGTGCTCTTGTCACATCATCAATCCTCAATTTTACCGACATCTGTGGAAAAACTTCCACCACTTCCGCCTTTCAACTCAAATGTCATCCGTGAGCAATTTTTCGGCTATATATAAGTTCTTGCTTTTAATCCTTTAACTACGAAATGTAGAAGAATATTTAATTGATCTATAATATTTTTCTACCATGACAACATTATTGCGTATACAAGAATTACATTAATCGAACGCAAACATATTCGGCTGCTGCATGCAAATTGCAGACGAATAATATGTAAAGTAGTTAAAGGATTAATTCATATTGCATGCTCGGTACATGCTTTTCTTTAGCTTGCATGATTTTATTTATCTCTCTATGATCTATTTTTTCTCCTCAAAATTATCAACTTTGTGAAATTACAGCTTTAATGATTAATGCATGAAAAAAATAGAATGTTTTTGTAGTTTAATTATAATAAAAAAGAAAAGGAAAAACTCGGATGTTTTATCATTCTGCCACGTTGTAAATAGCACTAGCAAAAAGGCTTTGAAAAATTATGGTGCAAATACAAGTTTTTCCTTTTCCAGTTTGTTACAATTAAAATTTTACAATATTAAAAAGAATTTTTTACAGTCTATATAAAAAAATACTTTTAAAAAATTTGTAATTCTCTTAAAAAAAATTGCTTGGGCGAATTTCACATGACATTAATTTTTAATGTGTTTTATACGTTTTTTAAATGCTGATACTAACATTTATTCCTACATTTTGCTTCTTCGTAAATCATTTATTAATATATATTCTTTTAATAAGTATATCATTTTTAAATAGTTAAAAATATAATAATTCATTCATTACATTTTATTGATCATAAACATGTTTTATCTTAATACATATATACACATATCGCGCAAATAACACAAATACATTGTGCCATGATTAATTCATATACTTATATATCGTTTGCGTAACGTTGTGTCCTGTCATCTCTGTGGTCTGCGATCGTAGCCGGAAGAAGCCCTCTCGGATGACTTCCTATTCCCGATGACTTCTCGCCTCTCCTACGCTTCCTCCCCGGAGAGCGATTTGGAATTGAGTCCGGCACCTGCTATTCCCGGCACTTTGGGTCCACCGTCGCGGTTAAAGAGCAGTTCTGACCCCAGTATTGCTACTCAGGATGACACCACTGCGCCGCCACCGTACTCAACAAATTATCAGGTAATTTAGACGTTTAGATACAAAGAAAGCAATTTATGCAACTTGAAATTAATTTACAGATAAGAATTTATAATATGTGTCTCATCAAATAAGCTCTCTCTTGTTTTAATTTTCTTTAAACTAGAACTATAAAAATATCAGTGCAAACTTAAAGTATCTTTTTCAATTTTTCAAATGTATGAATTAGTTTTCAGTAGATTGATTAAAATTATTGCGTATAATTAATTGATATGTTTGTCCGTAGCAATCATTTGAGCAGCAAAAGAGAAGATCTCAAGGGATAGGAGACAGCAAGTACGGTTTCTCCTTGTCCGGTCAAATGAGTAATCAATCTGGCTCGCCGGAATATCTGGGTAGTTCCTTCGAACCTAGATCTCATCACAGCCCTCCGGATCTACCGCCGCGAGTTGATCGAAACGTAAAGCCGATTAATCAAACGCCACGGGGAACGATAGGACGATCTGCCCAGGAGCGTCTAGGAGTAAACAAAATTGATTCGGTCCTGGATATGGGAAATTATATTAATGCGACTCCTCATAAAGCAAATGCCACGTCATCTCTTGAACGGGCGCAACCGAAGGCGGTAAGCATCGATCTCTCCTTTTTGCTAAACAATACATTTTAATAATTGTGTGATTAGAAAATGTAAATATAAAAAATAAAATTTTTAAAGAAAATCAAGAGATATACACATTAATGTTTTTAGTAAAACATGCAGATATTTATAATGTAATTTTCAAAAATGATACAAAGTTTGTTTGCATGTATAGGGAAGTTACGACAGCATGTCCTCGTACGATTCATACAACAATACCAATGGAAATGCGAATTATGGGGCGGTGAATTTAAACACATCGACAGGTCGTTTAGGCCCGAATGTACCCGATGATCTCAAGAGTAGCAACATGTCGGTGAGAGGGCACGATCAATATAGATTCACTAGATCTCAGGTTCAACCCGTTTCTACGCACGACGCTCAAACGCGAACCGATTATGCTAAATATAGGTATGTATAAAAATGGATTGAAAAATACTGGTTTATAAATTGCTAATTACGTAAAGCTAAAATAGAAAATTCTATATTTATATTACTTTTTATGTATTATAGCCGATCCACGGATTACAAATCGATACCAATGCCGCAAAATAAACCGGGAGGCACCTACAAGCCAGTTCCGCCTCCGAAGCCAAAAAATTATAGACCACCTCAAGCATCGCTTGGACAAACAACGGAGAACAATGGAAATGATGGAAATAATTCGTATCAGCACTCAAAGAGTTATTCCATTGCCACGTCGCATGTACATAATGGGGTAATTATATTATAAATGCAGATAACTCTACAAAGAATATTTCTTTCCCATGCGTACGCGCTCCGGATGTATGTAACCATCATTATGCGTCTTTATCTTCATTCAGGTAGAAAGTAATGTTCAACGTAACAGCGGCCAATATTACTACAACATTCCGCCGCCCGGCCGTTACAATGAAGGTAATCTCGTGAATTCGCACCACAATCTAAGTCATCTCGCGACACCGACGCACAGCCACAGCCTTAGCCACAGTCACGCGCACTCTCACTCCAGTCCACCTGTGACTACCGCGCATTCTCACAGCAACAGTGCCGGTCAAATCAGTCTCGGACTGACGCACAACCGGAACAGCACGAATCACAATGGATACATGCATGGTAATAATCCCCATGCTCCCGCGGGCTCGGCTTATCCATCTGCCAATGCTGGTCACAACAGAGAACCCAGCGCTCTAGATCTGGCTGGTAGCCGAGAGCAGAGAGGAAGCGCTTTCGAACTCTACCGAAAACCGGTTCATCACTATAACATGAGGTGAGTGGTAAGAAATCTTTCCGATACGGAGTAATGATTATATTTTTTTGAAAATTTGAAAAGTTTAATCTTGTCAACCTTAACTGCACAGACATTTCTGGACACTAATATTTTTAAAAGTGCATTATAAATTATTTGTAATTTTTAGAGGAAAATTGATCAAAAAGTTTTCTTATTAATTAAAAATGTTGTATACACAATATAAATATATTTTTTCTTTATATTTGTGCAATTTTTTCGAATATGGAAATTATTTTTTTCTGTTTCGACACACGTAAGCTTATAAAAATATTATTGTATGTTGCAGTTAATGTGTACTTCGATGCAAGACTTATTATATAATATTAGGATGAATTAATAAATTTCTATCGGAATGCAGAAAAATTGTGCAATGTCATAGACATAGACAAAAACAAAGTTACATTTAAGGTGATATGCCTTTAAAAAAAAACCCATTTTTCCAGTTACATATGTAAGAATCTTAAGATGTTAATAGCATCAATAGATATCTTAACTTTACGAAAAAATAATGCTTATGGTAGATATTTTACACATACACAAAGAACAAATTTTAACTGTATTATAAGATTTTATAGATTTTTTTATTTAGAACAAATAATGATAAAGATTGTTGTTATCGATATATACATAAGAAATTTTTCAATAACTTTTTAACATAACTCGCGCATGTATTTAATAAGAATAATTATAGAAAGATTCTTAATGAGAGAGAGAGAGCAATTTTTTATAAGTGCAATGTAATATAACAATACTCACGCTTTTTTATACACGAAATAAAATCTGTACAGTCATATTATAGTCATATATTTTTCCGCTTTTATATTAAAAATATGATAAACGTCACACTGGCAAGAAAGTAATTTTTACAGTTTTATCAAAGTCACATTACGTGGAACATTAACCATTGCAATAATTTAACAATTTAGGATTTTAACTTTTATTTTTAAAGCAAACAAGTAGTATTTCAAATTCGTCATATAACAATGCATTTATATTATTGTATTCTTTACATATGTGATAACGATCGATACACGAAACTCTTTATTGTTATTTATACGAGTGTACCTAGTTTCAAATTTTTTGATGGAATATTTTTTTTGAAAATTGAATAAGAAACTTAATGAGAAAAATGTAGAGATACATATAATTTATACATAAGAAGATGAATAACATAATTGGAAGATCATAGAGAAACAGAGGATTTTTTTAATTTCATAAGAAAAATGCAAATAAAAAATAAGTGTAAAAAGTACAATTTTTACAAATTCTCTATAAATAAATAGAAATTGTAAAAAAATGAATTTTGCTATATACTCTTATACAAAATACATATAAAAGAAAAACATATTGTCCCTCTGAAAAAAACTTAAAGATTATAATTGTTGCTCTGAAGAACTCGGGAAGAATGTCTTTCTTTTTCAATGAAGTACGCTCACACACATAATTATTTATTATAAATCATATTGCATGTCATTATATTAGTAAACCAAATGGCCTTATTAGACTTTTTAGATATCCTTAAAATTAAGTTGAATTTTTATAAGGAGTCTGTATTAATATAGTTAGATTTTATAATTATTAGATACATAAGTAGTCTCTGCCATTATATACCAATCTTGTATGACAAGTTAATGCGTAAACAGATTATATTACTGTTAACGAGGTACAACAGCATAATATGTTACAACTAGTATATTAAACGAAATTACGTATATGTATGTTAAGTATTAAGTCGAATTAGTAAATAGTAAAATTGATTATTTTAATGGCCATAAGTATTAAATTTTAATATTGATATACAGCAATTGACATACGATTTATATCTCTGGAGTTACGGACTACTGTAAGTTTTTATACATTTGTGTGAAGACGAATGTATATATATGATATTCATGACAATTTAAGAACGACAAAACTTGGAATTCGAATAAAAATACCTAGTATCAGAAATTATTCTATACAGGAACAAATCAAACATCTTTATGCAATTGTGAAAGACAATGTATGTTTAATTTCTAAATAATTAATTAATTAATGTTTTTAAAGCTCATTAGTTAATTTATTTATGTTATCTTTTATTTCCCATTTATATAATAATCTTCTTTTTTAAATCACAGTTTAATGTGCTGAAGAGATTGCAGTCTGCAATTATGCAAAATGAAAAGTGACGTAAAAGGAGTGACGTAAAAAATATGAAGGAATGAAAAATATAGAAGAGATAAAATTGAAAGAAACGACAATTACAGGTTTGCTTTAAAGAATTTATAATACTTTTGTTATATAATACATAGACATAAAGAGATTACATTTTTATTTCTTGATGTAATAAAATAAAAATTAAGAAAATTAGGTAATCAAAATATTAGCTTTAACAAAATATTCTATTATTTCATTCTAAATTAAACTGTTTAAAAAATATCACGATAAATCTGCTTAAAGAGTTTTTATACATATATAATTGACTATTTAACTGGCTAGTCTTGTAGATATAACAACATCCCAGTGTACATATATCGTAGATTTGTTGATAAATAGTAATGTGTGAAGAGGATTTCGTGTAATATATATTCTATAAAACTCGAGGAAGATAAAATCATTATTACATTGAAAAATGCAATAATTCAAGTACTGAATAGTACATAGCACTATTGGAAATTTATATAATTCCAAATTACAACTGTTTGCTTAAATTGGCTCGATCTTTCAACAAATTTGTCAAACGCAAAGTATAAATTTACGCATTGATTCCGTTGTATTTGATTTTAATGCACTTTACGGGAACAAAGATGTGATTATATATATTTCATTCAACTATGAATCCGTTATAATTTCCGACCTGCGAGAATTACGGCAATTGATACACATTCTCTTACTTTCTCTTACATATAAGCGAGATCGCGAGATTCCATCTAACAATGATATTTTCTTATAGCGTTACGGGCATTTTCAAGCCAAAATACTACATCTACAGCAATTATTGTCAATTTCCCAGAGCATTTAAATGGCACGGATCGGCAAGATATGACGATTTCACTTCAATCCCAGCAGCCATTCGGCTACACCGAGATAATAGACGGTTTGCGCTATTCCAAACAACGGCGCTATGACGATCATTCGGCAAGCACCGCCTTTGAAGAACGCTGTCGGTCCCTCGTTTTTAAATGTCTTCCTACGAGTCAAGAGTATAATTATTACAAGATGGAAATTTAGCCATGATTAATAATCTCAAAGATAAGTTTGTCGACGAGTAAACATTTGACTTCAGTTATACTCACGTTATACAATCTAATACTCCGTTGTACGTTGGTTCACCAGGTGCTTTTTTGATAACTTGCAATCTAGTTTTGATTACGTCAAATGGATTCACCATTAATGCGGCCGTTGAACCAGCAGCGCATCCGGCAAGGAATGAACACCAGAATACAGCTAATGAGAGAAGAGTATTGATTGTTTAATTTCTCTTATTTAGAACTGATGGCGTATCTTATTAGCATAAGAACGCTTACATGAACCGTCTTCTCGTTTCGGACCGAGATCGTTCAACCTGGCGAATAGAGGAAAGTAAATAACGGAAAACGTAACATCTCTGAGTGCCGTGGCGCCGGTTCCCTGATACAGCCCAAGTATACCTCGTTTCTTAAGTAGATTCACCGTCAATGACCAAGCAGATATCTTCGGTACTGTTTTACCCGCTGCAACAATAGAAAAAAGGCTACAATTTCCATTATAAAGGTATAATAGTCTTGAAATTCAAGCACATTTTTTACTTTAGACCTTGCATATGTCGAAGACATTTGTTAGTGAGATTATCTCATTTTCTATATTTATTATTACCATTATTTTTTTTTTATATATGTGGATTGTGGAAAATCAAATTAGCTACACCTCTAATTTGATTTTCTGACTATCTTACAACGTGCGTTGCATCTAGACCGAGGTATCACATTCAATAATTTTCAATCCTACAGTATACAGTCGACATGGCAATATTTATCGGTATTTTAAAATAAATTAAGAACAGACAATTCTTGTTATATATGAAGTCGTAAGAAAATAAGAAAGATAATAATGATGATTGCAATGAAAGAATTTTTATATGTAGTCTCGCTTTATTCGACAAGCCGCGCGTATTCGCGAGAAACAAAACCCTCTGAAATATATCGTATCACCTTCTTTAGCTGCCATGGCGACTCTGCCAGCGTCTTGCATTTGTATTTTGAGCAGTTCCATCGGAGTGGTAACGATTATTTGGCATGCTCCTGCCAAGCCGCCGGCGAGCATTTCACGTTCTATTGGCAATTTTTGTCTGGACAACAAAGATTAACAGAGTGCTGGGATCACGGAAAAGTTGAGGAAAATCCCAGTATACGAGATTATGGCTGGACTGGCATGCACAATCGATCAATTTTCGAAAAACCGAAAATGTTATTAAATCTTGAGAAATTGTTCTTATTTTACACTTGATTAATTCAACTTTATTATAATTTATTTTATCAATTAAATGCATTGTGATTATTCGCAGAATCGATTGTTTGAAAATTGATTTTGACATCTTGTGAGCACAATTTAATTCATTCAGAAAATGATCTACATGTTACTGAATATCATCTTGAAAAAATGTTTTAAATACTCACTGATTGCAAGACTGCAAATTGGAATAATCTGTGTTTTATGCAATACATGCAATACATATAGAAAAATAGAATACAGTGCTCTCACACAAAGTAACTTTCTACGTTGACAATTTTAATTTTCGGTTTTTCAAATTTCTTAAAATTTTCAAGTGCAATGTAGTTCTTTATTTTTTTTTCGATAATACGAAATTAATTATTAGTTCCCGTTTAAATCATTATGAAAGAGTGCCAGTCCTAATACAAGGGAGATTATTCAAACATTATGCGACAAGCAATATCTCAAGCATCTAATAAATCGCAGAGCATCAAGAACACATTGACAACAAATGTAAATGAAGCAAACTTAATGATTCGCAATTTACTAGTAATTTGAATTGCACGACGTACATCAAAATTAATTACGTATGTAAAAAAACATTTTTAGGCGAGAGACCCAAAAATGATAATTGGATACATTGTGATGCAACTTATAAAATTGTAAATTAAAATTTAAAAAATGATAATTAAATTCCTATATGAAATATAATTAAATTTGTACAAATTTGGATGTATCGTCAATTCTTAAACTGATCTAAAAAATATTTTATAAGAAAGAAAAAGAAGAAGCAAAAATTACCCTGCTCTCGTCGATTACTTGTGACTCGGTTAGCTACTTATGGTTGTTCGCACCATTTGCCAAGTGCTTTCAAACTGGTCTAGTTATATTCAAACTGGTAGCTTCAGTTGTCTAAAAGTATAGAATGAGATATACTTCAATATGCTTTATAATGGCATAAGATTTTGGCATAATAGCGCGAGAGCCCAACAACTTTATTTTTTAGCTTTTCTAGAAACGTGCTTTGCCTAATTTAAGATCAAAATTAAACAGCAATATTTTTTAAACAATGCAAACGACAATATATATCTCTAGAAACTTATGAAAGGATAAATGAATTCCAAGAGAATTGACAAGGAAGAATTAATTGTAAGCAATTAATAAAACAAATCACTGTAGTTATTAGAAATAGCAAAGATAAGAATGACAAAAAATATGATGCTCTGCTGATTAAACTACGAACTGCAATACATTAGTTTTGGAGCTTTTCAATTATAAATATATTTTTACTATTGCATTACTTGAATTACTAAACAATTTAAGTAAGTAATTAAAATATCCGATGTTTTCAATTATGTTCTTTTTGAGAAATAAAGAAAAATCATAATACATTATTATATAGATTTAGATCTTCTTGACAAAAAAATTAGTAAGTCGTAATATATACTTTTAGTTTCTAACAGAAATTTTCTTATCTATGTACTACTTCCTATTATGCACACCACTTAATTTAATTAATATTCTTTGGCTTCTTGCACTCTGGGATTATTAGCAATGCAATTTATAATTATTGACTTTACGTGGATATCTATATGTGTTATTCGTTCATTAGAAATAGAAATGTGTGTGTGCACAAAAAAATAATGAAAATGTTAATTATAAAATTTACAATAGTTTTAATACAAAATTTATATTTACTTTAGATTAATTTGGTACAAATGATGATTTATGAAATGTTAAAGTTTATAAAATGAATGAAAGCATCATATGTTATATCATATATTTTTATAAAAATTCAATTATTAATTTTTAATAATAAATTTTAATGATTTTAATAAATAACTCATTGAAAAGCCCATTTCATAATCTTGATGTTATTAAGTTTAATAGTTTATATTATCACCTAAAATACATATTTCATGTTGATTTACTTACTAAAACTTTGAATAATCTCCTTTAAAACATGGAAATATTAAATGCATTAAATTTATTAAAGAGGAAAAGATATTGGCAGACACTTTTTTACAATAGAATCGCAACAGAAAGGATAATAATTGAGTGGCAAACAACATACAAGAAAAGTGAGAAGTAATAAATTATCTAAAGAAAAAAATATATAATTAGTAGACATTACGCACGCTACTAAGTAAGAACATTAAAATCAAATGTATAAAATCTGAGAAAGGACATAGTTAATACTAATTAATCATTATATATTAATGATAAAAATTATGAAAAATATGTTTTTCTTTTAATTTATAATTGAACAGTCCTTTTAAGTTAATTTAGGATGTTTAATTATAAATTTGTATGTAAGGAGCCCATTTCTCTCTTTATAACTATTTAAAAATATTTAAAAATATAAACAAAATATGTTCTTCTATGCCAAGCTTTCACAGATTAGTTTTCGCTCCGGTTAATGATACATACATATAAAGGATGCAAGCTGATACTTCTCTAATAACATGAAAAATAAGTGCTCTAATAATGTAAAAAATATTGTGCAACATACCCGGGTCCGGGGGAAAGATAATGTCTAAATGTATCATTGGCAGTAAGTTTGATGGCTTTCTCTGGTGTAATCAACAATATATTTACAGCAGATCCTTTATACATTCCAAAATATCCTTCTGCTTTATAAGTCTTTTTAAAACAATCAAACCTAAAAGTCAAATTATTTACATTCGGTTAAATTATCTTAACTACATTAAAGTAAATAACAGATTATACAAATTAATATTACGAAGTCTTTTTCTTTTTCTTATATAATTAATTGGCACATTTTCGCTTTGAGAGATTTGTGATGTACATAATATCGATATCCTATTAATTTTTAAATAAAGATACTTGCATTGATTTATACATCCGTTCTCCCTGTGGGCCGATAACTTGATTTTGTAATCTCGTTTTAACCAAATCAAGCGGGAACACCACGGAAACTCCAATAATTCCAGCAATTCCGCCATTTATGATTTTTGGTACAAGCCTAAAAATGAGAACAGATTCTTATTAGATGAATATATTTTGTTACATTGAATCACTATGTTTATTATTTTTTCGTTCTATGAGAGAAAGAGAAAAATATTATATAAGAGGAAAATTTTATACAAGAATACCACATACTTAAATTGTTCCGTAGATTGTGGACTATTCTGTGCCATTATTATTGTGGATTAAGGTCCCGTACTTGTTGAAGAAAATATGAAAAAGAAAAAAGGCATTAAAATAGTTTGCAACATGTATATTCCTGTCTTAAAATAATAAGAATTATTTTTGTTCAACAGGTATCAATATATGCAAAAATTTCAGATTTGTTGGAAATATTCTCTTGAGGAAATATTCGTCTTGAAATATACACAACTGAGAGTAATTTGCTGTTTATTACAAATGTGCTAACTGTGATACTGCCAGGAAGTGCTAAACAGTAGTCAAAATATTGTGCCAAAACCTGAAGGCCATTTCATAAAACACTTTATACATATATACATGCATCTTGCAATGTGCATCTTGTCAATCAAATTGTACTTGACAAAAAAAAAATAATGCAACATATACTGTAAGTACTGTCAATTTTTAATTGATAAAAAGTACATAATGCAATTTACATTATATGAGTAAAAATTCAAGATATTATTTTATATGTAAAATTAAATTATAAAATTATTTTTATGAATATATAAAGTACATAATGCAACTTACATTATATGAGTAAAAATTCAAGATATTATTTTATATGTAAAATTAAATTATAAAATTATTTTTATGAATATATATGTATTTTATGCATCTTCTCATCTCGTGATAACAAAACTAGATATTTTTAAAAATCTTTTTTTTAATCTTGGCATAGGAGAGCCTATATATAATAAGGTTGTGATCAATATATGTATTTATACATTTTCCCCCTTGATTCACAAAAAATTGCTCCACTTTACCTCATGCAAATAAATAAAAATCAACATGCGCGCGTGTATTTAATTTTTATTTTTATTTCTTTTATAATGCTAAAATATAGTAGTGTGATAAATAATAAATGTTGCTGATATTTTCAATCGAAAAATTGATAAATCGGTTAATGAATTTAGCGACAAAAAAAAAGAAATATTGAATATAATTCTTTTAATAGTACAAAAGCTAATCATGTTATATTAAAGAGAAATGAAGAACTGCTTCAAAACGTTTCCTAGTGGTCTAAAAGTCACGGTTCCGGAACTATCTATTCGATTTATGTGGTATATATCTTGATGCATTCGTATCACCTTGAGGAGCCATTTCCTCCCTCAAGGTTACGATGTCAATTGATTCGATTGCGTGCGCGATGACGAGTTCAGTTGTTACGTTACAACGAGCATTGACATCCTATAATAGGGTAATCATAGTGACAGTCGTTTGAATAGAATTCTATCTTCTTATCGAAGACACATATTCGAGCATCCAGACATTTATGAGCTGACAGACAAATCGCTTATCTCCTAACTACATCATGCAACTTGATTTTGCTCTATCTCTGTTTCTCCCAATCTATTGTATAATGTTTCACAGATGAGATATCTAGTCGATATTGCATTTATATTGGATTTTATATTTTATCAATATTATCTACAAATAGTTATCTTATCTGTCCCAGCAGTTTGTACAATGTAGATAAAAATTGATAATTCTTGAAAATATATATATTAATTTATTTAATATTCACTTACATAAATGTCAAGAAATAATTGTCATGGAATAGCTTTAAGATAAAAGTAGCTTTTAAGTAATAAAATTAACATGACTTGGTACTAAATATTTAAAAACAAGTTGAAATTATCTTTATCGAAGACAGTCATATCTATTTGAATAAATACTGCATAACTGAACTATGACCTATTGCAGTGATATAGCTATATATAGCATTACATTATACTTCTTGATTATTGTGGATTTAATAATTGAAATAATATTTATTTATATTTAATAATATATATTAAATATGAATATCAAAGAGAGAAAATAAATATTTATATTAATTTGCAACGAGTCGACACATATGATTGATATTTTCTTTTAATTTTTGTTTTACTGGATGCATTTAATACAGATAAATTATGTTAATTAAAAGATTGATTCACGATCTCAGAGTTTTACATATTAATTAAAAAATGTTTCTTAATTAAAACGTCTTCGATTTCCGTCCGTTTTCATTCATAAATAATGTGACTAAATTTAGAGAATAAATAATCTTTACAGTTTACGACGTTTACATTTTATCTAGAAGAAACTATGGACTATGCTCTCCGAATTAACCGTGATCAGCTGATCCGAGTTGATCTGTCATTTATCACGATGGAAGGATCGCGTTCTCACGCGGGCAGCGAAATTTCTGCCAAAAATCCGAATAAATGACGCATCTGTCAGGTAATATGATACTAATTTATATGACCTCAGTATTATGTCAACTCTATTATTATTATTCCGACAATAAACGAGCGCGAGCGCGTTCGAAAGAATTAAATATTTTTGCGGTTATACAAGAAATACAACAGACAAAAGATTCGCGTTGATGCGGAATTATTAGAATGAATAATGCGGTATACCTACATATAACTTTGACGTGATCGGTCTCACACTCACCTAGTGTCAAGGAAATCCGACGTACACTGAAGTGGTCGTCCCGACTTCAATGTCCCACGGATGTGCCTCGGACGAGATGGAGAAAAAACTCAATCGACTATAAACTACTGGAATATATTTCTATATCGCCGATTCTGCCAGCAGCATCAGCTGCTGGTGGTCTATCAGTAATTTTATGACAGGAGCTCTCCGATTATATATCAGACTTGTTTTTCCACACGTTACGACACGCAAACTCCGCACATGTACTCGCAATGCTGCCACCTACGAAAATCTAAAACTCCCTTTCTCAATTGCTATAGGAATGTTTTAACGTATCTGGCTAACAGTTGCCAGTATGGAAAATCTATAGTTTGCGTCACGTATATTATAGATTTTTAAGAGGCGGTATAAATTGGGCACGCTGATTGGCCAAATTTTTGAATACAAAGGATTGCAATTGCGAAGCTGAAAACTTTATTCACATTTACAATAATGTTTTGCAGTCTTTAAATAAACGGAAATACGGTGAGCATATATTATATTTTTATTCTTTCTTTAAAAAAGGCATGTTAACTGAGTGAACTTAATTTTAATCGAAGTGGCCTCTTTTCCGCGATGCTTGTTATGGTTGTTTCGAAGTTTGCTTCGCGGTTTGAATCACAACCAAATTGTTTGACAGTTTTACATTATTTTAATTTGCCGAGTTCTTATTATGCACATAATTTTATGTCTTATGTCATCGAATTTCTATTTTGTATATAATTTTAATTCACCGAATTATTATTATGTGCATAATTTTAATTTGCTGAATTTCTATTATGCATAATTTTAAAATTTGTCGTATTTCTTTTATGTAAATAATTTTAATTCACTGAATTTTTATTATGTACATAATATATTAATTGGCCGAATTTATATTATGTACAATTTCAATTATTTACATAATGGAAATACGGCGAATTAAAATTATGCGCATAATAGAAATTCGGGTATTAAAATTATGTACATAATTGAAATTCGGCGAATTAAAATTCCCGCGCGTAGTACTACATGAAATCGGCCGATTCTGACGCGACGTCACGAATTGCGAACTACTTCAGCCAGCGCCGCCACCGATCAGTTCGAGTCCAATGGCGGAGTAGTGTTCGTCGCGACTGCTCCGCGTTTGGATTTCGTGCGCCAGTAACGCGAATAAACGAGAGTGCAAGTCCGGGAGTGTCGTGTTCCGACGCGATGGACTGAATAATCTTCGCGAAGAGCATCCGGGCGTCAACGGGTATCCGGGAGTGTCGGAGGATCGCGATTTCATTGATATCGGCGATTCAAATTGTAGGGGAGTGATGAGTGAAGGCCGTTGCAGATACTGAGCTACCGAGACTATCCGCGTAACAGTAGCGCGCAAGTGTCACCATGACACTTTCCGCTCACTTCGCGATGTCACGTAAAGACGCGGCGCGCCGTGAGATGTCAGTGATGTCACGAATTAAGGGTATTTCTAGCCTAAAAGGCATGTACCTGATGGCTGTGTTATTTTTTATAAATAATATTTCGATGCGTTTAATGTGTTTAATATTCAGACGCTCGCTTTCCTCGAATTGGAAAAGTAGGTTTTTTTAACAGATATTTTGTTCGTGTTTTTATTCGCGAATGCGATATCGAACGTGATCGAGCGGGATCGAAAGTGCCGAATGCATTCGCGAGTGATCTTATTTTTTTCGTATCGTCCGTTTATTTCGAAGAATATCTGTGTGTAGTGAAGTGTGATAAATAATTATTGTAAATATAAAATAATAGAAAAAACAGTGCAGGGAGCAGTGTAAGTGCCAAACCATGAGGGATTATAGCAGAGCAGCAGTGGAACATTAAATGGATATATTGAAGAAGAGAGGTTTTGATAATCGACTCAATATAATGTGAGTTTATTTTTTGTTTATGTTACATTATTCGAAAAATTATGACTGTTAATTTGAGGAATATAATACAAAATTATATTGCGTTTACATAGTTGTAATTTAGACATATAAAAATAATATTAATTTATAAATTTAACGCTTATCTCATGTTAAGTGATAAAAAGTTAGATTAATTGTAGCAACTGATAACATTAATTTTGTTCATCATTTTCCGAACAATCAAGTTCACGTATAACTTTTAATTTAATTAAGTTTTGTTTATGTTTAAAATATGATTAATATACAACTATTTATTTAAACAGCAAATAGAAATAAGTGTTTTAAATTTAACTCATATTTAACAATATTGATGCTATCGGTGCACTTAATGTGATTATACTATATTAAAATGTTCTGTCTATCAGTCTATCTCTTTATAATTATATATCATACCTCTTATTCAGCTTCTTAAAATAATTTATTGATGTAGATTATAGATAGACATGTAATCAAAATAATATATGAAATATAAGATGTGTATAGCATTTGTTGCTATAAGAATATTTAAATTAGAAAACACTATTTTAGTTGTAAAAATTATGTAACATGATTATTTCTATTGTGAAACAGGTATGTTGTGAAGAAGTCGATACAGGAATAATAATAGTTAGTCTTTAATACAGTTCAGGAGTAATAACCTTTCAATGTGCAATAGATGCACATGCGTCTATGTTCTATATTATACATATATAAAAGTTTGTGGTATTTACTAATCATAAAAAGTTGTTTTTCTACTAAAAAGATTGTTTTCTATGCATTATATATTTTTTACAATTTCAGGTAACTGCTGAAGAAATTATCACAGACTTCTATAGAAATCTGTAGAAATTATACATACAAATATCGTCAGGAAAATATAATATAAATAGCGTGAAAAAATATACGCAATGTACTGTGCATTATAAAAAAATGTTCACGGAGGAAAGAAGAGCTAGACATTATTGTAAGGTAATTATTAAAATGTAATATAACAATTTCTTTATTTCTGCTTCTCTTCTCTCTCATTTTTCTTTTCTGCGAATATTAATCAAACGTATGACACAACAAAACAATTATTATGCTCTAGATATATATCGTAGAAAAGTCTAGTTTATAGAATTTTTCTATTTGCATAATATACTTATTTATGTAAATTTTGAATTCTCGTGGGGAATTAAACGGGGATAGGACGCTCACATGGCCGATAAGCGCGCAAACGAAAGCGCGTCCTTCATCATGTAACATCATTACATGCGGTCACGTGGCCGCGTAACGTGTACTCTTTCCCTACCTGCGTGTTAGTCGCGTTACGTAAACGACGCGGTTTGGAAACGCGCGCTATTTGCAATCTCTGATACACAACAATTGTTCACGTAATATTAATTAACAAATTCTATATGCTTCTCGTTTAATTAACGCGGGAAAGTAAATGCGACAACCATGGGATATTGGACACGTGCACGTCGTTACGCAAAGTTAACGATGCTGACATTAATGGGGATACCAAGGGATATCTTCGCTTTGTACTGCAACTAATATTAAAAACATCCTAAATATACTTGCTTATTAATAATGGCAAAATAAAAACAGAGGCAACATATATAATGAATATATAAGATATATAAAATAAGAATATGAAAGAAGGTAAAAGAAGAATAATTAATAAAATAAAATTTGCGCTCTTTTTTATGCTATAAAATTATTGTTGTTTTTGAAGATATTTTCTTAATTCATGTATACTTCTTCTGAATACATATATTGCACGATACTTAAATAATATACAATTAAATATTATATAATATATCATTAGTTATTGTCGAGTCTGTGTCTCAAATATATTTACTACTGTGTGATTTACATATATACGAGAAATATATATATGTAATTTAGATATGTAGCACTTAAATGAAGGCAAATGGCATTTCCTATTTGTGCCATCAGCTGATATCCTGAAGTTTGTTCCTGTATTTCTACGTTGTATTGACTACTTTTACAGCACTTTAAAGTAAATATGGAAAATATTTTTACACTTTCGCTTCACAATAGTTTCGTGATTTGAATTTACAAATGATAATATATAAGTATTCAGGAAAAATATCTTATATAACGCAACGTACATATATATTTTAAAATGCGTCTATCGTTATTAATATTGCAGAATTATGTTACATTCACCGTGCTTTCTTTTCTTGCATCGCATAACAATATATAACATAGCTCGAGGCGATATTTTGTTACACACGTGTTACATTATATGAGCGTATATTTGCCTGTCATTACGAGATCATTATCGAATCCCACGTCTTCTTTAATTTTTTTTGTAACTTTGATGTTATTAAATAAAGGAGCACAGAGGAAGAGATTTTATTCCATTACGCGCAGGTTGCTTTTGTGAGATATTCTCTCGATCGATTCGAAAGACTCGGAATATTAATTTAAAGGCGGAAAAATGTCGAGATAATAAAAATGATGATCGGAAATTGTATAAGATGCCGGAAGAAATTTTGTTCTCTATCAAAAATATGGCGCAAAAATTCCGGACGTGAAATCTTCAAAGGCATAGAGTCGTAAAAGAGTTATGTATATTAAACCCGTTCAAATCATGAAAGAAGCAGCGATAGAGGTAGTGATATACGACTGGCGAACAGCTGGATCAGTGGGGGAAGCTGCGCTAAGGGTTGAGAAACGCGATTCATACAAGTGCGAAACAGTCGACGCGCATCCATTGAGATCTTCGTGTGTCGGTCGGTCTTCGAAAACGATTCATGAAATAATTCTGTTCTAAAAAGCTTACTTACATGACGAATTTCTTCATCTATATACCGCGGAATTTTTCTCTCAATCTTTACTTTAAATTCAATTGCAAATTTTTAACAATAATTGTCAAATTTTCTTATGGAGTCTAATTTTTTCTTATAATGTTTCAGTAATAGAAATTAAAGTAAAGTATATATATATTGAGTTCATTTATTTTCAATTAAAACGCAGCATTAATTATCATATTTAGTTGTATAATTGTTTTTCTCTTCTTCTATGTTTTTTGGTTTTCAGATTAAAGATTGTTGCATGAAATACAAATATCTATGACAAGATATAATTAGTTCATAGTTATACATATGTGAAATATAATTTTAATTATTTTTTAAATATCATAGCTTTTAACACGTTTATTAATCATAGAGAAATTAATAAATTAGATGTATCATTTTTTATTGAAAATCATTTTTATTGAGTTAAATATATCATTCTGTGTGACATCAATATAAATCTTAATATTCATACATACTTTTCATTGTTTGAAGAATTCTGAAGAATGGAAAAGCCATTTGTGTCAGACCGGGACTGACTAATACTGACTTGAACTACTGGCAGGGAAGCGCCGAAAATACTGGTAAGATTTTATTCAGTACGTTGTTATAATTACTTATTATAATATAAAATACTATCAAATTATGGTTCATTTCTATATTAATACTGTAATTTATATGTAAAAAAAATTTCAAATTAATTTCAGTATTATTGTGTTTTGTAATAATTATAATTTTTTATTGCTTCCACAATTTCGATAAAGGAAGACATATATGTATAATATAATATATAATATAATTTTATTAATCTTTTATTTCTATATATTATTTTATATTTCAGATGATTTTTTTTATAGTTAATGCTTAGCTTTATTAGCTTGTCTATATTATTACAAAAAGTTAGCATTTAATATTTATTTTATATTTAAATAATCGAAATATCTGTCGAGTTTTAGAAAGGTATTTTATGAACATGTCGGAAAATATGTGCGACAATATGTGTATGTCAGATATACAAATTTTGAGGCGCAAATTAAAATTTTAAATCTAAACATTCCTCTCTCACTGTTGTTTTTCGCCTAAAATAAAAATATAGCCAAAAATCTGTAAGTCAAAACGCGTTCATAAACAGAAGCTTCTCTTTTCACACAAAACTTGTTTTAATAATTAGAATAATTAGAATAAAACTTTATTCTAATTATTCTAATTATTAAAACAAGTTTTGTGTGAAAAGAGAAGCTTCTTTATTTATCTTTACAAATCCCACAGCGATTTGTAGAGGATCGATATAGAGTTTCGAAAATTAATAATATAACACCAATGATTTTTTACATTTGAAATTAAACATGACACATTAATTTAATCCATGATATTAACTATAGGGAGAGTTTATTTTTTATGGATATTTAATATAATATATATATGATGATGTGGATATACAGTTAATTCAACTAATCTAATTTAAATATACGAATTATTATATAATAACTATAATTTTACAAATAATTATATTTACAATTAGAATAGAGCATTAGATAAATTACTATACAATAAATTCTGTTATATAAAAAATCATATTTATTTATATTTTTTATTTATAATTTTTTTATTTAATTTCAACAATAGATTTTTCTTTAATAAATTAATATTTTTTAATAGATTAATTATAAAGATACTAAAATTGATGACCGACTTTATAAATAGAAATATGTCAAATTATATCCACATGCCGACGTGCATATTTTGGTTATTTTTAGATCTATCGAAAAAATAGGAAAACAATGTCGCGTGATTTTCAACACATGCTTTGAATTTTGAATCATTGCTACGTGTGTCTTAATTTTATTGAATTTTAAATATACGCTTGTTGTTAATCAAATTGCACATTATGTGGACAATACATGACAAGGAAATATTTTGATAACTAATTGCAATAAAATATTATGCAAATGTATTTGTTAAAATGCTCTCTCTCTGATATTTTCTACTTTTCTAATAAATACTTATTTCAAAATAAATATAGAGGAATTTAAAAAGAATTTTATTGCACTTTAACATATGTGTCTGGCTCTTACTACCTTTTTTATGTCTGAATTTGCATTTATGTATTAGAGTCTATTCGATTTATTATTATTCTAATAATAAAAGTTGTTTAAGTTGACTAAAATGTAAAATATAAAATTGGAAATAAAATATAATCTTTTTTGTATTAAGTTTATAAAAGTAAAAGTTTAAATTTCTACTGAATGCGGAGAAAAAAACCTATTTTTATTTCAATATAATCACGTATACGTGAAAGATTTATTTAGAAAAAAATTATTCTAACTTTGTGGTTGCAAATTGCAACATATTGACCACAATCGATTGTTCACTAACAATAGAAAATCTCGAGAGCATGAGCCTTAAATAAAAATCCGTAGTTTCATTTCTTTAAAATCGAAAATTTTTTAAATTCTATAAAGATATATAGATATTGAATCGCGTATTGCAAAAATTAGAATATAATTATTTAATTTTAATATTTATAATATATATTTATAATATTAGATTTAATTTGAACATTTTTTTATGTGCTGACTATGGAGAGAGCTGATCTTTCAGATAATCTCTTGATCGTTGACGTCATACACAGAATAATAAGATCATGACAGATTTTTGGGAGCATTTAAATCTTTCAAGCTACTTTATCGGAGAATGTGTTAATTCTCGGCTTGACCTCTTTCACTTGAAAGCTCAATAGGGCCGCGCATATTGATATGCTGACATGAACAGTAACTTATATTACTACTAATAGTAGCTTTTATATGTATCTAATACGAATAAATTATTTTACATTTAAACCTAGCTTAAAATATTATATATTGATATTAATAGCTTTTATTTTTAATATAAAATAAAAATTATTGTTATGAAAAATTACATATTTTAGAAAAGAGTTCTTTAAGTATTTTAACTACATGAGAAAGAAGAAATTAAACTAAATATACTTTGGTAATTTAATGGATATATACGATAAAACATAAAACATGTGACTTTAAAATCGTAAAAACCTTGTAAATACTTTTAAATACATACATATTTTATAATCATGCAGATATGTAAAAATATGAATCCTATTATGTGACAACAAAATGAACGAATTTTTTGTATTTTACGAAATCTTAATGTTATTAAAACACTCTTTAATATTTGCCATTATTATTATACAAAAGTATGTATTGCTATTTTTATAATTTACAATTTTTTAAATTAATTTCAATATTTTATGATTGTTATATATATTTTAATTAATCAAATTACATTCAGTTGAATCAAAATTATTTAGTTAGCACAATTATAAACAACTTTTTTCTTTTCTTTTATATATTCTTTTCAGACTACTTTCGAGACTTAACACATAATTATTGTTGCTTATTATAATAGTTATAATTATTTGAAAGAGCAAAACTCATTTTTTAAAATTAATAGTCTAATTATTAATTAAATAGTCTTTCGAAACTATCAAATATATACATATAGAAATAATTATATATATATATATATATATATATATATATATATTATTATTAAGAGAATTATGCAGAGACAATTTAATTTGAATACGCGAATGAACGCTTATATTTACATATACTTATGTGAGATTGCAAATAATTCTGAACAGTTAAGTAAATATTTATACATTGGTTCTGTTTATTTATAAATAGTATAATGATAACATATGAATGTGATAACTTATCACACTCTACATTTTTTAGTACATATGTTGTTTTATTAACAAATATTAAATTGCGAGAAACAGATTAGTTGAACTTGGCTATAAATAACCATCGTTTATAATTGTATCAAACATCAAAGACATGTCTCTTAAATAAATTTAGTGTGATTAACCATTGCATTTTAATAAACTTTTGTATTTACACGAAAGGTAATATTGTTGACATAATCAAAGCAACCATAATTTTTTTTTACAAGAGATGAATGTATTCTAAAAGAAATGCGAAGCAATGCTCCAACACAGATAATATTCACAAGCTATTATTTCTCTGCTTTTTCAAATAAAAATTGCACATTAATGTATTAGCGTCAAATAATTGTTTTAAAATTTTTGCATATGAATTTCTTATAAAGAAATTTTATTCTAAATTTGTGAAGAGAGAAGATGGACTTAGAAAAAAATACACGCAAACATATTTTTTTGCAAGAGAGAGAAGAGCAAACTTAATTTATAATTTATTTATAGAAAAAACAAAGTGAAAGACAAAAGAACTTATTTACAGAACGCTGAACGTTTTTATTCGAGTACATGGCAAATATCAAAATAACAATGTAGAGACACTGACAATGAGCAAAATGGACTCTTAGAAGAAAAATGGATCTAGATGCCAGCGGCAATAACACCCAAGAATTCTGTGATGTTCAGTACAAACGTTTCGTCGCACCGTATGGAGGTAAAGTATAATTCTCAAAAAATTGTATCGTTTTTCCCATCGCAATCATGTAACCCGTTCACATATTTTTTTTATCTGAAAATATTTCAGTTATTACAATTTCGAAATGAGAGATGGGGAGGCAGCAATTTATATCTCTTTATTTTTTCTCTGTTTTCAGAATTCTGGTGCAATCCTGTATGGGATTCGTTGCTCTGTTGGCCGCCAACAAAAGCCTTTACCACAGCAAAACAACGATGCCCTTTTGTGGATGGATTCGATACAACTAGTAAGTACATACATAAGATAGATATGCATTTGTGAAATGGCTCTTGAATCATCTTAATTTTTTGCGATTTCTATCTCTTATGCGTACAAATAATTTGTTGAAAATTGATTTGACAATACATGTTAAAATTAGGAATATTCATTTATCGAAAGTTCAAAATTAATATTGTAAAGTAAGTTTTGTTAAAGATGATTTTTGCTCCAATGATGAATCGTAACAGTACTTCCCCTTTAATATGAAATAGGTGCAATATCGTTTCTGTGCTCAAAATAGACTGATTTGCATTTTATGTAAAAAAAATTATAAATAAATTATTTTAGTAGATACTTGTATTTATATGTTCGCATTTTTTATAATCAAATTTTTCGTTCTTTTTTAATTACGTTGTACTTATTGGAAATAAAATATAATTTTAATTTTAATTAACTTAGATAAAAAATAAAAAAACTTAAAATAATACGATGCTTTATACGAACGACTAGTCTGACAATGAGTTTTTTGTTCATAACGCGACATTACATTTAAAAAAGTTTTGCCGTCGTGGCATTTATTTATATCTGATTATTAACTTAAAATAGAATTTGAAATAAAATTGCGTTTTATAGTAGTATATACAGGATTTTTAAAAACCATGATATTGTTACAAAATGTTCGCTTTATTTCGAAAACGTCGTAGATCTACATATATTTTTGTTGAAGTATCGTTTATCGCGAGAACTTCTCAACAGCTTTCAAGAGCGCTTTACAGTGTTCTGAAATTTTCTAACATTTTTAAAAAAAATTGCAACAGAAATACTTTTTTCATATGCAATTTCTATTTTATAAATTTATTCATAGATTTGTTTGTCTAATTTATATCGATAAATATATATATATAACAATCACCGACTTGTAAATTTTTATAAATATTATTTGAAATTTATTTGCGAGAATAGAAGCAATTTTATAAAAATATTATTGAAAAAAAAGAAAAATTTTTAGTACATTTTTATTGTTATAAAATAACCGACTTGTATATTTTAAAACATTGTTATTTGAAATTTATTTGTACGGAAGCAATTTTATAAAGATATTGTTGGAAAACAAGGAGAATTTTCAGTATATTTATTTGACATAATTTCATTTTTTTATTAAACATGCTTGAGAACTTACTCCGATATACAAACTGCATCATCGATGTTGCAACAAAATAATAAATATGAAGGGAATTTGCTTCGAGACATCTTAATAAATAAAATGTCATTTTTCTTGTCAACCAGCCATTTCAAAATGCTAATAATATGTGAAATAATCAGTTTCTGTCGATATTACAGTAAGTTTATTTTTTTTATCACAAATAAAGCGATGTAACTTTTATTCGTTATACAATTTTTAATGCTCGATTTTGTATTTTTGGTCTATAAAAGATCATGTCAAATAATTAATAATTGTTAGTGCAAATGCTGCCTAAAACTGTGAAAAACTTATCACAATTGCTTGCGTATATTATAGTTTTTAATCTAGGAAATTTAACACAGCTACAAATCTTAGTTTAAATAATAAAATTGCTCATATTATTTTTCAAAAATAAATTTACATTGATATTTACACAAACATATATTAATGAATCTTGATATAAAACATTTTCAATTATCAACTTATTTATAAACTTTTACCGAAAAAATATTATCTAGAAAATAATTTCTTTTCAATTAAATATGATTAATATGATTATTTTCATATTTACAAAGATACTTTTCATGTAGAACTTATTATCGTTATTTTGTTTCTTTACGTTGAAAAGTTTAGCTTAAAAAAGAAAAAGAGACTTTAAAATATTTTGACATTTTTTAAATTCAAAAATAATTCTATTTCAGAAAATTCTTATATAGTCAGCCGCGTGTGATGAAGGAAATTTATAACGCTCTTTTAAATTTCGGAAGTACAAAATGAGATTTTAGATCTCACAAAATAAAGACCGAGAGTAACTGAGATAGAATTCAAGTTATTGATTCAATGAAATATTGTGCCCAGCAAACTTTACTAGAATCTTGGCGATTTATCTCATAGTATAGTAACATGATATAGCACTTCTCCATTACGTCATTTCATATGCAACATGTTGAATGGTATAGGTATGCCAAAGCGGTCAACCCTTCAATTTTCTGAGCTTAAAGGAAATCTTTAAGACGTTGCATGCTATGTGAGAATCTCTTCTCTTTCATCTCTCGAAATCTCGGGATGAATGCGTCATTTCTATTTACGATGTGGTATGCGTTTCTTAATATACAAATAATATATATTAAATATTTATATTAGTTATTTTATTAATTTATGTACATATGTATGAATTATTTATATATTAAAATAAATAATATAACTAAATAAAGATATTTTTTTTGCGAGGATATGAAACAACACGTATATTTAGTTCTCAATTCTTCTTATGTTTCCTTTTTTTTTTTTTTTTTTTTTCAGAATCCGTGGAGAAAAAATGCGGCTACAATGGACGTTGGGAGTCGCAGAATGGCACAAGCACGGATGAAGATTTACCCACCGGTTGGGCGAACTATACCACTTGCTTAACACCAGAAATGCTGTGGCTTCATTTCAGGGTCTACAACAATAATATTGAAGGCGATGTAAGTATATCATCCAGGCATTATATTTGACAGATCACAATATATGAATTTCTGTGATCAAATCAAAATTGGATACAATTATATGATGTTGAATTAAATAAACAATGTGGTCTTTGTTTAAATTACTTAGTGTGACTTATTAATTATAATTAATTTATTAAATTTTTCTCAAGATTTTTTAATTAAAATTAATTATATTTTAGATTTTAGATATTAAGACTATATATATAGTTTTTTAAAATTAATTAAAATGGTTTTATATTCAGCTTTCAAATATTGATTAAACTTAATTTGATATTTAAGAATTAATTAGTACTTCTTAAATTGTATTCTTTAAAGTGATTTAGAAAGGCAATATAGTATAATTAATATTTCAAAAAGTAATGTTTTAATTAACACCCAGATAGACAGATATGCTGAACATAGTATGCAAACATTTTATGTATACTTTGTAATGCAATTAGAACAACATAAAATTACGAATTATTTTAATAAATTTTAATTGTGCATTATTATGTCATATTGTTAACATATATTTTGTATAATTTATAAAATAGCAATGTTTCACTATGCTATAAACGCACAATTGCAATTATTATATTTCTGACAAAATAAGCAACATATTTTCGCAATTTTCACAGCATTAGAAGATCCTTTCACTTGCTGACAATACTCATGTCATACACATGAACACACATCTGTTAATGTTTATGCAAGCATTTTCAATTTTAAAATGTTGTTATTATGCAGGCAATCTGCTGATATATGTCTATCTGGGTATATACATCTATATTAAAGAAAATAACAATATATATTATAGTATATATCGAGAGAAGAATTTTACCTTTTATATATTATAGTATATAGATTTAAAAAATTAATTTTAATTAAATTTATATTTTTTTTAAATTTTAAATAAATGTCAATACCCACATGACGTGAACAGCAAATAATAATATTGTTTATCATATAAAGTTGAATCTTCACTATTTTTGTGAACTGTTCAAATATTATTTCTGCACGTAATTTACATATTATAAACAATTTTTTTATATGTGAGTATATAGCAGTAGCAAATATTGGAAGCGTATTTTCATGCAACTAGTTCATTTGCTGCGTATTCGAGCAAATTAATTTCTTGTAACTGTATATATAATTTAGGAACGCTATTTTATAAGTTTTTCCACGAAATTGCTTTCCAAGATGAATTCCATTAGCTCAGTAAATACAAAGTAACAGTACTATAACACCAATGTTAATTTCCCACTCAACAATGTAACCGCAATATAACATGCCTCGTACGTAACAGTTACATGAGTTGTTGAGTGGAAAATTATAACATTGATGTTATGTTACTGTTACTTTATTGTGTGTTTACTTGAATGAGTTAATTGTACTTTATATTGTCTCTGACATACAAATGTTGTACGATATGCATTACAAATCAAATATAACATGTATATAATGAATGTAATGAATACCTACGTATGTATACCTATGTATATAAAATACAGATTCTATACGTAGGTATACATACATATATTATATTTGATACATGATTAGTTAGTTAAAATTTACAGTTAATAAATTATTTAATCAATGAAAAATAAATATGAAAGCTATTTTTAAATGTTTATAGTATAGAAATGTGCGATAACTTAGTTTCTCCAGATAACTCGCTTCATCAAAAAATTTAGGATATACTTTTTTTTGAGAAATTTTGCAAGTTTTTACAGTATATCGATGAGATGCAAATTTTTCTTCATATCAATGCACGAATTTCATGTTTTCATGCTTTTTTCAGATGAAAATGGAAATAGCAGAAAAGACCCGTACCCTGGAGTTTGTTGGTCTTAGTATTTCTTTGGTGACTTTACTTGCTTCCCTGTTGATCTTCTGTCGATTTAGGTGAGTGTTTCGAGAAAAAGAAATAATTTGTTTAGCTTATAAATAATTCATATTACCTAAGTATTTATTTGAGATTGGGATTTATTTTTTTATTTATTTACAAAAATTTATAATTTAGAAACAAAACAGTAATTTGCGCGAAATATGTATCCATCAGTCTCAGTAATTAATGGTATATGAATACATACAAATAATAATGCTTTCCGTCAAATATGGAAAACACAATTATGAATATTTTTCTGAAAGAATTGGATTTCAAAATTATTTATTAAGTTTCAATCAAGTTTTTACAAACAATTTGAATACCTACACACATTTGAATGCGTTTTAAAAGTACTAAAAATTCAATTCTTTTAGAAAAATATTCACAATTGTCTACATTTGATGGACAGTGTAGTGTATTATATTAATATATAAATCATTAATGAGATTGATAATTATGTATATATGTATTCACAATTGTACTGACGATATTTGATGGAAAGTATAATTATGTGTTCATATATCAATAGTTATTGACGATTACACACACATACATTATATATATATATATATATATATATATATATATATATATATGCATGCACACATTTATACGCTTTATAGTATAAAATCATACATAGATTAATTAATCCAATGAAATGTACTAAATTATGTAAAATGCATTCGGTGGATTCACTGCGAAGATCGGATATTAATTTGTATATGTCTCGTTGAGAAGTTAATACAATTAAAAAACTAAGCATCTATTCTTTACATCTATTTATATCTTTAAAGCTTTAGCGTTTTTGACATGAAAATAAAAATATATTGAAGCCTCAGCTAAGTCTTCTATAATTTGCTGGCCTATCAACTGATGAATGATAACATCTCGAAGATGCTTGTATTGGTTTGAAAACTATAATATACTTTGAATTCGTCATTGCTTGGATGATATGACAAGTTTCAATTTAAATTTTATATTAACAATTTTTTTATATTTATTATTTTTTATCCGTTTAACTACTTTATGATTTTATTTTTGTAATCTATATTACTTAAAATTTTATAGGTCCTTACGAAATACGAGGACCAGAATCCACAAGAATCTTTTTGTTGCCATGGTTGTGCAGGTGCTAATCAGATTAATACTGTACATAGACATTGCGATTTTTCGAAGAAAGCCACACAGCCTTCAACGAGGAATAGGAAATACTGTAAGATACGAAATAAGATTATTTCACTGTTATGATTCTACGAAGAAAGAGAAAACATTTTTAATTTTTTTTTTTTTTCGAAAAACCTTTATATAGAAAATTAATTAAATATTTTTACCGCATTTCTCTATCACATTATTTTCCGTTATGTAATTAGAAAAACATTTTCTGTATTACTACTTTCTTCGACGTAAATAAATCTTCTTTGCGAAGCATGAGAATCGAGAATATAATTCCATCAACACTGCAATCAAGTCGTTCCGGGTCAAATAAATGCGTTATCGAATACTCGGTGTCACTTTTCTTTTTGTTTCTTTTTTTCACAAAGAGACAGATTTTGCACAATTTATATTTTCGTTCTCTCGTGAAAAGCCGATTTATTTATTTTTTTTTCAGCCGGTGCTATGCGAAGCCACTTACGTGCTACTAGAATATGTGAAGACCGCGATGTTTATGTGGATGTTCATAGAGGGTCTATTTCTGCACAATATGGTGACTGGTAAGTAGTCGCATGTACATTAGTACATTATATATGTATTGTATTACCGCGAACTACTTCCACATTTGTTGTCCGACTTTCACGAAATTTATATCAAAATAAATGTTTAAATTTTTTTTGGATGACTACTATGTTATCTATTTCTTTCTCCCAGATATTTTATTTTACACCGCGTTTTGCATATATTTAAATATTTATTATATATTTTTATTTTTATTTTCTTGTTTATTTTAATTTCCACACAATTTCATATTTTTTAAATATAAAACATTATTTTAGTTAATATATACTTTAAATATTTTTTTTATTACTTAATTATTATATCCTTTTTTACATTTTACTCAATTTTTTTATTTCTAATGTACCCACCGCTAACCCGCTATTATTAGCTCTCATACAATGTCATAATTCTTCAATTTACAAAATTTCCCTGTATATTACATTTTTTGTAAAACATTTTTCACTTTCTTCAATTAAATGTCCTTGATTGCTACATTCATCAATTTTTTACACTTTCTCTTTTTGTTGCTCTAGAAAATGCCACATAAAGTTGACCATGAGCAAATACAGGATGTGGCAAATAAATTCCAATTTTTTCTAAACTTTGTCCTTGTGATTTATTTATTGTCATAGCAAATGACACTCGAATAGGAAACTGTCTTCGTTTAAACTTAAATGGCAGTTCCAAATCATTTGTAATTAAATCTATCCTCGGAATCATAACAATTTGTCCTCGAGCAGGACCTGTTATAACTTCTACATAAATTATATTAATTATTTTTTAAATTAGTTATAATAAATCTTATACCATTACAAAGTCCTTTTTTAGTATTTAAATTTCTTAATAAGATTACTGTAGCACCAACTTTTATTTTAAGCCGATGAACTGGCATTCCAGAAGGTGTCAGTGAGTTTAGAAACTCAGTTGGAAAATTTAATTGCTCCTGTGGATCATCACTTACAATACAGTCAATAAAGGCAAATTTTTTAAAAATTACTTCTTGGTGTGACCAAGTCAATAAATGCGTATGCACATGGGTGCGTGGATACGTGGGTGGGTGCGTGGGTGGATAAATAAAGTGATAAAAATTTGTTAAAATCATATAGTAGCCATCCCGGACAAAATTTGAGTACAAATTTCGAAAAAGTCTGTGAATAAATGTTTGAATGCGTGGGTAGATGCATGGGTGGGATAAAACTTAAAAGAACCACACAGCAGCTTTCTCAGAAAAATTTGCAACATTTTTGTACCAATTTCGTGAAAATTGGTCCATAAATGCGCATGCGTGTGGGTGAATGCGTGGGTGGAGGTGTAACACTTGAAAAAACCACATCGCCCCCATCTCCTAAAAATTTGCAACATTTTGGTACCAATTTTTACAAAAATCCGTTCATAAATATGCGATTGCGTGGGTGGATGCGTGGGTGGGGGCGTAAACTTAAAAAACCCACACAGCAGCTTTCTCAGAAAAATTTGCAACATTTTTGTACCAATTTCGTGAAAATTGGTCCATAAATGCGCATGCGCGTGGGTGGGTGCGTGGGTGGAGGTGTAACACTTGAAAAAACCGCATCGTCGCCATCTCCAAAAAATTTGCAACAATTTGGTACCGATTAAAAAAAAATCGGTTCGTAAGTATGCGATTGCGCGGGTGGGTGCGTGGGTGGAGGCGTAAACTTAAAAAACCCACACAGCAGTTTCCTCAGAAAAATTTGCAACATTTTGGTACTAATTTCGTGAAAATTGGTCCATAAATGCGCATGCATGTGGGTAAATGCGTGGGTGGGTGAGTGGGTGGAAGTGTAACACTTAAAAAAACCGCATCGTCGCTATCTCCAAAAATTTTGCAACATTTTGATACCATGTGTTCAGAAATATTGCAAAAAAAATTTTTTTTGCAAAAACATACCCTCCTCTGAGGAAAAAAAATAAAAATTAAAAAATTAAAAAAAAAAACCCACAGCAGCCACCCCCGAAAAATTTGCAACATTTTGGTACCAATTTCGAGACAATCGGTCCACAAATGCGGAAGTAGTTCGGGTACATATTATTTTTTTAAATAGAAGTTGCGTTATATTATTTTCAAAAGTATCTTTAAAAATATATCGTACGATTCTTACGTTGAAACAGCTTTAAAAAAGAACTTCAGACTTAAAGACTGCTAGCTATGATGTTGAAGTTATTATATATAATTTTTATATTCACAGAATTTCGAAAAAAATTAAAATATTATAAAATAATCGATCAAACAATAAATACTTGACAAAATCTTGTGTCTAATTAAATTAAATTACTGCCACACGTTATTGAATGTCAATGATTACGATTATATAGTGACAGTCTTCCAAGAGACATCTTATTACCGAATGTATCGATTCATTGGATGGGGATGTCCGGTGCTGATGACCTTGGCTTGGGCTATCATTATGACGTTTTATTATCATCCAAAATCAAAGTGCGTTGATTACTTAATTGTTAAGTAAATTTCACAATTCTGTATTTTTATACAATAAGTAAAGTCTTAAAATAATATTTTTAAAGTATTTTTTAAAATTCAATAAAAGTTTAAAAATAGAATTAAAGAATATGATTATATTATCTATGTATATCACTCTGAGGTTACTCTGCGCAAATAATTTATTTTTAATTATAGATTATCTAAAAAATGAAAGATATCTTTGTTAAGAAAAATTAATTCTATTTTGATTAAAAAAAAATAACGCTTTATAACAATTTATTCAGTAGTGATGCAACTGTACTCTGTAGTCAGACATTTATTACAACATTTCGCAATATTAGATTTCTCAGGTGCTGGTCAGGATACAATTTATCGTCCTATTTTTGGATCCTCGAGGGACCCAGATTTGCGGTTATATTGGTGAATATATTATTATAACCACTAACGGATCCGGGCATTACTCCCCTTCCTCCCCAATTAATCAAATTAAAAAATTTGTCGTTGATTCTGGAGCAAAAGCATGAAACAAAAAATATTAATTATAAATAATTTTGCAGAAACCCTCCTCCCTCTCCCATTATCGATGTCAGGATCCGTTAGTGATTATAACGAAATATAAATAATAATTTGAAAATAATGAATGAAATCTAATATTTTGCATACTTTATATTGTATTACATTAATTACGCAGACACACGCGTACACACACAAACGCACATAGATTGTTTCTATATTAATTATATTTCTTAATTATGTGATAAATAGTAAAATTGTAATATATATGTACAATGTTAGAAATAACATATGTATATATGTATTATATTGCTATTGAGTTTCATCGCTAAAAAAGAGAAGAAAACATGAGAGATTTTTCAACTGATTATATTAAATAATTAATTAAATTTAATTACTAATAACTATATAATTTTCTTCTTTTAGCTCAATTTCTTGTTTTTGCTGAACATTATAAGAGTGCTCGTAGTGAAGTTACGACAGAGTCATACGAGCGAAATTAAACAAGTTCTGTAAGTATAAGCGGAATTTAATGTTTTTTGCCAAAATATTAAAAAGCTTAAAACATTGTTTTCAAGCTTGGAAGTTGTAATTCCTCGCAAAACTGTTTTTGATTAAATTGATCTTTTATAAATGAGTTTAATTATTTTATACAATATTATTTGGACAATTATATAAATATTTTAATATCTAAAAAAATTAAATGTGTATTTTGTTCAAATTTTATTTACATTATTAAAATTAATACATATTTTTATATTTGTAATTCATATATCACTCGGATATAATATTTATTTTTAACATCGATATTTTTCAATATTTTAAAATCAATATTTATTTTTAATATTTTAATTATTTTATTAATAAATTTATTACAAATATAATATTTTATTAATGTTATTTGAATAGTGAGTACAAACACGAACGATATTAACTCTAAGATCAATAATGCGACACTGGCATACCAACCTTAAAAGCATTTTCAAGTGCAAATTAATGGAAAATACGCGCTTTCTCAAACAGAAATTCAAACGCAAAATTCACAGAGATGGAACATGCAAGAAATTGGCGCAGATGATTATTGATTTTTTGATATATTCATTTGAATGACTTATTCTTCGAGTTTATTTGCTGCTCGATTGAGCAATTTAAAATATGAATCTCCTCGTTCTTAATGAAACGTGATTTATTATTTATGTGATTTGTTATTACTGAGTTGCATCTTATAAATGATTTTTGTTGTACAACTAACTATTTTTATTATGAACACTGAAAGCGATTCTCATTAAAGGCGATTCGTTTGCTGCTCGCAGAAAAGCCGTGAAAGCGACCGTGGTACTTTTACCATTATTAGGCATCACTAATATACTCTTTATGATTGAGGCCCCATTGGATAACGTAAGCAAGTTCGCGGTCTGGTCATACTCGACGCATTTTTTGCGATCATTTCAGGGCCTTTTCATCGCGACCTTTTATTGTTTCCTTAATGGCGAGGTGAGTAAAAAGTTTTAAATCATTGCATTACATTTTCTTTCTACGTTTTTTTTCCATTTTTTAATAATGCATAAAAATAAATATATTTGAAAATTATATCTTCATTTTATATTAATATTTTTGATAATGAAAAGTAACAGCAAAATTGGTCAAAAAATTGCAATTAAAAGTAGAGAATAATATAGAAATGGAAAACACGCTCAATCTAAAATAATCTGTACAGTGTAATTATTAATTTTATTTGATAATTATTCATTTTATTTAATAATTATTTTTATAATAAACTGTTATAATGTACTATCGGTAATTTTATATTATTCTTCACCCAGGTACGACTCGTTTTGCATAAAACTATTGCCGTTTATCTCTTTCTAAGAAGAGGCAATCAGAACAGAAAACAATCGACCTTCAGCTGTCAACCTCATCGAATAACTTCGACGGGTAAGTGTGAAAAAATTAATATGAAATTATCTTTGATATAAATATTTCAATAAGCACAATGTGTACAAAATATATTTGAATAGCAAATAATTTATGCATACATTTTCATATATACCTGCTTTTTCTATTAATTGTCCGTCCAAAGGGTAGAATAATTTTGTGTCAATAAAAATTGTTATGTATGCTAAAGTGCAGAACAATTATTAATATTGCGTATGTAACAATTGTACAGAAAACAATTGTAAATATGCGATGATTACTTGCGACAATCTCATTAAGGAAATAATATCTCATTAATATCTCACTAATGAATTAACTGCGATGTAGCTGCAAAATAGCATTGCGAAAATTGGAAATTTATAATTCTGATATAGCCTCACATGTATAAGTTAATGATGCATGCATATATGCAATTTAAAAAATATTCACAAAGAAGTTTCATTATAAGTCTTCATAGTTCAAAATTTTTTATTTTATATATCCTTTTTCTCTAATTAAATTAAATAATTTATTTAATTTGCAAAGATTAACTTTGCTGGTTTATCTCGCAAATATTTGTGTGTTAATCGAACAACGATACAAAAACCGAATTTGATGATTTGTGGAACATGCATATGTGACACAGTGATCGAGATGGAAAAAGAAGAAACGAGGACTTCTGGTTTAGTAAGATTGTGCTGTCGCGACGGAAATACTTCACCACTAGATCGATCTGTCGAGTAAGTAATAATAAAGATAAAGAAAATTTGTTTATTGCCGTCGATTCTGATTTAAGTCCTTTTTTAATCAAACCGATCGACGATCGATCGCTTTTGCAAAAGTACATGTGTATATATATATATATATATATTATATAGATAAAATGCATATATTTTATTCCTCGATTTTTGAAATATAAACATATTTCTTATAGTAACAATCACAAATGAGATGGACATTATGATGGTAAAAAAATAAATTGATCATCTCTTATTGAGATGCAATCAAGAATGTAAAGATGTAAATTTTATATTTCTAAATTTCCAAGTATAATTTTCTCATTTTAAAATTATAAATTTAGATAAAAATTAATAGCATATAATTCCAAACCGTAAGATAGAAATTGTGTCTTAAGGGATAATTTAATTTTTATTACTATTAATATATCGAAAATGATGTAAAACAAGTTTTCATACATATTTTCAATTTACAAATAACTAGCAAGCATTACAGTTGTATATAATTAATCGTAAAAATATTAATATTGAATTTTTTGCATAATTCTTCAGGGCAACTTATTTACAACATTTTTGCGTTATTACAGAACACAAGGACAAAGAGATAGGGAGATTGAATGCGCATTTCCTCGAGGTATTTAGATACATTTGATTATTAATCCATTTTATTAGTTTTCTTCGTGTGATGTTTACTTACATTATGTTATATTATATGTTATACAATTACATTTATTACTAGTCGTTGTTAAACAAGAAGAAATATATATTAAAAGTCTTTTTTATGTTTTATTTATTTTACATATAATAGAATATTGTAATATTATTTTAGAATTGCAATCTGCATGCGCGTATTTGAATGCATGTAATATTTAAAAGTGCCTTTCCATTATCCTTTTTGCATTTTCAAGTAGCTGTTATTTTAGTCGTAAATTATACATAGTTTAAAAAAGTTTATTACCATACAGACAAATGTGACATAAGCATTTTTTAATTATAAAAAATACAGTAATCGTAATAAATGTAATGAAACTGAATAATTTGATGACGAAACCAAGATTTGCATATTATAATTATTGTTTACTTAATTCCATGTTGCATGAGAGATAAAAGAATTGCTATAATAGTTGACGAAGTAGACAGACTTTCCAGAGCAAGTATGAAACAAATATATTTTTTGAGTTATATAATAGTTACAATGTCCAAATAAGGCACTGGTGCAGAAAATGGCAAGAGCAAACGCCAGTGAATTGCAATTTTCGTGATTACATCCAGCAGAAGCTTTTGATGTGATATGTATTTGATTCGTGGCTTTTTATTGCCTTCAGTTTTATTGCTTTCGATCGCTTAATGGTTTTTTTAATTTGTAATTTTTTTATTTATTTTTTTACAAAGTAATAGAGTATCTCTAATTTGAAGCGTTATTAAAATAAAATACTCCGTTCCTAATTTTATAATTAAAACTATTTACGTTCGATTACATCCAATTTGAAATAGCGAACGCGATATTGAATTATTCTGAATTATTAAATTTAATAAAATTATTTTGTGCTATTGATTCATTAATTGATTTTGAAAACCATTTTTGGGAAATTAATTTATTGATTTGTTTAAAAACTGATAAAACTGATGAAAGCTTTTTAATTTATATTTAAAATTATATAATATGTAATATTAAAATAGAAAAACAGAATTTATATTTGAAAGAAATATATATCTTTGTTCGTAATTTTTTTTATAAAGTCGGTTTTTTTAGGAATAAATAAAAAATGTAGTTGAAATAATTTTTATGTTCAACTACATTTTTATTTATTTTTAAAAAACAGATACTTTATAAAAAAAATTACGAAAAAAGATATATATTTCTTTCAAATATAGTAAATTCTTTTTTTCTATTTTAATATCTATATGTATACTAAAATACATCGCGAATTATGTTCAAAGTTACATTATTCAATTTGTATACTACAAATTATGTTTTCTATTAATTTTCTATTAATCGAGAAATCTGAATATTTCTATATAGAAAGGATTATTGCCACATTTCAGGACGGGCATCTGATTAAAGCAATTACGTGAATTTCTCGGCATCCGGTGTCTTCGCAGTAAGATAATTCCTTGAATTGTGGAATTGATGTTACATTTGGAATTTCAACCGAAGCAAATGGAGTTTCATTCATCGCAGATTGACACAATGGGGATCACGAAATGACTGGTATTCTCGTCTAAGAATTTCTCTACACATCGAAAGGGAAGCTGACATTTAACAAGTAACAAAACTTTCTAACTTTTAATATAAATCGCAAATTCCAAGGCCTTCTTTCTCGTAATTATATAAACTGGTGGTGCTCAAATAGACAATGATATTAAATGGATAAACGTGTTTAAAAAATTTACTTCTGCGTAATAATTAAAATTATGCAATGTTTTGAAAAATTGAATAAAATATTTAATACTGCTAGATATTTATTATTATAATTTTTAAAATATCTTGGGAAAAGGAATTGGCAAGGAATATTTTACATTGATAGACTTCTTCATTTAATTTTAACCATGTCATATTTTGTATCATTACAGAAATAATTATGAAATGAGTCTTAATTTGAGTACCACTGATATAAGAATTATTTCTTAAATAATTAAATAAATATTACAACAAATAATGTGATTTTTCAAATATTAGTAAAATAATTTTCAAAAAATTACATTTTATTTTAATAATAAAATTTCGACGATTGTGAAGATATTTTATCTTCTCACTTAATTATAACTTTATTTTAAATTTAATTTAAGACTTAATTATAAAAAGAATTTAATATAAAAAAATATAAAATTATAACATATAGCTTTTTTGATGCAGCTTTTTTTACTTTTGAAAAAATTTGTTTTATAATTTATATTTGAAAAGAAAATTAATAGTCCTAAGGTATATATCAAACATATGTGAATGTTTTTTGTGATATGTGTGTTTTCTCGATAAAGAAACATTTTTCTTTTTTGAACGAGAGAATCGATTGTCAAGGCATAAGCGATGGAAATCGCTATAATGATGAGATTTTCTCTACGTTCAAAAGATTCTATTTGATATATCTATCCGACTAAAATTGTCATTATATCGATAAAAGCTTGCCCTTTAACGTTCTTAATTGACATATAAATCATATACACTTAAATGTGTATATGTATGAACGATCGAAAGTCGCAATTAAAAATTTTGCATAAAGAGAGAACGTGTTCTATGAATTATAATTGTTAATTCTCGCTAATATATTTAAAATTAAATTCGAGAAAAATTAAAATAAAATTATCGAACTTACTTTGTACAACATTCAAATTTTTCGTGTATGCTTACAACTATTTTAATTAAATTACAACAACAATTTCAACTAAATTTTACACATATCAAATTTAGATTTATATTTCCACTTTGATAATAGAATATATCGCTAAAGGCAAAAAATTCTATCATTAAAAAATATACTTTTTATCGCAAATTTTATACTTCGTGTACGGAAAACTTTTTTAGAGCAAATAAAAATAACCGCTGAATTCAAGTTCATAAATATATACTATGAGTTTAAAATAGCACGCAAATATTCCTTTGACAATCCTAAAATTAATTAGGTTTTTTCGATATTAAACATTATTATCTATTTTATCGACAACTTAATAAATAATTACGAAAGTAATTAAACGGAAAAAGAGAATGTTTTCTCATATTCAACGTATTTAAATCTTCTTTATTGTGCACTTTAGAAATTATTAAATGTCATTATATAACTAATTTTTTGTATACGATTTTTCTCAGCCATACATCCCGCAGATATATTAATATATTTTACATATAACGTAAAAATGTTTGTTCGAAGAATCTATGTTTGATGTTAAATTAAATTTTAAAAAATATACGATATATAACAGTTTCGTATTACAACGATGTAGCATAATGAAACTTTCAACGTGATAAAAATGACTTTATGTCGCTATAGGCAAATAACAGCATACAGTTTATTATTTATCCTCATTAATTTTTCATCATAAAAAAATCATCCTGCGAAAGAGAGAATTTATAACTACCTTTTTTTTAAAATATAATATTTTTAATATTTAAATATAATATTTTTAATATTTAAATATAATATTTTTAATATGTGTGTATAAGAGATATATTTCTTTATATAAAAAATGTGCAAGCAATTTTATGCATATTTTTAAAACGTAAGTAAAAGAGGACAACATAATTGATTTCTAAACAGATTTTATTGTGTCAAATCACAAATGTATAGAAAAACGCGATAGCATTACAAAATTCTCTATAAAGGAACATCAATCTCTGTGTTCTTAAAACGTAGGTAATAAAATTTTATTTTAAAATGCTATTAAGCCATTATTTACCACAGGGAATGCCATACATTCCATTGTGAGCAATGAATTTTATTTAGGCTCTCCAGAGGCTTTTGCCAGCGAGCACATTATTTGTTTCATTTTTTGATCAAAATGTTTCCAATACACCGCCAAACAATTTTTCTTTGCCTAATTTTGTAAACTAATTGCAGTTTTATTGTACCTTGAAACATTATATATATATATATATGTATGTATATTATATATACATATATAAATATGTGTACATGTATATAAATTAATATCACAAATTAATTATATATAATAGTTATATTAACACTACACAATAATATATATTATCATAGTATTAATATAATATTTCTTGTGTTATAATATCAATGTATTTGTAATTTTTTTTTATTAATAATTAGAAAAAGTGAGAATTCTTTTCCTCTGCAAATATAAAATTTTTAATAACACTCTTATATAATTCAGGAGCACGTACAAGAAATCTAAAAAATCTATGAAAGGACGGATTTGCAACTTATTTGGATCTTATCCGTTTTTTACAACCGATCGTACAATTGGCAAGTAATTACCGGTGTATATAATTTTAACCCTGTAAACGATCTGATTGAGTTATTCCGTAGCTATCGTGAATTAATGTATTAACATCTGTCACTAACAGCTACTAATAACTATAATAATTGTGCCTACTTAAATGATATTCTACGTCATAAGACTATCACAGATGCGTTCTAAAAGCCTGTATGATTTTTATTTGCGCAGTAAATCGATTAGTATTTATTAAAAAAAATTTCTTTACAAATCGCTAGTAAATATACCCTGCACGAATCGATAATTGTTGTATTGGTCTAATCCATCGTCGATCATGGATCGAAATCATATTGTCTATTCAGTACGCGAGAATGTCGAAGAAGTCTTCTGCTAAGATATTTAAAAATATCTTATCAAAATTTTTAGTCGCATTTAGTGCATTACAAAGAATTATTCGTCTATTTTATTATCTCCTTTTGATAATGAGATTATAAATAAATCTTCCTTTCAATTTTATTCAACTGTAATCGTTTTCGTTCGCTACAACTATCGTCGGAATTCATCGTGAAAACTTTTCTCCGTGTCTACCATTTTGCTGTCGAGAAATAAGTCCATTTTACTCAAAATTTCCAGAAGATCGAGTTTTCCATCTAAATTCATATCCGATAAGGTAATCAAGTGCTGGGCTTCTTGAATTGCATGTCTGGGATTTCGTGGATCGATGTACATCTAGGAAAACAAACATTCAGTTTATCTTAAATCTTTTTACTCTTTGATATATTCATATATTTTATATTATATATGTATATTTCTGGTGTAATAAAGACATTTACAAAAATAATTGTACAAGTTCTACAATTTTTGAGCGTTTCTTCGTTAAAGTAATATTATATGCTTTTAATATGCTGTCTATTGATTTGCATAATTGCCGAGTTGTAGAATCTCCTGATCTTTATTTATTAAAATTCTATTGTGTACTCACCAATAGTTCGGTTCGATCGGCTTTCCCATTTTTATTCTTGTCAATCAGATGTCGAAACTCCTTGCGCCTGTCTTCGCTGCCTCCTATCGACTGCTGTCGATCCTCGCGTAAATCTAGGCCGACTCCTTCCGATGGCAAATCCGAGAATTCGTCCTCCGTTAATTGTTCATCACCATCTCGATCTAACGCATTGATAAATTGCAATAAAATTTTTTATTTTTAGTCAAATATCTAAACTAATTAATGTTTTTGTTTTTCAATTAATTTCATATCATACTGTCATGATAAATTAATAATAAGAAGATAGATCAGCTATCTGCTTTTAAGTCATTTTTCTCGAGAATTAAATCCCGTATGAAAATATTTTATTTCCTGGTTTTTTAAAATTTATTTTTAGACGAGAAACTTCTTGATTATAATTATATTTTATTCATAAAAATAGTTATACTAATAAGGATGAAGAGAGAGAGAGAGAGAAAGAGTAGCAATAGGTAGGATGCTTATATATAATTACGAATCGAAAGGTGAAATTTACCGAATTTTTCGAAGAGGTCTTCCACCATTTGGAGGAGAGCTCTGTGGCTGCTTTCGGGATGAGTAAAAGCCAAAAATTCGTCCAGACCCAATCTATCAGGATCGTTTCTAGCAGCCTCTGCCCATCGCGCTCTATCTCTCATTATGCTCTCCTTCAGTGTTCGCGACATCTCGCTGTGTTTTTTATCATGGGAATTTATATAGGTCTCAGAGAAACCATGAGTTCTCAGAAAATAAGCATGATATTCTTCCCACGAGACTTCGCCTGCAATAAAGATGAAAAATACAGTTAACGATAATAATTTATATCATCATAAATACTTCTGTAATTTTCAATCCTCTTGCGGTTGCAAGATAATGACGCTGGTTTGAATTAAGTAGCTTTATCTTGTTCAAGTGGTTTTCAATCTCTTTAGCAAACTTTAGTGTATTGTAACAAAATTTTTTCTAAAATACTTTAGAAGTTTAATTTTTGAAGATATCGATCATTTACTAATTATTCCTATATATTTTTATAAAGAAAAAAATAGGATTAATTAATTAAAATAAATATCAAATACAATTAATATTCGGTACCATCTCTAAGATTAGTGTCGATGGCGGTGAACAATCCAACATTTTCTCGCATAGCGCGCGTGATATGCTCGGTGATTTTCGCGTGAATCCACTTCGCCAATTCCTGTATATCCAGCAATTGATTCTCATCAGTATCCGCTTTACGGAATATGTCTTCTAAGAGGTTTCTCGGATTTTCGCGATTTTCCGCCTCCACGATCTCTCGTACTCTTCCCTCGTCGTTTCCGCGATCGATTCCCGTGTCCTTGTAACCCATCAAGTTCATTTTATCAACCGTGACGGTCTGCAATTGGAGGAACAGGTTGTCCATCACAGAACCCTCTTTGTCCTTGTCACTTGGGGTTGATAGACTCTTTAGAGGCACGCTTTTGTTGTACTTGATAAATAGAAGTGAGATGTAGATTACGAGCGGTACCAGGACAGTCCAACGCAGGAATCGTAGACAAGTTAACTCCTGCTTGCAGGTCATTCTTCGTATCTTTTGAAAAGAGAAATCACTCTTTTTACGATATATTAGAAATGCAAAAAATATACAAATTGACATAGGATATAAATATGAAAAAAATATAGATCAATAGGATATTCTGTCAGATATTTAAATAAAATGCTATCTAATTTTAAAAACAAAATATTTAAGTAGAAAAATATGAGGAATGCAATATGTGTGTAAGCATTTACAAATTATTTCCTTTACTCTCAAATTATAAAATTTACAAATATTTTATTTTTATTAACAAAATTACGAAATCATTTTTAACATACGTATACAATAATGAACAATATAAAAATGTGTACTATATGTATATATTGTTTAGTTTCTCTTATTTTTCTGTTTACAATAACGCGACAATCAATTTTCAAATTGCATCCTTTTATTTCTCAACACAAGTGAGTTTAAACTTTGAAAACTGTACATATAAATAAAATAGCAAATATATACATATGTACACAGAGAGAATTTTCAATTAGAATTTACTCTGGGAATCGTAGGACTATATACTATTAGAAGAATTTTATAAAAGAGTTTCTCTGATTAATACTTATCACAATAAAAATATAAATATCTACCACAATAAGATATAAATATTTTAAAATAAATAGTAGTAAATATTAATCAGAGAAACTCTTATAAAATTCTTCCATACTGTCCTACGATTCCCATGATTGTCAGGGTAAATTCTAAGAGAAAATTCTCTCTGTGCATATATACACACTGCCACTGCAAATAAAATATCGTGCAAAATAAGCCATAGTAGCATAAATTTATGAATAAATTAAGAGACAAAAATTGCACAATAGCAAGGAGCGTTTTTAATGCCGAATGAAATGCATTTCCATAAAGTGTCTTCGATTTTGCTTTTACTCACAAGGTGAGACAGATACATCGCGACCGCGTAACATGTACACCGATGACCCGAACCGCTTTCTAATTCTCTCTTTCTTCTCTCGTCAATCTCGAATAACCAGAGTTTCCAATCCTCTTCGACTCCATGCAACAGGATCGACTTATCGCCTGTCTGTTACTCCTACATAATCCAACGCATAACATTCTTCGATCATAGACGACAAGCGGACGATTCACTCCTCGACACGTGACATACAATGCAAATCCTCATAATTTCGCGGTAAAATCTAATTTAAAATCAACACACCCGCACAGTTGAAGAGTACGAATATATTTTCGATAAGCTCAATCAGATTCCTTAATCCAAAGTCCCTAAAGACGAGAGGTTTACGTCGCAACTTGCACTGATTCGATGAACAAGCGCGACCGAATCGATCGTTCGCGCGTAAAATTTAAAGGTGATTTGACAACTGTCAATGAGCGAAATAGTCAATCTGTCAACGAACTGTCAGTCTATGTGCTCTTTACGTGTTCTTCGTCATTCGAGCGCAGATAGGCAACTTCGACTAGGAGAGACAGCCGCACGTTGCCAGACAGGCCGCACGCTCACCGCGTATTGATCCACTTTCACTGTCCCTCTCTCTTCCTTCCGACAATAACAAACGGTGTTAACGTACGCTCATCTTACGTACTTTAACGGGGTGATACTTTGGCTAAGTTGGTATCAAGTACACACTAAGCTTCGGCATATATAGGTGTCCAATCGGTGTTTTTTTTTTAATTATGACACAAGAATTTTAATCTACATACGATTCTAGTTAAACTATAATTATTTTTATTCTGTTTAAATATGGGAGAGATTCCGGATTGATTATAAGATTATTACAATTAAATTATAGTTCCGTGAAATATTTTTTTTAGTTACTGAAAAGTTGAAAGAAGGATTAATTATTTATTGAAGTTGTTTTGTTTGTAAGAAAATATTTTAATGTAATTGGATTTGACAGATCGATTCTAGTTTTAACAAAAACAATTTGTTTTTTTAAGAAAGAAAGCGATTATTTGAAAAACTTGGGGTTGAAGTTTGAAAAGAGGCCATTTGAACGCATGTAACCATGTTACAGTTACGCCATGTTGGAAAAGTTTTCGCATTCAAAATCAAGTATATTGTTGAAAACTTTTTGTTTTCGAAAGAAATTTGTCACGTATAACAAAATTACATTTGTTATGTTTTCTTTATATTTATTGTTTCATATATATTTACAAATAAGTATAATAATATTTTATAATATTTATAATTGTATAGAGTAACCGCGAAATCTGCGTTGTCTCTTTAATAAAATATAGATAAAATAAGTAATAAAAATACTCTGAGATAATTAAATATCTTTAATGCGCGCTGAAAGAGGAGATCCTCCTCATTTCTATAAAATATAAAAATTTCATAAAGCAAGGCAATGTGTGTAAGGTACAGAACAATTGAATATAATTCTAGAAAGTCCCGGCCATTTTTTGAACAAGAAAATTAAACTTAAATAATCTTTTTTTGGCTAAAACGTTCGTAATATTTAATAATAAATAATAAATTTAAATAAGACACGAATCAAAATTTATGCGGTGTTTTTGATAAAATTTCAAATCCCTATTTTTTACACCGTCTTTAAAGTGAATACGCGGCATACGCAATTAACAAAAATTCTTCAGCTTCGAATGTACATTAGCACAACCATTTTATCCACAACACATAACAAACAAAAAATTGCTCTGACCGAGTTTGTGTAATAGAAAGATCCGCGTGATCTCTTATTATTTAATCATAAATTACACTTAAAATATAAAATTATATAGTAACTGTTCTGCTAAAAAGTGCAGTTTTAACTTAAAATTATAACTAGTACTTCGAGTATAATTTTAAATTAAGCATGATAATGCTACGAAAAGATCATGTGTAATAAAGTGATCGTGTACCTAATGAAGTAGTGATCAATCGCATTCTTTCTGATCAATTGCATCTAATTTCTCCTTAGCTCCTTATCCATTTTCCAGCTTCTTTATTATTGCATTAAATAAATAATTTCAGTTTTATTTGATTGTTTAGCGAGAATGATTCATTTACTTTTTAAATAATTATTATTATATTATAAAAATGTGTGTGTAAAGATAAATATATGGAAGAATGTTAGCTTTGCATGAAAAATCCAATTCTAAAAATATTTTAATAATATAGATGCAAAATTTTTTAAATTTATATTTTATACAAATTTAATAGTGAAAAATTCAAGTTTTTATAGGATAAATTCTTCATCATCTCCTCTGTTACATATTACGTGTAATTGTTTGAAATAAATTTCGTAGAGTAATATGATGTAATAATATTTATATCTACTATATTATTTATTAGTCACTTATTTAGTTTATTTCATGGAAATAAATTAAATAATAGCAATATAAATAAAATAGAATAAACAAATTTTAAAATTTTGACGTAAAAAAAATTAATTAGAATTAATTCAATTAATTCAATTAATTGTAGAAATTCGGGATTATATTCCCAACAATTTCACGATTAAAAAGTAGAGTATTTCTTGTATAATTATAAAAAAAATCTAATTTTGTGTTTCCTTGACTGGCAATATTTGGCAAATTTACAAAAACCAGCTTTTTCTAATCCAAATTCAGACAATCCACAAGTCTAAAAAAAAAAACAAATTAGGATAATCAGAACTCTTCCTCGTCTTTACACTTGTCAAACTTCTGTTCTCAGAATGAATTTTTTCTGAAAAAAAGCTCGCTAAACTAGATTTTGACTATTCTTGTACTATATCGATTTCTATTTTCCGGTTGCATGATATCGTCTTCTTCAGACTTTCGGACTCTTGCAAACGTCCGCTTGTTGATGCTTCTCGTCTTCTAACTCGAGGCTAAGATTGGCGATACCCTGGACATTTGTAGTGATGCGAGGTTTCGTTTGTATACGGAACATAGCTGCGATTGGCGGACTGAGGTAATCCTGGTCCACGTCGGTAGGATTCTGCGCGCCGGTCGCAAAACTCACTATCAGACCCACCAACATGGTCAAAGTACAACCGATCGCACTATACCATAGGTAGCTGGTCTGCCATTTAATAGTTATTAAACATTAATTTTTAATAAATATATTTTACGAAAAATAGATTAATAATTAAGATTCGAACATCTCTGCAATCAGCTGTTTGATTAACTTGATGTCTGAATTTTAATTTAAACGTTAATTTATTTTTGACGTATGAGAAAAATTGAGAGATATATTGGAAACAATTAAACGTTTTCGGACAAACCTCACCTTGTATATAGACGAAGCTTCGTCGTTGTTCTCGGATTGATTAAGGATAATTGTGGTTTCGTTTATGCAAGGGCAGCCCGCAATTGAGATGGGTTTGCTATCTAATTGGATCTGTCCGTTTAGAGCGGCAACTTGGGCGCCTAATCCGATCCATAGCACGACTACTAGACTTGTGATAGCACCTACTATTGCTCCTTTAGCATTAGCCCATGGCACAAACATGCCTAATGAGAATAATCCCAAAGTCACTCCTCCCACCATGCCATTGAAAGATAGTGCAACCTAAGAATAAGTGATCTTTTAGTGAATAACACACAAGTTAAGGCACGGTATTCAGATAAAAGTAGTAAAAAAAAATAAATAAAGTATCGCAAATTATTAATTTCAATCTACGAACAAGTAGCAGAGTAAAATTTAGAACCTACCTGCAAAACTCCACCGAGCCGTTCTACGACAAAGACCAACGCAAAACTGAGAGCTCCGAAAAATATGCTAATCCATCTGGCGTAAACCGCGCCTCTACTTGCCGGCATATCCATATTAAAGAGTCCACGGAAGACATCCTCGCAGGTAATCGCCGCTAAAGAGTTCAGAGCGCTTGCTACGGTGCTGCAATAATTTCAGGAGTTATTTCCAAGTTAATTTAATAAATTCAGATAAAATTTCATCGAGAGAAGGAGAGATTAATAAATTGTCGAGTGTATCTCTCTCGTTGAAAGGAAAATTTTCAGGATTATTTATCAGTCATCGTACCCAAGAGACGCGGCGAAGATACCAGCTACGAAGAATCCGGGCATTCCGCGAAGGCTCCCCAAAAAATTCATCACGTACAGCGGTAGTATTTGATCCTGATCGCTTATATATCCGGCGGTTAAAGGATCACAGTCTTTGTAAGTGCTGTACAGTACCATTCCAGTCAGGAAATTGACGCTATAAATTACGATCATGCCAAACGAAGACACCCACAGCGCTCTGTAACGCGCCAATTACATAATTACATAATTGGATAATTATATAAATCCGTAAGTATTGCGAATAAAATAAAATGAGGCAATAATAAATATTATAAGATCGAGATTTAAAATAATAAATCAATCAATCGGCCTTAAAGTTCCTGCGAGGTGTTATTATCTTTTTGACAGACACTTACATCCTTACTTGAGAGATGCTCTCGACGCTGAGATACTTTTGTATGGACGCTTGATTGCTACAGAACATGGTGGCCCAGTAGAAAGTACCTCCAACGACAACACTCCAGAAGCTATGTCGCACTGTAGGCCTGGGATCCATGTTGAAGAATTCTATCCTATCGGATTTTACATTATCCTGCCAAATAAGCGCAATTCCGCCAGCCCATGACAATCCGTAACCCAAGATAAGGAACAACGAGCCGATGAGAACAGCGGCTTGGAAAGTATCGGCCATTATTACAGCTTTCATACCTCCCTATTGTAATAATAAATTAATCACTTTCGTATTGTATGTATATATATATATATATATTCTAATTATTGTATATTACATAAAAATATATTAATAATATTATAATAATTATACATCTGTGCGCAATTACGTAAAGAGAATATAATTTCCTATCTTGCTTCTAATAAAATATAGATGAAAAAAATTATATAATTGTGTTATATTACATACGATAAAAAATTATATACTCTCTTTGCGCAATATATAATTATTGCATTCTTAATTATTACAATATTATTAAATCTTTGTTAATTATTTAATCATGTAGCAGCAAACCTGCGAAGCATAAAAAATGCAGACTACGTAGACTAGAGTGACGGCTATGTAAGTATTTAGGCCCGTAACTGTAAATGAAAGAATATCATTTTAATCATACTATCTTGATTATTAAAAGTCAATATTATTAGAGGATATTTCTATAAGCTATGGCAAACATTTATTCATATTTTAGAGAAATTATATTATAATGAAGTCAATAATGGAAACAGAGTTTTTGAAAGTTTTTAATACGTTTAAACAAAAAGTTGTTCTGCAATCGTTTTTTAGCGATTTAGCTTCTGGAGCAGACAGTGTCAGAAACTTTTAATGTGCATTATTTTGCGCCATGAAAAGCACCCGTGTTAAACTTTATAATTTTCACAATTATTTCTAGCTTTTCTATTTACTGACTGAACTGTGCAGTCTAATTATTATTATAGTGTGGCTTCAAATTAATTAACGTTAACGAAATTGAAGAAGCGACTTGATCATGGTTTTAAAAACAAGAAAAAAAATAATTACGTATTATAACTAATTTGTGACTGTTTCGATGCATATTGAATTATGCTATCTGTTACAATAGATTTAGAATCTAACGCAAATTATCATAAGATACAATTTCAGTCATCACTCACCGTGACTTAATGCTAATGCAGGCGCATATACAGCCACTGATGTATATAACACCATTTGCAGCATGTACAATCCACTCGCGAGCAATCGGCAACGCTTGTCGAAGCGAAGATGCAGATATTCGTAGCTCGAAGTCAACCTTAATTTCATGAACACCGGTAGATACAAACTAGAGGTGATCGGTACCACGAGTATGAAAGAGAGGCAAGTCATCCAGAATTGAGTACCCTGAATAGAAAAGTAACAACAGATCATTTCCTCTTTTTTCTTTAATTTTGCAGAAAAATATCCATGAAATTCCGGATGATGGCCGCACCTGTCCGTACATTTCCGCGGGATTTCCTAGAAGCTCGATGGCCGTGATGAAGCTAGCGGCCAGCGACATCGCCGTGGGAACCGTGCCCATGGTGGAGCCGCCCAGCAGGAAGTCCTGGCTGGTCTCCTGCCTCTTGGCGAAGAAGCCGTAGAAAGTGCCGATCAGACACGAGATCAGCAGCATTGTGCCCAACACCGTGTAATCTGCCCATGAGAAATAATGGAGCAAAGTGGGATGCTCCTCTTGACACAACTCCTCGTTGCTTTTCACGCCGTGTCGCTGCTCCGCGGACGAGGCCGACAGGAAGAGGAACAGGATGAAGAGATGCCGCCGCATTTTCGCAGATATCTAAAAGTAAGTCATCAAATGTTCTCAAAAAGATTCTTTAATTTTAAAAAGAGATTTCAACATTTTTATAAATGACATTCTGCCAAATTGTGTCATTAAGGTAAATTTTATATTAATTAAAAATGCATGGTAATAAAAATTATTTAATGTAAGAGTATTAATATCAAGCGCATATAGCAAGTTCTGGAAAATTGTTCAACATTATGATAAAGCGATATGCTTTAACGATCCTTGCATAAATTGATTTATGTGACACTGTCTCTCAATTGATTCTTTCAATTTAACATTAATCATCTTGAATTCTATGAATTTTATCTAACGTATCGAAGATATATCGTGTCATTACATAACATTATTAATATAGTTTCGATCAAAACATCAATTAACCCAATTAAAGTATCAATGTAATGTTAATTAATGATACAAACAATTATTATATCGTCAAAGCATACAAGTAAAAAATTATAAATTTCTATAAAGACAAATATAAAATTACATCATTCTATGAATTAATACAATGAAGGTTGAGAAGATAGATTGATGAAAATGAATTCCTGTCAAAGAAAATGTAGGTATCAATTGTTCAATGATTATTAATCGTTGCATAAACAAGTCAGCAATAAAATGTAACGTATTAATCGACCTTTTCTAGTTCATATTCAGTTTCAATTATTTAACAATCTGCGCATTATAGTAGACAATACACGATGACATAACTATTGACAGTATCATTACTACTATTTCTATATGCTTCGGTTGTTATTAAGATATATGTTCAAGCCGGCTAGACCATTAATTCTCTGATTAGAACCGGTTAGTTCGACATGAAACTGCATTTTAATAAACCTAAATGACAGTAAAAAACATACATAATTTTTTAGTAGAATTCATATAATGTTTTTCGCAATCTTAATTACGATAATAATATTTCGTTACTTAATAACAATATTTGGTTATAATATCGATGAAATATGTACATATATATTATCAGTATTATTATTTTTTTAGAGAAGAATAATTATGAAGTATATAACAGTGTTAAAAAAATTTAAATTAAAAGATTTCAGATTTAAAGGACATTATACATTTTACATTAATCATAGAAATCGAAAATCAACTTCTATTTGATAACATATTAAATTTTTTAATTACATTAATAGAATTTTAATAAAACAGTAATTCAATCCTTGATATTTAATTGTTTATTTAGTTACTGCAATAAAACGAAAAATTTGATAGATTATGCAAAAAATTTGATTATTTCAAATATTTTTTATTATCCATAATCTATGTAGGGTAAGTGATTAAGATTTGAGTAAACAATAAGTGATCACATTTTTATTAAAGTATGTTTATTATTGTATATTCAAATTTAAATTAAGTGGAATAGATATATTGTGATACTTATAGAAAAAATACATCTATTATATAGTATTTATCTCGAAACCAATAATATCGATAATATTCGTGTGGCTCGAATAAAAATAAGACAATTATTTCAGTAAAAAATAAATAAGCAGTATTTAGATGAGAGTTATTAATTATATTAATAATAGGACATTAAATAATATTAATAATAGGAGTATATATTAATAATAGGACATTAAATAAACTATAAAAATGCAAAAAATAAATCATATTTTACAGAAATCAAATATAACTTAAATAAAAATATTTTCATTGTGCAGAGTAATTCGGTTACATCAGAAAGAATTAAATGAGAAAGTAATAAATCCCTGATTTGAAAGTTTACGTATTTGCAATTTGCGAAAACAAATTTTTCTTCGATTTATTTTTAAAGCATATTAAGAAGGTCATTTTAAATCTTACCTCTCTTAATCGCTTCTTTCAAGACGTGGGACGAATCACCCAATTTTCAAAAAAATATATAAAAAACGCGAAGATTCTAACGACTAATTACGGTTTAATCGCGAGTGCGAATCGATAGGAACGTGCGAAATTGCAGTTGAATGATTTTGCTCGTTTTCCTAACGTAACGCATATATGATCGGCTAAATAAATTCGATCGAATCCTCGCTTTCGCGAGAATCTGTGCTCGTCCCTCGTTTGAAAGGATATGCGATTTTTTTCCTGCGACTGCAAATCGCAGGATCTTGGAAGAATCTTCGCGCGCTTTTGACTTCAACTTCTTCTTTCTCTCGCCCCTTTTAAGCATCCGCAGCTTCCGCGGAGAGAAAATCGACGGATTAAACGGAGAACGGAATCGAGACTGATCGTTTTAATTGTCACGTGTGCGCCTTTATACGAACCATCATCCCCCTACTACTAACGTAAGACTGGTTTCAGTATGAAACTCGCCAAAAATAACAATTGTCTTGTCCTTCCGTCATCGCATCGATAAATTCCATAATTGATCATACCTAACTCACATGGTTATTTATACACGATTTTGCAATTCTGCGTATTTGTAACTATACCTACATATTTGTATTATTAATATCTATCTAAATTTGTATTTACTTCGCATGTTTTCTTCATTCCTTTAACCATAGCCTGATAATTTAGCAATTATGCAATTTATTATACATGACTTAAAAATATAATGTTTACAAATTCAAAAGTTAATTTTAATTGATGAAATTTAATGATTTTGCAATCGTATTGCATATTGAATTTATTTTAAGATAAAAGATAGTTCATTAATTTGATATTGGTATGTCAAATATATGGAAATAAAAAATTTTTATGTTGTATAATTAATTATTAAATACATCAATGATAAAAATTGTGCTATCATACTTTATGATCTTGTTCAAATTTTTATAACATATTATTGCATTGAACATATAATGAGAAAATAGTTAAACTCATACAAAATCATATAAGCGTGACTACACATTGTTAAATAGCGGATACACTTATCAAAAAATATGTACTTATATAACGTAGACGAATTTTTGTTCAGCTGAATATCTGATAAAAAGAATCCATTCCCATATGATTTATTGCACGGAAATACAAAAGACATAAAAAGGAAAAGAATGAATTATGTTCACACACAAAATTATAGTTATGAATATAGAAAAAGTATTTTTAAAAAATTGAAACAATAGTATAGATAACTTTAGATTCGCGTATAAAATTAAATAGTTTTCTCTTTCTTTAATTTTTTATTTTCTTTTTTCCTTGTCTCTTCCTCTTTTTCCCTCTAGTTTTTTGGGGAGTATTACTATTAATATCATATTTTTAGTTGAAAAATACAATCTCTTCCTTAAACAAAACATCCCGTTAATTTCCGCATGATATCACTCGGTCGATTATCAGTCACCCGCCTAATAGTCCTCGATATAAGTTGACACAGGAAGCCAATGTCGTGTATAACTCTTAATAATGTCATATAAACTCGCAACGCGAAAATCACGCCAAGAAATCCGGCTAAGTCCACATTTAACCGGTTACAGTTTACAGAATGATAAAACAAACCAGGTAGACGGGGATTTCTAACAGATTTGTAATATTATGCATCGACGTCAATCGAAATTGAAATTGCATAAACCATACAACTAATTGAGGTCGTTATCTCGAATTTATGACGACAGCAAACGATCTTTGGAATATGGTAAAGCATTATTACTGTGACATATTATACATATGAATATTTATCATTGTTTATTTTTTGTAAAACATAAAACTAAATTTTTTCTTCAATCAAAATAAAATTATTTTACTTTAAAGAAATACGCACGTTATAAGAAATCATTTTATAATCACATGCGTATTTCTTTAAGATAAAATAATTTTATTTTGATTGAAGAAAGAATTTAGAGTTTTGTGTTTTACAAAAAATTCGTGTTCTTACATGGTAAACATCATCATATTTTTTTCGAATCTTTTTTTATTATTATTATTAAAATCTGTGTTTTGTAAAAAGAATGCACAATTATTATATTTCGTAAAATATAAAATTATTCGCGCATCTCATTTGTAAATGTAAATTCTTTCTTCAATCAAAATTTAATTATTTTGTATTAAAAAATTACGCGCACGTAATTAGAAAAAATCATCGATTATTCTTATATGGTAAACATCATATTTTTTCGGGTCTTTTTTTTTTTATTAAAATCTGTGTTTTGTGCAAAGAATGCACAATTTCTGGAACGTCCTTTCTATCCACAACACATACAGAGCGTGTGCAGATTTAACTAGATAATTCCGATTAAAATCGACGAAGAGCAGTAAGCGGTTTTATTCATCGATGCATTTCTATCTGCGAATAACTATGTCACAATTCCTTGGATATGACTAACGCAAATTGCAATAGATTGCAATATTAATTGCCTGATTATTTACTGTTGAATTATTCACACATGTTGTTGCAAATTTCTCAAATTTTATTAAGTATCAAATTCGTTCGAGGAGTATTAAAATGAGAGTTTGATATTTGCTAAGAATTTGCACATTGGAAAGAAACAAAATTCAATAAACTTTTATTAAATCGCCTCTAAAGAGATACTGCATTTGTTAATTAATTGAAAAATTTGTTTTAACGCGATAAAAATGACATTTGTTTTTCAACTTCAATTACTACTCACCACTCGTGAAATTTTAATCATAGATGATTCCTAGATGCGTCGTCAAAATCGTAGAATTATTTATGAAGAAACCAATTATTAAACAGAAGCTGAAATTGATGTGATGAATAAATGAATCATGTTACAAAGTACTTGTGATTTTAATTCGACTTTAAGATTGACACATCACATTAAAGAAAACGTGTATATTATTGCACTATGAACAAACTATTGTTAATCTCATATCACTTTTAAATATGATTATTTTATACAGAGTAATGACTTTATTCCTCGAAATTAGAACCGAATGTGTTGTACACACTTATTCCGTTGTCATCGAAAGTCAAAGACAATCTGACATGTTTGTCAAAAGCAATACAATGAAAGCACACGAATGAAGAAAGTGAGAATTGACGGAGAAAGTCCTTACTTATACATATAAACATCAAACATATAAATTACAAAATAAATTACATTAATTAAAATGTTTCGTTACTTAAAAATCGTGTATAGATGTATTGATTGTTTATATATATATATATATATATATATATATATATATATAGAGAGAGAGAGAGAGAGAGAGAGAGAGAGAGAGAAAATAATTTTTTTCGATCATTTTTAGATAAAATTTAGATAACATTTAGATATTAAAATAACATTTAAACATTACGTTATTTTTATTTTATACAGATTACTTCAATAATTAATAATTACTTAAATAAAAATTCAAATTCGAGAAATAACTTTCCTTAATTTATTAATTTTATAAAACAGTAAATGAGCATGTAGAACTAGATTATTCCACATGTTGATTTTTTCTTCTAAATCAAATATAAAATTGTAATAAAAAAATTACAAAATATTAAATTAAAGGAATAACACAGAAGTACACATGTCATCGTCAAGGGATAGTCATCAGAGATACAAAGTGACACGGGCCTTGTATAATTCCACTGATTACTTAATTGATCATTAATGAATGACCCAGCCACCCCGTCGAAGAGGAGCCAGATATTAGACGCTTTCAGTGGAAAAATAATTAAAAGGACCCACGAAGAGAGCTTCGAGAGATCTTAACGATACGGCGGAGTTGCATAAATTGAAACTGGTTTCAACTGGCCGTCGTTGGTTCAATCTGGCATGTCAATCCAAACGAACCATAAGCTTTTGCGTGGCCGCCACCTTGGTTTCTTCCTCTTCGCTATCCCATCTTTTTTTCTTTAATATAACTCCGGGTTTCTTTTTTCTGTCATCACTTGAACATACTGGAGAGCATCTAAAGAGAAACCGATGGTTACATATCATAGGCAATAAAGCCGCCTCTTGAAGAAATTCAGTTCCTCAAAGCACTTGATAAACAAAGGTTTTTTTCCATTTAAATGTTTCAGAATTATCGTATCGTCGATTTATTGTTTTAAAGCTATGGATTTTATGACGAAACTAGAATAATAAATTTAATTAATACTATCAAATATTCCGAGATCCCTACTTACGCAAAATATAATATCAAAAGTAAATTTTTTAAAAAATTTGTAATTATATTAATTAATCATTTTAATATAATTAAATAAGCTCTCTTGATTAATTGTTAAAAGTTGAATTATAAAATAACATAAGAGTAATTAATAAATTAATACATTTTTCACATAATAATTATACGATACATAAAATATTGTTTACATTTTTATTCGATTTAATTAAAGAAATAAAATGACACGCTTACAGTTCGAGACATGATATATAGTACTATTGTTTATACAATAATAACAAAACGATTTTATTTTTAACAAAAATAATTAACATTTATTGAATCAAATACTGCACTTTTGATACATATTACTATGTATACATATGACTGATATATGTATATGATTGTTTTGTTAATTCTTTAAGTACAATCTCTAAAGATATATATTTTTCTAAACTTTTACAATATATATCAACAAACATGGTACACTGTATAACGACACTGATAGATGTCTTATCTGTAGAAATCTTTAGAGAATAGAATTTTACAAGTGTTAATTTATCTGTTTTTCAAAATTTTTGCAACATTATGGTTGATTCAATGCCTTAAATATTAATAGCAATAAAATATATATAAATAAATACAACTGTCACAATTATTTAATAACAATGCCTTAATTCTATCACAAATACATAAATTCTTGTTGAACATTTTCAACAATTACACTTAAATATGTATTTTTTTCATTTTTTTTCTTCCAGGAATTTTCTTATTACAACCGCTATTGGTATTATATGTTATAAAAAAGAAGCCTTTCTCTTTATTATTTAGCAATATCAAAAAAAAGATCTCCTAAGAGTTTTCCTTCAAATACATCTATGAATATCATATATGTAAAAGGAACCAAGCTATATGATTCGTGCACACGCAAAAATATGTATTACTACAAAATTTCAGCATAATGCATGCAAACTGTATTTTATATGAAAATATATTATATTGTCTGTATGAATATTTGATTCATAGACGGTAAAAATTGGCAGTTAAACGCAGCATGGAAGACTTTTGTCGCAATATAATACACACAAAATCGTCTAGTATTTTTTATATAAAAAGTTGTTTAAAAAATAATATTTAATATGAATATGTACATGTACATTCTCTCACAATGAATTATCTATCATAGATAAGATTTACTCTTTCTAAAAAATCCAGTTTCCAAAATAATAATATTATTGTCCTGGATGTAATGCAAAATCATTTCATTTCTGTGTTCCCATTTTTTCATTTCTATGTTGTTTTCTCGTACTTTTCAAATATGGAATGTTTAATGCCTATTCATCTTTTTAGATTATAAATTGTTAAAGTTTTGTACAAATTTTATCGGCACTGTTACTCTTGTGGATCATATTGCTAAAAGAATACTTTCTTTCTAACGTATAATTTGCTACATCATTGATCTCTACATCGTTACGTCGCCTATAACATATACGTCGTGCTATTACGGGAAAGAATAAATTAGGATCTAATTTGTTATTTTGATTTTTGATAAATAAACGAGATAGGCCACTGATAATTAAACCAAGGATAAATGTTATCAAAAATCCAAGGGGAGCATACCACATATATGAAATACGATATAAATAAAAGTACGAACTGTCGCCGGTGCTTCTGAAAAAAAATACGATAGCTCTTTAGATGCCGACATTTTACGTAGACAGATTTAGCGATTATTCAGCAAATTACTCACTTGTTTGCCAAGTTTTGTACAATGGATACTGTTGCATTCGTAAGAGTATTGTTCATATCACAGCCGTTAATAGTTGTTGATAATGTAGGTGGCATCGGGCGTGGTTGACCGAAAGCGATCCAAAATAAAAACGAAAGCGCCGTGAGAGCACTAATTATCGTACCGCCTTCTGTTGCCGATTCGGTGCCCATGCCAAGCGTAAAAACGCCCAATAATGGACCACCGACTACTCCAAAAATGGTTAAACCAGCCTATAAAAAGACATTCTATTAATGACAAGTTTAAACACATTTACATAAATAAATTAAACTTATTGCCTTGATTTATTTAGATTTTTTAAAACAATTTTAATTTTTTGTTTCACTTACTTGAAGGACTCCACCCAATAATTGCGCAAAAAATGCTAAAGCAATGGATAAAATGCCAAATATAAAAGAAAGTATTTTAGCAATGGAAGTTGACTTTGAGGGAGAGAATTCACGCCCTGTACACATTCTGTAAGCAGGTTTCATGTAATCCTCTAACGTTACTGCTGCCAAAGAATTTAATGCTGCAGAAATTGTGCTGAGCCCTGCGCTAAAGATACCTAGAAATATAAGAATTCAAAATTAATATTGTAAATATATTTATATTATCCTAAAATTATACATTTAAAAACTATAAATTATATAAAATTATAATTTAGATATACTCTTAAATGACCTTTTTATTATCATTTTTGTTTCTGTAATTAATTTCTACAAGAGTTTTTTTAGATATTGAACTAGAGTACTCAATATGAAAATATATTATCAGAATATATTAGAATTATAGAATTACCTGCGATAAAGAGACCTGGCAAACCAGGTATATGGGACATCGTATCCATGACATATAGTGGCATAAGCATGTCAGGCGAAGAAATCCTTTTCTGGAGAGATGGATCACAGTTGTGATATTTACTGTATATTGACAATCCTGAGAAACAAGTTGTGATCGAAAGAATTGATAAAATAGGCCAAGACAACCACAAGGCTTGTTGTGAAGCCTGTAAATTCCTAGAATAAAATTTGTCCAGTATAATTAAAAAAATTTTTTTTAAATAAATTAATAAATAAGATGATAAAAAATGTTTGAGAAAATAAACAAGATAAAAAGATAACAAAATAAAAAAGATAAAGATTTACTCTATTATGTTATAATCTCACATATGCAATGAACTATAAAATTTTAATATAATTATTAATGCAGTTTGTTACTTAAATCACATATTAGAGAACTTACTTCACAGTTAATGTACGTTGTATTTGTACTTGATTTACTCCATAAATCGATAAAAATGTACATAAACCACCTATGATAAGAGACCACCAGGTATGTCTTACTGTTGGATCCACAGAAATACTACAACAAAAGTATGCATAGATGTGATAAAATGTTAGAATAATAAGTTCGTACAATTAATAAAGGGGCTAATAGAATACCTATCAAACTCGATTCGTTGTCCTTGCTTTGCTATCTCCCATATCTGTTCCAAACCTCCTGCTTCATTCGCAGCTATACCAATAATAACAAAGACAGCAGCAAACATGAGTAAAGCTTGAAATACATCAGTTATTAGCACAGCCTTAATGCCACCTATACTCGAATAAAAGGCGCAAACGAGACCAATAATAATAATACTGGCAGTCTTAGAAATTCCGGTTGTTGCTTCCAAAGCTAAAGAAGGAGCATAAAGTACCACTCCTGAGTACAGAAGCAGTTGAATCCAATAAACAAAACTAGCCATCATCCTAGTTTTTACTCCAAAACGTTTTTCTAAGTACTAAAATAAGTTATATTTTCAAATGTGTATCATTGATAATTATCGCAGCTGTGGTAATATTTATTAAATTTCCCAGGACTTACCTCATAGGCGCTGGTTGCTTGCAATTTGAAGAACACTGGTAAGAATCCATAGCACACAATTGGAGTGCCTATTAAATATGATATGTTTATTACAACAAATTGTGTTCCATATGTGTAATTCTCAGCAGATACGCCAAGCAAGGTGATGGCCGACATGAAAGAAACCACTAAAGCAATGGCAACAGGTACAATTCCCATCGATCGACTTGCAATAAAGTACTCCTGTAAAACATATCACTATAATGTAACGTAACATTGAAGAAAATAAATTTATTTTTAAAAAAACGTTCTTCAAAAAGAAAGAAGCGATATTCAATAATTACATACCTCCATAGTTTTTTGACGTCCTCCGCTGAATCTGTAATAAATACCAATTCCAATGCTTATGCACAGCATAGCTGCTGTAACAAGATAGTCGGCCCATCCTAAAGTTTTTAATTCTGCCATAATCTATAAATTATAAAATTATAATTAATATAATACATAATTTAAAAAGAAAAGAACATAACTTTTCTCCTTTCTTTTTGTTCAATTATTTGTATGAAACAAATGATATATATTATTAAATAAAAATTTATAAAATAAAAACAGAATCTTAATGTTAAAGTCTGTTTGTGGAATTATTTACAGTGTTTTGCAAAATGTAAATTATATCTAAAATTGGTACAAGCAGTGAATAGATATTTTTATTTTAACACACATTGCATATAATATTTTTCAATTTATATCCAAACTAAAATAATAAAAATTAAATGCTTCATTCAAGAGAAACATGTTTTAGCACTGAAAATTCAGATAATGGAAAAAAAATATACATTTTTATCTCGTTGCTTTTAAATATAATTCAAAATCTTGCGTCAATCTCAAAACAATACTGCTAAACCGGCTCGCAAAACAATACACTTTATCAGATTTACTGTTATCCAATCGTGACAAATTATCTCTTGTTTAATTATTGACTTTATCAATTGACATGCGAATTACCCCGCGGCAATCTAGCAAACGGTACTGCGATATATTCTTCTTTTTTCTCGTAACGTAGATAAAAGAAGAAACATAGCACATAGTAACCTACTTTACAAATAAACTTGTCGGTAATAATTTTACTAAATTACGAGTTCGTTATATACATACGCCTAAAACGTCGTACGCCGGAATCTATTTTTATGTGTCGCTCGTAAAGTCGATGACGCAACTCCGCATTTTTCTCTAATTGTATTTGATAACATAAAACGACGAGGGAATACAAATATCTCGCACTCGTCAGTTGCTTCTCGCGTTTATCCACCTCACCATGTCAATTGCAAAAATAATTACGTAAAACTGTCAATGATCGAGTGGATGCACCGATGCACCACGTGGGTTAAGCAACGCGGCCATGCCGGAGAATCACCAAGTGTCGAATTTGGAATGTTTTGCATATATAATTAGCGAAAAGATAGTCAGTCACCTCGACGGAAATCCGAGCCAAGCTGTATCCGACTGTCAATGAGCGATTATTGAAGTGAACTTAAAAAGAAAGAACCCTTTCTCGAATCAGTCCTCGCGCACACTCCGCATGATGGTTCGATCGCTTCTACTCCGAAGCGTGAACTCGCTCTTGACACAAGTCATGTGACGCAATACGCTTACGGTATATATGGCGGGAGAGGAAGGGATATGCTAATCGCACACTGACGTATATTAAAACATTATCGAATTTTTCACGTTCCTTCAAGAAATGAGATATATTTGTTCGCACGTTTCGAGATCATCGAACTCACACATGTTACTGACCTTTTAAATATTGAATAAAATTTAATTTTTTTAATATAAAATATTTTTATAATTTTAATTTTTTAATTTTCATATAGTTATAACGTTTGTTATATAATTAAATCATCACAGAAGAATTTGCATTAGATAGATAATATAAGATTTTTTAAATATATGTGTGTGTATTTTGTCTTGCAAAAAAGAGAACATTTTTTTATTCTGACATAATAAATTAATTATTCTGACATAATAAACTGCGTTAATGTAATATAAATATATAGAGTTATTTAAATAAAAAAATCTTCTAAACAACAAATTTAAAAGGTGCAAGAATATCTGTGGTATTTCTAATAAGAGAATTTCTTCATTTGGATGAGAATCAGGAATTTAATATAAATATTACTGATGTATGAGAATTCCATTCAATGGAATGATGGCCTGATCATTTATTTTTAGCGATAAATGTATATATATATATATATATATATATATATATATATTCAATAATCGGAAATCCCCAGAGATTATAAATCATAATATTTATTTTTTTTAACTACCTTATTAATTCTTTCCATAATAATAAATTATGGTTCAAAAAAGTGTATTATATAAACAATAAATTATATATAATTCGTCATGCAAAATAACATATTGATATAGATATAGCATTAATAAAAGGAAATTATTATAATTGTTTCGATTTATCAAATAGCAAAAGATATATTCTGATAAACCCAGTATTTTTGTAACAACAATTACATATATTTTTTCGACAAGATTTTAACATCAAATGGAATAATGTACAGAGAATTTAAAATTAGCTTCATTTTTTAAAACTATTTTTAATATAAAAAAATTATTTAGTTACGCCTTTGCACTAATGCTAATTATATAGTATCATTACCACAGATTTTGTATTATAGATGCAATTCGAAACGGAATCTTCTCTGCATATAATTAACGCGACTGTGTTTATATGAACCATTGGTGTGACGTTGTTATATGCTCATTATGAAATTGCCATTAATTATTAACACGGGTAAGATAAAAGAGAGATGCTATAAACACCGCAGAGTTGGCAGAAAACATTTTTTTTCATTTTAAACAAAAAAAAATATAGATTTTTTTATTTAAAACATTTTTTTGTTTTATACGTGTTTTTAAGTAAAGTAAAAAAACATGTTTTAAACAAAAAACAGTGACCATTGTTTTAAACAAGTTTTAAACAAATGCTTTAAAACATACCAACCCTGATATAAACACGAAGTTTAAGAGAGATTATAATAATGATTTAGATTATAAATAGATGCAAATGATAAATTATCAAGATATTCCATTATTAAAGATATAACAATATGCATCTAAAAAAGATAATCTGCATAATCAATTCACGAGCGAGGTGATACATGGAAAGGTCACGAAAGTCTGCTGCGTTAAATTAATTAATTATGTATACAGAGAAAGCCGCAAATGTTATTGAAAAACACGTGAATACGGAGTGTATAATGAACGCGGTTTAAAATTTATTTCATTAATGTTTTTATCATATTATATTATTTCCAAGATTATCCAATAATATACGCATATATTTTTTTCGAGTATTATTTTACAATAAATTGCACAACAGTAAACACAGAAAAAAGTATATTTAATAATAATAATTCATACACTTTATTAAAATTATTAATAATAATTTAATAATAATAAAAAGTGTTCGAAAAGTCGAAGAGGTTAGCGGCGATAAATGTCTCGGAAATGTTCGAAAAATCATTTCTGAGTTAACAGGAGAATATATTGTGCAAAGAGGTATTAGGAGTTCGCTATTAGGAAAATATATTTGCGAAGAGGTCTCTTAAAAATTGACGGTCGGTAAATTACCATCGTCTGTAAGTTACCATCAGAATTACCGACATCTATTTTCTGACTTACCTCTTCGCAAATATATTCTCCTAATAACTACCTCTTCGCGAAATATATTTTCCTGTTAACTCAAACGATTTTTCAAGCATCTTAGACGCATGACCGTATAATATACATGTGAAACATAACCTGTTCTAGATTTAATAATGCTAAATAATTTTTATGAATTGATACTTTTAAGTGAAAAATTGACAATAATAAAAATTACAACGTGTACTACAATGAATGTTGTTATTAACAATTATAATATTTAATCAGGATGTGAAAGAAAAGAAGAAAGAAAATACTGTAGATCAAAAGAAAAACATAATGGTAAAAGGAGAGGAATAAACTAAAAAATAAAGCGACTTCAATTATTATTGTAATATTACATTGCTAAAAAATGCCGGTTTATCAGGAAGCCGAAGTAATTACATCTTTATATTATTAAAAATATATACAGAGAGATCAATATTTGTGAATTTTCAATATATTTTACATTTGTTTACTGACAAATATGAATAAAAATTAATATTTATTTAGCAAATCCAAGCACAAACTATTATTGTTATTCATCCTGGCTCTATGTATCTTCGTATGGGTTGTGCTTCTGATCTGAAACTTGTTACATTATTACATGCTGTGGCAAGAAGACGTTTACCAAATGGAAGAAAATACAAAGACAGTTTTCTGCCACCAGCTGTTATATTAGTAAGTATAAACATGTGTGAAATAGTGAAAAGATTTTTTTTATCAACATTGTTTTTTTATAGACAAAGGAATTGACACAAGCAATGGAAGAGTCTCGGCTGCAGGTATCGCATACTTTACAATCCTGTTTACAATCAGATAAAAGTTGAAGGTATGCAACTCCACTACAACAAATAGCAGCCTTTAATCGCAGATCCAGTCCAGAAGTCTCTTCTCCATGCAACATGAAATGGACAAATACTGATCATGACATAGTTGTTGGTGATGATATTTTGTCATTAGAGATCCAGAGGAAGAATCTAATTTTAATATTCATTTCTCTATAAAAGAGGTGAAGTCAACATACATGCAGGTCCAGATGGCAGTTTAACAGCTATCATGGCAGATTTAAAAACAATTTGGGAATATGTAATGACTGAAAAGCTGGATATTCCTTCGGGAGATTTAAAGCACTATCGTGCAGTGCTTGTTGTACCTGATATTTATCATCGACCTTATTTGAAGGAATTAACTACATTATTGTTGGACGAAATTGGTTTTGATCGCTGTATTCTGTTGCAAGTCAGTTTCTACTCATAATATTGCTAATATTTATTTTTACATATAATCTTTACACTAATAGAGTTTTATAAATTTCTTATTTTATTATATTTTTTATGTTTTATTCTAATCAACTGTTATATTTTAACAAATAATTTGAAATTGAAGTATAATTACTATTACATTAACAGGATCATGTAGGCGCGCTATTTGGTGCAGGTTTGGGTTATGCGTGTGTGGTAGATGTTGGAGCACAGAAGATATCAGTGTCATGTGTGGAAGATGCAATTTCTCATAAGAATAAGCGAGTACGTATGGATTATGGTGGTGCAGATGTCACACAGACCTTTTTCTGGCTTTTACAAAAATCAGCATTTCCATACAAATTGTGTGATCCTATTAACAAATTGGATGCATTGCTTTTGGACCAATTAAAGATAGATCTCTGTCATGTGGATTTAAATGTATGTGGCTCACAAGAGAAAACGTTTGTTGTTAGAAAGCCAAAACAACAAACAAAGACATATACCTTGCAGGTACCTTTTATATTCCCTCTTCTTATAAAAAGAAATTATATATTTTTCTTCTTATATGTGTAAATATTAAACTGTACTGAAATTTGTTCAACAGGTAGGAGATGCATGCTTAATAGCACCTTTGAGCTTGTTTCAACCTGAATTGTTCAGAATTACTGGAACTCATAATGTTCATGTTCAGAAACGATCATTAGGAGATCCAGAAGATCCTTATGATGAGAATTATTTAAGAGAAACGAGCGTAAGTGTTCATTTTTTAAAACAAATATATATGTTTAGTTAGTTTATTATTATGTAAAATTTTAGTTTAGTATTATGTAATTTTTTCTTCAAAGCATTATACTTATGTAAAAAAAGAATAGAAAGTAAGACCATTTATTTAGCACAGTATAAATTAAGTAAAATAAGCATTAAGAATGTATTTCTAATATTTATATGAAAACTTTAGAAAAAACGATATCTTTATATTCATCAAGTTCAGTTTTGACTATGTTTCTTTATTTTCATTAATTACGTTTAAATTTACCTCAATTAATTTCTTTTTCAGAGACGCGGAATAAAGGAATCTTTAAATCATTCATCAGAGATGCAGGAGGAAACTACAACTGTACCTACTACTGTGGGTGAAGACGAGGTTGTAGTCGACGCGGTTGGGGATTCCGTACTTAGTTTGTCTAATCGCGATTTAGAAGTTCCTCGAGATTTTGTGGTTCCACAACAATTATTAGGGCTTGATCAAGCCATATTACAAAGTATAGAACGATGTTATAAGTATAAAATTATTTATTTACTAAAGAAGAACTTATAACTCAAAGAGAAATAATTAATTTTATTTCCACAGCCAATGAAGATTTCAAGAGAAAAATGTATAGTTGCGTGCTAGTTATAATGTTATCGAAAAACACGTGAATACGAAGTGTATGAACGTGGTTTAAAATTTAAAATTTATTTTAATAATGTTTTTATCATATTATATTATTTCCAAGATTATCCAATAATATACGCATATATATTTTTTTCGAGTATTATTTTACAATAAATTGCACAATAGTAAACACAGAAAAAAGTATATTTAATAATAATAATTCATACACTTTATTAAAATTATTAATAATAATTTAATAATAATAAAAAGTGTTCGAAAAATCGAAGAGGTTAGCGGCGATAAATGTCTCGGAAATGTTCGAAAAATCATTTCTGAGTTAACAGGAGAATATATTGTGCAAAGAGGTATTAGGAGTTCGCTATTAGGAGAATATATATGCGAAGAGGTCTCTTAAAAAATTGACGGTCGGTAAATTACCATCGTCGGTAAGTTATCATCGTCTGTAAGTTACCATCAGAATTACCGACATTTATTTTCTAACTTACCTCTTCGCAAATATATTCTCTTAATAACTACCTCTTCGCGAAATATATTTTCCTGTTAACTCAAACGATTTTTCAAGCATCTTAGACGCATGACCGTATAACATACATGTGAAACATAACCTGTTCTAGATTTAATAATGCTAAATAATTTTTATGAATTGAGAAAGCCGCAAATGTTATCGAAAAACACGTGAATACTGTCATTAATAATTGGGAATTTAATGTAATTTTAATTGAATTTAATTTTTATATGTATGTATATAATATAACAAACATTCCTAAAATTATAAAATATATATAATTTGAAAAATCATGAAGTTGTTTTTTTTCTTTTTTTATCGGTTTTTTTTTTCTCGCGCCACTGACTGGATGATTATTTATGTCTTCAACCTGTCTTCTAGATTATGTTCTTTTTTTATCGACAAAATATAAGATAAACTTTAATTAATTTGTACAGGAAAAAGATTTATAAATATTGTATTATACAGTATTTTAATAATAACAAAGGAAGAAGCGTTCTTATTTCAGATATTTGTATATTATATATATATGTGTGTGTGTGTGTGTCTGCGTGTGTGTACATACATTCCGTATATAGATATCAGAGAACCGCCAAAAAATATATAGTGAGATATTTTTTCATATTAGCAATAATATGTGATATATATAATATATACGTTTTAATGTTTGTATGTTATGTCTTTAAATTTAATTTATTTCTTGTTTGTAGCTAATTTGAAATAGAAATAACATGATAAAGATACAGTATACATCCTAACCTAACCTATTTTAAAGTTTATTGAATATATATATATATATATATATATATATATATATATATATATATATATATATTCACACACATATACATACATATAAAAATTAAATTCAATTAAAATATATATATATATTGAATTTTGTCATTAAAATTTTAATTAAATATTATCTTTTCTTGTAACATTTCAAATTTTATTTACAGGATTACAGAACTAATTGGATGAATTTTGTTAAGAGACTTTCAGTTTAAACTATACATATTTATTTTTTTTAAAATGGAATATACATTAGAGGACGCTTTAGACACGCTAATGGATAAGAAAATAAAGCAAGAAAAAAATATAGAAGACTTAATAAATAAAATATCAAATAATGAAGTCTTTTCTTTGAAATCATCAAGTACACTTGAGGATATAAAAATTAAACAAGAGGAGCTATATCAAAGCTTGTTAAAAGAAATTGAACAAGTAGAACCTGAAGATTATCCAATTCCAAGAACATCTGATTTACGAGTTGAAGTATTAAATGAAATGGAAAAAGAGATTTATGACATGCAAAAACTCCACAAAAATCTAGAACAAAAACTTTCTGATATTCAGGAAGATATCACATAGTAAGTATAACAATGCAAAAATTTCATTGCAATTTGTGTATCACATCAATTTCATCATCATATCTATTATAGTTTGAAAAATAAAAAAGAGGGGCTCAAAAAAATGCAAGAGGCTTATTTGGATATGACAGAGACTTTTGCGAATAAAACCTATGAGAAGGAACTTGTTCTAACTAAACGTATATTTCAAGAAGTGAGGAATGATTTAGTATGTAAACTTGGAATTTGTTTGATATATTTTTTTATTATATAAAATTGTGCTTTTACTAAGATGTGAAACAAAAATCGATATTTGTTAAATTCTTTTTACAGTATACTGTGGTTGATACAATTTTTGCTGACAATGAAAGCTTCAAAGAGTTATTAGCAGTAAGCAAAATTATTTATAAACTGCAATCTATATTTTCTTAAAGTTTTTAATAATATGAATATATAAAATTGTATTTTAATCGTATAATTATAATTTAATTATATGAATAATTTTAGGCACTAACATCCGCTTATATGAAAGGGGGAGATGACGTTTATGTAAATGTTTCACCGGATGTTTTGGATCATGTAAATTTTCTAGTAGAAAATGATATAGTACAATATCACCGTAACGATAAGACTAAAATTAGAATGACTGAGTTACTATAATACGTCCAATAAATATTTAATTACAAATATGAATTACTGTTGGTGCAGCGCAATAAATTATATATTGGTTGTAATAATATTGTTTAAAAAAATACTTTTTTTTAATATATTGGTAATATTGATTTAAAAAATGTGTGAAAATGCAACATTATAATTGTTATTTAAATAAATATTATATGCATTGACACATTTATTGAAGAACATTGGAACAGGATGTATGCAAATGTTTCTAGTGAAGCAGATGACTTCACAAAATATAAATTTTGAGGAAAAGTAGTTCATTTAGTATATAGTATATACAGATAATTGCCAATTATGAAAAATAATTTAAAAAAACAAATTAATATTTTGTTGATAATATAAACGTTTGATAAGTAAATAAATAAACGTTGGTATGATACACTTTAGTTTTGGAAATCAACATTACAAAATTGATGTAAAGAGAAATATTCTCCTTGTTATTAAAATAGGCATAAATTTTCGGATTTTTATATCACTAATCATAGTGAATAAGGGAATTTCTAGAGTGTTTCCATCTTTCCTTCTATTGTAGACTATGTGTTAGACTTTATTATATTATGTACTATATAATTATTAATAAGTAATATAATAAATAGCAGATATCGTTTTTTACCACAAAAAAGGTGATCTTTCTCTTAATATTCTTACTCCCCACCGGTGCCATTCAGTTCGAGTGATCCACAACTCCTGCGCTGATTCCAAGCAACTTAAAATTCCTGCTCCTTTCCAAGTCGTCATACCAGGATCCATGTCCTTTGGCTGTGTTATAATATCCAGTTGTTCTACAATAATAATACGAAAAAGCTCGATTTTTTGTCTTTTAAAGAATGACAGATTAATAGCTTTATCCATTATTAATTACATGAAAAAAAATGTTATATTTTATTCTATAAAATCTCATAAGATATTAATGCATATAATTTCATATAAAAATATTTTTATAATTTTCTGTTCATAATATAATGCAATTGATTGACAAGTATTTAAAAAAAAAAGTACTTACCAGGTCTGTATGTATAAGGTGTTTGAAGAGATATTCGATTGCGAAGCCATGTACCAATACCCTTGAATTTTAAACCCGATCCGACGACTAGCACGCAACTATACATTTTTCTCTTGAAATCTTCATTGGCTGTGGAAATAAAATTAATTATATTCTCTTTGAGTTATAAGTTCTTCTTTAGTAAATAAATAATTTTATACTTACAACATCGTTCTATACTTTGTAATATGGCTTGATCAAGCCCCAATAATTGTTGTGGGACCACAAAATCTCGAGGAACTTCTAAATCGCGATTAGACAAACTAGGTACGGAATCCCCAACTGCGTCGACTACAACCTCGTCTTCACCCACAGTAGTAGGTACAGTTGTAGTTTCCTCCTGCATCTCTGATGAATGATCTAAAGATTCCTTTATTCCGCGTCTCTGAAAAAGAAATTAATTGAGGTAAATTTAAACGTAATTAATGAAAATAAAGAAACATAGTCAAAACTGAACTTGAGGAATATAAAGATATCGTTTTTTCTAAAGTTTTCATATAAATATTAGAAATACATTCTTAATGCTTATATTACTTAATTTATACTGTGCTAAATAAATGGTCTTACTTTCTATTCTTTTTTTACATAAGTATAATGCTTTGTAGAAAAATTTTACATAATACTAAACTAAAATTTTACATAATACTACACTAACTAAACATATATATTAGTTTTAAAAAATGAACACTTACGCTCGTTTCTCTTAAATAATTCTCATCATAAGGATCTTCTGGATCTCCTAATGATCGTTTCTGAACATGAACATTATGAGTTCCAGTAATTCTGAACAATTCAGGTTGAAACAAGCTCAAAGGTGCTATTAAGCATTCATCTCCTACCTGTTGAACAAATTTCAGTACAGTTTAATATTTACACATAAAAGAGGAAAAGTATATAAGTTCTTTTTATAAGAAGAGAGAATATAAAGGTACCTGCAAGGTATATGTCTCTGTTTGTTGTTTTGGCTTTCTAACAACAAACGTTTTCTCTTGTGAGCCACATACATTTAAATCCACATGACAAAAATCTATTTTCAATTGGTCCAAAAGCAATGCATCCAATTTGTTAATAGGATCACACAATTTGTATGGAAATGCTGATTTTTGTAAAAGCCAGAAAAAGGTCTGTGTGACATCTGCACCACCATAATCCATACGTACTCGCGTATCCTTATGAGAAATTGCATCTTCCACACATGACACTGATATCTTCTGTGCTCCAACATCTACCACACACGCATAACCCAAACCTGCACCAAATAGCGCGCCTACATGATCCTGTTAATGTAATAGTAATTATACTTCAATTTCAAATCATTTGTTAAAATATAACAGTTGATTAGAATAAAACATAAAAAATATAATAAAATAAGAAATTTATAAAACTATTTGTGTAAAAATTATATGTAAAACTAAATATTAGCAATATTATGAGTAGAAACTGACTTGCAACAGAATACAGCGACCAAAACCAATTTCGTCCAACAATAATGTAGTTAATTCCTTCAAATAAGGTCGATGATAAATATCAGGTACAACAAGCACTGCACGATAGTGTTTTAAATCTCTCAAAGGAATATCCAGCTTTTCAGTCAATACATATTCCCAAATTGTTTTTAAATCTGCCATGATAGCTGTTAAACTGCCATCTGGACCTGCATGTATGTTGACTTCACCTCTTTTATAGGGAAAATGAATATTAAAATTAGATTCTTCCTCTGGATCTAATGACAAAATATCATCACCAACAACTATGTCACGATCAGTATTTGTCCATTTCATGTTGCATGGAGAAGAGATTTCTGGACTGGATCTGCGATTAAAGGCTGCTATTTGTTGTGGTGGAGTTGCATACCTTCGACTTCCATCTGATTGTAAACAGGATTGTAAAGTATGCGATACCTGCAGCCGAGACTCTTCCATTGCTTGTGTCAATTCCTTTGTCTATAAAAAAACAATGTTGATAAAAAAAATCTTTTCACTATTTCACACATGTTTATACTTACTAATATAACAGCTGGTGGCAGAAAACTGTCTTTGTATTTTATTCCATTTGGTAAACGTCTTCTTGCCACAGCATGTAATAATGTAACAGGTTTCAGATCAGAAGCACGACCCATACGAAGATACATAGAGCCAGGATGAATAACAATAATAGTTTGTGCTTGGATTTGCTAAATAAATATTAATTTTTAATCATATTTGTCAGTAAACAAATGTAAAATATATTGAAAATTCACAAATATTGATCTCTCTGTATATATTTTTAATAATATAAAAATGTAATTACTTCTGCTTCCTGATAAACCGGCATTTTTTAGCAATGTAATATTACAATAATAATTGAAGTCGTTTTATTTTTTAGTTTATTCTTCTCCTTTTACCATTATGTTTTTCTTTTGATCTACAGTATTTTCATTCTTCTTTTCTTTCACATCCTGATTAAATATTATAATTGTTAATAACAACATTCATTGTAGTACACGTTGTATTTTTTATTATTGTCAATTTTTCACTTAAATGTATCAATTCATAAAAATTATTTAGCATTATTAAATCTAGAACAGGTTATGTTTCACATGTATGTCATACGGTCATGCGTCTAAGATGCTTGAAAAATCGTTTGAGTTAACAGGAAAATATATTTCGCGAAGAGGTAGTAGGTAGTAATGCAGCAAAATATGTCTGAAAAATTGTTTGAGGTAATAGGAAAATATATTTTGCGAAGAGGTAGTTATTAAGAGAATATATTTGCGAAGAGGTAAGTCAGAAAATAGATGTCGGTAATTCTGATGGTAACTTACAAACGATGATAACTTACCGACGATGGTAATTTACCGACCGTCAATTTTTTAAGAGACCTCTTCGCATATATATTCTCCTAATAGCGAACTCCTAATACCTCTTTGCACAATATATTCTCCTGTTAACTCAGAAATGATTTTTCGAACATTTCCGAGGCATTTATCGCCGCTAACCTCTTCGATTTTTCGAACACTTTTTATTATTATTAAATTATTATTAATAATTTTAATAAAGTGTATGAATTATTATTATTAAATATACTTTTTTCTGTGTTTACTATTGTGCAATTTATTGTAAAATAATACTCGAAAAAAATATATATGCGTATATTATTGGATAATCTTGGAAATAATATAATATGATAAAAACATTATTAAAATAAATTTTAAATTTTAAACCACGTTCATACACTTCGTATTCACGTGTTTTTCGATAACATTATAACTAGCACGCAACTATACATTTTTCTCTTGAAATCTTCATTGGCTGTGGAAATAAAATTAATTATTTCTCTTTGAGTTATAAGTTCTTCTTTATTAAATAAATAATTTTATACTTATAACATCGTTCTATACTTTGTAATATGGCTTGATCAAGACCTAATAATTGTTGTGGAACCACAAAATCTCGAGGAACTTCTAAATCGCGATTAGACAAACTAGGTACGGAATCCCCAACCGCGTCGACTACAACCTCGTCTTCACCCACAGTAGTAGGTACAGTTGTAGTTTCCTCCTGCATCTCTGATGAATGATTTAAAGATTCCTTTATTCCGCGTCTCTGAAAAAGAAATTAATTGAGGTAAATTTAAACGTAATTAATGAAAATAAAGAAACATAGTCAAAACTGAACTTGATGAATATAAAGATATCATTTTTTCTAAAGTTTTCATATAAATATTAGAAATACATTCTTAATGCTTATTTTACTTAATTTATACTGTGCTAAATAAATGGTCTTACTTTCTATTCTTTTTTTACATAAGTATAATGCTTTGAAGAAAAAATTACATAATACTAAACTAAAATTTTACATAATAATAAACTAACTAAACATATATATTTGTTTTAAAAAATGAACACTTACGCTCGTTTCTCTTAAATAATTCTCATCATAAGGATCTTCTGGATCTCCTAATGATCGTTTCTGAACATGAACATTATGAGTTCCAGTAATTCTGAACAATTCAGGTTGAAACAAGCTCGAAGGTGCTATTAAGCATGCATCTCCTACCTGTTGAACAAATTTCAGTACAGTTTAATATTTACACATATAAGAAGAAAAATATATAATTTCTTTTTATAAGAAGAGGGAATATAAAAGGTACCTGCAAGGTATATGTCTTTGTTTGTTGTTTTGGCTTTCTAACAACAAACGTTTTCTCTTGTGAGCCACATACATTTAAATCCACATGACAGAGATCTATCTTTAATTGGTCCAAAAGCAATGCATCCAATTTGTTAATAGGATCACACAATTTGTATGGAAATGCTGATTTTTGTAAAAGCCAGAAAAAGGTCTGTGTGACATCTGCACCACCATAATCCATACGTACTCGCTTATTCTTATGAGAAATTGCATCTTCCACACATGACACTGATATCTTCTGTGCTCCAACATCTACCACACACGCATAACCCAAACCTGCACCAAATAGCGCGCCTACATGATCCTGTTAATGTAATAGTAATTATACTTCAATTTCAAATTATTTGTTAAAATATAACAGTTGATTAGAATAAAACATAAAAAATATAATAAAATAAGAAATTTATAAAACTCTATTAGTGTAAAGATTATATGTAAAAATAAATATTAGCAATATTATGAGTAGAAACTGACTTGCAACAGAATACAGCGATCAAAACCAATTTCGTCCAACAATAATGTAGTTAATTCCTTCAAATAAGGTCGATGATAAATATCAGGTACAACAAGCACTGCACGATAGTGCTTTAAATCTCTCGAAGGAATATCCAGCTTTTCAGTCAATACATATTCCCAAATTGTTTTTAAATCTGCCATGATAGCTGTTAAACTGCCATCTGGACCTGCATGTATGTTGACTTCACCTCTTTTATAGAGAAATGAATATTAAAATTAGATTCTTCCTCTGGATCTCTAATGACAAAATATCATCACCAACAACTATGTCATGATCAGTATTTGTCCATTTCATGTTGCATGGAGAAGAGATTTCTGGACTGGATCTGCGATTAAAGGCTGCTATTTGTTGTAGTGGAGTTGCATACCTTCAACTTTTATCTGATTGTAAACAGGATTGTAAAGTATGCGATACCTGCAGCCGAGACTCTTCCATTGCTTGTGTCAATTCCTTTGTCTATAAAAAAACAATGTTGATAAAAAAAATCTTTTCACTATTTCACACATGTTTATACTTACTAATATAACAGCTGGTGGCAGAAAACTGTCTTTGTATTTTCTTCCATTTGGTAAACGTCTTCTTGCCACCGCATGTAATAATGTAACAAGTTTCAGATCAGAAGCACGACCCATACGTAGATACATAGAGCCAGGATGAATAACAATAATAGTTTGTGCTTGGATTTGCTAAATAAATATTAATTTTTATTCATATTTGTCAGTAAACAAATGTAAAATATATTGAAAATTCACAAATATTGATCTCTCTGTATATATTTTTAATAATATAAAGATGTAATTATCTCGGCTTCCTGATAAACCGGCATTTTTTAGCAATGTAATATTACAATAATAATTGAAGTCGCTTTATTTTTTAGTTTATTCCTCTCCTTTTACCATTGTTTTTCTTTTGATCTACAGTATTTTCTTTCTTCTTTTCTTTCACATCCTGATTAAATATTATAATTGTTAATAACAACATTCATTGTAGTACACGTTGTAATTTTTATTATTGTCAATTTTTCACTTAAAAGTATCAATTCATAAAAATTATTTAGCATTATTAAATCTAGAACAGGTTATGTTTCACATGTATATTATACGGTCATGCGTCTAAGATGCTTGAAAAATCGTTTGAGTTAACAGGAAAATATATTTTGCGAAGAGGTAGTTATTAGGAGAATATATTTGCGAAGAGGTAAGTCAGAAAATAGATGTCGGTAATTCTGATGGTAACTTACAGACGATGGTAACTTACCAACGATGGTAATTTACCGACCGTCAATTTTTAAGAGACCTCTTCGCAAATATATTCTCCTAATAGCGAACTCCTAATACCTCTTTGCACAATATATTCTCCTGTTAACTCAGAAATGATTTTTCGAACATTTCCGAGACATTTATCGCCGCTAACCTCTTCGACTTTTCGAACACTTTTTATTATTATTAAATTATTATTAATAATTTTAATAAAGTGTATGAATTATTATTATTAAATATACTTTTTTCTGTGTTTACTATTGTGCAACTTATTGTAAAATAATACTCGAAAAAAATATATGCGTATATTATTGGATAATCTTGGAAATAATATAATATGATAAAAACATTAATGAAATAAATTTTAAACCGCGTTCATTATACATTCCGTATTCACGTGTTTTTTGATAAATATAAATTGAAATTCCAAGAAGAAATAAATTCTCGAAAATGAAAAGTACGAGAAGAATATAATTAAATAAGTGCAAATCAAAATTCTAAGCTTTACAAGTGTAAAGAATCTAACTATATTGCTTTTCTTTTGTCATTTTTATAAAATATTTTTAGGCTATTCTTTTGGCAAAAAATAATTAATCTTTATTCAGCATAACAATGAGATAGAAATCATATAACAATTAATAAATGCAATTAAATTTGACACTGATTAGGATACAATATATATATATATATTTTTACAATGAATAAATATAAAATAAAAATCAGACCAATTGGTGCATGCTATATAAATATTTTCTGTTTCTCTTTAAGAACATATAATTTGCTCGCACTTGTTATTTTAAGTTGTTTCTGAGTTATTTATTGATTATTTAAAAAAATGTATAGCAACTCAAGTTATAAAAGTAATTAATTCATCTCGATTATTTTTGATTGCTTGTTTGTAATGTAAATGACAAAAGAAAAACAATATAGTTAGATTCTTTACATTTGTAAAGCTTAGAATTTTGATTTGCACTTATTTAATTATATTCTTCTCGTACTTTTCATTTTCGAGAATTTATTTCTTCTTGGAATTTCAATTTATATTATTTAGTGATTACATTTGGTTATTTTTCCGATTTTCGAGTTTAATTTTGTTTAGAATATTACAATTTATGTCATCGTTTTAATTATTTTCTCCTTGTATTTTTCTGATTTTTCAAAAACGAGTTGCGAACAAAGGTTTATTCCCTACTACATTGTTTCTCGACATAATCTGCAGCCTTTTGTATTATACGAGCTGCAGCCTCGGGAGTGCCATACTTTTCTTCGAAATTTATAAACTTTGTAAATAAAGTCTTCATTTTTCTCGCTGGAAGCGTTTGGACACACGCCCGTTCTAATACTCTCCTGCAAATGTGTAAACACAAAATATTATATTTATATTTAACATTTATTAAAATAATCTATTTTTCTCTCACGCTTGAAACATATTGCATTATCTTTACCTGGCCAGATCAAGGTCTTCAGATTTGATTAAGCAGTCTACGTAACATGACCATACATCAACACGTTTTGGATAAGAACTAAGGATATGCTCGAATAGTGTCTGTGCTCGTTCCTTATCTCCTAATTTGTTCTCCAAATTCGCAAATCTTACCAACAAATTCACATCTGTAAAAAAATGTATACATACAGTTAATAATACAAGTTATTTTATAATATTATATTATATATTATTATATATATTATATTATTATACAAGTTGTTTTTACACTGCACTTACGTTGAGATGCAGGCAAGGATTGTATGGCCCGTTGCATAATGTGTCGCGATTTTTCTTTCAGACCAATTTTTAATAGAACAGCACCGCAGTTTATCCACATTTCTGGATTTTGTTTGAATTTTCCAATCATAGTGTCGATCAACTTTTCCAACTCGACTTTTCTACCAGCATCTGCATGTATAGTCAACAAGTGTGTATATATTTTGAACGCGTCGTTGGTCCTCACAGCTTCCTGAAACGCGTCGTTCAGAGATTCCGGAGTGCCAAACCTGGACTCTAGATTTAACAAAGCGTTCCATACGTTCAACCGTTCCTTTTCTTCCCTGAAGCTGATTGTTTTGATGGCGCGTTTGATGACCGTTCTCGCTTTATCGATTTCCGTGGCTTGCAAATGATACGCCATATACTGCAACCAGTACATGGAATTGTTGGGATGCGAGAGAACCAATTTATCAAACTGATACGTCGAGTTGGGTGTTTGATTACTCGCCAGAGCTTCTTCTCGTTGACGGATCCTGCGTTCCTTCTCGCGCTCCTGCTCTCGACGCTCGGCTGCGCTCAATTTCTTCTTCTTTCGCTTAGATTCTTCCTCCTCAGGATCCTCTTCCTCATCGCTGGACGGTTCAATGGGAGCAGCTACGTTTGCCTTATCGTCCCAGGAAAATCCACACTCCTGAATGTGTAATCTATTCGCAACTGGCTGATCTTCTTCGTTTTCACTCTCTGACGAATCTGTAGTCAATTCAGAATCCTCATCTATATCTTTTATTCTACTTTCCTTTTCTTCTTTGATTTCAGCTACATTTTCCTTCTTACTCTTTTTCTTCGGTACTTGTTCTGGTGGGTTCCTTTGCGTTATATCGGATTGTTCAGATGCTTCCTTTCTCTTCAATTTCTTCGTAGTTACAGGTACGTCTTTCGGGATTTTGCTTTCGAACGCAGATTTTAGCATACAGGCGGGAATGAAATCGGTTTCGGTTCTCGTCATTATGACATATAATCGAATCTTGGCGTGAATCGCGTAAGGCGTTAAATCAGGAGAGGTGTCGTTGATGTGTTGGCGAACCGGTAACGCTGCTAAATATCCTGAACCATTACGTTTAATGAGAACGAGTATCGTCCACTTGGTAATCATTAAAATTTCAGCTCTCAGGACAACTCCAGTAGGAAGTTCCGGGAGAGTTTTCTGTTTTGAACTGATGCTATTTATTATTCTTGGCAACAACGAGACGTCGACGAGTTCGTGGACGTAGTTCTTCCACAAGATTGTACCAGACACCTTGTCCCCAACTTGATACACATTGAAATAATGATCTTTACGTACTATTCCTGTCAAATGATTGTGATCTAATCGAAGCACAAGACCGTGTTCAGTAATCTTCTCGACAATGCCAGTGATCTTTTGACCCAAGACTGCTGATGAAATCGGTCTGTTCTTGTAAAACGTATTCTTCGCTAATTCCGACAATCTGTTGAGATATAAACTCAAAACATCCACTGCTGTCATCATTCTAACTTCTTTCTCCAGCGAATTGTCGCACACATCTTTCAAGGCCATCGACAGAGTCAAGTACTTCTCTCGCTTATTGATACCTGTGATTTTAACGAATAATATTTGATTGACGTACAATAGTTCGAAATTACTGATGTTCTTGTAAGATACAAATCCTAATTTCGAATAATTTTCAATAGGTAAGATGACTCTCACACCGTCTTGCGATATATCTCTGATTGTACATGGAATGCAATCGCCTATTTTTAACAAATCGAAGCTCCTATATTGTTTTTGCGACACAAAAGTGCGGGAAAGTATTAAACCTGGCTTCGTAGCGAAAACAAGAGCCGACATTACATCTCCGGGAGTACATCTTGATGCCATTAAACCGCCGATTTCGATACACGGTGCCATATGACCCGCAGGTAAGAAGCCTGTCGTGACGTTGTCATCACTTTCTTTATGTATTCTTAAGTAGACTCCTTTGATGGATGATTCTGTGATTGTTCCTTCGAGCATTTCTCCAATCGAGAAATTTACGGTTTGCTGCTTTTGTTTCTCGATAAAAATCTGTAATTTCATTTCATTCTTTTCTATAGAATTGACACGTACAGTAATAGTTTGACCAATGGAATAATTCCAGTTCATATTATTTGCATCGCTGTTTAACGCAGTACGTGGCACCCATCCTTTTACAGCTCCATAAAATCTCACCAACAAACCATTCTTATCTATTTTAGTTATTGTACCGTGATATTTCGATCCACGTTGCGCATCATGTATATCCTGCAAGACTGGTAGTTTGCTCTTTAATAGCGACTGTTTCAGCGTAAACATTACATTCATGTTGGAAATTTTGGGCTGCAAGACTCTTGCCTCGATGCTATCTCCGATTTTCAATGTATTTAATGCGCTTAAACCACTATCGGATACGTGTAACGGTGGAATAAATCCTGAAATATTTCCTGTTTGCACATGTATGTAACCATTACTTGTATCAATATCTGTAATGTTTACAGTAATAATATCTCCACAATTAAGATCAGAAACTGAAAAGTATTTCTGTTTTAAAACTTCATCTTCCATTGTGCAGACATAAAGATGTTCCATCCAATTGTAGGCGAGTATCCTGCACTTGTGTGTGGAATCTTGCTTAAACTCGGTCGGAATTTTCGCAAACGGGACATTGGTTTTCGGAAAAGAAACAAATCCACGTAGTCCAGATTTGGATATCTTTAAAATGATTCCATTGGATTCCCTATATGAAACTTTGGCCTTTCGTATAATATCACCTTTACTTAATTTCTCTTTTTCAGATTCGTCAGTTAATAGACTAAAGTAAGCTAATTTCACAGTTGGCAATATATATAACAATGTACCAGTCACTTCCATATTTTCTACATACGTGGATAAAGGATTGTCTAGATAAATTTGGTTTACATATCCAATGTTATCTTGTCCAAATGTAACTTGCAAACCATTGGAGAGCACTTTTGTCACACAAAGGGACAATTTTGTTCCTGGTGTTAGAACGTCTAAAGAGACTATATCATGTATGTTGACATTTTTAATCTTTTTTTTCTTAGCTGACAATTTAATGACAGATGAATAATCTGTTGTTTCTAGCTCCTTTATTGTGGACAAAAGTTGATTACCTGGAACTAAATAATTTATAACGTATAAATCATTTTCTACAGCAGAACAATATTAATTCATTATGCGATATTAGTTATACTTACAATAACGCTTTCCTTTATCTACATTTTCGGTAGCAAGAAATGCTCTAACATTAGCTATGCCTGTGTCAACTACATAGCCATGATCCTCTATACTCTTAATAGTGCAAACTATTGTTGTATTTTTTACAAGAGAACTGCTATGAATATTCTGATTTATTAATTGTGGTTCCAGAGATAAGTTGTACAACCATTTTCCTTGGACATTTATACTCTTGACATAACACACTACATAATCACCAGGATTATATAAATCTGGTAGTGCTTTAAATTCATTTGATTGGATGGTTTTTGTGTTAATGATATTTTGCAATAGATTTGTATATGACTCGCTGAGATTTGTGACTTCTACACGTCCTAAAATTCCACCTGGTATAGATACAATTAAGTCATATTCTGACACTCGAGAAATCCGGCCAAGAATTGTCATTCCTTCACGTAATGTTGCTTTAGATAAGCGTTCTGCAGTGGCAATAAGATTTATCTCTTTACCACTTGCATTGTTATCTTTCTTCTTTCGAGGTTTTTGTTTCTTATTCGCTTTAGATTGTTGATCAAACTATAAAATAAAAACATTATACTATTAATTCCATTTACATGAATGCACAAATAAATTTCTGTATGTATACGAAATTTAATTAAAAAAAATATTAATATCAATTCTTTAATTTCAGATGTATATTCAAATGAAATATATACCAAAGTTTGATATTGAACTAAAAAAGAAAAATTGTTAATAAAGAATAAAGAAAGCTATGCTTTTCGCGTTTTTAAATTTTATAAATTCGAATAAATTTTAGGAGTAACCAGAATAAAATTATATATTCACCACATTTGATGATCTCTTAATTTCAGGTTTTTTTCCACCTCTGGGAAAACTCTCCATCTATAAATATAACAAGAATTAATTAAGAATCAAATAATGAAACTTTTCTTTCTTTTTCTAAACATAAAAGGATATTAGATTAACAATATTGGTTAAGCATGAATTTCTGTTGAGATATTGAATTTATTAATGCACATAAATTTGAAAAATCTTTATCGTATATTTTATTGCAATTATAATTTATCACATACTTACTGTGCAATTTATATAAAGAAATTTCGCGTGTATCAATGAATTTAATATTTCATTGACTCACGTGGACCACGTTTTAAAGGTTAGGGTTAGGCACAGTATTTTGTCACGTGACACGAGAGCGAATTCAGCGCCGCTACGCGGGATATGAATGAACTAAAATCAGTCACGTGACAAGCGGCGAAGCACAGCTGAGCAACTCGCGAAACAAAGTGAGGTTAAGTTTTGCATGGATTATTTTGTGTTATTTTTATCATATTGAGCGGATCACCATGCTTTCGCATCGTATAAACAACTTTCTGCGGCACTCATATGCTCGTGTAATTTCCAATTGTCGTAATTTTGCATCAGCGAACGTTGAAACAGGTATACATTGCTATTAAGTATTGTATAATATGGAGGTTAAGTCTATAATTCTTTGCTTTTTATATGCAATTATTATTTTGTGCAATTATATAGATTTATAGATTTATACCAAATATTTAATTTTAATATAATCATGATCATTTTTGTATAGATCCGACAGAAAGAGATCCGGCACCAATTTTCTTCGACAAATACGTTCAATCGTATCTCAAAAGATTGACGACTTTGGATTACACCAAAGTCTTCCGGACTCGCAAAGATGGACACAGGCTCAAACCACCAGAGTATAAATTCTTAACAGACGAGCAGCTTTACGAGGCTAAGCAAGTAGCGAAGTATAAAGCAAAGAAGTATCTGCAAATGCCACCAGTGATAAAACAAAGATTAGATCCGTCTGCACCATTATGTGAAGATCCTGCATTAAGAGACCACGATACTGCTAAATATGTGTTCACCGATATCACATATGGTCTCAAGGATAGAGACAGATTTGTAGTGATCAGAGAACCTGAAGGCACATTGAGGTACGCCACTGGACAGGAGCGAGATAGGATTATACAAATTTATTTCCCAAAACCATCGAGGGAGATAGAGATACCAAAAATGTTTGGAGGCGAATACTTACAAGTAAGTAAATAACAAAAACTTTGTTTAAAGCTTGTATTATAAAACATCATAGTATTATATTTACTGATATTCACATGTTAAGAACAACAGCTCTGAGAAAGAAAAAGAAAAATAAAATAATAGTGTGATTAATATTAGGATAACATTTTTTTTTTTTCATAGAGCTTATTAGATCGCAATGAATATATATTCATTTTGGATCGAGCGTGCGTGCAGTTTGAACCTGACGACCCAAGTTATCAGGCGATAACACGAGAAGTCTACGAGTATATAAACAAAGAGAAACATTTCGATTATTTGAGATCTACGCGTCATTTTGGGCCAATGGTATTTCATTTGGCGTGGACGAAAAATATTGACAATTTATTGTGCGAGATGATCGAAAATGGTCGGATTAAGGACGCTGTGATACTGATACGTCTCTATCATACGATTCATCCGACATTGAAATCAGCGGTCGATCAGTGCAAAGAAAAGAATTACGTAGAATTTATCATGCATTATGCGCGTCTAGACTCGTCGAGAAAAAGTACGATCGAGAAGCTCTTGCAAGCATATAAAGAATTGCAATACGAACGTCAAATCGTGGAGGAAGGTATTAAACAGGCGCACGTGGTTTCAGAAACTGATAAAGTGTAAATATAAACCAATAAATTTAGTATTTCTATATATAATTATCTTATTGATTTACGTCGTTCCATCTATGGTATGATAATGATCAATGATACAAAAGCGATTATTCGAAATATCCTGGTATAATTTTATAATGAATTATTCAAAATAATACTTGTTCGAAAAATGTTTATGAGAAGATGAGGAACATTTGTAAATTAAATTGATAATGAGTAAATTACAGAAAGGCTTTTAATAAGAGAAAAACCAATCTAATACCATAATTTATCTATCTAGTTTTAATCTTCATTAAGAAAAGATTTACATGACGAATTTCTCCGAAAGAGAAGGAAGTTCTCCTTATTAGAGAGTCTCTTATTCCTGTAGAATAAGAATGGGACTGCATTACAGGGTATATCATGATTTGCCTTTTATTCGTTGTTCGTAAGGTTGAATAAATCGATGGATAACAGAGACAAACGGTGGTCGTCAGGATAATTCGATGATTATTACTCGATTATTTTATTATACGTACGGTAGTACTTACAAACATTTACAAATGTAACAAGTCAATTCGATTTGGCGTACAGGATCATCAGAAAACATTACACTAATGATTCTCGCTAATCGCGTTACGGGAGAGAGAACGGAGATGAAAAAAAAACATATAATCGATTACGAACGATCCGCGTTTGATTTACGCGAATCGACAGCGCGCACCTTCAGTCCGAAACGCTTCGTTTACGATTAAAAGGAAGGAGAAGGGACGAGGGACAGGGATCTGGAAATTGATTATACTTAGCGAGCGCGATTAAACGTATTTTTCGATAACAAATATAATTCTAGCTCTAATTACGATACGCCGCGAACGAAAATGCACCGTTCAAAGTATAGCTTTCAGTAAATGCAATATATAATTGTGTGGCGTAAGTACCTACAATAAGCGCGATGTAACAATTATACAAATCCGATGTGGAGATAAAATTAAAAAAACGAGAGAAAAAAGTATTTTTTTTCTTCTCGTGGGATCTCGTGTCGATACATGATGAGCACTCGCAAGTAAATGCTCGTTATCGATCATTATCGTTCGCCTTATCCTTAATGTGTGTATGCGTGTGTGTTGTGTGGGTGTGTGTGTGTGTGTGTGCTCTTATTGTAAGTAATTATGATTTCCCTATAGAGACATGTGTGCTTGTATGACAGTGGAAAATAAATAAGATCTTTATACATCTCGCTGCATATTTAATCCCCGGATGCGTTATTTCACATCAGCTGTATAAGCGACAATCTTGTTTTTCGCTCTTATTCAATCATAAAATAAATATTAATCGCTCGCGAGATTATATAAATATATACTTATTATTAGTAAATTAAAGAATGTGTGTGTAAAATATTTTTCAATTCTTAATCTTATTCTGCGATATTAGCAAAATTTTCGATTTTGTAATAGCATGCATAATTTACTCCTAATAATCTATTAATACTTTCTAATTAATTTTTTCCTCACTCTAACACAACAAAAATACATAAAATAAATTTTTATAATCTACGAAAGAGAATTATATAATTATCAATATAGAAAATCGATTCTTTTGTCAATCGTTGTGGAACTATAACTATAAGGATTCTCGTTAACCAGCGAACCTATTAAACTTTCCAATTAATAATTGGCAACGCATTTAATTATAATTAACAATTCGCTGGATATTAACAAATGCAAAAAGCATTGATCGTATATCGATCACAATAATCTCATTCGAGGAATTCATATACCGCCAAGTTGAATCAAACCCTGCAAACGCATCCGAGGATTACGACGCAAGTTTCGATGAACATTTGCTCTAACGAAAACATGAGGAATAAAGCGTACAAAATAAATACGCGAATGTGTTAGGCCCTTCTTCGAGAAGCATGGTATACGACTGCGTCGAGCGCCAATAATTCATTCGAAATGCCCAAAAAGGGGTATCCGAAAGCTGCGCGATTTCGCTTTAACATTTCAGATGCTTCGTATCTTGGACATGTACATTGGAAGGCGCGCGACGAGTTTGCCTCTTTCTTTTGTGCAGTAATTAAGCTGCGAAATAAAATATATAAAGCGCGAATCACGCTTGCGAGAAACGACCAAAGTGACGCGCGAAGTTCTCGCAATCGATCTCGCAATGTTTCGAATTTATTCGAGTTTTTATCTTAAATGACAAAGGGGAATATCGCTAAAGGATCCGCCAACTCGAATCCGCAAACACATATTCGATTTTTCGACGATGGAAAAAGAACAGGACGAAGCGATGTCCTCTTGTGTGGCGCGCAACGTGTGATAATTAGCTAATAATCGTGCGATCGTGTCCAAATAATCCAATCCGCAGGGTGCACGCTGCTGCAGCGTTCATTGCAAAATCGTAGCAGCGTCGCCGCGTTATTTGGGTTGGTAAATATTGAGCAATATTCTCTTTCTAACGCATGTCACATATGACGTTTCTTTGCCCGCCAAAAGGTTTTCCGACAGGTCTTTCGCGCGTCTTGCCTCTCGATTCCAATAATTAATCGCACTGTTTTTCAATAAGGGTAGCGAATAGCCCAGTTGCATCGATACTATATCATAATGCTTTGTCAGAATCAACCAAACTTTAAATCGCATACATAAATTTATAATCGCACACATTTGTTTCATTTATAATTTATTTAAAATTCAAGAATTTGAAATTGAAAGTGAAGTTTTATTCAACAATACTCTACATTTTCTTAATTGAATGAAATGAGATCCTAAGTATTACTATGCGATAATCTATCAAATAATCTATTGGTAATTAATTGTAAAATATATATTGTGTCGATGCAATTTGGAGTCGCTAGACAGATCACGCGAATATATAATATATTCTTTGGATATTTTGCGTTTTACGAGCGGATCGCTGTACGACGTGGATGTTGAAATTTATACTACTCCGGTCTGTTTGTTGGATCTCTCGAGTTTTCTGCCAACTTGTAAGATGTCTCGTATACCTTCCTGGATTCCTTGTATACCCTCGGAATATTTTCTCGCGTGAAGTGCCACCCGTAAATATTTTGCCGGTAACGAGGAATAATCAACGTCGATCGCCTATATCGCTACGCATCCTGTATATGTGTATTTATTTATATATGTGTAAATGCGGCTGGATGTGTGTGTATATATTGTGTATACATACACACACACACACGTACGGTAGCAATTATTCTAAGCACGATAAAAGTCACGTTAGGACCGTCGTCATCGTGTACGAAACGCGTAAATGTGTCATTTCGTCTTCCCGTTTCGTTTTGTGGCATTTTTTAACGACGCGCGAATGTATACGTATGCATATGTGTTACGAGAGAAGATTGCACAGTATATCTCGTGTATACATATACTATCTATCTATTTTTTTATCCACTTATGTGTATATATTTATATAAATCTCCCCGTCCGCGTACGCGTACATATAGTATGTATATATTTATAATGTATATAATATATATATATATACATATATATATATATATATATATATATATATATATATATACACGTATGTATATTATGTATAATATTTATATGTGATGGTTCGCCTACGTAGAATCTTGACGGTGTTTTACGCTCGCCCTACTACGATGAAGAAAGAACGAAGAGCCGGCTCAATTATACGGCTGGCGGCTGTGTATAGTCTTCAAAAAGTACGCGAGTATCGCGTTTTTGTTCGTATTTTGGCACAGAGACGTCTATACGAAGAGCGAGGTGTACACAAGGATCGATTTTGAGAATTTCGGCGTCTTCGAAAGTCGAAGGGAAAGATTAACCCTCGAGAGACCAAGCAAGCGAGGGCAAGACCTGTCTATGTTCACATGGGCGCATTGAACATCGCTCGTGCGAAGGTGCAAAATTCAACGACCCCTAACGCCGCGTCTTCTCTTCTTCGCTTTCTCAAAAAAAAATGTCGATCGTTTCTTTCTTTTTTTTTATTTTTTTATTTTTTTTTTTACGATTATTAATGTTATCGTTAGCCATAGTATTTAGTGCGGTATTATGTTCTTACGCGTGTAGTTCCCGCGCTAAGTTTCTACGCTTTATTCTACTTTCGCAAGTTAGATGTTACGCGTATAGGTATGTTGGCGAAGATTGGAGGAAAAGTCGTCTTCCTCTCCTTGTCTTCCGCGTCCCCGTTTGGTCTTCTTATAATTCTACCAATTCCTTACGTTGTCCCTTTCTTCCTTTCCCATTTGATCGCAGCCTCCACGACTACAATTCCAACGGAGGATGAAGGATCGCGCGATACAGTAGTCTCGCGACTTCACCGTGTTAACTACTCGCCAGCGCGATTTCAGCGGTGACCTTGACGGTCGAGCAGCCGATGAGCGAGCGGCTTCTCGGTCACAGAATGTCCGTCTCGTAGACCTTGCTGGTGGTCGTAGTGGACGTGGTGGTGACGGTCGTGGCCGAGCCGGTGGTCGTCGAGGCCGACAACACCGTCGTGGAGGTGGCGATGCCCACGGGGACGACCTGGTTGGCGGTCGTCGTCGTCGTCGTCGTCGCCGCGGAGGTAACCGGCAGGATCTGTCCATTGGTGATCTCGATCTTGTTCACTTGATTCCCATCGACGATAATAGCCTCCTGCGAGACCATCTGCGGCTTGAGACTGAGACTGGTGAGGGATCCGGAACTCGCGGCGCTCAACCCGAGACCCATCTTCGCCAGAAGATTGCTCTCGGAGCCGGTCTTCTTCAGGAGATCAGGCGGCGCAGGTGGGACGGTGGTGAGACCAGCTGCGTTTCTCTGTAACTGTTGTAATCTGGCGTACTGTTCTTGCAGGGCCTTCTGCTTCCGCAGGAGCTCCTGGTGCCGTTGCTCCAGTTGCTCCTGCCTGCCGCGTTTGCTCTGCAGACCTTCCTGCGAGTTGACGCTCTCGCAGGAGCTCGAGTTGCTGGTGGACAGTACCGCGGAGGATTGCGAGGACGACGAGTTGTGCGTCGGAGCAGCGAGGTTCGGCGGCGCCGACCGGTCTCCGCTGACCTGTTCCGTCGCGGTGGAATCCGCTGGTAGAGCCATGGGCGGTTTTCCGCCGCGCGTTGCGGGTCGACGTAAGGTCGCGTTGCCGCTCTGCAGATTACACGGATGATTCCTAGGCGGCAATTGGGGACTGGTCGGGCTCGCCAGAGGTGATCGGGAGCTGGTGCGCGGCGGCGGTGGCGGCGGGACTCTCCTGGCACTCGCCAGCTGCAACAGCTCGACGTTTCGCTCCGGTACCGGCGGTTTCTGTCCGGGGAGGAAAGCCTGCGGCAGCACCGCAGGCTGCTGCTGCGACGATTGTTGCTCCTGCAGCGACAACGCTTGCAACCTGGCGATGGGCGGCGAAGTGTCGGTGTCCGAGCTCGACGGGTACGAATGCAGACGACGCAGAGTGCCGCTGGCACCCGGGGCCATCCCAGGTAGACCCACCATGACGGTAGGAACCGCGGTCAGAGGGCCGCTCGACGAATCCACGCTACCCTTTCGACCGATGTCGCTGATGCTGGGTGGACGAGTGCTGGTGGTGCCCGATGAAGCCGTGATGCTGCTCGTTTCCCGTAGGCTGGAAGCGCGCCCGATGTCAGCCAGGAGCACGTTCGAGCCTGGGTGCACCGACAGACTGCTAGACACGTGTCCCAACTGCGAGCCGGGTCGCGAGAAGGTTTGCAGCTCGTCTAGCAGAGCGTCGAGTGCGTTCTCCGGACGCTGCTGAGGGTCGGCGGATGACTCGTGAGGGTGGCTCCCTCCCCCGAGGATGCTCGCTGACCCCACGACAGTGCGTTCCGCTGGCACAGGGGCAGCTGCCTGTTCGTTCAGATATGTCGAATCAACACTCGGCCCGGATTTGCCTCTGAGGTAACGTCGCGCCAGCCCACGTCTCTCTTCTTGGTTCGCTGGCGCGACGCTCCTCGACGCTCATCGGGAGGAAGTATCGTGCTCTTTTTTTTTTTTGTTTGGTACGCTCTCGTTGTCAGTTAGCTGTCAGAAGAAGCATCCTGAACGCGATCATGGAAACTTGCCTCTCGTACCTTTGTAGAGGTGTCACGACGTCGATAGTCAGGCGAGAGTGAATAAGAAAGTACACAGCGATAATATACATGTATAGATACTTACACGTGTAGATTTAGATTGTGATTAACATATATAGATACACAGAGATGTATATATGAGTGTGAGAAACGTTTGAAAAGAATTTCGTAAAAAATTGCACATCGATTATATATGTGTATGTACACTTGACTTACGTATGTACAGAGAGATACATTTTTACATTTCAACGAGATGGTGCAGACGAGTACCGGAGGTAAGTACAGATTTCGTACATTGTAGTAGTATATAAATATATTTTATTACAATACATTCATTTAGTGTGTGCTGTCGCTGCGGATGCTTTTTCTGACAACGAGAGCGATGATCGTAGAAAGTGGCGTCTCGATGCGAAGATCCAAATGAGTTTGAAAAAAAGATGAAAGATGAATTGCGAAAAGAGTGAATTAGAGAGAGAGAGAGAAAGAGAGATGATATTCGAAACATGGATCACGTAAAGTCCATTTTAGCCACAAAGCATTGTTCTTTTTTCATCAACATTTTATCTTATTTTAAGCATTTTTCGTATATAGGATTTCATAGGATTAAGGGTGGACGTACACCCAGAGCCACCAAAAAGTAGCCCTATATTCATTCATTTTTATCTCAGAAACTATTAGGATTATCAAAATGGGGTTTTTATCAGTCTATGCGATCTGTATATTTAGTGATATAAGGTTAAATTTTTATTGAAAAATATTAAAAAATATGACAGATATTGCTGCTGACGTCGGATGCTGTTGCGTTTTACGGTACCAAATATACAATCTACATATGGTTCATTTAAATCTAGTCTGTCGTAGGATTTTGTTAAACACCTTAGCTCTTTTAACAGCCAAAATGATTAATAAAAAATTCGTTCTTATATTCAAATAAGTGTCATTTTACAATTATGAATTTTCGAAATGCGTTACGGCAAAGATTTTTCAATAACAATTTTACTCTATAAAAATTCCATTTTGATAATCTCAATACCCTTTCTGAGAAATTCATAAATATAGGGCTATTTTTTCGGTACGTCCTCCCTTAAGAATGATCTCTGCGATATTTTATAAAAATTTTTAAGTCAGTGTTTTACTTTAATTAATTATTTATTAATTTGATTAAGTTTCAAGTGTGCAATTCGAAACATTGGACTTTGCGTTTTTGTGCTGCTGTTTTTCTTTACTGTAAAACGTTTGATCAAGCGTGAAAAAATGTCTGCAACAATGAAACGAAAACAACCAGCACCAGGACGCATTTCGACACGCCATGATCGTACGATCGGAAGATCGAACTTTGTCTTTTTTCTTCTATGTCATGCGTGATATGTGCGTGATATGTGCGAATAATGTGCATGCGAGTATAGAACGGTGAAGAGAGACGATTTGATGAAACGTGATGATGTGATGAGTGATAATAGACATATATGAATATGAGCATATATTACGAAAATGCAGAATACGATGAGTATGAAGAAAGTAAAGTGAAAGAGAGATGGGATGAAAGAGATATATAGAGATAGAAAAAGAGAGAGAAGAGAGATAGAGAGAGAGAGAGAGAAAGAGAGAGAGAGAGAAAGAGAGAGAGAGCGCAATGATGAGTCGTGAATCGTAATAAGTGAAACGAAAAAAAGGCACACAATCGTATAAGGCATAATTACATAAATATGATTAATTCCGTTAGATAGTTACCTGCGGTCAGTTATACGTTTTGTGCGTGCGTTGTGCGTGTTACAAGTCAGTACTCGTTTGGGGCTCTTTTACATTTGGCATCGATTGCTGTCCGGTATTAGTCAACTTAAAAAAAAAAACAGAGAAACCAAAAATCAAAAATTCGAGGTCAGAGGTCATATTGTGTGAACCGCGGGTGGGTGGAAAACAAATTCTTCGTCGCTCTCCTCGAGTTTTTTCGCTTCGCAAACGTCATTTCGCGGATGCGCGGTAAATCAGGGTAAATCGCGAAAGCGTGAAAGCACATATATCTGAAAAGCTGTTTGAAAGATTAAAAGAATTAAAAAAAAAAAAAAAAAAAACAACCATCTTTTACGATGCTTTTCGGACAACGCGCTGTGCGAAAAGCGTCATAAAAGCGGGATACGCGAGATCTTTATTTTACGATTTTTATGTCGCATCAAATATTCACAAAGGAATTTCTTTACCCCGACCGACCTTTCATTTACATACGATATATTCGCGTATCATCCATGATCGACGTCTAATGACGGATTTCCGTACGAAAAAGCAATGGAGAACGCACGACGCATCGCTCGGGCATCGACTTTGTTCGATCGAAAGGATTTTGCGTCGATCATTTTGCATCGCGAAAGTGCAGCGCGAGAAATAATCACGAATACAATTTTTAAATATACACAAAAACCTATAATTATAATTTGCAGCGCGGCAAAGTCGCAACTGATTGAAAAATACTCTATTCTTGTACGATCGAATAGATTGAAACGATATGATTCCCTTGAAAAATGCCAAAAAGTCGTCACATTTTTTTATGATGTCCGGGCAGATGAATTACAAAGTGCATACACGAAGTTAATTGTAGCGTTTGGCGATATTGTGTTTGTCCAAAAATTGAAACTCCTATATTTTTTTATTCAAATTTAATTCCATTATTTCGCAATTTTGACATTTCGTTAAAAGTCCTTTGTCCGAGTAATAAGACTTAATTAATATTGCTGAAGAGATGAGTTTGCCAAATTTTTCGATTCTCTAATCAATTAAAAAAATTATTTACATATCGAAAAAAAAAAAAAAAAAACATTTTCGTCAACGCAGCATCATTTCCAGTTCTCGACAAAAAATATCGCCATGACATCAACGCTAAAAAGAAAAGGATGCGATCACTTTACGTAGATGTGATCCGCTGATGTTTGACAAATCTCTTCATTTATGAAGTAAAACATGAAGATTGTTGTGCCCATGCCGATGATCGAGGTGCACAAAAATGTAGATATAATAATAACGCAGTTACATAGAGAAAGAGAGGAATAAAATCGTATTTCTTACCGAGATTCGCCGGTTTACGAACGGTTTAGTGTAAACGAGAGTAATCGTTCGTCGATGCCCGCACAAATGACGTCGAAATCCCTTTCGGATTTTTTTTATTTTGAGGTAACGGAAGACCCCACGCAAAATGTAACATGCATTTTGAAGGCGTGGGTTAAAAAAAAAATTAAATAAAACGCGGTATAGGGATGCTGTCTCCCAAAGGAGAATCGCATGCGTGTTTACGCGCCAGAATACACACACATACGAAGATATGTACATATATAAATATATATGTACGTATATTCTATGTACATGTAACGTGCACACACATATTCACATGCCGACATGCCACAAGTATGTACAGAACGTGCCTAATTAATTCGACTAGTGAAATAAACAAGAAAACGGAAATAATACATAGAATGATATGTATACATATTGTAAATACGAGAAAGAAACCAAAATCGGTCAATCAAAAAATCACACAGAGAGAACCTTCAGTCCAATCCTTATAGTAAGGCAATATAAGTATAATACGGACTCAGACTCATATAGATAGAGATAGAGAAAGATATATATATATATATATATATAAATATATATAAAGAAAGTGAAAGAGAGAAAGAGAAAAAAGATAGAGATAAGATAGATAGATAGATTGAGAAGAGGAAGGAAGAGAAAAGGAACGTTTAATACATGTATATTTTGGTTCAATGTGTGTTCTCAATATGGGAGTAAATATACATATACACAATAGAGAGAGTGAAAGATAGAGAGAGAGAGAGAGAGAGACAGAAAGAAAAACAGAGAAAGAGCAAAGTGAGATGGAGAGAAGATGATGTGTCTCGAACGAAGGGTATATGTACAACGAATGTTAACATTCGATCGATATTCGGGTTCGAAATAGAAGGAGATGATGATTACGTGATGGCGAAACTGTCGACAGGAGAGAGAGAGAGAACACGTACAAGTACGACACAATAAAGAAAACCAGATATACAAGCCCAAGTATGGTACAAATGATAAAAGTGAAGAGTTGATTAAATCTCTCGAGATTATTTACACGTTTTTAACATGTTGTGGACAAACCGCAAACTCGCGAGCTTACACTTCGCGTAGTGGAAATCTTTTTAATTAATTTTCTATCCTCGAAAGTTTCCCTGAATATGATAATTGCAATTCTGTTTAAATAAATTCTTCGCTTGACGCTAATGCAAGAAACAGGCTTCATTATTTGCCTGTTTGAGCCTCGAACTCGAAAGTTTTATTTGTCAATTTTATTTGTTTTTTCATCATGCAAAAATGCATTTGATTGAACAATTTCCACTACACACGCGGATTTACGGCTACATTTAACGCTGCAATGTCAGTAATTTTCGCGATATATATACTTAATCTCGGAATTTAAAACAATCAATATCTTTCTTGGTTCCGAAGTGATATAGATTTGCTAATAAAACGCACATATTTTTTTCCTTCGAATCGTAGAATGATATCGATTGTCATTTCCGAGACACTCGGGTGCTTTACAGCCTCGTCATTGCGCTTTTAATTGCGATCGCATTCATAAAAATCTCAATTGAGATTCATCAAATTCATCTTTTCTTGGACGACGTTAAAAGGACACGCGAGACACAACTCGGTTTCTGAAAAGTTTTCCCAATTTTAAAAATTATTCTCAGATAAGACAACAAATGCGAAAAATTTTCCACAACCTTGCAATCTTCCAAACAATACGAGAAATTCGAAAGATGTTTGAAAACTAGGTTTTCTTCAAGTGTCTTTTTTGAAGTTTTAACGCTGTTTGGAAGATCACAAATCGAAAAACTTTCCGCTTTAAATTCTCTCGTAAATTATGTTTCCGGGGTTTTTTTATTAATCGCTCGTCGAATGGCGAGCGATTAATTTCAACAATTGATATCGCTTCTAGAAATAAATGCCGATATAAAGAGAATTTGACAAGTTCCGATTCGTTCCCACTCGCATCCTTTGCACACGTGCACAAACATGAGGGAATATTTTGCGGTTTATAAATGACATGATTATGGCTAAATAAGTGTTATAATAATGCAGTGGAAGAGAAAATTAAAAATCGAGAAATGACGATTAAATAAGTTAATTTTACAATTTGTACACACTTTGCTATACATTTACTAATACGATATGACAACTAAAATATAAAGGACTTTTTAAAATATATGTTTCATATAATCTCAATAAAAGACTACTAAAGCTCATATTAATAATTTAAATGTTGTTAACCATTTTTTGTAATTGACAAACTCTAATCTTGATTGACAACTGAGAAAATGTAGCGATAGGCATATGATGTATGATTAGCTTCATACATATATTAAATGGAATAAGTCAGCAACAGAAAAAATAAAATTTATATTGTCAAATAAAATCCATATTAAAAAATTGTGTGCGTACATTTTTTTATCTTGTCTAATCTTCATTTTTTTTACAACTTGAAACTCAGGATAATTTATACATGATTAAAGTATATTAAAATTATCGTATAAAAGTTTGATAATTTCATTTAAAAAATAACTATTTTTGTATTGCATTTTTTTTTGCGCGAACCGAATATTAATATAATTATCTCTTGATTCGATTCCATTTGACGTATGTCGCGCACACATACAAGAAGGATGCGCTTTCGTGATGACGAGGCGGCATATCGAGGCGTTTAATTGTACTGATTAATGTCATCGAATCATATATTTATATGATTTACGAATCATAGATTTACGCCACCGAAACGGCAGCAGTTCGAGCTTCCGATTCAGCTGAGAAGACACGCGAAAAGGAGCCATCATACGAAATACACAAAAAGGGGGTAGTAGAGACGTGCGTTGAGTGATTTTCCGCAGTTTCGTGAAAAGTGATGGATATGATGAGGTGATATATAGAAAAAGAGAAAGAGAGAGAAAGAGATAGAGATAGATAGATAGATAGATAGAGAGAGAGAGAGAAAGACAGAGAGAAGGGAAGGAAAAAAGACCAACACACCAATATAGGGAAGAATCCCTGTAAAATTGCACTTGAGCGCGTTTGTGATATGTCATGGAAAATCTAACGTAAACCTTGAAAAATGTCGAAGATGATGTTAGAAGACGAGGGACGGACGAAGGGTGAGACCTTACTATAAGAAGTGGATTGGAGCGAGTGTGTCTGACTATGTTGGATCGATACTACTCGCGCGTTTTACATCGCGTCGCCGATTGTTTCGCATCATCGGTGCTTCAATCAAAAATATCCCCGAAAATTTCAGCGAGATCGATCCTCGATGCTCGAAAACTCTAGACTGTGTTTGCGCACATTTTTACGTTTTTATTTGATTTCTTTTATCAAATGAATATGTAACATCGAGATTTATTCTCATTTAAATTATGAGACATCTTTGTGATGCTTTGTTGGATATAATTTTTATGCTTAAATTATCGAATCGAGTGAAAAATTTAATTGAAACTCGGATCAGATTGAACTCTTTTAAAAATAATATATGTTAAAACTCGACTGTCATATAAATAAAATGAAGAGAACTCTAGGATTAAAGAATTTTTTTGACGAAAATGAATACGAAAAATCAATCATCGACACTGCGAAACAATCCTCGACGTTCGCCGATGCTCGACGAACGAAAGACTCGCTTTTCTTTCGTCTTTCGTCTTTCGAATCGGCAAAAGAGCGTCTTAATAAGGCTAGCTCGGAAGTGCTCGCGCGGATGCTCGAGAGAAACCAAGAAGGAGTAACATATGTTGTGTATATAACAAAAATTGTATATATATATAATATATATTAATCGATAAATATGTGTATCTTGCGAAAAAGGCCAAGTGAGAGCGCTAAAATCAAAGACGTATAGCACGTAGCACAGCAGATTAATGAAGGCTGTCTTTCGAATTGGCCAAGTGGCGCTGGCCAATGCATGTAATGTTCACGACTGTATGTATGTTTGCGTGTTTATGATTGATAGATAAGTGTCACATTAATGTGTCGTCTCACGAAAATTTCGTACGAATAAATAAGTATTTGTAAACACGCGGAAGTCCGCGCAAACGCTTTTTCGTCGTATCTCGGACACAGGCATTAATACGTAGCAGAAATTCGGAACGATCTCAAGCAGAATAGTGTGTGACAAGCTATAGGGAATCAATAAAGTGCAAAATAATCTCAGGACAGAAATGAGAAATCAGCGTTTCTTGCGCCTTGGATTCTCGTTTCAATGTGCTTCATAAAAAAAAACGTGCAGTAGATATAAGCGATTTGACAGGCCAGAAAGTGACGGTATTTCTAAAGTATTAAGCGTTTTCATAACGTTAGAAAGTATTGACTACTGGCACTTATATTTCTGATTTAAATATCAATTTATATGTTTATTTAATTCAAGTAATATGATATATTAATAAGCGAATCGTTAAGCACGAGTACATATTATAAGCATTTAATCTTACAGACACTTTACATGAAAAGACAAGAAGGATACCTTTGCCTGACGATTCGTATCTTGGCATCATTATTTTGAATTTTCCAAATAATGAGCTAAAATTTACCTTTATTTTAAAATTTAATTGATTAATATTTTATAAATTAAATCAAATGTATCATTAATTACTTAAAGCATTTTTAAAATATAGTTTGCTGCAAAAAATCTTATAACTGTGCTTCTATAGAGCTTATATGTATCGTAGCTTATATATATCGTCTATGTGAAATAATTAATATTAATAAAACGATAGGTTAAAAAGAAGCATAATATAATGTCAAGAGAAATTATTACTATCATATCACAAACGATCTTTTGCTGGTCATTTAAAACTGCTCATATCTACTGCACATTTCGACTCATTTCTTTCATTTCATCTATACAAACATACCTCGATCTTTAATAAACACCTAATACAAAAACACTAGCAATCAATAATCGCCTGTGCACTTTCCGATATTCCCAATCAGTCTCAGGTTTGAGAAAAGGGAAAGCATTTGTAGCTTTTTATATTGATTTTTTCCATAGCATATAATTAAAAAGAACGCGACAAAAACTGAGAGTCGAGGAATATAAGAGTGAAATTCGTCTCAGAACAAGCATGTATCAAGACGGAAATTGAGGTAGAATGTGTCAAATGACTGTAGCACATGTAACGATAGAAGAATTAGATTTACTTTACTGGATTTACTCCGAAAAATTTCGCAAAACTGTCACAAACTATTTTATCAATTAATTTCCCATTTTTCTTCAAATACTTTTGTGTCTTATAACAAGATAAATATTCTACAATTCATAAAAAAATTAATTACAAGTATATCTATTTTACAAATTTATGTGTCATGTGACATGCAAACTATTTTACATAATTTACTCAGTAGTATAGTTGCACGTGAAATGTATAAAAAAAAAAATGAATAAATTATAGAATTGATAAAAAAGAGAAATTTCTACTTTTACTTTACATCTCTTAACACAATGATAAGGAACAATGGAATTTGGCGAAATAGTCCGGAGCGCCGTGAAAGAATAATAATAATTAAACATGATAAATGTGCTGCAGACATATCGATAAAAAAGTATATAAATATCGTGTTTGATACATATGTGTATGTGTGTATATATATGTGCGGGTAGTGTATGTATAATATATATGTATATAAAAACAGTACAGAATAATAATAATAATAATAATAATAATAATGACATAATGACATAATGATAATAATAATAGAATAATAAACGGTAGTTTTATATATATAATAGTAATAATAATTATAATAATTTATAAGTATGAATAAGTAAAAATTTACTCGTGACTGGTCTGTATGGCCTCCTTGAAGTTAGTACTCCACTTCCAGCCATACTAAAAAATTAATATTATTTTCACTATCTGTTAAGGCTGTAACCTGTTTCTTATATTTTTTTTTTCATTTTTCCTTCTATTTTTTTGATTTTTCTGATACATAATAGCTTGCGTAACCCGCGTCGCTCGCGATTTTTGCAAAACAAGTGCGAAGAGAGAGAGAGAGAGATCTTCGTCAAAGCAGCGTTCTCTTTTCGCTGATTATTTATTAAAGACGCGATTCGTTTGATTCGTTTTCATTTCGGCAACATCGAATTTGATCGGCGTTGCCGGTCGGATCGATACGAGATGTCCGATAAAAAAAAAAGAGAAAAAAAGGGAAGATTCGCGCGACGCAAATTTCCGTCGTTGAATCACAACTAACACTTATGAATGATCTGACAAAACATCGTGATCAGCGTCGTCGAAGACGAGGATTGTAAAAGCGATCTGCGCTCTATACCATCTTTCAGCGATTTTATAGCTCTTCGCATCTTTTGCGCTTTGCGCGATTTTGTGAATAACATAATTAACGTGCTCTCGTTTCGTTTCATCAACGAAACAAAACATTCATCGATAAAAAAAAAGCGCGCAAAGCGCGAGATGCGCGACTGCGAAATCGCTTTATGGGATAGTAAGCAGTGTTTAATACAATTCTATAGAAGATAATTAAAGCAACGCGACGTTTAGCCGAACGTTGCATCGCCAACTCTTCAAGCAATCTTCGAATCGCTCTCGAAACGAGTGAATGACGATGAGAGAAAGAGAAAGAGAGAGAGATAGATAGATAGATAGATAGATAGATAGATAGAGAGAGAAAGTGAAGGAACTAGGTAAAGAGAAGCTCGAGACAGCCGATCCGAGCGATTCGATTCTTTCGATATATTCATGAACGATAAGCATCGACGGCTACGAATGTTTTGTCACACCATGCGCTAAATGTATAAAAAATATCTATACTATCGGGGCACAGCAAACATTGAAAATATTGGTTTTATGGATAACAAGGTGATGGGATCCATATCACAGAAAGAGAAAAGAGAAAGAGATAGAGAGATAGTGAAAGAGTGAGAGATAGAGAGAGAGAGAGAGAGAGAGAGAGAGAGAGAGAGAAACGCAAGTTGCAGGAGAATTGTATTTTTGACTTCCGCCCAAAATACTTGTACGCGATGCTGCATTATTGGTCCGTAAAAAAATGATATTAAAAAACGAGAAAAAGGAAAAAGGAAAGAGATAGAGAATTCGCAAAGAAAAGAAAGAAAGAGAAAGAGAAGAAGAGAGAGGGAAAGGACCATCATCATGTCCACGTATGCGATTTTTTATTCCTGGGAGGATCGTGTATGAAGAAAAAATGGGAAAGATGGAAAATCGATGGTATTTCATACGAATTGAAATGAAGATGTTGCATTTTCCGAGTTCGTCACTGCTGCCAGGTGTTTGCTAAATGGATTTCCATTGCATTGTACATCAATAAATAACCATTTTTGTACAAATGTGTATCAACAATGTTGCGCGATAATGAAATGCGATGAAAAACAGAGCAAATTCGATAATGCAATTTTGATTGGGAGAAAAAATTTGTACAAAATTAATTGTCATACTTTCACAGATTACGATTAATCGTTGTACAACAATAAAATATTAAAAATATAGACGAATATCTTTTAATGTTGATAATTTTATCAAAGCGTTATGAAAATATTTGAATGATATTAAGAAGCATTATTTTTTTTTTTTTTTTTTTTTTAATAAATGCTGATTAAGAAAGTGCTGTAATTTAAGTAAATTATAACAAGTAAAATTATTACGCTGTTATACCAATAAATTCAATTCCAATTAATGCTATATGCAATTATATCGGATTCCCGAATGACGGGTGATGAGTGATAAGTATTATCAAGATACACATCACGTAAATGATTTCTAAATATTATATATCTTGTATTTTTTTATGTATGACGCATGTGTGTTTGATTTTTCCTGAGATGGTTTCAGATTTCATAGTGTCAACTGTAGTGATCCGGAACAAATAAAAGCTAGCTTCTCAGATGAGATAAATAAAATTCTTGCTCGAAGACAGCGGTTTCACTCGAAGATATCAATCTGTCTTTACTTATATTTCAAATATTGCAGATGCGCGAAAAACACGTGTCATTTTCAATTTGTATACATATAATTTTGAGGCTTTTGAAAAAATTCATCCGATTAAAAAAAAATGTTTATCTGTGTTTATCATTAAATTGCGTATTTTTACTTCGTGATATATAATATACATTCAACAAAATTTTGCAATTTATGCGTTACTTTCTTTCCCAATTTTGAAGCATATAAGTCGATTTGTGTGAGTATAAGCGAATTTTTACATCGCATATGCATTTTTCTTGTCTTCAAATTGGTGAAAATTTTAAAATTAATTTTAATAAAATATTGAAACTTTTATAACATATCGGATGATGAAGTAAAAACGCAGGTGTTGCAAAACTTTGTCTTAACGCTAATAATTATTATATATTGCTACCCATATTATTCGAGAGATGAAAAACTTTAATTGTCAAATAAATTTTTATTGTAAACCCACGTATAACTAATTTTTCGTCAATTTAAATGCACTTTCGCCAATTTGATAGCCACCAATCGCCTTGTCTGTCTAACTATACCATCATTGTTCCACTTACAGTTTCAAAACTACAGATAATCGTATGTTTGAAATATTAATTTCAACTAATCTCAATTCCCAAAATTTAATATTAATTTTTGTGCTACAATTTATTAATGTAATAGATATTAATCATTATATGTAATTGAGCACAAATTTAGATTTAACGATATTAAACATATATGTATGTAAGTGCTTTGATAGAATCTCAAGAGGAACCAAATATTACAAATTCAACGTTTATATAGCACCATTAATGATAAATTTTATCATTAATTGTGATAGTAAAAATTGCGTTATAATTATAATTGTTCGACGTGGAAATATTAAGACAAAATTTCAAAATTATAATACACGTCGAAATTCAATGAATAATTGGCCATAGTCACACAGACGGACTCTGATAATGATTTCTACTTCCGATGTCGTGCATCGCAGTGATGTATATCAACGTTCGATCGGACGCGTCAAAAGTGCGCGTGTACGTGTTACGTTAGACAAATTATCGTACGTATATACAATATACGTAAATATGACGTAGATATGTATGCGAGTATGCATATATGTACGCAAAGAGAAAGAGAGATAGAAAGAAAGATAGATAGATAGATAGATAGATAGATAGAGAGAGAGAGAGAAAGAGAGAAAGAAAGAAAGAAACAAGTATTATTTTACGTATATGATTATATAGACATATTTATATATATGTACCAGAACAAAACTCTATATCACTCGTTGCATGCGCTTGTTAGCATAATGGGAATACGGGGTAAGCGGTGGTCGGAATATAATATATAATACACGTCTCACTGCAAAATACCATACCGGCTTACTCTTATGTGGGGCAAGAAAAATCTACGAAGCGTGGAGTGATCTCATCGACGCTCTACTTTGTTGACAGATAGCAGATTGTAATGTTGCCGTTATATCAAAGAGGTGGATGAACTCGCAGAGGTGAAACAAGAAGCTGCGATGGGCACGATCGTAGTTTCCTAGCTCCATCACAATTTCATCTCTCATTGAACGTGTCTACGACAGTCTTTGCGTTACGTCTTTCATTCGTACAAAAATTCATCATTTTACAGATTCAATAATTTTGGTCTCTCTTTTTTATTTATGTAATACATTATTATTCCACGCAATTTAGAAATGCAGTGATAATAAAAGTTCTAGGAGAAATTTTATATTGAAAATTGTATTTAAAAAAAGTCTTAGACAACATTTATTAAAAATATTTTAATAAAATAGTATATAAAGTTGATTTATCTTATTAGTAAGAATATATAATATCAAAGGGTTACCTTTTCAAATTTTAATAGTAGTAAAGTAATTAACTGTAACCCTTTTCAATTAAAATGAATTGTTTAACAAAATTTATTTCAAGTTAATCGACATGAATAATGCATTTTCTGCCATCTATCTCTTTTATTTTCATATTTTCGCTATAGAGAGAAATTCACCGACAAAATAATATTTTATCATAATTTATCATTATTTCATGTGATTTTCACTCGGATCGCATGAGAAAATCTGACACATTTCTCTTGAAACATATATCACGTTCATAACGAATTCATTAAATATGATCCGTGCCCATCTAATTCTAAATTCCGATCATCAGACGGATCAGAGTGTGTGCCGTGCCAAAGTGTGCCACACGACAAAATGTGCCCGGAACAAAGAGGGAACTGTATGAGGAATAAAATAGAAATTTCCTCGTTTCTTCTGGCCTCTTTCTGGATCGTCGGCGAAAATCCAACCCGACGAACAACCACCTCGAAGCGAACGATTTCCTAACGAGACTCGCGTCGTTCGCAATCAATCGTGACCACGATTACCACAGGATACTCTCCACCGAATAAAAAAGGACCTTCGGGAAATTTCTTTCGACTAAAGATTCCACCCGAAATTCCAATCGCAACTAACGTCAATTATTCTTTTTTTTTTCTTCTTTTTCTTCTTCCTCGGGAAAGAGAAAGATGTTTAAGCGTGACACGCGAATCGATCGGGGGAAAAACTCGGGGATAGACTCATGCAACGTGGAGAAGGGTGACGTGTGTTTCCGGAACCGGATATAAGTGCGTTTTACGCGAGTGCGACGAGCGAAGAAGAAATCGGAGTAGGAGGTCGGAGTAAAAGGGATGGATCTCGATAGAGGGTAGATAGATGAAGAGAAAGAGAGAGAAAGGTAGAAGGGAAAGAAGAGAAAGAGAGAGAGAGAAAGATCAGAGATAGAGAGAGAGAGAGAGAGAGATAGAGAGAGAGAGAGCGAGCGAGCGAGCGAGCGAGCGGGGTCAAAGGAGCGGTTACCTTGGAATGCTGTGCTGTCGTTGGCGTTATTGGCGGCGTTTCCTCAGCATCTACGCTCGCTGCGTTTGGTAATCGCTGCTCTTGCACCGACGCCAAGCTGCAACAGAGAAACCGAGCTTCGTTAGATCGAGAAACAATGTGTCGCTATACCCCAGCAAACACAATATATAGATGTTATATACTTAAGCATGTTAGATGTAACGTATATGTTAGTTGTAATTTCCTACTCATAGATGTAACATTTTTAATATTACATATATTACATTGTAGTTATATTGTCATTATATCCCAAGATAGCACTGAATTATCAATACATCAATGTGCTATTTGGTATATAATTACAATATAACTACAATGTAATATATGTTATATTAAAATGTTACATCTATGAGTGGGAAATTACAACTAACATGGATGTTACATGTAACGTACACGTTATATTGCCTGTTATATTCCGTTTTATTATAGCAATGTAACAATTATATATCGGTGTTTGCTGGGACGCTGCCTTGTAATCCATCAAGGAAGATCGTGCAACTGGTTTATAATTTTTATATGAATTTTGTTAGTTAGAGAAAGATAGGTGTGCATCCCATTAGGTGTTATAGAGAACAAGGTTCACAATTGAACCTAAAAAAGATTCGAAGCCATGACATCGATCGATTTAATTGCCTGAATATCAATCGAAAATACCTGTTGTAAAGATACTTCGTGGGAAGAAAATGAGTAATTGTGTCAGCTTATTAGATTAATTTTCTTGGCAATCTTTGTCCGAATTATACAGCGGCTATATTATTAGAAAGCATGTTTTAGTAATTATCGATAACGACGACTGGATTCTTAATTATAATTGCAACTTAGATGTAACTAAGAAGTATATGCGCCTTTATTGTCATATATGATTTATAATGAATAGTTTAAAAGTATAGTAATATTTCGGTTACGCTCTTCTTGATAGATTATTTATTCGTTATAATCTAATCTTATATCAACCCAATTGTAAAAAGACTGCAAGATTGAAATTTTGCAAAACTTTCATTAAAAATTTAATTGAAGGTACTTGAAAATAAATATATATTTTTATTCAAGATCTATATAAAAATTGATCTTATTTGATAAGGTAAATGTAGTTTAGTAATTTTCGTAAAACTCGTCACGTAAATCGCAACTTTAATAATTCTCTCGTAGATTATTTACTTTGTAATTTTCGATTGCACAAGCAAATTCTGTTTAGAATCACTGTGTCAATAGTATAATAAAAAAATGTAATACTAAAAAAACATACCGTTTGAGCGTCACCAGCGTGCCGGTGAGTTTCTTGCAACGTCTCAACGCGGATTCCAATCGTTCGGGTTCTTCCTTCAGGAACTTCTCCTCGCGCACCACCTTCTCCATTTCGGAGCTAAGCAGACCCTTCATTCCCTCTTGCAGGTTCGGGAAGCGTACCTTCAGGTCAGCGACGGTTTTGCTGAAAGGTAAAATTAAAATTTGATCAGACGCGAAGAAACATTCGACCCTCGAAATAATTGATTATGCAGTCCGTAATCTTACTTTATATGGCAGGTAAAAAAAAATAAATGTCACCAGAGATTAGATGTAAATCTAGCGACACATTTAGAATTAACGAGGCGACAGCACACTCTGTTCGAGTAGAATCGAAAGCGTACGCGTGCGAGGCTTACCTGGATTTACTCAATATCAGAGCCATGTTCTCCACATCCGACATATTGACACGCGTCTTTCTATTGATCACGTTACCGCGAAGCTCCTCCACGGTGCTCTCCAGCTCGCTGAAATTTGCGAACGTTTGTTAACGACGTTTCCAATCGGTTTCCTTTTTTCTTTCTTTCCTTCTGTTTAAACGTCATCTCTCACAGAATGACGATACTCACGTGAGATCTTTTTCCAGCCTTATCATTTCCTGCTTGTAGAGGTCTTCCTCGCGGCTCAGTCGAATCTTCTCGGTGTCTCCAGCTGTCCAGGCCGCGTCTCCTCCTGACAATAGCATAGCCCTGGACAGACAATAATCAGTAGAGTTCAATGTTTTTATGTTGTACACATTTTTATTGCACAGATATATTTCTGTGACAAAATTGATAAAAAAATCTGTTTTTTCTACCATTCCAAGATGTACAAGGCCTTTTTTTTTATTATACCTAATCGTGATGAACGTGTCCCTGATGGTTTCCAAAATATTACATATTTTTATTGCACAGATATATTTCCGTGACAAAATTTATAAAAAAATCTGTTTTTTTTTTCTACCATTCCAAGATGCACAAGGCATTATTTTTCTTTCTTATACCTAATCGTGATGAACGTGTTCCTGATGATTTCCAAGATATCACACATTTTTATTGCACAGATATATTTTTGTGACATTATAAGATTGATAAAAAAAATGAGATTTTTTTCTACCGCTCGACCAAGATGATTTTTTTTTTATTATACCTAATCGTGATGAACGTATCCCTGATGGTTTCGCGCACAGTGTGGGCCTGCGCCTGCGACATGCGTCTGAGGTTCCTCACTTCCTGCCTGAGGTCCTTGGCCTTCTTCTGCAGACCTCGCAGCTGATTGTACATCTCCGGCGTGAGGGCCAGGTCCCTGTAGACGTACTGGCCAGCCACCAGAGCGGCCGGTTTCGGTGGTGGTGTTGGCTTGTGCCTGTCCCTTTCTGCAATCGTTCATTTCCGTCTAAGGGCTTGAGTTTCTACCCCGCCGAAGATTTCCGCGAACATTTAAAGGATTCAAGCGCCGCATACCGCGTGCCTTCTTTCGTGCGAAATCCGAAGAGTAGCGAAGCAAAAGCGTGACGTGAATCCAATCTGATCAGCTTCTCTTATTCATTAGTACAGAATTTGTTCGAGAGAAAAAATATAGGGTTGATCAATTTTGAATTCTAGCATTGATTAATTGTAATTATAAAACTGTCATCCGGATCATACATCCTCTTGTATCTTGCACTTTGCCAAGTAGAGTTTGGCAATGACGCCTAAATGAATTGTCGGCGAAATTTCGGTGGTTCAATCAGCTGATTAGACTTGACGTTCGTCACTTATTGTCGTGACAATTTCGCACGATAGAAGAGCGGGCCCTAAGTAATGAGAGGACGGTTAAACAGATCGACGACAACACAATTTTACTGTCACTTTTTATTGTCACGATTTATTGAACGGATGAACGAAAGGCACGGCGGAAGAGCGGAAAAAGGACACAGCAGATGACCTAATTGGCGGATAAAAAAATATCTCGTCGGTGTTTCAAGCCAAGGACCGTGTGCGTATGTTGCGTATTATATTATATTATATAGATATACTCTTTGCGACATATATTTTGCTAACGCGTGCTACTTTTTTTCTTACGAGAGCTTAATTATTTTTACGGATAGACGCGTCGATTTTATTTATCGCAGCGATATTTTCACTAACGATAAAATTGAGCAACATTTTATTACAATTGAGTAATGCCTTTACGCTCTCAATATTCACGCGTCTTGGATTTCCAAGCTCTCTATTTTATAGAAAAGGCATGCATTTTTCCTGTGTATTCGTAGAATGACATAGAATAGATGCACAATATTTTTGTGTTTATTGTAAAATTCTATAAATTTCTTCCTTGAAAACAATTTATTTGGCATCTCATGAAAGATAAATTGAATTTGCGATTTTTCCGAGAAAAATATTAGAAGGTAAGTGATATTGTGATTTCTGAAGAATCGAATGATCTCTTTCGACCGATTCATCAGTGCATCTATTCTTGCGTGCACGAGAGGTACACGTGAGACAATTCCAGATGAACCGATCCCATGATATGCAACGTGACAGTGATAAGCAACGTCGTTCCAGCGGGCAAATAAAAATACGTTCCGACATCCGAGTCAGATGAATAAAGGATGAATTTACGAGGGACGTGGTGAGAGGGTGAGCATAAGACGGATGTTTCGTGACGCTTTCGAGCGATCGGCGGCGGCAGATATGCAACCGTGATGTATCGCTCGGAGAGAAAGAGAGAGAAATGAAATGAAATCGAAGAAATGTATATACATATTCGTCACAAATGTCCCGTAAAATGATAGGAACGTATGAATTGTGTCTTTCGTCGTTTTCGTTCAGCGAGACAACCCGATCGTTCGTCGATGCGATGATATATATGAAGGGCACACACAATCGTGAACGTTTTTTTAACGACTATTGTCGTCAAATATGATTTAAAACATGAGAAGAAATAAAAGAGAGATGTAGTATGAATTTCTCGTTTGGATAAAGTCGCATGATTTTTTTTTTTTTTTTAATATAATCTTATGCATGTAATTTCAAAAAAGAGAGACCAAAAAGAAAAACATTGAGAGTGAGAGATAAAATTCTGTCCGTCGAATAAACATTAGCTGGTCACTAAATATGATTAATATGCAGTACGACTTTGTTTTTCAAAGTAACTTTTGCGAGGTTCGTTTATATACATGTGTTCCTGACGAGTTTTACATAAAAAGTGAGCAATTACATGCAAACTCTGTATATGTATATAATGCTTAATTTACTCGTTTTTCATTTTGCCTATATTATAAACGATTTGCCTTTTTCGCCTTTACCTTGAAAATCGATTTACATGAAATAAATATAAACACATTAATTCGTTTAAATCCAGCAACGTCGACGTGCAGCGCTCATCTCAACTCTTTATCAAAAATGGACTTACAAGTTTTTGGTGCCCTCCATACAGTGTCGTCCCAGGAGACGAATAAAAAAAAATGTTTAAGTAGAAAACTTCGAAATGACGGAACGACAGAAGATTATTATATCAAAGACTTGGAACGACGCTCCATTATGAATAACATATATAGACACAGCGTGACACATATAAGGGAGAAGCATTAGACATTAGAACTGGAACTATTCGGATAATGTGACATTTGCCATTTTTTTGCAATTGAATGTCAAAATATTTAAATTATTCTATTGTATATACAATACCTACGGAATATTTAATTAAAATTTCACTTTTGTATAATTTCGAAAAATGAGTGTATTTTATAGAAAGAAATATTTAGATGATTTTCTTCATGTGAAAAATATAACAATTTAACAGAAGAAAATTATAAAAAAATTGGAAAAAATATAGACTCTTTTACAAATATGCGAAAATTTTGCCGAATAATTCCACTCCTAATAGAGAAACACGGGGAAATTTTACCTTGCGACGACATCCTCGGCAACGTGGAGGATTTGATTGCCGGTTTCGTGGGTTTTGTGTCCGCTAGTCGTGGTAGGCATTGCAGAATCGTACGAGAAGGCGTTAGAGATTATTGCGTTAGTATTCGCTATCGCGAAGGGATCGATATTTTCTTATAGATATACTATGTTTTCACTTTTTTACGGAACCTTCCTTCGATTAATTTGCATTTTTAACATGTTGCATTTGCATGAATACTGAATATAATATATATATTAATCGTAGGAAGCAGCCGAAACTAATTATTTTAATTTAGAACGCTCATTTAAAATTATTGCTAAAAGAAAATTGTATAAAGATTTACTAAATTGGGCGAAATAATGATGCAAGTTTGACATATGTAGTCATTTTTGTGCAACATTATTCCTTGGAGAATAACGCATTACGGGGACACATTAAATTAAAACATTATATCATTTTTTTCCATCATCGATGGATAAATTGTTCATGCAAATGATAAAGAAAAGAATCATTTAACGATTGATCAATCGAATCCAAATCGAGCATGAATCAGACAAGACACTTTGCAAGATTTTGAAATACAGATTTCAATTAATTATAGGTCTTTCAAAACTTCAATCTCTCGAAATGCAGACTCAAAGATGCATTCTTCGATGTTAATTGCGGCAAATTAGCATACAATTTTTGCTCGTTGCAAAACAGCCCATCATAATCCCGAATGGCATTCCTTAAGCTATTACGCAGGTTTTTGTTATTTCGGCAAGACCTATATATAATTAAATCAAAAATATTAGAATCTCTCATTTTTTATCTGCTATATTATAATAAGAGCGACTCTTTCTTGCGTTATCACGCTAGCGCTCAGGCAAACGTTTACCTCGATAGGCGATCTAAGAATGTGTGATTCGATATTTTCACAGCATGCTTACAATTAGCATACATTTTTGCTCGTTTAAACGTGACGTGCGCTAGCCGTTACCTGCATGTTGCGGGGAGTGTTGTTTGGGGGAGTTCATGTCTGGTGGCTCGTCACTGAAGGACACTGACTTTTCAAACGACACCGACTTGTCTGGAATAGATGTTCATCAGCATATTTCTGCGTGTTATATTGTGCGTAAGAAGCGTAACAAGCGCACGTGTGTGTGTATGTGTATCAAATGGGAACTAGCGCCGGCTTTAGGTACATATGGATGCTTTCGTAAATTGGAAGAGAGAGAGAATTCTCTATTTACTAAATAAATATTAATTAAAATAGAAATTCAGCTTGGAAATTGTATCTCCTTCGTCAAATATTGTGCCATCTCGAAAATTTAAACTTTATTGTACAAATATCGTAATCGTTCCGGCGGAGTAATATCTACTTCTAAACAGCTGTTTTCTGTCAATCATCCCTAAAGCCGGTAGTGGACAAAACGATTATGAAAATGTAAAGATTTCGATGTAAGAATGCATCGTGCAAATGAAAATTGCATTTCATAGTTTCATGGCAAATAAAAAAATAATCGCGATTTGAATATTAAAAAATAATTACGATTAAAAAAAAGTAAAAAAATAATTACATAGATAGATTAAAAAAAATTATCGGTGCTATTAAACTATAAAAAACTATGAATAAATTATTAAAAGGAAAATAATTTAAAAGAAATACGTAAATGTGCGAGACATGTACAACGATGATAACGCGAGATGACAAGCGGCAATTTGCGAGAGCATTCGCAAGTGCGTGTATATAAAGGAAACATATATTGAAGCGCACCTTTGCCTAATTTTGGCGGTTTAACGTCAGTCCTTAAGTACGAGTCATCTGTAACGGCAGGTTGAGACACTTGAATTTTAAAGGACACGCGTTTAATTGACGGCGATAAAAAGGTAAAGATAACTATATAATATGCATAAATATGTATATATAAATATAAGTAGATATAAATATAAGATAAACATATTTTATATATATATATATATTTGCATACATATATATATATATATAAAAATAGAGCGGTAATACAATGATTCGGAGGTGAATAGAAGATAGAAGAAGATGAGAGACACACCTGGCAATGAGGCAGAGCTGGAGCTAGAATGTTTGTCGAACTCGTCCCCGGCGCCTGGTGTGTGCGTTAGTCGGAATAACAAAGCAGTTGTACAGCAGGGTAGTTCAGGAGAGTTCAGTCCGTGAGACTGTATCACCGAGCAACGATATACCGTTCAAAGTTACCCTTGTTACACGCGACAATTTTCGCAAAAGCTCGAGAAAAACTATTGAGTTCACAAGGTTAATTAAACATTTATTTTTCGAATAATTTTTATATTTTTGATTTTAATCGACATAAAATAAATGTTAGAAATTATTAGCAACATATATTTGAACTTAATTATTCATTCAACATATTACTCGCAATTTATTAATGTAATTCGTTGCTTTTAATTGTACCTTGTTTGTATTATCAAAATTTATCAAACGCTACTGTCGATAGCAACATGTATACTCTCGAAATATGAATTGCGTTGTTTAAACGATACGCCCGAACATTCACAGGTTTCAACTTTGTTTCGAAACTCGCTGGGTATGAATAGTGGCATATTGTTGCTGGCGCGTAATTCACGGCATAAATTCTTCCAATATATATGTATGTATAACTATGCATGTATGTATGCAACACACATATGTATACGTATGCACGTTTATATCTAAAAAGTTGTGTCGTTTCGGTGAATTGCGACTTATCCAGAAGGCGACCACGACGTTTATTGCAAATCGTAGATTGGAAATACAAAATGATGCAAATGCCAAAAATTCTGACCAATTTTTCATTTTTCTATCTATATTTATAATTGGAAAATAGTTTTAATAAAATAGCACGGTTCTTTTGTGAAATTATGTTGACATTTACATTCTTTTGGATGTTCTTGATTTTCTACGATCATCTGATATCAAAGAAACAATTAATTATTAATAATTATTAATTGTATTAAAAGATATATGCTGATCAGCGTAGCCGCCTCATTTACGGAATCCTAATGATTCCGATGCATTTACATGATGATGTTAAGAACCGTGATTCTGATAGTGGTCGAAAGATGATGAAGTGGATAGATGAACAGGCGGATGAAACGGACAGATGAATATTAGTGGAGACTACTTTATATATAAGCTGTGTAGAGCAGTCTCTCATATGCTTCTTAGCTGAAACTATCTTGGTGAATTAAGTGAATGCGCTAATTCTTTTGTATAACATAAGCACTAAAATGTATAGAAGGAACTAAATGAAATGACATCACTAACTCGATCGTCTTTGTCAAAACAAACATTTCCTAAGATTCAACTGTGACAGCATCTACAAACAAAACTTGTCTCAAAAATATGGAGAATGATTTTTCATTTATAAACTTTTATGAAATTTATTAATACAATAAAACGTCATTTTTTTTGTAGAATATTTCGAATTTATTTCTTCTTGGATGTCGGTTACCATCCCATAAGAATAATTTTCTCTCTTGAATATAATAAAAAAAAAAAAAATGAGATCGCAGTCAATTCTCGATTGTAGATTAAATATGAATGGCACGGGAATTTCTCCCGTTCCAGAATTCTTGAATAAAAACACCTATATAGATAATAAATCAAGCGCTAAACTTTGTAAATTTCTAATATTGTTATCGAGAAAGATGGAATCGTTGGAATTTATCTTCTCGAAGAAGGAAATTACGTCGAAATCGGACAAGCTCAATGAGAAGAAATAAATCATTCCTGTTTGATTTAGAGACAAGTTGATATTTTTTCGCGATACTTTACCGAGAACCAAGGAGAACGACGTGTTATGACATGTAAGATGAAAAAAAATGTAGAAAAAAAACCTAGAAAAAAAAAGGAATTTGCGACTTTGACGGGACTTGCGTACCTGCGGCTCTCGCGTAAGGATCTCGTCCTGGTGGGACCTGCAAGTACTCTCGTGGCGATGGACTGGTGTGCGGAGCATGTGTCAGAGCTTTCTGCACGAGCCCGGTCAGATTGGCCAACTGTCTTTCCATGTGCTCCACTCTAATCCTGCGACAGACAATTCTCGGTTAAAAGTGCCAGTGATATTGTTCATCTCGGCAACATCTATCATGTTTCCAAAGGAGAGTCACTCGAGTAACTCTGACGCGTGGAAACTGCAAAAATCATAGCTTTGGACAAGAGTTACCTATTATTATTTATTAAATCATTTCAGAAAGACTGATTGATCGAAGTTATTTCTAATAATTCGACATCAAATGAGATTTATTTATCTTAAACTATGATTCATGTTATTGTCATATTAATAATGAGGATGATAAGCTAAATATTAAGTAAAATGATGATAAATGATATTACAGCGAATAAAAGGCGAAATAATATATATATATATATTAAAAGATGTTAACATATATGTTATATCACGTATTTCAGATATTTAAAATAATCAATATCATTTTTTTCGTAATCTAGTAAAATGGCATCATCTGATTTCTAAAGCAAGAGATCGAGAGACTTTATATTGCAACGTACGAATAATAAAAACTGAAAATAGACTGTAAACATATCCGTTTTCACTGGAAGGATGTTGAAACTGTTTTTGCAAGAATGCAAGAAACTTCTTTTTTTTTTTTTTTATACAACATATATAATACATATTTCTTGTCGGTGAAATCGAATATGTGTTACATAACACGATGCTAATCACGTGCATCTATCGCTTTGCATGACAAGTGACAGCAGTGCCTAATCTACGTCACGGTGTGACAGTACATAAAATGATATACAGGGTGATATACGTGATGCACCAGACGGATCAGATGGTTTCCGTGATTCTCATGGCGGTCAATTTCGAAACTTGGTGTAAAGTTGTGCGAGTATTTGTGTGACCGACAAGAGAATCCATTTCAGTTTTCCGATATGTATTTCGTTCCATCGTAGAGTATATTAATTCCGTCTAGAAAGTTCTCATATATACGAGAATGCTCGTGACAGCTTCCGAACATTCTCGTGACTGATAAAGATTTATTACGGATATAGATTTTGTGAAAAGTGAAAATGATTAGATATAATGCTTCTAATAGTTATAAACTTTACATCTATATGTTACCGATTAAAAAAATATATCTTTTACGCGCGCGCCTTGAAATTGTTATTTTTATATATACAATGCAATTTAAATAATTAATTATCTTTACACAAAAACGAAGCAAAGGTAAAGGAAAGCAGCAGGATCTTATATAAAATTAATTATTATATGTAAAATCAAAATATAACGTTATAGTGAGTTTTGCGACACGGATTGTTGTGGAAATGGTATTGAGGAGACAACAAATACAGATTATATATTGACTGCATCATGTTCATCATTGCAGGATGAATTATTGTAAATGGTGAAGAATTCGTGAAAGTATCGAATAATTATTCGTTACGTTATTCATTAAATTTATATTCGGAGGAATGTTAATAATTTTACGATACGTGGTTGTGTATATCCGTTTTTTTTTGTGGTACGTGCAAAACACCCTGTATATAACCAATGCATTCTTGTCTACGATCGCTAGTCGGCATGCTGCATTCCACCGAGAGTTGCAAGTTATACTTCTATATATGTATCATATACAATCTTTGAGAGTCATAATTACTTATTGGCATATTTACACACATATGGCACATAATACACACACACACACATACATACACGCACACACACACTTGGGTTTGAGCAGCGGAGAACATAATTGATATTATTTTGCAATGGTACAATATATAGAATGTAAATATGAAAAATATGGATAACATAAGCAGGAAACATATGTACACAGCACCTATTAATTATAATATTTTTTAACACACAAATATATAATTTAATACAATAATTTTAATTCTTAAAAAAATGAAAAAAATTAAATATCGTTTTTTTCATATTAATTGTTGACTTTTATTTTTTCGCGTGCAGAATGCAGATATTAAATTAAAGAACTACATATATATTAAATAATGACTTTCCTTTTAATTAAACAGACCAAGATCTAACTGTACATAAAATCCTATTTGAAAAATTAATTAAAGATTAAGTCTGCATTTTTTATAATTCCCATATTATCCATGAGATATTGCATACTTTATATGCTTTATCATTTGTGTAATATCATGTAAAGATTAAATTTCACAGAAAATAAAAATATTTCTATTTTGTTTTTATGCTGATATATTATTCCTACTTTAATTTTTATAAAAATGTAGTTGCGTTATTTATGATATATTATATACACTAGTATGTAGAATGTAAAGATTTAATTAAATAAAATTTATAAGAGTATTACACAGACAATACGTCTTTATCTGATAAATGGAAAAAAACATAAATCTAAAGATCTTATTGTTTAGAGAAGAAACTAGCAAAGATTGAAGACGAGAATCATAATCACATTTTCGAATTAATAATAATATAGTCGAAATGTAATATCAATTTTTCAATATTTTTAGTTTAGCATTATTTACATAAATTTTTATCGATTATTTAAATATTGAGCTTATTTGTTATTTTATAATTTATGCAGATTGTTTGATCTGTAAATTAAAACAATTGATATATATATATATATATATATATATATATATATATATCAATAATAATGAATTTGTTTGCTTCCATTTCTCAGACACAGATTCGTTTAAATCGTGCTATTGATAGATTCAACTTTGCCTCACGCGAACGGAAATAACTCGATAAAATTGATGACATTTCTCTTGCGCGACCACTCAATTAAAGTATTCTACAACATGCACTTGTAGATGATTCTTTCTGGAAAGGGATGGCATTATTCGAAAATGCAAACACGAATCTCTCGATATGTATATAAAAAAATCGAAATAAAATTCCCATAAGTAATCATATTGATAAGTTATTCGACAAACTTTGATGATACCGTATAACGTAAAATTGGGTGGATGCTTTTTGTTGAAAAATAGGAAATGCATAAATAGAAAGGAAAGATGTATAATAATCCGCAAGTGACGCTGCCACTTCCTATATAAATGAATAGCGATAGATACCGATCAATATTGCAGTTTGCAGTTTAATATCCAGGCTTTGAATAGCAATTAAATACTGGAAATATTCCATTTATCTGTGAAATAACGAGCTGCGGAAAAAAATTTCATCCAACTTTTTAATATATATAAACGAATCCTAATAATTGGATCATGTTATCTCAAAATAGAAATTGATAATAATTCTATATTTATAATATTCATTATTATAACGAAAGAAATATATCTATCACCGTTAATATAATCAAAAATATTATTGGATTTATATAATTTCGTATATAAAAAAAATGGATCAACTTACAAAATTGAGAAGAAAATTATTTTCATCAATATTATATCATATTTTATGCAATTTCATATATTCCACGACATTTGTCTGCAAGTAGCAACAATTGAAAATTGATAAATATCTAATTTATGATCAATCAAATATGAAAGAAATTTGTTTCAAGTCTTTCATACCTGACGTTTCTCACCATGCATCCTAAGACAACAGCGTTAAACGTATTTAAACGTTTTAGTGGAAAATCCAGATTTTTAAAAATCAGTCAACGTTCTAATAGATTTCTAATTAATAAAAGTATTTTAAAACATGCGAATCGATTCCCGGAATGAGGAGAGACATTTGCTGATGTAAAAAAGAGTCCTGGATTCGCCACTGTCCTGCTTTTGGAAGGAAGCACGCTCGACACAACACTCGTGCAACCTGTATTCATTCATAAGCATCCAACTAGACAACCAACTTGGCTTTGATATTTCATCCCTCTTTTCTCGTTTCATCCCTCTTCTCGAATCTTTGTTTCTATTCCGCAGGCAGGCAGGCGCTCTACGCAAGACAAACACACTACACAGGCGAGTAGTGTGTGTGTGTGTGTGTGTGTGCGACACGTGGGTGCAGTACCGAGTAACGTCGTAGCCCTGTCCACCGGGTGGCAAAGGGGTTGCCGCTCCCGAAGGAAACGGGGACCGTGGAGGACCAGACGGCGGACGCCCCGGTGGTTTCACGCCGTAAAGGCTGTACGATTCCTCCAACAGCTCCGTATCGCTGCACCACCCACAACAGACATACACATCCGCGCTATCAGACATCCAAGTGGAGGAGAGAGAAAGAAGAGGGTTGCGCGCGGCCTGTCCAGGGTGGAACGTTGGAAACAGAGACGACGACGATATTTTGCCGAGCTAGGGCCAGGGCTTCGTGACCAGACAGAAAGGGGATGAGGATGGGCAGGGTTGCTTTCCGGGTGAGTGGAGTTTATTCACCCGGACAGTGCGCGTTCTTGACTTTACGCAAAAATGTCACTCGGCGGACAAACTTTACGCGATTACTGGGTATATGCTACATCGGATTTCTCATTAAGGGTGTTATTTATGTTATTTATCTGAATTCATTTGGAAACTTATTTCTCCATCCAGTAATTTGCCGAAACAATAAATGTCAATGTTATCCGTATTAAATCTGCGATCGTCAGTAATATGCGTGTATCGTCGAAAAGATATTTACATTTTTTAATAAACTCAACCAGTTTCGATATATTTGGATAAAATATATATGTATACTAAGTAAATAAAACGTGTGTATATGCCAATAAAGCGAATGAAGTGAGTTTCATCGTGATGAAATAGCCAATATTCTTTTTCGTCATCGGTTATATAAACTCTGCTGCTTTTTCTCCTTCTCTCTATGAAAATTTATATATGTATATATGTTTGCATACAACGGATCCTAGAGATTTCCTCCATTTCCTTTTATTTATAAATTCATTAATTTGCAAATTATTAAACTTTTAGCAAACTATCTCTCTCAAATCCATATAAATTTCATAATAAATTCTCAATTTCAAAATAAATTAATTTATAATTAAATAAAAAAATTACTAAATTAGACTTTAAATTAAATACCTCAGAAATTGAAAGTTTACTTTTCTTGCGACGACAAATTTCCGATTTCTTTCAAACGGAGGAAATCGTCGGAAAAAAGAAAATTGGAAATCCGAGATCATCACTCGAATATGCAAATTTCGTTAATTATTATTATAGTGCCCGCTTTAATCGTCGTGAGCTGCGATTAAGTGCAATCGCGGTTCATTATTAGTTCGGAAGTTAGCACGAAACTCTGGTTACCTGGCTTCTTCGTCGATAACCGGAGTAACGGTGCCCGAGTATTGTGAATAATAAGGATCTTCGTAGCTGCTACCCGCACTGTAAGGTCCGGGTGGATATCTTCCGCTTCCGGAACTGACGCCACGCTCAGGGCTGCTCATGTATCCGCCTTCTCCGTGTAGTCGATCTGAGAAGATTTAAATCAGTAATTCGCCTTAGTCGGAGCCAATAATATCAATTAATTCCTTCTTCCTATATTATTGCGTTACATTGTTACATTAGCCTGCTTGGAACAAATTATGACAAATTTTATATGTACGACGAAAATAATATTAATAATTATAATTATTAATATTACAGATTTCGCTGTACATAAAAGCCAGTCATTACATATATGTAAATGGTAGGCACAGATTAAATAAAAAGAGTATTAATATTGTAATAAATGATAAAAGTTAATAAAAACCATAAATAAACAGATTAATAAAATCATCAATTATTTAACGAGCTGATAATAAAAAAATAATTACACAGCATTAGAATTTTTTTTATTTTGTTCTAAAATATTTTTCCAAATATTTCGTGAGATATTTGTTCTCTAACAAATCTTGATTACTGTTATCTATTTGTGGTTCGATACCTCCGTCGAATTTCGTGATGCGCAATGTGCAAATAAAATTACGATCAATGAAGGAACGTCGTTTATCAGTCATCGTGATGGAGGGTGAAGAAGAAAGATTCTTCATGATCGTGCTTCTTATACACAAAAAGGATATACACAATCTACGGCTCTCCCGAGTGACAGCGAGAGCGGATGAAAAATGGGATGAAAGGAGATGCTGCTTTTCGTACATTATGATATCACATAGCGTAAAAGGCAGACGACATACGCAAGAAGTTTGTAGAGGTTCGTAAGGAGCTTAGCTCTTAGTGTTGGAAATACATCGAGTTTCACCGTAACATCGTAATTACAACACGAGTTTTATTATAATTTAACAGCGCAAGATTGCTCGTAACAGGTCGTATTTCAAACATAATTACAATTCCGACAGATTTTGTGTTAATCGCGAATAAGAATTAGAAAATCGATACACATTACGCAAGGACCGCTTCGTAAGTATTGCATGTCTAATTGATTTTTGTGCGATTAATGAAACGCGGTAAAAAAATGTTTACGTTACATATAAGTGTTCGGTTCTTTCAGGGTTCAAGTGCCCAGGCAAAAACACTCGATGAAGTTTCAATCTATTCCTCCTTTGCGCAACATGCCAACAGCATTCAAAGTTCGTCGGCGTAAATTCAAAACGTTTCGATTCCATCCATCCGTTCCCATCTATTCCCAACACTATCTCCACGGTCTCGAGGTCGTTTAATTAAAACTTGGCTCGACCCGGCTTGGCTAATCGTAACTGCCAATTTCATGGTTTTCCTGCGGTTATTGCATTCCGAACGATCAAAATCTTTCTTTTTTTTTTTTTGCCGAAGCTTCTCCTTATTACGAATGCGTATTGCTTCTGTCACGTTATTTAATTTACTTGAATATAAAGTGTATATGCGCGTATACATTGGAACAGAGGGAGAACGATAACTCACCCGTCAAAATGATCTGCGCGTAAAACTGACAGAGATTTATCTATCACTTGAATTTTTAACCGCAATGGAAGCAACGATAAATAACTATCTCCATATTGTTGAAAAATGAAAGCAGAATTTTATTTTGAGTTCAACCGGATTCTATTTCGCTTCAAACACAGTCCGGCACGGTGATTGCACCGTTTGAAAATTTACAAGGCACACTGTCTACAGCGTATCCATTTCGGGACAAATTGCATCACGATGAAAGTCCTTAACCGGAAATTGTATCAAACGTACCACGCAAGTGTGTGTATATAGCTGCGTGATTTGATCGCGTACGATACGTTTTTCGATACGTATCCGTAGTTTTATCGTCAGTAGGTTGCAACATTTCAGTTCGGTTCGATATTTCCCCAGTGAATTGTTAACGATGTTTTGTCCAATCTACTGCTCACGTGACCGAGAGAAAAACTTATTGTTAGTTTGGGAAAAGTCTTCACTTTTTTTCTATTCCAGCTCTGGTTTATTCGTACAAGCGTACTTTTTTACATTAACAATTAGTTGTAAGCTTCTTATAATAAGCTTGTTATTTCGCGTATATCGTTAATAATGTTAGTGATAAACAGCTTGTTCGATAATCTCATTTTTATTTCCTTCTTATTAGAATTTCATATATAAATCTTTATCTCGATAAACTTTATATTTCAAAAATATTATATAAAGAATAAAAAAAAATCAAAATAAATTGCATATAAATTATTATTGTTTCTCGTAAGCTATTGCTAGATTATTTGACAGCAGACGCGTTTGAAACAATTTGGAATTCAAAATATCCTAATTATATTACCATCTAGAATTAGTGGAGAATAAATAAAAAATAAATTGAATCGAACAAAAAATATTGAAGTCTCAAACTGCATCTACGGTCAAACATCCAGAGGAGAATAAAAATTCTTGAAAGGATAGATTTCTTCTTTCGAAGCTCATCGCAATTATTTTGCTTATATATGTTAGCACAGCTATGAAAATAAAGGTGTTATAGATTTTGAGAAAGCACGAGATAAAAAAGGTATATGATATATCTCGATCGTCGTCCGAAGGATCGAGCTGTGTCTGACGAGTGTTTAAGGATACTACTGACCTGGTATACTATAGAGGGAGACCGAGCTGTCTCTAGAGAAGCGCGCCGAGCCCCCGAGGCTTCCAAGGGGACTCTTACCACACTGGTAGCTGCGAAGCGGCTTGGCCGGCGGCACCCCGCCACCACCTATCCAACCATCCAAAAAACCAAACAAAAAACCAATGTACCCAGGTGCTCCGATGCACGTATATACCTTTCTGCCACCTCGCTAAGCCGTTCGACGTTCAGTGCACATGCAGAAGTGAACAAGAGAGGGATTTTGATCCGCGGGGTCGTTATCGATGCCTCTTCACGAATTTCTCGTACAGAGAGAATTTTCCATTTACATAGCGCCTATATAAACATTCTATAATTTCCAATATTCGATTCGATTGAATGTATTCGTTTCCTGAGCTCCGATCGTCATGAAATTAAGGAAATCGTCTCTTCGACGTTTCTCCACGATCATAAACACTCATATTTTTTTGCAATAATTTTCTTGAACGTACGCGAAATGATTACGCGCCAACTTTTTCATCTTCGTATTATATATGCACTTCTCGATCACGGTACAATAATCGCGAAGCAGAGAGAAATGCCTTCTTTGCTTTCGTCTAATAAAATCGATTCATCAAGCTGACGGGAAGATGTTATTTCGTAATGCTAGATTCGCCTCGTCATAGCAGTCGATGATTAATTGTAATTGGTCTATTCACGCGTCCTGAATCTGTTCTCTTTTCGGCGTCTTGGTAAGCGTCTGTTCGAGCAAAATGGTTCTCTCGACAACAAGGAGAACGGTTTCACGGCGACCAGAATGAGGCCATCCTTTCCCTTGGACCGGCATCGTGTACAGCTTAAACGTTTTTGAGTCATCTCGAGTGGAGCATTCGGCCAATGCCGATCGGTCGTAACGATTTCAGATGAGCGAATCGAAACGACCTTGCAACCGTCGATCGGAAAAAATGGAGAGAGAGATCGCGTGTATGTGCGTCTGTGTGCGGATGTATTAAGCTTCAAGCATGGGGTATATGCGATGACAAAAATTGGTCGAGTCAGAAAAGAGGGTTTCAGAGGGAAAACATTCAATCAGAAAACTACACCGTCTCTATGCAGTTAATAATTCAAGCAGTCATACAAAAGTAATATTTCAGAATGTAATATAGCTTTTAGGGAAACTGATGAATAATCATTATACGCATTCGAATACATTGATAATATTATACAATGATGAACGTATTAAATCATTTACAAATTGACAATTGATGATACTCGAACTTGTAAAGTTGATTCACTTTATAGGATTTGCACAATATAATTATCAATAAAATATCTTTCCATCGTTATGTGCTATATTAAATTGATTCACTCTTGTTATTTAGTTGATTTAATAATCGATTCGACCAATTTTTTGGGGGAAAAACGATTAAAAGAATTTATGATTCTTTATACGTCGTATAAAGATTGTTGAAATTGTAATATGATCAGATAATGAAAGATATTTAAGCGTGTTAATTGCATTAAGGCAACCAGAATTTTGCAGTGTTATAATTTGTTTTATATATCAAATAGTCGAATATAATTCTCTTTCGATTAACAAGAAATATTAATCCATTATCAAATTGTTATAGTTTCTTTTTGTAAAACTTTGACAAGAATTAAATTTGATATTACAATCGTAATTTGTTAATTATCTTTGTTTTGTAATTTTGAAGATTTCACGATTATCCTGGTCAACTTAACGTAAGGAATTTAAGGGAATGCGAAGTTATGCAGGGAGTGCGCAGATTTCAGAAGAAGAATGTTCCAATAATTCTATGGTACATAGAACATTGGATGCGGGTATGAAGTTAATGTACAGAGAATGCGAAGCGATAAATTCTCATCAATGTCATGAGCGGCCCAAAAACGTAGTTTTTAAAAGAACGCGTGACATCTTATCTACTACCTTCATTGTAAATGTATCATTTGAAAAAAGGAATTTATTTTTCACATATTATTGACTTAAGCTAGTTGTTATATATATTTACATAATATATTATAAATTATGAATATTTTATAAATTCATATTTATTTTTTATATATTATATATTTATGATGAATATATGTATATATACATATATATTTTTATATATATTTATATATATATATATATTATAAATTATAAATATTTCATAAATTGATATTTATTTTTTTTAATATATTTCTGATGAATTCGACATATCGAGAGGAGAAAAGAAAATACGATTTTGGTTTACTTAATTGGGCCGCTCACCGATGATCTCGTGGGGATGAAATTCGTCAGTCGCGAATTAATTTGCGCATCATCGTGTCTATATATAACGCGACGATACATACAGGAACAGGGAAGAGGAGGAGAACGTGGACATCCGCATACCTGGTGTGGTGAGAGTCTTGGGTTGCGTCGGCGTCGCGTTCGGTCCTCCGACGCTCGATGCCGCAGGGCTGTACGCCCTTAAGAGAGATCCGCCGCGCGGCAGGGTGCTGCTTCCGCCCACGTAATATCCGCTACCGGACGTCGAGTTCTTGGCCGTCTGCGAGCAGAGAAGAAAAATGATTTTGAAAAAAAAGGGAGAAAATCGAGTTACTCGCCCCGAGATAATCCGGGGAATCGTTCCTGCCATTTTTCAAACACCGACAAGATGGCGGTAGCGATAATTCGACCCATCTGTCAATGAATAATCTTTCAATATATAAGTACCCAATTGTGTGTTTCTGACACATTATATTGCGACAATTTTTCATAACAGCTGCTGGGCATTGAATATTCGTTTTATTTTAACAATATTATTGTATCCAGATACTTGTTTATTGATAGAAAAATGAATTTGACAGTTGCATGATATGCTTGTATGTTTCTTCTACCTAGACAATTTCGACATCCGATGTGGATCTTTGCAGATAATTGAAATTTCTACCACGATTATTCGGGACTGCTATCTCCCGAGAAGAATTGCCAAGGTAGATTCTTATCCATGTAAATTCGTTATACGAGAATCTCTCCAAGGCTAACGCTTTCGCAACAGGTTTTCAAGACTTGGTACCGTTAATATTAACTTTCCAGACTGTGTTTTCCATGCGGGAGTTTTTACGATCACACTTTAACGCATGCGTTACGTATAGACTTCCCCGAGGCGTAAAAACTTTCATCAAGCCTGATTAATGACGGATTTAATTCCTCGTGGTCACTGCATCGTAAATTACTGACAAATTAGTTACTTTTCTACCACTAAACAATACTTGAAATTCTAAGATTTCAAAAAAAATGTTATTTAAAAATCTTGAATACAAGTTTGTTACCGTACATGTATCCTTTTGTTAAATGGCACGTGAGTTTATGTTATGAGGCCTTGAACTCTTCCCTGCTTAACTTTCAAGAAAATGCACTCTGAAATGTTGACGCGCGCAATAAAGCGCGTTTGTAATTCCGCTACTGCTTGCGGCATGGAATGTTTAAGCAATTTGCAGTATCATCCCGCTTATTCTGCGTTGCGTGTCTCGATAACTTTCCACGGAAGATTAACTTTCCCATATCGTTCATACAGTAAAATGTGTGCACGTGTAGAATGCACGTTAGAGATTCCGCGTCTAATTGTATAACAATTTAAGAAAATGAAATTGTTTTGCGCGTACACAATATAATATTGCAATTTATTGTTCGTGCGTTTTATCTATGTATGAAAAATTCTACAAAAATAGGAAGAATACATATACTATTCTTCAAACAAAGAATCTCAACACCTTTTTCATTGCCTGCTTCATTAATTGATACTTCATTTGTGTCGGACAAAATTAATCGAATGGATCGTCGAATGAAAAACACGGTAATAAATACTGTACAGTAAAATAGATCGGCTTAATGCACAGTCAATACATCTCATCATCATCAGATAATTGATTGTGCATTTCTTAATAATACGATAACAATTTATTGTTCGTGCGTTTCATCTGTATATTAAAAATTCCACAAAAATCGGAATATATACTATTCTTCAAACAAATAATCTCCACACCTTTTTCATTGCCTTTTATTTGCGCTCGGATAAAATTAATGGAATGGATGGTCGACTGAAAAACACTGGTAATAAATATTGTAGTTGAAATAGATCGACTTAATGCATAGTCAATACATTCTGGAATCGGATGATATCGGTTGCGCATTTCTCGCATACCGATCCCACAATTGAACACGTGGGCGACGACAGTGGTAAAAATGACATGCGCAGTGGACTCAAAATAGGCCGCCTTAACTTCGCGACTGCCACCACGAAAGGTCCTCCCTCTTACCGATTTCGTTCCGTACTCGCGTGCTCGAGCTCAACCGATTCGCATCGATTTCTTTAGTCGTTGTTTACCGTTGTCGAGTCCGGTTGGTCGCCTCGCCGGACGAATCGGTCAGCCAAAAAAGGAGAGCAAGAGACAGATCTATCCGGAGATCGGTTCCGGAGAGAATAGATCGAAATAAGAGCGCTCTAATTAACGAGCGGGAGATTTGGAGGGAAATTACTCTCTTTGGTGTGTATCTTTCTTCGTGGTAAACAAAACAGGACTCATCAGCGATAATAAGCAGAAAGGAAAAAATAATTGCTTTTCCAGGCTTTTCGATCATACGTCGAATGTGAAGAGAAGGGAAGATAAATATACTTCTTTTGCCTAGGACGTGAAGAAAAGTCTAGTGGGCCATTGAAGGGTCGTCTTTCTACTCTTAGACGACGTGTTTTTAATTATAGAGATCATCAAACGAGGACCATAACGAGGAGGTCTGTCGAGGCTTTTGATTGCGCGAATGAGAAAGGAGAGAAGGCTATCGCTGCGTTTTGTGCTTTCAGTCGTGAAAGCTATCGCGCATCCAGCGAAGAGAGTACGCAGCCAAGTACCTTTACCATTTTTCAGCAAATATGTCAAGTGTCGAGGAAGCGTACGCCGCGAAAAGTTTTTAGTTTCAAAAAAATTCAAGAGAAGCGGATAAGGAGAAAATCCACGTATCGCGGAAGATATATAAGTTAGTAACGAAGTAAAAAGATCTCCCGATTGATAAAAAAGAAATCCATACAGCAAGTGCGAGATTCGACGGACGAGAGGCGATGCTAGATAATTTTTCGCAGTTTGACAGGAAGGGTGGACGAGAGGAAAAAGAAGGCCTGCATCGTCGCGTGTAAAAAGAGAGAGTATTAGCAGGAAAAGTTGGTGAGAAAAGTTGAGCAGATGTAACGGCGAAAGACAATCCTCTTTTCGCGAGCACGTTCGGATAGACGTGGAATAAGATTAAAATAAGGGGCTGCGAGCCAAGAGATAAAAGGGGAGAGAGAGAGAAAGAAAAATCCCGTGAAAAAAGAAGACGAGGGAATTAAGGTGGTGTAAAAACTAAACGGCGAACTTTCGCCGCGAGGCAATTAAAGAAATAACAGTCGGACGCAACGAGAGTGATGATAAGATAAGAATGAAGAAATTCGCGACAAACTTCGGAATTAGTCTCCCCTCGTTTTCGTTCTTCGTCCTCTTAGGCTCGCTTATTGCGGCGATTTCGGGCATCACGACTGCTCTCGTCCACGTCGAGAAGAATGACATCCCGTTGCACAGCGTCGAATTAACGCAAAAGGGTTACATTCAGGTGAGAAATCATTTCAGGGAAGTATTTATGTCGAATTTTTTTACGCTGACAAAAATTCTTGAATTCGAATAAGTATAAATCATTTATTTGAAACTAATAATATTGACAAATTTTATTTAATTAAAATTGTTTAATAAAAAAAAAATAAAGAAATAGAATAGAGATATTTCGACAATAAATTTTGAATTACAGGTATTGCATTGTTAAGCTTGCAGTTAACAATAAAAATATTTGACTTTGGGGTATTTCTGTCGAAATTCCCACAATTTCGCTGAAATGCTCGATTAACCAAGTAAATTAGATATGGATTGCGCATTGATTTCGTAATTCTGTATTCAAACACATACTGACAGTAAAAAGCCAAGTAAAATAGGGGGCAAATCATGCTAAATCGATACGTTGTCGGATATAACGGATACACATTTTTCAACGAAGCATAGAAAATAGCAAGGTTTCTATCGATTACGTGAGAAAAAGAGAGCTATTCCATAACGTAGAAAAGAAATTAGTTTCACACTGATTGCTTAATTTTCATCGCTCACTACAAAACATGTCGATCGTGATAATCTCGTTTCTACATGTACAAGGTGTTTCAAATCTTCTGCTTTTTTCTTATCATGTTTAGTCCCCTCGATTAATTTTTAAAAAATTTAGTGCACAAATTAATTTTCCTTCGACACTTCTTGATTATACTTTGTAATTAATTCTCTCGAATTATAATTTTACTAACAATAAGACGGTTTCATTAAAATTTTTAAATTAAATTTAAAATTATTTTTTAATCAATTTTTAAGTTTTCAATAAAATTTCTTCCTAAATATTGCAAGAGTTTGAAGAAGAAACTCTTAAAGAAGCCTTAATTTTATATCGCTTAAAGAATGAAAAAATAAAAAAGTATAGACACATAAAGCAAAGTGGTAATCACCTAAGACACCTTGTACATAATGTCGCTCTAATTAGATAGTGGAGCGTGGAGCAGTATATATATACGATGTTCTGGTTAATTATCCCCACTTTTTAGTTTCTCAGATGGGCATTACCCGTGCCGGAAATTCATGAATTTACATTCTGCCTTTGGATAAAGTCAACGAACCTCGAATATCCACATTCAATCTTCTCGTATTCGAGTAAGTATTATCAATGAGAAATTTTCATTTCGACATTTATGTTGTGAATTAAGTTTTTAACTGATTCTTGTGAGCAAGTCTCACTGTTCTTTTTTTCATTTTTCAATTTGTATGTGCGTTATATTTATAGAACATCTATTTATAAAAATGTGAGAAATGGAGACAGTCTTCACGTGTTATAAGAAATGAAAAATTGGTTCTTAATGAAAAAATATTGTAAATGGATGGCCTATAAATAGGTGAAAAATAGTATGCGCGCGTTACATATTGTTATGTGGTATCACATAAAAATAAATGTAATATCTGGGAACGAGGGATAAGAGGCGTCTACATATGTTCTCGGCGTTTCCCACTTTTATCTCGAAATTGTCTCAACCGCTTTGAGACGGTAACGAGGACTGTTTTCTTACGTGGGGCCGCTATTATCCACTCCGGTATTCAACGAATAGTTACACAAGAGTCATTTTCTCGCGGAAAGAGCCGTAACGGGAAAAGTATCTTCGCTCGCGGAAAATCGTCTCTTGAGAGTATTACTTCGTCGTTGCAACTTAACAGTATGTTAATGGACACTTTGCCTCGCGGCATTATTCCTTTTATGTGTGAGAATTAAACATGCTAGGCCACGTCTCTCCCTGATGAAACGCTAATTGGTCGAATTACAAAATCTCGCGAGATTGAACTACTCTCCGATGGCCGATGTAAACAGAATTTGAATATTTATGACGTAGCGGCCCAGAAAGCTGTCCTTCATGTCACTTTGTTAAACTGTTCCACAAAAATCTCAATCTCACCTCCTTGTATAATAATATCCCATGACGCTATATGGAGAAGAACAATCTCCGAGCATGTAGATATTGATAGAGAGATATAAAAGTTGTTCTTCGATGTTAAATTATAAATGTGTAAGAAAAATTTATTTCACCATAAAAAACTGAAATAAAAACATGATCTCCTAAAATCATATGAAATTATTAAGATTTGTTTACGCCAGGTGCATAAATTCTGGCTTTGTGTGTTTCGTTGCATTTTGACCGAGAAAGCAATGTGCAAACATAATCCTCTTTCGTTATCAAAGGGAACGAGCGAGAACGTTTGATTCGATCTTGGATATCGTCGCGCGGAAAAAGCATTCACCTGGAAATCGGCGGGGTGGAGATATTTCGAAGGTCGGTTCGCATACAAGAGCATCGCTGGTACCACATATGTCAAAGCTGGGAGAACCGGGTCGGTCGTTACGCTTTGTGGCTGGACGGACATTTGGAGTTGCAAGGTCATCTCGAGGAGGTATAGATCCTACATCTTTAAGATATCTGTACATTCCATTTTTCGAATCGAAATTTAGACTCAGAGTGTCCAGCAGACTCAATGAACAAAATTCCCTGACTTTTTAGTATTATTTTTTCCACATATATCATTTGCATATATCTATATTGAATATTAAATCATGCAATCCTATTTTTGTCGACAATGAAAAGGTTAAACAAAAATTTAAATCAATTATACAATCTGCATTATATACGATAATTGCAACAAATATGTCACCTTAAATTATTTAAATAATCACCTTTTTTAATTATATTGTATCAATTTTTTTAGTTTTGTCTCTATCAAACACATTGAAATAAAATAACACGGCGATGAAACTATAAATTAACGAACACGCTGTAGATGAATCGATCTTTAATACAGAAAATTAGCGTGCCGGGAGTCAAGAAAAAGTTTATATTCGTTTAATAAAAAATGTCAAATGATTCAGACAATGTGAAAAAATGCAGATAAATTCCCTGACCGCTAGACACCCTGAGACTGCGAGATTTTTTTCCATTCCTTGTTAATAGAAGACTATCTTGCAGATGATCGACTACGTGATTCCGGGAGGCGGCGATATCGTCTTGGGTCAAGAATACACGGATTTCGATAAGGGGCTGGAAGAGGGCATCGAGGGTTCGGTTTTCGGCTTTAACCTTTTGCTGGCCTCGGCGTTCGATTCTCTCGACGACGGCCATCAAAGGTCCTTTTTCCGATCGATCAATGGAACTACGGATCAGGCCAGGCTTCCCTTCATCGCTCAAGCAATCAGGATGAAAATAGCGAGGCGTGATTCGGATCTCAGAGCGACGCGTGCGCTCGACAGACGGATTCCGACGCAATTTAAGCTCGGTCCTAATTGGTCCCGCAAAATCTCTCAGCAGAATTCGCGTCGATTAAATATCGTCAATGATACGCGGGAAGAGAGAACGATTCGTAGAAACGCGATCACCTTTGTCGATGACTCGACCGGAGGAATCGACCTACCCGGAGAACCGTCGAACGACCCTTTGGGTCTGCAGTTAATCAAATTGTCCTACGTTCGCTGCCGGTTAGGCAGAGGTAGTCCTCCCATAGGCGGTGCTTTAATGTTGATTTCTTGGAGCAGAACACCCGTAAGGATGTTCGGCGGTGCTACCATAAAAAATATCGGCGACGAGTGCGGAAAATTTTAAGTTTATAATAATAATAATTAAAAGCTGCTTTTCATGAGAAAAGAGAGGCTTTGCCATAAGAAAATTAGTTTGTTAGGAAATGAAAGATTAAGATTATTAAGCTCGAAACTTGTTCATTTCCTAATAAAGTAGAATGTTTCCGTACGTCTAAAAAAATTAATTTAAACAATAATGATTTATACAGAATGTGTTTGAATATTCCGTTTTATCATGAGCTAATAGAGATATACCAGTATTAATTTTGAAGAAAACGCGTGGTAAGCGTATTCTATTAAGTCTACTGCTTCCCTCTTATATTCTGTAGAATTTCCATGTGTTCATAAAAAGTTTTAAAAGAATGTTTTTATATGTAGGACATTTATAATTTACATTATTTGTAATTTGAAAACTCTCACCTTTTTAGTGCCATCGCAGCAAGCTTTGTTGCAGTCACTAATAAACGATAAGCGTAGGTGAATTTAATAGTTTCGGCCTCGTTAATGCTCTTACGAGTAAATACTCTTGCAACTTTGATTGCGCGATTTCAGAGTTCCAAGTCGCGTATTTACGGTTCAACTAAAAGCTCTACCCACAATCGCTGATCTCGCTTCACGTATGCGCACTCGCATTGTGCATTAATTAATTCCACGAAATTTCCTTCCGACACAATCGAGGTCGCGAAAGATAAATATAAACGCCCCACGCCATAAAAAACCGTGACTCTTTTCCCTCTGGCAAAGTTGTCAAACTTCAAAGAGCTCGCCACACATACAACATAATTAAGCAAATTACAAGTCGCGGTAATAAATCTGTATTTCATTTATCAAGTAAAAAAAAAAAGCCAAACGTATGTTTAAAATTATCCTATATAATAAGAAGAATATAAATTGCATATATACAATTTCTCATGTTAGTTCATTTTAGCGTTAAGCGATATTTAGCGGTTGTAAGTTAAATCCTCAACGGTGGTTTCGAATAAAATGTACAAATTTATATTGTAAGAGATTGTATTGCGAGGCTAATTTTGATGTTCCATTTTTTCCTAAGTTAACTTTCGAGTAGGGTATATTCTTCGGCGCGTATTTTCGCGAGATTGCACACAGCTACGCCATTGTGCACATTTAGCAGAGTCTCTTTTGTAAGCGGAATTTCGATGCTGACATCGCGGATATTCCGTTGACATTGATAACGCGACTGAACGAACGTTTCTGAAGATCCGGTCGGAGACGCTTCTCGCCGCTGGCGAACCGCGCCGGATGTTGAAATTCCGTTTTCATTTCTCGCAATCCGGATCGCCGCCGGCGAATAAAACGCACTTATTCAATCTCCATGTAACATGGTATTTCTATTCATGTAGACACAGTATTCCTACCTCTATAACAATCATATACGTTCTTGTAATTTCCCCGAGCTAATGCTAGTGGCCTAATATCAAGTATTAAAAGCCATGTAATCTTTAGGCGACTAAAAGCAGTTTTGCGTAAAGATTATTTTATTCGACTATAATATGTTTAAAATATATATATATTTTTTTTCCAGAATTTAATTTTTTTTTTTTTAGAAACATGACACAGTCCTACTTCTTCCTTTCTGCTTATAAATATTTCGCGAGAAATGAATGATTGCTGAGATAGGATTACTGCACACATCTATAATTGGGAATCACTTCATGATTATGCTAACTATACTAATCAGTACTATATCACGCCATTGGCATTGCAAAGTGTACAATGCCAAATACAGTTCAGTAACAGAATTACATAATTCGATTACATCAACCATGCGTTTTCTCTCCGGCTGTGCTTTATTTGGCGAATTTCGAGCGCCAGTTCACAGAGCGCTCATTTGTGCGATCTCTCTCGCAAAGTCATTCCTATGACCATTTGAAGAGCATATTACGTTTTACGACGCATGCGACGGAATCAGAGATAGAAAGAAAAAGCTACACTTTATTTTCTACATGCTTTCGCTATGCGACAACGTGATCTGCGTATTCTTGTTTTTTATTTCGACGATATTTGCAGGTCTCTGTGACATTAAGGTTCTCTCGCGAAGATAAAATTTGCAGATATTAATGTTACGTCGTAACCAGGCCGGTGTATTTACAAGATACGAGGGCAAAAGTATTCCTTCATTTGCGCGAATGTTTTCCTCCTACCGAAAAAAAGATGAAAGCTTAAAAGCAAAGGGGGTGTAGATTTTTAAGAAATATAATAATAAGAATAATACCAATTATATTGGATAAATTGTAAATTAAGTAATAAATACGCATTTAATATTTAATATAAAACTGTAGTGTTAATTTCACATTTTGTACGATCCCGATTATAATACATGAGTCATGCATGATTATCCGTCTATGAAAAGTAAAAGTATAAATGCATATTTATTGCTCGTTACGCGTTCGATTACCTCGAATATTCCCGCTTTGCAAAACAATTTTGATTTGAGTCTCAATTAAATGTCAATTAGTAAAATCGATAAAATGATTAGCATCTCCGATATTAGTAGATAATTTAATTTTTTAACAGAATTGCAATGGCATTCCTAGCTGTAAATGTGTTAACACAAATTATGTTAATATAAATATAAAATTAATTACAGATATAATTGTTGATTGCAAGAATATATAAGTTTGATTGTTACTACGTATTGTACATATATGAGATAATTACTAGATAGATTTAATTTTAAAGAGTACAGTTCTTACGAAACTAATAAAGGTAAAATAAATTGAATGAATATTAGCAAGTTATTAATGTAATAACTATTAATAAGCCGACCAATCAAGAGCTTGTGTGAATAATGTGGTGCATTATTTGCAAACGTGCTTTAGTAGTTCATTAAACAAGAGAATTTGGCTGTTGTTCAAACCGAGTTAATGTGTGCTGCTATTAATTCAGAGGCATATGTTTATGCTTGTCAAGAATTTATAATCTAATATAAAATAGCATTATATATATAGAATAATACATCTATTAAATGTTCTCCTTTTAAAATACAATTTATATAATTTTAACCATATTGTTCTAATTATTCTAGTAAATAAAACATTTTTTAAACCTTGTCCCCCTTTTCGAATAAAATAAATTTAAATCTTAAAATCTCGATAAATGAAAAATGACGGTGTGGCTGCTACATATACATAATTTAAAATATATGTATCTCATCTTCTGTCAAGTTTATTTTAGTTTTCACTATTTCAAATCTAATGCAATAAATTTTGTAGCAATTATACAACATTGCGTGATATAGCTTCAAGGATATGAGAGAAATTTAATTTCGCCACTTAAAAAAAAAACGAATGAGAATCTCTCAAGCGATACGTAATCATGTGTGTGCGAAATATGTAATTCTTTCTATTACAACATTTACACGACATCGCGATATTCGCGTCCATCCGAAATAACTATCCCGCATAATGACAAGCGTCGTATTTATATAACGTGCGTAACTAAAAACTGCGTATGATATATCCACTCATCCGCATCTCTGAAATTATATATGAACAAGTCCAACCACTTTGACAACTATAATTGATACAAGACTTTAAGACCGTTCAAGTAAATGATAATAACAAGATGACATTTTATACGAAATATATTAAATATTATAGTTTGTTATTTTAAAGTTGCTAAACTTAAATTGTCATATTAATTTTATAATTTTTTTCTTACTTTTATTTATTAAATATGACAAAAGAAACTTTTATTTATACGCGGTAAAAATGTACCTACATATAATTTGCACGAATATTTATATTGTAAAATTTAATAATTTTATGCGAAAAAAGATTACGTATATGTTACAATTCACAACAAATTTCACAACTTTCATATTTTGCACAATGCATATATCAGCATATAAATCAGTATATTGTATACATATTTATTGTATATTCATCTTGTGTGTATTTCACCAGACTTTTTAAAAAACTAAAAAAATTATACGCTTTCACCAAAATCACTTATTTCACATTCACGATCGTGATAACAATATCTCTCTTTCTATTTTAATGAATAGCGCTATATTTTTCAGCATGTTTGCAAAATTCAATCTACTATTCATCATGAATTTTATTGTTTAATGTATGCACTTTTATGTTTCATTTATGTTCCTAGGAAACTTTACTGACCTAGTTAAAAAATTCTGCAAATAAATACTTCAGATTCGTTATGTCCGTACTATTTTGATATAAAATGTTGATTTAATAACGTTTAAAAGAGAAGATATATTTTTGTCAAAAAAATTAAAGACACATACAATTTACGAATCGAATATAAATGAATCTATCGAGATTCTTTTATGAACGAAGAAATAAGAAAAGAGAAAATACCCGTACATTGATATGGTAAATTGCATGAACGTGAATTGTTTCGAACTGTTCTTAACGACGTTGTGCAACATGGAAACGGAATTCAAGTTGCCTCATTTGGAATAAAAATACAACCGTTGTTAATTTTTCTTACGGAATGCACGTGCCGTTGAGTTTCATTTTCCGTGGAAATTTTTGCGCGAATGATATTTAACAGAGAGAGAAATCGATTATGTTTTTGCCGCGATTAACCGAGATATCGATTACAACATAAATCAGGCTGCATATAGTAATTGTGTGTGAGTCAAGTACAGGTTTTGTACATATGCACAAATAAGTGATTAAAATAAAAATGTTGTACAATGTAGAACATAAGACAAAATATATCATTTTATGCATATATAAATTATCCATTAAAAAGATAAAAAAAGAAAAAGTTTATGTATACATATTCTCTTAATTACATTTTCATAATTTTATTCATTAGTTTGAATTTATAATTATCTTCAATTTTATCAGATTTAGTAATTTTGTTTCATATTTTTCATACATTTGATAATCACAAAAATATCTTATTTTAAAGATATATTTATATCTGTTTTAAAAGTTATTATTCTTTATTAAAGCTTTTGCTTTGCGAATTCTATTGAATTCATGTACGCATTATTTTAATTTATATACACCACTACATTATAGCTTTATTTAATGCAGTATTGCATTATAATGCAATGTTAAAAATTAACGACGTTAGAAGAGAATATTGCAGTATCAAACAGTACAAATAAATATTTTATATCAAAAAGGCGTTAAAATCAAATAAAATTTATACAACAAAAATTCATATTAATATTGCGGTTTATTTGAGCAGGCTGTTTAATAATTAAATATATTCCATTCGCGGGAGTCTTATTGTGTAATGGCATACAACATAACACAAAAGTTTTAACGCCATTCGTTAATTGCTGGTCGCAATATCTACGTATTTATTTTTGTGGCATTTAATGAGGCTGTTCCACATTCAACGAAGCGAGTGGCCTACTTCTATAACTGACTTCTCCCATCATGCGATCATTATAAATACTCTTTATAAAATAGCAATTATTATTATTATTAATAAAACTTTTAATGACGTGTCGCGCACATTTATGATCTATTAAAAATGTTCTATTGTGAAGTTTATAGATCTGAGAAGAAGAGTGTGATTAATTCGCGACGACTTGTAATTTGTACTTATCCGATAGTGCTATAGAAGATAACAAGCGAAGGATAATTATAACTCACGTAGTAAACGTCACTTCAGCCGAGCAACGGGTTAATTACAAACTGAAAATAATTGTACGAGCAAATAAATGAAGCATTTATATGATTGCAAAACTATGCACTACCCTGATCGTATCACAATTCTTCCTTTCTGTATGTGTGATTTTATATCTATATACATTTTTTCTGTACTTATATAAATAATTATATAATTTTTGTCATCGTTGAAATACCGTCGAGACAAAAATTATAAAATTCACGAATAATGCATAACAAATTATATATAATTAGAAATTTATATTAATTATATTTAAAATGCATCAATAATGCATGTTAATTATTAATATATATATAACATAATTTAATGCGTATGAATTATTTAAAAAAATTATAAATAATGCATGCAATGGCGTATTACATATGAATGATAAATATTTATATTAATTTTAAAAAATAAACAAAGTTATACTGTAGTCTGTACACACGACGGTATCTCAAGATTTCCTCAAAGATACATCGGCCAATTCTAATGATGCTCAAACAAGTACCATCGCCATCTAAAATACATGGTCGCGTTTCTGTATAGCCTATTCTGTATAATAATTACATGCGCGGATCGACTTTCGTTTTCCAGGGTAGGGTAGAGTCATCCTTTCGCCGACACTGTCGGTTTCTTCCGGTATTTGATAAAAAGAGAAACGTTTTGGTTTCAGACAGGCATTCTATAGGTGAGAGCAAGAGAGAGAGAGAGAGAGAAGAGAAGAAAAGGGAAGGCAATCAAAGATCTGCATTTTTTCAACATTTCCCGCGAGTTTCCCTTCACATCAGAGTATAGATAAACAGATACGCTTGTAGAGTTACGCTTGTACGCTCGTCTGAATAGAGACTTTCTTTCTAGAGGACATCGCGACCGACTTCCGCCAAAGATACGTGATTGTTTCAATTCAGATAACGAAGCTATCGAATTATGCAGCGCAATGTATCTTCTATTCATGTTATTAAGCCTACCTCAAAAGCCATATTATTTCGACGAAATAAAAGAAAGCAAAATGTATAATTAGTTTGTCGGAAAATCGATAGATATACATATATAGAAAAATGACTTTCTAAATATGCATTTTTTTGAATTTCTTCATCTATTCAGAATTTTGGAATAAAAAATTCTCAAATTGATTCTACAAAGGTACAAATGATTTGTTGGAAATTATTTTAATTCCGAGCAAGAGAGCGGGAAATTACGTTAATTGGAATCGTAACTTCCGTCGAGTCCAAGATTGTAATTTATTAGCGAGCGGAAGATGGATTTATATTGGTCCTATTATTATAACCGACCGTGCGTGTCGAAGCTCGTTAAGAGAAATCGGTGATTTGAAATGAGAGAAAAAAAAAAAAACACATACGTAATTAAAAGCTCGATCGAAAAGTACGAAGGCTAGTACGTATCAGTGAGCCGTTTGACCTCGTTCAATGACTTTCGACAAGCGTATATTATGTACGTGTTCACAATGCATGAATATCAAGTACAAGGATATTCCCTTTCTCCAATCTCGCTCTGCTGTAAATATAGAGAGTGTCGGTGGAATTACATATTTTTTTCTTTTCACGAGAGTACGCATTTATTGTTTCGCAATCTGAATGGCGAACACTGCAAATTAATACAGTTACGAAAATTATATTCTTGTGTTTACAGAGAATGAAAGAGAGTTTCCTAAACTTGTAGATACGATTCGAAAATTGACATAAATTTCGTCACAAAATGCATCATTGAGATTTAATATCTCGCGTAAATAGGCAAAACTAGTACAGATTATCTGTGTCAGATAATCGTTGCAATTAAGCAATGATAGGGTCAAATGAGTCTAGACTTTTCATGGTAATTATTGCTACGTCATAAGTTGTGCAACGAGCTTGAAATTTGCTTCGATTAATCCTTTGCTAATTAATAAAACGATCATCGAAATTATATAATGCAGAATCTTTCTCGTTTCTTCCTAGTTTCTCGTACATAGCACGTAAGTTCAATTATCTGTAAAATGTTCAGCTGTTTTTAATGTTATGCATTTTTTTCGATCAAATTCTTAAATTTTTATTCGTGTATTTTTCAAAAGGTATATGTTTTTAATTGTAAAAATAAACCTTTTAATTAAATAAAACGTTTCATTTATAAAAAAAAAACTTGATTAAAGGTAAACGCTACGTCGGAAAATGTTCGTGACAAAATCAAGGATGTTTCGTCATTGTTTTAATTTGAAAACACTTGTAACTAATTAGTGTAACACGAAAGAGCATAAGAGAGTATATGCTTAAACAATTGCATGACTGTTTTACATCGATGCCTTTAGACACACATCCGGCGAGAAATAACACGCAACAAAATGGACTAATATTATATACTATATTCCGCAATAGTTTGTGAAATTACATGCAAGTGCATTAAAACAGTAACGGCAATTGCGGCGAATTGATAATCAGACGTCTTCCACGCGAGTTTTCATCGCTGCGCTTGATGCAGAAAGTGTGTCAAGAAAACGCATGGGTGTTTGCAATGTAAATGCAATTGCAACGCATTGTGTATTTATCCGTCTACGCACTGTTTATGTTACAACGCGTACAACACCATCTAAATTGTAATCTACTGCAGAAAATGCTGCATAAACTATTCTTGAGAATCGAGAATGCTTCAATAAACATTTCGATAGTAATTAGAAATAAATAAATAAATAAATAAAAAATAATAAGAGAGATAACAATAAAATAAATAATTTATTCAATAAATAGGGAACCATCTAAATTGTAATCTACTGCAGAAAATGCTGCATAAACTATTCTTGAGAATCGAGAAATAAATAAATAAAAAAATAAATAAAATAAAATAAAATAAAATAAATAATATAAAATAATAAAATAACAATAAAATAAATAATTTATTCAATGAATAGGAAACCATTTAAATTATAATCTACTGCAGAAAATGCTGCATAAACTATTCTTGAGAATCGAGAAATAAATAAATAAAAAAAGAAAAAATAAAATAAAATAAAATAAATAATATAAAATAATAAAATAACAATAAAATAAATAATTTATTGAATAAATAGAGAACGCGTTAAGTAAAAGCAATAAAATACAAGTTCGATCGAGCTGAATGAGTTGATCACGAATGAAATTGAGAGCGATGATGAGTAACGAGTTGCTCTGATAAATTTCGATGACACAGGAAGGTCGCAACGGAACCGCAACTCGATCATTCAGTTTCGTGGGAAACACAGTCGGTCGAGCGTTTAGCACTTCCACTTTTCCCCTCATTAGCATCCCGAATGGCGCAAATAAACGTAATAAACGTCAGTGAGTCATAAAGTCATAATTCCTCAAACGCTAAAATGCCCGCTGAAATGCGCGAAACCCCTAAACGCGCTGGCAGACAAACTCTTTGGAAGCCCGCACCCGATAAAATCGGATTTTCTCTGCCACCACAGACTGCGTTGGGAAAGATCCTGCATGTAGCACACGGTTTATGTAACGCGATCGACGATCCCGGGATAGAGGGAGAGAGAGAGAAAAAGAGAGGATTTTTTGGCGGAACCGCATTGTGCATTCTCTCAATCCGGTTTTGAAACCCGACGAAGCCGATACGCGTATGTGGCACCAGTTACACGACATGTAACTGAGCAGGATGTCATTACACGAGATATATCGCGGGCGTGTCAGTTATAAATAAATAAGCTGATTGCCCGAATTCGCAATAATGCAATGAACTTTAGTGCATGAAAAGTATATCATGCGAGAAAGAATAAAAGTAAAAAAAAAAAAGCAATTAACTTTCTATTTTCTTATGATAAATTACTGATTTAAGATCTCAAACTAATTGAAATGATCGAGATTATCTTCTTTTTTTGTTGTTGTTAATAAATCATAGTTATCATCAAATCTATCAAATAAAAATTGAACCCATTTATAATTTAATTTATATTAAAAAAAATTTCTTTCAACACTCGGAATATTCTGTACGTGATTAATTGATTTAATTTTAATTTGTCACAAAATATTTAATTATCATATGCGAAATAATTTGTATAACGCGGAACACTGACATAATTATCATTAATAATAAAAGTGATAATACCCGTCATTATTTATGTAACTCCAAGGTTCGATTTTGATAAAATAATGAATCTCACAGGTAGCTCTGTTATGATCTAGAAAGGAAACTTTTCCGGCTCGTTCGTTCAAGATTTTAAGATATGTTCAAATTCGTAAAGGACCAAATAAGGTCTGTAAATTATGAAAATTTTCCAACCATTTAGTGATACAATTAAATGACTTAAAAAAGTATTTTATGTTTCTAAATCTTATGATAATTTTTTTTTTAACGAAGATATCACGCGTAAAATGAGAGAAAGGACTACTCACGTGCGTAGCTCCAAGCTTTTCGATTTTGATAAATAATGAATCTCGTAGGTAGCTCTATTATAATCTAGAAAGGAAACTTTTACGGCCCGTTCTCAGCCTGGATCGAATAATTGTTCGGTCCTTAGCCGTGAGGCATCCTCCCGCTATACCTGAAGAGAGCCGGATATTCGGGTCTGATGTTTCGCAATTTCTTTATACTGGTTTCTCTTATACTCTATGTACGATACACTTTACGCTGGTGCTCACTTTCTATAGCGGAGGAGAGCACCGACAGGGAAAAAAGATTGCGGTCGTCACGCGGTGACGTCACACGTTCACCATGTCTTCGTCGAGGCTGTCCACCTTCTCTAGGTAGACCGAATTTCCGATACTCAATCGCGTCCTTTCGGTTCGTTTTAGCGGTCGGTCCCTTAGGAGAGTCTAAATTTGAAACCTCATTTTTTTTCGCCCGAGTAATAATGTCAGGAAGCTGCTTTTTGTCATGTCGAATATATTATTCGTCCATTGCGTAACATCAGTGTTGTGATTTTAAAATTAGGATAAAAATGAGATAAAAAAATATGAAAATTATTTTGTTTTAAATATATCTAGATAAAATTATACGGCGATTCATCTAGATAATAATTTTGAAGACTGCTTATGCAAAGACAGTTATAAAAAAAATGTAAATTATAAAAGAGATATAAAAATATATTTAAGTATTTATATGTGCTATGATTCTAAACCAAATATATCTGAAAATGATTCTAGATAATTTAGCAAAGATATAATACTTTTTTTATCTAAGATATGCAGATATAAATAATACATATTTTTATTATCTATATAAAGATAAAATAACGTCAAAGTTTCATTTAGGTGATCGTCTATATAATTTGATTTAGATAACAGCAAACATTGCGTAACATATCCGATTATATATAATATGTTATACAAATTTTCTGACATTTTTGTGAAAGCCGATTGGAAATTAAGACGTCATCAATATTCATTCGGGAAGAAGTTGGATTATGTTGAGAAATCTCTCGGCCAAATTTGTATGCAAATTACTGGACGATGCGTACATCCGCTGTCATCTCCGATTATGCGAATTATTCAGGTAGCCGTCTTTGCGTCTCAAAAGTGTCTTTTAGTTTCGCGAGCAAACGACGCTATAAAGGCTTCCGGCAATCAATCGCGAATATGGAAATAACTCGATAAACCTCGATAGCAGAAGGATCGCTGACGTATATAATATATAACATATATCGATCGATGTCGTTTCAACGGGATTCGATAAACTGTCAGCAAGCGCCGCTATCTAGCGTTATTATCTATTCAATTGAAATTCACACGACATGCGGGCCTGTTCTAAAACGGAATTCGATCTCATCCCGATCAGATATTTGACAATTACACGCCACGTAACATGTAAAATACCGTAGAAAGTAAAAGCAAAGAGAAATGTGTGTCTCTTCGGGCTTACGAGTGTGTACGTAATCGAGAAAAAAGCGGTTGATTACCTCTCATATATCTTCTATTGCCTCTCGTCAGCTTAATATATGTATACTAATTTCAACACCTTGCTTAATATATAATTAAAATCGTGAAATTAAGTGATTATTTAAAAATAGTTGCAGTCATAAAATAGCAGCTTTCGCCGTAAGAAAAATATTTCATAAATCTTTTGGAATCAAATAAATAAGCATCGACAACACGTATATGTTACTTTATAGATATATTTTATAATCCGATTAAACGTGAACACATTTATTTATTTAATGTGTACTGAAAAAGCATGCGTATTTGTAATATTTGAAAATTTTCTAAGTTTTCCTTGGAAAAATAACTTTTCAGATATACTATATAATATTTTGTTCCGAATATGTAAAAATTGATAATCTCTTTATATGTGTAGAATTGCAGAAATTTTAATATTGTAACAAAAGTCACGTGTATTGCTATTTTCAATAATTTATTTTTAAATAATCGTTTAATTTCGGAGTTTTAAAAAAATAAAATTAATTGAGTTGTACACATTTGTACAATAATAAACATAAAATATTATAAATAAATAATGACAAAGAAAATAGTTTGTAACATAGTGATCATATCAGCTAAAAATGTAATAAACATCGAGCTATTGCGCTGTATCATATTATACTTGCATACTTGTTTATTGCATCAACTGCACTTAGCCTTAAGGCCGAGTTATTTATCTCAATTAGCTTCCACATTCTTACGCATAGTAGAAAAAAGATACAAAGTATTAAACTACAAATAATAAATGTTATTAATTATGAAGCTAAGCAGCACATTAAAATTGCACATTATTTAGCAATGTGAGAATAAACATCTATTAGAAACCATAATCTAGATTTACAATAATAGTAATTTCTTTTGAAATAATCATTATTGTCTTCATTTGATCTTATTTCTCACGCGCTAAAAGATGCGCGCTAACAAATAAATTCATCATTACAAAATTGCGAGTCAAACGTGGACACAATATCCACTCCTCGAGTATTTTTTACGGATAAAAAATTCAAGAATGTACCTACATATAAGGAAAGCAAATTTTGATGAATTAGCGTGGAGTAAAGTGCGCTTTTGTCCAGGCAATTCTAATTTATTCGTACTTTCCACACAAGCGAAAAAAATGCTCGAGACGACGTCTGGCCACGTTGGGGAAGAGCGAGGCAAGAGGCAAAAGGTGTATCAGACAATCAAGTAGAGGAAAGGTGTGTACCTCCCGCGAGCTTAGCAGCTCAACGAACGGGCAGTTACCTTTCCGTTCTACAACCGCGAGGATCTATCTCCCTCCATAGCGCAGAACCTACTGATCACTACCTCTGGGTGAGTTGTCTAGGCGCGAACATAAGTCTCTTTATCGCGGTTCTTAAATGGGACGTTAACTTTACGCGGGTTATCGTCTCTAGTGCTCGAAAAAAATATATTTACTTGTGAATCTCTCGAGGAAGTGTCTCCATCGCTTGATTTCATTTTATTCAATTGTGGTAAGTTGAAGGTTTTTGTTTCAATTCTTCGATATATCGAAATATTACGAAATATTTTATATTCAGAATCAATCCTTTCTTCCATTATTTATTTTTCCAATTACTGTAAGTAATTATTTATTAATACAAGCACATATTAGCCGAATATAATAATGTTGAAATATCACAAGGATGGTATATATATCATGCACCGTTTCTTTTACAAAGAGGAAGCTTATATACACGTGATGTCATTGTATAAATCCGGCTGGAGATTGGCATGATACATGCAAAAGGGTATCGTTTCTACGTCGTCGGAATATTCAAGGCACTGCATTTTAATTTTCGCTTTGATAGCTTTCACTGTTGCTCGCAATTTGTTTGATCACGATGGTGTTACAAAGTAACTGCAATCTATACTCTACACAAGATAACGTCAAAAGCTCTTATGACAAAGTGAAAAGTTGTGCATTAATGACTCCGTTAATGAAAATGATGCAGCTGACATAAGCGGTGCAAGACAATCGCACAAAGGGATACAAATTCTCTCTCATATAAAAAAGAATAGATTATTACAGTGAATTGTGTGCGCAAAGTTTAATAATACATAAGTGACGAAAATGTGCATTTTTTAAAAATAAAAGTAATAAACCGGTATTATTTTAAGAATATTAATTAATGAATAAAGTGCTAGTAAATTTTCGTGAATATTAATAAAATATAATTACGCCGTCAAATTCGTGCATTACTGTAATATTTGTATCGCGTGTAAAATAAACTTTGTATTATGTTAATTTGAGATATAGACTTTTACTTTCAATTTATAAATCATTTTGAGTTTCTAACGTGTTATTTAAGCATGTGAGACTTCATTTATTGTTTTAAAGATGAGAATACAAGTTTCTATGTCGAATATATAAATCTTTCGATATCGGAAGTTAGCTTGTTGTTGATTACGTTTTGCCTCGTCCGCATTTCGGTTCCGTTAGCACTGCCGTTTGACGTATCTGGGTTTAATGTTCGTTGTACCGGTTCCGTTTACAATCTCGAAGCAAAATATAAAATTCGCCTTCGATTTCATTCACCGACATTGAACACGTAACAATTTTTTTTTAATTTCTACGCGGTGATTAAAATATATAAAAATATGAATAATTTAATATTGTATAAATATTTTACAATTAATATTTTGATAATTTAAGATTCCATAGATATCTATTTTTTCCAATAAAATTGTATTATTTCTTTTAAATTAAAGAAAAACATTATATACGTATAGATGTATATTAATATTAATGCGTTACACTTATTTTTATTTCACGTCAAATATTAATTTAAATTAAATTTTCCGATCCAATTCTGCAGAGCTTAAAATATAGGAACGCGTTCTAGCGTAATGACGATTCGCAATTAGGAAATTATTAGCGCGTTATTAGACGCACACGTTGGCAAACCGCCGCGATGAACAACGAGGTTTAATAAGCGGCGATTTATACCGATCGTAAAATCCAGTCCCGCTGCTTCTTACGCGACTCCAAGTTTCACGTTTTCCGTATACAAACCGCCGTTTCCATCGACTTTACGAGCGTGAGGCAGATATATACGTTACGTAAAAGAGCGTGTCAGGAAGTGCGATTCCGATATCGAATCGTCTTGAAATATCTACTTATATAAATGTAAATATAACGAAGCCGATTGTGTTTGTATTTGCAGACCCATTGGTAAACATTATTGTTAAAGCTAACACACAGTAGAAATATATTGAATTGAAAATTCAAATGGGCGAAAATAGAATTGTAGATGAATAAATATCCAATGATCCTATTTTCAAGTTCGGTTACCGAAATCAAATTATAATTTCGGAAGCCAAGTTCGAGTATAAACATAGTTAGCGAAAGACGTTAATTAGATCTAGATACGCGAAGAAAAAAAATGCAGAAAGTTAGCTGTTGTTAGTTCTACTTGTATCTAGGTCTAATCTCATTCGCGAGGCCGTTTAACCATGATATCTATATCGTGGCATCTCGAAGACGCTCGACAGATAATGAGATAAGAAATATCGCGTGTTCTCGCATACAAATAGTATGGAAAAAAAGTAGCGATACTATCGTCGCGATTCTTGCATTCTTAAGCGGTACACAACGCGTTCGTCACGCTCGCCTGAATGAAATTTCGCAACGAAATGATGCTGTTGCGTGCGCGCCGAGTATTTCTTTTTCTGCATTTTATATATAACATATATTGTATTTAGCAGTCGCGAGGTGGTGGCCATCGGAATCCGATTCCACATAACTTTCCCAGGATTTGTTTCCCCACACCCAGCAATGTAATATCGAGCAGTCGTAAATCCGCGATTTAACGAACCGACCAAAGAAATCCGCACGCATGATTTGCGATTTATTCCTTCGGATTTACCTATAACTGAGCAATCAATGATGTAAAGTTTCGTGTCAGTAGTACACGAAGATGTCAATTATTTTTTTTCCTAGTTTAAAGCAGAATTTTCTATAAAATAATATATGTATGTCACATGTTTATTGGATACTTTTAGGTAAAATAGACAGGGTGTCCAGCAGACTCAATGACAAAAATTCCCTGACATTTTAGTATTATTTTTTTCCAAATATATCATTTGCATATATACGGAAGTTAAAAAAAGAAAAATTTAAATCAATTATACAATCGGTATTACGTTCGATAATCGCCTTTTTTATTTATATATCAATTTTTTTTTGTTTTATCTCTATTAAACACATTGAAATAAAAAAATAACAGGACGATAAAAATCTAAATGAACAAACACGCTGTAGACGAATCGATTTTGAACAACACAGAAAATTAGCGTGCAGGGAGTCAAGGAAAAGTTGATATTTTGAATTATTTGAAATTCCCTGACAATGCCAGGTTTTCGAGATCTCCCTGAGCGTTAGACACCCCGAATGGAGCATCTTGGATGGCAAAGAATTTCTATTGGAATAGAAGGAGCCTAAATGCAAGTTCGGTCTGTGAATTTGCAGGTAGCTCGAGAGGAACGGGCCGCTCGAAGATGACGTCGATCGTGCTCGCGTACGCTGCTTTCATTGCGTTTTCATGCGTGGCGCAGGCGATCTCGTCGTCCTGGAGACCGGTTCTGCCGGCCCACAACGTCGGCGCGAGCATTCTGCATCAGGAGGCATCGATTTTCGAAAATGCGCCTACGCAGACGCTCTACGACGTGGACGGTTCTCATCACTTGCTGCTGTCGCACGACCAAGACACGAACAAATGTTCCCTTTACAAAGTCGCCATGACTCAGCAGCTGTATTTTGAGGTAGGTAGGTTACCGAGAAAATTGTGGCAATAATGGCTCTTTATTTTCTACATTTATATATATAACGATTATATCGATGGAGATGAAAGGAAAAATGTCAATGGAAAAGAATCGTCGTACAAAAAATATATATGGCATAAATATAGATGTATGCAAGATGAGAATAATTATGATAATAATATTGGCGAACGATCAATTAAGTCATTTGCAGTATGTTTATTTAGACGTAGAACAATGTTATATGTTCTAGTTTCGCGATATCGATATTATTGTTCCGTTCACGTATCGGGAAATGTGGATAGTGGTTATTGCCGAATACAAATTGCTTTACAGATTAGATATAATGTAATTGGAAATTGAGGTGTTGCAAATTATAGTATAATTTCGGGGTCATCTGATACATGACCACAATTTGTAATTTTGTGATTAGGAATTTTCGATTAAATAATTACACGGTAAAATATTATTGGATGTGAATATGAAGATAAAGATAGTATATTCCATAATAGTAGGTGTAGCCTATAATTTCGATTGAAATTATAGCATTATAATATATAGGGAGAATGCAATATTTTAAAATATGAAAAATTATCAATTTTATCAATTGATTTAGCGGTGAATTTCAAATTTTCCTTATTAACAAAATTTCTTGCAATAAAAGTAAGTTCTCGTTAAATAAATTGCAAGAAGTTACAGCAATTTCCTCGGCACGGTAACTACACTCTTCCTGATCCACGTCTCGCGTGCGACTAACGTTAACGGAATTCTGTACTTCATATGCTACGTGAAGCGCATTTTACGCTCGAGAGAAAAAGAGGAAAAGAGAGGGAAAGAAGGAAAGAGAGAGAGAGAGAGAGAGCATTGGCATTGCAACTGACCAAGAGATTCGCGGTGCAAGCGAAATGACAACGAAAGTAGGAGAAAACACTCTCTCGAGGTACCAAATCCCTCCGGGCGTAATCTCGAAACGAGTTCTGAATTTTTTTTATACCGTTCGTTACGATTCTAAAAAGCGAAATCGTTACATCTGATTCCTAATCGATTTACTTAATTCGCCGCCGTCTCTCGTAAGGTTCGTTAAAGATAGAATACGGGAGCGGTTCTTTTTTTAACGTAAACTCGTAGTCGAGAAAGCGAACGTTCTTTCTGGGTAAATTATTCACTCATCTGATGCAGCAGCGGCAATATTCCTCGGTAAATTTTTTATAACAGCCGGGAAATAAATCGTAAGCTCATAGAGAGAGATGATTAGCGGAAGCGGAGTAAAGATAAATTGCGCTTTCCAGCAACAAAAATTATTATTTATAACTTTGTACATATTTTAATTGTTTTATATGTATTAAATCTCTATCGTATTCTACAATAGACATATACTATAAATTTTAACTATTGAATAATCATTTCCATATTTTTGATAGATATACATTTTTATGTAATATTGTGATATTTTATGTTAATTAATATTCAGATGAAAGAAGTTTTGCTCGATCAAATTATTACACGAAAGACGCTGTGACTATAGACTTCACTTAAAGAGAAAGGAAGTTAAACTATTCCGGTTTATGTATTTAGAATGGCGATTTTAATAGCCTTCTCACCGATACAGCTGTTCGAAAATATACCTATAATTATTTATATCTCTTATTAAACCGCAAGTTGAAATATTTAAAACAATAATCAGCTTTACATTTATATTAATAAAACGCTAAATATATATACATATATACATATATTTTTTATACGATATAAAATTTAATAAGCCTAATAAATTTGAAGAACCATTATTATTTAATATGGCCTTTATGATAATAATTGAACAGAACAGTCTTGTTTGTTCTTTAAATCCGTCAAGACAATCCAAGAGAAAGAGCAAAGAATGGCAAAGATATAAAATTTTCGCTCAAACTTTCGCGCAATCTATGACAATTCTCGAAGAGATAATCTATCGATGCGATCGGCATGGATAAGATCGAACGCGATGGAAAGCGAGCGATGGAAGACGAACGGCACATTTTCTCCGTTCATCAAGATCCGTGCCAAGTAATATCATCGAAAGATCGTTTGGACTGGACGTAGGAGAGCCGGCATTGATTGCGCAGCTGCAAATGAGGGAAAAGAGATACTGTCGCGAAATTGCCAATCGCAAATGAGAGGATTCGCGAGCGGAACAAAGCCAGCCTGTCCGCCGTATGACTTTCTACGATCGTTACACGCAATTATATATCTTCTCCAGCAACCTGCTATCATTCGCGATCGCTCATCAACTTCGTTCTCTCCCCTGTCACAATTAACGGATCGCGTCGACGCGATCGGAGCCTCGGCCCGGAATGATAATCGATAATGTCAGACGGGATATTAGAAGCGCGATCGCCGAGACAAATTTGTGGAAAAGCGATTTGCGAATTAATCACGCGGAGAAAACGGAAATCGCATTAGATGTCGATATAGATTTCGTGCAAAATGCCAGTCGAGCTAGATACACAGCAGCGGAACCAATTGATTTTGTGGCGAAAACGCATTTCCACAGGAAATATGCACATGTGCTTAGAATCATGAAATTACTATCTCAAGATAGATTTGTGTTTCATAGTTTTTCTCCGAGCAGATCTCGGCGCGCTAATGAGAAACATTTATTTGAATAAATTACCGTACAGAATTGAAGTCGAGTTTTTTTTTTCTTTTTAACAAGAGAGAAGCTTAGAATCTTACCTTATTATACGTAACATCGAACGTATCTTGTTGCTTAATTAAAAAAATCATTTCTGTCTCGTTATATACTTCATAATTTTTTTCCTCCTTCAAGTATCAATAATTTTAGACATCTAGGAAGAATTAAGTACAAAAAGAGAGAGAGACACGCACATACACACATGCGTATAAATGATGGTGTGACGTTACAGCTTGGCATATCGATAAATCATATAAATCGCTGATACAAATCATTTTAATGCAAACACATGCAAGGAAATTGAGTGAGCGCATCTCACTGGATATACACGATTGAATATTTCATCCTGCTCGTCAAATTTACGAGGTCCCCCCTTTTAGAGGTCGGTTGAAACATTACCTGTCAGGTCCTTACTCGGAGAGTGTAATGCGCGTTGACGCGCGTATTTCTATATAGTACTTAGTATAGGCGAGTTTATGCGAGTTGACGACCGTAAAAGGAATTGGACGTGCAATCTCGACCGCAGTTGGTGCCGCCGCGATTTTGCGGCCCGTTTTTGGCTCGCGAAATCTGCTCTCCATATACACCAGAGCTCTCCTGTCGGAGAAATTATTCGCGCCCAAGAAGCTATGCCTCTCTCGCGTCAATAACGCACGACGTAATCGATTAACCGTGGATTCGCACAATTATCGATGAAAAAGCGTGCACTCTCACGTTTTGAAAAATTCTTCGCGAATGGCATTCGAAGAAAAAGATGTTTAAAAGAGCTCTATTATTTTCTGAAAGCACATTGTGAAAGCTGGAAATGTGATATAAAAAAAATTGCTTCTTTAAATGTAAAGTATAGAAACGCGAAAAAATTACATCTCTAATTTAAAAAAAATTATTTAGCAAAATCTTCCGCTGACGGAGCAAATTAAAAAAGGATAAATACGAAAAAATGAATGCAGAAATCATATTTGATATTAAAATGTAATATTTTTGTATAAAGTATAGCTTCCCAATTTTATTTATTTAACATAAAATGTTTCAATTTTTATTCTAAAAAATAAATTACATTTTTATTTATATTTTATATTTCTTCCGTAATCATCATAATTCGTTCGTGTTTGTTATATTAATGCTTCATATTGAGAGACATTTATATTTGGAGTAGCAATACAATAAACATGGTAAACGCGAGTGTCTGTTATTTTACAATTCCGCGTGCAAGAGACAATTTTATTCCCTAAGATATATAATTTACCGTTTATATACTCTATCAGTATATTTAGTTTCCATTCTAGACTCAGAAAATGTCGTACGTAAATTTAATTAAGCGTAGCACGTCAACATTCGTGTGACTAATTAATTAAATAAGTGCAATCATTGTTGCAATTTCGCGTCCCAAATGAAAAAAATACATACGTATACACTTATGCTTGCATGTATTTTTCTCTGTTCGATTTGATAATATTATTCGACGGATCGTTTACTGCAAAGATGTAAACTCGAATGTCTATATCAAATTGCAATTATCCACATTGAATCCAACAACAGCTGTTGTCTCGCGCATACCGTGATTATTCGATCGCATATCCGAGGGGATGTTTGCTCGGCCAGAGACGAGCTTTACTTTAACGTGCGTTTTAGTGAGAGATCATATCGCGGCGGGATCGATGCCGACGATTAATAATGTAAGGCTTGATGTGATACGCGGAAGTGCGCATCCGGCGATTAAATCACGAAGTGCACATTAATCTTCGCTCTGTGTATATATATATATATATATATATATATATATACACCGGGAGAATTGACAATTTAAATCGCGATAGGCACGAAATTAACGTCACCCGCCGACACGATCTAACGAGCTATCTCTCATTCTGTTCCAGTACATCCATTACAAGACGGATCTGCCGGATCTGAAGGAGTTCACCCTTTGCATGTGGACGAAATTTTACAATCACTCCAACAACCATCCTCTATTCTCTTACGCAGGTGAGTAAGCGTTACTTAAACTCGCTTCTTTCTCCTTTCACCTTGTAAATATCGTATTGTGAAATATATCGGATGTGAAAGCGAAAGAGAGCCCGCCGGATATTTATCGTCCAAAGTTCCGCGCGTTAAATTTATCCAGTAATTGTATCAAAAATTCTTTATGCGAATTAATCATAAAACATCTTAAATTCCTTATACAAGAGAATAAAAATATAGGATTATATTGTTTTACTTAAAATGTTTTTTTTTTTTTACGTAGAAATTCTTATCAAACATTTTGGTACGGAAATCATACAACTTTCTTTCCACGGTAATAAAAGCCAACACTGCGAACCACATAAGGAAGAAAGTAATTAGCTTGCAACATAACCGTTTAATTACCCACGTTCATCTATAATTAAAATATAATAAATATAAAAGAAAAAATAAACATTTTTAATTTTAGAAACTCGTTACCGCTGAAAAAAACGCTGCATAAACTTGCGGTGTTATAAATTGCAGCGCGAACCGCATGTTTGATTAACGAATTTTATGTCGAGCGTTAATTCGTCGTTGACCTAGTTTCCCCGTAATTGATATATTGTTTACTAACACAGCGGAAATTACGAAAACAATAAACTTGCAAATGAACGGAAGCTAGGTAAATTCAATTGTCAGCATTTGAAAATGAGCATACGACATGTTCATGATATTTATACAGCACCCAAAAAATAATCCGTTGCAATTTTTCTCTAACACGGACTCTCTGACTATGCGAAAATATCATCCAAAATTAATACAAATAATATTTTCTATTTGCAAAGATTGTTTTTATAACTAAAATTATTTTAACGAAATTTAAACATTACAAAGTTCAAACATACATATATGTACAAATATTGATCAAATCCGCTTTTGTAATATTTGAATTTTATTGTACTTACGTTGTTTTTACGTACCTATTAAATCCATTATAACGGTGAACAATAATGTTTTTAATACGATAACGTAGGTAATTATTTTATAGTATATAATGAGAGTGTGAAACAAAGTTTGATTAAAAAATACTGTTATTAACTTCGGTCTGATGAAGTTTTACGTGATTATATAAACGATGCACAGCAAATAATATAATCCTTGAAACGTCAAAGAAGCGGTATAACAGTCTCATTTCGTAATCAATTCCGACATGTTTCCTTTTTGCGGATTAGCCTCGTAAGAAATAGTCATGCATCAAGCTGTGCCACTCCTCGCGTCATGTTAAGAATCGATTTACGCCGGTGCACATTATTATTCACGCGCGAACAATGATGTCGTCCGGCTATGTTTTCAATATGCAGTTTAGAAAGGTTCCGCGCGGTTTGCAGTTTTTGTACCGTGGTAGAAAGTTGCGAACACACACGCATACACACACAGATTGTTCTTTTCTTTCTTTTTTCCGTAGACACGGGCGAATACGTGACAATAGGCGGATATGCGCGGTGTCATAAATACACCAACAATAAGTCCCTCCCTTCGCTTGTGTCTAAAAAAAAGTCTCTCGGTTTCCAGAATCAATAGGACTACTAGAAATATATCATATATTGTAATCAAAAATAAAAGTATTTTTACAATACACATATTAGAAAACTTCTTCATCTACAAGTAATTTTTTAAATCTTCCAAAAATAAGATAATGCGGTCAAAATTAAATTTATTTCTAATAAAATTCGTGTTACTAAGAAATTAATTTATTATGAATCGATAAATAAAATTGAATACGGAACTTTTTGAAATATTGACTCGATAATACATAAAAACATTATAAAAGAGTCATAACAAAAAATAATTGTAATAGTTACTATCAAGTATCGGAGAAATGATTAATATAAATTAAAAATGATTTTGAAAACAGTGAATAAAGATAACAATCTAATATTAATTTTTAATTGGTTAATAAGTTCCCAAAATATGAAGAATGCAAAAAGCTCTTGACTGTTTTAACGCGAAAGCACGAAAATTACGAAATACGGACACACTGCACTTTAAGCTGTCAGAGAATCTGCTGTGCAGATTCCATTAGTAATCTCACAATCTAGTGGAGATAGTAGTACATCTGTTCTACTTATTTGCGCGAGAAGATTTCCTGTCTCTCTTTTGCATACGAATTAATTCGCACCTTCCAGTCGGAGATCAACCACGAGGAATACTGTCGTGGGTCGCAAATACACAGAGGAGTTCGTACTACATGCTCAACGTCAACGGTCACAACTTGTACAGATTGAATTATCCGCTGAGACTTAACAAGTGGTACCACTCCTGCCAGAGCTGGAACGGTCGAACCGGGGAATGGCAGATCTGGGTCAACGACGAGCGCGTAGGTCGCGGGTTCAACAACAGGGTAAGCATGACTTTGAGTTGGTTTTGACCCTACCTCGTACCCTTGTAGATAGATAGAATTCCCCCCCGGAAATGGCGAAGAGAGAATCATTCTTTCTTCAGCAAAAATAACGAGGTAACGCAGAGAATTTGCTCTTAAAATTTACCCGAAAAATCATGGTAATTATGAGACAATATTGGAAGAATTTTATAAGAGTTTCTCTGATTAAATATGTACACCATAATGAGATATAAAATATGTTCGGTTTATTTTACGATGTACATACCATACTTATTCATATTCTTCATTGTGGTAAAGATTATAATCAGAGAAACCCTTATAAAATTCTTCTTTATTTTTAGGGTAAATTCTACCAGAAAATTTTCTCCATATAAATTATCGCAATTTTTCGCAACTTGACATTTGACTATTTCACTTCAAAAATTACAATTGTGTTAACATAAAATTCACTTTAATTGGATGACAAATAATGCTTCGTTCTTTATGACGGATTTCAGCAGAATCATTCAAAGTATTTATTGCAAACTCGTTGATATTATCGCCTGTTCAATAAAATCATGATACAATAAGTAAGAAATGCGTTGATTTTTCTTATTGCACTTCTCTCTTGTGCAATAGCATAAATCGTGGCGCAGTGTCCTTGATACTCCAATAAAAAAAATAAAAGCGAATGTTTCTCGTGTTTGAATCAAGCTTTTATTATCATACCCCCCTGCTAATCGCTGCCTCGTGTTTTGTCATTCTTGCAAAGTTAAAATAACGGTTCTCGCGTTTATGTAGCTCCAGGGATGTTAATATTCATTTGACCTTAATTAGAACGCGCATTACGATTTTTTTATTTTCTGTGAGTGATGTGCAGTGTTTGTGACTTGCACTTTTTTATATCTAAGAAACGGATAAATATCGCGCAATTTAAGATAAAATCGTAAACAATTTCCGGAAGCACGACTATTAATTACGCATTTATTATAATACAAGTAAACACAGTGCAAACTTGATAAATTATAAACTCAGCATGATTGTTATAATTGTTAAAAATAATAAATATTTAATAGAGACAGGCTGTATAAAAAAGCTTAATAAAATATAATGAATAATATTAGTAAGAGATAAACTCGATTCCCTCTGTAATATCTTTTTTATTCAATCTCTCTCTTTTCTCTGTCATATTAATATTATTCATTTACTGCTTTTTTAAAACACAAATGTAAAATAAAAATAGAGATAATTATGATCGGCTTTTGAGAAAACAGCGTAACATCGGAACGTGCACGATATGTTTGTACACTCATTACATTTTACTAATTATAGTACACGTTAAAATCACGTGATGCGAATGTCAACGACGATAAGATTTCACACCTCATCACGCACGAAATAAATGCATTAATACGGTCATTAATTAACGGTTGTTTTCTATATCACGCTACGAGTGATTATTCTTGTAGATAGAAGGTACGTCTGACCATACACGTAGCTCTACTACTAGGATGCAGAAAAGTCAACTAATTATTAATTCCAACTTTCCGATCTTATCTTATTTTTTTTATCTATTTTTATGTGATATAAATATAGTTAAAAAGTAGAAAAATAATTAATTTTTCAAAGAAATTAAAATTTACAAGTATAATAAATTAGAGATGCTATTAAAACACAACGGTTCAGCGAAATAAAATATCTTATTATTTTCTAGTACTTGATATTGTTTCTCCGCTAAAGTATTTATGTCGCAAAATTATTCTGCACTGAAATTTCAAGATAAATTTAATCTTTCGAAATAACTAACGGAAATTCATATTTTATAGTACGTGACGTACTTACGTGCAAGTAGAAAAGTAAATTTTACGTAAAATTATATAAAATTTGTGCAAGAAAATTTCGCGGAATATTTCATACGTGATATATTTCAGGCATACAAAAATAAATCATAGAAAATATTTTAGAAAAGAATCTACGCTGTTTCTCTCGCAAGTTATATGCAGCAATTTAAGAAATTTGACTTCCGCGTTAAAATAAAAATATCTGTGACTGATTGAATTCTTGCAGTGCAAAGACGCGTTACATTTATTGTGCGTGCGATTTCACATAATCGCTACGTAATTTGATTAACATTCCGCAAATGTCTGTAATTGCGTACTAGAGAAGAATAAGAAAAACATTCACGAACATAACGTGGCATGAGAAGGCAAGTCTTATTTCATAAGGCTCCCACATTACAGTTCTCTCAATTATCGTTTATGTTAAACGCGCGAGGAATTTCTCGAACGAGCGTGTTTCCGGCATTTTCTGTACTCGAGTCACGTTCGCGAATGTGTCGCGTTTAACCGTGCCTTTCCCACGCGAAAGTCGAGTGCACTGTCATCGCGGTTTTGTTATACTTAAAGCGTGCTTTTCGTTGAACGCGACACCTGCATATAGTTACTCATCCAACTGCATATAACATTTACAGAGACGCAACGTGTCATGAAAAATGTATCCATCTGTCAGAAGTTTTTTTATAGAAAAAATATTTATTTCTTCCTATTCAAATTTATTTCTACAGAAATTTAATTCAATATGTTTCATAAGGCATATTGAAATAATTAAAAGTGACACGTGTAATTATATATTCTGAAGCCAATAGCGACTTTTATACTGATCTGAAATTATATAACTATAATAATTAAAATAAAGAAAATTATAATAAATCATCAAGAGTAATTATAGTTGTCGAGTGCGAGATTTGCAATTAGGGAGATAATTCACTGTCCGTTCAGCTCCGTCAGGAGCTGTCAAGACGATAGTGGTCTCCTGTATTCAAATTGTGTCAGACAGAAACGAAATGGCGAAAGAATGAACGACGAAATAGAATAAAGGGGAAATGGAAAAATATAGAATTCCATATATCGCGATATTCTCGTCCGAGGACGTACCAAGGTTACATTCGAATAAAAAAAAAAGAACACAGAAACCAATTTAAATTTTCATATAGCATGGGGACGTGCTTTCTATCCCGCGCGTAGGGGACGCAAAATCCGTGGCTTTTACATATATTCTATTTACGTCGGTAGTTTATAAAGCTAATGTTTGCGTTTTTTCTCGAGCAATCGATTAAATCAATGTTAGGTCACAAACTGTATTTTCAGATTAATTGCACGTGTCACTTGTTAGACCAATGAGTAAAAAGACTATTATCGGAAAACACTCTTTAGATCTTTTTGTATCATCCCGTTATGCGAAAAAATTGCATTGTTTATTCCAGTTGGTTGGACATGTTATCAAAGGCGGCGGAATTGCCATTTCCGGTCAAGAGCAACGACAACTGGGCGGTGGTTTCTTAGAGGGTGAAGGCGCGCCACTGGGTAAGAATATTTTTACGTTATATCGCTAATTTTAAAATAAAGAGACAAACATTATTGTTTTTTTTAACAATGTGCTAATTATCGTACATGATATTTAAGCATGAATAATTCCTTGACTCTAAGCTGCTCCTTTTAATCATATCAAATTCATATTTAAAATTTCCTTTATATTTAACTTTCTCAATTAGTTCAATCAATATATTTTTCGATACACTTTTACATACGTAATATTGTACATTATCGAACATATTTAAATTTCCTTTAAATTTAACATTCTCAATTAGTTAAATCAATTTTCCGATATATTTTTATATGTATGTACATATATCAAAATTTCGTTTAAATATATTTTTATTGTGTATATAGGTATATAATTTTGAAATATCAATATAATATATTACGAAACATTTTTTAGTGCTGTCAAAATAAAATTTTTAAATGATGTATATGATTTAACACACAGAATTTTCTTTTAGAGAGAATTTACCCTGAACCTTCATATAGTAATCGTGAGACAAAATAGTATTGGCAGAATTTTACAAGAGTTTCTCTGATTAAAATATTTACCACAATAATATATAAAATATGTTTGATTAATATTACTATATACTAATATTAATATTTTTTATTATGGTAGATAGAAACTTTGATAAAATTCCAGTAGCACATATTATCCCACGATTAGCATGATTTTCAGGGTAAATTCTAAGAGAAAATTCTCTGCGTGTATTTACTTATAAGTTGACATATGAGGCGAAAATCTATCGCTTTCTTAAGAAATGTTATAGAGTCATAACGAAAAAGATTCTTTACCAGGTTCCGGCGGCTACTTGGGAGAACTGACAATGGTACAGCTGTACGGAGTAGCATTAACCGCGGGAAAAGCGCACAAGGATCACAAGCACCATCACGCCCATCATTACGAACATGATACGAGTAATAACACGCCGAGAACTACCACGCGAGCACCTGTAACCGGACCACCTTTACCACCGCATCCCTACCTCACCGGAGGACAGATCAATACACAAGTACAATCACGTTCCCTCACTTTGTTACATCCGAGAGCGCGCGTGTGCCGTGTCATCAAGCTAATTACCTTCGTTCCGTTCCTTAATTAGCGTCACCGTAAATAACGCGGAGGCGTCTAAAAGGCGGGTTCGTACGTATGAAGGATGTATGAAAAATGAAGACGTCATTAGCTCGTCTCCTCCAAGTTTTTATAATTGTCTTTTTTCGTTCAGACATACGCCTCGCGCTCTCAGACGTCACACGTGTTATTTGAATGTCTACCCACGTGCGAATTAACGTTTCAGGTGAAGATCAATCCAGGAGCGCCGATTCAGATCGTACAAAACGGCCTGACCATCCGGCATCCGGCGTTACCACCGGTACCGGAATCGCCACCACAGCCACTTCCGCCTTTAAATCTCGATGTTTTCTCGACATCCTTCCCTCCCGCATCGACACAATTCCTCGGCCCATCGCAGTCGTCGATTTTCGCAGACGGGCCCTATCGCAATCTCTTCAAGAGAGAGAAGAGTGACTCTAAGAAGCGAAACATTAAGGACGAAACGGTAATATCGAGTCTGACCGAACCAAAGAAATCAATTGCAAAAAGAGATACCGAGAAAACTTCGAAAACTGGGATTTCCAAGGTGAGCGCAATTAAGTCGAAATTAATTCGCGTGTCGATTTAAGGATAGAAAACGGTCTAACAAGATATTTTCTGTAATTTCTAGTCTCTTATTTATTACACCTCGTTTATATGCGCGTCTTGCTTTCAATACCTTTCACAATATATCCTTTTTTCTTTTTAACTGAAAGTTATTAGCAGCTTAAACATTTGTTCGTGAAAATCTCGGAGATTTCTTAGCCAGCATTAAATTGTAAGTTGGTTCAGTTTCGACCTACTTGACGTAGGAAATTAAAAGATTACAGTGAATCAGAGTGGAAATAATCTAATGTCGGTGAATACATTCTTTCCGACTTGCTTGCACGAAAATTTCAAGATTTTTTTATTGTATTACCTCGAAAAGATTTGCCGCGCATTTAGTAACTTTTATACTTTCAAATAAACTTTCACAGTTAAAAAATTTATATTGACTTACAAAGATCTTATATATTTATATATATACTTCATAATAAGTTTATATATATTTTATAATATTATTCTACACTCTTCTCTCGTTTTCTACAATAACATCCGATTAAAACTTTTCTAAAAAAGCCTTCGAATCAAAATCTGAAAATTTTAAGGGAGAGAGAGTCAAGTTTTATTATTAATATATACAAGCATTCTTTAAATTTCTATTTATTACATAACGTTTCCTTTTTCGAATTTTCAGGTATCCTTCGTACCAAAGTCAGAAGTGGCGGATGACAAGAAACTGGGAAAACGCGAAATCGAAAAGAAGAAGAAACGAGGATTATTGCAATTAAGTGACGGATCGCTCTACGACGACGAATACTCCATTCCTCAGAATCTGGACAACGACTATTTCACGGGATTAACGAGCTTCGGGTTGCAATTGACCAAGGATACGAACGAAGAGGACGAACGGGAACCCGCTGAAGGCGAGGTCAGACAAGTGATGGACATTTGTGACGGCTGCACCGAGGAACCGTTCGAAAAAGTATTGATCATAGGCTGGAGAACGGCGCCCAAGAAGCTCTATTCCGGAGCATTTTACACGCCAGCTGTACCGGCGTGTAAAGCGTTCTAAATCTCTTCGCCGACAACGAGTCGGTGTGATAAATTGACATTTACGAACGTTTCTCGCGTGAATTCTCAAGGGAGAAAGACATCTGCGAAATACCGCGCTGATAACGACTGATAGCGCTTCGTTAAAGCGGTCGACGACAGACCGAAACATTCCCAGGTATCCCACGCCATGTTTAGCTTGCCGAGTATCTTTAGTCGTCGGGTGAAGATATTTGTCACTCGAATCTTCTAATTTCTTTTTTTTTTTTTTCGTTACTAATTCATTTCTTTTGACATATGCACATCATTTTCTGATGATGCATCATTATTTTTCTCTGTGTTATGTTCGTAAATGTTGGCATTTATAAACATTCGAACATGCCAAGAATATTGCCATGAAAAAATTTATGCGTGACAATATCTTGCCGAATATATTTATTTGCAATTTCTGTCCAATTAATCTATAACGTTTAAGATTAACTGTATAAAGATTCCACAAATGTTATAATGAGTTTCAAATCAATTATACGTTTCTAAATAATTTATAATAATTATATCACATTGGTAAAAAGTTAAGCTAAAAATTTTTTCTCGTTTAAATATGCAATAATATAAAGTAATTTTAAATGTTTAAGGACTAATTGAGCTAAATGTCTCAATAAAATGTATAAAAGCAGAATTTAATTAAGAGAAATATTCATTAGTAAAATACAGTATGCGTAGTCGGTCTAATAGGACGATATTAGTTTGTAAGTTGAAGAAACTGATCACTAATAATAACAAGCATTCTCAACAGAATACTCATCGCGGTTTTAAAATGCGTGCTGGTCGATTAACCTTAGGCGACACGAAGGAGAACTTAACTGCGTGACGGAAACCGCCTTAATCGATCGGCGACCTACGCTTCGGTCGCCTAAATTCAAGACTTAGCCCTAATGACATTTTGCATACATATAATGTATGCTAAATAAACTTTTATGAGCCGTTGTATTATGTTTCATTTATAATTCATCCTTATATATCAACATTTCAGCAGTATATGTATATTAGCAGTATATAAAGCAGTATATATTAAAGAAGAGCATATATTATAGCAGATATTATTAATATCAGTAATTTTTTTGATCATATCTTGCATATAATATTATTATTGTGAGATTTTGTTTTCTTATTCTTTCAATAACTCACTCCACTCCAATAACTTATTCTCAAAAAAGTGTGCAGTAACGATTATAATTTAAATGTAACCGATTTTGAATCCAACATCAAATTTTTTCTATGGCAAAAATTATAAAAATATATTGTTTTTTCTTTGGAAAAAGTTTTTAGTCTTTTTTAAATTTGAAATAAAATATTAAATATACGAAAATAATGCTAGATAGGCTAAATATATATTTCAAAGAGAAATATTATCTGTAGATATCTAAAAGTATTTTAAATAATATTCTGCAAAACTTTTGATAGTTATTTAATACACGAGCAATATTAATCTTTACAGATATATTTCACGTTTATATCAACTTTAAATACTCGTATATAAATTTTTAAAGATATACTTGTCGAATATGCTCAGGGATTTGTATTTCATACAGGGAATGAAAAATAAATGAGATTAGATTTTCCTAATCTCAAAATAACGCAATATCACATAATAGTGCACGTTATTATCAAGCAAAAAGATCTGACCATTCTTCGTGGTCGAAGAATATAAAAGCTATAGAGTAAGCAGGGAATCTCATAAACGTGCACTTACTTTGCTCTTGTGAATGTGCTGATGCTGATATTCGCTGTCGAATTCTGGCTCGCTGAAGTAGCTCTGATCTTCCCAATGGGGCGGTAGACCGCCGCCACCTCCTGGTACCCCCAAGGGTCCCGGCATTCCTGTCACTCCGTCGGCACTCTCGAAAAGTCTCAGAACGCTGCGATCCCTGATATCTCTCAGATGTGATCTGAAAATGAAAACAATTACGGTCATTTTTACGTTATTCTGCAATAATGTTCCTTTATTGAAATTAGCCGTTAAAAGTCATTATTATAATAAAAATTAATTTAAACTATAATATCTTTAGAATGTTGAATATGGTAATATTTTTTTATCTAATAAATTTTATTATATGTATAATTGAATATAAAATGCCTATTTTTATTTTATTGGTGTAAAAACAAGCAAGAAGGAAACACTGTTAATTTTTAGCAATAAAATATTTAAAGTAACATTTGATTATTTAAGAAAGATTTATAATCGATTATATAAGAATGTTGTACCTTAAATCTTCGAGTTCATAGAACATGTCCTTGTTGCTATCGTGTATGTAAACTTTTACGTGGGGACTGTCTAGGTATTCCATGGTAAGTTGTTTTGGAAAGCTTCTAACGAAAAGGGCCTTGACCGTGTCTATGCTGGTGATCTCATTTGGTAGCAATGCCCTCTTCGTCTCGTTCCTGTACTGCAGGAACACCAGTCCTAGGGAACCGCATACAGAAATGCATTGTTTTGTCAGGAATCGCAATATGAATTAAATAATATGTAAAATATTTTAGAAATATTAATATCTGTTAAAACTGGAATAAAACTATCGCAATCATAAATGTAATCTTAGTTTTAAGACTTTTAAGATTTTACTTAATGTACCTTTATATAATATAATCAATATTTAATTAAATATAAGTTTATGTTAATAGTTATTAAATATAAAATAATGAATCAATATATATGATTGATTTATTATTTTTCTTCGCCCATCTATATTTGCATTTTAATTATGCTTTGTGTATTACCTAGTGGTCGCTCCAAAGTCTTGCTGGGAGTTCGTACAACGGGCAAGCTGCTTCTTTGCTTGCCACCTCGTCGAAATCCCGTGCTGGAGGTTTCCACCTCGGACATGATGCCCGGGTCGTCATCGAAGAGCATCGTCGAAGAGGGGGGCGGATACCCGCGCGGAAGAGGCGACTGAAAATATATAAATTCCATAAGATTTCAATGTACTTATAATTCTTAAAAGTGCCTCTATCACGAATTGCTCATTAGTGGCATTAATAAAATTTAATATTTTATTTGTAATGTTTAATTTTTTTTTATAATTCATAAAAAATTGTAAACTGTTTTAAATAAATTAGATAATTATAAATTTAACACGCGATTTCATAATAGCTCTTATTATTAATTTACACAGCAGAAAATATTTTACAAATACCTATATGAAAATTGTATATAAGTAAAAATGTAGCTATTAAATAATTAAATAATATATCAAAATAAAAGTTTTTTTTAGAAGTTATAAAAGAATGTATACTCTCGTTACAACTTTGTTATATTATTCGGAATTTTATTATTACCTGCTATGCAAATGTATTTACAGAAACATTTTCCGAGCGAAAACAATTAAAAGACACACGGTAGGGTCGAGAATTAAATGCCACTCAGAGAAAAACGATCATGTCAGCATGCCGACATGCATGTTGATGAAAAAAAATACCTGATTGCGCAGGCAATCTTGCGTGAAAAGTACAAAAATTCGAAAATTACCTTTCTCTGGCGAGACTTGGTCCCCATCTGTCGGTGGCACACGGTGGGTAACACGGAAACACACACACAAAGTAAAAACCAGTTAGAAACGTATAATATGTGTTGCGGAATAAAAAAGAAAAACGTAATGGAAAAAGGCGATTGGAAAAACGATCGTTTTAAAGGGAGAGAAAGAGAGAAACAGATATGTGTACGATAGTATATCACTCTGAGGATCCAACTCTCTTCATCGACAGATCAGTCGTGTAACTCGGATGTAATTGCGGCCACAAAATACTACAGGCGCCAACTTCCTGTTTGTCGAACGGAAACGAGTTCCGGTTTCTCGATTTTTTCTCTTCTTTTTCTCTCTCTTTGTTTTTCTTTTCAAAGGTGTAGAAGCTTTCACGATAATCGATTCATTACTTCCAACGAAATATATATTACACATTTTGTTAACTATTTCTTTTATCTCGAAATGTCAATATTTTCTTTGTTTACGATTTGTACACGATGGTTTAGAAAGAGAAATGTATTTGTACAACTCGTAACGTATACGTAAAAATGTGTGTATATGTATAATTAATAGAAATATATTGTCTCTTATTGACTGCGTGTATTTTCATCCAAAAATTTAATTACATAGTAAATGTATGACTATATAAATGTGATAATTAATAAATATAACCCAACATATAAATATATATGCAAATTTAATCGAGATATATGTATACATATATTTGAATACGAGAAGCGTTTTATGTTGCTTTCAATGGAAGATATTACATATACGAAAGTAATTAATAACAGCTATATTTGAAACAGTAAATATTTGTAGCGAGTAATTAAATTTCGAAATTATTTTCTATTAAAATTTCTAATCCTCGTACACGAGTTTTTGGTTAATATATTATTAGACGAGTGGGGTTAATGGCTATTCGAGATGCAATAATCGAAGGAATTATTAATCGCGCGCATTAAAGACCGCAAAATTTAATAATGTACAGTAATAATTACGTTTGAGATATTACTTACGTCATACTTTATGCAACCGCTCGTCGGAGGAATAACACAATCACGCAGCCGCTTGCGCCATTTTACCGCATAATTTCGCGCGCGTCCTTTTCCCGCGCATTCTCGCTTGCATCGTTTTCCCGCGAATTCTCGCTTGCATCGTTTTTCCGCTCGCGCCATCTTGTCGCGTATTCTCGCTCGTCCCGTTTTCTTGCGCATTTTCGTTCAAATCTCATCGCGCGAGTGTAAAATAATTCGGCAATTTTATGCATACATATATACACACGTATTTACATATGTACATCTATATTCGTTACATCGACGCGATGCAGGTATATCATATCTGTGCAATATGATTGATCGATAATTTTGTCGATACTCCGCGTTTATCGCAGGCGACATTTATTCTCATTGTCAGTGATTTGGAAGCGTAATTTATACAGAACAAGTGATTCTTGATAACTATGACTTGAGGTACATACCGTAATATGTTATAATTGCGACCACGGCCATCGATTAATTACGTTTCTTCGGCTCTCACTCGATTACGTCCGCACCTCGGATGTCCGATGTCACGAATGATACATCAAACTAATAGCAAACAAGACGCGTAGCGCCATCTCGCGGTGGATCTCCGAGTCTCTTGTCGCGCTTCGATTGGTCGCTCGCGATTACTAATTCGCCATATTGGTGCTACGAGCGATCAACCAATCAGGACGAAGAAATCCTTGGCTCCTGATTGGTCGACCGAACTCGACTGCGATTATAATCGTAATCGAAGATTGACGGTCTTCACACTCAGTGTTGTTCATGACTGTTATTATTCTTCGCGGGATAGCTAGGTCGCGTGTGTCGAGTCGAAGTGCGGATTTATCGAGTGAAAAAAGATAGCATCGATCCATTGCTGCGATTAACATCGCGCACATCGTAATCTAATTATACACGGCATTAAAATCTCGTATCTTGTAACGCCCGAATCGAGTTAATTTCTGCATAATATCGGTCGCAAGTATGAGCCGGGGCAGGAGCCGCGAGTGCCGCTTGAAGTTAGCCGGGCATCTTTTTCATCGCTGACGGAAATACGGTGTATCGCGTCGAGAGTGCGCCAGTTTTGGCGAATAAACTTTCCGCAAACGTATCTTCCGGAAAAAGTCGGGAGCGAATAAATTTTACGTACTATCCGAACAAAAAATATCGAGTGCTCCGAAAAAAATTTTGTCGCGTTTTTACAGTCGATCGCGTCGGTAGTCCGAAATTACGTATTTTCGAGCAGTATTTTTAATAAAATTAGTGTGAAAATTGCATCGTCGAGAATAAATGTCGCCAGATGAGCTGCAGCCTGCACATGTACAACACCCCCCATTCGACAACACATGGTGAGTACCTATACGTTGCTACAGACTTTGATAAAAAAAAAAGGAAAAGTAGAAAAGGTAAGAGACGAGAATAAAAAAATGTGAGAGAGAAAGAGAGAGAGAGAGAGAGAGAGAGAGGAGAAAAGGGAGCCGAGTAACACGCTGATGCATAACTGGAACGCAAGTTTATGATTACATTGTTGTGTGTGTATGCACACACACAACCATAAGGTAGGGATAGAAATATGTGTATATAGAACGTAGGGAGAGGCAAAAAGCTCGCTTGTGCTTTGATTATAAACACTGTCTCTTTAAATCGCTCGTGCGTTTTCAGCGTACAGATTTACATTTTATACACGATGTTTAAAAATATCTCATGAATAAAATATAATTTACATATGTTTCCCCTCAAGAAAATTAATGATTTTTCTCAACTGTAGTGTGTGTGTAAGAAAATATTATTTCTTGCAGCTATTTTTCATTAATAAAAATATTTGTCAGAATATTTTAATATGATATAATTTACAATGTGTATTGATTTATGAAATATATATTTATAATTAAATATGATTCAATATAATTTTAATATTATTTTTAATATAATTTTATACACTAAAAGAAAATATTGTTAACTTGATAAGACCTTTCAACAATAAATTACTATTTTGTTAATTGAACATATATATTAGTATTTAAGTCAAATATACATTTTGTTATATTTAATTTAAATATTTTTATATTTAATTAACAAAATAATATTTAGTTGAAAGGTTTTATCAAGTTAACCAATTTTTTTATTGTATAATATTTTAATAATTCGAGCTGATATTTAATTTATATTTTTTTATTTTCCAAATTGATTATATGTATAGATTTATGAAACAAAATATTTTCTCTATAAATATAATATTTTAATCTTCTTCCATTTTCAATATTTTAATCTTGTAATTTATTTTACAAAATTATTTAAACAAGTGAATCCATAATTTGGAACGATGTAATTTTGCGATCGGAAATTTGCAATTCTGTTTTTCGCATCGCATCGTAACAGAACGAATTGCATGCCGAGCGCGATGTCATTTTAATTGAGAGATACCGAACGCTTAGCTATCTCGAATGTGCACAACCTGCAAGCCCTATTCGATTATCTCCTACAAACCGCGGAGACAAGTCCGAGGATGCTCGATAACCGCGTGCCGAGAGCTAATCGATCGTACAACATTCATCTGACACGAGTGCCATGATCTTTACATCTTTCGAGCGCGAAGTTTAATGGCATATAAATTGGCAATTGCAATTAATACCGTTCCGGGAAATACGAGGATGATATATTTGCGATAAAAAATAAATGGCGCAGATGCGTTTAAAAATTTAATTATACAAAAATATGCACAGGATTTGACATAGATTTATATTATTTTCCCAAGCGATCGACTGGAATTAAATTAAATTTCCTATAAATCTCATGCTTAATTTAACGAATATTATCAGCATATTAAATATATTTTTTCTAGATCAAATACACATTGAAAAGAAAAATTTATAAACTTGACTAAATGTTTTAACTAAATGTTATTTTATTAATTAAACATATAAAACTATTTAAATTAAATATAACATATTAAATCTAATAAAACATATGACTTAAATATTAATATATATTCAATTAAAAAAATAGTAATTTAGTTGAAAGATTTAGTCAAGTTAACAAGTTTATTTTTCAGTGCAAAGTCATAAATTGACTTGAATGATTATGTCTATATCATTAATGAAACACACTGGATTATAAATATATCTTTTTGAGTAAAATTCAATAAAATAATTCAAAATATGTCTACGTTTAAAGAAACATTAGATAATAATCTTAATTGAATAAAAAAATATATATTTTTTTAAATATTGTCTGTAGGTATTTTAGATTTTTAAAAATTCGTTTTATTAAATTTTCGAGGAAAAAAAGATGGAATATATTTATAATAGTTGACGGTAATATATTCAAATATTCGAAAGATGAAAGACGTAAAGTTTACATAATTACCCGTAGCTTTTAATTATCGTTAAAAGTTTGAACATTTAGGTAATTAAAAGGCAGAAAAATGAGCGAAAAATCTGGCAACACATTAAGAGGACGCAGTTATGTAAATTGCGTTTATGTTCGCTATGTCGGGAACCCTTCAATTATTGAGAACGCGCGCAAGAAATGAGGACATCGCAGGTGGATGATAATTAATTAACCGCTTCCCCTCATTACCCCAGCGGTTCTTGACCGCGCAATATCCGTTAAAGCTGAAGCAAGTATTTCAATAATATTATGCCAATTATCTACCTCGAGCCAATGTGCAATGATTTTGAAAAATTAAAAAAAATTGATCGCGTAAAATAATAACTTTATATAATAGAAATAGGTTTTTTTTTATTTATGCACTAATGTAATGAACACTTTTTTTTTAATCTACGCAATTGAATAATTTTATATGTTAAATATTAATAACCCTAATAATCATATCATAATATTGTTGTATATTATACATGTACGGGGATTAGATTTTCATCAACAATATTCCACGATAATTAATACATGAGAATGTTTCGACACGCAAATGGTATATGGTAATCTTTCATCTATTATTAAATTCAACTTTATCACGATGCATGTGATGTGTCTCGTGAAAACTTTGCGATAAATTATATAGAAATTTATGCAATTATATACATAAGTTCCCGTATTCATCAATTATGAAAATCAATTATGTTAATTAATTTTAATTAACACATTTTTAGTTCACACTTGATATAAATGCGAATGTTTTGTATAATTCATAAAACGAATATTGCTGAAAAATACAACTTATACTTTTCCTCTTCTAACGGGAAAAAGAAAAAAAATCGTGAGAGAAAATGAAGAATAAATAAGTAATTGTAAAAATACATCATTGACATGTTAAAATAAACATGTCCTTTCTATAATCGAGTACAATATCGATACGATTTTTTGAATAAAATATTTTTGAAATAAAAAGGTAAGTACGTATTTCTCCATATCCTTTAATGCGAATATAATTTATTTTTGCACACAAAACGCGCATATTATAGAATTGAATAACATAACATTTTCCACTATCCTGGTCGATGATATAATTTGTATAATTTTGGATATCGAAATAATTGAAGCTGAATGATACAACAATATAATATTTTATTTGAGAATAATAAATTCGACGAATTAATTTTATTTCACGGAAGATAAACTAACCTGATTCTAAAAATGTGTTCATTGTTCTAAAAGTAATATTAATTGTGTGAAGCATACTCGATTGCATATTCTAAGTTACAATGCCACGTTGGAAAAAGCCAATTTAACGTATTGATAACGTTTATCTCGAGTATCGTTGATTATCTGAATTGTGTGGAAATACGAAGGGGAAATAGACATGTGGCGATAAAATGTCATTTCCAGTTTTTTTCTAATTTAACTTGTATTGTAATAAAATTTAATTAAATTGCACAAAACACGACTAGAGTACTATCTGAAGTCATAATAAGTGATGTGTGTAAATGTGAATTGTATGACATAATAATTTTTAATATTTGGCTAAAATATAAATTTGAATTTTTTTCTTTTTTCTGATTCCATAGAAAATTCTGTCTCGAAAGAAGGGCTCAAATATTATGTATCCATGAATACGTAACTATTCATTTATGCATTGAACGATATATGATACATATTAAATGATATTACGCGGTAAGGAAAATGTTCAGTTATTCATTAAAAATTTAATCTCAAGCAAGAAAAAATAAATGTTGTTAATGAAAATGTTGACATAAACAGAGATAATTAGATAAACATAAATTAGACATAAATTTTTTTGAACACAGTAAAACATTCTGGATTTTTTTTAATAAGTAAGTAAAGTACAATGTAAACACGTGTGATAGTTAATATTACATATGTGCAATAGTTAATATCACGTATATTAGAAATGAATATAAACAAGTAAATATATAAAGAGAAAACATGGAAACAAAAAGCGGAAATTCTTGTACAGAAATCACACGAAATGAGAAATACACTTATATAATCGAAAAGAAAGGAAGGATTCAAATATTTAGACTCTTCTATCCCACTATCACAGTTTAGAAGAATAGTAGAATCTCGATACTTTAAATTATAAATGGACGTGACACTAATGTAAGTTATTAAAGATTTGTATAGAAAACCATGCAAAGAAAAAAAATAAAAGTAACGCATAATTGAACATGAATAATTAAAATTATTAATATAAATAATTGATGACTTTACACAGTATAAATAATAAATTATGCTGCTTATATACGTATAACTGTTTCTGTTCGTTTCAATTATTAATGTAATAACTAATACTAATAATTTATATTTAATGATTATGTTATTTCTAACATCCATAAAGTGTAGGTATAATTAATCGATTACTCATTTATGTCAGTCCAAATATAAATAATATAAATAAATAAATAACGAATTGAATTACTCCATAAATCGATCGGGATTCTACGCATTTATATATAGAGCTAGTGTCAATGAAAGAGGAAGGATACGAAAGTCGAGATACGAAAGATGGTGGCAAACAATGAAAATATATGTGTATTTACATGTTGCTTGAGCAAAGATTCACCTCGAGATCCATGGTGGTGTGCCGCGATGACGGGGTGCCGTATTGGCCGTGTGGTGGCGGCAAATGATGCGGGTGCAGAGGGTGCAGCTGCTGGGCCGCGTTGAACTGTTGATGATGAAGGGACGGTTGATGATCGCCGCCGAGGGTGTGCCTCCTAGGCTCGTCCCTCGAGCGGCCACCGCCGGAGGAACCCCGGCTGCCCGAGCCTCCGCCGGCGCCGACACCAACCCCCAAGACGCCACCGCCGCCGACGCTGCCGCCACCGCCACCACTTCCAGCCCTTCTGCCAGGTGTGAGCTCGTTCGAGCCGGGTTCAACCTCCCCCCTGACGGATCCACCTGAATAATCGGAAAGATATTTTTCGTCAGCGATGTATCGCGTTACGTATTCATTTATCCGCGAAAGAAGGATTACGAAATCTCGCGGGGCTATTTCGAAATTCTCGTCACCGGTGAAAAATCGAGGTAAATAGCCTGCCGACCTATTTGGCAGAAAGTAGCCGCGACAAAGCGTGTATAACCGAGAATAACGCGTTCGCGGAAGCGGCCGGAAATAGTGACACGTGCGTATGTACGTGCATGTATATTGCAGGGCGTGTTCTTGTTTCGTTGTCGCTCATCGCGGATGAGAAAAACGAGGAGGAGCAAGAGATTGCGCGTTAAATATAATAGTATCTGCGGCTACGCCCGAAATAGTCAGGAATCCGAGATAGACATCTCCGTTATATCTTGTTCAAAACTCATATTTATTTTGCTGGTTATTTTTACATGCCTTTTATTTTTTTATTATGATTTTTTTTACGAATTTTCGTTGTTTTTTAATCTTTGAGTATATGGATTTATTTGTTGCGTGTGGATTATTTTGAAAAAAAGATACCAGAGAGACATACATGCATGTATATATATATATATATACGTTGAACTCGCATAATTACACAGGTCATTGTCACGAACACAGGTCATTGTCACGGACACGACTGTCCTCGAGTGAGCAGAACGTATATAGGTACGTGTGCGCGCAAGATAGATTCACTTCCGTATTACAAAAGCGTCGCGCTCTGCCCTGTTTACCCGTCTTGCTCTCGACTTAATGAAATACAAACTCGCTGATGAATACCGGCGGCCGTTTCCTCTCTCAACGAATATATATATATGTATATACTTCCCCGGGTCACAATCAATCTCGGGGAGTAGCCACGTGGAGCTTAACGACGCCGAAAGTTTCGGCGCGGAATCTCCGAGAGCTTCGGGAGAGAGAGAGAGCAAAATGGGTCAGAATATGGCGAACCGATGACAAGAGAACCATTGTCCAATTAATGACGAGATTCGAATTCCGTCCAAGCTGCATACATGCGCCGATTCGATCGTCATGGTAGAGCCATACCACGCGTAGGTGGCCAGACGTCGCGCATTTCGGTGTTGCTCCGAAATGGTGTCGTTCCGCTTAAACGTCAAATTGCTATCTGGCGAATGTATAAGTCGTAAAGCGTTATATGTCGTATCGCTCGATTTATTCGGGCATTCTCGTAAGGGCGAAAAGATTTTTATTTATTTTTCAATTACAAGAAGATTTTAATCGCGCGAATTTTACCGCCGAAGGATCTGCTGAAAAACCTGCCGAGCAGGTGTGAAAGTTCTTTGGCCCCGAACAAGGTTTCCCAACGATCCGAGTTTCCGTGATGTGTCATTTCATTACGCGATAAATGACGAATTCGAAGCCGAGAGCAAATGTGTGCACAGTTGACTATGTGTACTTCTTCTTGTCAACATAGTACGTAATTTCGGGACCGAGAGAATTCGCGGGAGGAGTGTAGAAGTTTAAAGCGAAGGCGAGTTTAAATTCTATAATTGAATTCGCGTAAATTGAAATATATTATATAATCATGACTGTAAGTATATTACAAGTTACGTCAAAATGGACGGGATTAAAATTTTATATTTAATTTGCCGTGATTCATATATGATTGTGAGGAAAGTTAATTTTATTTTACGAATAGAATTCGCGTCATTATTATATTTACTGTGTAATATAAAATATGAGGCGATGGTGGGATAGTCTCTCATTGATCGTTAAGGTAACTTGGTAAATAGTAAGCCGTATACATACGCGAAAATTAGCTGCAAGTAATATCGAAACTACGTGCGTATTCTCTATTTTGCGACAATAAGCCGCACAAGTTTCAACAATAAAGGAGTTTATGCATCCTGGTGCGACACTTGTAATTGGCAACGTGAGTAAACTATACTCTAAACTCTGGCGAACCGCTTTGAAATTTTCAACAAGCACCTAATACGAAAACGCAAAACATATAATTTCGTAATAGCATAAGCCGATTATCGTCGAGAGAAAAGATCGCTTGATTTTGCTTTGAGCCTAAGATATAATCCGAGATATATTTTTTCAAACTTTTTAAATTGAAAAAAATGACCATTTTAATAAATATATTTATTTTATTTCAGCTTGCAAAAAAAATATTTGAGTAAATTCAATTAATCAAGTACTTATGTTCATTTTTTCTTCTCGCGGCTTGTCTCATATTTTGTCACTTTGTTTAACGATATAATATTATCCGGCACGTGTTCGGTATCAGTGCTTATTAAAGTGTCATCCGTCAATCTGATCGACGTCCCTCTAAAACGAGGGTGCAAATAAATTCCCTCGATAAACTGCGAAAAATTATAATTTGAGAAACGTGAACGTTCTGGGAAGAACTATCAAAGAAAAATCACGTAACCAGTAGAGATATACGAAAAATAATTGCATTCATTTATTTTAATTAATTAATAATCTCAATATTTTTTTCAAATAAACCTGTGTAACTTTATCTATACGAATGAATTTTTATTGAATTTTTACATCTAAAATTCTGCAATATCTTCAAATTGACAGAATATAACATTTTATAGTGAGTATTAATTAATGGTCAATGATCAATGATTAATCTATCACTGGCCATAGTTGACATAATTGGCTTTTTATGAATTTGAATTGTCTTGATTGGAATAAGTAGGCTAAATTACAGTAATTGCTCTCATACACTACATGTTTCGTAGAAGACAGAAAGAAAGGAGAAAAAAGATATCAATAATATTTTAAAAATCTCGAAAATTTTAGAATAGTGAATTAAAAAAAGAAAATTAATTTTAAAATACTAATTACTTCAGTAATCATATTACAATAAACAACATTCATCGACACCAATTTCTTTCTTTAATTCCCTGTAAATTCCTTAATAAGATTTAATTGCACAGATAGTAATATGAAAAATTGGGAAAAGACTGATAAATGCACTGACCTATCTTGATGCATTTTCACTACGAATAAATGATCTGCCAAAGAACTTACCAATGAAATTCTATCTGTATATTAATTTCAATTTACACTTTATCTGTGAAACAATATCGATAATTTAATAAATCTTCCACGAAATTACGTGCACTCGCGTCACTTTCTATATACTATACACACTGTAGGTAAACTCTAGACACGTCGAAGGCGGTATACGTTATATACAACGTCGGGAAGAGTACTGGCAACGATGACGGTATCCTCGTACGCGTTTATTTTCAGAAACCGAGCGTGCGCGCTCGTCGAGAAATCTAATCTAACGCTCGGAAATTCGATAATCCGTAGCGCAGATAAGATTTTCTACATACGTATATATATGTAGGTACAATAGGCATACATGTTCAGCTGCCTCTCTCGTATCCTGATTTCTCTCAAACGTGCGTATAAAACGGAACACAATACGATGTCTAAGTTGTTTTCGATAAAACAAAGAAAATAATGAAAAACAGGAGTACAAATATGTAATAACAATTTTAATCGAGCGAGAAATTTTTATATTTTTTTTTTTTAATCGTTCGACCTGGCTACTTTTGAATTATTATTCATATTTATTAATGTAGTTGCGTCGCGCATTTATCTAGATAGCCGAAAGGCAAGACGAGAGCGATATAGAGAATCAAGTGCCTTTAATAAGGACCAATAAACGTTAGTTACGTCATTAAACTCGAAGATGTTGTTGGAGATTATTTCATGCGCGGCTGCAGAAACGATCGATTTGTAAAGTTATATATATATAAATGGCAAATATAATTACGATATGCTAATACCGTTGCAAACTGCGTCGGTTATTTTCCCCCTGTGTATTCATCCGAATCATGTCTTTTCCGGTTGTGAATACTCGAGGAAAATTAATTTACTTGCCAACGGCAGAACTTCATTATTTCTTGATCCTCTTTTAGGACAAGTAATTTCAGAAAAATTCGAGTACGTAAAAAGCCAAGTTTCATTAATTCAATTATAAATAAATAAGACTTCTCTATAATATATAGATATTTAAACAATTTGAAGATAATTTATTACATTTTTAAAGTTAAAATTATGAAATTTTTTTGAACAAGACTTTAATTTAACATGTCTATATTAAAAATTAATATATGTGCACGAAGAAATGTACCTGTAATTTTAAAACATTTCAATCTCTTAATTTGACGTTTAACATACATTTTAATTTGATATTCATTTATAATTAGGTATATGAATTATTTATACAGTTGTCTATTAACACAAGTGATTATATCAGTGTCAGCTGCCTCTCTGAGATAGCATTGTTCTCTTAAATTAAGAGTGAAGTTATAACGAAGATAAATATCTTTTTTTTTTTATACGAGCATCTCGTGTGAATCCTAAAAATATTTCGATGAAGACATATTTTATACGCGGTCGTTATAATTAATGTATAATCACGATAAGATCGAATCGCGAGCTTATCGTGACGACCTTACTTACGATGGTATACTGTCGACAAGATACTTAGGTTCTACGACCTCGTTTCTATCCACTGCGTGCCCCGAGCGCGAAAATAGATCAAATCGATATACCAATGAGAAGAAAATACACATCTGGGAGCGATGATTGAGGCGAGTGTAATGTAAACTTTATATTTCCCTGTACCTTATACGCTATATTTTTAGTAAACCAATGAGCGCACAAATCAAGAAATTAATTCCTGATTGAATAATTATTCAAAATGAATATCGTCTACGTTATCGCTCTAAAAATAAACATACTCGCCATTTTTTCTGCATATAATATTTTATTTTCTCTCTTGATAATGTGATGTTGAAGAAGAGAAGTTTTATTTTTCCTAAGCAAAACGGGAATTAAACGTAGTCACGCATTTAAAGAGCAAATTTCGTTCAAATAACTTCTAACATTTGAATACAGGAATACGAATACAGGAGAGAGAAAATACGATTGTATAAATAGATCGTTCTCGGTTTGGAATTCGCTGACATTAACAATTGTCGCGACATAGGAACGAGGAGGCCATAAATTAGGATTATGAATCGTATCAATTACGGCATTCCGATGTGGCTTAACGAAGCAGGGAATGAATTCCTAGATGACCGCTTACCGCAGAACCATGTGATTAAGATTGCATTATGCATGTGCAAAAGGCGATCGATTTCAATTGCCGGATCTGCTTATACCGAAGCTAATGTCACGTGAAGCGCTTTTAGTTCCCTGACCTCCGTTTACCATCTGTTGCTCTGTGTTTTTGCATAATATCTCGCATGACATGACCAGAAGCGCGGCACATTTTGCGAGAAAGGCGTTTTCACGCGTATAAAAATACATATTACGTTTGAGAAAACCAACAAAGAAATATGTCTTTAATACATTTTTTAATTACCCTCGTTATTTTTACATTCGTTCGTGATTAATTACGATGCGCGTTTAAAGTCGCCAAATGATTAGGAATTCGATGTTAACTAGATGATAAATGGCTCCTAATTGATCTGGTTTCTCGAACTGCAATCATTGAAATCATTTAATTGATTCCTCGTCTTTCGTATACAACACCAGCTATAAAATTTATATTTCAAATTAAGAACAATTTTTAATTGCGATCAGCAGTAAGTTAAGAAATAAGAAACAGCAGCTATATTAAGAAACTTTAATCGATTTGTTTCTTTATATAATTAGATATTCAGAAATAAATGTTATTACTCAGTTAACAGTAATTAGAATATTACCGATTATAATTTGTTAATTAAATTAAGTTGTATGTCTTAATTTTTTTATCACGATGCAAAATATTTTCTTTTTCTTTGAAGACCAGTCTAAAAGGATTCATCTCCGGCTTTGATATATAAGAGAACGAGTTATTTTGTATAAAAGCCTGTATATATAGACAGACAAAAGGAAGATTTAATTAATCGATTTTGGTTATCGAAACCGGTTATAAATCGATCTAGAAGTTTCATTGGCGTTCGGAGCCAGCAATTAGAGATTGCATCGACGGGGAATCGTCGATGCATTTTTGCCTCGGCGAACGTAATAGAGATGAATACCAAACCCGAGCACGAGAAGATCCCGCGGTTCGATGATTCGTATAACAGGGAGGTACGCGGTCATCGGATTTTAACTCTGTTGCATCGCGCTCGTTTCTGCGGAAACGTGACCGTGAACAGAGAGAGAATGAATTCGTGAAAACGGAACGAGTCACGAGCGCGCGCGATATATCGAAGATGGAAATCTCTATGAGAAGGCAAGGCAGATGAAAGCGAAAAAAATGCTGCGGGCTCTAATAACGATAATGAGTCATTATGATATAGGAAATCGTGACCGTATAGATACAGGCGTCACGTATTAATCTTGCTGACGAAAACAAGACCGAGTCTTGCGTAAAAAGCTGTCGTCGACGGAAATTGGTGACGACGTGTCACGAACGTTGAACGTGAAATTAGGAATAAATGAATAACCACTTTTCAGCAATAATTTCTTTCTTTAGATTTTTTAAAAAATTCTTTTTTTTTTAAATGTTTTATGAAAAATTCCTCCAAATATAACAAAGAATAAAAAATGTAAGATTAAAAATTATATTAATATTTTGCGCGTCTCGATATATGTATATAATGACTTTTAATAGTATAAAATTGCAGATTCACACATTTTAATAATATATGTCTTCTCATGTATGATACGGTATATAAACGTGTTAAATATTTGATATATGATATTCGGATGATTTTCTTGGCATTGATATTCGATATTCAAAAGCGGTGATGACAATCGTATTCCATGTCACTCACCATGAAAAAAGCCAAGATTAGATTAATTTTTCTAAAATAGTACGTACTCGATATCAATTTGATAGCTTGTGTAGACTTATTTATTATGTTTAATTATTATTATACTAAAATATTTGTGTGCAAAGACGTGCTTTACGCTAGAAAAGAAATATTGACAAGTATATGAAATTACCGAATACTGGTATATAACGAGCTAACGAGTTATGACTCATGTCAGAATATACGAAGCGTCGTCCCTCCATGTTCCGTCTAATCTAACTTGCAATTTCGTTGAGAAATAGTGTGAGCGATGGTGTGATAAAATCGATTTGGAAACCGGATGGGTTTTTCTCTCGCGGGAGGATGTGCAGAACGGAAAAGAGAATATATAATAGTTTTGTAATTCAATCGTTTTCCATTTTTTTTGTGTCCGGAAATGTGCAACGCAATATGATTTTGCCTGTTTTAGAGACAACAGGATACAAACGTCCGCAAAAGTTTCAATATATCATACTTTTACATCGCTTGTGCGGCCTTAATTACAGGTATAATAAAATGTACAGCAATCTAGTGTACGAATAAGACTCTCTATATATATATACTCGTCGATACTGCCCTATATAAAGAAATTTACAAAAAAAATTGTTCCAATTTTATACAGAGTTATCTATTTTTATTTTTCAAATATATATTTGAATTTTTGTATCGTAAAAGCTAATTTTAATGCAAATATCGTGTATTGGATTTTATGAATTTGAATGTGCAAATCGACAAGCGATAACGCGATACGACAAGTTATAACTTATTGTTAGTTAACGTAAATGTATAGATGTATATTTTGTTTATTACTTTTATGCACCATATGACACTACGAACGAAAGCGTAACTAGTATATTTTACAAAAAACTGTAAAATACAAGCTATACATATATAATGCTTTGAGTATCAAAATGGAATTTTGAAATAGCCTTCTCTTTAATCAAAATACGAACCTGCATTACTCTATATTATAATATTTTTGGTATAAAATCAAAATTGTCAAGTGATATGTTATTTTATAACATTATGAATATTATTATTAAAAATGATATTTTCCAATTTCGGAATAATTTGATTTATGACTATAAGATAATATAAGATAATATAAGAATTATCAAAATATTTATTATAAGATAATATAAGATAATATAAGATAATATAAGAATTATCAAAAGAATTTTACAAAATATTATAGATATGTATTCCAATATATAAATTTTTTCTGTTTTTACTGTCTCTTACTGCACATTTAATAATTATTCTACACTAAAAATACAAAAGTATTTTAATCTTTTAAAACTGGATGAATATTGCAGTGACTTCCTATTTTCGAATTAGATTTTTCTAAAAATTTAATACGCCAAAGTGATATTTTAAAAAAAAAGTAGAAAGAAATTGAATATAGTTAATATAATTGTTTCATTGTCCCGAAAGTACAGAGTGCAAAAATTATACAGCTAAAGAACAAAAAACAGAGAATTGCACAATTAAAGAATCTAAAATTTAATTAAAATTTTTCTCTTTCTCTCTTCCTTTTTTTCGTATATAGAAAGTCTAGCCCATTTGTCCGACATTCATCATACCACAGAATGTGGGCCACTTCAGTTTGAACAGACGGCGTTTTGCTTGCGAGATCGAGGTGTTCATAAATTCAGCGGATGTGTTCGCATCCCTTTGTCGGTTCTCTGGCGGAAAAGTTTTGTCTGTCCATGGCCAAAGCGAAATTACTGACACCATGGGACAATAGTTTTTCGGCGACTCTCGGGCAGGGCGCGCTTATCGATTATTGTCGGCCAAAAATACGCGCGAAAGTACGCTTCTGTATCGCATCTCTCTTTCTCTTTCGACACTCGACAGCCAGTTTTGAGTATCATGTCTCGGAAATAAAATATATACGCGCGCATCTCTCTTTTTCTCTCTCCATTTTTTCTCCTCGAGCGAGACGTATTGAGTTTTAATGATGGATAGCGAAAAAAATGCAAAAATGCTTGACAGAAAGATGCTGGGAGTCATACATTTGGCGTTATAAATATACTTCTGTAATGTGCTCTTAAGTTATGTTTAGATTTGAATTAAATGCCTCACAAACCATAATGTAAGATTTGGATTGACATATAAGTCTCGCATTTTTTTATAGAATAAGGTAATTTTAAGTAATATTTTTTACATTCCGTTGTGGTTTCTCGTCCCTCAAATTATTATACAACTATAATTTTAAATAAAATAATTTCTGAAATTATATTTATTTTAATAAAAACTAAATTCAGTATAATTGAATGCTAATAATTAATTGTTAGCATTGCAGCTGCCATAGTGTGATGCATCTTATGTTAAAATATTAAACTTGACATTCTGTCGTGTACATGTATATTATTAATAAAAAAATTATTTGAAGCAATAAAAATATTTTCGCTTTGCACTATAATTAATAAAGAAGAAAAAGAAATTTAATATAACTCGATAGGGAACACGAGAAATGGCGTGAAAAATATTCATTGCATAATTCGCTGAAAATGCTTCGGGAAATATTCGTCGCGTTTTGTTGGGGTGAGGTCGACGAACTCGCAGTGTCTAGTACATAATGTGTCTCGACGTGTAATCGCCGATTGGCTGAAAATATCTCAAGTTAAACGTAATAATTCATTCAGAAACCGCGACTCTTCCGGCTGCGACAGGAACAATCACATTCTCCTCTTACATTGATTAAGCTGTCTGTTAAATTTCCATATTCCATCGGCAAATTTATCAATTTCGGGAATTAAAAAAATAATGCGATATCCAGATCGATAACTTTAGCAAATATTTGAAATTTGATTCAATTTCAGACTCGTGAGGTAGATATCGAATTCGCAGAAAAATCACAATTTTAAAATATCTCCGTTTCAAAATTTCCATATTGTATTTAAAATTTATGATTTTTTTGCGATATATTTTAATTTTTTTTATGTCAATAATATATACTTATATCTACAATTCGTACAGAAAAAATATACATTTAATTATCTTCTCTCATTTCAATGGAAATATATTGCACTAGCAATTTTTATGTCAGTTACTTTTAACGAGAAATTAATTGGTGAAAAATGGTTTTATAAGCTACCTGAGACGTTTCGTGAAGATCAATGAAACATGCCCTTGCGTGCTCGATAAATCAACAGTTTCATACACTGTTGCGTCGGTGAGCTCGCGAAAGACTTGCACTCTCAAATCGCAAGGCTTCTTTGAGCACAAGTTCATCGAACGAAAGAGTTAAAAGCGTGGCGCGCGTTAATTCCCCTTAATTGTTCGAGTCAGTAACGTCAGACGACTATCACTCGTAGTCGACGACACACTCTTTTCAAATAAGCAGATGGACAAACAAGTCCTCTTTCTCTCTATTCTCAAGATAATTATACCGTCTCGACAATTAAATTGCATAGAATTTATAATTTCAAGCACGATAGGATCTATTGGAAGAGATACATAGAATTTCAAAGATAACCGAGCGACAAAAGTTTACTGGAAAATTATTCAGAGATTTTCGTTCGGTTCTAAAATCACTGATACCATTTTCGATTCGTACGACGTTTGAAGTAATGGCGCGCAAATCAAGATGCTTTGATGCAGAAAGGGGGAAAATCGAGGGAGATTCGACACGAGGGTGGCAAATGGAGGACGAGAACCTTCAGTAAACGAAAACGTGGTGCGAGTCTATATTGGAACGATGCATTCGTTATTCCCTTAATTCCACCTCTTCCGTATCGATTATATACCATCGTCGTTGAATGCCATCACGGTGTATGCGTATACATATTCGTGCATATTATACAGGGTGTTCTCCAATAATGGAACACAGTCGTACACTGTATCTTGTAACTGGAATGCCGCTTAACTTTTTTCTTTCATCACCAAAATGCAGAGCAGTCATTTTACGTAGCTTTTTCAAAGTTTAAAATTTTGTAAAGCTTTTTTAAGTTTTTTTTCTTTCAAAGTTGACCTCTATCACACCGTAGACTAAAAGAGATATCAAATACAAAAATGTTAGTGCCCGTACACTGACGCAAAATAACAGTACAGTGGAACACAGCACTTTAGCCGTGTACGATTGTGTCGTTAGTTGGCAAGCATTGAGTCGTTGTTGGAAAACACCCATGTTAGTATAAGCGACACTCTGCCCGCTATCGAATGCGTGCGAAGCGAAAAAAATCTATACCGTTTTCGGACTGCGTGCGTATAAAACTGCTTGTGGAGGAGAGACGGTCGCTTGCATGCGCGCTTGCATACAGACACACACATACATATACATGTGTGTGTGTGTGTATCGACTGTTTGCGAGATAGCATCGTGCCGGCGGATTTAGCGGGTGAGCTTCGAGTCGAAGGTTTTTCGAGACTCCTTCGCCGTATTTTATAGACGCTGTTCACATAACTCTGTATTTATTCCGACATCTTCATCCATTCTTTTAGTCTTTTCACACGGTCCCTGTGAGATTTTTTTTATTTTTTATTTTCGAATAGAAGCGCAATCATATTTCAAGAGATTAATTAAAGAAAGAGCTGCAGGTTTCTGTTCTGTAACTTTTTAACTTGGTGTACGTAGCTCATAGTTATATAAAATAAAAATAAATAATGCGTTATTAATGTTAAAAAGTTATTCGGATCATATACTTGAGAGATATATCTATTATTTCTATTATTTTCAGATTTGAATCCCACGATCAAAATTATACGAAATTTAAATATGTGCAAAGATAATTAAATTAACAGAAATTAAATATTATATATGATACACTTGTATGCTTGGAAAAGTAGTAATTGTAGTTTCGCAAAATTACGCGAATTGTTCTTCCGGCAAAATTTTTCAGATCTCAAGATTTTTGCAAACATTTCCTACTTCAAACAATTAGTGGAAACAAACAGAAAAAAGTTTATATAATACATACGTATGCTCTTGCTCGAGATTGTAACTTTGCAAACGTTTTCGCGCTGCAAAGAGTAAAAAAAAATACCGTATGGAAACACGTGCGTATAAGTAGTTTCGTTCGCGAACATGTGTGCAAATGTGTGAAATACGGGTCCACGTCAAAAGTTTCGGAACCGAAAGTTTTCGAACTCCTTACTCGGCGACACTTATTCTCACAGTTTGTCTTTTAAATACAGTGTGCTACCTTGATATTGATTTGTAAAAAAATTGCAGCTTTTCATAAATTTTATACTACTTAGTATTTATATGCGAATTGGGGTTAAGCGTTAAGTATCTCATTAAAATAGAAAACATGAATTAAACGTGCTACAAGTGTTAGCGATAAAATACACGCATTCACATCTGGAAATCCGACCTCATAAAAATTTTATGCGATACATACGCGCGAAAAAAATCATCCATTTTACAAAGTTGCAGATGATAAAATAGGAGGCTTTTTCGTGTCTCTCGAGTGCAATGATGTCCCAAACAGAATGTGAAACGTAACGAAACGTAAAGTGAAACGATGCGTTTATGACAAGTTTTGTTGCATCTATGCATATTGCATTCGATTCTCGCAAAACCGCGCTTTTATACTAAAATATTTCATCTGCGAGAGAAATTGCATTAAATATAACTGAAACACAATGTCCAATATTAAATATAAAAATTAATACATAAATATTTAAGTATATCATACTATAACACGTGCAACGTGCAATTGTAATGTACATATTAAATAACGCATTTAATGGTTTTTATTCTCTTCTGAATGCTAAAAATAATAAGAACAAGTTTCGTAATTAAGTAATTATTGTCTTTCTTTCTTTACGTTCAAACTCTATTTTTACGCGAGGTTTTTACAAACAAACGTACTATATTCACGCAACATTTAATTTGTTTTACATGCATGACTGCTGATATGTAACGAAGTTAGACTATACAAATATATGAGCACGTTGCGAACTTTGTTGCATTTGTATATCCGTGTATTCTGAGCGGATTACAGTAGGGAATAGGTATATCTATTAATTATATTAAAGCGTCGATGTAAGTTTCTATGTCGTTAAAGTCGAACCCTCTTTCTCGCACACAAACAAAATGTATCACGCGCGCTCGCATGAATATATCCTCAACACTTCCTGCGCAAAACGCAATCATATATCTTCCAGCAGATATTTATATATATATATATATCATTAGTGGACGAGATATTTATTAGCTAAGTTTCTCCCGCGGAGAAATGAAATATCTTAGCGGGGTGATCGCGATATATACATATATTTTATGCGGAAACGTGGGCGCGTGTGCTATCGACATATCGATTTTACGCCGGAAGGCGCCGACAAAAGGGGAATCGACTTCACTCAAACGAGAACTATCCACTTGGCGTCTATGTCTTCGATGAAATATCGTTTGAATATGAATGGAACCCCAAGTCGGCGTCGCCAAGGCTCGTAGCCCCAAACTAGCAGGAAGCGCCTCGTCTCGCTCTCGTAGCTCATCGTCCAGTCTTTAAAGTCCACGCTTTATAAAGCTGATAAAACAGAGGAAGCGTCTGTTCGATCCGATCGATCGGTCTTGATCGAGAGGTCGTTACGGATGAGCGAAAGATCAACAATTGATATTAACTTCCCCGTTCTTTATGACTGTGTGTGTGTATTCTTCTTCATGATTTTATCGACTTAATTCAATTCAGTGTGACTTTGTTCTTTGCTGCGCGAAAAATCATAAAATGTTCCAGAGATAAAAGAGTATATATCATTTTTATTTCTGACATGTAAATTTCGAGATATGCAAATGGGGTGAAGCTTGTTTTCAGCAATTTGTGCAAAAGTGAATTTAATAGCATAAATTTGCAAAAATAATTTATTATTAAAATTTTTTCTCTCTCTCTCTCTCTCTTTTGCATCTGTTTATATACATATATAATTGTAAATGTTTGTTGCCTAAAGTTCAATTGCTGAAATCAATGAAATCGCGGTACACAAATGTGTACCTTGTAATTTGCTCGACTGTATTATTATCATCGTTTGTCTAATGAGCTGTAATTGATGGTTTTCGAACCGCTGCACATATAGACGACATATGTTTCGGGAGTACATCAAAGATGCAATAACCGATATCTGCGATTGTCTCTGCAACAGCATATATAAATTTCTCTTCGATTTCTCCCCTCTCGTGCAATTAACCAATGATGCAACCGTTTCGTAGCTCGAGCGAGGTACAATCAGCCGCGGGCTCGCTTTTATTACTTTGATTCCATCCGCTTTAATCTTGTTGCACGTCAACGATCAACCAAACGCAACGAGATATTAACATCGAAAAGGAGTAGTAATCCGGCTATCTAACGAAACTCGCGAACGAAATACGGTACTTCCGTAACAAAGCTTGTGCGATATGCGTAATAACATTATCGACTCGCCCCAGCCCTTAGGCGATAATACCGATTCGTATATCGTGAGTGTATTACGCGGCTAGCTTATTCCGTTTCAAATTCATAATTACGTTAAGCGCCGAAAAATTCTCGCTTCTCTCGAGATCTCGGCACAAGCTTTTGCAAAAAATATATCTTATTGAAAAATCTTTTAAAATTATATTTTTATCGCACTTGTCACTTTGATATTTGCTATTCTTGTAAATGTAAATGCGCTGTAATTCAATTAAATTTGTTCTCGAGTATATTAGTATTACTTCAGTCCACGTCATTTTTCTGTTTCAGTTGACGTCAAATTGTAAGCAGTCCGGTCAACGATTTCTGTGGATCGCTTATGAAATTCTTTTGAAAAGGAAAGTCAGCAAAATTTTGCAGCGAAAGAAGTTCAACAAAGAGTAAGTGCAATATTCACAAGTAGAAAGTTTTAAACATCCATTAATATCAAATGCGCTATCTCGTCTCATTGTCAGTCTCTTAAAGTATCGATATCACGACGATATCTAAAACGACGATGTTTCAAAATCTGCATCTGCGGATATTGATAAATTCTAATATGTACAACGAATCGTGTAAAAAAAAAAAAATTATTAGACTTCCATTTCATACTTGTAAAATAATAAATGTTTGATGAAAAATTCAGATGATTCGATATATTTCACAATCACATCTGCTTTCTTAAAATTTTTACATTATTCAGCCATAAATTCTCACAACTTGGTGCTTGCAATAATACGCTAAAAATATATGTAACCGAATAGAATGCAAATTTAATTCAATTTTCGTCAAAATTTTGTATATGTGTATGCATATCTATATATACATATATATATTCGAAAATACCAAATAACGAAATAAAAAATATGTAGCTCTGTTCTGACATTTTCCATAGTATGTACATGAAATAGAGTAGCAAATGTCACGTATTATTGTAGGAAAGATCCTATTCTGTTTTATTATTATTCGATTATACAAAAATATGTATGAACTTATGAATTTTAATGGAGTCAAATAATGCGCAGTTCAGTAAATTCACATTAATTTTTCATTGAAATAATTATACTGCGAACTGTGAAATATCGACTTATTTGCACTTCGTTACATTTCGAGAAAGAAAAAATGTACGTTAAATTTTTACATTCTCGCAAAAGAGATGTACGAAAAACACGTAACTCCTATATTCTCGAATATATAGTTCCCAAGGGACCATACGTCTCTCACAAACAATCCGAATTAATCTCGTAGTCTGTCCTACTCCATTTCGAAGAGGCGCAGTAATAAAAAATCGAAACGATATCGGGGAGGGAAAAAGTTTCACAAAATAAAGCGTCCAAATTATAAGAATGTACAAATCGTCGCTTCTTAAGAATTCGCACGCGGTACCGCGATATCACTTCCGTTTACTTACATTGCGTCCGGAGTCAATGCACCCTCTCCGAGGCCGGAGCAACGTTATGCGAGAGTCCGTACACGATTTCCGGAGCGGACGGGACAGATCACAAACTCGACGAGACGAGACGAGACGAGACAAGGCCTCTCGGTTCGAGCCGATGAGGCCCTTATTCACTTCACCCGGTTACTCTCGACGAGAGTAAATCCGCCACCACCTCCGTGTAGCCGCCCCGCTGCCGCCGCCGCCACGACGCACACTACGGGCGTATTGTGTCTCGCGCGCGTGTACTACCGCCCGTGGTTGGCAAAAGAAAAAAAAAGGGAGAGCGAAGAAAGCATCGCCACCACCACCGCCGCCACCGCCGCCGCCGCCGCCTCCGCCGCCGGTTTTATAATCAATATTAGTTGACAGAGAATCCGCGCCGCGTCGCCCCTTTGTGGGAGCCGACTAGTGGGGGAGAGGAAAGTGGGGGAGGCGAATGAGAGCGGCGGTCTCTTCTTTATCAGCGTGCTTGCGCAAGCGATAAGGCGATAAGCTGCTTGGTGGCGACGTGTTCACATCGACGGTCGACGGTTTAACCCTTGAACCCTCAAGGGGTTGTTCAACCTTTCTTCCCGAATATATTTTTTTTTAAGTAGTAAAGATCGGGGACGAAGTAGACATACGTAAACGCGTTATTTCGCGAACTTTTGTTGGTTTGAGACTGCTAAATTACAGTAATTGCTTTCATATACTACATGTTTTGAAGAAGGCAGAAAGAAAGGAAAATAAAGAAAAAAGATATGAATAATATTTTAAAAATCTCTATTCCCGAATACATTTTTTTTAAGTAGTAAAGATCGGGGAAAAAGTAGACGCGTTATTTCGCGAACATTTGTTGGTTTGAGACTGCTAAATTACAGTAATTGCTCTCATATACTACATGTTTCGAAGAAGACAGAAAGAAAGGAAGGTAAAGAAAAAGATATCAATAATATTTTAAAAATCTCTATTCCCGAATACATTTTTTTTAAGTAGTAAAGATCGGGGAAAAAGTAGACGCGTTATTTCGCGAACATTTGTTGGTTTGAGACTGCTAAATTACAGTAATTGCTCTCATATACTACATGTTTCGAAGAAGACAGAAAGAAAGGAAGATAAAGAAAAAGATATCAATAATATTTTAAAAATCTCTATTCCCGAATACATTTTTTTTAAGTAGTAAAGATCGGGGAAAAAGTAGACGCGTTATTTCGCGAACATTTGTTGGTTTGAGACTGCTAAATTACAGTAATTGCTCTCATATACTACATGTTTCGAAGAAGACAGAAAGAAAGGAAGATAAAGAAAAAGATATCAATAATATTTTAAAAATCTCTATTCCCGAATACATTTTTTTTAAGTAGTAAAGATCGGGGAAAAAGTAGACGCGTTATTTCGCGAACATTTGTTGGTTTGAGACTGCTAAATTACAGTAATTGCTCTCATATACTACATGTTTCGAAGAAGACAGAAAGAAAGGAAGGTAAAGAAAAAGATATCAATAATATTTTAAAAATCTCTATTCTCGAATACATTTTTTTTAAGTAGTAAAGATCGGGGAAAAAGTAGACGCGTTATTTCGCGAACATTTGTTGGTTTGAGACTGCTAAATTACAGTAATTGCTTTCATATACTACATGTTTCGAAGAAGACAGAAAGAAAGGAAGATAAAGAAAAAGATATCAATAATATTTTAAAAATCTCTATTCCCGAATACATTTTTTTTAAGTAGTAAAGATCGGGGAAAAAGTAGACGCGTTATTTCGCGAACATTTGTTGGTTTGAGACTGCTAAATTACAGTAATTGCTCTCATATACTACATGTTTCGAAGAAGACAGAAAGAAAGGAAGGATAAAGAAAAAGATATCAATAATATTTTAAAAATCTCTATTCCCGAATACATTTTTTTTAAGTAGTAAAGATCGGGGAAAAAGTAGACGCGTTATTTCGCGAACATTTGTTGGTTTGAGACTGCTAAATTACAGTAATTGCTCTCATATACTACATGTTTCGAAGAAGACAGAAAGAAAGGAAGGTAAAGAAAAAGATATCAATAATATTTTAAAAATCTCTATTCCCGAATACATTTTTTTTAAGTAGTAAAGATCGGGGAAAAAGTAGACGCGTTATTTCGCGAACATTTGTTGGTTTGAGACTGCTAAATTACAGTAATTGCTCTCATATACTACATGTTTCGAAGAAGACAGAAAGAAAGGAAGGTAAAGAAAAAGATATCAATAATATTTTAAAAATCTCTATTCCCGAATACATTTTTTTAAGTAGTAAAGATCGGGGAAAAAGTAGACGCGTTATTTCGCGAACATTTGTTGGTTTGAGACTGCTAAATTACAGTAATTGCTCTCATATACTACATGTTTCGAAGAAGACAGAAAGAAAGGAAGATAAAGAAAAAGATATCAATAATATTTTAAAAATCTCTATTCCCGAATACATTTTTTTTAAGTAGTAAAGATCGGGGAAAAAGTAGACGCGTTATTTCGCGAACATTTGTTGGTTTGAGACTGCTAAATTACAGTAATTGCTCTCATATACTACATGTTTCGAAGAAGACAGAAAGAAAGGAAGGTAAAGAAAAAGATATCAATAATATTTTAAAAATCTCTATTCTCGAATACATTTTTTTTAAGTAGTAAAGATCGGGGAAAAAGTAGACGCGTTATTTCGCGAACATTTGTTGGTTTGAGACTGCTAAATTACAGTAATTGCTCTCATATACTACATGTTTCGAAGAAGACAGAAAGAAAGGAAGATAAAGAAAAAGATATCAATAATATTTTAAAAATCTCTATTCCCGAATACATTTTTTTTAAGTAGTAAAGATCGGGGAAAAAGTAGACGCGTTATTTCGCGAACATTTGTTGGTTTGAGACTGCTAAATTACAGTAATTGCTCTCATATACTACATGTTTCGAAGAAGACAGAAAGAAAGGAAGGTAAAGAAAAAGATATCAATAATATTTTAAAAATCTCTATTCCCGAATACATTTTTTTTAAGTAGTAAAGATCGGGGAAAAAGTAGACGCGTTATTTCGCGAACATTTGTTGGTTTGAGACTGCTAAATTACAGTAATTGCTCTCATATACTACATGTTTCGAAGAAGACAGAAAGAAAGGAAGGTAAAGAAAAAGATATCAATAATATTTTAAAAATCTCTATTCCCGAATACATTTTTTTTAAGTAGTAAAGATCGGGGAAAAAGTAGACGCGTTATTTCGCGAACATTTGTTGGTTTGAGACTGCTAAATTACAGTAATTGCTCTCATATACTACATGTTTCGAAGAAGACAGAAAGAAAGGAAGATAAAGAAAAAGATATCAATAATATTTTAAAAATCTCTATTCCCGAATACATTTTTTTTTAAGTAGTAAAGATCGGGGAAAAAGTAGACGCGTTATTTCGCGAACATTTGTTGGTTTGAGACTGCTAAATTACAGTAATTGCTCTCATATACTATATGTTTCGAAGAAAACAGAAAGAAAGGAAGGTAAAGAAAAAGATATCAATAATATTTTAAAAATCTCTATTCTCGAATACATTTTTTTTAAGTAGTAAAGATCGGGGAAAAAGTAGACGCGTTATTTCGCGAACATTTGTTGGTTTGAGACTGCTAAATTACAGTAATTGCTTTCATATACTACATGTTTCGAAGAAGACAGAAAGAAAGGAAGATAAAGAAAAAGATATCAATAATATTTTAAAAATCTCTATTCCCGAATACATTTTTTTTAAGTAGTAAAGATCGGGGAAAAAGTAGACGCGTTATTTCGCGAACATTTGTTGGTTTGAGACTGCTAAATTACAGTAATTGCTCTCATATACTACATGTTTCGAAGAAGACAGAAAGAAAGGAAGGTAAAGAAAAAGATATCAATAATATTTTAAAAATCTCTATTCCCGAATACATTTTTTTTAAGTAGTAAAGATCGGGGAAAAAGTAGACGCGTTATTTCGCGAACATTTGTTGGTTTGAGACTGCTAAATTACAGTAATTGCTCTCATATACTACATGTTTCGAAGAAGACAGAAAGAAAGGAAGATAAAGAAAAAGATATCAATAATATTTTAAAAATCTCTATTCCCGAATACATTTTTTTTAAGTAGTAAAGATCGGGGAAAAAGTAGACGCGTTATTTCGCGAACATTTGTTGGTTTGAGACTGCTAAATTACAGTAATTGCTCTCATATACTACATGTTTCGAAGAAGACAGAAAGAAAGGAAGATAAAGAAAAAGATATCAATAATATTTTAAAAATCTCTATTCCCGAATACATTTTTTTTAAGTAGTAAAGATCGGGGAAAAAGTAGACGCGTTATTTCGCGAACATTTGTTGGTTTGAGACTGCTAAATTACAGTAATTGCTCTCATATACTACATGTTTCGAAGAAGACAGAAAGAAAGGAAGGTAAAGAAAAAGATATCAATAATATTTTAAAAATCTCTATTCTCGAATACATTTTTTTTAAGTAGTAAAGATCGGGGAAAAAGTAGACGCGTTATTTCGCGAACATTTGTTGGTTTGAGACTGCTAAATTACAGTAATTGCTTTCATATACTACATGTTTCGAAGAAGACAGAAAGAAAGGAAGATAAAGAAAAAGATATCAATAATATTTTAAAAATCTCTATTCCCGAATACATTTTTTTTAAGTAGTAAAGATCGGGGAAAAAGTAGACGCGTTATTTCGCGAACATTTGTTGGTTTGAGACTGCTAAATTACAGTAATTGCTCTCATATACTATATGTTTCGAAGAAAACAGAAAGAAAGGAAGGTAAAGAAAAAGATATCAATAATATTTTAAAAATCTCTATTCCCGAATACATTTTTTTTAAGTAGTAAAGATCGGGGAAAAAGTAGACGCGTTATTTCGCGAACATTTGTTGGTTTGAGACTGCTAAGTTACAGTAATTGCTCTCATATACTACATGTTTCTAAGAAGAAAGAAAGAAAGGAAGATAAAGAAACAGATATCAATCATATTTTAAAAATCTCTATTCCCGAATACATTTTTTTTTAAGTAGTAAAGATCGGGGAAAAAGTAGACGCGTTATTTCGCGAACATTTGTTGGTTTGAGACTGCTAAATTACAGTAATTGCTTTCATATACTACATGTTTCGAAGAAGACAGAAAGAAAGGAAGATAAAGAAAAAGATATCAATAATATTTTAAAAATCTCTATTCCCGAATACATTTTTTTTAAGTAGTAAAGATCGGGGAAAAAGTAGACGCGTTATTTCGCGAACATTTGTTGGTTTGAGACTGCTAAATTACAGTAATTGCTCTCATATACTACATGTTTCGAAGAAGACAGAAAGAAAGGAAGATAAAGAAAAAGATATCAATAATATTTTAAAAATCTCTATTCCCGAATACATTTTTTTTAAGTAGTAAAGATCGGGGAAAAAGTAGACGCGTTATTTCGCGAACATTTGTTGGTTTGAGACTGCTAAATTACAGTAATTGCTCTCATATACTACATGTTTCGAAGAAGACAGAAAGAAAGGAAGGTAAAGAAAAAGATATCAATAATATTTTAAAAATCTCTATTCCCGAATACATTTTTTTTAAGTAGTAAAGATCGGGGAAAAAGTAGACGCGTTATTTCGCGAACATTTGTTGGTTTGAGACTGCTAAATTACAGTAATTGCTCTCATATACTACATGTTTCGAAGAAGACAGAAAGAAAGGAAGGTAAAGAAAAAGATATCAATAATATTTTAAAAATCTCTATTCCCGAATACATTTTTTTTAAGTAGTAAAGATCGGGGAAAAAGTAGACGCGTTATTTCGCGAACATTTGTTGGTTTGAGACTGCTAAATTACAGTAATTGCTCTCATATACTACATGTTTCGAAGAAGACAGAAAGAAAGGAAGGTAAAGAAAAAGATATCAATAATATTTTAAAAATCTCTATTCCCGAATACATTTTTTTTAAGTAGTAAAGATCGGGGAAAAAGTAGACGCGTTATTTCGCGAACATTTGTTGGTTTGAGACTGCTAAATTACAGTAATTGCTCTCATATACTACATGTTTCGAAGAAGACAGAAAGAAAGGAAGGATAAAGAAAAAGATATCAATAATATTTTAAAAATCTCTATTCCCGAATACATTTTTTTTAAGTAGTAAAGATCGGGGAAAAAGTAGACGCGTTATTTCGCGAACATTTGTTGGTTTGAGACTGCTAAATTACAGTAATTGCTCTCATATACTACATGTTTCGAAGAAGACAGAAAGAAAGGAAGGTAAAGAAAAAGATATCAATAATATTTTAAAAATCTCTATTCCCGAATACATTTTTTTTAAGTAGTAAAGATCGGGGAAAAAGTAGACGCGTTATTTCGCGAACATTTGTTGGTTTGAGACTGCTAAATTACAGTAATTGCTCTCATATACTATATGTTTCGAAGAAAACAGAAAGAAAGGAAGGTAAAGAAAAAGATATCAATAATATTTTAAAAATCTCTATTCCCGAATACATTTTTTTTAAGTAGTAAAGATCGGGGAAAAAGTAGACGCGTTATTTCGCGAACATTTGTTGGTTTGAGACTGCTAAATTATAATAATTGCTTTCATATACTACATGTTTCGAAGAAGACAGAAAGAAAGGAAGATAAAGAAAAAGATATCAATAATATTTTAAAAATCTCTATTCCCGAATACATTTTTTTTAAGTAGTAAAGATCGGGGAAAAAGTAGACGCGTTATTTCGCGAACATTTGTTGGTTTAAGACTGCTAAATTACAGTAATTGCTCTCATATACTATATGTTTCGAAGAAAACAGAAAGAAAGGAAGGTAAAGAAAAAGATATCAATAATATTTTAAAAATCTCTATTCTCGAATACATTTTTTTTAAGTAGTAAAGATCGGGGAAAAAGTAGACGCGTTATTTCGCGAACATTTGTTGGTTTGAGACTGCTAAATTACAGTAATTGCTTTCATATACTACATGTTTCGAAGAAGACAGAAAGAAAGGAAGATAAAGAAAAAGATATCAATAATATTTTAAAAATCTCTATTCCCGAATACATTTTTTTTAAGTAGTAAAGATCGGGGAAAAAGTAGACGCGTTATTTCGCGAACATTTGTTGGTTTAAGACTGCTAAATTACAGTAATTGCTCTCATATACTATATGTTTCGAAGAAGACAGAAAGAAAGGAAGGTAAAGAAAAAGATATCAATAATATTTTAAAAATCTCTATTCTCGAATACATTTTTTTTAAGTAGTAAAGATCGGGGAAAAAGTAGACGCGTTATTTCGCGAACATTTGTTGGTTTGAGACTGCTAAATTACAGTAATTGCTCTCATATACTATATGTTTCGAAGAAAACAGAAAGAAAGGAAGGTAAAGAACAAGATATCAATAATATTTTAAAAATCTCTATTCTCGAATACATTTTTTTTAAGTAGTAAAGATCGGGGAAAAAGTAGCCATACGTAAACGCGTTATTTCGCGAACATTTGTTAGAGTTTGAGACTGCAGTTTTTCAAAAATAATTTTTTTTTATTTAAAGAACTAAAATTCAATGTTCACCGGATGTATAAACGTTTCGTCTTTGCGCTAGAAATTAACGATTAATTGTGTATCTACCGAGACAGATCTCCTTTTGCCACACACAGTCAACAATGTTATTTTCGCATAATTTGTAATTTGTATTAATTTATTCCAATGAAAAGGCAGCAGACTTGTTGTGAATGAATTATTCTGAAAATAATTTCCTTGAGTTTTCTAAAAAGATTTATTGATCTGTATCTTCTCTGTGAAAATTCTTTATTTCTCTTAGAAGGATGCAAATTTTAAAATTGTTCTACTTACAAATATCAATTGCTCTTTCAACATTTCTCAGACAGTTGCCTAAAATTTAATGAATAAACTATTGTTAAAGAAAGTAAATGCTCTGTATCGATTGGATTAATTTGACGTTGCCGTGAGAATTTGAATGTTCATCCAATCGTGTTGCAGGGAGGAAAATGAGTTTATCGTATTATCGTCGAATCGATTTTGTAGCGAGAAGGTAACGAATGTTGCGTTCCGTTTTAATTGGAATTAGCCATGCACATAATTTTTCAATCGTATCTCAATAATAAGTTGTAAATTTCATATTTCGGGATGGACATTTGTTTTTTTTTTTCTTTTTTTTCAATATTAATTGAAGATAATAAAATATGTTTTTTATTAATGGAAATATCATTGAGCATAAAAATTATTTAGCACAGATCTCCATCTATCCTGCGTATATTAAAGAAGAGATAAAACTACATAGCTCTGTTACATCTACGCAAGGAATATAGAACGTTTATGATCAGACATCATTACATTGTCTCCTTTTGTAAAAATGATCTCAATTATGAAATCAAAAATTATTCGCCTATTTCAATAAATATACTTTACGATATTTATATGCATGACAAAAAAGCGAACAGAGATTTTTTATCACAAAAGTCTGCATGTTCCCCATTTTTCGCGAAGGAAAAAAAAATACTTTTACGATGTCAAATTTCGCATAATATATAAATAATCCTACGGCTGTCTGGTTGAGGTGAAACTGACAGCAGGGTGTGTCATTTTTAAAAGAATCGGCCGGCGGTCAAGTTGCACGGAATGTTCGTCAGAGGCGCGTCGATCCAGGGACGACGCCGACGCCGACGCCGACGTCGACGTCGACGTCGGACTTTGCACGCCATCTCGGCGACGCCGGCTCCGATGGAGGCGAAGATTAACACCGCACGTCGATGGGTTATCCGCGGAGTTTTCTCCCAAGGGAGATTATCCCTTGGTTCATTGCGGAACAATTTTCGAGGGTCGTAAAAAGAGTTTGCAAGGGCGGAAGGTACAAAGTTCGGGAAAAATATTACTGCAAATAACATTGCGAATCGCTCTTAAAAGAAAATTACTCCAAAAGTTTTACCTTCAATATTTAGAACATATTTTTTTACGTAATTAATTTTACATTCCGTTAGCCTGATAGCGGTTTATTTATCTAATACCAAAAAAGATGAAATAATGTAATACATTTTAACGAAGATTGATTTATATTATCGCGAGAAATTAGTATAATCGGTGCATATGCATATATGCAAAATTATTTTCAAACAAATTCTTTTTTTAATGAAAATATTTAATTGAAGAATAATTGTAGGTCTATTTCTCGACTCTTTTTTTATCATCTCTGTTGCAATTTTATGTAGTTTTGTATATTGACACCAAAATAGAATGGATTATAAAATATACATATGCATGACAGAATTATGCATATGTACATATAGTAAAAATTTCCACATTCAGCGAAAAAATGTGAAAAAAAAATTCTTTATTGTGGTGTATACGCCGGTGGATCTGTTTCATCTCCAAGTTAAAAATACTTGGCATAACTTGGAGCATTTCCTTGTAAGGCGATCACTTCGTGCCGTGAATCTGCTGTAGTTGTAACAGGGTGGGCTCGTAGATAAAGATGAGAGGCTTGGCATATCAATTTCACGGACTACAAATGGAGAGAGAAGAAGGCGCAGTTACTTGAGAGAATAAACGGAGGGAGAGGGTGAAACTTGAACTCGGGAAACCTGACTGAGACCTCGCTAATTCCGAGGGTTAAGTTAAGCTGGTAATGCGTCTACTTAAAGGCCAAGAAGGAGATGAGAGCGAGAGAAAGGATAGGGAACCAAAGGCGATTGCAGCAATGCAATCTGGATAATCCTTTCATAGAATAGTCGATCTCGCGAGACAATAATGACTAGGAAGTCAAATTGATGGCTATTTGTGTGGCTGTGCTACAAATTTAGCTAGTTTGCTGCGAGAAAAGTCGATGGTAATTTTTACGCCGATTGAATGATCTTATTATCATATTTCTCACTTATTTAGTTTGACCAGTCGAATTTTTTATATCTGATGGGACATATTTTAAATCTCGTGTTTTTTCTCATAATTATCAGTTTGAAAAATGAAAATAAAATTCATTGACAACCAATGATATAATACAAACTTCATTGTTCAACAATACAAATTATTTAAGGAATATATATAATTTGTTTACACGTTTGTTTATGTTTGAAAAAAATTAAAAATATATAAATTACATTGGAAATTACTTTGAATTAATCGAAAAATCGAAGAAAGAGAGAAAGCTGACCAAGTTTGGAATATCGAAGTATTTAAAATATAACAGATAAAATATGAATTCTTTCCGATTGCACCGCAAAAAATGATAAATATGTCTCGACTATCGCGGCCTGATCCATTTCGAAATAAATTAAATTAATGAAAATAGGTAACAGAAAAAAAGAAAGGAAAAATTCCGGGTTGCATTTGCGAATAAAATTTTATATAAGATATTGAAACTCACCGGTATCATTGGATTGTCGACCCTTGCCATCTGGATTCCACTCTTCTTCTATAAACAAACAAAGAAAATAGTAATTAGCGCAAACTATTAACGAGAAAGCAATTTAAGACAATTCAAAATTGATGATAAGAAAATAAATAGTTATTTAACTAGACATAATTTCTTCGCGAATTATATTATATCAAAAAATTATGAATTATATTCTATAATTATCTAAATAGAATTTGATTAATCACAATTTTGAATTGTCTTACAGAACAATAAATACTATCTTTCATACACACTTCCTACGTAATAAATTACATGTATACGATTGAATTGCCAATAGGAATGAATCGTTTTTGTTCTAAAAAGACAGAATATTGATTTCCAGCAAATTTACAATTATTACAATGTGGTAACGTCCTTGTTTAGGAGTTTCTGATAACTTTGGTAGCAAGTATCAGAAAGTTCCGGATGGACTGAAGTTCGAATTTCAGAAAGTTACGGATATTGCAGAGGACTAGTTGAAACCCGCCAACCCGGAATATGATATTTGCCAAGCCAAGTTTCAGAAAAAAATGTGAAAGAATATTTCGTAAAGCCTGCAATCTATATATTTCTCAATTATTTCGATTAATTTCAGCTTGACGTAAACTTGTACGCGATACGTCGCTATAAAAAATTTAAACGGAGATTATAAGAGATATATATTTTTCACCAATTTAAATTTTACTATTTAAATATCATTAAGTCATTCAAACTTGAAAGACTTTATTCTACATTTTGATTTACTTTTGCAAGAAGAATTATCCCTTCTCCAGGATTTCGAACACAGCTTACAAATTGAACAAGTAAGTGTTTTATAAATAAAAATATACACATATTTTTGGTATATATTTCGTTTGAATATATGAATGCGCTTGTGCACCTTCCGTACACAAAGCTGTGGCCACGCATGCATAATCGCGCGAAAATCAACCGAGCGTTCTCACGATGCTCGAGACCTTTTTTTCATCCCGTCTCATATATTTGCACGCTTCGTACATTTATGCAAAAGCGCACGTTGACATATGACAAACTGCAAACTAAAGCGCGAAATCGAACCGAGATGTACATAGACGCATCGTATGCATCCGCGCGTGCATAGAAACATGCGTGTCTACGCGCCTGTATATATTTATGCAAAACGCATGTTCTCTCGCTCACGCACAACAAACCGCCGCGTATTGACTATGCGTATATTCTATGCGTCACGTATCTGCATCCATAGGATGTCCCAGGCTTAAGCAAGCTATTGTATCTATCTTTATACATTTTTACGTTACATTAAACGTGAAATGTTACCAAAAGTCGAAGGAGGAATTTTTAACATTAAATATTTCGTCATATATTTCTTATTGCAATAATTAATAATTGAAATGTCAACGCGTGTAGTTGATCATGATGGACATTACATGTGCGCGTTTACATTTATGTATATGTATAACTTGCATACGCGAGTCACGCATATTTTATGTCAGTTGTATATACACAGTTATGTAGACACGTGCGCACGTGTGGGTGTTTATTGCGTTATGTTGCATCTGTCCAAGTTGATGGTACATATGTACTTGGCTGCGTGAATTTATAAGGATCTTCTATGTAGCTACTCTACTTCCGCATTCTCGGCCATGTGGGAGATATGAATTTAGATACATATATTCACTATGATCCACTTTCTTCGGAAGATGCTCGCTTAGGACCTTACTCATTAACAACATCGTTTGTCTTTAACGCGTCATGTTATTAATATATTTTCTCCAAGGGAGGAAATATATTAATCATATACTTTTAGCCAGGACTTTCTTGTCTAAACAAAATATCGACATAATAATGGTTTCCCAGACAGCACCGAGTTCAAAATTGGCGCGTAAGATATCATTGAGAAATCTTAAAGACAGAAATCTTATATGATATGATATATTCAAAAGACACCTTAAAGATATCTTATGCGCCGATTTTGGATTTGATGCTGTCTTGTGGGTTGCGAATAATAAGTAGTTGGAAAGTTTTAAACGCAATTTTGATGCACTGAAAGCTTCTCTAAATTCAAGTATAAAAATATGACATCAAAGCCCGCCGATATTAAGAAAAGCGAAAAAGTGGTGAGCATCTCTTTGATACGGATATACAAGAAGCCTCTCGCGCACTTTTTCCTTTTGAAGCGCATGACCCTGTTTACGAGCCCGTCGAGAATCCGGGACTTTTTCACGACATGTTTGGCACAATAAACGGAATTTATATTCCGATTCTCTCTCGGAAAAGAACGCTCGTTATACGGCGGGAAACAGAAATTATAGTGCTCCGTGTCTACACTACGTCATCAATCGATCGTTTTCGTCGACAATGGGTATTTCGCGGATCCCTGCGTTGCAGATGATCGCTGTCGCGTAATTGGCGAAACATGTCCCTTTCGTCGAAAAAGCGATCGGTGCTGCGATTGTACCGCAGAATATTTTTCGATAGAAACGGCGGGATATTCGTATACGCATTCTGCACGTGTGTACATGTTTTGTTGTTTGCGCGTCGATTGAAGGATCGAGTGGATGTCGGAGCTTGCGTCATATTTATAGAAGAATTGAGTTAACCGGTTAAATAAATTAGATTATTTTCTGTATTATTGCATAGCGTATATATCGCATATAAATATATATTAAATTTTAATATATTATTATATATTTATATGTAATATATATAATTATATTATTTATTATTGCGTGAGATATATATTTTTCAAAAATATTAAAATTGTTTTGCAAGACACAAAAGGATGATGCTAACAAAACTAAGAGAATTTCGTTTTGTCATCGTTCATCTATTGTCTAGAGATTGTAATAATAAATCTGGCGCCCAAAGATAAAATCCCAGAGACCCGGGATTAAACTTGACGAGAAAATAATCCTGATTACTGTCCTCTATGCAGACGGATTATCATGATACTCGGTCATGATATGGAATATATGATTTATAAGCGAACTTTGTTTATTAAGATCTATTAAGATCAAGCGAATAAAATAAACTTACAGGTTAGAAAGTATACGGGACAACACAGCTTTTTTTACTTAATAATTATTTTTTAAATAATTCATTTGCGTAATAATGTCTTTTAAATTATTCAACAATTATATATTTCCAAAAATTCTTTGGATATAATATGTCGTTTCCTTTCACACACGAGCATCGAACATAAATTTAAACGCTGATTTTGTCGGCTACCTGTCGTTGATTCCTTCTTTCGAGTCGCACACAGAAACGTCATTCACAAGTTCGTACGGTGTAAAATCTCTGACAAAGAAACCGCGAGGGAGTGGCAAAAAGTCGACGGCATACGTCTCGGAATACTCATATTTCAGAAGAGCTCCACGAATACTTTCTATCCACCTCGTACAAAGAAGAGTTTGTGTACGCCAAGAAATAGCCAGTGCTGTAACACAGAGCGGGAAATTCGCTGGAGGAAAAGCGAATGAGGGAAAACGGATTGAACTGAGATAAAATGCGCCAAGAGAAAATCGATAGAAATATATATATATATATATATATATATATATATATATATATATATATATGTCTATGAGAGGATCTAAATCTCGATGTCGGTCATAATACTCGAAAATATCCGCAGCCAATACCTTGAATGCTATATAGAAAAAGTTTAGTTGCATTATTGTAATCGCGTATATACGATATGTCATGCAATGCATGACGATGTACAGGATCGAGCGAGAATATGTTGCCACTTTTACGTCAAGTTAACGTCATCCCCTGATATTGAAATTTATGTGTATATGAAAAAAGTTTTACACACAAATCTTTTATAGCGGATAGTATATAAACGAAAAAATCGCCTTTCCATTATATATATATAGAATATATAATATTTATAAAATATATATAATCCAATTTTTATGAAGAATAAAAAAATCACATATTTTTAGATATAAAAATAGGTGGTATTTATATAATGTAGCGATGACATTGACTCATTAGCAATAATTATATAGATTTTCTCTGTCGGAGTGTACGTAATTTGGTCTTAATTCGAAGGTAATTAAGTTTAAGAGTTGAAACATAAAGTCAACGGAAGAACAAAGTTAGGGAGAGAAATGTGCGGACATATTTGAGCTCTCGCGCGAGGAAAAGAGGAGAGATCGCGATATAAAATAGAACAAAGTAAAGTTAAAGTCACGAAAGACATCTGACATCACCTTCGCCTCCTTATTACGTTTTGTTGTTGTTAATTTAACTTTGCGAGAGTTCACATTACTATGTTAAAATATCGTTACTGCGAAATCACACACAAAAGTACCTCTTTTATATAATTATTCCATTAACTTTTCCTATATAAATGTTTACCGCGAAAAGCGAAGCAGTTATCTGAAAGAGCCTTTTATCTTTGACCGTAGCAATCAAAGTATTTCATAAGCACATTTATATCATTGAGATAAAAACGATCGATTCGAATAAGACGAAGGAAGTCTTGAAAGACAGATTTGATAAAACTGCTTAATAGACGCAAAATTATATAGAGAAATTAATTTTTTAATTAGTGGGTTAATATCGATAAAATAAGGAGAAAATTATTTACGCTGTATACGTGTATCGGAATCTCTTTTTATATTCCATCAGCTTTACGGCTTGATCACGAAAGCAAAACATATCAAAAGAAATGCATCTAAACTTTAACTCGAACTTCTGTAGTCATTGAACCATCGAAAGGACGCTCGAAATAAACTCTATTCGACGAAAAGTAAACAGAAATTTTAGCAGCAGGGAAAACACGAAGATCGAACCGTGAGATTATCACGAAAGAAGAACAAGAAGAAGTAGGGGAATCGAACAGAAGCAAAGAGAAAATTCAAAGAGCAAAGTGAACCTAATTCGAAACTCACACAACTTGTTTCGCCAGCTTGGACTTTAATCGAGCTACTTTCTTCGAAAGAATATTGCGAATACATATAAAAAATGGGCCCATTCTATTTTATTGGCGATGGATGAAATTTTTATGTAAGATACTCGTCTTTTACGAGAAAAACGATCACTTTTGCGTTTTTTTGTCACAAAATATAATTTTTTACGTATTAATAATAAGAGAGTTATAAAATATTTATTTCGTTTTGCTAATTGCGTCAACAATTTTCTATTTAATCGATTTATATCTGAAGCACAGCAATATATTCTTGGCCTTTTCTGAATTTTTTATTTGGAACATTCAGATTTAAATCGATTATTTCGTTATCGTACGATAAAGAAAAAACTAACTACATGTACAATCGTACGAAGATCCTAAAATATAAAATTTTTCGTAACAATCTATAGCTATGATTAAAAGCAGCGAGAAGCAGTAACAAAGTTTCATTGGCACTAGCAATAGCAGGGCAATTGATCAAAATAAAAAAAATAGCAGTCATATGGGTGCATTGCAAGAGAATGAATATAAATTGCAAGTCAGCTTTTATCTTACTTCGATTTACGGTCTGAAATAATCAAAGCTTACTCGTACATCGCATAAAAATGAAGAATAAAATCGTATCGAGAGTGTTTAAGAAAAATTGATACATCCTGCGATATAAATATTTGTTGAACGCGAATTGAATGACGGATACGATTAGCAGAAATCGTAAGGAAAATAATGGCGAGATCGGCGATTCGCGGCGAGAATCCCCGTCCTTAGAATCAGCTATCGTTACCTGAAGCCTCGGAATCGGAGCCTGGCGTGGGGCTAGCGTCCACACTGTGCCTAGATCCTTGGCAGCACTCACTGCACTTGCTGCACATCGTCTCCCCCGGGATTAAAATCGACGTGAACGACGGTTCTTAGCACTTGTCTTCGATCGTGGCGGTTCCGGTCGTCGGCATTATTCGCGCGTGATCGTCATCGTTCGCAAGAAACGTCGACTACCGCGGACGCGAATACGGAATCATCAGAGATTTCCGGTTCTTTCGGCGATTCCCATCGTAAACCGACGAGCGTTGACTGCAATGGAATTTTCTATTTCAGATCATTCGTCTCTCTCTCTCTCTTATCGATTCAACAAATTATTGTTCCAAGGCTGACAATTTCACCTACACGATGATATGCGACGTTGACGAGCGATTTAAAGACCTGACTAGCACGAAATTAATAGCTTGTATTTTTTTTGTTTTGTTTTGGAGGAACGAGAGAAACTTTCGTTAATTATCGTATTTACATAAAATAAACTAGATAATATTTTAAATTAATAAATAAACGTTGACAATTTCGAAGCCAATAACGGCCATTAATAACCGCGCCGTTGATATCGGCTCGCAAATATGAGTTCGTAATATTTGGCCCATCGCTTAACCCGGCGAAAGTGAAACATATAACCTACCACACGCGCCTCTAATGGATGTGAGCACTCGTCGTTAACGAGATGAACGATGTTGGGTAGACTTGCACGAGAGCATGGAGGGAGAACTCTGCAAGTGCGGAAATAAGGACTGAAAGTGCTGTTGATTTAGAGGCGAGGAGAGAATTCATTTCGCGCGGATTGTCAAGTCGCGAAGCACGCGAATCCCGAATGGAAACACGATTTGATTAGCTGGGAAATTAGGGCGATTAAAGTATCGCGAAGAAATGCGAACGTTGTAATACGAAACAAAGTTCTTACACATTATTTATTTCTACAAATAATGTCGAGAGTGTCTAAAAGCCATTGCTTTTTCTATCATTCAAATCTGATTAATCGACGGTTTTGATTAATTTTGGATTGTTCTGTCGTGAAGAATTAAAGCCGATAGAAATATCGGATATCGACAGTATTGTGAACGATGGCCGGCGATTTGAAACATTCAAGTGGCGACCATTGTCACGCTCGCCACCGATGACCATATCGATACCTGGCGCTATTATTTGCAAAACTAACGATTTGCGATCGTTTTATCGCTTTTATTATATCGCGCACAGTGTTGCAGTTATCAATATTTTTGCAAGACGTCCGAAAAACAAAAATATTTTATTAGCGTCTTTGAAATTTAATAAGTTTGCAAAGTAACCCGAATACGAAAGTTTTTTTTACGTTTCATTAAAAATGTTATTATTATTAGATATGATAGCATTGCTGTTTATTATTTCGAACGTTATAAAATGGATATGAGATTTCGATAATTTTTTTATCAAAATTTATTTATTTATAGAAAAAGCGTTTAATATTATTTTAATTTATATCATGAATAACCAAGCATCATACGCAACATGGAAAATAATAATTGGTAATAAATAACAAGTATATGGAACTTTTCAGTAGTTATGATCGTTAAAAGTCAGACAGAATAGGAGAAATAGCGATAGATGTTGACAATATTCACAGGCAAAGGAGAATAAATTAAAAATATCTATCAATTGTCATTTACTAACAAATAATAACAAGTCATATTTAAAATAACACAAACTAACGAAAAACAATATATTGTTAATAATATTCTTGGCGCGATTTAAGAGAAGAAACTTTCTCTCACATAGTTTTGCTTTTCTGCAAGTTTTAAAACAAGCTCAAAGCGAAGTAAAGGTCAGATATTAAAAGCATCTGTGCTGTTTGTCGAGATAGAAAGAATTTAATTCTCCTGCCAGTTGCAAACGGAATTATCTCCGCCATGCTTTGCGTGTCGCAGATTTTATCATTTTAAAATATCAGTCTGTCACGCACTATTCTTTAAGTCTTAAGTTAATCAAGCGCGGGATGAATATTTTGGAAAATTTATTATCACGCAAATTAATTTCACTCTTATTTACAGTTAACTTTCGAACAGAGTTTCAGCGTGCAAAACATCTTTATAGTTGACATCGATTAACACACGAATGTTCATGTCGTGGAAAATTACACCGTTGTTCGTGTCTCGAGTTTCGAGGAAGTATCTTTATGTATCTCATCAGGATGAAATTGTAGACCGAGTTGAGATATGGATAAAGACGTGTTTTATATAAAACACGATATCTTCTCGAAGCTAAGAAAAAAGCATCCTCACTTTCTCTTCTCAAGTTCATCAAAAATATTTATAACCGTAGAAACGAAATAAATTTGTTTTCTCTAAATAAAAGTATCCTCTCCAATATGTTGATCCAACTTGGCACTTCTAAACTGTCTAGAATAGAGAAAAGGCAGAGAAAAAAAATATAGATACGCACTGATAAAAACGAAACACCACAAATATAGAGCTAAACAGAATTTTGTAAAATATTCACATAGTTTTTCACGGTAAAGGAGAGAACTCTGTTTCGCGGATTTTTATTATACCACGAGAAAGAGAAACGCGAGAGAAGAAGTGGAAAAAAATCCCGTTGGAAAACACATCGTGTTTCCGTGAAAGCAGCAGCGGAGCAGCACGCGGCCTGTCGCGAGCGAGGCGTTCGCGCGTGTTCCTCGTTTCGCATTCGCGGAAAAATGATACGCGGCTTATGCGTGCCGCGGGCGAGGGCGGATAACTGGATCGACGGAAGGGTGACGGTTACTGGGGCAAAAGTGTACACCCGGTGCGCGTTACGGGTGACCGATAGATGGGTGCATGCGCGTGCACGCACTCCCTCCCTTCTCGTATGATATCGAATATACGCGCTTATATTTTCCGTTTCGAGAGATCGATCTTGGTACACGACACGTTCTCAATCTTTTTTTTTCATTTTTTTTTTTTTTTTTTACGTGTTTTTCATGCGACGAAATCGATGAAAAGCGACTGGTGGAATCGGAATCGCGGCAGGGTTAATTATGACGAGCTCGCGCGAGCGGAAAGATGCTTTGCGAGACGCGGGAAAATGACGCGGCTGTAATTTGATTAATTCGACGCTCGTTATCGGCCCGGGTCATTACGAATACGCGTACAGGTGGGGGAGAACATTTGAATATTGGAGCGTGGTTGAATAATTTATAGCATTTACATATTCCGCGCATCTCTCGCGAGATAAGAAGTGGAACTCGGTGTCTTTCGCATTTTTCGAGAGAGAGAGTTACATTTTGCATTTCTCCGAAAAGGAGCGAAAAGAGATTCAGCGGCGAAAGATATTTGTGCTAACGTTTAATCATAGAAATAGTTTTTTAATGCAATGCTCTCGAGGAGGATGATGGAAATCCCGCGCAAAGTGTACGCTAGTTATTTCCTTGAAAAAAGGAAAAAAAGATACATAAAGTTGACGTGATTTTATGGTAAAAGGCTGAATATTGAATATGCAAAGAGGATATGCCTCGAGAGTTGGGAATCGGCGCCAGACTGTTTTATATCGAAATGCTACAGATTATAAAGCGTGAAAATCTGCATCATTCTTTCAACATGCCATTACACACAAAATCACAATCTATTTCGCACGTTTGCTGTATCATTTTGTTATGGCTACCTAAAGCTCGCGGGGCACTTTGATACATTTTGCCGTTGGCAATCGCATTTACAGCTCAAAGAAATCGTGTCGCGACTGCGACGTCGACGGTATATAAAACACGTCGTTTCTTCAAATCCATCTCGCAGCTTTCTGCCACAATTTTTTTTCATTCCCGTGTGTCACTGTAAATCTCTTCAGCATATTATCTCGTCGATTTACGCATTCTTCTCAAAATTGCAATACGATCATCAGTTGTTTTCTGAATTATTCATATTTAATATCACAGAAAAAAAGAATCCTTGATTCAAGTATATTTTTATTCTTGAACGCTATTTGATTAATTTAAGCATAAAATGCTCTTTGTAATCACAAATTTTTATTTGCCTTAATAATAAATAAGTTTGTGTAAAGTATATTTTATCTTTAAGATATATTCTTGTTTTAAAAATCGCATATGGTAAAAACAAACTTAGTCACATTTGAACTAAGAATTATTATATATACTTGAAAGTACCACTTATATCCGATGGTCACTTGTCCTTGCAATATTTATAAGTAAATTTTAGCTTCAACCAAGAATATTTTGCACGTTGTTTTAAGGATAAATTATCCTTTATCCAAAATTATTTATATATTTGGCGCTATTATAAAGATAAAATATACTTGAATCAAGACATATTTGCATTCTTTCAAGGATACTGTTTTTTCTGCGATCGAAATGTATATCTTTGCACAAATGTTTACTAATGAATTTTTCAGTTTCTCGCCGCGTGCTTGCGAAATAAATGAAATAAATGGAGAAAATGGGCCTCGATCGATGAAACGTCAACGCATCTCCGGTTCGAAGTAGCGACTTCCTGGGTATTTCCAGCCTCGTCTGTTAGGTCTCGCGGAATGTGCGCGCGCGGTCGGATTTAAAAATAAAATCTTGAAATGACCATCGCTTGTGGAGTATTTTTAATTACGGTTAAACGGGCGCGTCGATCTATCGATGACTTTACGGTCGAACGGGCACGGTAAATAGCTCGTCGTGCTTCTCTCATCGCATTTCAGTGGCGATCGCCTTTTACGAGCAGACGTCGTCCAGGTATTATTCGCGGATTTGCCGTCGCTCGTAAAAGATATGCGGATTCCCCGTCTCGACGTCGATCGATATCGAAGCCGTTCGCTCCTTCCTTCCATTTTTGACGGTGTGTCCTGTATCGCGACGCAGGCTCTCACCGCAATATCTGATTTTATGGGATCCCACAAACGGGTACGTATTTCATAAACTAACGGCACACACGAACGTGCATTCGAGAGCCTAATATCGTCGAATTGGTTATGCATGATTGCCGCGTTGGTATTCGCTTTTCGTACGGATGTCGAATATTAAATTATTCAACTCACAAAGAGGGAGAATGAGACTTGTATGGTATGTTTCGGGGAGAAAAGATTCTAATAAAAATAAATGTTTTAAAAAGAAGAGGCTGTTTCTTTTGCATGTTCGCATGAGGTCATATTGCAATTTGTTGAAAAATTCGTCAATGTAGTGGTAAATGATACATTTTGTCAACATCATTTATCATCATTATTGATCTATAATCAAATATTTTTCTATACTTGCGCGCATATAAACGTCTCGAAATTTCGAAAATAATTTGAGCTAACAAAAGTTCATAATAGCTAATATATTGTACATAGTGTTATCTGAACTTATCACAAATTTGTATAGTTTTTCGAAAAAAGATAAAATGAAAAAGATAAATTTTTTTATAATACTTTTATTTAAATTTAATGTGTGCGAATAAATGTGAGATTCGAATAGCTCCATTCTTTCTTTCATATGCACAGTAATTGAAATATCACATAATTACATAACCGCGTATATTAATCTATGTTTCAATTGCATTTTTATAATTGTTTATTCACACGTAAAAACTGATTGCATCCCAGATATTTCATTTTACCGAGAATGTCGTGAGCAAGAAGACAGAGCGGAAGTCGATACCAGATGATATAAAACCATGAAATTTTAATTAATCACACGAGATGAAAGAATCGTGAAATGAGGAGAGATGTGAGAGAAGAAATTGAGAATATAAAAAACAAGAAAAGCGCGAAAAGGGAAATACAGTAATGCGAATCAGTTGATCGAATCGGGATTCTCTTTGCGTAATCCGTATTTTATTAAATATTGCAGTATTTCGTTATTATCCTTTTACTTCACATCATCTAAATATCAGTGAAAAGTTAGTAGGTTTTTATTGTCTTCATAAGCTGCTGTCAGAAACATATGGCGCTTAATGGATGTTTGCATCGTTCTATTATAAAAATATGGGAATTTTTTAAATATAGGAATTTTGTTATAAATATAATATGTGTATATATATATATATATATAAAATTTGCATATATGGTGCTTTAAAATATTTCTCTAGTCGGAATCTCGCTATTTTCGAGGCGGGAAAAAGAATTAGTAATAAAAAGCATTGATTCACGCTGTTGTGAGCTTTTATTAAATTCTTTGAATTTATAATTTTTGAAGCATCCCGTGTATGTGTACGCGGATGCTAGGTCAAGAGAACGTGCGCAGTTATGCCACCTCAAATTGAACGTAATTCGGTTGCTGGAATCTGGGCACCCGCACGCCATGCAGAATTTGCTTGAACGAGAGACGAAATTCGTCTTGAAATTGGGTTAAGAGAACATGCTCGCCCACGCTGCGTTCCCAGCTAATATCCCTCAGCCATTTAATCATGATTGTTATCAACGATTATTGTTAGGACGCGCAAACAATTCATTGCATTTATACATTTCCGCGAAAAGGCACGCTTGAAAAATTTATTATTTTTTTTTAATATTAATTTTATCAAATCTTCATTAATTTGTATAGCAATGCACAATTTGAAAGCATATGTACCTACATTTAATTTTTCTAAAAATCTAAAAACGTAAAATAGGCTGTAAACTATAATACTAAGGGTAAAAAATTCGTTAAAGTTTATAATAACAAAAATATTATTAAGGTATTGTTTTATATTTTGTTACGAAACTTATCGGTGAATGTTTCTTAACAATGGATTTAATACAACTTTGCGGTTATTAATGCTTCCATTTTTGCTTCCTGCGTCTTTAAGCAAGTGAAATCCCCTCCGGTAGATGGAAGGATATAAAAAGATAATGAGGAGTACAAAGAAAATAAATTGGAAGATGGTTGGATAAAAGAGTCAAAAGAACATAGCGTTTCGAGAAAAGGTCACTTTATGTCGATTGATAAAAATTATGCAACGAAGCGTTGTTAAAAAGATATTCCAAGTATTAACATTGGATTTCTTTTTTTACGCGATAATATTAATAAGTCTACAACATATTTTTTTCTTCGTTATTTACGTAAGTGGAATTTCAACTTTTTTTTATTTACACAAACTTTCTTAACGTGTCTATCTTTAGAAAAATATGATAAGCGTCAAAACGAAAACATAATATCGCCAAAGAAAGATAAAGTGAAAAACGTAAGACTGATAGAATAAATTGAAAGAGGCAGTAAATCAATACATCACGGCTTATATGAGACAATATCAGGAAACACGGCAGACTTTCAATTTTATGTCGACTACGGAAAATTTACGATTATTACTAGTCGAAAAATTTTAATTCGTCAATTTTTTCCAGTACAAAATTTTTGTCGAAACAGTTAATATTATGTTGAAACAGTTAATATTCTAAAAACGAATATCTTAATTACGTTTTTATATGTTTTAAGAAAAATAGAGATTCGAATTAGTATCATATTTTAACAAAGTATATTCCAAGTTTTTATCCAATTTATTAAAAGTAAACTGTTGCTTTACAACAACCTGATTTTTACTCAACATTTTTATAAAATCACTGAAAAGTTCCCTTCTATTTCTAAGTTTTGTTTCAATAATAAATTGACCTTCCTCAATAAGCAAGTGCAAAACAATTGTTTCTTTTTTGCATTATTTAAAGGCAAATTGCAAAATAAAATACTGTAAAAGCGACAAGTTCTACAAATTGTGAAAAAGAGGAAAAATCAATAATATAACACATAAAATGCATTGTATAGAAAGAGAAGAACCCTTTTCATTGTCAAGTTGCACAGTCGCGCGATGAAGCGTAGTTGAATTATTTCTTAAGTGGCGTTTAACTAAGAGCACTCACAGAAAAAAAGCCAACTATGTCAGCATTCTCACGGGTCAATGACTTTTGTAATACGTTTAAGCTACGCAGTTTGAGAAAACGCAAAGAGAATAATAATTTTATTCTTAAAAATAATGATTCGTTGCTTCTAACAAGATTATTTGCGTCGATAATATTATGTAAATAGTTTAAATATTTTTTCAATTCTCAAACAATCCACATAATGCAGCAGGACAAATGAGCTCAAGACAAATGTTTGAAAAATTTATAGTTCTACATGAGTTTTAAAAAGAATTCTGTCTTCTAAAAGCAAAAAAAAAATTAACCGGATATTTATAGATATTTAAAATGAGACGTCAATTTTCAAGAATTATATTTATTTTTTTTCTAAAGCAATATCTTTTTGAATAAATGTCCTTCGAGTTTTAATTAGTTATTATAATATTAAATCATATAGTATGATTTAATCAAATATCGCGCGCTCTGTTAGAGTGAAGTTGCCGCTGTTGATAGAATAGTGAATAGCTTCAGTCATTAGCCAGGCAGTTCGAGCTGCGTTCCCGCTGTGATTAATTAGTAAGCATAATTATTTCTCATTTTTGTCATTATAATATTTATCAATCGTATATCATCATTTCAACGTTCACATATAGTCGTAAATGTTTGAAGCGCATATTTTGCGAGAAATTCGATGCAAAATCTGTGTTAGCGGTCAACCCAACCCAATCTAACCTAAGCTGAATTTGCGCGCGAATGTGTTGCGCACACCTATCGCGTTAATTCTAGCTTACATATTTCTATCAATTATGTTATAATGCGAAATAAAAAATTGCTCTAATATATATATATATGTATTTTATTTGTTACAGGTTGCATTGCTGATAAGCTGCGCGCAAGTTTGACTGCGGAATTCTCGAGTGCCGAAAGGACGTTGCTTTGTGCGATTTTTGCATCGTTTTTCCACGGTTTCACGAGTATTGCCACAAGGACCAAGAGAGACAGCAGATCAACTGCGAGGTATGCAAAATAAATATATAACACATTTTTTTAAGAAACATATAATTTTTGTTATATTTGTTTAAGTATCTCTATATAAATGTATTTTATTTGTTATTACAGATAAACACTGATAAGCTGCATTCGTGTTTGACTGCGAGATTGTCGAGTGCCGAAATTGTTGCTTCGTGTAATTATAGTTTTTTTTTTATTGTACAATGTACGTAAAATATGCGCACAATTAATTAACGCGTCGGGAGTGCCGTGTAAAGTGTCGGGCAATCGTAATTATTCGTGTAGTATTTTTCGCGAGTGTCGTGAGTGCTACAAAGGAGCAATGATGATCGGCCAAGAGAGGCGAAGGAGATCCAGAGAGGCATCGGGCGACAGCGGGGCAACTATGAGGTATGCATATAAATATGATATAATTTATAACATATTTAATTAGTTAATTTGATACTGAAAAAAATATATAAATATACATACATTTATATGCATAATTTTTGTTTTCAGATCAATAGGTATGTGCTGTGTACTACAACTCCGCTCTTGCACGCGTATCGGTGAGTGAGAAATTATTTATTTTATATAGCATTTCTGTAGCGGTAATGAGGATGCGTAAAGCGTTTTATTCGTTTCCACGAAATAAGCCGCCAACTTTACATATACGGAAACGTTACTCGCTTCGTGTTATTTCACGATGTTGAGACAAGTCTATTGACGCAGTCGCACAGTTCACACAAAGTGTTCCTTTGCCAGAAAACTGTTTTAGGGATTTGCTAAAACGATAGTTGCAACGAACCGAAAATAAAACTATTTTTACAATTCTACGTTTGATACATACAAAATCATGCTAGAAATATTTTTGATTAATTTTTAATTTTTCATAGTTGTCAATTATACGGTATTATCGCGATAATTGATAATAAATTTCATTTTTCGATAATACTTGAAAATAAAATTTTTTATAGAAGAGAGAGAGAGAGAGAGAGAGGGCGATGTCATTTGTACGAAGTGACACAATGTGATTGTTAAACTTTGGTAGTTTCGAAAAGCTGGTAACGCGATAACACGTTACTATATGCGTGTGAGAAGCTGGTTAACACACAATTTAGCTCGCAACTGCCGATATCGACATCTCTAAATCCACTGTGAAATTTCAAAGTGTTCGAAACGCTTCCTTCCGAAAGCATCACGAGGCGTTTCGAGCTCTTCAGAAAGTGCCTTCCAAGTTTCCTCCGGAATGGAGTGTATTGGTCAGCTCGGAATTTCCGTGTCGTTCAATAGAGTATTCGTCGATCTTGCCCTTCGAACGAGAAATGGTCTTAAGCTATAATCAATCTATACGATCACCCGCTTACATCTTTTATTTTTATCTCACGAATTGCCTAAAAATCACATTCATTGCTATCCTAGTCGATTTAAAATTTGAAACATAATTTTTAGGATAAATGCATTTTTATAATTTTAATGTCTTTGAATCTCTCTCTCTCTCTCTCTCTCTATATATATATATATATATATATATATAAATAAATAAATTATCCTAATATAGTGTATATTAAAATTTGCCGCTCTTATTTAAGTTACGTATCAATTTAATAAATTTGAAAATGAAATAGTTTATTTAAAATAATAATAATAATAATAATAAAATAATTGATTTCTCATGCTATAAAATTCGGTTTCAAAATGATAATTATTTCCGACAAATTCGGAAAATAGGCTTTAATTTCTGTTAGAATAGTGATGTCGTACGCGAGATGCAATTACGTTGTAATGTTCGAGTGAGTGTTCGTTTTGTGGTAGCTGCAATGAGATCACGTAATTCACGTACGCGAGGTGCGACACACGCGAGGGAATATAGATGCATCGCGTAAGTGACAAGCGGGAACAAACAACGGGAGTGTGACACGAGTTTTCCGTGCGCGAGATTTCCTCATAACAAGCTGGAAAATTATTCACGCGTGGTTTATGTGCACCCGTATAAATACATACGCGGGAGAGTAGAGCGCGCATCGACATCGCCATTAATTATCATCATATTGTAAAGCCTGCACAGATTTCCGCCAGCAGCGATGACAATGATAGGGGAAACAGTAATTCTAAAACAATTCGAAACCGGTTAAATACTCCGATTTTCTGTACCGTCTGTCACTACGCTTTAAACGCGTTATCAATATTTTTATATAAATTCATTTTTTTTATAATTGAATTATAAATATTTAAAAAAATGATTTGTGGTTTCTACAAATTATATTCTAATTTACCGACAATATACGCGCTATTGCGAATTTTAAATAATATATGATGCTTAAAATATTTTGGCACAAAGTATTCCAGAAGGCTGCTTTCCTCGTTCTCGGTAAGTACATTTTTCTTTTTCTCTCTCGACTCTCGAATAATTTAAAAAGCGAGGGGCTGAGAGCTCAGCGTTTGCTATCGTAAAATGACAGATGCGAAAGGGAACACTTGAAGCGAATGAAGACGAATCCATTCGTTCTTTGAGAAATCGCGTTCGTCCCGATGAGCTCTAGTAGCTGCGCAAAAATGATTAAGGAACACTCTCTCGCGGGATAATAATTATCGCGTTTGTGGTCGTCGACGTCACCGCTGCGAATTACACGCGGGTGTGTCGTGCTATCTGCAACTCTGAAGGGGCCCCGGGTAATTGGAGACGAGGCATTCGTCGGGCTTTACTTTGTTACCGCCTGTGCTCCAGTCTCTCCTTCCTACTCATCTTCATTGGGTTGGGATCTTCCCTTTCTGTCTCTCTCGCTCTCTCTTTTTCTCATTTTTCTCTGTCCAGTGCACGTGGTAACTAGATTCCAGAATTAAACCGTCCACCGTGAAACGACCAGCTGGAGAGGATCTCCTTTCGCGTCTTTCCACTTCTTCGTTCTCTTTTACTGAAGTTACATTTAATACCTATACAATTCGATTCTGCTACTCGCTTGTTACGTCGCGAATAGTTTATTATTTGTTATTTATCTCGCATTTTCGTAAATCAGAAAAAGATTGTAAGTCGTGAATGTGAATTATTTTTTTAATCAAACTTCGAACCTATATACGCATCATATTATACATTTTCGCAGCTTTCTTTAATATCATGTAAAAACGCGAAACGTTTAATTGATTCGATATTCGATTTGTGCGTACTGTTGCAAAAAATATTGAAGCATTTTTATCTTTTACAATTTCGTGCCTCGAATAGAGTGAAATGTTTCCAAAAATTGAGATCAAACCAAAACGCGCCGTCATTTGCGATATTGTGAAAAATGATATAAAACAGTGGCGCGCACATTATATAATATACAATATATAGTAACGATCAGAGATCAGCTGCGTGTCACGCGTTAATTGTTTCGCGATTCAACGTTATGATTAATAGTAATTCTGTAACGTATGATTAATAATTCTTTGGCCGCATATTTATTGTCACGTGTAATCAAGTGTTCCGACACATATTAAACATTTTTCCATATTTTTATCTTTCTCATATTTTCAATTTTACATACCAAATACGATAAAATAAATATGCGTACGCGATTAAAAGAATTAATAACAAAAAATAACGATTAAAAATGTATTGGCCTTTTTCAATTATATTACATCGGACCATAACAGTTGATGAATTAATTAACTTTTAGTTAACTTTCTCTTCTCAAACCATAAGCCATGCTATAATCCATAAAGGAGAAATGGAAGGGCTTCTAAAGGATTGAAGAACAAAGTTACCTAGTTTAGTTACCTAACCGACGTTAATGCAATTCGCCTGTAATCATAAACTATAATCAAACCATCATACTTCAGACAATGTCATGCTATTAACTTTGCGATCACATGTGATCGTGTATTCTATTGTAGGTATCAAAAATTCTATTTTATTTTTACGAGTCTGCTATTCATTTTCTTTCTCACATTTTCGCAAACGCTGTTCTTAACCATAATCGTGTGAACGATCACTTGTAAATGCATGATATTACGGTCATTGTGAAAGTGCAAAACGCTGTTTGTGTACATGTAGATGAGGCGTGTTGAAGCGCAGTATTTAGGGCAAAGGGAAAAAGAAAAGTTTATAAGAACAAAACGAAACTGGAGCACTGCACTTTCTGTCAACTATTTTTTTTCAACAATATGCTACCATTTCCACCTTTTTCCCGTATGTCGTGACCCTTGACAGATCTACCAGTGCTTTATAAAAGATCATTCACGTCGTAGAGTATATAAGTGGATCATAAAAAAGACAATGGTTGACGAAGCAATAGCGGAGAAAATTGTAAAGACACCGTAGCTTTATAAGCTTAAAAAAAGTATATAATTATACTTTGTGAGCAGATAAAACTTTTTGCAAGAACACATGAAATTGTAAAATTTTTTTACAATTGATTATTTAATATCTTTTAATTTAACTTGCGGTAATTCAAAAATGAAAATAATATTATATGCTATACCATATATTATTCTTTACTTGATCTCTAAATTTTTTGGCGATGTCATTATTATTAAATGTATTAACGATACTTTATAAAACAATAATTTTTGCCAAATTTCTGGTAGATTGAACATCGTGGCTAATATTTTGTCTTTGTCACAATTTTAGGACGTCGACGTTCTTCTGGTTCTGTTATCATCCCCGAAAAGCCAGAAACAAAGCAATTATCGTTCTTCTGACGCGGAAAAAACGTACGACGCGTCTATGATTTTTCATAAAAAAATCCTCACGAATGAAAACGCTTGCACGCTCAGGCGAGATTTCGCTCTTGCTTAAAAGGCCGCTTTGATAAGCGCGTTGATTGCATCGCTAAACGTCGGCATTTTACACGTCACGGCGCATAATTTCTCACACTCGACGTCCATTCATTCACATTCGTTTTCTCCACTTTAGCTTTCTGTAGGAATGCATCTACCGGGATCATTTAAAATTCTCGCAAAATCTTACTTTATTTAGAAAAGAAAAGCTTTGTGTGCTTTCGACAAATATCGCTTTATATAAATGTCGAATATATATCTTTTTTTAATATAATAATATATAATACATTTTTGATGCTATTTTTTTAACTTATACAAATTTTGTTATAATAGCAATATATCTGAAATAAAAATATAATTTATATTCCAAAACATGGACTGTGGTTTAATGAAATAAAAAATTTCCGTGGAAATTAGGGAGTTCTCTTGAGCACCAGCACCAGAACGCGTTTCCTATAAAAGCGCGAAGCGTCGTCCCTCGATGCATTTATCACGAGTAACGAGACGCGATTCTACGTCTCGAGTGGGTATTCTCTATAAAATTAAAGCGGCCCGGGAGAGATGCGAGCGACAGTAATTATGGAGCAGTTTATTCCTCCAACACCCGAGTTTAGCAACGTGAGCCTTTTATAATGTAGAATTTTCATGGTCGGCGACCCATTTCGACGCGTGTTTTCGTGTTTCCGCAATTCATTCATACAATTACAAGGTGCTTTTAACGATAATAGATCCCGTAACAATTGCATAATGATATTGACGTGAAAGAGTGACGTCGATAATCCTGCAAGCATTCATTAATTATAAAATATATAAGCAAGAATAAAAAACGACATAAAAAATTTCTATGTAATTTTGTACAATTTACAACAAATTTATATTTTTGCGAAAACTTGCTCTTAATTAAAGTAAGAAATTAAAAGGTCTTTCAAATTAGAATAAAAATTAATTTTTTTCTCGCCCACACTTTTTTTAATAAGGGGAGGGAGGTGAATAAAAAAGAGAAAGGACGTTTCTTAAAATAAATCCCGAATTAACATTTATTTTAATCACTTGATTTTACAGCGAGGAAAAAGAATTGTGCACAACAAATCAATTTCAGTGAAAAATTAATTTTCATCGAAATTTAAATTTATATTGCTCAATAAGTGTGCAACTTTTATAATGCGACGCTGCAACCTATATATTGAAACTACACTGAAAAAAAAATCATTGCACTTAACAAAATATTTAGTTCTAAATTACATTGATATTTATGCATGTATTCGATCGCAGATTTTGTTAAATATTTTTTTTTTCGTGCAACAATAAGTCTTAAACGTATGCAAGCAGGATTTAGTTGCAGTTACGTAATTACACGAAAAGTTAAAGAGTTCAAGTTAAACAGTATTAAAGTAGGATAAATGCCTGTTACGAAAATATACTTTCGCTAGGACGCGCGATAAAGTTATACGTCATTCTGGTGCTAGTAGAGTTCGTTTGATCGCGAACTTTCGACTCCATCAGGCCGAACAAACTTGATGTATCGTTGAACTTTCCGCATATGGCGAACGTTGTATATATACCTCGCCGTTTTGCATCTCTAGATGTATAGTCGTGCCGTGCATAAAGTAGAAGATGATATATCATCAAAGTCCGACTTAATTTATTAATCATGAAACAAGCATTGAAAATCTCATATACGTGTTATCTCGAAACATAGACATTGCAAAAATTACCTTAAGATATTTTGTTATTAAATTATACTCGGTATAATAAGCATTATCCAAAATGGCATGATTGACAAATGAAAAAATAGTTAATTAACGTTTCGAAAAAAATGTTCGGATCGAATCGGAAGCATTATAAATTGGTGAGGGGACGGAGAATCGCATCAGTAGAGGGCAAATCGGATAAACATCGATTCTTGGCCCCTCGGTCCTTTGAGGGAAATGACCCGACGTTTTGTGACGTTGGGTAATATCTGCCGTGATTATTGACTCGAGGCGATTTCGCTCGACGCGATGCTCTCACGCCGGATAATTGGCGATTAATAATCCGGCATAACCAACCCTGCAGAGTGCGGCTTAAATCTTCCACTTTTTGCACCGCTACTTATTACGCAAACATTTTTGCTCCCATTAATCTTGTTCATATACTTGGTCATTCGCGATCGATCGATTGCTTTTATTTTTGAATATTTTTGAATATTAAACGCATCATTCTATCTCAATGTATTCACCAAGATTGAACGCGTTATACCTAGATATTTATAAATAATTAATGTATATATTCGTGAAAAATCTGAAATCATATTTTTATTAATTGATTATATAAAAATATGATTCGTGATCACAAATATCCATATGCATATTTTGAAGAGGAGGAAAAAATACCCCGAACAAAATTCATTAGAGTATACAAAAACAACATACAAAGGGTTGAGAATTCTTGATCGCTTTATTGGTCAATAGAGAACGGCCCTTAACCCCGATCCGCTCTTGCATCGGCATTGTCTTCTCTTTGTTAGACGAGGTAACAGAGAATAGCAAGCATTTCTAGAGCGTGAATGTGTAAACGAGCGGTTATTCCACTTCTTCGCGAATACATTGACGGGTCAAGGGCAGTCGCGAAGCGATTGCATCTCTCGGCAAGATTTATTTTTATTCCTCGAGTCAGCCGAGAGCGACGTATATAGCCTGTTTGAAAACTAGCAAAAAGTTTATATGTAACATCGCATTAAAATGTTGTCAACGCTGCCTCGCTTTTAAATCGAATGACAAATGTTTCATTAATTATGTAAATTTCTGACGCTTCATTTTCGAGAGTAATTAAACACCCATTTTAATCGGACAAATTAGATTTAGTAAACAGATCATTTAGCTGTAAAAAGAATTACGAAGCTGTCAGGTTGGTCAGCGATCGATCTGAATTTACTTGTACAGGTCTCCGTTCGATTAACTATTATAGCTTATCTGGGTCAGTTATAAAGCCTTTTTTGCTGAGCGATTGCCCTTACGTTCCACCTTTTATAAGAACCGATCATAATTTGTTGCGCGTTTGCAGCAAAAATTGTTGTTGAACAACCGCCTATCAAGTATCTGATGACCGTGAAATTAATATCTCATTGTTGGGACTTTGATAGAATTCAATAGAATAATCGATCGATGAAATTCTTTGTAAAAAAAAAAAAAACTGTCGACTCTTCATTGGAGAAAAATTCGAATAATATAAAAATAAAAATAAAAGCACATTTTTTGAATTAAGGAAATTTGAGAGTTTGAAATAAGTCAAAATGATAAAAATATGAGATTCTAATTTGACAAAAGATGAAAAGTATTAGAATTCCATAATTCACGAAGCAACTTTGCCGAATTATTTATCATAAAACATTTGCATAATAATGCGAATCGCAAAGGAAAAAGCGTAAGAGAAGTTTTTGAAGAAGAAATGTTAGGCCGAGTGCATACATTTGCGATAGCAACCCGGAACGACGTAAATTTTTACCGTGGAAACTCTTTTAACGCGAATGTCGCGTTGTCCTACATTTGCGTGAGACGCGAGACGCTCTTCGAATAGAAAAACAAACGCAATGTTATATTACATCTTAATAATTATAATAATTTTTAATCATAGATTTGAATAAGCACGCAGTTGCGTATCAACGATTAAATAATCAAACTTGCAAATATGAATGGAGCGAACTCCATCCCCCCATATTTTTTTGAGGAGAAAACAATTCTCAGGCGCCACAAGGATATCGTTGAATTTTCGATCCCTTTCTAAATAACAGGCAAATAAAAAGCAAGCTTTTAGTAAAGAATCGTAGTTTTCTTAACCTCGTTTGAGAACGTCGATGGCATTGCGCAAACGTCGTTACTCCACATTCGCATTCGAAAGAGAATATCGATACAACGACGACAAGCCACCGTTGTCTGTCGCCTCGTCGTCTCGATAATTCGGCATCTCTTTGAAAACGCGGTCACCTCGATTGTTCAGCGGATAATGAAATTAACGCGATCAACTGGAGCGCAGACGAGTCGTTCGCTGGTCCATGCCCTCTCGCGCGAATGGGCCTTTGACAGGTCAAGGACGGAGCTGCAGAAAGCTGCAGGGACCGTTAAAAAAGAGAGGCGACCCGTAAAAAATTCACGCGTCACCTCCCACGAACGCATATTTCCTGCGGCTGGCGAACGCGCATCATTGAGCGCGATCTGCATGCGTCTGCAAACATCAATTTCCTGCGTGCACTCAGAGAGCCATTTCCGGCGAACGACGACGTGTCATTAAGAAAATTACAAGACTCGCAATTTTATGCGAGCGACCCGGATTCTCCCGCGAAATGCGCTAACGCGTCTCTTCCGATGAAAGAGCTCGTGTGTCGAATCTTCGTAGTCATCCGTCCCTATTATGGACCAACTGTTGCATTTTCGGTTCCTGTATAATCGCGGAGCTTGTCGACAGTTTTCTTCAATGATTTGTGTGACGCGGTTAATAGATTAATATTAGCTCTTTTTTAACCGTGCTTTCTCTCTGTATATGATTTTATCGACTTTGCACGTAATATCATGCAAGGGAGATTACAATAGAAGACACAAGATTGGATGAAGATAATCTTGCCAAAGTTTGATGAAAGCTCATTATTTCCTCTTTGATGTTGAAGTAAATTCTCTTAACCGTCTTATTTTGTTGATTTTCCTCGCATAGAAAGATATTTATACGTAGAGAAAATGTTGGATAAATTTAAATAAACGATTGAAATGAAGAAAGAACAAATACGCGAGCACTATCACAAAGATTGACACTAAGAATTGAGACATCATTTATTAAGATATTATGTGTACAATGGAAAGGAAAAAATCGTCAGGAATTGTACCTCAAAGACGGCCATTAATTACGAACATTTGTTATTAAATATTCCATATAGATCAATTTTTCTTTCAAATATATTATATGATGATCTCTTTCTCTTTCTCGCAAGACTGTTATTATATACTTTGATACTGTAATACTGTATTTCTCGACTGTCGAATGTTGAAAGACGGTAGAAAGAAGCAGCGTGTAAGATTTCACCATGCTGACAGTTCACATAAAATTATAGCAGACACGTCAAAATAACATTCGTGAATGATCAATGACCGTAATATCTTGCTCGTTCACATTTCACGCCTATGTATATTATGACATTTCACGATTATCAATTGAAAATAATCATGCAAAAATATATTCCGCAGTTAAATGTCAAACGATCTTGGCTGATTGGCGGAAATTCTCAATTCAATACCACTATAATAAATCTGAAATACAAATTTATCGATCTTTGAGGAAATTAGAACTGAATCATTAAAAACTTGTAATAAAAACTTGTTCCGAACCAACCGATAATCGAGACTATAAATTGCTATTATAAAATATGATTGCATCTGATGATAAGTCCAGCGATAAATTTCAGACCAACTAGTTATAATAATCTGAATTCCCAAGCTTCTATCGCGAATCGGATGAAAATTGAAGCTATCTAATAACCAAAAATCTCGCGATGAAACATCGAAGAAAAGGTGGTCGATCGTTAATAGTCGAAGACGAACGCAAGGTTGATGCGAACAACGTGAGGCTTGATTATGAGCCGGAGCTGATAATCACGGTGAAAAATCGGTCGCTCGCGACTCGCCTTCGCTATAATATCCGGTAACGTGACGTACCGTTGCGCTGCCGCATGCACACTTCGCAAGAGCAACGTGGGTAAATCGAAATCTCGCGCACACACTCGGACACTGTATCTCCTGGTGCACGAACGCAGACGGCGCGGCGGTTTATGCGGTACGACGCGACGTTAACGCGAGGCAACGCCGAGACCGATTCGACGTCCGCGTGCACACTGACTCCACCTCTTCCTCCGTTCGCGATACCCACCCTTCTCTATCTCTATCTCTCTTGCGTTCTCCACGCGCAGTAGTTTCCTGCATCCATAGCCGCCCCCACCGCATTTCTCCCTCTTCCGTCCTACCATCTTTGCCCTCTTCCTCTCGCGGCTTCATTCTCCGTCTCTTTCATCCCAGCGGGTCCCACCAACCTTCCGCGCTTCGGCCCCATCAACTTCTATATATATGTATATATATATATATATATGTATCTATATGTATGTGTGTCTATGTTGCTCCTTTCCTGCTTCTCGCTCGCGCAATATTTTCCTCTCTCCTGTTTATTTCCTTTCTCCGTCGTTCTCGAATCTCATCTGGGATCCACCTACGTTTTCTGCCTTCTTTTTCCTCGCTTTCTTTACTCTTGCTTTATCAAGCTTTTGTCTTCGAATTTCCGTGTTCCAGTTCTCCATCTCCTTCCGGAACTTATCCTTACTCTCTCGCATGCCTCTCTCGCATTATCTTACATTACCGTAGTCTACTTCTGTTTCGAGATCTTTTTACCCACTTTACATCTCGCTATCCTTTGCATCTTCCGCACTTTTTACCCAATTATTATCATTTTCATATAGATTTTATATCGCGAATAATTTTGCCCCGTTTCGGATATATTTTCCAAAGATTAATCGGCATTAAACATTTATTAAGGAGAATATTTTAAATTTTAAAATTAGGACGAACCCAGTTGCCAAAGTTGAATGATGGATGCTAATATTCGAGCGATTCAATAACGATAACATGAAAAATTCACAGGATTTTGATCATATAATTAAGTATATTCATGGAGCTATGTAAATATGCAATTAACATGTAAATTTTGGGAAAGATATCCGTGCTATTGTATGCTAATTGCAAAGGATGCAATAGTAATTCGAGATGCTATTGTGCCACGATGCGCGGTTAAGCGTATAAACAAGTATATTTAAAAATCAATATCAGATGCAAATATTTTATGAATCTATACTAACGTGAGAGAGGGCATGCGAAAAAAAAAAGTTAATTTCTTCCAACACCGTAATTGAATATATTCGTGATGAGAGAATAGGAATCTTAAACCTTACCAAGTTAATAGGTACTTGGATTCGAAGCGATTCACGTGCAATCATTTTCGCGTGCATCGTCGCTTAAATTAAACGAAATATCCCGTCTATTTTGTTATTGACGTTGTCGGGAGAACAATATATTTTGAGCCACCCGAGATGTCTCGTCGTGAAATCCTACCATGAAATTTCGCGTCGTAAAGTTTCCTACAGTTTCATCTCGCGCGCTCGCAATTTTTTTCATCTCAATTCTTTTCATTAAAATCAATCTCTCGCTCTCGCAGTTGTGCAAATCGTTTTTTTCCCCCGTTGTTTGATTTATCCGAATTTATTTCCATGTTTATTGCAGCATTCGCGTTTGCGACAGCAAACGATCATCGCTTGCACACAACGCGAACGCGGTGTGTCAGACGTGAACTCATATTTGACTAGACGATTCTCCCCCGGTTACGATCATCCCAATGGCATTTCCGCGAAATTGCGCCATATACTCATATTGCATTGTGTCGCACGAGCCAAAATCCTCGCTTCCCAAATGCGGATTAATCTCGTTCCTCATCCGCGAGAGCAGCGTCTTCCTCTTCCTGTCTCGAACGAGTCCCTCCGGGGATGCAACTCCGTTCCTGAGTTGTATCAATTCGACTTCTCGAGAGTCCGCGCGTCTGCTTCATAGACCCCTTTCGTCTTTACGCTTCCGTTCCCGACCAACGTACTCTCTCTCTCTCTCTCTCTCTCTCTCTCTTGTGTTAGAGCGAAATTCGAAGCTGAGCGGAAGTGACCGCTGCGCCGGAAGACGGCGAGGATGATTGACCGTCAACAGGTCGGGAACTTGAGTGGACTCGTACGCCGATTTTGTCGTTGATACAACGGAAATTACTGGAGATTGGAACATAATAACACGGATGATGTCTATTTTAATCTTGACAAACCGCGATGAATTTTTATTCGGCGATGCGGGAGGGCAAAATAAATTAACGCTGTTCTTGAAAATTTTTTGTTATCAAACTTGAAAAAGAATAATTCATTAAATAATGTACACGATTGAATTTCGCTCGATGACTTCTCTGCATTCTTCTTTTTTCAAAATTTTTTGTTATCAAACTTGAAAAAGAATAATTCATTAAATAATGTACACGATTGAATTGTCGCTCGATGACATTTCTCTGTCATTCTTCGTTTCGTGGCAAGACGCGAAAATATACCATGGTGTATTCTGGCGCTTCCCGATGTATATAATCCCCTCGTGAAAATACAACAATCAAAATGATGACTGCCGTAGTTTTCGCGCGAGAGAGAGGTAGGCAGATAGGTAGTGCAACGTTTACCGCATGCCAGGATAATCGCTGACGTGCGGAGTAAACGCGCGACGAGACAATACCGCGAACAATGGCGGTTCCTCTTCCTCCCTTCGCGGTTCATCCCGGGCGCTCCTCTTGGTAGAGTTACTCTCTGCGTGGCTTACGCTCCAAAGTAAAATACGTGGGTGCATATAGAGGGACAGAAAAGGAGCGAGAGAGAGAGAGAGACGACGCACGTATGTACGTTGCGTGATCCGGTCTGCGTGCTGATGGCACTTCAGACTACACTCGACTAACGTGCACTCGCGTGTTTGTGCCGTACGTAGGGGTAAAAGGAGGGGGTGAAGCCTTTGAAAGTTCCTCCTCCACCACGAATCAACCGGGATTTCGAGATACATATACCCGGCGTTCAATCGGCTCGAGGGATATCGTACATGCAACGTCGGTTTCCGCAAATTTCCCAATTCATTGGATCATGTTTTGCCCCGTTTCGGCAAACTCAACTATTCTCGATTCTTTTGACGAGGAAGAAATTTGGAAAACACTTTTGATACAATTGTAGATGCTAAATAACAATAGAAGATAGCGTATCTGTACGAGGAGGGAGTTAGCTTATTTTTTTCAATTATGTATGTCTGCCGTTTCGCGTTTCGAGAGAAAATTGTGACTATGTAAAGGAGAAGACTCGCTAATATCTTCAAACAAAGGGAATTATATTTAAAATGCTAAGTAACATCATTTATTTTTCAAAATTTGCGTAATTTAATTCCCGGTTGCGGCGTAAACGAGGAAATGTGTCTTTCACAGCGAGCGTTCTCATTTCTTACATTTTCCGCAACTTATTTGGTTTCCGCAAATTTAAACTTGTGCGGGAGATATATCTTTCGCGAAACGTCAAAACGCGGGACATCGCGAGGCGTTTTTTGCCTCATCTCGCCGATGATGCATTCGTCCTCTTTCCTTTTAATTTTTATTTCTTACTCGTTAAATGAATTTTCTTCCCTTCTGAAAGATTCTTTTGGAGTACACCCAACCGTCCCTTTTCCCGCTGCATAAATGCGGGCTTGCACCTCGTCGGCATTACCGTCGTTCTCTATGAAGGAGAACCGTTTTTGCAAAAGGGCATAATCAACCTTTCTCTTCGTCGATCTCCTCGACGACTCAACTAACTCCGGAATCGTATTCTCGAAGGATCACTCGCAGGGTCAAAGGACTGCAAAGAGCCCAGGCTCCTTACAAACCCGAGCTACTCTGGCAGCGATTCAAACTTAGCATCGATATCTCGAACTCCCCTGGCGGGATTTGTGGCCAAACTGGATGACTGGAATCGAGTCAATCGGGACCTTTTTTTATTTCAATATTCAATATTTGACAGCTCGAGAATATATGAACCTCGCATCAATTTTCGAGTAAGAAACGTATATCGCGAGCAATTGAATATTATTTATCTCAAAGTGAAATCACGCTTACGAAAGAATCACATTTACAAAAAAAAAAAAAAAAAAAAAAATGTCGTTTTTATACAAAAATTGATTTCGATATTATTATTCATTTATCTTTTGAAAGATAATATGTCTCACGCGATCGCATGATGCAACATAATAAATAAAATTTCCTTGGTTTTATTTCATTGAAAATTATTTAATCGCGCGCTGCTATGATTTAATACGCGATAATTCAGTTCCGTGATATTTCAGCAACTTTCGCGTATACAGACTGGATTCCAGCAACATCTGGCGAGTCTGCAAATTCGGCAAAATTTGGTCTAAATAATGCGGACTGAAATTAATACGATATAACTTTGTTGTCAAATTTGTACGAATTTCCCTCGCGTCTCCTCGGTTTGACGCTGTCTAAAATTCCGCGAAAGCAATCGACGACTTTTTATTCGACAATACACTAATCGCACAAAACCCGAGGGAGATTAAACAGCGCAAAATAAAAAAAACTCCTCCCATTCGGCATTTACATCTTTCATAGAGCGCATTATTGCCGTTTCGAAAACAACGCATTTTTATCCACCCCGTTCGATCCCCACTGGCCATTAATCTTTTATCTTACGAGACTGGTTCACGTGCACACACCATCCGGGACTCACAATGCACCGGAATACTAACTCAAAACGGAGAAAGAAGAGAGGGGAAAAAGAAAGGACCATTTATCGTTCGCGAGGTGAAAAACGCGCGTGGTCGAGAGAAATACTACGACGTTCTTCATCGCGGATTATTCTACGATTTGCGCGAATTAAACGCACAGATCGCGTCATAGCACACATAGCGAGATTAATTCATTCGCATAGAAACGAAAGGACAATATTTTGGTTTACGTTCGACTATGTGCGAATTTCGCAGGAAACTGACCTAGACTTTCGGATTTTTTCAATGCAAATATTTATCCAACGACAGCAGAATGTTGAGTAAAATAGCCGCGAATGGACGGTATTTTATTTGAACGCAATGTCAGACACATCCGGGCGCAGCAATAATGAAATTTTCATTTTCATAAACGTCGCTTTTATTTCTCGAAACAAGAACACTTATTCCCCCGTAACTGTTTTTTTATAAATGACTGCATTCCTCATACATATGAAACCGACCTATATTTCATTTTGTACGTCATTACGTTTACATTACGTTTACATTTTGCAGTTATATTGCGCCGCTGCACGGTTAGCAAACGAGAATACGCCTTCCTTCAAATGCAAACTTTTCACGTGCGCTCGCATGAAATTATTTCATGAACATGAATCGTTTAATTGTGACGGGCAATTTGCTATTCGGCTCGATTTTTAGATCGCCTTTTCCGAGTGCACAGCTATCGGGAAAACTGACATGGCCGTAGACTAACTATATTATCGTTATAATACTTTTAAAAATTGTTCAGTCTTCCCAACATTTTTACTCGTGTTTATCCGAGTATTTGTATCGATTTATAATCACATTATTTTTTTTTAAATTATTTAACACGCAGAAAATAAGAAATCTATAAATGTGTAATATATTTAGAAGAACAATGCCGAAATGTCAACGCTGAAAATCGAAATGCACTAAGAAATAAGTTGCAGGCGAAGTTAATCGATTTTGTCAAACTAATATCACTCGTGAATCGTGAGCTGTTATAAATCCTCGCATCTTGAATTGTGGACCGATCGTATCCCATATGTTGAATGCACGTATTCTAAAGTTATACCGAACAGTTTGTGAACAGCTGCAAAGTTGCAGCTATGTCCTCGACTTGGTATAGACGTTGAACCAAAATGGGAACATGAGAATTAACTGATCACGACAAACTCCAGAAATCTATTATAATACGTTCAAACTCGGTTAACGCTTGTCGAGAGAGAACTGGCGGAGAGAATAGATTTTTTAGTCGATGCTTTTCAAAACTTACTTTAAACCGGTACTCAAATTCAAATATTTGAGTATAAAGCGCCTACCTCTCTTTGCACTGCGTAGTTTAACTTTCTTGTCCATCAAAAGAGAGTTTCGAAATGTTGACACACATATAGTTCTACATATTTTTGCCAGATAATATAATTCGATAAAATTTCGTAATTTAATATTATGAAATAACTTTTAATGAATTATAAAGTAGCAACTGTAGCTTTGATATATGATTTTAGCATACATGTAATAATTATTATTAATTATCTTATTTAATTCATATTTTAATTATTATGTATTTTAGATTAAATTCCTCTAGTATATAATTTCCTTTTTAAATTATTTAAAAGATTCAGATATAATTCTCTTCGCGATTTTCATTCATTTTCATGAAAATCTTATTAATATATATTATTGTACATGAGAAAGATTTATTATTATTTACACTCAACTCTGCTGATATAATTATTAAATAAATTAATTATGAATTAAAATATTAAAAGTGTCAAATGCGACACACAGAGTACACAATTAAAAAACTTTTCATTCAAATCAATATCAAATCATTTTATTTTAACGTATCTATGTGCGTGTTTCAAAATTAAATGCAATAGTTTCTTGCCTTAAATTTGCTTACATATTTTAATCGAAAAGACAACAATAAAAAAAAGAACAAAGGTTAAAAATGTCAAGCGTCGGGGCAATGGTATAATATGACGCAGCCATGCATATTTTGTATATAAAGCAACGAAACCCGAGAAAGAAGAAAGAGTTAGCGTGCGAGATAAATACTCGGCCAACTGGAAAAACGCATCACGGTGCTTCGTTATTCCAGCGCGTCTCGGCATAGATTTTTTTTCTCACTAGACGTCACCGGACGATGAGAAAAAGCGCGAAAGAAAGACTAAAGAGGGGCGACCAGCGTAAAAATGCGGTGATGAGAGGTGGTGTCCCGTCAGAAAAAGTTGTTCCGCAACAATTACGCGCATAGGGTTTAAATAGATAGCACGAAGCGAAATATAACTTTGCTTCGTTCCGGAAACAAATGATTTAAATTTATATCTAGTGACGAAAATTCCTCACAGACTTTCGAAACAACAAACAAGGTTAATAAGGATCATTGCAATTCAAAAATAAATGAAAATAAGAGTTGATCTCCATGTGATTATTTATTGAAATATTTTATTAAATATTATAAAATGTATGAAACGTTATATTAAAATAATTCTTAAACAATCAATAATATTGTGGAAAATGATTACGGTATCAACATAAATTTGTCATGAAATTTCTCATAAAAGAAATAGCCGATGATTCCGGGACGATGTTTAATCGTACATTATTATAACATGTTATATGCGGTATATACATACTATACTAGTTCGAATGACAATCATATCTCGCGGGAAATCCGTGTCAATAACGAGAACTCGTCAGTAGGGACATTAAAGAGGACAAACGTTATGCAACCAAGGGACGTATAAAGACAAAATGTTTATTCGCATGCGCGTTTAGGAAGAAACTTTATGCCCGAATCTAAAAAAAGCATCTCCCGCGAGAAAGAGGCATTTGCATTTTTCCGATAGAATATACAAAGAAGGAAAATATAAAATACAAAATTATTTTCAGAAATTAATCATTATTTTTTAACATACATATACGCTAGATTAAAAGCATTACTGCTCGATTAAAAAGTTAGAGTCAAACGTTATTTTGCAATAAGTTTCAAGAAGATATTAAATTAAGAAAGAGTTATAGAGGTATATATGTATAATTTCCAAGTAGAAAGAAGTCACGTTGGAGCAACTTTTACTGAATAATTTATCTGGATTATATGTTATCAAAAATTCGCTAAAAATCCATTCCTCATATCTCTTAGATTTTGTTTTTAAAGACTTAAACAACACTATTTTACCGTTTTAAAACCTATATAATAAAAATTGCAGTAAAATCTTTTAGAAGTAATAACAGCAATCTCTTCGGTATAAAAATTCAAACTTACAAAATTGCATATTAAATGTAATTTTTAACAAAGATTCTGCTTATACTCAAAGTTGCAAAGTTTTTACGATTTTTCCGTGCAAAGTTCTACGAAATGTCAAATTTCACCAATTCTCTCGCCAATAAACCAGATCGGCGCGATTGTTTGTCACGCAATCGTCCGCGAATATATATTGTAGCGGCGTTTTTTGGCGGTAAAAAATTTGCTGAAACTCGAACGCACATGTAATGCACTCGATCGTTCGGTGCACCGTGCAGAAAGAAAGCGCGTCGATGAAAAAGAAGGGTGCGAGAAAGAGGAAGAAAGGTAAGGAGGGAAATTTGCGAGAGCGCCGGCTAAGGGTGTAACCCGGTCGATAAACCGGGGTGGGTGCGGTCTTCCCTCATCCCCCTGGACCGACAACCATCCCCCGACCAACCCCGGTCCAGCGCCTCCGAGTCGGCGACCGAACGTCGCTGCAACTGCAGTTCTCGCGCGGCGGAATTTCTCTCTCGGCGACGCGATGCGACGTTCTCTCCTTCGATCTCCTTCGCGAACGTCGATTTCTCTTTGTCTTTACCTCCGACAGGATATATATACCGGGGGAAACGGATGCTCCTGTGTTCTCAATAAGCGAACGCGCATTGCAACGTCACAGTTCCTGACAAATTAAACGATACAAGTGCCAGCGGTTTTTTTTATTCTTGTACGACAAGAATTCTTGAAAGGATGTGAAATTGAGCGCAATCATCCGCGAATCGTTGACGCTATTGTAATCTATATTAGGATATGTGCTGATTTAGCAGACGATTGTTATTGATATTGGCTTAGAGTTTGTCAAATATTTTGATGTTTGATAAGGAAGAAAATAAATCCGCTATTTTGACTCTTTGCAATTTTTACGTTACACTGCTACTATGAGTCTATAGAGTCACTTTGTATAACGAGGCGTTTTTCCCGAAGAAAAGACATTGAATTTTGGGTCGAGACTTTTATCATGTTAAATTTATGTGGTATGTGCAATGTCCCGTGGGACAAATGCACCTCTCTAAGGTCAGTAAAAATTAAATAGCGACCGACGAATGATAGTCGAAAACACGTTTTCATCTCTCAGTTGATACATCGAATTCCTCGTATTTTTAGCAGTATCTGCGAGTACTCTTATGTATGTGAGAGTCTGATGAAGTTTAAGAAATTGTACGAGTGAAATGTATGTAGAGGAAATTAACGTGAGAAAATAACGCTTCTAAAATGAGTGAATTTAATTTTTTATTTTAAAAATTATAGTGAATATTGTTTTTTTTTTTTTTTTTATTACCTGCTTAAGGGAATTATTTTCATAATTTAATCTTCGATATTTCCACGTGTTCGAATTCGCTTAATATATTCTCAGAGAACTTTTAATATATTCTCAAGATTTATTTTGCATTTAATTATATATAAGGCGTTCTCGTTTAAATCACTCTTTGAGAAATCATTAATTTAACTTTTCTTTCAACTTTCACTCTACAAACCTTTTTATTTCTGGCTCGTTTTATTTTTATACACCGATTTTCCATTAAAATTTTAATTATGCGCCTATAAACTTATAAACGTTATAAATGAAACTAAACTAATTTTAATTTCAAATTAAAATATTTTAAAAACATACACTCATTTTTATTGACGAACCACTCAAATCATTTACAAAATAAACATAGTGCTCAGCAAATAGATGCAGAGTAAACTTTCTAAAGGCCCGCGCACACAATACGCATGGTATTTGAATTTTTTGACACGCGCTGGCTAGAAATTTCAGCTGTCACGCGATATATCTCTATGTACCTTGCAATGCAGTTCTTTAGATAAAATACGCGAGTGCCGATAAGAGTCTGACGTGACACGAGGCGCGTAAGTAACTACAGGTGGCAAGCAGAGAGCTGCGATATCGACTTCGTCGATGGTCTGTTTCTTCGATGCTGAAGAAACACCGGCTGCGTGGTGTTTCGCTATTCGCTCGCCTGTTCCGTTTACTCTGCCGCAAACGTGCTTCGGATAACATCAAGCGCGATCGCTATTGCTTTGCTCGTGCAAACATCGGTATCAATATTTACGCAGCTTGTTTCCGCAGAGTAGCAAATCCCATTTTTTTTTTAAATAGTCACGGCAGAAATCTCGAACAGAAACCAAATTTTTACGCGTAAAAATTAGCGCACACACATCACATTTCTTAGGAACTTTGAAAAAACGAGAAACGCGCGCTTGGACTTTAGTCGAATTATTTTTAAAATACGAGTTTATGCTTAGATACATATTGCTGCGTAATTACAATTTTGATATAATTTAAGTCTTTTCCAATATTCCTACCACCATTAATCTTTCAATGTGAAATGGTCTTTATTTTAATGGAAATTTAATCAAAAGTTAATTTTAAATAAAATTTGATATTTTATTCGGCTTTTAATTAATTTGCAATCATCGCAACATTTAATATTTAAAAGATTGAGTTCTCTCGTTAAATTTTCAGTGAGTAAAGTTCACTTTAAACTTATGAAAAAATCTATAAATCTGAAAAGATAATTAACAGGTTTTTTGTTTTTAAAAAAGATATTTCTATATTTTTTTATAATGTATAAATTTCTATAAGAAGACTTGTGTAAAAAAATAAAATTAAAAGTAGATAATTATAAATTTTATTGCATAAAAGCAATGATACCTTCAAATTAATTATTTCTTATTAAATTTAGTCATCAGAGTTGTGTTTTTTCTATTTTATCTGTTCTATAAAACGTTACAATTAATTAAATTTTCAGCGTAAAGATAATCTTCGTTATCAATCGCCGATTAAATTTTCAATTTAACATATTCAACAAATAATTTTACCGGAGCATTCTTTTCAAAGTATTTTTTTTGGGACAAAGTTTAAGAGTCTTGGAATTTCGTTCGCGTATATAGAAATTCTATGTAAAGCAAACTTTTTCTTTGCAGTAATTAATTTTCCGCTTTCGATCATTTTCTCATTCCACGCAATTGTACGGCATACTATATCTTTGCGTCAGATTAACACGAGTCTGTCAAATTTTCCATGACAAAAAATGAACAAGCAACTTCACAATCTGCTTATTATAATCTCGATAGAATTCTTCAAACTTACAACCGAGTTGGTGACGTGGTCTAAAGTCTTAATCCTTTCACGTTTCAACTTTTAATCTTTATTTTCCCTAGATAGCAAACTTAATGTAAAATTCACAGAAAATGGTGTTTTAAGCGGTTTCATAAAAAGCTCGTTTTAATCTCATTATATTAAGTCAATCACAATTTTCACGTATTCGGATGAATATTAATTACAAGTTCAAAGTTTTTTATTGAAATCACAGAGTGAATTTTGAGGGAGTTTCATACACACTTGAAATAGCAATTATATCCCACAAAATGAGATTGATAGAAATTCAATTAGTTTTTACATTAATAGCGTTAATATAATGTAATTAAAAATCAATGCAAGAGCTTTGATGCGTTCAATATATGTTATAAATATACCGCGTATGTGTGACCTTTCGATTAGTCTGTCGATGAGCATTATAATCACTTGACGTGTATTCGTACAAATTAGATTGGGAACTCTATGATATTGCGGATGGTCACGTTATTAAATTGTGGACAACATATTGTATTCATTATATTGAACGTAGTGGTTCAAATACGTATTTTACACTAAAGTCTGCTGATTATGAAGGTACACTTTATAACCAGTGCATTTGAAATTTTCAATGAGTGCATCAATGTTTGCAATATTAAATCAGTCGTACATATATCATAATTTTATAAGACATTTGTAAGATTTAAAAAAGTATTTTTCGATATTGCATGAAAATAGAATTATATGTTTAGAGAAATATTTTGCGTACTTATTACATAATAACTTTGTCATACGTACATTTAAAAATATTGCACATATTTTTGCATGAGTTTATCGTAAATTCTTATTAAACGTGATAAGATTATACATGTAAAAATTTGTATACCAACAAGAGAATGAGTAAATGCATAAAATACGACAAAGTGTGCATACGAATGTACATACAAGTGCAATTTTTTGTAAGAATAAAAATATTACCCTTCAGGTATAAATATTAAATTATGACAAGGCTACAACTCATTCTTTTTACATTTGTAACATATTTCGCATTATCGAAAACTGCTGATATTTCAACGAAATCGCGTATAACTTTTTCGGCTGGGATTTAACGCACGTCTGATCTCATCTCATGCCTTTCGATTGGAATAAGTGCATCGTCTGATACATCCAATAGTGAGAAGATTGCCTATAAACCATCAATATATGTGTATATACCTCACAACGTCGAGTCTCGCTATATATGGTACATTGGCTTTATTCAGCATTAACGTATTTTATCACCTTTTCTAGAAATTCTTTTTATTGATTTTGCATATGACGCGCACTTTCCTAACTTGTTATTACAATTAATTTTTTGAATGATTACAATTAATGAGAAATTATAATTATATGTAATAATGAGAAATAAATTGCACAGATTTTTTTTGAAAATTAAATATTAATAAAATGTTAAAATAAAATGGAATTTATTTTTTCCAAAACGGCAATGTCCGTTCGTAGAAGTGAAATTATTATAAAAATGAATTTTCGAGATGGGAAATAAAAATTCAAATTAAAATAAATTGCGCGATATATGTGATTACTGCGACGTGCGATCGCCGCAATCGTGGTGTCGATAAAAATGTTCGTGTCACGTTATTGGCTCACTTTGATCAAATTTATGAGAAAAATGCGCGACAAAAATCCGGAAAGAGAAAGGAATCGAATAGACATTCGCAAGTAGACGATGCGAGATATATCGAGCACAGAGTACGTAGGTATATACGTATATATCTCTAAACTAAAGAATATATCCTTTTCATCGACGGCGGCGGAAGTAAAGACCGCGAATGGGAAAGAAGCTGGCTCCCTTTGGGATTCGAACGGAACGAAAGTCCTGGCCTGAGAGCAGTCGATGCTACTCGGGACTTCTGAGCACGTAACTCCGGATGAAAGAGAGAGAGAGAGAGAGCAGAAGAATAAGAAAGCTTACGGGACGACGGAAAGGCCTCCGAGCCGTGCACTGGCCTTTCCTTTTGTCTTTATTCGTTCGTGCTTTCATCCCATCTCTCACCGACTATGTTACTTCGTTTCCTTCTGTTCGCGTAAAAATTCTCTGGACGGATTTCAAGTAGCTTCTCTTCTTTCCATCTCGTCTTCTTCGTTACCGCGGATGAGTGTGTCGCATTTTTGTATAACGCTCAATTAGAAGTGCATGATCACATGTAAATATTCGTTGCTCTTGCGACAGCATCTCGAAATATGCATCATTTAAATACGCGGCTGCAGATATAAATAATATTCATTATCGCATGAAAATTAAAAAAATATTATATACATACATCTTTCTCTAAGAAAAGGAAAATAATAATTTTTTTTTCTTCAAAGAACAAGCATTAAAAAAATTCTTTAATCTTTATTTTTATCTTTTATATACGGAGGCTACGTATATAGTATAAAGCAGAAAGAAACGAGCGCTAAAATCATTTCTGCGAGATGCACTGTGAGAAGCACGAGAGTGGAAGATGCAGAAGAGAAGAGGCTTTTATCTCTCATATCGCGGAAAGGAATAAAAATGTTGGTCGATTATAAGATCGGCCGATACGATGCGGTGAATACGAGAGGCCGTCGCGGTCGAATTTCAATTATTCAGATGCATGCACTCTACTCGAGAATTCTCTCGCTTCTTTTATGATCCTTACCACCTCTTCATCGGACACGGACGTCTTATTCCTTTCTCTCCCTTTTTCTCTTCTTCAAAAACAGACGGCCGCTTCGTATTCGTGAATGATACGCGAGCAAATAGAAACCGCGTTATCGATAATGTCTTTAAAATTCAGTAACCATTTCTCTCGTGACCTCTCATTTTTTTCCTTTTCCTCTTTTTCTTTTTTTTCTCTCTCTCTCTCTCTCTCAATTCGTCGAACAACTGTCGAAAGACCTTCCCACGCGGATCGATTCATGACAGCATTCCGAGTTATTTCGTCCCACGCGGAGGTGCCTCGATTCGAAATTCTCTCAAGATTCTTTTATTGCTTTTAAAACGCTTTCGAGGCGAGACAAGCGCGATATAAATTTAATTATTCTTGAAATTAAGATTGCCCTTTGAGAAGACTTTTCATTAAATATAACAGTACGCCAAGATGGACCATGAGCATTTTTCTCCTGACCTTTTCTCTGTTACGTTATCATAAATCAACGTGGCAAAGTTAATGATACCCAGAAGGAGGTAGTTGACGCCAGGTAGCAGTTTCGTGGAGAAAGAGAGAAAAAAAAACGTAATCTCGAGACGTCAAACACACAAGCCGGATATGTAGTAGGAGAACGGAATGAGAACGTCAGAAAATTCCCAGCTGGTTAAGCATGAAGAGGCCGCCGCCTTCGTGATGTAACCCCGTGGCACTCAGTCCTGTTAAAACATTTACAACATAGAACGCCGCCGCTCTCCTGCATTTTCCATCAGGTGACCGAGCGGCGAATACGGATAGATTAACTTCCAACGAAGCCTCCGAGGCATCGGAGATGCTGAATTAGGGACTCCTGTCTTGCGCTGCGCGGACGCAATTTGTCCGCGAGGATCGAAACACCGTAGACCGCAATTAGGTCACCGGCGGAGATCAATTTAAAGGCCGCGCTCGGAGATGAACGCTCGGTCAGGCGAGATTACTTTCAAGGCAAAATGCAAGTCGCATCCTCGAACTTAATCCAAGATCCTTGCTCGACGGGCAGGGTGCGTCTAGCGGTCAAGGAAATCTGGAAAACCGGGTATTTTAGAAATCTAGAATTTTGTCACGAAATTTTACTATTTATCTGGATTTTTTCACATTATTCTACATTTGTCTCAATAAGGTGACATTTTTTATTAAAATAATTTAAACTTTCAAAATGATTCATCTACAGCATCGTCGTGTTATATCGTGTTAATTACATATTTGGAACAAATAATACTAAAAAGTCAGGGAAAAAATTAATTTCTGGTCTTGGATCTGAAAAAGTCAGGAAATGTCAAATGTCAATGTGTGTGTGTTCTATATTCTATAATATAATTAAATCATCGATTAAAATTATATTAAAATTGAATAGAAAAATATACCTATGTTTAATTCGTGCAAAGCTTTTCATCTTTCGAGATTTAAAATTCGGCCTTGTTCTCTAGAATTTCACATTTTTACCAAATTCCCGCATTCAATGTAAATGTTTATGAATTATGATGAAATTTACTGAGACAGTCATTTAATCAAGCTTATTTATAAAAAAAAAAAAAAAAAAAAAAAAATGAAAAGTTAAACACGCATTTATATAAATGTGATTATACATATATATAAAAAGCTTTGGTTAAATCTTTAAATTACATTATTGCTGTTGCACATTTGTGAATCATGTCAACAACGAGGGAGCATATTTTTAAAAATGAGATCAGATTTAAATAATATCATGCATATATTATAATGAAAATTTTTCAATGTTTTTTATATTTTTCGAGAGTGACATTTTTGCATTTCTGAAGAACACAGAAAACTTTTTACAGCGGATTTAAGTTATTTAAATGTGTCCTTTTTACACATACTTCCCTCCTGTATAATGTATAAATAAATATGTATATTACCTATGTATATATGTGTTTATCGATTTTTAGATATAAAGTCTAAAGTATTGTACATGTCGGCGTGTATTTCTTTTTTCATAAGCACTCCAGAAATGGAGTTTCTTAAATTGAGATGTATAAACCACTTCATATACACAGAAGCTATAAAATTGGCCGCTTAATTATCTCGAAAGGTCACAACATTCCGGATGTCGTAATTAGGTCACCAGCGTATACCGCAATTGGAAGCCTATTTAAGCATATATTCATTATCCTATGTCATAATCATCAATTTACAATATAAATTTATCGATATATCGCTTAGCGTTCGAATTTATTAATTATAATTTCTATCTAAGATATAAAGATTTATTAATAATTAAATTCTCGTTCCATTAGAGAAACAATATACAACGTAAACGTTTCGACTGCACTACATTCTTTTTCAATACATAAAACTCAAATATTAAAATACAAAATTAACGATTCTTCGTTGATGAACAATGGATAAGTAAGACGATTGGTCTGCGATTCCAAGTTTAAGACACAGGATATATGTATATATTTTCGACAAAATTTAACAAAGTCAAAACTATCAGTTGCATTGTTTGCAATTCCGATGATGACGAGAATGACGGTTTGGCGTAAAGTCCATTAACGAAATCCATTATCTTCACAATATTGCATATGAATATGTTTGGAGGAGATATTCCATATTCCATAACGAACCCACAAAATCTGTCGTTTAATTGTCTCGGAAGATCGAATTGCGGCTGTCCTGCCACAATTAGGTCACTGTCCTATCCGCAGTTGAAACTCAATCGTACAGCAACTATAGCCTTCAATACCGCAAACGATAAATGATTAAACCCGATTGACATGGAACATAACTTCACTATATCAAGTTTTTTCAACCATATTGTGTCATAAATATTCAAATACAATTTCTAGCAGAGCGAAAGTAATAGAAGATAATTATATTTAAAAATGCACAAAACTACACACTTTTATATCAAACTAATTGCTTAATTGTGAAATATAAAGTCATCTTTTTACTTTATAAACATGTTTATATCAATATTGGAAAATTAAAACAATCTTGTTTGTGTCCTGAAAAATAATATGTCATTTGACATTGTTTCTTGCGCGGAAAAGTGATGAGAAAAATCAAAGATTGCAATTGTTCGATCCGCGGTTTATGCGAAAAGATTTCTAACAGTTTTGTATTGAAAATATAAAGTAAAATACGCGATAGCTGCTAAAGGATCAAAACATTTTCTTTAACTGGGTCACCGTGTATGATGGTGTACTATAAACAGTTGCTCATCATATAACAGGAAGTGCATCCCTATATCCGCACCGTTATCGTAAAGTAGCCGCGTGAGACAATTTATTCATTGCATACATACCCTAAGGCCTACACCATCAATTTAAGATCCCTTCTTCCGAACCTCAGGGAAATATAAGCATCTTTGACGTATCCGAAATATGGTGGAGATACTCACGGGGATAAATGATAGGCTCGCGATGTATTATATATTTTAAGAATTGTTCTCGCATAATTATGATTTTATATCATTCGTTACAGCCAGTCTTCAGATATCAATATTTAATAGAATTAAAAATTCAGAAAGATAAAAATGTATGAAACAATTTTATATTGATTTTGTTAAAAATTTTATATTTCAAAATTTTTTGCTTCAGAGATTCTCTATACATAATTCACAGTTGTGATGAGAGGATCCATGATCGATCGTTAATAACTCGCAATAGGAGACGTTATACAATCGTTATAATGGCTTTCATATACGAAGATGGATCGATATAATTGTGGGATGAAAAACACGACTATTGCTCTTGCAAAAGTTGGGTCAAAAGCTCACCTACAATAAGCAGGTCACGATATTGTGTAGTAAGAACATATACGAAATAGATTCACACACATTTGTGTGTTTGCGCATTATTATCGTGAAGTGAGCCATTACTTGCTCGTTAGATTCTTCCACGATATGATGACGGTTCTTTTTTATATTAGTATTATATGTATATATATACGTAAAGAAATACGAATAATCTCGAATGCGTCGTGGAAATGACGTATATCATTTGTAATAAAATATAACGATGTTTTGAAACGTCAAGTAAAGCAAAAAAATTGCGCTCTGATGCGGTAATTTGCGCGCCCGCAAAGATCGATACGTAAAATGCAAATTGACAAGTGATGCCGCAGAAACGTTTTGTTGAAAAACTCATTAACATTTACGTATCGTATAGTATAGAATGTAAAAACCTAGCACTTTGCGCAGAAACGTTTAATAATTGCGAAACAAAATTTAACAAATTCCCTCACATTTTACTTTTTAACGAAATATATTCTAATTAGCTTTGTGGTGCTTGGCGACTAGAACATCATTAATTGCGTTGGCCAAAATAAATGAAGGCATGTGCTTTGCAATTAGGTCGGCATTCTGGAATGTGACACTGCGGAATATGCCCGTATTTATTATGTATTCTCTGTGTGTGTAAGAGGAGAAGGTAAAAAGTACAAAATTATCTCCCTCGACGCTTCTGTAAAGTAGCAAAATTCCTTTTGTTCGTATTATCTCATTTTCACGCAAGAGCAACTCTTGGAGGGTTGCCGGTCAAATTTTTTAACCCTTTTTAGGGTAAGAGTGAATGGGGGTTCTTTAGAATGTTACAAAAGCTTTATAAAAGTGACGCTCGTAACATGTTGTTTAGCATTTGGCCGATATATCTTTACGAAAGAAAAGAAAAGGACAAAAATTCCTAATATTCGAAATCCTTACGTCACATTGTGTTAATATTAATGTTGAATTTTTGAATGTCAATTTATTACAAAATCTATTCAATCTCTCGTACATTATTTTCTTTCGCAAAGAAAAAATCATCTGAGAGTATTTGCAAATTAATAAATATCTCACAAAAAATCATGTATATTATCTTATTTTCGTGTTTTTCGGTTTTTGACAAATTTAATTTGTTTAAAAAAAATCGTAAAAATGCTTATTAGAAATTTGTCCATACGTGCTAATATTCTTATTCAGGGAAAAAGTCAGTTTAAATAAAAACTAACAACAATCTGAATAATCTAGTCTGAGAAAATATATATTATACATAGAGTCACAGAATATTTGAATATTTTTCTTCTCTTTACCCTTTTTCCAAGGATTTTCCTCTTACATGCTTCTAGATGCATCTAGATAAGAGAATTCGTCAAACGGAAACAAACTATTCGGTAAGATGAAAAAAGATGCGGGACACGAATCTACATACACAACGCGTATAATACGAAACTTTCTCGTCTTGAAATCTTTCAAAACTGTGTGGCCATCCATTTTAAACGTGCCAGTCAAGTTTTCTTGCAAATCAGAAAGAAATATTTTTATTCTTGCAAAGTAAATGCATCGGTCATAATGCGCGGATGTGCATACGTCAGCGCAAGACTGTAGGGAAAAAAGTGGAGAGAGAAGTTTCGTGCAATTTAAAAATATACTACTGATTTTCCGACGATATATGCATAATATAGTCGGGCAAGTTTAATCCAATTGCTCAGATAATTCCAAATAATTATATCAAATCATCTCCAAAAACAAATTGCAAACAACTCGCATTAATTCTAACTATTGCATTTCAGTAAACTTTCGGGCTTAAATTAAAGAAGAAAAAAATAAATAAATGAGTTTTGGACAATAATGACGCACACGAGATATTTAGACGCAAGTGCGTGTAAAAATGTGCTACATCGGTATAGTTTGAAAGAATTGAAGTCTCTTAGTGTTATTAATAAATAGCCACACCTCTTCGGACGATTAAGAATTGATGCTATGAAAAGTTGCGTGAGACATTGAAGCGGGCAGTTATGTGATTAACAACCGCCATTATTGAGCCAAAACTTCGTGCTGGATTATATCAATGTGATGCGATTCGCTTTTCTTACCGTCCAACGACACGCAATGCCTCCAGACGAAAATGCGCATCTCTGCGTGGTTTCTACCTGGATCAGGCTAACTATATCCCCCGAAATATTTCTCTCCCTTTCTCTCGTTTGATTTCTTTTACGAAAGACTCGTCACACACGCATTGCCGCGCACAATTATCGCGCCGGAGAGAAACGATTTCTCGCGTTCGATATTAAAGCGGTTATCGTTCCTGGCTCTTGCCAGAGACTCGGTCCATTAAGCGTTAGAAACTGTGTTTGCCGTTCGTTACTGTTTTCTGTGGATTTTGGCACGTTTTTGTGGCACACGATCGATCCAATTTGGAAGACTCGATGGGGGTTTTTTTTTTTCGAGGGTCGCAGAAAAACCGTGCAATCTAATGGTGCATTCTGATCAATGAGAATCGACGACTGTGTACTCTTGGCGGGCAGCCGGTTGACGAATAACGGCAATCATCTTCATCGATCCAGGCCGTTCATTCATATGAATGAGACACTAAATATATCACGGTCCCGATGCTCCATCTCTTTTGCTACTCGAGATCGGTCCTCGCAAGATCTTGTGTAGCGAAAGCATTCTCTTCGCTCCCACGATTGCACCGGTTACTTCTTTTTTTTTTCTTTTCTAGACTCTCTTTGATTCCCTCTTAGCGATATAATATAATTCAGTCGTCGATTATTCTCTCTTTGAATAATATATTTATCGCGTCTTCGTAGCTCAGTTTTTGCAACGAAAAATATTGTTTGCTCTTGTGAAATGGAAATGATATAAAAAAAAGAAGCGGCATTTGTTGCCTGATAATAAAATTAATCTTCGGCGTGGAATAGAATATCACGCGTGAGCGAAAGTTCAGTGTCCAGACAGTACGATGTGATTTTCGTTTTGTATTAATGTACCGATTAATATTTCAATGGAATCAAACATTTACTTCAACCCCCCTTTGGTTAATGGAATTTCATATTACGATCTTTTTTCACGCGAATATTACTTGTCATTTGTTACGATTCATTATTATTCATTACTTTTTATCAAACTTGTACAATTTCGAACAATTAATCCTGTCACATTGAACTCGTTATAACTTTGAAAATTCTTTAAAATTTCTTTCCGTCGATTTCTCGAACGTTTTCCGATCATACGATTTTATCTTTCCTCAGTTTAGTTCGACGAATTTTCTTTCTCCTCTTTCGAATCACTCGTTCTCTCGTTCACATTGTTTACCCTTCGCGCGTCTTTAAATGAATTTATCGATTCAATCAATAACTTCTCCCTATATCTCCCTCTCTCAGATGTACTCTTTCAGCCCCTTCAAGTCTCTTCATTTACATCACGTTCGATCGGAGACGCATTAGCTTGCCGTTTTTTTTTCTTTTGCATTTTCCGTCGCGTGCCGACGACCGTGTCACCGCCGGAGAATAATCTCGAGTATCGTGGGGAGTCCGCGGAGATCCTCCACCGTGGCGGTGCTACGCGGCAGGACGATACGACGTAACTGCTCTCACGAGGACGGCCGCGAACGAGGCAGGGTGGGACAGGGTGGTGGAGGTCGCTGTGCGGAGTGTGTGCACACACCCCGGGACCGAGACGGAGAACGAAATTGATAGTTGGAGAGAGAGAGAGGGAGAGTACGCGCAACCTGCGCTCATGCGCGCTGCAGCCGCCATGGGGTGTAGCCGCTGCATTGCCTGACCGTCCGCCGAGATGCATATCCCGAGTCGTGGACAGGTAAAGACATTTCGCTGCACCGCTTTTTGCGAGCCCTTTTTTCTGGGCCAGTTTTTTTTTTTTTTTTAACAAACTTCGGGTGATCTATATCTTGAGAATGTTTTATAAAACGTCAGATAATCAATATTTTATGCGTTTATTGGATAAAAATATCGAAATGTTTATTAAATAACATTTAGAAAAATATATCTTTAATAATGGATTTTCTAGCTAAAATCAAATATATGTGTACGTGCAAATTTTTATTTTACAATTGTAAAATAAAAGAGGAACGCGATGTGTCTTGACAAGTTACTCGAATTCTAATTGTTCCACTTTTTCGGTTTATGATGTACCCCGTCTACCACGAGTTTTTTTATAACCGTATGATTCGGACACTGTCATAATGTAAGTTATGTTTACGGATGTACAGTAAAGTATTTTCATCGTTATTCTTTTTTGATGTTGAAACCTATTATATTATTCGCAGCCAGAAGTATAGTCTTTAAAGTTAACTATTATCTTCAGATATTAAAAAAAATAAATAAATAAATTCTATCCAGCATCTTTATAACACAATACGTAGAAATCGAGATATCAAACGTGTTTATGTTTATTCGAAAAACTCAATTCGATTCACGAAAAGAACACGAGAAGCTCTCACTAGATACTTCTTATATTTCGATGCTTCAAAGACACATTGTTCTCTCCTCCTTTTCACGAATTCAATCCTGATATTTTCCTTGCAAATTTATAAGTTTATCTACCGCTTTTTCCGGGATCAAATTCGAAAGGGAAACAAACTCACACTCTCTTTGCCCTTTTGATTTGATCCTTTCATAATTTCGCCTACTAGAAATTTAATTTGAATTTAACGAAATTATTTATGCTAAACAAATTTTATAAGCATCATAAATTAATCAGAAAAATTAATGCATTAAAAAATGTCTAATATCGAAAAATTGATAAATATTTTAATATTATCGATTGCATTACTCTCCAACCGCTATTTGATAGTAATTAGTTTTCATGGTCATCTGTTTTAGTAATCATGCTAATGCGATCGCTTCCATCTGCTAATCGCGTGAATGTGACCGACATTTAAAATCTGTCGCGTTGGACGCGGGATAAAAAAATGTATGCGCAATGCAGAAACGAGAAAAATAATAATAGTAATCCTCCTTAATGATTAACGAGCTTCCTACAGGAACGATCTATCCTAGTCTTGAGTTTATGGGCTCAAACGGGATTGACTTGGAAGATTGAACAACTTGAAGAAACCGCGCTCGAGGTTCCACGAGATCTAACAGACACTCATATCAATGCTCATTCAAATTTGTAAGATAAATTACGAAGATCTAGAGAGGAGATTTGCGTGGAAATGTAAAACCGCGTCAAGATTACTGCAACTTTCTCGAGTCAGTCTAATGAAACATCTTGCTTTCAAATTTGTATTCTTAAAACTCAGGAAACGATAAAAAATAATATCGATATATTTTTTTATAAAATAGACGAACGTTGAAAAAAATAATTCAACTATTTTTCTTATTAAAAGAAAATACCCGCTATTGTGTATTAAATCGAATTAATTGTCCATATATTTACATTTGCTTCTATAAATTGCTTTTTAAATGTAATACTGTTAGCTCTAATTACGCAATTTTCAAAGCGTTAATTCGCTGGCTATTTTGCATGAATTTTGTTCGCGATAATTTAGTTACGTGGGCGAGGTGCATCTTCATTGCTGTAGCTTATTGATAATGCTATTAAATGGCGACGCTATTTCTCACAGAGAGTAGCGAAATTGGAGTAATTTTGCGTTCGTGTTAACGTTGTCATAAACACCGCGTTAATAGCACGCGCGAATGCCCACTTAGAGCTTTAGCAAGATGTAAAACGGACTTGGCGTAACAGCGCTACGTTACAAGACCGGTCATTATTCACGTAGCCGGGTGACATTTTGATGCGCTGCATCTAACATTTATTGTGCCATCCACCTCGCGCGCCTCTCTAATTCAGGATCATTATGTAGTCTTATAGTAAAGCAGAAAATGGATGGCGAGTCCATGCCCGACGAAATTATCGCAAACCAGAGCAAAATAAACGAGGGGTAATATGAAGTAAAAATTATGGGCGGATTCTGTGAGAAGAGAGATATTTCTTCTCCTGTCCCATTTTTTTTTTCTCGAGATTGAATAATTAATTTGAGATGAATGGAAGACGCATCTTTAATTTTTGCATTATATTAAATGGAATATTGTCCACCGCAATCGAAAAATGAGTTTGATCGTAAATATTATTTATGGAGATTATCTACGCGTTAACATTAAAGAAATTAAAATTAATATTAAAATCATTGTTTGACCACGCATCTCAATTTTCTTTATTCCGGGAAAATGAAGTGCAGTATTAGCATTGTGACGATATTCATTATACGATAATTATTTGTGCTAACGACGCGCCCAAGTTTGTTTCCTTTATCTTTAACTAGTAAAGCGTTTCAACAATTCCCGCGACACTGACAATGCTATACATCCGGCTAGGTCTTTCAAACTTTTCCCACCTTTCTCTTGGAACTTTCGAACTCGTAACTTCAAGTATTGGCTCAAACCATAATGACCTACAGGACAAACAAGTTGGAAACTTTTTGTCGGTCCGACGTTGATCCCCTTAGCGGTGGTTATAATGGGATACAACGCTTAGAATGATTTTATGTAACGTGGATAAGAGATACAAAAATGCATAGAGGATTGTTTTCCGATCGAATAAGAATGCGTTATAGGATAGGAAACCGAAAGCCGATTGTGATACGGGAGATGGATAAAAATAAAAGCACCATCGATACGCGTTCAATTGCTCTATAATATATATATATATATATATATATATATATAGGATTTGATTTCAAAGCCGATAGAATATTGCCATCTTTTCGCGCGTACCATCATAATTAAATATATATATTTAATTACGATGGTACGCGTGAAAAGATGGCAATATTTTATCGGCTTTGAAATCAAATCCTATATATATTTTGGAGCAATTGAACGCATATCGATGGTGCTTTTATTTTTATCCATCTCCCGTATCACAATCGGCTTTCGGTTTCCTATCCTATATCGCATTCTTATTCGATCGAAAAACAATCCTCTATGATCCCATTTTATATATCAATGTATTTATATATCTTCTTATCTAAAAATAGAGTTTTCTAAATTTTTTCTTACAAAATTATTTAAGAATCTCACCTCCAAAATATTATTCAAGCGACAATTGTGTGGTGATACATTCAACAAGATAAATTATATTTTATTTTATTTTATTTTTAATGAATGTCGTTTCTTTTTTAACATCTCCGAAACATATTTCGTATAATATACTAAATGGATTATTTCGATATTGCAAAACAGTCTTTCCGAACTCTCGTAAAAAAATTGAAATATCTTGCTTCGTCTTGAACGTTCTTGAGGAAAGTAAAGCCGGAAGAGAAGATCGGAGGACAGGATTTTCAGTTGCCGTCAAAGACGCGCGATTTTTAATTAATGTCAGGTCACGAAGAGAAATGGCACCCCCATTACCGCCGTGTTTTTCAGACTCTGAACGATCTCGACTCTGTCGTTCCGCGAAAAGAATCGTCTATCGAAAATCGATGAAGTCGTCAGCACACGATGGCCTCTATTACCAGCGTTTCCTAACATTCGCCGCGCATAATCGTTGATATATCGGCAAAGCCATATAGACAGCTGATAGGCAAAGTCACCTCGCGGATCTCGCATGCATCGCATGCAGATCTCTTCGTGTTAAGTCAGATGAGAAGAAGAAAGGGAGAAAGAGCGGCTAATTTTTCAATATTGATAATAGGAAAAATACACAATGTTCTTTAATAAATTTAAATTATACGTAATTTCAATTTTATTAATGATTCTCCCACGAATTACATAGATAACTAATAAATACGTTTTCTATATTTTAATTTAAAATTACGCAAGGCAAATCAGTTAAGCGTTTAATTGGCAATAAGCTATCCTGGCGTAAGCTCCGTTATTTTAGCATAAAAATCACCCACTTTATCTTTCTTGAAGAACATCTTTCCGCGGAAAAGATAAGTAGCACTCGTTTTAACTAAGCTCTCGCATTACATCCGTTTGTTTTCCACAAGAAAAAAGAAATAGGCATTGAGTTTCAAAAATTAATAGAATCATCAACGTCTCGTCATAAATACTAAAAAGTTTTGGGTATCGATCTCTTCGTTCATTTTAAATATCAGAAATATCGTGACACCGTTTTACACTTTCCTTAAATATATTATGTGTGTGTGTGTGTGTGTGTTCTACACACATCATTCATTATTATATAAAAGTATAAGTCAAGTTTTTTAATTAAAAAAAAGATCATTTATCAACCTTTTTTTTACTCTTCATCATTACATACAGAGTCTTATAATGAATAAAAAACTTTGTGAGATAAAAAAATCCAAACGTACTTGGGTGAAAAATGAAATAATTTGACTGTCTCTTAATTCGCGAAGAATAAGTTACTCTTATACTCGATGACGTTTTTCTTGAAAGAATCGATCTCGGTTTCTTACCTTCTCTGCCGAACTTGCGCTTCTTCTTGCCGGCGGCGGAGCTGGACGAGCTTTTGCTCGAGCTCTTGTCCTTGCTCTTCCAGCGTCCGATCAACATTTTCCGCAGCCTCCTTCTCAGGGTTTCGAGGGTGGCGTCATCGAAAGTGACGCGTGTGCGAGGGCCGGTCGCGCGGCCGGCGTTCACAAAGCGCAGATGGCACGTGGCCGCGCGATACGCGCCGGATGATGCGGATGCACGCGATCGACGGATCTCATAGGTCGCGTCTCCGCCGCGCGACACCGCCGTCTCGTCGCCGCGTCGTCCATCGTCGACGAACGGGAAACGTGCCGCCTCTATCGTATCCGAGCGAGGGAGACCGCCGAGTTGACTCGCGAACCGCGAGTCCTTCTATTATCGCTATTTTATCTCAGCCCGTTGATCTTATCTGCAATTCATTAGACTCGCCTTCCTAAGTTTGCGCGAGAGCGTCCTTTCGATGATTACCAAGAGGATACGCTAACGATCTGATGGATCCATATATAATGATTGAATAAAAAAAAAAAAAAAAAACTAATAGTAATCTGCAAGAATTATAATGGATTATTGCCGTGCTAATTTCTCAGTCACCTATGAATATCCTCTTTGTAACCATCATTATCTAAAGCACTTTGCGAAGCACTTTCTCAATATGGAATGTCCGTGCAATCTCTAATCGAATGATGCAACTAAAGCGCATTCGAAGCCATAAATTTGCAACCGAGAACGACATACTGTCGATTTCGAAATAGGCAGTTGCGAAAATCCACAACTTTCTTCATTATCGAAAGACATCCACCTATATCTATTCTATAAATAAAAAATGAAAATTTATCGACGACGCTAATGAATATAAAGATGCTATTGTTGAGAAGAAAAATGTCGAGAGCGTTGAAAATAAAATTCGATCGTATCGGAAGGATAAGATCGATGAGAATCGGCGCGACGTCTCGGCGCCATTGACGTCGCCGCCAACTTCCGGTCGCAAAGGGTTTTACGGGAAGTTGGATCCGGGCGTATTCGGACCGGATCAGTGGGTCAAAGAAATGACACGGTCCTCTTCGCAGTTAAGGGCAACCCCGTCGTAACAGTTTCGGACAACTTCATTTATCCCATCGCTAGATCCCGAACGTCTGAAAGCGGAATTGTAGACGTTTGCGAGAGACAGACTATGATGGATAGTTGGCCAAAAACGATGGAGATAGCACGCTCTACTTCTCCGACTACTATACTCGTCTCTAGGATTTATGATTTTTCTTATTTCCCGTGAAAAACTCTCCTACATCATTCTATCACAATTTGCCAAAGGCATCGACTCTGTTAATTAAACGTCATTAATCATCGTTCAGTATCAACCGAATGCTAGCTTCGTAGTACAGCAATCTCAACCTGTAGAACCTGAAGATTTATAACACTCTCGTCTACTTCATTATTCCATTATTATTTACGAAACGCGTATCGAAATATCAAATAAAATAATGATATGTCTGTAAATGACATTATATGTATATTAAAAAATGTAAACATTTGTTCTAAACAAATGATAATTTTTCTATTATTGGTTTCGTGATTAGAACGTATAAATTCATAATGTAATAATCAAATTTATTTGGCACAATTGAAATCGCGATAAGATCATCAAACAGATTATAATTAACATGCCACATTTTCATTGATTAGTAATGCTGATTATTGTGTGAAGCGTATAATTTCAAATTAATAATTCACGTAATGTAATGTCACTTTTACTACAAAATTCACTTGAATGCAAATTTTACTGGTGGCCTTTTGTCAAAGCGGATGAAAAGCAGCGAATCCACAAAGTCCACAAAATGCCTTTCAATGAAAAAGTAGTGGTTATTTTAACCGAATAGAGACCTTACCTTATCCAATAACGAAAACTATAATTGCGATAATTGCGTTCGTTATTGAATGTAATCGAAGTAAAGGATATCGATGAGTCATGTTTCACAAAGAGAAGCGACCATTATCGATATACTGCCTACCTATAAGAAGAATACGATACCAAAGCAAATGAAAAACTCGACGCTACGTACCAGTTAATTAATCAGGCTAATTGGATCTTTTGCTTTTTTGGCAAAACGGCGCTTAATTGGACTTTGCGGGCCAGTGAATCTCTCGTTATCTCGCTTAACATATTATTTCAACGTTTTTCGATCACCTTCGATATTACTGAATGTCACCGAGAAGAGAGGTCGCGAATTATTTGATCGACAATGCCCTCTTTCGGCCGTTCATCCTTTCGCCGCTTCACCGAATTCGCGTTGATCCTGATTTATGGACCGCCTGCCAAATTCCACCATAATTGAACCTTGTATTCAGTTACACGCTTGAAAAGCGTGCCGATATCCGGCTTTTTGGAAAAATTCCAGCTAACGAAATAATCGTGTCCGCGACCTCAACTTACGCTCCATAAACATTGAACTTTCAAAATGTCTTCAAAATTTCTCTAAAAGAAAATAGAGACAACATTAGTAGGATTAAACTTGAATAAAATCACTGATTAACGCTTTTAACATTTAGCGACTAGAAAAAGCTCCGAAACTTGATAATAATTATATTTATTTAGATCGATATTAAATTTTATTCTTTTCGCATAATTAAAATAACAAGTAGAAAATTTAGAAGCAGATATTAAGTAGAATCAATTTTTTTGCGTTACTAAAATCAATGTCTATATATATTCTTCTCGTTTTCCTTGCTTTCTGTATTTTTTCATTACGATTGTTAAGTCAATTTATTATTTATTTATTTATAATTTATATACAGAAACAGTCTCAATATATAAAGCGAATTGCATTGCGTCCAAAGAGAGAAAATGCAACATTCGAGACGAGATTACAATATCATAAATCAACGACAGGACATGTAACAAAGTACAAGGAGAGTCATCGTTAATACCTATATACGTTTTCTGTATGTCGGTGATATTCATGTCCACTTAATCGTAAAAAAATATGATTTGTACAAAACCCCTTGTTCAAGATTTGTGCCAAACAAGAAGAATATATTAGTCACTACACGCTACTCTACATGCGGCAACAATCTCCTACCGAGGTCAAGGCACTCGATAGTTCACCATATCGACGCTGGACTACCGGCGACATATTCCGTTCTCCATTTTCTCCCGGAGCAGATATTCGAAACTTAATCAATGCGACGCGCAATTATACGATTCTCGCAAAGAAATGATGCGGGCGTCGCGTCGTTTTCGCATCTCAACGATCCACGAGGACTTGAAGATGCCAAGGTTTCTCGCTTGTCGAGGGAAATTCGAGGGAGAGCCGCACACGTTGTTTCGCACTGTGTCGCAATCAAGATGGTCGTGGAATTTTTACCGGTTACGATTAGGGTCGATCGACGAACGGGAACGGGACGATTTCCTCGCGTTTGATCGCGGTCGATGGTCCGCGACCGAACTTGAAGGACGAAACGCACCACCACGACGACTGCGAGCCACCACTACCTACACGTCGTTTCACGGGACCGGACGGACGTATAGAGAGATAGGCGGCAGGTAGCAGCACACCAGCACCACCACTAACTACCCCACCGGCGATGCTGCAAATTCGGCAGACCCGGCGAATTTTCTCCCTTCAGCTTTTCTATATATAACCAGGGATAGCCGGGGACGCCGACTTGTCTTACGGGACGATCGTACGCGTACTTGTCGCCCGCGACGACTCACGCCGACGAAGGTCGCGATCGATCAGTACTTTTCGAAAAAGACGCCCCCGACCAGGGGGCGAGCGAGAGAGAGTGTGGGAGGAATACGAACCACCACCACCACACACCGGCTATACACGTCGTTTCACACGGTGCACCAACAGCAGCAGCAGCCACTGGTGGCGGCACCGTCAGAGGGAAAGAGGAGTAGATCGCCGGGACGCCCGGACGTCGTCGAGTGACGTCACGGGAATGGAGTCGGGGATCGATCCCGAACGCCCACTCTCATCCTCAGCCTCTTTCTCTCTCGCTCTCCTCCGAACGGTACTGACCGGATAGAAAACATTCGACCGACCTCCAGCGACCCCCGGATGTACGTATGTACGTACCCAGCCGGCACCACGCGCGGAAGGGCGTAATTCCGAGCCGGATGGAGCGCACCGTGCTCCTGTCTCTTGTCTTGCTCTTGCACCGCTGCTGCTGCTGCTGCTACTGCAGCCGGTGCAGCGCGATCTCGCGAAGGGATCGAGCGCGGGAAAATAGAATGAGGATAGCAACGCGCCTCCTCGACGGACGCATTTTCTCGCATAGCTTTTTTTTTTAGGGGATTCAGAAATTGATTTGTTTTTTATTATCCTCCTTATATCCTACTCTCAAACGTAGATTTTCTTACCCGAAAAAACGTGTGTCGATCAAGAAACAGATTTTTTTTTTTTCTTACAGTATTTCTCATCATAAACGAATAGTGCGAATGTATAATTAATAAGTGGAGGTATTGTACGATAATACCAAATAGAAAATGTGTTCTCTCTTTTCATCTTCAAATAAAATTAACAGCTGGATCATTTTCACGTCAGTCTGAAAAATATTTCATTAATTCCAGGAAAGATTAAATCGTTTAACGATAACAATTTTATTCTTTCGATCAAGAATAATGTGCTAGTTTTGTATGTGAGTAGCATTTTTTTTCAATATATATATACACATCGATACCAATATATGATTAATTATTTATCATAAAAAATTGTCGGTAAATATATGCACAAAAAATGCAACGATATAATTAATTAGGAATACAATTGGTGTAATATTATGGATAATGTTCGGTCATTGTTTCCTCTTTTACGAGACCGGAATGCGTTTTGGCACGACTCTCAGTTCCGAACATCGAACATTCAAATCTGCATCTGCGGGTCGGTTAATCTGCATAGATATTGCGCCATGCATCGCGCGTGTGGAAATTCGGCAAACTATTCTACTTCCCCATCAGGAATTCTTTTGTCCCCGGAAATCGCTTGTGCGCCAATTCAGTGTTCAAGTGCATGGCATTAAAGAAAGGGTAACGTCCTCGTTCATCGTCTTTGATCTCTGATTTTTCGTCGCTGGATTCGGAAGGAAGACTGACGGCTGAGAGTGAAGAAAGATGAAAAATCTTTACGTCTTTTCGATTAAAAAGAAACGCTAAAAGAATTGGCCCCGTTTTCTTCTTTTTTGCTTATTCAATGAACAAAAAGAAATCCGTCCCGCATATATAATAATTGAAGATTTAGCAACTTTATAAATATGAAAATCTTGCTTTACCGCTGTCTATGCAAATAACGCGAACGAAAAAGAATATGCGCGATCCGATACGATTATCCTGTCGTATCGTATATAATGTAAAAAATACCACGATAAAAATGTCAAGCACCTCTCTGTTGTAATATGACAGCAATAATAAAATATATAAATAATTCTCGTCTCCTCTCTCTCTCTCTTTTAGGCATCTTTTTCTGACGAAAATCAGTTTTTGACACATAATTAAAGGATTTTTATGTTATTTTTAAAAAATATAATTGCACGAACGCAAAAGAAATTTTGAAGCATTATTACATATTTTCGACGGTAGAGCTAGCTTAGGCAGCGAGTCGTGAAAGCAGTTTTCTGCAAAAGTCTCTCGGGAATCAAAGAGAACATCTTTGTCAGGCAACAAGATTTTCCACGATGTATATTTAGAGTTGCGCACTTTCTGCAGATGTACTCCCGAAGCTATAAAATTTTAATATAGCGCAGTACGACTCGCGGATTTTACATAAACAATACATAAAGCTACTTGCAGTTTGCACGAATGGATGGCCACACATCTCGCACATTGCTACGTTTTGCTTTCGTCCTTTCTTATTTACAAAATAAAATTTATCCGCGAAACGGAAGTCGTGAATAATTTTTCAAATTTATTCGTCGATTTATCGCGAATAAATTATCCGATTATTTAAATAATGATTTGATTATTATTACAAATCTGTATACATATAATATATGATGCAGAATTATTATATCGATAACAGGTTTACGAAGCCTTCTTCCGTGTAGGCGATCCGATGCATTTTACGACCGGAAGAGCGTAGGTGTAAGAGTACATTAAAGAGTACATTAAAGTCAATGAAGCGAAAATTTTACGCATCGGTCGAACATTTTACAGAAATGCAATGTCAGTGACCCTATTTATTCCAGTCTAGAAGAGAACTGTTAATTATGACTGCGCTCTGTTCGCCTTGTGAAACTATCCAGAGACATTCTCTCTAATAGCCTCTACCTAATCTGAAATAATAATGCTCTCTCGCTTTTATATATTTTATACGTTAAACGCATCTGTAGAAATATGTACGTCGGACATTAATACGCTTTTCTATCAAGCAAGAATTAAAGATGGAAAATTGCAGATTTTTATTTTAATTTTATTTTCAAAATTCAATCTTTCAATATGTGTCAAAGACACTTGCTTTTTATGGTTTACTTTTTATTTTCTTGTATTTATTTACAGATAGTTTATAAAATATTAAAATATTAATTATATTAATGAAAATGAAATATAAACATTAAATAGAGTATAAATTATATTTTCTTTTTTTAATAGCATTAATTCAATGAAACTCTACATTATATATTTTGAAAAATTTTATTACAAATATGAATGTAAATGAATGAAAATAAAGTTCAAAAAAAGAAACCGTGTTATCATGTCAAAGTCTTTGAAAAGCAATGCAACTTGATCGATAATTTAAACAAATACTAAAACGCGAATGCGCTTTCTGTAATCACGAGGACTGAGAAGACGATTAATCTTAAAATTCAGTCAGTCGATATCGTGTAATCTTCGGTTTAGCGCGAAAAACGACTTAACGAGAAGTCGAGTAAAGAAGCGAATAAATAAACGAAAGAAGGAGAGGGATAAGATCTCGGAGCGTAAACACGTTAATCGCAGGAGCAAAATTCACGCGTCTGCGCGGAATATCGCGAAAGAGATCCCGCAGCGAAATCCAGGTAAGGTATCTTTCCGCGCATCTCGCGTTTCCATTCTCTCGGAACATTCGGAGAGATTCAAGCTATGCGGGAAGTACGATGACACGCTCGTACGTTCGCTTTACTCTTCCTATACTTCTCGGCGGACGAACGTGCTCCAGCGCGATACCGCGATCCGTCTCTGGCCCCCTTAAGAGGCTCATTCGAATGCACGGTCATACGCCGTCATGCCGTGCGGTTTGCATCTTGTCTAGACCGAGTTACGACCTGCGAAGCGCAGCCCCATTCCGTATTATTTGCCGAAAAAGCGTCCGGTCTATTCTCGCGACTTCCCGCCGATTCAGCAGGATGATGAATGCAAATGATCCTTGTCTCATTTCGACGGCGTGAATTCTATCATAATTCACGAGTTACGATACGAGTTATCATTATTATTTCCACAATTTATCAAATTAGAATAATTCTTTTAAAATGTCATCCGCATAATAAAATATAAAATATTGTTTGCAATAATTTAACGTGTGCTTCGCGTTAACAGACAAAAATGAAAGTCGACTCACCCTGCCGGCGTTGACAGCGTTGTTCCTCGCTGTTCCATCGAATCTCGTTGCAGACGTAATTCTTGGCACCGGTTCCACGACGCGAGATCACGAAGGGATCCTTGGGCGGAGGTTTGTTAGCGTCGTACTCTCGTTGCGGACGACTGACGTTTGAGCGACAAGCAACCGGATTCGTGTCGCGTCTATCTTGATGCAGAAACACCGAGTCGGTATCCGAGACGCTGCCTTCGCTTTTGTGTCGCCTGGTGGGCGGTTCGGTTGCCGTGCCGTCCTTGGTTGGCCAGCTGCCCGCGGCTAGATCCGGTCCGATCTTGGGCTGATTGGAGAAGCTGACCCTCTTGGGCCCAGTACTACCGTACTCGATCGATTCCCCACCTATGAGGCTTCCTCTCTTAAATATCGGATTTAGCGGAATCTCGCCGGCTTCCGGTTTCCTCGGGGATGCCACCGGGATGCCGGTCGCACCTGCTGATCTCCTGCAGGTCACGTTGAAACTGGCACGATCGATGTCGCTTCTGTGAAAGTGCGGAGAAGCGCTCTTCGATCTTTGACCCTCGTATCCCGGATTAATAATCGACTTGATCGACATCTCCTGACGATCCCGTAAGGCCTGCTGCGGACGAACTATCAGCACCGGTTGATTCTGGCCCTTTTGCGTTTGCATCAACGGCAACTTTCCGGTCGGACTCGCCTTGAGACGTTGCTGCACGTTGCTCCAGTACGAGCTGTTGTCTCCGTGAACGACGAGACCCGTCGCGGCTTTCGTTCTGTCTTCCATCGCGTTTCGCTCGTAGATTCGCCGCTGCTGCTCCTCGTTCAGTCTCTTCAGCTGCTGCCAATACACCGCTTCTCTCATGTCCGGTAGATCGATTTTCGGCGCGATCTGCCTCGCGCCGGAACTCGCCGACGAAACGGAATTCATCGACTTCCGATGCGCTTCCAGCGCCTTTTGCTGCCAATAAAACGCTTCCAGGTGCTGTCTAGTCTCCCGTTTCGAGGGCGACAACAGCATAAACGGCGGATGGCTCTGTTGACCGTACAAAGGCTGATACTGTCGTTGACGTTGCTCGTAAATCGATTCGTGCTGAAGCGAACTCGCACTCGTGTACATCTTGTCCTGACTCGTCGACGACGTCGCGCAAGTTCGTTGTTCGCGCGTGGGAGATCGAAGCGCTCTTCTTCCAGACTCGTTTAATGTTTGCTTAGCTTCCGCGGAAGACGACGGTGAATTCTGCGGCGACGAACTCTGACCTTGAACTCGAGCCACTCTCTCGTCAATGCATGACTCGGTCGAGCTTTCGTCTTCGCGTTTGTCTTCCTTCGTCTCCAAGGTCGGGGTGTCCTCGCTTTCGCGTTGTCTGCGGTATCCGTAAATCGGCTCGGGACGCGAGATGCCTTTCGAGAAGCAGGACGGCGATACAATCTTTCGCTCGACGGGTCTTCTTATTCCCGCGGCGGAAGAATTCTGACTACCGTACTGATGTCGCACTTCAATTGGAACGATGCCAGAGATAACCTCGCAGGAATCCGCAATGGGAATGGGCGACTCCGCGTCGCGGAGCCTCATCTCGTTCGACGGCCGAGAGATACGAGACTGACAAATGGCTTCTCTTTTAGGCGAGGCTATCAAGATTTGATCGTTGGGCTGTGATCTCCTGGCTCGAGATCCCGATGGAGACATCGCTATTGTTATTCCATGCTTCGACGGCGATACATTCGGAACGGATGTCCTCTCAATTTGACCGCTCGCTGTCGATTCGCTCTGTGTCTCGTAATTTTTTAAGCAATCCTCGCGTGATTTTTCCATCTCTCGTTTCGATTCCGCTTGCATACCTTCGTTATCTTCGCAAGAATGAAACGAGATATTCTTCAAGGGCGATTGCCGATTTAGACTGTCTTTCTTCTCCGGCGAGTTCTCAGTCGCGTGATCCTTCGAAGTTGAAAAATGTTTTTCACGACACGGCGACGACGGAGTTTCGTCGTAAACGTGTTCCTCGACGTAATTGATGGACGATGGCTGGGAAAGGACCGGTTGAGCTTCGTTCTCGTAGATTCTTTCTCGTTCGGTGGGAGAAGTTCGAGCACTGCTGCGAGGCGAGTTCAAATAATATTCCCCGCTCTTCGAGCTGGAGGGAGAAAACTCGCTCTTTTGACTCGAGTTGGGTGTGCAACTCGAATTATCGGCGTAGTCGCCGGACTTTTGGCTGGAACCAGACGACGGATACTTGCAAGTTCTTCCGACCAAGGGCGCTCTCTGAGTCTGATTTACGATCGGCTGGTGAGTAACCTTGACTTCCGCGGGAACCGATTGCGGAAGAGTGTTATCGTTCTGATAAAGTACCGATTGATTCTGATAATTCATGTTATCGACAACGTCAACGCCGCTGAGACCGTCGCACAGTTGACCGATGCCGTCCTCGTAATTCTCATAATTCGACAACTCTAATCGTGACTGCGGGATCTCGGGCAGCGGCCTATCGGCGACGTGAATAACTCGAGATCGCAAATATCGTTCGCCAGGCGGCGCTGAGATACGCCCGGAGGATCCGTGATTCCTCTGGAAGAAATAATTCCGATTCCCGTGACTCGACTCCTGTAAACTGTGTTTGCGCTCCAGGTAGTTGTATCGTCGGTTGTCGAGTTCCTCGCGTTTCTGCCTCTGCTCGTACTTTCTTAAATCGGGCGAGATGACAAATTGTCCGCCGCGTTCTATCCATCTCTCGTCCGGCGCGATCGAGCTGAGACTGGAATCGGTTGTACGATCGGTGTACGATCTCTGGCTTCGGCTTCTGTCGCGAAGAAGTCGCGAGTCGTCCTGCAGGAAGTGGTCGGGCGTGCTGGTGATTGGACCCTGTTCCGGGAACAATTCGCGCTTGATCTCGTCCAACCTCTCGTCGATGATGGAACCGTTCAAGCTGTTATCCAGTCGAACGTTTCTCTTGATATCTTCGTTTAAATTCATCGTATCCGGCGATCTCGTGTAATTTCCATTTTGCTGGTAACGAACGAAATGCCGCTCGTCGGATCTCCTTCGCTCCTTCTGCTCCTTCTTCTTGTAATCCTTTCGAGAATCTTTCGGCGAGAAAATGGCCGGTAAAAGACGTCGAAAGCCGAGCTTCTTCTTCTGTTTCTCCTCTTTTTTCATCTTGGACGGTCCCGCCTCCATAGCGAATTCTTTTATAAGATTAGCGTAACCGTCTTTTCCGCGATGATTTCGGAGCACGAAGGTCGATTCCTTAGAATTAATCACCGAGAAGGAATTCTCGCCGACAAGAAATATCTCTGACATTCGTTCCTCGATATTCGTTTTATAATTATTCGCTCGATTCGAATTCGTATCGTTCAAATTGTCGATTTTTTCGTCTCTATAATTTTCATCGTTCCATCGAACGCGATCCTTTATTTCCTCGTTATCGTAAGCTCGATCGAGTTCATCGACGTCAACGTTATCATCCGTCTGTATTTCATTCGTCGCGTGAGCAATGTCCTCGTCGACAGCCTTGATTCTGTCCTCGAGACACGAGTCGGAGTCGACGGTGCTCACGGTACTGTTCTCAAGAAGAATTTCCTCGGAAGTTCGTGACTTCGGTTCTTCGATCGACGTTTGTCTCTCCGCGAAGTTCGCCGGGTGTTTCTGAGCAAAAAGCAAGCGATCCTCGACGATGCTCTCGCGCGAGGACACGCTGCCAAACTCTTCGACGTAAGATGATTTCGAAGATTCCGAGGAGTTACGTTGCAGACGATTCTCCAAGAATTCTCCGGACCAGCGCTTCTCCACCTCCGTCACTTTCTCGCTGTATTTTCGCCCGACGTCGGTCTCGCTGGTTCTATCGTTGTCGGACGTGTAATCGAGATCGGTTTCCAACAGTCTCTTCTCCTCGATTTTCAATCGTTTATCCAGATTATGCTTCTCGAGAAAATCCTTGTCGAATCCGGAACTTGACTCCGCGGTAACCGACGACCTCGGAATATAATTCGCCAGCAGCTTCTCTCGATAACTTTGCGCGGTACTGGCGTGAATCCTGGTGCTCAGATTCCTTTGGAGATCCTCGATAGTCGCCTGATTTTTCTCCAGACAACTCTGGGCGTCAACTCTGTCAACTTCGACGCTCGTCGCGTCGTCCTGCTTTTCGATCTCGTCTAATTTATTACATTTATTTTTATCGTCATTATTTTTTTCAACGTTTCCCGACTCTTCGTGTTTAATCAATACTTTGTCGACAATTTGTTCCCGATTCGACAATAAATCTTCCGAGAATTCTTTCGTGGAACAAGTCGCTATCAAAGATGAATTGTGCTCCTTCTCTATCGCAGATTTCTTCGGGATTTTCGGTGGCACTTTATTCCTCTTGGAGACTGTATTCGCTGAATTTAAACCATCGATCGCAATACTACCGATGGATGGATTCTTCGTGAATTTACTCTTTCGATTCTTCGGGATAGGGAGTTTCGATTGGCTGTCGAGAATGACGGTCTTAAAATTAGTGTCTTTTGGTTTCGAATACGCGAACGACGCATCTTCCGAGGATAAGCTGCGACTTGTCGATTTTTGTCGGCTGTCTTTCGTTCGTTTGACAACATTCGACTTTGTCGAGGACTCGTTCTTCGTCAGCAGTACTTCTCGCGATCCGTTCCAAGACTCGAGGACGATCTTTTCGACGGTAACTTTATCGACCGAAAAAACCTGCACGTTTTCCGGATTCGCTTCCTTCCCGTCTTGTCGGAGCAAATTCTGATTATGTCGCGCATCCGCTTCCGAGATATTGTTATCGAAGACTTTTCCCATTGACTCCATGCTGGTTTGCTGTGCACCGTTCTCCTTTCAGATAAGCCTGAAAACAATTTTGTTATCTTTTCGACATATTCATATTCGAGAGGAATAAAGTTTTCGAAATAATAATGAAATTCAAGTTTAAGAAATAGTTGAAAAAAAACATTAGCTATATTATATTATATAAACGTACGTCTAAAAATTATTTTTTAATTGACTCTTTTAACTCCTGATAACACATCTAATAGATGCCGTTTGTAGATCATTTTTCCATTGTTCTTAAAACTAAATTATTTTGATATATGAAAATTATTTTTATATTCACTTTGGAATTATTTCAAGTTTCAAACTAAACGTGACACTACACAGAGAGAATCTTCTTTTATAATTTACCCTGAAAATCATGGTAATCGTGAGACAGTTTGACATTGAACGAATTTTATAAGAATCTCTCCGATTAATATTTATCACAATAGTATAAAATACGTACGATTACATCATTAATATTTTTCGCACGACGTCAAAACGATGCATTGTGCTCAGATTTCGACGCGTATAGTGGAATCGGTCCTGAAATAGCGGCTCACATATTTTTGTTACACTCTGCAGCCGCTGGAAATTGTCCCATAAGTTGATCGCCGCGCCGGTATTTAACCCGGTCAAGTACGTGATATACGTACGAGGCCATGTGCGCCCCAGCCAGCTATGGCACATATGTTCGAGAGAGAGAGAGAGAGAGAGAGCACGTGCCCGCACGAGCGCAGTTAATGCTGCCGGGTCGTGCGAGGGTGCATCAACAAATCCCGGAGTAGTCTAAACTCGCGTATACATGTATTCTAAATATCGAGGCAGAAAATCTGCTCTCATAGTCGTCGTTCGCATGCGATCAATGTCTCTCTCTCTTTCTCTCTGTCAAGGAGAGCCGCGCGGCGTCGCGCAAAGTGCAACGACCGTAACAAATTTGTTCAAGGAACCTACAAAGCGTCTAAAACGAGCATACCACCACACGACTTGGAATCCCTTTTTCCCGTGATACCGTTATGCTCGCTTCCGCCCGTATTTCCCCTCGAAATGACGTAAGCGTCAAGGATATACATGCCGAAAAGAGAAAAGTAAGAATATGCATTTATTTGCATCGCAAAGACAAGCTCCACTCAAAGACATTGCTAATTGAGGAATATGTATGTATATTAAAGTGATATTCTTATTTTGTGCAAATGTAATTCATTATTCAAATTGAAGAAATGAAATTTTTAAATAATGAAAAACAGGTGAATTTTGTACAGAAATGTAACGACTAAAATGAAAAAATAGAGATATGAAAATGTTCCATTTATCATTCGCTTGAAAAAGTACATTAAATTATTTTTACTGACAACGAATGCATTTTTAAAATATGTAATATATAAAAAAATAATGCTGCAAAGAAGTATAAAGAGAAAATAGGGAAAGAGAGACTAATGCAAATAATGTGCGTCTATGAAAAAACTAGCGCGTCGAATCCTCATTTAATTTAGGATTATAATAATTAATAACCTATTGTGTTGTAGTGTCTTCAAATGCACGTAATATTCATCTAATAGCACATTAACCCAGAAACTGTGGCAATCTGCCAAATGAACTACTTTTTGCCAGAAATTCGTTACATATTCTCGTTTATCAGACAGGATAAGGAGAGACACTTGCTATTAATTTCATATCAATATACGTTCGATATCGCACAAGTCGGCCAAAAAATCGGCAGATTATTTTCTCATATATCGACCATATCGCTCTCATATTTGCCGCATATGTTAATTCGCTGGCCAATTAATTAGGCCTATATAACGATCATGGATTAATAAAACGATATTTGTTCCGCTCCGATAATTCTCGCCTCCTTTCGCAACATTTTTTCGAGATGAAAATCGTACTTGAAAAAAAAATTAATGAATTAGTGATATAAAACTATGAAGTCACCAGATGATAATTAAAAAATGGTAATAATTCAATCGACCAATTCTGGCAAATAATTAAATTTATTGAATTTTCACAACGTTTCGGCCGTGGGTTTCGGCCCTTATCAAGTGCTATGTTCTTAAATCAAAGTAAATCACAACTTTTTTAAATTTTAATTGAATTTTTGTTTTTTTAAAAAAAGTTGTGATTTACTTTGATTTAAGAACATAGCACTTGATAAGGACCGAAACGATGTAAAAATTCAATAAATTTAATTATTTGCCAGAATTGGTCGATTGAATTATTACCATTTTTTAATGAATTAGCATTCGTCGCAACACAACACGCACCTTCAGACGCGCCTGATTCCGATGCAAGGCGTGACACTCCGATTGAGTGCGCTGTTCATCGGCACGTTCCGCTCCGAGACTGCACGCAAATGAGACTTAACATTGTTAACCGCGACGCGCGTTGCACCGACGTTTTCCCGGAAAATGTTTGCAATCGACTGGCCGGAGAATTCGCATTACTCGTTACTGCACGAGTTACAACGCGACGAGCGGGCAGCGGTTAACAGTTATGTAGAAGAAATGCAATATTCACAAGTGAAACCAATACACCACGGTGTTGATTTACGGTACCGTTTCGCAAAATATCAGCTTGCTCTCGTTGCCGATTATGTAAATAATCATTCGCGGGTATGTACACCGCGATATATCGCAATTACGTTCGCGCGCGATCATCAAGTTCTAACCCAGTCAGGGTACATCACATTTCACCTGACAAAGTAGTCATTTATACTTGCACGTGCTGATGTTTGCATTTTCTTTGTAATACAATAATAATCATAGATTAACAACATTATTATTAAATAAAATATTCTTCATCCATGATTTTATATATATATATATACACATCATACGGTTTTAAATTAAATCTTTATGTGTAGATATTATATACATCTTTATTTAAAAATTTCCAATGCATTACACATGTATTTTGAACATCTGTATGATTACGTGATTAATAAATATAATAAATATATGTAAACGTATAAAAATACATATTGCCTCTTCGGGAGGAGATTAATTTATGTCTGCATAATTTTTCGCATAATGACTATACGATGAATGTGGAGAAAGGCCGAAGATGGTAGATTGGCAGATAATGACGGCAAGTAATACATGCGAGAATAACGCGGTAATAATGCGGAAACGCCATCATCCTTTTATCCACGTTTCACGATCATCAGCGAAGAACTTGAACGGCAAAATAGACGATCGCGCGATCGAAGCGCAGAAATAAAACGAAACCGTAGAACAAAGCCGATAATTGACAGACACGTATCTCGCCAATATATTCCTTAATTATCGCGACACTCGTTATCTCATTATCGTCATTGGGTAGCGTTGCGAAACGACAATTCCAAAGTGGTCCTTTGGAGTTTGCCGACCGTAGGTGGTTCGCGGAATACAAAATGCGAATGAAAGAGAGACTTACACGTGCATCCGAGAGCCACTTCCGTCCCTTGCAAGGTAATCAACGTCGAGGATAAAAGGATACTGATTTTAACGATTTCAACCATTTCCTCTTCGTGTACCATATATGCAGATCAATTGGATGGGAAAATTTTCCGATATTCGAGATATCTATCCGCTTCGAAAAACCGCTCTGTACCAAAAATTGCAAAACGGAGAAACGGCAAAGAAACGAAACTTTGGAAAATTAACATTTAAATTCGCGTAAAAAGAAAAGAACGAAAAATATTGAACTCAAACCGGTTCGCTATTTTCCTTCGCGGAGCTAATAAATCGTCGGCGCGCTAAATTTCGCGGGAATTTTATGTATTCTTTTTGTCCCCGTTTTAACGATAACGTATAATAAGTCTCGATTCGCATATAGATAATGTACGTAACGAGTCCGTGCAGACACAAGTGCAATCTGCACTTGCAGGCTAACGTAAAGAGCCCTTGCTTGGAAGATAACTATCGAGGGCACGTCGGTTCCTTTGAACAGGCAGACAGACAACCTCCAAGTTTCCGAGACGATCAATTCAGCTGACATCGTGCGTTAGTTTATGAATATGAATGATATTCATATTCATGAACGCGATATTAAAAATATTATGCAGCCGGAGCAATGTATACATCTGAAACGAGCAACTGGAACTCATTTTTGCAATCGTTTCAATCAATAATTTACTTCGACTAATCTAATTATTAATATTTAATATTTATTCCCCACTACACAAAATATATCGTTGCTCCAGAAATTATAGTTAATAATTCATATACTTTAAAGTAATCTAAATCTAAATGATTAAAAAATGTATAAATATTACAGATTGATAAATGCATCAATGTGAAATATTTATGGAAGGAAAGAGCCTCGCTTTACACGACAATAATGTTTCGAATGCTAATCTACAAATAAAATCGAGCTTTTAATTATAGCGAACATTATTACGCGTATATGACTCAGGCTCAAGAAACAATCGCGGATAGTTAAGATTAGATACATGTGTGCCGTGGCTTCGATAGCAGAAGGTAAAGTTGTTGTCAGCGCACGTTTAACGGATTAACGAGCACCTCTCGATCCCTGGCTAATACGATGATGACGATACTCGAGGATTGTTGCATCAATCTGTAATTGCGCGTCCATCATTCCTAAATTTAATCGCCATCGTCGACGATGCCGTCACATCGATGCGATTCTGTACGTGATAATTAGTATGTACGTACATACGCGTACGATAATCCTCGCGTAATTTCATCGGAATATCTTCGAGAAAATCGACGATATTCCACGCAGCAAAATGTGTTTTCTCGTTAAAAACGATTCCCATTCAAATTTTCGTTAATTGAACTGTAAATGATTAAAATAAACTGAAACTGAAGATGTTGCATCTATTTTTAATTTTTATCAGTAACACGACATTTATTTCGTGTTAGAATTATTAACACAGTACTTGTGTCTCAATTTGACATATCCATTTGTGAACCGTTTGGGACATCTGTTATAAATTTGACCCACATTTTTCAACCGAAGCGAGATAAGAATTGACAGGTATATTTGCGCGATTTGTGCAAACGAGTAAAAAAATGCAAACTTACTCCTCGTCCGCCAACACTCGACGTCTATCGTTCGCTGCTCGTAGACCGTGAAAAGGTCTAGTTCGTCGCGGTGGAAGAATTTTGTCAAAGGTAACGATATTTGTGCGCGCACTTTTTGGAATATTTATTTGGGAAATGACGTGTAAGTCGGGATCGAAACGCAACGTAACGCAACGCAACGCGAAACACAGAGAGAACGGGAATAAAAGATGACTCCGCGATATAACTTCGCGACATGAAAGAACGGGCTGCAGCTTTTGCAGCGAGTGCAATTCTTGCCGAAAGTAGCGCGCGTATGTATGCATTTATGAATCCGTTACTAGACGCGTAAATCTTCGGGAGAGGAAGGTCTGCTTTCCTCCGTATTCCCTGCGCGACGGATTATTTCCTTATCGCGAAAGAGGGAGTGGGTGGGAAGAGACTCTTATCTATTGTCACACCTCAGACACGAATACACTGTCACTGACACCCGATAACGAACGATAACGATTTTTCGCGGCATTCTCGCCTTCCTTCCGCGAAAAGGATTTCGGAGCAAAAGTGGAGGCGCTGAAGGAAATGACAACGCGATACGATTAATCAGCGACGAAAAATTCAACAAAGTCAAAATGGGGGTGGAGGAAAGGGCGCGAAAAGATGAGAGGAAGAGAGAAAAAGGGAGAAGGAGGAAAAGAAGGAGCGAGATAAACGAAGCGCCGGCAACGATGTCTCTGTACTGACTGACGACGAGTTGTTCGTATAATGTACGTAGAGTATACGAGAGAAAGAGAGAAACGCGGTTAGGGAGAGGGAGAGCAATGTCTGAGAAAGAGCGAGACGAGGATAGGGAATAATGAGGAGAGAGAATGGACGAGAACTGGCCGAGCCAAACTGGCGAGAGAGCAGAGAAACGGAGCGTTACGGATTCTCTCTGTCTCTCTTTCGCACCGACGAAGAGCGAGTTGCGTGTTAACGCTGATAACAACTTACAGGTATATGTACGATATATGTATATTTACCTGTGACACATTGGCGTATTGGCGGAAAGTCGCAGTGATTCTCAGTCGTAATTGTAGTTCGATTGTTCCTCAAAAAGTCACTTCATTTTATTTGAATATATTTTTCAGATTCTCTTAAAAAAAAATAAATAAAATCTTTCCCCTCGTTAAAATACTCGAGAAAATGTTTTTATTTTAATGAGAAAGAGGTAAAGTTTTTTTCGCATCGAGATGAAAAAGGAGAGACATGGAAAAATTAATGCTAATTACGAATCTAATTATTTTTAATTAAGTAAATAATTTATGACATGAATAATATTAATATTTTAATCTACTCTCGTCATCCTATAACATATGTATAATTGTTATCGGAATCATGTTGTCGTGATAATTACATGTTGTTTATAAGAAGCAAGTCTTCGATTTAATCTCGTTACTCTGCAAAACTTGACTCGCACAGTAATTGTTGTATCGTTGTAACACAATTGAACGTGAATAATCTTTCCGTCTCGTTATTCATTCCCTCGATGCTAAAATAAACTTGCGTGCACGTGTTCGAAATTATAACACGTTGGATAGAAAAGCAGCCGAAAGCTGCCGTAATCTGGAAACACTTTTGGGCCCGTTGAAAAATTCCTATTAAGCTGAACAAGCAAATGGAATTTTAATTAAAGCACTTTGCGTGTGCACTGAGAATTACCACGACGCTAGATATCGCCAACTCGTATTATCACGATTCTATAGAACAGTATGATTTATCTCTGATTTACGAACGTATATTCTCGACGCGACGTAATTGTTCGCATCTTCCGAAAATTATATTCCCGAAAACGAGAGAAAAATCAAATTTCCTCAGAATATACATTAACTCGCAAAATACATACTTTTGATTATCGGTGCATTTTTTATCTCTGAGAACAATTTAAAGAAATAAATAACAAAAATAATCAATATTTTCTCACACAGAGAGAATTTTCTCTTAGAATTTACCTTGAAAATTATAATAATTGTAGAACAATATTGGAAGAATTGTATAAAAGTTTCTCTGATTAATATTTATCACAATAAAAATATTAATATCTATCACAATAAAATATAAAATGTACGATTAATTTAACTATGTGCATAGTAAAATTGACTATGTACATGTTAATATTTTTTATTGTAGTAAATATTAATCGGAGAAACTTATAAAATTCTTCCAATACCGTATTGTCCTACCATTTGTTGGATTACCATGATTTTCAGGAAAAATTCTAAGAGAAAATTCTCTGTATGCAGTCATGTTTAGCTTGAAACTTAAAATAATTCCAAGTGTATATTATTTTACTTTCATTCAAGAAAAATGGGCAAAAATTATCGGTAGGCAGCATCTGTTGCCAGGAGGGAATCAATTAAAAAATTATTTTTGCCGTGATTTTCATGGTAAAAATTCGAAGAAAAAATTCCGCGTACATTTATATAAGAAAATGTTACGTTTACATTGCGAAACCTTTCTTAAAAATGGTCGCAAACAGAAATGATCGCGGTATCACTTGTGATCCGCAAAACTATGTATAGGATATAGCGTATCCGATACGTAACTCGAGACTAGGAGCTAAAGAGAATTTCTCGAGACGTTTCCTGGGAGACGAGACGACCTTTCGATCTTCCGAGACCCTCTCCTTGGATCAAGAAATGAATTTCTTTTTTGTACCGGCTTCAATCAAGCGTATACATCGATCGAAAGAGCGTTCCCTCGAGTTCCCTCGAGTTCGACCTTCGCGTTCCCCGATTTTCGTTTCTTCCGATATCGAATCTCTTTACAATGACTCTCCGCGTAACTTAAACCCATCTCGGGGGTATTTGTTTTTTTTTTCTCTTTCGTTTTTCTCTCTTTTTATTAAGAATCGCGCAATCATGATTTATCGATGAAAACGAGGCGAAATGCAGTGCATACGAGTTCGCAAGGTAAACTACTTGTGCAAGAAACGTCGAGCATGCAGCCGGGTTTCGATATCGGTATATTATTATGATTGTAAATATATACCTATACATATATATTATATATGAGACGGAAAAATTAAATATCGGAATTACCGAGGTCAGCGAGTGATTTCAATTATATATCATACTAACATAACGTTCGTGCAATTACATCACGTTGATAAACATTTGTATCAATCGATAGTCATAAACAAGGTATATGTTACCATTTATACTAAGTAATAAATTTCATTGCATTTAATGCGCGCGTTACTGTTCTTTTACTTGAACTAATCTAATAATTAAATATGCATATTTCTAAATTTTGCATTGCATGAAAAATGATAAGTGACTTTAAATATACATCTTATTTTTTTGTAGTAATTTTTTTAAAAAAGTGTAGATAGTTTTCATAATTGTCATAATTTTATGCTTAAATAAGACGTGCATAAAATTCAATAATTTTATCCGCGAAATCCTGCATGTATTTTTTTTTTAATTGCGCCAGTGACACGATTGCATACTTTCAAGAGATGCAGAAAAGAGATATTCCTACTGCTGATATATATGAGAAAGAAGAAAAGAGATAGTCGATAAGGAAGAATGCACAAGCAATAAAATGAGATGGATTCTTTAATCTTTATACGGTAATGACACCGAGAGAACCCATCACACGTACATCATTTTCAAAAGAATCTCATTAATTGTACTCGAAATAATAAAAGTAACAGAACATCAAAAATTTAATATACAATTTTGAAGCTACATATAAATTATTATGAAAAGACTAATTGTTCAAATATTTTTAATCATAAATTAAAACAGCTTGCTGCAAAAGAAAGATTTGTAAACATTTCACGACTAACTCGTCCGTCGTCATCAAATGACAGATAAAATATGTCGCAATGAAAGATTATGATTATTATGCATTAATCATGCATTTGTTGAAACAAAGATATATATGTATAATCCATTTATTATAATACGCAAATATGATTATCACAGCTATCGTTCTATAAACTGATGAATAATTCAATGAACGAGAGTGAAATACGATAAACACAATGAATACGATGCTTTAGTTCCTTTCAATTATCTCGCAATGTATTTATATATATATGTATTATTCAATTAATAATTTAAATTACATGTTATGTAATAATTTCCTCAGTTATTCCACATTAATAACAAGTATCAATAAATGTCTTAATAAAGAATACATTTTGATTCTATTTCAAAATTAATACATATAATTACTACAAGATAATAATTAATTCGCGATTCGATTTCTTCTACTGAGTCATAATGTTAATCATCAGATTATTAAATCGGCGCTTTGTTCGGGATGTATTTACTTCTCTCGATTTCTTCTTTTTTTCTCTTTTGGATAAAGAGATGCACCGCTTGAACGCAACAATTTGGAACGGGATTCTCGTCTAGACGGGTATCTCCAGACGGGGCCCTCATAAATATTTATGAATTTAAAACGCATAATTACTCGAAAGAGAAGCACTGTTGCACAATGCGCATGTGTGGGACAAAATGCACATTGCTTTTTTATCCGTCTGCCAAATACACATCTATATGTTTATGCAAATTTTTGACACTGGAAATTTAAGCCTTCATTCACGACGAGATCTTATCAATTGTACTTTATGAATGTAAAAAGAAGTAAGAAGAGAATAATTTCGTATACACGAGGATTTTGCGTGCAAACTGCAATACTGCAATAGCAATAATTAATATAACGTTTTTTATCGCAAACTTTGAGAGTCGCGGAATCGTCCTTATTTGTGTCGGAAAATAGACTCGTTGCTCTAAATTATATAAAACAAAATTGTGATATCAACATCATTATGTACGGTAATTTAGTAATGTTACTTTCAATCTTTTTTATTTTTCATTTTTAAAAAGTAACTGTCACGTAATAGAGAGACGTAATAAATGAATTATTACGCAATGCAAGGAAAATCAGTGAAAAATAATATTATTATATCAATCATGTACATTGAGTTATTTTTTTATCGCATTAATTTTATTTTAATTTCGTTTTTAGTGGTTTTGTAATTGTTCCTCGTTCGTACAATTGAGGTAATATATATGCTACGATATAATGATGATTGCAATTAAAAGAGATGAATCGCAGAGAATATTCTCTTTGCGACTCAACGCAACTGTATTGTTCGGACTTGTGTATATTCTATTGTTGTAGAATAATAAAATTAACCGTAAATCCGACAATTCCGACAAAGCTTATTATCGAATATCAAACCATTATTATTATGATTATAATTTAACAATTGCTATAAATACGATAAATGATAATAAGAAGACGTGCATGTATAGCTAAATTGTTGACACATTATTAACTTTATAATAAATATATGAAATAAAAAATAAAATGAGTTTTCCATTTGAGAATTTCTCAGAGTAAAAATTGATCAAACAAATACATCTAATTCAGTTATTCAAACTAAATGAACGTCATGTTTGCTTCAGCATGTTCTATTGCAAAAAGTAGAAATAAATAATATATTAGCTATATAGGCTTAGAATTTTTAGCTGTATGTTCAGAAAACATATACTGAAAACAAATTAATAAAACGTGCCAATTCATACTAACTACTTTATATATAATCTACTATATTGCTGATTTATCTAATAAGAACTAAGATAATCATCTAATCAGATGTTTATTCGAGACCCGCGCTTTCATCAATCAAAGAATTATATTTAGCGCTGAATAAATAGGATATGAATGCTGGCTATATTATATTCACACAAACATAGTTTTGCGGCAATACTGTGCAGAATCACGTATCGACATTATTAAAAATTCGTGTTCAAACTTTTATATCGAAAAAAAAAATAAATAAAAGTTCTCTTTATGTACCAACATCTCTAGGATCCGAATCTCTGAATGTTTCAGGTTCCCCTATTCGTGAGCGGGAATGACGTCATCGCCATTTAAATCTATGAAACGAAGACTGGAAGAATGCGGAAGAATGGAGGAGAAAAATGAAGGCTCTCGCGAAGAAATCGCGAGCAAACGAGCTCGACTTCGCCGCAAAGCGCCGATTGTGATGCGAAGGGCCCCGTTACACACCTCGAGTCTCGAGTGTGGCGTCGCTGCACAGGTATGTGCATATTGGCCTCCCAATCCCTCGACTGAGGAATGCGTTACTGTGTGCCGCCTCTCACATCGGTAGGTTCGGATGCTCTTTGTCTGCGAGATCTGACCTGATCCAGTAGTCCACCATCTGCCATCGTCCGCCCTTTCCAGAGAGATTTTCTTTGAAAGAAATTCCGGAAAGGCCGTAAGAAAAAACGCGCGCTTGAAAGAATGCATTTTTCGACAAAACATCTAATTTTACGTGTAGAAAAGTATACGCTTAATTTCAAAAAATTAAAGAGATGTATTGTTTTAATGATGAAATTTAGAAATCAATTTTAAATTGCAATATATAGTTTTCTTTGACTAATTCTAGAAACTAATTCGTACAAATTATATTCTCCATCTAATATCACGTTTAAATCGTAAACTTAAACTCGAACTTGGATTTTCCCCAAGAAAAACGACTTCTTTCATAAACTCATAACACTCGTGATTATTTACGAATTGAGATCGCCAGTAACTCGTAAACAGGATACCCAGTGTCGAAATAGACCACGGCAAATTTGGGAACGATTTACAATCGCAGCTCAACGTCACTCATGATCAAACTCAAAGAACGAGAGAACGATCGAGCCTTAAACTCGCGATAAAGGCCTCGTTCCCTTTCCGAAGTCTCTTCCTGCCCTCGTGTCATCATTTTATCTCGCTCTCGTGAATGAATTTGTGAACATAAACCGTCGGTCCGTCTCACATCCGCCTATTTCGGTGCACACGCGCTCGCCCTTCGCCTTTCGTTGAGGGAGAAAATTATTTCTAGCAGCCGGGCAACGATCTTTTTCCCCGAACATCGGTCTCGATTTATCGCATTCGAGTCGATTAATTAATGATCGTTTACGAGCATCTCGCGCAATGTGGAAGATAGGTTGTACAAGAATTCTCTATTATATAGTTTCCGTATTTTCTCTTCCGTATTTTATTTCGCCTCTTCGCTAATGGGAATTTTTCATGAAATTCTGCATAAAGAGTCTTCTGAGATTTATACCAGAGATTATAGAATTTACTTCATTGCCGCTAATTGGTCCGGGCTTATTTTAATTGAGACAGATAATTATAAATGCGAAATGTGAATGTGCGCGCACTGAAAAAAAAAATCTGTTAACTCGACTAAACCTTTCAACTAAATATTATTTCGTTAATTGAACATAAAAATATTTAAATTAAATATAACAAAATGTATATTTGACTCAAATACTAATAGATATTCAATTAACAAATAAGTAATTTAGTTGAAAGGTTTAGTTAAGTGAACAAATTTTTTTCAGTGCGTGAAGGAAGAAATCGATATGTTTTATTTAACAATTAGAAATACGTGTCGCAAAATTGATGATCTTCCAACCATAAAGAAAACCGGATTTTTTACATATATAATATTTCAATCATTATACACCTGACAGATATATAAATCGCTATGCAAAACCAATGCATTCAGAGTATTCAATCATTTGAAATCTTTACTACGGGAGGGAAAAACGTAAATTTAATTTAGAAAAAAGACATGTGGGACAAAGGTAGGACAAGTTGGTAAAAAATGGCGCATTAAAGCATATCAGGTTGACTATAAAGGATCCTCGTAAATTCCCGACGACCTCCTGGCGATGTCTTTCAGAGTGACCTGCACGAGTTCATCGGTCGGCATTCTCTCTCGCATGAATGCAACGCGAAATGCAGTGCCAGAGAAAAACATTGGGGTGTAAGCGTAATGTATCTGTATATCACGCGGTGAAACTAGAAGCTAACAGCTGGAAACTGGTTTCCAAGAGAAGGTTCCATTCGCGAACATACAACCGTGCAAAGGATAGAAGTAAGAGAGGAGAACAGAGAGGAGAAAACGGAGATGTAAAAGAGAAACAGAGTTAAGGAAAAAAGAAATAAAATTTTATATTCTGAAGAAATATATACTAGAATAAAAAGAAATCCAAGAGCGAAGAAAAACACAAGTGGCACTTTTCCAATTATTTTATTTTTATATACTTATTTTCGTAATAAGTTCTACTATCGCTTGAGAATTAATCGAATGAAAAAATCATGTAATTTAAAAAAAAGAAATGTTATATATTTTATAAATATCGATTTTATAAACATAAATTTTGCAATTATTTTTGACATGATACATATTATATGAACAAATAATAATGTAAAAAAATTATTAAATTGAATTTAATGCAATAAAGCTTTTTTAAAATATGACTGCAATTATTTTTGCAGCTTGGCGTGTTCTCTCAAAAAATAAGGAAAAAGACGGAAGAAGAAAGAGAGAGGAAGAGAAGAAAGAAAAAGAAGATAAGAGAAAGGTGAAGGGGAAAAGAGGGAAAGAAATCAAGGAGTACGGTTACACTATTGGCCTCTAAGGAGAAACATGGGCGCAGAAATTTAGGGGCACCACACATGTACAGTAAGTTGCACATTTTTCTTGTTACATAATGCATTTAATTCTAATTAAAAGAATTACATTTTTTTAATTTCTACAGAGAAAATTTTCTCTTAGAATTTACCCTGAAAATCATGATAATCGTGGGACAATATGGTATAGGAAAAATTTTAAATAAATTTTTTTGTGGTACATATTCATATTTTTTATTGTGGTATAAATATTAATCAGAGAAACTTTTATAAAATTCTTCCAATACCATATTGTCTCACGATTACCATGATTTTCAAGGTAAATTTTAAGAGAAAATTTTATTGAATAAATTTAGTTATTTTTTAATAAAGATATCGAGACACATCTCTCTCATGAAATCTAATTTTGTAATTTAATCTCGAGCAATTTTTTGTTTGCGCACACTTTTGCTTTGCTGAAAGTTGTTCCAAAATAAATATTGAAATGTTGCGAGACACCTAATTGCCACACACGTCGAATTTTTTTAGGTAAAGTCAACATTAGATTGGCCAAACAATCCGTAAATGAAAGTAACCGCAGCCTGAAAGACACGGAGCAGCCTGTATAATGTATGCACAGCGGAAATTGAGATTCTTCCTGCGGACGAACGCACAACTTTAGTCACAGCTTCGGATTGCTCATGCGAGAAGCGGACAAGGAGGAGACAGACAGAGAGACCAAGTGAATGGAATGGAGATGGAATACGCAAATGTACAGAGGGAACAATATATAGATAAAGTTGGACACAGGAAGCAGAAGAAGGGACGGTGACGCGAGTGCGCATCTCGCTTTTAGCGCGGGAGAACAGTACATTATTATTTTTTTTTTTTGCACTGGTTAAGAGCAGCGTATCGTTCTATCTTTAAAAGAACGAAGAATTTCTTTTATTCTCGATCGCGCGGGATAATCTCTGTGTAAGAATGTCCAGGAGGTATAAGGATCACGCAACTATAGCAGATAATTGTTATAATTGCACGTACGTGCAAATTGCACTTTGTGTCTCGTGAATCGCGACAGGTAATCTCTCTCTTCTATTTGCGCGCATATTATATAAGAGATAATAAGTGCCTCCGCGAAGAAATATCGCCGTGTATTATTTCCAAAGCAAAATGTCTTTCAAAAATAATTGACCATGTATATACATATATATGTATATTTCTTTAAGTAAACTAAATTAAGATTCAAAAAGCTAAGTTCAATTATAACACTAACAATAATTTTCTTATTATAGTAATGGCATTGACACGATTTTGTGTTTATAGTTCTTTAGACTTTATAATTATTGGCGCAGTGAGAGCAAAGTGAAAGAAATGTAAAAAATATTTTTAAAATATTTATCAGAGAGATATTAAAAAATAATTTTTTTGGAAACTATAAATAAATAAAGATGATATAACGAAAAGAAAATAATTTAACTAATGTTGTATATCTCACAATTCGAGATAAAATCAAACTTTTATATCATCGTGTGTCACGTGTCAATTTTAAACTTGTATAAAGAATGCGCGCGAAAGATCACTTAAATCGAATTCGGCGTACGATTTGTTACCGCGATGAAATTCGATCTCTTTGCCTTGCACTCACCATGATTTTTCGCTGAGATCGGCTTCGACGAGGAATGAACGATCCCGTTGCACCGGGTAGATCCTATAGACGCAGCACGAGATAAAAGCACGAACTTCGACGCTTACTATAAGCACTCTGCACTGTTACACTATATGCATATGTTGGGTTTTAAAACTGCGCGACTCCGAAATCTCCGTGTAATTTCGAACGTGGAAGACAAATCGCGCGTCGACCGGCAACGTGAGGCACTCGCGGAAAGAACAGGACAGACGCTGGACCCAACGGCAACGCAACAAGTGATGACAGCCTCCACGCGCGTCCTGCATTGACTCGCGCGATCTCTCGTACTGCGCGCGCTCACTGAGGACGCCACCGCTCGAGCGGTCCCTTTAATTTTCAACATAGTCAAGTTTCATTTTATTTTTAATATATCTTTATTTCATGTGCGTCCCAACAATGATATAAACATGATACAATAATATAAAAATCAATATGTAAAATAATATATGCTTTTAACTCATATTATTGTATTTATCTCTCTGAAAAACATTTTCCTTTTTAAAGACTAAATATATTATTTATAATATTCATATATGTATAAATTTTATTTTTTTTTTCGAAAATTCAGCGTTTTTATTCTGTCTTTAAACTTCAAATCCAATCCGATTAAAAGCACGCAACTATATTTTTCTCTTGAAATCTTCATTGGCTGTGGAAATACAATTAATTGTATGCGTATTCTGTTTGAGTTATCAATTCCTTCTTGCTAAATAAATAATTTTATACTTACAATATTGTTCAATACTTCTTGTAATACGGCTTGATCAAGACCTAATAATTGTTGTAGGACTATAAAATCTTCGAGAAGGGCCTCTAAATCGCGATTAGATAAACTTTATGCAGTATCTCTTTTTCATTCGCATTTCTGACAAATGTTTTAAAGATTCCTTCATTCCACGTCTCTAAAAAAGAAATTAATTGAATTAAATTTAAATACGTAATTAAATAAATAATTAATTAAAATTAAAACATAGTCAACTGAACTTGAGGAATATAAAGTGATATTGTCCTTATTTCTAAAATTTTCATATAAATATTAAAAATACATTTTTATTTTATTTTATATAATCAATACTGTGCTATATAAATAATCTCACTTTCTATTCTTTTTTTAATATAAGTAATACTTTGTAGAAAACTTTTACATAGTACTTCTCAAACAGATATACATGTTTAAAAAATGAACATACTTACATGTTTTGTTTCCCTTAAATAATTTTCATCATAAGTATCTTCTGAATTTCCTAATGATCGTTTTTTGAACATGAACATTATGGGTTCCAATAGTTCCGGACAACTCTCTCAGATTGGAATAAGTGATCAAAAGTATTATTCAACATTCATCACCTGTTACACAAGTTTCTGTACAGTTTTATATTTATTCATATATATGAAAGAGGAAAAACATAATTTTTTTCTATAAAAATGAATAAAAAAATACCTGCAAGGTATATATGTCTCTGTTTGTTGTTTTAGCTTCCTAACAACAAGCGTTTTCTCCTGTCAGCCACATAATTTAAATCCATGTGACAGAAATTTGTCTTTAATTGATCAAAGCAATGCATCCAATTTGTTAATGCGATCGCACAATTTGTATGGAAAAACTGACTTTTGTAATAATCAGAAAAATGTCTACGTGATACATCTGCACCTCTGTAATCCATACATATGAGTATCCTTATAAGAATTGCATCTTCCATACATGACATTGATATTCATATCATGTTGCACGAAAAGGAGATTCTGGGCTGAATTTCTGATTAAAGGCTGCTATTTGCTATGATGAAGTTCTATATTTTCAATTTCCATCCAATTGTAAAACAGAATTGTAAAGTATGCGATGCAACCAAGACTCTTCCATTGCTTCCGTCAACTCTTTTGTCTGTAAAAAACAATGTGATAATAAAATCCTTTTTATCATATTATATTTGTTTAAACTTACTACTATTATAGTTGGTGGCAGAAAACTGTTTATTTTATTCCACTTAGTAAACGTCTCCATGTAACTGCATGTAACAACGTAACAAGCTCGACCTATACAAAGATACGTAGAGTTAGAATTATTAATGATAGTTTATACTTAGATTTGTTAAATATACATTAATTATTATACATATTTAAAAATAAACAAACATAAAACAATATGCGAAATATATTTAAAATTCACAAATACTTATCTCCCTATATATTTATAATATCAAGATGTAATTACTTCTACTTTCTAATAAACATGTAATATTAAAATGATAATAATTGAAATTACTTCATTTTTGAGATCATTCCTCTTCTTTTATCATTATGAGTTTTCTTTTAATATACAGTATTTTCTTTCACTAATCCTAATATTATCCTAAATATTATAATTGTTAATGACAACATTAATTGAAACATACCTTGCATTTTTTATTGTTGTAAATTTTTCTCATAATAGCATCATTAACTCGTCAAAATTATTTTGCGTTATTTAAACTAAAACAGGTTATGTCTCATGCGGTCAAGCCTTCAAATGTGCTTGAAAAATCGAGTTTGAATTAATAGGAGAATATATTTTGCAAAGAGGTAATCGCGCGATAATGCGGCAATAATGTTTCTAAAATGTCCGAAAAATTATTTTGAGTTAACAGGCGAACATGTTGTACGAAGAGCTATTAGGAGTTCGCTATTAGGAGACTATATTTTCAAAGAGGTCGTTCAAAAAGACAGTCGGTAAATTATCAACGTTGGTAAGTTACCATCATATATAAGATGTCGCGTTGGTAAGTTACCATCATAATTACCAACTCCCTCTCTCTTTAATTTTCAACATAGTTAAGTTTCATTTTATTTTTAATATATCTTTATTTCATGTGCGTTCCAACAATGATATAAACATGATACAATAATATAAAAATCAATATGTAAAATAATATATGCTTTTAACTCATATTATTGTATTTTTATCTCTCTGAAAAACATTTTCCTTTTTAAAGACTAAATATAATAAATATATTGTTTATAATATTCATATATGTATAAATTTTATTTTTTTTTCGACAATTCAACGTTTTTATTTTGTCTTTAAACTTCAAATCCAATCCGATTAGAAGCACGCAACTATATTTTTCTCTTGAAATCTTCATTGGCTGTGAAAATACAATTAATTGTATGCGTATTCTGTTTGAGTTATCAATTCCTTCTTGCCAAATAAATAATTTTATACTTACAATATTGTTCAATACTTTTTATAATACGGCTTGATCAAGACCTAATAATTGTTGTAGGACTATAAAATCTTCGAGAAGGGCCTCTAAATCGCGATTAGATAAACTTAATGCAGTATCTCTTTTTCATTCGCATTTCTGACAAATGATTTAAAGATTCCTTCATTCCACGTCTCTAAAAAAAGAAATTAATCGAATTAAATTTAAATACGTAATTAAATAAATAATTAATCAAAATTAAAACATAGTCAACTGAACTTGAGGAATATAAAGTGATATTGTCCTAATTTCTAAAGTTTTCATATATATATTAAAAATACATTTTTATTTTATTTTATATAATCAATACTGTGCTATATAAATAATCTCACTTTCTATTCTTTTTTTAATATAAGTAATACTTTGTAGTAAACTTTTACATAGTACTTCTCAAACAGATATACATGTTTAAAAAATGAATATACTTACATGTTTTGTTTCCCTTAAATAATTTTTATCATAAGTATCGTCTGAATTTCCTAATGATCGTTTTTTGAACATGAACATTATGGGTTCCAATAGTTCCGGACAACTCTCTCAGATTGGAATAAGTGCTCAAAAGTATTATTCAACATTCATCACCTGTTACACAAGTTTCTGTACAGTTTTATATTTATTCATATATATGAAAGAGGAAAAACATAATTTTTTTCTATAAAAATGAATAAAAAAATACCTGCAAGGTATATATGTCTCTGTTTGTTGTTTTAGCTTCCTAACAACAAGCGTTTTCTCCTGTAAGCCACATAATTTAAATCCATGTGACAGAAATTTGTCTTTAATTGATCAAAGCAATGCATCCAATTTGTTAATGCGATCGCACAATTTGTATGGAAAAACTGACTTTTGTAATAATCAGAAAAATGTCTACGTGATACATCTGCACCTCTGTAATCCATACATATGAGTATCCTTATAAGAATTGCATCTTCCATACATGACATTGATATTCATATCATGTTGCACGAAAAAGAGATTCTGGGCTGAATTTCTGATTAAAGGCTGCTATTTGCTATGATGAAGTTCTATATTTTCAATTTCCATCCAATTGTAAAACAGAATTGTAAAGTATGCGATGCAACTAAGACTCTTCCATTGCTTCCGTCAACTCTTTTGTCTGTAAAAAACAATGTGATAATAAAATCCTTTTTATCATATTATATTTGTTTAAACTTACTACTATTATAGTTGGTGGCAGAAAACTGTTTATTTTATTCCACTTAGTAAACGTCTCCATGTAACTGCGTGTCACAATGTAACAAGCTCGACCTATACAAAGATACGTAGAGTTAGAATTAATAATAATGATAGTTTATACTTAGATTTGTTAAATATACATTAATTGTTATACATATTTAAAAATAAACAAACATAAAACAATATGCAAAATATATTTAAAATTCACAAATATTTATCTCCCTATATATTTATAATATCAAGATGTAATTACTTCTACTTTCTAATAAACATGTAATATTAAAATAATAATAATTGAAGTTACTTTATTTTTGAGATTATTCCTCTTCTTTTATCATCAGTTTTCTTTTAAAATACAGTAATTTCTTTCACTAATCCTAATATTATCCTAAATATTATAATTGTTAACGACAACATTAATTGTAACATACCTTGTATTTTTTATTATTTAAATTTTTCATTTCATAGCATCATTAACTCGTAAAAATTATTTTGCGTTATTTAATCTAAAACAGGTTATGTCTCATGCGGTCAAGCCTTCAAATGTGCTTGAAAAATCGAGTTTGAATTAATAGGAGAATATATTTTGCAAAGAGGTAGTCGCGCGATAATACGGCAATAATGTCTCTAAAATGTCCGAAAAATTATTTTGAGTTAACAGGCGAACATGTTGTACGAAGAGCTATTAGGAGTTCGCTATTAGGAGACTATATTTTCAAAGAGGTAATTCAAAAATGACAGTCGGTAAATTATCAACGTTGGTAAGTTACCATCATATATAAGTTGTCGCGTTGGTAAGTTACCATCATAATTATCAACATTTATTTCCGATCTTACCTCTTTGAAAATATATTTTCCTAATACCGACCTCTTCGCAAATATATTCTCCTGATAACTACTTCTTCGCCTAATATACTCTCCTATTAACTTAGATGATTTTTCAAGCATATTGAAAGGCTTGACCGCATGAGACATAACCCGTTTTAGATTAAATAACGCAAAATAATTTTTACGAGTTAATGATGCTATTAAGTAAAAAATTTAAAATAATAAGAAATGCAAGGTATGTTACAATTAATGTTGTCGTTAACAATTATAATATTTAGGATAATATTAGGATTAGTGAAAGAAAGTACTGTATATTAAAAGAAAACTGATAATGATAAAAGAAGAGGAATAATCTCAAAAATAAAGCAACTTCAATTATTATCATTTTAATATTACATGTTTATTAGAAAGTAGAAGTAATTACATCTTGATATTATAAATATATAAGGAGATAAATATTTGTGAATTTTAAATATATTTCGCATATTGTTTTATGTTTGTTTATTTTTAAATATGTATAATAATTAATGTATATTTAACAAATCTAAGTAAAAACTATCATTATTATTAATTCTAACTCTACATATCTTTGTATAGGTCGAGCTTGTTACATTGTTACACGCAGTTACATGGAGACGTTTACTAAGTGGAATAAAATAAACAGTTTTCTGCCACCAACTATAATAGTAGTAAGTTTAAACAAATATAATATGATAAAAAGGATTTTATTATCACATTGTTTTTTACAGACAAAAGAGTTGACGGAAGCAATGGAAGAGTCTTGGTTGCATCGCATACTTTACAATTCTGTTTTACAATTGGATGGAAATTGAAAATATAGAACTTCATCATAGCAAATAGCAGCCTTTAATCAGAAATTCAGTCCAGAATCTCTTTTTCGTGTAACATGATATGAATATCAATGTCATGTATGGAAGATGCAATTCTTATAAGGATACTCATATGTATGGATTACAGAGGTGCAGATGTATCACGTAGACATTTTTCTGATTATTACAAAAGTCAGTTTTTCCATACAAATTGTGCGATCGCATTAACAAATTGGATGCATTGCTTTGATCAATTAAAGACAAATTTCTGTCACATGGATTTAAATTATGTGGCTTACAGGAGAAAACGCTTGTTGTTAGGAAGCTAAAACAACAAACAGAGACATATATACCTTGCAGGTATTTTTTTATTCATTTTTATAGAAAAAAATTATGTTTTTCCTCTTTCATATATATGAATAAATATAAAACTGTACAGAAACTTGTGTAACAGGTGATGAATGTTGAATAATACTTTTGAGCACTTATTCCAATCTGAGAGAGTTGTCCGGAACTATTGGAACCCATAATGTTCATGTTCAAAAAACGATCATTAGGAAATTCAGAAGATACTTATGATAAAAATTATTTAAGGGAAACAAAACATGTAAGTATATTCATTTTTTAAACATTTATATCTGTTTGAGAAGTACTATGTAAAAGTTTACTACAAAGTATTACTTATATTAAAAAAAGAATAGAAAGTGAGATTATTTATATAGCACAGTATTGATTATATAAAATAAAATAAAGATGTATTTTTAATATATATATGAAAACTTTAGAAATTAGGACAATATCACTTTATATTCCTCAAGTTCAGTGGACTATGTTTTAATTTTGATTAATTATTTATTTAATTACGTATTTAAATTTAATTCGATTAATTTCTTTTTTTAGAGACGTGGAATGAAGGAATCTTTAAATCATTTGTCAGAAATGCGAATGAAAAAGAGATACTGCATTAAGTTTATCTAATCGCGATTTAGAGGCCCTTCTCGAAGATTTTATAATCCTACAACAATTATTAGGTCTTGATCAAGTTGTATTACAAAAAGTATTGAACAATATTGTAAGTATAAAATTATTTATTTGGCAAGAAGGAATTGATAACTCAAACAGAATACGCATACAATTAATTGTATTTTCACAGCCAATGAAGATTTCAAGAGAAAAATATAGTTGCGTGCCTCTAATCGGATTGGATTTGAAGTTTAAAGACAAAATAAAAACGTTGAATTTTCGAAAAAAAATAAAATTTATACATATATGAATATTATAAACAATATATTTATTATATTTAGTCTTTAAAAAGGAAAATACTTTTCAGAGAGATAAATACAATAATATGAGTTAAAAGCATATATTATTTTACATATTGATTTTTATATTATTGTATCATGTTTATATCATTGTTGGAACGCACATGAAATAAAGATATATTAAAAATAAAATGAAACTTAACTATGTTGAAAATTAAAGAGAGAGAGAGTTGTTAATTATAATGGTAACTTACCAACGCGACAACTTATATATGATGGTAACTTACCAACGTTGATAATTTACCGACTGTCATTTTCGAACGACCTCTTTGAAAATATAGTCTCCTAATAGCGAACTCCTAATAGCTCTTCGTACAACATGTCCGCCTGTTAACTCAAAATAATTTTTCGGACATTTTAGAGACATTAATGCCGCATTATCGCGCGACTACCTCTTTGCAAAATATATTCTCCTATTAATTCAAACTCGATTTTTCAAGCATATTTAAAGGCTTGACCGCATGAGACATAACCTGTTTTAGATTAAATAACGCAAAATAATTTTTACGAGTTAATGATGCTATTAAGTAAAAAATTTAAAATAATAAGAAATGCAAGGTATGTTACAATTAATGTTGTCGTTAACAATTATAATATTTAGGATAATATTAGGATTAGTGAAAGAAAGTACTGTATATTAAAAGAAAACTGATAATGATAAAAGAAGAGGAATAATCTCAAAAATAAAGTAACTTCAATTATTATTATTTTAATATTACATGTTTATTAGAAAGTAGAAGTAATTACATCTTGATATTATAAATATATAAGGAGATAAATATTTGTGAATTTTAAATATATTTTGCATATTGTTTTATGTTTGTTTATTTTTAAATATGTATAACAATTAATGTATATTTAACAAATCTAAGTATAAACTATCATTATTATTAATTCTAACTCTACGTATCTTTGTATAAGTCGAGCTTGTTACATTGTTACACGCAGTTACATGGAGATGTTTACTAAGTGGAATAAAATAAACAGTTTTCTGCCACCAACTATAATAGTAGTAAGTTTAAACAAATATAATATGATAAAAAGGATTTTATTATCACATTGTTTTTTACAGACAAAAGAGTTGACGGAAGCAATGGAAGAGTCTTGGTTGCATCGCATACTTTACAATTCTGTTTTACAATTGGATGGAAATTGAAAATATAGAACTTCATCATAGCAAATAGCAGCCTTTAATCAGAAATTCAGCCCAGAATCTCCTTTTCGTGCAACATGATATGAATATCAATGTCATGTATGGAAGATGCAATTCTTATAAGGATACTCATATGTATGGATTACAGAGGTGCAGATGTATCACGTAGACATTTTTCTGATTATTACAAAAGTCAGTTTTTCCATACAAATTGTGCGATCGCATTAACAAATTGGATGCATTGCTTTGATCAGTTAAAGACAAATTTCTGTCACATGGATTTAAATTATGTGGCTGACAGGAGGAAACGTTTGTTGTTAGGAAGCTAAAACAACAAACAGAGACATATATACCTTGCAGGTATTTTTTTATTCATTTTTATTGAAAAAAATTATGTTTTTCCTCTTTCATATATATGAATAAATATAAAACTGTACAGAAACTTGTGTAACAGGTGATGAATGTTGAATAATACTTTTGAGCACTTATTCCAATCTGAGAGAGTTGTCCGGAACTATTGGAACCCATAATGTTCATGTTCAAAAAACGATCATTAGGAAATTCAGAAGATACTTATGATAAAAATTATTTAAGGGAAACAAAACATGTAAGTATATTCATTTTTTAAACATGTATATCTGTTTGAGAAGTACTATGTAAAAGTTTACTACAAAGTATTACTTATATTAAAAAAAGAATAGAAAGTGAGATTATTTATATAGCACAGTATTGATTATATAAAATAAAATAAAAATGTATTTTTAATATATATATGAAAACTTTAGAAATTAGGACAATATCACTTTATATTCCTCAAGTTCAGTTGACTATGTTTTAATTTTGATTAATTATTTATTTAATTACGTATTTAAATTTAATTCGATTAATTTCTTTTTTTAGAGACGTGGAATGAAGGAATCTTTAAATCATTTGTCAGAAATGCGAATGAAAAAGAGATACTGCATTAAGTTTATCTAATCGCGATTTAGAGGCCCTTCTCGAAGATTTTATAGTCCTACAACAATTATTAGGTCTTGATCAAGCCGTATTATAAAAAGTATTGAACAATATTGTAAGTATAAAATTATTTATTTGGCAAGAAGGAATTGATAACTCAAACAGAATACGCATACAATTAATTGTATTTTCACAGCCAATGAAGATTTCAAGAGAAAAATATAGTTGCGTGCTTCTAATCGGATTGGATTTGAAGTTTAAAGACAAAATAAAAACGTTGAATTGTCGAAAAAAAAATAAAATTTATACATATATGAATATTATAAACAATATATTTATTATATTTAGTCTTTAAAAAGGAAAATGTTTTTCAGAGAGATAAAAATACAATAATATGAGTTAAAAGCATATATTATTTTACATATTGATTTTTATATTATTGTATCATGTTTATATCATTGTTGGAACGCACATGAAATAAAGATATATTAAAAATAAAATGAAACTTAACTATGTTGAAAATTAAAGAGAGAGGGAGTTGGTAATTATGATGGTAACTTACCAACGCGACAACTTATATATGATGGTAACTTACCAACGTTGATAATTTACCGACTGTTTTTTTTGAACGACCTCTTTGAAAATATAGTCTCCTAATAGCGAACTCCTAATAGCTCTTCGTACAACATGTTCGCCTGTTAACTCAAAATAATTTTTCGGACATTTTAGAGACATTATTGCCGCATTATCGCGCGACTACCTCTTTGCAAAATATATTCTCCTATTAATTCAAACTCGATTTTTCAAGCATATTTAAAGGCTTGACCGCATGAGATATAACCTGTTTTAGATTAAATAACGCAAAATAATTTTTACGAGTTAATGATGCTATTAAGTAAAAAATTTAAAATAATAAGAAATGCAAGGTATGTTACAATTAATGTTGTTGTTAACAATTATAATATTTAGGATAATATTAGGATTAGTGAAAGAAAGTACTGTATTTTAATAGAAAACTGATAATTATAAAAGAAGAGGAATAATCTCAAAAATAAAGCAACTTCAATTATTATCATTTTAATATTACATGTTTATTAGAAAGTAGAAGTAATTACATCTTGATATTATAAATATATAGGGAGATAAATATTTGTGAATTTTAAATATATTTTGCATATTGTTTTATGTTTGTTTATTCTCAAATATGTATAATAATTAATGTGTATTTAACAAATCTAAGTATAAACTATCATTATTATTAATTCTAACTCTACATATCTTTGTATAGGTCGAGCTTGTTACATTGTTACACGCAGTTGCATGGAGACGTTTACTAAGTGGAATAAAATAAACAGTTTTCTGCCACTAACTATAATAGTAGTAAGTATAAACAAATATAATATGATAAAAAGGATTTTATTATCACATTGTTTTTTACAGACAAAAGGGTTGACACAAGCAATGGAAGAGTCTTGGTTGCATCGCATACTTTACAATTCTGTTTACAATCGGATAGAAATTGAAAATATAGAACTTTATCACAGCAAATAACAGCCTTTTAATCAGAAATGATCTTCGTCTTCGTCTCTCACATAGTGTATGCATCCTATCAATATTAATAGTGTATATATGCCTATATTATATGTATACCTATTTTATATATATATATATATATATTGTTTGTTCGTCGAATTGAATCCAGTTATAGATGTTAATAAGGCTGCGTTCGTTTTGGAGGCTTTCAGCGCTATAAGCATCTTCTGTTTTCGTTTGATATGCAACGTTCGATGTGCAACGAAGACAGAAAGATGCCTATAGCGTTGAAAGCGTCAAAGCGAACGCAGCCTAAGTGATGAATAGGTTTGATTGAATGTATAGATAAAATTGAAAAATAAACGAGACCAGGGCTCCTTAAGTAAGCCACAGGCAACTGCGATCTGCAATCAATATATCTGTCAATCGAGCACGTCAACAGAAACTTTCCTTTAGCGCAGGTCGATCTCGATTTATGGCATGGCGCCTAGCCGAATATTTATTTATCTTCTTGCGAGAAAGCACAAAGAACTGATTACTAGATTACAAATCGATGTGAAATCCGTTCGACAGACGCTTTCTTCTTCTTTTATGGATGTCTGTCCCTTTTGATTTTAACATAGCACTGTGCTTTCTCTTTCCTATTCTCCTTTCTCTCTATTTTCCTTGTTTCAATGTTTAATTTCACTTTGTTCTTATTTAACTCTTTTGTATTTAAAAAAATAAACAATTTATATGTATTTTATTAAAATTATAAAAAAAGATTTTAATCAAACTTACTTCAACTGATAAGATATATATATATATATATATTCATATTGCTTGAATTAGAGAATTAATGTTTTCAAAGAAAGTGGATAGACGAGTATTAGTACAAATTAGATAACAGGAAGATGAAAATATTTTGTCATTTATATAAGTAGTATTCGGAAATCATTTATCTCTCTTTATTCAATTCAATCCGCTCACTTTTATTTTAATAACTTTATTGACAAACCTAATATTAAACTTTTCAAATAAAATCTTAATACATTATTTCTTTAGATAATAAATAATTTTAAAAATTCAGCAGAATAAAGCAAGCTTTGATCTTCAGGATGGTCCAAATTTATCAATCCTTGACAAAGAGCTATAAGAACTTATAGCTGTAGGATTATAGCAGCAGCAGGATGCCATGGTAATCTCGCCTACAGCACCTTGTGCTGTGGAAGTCTGTGTCTTTACTTTCACTGCTGATCCGATCTAAGACACGTTGTCTCTTGTAACAATCTTCTGGGATCCCAAAGAGTCGTCCGGGCGATTAAAACGTCGTCGCATATCAGAAGAGAAGATGAATAATCAAGTAGCGCTTCGCGAATATCGATTGACCGAGCGCGATCGCGCATCCCCTTTGGCCACTATTGATCTGTTCCTGTTGTTTGCTGGACAATATCTTTGCCGTGCCATCAACACAGAAAGCACGACCATTGGAATTGGAATTTACATCGTGCTGAGCGAAGACGAGTCGCGAATACCAGAGACATAAATTTCGCGAAATGCGTAAGCGTATTCGCGCGGACAATCGAGATATCAAAAATAAAAGAAACACGGGAAAAAACAGCGAAAATATATATGTGGGGAAAATACGCAACATTATCTTCTAAATTATGAATGAAAAAAAAAGAAGTTAAATAGCAAAGGTAGCTTGTCTTCGTCTTTTCGAGATTTGATTAAAGATCGCAGAGAAAGAAAAAGTTTTAATTATTCCTGTAAGATTTTGAAGGTCAAATTTTATATTCTATAAAGAGTCACGTATGATTATTTAAAAACTTATTCAAATTAATTAAATTAGCATATATAACATCTTTATACAAATTATCATTTTTTATACAAATTTTATATTATCAGTATGAAATAGTGGATGTTCAAATAGAATATCTCATTGCAATATATTAGTAGCATAATGTGATATTATTTTAATTAAATTTAAAATTAATTACTCGAAAATGTTGACGTTATTGAACTCCAGCTGACACAGTTATCAGTTATCTAAAATTATCGAATATTTATTCGAGACTCGCCACATCTGTTCTTTTACGAAAGAAAATAATATCTTCGAAAATATATCGTCGCGTCAATTTATCGGACAGCGCACGTTGCCCCGTCACCTGCATATATGGAAAATGTTCTGCAACCGATGCAAGAAGGTGCGTCATTGCCCAAGAGATCGCTGACTCTTCTCCAAATCATGACATTTTAACGTTGTACGAACAGAATTATTCTCTTTGTAGTAGGAGAACAATGACAGAAATAGAGCCGCGTTTATAAAAATTGCAATTTTTAATTACAAAGACTATAATATTGTTAGTTATGCAATGTCTTATGGTATGCAAATCATCTAATACATTTAACCGACTCGATCACCCAGCGGGTTCACAAAGTAAGCGAGTAACGCGCCACTTCGACTTGTCTCCTTAGGTTTGTGCGAAACCTAAATCCGTGTATTTACGGTGTATTACACACGCAATGTGAGGGGGTGAACGTGCGAGTGTCATTAAAGATATGTCGGACATATATATATGCTATCGCACGTATATGCTATCGCAAACCCGTGCACGGGTGGTTGCTACCAGAGTGAGAGTGCCATATATATAGAGAGAAGGGGAAACTTGACTCGGCACTCCAAAGTACACAGCCTCCGCGATTACAGTGGTGTGCTCCTTCTTCGGTTTCTTCTATTTTGTTGTCGTCTAATATCCATTTCTCGCGCCAGTGGTAACAATCGGCCACAAATAAGTGGTTTTTTCTTTCTCGCACGTCGCAGTCGTCAAAAGAGAGCACGACATCCGCAGAACCAATTTCTACGACAAGCTGTGTGTGTCAGCATCATGAAACTTACGTTGTTCACGTGAGTACGCGCCATTCGTGGCTCACGATTCGATACAATTGAATGCTTCGGTGTAAAAATAAAATCTGTAAAAAATATATATATATATTAGATACGACTTTGCATAATTTAAAGTAAATTTCGCAGTTTATAGACTGCTTCGCAGTTTATTCCATTCTTGCATTAAACTCCTCAATGTTTCTCGCAATCTCTCTATAATAATCAAATGTAATCGCAGTCACGCTAATCTTTAATTGCAGATGATCATACTAAATTTATATTTATAGAGTTTTCTGATTGAACAGCTGTTTGATGTTACTAAATAAAAATAAACAGCAAAAGTTCTTTTTTAATTTTAGATATATTTTTAATTATTCGCACAAATTACGTATCATATTATTTGACAATATTAAATACTTTCTGATCAAAAAATGTAAATATCAAAAATATGGGTGCAAGAAAAAATTAGGCATTATTACATTGGTCAATTCTAATCTATATATATTAATATAAATCACAATCAATCTAAATAGATGGCTCAATCTAAATAATTCCAAGGCCATACATTATACATTCGAAATTGAAAGGTATACACGCTACTTACATATGTATACTCGTTGTCTCAGGCTTAATATCCGTAATTGTTAACCCCTGCGGAAATTCCAGATGTGAGCCGATAATTCTCGATCGCGAACGCGCGTATATTGATTTATAACGTCCAGCAGCCCAACAATATATCCCGAATCGTTTAGCATAGCATTTCCATACGAATTAAAGCTAATACCTATCACGGTTGGATCCTAAAACATGAATATATATGAGAATTTATTTAATTTACGTATTTTATAAATTTTCTTTGCTTATATTGACTTATATTAATTTCTTTCACGCTTTTATTTAACAACAACTCGACTATCGAATTCAAGCGGCTGCAAATCATGTCACTTGACATATATGTATACATACATCCTTGTATATATATGTATAATAATGTATATTGATAACGGGATGCAGAGAGGCACGTTATGCAAACGGACAGTTGCAGTAGCTCGAGTTCTTTCCTGGTTCTGATCAGGAAATTGATTAGAAAAGTCGCAACGAGAGAGTGAGAGCGCATAACACTGATTGCTACTGCAATCGATCAATATATGCAATATATGATACTAGAAAAAGAAGAAATTCATCAACAAGTTCAGAAACAAGGATGGAGTTAACATCATTGTTTCTCCTTGGCATTATTCGGACGAATAATGCATCAAGTATTTTGGCTTCTGTATTATAAACTAACAAAAAGAGTAAACCAGAAAGATATTTATTATATGCTGAAGCAAGTTTTTTAAGCATGTAATAAAAATGCATTAAATATAAATTTATAATACAGAATTAAGAAATAAAGAAATATTGTAAAATAAAAAAACAAAAAATATTTAAAAAATAAAGCTAGAAGAGAGAAAAGAATTTAACATATTTTAAGTTTGCGCAAAAGAAATTAAAATTGTATTTTTTAAATACAATTTTTGACTTACAATTAAACTTTCATATAGAATGAATAGAAAATTTATTTTTACGCAAAATATATCAAGGGTAACGATGATTCTATTTTAATTAATAAGAGTTGAGAGAAATTTTTAACTTTTTATATGATAAATACATATTAAATCTTGTCCAAAAACTTAAAAAGAAAAAGTAAGTAAACAGAAAGATTAGGATAAAAAATATAAGAAAGAATGAAAGAGAAAAAAGATGAAAAGAATAACGGCAACGAAAATTTCTTATGCATGACGGTAGCAATGCATGCCCATACATTACGTTAACGACATCCTGTAGGTGAAATAATGCGAATGTAATCGCTTCCTTCCAAGGCGAAGTTCAGTGATCCCGCTATATGCGACACAATCAGGCTGGTATGATGAATTGCTTTATTCCTGGAAAGATATAAATAAAGATTTACATATATGTTAGAGAGATTATGCTAATAAGAATTTATTATGCATTAGAACAATCTCGTATTCCTGCATACGATGAAAATTATGCTTAACATCCAGTGGCCAGTCTCGTTTATCGATTAACCGGTTTACTTTAATAAAATGAAAATATAAATTGCAGATTCGATAAGTGAGAAAGTAAATTGATTACGTGAAAACGTAATGAAAACAATTTCTTTCGTATTTTATTTTAACTTTGCACTGAAATTTTTAAATTCATTAAAGTCACTTCACTATTATTCTTAATATATGCTGCAGAACCTTTATACATCTCCTTTGTTATAAAAATTTTAAATAGTTCCTGACTGATAATAATGATACTAATTAGAGAACGACGAGAAATTTAATTATGCGTTATGCAAATTTATGATGAATTTGATAAGATCAAATAATCTTATCGCATTACTATTTTTATCGTAACGTAAACTAGATTTAACTACTACTACTAGATTACTACAATTCTACATCTCAATAATCATGAATCGATAAGCACATAGCAACTTTTTAATTTGGATACTCTTGCGTAACACATTCTCAAAATTCTATAAATCTTCTAAATCTAAAATTCTATATATTAAATGGATAAGTATTATTTCATATATATTTGTGCACACGTATATGCATATTTTTTAATTTATCTATAAATACATATTTTTAAAAATAAAAATTATTAAAATAAAGTTTGTTATTAAAAAATGTTAAGATTAAAAACACTTTTTATAAGCTATAGAAAGTCAAGTAAAAGGAGAGTTTAATCACGATGGCAAAATAAAAATTATTATTGATGCAATGTATAAATTAAATAACACGCATAGCTTTATTGCAGAAAACGCGAGCAATTGACGTTTATGAGACATGTCTTGTTAATTATGAAGCAAGTATGAAGATAAATCTAATATCTTTGACAATAAACGTCTTTCTTGTCCTTGTTTAAAAGCATGATATAACGCGATAATATCTTATGAATAAACGTTGCTATTCTATTTCGAAGAACAAATGGATTTTTATGTACAATATTCAGATAGAATATTAATTAAGCGTCAGTTAACACATTCATAATACAGAAATATTCATCGAAGACATTATTACGACATTATAATGAATGATACGCGTCATTTTCAATGAGCTTCGCATAGAGCAAGAGTATCAATTTGCGGGATATAATTTCCTCTTTGGAACTCCTTTCAGTAAAGAACTTGGTCGCTGTTCGAATAAAAGAACTTCTATTCAATGAAGTAATCACGATTAAATAATCAAAAGCGTAAAAAAATTGCTTTGAAAATCAGGAGAAGAAGCTCGAAACTGTGAAAGTGAGAAGGATTATTTAATTTTAGACATTGAATACACATGTAATCAATATACCTCATTAATTCCGAAGAAAGTGTTGGAAGTATTAGATAAGAGAAAATTATTACTAAACAAACAAAATATATTTTAAAATATGTTAACGTGTGCTAATAATATCTTTCAACTGATAAATTGATAACAATAATGATACAGTACTGTATTACTACTTAATGTCGTAAGTCACATTTAAGATTACATTAAAATTTGCAAATGTAATCTACGGTACAAGATTATGAAATCACATAGAAATCTGCAATTCACGTTTTTTGTCAGAAAATAGATAAACAATGTTGTTTCGTCAAAAGGAGACACATTAGGAAATTTATTTACGAATTCTGTACAAATAAGGATCAAGTTTGAGTTTGTTGTAATACATTTCAAAAAATCCGTCAGAAAATTAGGACGCGAACATAGCGGCTCTGTAAATATCAACGTTCTTTTAAATTTTCATCATAGAAATTGTAATTTTTCTATCAATATTTTTTTAGAAATGTATGTATACATCTTAAATTTAATTTGGATGCACTCCATGTAATTAATGCCATGTAATTAAGATAAACACAACTATAAAACGTCAATGAATGCAGAGTTGAAGGAATTAAATTGAATTAATCTCGAATACAATTAATTATTACCACATTCAATTGTTCAAGAATAAAATTGACTTTAGTCAAGCTTAGAAAAAGATTTGATTTGTCGAATCAATTTTGATTAATTCATACGAAGATAATTATTTTTCAAAGATTATCTACTGATTTTTTTCCAAAAAATTAAAGAGAAATTATTATTAAAGAGTATTTAAAATTTTACAGAAATAACTTCTCTTTCAAACTACTCTTTCGAATGATAATGAATAAGTTTGTCTTACAAAATGCTATCATTGTTCTCGTCCCAATTCGTGTTTCGAATTCGTATTTTCGCAATCGTGGTCTGCGCACGAATTCGGTGATCTATCAATCGGGATCGCCTCGACTTTTTGCAGATCCTTCGAAATTTTGCCTTCCCTTTCTTCAACTCTCTTTTCTTACCCAGGGACCTCGAGTTTGGCTGGTTTTCTTGACATTTGTGAGCCGCCTCACGTATATATGAATGTCCCGTCGTAACGGCACGGCCAATCCCGAACAGTGCGAGTTGCACGAGCAGAGAAAGTAAGTCTCGTGTACGTGAATATCACAGGTCAAAATCCACCTGGTGTACACGGATCTACTATCACGCGAAGCGAAGAAACACGTCGTGCCGAGCCACGCCGAGCATACGTAATAATCGCATTGCACGACGCATGAAGTAGGACCTTTTGTCCTCGGATTCCTTTTTCGATCCTGGCGAAAGTTGCGCTTGGGGATTCCATCCTGCGTGTGTCCTGCACAAAACTGTCAACGTGAAAATGATTGCTTGATGCGTTACAGATCTGTTACAGAAAAGAAACTTGTCTTCTGACGAATAAAAATTCTTTAGTTCAAATAAACAGGAAGATGTAAAAGTCTAGAAATTTGTTTTTTAGAGAAAATTAATAAATCTCCAAAATCATGAAAGAAATTCTCATTAAATGAATAAGAATAAATATAGAAATATTTTTTTTATATTTAACACATAGTAAGATTTTAAATAAAGCTTTTAAAAACACAAAAATTAAGATGTGGATAAGAAATTAAATTTTAAATTCTATTTTTTAATTTCTATAATAAAGCTACATAATCTCGTGAACTCCAGCTTCTGAATTTTCAGGGCGGTAATCTTATTTTGCATACTTTGCTGTCTCTTAAGTGCAACCTATCAATTTAACCGTAATAAACGTTACAAACTTGTTTCGCGACAGCGTTACATCTAGTACTTGAATAACATTCTTTTTTAATTACACGACAGCGACAGATTGTTTAGTGGTTTTCATACAATCCTTCGACTTGACGCTTTTCTCTTCGATAATTTTCTATGAACGTAACTGTGCATGCTCGATCGCGTGCTGCAAACTTTAGCATATCTGGTTTGTAAAACGTTCTTCCGTAATTCTTGTAATATCTATTGATTTGTATTTTACAACACTTATACACGAGTTTCGTTCTAAATATATCTTGCACTAATAATATCTTGCATTTATTTTATTTTTGTGTATTCTTTGAAAATAATTTCCCTATATATTTCTAATATAGCTATAATTAAAGGAATTATTCCATCAAATGAAAAGGATAGACTATAAATTTCACTTTATCTTAAATAAAATGAATTATGAAAAGGAGGCGTTAATGTAGACAGAAATTATAACTTACGTAACGTATTCTTTGCAGAATATTCGCTCTCTGTGTAATAGCTGTCAGATCAGCCGAGGAAGAGGAATATGATTACGAAGAAGAAGTAGCAGCACCGGTGACACCGGCACCGACGAAACGAACAAGTGGGCTAGGAAGTCTTTTATCTTCGAGAGGACGCGCCAATGTTCCACCTGTAGCAGGGAAAAAAAGAGTATCACCAGTGAGTTTGTTTTATTTTACATTAATGCACTAATTATTGAACATTTGGTTATCTTAAGTAGAATATTTTTAATATACATATACAATATAATAAACGCACTATATATATAAAACAAAGTTTGTAATATAATCAACAGTAAATAAATCACGATTAATTATAATTATATTAAAAGTTGAATCTGATATTTAATAATAAATATCTTGGTAAAGAAAATATACAAAATATAATCCTTTTACTTTTTCTCTTTTCTTTTCATTTGTTAGACTCAATCAACGACATCGAAACCGATAGAACAAGTACCCGAGGAAGATGACGTGGAAGGTGACGATGAGTTTGAAAACAGTCAGGATCATGAAGCTCCTACAACAACAACTGAATCTGCGAAGAAACCTCGTAATGGTGGCGTTAGGCCCTTTAGGTAACTATTCGATGAAATGGTGTTTCTTCAGATATTGCATGCAGATATTTTCCTCCTAACAAATATACGCACAATATAATTTTAGGTCAAATGAAGATCTCTTGGCCGCTCTGAAGAGAAGAAGAGCGCAGACCGGACCTAGTAGTCATCCACGAGAAACTGCTAGTACGCCTTCTGCAGTAGAACATACAACAGCCAAGACAAAGTAATTCAACATGATAAAAAAAAGATGTATATTCTCATACAAAATATTTATAATATTGTGTATTATATGTGCAATAAAATAATGTATTTCAGAGCTACCACAAACAATCGTAACAAAGCTAGCATAGGAAGCGAAACAAGAACATCAGGACGCAGTAGATTCGGAGGAAAAGGAAGTAAGGCTACACAGGAGGAGGTCGAAGAGACTCAGCAAGAAGAGGTCCAAGTGAAACCTAAAGCTTATCGCAGGGGTTAAATCGCCATGTGATAAAACTTGTTGATTTCTTAGAAAACACATTAATCAAATTTTGACGACTTAGGAAAACACCATGTGCTCACAAACTCTGTGTCGTCTTCTATATTGCAAAGTTCAAGACCTTTGTAAAACGATCTCGTCGATGAATCTCTCGCAGCAAATGTGCTGTTGCTGTTTCGGAGAAAAGGTTTAATTTTTGCGCACTCGAATTTTTTCGACAACATAATTAATTGCTATATATATAAAGATTTTAATATATTTTGGACACACACGAATATAAAGATATTACGTCTTTCTCGAAGAATGATAGGCTTTGTTCGTGTTTCACCATACAATGTAAAAATATGAGAGATCAAGAAGAAAATTGAAAAGTCAGCATATCGATTATTATAATAGGCGTTAATCAGAAAGAACAAAGTCTTTCTCTTCATTGTTAAGTAATGTATATGTATATATATAGCAAAATATTGCCATCCCTCAAGTACTTAAATCATCTATTATATAAATGTAAATTAATATGACAATAAAGTGTTTCTGGAAAAAAAGACTCTACTTCATTCATGCTGTTTTTCACAATTATTTTCGCAATACAAGTTTTATCGAAACAATATTTTATTTAATTAAAACAATTACTGTAATTACTTGAATGTATAGAAAATGCAAAAAATGTGACGAGTACAAAATACGAAATTATTTAAATTTAAATTAATATTTAATATGAAATCATACTTTTTTTCTCAAGTCGTATATCAAAGTGTAAATAGTGATAACAAGAAATTTGAAAGAAATATAAGAAAAATGTAGGTGTAACATGAATAAAATACAATAGGAGATTAGCTTTACGTAGGTAGGGGAAAAAGATATTTTTAGTTGTGACGTTAAAAAAAATAAATTATTTATCAGTCAACACGCTTAGAGGAATTTGATAACAAAGCGTTTCTACGACTTTTGATTAATCAAATCGGCGCCCACTAGACGCGCAATCTTTTCCATTATTGTCTCGTCACATTTCGCAAATATTCGGGTCATGATAAAAGAATAATGATGCACACCTCGCGGAATGTGAACCCCAGAGAAACTCCTACGATGACTCGGAATGTCGGGGGCGTTTGCTGCATGCACTCCCGCATTCTTAGATCTCGCATTATGCGATTGTAGCCATAAGAATCACCTATCATCACTCCCAAAAGTTTGGTGGTATACAACCGATTTAAAAAAATTGTTTCAAGAAAGATAACAATGATGTGACTCATGATAAAAAAATGTAATCATTCAGCATTATACGTTTTAATTTCATTCTTTTTGAGAGTCTCTTGTGGTATGCATTTTAAACTATAATTTAAAAATTGGAACTAGGGTTGGTATAACAAATAACAGGTCGTGATACAAATCGATGACTGATCCAAAAGGAATGACCTATAGACTAATATATATATATTTCGTTCGTGAGCACGAGAGCGCTGAACTTTAAAGTTTATCATAGGTTCGAAATAATCGGAGAAGAGATGCGAGATTTTTGCAATTTCGGCTATTTTCGTGCCACGCAGCCTTGGGACAATCAAGATGGGAGAGCCAAATGAACCGTCCAATAATTTGAGAGAGAGAGAGAGAGCGGATAGAATGCTAGAAAACGAGAAGAAACCAAAGAGAGAAAGAGAGAGAGAGAAAGGTGGCTTTCGCGATCGAGGACCATAAGAGCAGAGGTATAGGACGGGCAGAAAAGTGAGAGGAAGTGGCATCTGGTCGGCCTTGAAGCCTTTACGAGGAACATTTCACTCATACAGAACATCCAAGCTGCGTCATGATATCGGGATGCCACATTTCGGCCACGAAACGAAAGGAAAGGTGAGAAGAAAAGAAAAAGTGGCTCGAGAGGAGAAGCACAGTGTCATTTCTGAAAAACAGAAATAAAAGATGTTATAAGAATGTAGAAGAATTTTCATCTCTAAAGTTGAACAAATCTTGTAAGTGAACAAATGACATTTTTTTAAGTCATAATCACATCCATATTATGACAAATGACAGAATGATGATAGATGTAGAATGGCAGATAGATGTATTAATCGGATTGCTTAAAAGACAAGATTAAATGTAACATCTTAAAAAACACGGAATTTTAATTTAGATCTTTATAAGTAAAAATAACATCTCCATAAAAGTTTAATATATATCTTAATAATATAATTTGTAAGATCTTAATAATTTTATACTTTAAATAAACAAGTTTAAAGAATGATAGCTTTCAAATGAAAATGATAGCTTATGAGAGATGCGCGATCAGTAAAGTGTCTACGATTTTAATCACGACTCGAAAATAATCTGATCCTATTCTCCGTAACATCTTTAATCCGGCAAGACACTCCATTAGGAATTTTTTTCCATTTCTCTCGACCTCCATCGTTAATGCAACTATCTTCACCAGTTACTGCGAAATCGCTATTGTTCATAATGAAGAAAAGTACGATTACCGTCTTTGACACGTAAAAATATAATATGCAGTGAAAGGAGAGAAATTTCGATGTCATGACGATTCGTGATATCTCTGATTGCACTGGCAAATCTGCTCTCCTAGAAAAGTATACTATCGCCATTATTACAGTAAAAATTAAATCCAACTCTTAAAACATCATGCATTCTTTCTTATCAATTCTTTGTTTTTAAATAAATTCGAGGACAATATTTCCTTTGCAAATATTTTATAAAACATTGTTTGTTTCAACAATTTTCTTTAATTCTAACACATATTGATTTAAGTCTAATTAAGTAATAATGCCAAGCTAATTCTATTATATAAATTAATATAAAGCAGTAATTTTTGTGTATTATTTGTTTCCAATTCTTAATTTATTATAATGACGAAATAGTCGTATAAATATATTGTATAATTAAATTCCGTTATATCGTCAGACATGATAGTCTATTACATAACGAAATGTGCTTAAGATGGTTATAATATACAACTTTTAAGTGTCAACAAGAATGTATATCCGTGAGCGATGCAACAAATCTAAGTTGACCTTTCGATAATGTCATAGAAAAAATTGCAAAAATAATATTTTTTACTTATCAATCTATTCATGAAAAAAATTCTACAGTATTTTTCATAAAATATATGTATTTGAAATAAATCAATAAAATGTATAATCCCAAATAAACTAAAATTATAAATCAATTTTAAAATAGATATTTCAATTTTTTTATTTAATCAATCAGAATCCTTTTCTTATTTTTCAAAGAGATTTAAAATAAATAGAAGTAATAATTATCAGTTGTATGAAAGAAGCGATCTCTCGTGACAAATACGATTCTGCAATTATATGTATAAATGTGTGCATTTCAACGAATTGCAATTGCGTTTACTGTCACCAACAACAAATGGTCATTGCGACATGAGGAAACAATTATGGAAATACGTGTATTATAACTCAGCGCGTATTGCACAAACTGTAACAGTGCATATCCTCCAAGAACAAATGAGTGTGTTTGTCGATTGCTCACCAAGGCGGTCCATAATTACACTTTATTTGCAAGAGTAAAGAATTGTTGCATTAAGAAGAGATATTCTTAATCTATTATTCCTCACGAGAAGCGAAGGATTACTCAAGGCACTGCGTCAGGATGATGCGAATATATTAATTCTCAAGATTAAGTAATAGGTATACCAGTGAGTTTTGCCTATATACTAATTTAATTTAATTAAATAATTTGCAGAGAAATTCCATAGAAGTTTCATATTTTTTCAATGCCAAGCAATATTCTTCAATGTTTAATAATTATATATTATTGTAGAAGTCAAATAGATCTTACTGAGAACATTGAAAAATTGTGCCATGTAACATTAACTGATCTGATTTAATTAACCAATCTTTAATCGTAATCATATATCTTGTTATTAATAATTTTCTTATCTTACGAATCAAAGAGAAAAAAGCGATAGAAATTACAGAGTTAATAATGCTTAGATGTTAGCGAGCAAGACCGCAATTAAAATCGTGTCCTAATCAACAAAATCAATGAGCAATAACACGAGATGGCAATAATAAAGCAAAAATAAAACGCCATACACGGCGAGAGGAAGAGGAAAGGACTTTCTCTCAATCGGATGGAGATCCTTATTCGCTTTCCCTGATATCGAATCGCCCTGATATCCATGCTTGTCGAACGCAGGATCAATGTAAGAATAAAAGTGAGAAAAGTAATTATAAAATTGTATTATATCACAGAGTGAATCCAACAGAAAGATAAAATTTTTGTGCTCAAACAGCGTATTATTACGCGATTGTAACGAGAAAGTCGAAATTATATGAAGTTATTCGACAGAATCGGAATTACCGTTGCGAATCTATAATTGTTAAACCGACTATAGCGATTACCTAACAACGACTTCACCGATAAATCCGCATAATTATCAACTAGTATAAAGCTGTTCGATTTTTTTTTGTCGTTCTTCTTCAACTTCTTACGCAACTTTTTACGCTTAAATACCCGATTGCGTAATGTACGAATGCGAATTATTCGCAAAATACAAATGCCACGTTCTCGAGGAATACACGCATAATAAATGGAATGAATCAAACTAACGTATCGATTCGAGAATAAGAAAAAAAAGCGATATGCCCACGAGTGACAATATAATTATAACGTTTTCGACGATCACGATTGATACATATTAGGCATTCACACGTTTATTACATGTTTACATGAATGTATGCCAATGTTAGGGTCACCACACAAGATATAATAAAACTATTCCAATAAAGAAAAATGATATCCCTCTCAAAACATAATACTTTAGAATAAGTTTCTATTATAAGAATGACAAAAATTTTCCAATTGTTCCATGTTAAGTTGATACTTTTACTTATATTTGTTAAATAATTTAAAGTTTTTAACATTATTAATCGTTTCAATTTTATATAGATTTAAAAAAAACAATCAGTGTTTTATATTCAATTATACTCTTACAATTATTAGTTGTAATTATATGTGTGTAATATCTTCTTAAAATTAACATGAAATAAATTGAAGAAGGAATAAGATCTTTTTATGTTTTGTTCAAAATATCAACAATCTCAATTAAAATATTTGATCTCTCTTGAAAACTATAATAAAAAAAAATATTGATTTTGATCAAAATTACTACTATTAGTTTGCCTGTCTTCTTAATCGAGAAGTTTCCTCTAAATGATAGTTGTACTGACACACCCACGTGCGTTTGCTAAGTGCGTACAACAAAATGTAGAACTTTGCGATCATCTAAAGTGGGTCAAGTTGATATCCGGTTTCGCGAAACCGGAACGCTCGGCCATGCGTAAAATCTTTCTCTACGAATGATTCTCGATCTCTCGAGATGCATTTCATAAAGCGATAATAGTGGCGCGTTAGACTGGATGCATATTATTTAGATACGCATCACTGCGCGTATTTACCAGAGAAACGGAAGTATAAAACTTCAGATTTTCAAGAAACGACAGGAAAGACCCAGATTCACTGACGATTCCTAAATTTCACGAAAAATATAACAAACAAAAGCTAGAGTCCGCTGTAAACATGTAACCAGCGGTAAATCAAATCGTTGAAGCCTAATTATGCCGCCGTTTTCTTTCTAAAAAAAGAAGCTACCAAACAAAGATAATAGTCATCTTGCAATTTTATCGTGCATCAGTTTTATCTCGTTTTATCGCTTTTACGACAGAAAAACATATTAGCATTTACGTAAGGAAAAGCGACGGTAGATTGTATGAGAAATAAAGATGCACGCGGATGCTTTCACACGAACATCTCCCATAAGCTCGTGATAAATGTCTCTTTGCAAATGGGGAAACGCAAGGTTTATTTCGCGAGAGACGCGTGTTAAATGAGAGAGTACCTGATGGGATGAACGCTGGAGGAAGGAAAACGCCTGGACTGGTCGATCTCCCTCGACAAAAGCGAGTAGGAGGCACTTTCCATGAAATTCCTTTAGGCGCCACGAATTTCGTCATTCTGCGCCTCGTCTGCAAACGAAATCGAAAACATTTTATTACTATCGCTTATTCACTGGTGACGGCGAAAGGCCCTTGACTCGGCCTTGTACAGTAAACAAGATTCAGAGAAATTTGTTTCGTAAAAATACGAAAATATTCATCCACTTCGATCGTTAATCGATGGAAAAAATTTTTAACTTTCTATTCTCTGTTTCTTTCACACATGTGAACAAATATCGAAATAATTATATAAATATTAATGTTATACACTTATAACTAATTAAGAATGCAATGCAGTTATACATATGCAATTTCAATCTGTCCATTTAATAAATACAGATAGAATCATCAGCCTAAAGTCGTATAGCAGACTATTTTATACTACATAAACGCGGTTTTCGCCAATGACGCCATTGTTTCCGTGGCTGCTCATCAATATTTATACGCACCTTAGAAATTCCGGTCCTATCCCGTCCTTAACATTGAATAGCTTTAGCCGTGTTCAATTTTAGATATGCGAGAAGATATTTTGCAACGTTCGGGATTTCACTTCGATTTATCGCATTCTCGAAAGATCCCGCAAATTGCTACCTAGAAAAAATTTACATGTAATCATACTGATTTCTATCCATTGATACAAATAAAAAATATACTTAATAAAAAATAGCTGATAAACATACTGTATAGATTAACATTGTTTTAAAAATTGAAATAAATGTGATTGTATGTACAGAAAATATGATTTTAATTGTTCATTGGAGATTCATTATTAAGATAAATTATTAATTTCTTTATTATACATATATTTTTAATAAAAATTGAGTAAAGAACACTTTTGTATATAGGTATGTATATCAAAGTTAAAATCAATGATATCAATTGAATATTTTTCAACAAAATCTAATTTATGCCGCTTTATAGGTATTTTCAATAAAAGAAACGACAAAAAATATGCACATAGAGAAAGTGAAGTTTGCGTAAAAATGAATTCGAAAATGGCACTTTCTGTACCTCATTGGCAGTAACAGCTTGTTTGGCTATTCGCCAACTTCAGTGATCCTTTTACGTTTAATCGGTTTCGTTTGATGTTCAGCTGCGAAACGTGCGGTTACTTGAAATGTTGACTTCTCTGGCAGATCGCCATCTTTTATGATGCTTTTACATGGATTGATCATGTTTCTTCGGTAAATCGCTTGCGATCAAAAAGGTCAACTTTCTAGCTTTACAGCTGAAAAATTCTTTAAAGACAACTTATTCGTATTATAATTTTATACGATGGTTGCAGAATGTAATAATATATTGAAAGTTTGTTGATACGACCGATATATAATACTTTTGCTACAGTTTTTGCTAACAATTTTGATTTTATTTTTGAGCAATATCTCATTACGCATTTTATTATACAACACTTTATATGTTTAAATTTTTAAATAATTGCTTAAAGTTGATATGACATTGCTATCATAGAGTTCAAAATTTTCCAATTTATATAAGTATAGCTATTAAAATCTATTTCTATCCTATGTAAAAAGAGAATATATCGGAAGATTAAAGCAGGGCAATTGCAATCTGCCCATCAATGTAACATATACTTCAATTTTATATCCTATAAATATTAATAGAATTATTGTCCTGCTAGTACCATAAGGTATATTTGAGAAAAATCATCATATTGACCAGAATCATTAATGCAATCGCTACACGATATGATCGTGAATGTGTCAAGTTACATCGAAATAATAAAGTATATGCACGTACATCCTGTAAGTGAAGTCTGCATTGAATCTAAAAGGAAACTGAATATATCTTTATGTATAATTCGTTATAAAATTTTAATCCGGGACACGTGCAAAAAAATTTTGCTATAAATTAAAATTGACTGGGATATTTTTTTAAATTCCAAGATAAACAATCTTCATCCATTTCCTGAGAAAGTACTTTTATACACTATTCATTTTGTATTCATGTACCTATATAATTACGACCAAGATTCTTCCGTAGACTAATTACAGACACAATATTTTCGAGTATCTAATTGAGTACTTAACTTTACATCGTTTATACTTTGCATTTGACAGTGAAACACGAGATGAGCAACAAGAAGAAATCGCAGACAGGGAACAGGCTTTCCATCGAGTTTTGAAAGTCTCAATAATACATACGTGTTAAAGGTGTCTTTACGCTCGGAGGCGCTAAGGATTCTGGTCGAGTATATCGAGCTGTAACTGCCTTTCGAAAGTATTGGGAAAACGATTGGTTGGTCCTTTAAAGGTCGATTGGGATGCAGTGCAAGTTCCGCGAAAGTGCAGTCAAGGTTCCTCGTTTCCCGCTAGCATACGAGTGTACGTATCGATGATTTCGACTCTGTTACAAAGTGCACGCGTATGTGTACCAATGACCTCGGGTCTTCAAGAAACAGGCGATCGAGAACCGTCTTAAAGTAGCTCTAGTAACGGGGAGTCCTTCACTCTATCGATAGAAAGGAAGAGCACATCATTTACCAAGACTATCGAGACCTAAAGTGCACTGGGTCGTTTCACATATCTTTGGTTATCACAAAATATCTCAAATTTATAATAAATTGAAAACAAGAAAGAAAAAGGATTATTTTTCATTGTCGAATTCATTGTCGAATTCATTCATTGAAGATTTTTGTGTATATATATATATATATATATATATATATATATATATATATATTACAATTCTTAATTAATAGTAAATGTGAATATATACCTGTTGGAAAGAATTCATTCATAAAACCACACATTCCGTTTTAAATCTTTTTTCTTTTTGGGACGTTTCAATCGTCGATGCTATTAAAAATGTTCATTCTTCCATGTCTTTTACTATACTTCCATTGATGGATGCCGAGTGTACAAACGTTCAACGCATTTTTATACCTCGTCGACCATAAAGCATAAGCAGACAAATGCCAGACGCGGAAGTGTCGCTAATGTAGGAAGTCATCCTTGAGATTTTGCAGGCTTTCTTCTACGTTTACGCATGATGTACATTACTATCTCAATCTCGATTTTGTCAGCACAGAGATAGGGATAATTATTATTCGACAAGGCCACTGGACAACGGCAATTTTCACGTGTACGCTGCATCAGAAGAGTGTTTACGGCACGCAGTGTCAATGGCCTTCCCGCCTTTAGCCTTCGACTTGCACGTAGAAGGTCCGTCGTTGCAACGGATATCGTACACGTCGCGATGAATGGTAATTATCTTCAAACGTCTACAAAAGACAAATCGTATAAATACATTAGACACCGTGAATGCCTTTTCGCTACTGTATGACTAGAAAAAGGTATCAACATCGTATCAATTTTAGCTTTGAACTCTAATTGAAAGTTTGGGAGATTTAAAGATCTATAGATATTAAAAATCTATAGATATTTAGAAATTATTCTCCACTTCTTATCCCAAATCGTTGCGAAAAGAAAATTTCGCGACTGCATCAATGGAGTAATAATTATATTGTAATATATACTTTGACTCTTACTTGATTTCTTCTTGCTATTCTTACGTCGTAAATCAGATCTGGAGATTCCAATATTGTTTTACGAACTCTCCCCGTTCCGCATGATGCACAATGCAATATTTGAGAGTTATGCTGGTCTACGTAGGCGCAGAGAGCTTGTTCCGACGATTGAACCTCGTAGTTATGTCACCCCATTCGTGGTGTAATAACTCGGAGGAAAAAAAAGACATTGTTCTCCCGCGTTTCGCGTGCTTGCCTCTACTCAAGGGGCGCGCACGGGTGCTCTCCTTGTCGAGAGAAAGTCTCGTAGATATACTATGTGCACACGTATACATATATCGGTCGTCACACGTGTACATCTATACGCCTACGGAGGATCACCGCAGATTCCCTTCTGGTCGCATATCCGCGAGTTGTAAGCAACAGCTGGAACATAAAATTTCGAAAAATTTGGTCAATAATTTGACGTGTAATTTATATTTTTAAATATAAACTCATTATATCATAAAATAATCATTATTATAAGAAATTAAATATTTGCAAACGATTCTAATACAAACTAATAGCAACGTTGTATGCGAAGTGATCGTTCCAACCTTGATTCAAAGTATGTACAATATTGTCATGGCTAAGATTGTATTTATATAGTCTATATTTTATTTGATATTACTTGTTTTGAATTTTTATATAATTGTCTTCATAAGTATTATAAAAAAATCGTCATATATTTATAATTTGAAATAAAATCAAGAAGACTTAGAAAAAATAAAATTTATGTACTTGCTTCTCAAAATTATTCTTGTTTAAAATTGCACTGTACATATCTGATAAAATCTTTCTTTCCACCTCTTTTTAAAATATAACTATTCTAAAATATCTCTTGAAGAGAATAAACAACTGTATCAATGTACGATTGTTCAATATTTTCTGGCTCGAGGATTATAATAGTCTGGTCTGGTCCTGACGGATCGACATTCTTCTTGCGAAATGAGACGCAGAGACCTTTAACGCCGTAGATGCCTTCTGATTCTCGGCGCGACGCTCCAAGCTGGGATAATTTATACGGCTGTCGGCTGGCGGTTTCACTGAGCCTTGACACCTACGACAACGATCGACATACGCCATCTTTTTCAATTATTGTCAGAAAAATTTGCTAGTCTTGTATAAAATTTTTCGCTAACGAGATTAATACGAATCAAATGTCGACATTTGAAAGAAAAGACGAGAATATATATTACAATGACAAATAAATTTTCATAAAAAAAAAAAAAAAAAAATTAAAAGTCTTATTTGTCTAACACTTGTCAATCCCTTTTTTTAAATAAGACATAATATAATAACATAATAATAGAATAAACAGGATAAGGGAGGACTTTTTTAATAAATAAAACATTCTTAGCTCATAAATTTTCCACGTCGTTTTCAGTTCTCGATTAAAGATAAGGCAAGGTAGTAATAATGAAGATAAGTTTGAGACGAGAGAAGTCAGACAGATTAGATCGAAAACTAAGTAACTATAAACCAGAGGGGCGAATGTACAGCCAGGATCTTCGATGACCTCCTGCTATATAGACGGAAACTTGTGCCAAGCTGAATCAAGTTGAGTTCGACTACGTGGTGTCCACTTTTCATAAGTTGGTGGGGTGTTCTCCAGGAGGACGTGGTGGGTGGCAGTATAAGTAGAGGCCTGCATTCGCCACCGTTCTCATACCCTCACCACGTCCTTCGGCTACCTCTTACTTTTACTTATAGTACCCCTTTTTTCATTTTTTTTTCTTTCTCTCTCTCTCTTTCTCTCTCTATCTCTCTCTCTTGCCCTCTCTGTCTCTCTCCTCTGTCTGTATACCTTTCCCATATACACGTGCACTCTCACTCGATCTTTCCTTCTCTCCGTCTGTCTTGGTGCGTTCGCCCCGCCGTTCGCTAGCTCGCTCGTTCGTTCATTTGTTTCGCGCCTCGTCGACCAAGTCGCGTCACGAAACTGTACATAGGTCACGTCCCGGAGAAACGGCTCACCCAGTGAACAGTTGTACGGATCAATCTCTTTGCGTCCGACTGGAGGCCCAGTGTTGATCGCGATCGGTCGAAAGGAAGACAGAGATGATCGCGAGTGACCGGTGACGATTTCAAATTGTCGAGTAGTATTCGCAGAGAAAGTATATATCGATATTGTTAAGGGAGTGCCGATATATAAACCGGATAGTACTTACTCGTATACGTCGAGGACAATTTTGTTCTTGACACCAGCTGTTTCACGGAAGCAGAGGCGAGTAGAACGAGGGAGAAAGAACAGTGTCTAGTGCAGACATGTGGCTTAGAGGCGTGCTTTTGTGAGTACTCCTGTCAATGACGTTAATCCTTTATTTCCTTCATTTATCTGGGACGTGGCAGCAATCTCATCAATAGACCTGTGAAAAATTTAAACGTTTTTAAAATGAACAAATATTAAATTGCAATTTAATATTTTAATCGGTATTTTAAACCGTTTTACAAAAGAGATTATTTCAAAAATTTCCAGAGACTATAATATGATATATATTAGAAATATGCTGTATATTAGAAATATCTCATATACGTGTATTAAATTTTTTTAGATAAAAATATATGCCTGCATAAGAAAAAAAGAAAAGATTATTTAGATTCGCGATTTGTTTGTCCGTCTATAAATTTCAATTTCAAATAAAGTTTCTTTTCACATTCACTGAAAACAGTAATTGAGTTTTAGTCAACATTTCATGCGTATCTTTGATGCAATCGCTATACAGTGCAAACACGCTATGCGCTGCGCTTCTAAATCAATTTCTAATTATTTCTATACAAATATCATCAAATATTTAATTTTCTACAATTTTTTAAAATCAATTTATGTTTCTTTACATTTATAATTCCATAGTATGTACAGTTAACAGAAAAAAAATTCACTCTGCTACTTCCTTTGCTTCGAAAATGAACAATGAGATAAAACTGACATGTGCCTAATGACTGACAAGTCTAATCGCTATTTCATCTCGATTTTTGACTTTTAATGATTATTATCGAGAATGTAACATACATGCTGATACATCGAGGAAATTATACCGCAACAGTTTTAAAATTTACATACATGTCAGTTTTTGTTATAGCTTGTACTCGAATACTGAATAAAAAGATCTTGTTCAAAACTCTTACTTTGAATTATGATTAATGATTATAAATGAGTATCGATCTGAAAGAAAGCGGCTTTTCATGGGCAAAAGATATTACGCTTCTAAGTTACGAGAGTTATCGTAGCGAAAGGTGTGTGCAATCAACGATCTCACTCTCATGTTAGATATGCCGATTATACAAAGTTTCATTCAGAATATTGTGTACGTATCATTTATTTGAGAGAAACTTTTAACCGCATATAGAGTGCTCTCAATTTTAAACTATCAATCAAAAATAGAAATTAAATTAACTAGATCATAGCCTTATGATAATATCATTTTATTATATATAAGTCAAAAGGCTTTTAAATATAAAAAGTATAATAATTATATTTATAAGTATATTGAAAATATTATATATAAAATATATGTAAAAAATATATAAATAAAAGATAAAGAAATAATTAAATTTTTAAAATATTTATAAAAATATATCCATATAAAAAATATCTATCTTCGTCCAAAATAAAAATAATATATAGATTTATTGTTAGTATTAGTGTGTGCAATCAGATTAATTTTTTAAAATAAAATATACTATAGATAATAATTACATAAATTTAATCGAGACATTCTATTGACTTTTGAGATTTATAGATTTCGAAAATTTATCTGATATTTTTTGAAACAAGACTTATCATAAAATAAAATATGCGAGTAATAGACGATCATCTACACTTTAGATTCATATTACTTTCAAATATGAGCGTTACAAATAGAATATATATAGAAATTACAACACTTTTTCTTATTAGTGGCACATTAGTTGCATTCTAATTTCATTTGTAATAATCTGGCATTGTTTAACACAGAAGAAAACTATATTTATTTAATTATAACAGTGAGCGTGAGGAAAAGTCTTCCTGATAATTATATGTATATTTCTCTAACAAATTATATTTTAAATAATCACTATTGCATGTTTTTATACAATATGTATATGCTTGTATGTAATAATTGTATGTATATAATTCGAATCATCACGCAAAACTTATTATACACGCAGTAGAAAGTTTAGGTCAACAGATCATTGCGCCTTAAAGTACTTTATTACTCGCATTGCTATTTTATGATACTGATCCGCAGTGTTGACTACAAATGTATCAATATTTTCCAAGAAAAAATTGATAAATACTGATATGTATTATTAAAATCTCAAATAAAATTATCGTATAAAATTATTTTAAATTAGAATATTCAATTAGTTCAGTTTCTAATTGATCTTTATGAAAAGATTCGAACAAAATGCTATTCTCTACACTAAATATAAATCTGCTGAAGATCATGAAAAAGAGAATGCAAAAGTTTAGTAATTTAGTATTTCTTTTTGTTTTCTCTAATTTTATTTAATATTATAAATTAGGAAAAATATATTTCTTTTGTATGCAACATTTAAATTATATTTAAAGATTTGATGACAAATTTATAGCATTATTATATGTGTGATATCTTTTCATAAAGATCAATTAAAAATTGAACTATAATTGAATATTCTAATTTAGTTTTTAGAAATAATTTTATACGATAATTTTATTTGAGATTCATGTATTTACCAGTTAGTTTTTCTTGGAAAACATTCGTAGGTGGCACAAAAAAATAATATTTATTAGCTAGTAATAGATTTTTTGCGGTAATATTATGACTTATATAATGCCAGTGTCTCGTGCCACTGGAGATACCTACGTATGCAGTATGTTTATGCAGATACGCTTGTAAGCAAGACCGCTTTCTCCATATGGTTTCACGATAAATTCCAATATGAAGTATCCCTCCATCTTCAGTGTAAGATTGAGTTATGGAACATCTTGTTATAACCCTTGCTCCTTTTATTGTCAAACTAGACATTTTCGTATATTTTACATCTCGCAAAAAAAGAAAATTGGCAATCTGAAAATAATTTAAAACTTGCATAAACGTGGAGTATAATCAAAATTTATAATTATTTTTGGATTAAAAAAATTTAGAAAAATTAAAACAATCTTTTTCAAACATTTTTCTTTATTATCTTAAACTTGGATTATCTCAATTTTTTTTATTGAGTAAGCTGCATTTAAAAAAATTTATAAAAAAAATTAAAGATTAAATACCGAATAATCAAAAACAATTTATAGGCAATGTAAGATTGCAAAATTTTATCCGGTAATTTGTTTCAAAATTTGCATAATGAAATAGAAAGTTAAAATTTCGATTGCTGTAAAAAAAATTGAAACCGGAAAAATTGTATATTCTTCAAGCAACGAAAAAAAGCTATGAATATGTATAGAAATGCTAGGCAATACATCCAATCCTATATTGATCTGATCGTGAGTATACTACGAATGTGAATCTTATAATTCGTTTTACTTTATTTGCAAATGTATTCTGTTGCAAATTATTCCTGTATACCGGAAAATCGTTCAAATGGAACAATGAACTCATTCAGCAGCAGTTTTCTGTCGTATCCTTATTTATCTGCTCCATAAGTGTAACAAATTAATAACATAATAATAAACTCGTGTGATTAACATTAATGCGAAGAAAGGTTTTCTTTTGGTTTCATCAATCGCAAAGCTTTTATGTTTCAAAAAATATAATAGTAAGATTAAAGTTATGATGAAGAGGAGCAAAATCGAACAATAAACAGCATGAAAAATCTATTAATGGAATGAGATTCTTGTTTTTTCTCGAAAGATATTTTTACAAACTGCGTGATTTGCATTTCTTTAACATAAAAATGATATTACAAGGTAAATTATTATTATATAACTGACGCTATATGTAAAAAAGTGCTATAATATTAAAATCATCTTAACAGTTTTACATTGAAAATATACGATAATTATGTCGGAGAAATCGCTTTTTTAAAATGTCAATTTCATAATCAACCTTGCATGACCATATATTTCGTCAAAGAAAAAATCTTGGACATTTGTGTTAATTTCAAAAGCTGCTCTCCTTCATTCGTGGAGGAAATTGATCGTTTCTGCGAATACAAAATACCATGAAATCAAAAGATTCTCATTCTCTCAATACTCTTTCTTCGACTTTGCACAAAATATTTGATATTTTTCTAAGAAAGTTATAAGTTTATTTTATTTATGCAAAAAACTTTGAGAAAATATTTCTAAAATAGCGAGATTTTATCGATTTACATATATAATAAGAATAAATAAATGTTAAAAATTCAATACCTCTGGGACGTTTTATGTTCCATAATCAATTTCATGAATTTTGATAGAAAAAAAACGAGATCGTACATATTGATATGCAGAGGCATTGACATTTAATATTTAATCATTTTTCTAATATAAATTAACAATAAAAAATGTTCTATAAAAAGATATCAAGTTAATTTTTTTTATTCTTATAAAATTTTTTTATCTTAACAAAGTAAATGTTTTATAAAATATAAGCTACTTTTTCGTTTTTGCACAAAGTTATAGAATTCTATCTTAGTAATAAGTAAGTTTCGCGTTAACATAATGAAATCTAATTCTCGTATAATCGAGTGTGAAAGATCGTATAATCAAGAGAAGCAAGTGGGATGCAGCTCGTGAATGCGATGATTAGATGTGAACTTTCACCATGTCAAGCCTTGCATTAGCTATATTACCACGTCAGTTACATTTCGCTTCCTTGCACCTCATATGTGTTTTATCACTTTCGCTAATAATGCATCATACCGTATAATATGATGATTCTCTTTCTCTTTTTCTTTGCGTTGATCATACATTCATACACAGATTTATAGATAATGTAAATATTAATAATAGCAGAACGTTCGAATTTTCTTTATATTAAATCAATTAATTTCGATTCAATTTTAGTTCAATTCCAATAAGTATATATAAAAAATTGCATTTGTATCATAATGTTATTTAAGTTTAAAAAAGGTTTTTGCTGCTATTTATAAAATCTATAATTAAATGTTTTCCAACATTTAAAAATAATCAGTATAGATTTCTATTGTGACATATCTTATTTATATTGAAACTTACAGAATATATGGCGTCGTTGCGTGCACGTTAGCTGACAGTCCTTCGGATGTCGTGCAGATATCCGGTGACAATTTGAATCGAGTAAAACATGTTGCGGTAACAACGTATCAGCCTCCCCGATCCGTTAAAATTGAAGGTACCTATTGTGCAAACATTTTTTTAAAAGAAAATTTAAGTATATTAAGTGTATTAATTCACAAGTATTTTCATGCAAAACAAATTTAACACATTGAATTTAATAAAAAAATTCCATTCATTTTTATAAATTTTCTAAATATATAATATTTAAGCAAGAATTTTTAAATTTTATAAAATGTTTATGTTCAATTTTGAAAAAACAAAATTTCAGAATTTGTAACATCACACAAATTGCCGGGAAATATAGCAAGACCATCGGATGATGATGATGATGAATACTTTGACGAGAAAAAAGTCGCATTTAAAGACAATAAGTATATTAAGAAAGTCATTCCAAAATTTGAGAACAATGAAAAAAAAGTTACACTCGAACCTGTCCGACGTTTAGACTCGACTGTGGATGATGATTCTGATATCACCGCTAGAAGGCAAGCACGAGTGGAGCTCGAAAATTTTAGCGACGCAGGAAAGGTTTTGCAGGACGAAAAAATAAAAAAAGTTGACTCTAAAAGACCATCGTCAAGCAAGCAGGACGAAGTTATTCCAGGAGTTTACGTCAGGTAAAACATTTTCGTAGCTCGCCGGATTGCAAATATTTTCATTAATGAAACACGCGTTAACATGCGATGTATAAATTTCTGATAATTCCCATAATAAGTATCTCGAATAATTAATTGACATTGATACTTGTTTCTTTTAATTAATAATAACGCCGTATTTACGCATTTTTAGCGCAGAATATCCAACGACTATGCTACCCGTTTTGACAACTCCGCGTGAACTACATGATAAAGACAGTCCTTTCGACTTTGTTCCTGTAAATATTATTCGCGAAGACAGCAAAGATGGTTACGCGCGTTTTTCGGAAGCAAATTTCGGAGATTTGAGTGACGTCAGTCTAGTACCGGCTGGTACAAATTCTCGTATTCAGGTATATTACACTATCTATTTAGTAAACTAAAATAATGATAATTGTCTTTATGAAACATATATATAGCTCTCAACAAACATTTCTAATGAATATAATTTGTATGTATTAAAAATATTTTTCTTTTGCGCGACTATTTTCAAAATTTCAATTAAATTAAATATTTAATTAAACTTGTTTTTTCTACATTTAACAGGTGAAGAAAGGACCGAATGGTAAAGATTATGAATACGAATATGTATATTACTATTACGACGAGGAAGATGAAAATAAAGCAGGTACGGCAAGTTCGGCTGTGACGAATTCTTACGACACTCTTTCTAGAACAACCTCCGCGCCTAGGAGAGGAGGCATTGTCAGCAACAGGAGTAAATACAATACCGTAGAGAGATCGAGTACCGTGGAGCCCAGCAACAACGAGGTCATACCAAACAGAAATGGCAACAGAGGTAGACAATTGGTTGAGAGCGAAGACGTTGTCTCCGAGGAAAGGCTGCCTGCAAACACACGTTTTCCACCAAGGTATATATTACAATTAATACACTTAAACATTAACATATAACTATCTCATTATCAATTTTACATCATATACAATTTTTGCAATTTTTGAATTTTTATCACGCAATAAAAAATGTTATAACAGATAGCAGGAAAAAATGAATATTTCGTAATGTAACATATTTATCAATGTTTTTCTATCTCTTTCATTTTTGAGAAATATATTTATAAAATATATTTATGAAAAAAAGAAGTCTATATTTTAATAAAATATATAAATACCTAATTTCTATGTGTCAATAGGTCGCGATCTAACCATAACACAGGCACAACAGAATCCTCGCGAGCCCGTAATAATCGACCGCGACCAGGTCTGGATCTGGTTGATTCCAGCAGCTTCCGAACTCATCAGGAGGGTCCTGAATTTCCACAAACTTTGCCAAAGGGGCCCGTTAGATTCTTGGGCGTTACCCCTAATGAGGATAACGATGAGAAACTATTAATTAGAAATCGTGGTAGACCACACAGGATTCAAGAGCCCGCTCCTGTCGAAGAAACGATTGACGATACACCGGCACCTGCTATTAAAAGACGTCCGAGCAACACTGCAGCAATATCTGAAGTATAATTAAACAAATTAAAATAAACTTTCGTCCGTTTAATTGCGGAACTGCTTTCTAAAACTTTAATCAATCTACGATTTCTCTTCAGCAATTAAATATTTTAATAACAAATTTATTATTTTAATAACAAAAATCAAAATATTTAAGCAATCAGATACAATGCATTTTGCAAAAGCAATAAAAAAATTATTAAATAATATTTTATCATCAAAAACTTTTTTATATCAATATATCTATAATATAAAAAATTGAAGTAACGTAATTTTATATATAAATATTTCACTATACAATCATAAATTCATTATATAATTAATATTACCTTCTTTTCAAGTTATAAAGATGAATAAATTTTTAGACCGAAGTTGAACTGACCAGAGGTCAACCGCCACGTCCCAACGAGGAAGACGACAAAGAGAGTGTCGCCCTGGAGAGATCCGACAGCAAACACTCTGTAGAAGACAAAACGTCGAGCGAAACGAACTATGCCGGTACTGTCAGTGACACTACGGATAATCCAACGACGGAATATTCGTCGATCATGGACAAGGTTGCTTTGGATCTTTACGCCTTCCTGCAACAGGGACAAAACAACTTGATAGACGCGTCTAATGAGACTGGCGAAACGCAAGACAACACGACGACATCCGACGACGAGATCACAACCGATTTAGCGACCACGACGGAACTTACTGTTACTACAATCGATTCTATTAATACCCCAACGACAACAACTACGACAACGACGACGGAACCGACAACCACAACGACGACGACGACCACAGAAGCATCGACTACTACTACTCAAATTCCCGCAGGAAGAGGGAAGTTCCGACGACCTGGAATCGGTGGCCCGGTTGCCTCGAGAAATCGGTACGTGCGCGTTCTGTATTCACTCTAATAAATTTAATTTTTCTTTCTAGATGGTGCGATAAAACTTTTGCATTGAATAATAAGTAGGATCTATCTGTATTTAAAAGTATCTATTTTCTTCTTAATTATTTATACCACGCAACATTTAGAAATAAATCATTATAATTCACATAATTATAACATGAAAAAATATAAACATATAAAGTTAATTATTATTCTTATTATTAAATTTCTAACTATTTATAACTTGTGCAAGTATAATTTACTTACAAGTATCCAAGTCTGTATTCGTCCTTTCACATGTCGTTGCTCTGTCGTCAGCTTCAAATCCAACGGTGGCATTAGCACGAGCACCGAAGCTACCGCATCAGAACCGACCCAGAAAGTCAGAGGACGTTTCGGAGGTGGTAGTTCTAATGGTAATGGATTCAAGCGACCTCGACCAGGCTCCAAACCAATCGAAGAGGACACCATACAGAAGGAGAGCTCCAGCTCAGTGAACGCGGAGAAACCAGTATCCGGTCGCGGCAGGTTCCGTGCACCTTCCGGTGGCAAAACCGCTATATCATCGACGACATCAGCACCGTCGACGAACAGCGGCTCTTCAGCGACGTCCAACGGTGCCGGTGCGGCTCGACCAACCTTCAGCAAGTTGAACATCAATCGAAGACGCGGACGACCGACTACGAGCTCGCCAGGAGACGAGGAGTCCCAAGAGTCGCCGCATCCCGACGTCAGTGCTCAGGTCGTTGGCCAAACTGCGTCGGAAGTTACGATAGGGACCCCGAAGAGTGTTGTGCGCACGCGACTTCCTGGTGCGCCTGTGATCAGACCTTCGGTCATCAAGCCAGTTGGCAGAGTCAATTTAAGACAGAAACCGGGACAGGCGACTTCGACGACGTTTGCGCCGGAAGTTGCAGAAGCTGCAGTCGATGAACCAGCCGGAGAGGGAACCGAGGAGGAGACACACGAGGTACCTAAAATTCATTATTTATGTTAGTACATATCAATTATTTTTCTCTAAAATATTATTTCTTCATATATGTATTAATATATTTTGAAATTACCTTCTCTGTCCAATCGTACGATAAATTTCATATATTTCTTCTACAAACGATGCATCTCAAAACACAGTTTAAAAAAAAATGTCTAATAAATAGTAAAATATATTTTGTCATCTATAAGTAAAGAACAATGCGGAAATCTATAAGTGTGTAATGTTTTTCATTGTCGTTATATTCATAATTATATTTCATAATTATAATTCTATTTCTAACTAATAGTAAGGAAGAAGCCAAGAGATTTTATTTTATTATTTTTATTATCTCGAATGTAACTCATTTCTTGGTCAGATTAAAACATACTACGATACTACGTAACAAATACGGAACAAGTATATATAATTATGCAAATATCTATAAATGATTCCGCTCGTGCCAAAGTAAGGTCAAATCTTTCTACCTCCTGCATGTGTATATTACATGTATGTATCTATATGTATACATGGAAAAGTCGTATCAAGCCAGTTGCATACACTACGAAATTAGGTACGAGGACACCGTGATGTCATTCTCGACAAAGTTCTCTCTCGGAATTTACTTTCACTGGATGGCCTTTCAAAATGTCATCAGCCAGCAGAAGACGGTGCACACGATCGCTTTTCACCTTTCGACTTTACGGTCTCGCGAGGTCGTCGCAAATAATAAGCATCATTGCAAGTACTAATAAGCGCGCAAGAAAAAACTAGATAGAAAATAAAAGTAAGAAAGAGAAAAGAAGAAGAAAATAGGAAAGAGATGAAGAAAAGAAAATTTATACTTATGTGTATGCATCAAAGTGTTACTTTTTATATGATTTTTAAAACACAACTCACGTTTACTCTCTATCCACGGCATTCAAATAATACTTTTTTCCTTTTTCAGGCACCAGCGGAAACCAGTCTGTCACCAGCTCGCTCGACCACACCGAATCCCCTGAACAAATTGCGGACCCGTAATCGGCTACAAGTGCATCCGAAAACAACGACAAAGTCGCCGTTGCCGCCAGCGATCAGAAGATCGCCATTGCTACCGCGACGCAAAGTAACCGAGGCAACGCCGGCAACTCAGACGAGCCAGGAGGATGCATCCCTCGAAGAAGAAGTCACTTCCTTCGGTGAGACCGAGCCGACCTCCGAGGCGACGTCCGTCGAGGCTAGCACGACGGCTAGCACGAAACAGGACGGTTTAAACGGTCTCTTGGCACCTCGACGCAGGATACCGGTGCGACGTCCGGGTCAGATCTAGACCTAAGTCGCATGAAAATAAAAAGCAATTGCGTGGACCACGCAAAATGTATTCGTCCGCGAGGATTTGGAAACGTTTCCCATGACCTATCAAGAAGAATTTAGATTAGATATGAAGACATACCGAATATCATACTCTCGGAGAGACAGATTCAATTTTTTATAACATTATTATTTCCGACATATTTTCTCTAATCAATAAAATGGACATCCTGCGCGTTAAAACAAAAAAAGCAGATGTATATAGCTTTTATAATCGCTTACACAACAGTGTCTTTTAAAGAATTAAATTTATATATAATTTTTTATCGCGTTTGAATAAATACAATGTCTATCACGATATAATTAAGAATACGTGATGATATGATAGCATATAGCAATGATGATATATTGCGTGTTAATAGTGATCTGAAATATGAAGATATTAGATAGATATCGTCAAAATATCATTAAAATATTCTCCAAACATTTTTATAAATTTTCTATTCAAATATTTAAAAATGATATAATCTAAATTAAATTACACTAATAATGATATAATGTAAATTTAATTACTACTATAATAACAACATTATATGATTTTTTAGCACAATATATCACCTTTGTGCGAATGACAATCATATTATAATTCAAGATAACAACGAGACAAATGAATGTTTCCAAGTCTTTTGATATACATAATGAGATAATTGTAACGATATTGTATATTTAATTTGGCGAGTTTTATTTAATGATTATTAGTGTGCATTTATAAAGTTATCAAAGTACTATTTTTAACGTAATATATGCATATATATAATATGCATATGAGTAATATCCTTTCGAGGATGTATTTTTAAGACTATTACTGCGTGTGTAATGTTCCAAGATACACTGTAAATATTGCAATTAAACATATGTAAAGTTAATTGTGTTATATTTCTTTTTCGTTTTACTTATTGGAAAATATATTATTTGCAATATAATATTTTACATATAAAATTGATATACATATATCCTGACTATTAAAAAAATCAGTAGAATAAAAGTGTTATCTAGTAAATAAAAACTTATTTCAAAATCTTTGTTATTATATGAATCAGGAGGCATTAAAGTAATATTAATTTTTCTTAATTTAAATAAATATATATTAATAAATGTCAAATTTTATTCTTTATAATTTAGTGATTAATAGCAATATTTATTTTATGATAAAATTATATTATTTCTATTTAAACAAAATATATAAAAGACGAATATATAGAAAATTATGAGAAAAAATAAAGGTAAAAATGAGATAAATTGTAGATATAAATTTTAATATTTTTATAGCTATACTAAATTTATTAAAAACTACTAAATATTACGATTGTGTTTGATGCAAAAGCATTTTCGATTACTTACATTTCAAGACTGTTGTAATATATTAAATACTGAATATGATGTTTTCAGAATCTAAAAAACAAAAATATAAATTAAGATTCTCTAGATATTTTTTTAATAAAATAAATTATTAAAATTTATTTGATAACCGAGCTTTAATACATATTAGATCACAAACTATAATTTTATTAATAAAAATAGAAAATATTCCTACTAATATCTTAAGCATATCTTAAAATGCCTTAAATAAATTTTTATTTGCTTAATTCTTTTGAGAAACTTATTTGACTATAATTTTTCAACAATAGTACTAACGTTACTATAAGATTCGAGAGAGAAAGTTATCAAGAAGCTGCTTGTAAATTTTATAGGAATTGTGCTACGTCTCATTATCATTAAAAGATCTTTCTTCTCGTTGAGCGATAATATTGGCCAATTCATCTGATATATTGCATTTCCTATGCTATTACTCTATTAAAATTACAAAGATAATAGTTATTTTATTAAAAAGTAATATTAATTTATATATATATATATATATACATTTTTAATTATATTATTTCATATACCGATTTTGATATATAATACAAAAAAGATTACATACATCTCGGAAACATTCATCATAGATGTAACAATTAAAAATATTATTTGTTAACAGATACCGAAGAAATATATATAGACAAATGACTTTTTACCTTAAGTATTACTTCGTTTCCAGACCAGCAGTAAACGAAGATTTGTACAAACATACAAATAGTGTATATTGCCAAAGTCGCACCTTCGGAGCCCGTAATATGTGTTGACATAAAATACAGACATGTGCATAATACCAATATACTGCCACAAAATTGACAGAAAAGTACTTGACTGAATATTCTATTCATCGTTTTGGCGTACCTGTAATTATTAGTTATACACACTCATATTAGTTTTACACACATAACGTGATTAAATTGTTGTAATGATAATGAATTCATTATCAACATAATTATGAGATTTCATTATTTATATATATAAAAATTTACACAAAAAAAATAAAAAAATTTAACATCACAATTTATAAAAAAAATAATAATAAAATAATATATTAAAATTATATTAAAACATAAAAGATTAGCACTACAGATGCCTTTTTAATCAATAAAATAAATAAAACCAAATAAATATAATGTTATAAATGACAAAATAATACAAATTTACAATTATTTATAATTTTGATTTTATAAAACCAATTGTACAAATGATATATCGTTTAAACATATTACAGTATCAATTATTAAATTAAAATAATATCTATGACGTATAATAAAAGAAATGTGTATTAACTAACTTGTAAATAATGAGATGATGATGTATGTATCTCGATATTGGTGTTCCTTCTTTTTCCGATGAAATACATGAAAAATCCTTTCGACTTCGAGCTGTTTTATTAATCGCTAATTGAAGACGACTTTCAAAAATGTCGAATTGAGCGCACGTTTGCAAAAAAAGACCGAAAATCAGAGTTTCCGTGCCAACATTAATAATAGTGGCAAAAATCAATGTTATAATCTGTTGAATTGATGTAATCCAGAACATTAAAGACTTATTATAATCATATGGCAGCCAAACTTTGAATGGTAAATGACCCTGCATAACGTTAATCACCGCTCCTATCGTCCAACTTGTAATGGAACCTGTCGCCAAAAGTGAGTACTTTATCGAGCAAGACCTGCGAATCAAAAATGATAAGTATATTTTGTAAAAATCTCCTTTTTCGTGTTTTTCTGTTGTCAATCTTTTGTCATAATCACAAAGTGTCACATAAATAATTCTGCATTCTCACCTGATAAACTTATCAAATTTAATTTGTATTGCCACTTCGGCTTCGTTTTGGGGTTTACACGGATCCTTCAGCAACATTTGAACTAAATCGATGATCGCATTTCGACGTAATACGGCGATAGTAGCTTTACAACAAACACTGATTATAGTCATAAACATTAGAGAATTGGTGGCAAAGTCATCAATATTATCAACGATAAGAACGATATCCATGAATTGAGATAACACCAAAATGTACATATGTATTATTATAAGAATAGTAAACACATTATACAACAATTTAGCACAGCTCGATGACCATTTGACAGGTCGCCATACACCACCCAAGGTGTATAGTAAAAAATTTAGAGACAGTATCTGCATTCTTTTTGTATTTTTACAAATAACTTATTAAAACAATTACACGAAAGTATATAGTTAATCCAAAAAAATTGACACTGTCCCAGGTATCTTAAATACATTAATTAAAAAATTTATAAATTAAAGATGTGATAATTTTAAGCAAAGTCATATAAGTTTTAATACAGAATTCACTGCAAAATTACAAGCAAATTTAATTCATTGCAAAATTAATTACTCGAAAATAATTTTCACAAACGACATTTGTATTTTGCATCTAATTTTAAATGTAATTTTTTTATTATTGATAAATTTAATCTATCTAACATAAAGATAGAGCATATAATTTTGTTATAAGTTAAGAATCTTAATTTTATAATTTAACGTTATATCAGAAATGAAAAAAAAAAACAAGAATTTAGAAATATTCGCATATTTTATCGGGATATCACACACTTTATATTATTATCTAATAATGGAATAAATTTATATTATAATATATATGAATATTACTTGTTTAAATATCGTGAAAATAACTAAATTGCAAATGTCAAGTAAGTCATCGAGTAAACTACAATAAGCTATATATGTAAAGCTTCGATTGTTTCAACTTTGTAATTCCTCTACTATGTTATAATTACACAGTTCGATTCTTCAACTTTATAATCCTATAATTACGCGGTTATTAATAATTCGTCACAGACGAAGAAAAAACGAAGAGAGAGAATTTAAAGACAAAGAAAGAAAGAGAAAAAGAGGGTTGTTCTCGTTGTAATTTTCTTTCGATACGTAATAATTTTCTAAATATTGTATAATTGTAAGAACGATAAGTCGCCGTATTTTTAATGAGGGATACCGCGTCCCCTTTACATTCAACCACATTGTCATATTCTCATCGAATAAAATATTAATACACATGCTCATGTCGCATCGAGACAACTGAATGCAACATTGTATTTTTTCCCTCAGTCAGAAAATTCCTTGCATAAAAAATACGAGAGTATCGAAGTCAAAGGATTATAATAACCGAGAGAGTAGTGATTATCTTTTTATAAAGTTAATGATGGAGAATATGAGTTATGTGTGCATGTGCTTATCGCACATATGTCTTATTATTATACGAGATATTTTATTATATACACACACACACACACACACACACACACACACACATATATATATATTTTTTTTTTTGAGTTTCGTTCCAAAACATCCTCTTCGAGGAAAATTTTACTTAAAAAACTATATATAGTACACGTTATACGTACATTATAAATTATCAGTAAAATATTCTTCGAAAAGGACGTTTCGAAACGTAATCTTGGAAGAAAAAATTTATCTCCCCCCCCTCCTTCCCAGGGTCCGCCATTGCAGTAATCGCAGCATCATATGTATACCTTTGTTTAACCAAATACATATACATATCTGTAGTTAACAAGATAGTTAACATAAAATATACGAACGAATATCGTCATTGTCAAGAAGTCCAGGTCGCTCGACATGTCAAAGATTCTTTTAGCTTCGATGTCGTTCAAATAACGCTTCGAAACTTTTAACCGATCGTGCTCCTGATCCTGATCGATGAAACGATTCGAAATTGAACGACAATGTGCACTCGAAATGTAGATGCGCCAACTCATTGAAATCAGCGCTGCTTACGGAACGACGACGAAGCTGCTTGTCAAACGATGATAACCATCGAATACACGAATAAATGATAAGGATGTGATTCATGCCAAGTAGTGCATAATCATTCCGCGGCGCTGCCTGTCAAAGTGTCGAGCATCGAGGTTGACATGCATACATAGAGAAAGCGCTCGGTCAGCGAAGATGTTAAAACGCGGAGAGACACATGTGCAATTTTAACGGTTCAATGTCTAAATTATCAGTGAATAATCGCGCGCGGGAGATCAATATGTAAGTGTGGGCACGATCGCGCTTAACGCAGCGACCAGCAAAGAAACGCTTGGCTTGCAACATTCGTCGTGGCACTCGTTGGATTCGGAGCTCGACGGCGATTCCGAAGGTATAACGCAGCAAAGGCAGGTTGCGCTTTGTTTATGGAGATCAGCTGTGTTTCCAAACATCGCGTCGCTCTTCCTGCTTCGCGCGCTCCGCAGGCGAGCGACATTGCTATTTTCGTCGGATAAAGGTCAACCGAAATGCAGGGAACAAAGCGACGAGCAGAGCACGTATGACGTCTTATGAATTCTCGCCTCGTTCCTCGATGTGCGTCCAGAGAATCCGACGAGATCTCTGAAATGTAAAGTAAAAACGAGGAGAACGAGGCCTCGAATGTACCTTCTTTAACCAACAATTTAGCATTCGCACTGCTCTTTCTGTATTTTCTTAGGAGGTTGCCTAGTCTACGTGCTTTCTTTCACATCGCGTTATATCATGAACTTCTAGCTTTATTGTTTAAAAGTGGAGGAATTTTTTATATATACAATTTTGGAAATACTCCAATTTTTCGACTACTTTACAAGTGTTATTAAATGGACTCTATTGACACGTGTGATTTTTGGCTATTGTATTTGGGAAAAGAAAGTAAGCATGGGAGACAAGTGTATTGTACATTGCTGTAACACTAAGAAAATACTTCAAGGTGAAATGTACAGTTTGATGAATAATCGATTGAGCAATCTACAAATTTAATCCTTTGATAAGATGTATAATGAAAGAAAGAGAACAATATCTATTCAAAAGGCATGCATTCAGTACATGCTAAACTTGCAACAATGCATTGTACTTTTAGTTTTGTAATAATAGCATATATATATATATATCATTCAAAAAGATATAAATCATTTTCCATCAAAAAAATCAGTTCATTGTTGCGTTGGAATTTTGCTTTTGAATATCAATGCGCAGTTTTCTCAAAAAAAGATTTTTAAATTCTAAGAATCTTTTGTGTAGAAATATACAATAATTTTCTTAATATCAAAAGAAACAATTATATGTATTTATTACCTAATTATATTTATGAGGTATCTTTAATATTTATTAAAATATTAAAGATATTGCATTACAATATTTTTAAAACTCTTTACAAAAATTCAAATTTTGATTATTCCAATTATTAATACATTATTTTGATGCTTTGAAAATGTATTGCAACTAAGAAATGTTTAGTATGATTTAATTGCTTCCAGATGTTTGCAGAGCAATCATCAACTGGTAGTTAAATAAGCTTAATGACATGAAAGAATGAAACGAGAAACTGTCATTACCTGTATAGAGCCAAACCGACGAGGCCAAACAGTAAGATCTTATTAATTAGAAAAAACTTTATACTATTCCAATATAGTGTTTGCGTCTCTTTATAATAGTTGTCTTGTTAATAATTATTTTAATTAACGTGTAAAAGTTTGTAAGGTTTCAAAATAACTTACATTTGTAGATGACGACGGTATTGGATGGTAGCTACCAACGTATACACCCTTACGAGGGTCAGGAGGAAGATGCAGACGATGAAGATGAACGTGAGGAGACGCCTCAAGAATCAGGCGTTATAATCCATGTAGTACCAGAGGGGAACAAAGCGCGATGGAATCACATTGAAGATCTGGACTCGTTCTTCACGCGAATGTATCATTATCATCAACAGCATGGCTTCCTTTGTATGATGCTGCAAGAAGTTTTGGAGTTATTTCAATTCGCTTTCGTAGTCGGCCTTGTTACCTACCTCTTCCACTGCATCGATTACAGTAAAATATATAAGTATGTGTAGTTGTAGAACTTTTTAAATTCTTGCAAGTGATATAATAAATGTATAATCGTCTTGTTGTATTTTCAGTGGTGGAGATGCTAATGATACCAGTCATCACAAAAGTGACGCCATAATATGCTTAGGAGATTGCGTAAAGTCAATCTCTTCATTTTATTGGAGTCTTCTTATAGTTGCAGCTATTTTCTTTCTTCTCCAATTTATCAAAGTTATATATCACTTGATGCAGTTCTGGGAAATCAAAATGTTTTTTAATACAGCGCTTAAAATTGCCGATAGTGAATTGGACAATTTTACTTGGCATGAGATTCAAAAGGGAGTTATAGAAGTGCAAAAGGAGCAAGAAATGTGTATTCACAAAAGAGAACTTACAGAGTTAGATATATATCACAGAATATTAAGACACAAAAATTATATGGTAGCTATGATCAACAAGTCTCTTTTACCAGTACGGCTAAAATTTCCCATTATAGGAGAAGTTATCTTCTTGACACGGGGACTGAAATATAATATAGAATTATTATTGTTTTGTAAGTATACCTCATAATGTGTGCGATGAGTAAATGTTGCCAAAAGTGGAGAGAGAATTAATCTTGATTTTTTTTTTAGGGGGACCATGGTCACCATTTGAAAATAATTGGCACCTAAAAGAAGATTATAAAAAGTTGAACAAAAGGCAAGAACTCGCACGATTATTATCCAAACATATCTTGTGGGTCGGTATCGCAAATTTTATTTTGTGTTTTCTCATTCTCCTGTGGCAAGTTCTCTACACATTCTTCAATTATGCTGAGGTGAATAATAAACTTTTCTAGTTATGTGTTTTCTCAATGAAAATTTTAACATAATTATATATATATATAATAATTAATATTCTCTAGTGTAATATACTCAGATAAAACATATTATTGACAGACCATTAAGCGAGAACCAAGCGTTTTAGCGATGCGCACGTGGTCCCTGTATGGTCGGCTATACTTGCGTCACTTCAACGAACTCGATCACGAATTGAACGCCCGTCTTAGTCGTGCGTACCGTCCTGCTTCCAAATACATGAGCAGCTTCACGTCTCCGATAATGACAGTACTCGCCAAGCACATCGCATTCATCACTGGTAGCATACTAGCGGTGCTGTTAATTATAACAGTGATTTACGAGCCGATATTCTCGATGGAGCGCGTAGTCGCCTACATGACTATGCTAGGCGTCGTAGCTGCAGCCGCAAAAGCAGCAATACCCGACGAAAATCTGGTCTGGTGTCCAGAGACTCTTCTAACTGCTGTGCTGGCTCATACACATTATAGACCGGATAGTTGGCGGGGTACCGCTCATACGCTGAACACTAGGTCTCAAGTATCGCAGCTATTCCAGTACCGCGCGGTACATCTCCTGGAAGAGTTGATTTCTCCATTCGTGACGACGTACATTTTGTGCTTCCGTATGCGACATCGAGCTTTAGAGATTGTAGATTTTTTTCGTAACTTCACTATCGAGGTTGCCGGAGTCGGAGACGTGTGTAGTTTTGCCCAGATGGACGTGCGCAAACATGGCAATCCTATGTGGCAGACTGTGACGCACAGTCCCACAGTTTCTCCTTTACAAGAAGAAGAGCGTAACATCGGATACGGTAATCGGTATGGTGTCGATGTCGATAAGTACTACATATCGATGTCGAATCATTATACCCAGGCGGAAGACGGCAAGACCGAATTGTCTCTTATACATTTCACCCTAACGAATCCTGAATGGAAACCGCCGTCCCACGCGGAGGATTTTGTGACTGCTTTGAGAGAAAGGGCTAAAAAAGAAGCGACTGCGGATCCTGATCCTTATAACAATCCGCTGATAGCCAGTTTAAATAGTTTATCCGGTCTTGGTGTAAGTATTAATTTTTTTTCTTTTATTCATTGAATAACTCTATGAGAATTATTTTTATGCTTTGATATATCATTACAGTATAAGGAACACGTGTCAAATATTATTCGGAGCACGATGAATCAAATGAGTGTACCCAGTATGAGCAACATTTTTACAAATCAACCGAGCACGTCGGCTATGTCAGTCGGCGTTGATCAATCATTCAACGCAAAGTCTACTATACGTCGAGGTGTATCCAGGAAGGAAGGTCCATTGCACAATGAGAGAGGATTCCTGTACGGTCTGCAACAGGGAATATCAAATCAATCGTTAGGTGCTTCTGTGTTCGGATCAGGCCACAGTTATGTCATTGAAACACATGCAGATCCGTCAGTACCAACGGAATTAACCGCTGCCGACATGTCTTTGTCTACATTGTACCTGCATGAGCTTCATCATAGACAAGTAATACAATTTATATATTCATGATGTCTCGAATTTCCTGAATACAATGCAACAAAAAGTTACAAGCAATCTCAACCAAAATGTTTAGCTATATCAAATATAAGAATGTTTGAATTGCAGGTAAGAAGAAGAGGCTATCAGGAAATGGCAACGAGAAGTATATGGCAAGGAAGTCCGGCTCAAGAGCTAGCAGCGCTTCCTGAAGTTAGGCAAGAAAGAGTACCTCTTTTATTGCATCAAGATTCTTCTTTAAGGAAAAACAGAGAATCTTAACACTAGGCTTGAAAGTTTATTTAAATAGCGTCCGATTCTCGCGCAATAATCATTTTAGTGAAATAAAGTGATTTTTACTTGAGTTTTATTATGACGAAAAATTTAACGATTTTTATTTTATAATAAATAAGTAGTCGCAACACATTCGAGAGTGATATCGTCTCTCGAAGTGTTATGTAAAAAATTACGTCTTCTAAATATTCTTAATATTATACAATGCAGAGAAAAGGACATAGGCTTCTTTCTCTTTCTTCTCTGCATATGGCCAACGATTTAATAACGCCTATTCTTAATGTCAAGGACCTATATATAAACCTCTAAAAACTTATATTTTATACATAAAACATTCATACTTAATCGCAATTATTTTTTGACTATTTGGAGACTCTGCTTAAAAAAACATTTATTTTAAAAAATTGGACTAGTATAGCACAGTCTATACAAACGATAGAGATATTTTAGAATATTTCAAAAAGGATGTATAGTTCTTTTACTAGTAGCAATATATGTGTGTGTACAAATTTTGTCAATATTGACATTTATATGATTTAGAATCCCTATCATTGAACAAAAATATGTAACAATGATTTCATTATTTACATAATATGATATAAAAAAGCTAATTTTGACATATTGTGCATTAAAAAAATTTATATAATTGCTTATGACATTACATGAATATAGTAAAAAAATAAAAAAGAGAGAAAAGAAAAAAGCTTTTTAAAGTTAAAACTTTTTTAAAAACAAGAAAAAGAAAAAAAGTTTTTCAATCACGCTGATTTCTATGATAGTCTAACTTTAATTCAATAGTTTGCTATGCTATTATTAAAAGTATATTTGCATGTATTGAAATTTTTGTTTGTCGAGTAATGAATATTTCAAATCTAAATAAGTTTAATATAAAGAATAGTATAATCTTTCGATAGAAAGCTAAAAGAGATAATGCAACATTTTTATATTCAAATATTAGATAAACGCGTAATTTACATGTCTGATAATTTTAATGACCTCTCAATGCCACGATTCTCTAGTCATACGAAATTAATATCGCGCCGTAGCGCACTTCTCTTTTAAGACGAAGTGGTCCTATTTATTTTTAACATTTTATTTTTATTACTAGCTACTTTATATATATATATATATATATATATATATATATATATATTTAAATATATATAAACAAATTTAAATATATATACAATATTATACATGTATATATATATATATGTATGTGTGTATATATATATATATATATATACTTATGTATATTTTGTGTATTATATATACATATATATAAACAAATTTAAATATATATACAATATTATACATGTATATATATATGTGTGTGTGTGTGTATATATATATATATATATACTTATGTATATTTTGTGTATTATATATACATATATTATGACGGCGGCTGAATATTGATTGGCTAGGGTAATTCGTAGAATTACGTGTACATAAAATCGCGATATTTTCAAATGCCGCGATAACAATAATGGTTGAAAGACAAGTTACGTTTTGTCCTTCGACATAATGGAGGTTGTTATACAAAGTATATTAATAAGATAAATTTAGACTCTAGACTCTACTCTTTACTCATCTTTTGTTTATACACAACGTTTAGTAACTTAATAAGAAATCAATGATTTATAAAGCGAATTAACAGATAATAAATAATATTAAATAAGAAAATACGTTTTTTGCTAAAACTTATATCGATGTGATTCTCATAAGATGAGAAATTAGTGCTGTAAGAAACACAATTGTAATTATATCACTAACAAAAATAAATAAATTTCGTAATAAATTGATCTTTAATTATATTTATACTACATCTATCGCTCGTATTTTAAAATCAACTATCGCAAATTCTTATATTATCAATGAGACGAAATATAAAGTGTAATTTTAAAAAAATTTACAAAGTAAATACACACACACACACACACACACACACACACACACACACACACACACACATATAACTGCAAAGAAAATTAATGCATTTTGATTTTCATCGATTTCTTATATGGAAAGCTTTTGTTTTTTATATAAGAATCGTGATGTGATGATCGTGCAAATATAAGAGAAAAATGACAAGCGGCAAAATGCAAATATGAACGCCTGCCAAGAAATCATATCATCAACTTCTAAGTTGGTGGATACTTCCAAATACAATTTGCGATGCAACCGCAATCTCAGTGAGAAAATGACAAAGAAGGATTTCATTTATGACATCCGTACGCCTGCACAGATCATGAAAAAGGTATTTATGCTGATGGTGACGCGAGAGCTTTACTTCAGCGATTTATTTGTAGCGATGTGAAAATCGCTTTTAAATATATTAGAATTTCAAAAAAGTTTGCATATCCAACAATAATTAATTCCTAAAGCGCACATTTTGATGCGTCAAAACTTTCAATCTACGCAGTTCGAGATGCATAAACAACCTATCATACTACCGATACAACTACGGCGAAAGCAGACTACTACTTCAAAAATGCCACATTACACAGTAATTTCCGAAAAACTGGACCGTGGAGGTAGTGGCGATGCGACTTGTGCTGTAAGTAAACATTATATATTTATGAAAAGTTTGACATTTTTTTCTTATTACCTGTATTTCGAAGCTATCTAGTTAAATAAAAAGAATTAACAATTCTTGTTGTTCGAACATTTCCTCTTTAAATATGCGTAAAGAATTATCATTTAAAATGTACATTTTTTAAAGGAACATGATGACATATTGTATTGTAATGTGCTTGTTGCATGTTGCACTTTGAGATTGTTATTATACATTTCCTTTCGATTCATTTTCATTCTTGATTTCCATTTTTTTTTTATTTATCTTTAAATATATTTTTTTATCAAATACAAGGATTGTTTAGTGTTAAAAATCAATAATTTTCTCCCTCGATGTTCCACATGTCTTCCCTACGGTAAATATACATATGTATATTTGCTTCTTTTTTTCTCAGCATTTCTTGTGCACACAGCTCTGAAAAAATTAAGATAATATTAGTATCAACGAAGCAAAAAATAAAAACTGTTCGAGACGATCAAGCAATACATTTATATCGTTTAATTATATATATACATATATGTATACCGTCATTAATTTATGTGAATTAAATACTCTAAAATTTTCCAAAGAAATAAAAGATTAACATTTTAATATGGAATAAAAATATAGATTTTTTTTGTAAAAACAAAAAATAAATATTTCATCATTAAAAATTTTCTTTCAGGTTACTGATCGACGTACTTTAGAATATAAATGTAACTTTTGTCAGGAACCAATCGCCACTTTACTTTCTCTATCTACTCACGTCAAATTTCATTGTCAAAGATACTGCAAGATATGTTACTGGATTCTGCGTGAAAACGAAACGATGGAACAGCACATCGATAATTATCATCGAATTAGGCCGGAAATTATAACAAACTTCTAGTACTTATAAATCTCATTTAAGAAAACATATTTATATTCCACAAGTGCATATTTATGTACCAAATTACATTATAATCTATATAAGAAAAAAGTTACAAAATAAATAATTTTGAAAAAAATTACAATTTTTTTATCGTCTATATACAACATTTTGCATACATATCGCGTATTGAGAGCAGCATAGCATATATTTACTTTTTTTAAACATATGTGACAGGCGTTTCTTAATTTTATTTTATCTCGACTCTCACAGTCGAGATTTACTTATCTCGTACGAGACCATTATCACATAGATAATTACTTTTCCCCATATATATATATATATATATATATATATATATATATCATCCCAAACCTTCAGCGATTATCAACGGTGCTATTCTGCAGTTATATAAAAGGGTCGCGATTTGTCAGAATCTCGGGAATGAATAAACATAAAGGAAATTTTCGACGAGGAGAAAGACGGAGGAAATAATTTGTATTCGCAGATTATTTATCTAGACAATAAATCAGATTAAGATAATACATAAATTAGATGTTCTCTGTATTAGGGCTCTCCTCTTACAAATTCTTTTAAAATTTATATTTTATGTTGTATAAAAGATATTATATTTATAAAAAATATCGATACAACATGTAATAATATTCGTGTAAAAATTATAATTAAATATAAAATATAAGAAAATTATAATATTATTAAGAAAAATAAAATGTAAAACATAAACCAAAATTTGTATTAGAAAAAATATTAAATTAATAAAATAAGAATCGATCAATATAACATGAAAAATAAAAATAAATTCTATTTACTACACCTCTTAAACTTCAAGCAATGCGAATTGAGTTTGTTTCGTTTTAACAAATGTATAAATAATACATAAAAAAAAAGATAAAAATCAATCTTTAACAAAATGCAGACTCTCTAGAGATATCCTAAAGTTTAATGACTGACCAACGCATTTATGCTATTTATTAACCTCATGTGGCGTTCCTAAATCCATGCACGTCATACATATATATATATTTATAAAAGTCGTGTAAGGTCTATAGAGATAGGTAATTTTTCCTCAATTATGGTTACCCTCATCTTCCTTGACGTTTAATAATTCCGGCGCTACAATCTTCAAAATAGCATGCACATTTTCACAGCAATTAATGCAAACAATGCTTTGTCCACGTACTGAAAGGTCCTTTGCCAGAAGCTTGACATTCTGCGAAGCAAACGATATTAAATTATGTTAATTATGATATTAACACGACAGAGAGAGAGAAAGAGAGAGAGAGAGGCACGTACGTATGTATAAATTCTTCTGTATAGAAATAATGAAATATATGTATAACTCACGTTCTTTTTATTATGCCTTTTGTATTGCTTTTTATTGATGTGTATAATATTAATCTTACTTTATAATATTATTAATTATTTGTTTAAAATAATTCTTCAATTTTTTCTATAATTAATTACTTTATTATGTAGTATTACTTATATATTAATAATAAATAATTATTAATATATAATTAACTAAATTAACAAAGTTAAAAAAACTTTTATATATATATACAATATATACACACTCTTGTTTATGCATTAATAAATGACACACATTGGTAGCAACAGGTGTCATTATTAATTCATAATTCTTTAAAAATTAGTTAGAATTATTTTAATGCTTTAAAATTGCTGAAAAAAAAAGCTTTAATTTTAAATCGTCTTTCCTTACAAAGTGATTGCAAAATAGAAGAATGCATACAACAATTCTCGATACTATTCAGTTATATTATATCATCTTCTTATATCTATTTGCCTGCGCGATGTTTCTCCGCGAATATATCTTGAAATGCATCTTATATTGAAATTGAGTCGTCTTTTACATCAATTGTGAGTTTATTACATACCTTAGCAACCGTAACATCGATTCTCTTCAAGTTTTTACAATCAAGTATTACATTGCATTCACTTTCTCCAGAAAGTTTCATTATGTTAGAACGCAATCGTTCTGCCGCTGGAAAAGCTATCGTCTCTTCGGGTATGGCAACTATTACGGTTTCCCCTTCAATCTTCATTAGAGAGAAAAAAAACAAATTATAAATGAGGTAGCTGTGATACAGAATTTATTCTACAGAGAATCTCGGAAAAAAATTGTATATTCGCGATAGCGATATTTTAAAATGAATCATTTATCATCATTTGCAGTTATCTAATAACATAATATGTAATAATATAATAATTTCTTTCATATTAATTAAAGAAAGCTTTTATTTGAATCTCTAAGTATCAAAATAATTGTAAATTGAGTGTATAAATATTATCTTTTAGAAATACTGAAACATAGAAAATTTTCTTCTCTCAATAAAATCTTTTATACACCTATAATATGATACGATATTTGCAAAATATTTAGTAAAATATTTGATAAAAAGATTTACTAAACAATGCATGCACATTTCGAAAAAACACATATGTATATACTTTTAATATCAAATTATTTTATATTAAAAAATCGATACGATCAATTATTATTACCTGTTCAATATTCATATTAATGGAAGGTCGTGCTGAATAATATAATAAACATATAAGATTGACAACGATGCCGATTAAGATACCATACTCCAAACTGAGAAAAACACATGGGACTAATGTCAGCAGCATCACAAAAAAATCTATCTCTACAAAAAAATATGCATGGTTATGAATTATTAGTTTATCTAAATTAAAGCGGGGTATAAAAAGCTTATATCGCCATTTAAAAACGTCGAAATATTGAAACTAATAATTAAAAAAAGAATAGAGATCAATATATTAATGCATTTTAATATTATGTTTAATCAATGAATTAAAATTTAATAAATTAGCATATATATATATATATATATATATATATATATAAATAATATAATTGCAATATCATCCTAATGTAAAGAGTTTTCATATAAAATGTTATGAAAATATAAAACATCAAACGATATCGATCAAACAATCTCGAAGGGAGAACGGGCGTCAGTGCTCTGTCTTAACAATAAATGCTATCACAAGGACGCGTTCGAGCATTATTGTTTCATGCGAGCTTTCCGAGAACATACACCACGAATGGAATCCGTGTAAGTGATGCTCTCGTGCATTGACGTTGGTTCCTTTGTGTAACATCATTCATACCATACTGGTTAAGCTGCATATACTTATATATAGATCAATTGTACCAAGATCAAGAGAGAGAATGGGAAGGAAGAAGAGATTCATCTTGGAACTTACTTCTGGCACGCCACAATAAGGCATATGTCGAAAAATCAAGCATGTAATACATGGCACATATTATGAGACCCGCCAGCGTTGCCTTAGGTATGAAACGGAAGGTAGAAGTCAATAGACTAAGAGCGAGAATTACCAAACAGCCTGTAAAAAAGGTTCCTATAGTCAGAATTGAGAAAAATACGCCACGCTTCGCTAAAGAAATTAGTTAAATAATTGAACGGATAGTTCTTTATCTATTTTTCCGTTCTTTTCTCGAAACAAATCTTTATAAAGTAAAACCGCTATCATTGCACCCTGATAGCAATTTAAATATATTCTGAAACATATTGCGTAGGAGTAAGATACATGTATATTTTGCGCATGTCAAATCAAATCGTGTATTTAAATCACGTTGGACACAAAGAGAAAAAAATGTTGGCTCTCTACTCACGTACCTGTAAATATTCCTCCCAATGGGGTTTTCACACCCGATGCATGATTGACGGCTGTTCTTGTGAATGATCCCGTAACTGGCATCGAACGGACAAACGATCCAAAAATATTGCAGACACCTAGGGCGATCATTTCCTGCGTGGCATCCAAAGATTTGCCTTTCGCTAAAATAATTCGTATTCCATTAAATTATTTTCATTAGCAGAAAACTCGAGTTCTCTCGAAAATAATAATATCATGTAAAAAAAAGATAGCAAATGCTTTTACATTAAAAAAGAGTAGCGACAAAGCGCGTTTCGATAAGTTCCTTTTACTATAAAGCCTTTATCTATATAACTTTGTAAAAACGACAATGGCAATCTGATAATGATAATGATAAAAAACTAATTACCGAAGGCTTTTGCGATGGCTATGTGCTCGATGGTCGACAGAATCGGTATCGTGAACAATGTCGTTCCCATTGCGGTGGTCATTTCCAAAAAATTGTACGTACGATTTTGAAATGTTGTGGAAAACGGTGGAGAAGCAAATGGTGGTAAACCCTGACCGATCGCACCTAGAATTCTTTGTGTTTTAATCGTAATATCAGGAAATACCTTTTTTCATATTAATATTTGAATGTGAAAAGATAATTATTCTCTTTTGTAAATCATATCTAATGATTTTGATAATTCTTGTTTCAAAGAGAGAATCACACGAGAGACAAATGCTAATTATAATATTAATAATTTAACATTAGTAAATTAGTCACGAGTAATTTTGATAAAGCATATTTCTAAAAAAGTCGACCTCCGTCCTTGATGCAAAGACAAATATTAAATGTGCGAAATTCGATGATTAAAATCAAGACAAGTTAAAACAAGATTTATTATCACAAATTTTTTATTTCCGCCTGCGCATTCGATAATAAGATGACTTTTTTAAACTCAGCTCCATAATTTCAAAATATGGAGAAGAAAACATTAAATGAAATTGTAAAATTATCTGGCGACTAAGTGCTACGTTTAATTGTCAAAGTTTAGTTCAAATTCAGTAATAATGAAGTAATTACAATATTAAATAAATATATGATTTAGCTTCATTTACCTGTTAACTGGAAAGGATTTTGTTTGTTAATGTAAAAAATGTACGCCATAACAGTACCAATAATTACGACTAATGCATTACGAGACAAAGCAAGAAGCCATCCCATTTTTTGTAAAATATTTCCTGTACGCCGTCCTGGTATATTCTGGGCATAAAAAATGAAGAAATAAAATACACGCAATTTTTAATTTCTTATTATAAAATACATTGCTAAAAATTACTCAATTATATAAATATATAATCTAAAATATTATAAGATGTAAAATATAAACGTTCATTGAAAAAAAATCGATCAAAAATATCGAAAATCTTATCGATCAACAAATTAATAAAGTTCTTCACGTTGCAACAACAAATTGATAAAGTCTTCACATTGCAACATTTATCACATAGTACGAATATATAAATAAAATAAATAAATATAACAATAAATGGAATTAGCCCTTTTATATCTGATTTTGTAAATAAATAATCTTTTTGGTTTTAATAATCAAATATATCTCGAAAATTTGATGGAAATAAAAATTGATAAAATTGTATACCTTGAGCAAAACTAATATAGCGATAGTCCCAATTCCTAGCAAAGTATCTTGATACCGGATCTGATAGAGATTTTTGAAGATCATTATCAGAGAATCCAAAAAACTCTCACTTCTACCAGCAATGCCTAGAAGCGACTTAAATTGTGAAGACGCTATATTAATCGCCGCGCCTGATGTAAAGCCAGTAATTACCGGTAATGATATAAAGTCCAGTAGAAATCCTTAAATGCATATTATTGTCAGAAAAGAAATGCATATAGCAACAATATTTTTATATTTGTAACGTATTTTCTAATATGAATATTTTTTAAATATATTTTAAATTTATTTATTTTAACTTATTTTTCTTACTCCTTTTAGAAACTATGTACAACATAAACGCACCTAAATGAAAAACTCCTAGAAGCATAATAATACATCCTTTTAAAAAAGCGATTAATATAGCCATGTCAGCACCGTATTTTGCAACTAACGGTTGAACCATGGTAGCCATAATAGCTGTTGGACCAATAGTGATGTTTTCGCAAGAACCAAAAATAATATATATAAATGATGCCATAAATGCTGCATACAGTCCATACTACAAAATCATAACATTCATAGAGAAATTAAAAAGTGAAAAAGTATTTCGAAGTTATTCAAAGATGTCATTAAAATTCATTAAAAACAATGTATCAATATATAGCAACGTAATATGTCTATATCAAGTTTCATGAATAGAAAGTACAAGATTTATTAAAAAAAATATATTTTTTATAGAGAAATATATATACAATATCAATTTTATGCATATACACAGAGAATTTTCTCTTAGGATTTACCCTGAAAATCATGATAATTGTGGGTATTGGAATAATTTTATAAGAGTTTCTCTGATTAAAATATGTATATCTATTGCAATAAGATATAAAATATGTTCGATTAATTTTACTACGTACATATTAATATTTTTTATTGGTAAATATTTAATTAGAGAAATTTATAAAATTCTTCCAATACCGGATATTGTTCCACAATCATGATTTTGAAGATAAATTCTAAGAGAAAATTCTCTCTCTGTGTATAAATCAATATATATAAATATAATAGACAAGTAATGAAAGAAATATTTTTTCCGATATTATAAAAAATATTACTCTGCTTTGAAACAGCAATAGTAAGATTAGTTATTGACTTGAACGAAACAAAGGACAAACTGAATTGGTTATTTCTCGATCAGCTGTCTCTCGATCAATTCTAATCATAAAAACTCTGTCTTATTTTTTCGATAATTTTGCTATGACAAATGCTTATCATTTCGAGATAACGCGACGTAAGATTTCTGCGGGCATCGCTCTCATTTTTCGTGACCTTTACCTCTGCACTTAAACCGGCGACGATACCGTAAGCGATGCCCTGTGGGATTGCAGTGAGACCGACCGTGATTCCTGCAAGTGCATCCTGCAAGATCCACGTGGGTCGATATCGCGGAAGCCAAGTGAGTACCGGAAATCTTCGTTTGACGTAATCACCGCATTTATTCTTCTCGTACCACGAAAATTTTCCCACTAAAAGCAAAAATCGGTCTCATTTTCTTACGATATATCACGAGCGATTTAGCGACGTCAAGCGAAACGATTAAAATGATTAAGATTTCTGTTTACTTTTCGGGCTTTTTAAAGAATTTAAGAAAAATTACTTTGTCAAATAAATGTTAATGCATTCAATCAATTTGCTAAGTATAACGTACGTTACATTTTTCTTATTCATTCCATATTTTATTGAGATTTCTTTTCTTTTCTATAAAAACAGTTATAATTATATGAATTATATTTTATATTTCTTTTAAAATTTCATCTTTTTAAACAATTGCAATAATCTATTATTTTATTTATTTTTGTATCCTAAACATGTGCAGAAAGATATAATAATCCTATAAAAATATTATAATAATATTATATCATAGCTATAATATAAAATTAAAATATTACATCTCCCTATAAATATATTATAACATAAAAATATATCAAAGCTTTTTTTTATAAGAATAAACTGATATAATATTTAGCATTGTAGAACTGCAATCATAAATTATCTTGTATGCAATATATGTACATATGTATATACTTACTATCATCTACTCAAGTCTTCGACTGACACCTTGACACAAAAAAAAAATAGCAAAGACAGCGTGGATTCCTCGAGATTCACTGGTGAAATAGTTTGCAAATCTACACACAAAACGATGTAGTACACTTGTGACGAGGAAAAATAGTAAGTAGAGAAAAGGAAGCGAAAAACGGATCTGTTTGTGACACACGACCGAGTTCTTTGCTTATTCACATTTGCATCTGCAAATCGCTTCACTTTAATCCGCGAAGCATTTTATCCAGCACTTGTATAAAAAATATAAAAAGTATCAGTATAAAAAGAATCGTCGGGATAATTTTCCGGATAGTTTCTTTCAGATCAAGTCTTTCAAGAATAACAGAATTACATAACAAGATCAATGCAATTGAGTTTACCGCGCGAATTAAAAAATATCTTCTGAAAAAAAAAGTTTGAAATCATAAATTTAACTTTATCCAGAGAGAAACACATTAAGACGTTTGTTATTTCTTGTCGTGTTAGAGTGCAAATTTAATCACAAATGTCGAAAGAATAAAATCAACTCATCAACACTGAGATTTATTCACTGTATGTACACACACATGTACACAATCAACCAGCATTGAAAGCTGAGGTAACGATTTATCGCTAAATCATCAAATCGGTATTATGCAAACACTGGCATCACTATCACTGGACACGATCTCTTATTACAAAAAATTGCTTATCTTCGGAATTTAATCATTCACGTTCAACGATAGGAATACACGTCAAGAGTTGCTAGAATTATTCACACCTCATTCAAAATCTCATTCAAAATATCACGTTAAAGAGAAATTAATCTAAATCATAATCTGATTGATTCCTCATTTTCATGTAGATTAGATTAATAAATATTTTAATTAGGACAATATGTTTTGAATTGTGTAGAACATAACACAAAATAAAATTAATATTAAAATTAATAAGTAATTTTACATTAGCTATTTTTAAATTCAAAGCGAGGAAATTGCAAGTTTTTATTATTAATATATTAATCTGATATAAGATAAATAATGCACATAACAGAATTTGGAAAAGTCTCAAACTATATATACACACACAATCTGTCTCAGGTATTGTAGCACATTATGACACCGAAAATAAAAACAAAATTTATAATCCACACCACGTTTCCTTTCACACTTTTCTAAATAGAAATTCTCGCTCGAAAATCACCTACTAGCCCAATCAAATTATAGAATATACTTGCAGAAAAGATTCGATCGTAGTATGATTATATCATCGATGTGAAATCGAACTTAAGTGAATATTGCCAAGTTTTTTGCTGAGAACTGTTATGTGTGTTATGCCAATGAAGAACAGCAGCTCTCTCTCGTTACGGAAACTCTTGTGAGATTGCCGGCTTTATGGAAGCGACGAGAGACTTTATTTCTCCTTCCACTTGCTACGGAAACATCGGTCGTGAAAGGGAGACATCTGCTTTAATAAATGAAGTTCTCATGCTCAATTTCACAATAAGATTATCGTAGTGATATATATGCACAATAAGATATTGCATTTTATCAGTAATGTAATTTTGCGTCGACGAATGAAAAATAAATATTTTAAATATGTATTTTTTGTTATACAAATGTATGTATAGATATTTAATCCCAAAACTTCAATTTCAAACTCGCAAACTAAGTATATTCGAGATTTCGAATCGCGACAACTAAACTGTGACAGTTACTTTACTGCGACTGGCCAATGTTTTGTCCAAGTCGAAGTTTAGTACACATCTGTATTACGTACTCTCGACCAAGTTTAGAGTCTTTGAAATGAACAAGTATTTTCCGATTCACTGACAGTAAGCACAGATAACTCGTGACCTATAACAAATCCACGTCTCGATTGTAAGATTTCGATAGACACTCAGGGATTTAACCAGATAGTTACTTATCACAAACTTAAATGTTTGATACAAAAATAAAATTAGAAAAATAAAAAAAAAATGAATTTTATATCACTCGAACGGAATAAATTTACTCATTCTTGAAAACATTTAACAAAGTGAAATAATAAGAGGTTTTAATGAATATACATGTATTCTCTCCTCTACCGATATAAAATTGTAAGACAATGTACATAATTTATTACACAGAGAGAATTTTCTTTTAAAATTTATCCTGAAAATTATGGTAATCGTAGGACAATATGATATTGGAAGAATTTTATAAGAAAAAAAGTAAGACTCTTCTCTCGACCGTACTGGCAAATATTATTTATTAAATCACAACGTTTCGACCCTTCTTTGAGTCTTATCAAGTGATCTAGATGTACATAGAGAAGAAATACAGTACAGAGATTAATACAATAAAAAAATTACTTCACTTAACAATATTACAAAATAATAAAAAGAAGCGAAACATATTTTCACAAGTATGTTTCGCTTTTAATTATTTTGTAATATTGTTAAGTGAAGTAATTTTTTATTGTATTAACCTCTGTACTGTATTTCTTCTCTATGTATATCTAGATCACTTGATAAGGACTCAAAGAAGGGTCGAAACGTTGTGATTTAATAAATAATATTTGCCAGTACGGTCGAGAGAAGAGTCTTACTTTTTTTAAATTCTGTCTGGCGATTCTCAAATATCTATGTTTTTATAATTTTATAAGAGTTTTTCCGATTCAGATTTACCATTTAAATAAAAGATATTTATATCTACCACAATAAGATATGTTCGATTAATTTTATTATGTATACACATATTAATATTTTTTATTAATTTTCAGGGTAAATTCTAAGAGAAAATTCTCTCCGTGTACATACGGCAAATCAAATTTTCTAACGCTTACAATACTGAAAACCATGCACTGATAATTAAATTTTAATCTCCGTTTGCTAATATTTTTTCGTCTCTTTCTGTCTCTCGCCATTCCTATTACTCCGATCAGTTTTGCACGCGAGACACAACACCACAATGATTGACCGATGTTGGCTTAGCAGAAGAATTTGCCGCATAGATGTCATAAATCGCGTCCGAATACGGTTTTCCAGGCTCGGAGTCCTCCACGGGAATGAACCGCGATGATAAATCATCGAGGTCGAGATCGTGCCACTTTTTTTTTTCTTTCTTCGCGCGGTTTCTCTCTTTCATCGAGACGCGTCGCGCCGCCGAAGAGGGCCTAAAAGGGTGAACTGTATGAGGGTAGAGGGTGCAACGCCTGCGCGATGCTACGATGCTCGTGTTTGTGTATGCGTGCGCGTTCCCGACGATGAATGAGTCGCTCGGTGCTTCAGTGCTGCGCGAAAAAGCGAAGCTGTCCCGCGACAGCAGCATCGAGCCGAGCATCGAGAAGAAATGTGCAAATATTCACATTTTGGGAACTGCGATTCGTCGATCGATTCGATATCATACTGACATTTTTTTCATCTCTTAAAACGCAAAGTTCGAAATAAGATCGTACGACTTTTAAAAGCTCTAAAACTCTAAATAATATACCTGTTTGATTTTGCAAGAGAAGGTACAAATCGCATTCGTCGATTGTTGATTTGTATATTTGTAGATACACATAAGTATAATTTTTTAGTCGCTTCGGTTATCGATATCTGAATTATTGAAAATGCGAGGGACTTTTTATATATCGTGGAACTGTCAATTACTTTTATTATTTGTCAATTTATTATTTTAATTGCATTGACATTTTTCACCGGATAACTTTGATGAACAAATTGTGAAGTTTTTCATAAACCACTGATTTAAAAATACAAATCCCGGTCAGAATTAATGAGAAATTATATGAAGTAAATGGAGACAAAAAATTATCAATTATTTTATATTGATTATTGTCAATTATTGAGTTTCGTCATTTGTAATCAATATAGATAGATCAATTTTGATTACTTATTTAATAGTATATTTCATAGTAATTCATTTGCATAGATTAAAAATTTTTAATCTCTCTTTGCTACTTTTCGAAAACTGCATAATATAGAATCTTAATATCATACAATATTTACATTCTTACTCTTGCGAATATTTGAATGTATGTGTATGGAAATGAGATACATATTCTTCGTAATCATTTCGATCGACTTATATTTTAATTGAGAAAATTTAGGTAAAATTGTTCGTTTTTAGAATTATAACAAAAACGTATTAAAGTTATGAGATTTTAATTTTCTACATTATGACATATTATCTCATAGTTATACATTTATTAAACCAACACGATAAATTTTCATAGAAAACTGATAAAAGTTTTGACAGTTTGATATGTGACAGAAATAAAGGAATTGCAAAAAGCTAAAAATGAGAAGTATGCTGTTGATACTGACGTCAATGATATTCTCCAATAATGTGAAAGTTTTAACTTTAAGAAAGTGACTGAGAAAGTAATAAAAAAAAGTCGCGGTATTTTCAAGAGATCACAAGATGTCATGTCAAATGCCACATTACTGAATCTACAAACTATTCGTATAAAATGGAAGATGTCATATATATAATTTGTCGCTTCGACTTACGTGCAACGATCAAATTATTTGTTACGAGTTTCCGGTGATTGCAAGGTCAACCACATATTGGATAGAAAATGCGTAGAGAACAGACTTGAAAAATGAATCTTTCCCACGTCCGAGACAAATAATAATCATGTTCGAAGGACAATACGAAACGGTATAAGTATCTTATAATTACGTCGTTGATACTCGTTAATCATTCTTTCTTAATGTCCTTTCTCTGATGTGTTGTGACCCAAAGTGTTTCTCTGTACGAAAGGAGTTGTCAACGAATTAATGAATTAAGAATTTGCATTATGACGATATATACGTAATCTCGTTTAATAAAGGGTGCAATAACGATGCCGTTCTAGCGTTGTGATTATGGAAATTAATTTACACGGTGAAACAAATTAAATTACTGCAGTGCGCGTTAATGCAATATATATATGAAACTCGGCGAGTCTCGGCGATAATAAGACACTCGAGAGGAGAAATGAAGAGATTTTAATCTTAAAAGGAGAGCACGACATATACATATATGCTCACCTTGTTTCATTCGCCGCACTATTTGTCGACGCCAGAAATTCATTAACGCGGCTTCGAGCTTGCATTCATCGTTATTCTGCACGTTGCAACGCGGCGAAGTGCATCGGCGACAAATTAGCGGAACAACCGCTGGCAAAAACGCGTGAAAAACGAGGCTGCAACTGTCTCTTGATTTCGACATTTCCTCCTACACCATGAACATCTTGATGTACATCGTCCAAAACGAATACCAAGAGTCCTCGAGAGAGATTGCGAAGCAAAATGCCGTAATGGCACGTACGGAGATTGATTTTGTCGACCAGGATATGACGAAGTAAGTATTTTCGCGAGTAAATTGTAATTGAAATTTATGTCGTCAAATCAGAGTTATTAGTAACGTTTTTCAATTTCTGCGTCTATTACTTTCATAAGTTAAGTAGCTCGATTCTTCTTACTTCTGCGCTTAATTTGAAATTCCGACGTTTATTACATGCTAGAATAGAATTTCTTTATATCAGATTAAATCAGATTCCGCTCTCTCTTGTAGACAAATTATAAAGTGTAGCTTTTACCTTTTCAATCTGAAGAAAGTCATTCTAATTTATGGTGTTATTCTTTTGAGAATTTATATTCTAATTTTTTAAATATTAAAATTAAAAATGTTAAAATTAAAGTGGATATTTTATATTTTAAAGTGCGTTTTGTATCTCTAGATAAAATTAATGATAATATTTAATGTTTACATATATGTATAAAAGCTTTTTCTATAACATTACAAATTTTTCAAATTAAAAATATTAATGCTATGCTCTTTTCAAATGACAGTTTGACAATTTGTAAAAAAATTATAGGTATATATATAAAAGTATATATAAAATACACAATAGTAAAAGGAAAATAGATACAAGACAAGATAATAAAGAAAGACAATTTATCGATAACATTCCACAAAAAGATGATTCACTTCTTGCTATTTCTTGTTTTTATTGATGTGTGTATTGTGTTTATATAAATTTAAAAATATATAAAAATATTATTGCATCGACTATATCGATTATAATTTGTTAAAAAAAACAACGTTATTTGATAGAAAATCGTTGTGTCATGATTGGATTTCTCGAGTCCATGATTTTTTTGTTTTCTCTTTTTATCTCAATTTTGTTTCCGCACAAGTTATCGAATTGTTCGCGAATCTATTTTATGAAATTTTATTTATACGAATCAATAGTTTATTTCCACTAATTATGTATATCGAACAATTATATCAATAAATTGTATTAAACGATAAAATAAAATAGCAAACATAAACAAAAACGTTTTTCCTTATAAATTTTCTCTATTACATTATATTTTAATATATTATTGAAATAGGATAAAATAAAAATTCATTAAATCAAATTTTGTGTGATAATAAAAGTACAACAACAACAAGTGACAAGTTATATGATATTACTAATTATATTATAAAGTACGTAATTCAAAAACTGAGATAAGAATGTTTACAACAGTCACATATTTCAGTTTAATCAGTATCAAAATAATTATCATCACATTTACCCTTCCACGACAGTTAGACGACTCTAACGAAATATTACATCGTACCGACACTCGTCACGAACATAAATCAAAATCATTAGAAGATTGTTAATTTAATATACAATATTTAAAGAAAGCAATGCACTATGCACATTAATCAATATAGATTATATCGAAAGTATTTTCATAATACTACACTGATTTTTTTATTTATTGATTCGAAAATTATCAAAATATGTACTTTATACCTAGAAAAATCGTATAGATTTAATCTGTAAATTCTTGACTTTATGATTTAGATATGGTTATCCAATAGTATACTAACTTTTACTCTTTTCATCACTTTTATGCTTTAAGCTTTAAAACTTTTCTGCAGAATAGTTTTAGATACTATTAAAATTTCTTGAAAGTAAATGAGCAGCACGTTTTTTTATATAACTTCTTCCAACCTGTCTTCTTTCAAACTTTGAAAACACAACATATATTGTATTTATTACATTGATTTATATTAATTTTATATATAAAATTTGTTTTTTATATAACTATTGTATTTATAATATTTATTATTTCATTTATTATTTCAAATTTTTATAGCATTTTATTATCTTATTTATCCTATTTAAAATTAACAGGTAATTGTGTAATATCAATTTGTTATATGTTTATATTTGCCTATATAAAACTCTTTCTAATTAACTAATATTTCTAAATAATACGATATGATTATATATGTAAATCGTTTTCAAGACATATATATTTCTTGTCTCATTCTTCTTATTTTTCTTATCAAAAATTGTTATGTGCAATAATACGTGAATAAAAAGGTTGCAGAATTTATCGAGTTTGTCTTGCGTAAGCAGTAGATAAATTTTGACATTTCCATGAAATAGACAATTCGTTAAAATGTCAAACGTGATACGCCTTCCATTATTTTTGCCCACGCATGAAGATATCGGAGTGATTTACTTTTCGATGCGTGTGACAAGCGATACTTTATACATTGAATTCTTAAAAAAGAAAAACCACATGCAACTATATCTAGAGTCTAGACAATTGTAATTTAATTGCATTAAATTAAATCGAAATACTATATTTATTATCGAAATACTAATAATATATCATCAATTAGTGACTTTTGCATTAATAATTACTACTATAAATTCATGTATATTATTATATTTATTATCTAATTATGAAAATTAAACTAAATTAAGTTAAATCACTGATTTATAATAGAAACTCCTTTCAGTTTTAATCATTTTTCAGGCTTTTTTTTTTAAGTATCACGTTTTAAATTACAAAATATGGTGACCAACAATATAAAATGAATGATATTGTAAGAGATATCTCAAACCGATCAATTTTACTAACACGATTCTACAAAATTTGGAGCTGAATTGTCCATAATAAAAAAAATTATTCTAAAAAAAGATTCAAGGGTCTAAACATCCAAGCATCCAAGGATTTTTAGGAATTCCACGGTCTAAAACTGTATATATGTAACAAAAAAAATATTCAAATGTCTATAAAGACTGGGAATAAAAAGATAATCTGGGAGATAAAAGCATTCACTCGTCAAAAAAATTAAAAACTATTTACAAAGTACACATAATTCAACTGCGAAAAAACATTTTAATTAAAATATAAATGTTTCTTTTAATAAAAAACGAAGAGAGAAAAAAAAACGAAAAAAAAACATTGTTTGGTTAATACATATTTAATGTATCTATTGTGTTATAAATGTTACTACTAAATGAAAAACTTTAATATATCTTTTAAAATCTCATTATTCCTTTCATCTTTATCTTAATAATAACATTTTATTTATTATTCTAAGCAACTGAATCTTGAATAACATTTCCTATAGTCTATACACGTATTTATCACTCGGATGAAATTTTCGTTAAAAATAATTATAAACTGTATAATTATAAAATAAAATAAATAATAAATTGCTTTGAAAATACCAATATAAGCCATAAGTTTAATTTTAATAAGAAAATATTTGGTTATAAATTCCAAAACATTAGAGACACATATGTATATATGTATACATACATACATGTAATACACATTTTAAAAAATTTTTGCATTTTTACGCACAATTTTTACATAATATACAAAAAGAAATTTTGCAACGTGAATTTCTTTCATATATTTTATCTGGCAAGCTTTGCTTTGGTTGGTTGCTCGTGGTAAATATAGTTCTCGCCAAATTGCACGAATTTAGAATTAATTACTATGGCTAATAATGCTTCCCAACTCGCAAACTCTTGCTTTACTTTATCGACTTTGCTTACGCTAGTTTTCCGCCAGATGAATTTAATTACACTACATTTTGGTGGAACAATTAAAATTGAAAGATCCACTAATTATCTTGGTGCGGTGTACGATTAATTATCCACATATAGTTTTAATTATTTTTGTAATAACTGCGAAGTTTTTTGAATCTAGTTTCTATGCAATGACATGTTTTCGATTTGCATCATTAATAATTAAAAAATCTCATAAACATACACCGAGTCTCTATATGCAATTATATGCAAATTAATTATGACTGATTTACACTTATTGTTAATTTAATTGTAATGTAAAGTAAAATATATTTATAATAAAAATCGACTAGATTATTTATCACATGTAATACCTTTTATTTAAAGTAAAAGAAGCAATTAATTTCATATAAAAAATATTTGTGTGTAATTATACTAATACAAGACATAAATATTTAAACTTGATCAAAATCACGGTCAACATAATTTACTGGCAAATATCTATAATGCCATAAATTCTCTATTTTGTAGCCTACCGTCACGAATTTAGATATACAGTTATATCGATCAAAAACCTGATAAAGGTATCCATAATATATGGATACAAGTAATTGTGTAATCATCGGTAGTTATCTGCTTAATTTAATATTATTTGCTTGTTTTGATATACGAAAAGCACATATAATTAGTTAATTAATTAACGAAATAATCGCACGAATCATTTTTATTATAATTTCAATGAAAATCGATATAACATGATTATAATTCTCAAATAGCTCAAATTTCAGTATTTTTTCTAAATTAATATAATGTGCTTTAATTATGGATATTTTTAAATATAGAATTAATTAATACCAGCAATTATGTAATGCCAAAAATAATCGTTTTTTCAGCTTTTCTTTATTATAAATTATATATAAATTTATAACTAGCTTCGTACTATTTTAATTATTTTAAAAATATCTTTAGCATTAAATTTAAACAACTTTATTCGTGCGAAACAATCTCGATTTTTAAACAATACATTGATTAACAAAAGAGAATACTGAATGTAACTTCCTTGAACAGGGAAATGAATTTATTTTTAAATGCTATTAGCGAACGAGTGCTGCTATTCACAGAAAATCAACACAAACTGACATGATTGACAAAGACCAACGTTATATTACCAGAACGTAGTGTATCTGTCGGATTGATTAAAGTCAGAGTGCAGTCGGCTATCATTAAAGCCCGAATCCGAGAAAATCCGAACTTGGCTCTTTCTCTATGTGCTTTTTGAACTGCTTTTTTTATTTTCTAATTTTATTTTATTTCTTTTAAAAATCGCGATATAGAAAAATCGTGGAGAAAAGTTACGGTCGGAATTAGCAATTTAATCTCGCAAAAGAACAAAGGGAAATCTGTGCAAGAAGAATATACGTGACTTATGGTGAATAGCTTGCAACTTCCGACAAGTTAAGAATTTTTATAATGGACTTTATAACTCTTTTCCTCAGACATCGACCTGATAATTAACGAGAAAACTCAGCTTTGAGTGTAATTAGTCGCATCCAATATATAATTGAGATGAGGGTTGGGAAAAATACGTGCAATTTAAAAGTGCTTCTTAGAAGGAAATAATTTTTAAAAAATGCAGTTTTTATGTAACATAATGTTACTTAACAGTTATGCAGAAGCAGATAATGGACTTGTCTCGAAAAGACAAAGAAATGCTGTGAGATTACATTTTTTCTTTATAAAGTGTTTGCTTATGCGCTCTTTAACCCAATCAGTGTGTTTTAATGTACTAAAATAAAAATCTGTGTTAGACATATTTGTATCACAAAAATAAAAAAAAATATAAAAAATGAAAAATACAAACGTTTATACATAATGTAACCATTCCAGCAATCAATTTGACCGAATTTATTCCATTCTGAATTCATAACAAGGAGTTAAAACCGTTATGAATAAGACAACCTATTCCTTCTTGAAAATATCGATCTAAAAGTATCGCTTATTTTACTTGGCATTGACGATATTTTCACGAATTTCTTGCGTGATATGACAAATGCCTATAGCAATTTTTCCCGATTCTTGACAACTTTGACAACTAAAAACGCAGTTGAGAAAAGTGTCGAAGAAAAGAACTCTCTTGGTTACTTTACACCATAAGAGAATAGAAAAAAGACGTAATCGTGGGAGAGTTGGCATTTGCGAGATCGCTTTATAATTCCTTTCGATAGCTATCTAAGAGATATGTAAGATAAATGATATAGAACTAGAAATACGTAAAAATATCTCGTATAAGTTTTCGCGCAAATTTCCCACATCTTCAGTTTAATCTATGTGTATCTCTCGAAATTGTACTCAAAGAAATAATAATGCAAAAGTATTTCGAAAGTCTGCGACAATCTATAATATGATTACGATTAATTTTTGAAATTAATGAAGAATATAAATTCAAATTATATATTCAAGTACAATTTTCATTTTTCAATTAAAATCATAATGTCAAAGATATCAAATATTACTGTAACATGAATTATTTGAATCGGAATATAATATTTAAACCTTATTATCAGATTGTTTAAAGATGATATTAACTTTTCGTTCGGATACTGACGTCAAATAATTACTAATTATCTACAAATTCATTTAGAAATTACACTGAACGCGAATGGAGAGCATAATTAATTATACGGCTTCCGCAAATCACAAACTAGATTCGAACGGATAGAATGCAAAACGATAGAATGTCAATACATTGCTGCATAGAAAATGTTGATAGTCATTGTAGAGACATTCAAATATTTATATTTACTTGCATTAGCGAGCTAATTTCTCAACAATGTGCATATATTGTAGTATACGCTACAACTACAGTAAAAAGCATTCATTATTAATAAAGTGGCGCAATTTTTATTTAATATCAAAGCAAAATTAATAGTTTTTTAATAATTATAAAATGTCTAATATTAATCCTTTTTTTTCTAAAAGAAAGAATATAATTTATAATTTTGTGTTACTTTTAAGTTTGTACATAAAATTATTTTTTTTGGAATTACATGTAATAATTATTAACTTGGAAAACATGATAACAAGTTTTCACGACGTATTAATTATTCTTATGATTCGTGCGGGTAGTTTCTGGTGGATTTTACGTAGGATACAAATATGTGGGTGGAAACAAGACGAATCAGCCTCCGTAGGATTTCAGTGGATTATATGTTTCTGGGAGCTTAATTCTCGTCTTTGGGGACTTTGCCTTAAGAGAACAAAACTTTTAGAGATCAAACTTTTGAAAAAGGAATTTTGGATATTAAAAGAAAAGAAATTAGCTGCATGTTTAAATCGCACAGAATGTGCTAAAAAATAGAGATAACAATAGTTTCTGAAAATCTATTCCTTAATATGGATTATACAGAGAGAAATTGCTAAAACACAACAGTACGTCACAAGTACTAAGATCCATTCTAATTCAATGACATGGTGTTCAAAATAATCGAGCACTGTGAGGAAACTTCTCAGGATGGTCCAGACAAAGCGAACAAATCAGATTTATCAGTGAGAAAACAACTCGATGTTCCCGACGGTGATGGAAACTTCACATCGTGTCCCAAGATTTAGTGACATGGGTACGCGAATAAAAAAAGAAAAAATATCATTTTACTTTTTGTTGAGAGGAGTTCGGTCACGAATCGAGTGAGATTTATTTCTTCGATCATCCCACGACAATATATTCAACGAAGAAAGTAATATCTCCATAATAATACTATTTTCTTTCCATAACAATGCCATTTTCTTCATGGTGAGTGGATGAATGGAGAAGATAAATCGATACACATATTTCCGAATTTTAGAAAATGTTTGATTTCTACAAATCGATGATAAGAAAACTGATGCGATATTGGAAAACGATATATCCAATAAGACCATATACTATTAAATACATATATAGGAATTACTATATATCTCAATTATTTGAAATCAAATAAAAGAAAGTCGTTTCAATGTAAGAATGTGCGAATAATATTTTTTATCCAATGCTACAAATTATTAGACTTAAGTATTTTGTGTAAAACGAGGTAAAATGTCATTTTTATCAGAAATGGCAATTACATAATCATCTCTTAAGCTTTTAACAACAACAATATTTAAAACAAAATAAAATAGACAAACATGGAAAAGATTCGATCTCTCGAACAGACAGATTTATCCAAGCATGCGTTAACTCGATTGGAGAAAGTTGCAAATTAATAAAACGACGAAACACAGAGGTTTAATGTGAAACAAAGTTTTCGTCGGTAAAAAGAAAAAGCCAATATCAATGTCACATCAACAACAGAGAGGTGCGTTATCATTGTCAACCTACGCAAAAGCGGAGGAAGACTAACGATGTATGGAACACATCGACCTAGGCAAAAACTCTCGCAAAAAACACGAGCCGCTCTTAATAGTGATAAAATATCGCGAACTTAAGCAAAGATATGCGTGGGCGAATCGGGGAAATGAGGAAAGGAAGTAATCCGTTTATGCGGATTTCGTCTACTTTAGATTCAGATATAATGCAATCTAATCTCGAATATATTTTTCGTGTGATCAAGCACGTTCACACTCTTCAATTTAATCAACACGATCATTTCGGAAAAAACGCCCACTTGTTTCTCACGTCTTGTTCTTTTCTTCTAGCACATTTCACAAAGACATAGCAAAAACGTTTGCAATATATGATTTGCATTTTGATACATATGTATATTTACTTTATATGAAAATGACACACTCAATTATCTTTTTTTCTGCAAAAATATACATATATTAAATTAAAAGTTTATGGAAAAACATACTTATGAAAATTTGTTAATATTAAAATACTTTCGGGAATTTATCGATGGTTTGCATGGTTATTAATTATTGCGATTTTTCAATTTGTCTTTGACAGTTATTAATCCCGTTTGCTTTTGTTCATTATCATATCAGAGAAAGAAATAAAAAAACATTTTATTAAAAAAAATACAAATATGCATTTTGCAAAATAACAACTTGCTTATTTACAAATAATAAAAGGCAAAAATAAGCACATGTGTACTTTGTGGGAGCTTGTTATTTACATAATCATTATTGGAAATATGTATTAATCACCTGTTACAGTCTCTTTACACCTACGTTTAGATAAAATACGAAAACTTTAAAAACGTGTATAACTCTTGCAAAAATATAATGACACTTATGAATGTTATATTGAATGTAAGTTATAATTAAATTACATCTTTTCTTATGTATCTGTGAAACTGATATAGAAGTTATTTTACTCGGAAATTATTTTAAAATAACTTTTCAAATGTTTCTAGAATTTTGTAAATTTCTTTCAAACAAACAAAAATTAAACTACCAAAAATTAGGAAAACTAATAATAATAGGTTAAATAATTTATCTAGCAGATATAAAGAAAGTTATTTTATCCTTTAATTTTAAATATAATATTAGATTTATTTGATCTTTCTAATTTTTATTGGAATGAATAATTAATCATTCAAATTATCAAGACTATATCGTATATGTGTATACATATACATATATATGTATATACCCAGGTAGCAAGCTGAAGTAATTAAACGTCAAAATAACGTCATTTTGACGTCGAATGACGTCAGCTTGCTACCTGGGAATATATATTTTTTTTTAATTTTTTTACGGAGCGTGATGTAAAAAACTATCATCCCAATTCTTTTAACTTGGAGAAGCAGCATATTTTGTTTAGTCCGACTCTCTTTCCTTTTAACTTGTCCGACATAGGTGCTATTTCCGGTAATTACGTTATCACCGGCATAGAGAAGAGAGAACTCTTCAGGTTCATTAGAATACTTAAACTTTTACACCTAGCTAATGTATTCGTTAAGAAGATAAAATTTACTGAAAAAAGTAAAATTGGTATTATAACTACTTTAATTTAATTTTTCTTTACAAGAATTGTAATAAAAAACACAATTAGAATTATAAAATATATAATTAAAATACAAAATATTAAAAGTCATACAAAATTTAACGCAAAAATTTAAATTTTAAAAGTAAAACTTTTATTATATAATGTAAAATAAATTAAAATAAATTTTCGGAATTATACGAAAATATTTAAAAAATTCATAATATAATACGTATAATATTCATACGTATAAAAAATTCGCTAAATTTTTAAACCAGAACATTATATTTTTGGTCTATTCTAATATTCTTAGTGTTAGTATTCCTATATATATTTAATTCCTCAAAATGGTGCTGAGATAATTCTAACAATCTTGACATCTATTTGATAGCTAAAGCGGGAATCCGCAATCACCGAGATTTGGAGAAACGTGTCCTAATCGTGTGCCCTAATCGAATGCATTGATAGCATTGCTGATTACTATTACACGTAGATAAAATATAAAGTATGTAAAACGTATTTTCGAATCCTCTTAAAGATACTCTCAAATATGTATTTCTCGCTAAGCATTTTGGCCAATATTGGCTTTTACTTTACGTAGCCTATATCTATTCTTCGGACCAGTTGAACTTACCTTTCCTATGGTCATATTTTCATTCGATTTTTAAGCAGAGATCAAAAAAAGAATACTTTTTTCATTGCATGTTATTTATTGTTGGCGAATAAACACAAAAATTTTATATGCTCTCGTTTGCGTTTACAGTTTGTTAAACGCACGCGTTTAGATCGAGGTAGGAAGAAAACTCTTTTTTTTGGCCGGCTAATTATTATTGCCGACAAATGAGCGTAAACATATCACGCTCAATGTTGACGAGCGTGCAACATTAAGATCGTTCGTTCAATGTTACTTTACTTTATCCAAAAAAGCTAAGTTTTTAATCAAAGATTAATTGAAATTTTTATAGTAATTATAATTTATAATAAAAAAAGTAATTTATGACAAAATTCAATTAATTAAAAAATAATTTGTATCATTTATCATTCCTTTAGAGGTAATGTAATTAATTGATCACTTGGCTTTACATCGGTTAAAGCAAAGTTTAACTACAAAATTCTAAAATATAGGCGGATGGGCTATAAAAAATTAGAATATAAGGTCAATAAGTAAAGATTAAATGACCGTTGCATATATAATTAAAAAAATTAATGGTCTTTATTCAATATATTAAATAAAAAATCTATAGTATAAAAAATGCGTCTTTGATCTTCTTTAATCTATATATATATATATATATATATATATATATATACATATATATTTTATATTTTATTTTACAATTTACTTTTGTAATAAATGCAATATATATTGAAAAAACTTATTAAAAGTTATTTAATCTAATCTGTTTTAACTCATCCATTTTGAGGCAACCATTTGATGGACCTATTTATTATCTCTATAATTTCTACATGCGCACCCACAAATCCGTTACCTCAAAATTAAATAAAAATTTATCACTCACCAGCACTGATGCAACAGCAGAGTTGTTGAAATCAGAGCTACGTTATCTGTAACAAATAAATATAAAATTCTCAAATCTATTTTATAGTAATATCGAGAAAGAACATTAATTTATGAATTATTCTAGAATTTTAATAATTCAGATTAAAATATAAGAAATAATTCAAATTATTATTTATTATTACTACCAAATTTTATATCTGATGAATAAAATAAGAAACAGACATATTAATATAGAATATTTATGAAGTTTTAAAAATAAAATTTTTATATAAAATAGAGAAATACTTTTAAAAGATTTATATAAAAGTCTTTCTCTCAGAATCTCTCTTGTTTAAATTATTCAAATAAATGAATCGAATTAATGAGCGCGGGCGTATACGCCATTTATAATAATTATAATAAACAAATAATGATTACTCACTCTAAGATTGTTCCATCAATTCCTCTTCTTCTCAAGATCGTTAGCTTAAGTTGATCTGCAACATAAAATCCTAATTATAGTACCTAATATAATTAATATTTAAAAACATTCACATAATATACATAAGTATTGAGGTTTATGTTCGATGTAGTAAATGAGAGAATATACAATGGAATAATAATTTTTTAATTCAAACTTTTATACAACTTATATAAAAAGAATTGATAAAAGTATTTGTCTCTAATTCTTTTTTGTTTAAACTCAACAAAGTATTTTAATTGAGCTTATATATGAAGTTCTCGCTATATTCTCACACGTGCACATACAAACATTGCTTGAATACAGATTAAGACGACCAAAAACGGAGAGAGTAAATCCCTCTTGATATCTCTTGCATTTATCGTAACAGATTTTGCGAGCTTCTAATAAAAAGTTGAATGATAAGAAGCGATCGATAAAGTAACGTCTCACAAGATGAGATTATAGAAAGATTATGGGATAAGTATTCCATTAAGAGAGAAATGTAACCGGATTTTAAATCATCAAATCGATGATATGAGTTATAAATACAAGAAGAATATTAAGATTATATTGCACAATAGCAACAAAAATAATGAAAAGTTAAAAGATTAAATTCTTTTTTTTTTTTAATTAAGATTAGTAAAGATTTGTGTCAACCATTTTATTAACGAAAATTAGCAACAGTATGAGCAAAGTATATGATAACGGAAATTGCAACTAATAATTAAAATTATCTAAGTAAAAATTTAATATACAGAATTCTTGTAATATTAAAATCTATTTTATATATAGAAATGTTCGATAAATTTTTAATTAACCTTATTATTATCGGAAATATTTCGAGAAATCGATAAAGCTTTGAATTAAAAGTTACAACTAAAAAAACTTGTAAACAAAAAAATTTCAAAAAAAAAAACAAAACTTTATTTAATATTAAGTTAATTATACCAAAATTATTATTTAAAGATTTAAAGAATATACATATATACAATATATATATATATATATTTTTTTTTAATAATAAAATATAAAATAAAAATTAAAAAAATACAAATTACATTTATATTTAAATCACCTCAGTTAAATTTAATTTTGATCGAATTCTTGAAATGTGTCTCATATTGTGATATTCTGCATGATTTTGTATAACTTAATGAAAATTACGTAAAAAATAAATTTGACATTAATATAAATCTACAAATATTTACATATATTCAATTTGTACCGTTGAAAAGAACAAATATTTAAAGTTAGAATTAATTAAGTTAATTAAAGTTAATTTTTAAGTTGTATAAGGTAAAAAATGAATTGTATTAGAAAACGTGTTAATAGAAAAAAATAATGTATAAATATCGATATTACATACGAGTATTTTGATTTTTCATTGTTCAAACAGAAGAAACTTTAAATTACTTGCAGTGATAAATCGATATCACGAGCTCGCAAGTCAGGAATTTAATCCAAAGAACACTCAATATATTGCAAGTTAGAGAACTGCATAAGTTTTCATCATATTTTTACTAAAGATTATAAAAAGAAGAATATCTACTTTGTCACATTGATATATTTCGTCATCGGAATTAGAAATATAATAAAAAAAACATTATATTTTTGACAAAGACATATGTGAGATTTATTGTGAAATTTCTCTCATCGTTGACATTTCAGAAGACATTTTGCTTGCAATACAGATTTTATCTAAAAGTTTCAAAATATGTACTTAAGACTATATAATTAACAACATGCATATACATAATATATATACACGTAGTTACAGGAAACGTGCACAGACTACAGTGTACTGGAATACAATTTCCATGGCTTAACTCGCTATTATCTTAATTAACAATGATAATAATGTACACTCAGTATATTTAATAAAGAATTTTACACACATATATATATTTATATAAATTTCATTGTATATATGAGTGAATCTATAGTTATGAAGACATTCGGCATGAATCAATGATAATATAGAATATAGAAAATCGAATTAAATCGCTTAAACATCCGTTTTTTAAATAATCTAATGCTCTGGATTTCCGCGATAAGAATAATATTTGAGAACTACTGTTCTAATGTTTGCTGCCTCGCTCTCAAAATCAGTATTACTTTCTCAAGAGTGTTCGAAATTCTTTTACAATTAAAAGAGTTCGATATCGTCAGAGTTACAAAATAATAAATCTTTTTCTATCCTCTAAATGTCAAAAGTTTAATTAATTCAATTAGCCACTAAAGTAAAATTCACTTTTCTTTTTAATTAAATAATGTAAGCAAGCTAGTTTTTGTTTCTGATGAAACAATTACTATGCTCATTGCTTTCATTACAATGAAACTTCTATAACAATGTAAGTAAAACATTTTATCTTTTTATTTCAGGATGTTTGTAAATCAGTAAACCCTCGTTCCTTTCAACATTCTACTGAATTTATTTATACGTATAAGCATAAAATCAGATATAATCAATACTTGATTGTCGTGAAATTTGAACAAATATGTATAAAGATTCGATATAAAAAAAGATTATATTCTTTAATTGATTTATTTTTATGATATGTAAAAGTTATAAGTAAAGACTAAAGCGATATTGTTATAAAAATGGTTTAAATCTCATTTTTCATATTTATGTAACAGGAGACTTATTATATAACATTATATAGCTATAAAACATTTTATAAAATACTATTTTGTAGCGTTATATTAATTTCTTCGATTTTAGTTTCAGTTTTGCAAAACATTTATTCTCAGTTAGATAAAATAAATTACCTTAATTTTGTTTCTTCTGTGTTTTTAATAAACTTAACTTATAAGAAATTATAAATGTAATATTTACAATTTTATTATGTTTGCATTTAATAATTGCTATTACCAGCACAATTATTTGACATAATGTACATAGTTTGAATTAAATTAAATTTAAAAAAAATTGTTTTCCACCGATTACTTTACCGCGCATTATTATATATGTATATGTATATATATGTATTTCTTAATTAAATTAAATTTAAAAAAAATTGTTTTCCAACAATTACTTTACCGCGCATTATTTTATATATGTATATATATATTTCTTAATTAATTACTGTCATTAAAATTATTATAAAATAAAAACAAGTTGCGTTTTTTTCGTGGTTCAACACCTTAAAGCATCGGTGTTCTTTATGATGTATCCCAATTATATTAATTCCGACTAACTGTAAGAAAAATATTAGAATGATAATGTACTATCATTATGACAAATTTAATTTCTTTTTGTTCCAGACTTCTCAGCGATCGAAATGCCGTCACTTATGAGATCAATAACAACGAAACTGATTTAAACAACGAAACTCTTCTTTACAATGTGTCACTAAACGAAGACTATATCTTCGATAGGACTGATGTAAAAGTAATTTTTATTACTTTATACACTATCGTATTCGTCTGCTGTTTCTTTGGTAAGTCATTCAATGTCTTTGTATACCTCATAATTAATCCTCAAATAATAATGCAATTGTTTGCACTTTCATTATATTTTTCATCTGACAATTACGCCAATGTAATACACACTTATAGGTTTAAGAAAAAATGTTGATACAAATGGTGATACAGCCATGTATGTCATGTATGTATACATATATTTGTTTCCAAATATAAATTCTTCTTATTATACTTGACATGATTATAAATTGTGGAATTATGAATATTTTTATAAATGTATAATAAATAAATGTTGATCATTTTCAACATGCTTTGCAATATACGCTAAATGTAAAATTAAAATCTTGTTTAATTATATTTCTAAGGAATATTCTATCTAGCATGAATTTATTTAAAACAAAAATAATTGACATGTTGCTATTTTGGCCTATGATAAAAAATGGGAGAAAAATAACTTTCATATCACTAAATATGTTTGTTATTAAATTTTTATCAGTGTAGTAAATCGGCTTGCAATTTTTCTTAAAATCTTATAAATTTCATATAATTATTTTTAAAGATTTTAATTTGTTAAACGTCTTTAATATCCTACATTCCGTATTCGAAATTAAAAGACATAGAAAAGAACATACAAGTTAGAAAATCGAATCTTTGCAATTTGCTCGGTGTTGAAGGTTAATTTAATCTCGCCTGTCAATTCGAGTTTAATCAACTCTCGAATCAAAGTAAGGGCTTGGCGTTTCATTGCGGAAGGTAACTCACGATTCCTTTTTGCTTAACGACGCGCATGCGGAACTCGTATGTCGGCTGTCGGAAGTAGCTTCATTTCCTTGGATATGTTACACGAACGACCACAACCGTGCATTACCATGAAACCACCATTAAGTAGTCGGTCGCTTCCGGTCGCGTAATCCACGCAAAGTATTAGTATGTCACTTTTAAAGGAGCAAACATTGTTAATTTGTCAATCTCGACTAAATATGAATTGTTAGTGAAGTTAAGAATTCAAACTAACTAATTATAAGTTTGAGCGAGATTGACGTTTAATTATTCATTTCGATAATATCAGTTATTGGAGCAGATCCTAAGAATTTAATCTCTTCATAATTAACGCCGTTAATTTAATAGATTTTATTGTACAGTATTATTGTACAATATTAAAAATTCTTAATGTGTGCTATCTGATAGATTGTTATAAACATTTGGCTAATAAGTTCATTTTTAATTTTGTAGCCGAAAAAACATTCGATTTTTGGTGAAATATATTGAAAATGTTTAATTGATGATATTAAATGCAGATTGCAGTGTTACAAAAATTATATTCTAAATACCTGATAACCACGAAATCAATTTTGCATATTGGCTTATAAATAGTTTTAAAAAAATTTGGAGATATTTTATACTAAACATTTTTTCTATGTATAAAATCTTAATAAAGAAAGATTAATAAAGTTTTGATTCAATTCATAATTTCAAGTCAAAATAAACGAGAGATACGATGATACAAATATTAATATACGCATATCAATGCAATATTCATGAGAAATATTACGTATAGGAAACAAACATGCACAATGCAGTCCGAAAATATCACTATGCAAAACATGAAAACGATCCAAATCTACCATTATTGATTTTAATATACATATTTATGTAAATAATCAGACAAACAAACTATAAATTAGTATTAACAATTATAAATTAATATAACAAAATAATATATAATGCATTTTTTTATTGACGTAATTTATAGCAAAGTTAGGTGTTGTACCATATTTCTTTTTGGTCATCTCGTAAATACTATAGCTAAAGTTTGTTAGATAAAACATACCAATAGCGTTGAACGAAACGTCGATCTCCGAATCGATCCGAAACGGCGATTTCTTTCGCTGCTTCCTGAAATTTATGCTCTCAATAAATGCCAACGTGTTCGACATGATCGTGGTTTCAGATAGCCCAGATAAAAGATAAATTTTAACAAGATGCGGAAAAAGATTTATCCTGCACGCGCGACGATAACATATGTTTATTTCGTGTACACATACGAATATCTCCCTCTCTCTCTCTTAAATGAAGCTGTTAGAATATGCAATGAAGAAGTTAAGCTGATAATTATTTATCATAAGCTAATATAGTTATCTAATTAATTAAAATATATTTAGAGGAATCTAATACTTTTTTTATTGATGATTTTACTGAATAAGTTTCTATAACGTGAAAAAATATTCTCAGAGAGAATTAAAAGCTGCATTCACGTTATTTTTATGAGAAAAGGTATTGCTATTTTTATGCCGGTATTTTTCGAACACATAGTTTCAAAAATTCCAGGCACGTTTCGTGCTGTTCAGAGTGTATTAATCGTAGGTACTAAATGATCAAATATCTTTTCAAATTACAGATATGCTGATGCGTAAATTATCGTGTTAAAGATGACTTGTAAATACAAATAATATAAATAATACAAATTAATCATTATTTATTTATTAAATTTTTTTTTAGATTAAATTTTTTTATATAGAATACGTATCAAGATTGTGATATAATCGATTGAAAATGTCGATGAATTTTTATGCAAAAAAATAAAACCTGTAAATTAAAACTGTTTCAGCACAAATTTTTTTTAGTAAAAAAATTTTAGAAATGGAAAATATCTTTTTTTATATTAATATGAACACTGTATAAAATGTAAAAAATTTCATATTATTTTTAAACAATCTAGAGCCCGTTTTTTTAATCAAAATGTTAAGGCATTAATTAATGTTGAGTTATAAGTAATAAATAAAGAAGACTTAGAATATAAAAAATAATTTAAATATATAGATATTATCTTTATTAGATTTTAATAGTTATTCATGCGTCATAATTATTTCATGTTTTATCATCTCAATTATTATTCTTGCATTTCAATTATTCCAAATTCAATACGTATGACATGCTATTTTGTATGCTTTTTATTACAGCCGGAAATGCAAATACTCATAGGTGGTGCAATAAATCCCGGACACGAACAATGTGACGATTTTGCGCGTACGATTGTTACATGTTGAAATTTCAATTTATTTTTCTTCCAAACGAATTATACTCGTCAAATATCGATTTTTTTGTTTTTTTTTCTTTCATAAATCATATAATGATGAAATGGGTGTTATCCAATCTGACAATGAGACGAGCTTATTTAAACATATCGTTGCAGTTAAGCAATGCATTGCTTATTATATTTTAGTTATATCATTGAAATTATTTTTTTTTCTATCATAGGAAATCTTACAGAAGTTTACAGTACTAGCCTATTTGGCATAAAAAATAGTACAAACATCAAAAACGTTTAATTATGTGTACCTCACAAGTGAGACTTTTGAATATTTTTATTAATGTATATATTATCTAAATAAATGTATATATTTTATTTTTATTTAGATTAATTAATTTATTATTTTAATAAGAATGTGTTAATATTTAATCATTTTCACACATTATGTCTTTTTATCTGAACTGCATTGATTATTGATAATTTAATTTTTCCTTCCTCTTTCTTTCTTTCTCTTTCTCTCTAAGTGTATGTATGTCTAATTTTATTTATCGATATGATGCATAATGGCGGAGTTATAATACTCGATGTTGATTTGTAATATATAAATATATCCAAATTATAAGAGGTAGTGTTCAAAATAATTAAAATTAAAAAAAAAATAATTATTGTAATACATGCAAATACATGTAATTTTATTTTTTTGCTCGTTCTTTCAATAAATATTAAATAAAAAAATTTTCTAATTTTCGAAAAAAAAAATTATTCCTAGATGTGAACTTAAAAAATATAATAATTAAAAGTCTAATTCTCATATAAATAATATCAATAAGCTAAATAGTTATAAATTTTTAAATAATTGTTAAAATGTTTTTATAAATCTATATACATGTATACAAATATTAATTTTTATTATACATATATGTATACAAATACTTTATATAGAAGTGTCTAAATGAATATTTTATATACATTACACATTAATGTAATAATTATTATTGCTCGAGGGTAAACAAGAAATTAATTTTACAAGTAATAAATAATAAAAAGTTATAAATTATGCTAACTTCAATGTTGCTTCACCCTAGCTTGATGCCTTCTTGGATTTGATTCTTTTCTCTCGTTCATCCTTTATTGCTTCTTCATGGCACTTTAATTCGTGAAAATACGATTAAATACAATCGTTCGCACATTAATCAGGATACGACAGTCGCGTAACATTATTGTACTGCATTGCCAACATTAATCAGACGCGCACTTTATTTTATTGTGTGACAGAAAAAGAAATTAAAAAGTTGCATAAAACTATGATTCACCTGAAAATCACGTGACTCTGATCGCGTTTCTTTAGTGTTATCTTTTAAAACGCAATCTTTTTTTATAACTATTATAATTAGCGATCATTAATACAGACGCGATTGATTCAGTCATACAATAAATGATAAAAAAGCCTAATATATCCATTGTTTATTAATAATAACATTTATTTCGATTTTTTTGGAAATGCAAGCAATATTAAAATTTGACGTTACACAATACTTTATCAATTTATTATATCTTAATTAGTTATTCATTAGACTGACATAGTATTGTATATATCAGATACATATCCCAGCAAACACAAAATAACAATTACATAACATCAATCTTATAATTTCCCATCCAATAATATAACTATTACATACAAACCATGTTATATTGCGGTTATATTGTTAAGTGGGAAATTATAACATTGATATTATGTAATTGTTACTTTGTGTTTACTGAGATGTGAAGATATCTATATGTATATTTTTATTTCTATTCATTTACAAAACGCAGATGCAACACAAATCGATTTTAATTGAGAGAGCACAAAGTAGAGAAAAGAAAGAGTAATATATTAATTAAAAAGCTGTACTACATCAATCACACGGTTTAATATTTACGTATGTACCGTTTAAAAGTAAATTATAAATTCAACATTTTATTTAATGTATTTGTTCTACTCATTTGTCAAAAAGCTTATTTTGTTATTTTAATCAAATCGAGCCGTCGTCGCGATATTTTTACATATCACTTACCGATATGATCAATCGCGCAAACTAATAATGATTAATTATAATAATTATACAAAATGATCGCATTTCGCATGGTAGGTAGATATACATATGATAATACATGATAATGTATGCAGCGCTATCTTCTTGTTCGAGTTTTATTGTAAGAACGACGAACTATGTGGAATGTATAAACAACAACGCGCTAATTGTTTCCGCCAGTGCGTTATTAATTACATTTCACAGTCTATCGTTATTATTATATCATATGCATACACATTATATAACACGCATACCATATGTGTACGTGTGATATACCTAAATTAATACGACGAATTATATTATTATATTATATATAACGACATATTACTTTATGACTTATTGCTGTACGACGTATTATCGCGTACGACATTATATTATAAATTATAATGTATGTATATTATCATGCATATTGCATTATACATCGAATATAGGGTGAGAAAAAAGTATGGGATAAAATATTTCAGAAATGAGATATAGAAAAAAAATGTTAAATATAAAAGTAATAGGATTCAAAGCATGTCCGAAAGATATTCAACGGAAATCAAAGAATACTTTACATCCTTTGAATGTCCCCTCAACATTTTTCGAATATGTGTGCTGTTGAGAATGATTAATGTTTCGCGAAATTCTTAACGATAGCAAGTTTTTTCCCGTAATATAATAAAGTTACATATATAAATAAAATTCCTAGTAGAATAAAATAAAGTGCGCATCTCTGTTTAATGTCGAGAATGCTCTAGTTTCGTGCGATTATTGTATTCTAATTAGTGCGCTCGCGATTATATTAATTAATAATCGTATTTTCGCGAATGAAAGTGCCTTAAAGGATCAATAAAAAATGAACAAGAATAGAAGATACATGCCCATAGAAACATCGAATTACGGTGATACACTCGTAAGGTAAGCATAACTTATAATTTTTTTTATTTATTACTTATAAAATATATAATTTATTGTTTATTTCCACTGTAATAATTATTACATGAATGTATAATCAGTATAAAATTGATTATTAGGTTCTTCTCTTTAAATATACAATATATGTATAGAGTATTTGTATAATAATTATATTAATATTTGTACATATATAGATATATTAAAATATTTTTCAAATAATTTTATAAAATTTATAATTATTCAGATTATTAATATAAGAAATGCAACTTTTTTATTATCATATTTTTTTAAAAGTTTATATCTAAAAAAAATTTTTTTAAATTATTTTTAAATTTTTAAATTATTAATTGTTTTATTAAATGTCTGTTAAAAAGACAAATACAAAATTTAATTGTATGCAATAACATTACTTACTATCTTAAAATATTAATTATTTTGAACACTACTTTATAATTTGGATATATTTATATTTTACAGATCAACTCTGCTGTTACGCATCGTATACATATATCGGTAAGTAAAATGAAATTATCACATAGGTAGTTAATCAAATGCTGTTTAGATAAAAACTGTATTTTAAAAAATGTTAATTTTTTTATTAAAAATAAATTAAATATTTTTTTTAAATAAAAGAGATACACTCATTTTAAGTATAAAAGATATTCAAAAGTCTCTTTCGTAATCAAAAATTCTGGCAAGCATTTCTGTAATTTATACCAAATATATTATTTATTTTATAAAAAAAATATGCTAAAATCTCGTTAAAAATAACATTTCTGCATGAATCTTCTATAAGATCTCCGACAATAGAGAAAAAAGAGATTTATGCTAATATCAAGGCAAATGTTTTATTTAATATAACATTTTTTTTTATATAAATCTTTCTCAATTGTTTTTAATCGCGTACAAATACAAGAATTTATATTGGCCACTATTTAGTATTTCACATGACTTTACATGTTTAATTCTCTTATATAGGAATGTAAAATCTGTCACGACCAGAGCATAGATCGAACATGCTGAGAACAAATTGACATAAACAAGCATTAATTGGAAACTGGTAAATCCAAATGGTCAATCATTAGTGTAGTAACCAATAATTATACAAATCATTCTGCATTATATGCGATGTAGTACACGAATAAAATAACATTCCACAAGAAATTCCAATATCATTATAGAATGAAGACTTATTAATACATAAAATATTTATCAAACATTTTTAAGTATTTATTATTTGATGTATTGTGTATACTCTTAAAAGATATTTCTCTAACAATGCGAATATTTTCTTTGAAAAATATTGTTTAAAAGTTTTAATATATTACTGGAGCACCATAATTTGCCAGAAACCGAAACTTTTCAACTATAATATTTTTTGCAGACATTTCAATCTATTATTTAATAATGCTTTAAAATATTTAATAGTATTGCTATTTCGATAATGTATGTTAGTAAGATTTATTATTATAATTTCTTTGACTTGTATTAATATTAAGATTCGATATCATGCCACATGTTTGACACTTGAAAGCTACATATTTAAATCTTGGAATAAATTATAATTATGGCAATTTATTATTAGTATCTAGTATGTGTTAATTATATATATATGGTAATTAATTTAAATTTTATTAAAATTTATTAAATATATTATAGGTTATTAAAAATATGATAATTGATTCTATGACTTTCTCAAATACGTATGATGATTTATTTCACGACATTAAATCATAAAAATTTGGATCTGTACGTATCTACAATGTATGAATAATTATGTATAAATATTTTTTTGTGCAGCTGTCAAGCTATACTGAAAACAACCGTATATTTATTACAATGGTGCAACAATTTATTATTAATTTATTATTAATTAAGTACTGCTCTTTTAAGCTACTAATTACTTAATTAATGAGAAGGTAATAAAAACGGTGACAGTCAAGCGTATAAGGAAAGAAAGCAAAGAAATCCGTTTAAACAAGTCGGATGGTACTTATTTTTTTACGCCTGTGAAAAAAAAATCCGCAATCTACTTTTCAGTCACTTTTTAATTCTACTTAGATTAAATGCTTTGCATTTAATTAGCACAAAAAGAGACTTGTAATAATTTTGCGTTAAATTAATTCAAATCGAGTTATTTGATAAAGCTTTTCATTAATTTTTAAAACGTGTATAGTAAAAAAGGAATAAGTAATTACTAAAATGTTTCTTTTAAAAAATTTGATTTATATGTACTATATAATGTTACGATATACATGCCATTTACTTTAGGTATTATTATTAAAACAATTTTAAAATATTTTTAATGTATTAATTAAAAAACTCTCTTACAATTATAAAATTTTAATAACAATAAAAAAAACGTAAAATTCAATTACGTTTGATTACAGAAAAATAAAATGATCAAAAGTAATGCATATTATGTATACAGATATAAATATATACATGCATATGTATTTCTAAAAGAATGCACTGACACAAATTTTAAAATTTTATTTTTATTGTTTTTAGTGTGGTAGACCACCGTCATATTATACTGTTAAACAGTAGTAAAATTTTAAATAAAAAATGTTCGTAACAACTCTAAAGAAAATCGACTATGTATAAACTTTTGAAACTGCGATTTATTCCGGGAATAAATCGCTACACTCACATGGGAATTCTCACGTTCGGGACTTGATTAAAATAATATTCGTCTGGAATAATGCTAAACTCTCGAATGTGTTTCGTAGGACTTTCGTCGAAAACAAGTTGGAAAAGCTAGCATCGCTGCAGTCTCTCGTGTAACATCCCACCAGAGGGAATAAAATCAACCGCGGCGAAAAATACGCTTTTTCTCTTTGTGGAATACGATAATAATCGAAAATAATTCATTTTCCGTCGTTGGAGGATTCAATTTCATTCACAATTCTGGACATGATTGCTACATCCATCTAGTTTGTGGAAACGTTCGATAACAGACCCATATTTGCGGATCATCGCTATTTTATACGAAGTCTTTCGCTACATAGAACTCGATTTTATAGCCTCGTAAATAATTCAGCAAAAAAACTGGATTGATTCTCACGTACGAACCCAAGTAGCAAACTGACGTCATTAAACGTAAAAATGACGTTATTTTGACGTTTAAGGACGTCAGTCTGCTACCTGGGAATGATACTGTCAAATTGCAAACATGCGTGCCTAAATATATATATATCTTACGTAAAATACTTGGAAAACAAAAAAAATGTAAGTTTATTTTCTTGAAAATATCTGCAACAGTTCTAAATCATATGATCGCGTATTTTTAAATTATATTAAATAAATATGAATAAAAAATGAATTTCACATAAAATCTCATTACAAAAATATTCCATATATACTTTAATTAATTCAATTAATTCTATATATAAGAGAAGTAGCTTTATAGTGAATTATCTTAATTTATATCGTAACTAATGTAGCTCTTATTTTCTCGATTACAACAATGCAATTACATTGTACCATTTTCTTAGAAGGGGGTTTCTCTTAGAAATAATCAAATATCAAAATATCTTTCGAGAAGATCCTTTACTTTTGTTAAAGTTAAATTTCATCGAACAATGTGACTTTGACATAAAATGTTAGTATTACAAGAATTAGGTGTATATTCTCTATATTATTAATATCGGTCCTAAGTTAGCTAAGGAGAGCTTTAATTGTCCTCTGCGATTTTATTTGAAAAATATACGCCCATGAAGTATTGACCGGATATCGTGTCGAGATAAATTCAATAAAGTACTTTGACAATATTGTGTATTTTTATGCGTAAAATACAATCCTGTAAATTAAAATTGTCGCCCTCAAGTAGAAAAATAGAGAGGCTGAATTTTAATTTACAAATTCGTGTTTAATGCACAAAAAATGTAAATGTACTATATTAAATATACTTGAACACAATATCCGGTCAATATTTAGACGTATATTTTTCTGTCGCTTTATCCAAAAATAATGAGATAAATATAATATTCGACTCACATTTCGACTATTCATTTTCTTCGGTATTTTACCGTGTAGGAAACCAACCTCTGCGCCGGGAATTGTCCTCGTAGAAGCTTCGAAACACTTATTTGCACTCGCGTATTTAAACATATTACGATCTTCGACGCGTTTCGATAAAACGCGAGAGCTTATACGCGACTAAAATATATATGTAACTTCTTGCACTTGATAAATATTTTCGACGACGCGATACGAGAAAGTTTTAAGGAGTACGATATGTTGAAGATTACAATATGGCGGCGTGTCGGTGTCGAAGTGGATCTTGGCGATTTTTACGACGACTACGAGCTTACTTCGTCGCGTGACGATACTCGGACACGACGATGTCGAAGCACGACCGAAAACGCACAATCACCCGCTCGAAATACGCTCGACATCGCCGAAAAACTCGGAAAATTCCGCCCGGGAACTCTCACGATCCGCCCTCGTAATCTCGTCACTCGCCAAGTTTTGGCGGTTCGAGTCGTCGGAGCCGTGACGTCACGCGAAGGAACGAAGCGAAGTTGAGCGAGATTCGCGATCGACAAGGACGACGCGAGGACCGAATGTTTCGAACGAGATTCCCGATCGAGAACGTCAATCTCGGTCGAATAATCGCGATCACGATGTGAGGACACGCGACGCGAGTAGATTCAGACGACAATTAACGACGAGAAGGGACTAATTAATATTGACACTCGCGTAATTCGCGGAGCAACGCGGACGAACGCGGGAATGTTGATCGTGAACGATGCGAAGTGAACCAGAGGGCAGCAGCGCTCGGATTGTATCGAAAAATATCATCCCGAGCGCAGCGCTCGATCGACCAATCAGGGTAGAGATCCTCGTCTCTGATTGGTTGGACAAATTTTGATCGCGAACGATGCGAAGTGAACCAGAGGGCAGCAGCACTCGGATTGTATCGATAAATATCAGCCCGAGCGAAGCACTCGATCGACCAATCAGGACAGAGATCCTCGGCTCTGATTGGTGGACCAATTCCGCGCCGACCAATCGGAGACCGAGGATCTTTCTCCTGATTGGTCGATCGAGCGGTCACTCTGAGCTGCTATTTCTGAACGTAATCTAGAGTGCTGCTGCCCTCTGCTTCACTTCGCATCGTTCAGGATCAACGTTCCCGCGTTCGTCCGCGTCGCTCCGCGAATTACGCGAGTGTGAATATTAATTAACGTCTTCCCGCCGTTAATTATCGTCTAAATCTCATCGCGTCGCGAGTCCTCACATCACGATCGCGATTATTCGAGCGAGATTGACCTCGATCGTGAATCTCGTTCGAAACATTTGCTCCTCGCGTCCTTGTCGGTCGCGAATCTCGCTCAACTTTGCTTCGGTCCTCGTCTCTTCGCGTGACGTCACGGCTCCGACGACTCGAACCGCCAAAAGTTCGCGAGTGATGAGTTTACGAGGACGGATCGCGAGAGATCCCGGGCGAAATTTTCCGAGTTTTTCGGCGTTGTCGGGCGTATTTCGAGCGGGCGATTGCACGTTTCCGGTCGTACTTCGACATCGTCGTGTCCGAATATCGTCACGCGACGAAGTAAGCTCGTAGTCGTCGTGAAAATCGCCAAGGTCCACTTCGACACAGACACGCCGCCATATTGTAATACTTCAACATTTATCGTACGCTCCTCTTTAAAACTTTCTCGTGACGCGTCGTCGAAAATATTTGGCAAAGAGAAGCAAGTACATACATTAGTGTATGTGGTGTTCGCCAATTCGGGAATATCGGCGATTTCTGAGTGCGTCACGGAAAGTCGCCTCGTTGTTCGATGAGGCCCTCCGAGAAGTGGCCTTGAAAAGACCGACACGAAAGCACCGAATAAACTTTCGCGTTTCTCGCGTTTTATCGAAACGCGTCGAAGATTATTGTGATAGTTCAACCCGGGCGTCACCAACGAAAAAAAAAAAAAATAACGCGAGTGCAGTGTTTCGAAGCTTCTACGAGGACAGTTCTCGAGGTTGGTGTGCTGCAGGAAAAATAATGCCGGCGAGGAATTCGGAGTACGCCGAGATCGAAGAAGATGTGAATAGTCGAAATGTGAGTAGTCGAATTATTTATTGCATTATTTTGCTTTGACGAAGCGATAGAAAAATGTACGTTTCAGTATTGACTGGATATCGTCATAAAATAAACTATAAATAAATTAACTAATATATTAACTATAATAGTATAATAATATAATATTTATACTATAATAAAATGAACTATATAATAAACTAATCTATAGCACAACATTGTATATACTTGTGCGTAAAAAACGAATCTGTAAATTAAAATCTGGCGCTTTTACAGGGAAAAAGAAGGGACGGAACTGTACTGTAAATTTATCTATTTGAGAGCGACAATTTTAATTTACAGATTTGTGTTTTACGCATAAAAATATACAACACTGTAGTTTCAGCAAAATCGGAGCTTTCTTTCGATATTATCCAAAGTTGTTCTATCTGATTAAAAAAGAATCGGTCAGATCAACATTTTAATTTCAGAAAACGAACAATTCCTTCTTCTCTATTAGTTCAGAGTTTCTCTGTTCTTTTATTCGGCTAGTAAAAACGCTCCATTTTTAATTAGAAGAAGTCATTAGAATGTTGTCTCAAGATAACTTTATTTGGAATCAGTTTCTTTGACCATTATTTTTTTAGACTCGGAGATTGTCACAGAAACTTTGAAATTTCTATTATTACTTTTATTACAAAATTGTGACAACGATAATAAAATACATTTGTTTAATAGAATGTTTTATACATGTTACAATTTATACATATATAATCCCGGATATAATTCTTTTTTTTTTATTGTCCAAATTATGAGAATAATGTGTTAATGCTGCAATTTGTTATTCATAAAAGTTTAATTTATACATTGTTAGCACAGGTGCAAGTCATGATAAATTATAATTTCTTGTTAAAATGATGCAATATAAATTAATTATCTTTTAAAATAACACATTATTTTTTTGTGTATAAATGAATATATATATAGATTTTTTTTTAATGGCTTTTGACTATTTGATAATTGTATCGGTAGATGAAAATTGTGCACAAATAATTTGGTAAAAATATAGTTTTGTTAGAATTAAAAAAAACTTGATCCTTTTTTATGGTCATGAGAAATTTTTATTAAAGCTTAAAAAATATTTCTTGCAATCAACTCGATAATATTTCTTCATGAAAATTACTGAATAAAAATTAAATATAAAAATAAATTATTAGATTGTAAAAATATAAATACCAATATTTTAAATTTAATATTTCAATATTAAATTTTGATTCCAAATTGAAAAATACATATAATTTTAAAACTTGAAAAGAATTAATAAAACTTAATTTATTTTATGAAATAAAAATTTTTTTCGTTAAAAGCAATAATCATTCGAAAAAAAATAAATTTAATGATACTTTGATTATTTTTTCTCGCAATATTCATTACAATTTTATATTTTAGAGATTCGTAATGTTCTGTTAAATGACAAAGTCGCAATTTTTCCGATCTTTCCTTTTCTCTTATTTTGCTCTTTTATTTAAAATGTTGATCTGACTATTCTTTTCGAGTAACGATAATTAGATATAACAATAACAACTTTTGGTGATATCGAAGGAGAGCTCCATTCTCTCCGAATTTGCTGAAACTACAATACTGTATATTTTTATACGTTTAATTAATAAATTTTGACCACATCTCTGTTATTCTTCTTTATCTTCCTTCATAAAAATATATTTCAACATAGAAGCTTTCCTCATCTTTTTTTTCACTATCGATTATTGTTTCCAAATATTTAAAAACATGCTACTTGACATTATGTTATATTTGGAGCTGGTACATTTATCCTGGTCAACAATTCGGGTAAACCACGAACATTTAACCCACACAAATACGAGCTCTACTTATTATGCGACGCAATAATCATATTCACGTTGTAAATTTGAAGAGACACATTCCTGAGCTACCTCGTATATTACTCCGAAATGGTGGAGTCTCGTTGCAGAGAAACGATTTAACTCACGAATGCATATCTTGCTCCAGACCAATATCTGTTGAAACGTTCATGATCGTAAAATACGATGCATACAAAGTCGATGACGCTGCCTTTTTTCCCTCATAATGTCGCGAAAACGCGAGAGAGATCGTGAGAAAAATTTCTAAATTCACCGAATAAAAATAAGAAATGCGATAAGTTCAGGAGACAGCTGATAATGAGATAACTGGGACTCTGGGAGAATTATGTCACGTGTCACTGATACGTGTCACATGTTCTGCTGACCACGTGATTCCTTCAGGCTTGTGACTGCGCAGCTTGAATATCAGATATTTAATCATCTATTATCTTCTGTTATATCTCCTTTTTATGTATATAGAATATTTTCATGTTTTCACATATATTTTACGTGGGAAAGAAAAAATATAAAAGTGACCGAGAAAAAAATAAATTTTATTTTATTATTAAAAACAAAGAACTATATAAAGAGAAAATAGAGTTTTAAAAATAACGTAAAAATTCTTTATATTTTTCAATATTTGTTTTTTTTTCATATTTTATATAATATATATATTCGCGATATATATATTATATATATATATATATTGAACATCTGTTTCTTCTTTTTTTACATTCAAAGTATCATTTACACAATCAGTATCATTATTTTCGCGTGTGACATGAATCTATACGTGAAACATATAGGTATAATTGAGAAGAAAATTGATATTTCATTATACATGATATTAAGTAAATTATTATGAGATAGAAGTTTATATGTATTCAATCTTTAATGATTATGAAAATATAATTATTTCTCATCTTTGATATCTATAAAATATGAATACACGATTAAAAATTACATGCTTGTAATGTAGATCCTATTTGCATAAAGGAACTCAGAATATACTTAGCACACGGATTACAAAATATATATAAATACACAGGAAATTTTGAAACATCTAACTAGAAGAAGAAACTTGTGGCCTGTATATCTTACAGAATTTCATTTTTATTATATTATGTCATTTTATTATCAATTAAATAGTTATTCGAATTCTAGACATGTATGAATTATTAACAATAGTATTATCTCATGAAACGTTGGCTCTTTGACTTGAATTATCCCGTATATATTATTCATACGTATACTCGGAAAAGGAAGTTGGAAATACGTCAGAAATAAATACGTGAGAAACAGGTAGAACTTGCGAATTTTTATTTACTACAATACTTTCAACTAAATTTACTGAAATTGTATCTCATCGTATTCATATGAAGATGTAAGTAAAAATCCAATGACAATCAAATAGGGAAAATTACATAAACGGTATAAAATGAATATTTGATAACTGAAAGAAGAAGCTTTCTTGAGCAAATGGATAATACACATATAATATTAATACATGTACATAATATATAAGTATGCAAATCTCGTGCTACAATATTATAAAAATATGAGAAATAAAGGATGCTGACTTTTTACGTAGTCATAGTCTGCATTGATTTCAAATACATACATTATACACACATGCACACAATACATATGATATGTCGTATCATATTTTTCATGCAAAATCATTAATATCAATATCAATATCATCATTTGCGCTGTTCAATATAAAGAATGTAATATATCTTCTTTCATAAAAAAAGAAGATTATATAAGTTTTCAAAAGAAATATTCGACAAAGCATGCACGCGTGTGTGCTTTATTCATGTGTGTATATGTGTTCAGTTTCTTCTCTGATTATTATACTAAGTAAGAAATTAATACCAGAATTTTCTTTTGTTTACTAATGATAATAATAATTATATAATTATTAATTCATTATTTGACAATATAATTATCAGTCATAATTAATTGGATTAACAAATTTTATAAATAGTCATACACACACACTGTTTATAGATTATGTACAATACTGACTATTTTTATTATAAAATAATATAAAATTAAATTGCAATAAATGCTGCGATGACGTATAGAGGATGCAAATTTCTTTATAATATGTATTTGTCATAATATGTTATTTGCATATTAATATAATAATTTTGATATTTAGTTTTTTTTATAAGCAATACAATTTTCACATTTGTTCTCTGTAATGGAATAAAGTTTATACCATGTTAAAATTTAAATACATATATTATTTCTGTTAGAAACATGCACGATACACGTCTCTTATTATATTTTACATAGCATATATGTAAATGATAATGAAAACACGAATGAAACGAAGCTACCATACTCTCGACAAAAGAGACAAAGTTGCTTTTCCTCTCTAGATTACTTATATTTTTCTCAAACTTTTTTCATTTCCGATTTTCTCTTTTTTATTTTCTCCAAGACCTTTATCGCGCAAATAAAGCTTTTTATACCATGAAAGATCATTACATTATTCGAACGGAGAATTGTTTTATTAATATTTTCTTATATCTTTAAGCATACGCACTCTTTCATTTTTTAAAGAGTTTTAATATTAGCATTTATAATTCAAATTTTCATAATTATAGGATCACCTTTAGACGATATAACGTTACATTGTCATGTGTTTTTACAATATTTTAATTTTAAAATAATTTTTAATTGCTTACGGTAAAAGAAGAGTTTTTTTATGTGTTATCTGCTTTCTCGAAACTTAAAATATTCCGTTATTCTTATTGTTAGTATCATAACCGATTATTTGCTTATTATTAATTTTTTAATCGAAAGAAATTGAAAGTTTTGCAAATGATTTTAGGAAGGATAGAAAATGGGGGTGTAAGTTGTTATAGATAAAATAATTGCAATAGAAGAGTGTTGGTGCCTCGAATCGAACAGCAATAGGATTTAAATTATCCTCATATTTTCTTCGTGAGCGTTTTCTGTTTCATCGATTTTACGGTAGAACTATGCAAATTTGTCCGATTGCTCCGGCGAAATTTAACCGAGGACCCACTTCGCGACAGATTTAAAATGGGAAACGGTTTCCAATTAATTTCACGTACACTATAATGTTCGGTGCAGTTGAAACGTTATCGAGAAAACGGCGTAACTTTCGGTAATCTTTTATTCGGCTTATCTCTTACTGAAATTAAAAAATAATTTTACGCGATCATAAAAAAATTTTTTTAATCATTCAGCGTTCAAAAATCTATAAAAAGTATCAATTTCTTTAATATTCACAGCACTCTTATTATTTATCAATCTTTATAATAATTGATAGTTCTTTCACCTTTAATATTCGTTATTTCTCCGTTTCACAAATTGAATGGGTAATAAATATCTTTCTTTTTGTTTATATATATTCCTACTATATATAAAACTTTTCTACATATTGATTTATCGATCCGTGAATAAATTTGCAACTCACCCGTAGTCGGATGCAAACAACTTGTAATCTCCATAAGTTGTCGAAAAATATTTTTATTGATTTGAATTTTGATCAGAACTTTTGACTATTTCTGTATACGTGATCTTGTGCAACTACACTTGCCAATTAATCGCAGACTTTGCGAAATAGCTACTGGAATTATTCATATAACGATTCCACGCATTCAGATAGAGCGTTTAGGCCAAATTTATTTATTAGTCTTAACATTATCTTGTTTAGTAAGTTTCATGGCTTTTTTTTAATTTGTCCTTTCCTCTCTTCTCTCTCTTTCTCTGTTTCTCTTTTGCTTTTTTTTTATTCTTTGTATAAAAGATATGTAAGACAAGAAGATAATCAAGCGATCGATAGGAAAGACATAATGTTGTGGAGATAAAAAATTAAACTGTCAGAGAAAGTTTATTAAATGTCGCCAGAGTTAAAAAACTCGAAAAAATTAAGGGATAAATAAAGTGACAGATACAACTTCCAAATTAATTATTATTTTTAGACGAGATTATTAAATCACGAATTGTCATAGTATTTATATAAATGTTAAGAACACATAATATTTAGTTTTTTTAAATATTTTGTCACAACTTTTCAATGTATTGCTAAATATGTCTTAATATTGGTTAAATATTTCTACGAAATAATTATTTCGCAATTTTATCTACTGTGTAGTAATTTATTCTAATGATAGTTAAATAGATCCTCCAGAGGGTAGTTAGTACTATAAGTAGGGTTTATTAACACTTGATTAACTTTAGTGTGTAGGTATTAAATTACATCACTCAAGATAGTCATGTCACGTCTTTGCTTCATGACACTTCTTCATTAAGATCAGATGGTCAATCATTCAAAGCTTTCAAGACGTTGGGGTGTGACGATGTATAAATCCTCTGATTCTAAGAAAATCACGATCTATGTATAGACATAGACAACATGAAAGCAATTGACTAGCTACTATATGAAGGGAGCGTTTCTCTAAAGGGATTCAATTTACCTAAATCTTAACATTTGATTAGCTTTAGCAAACTGGCCAATCGTCTATTCGATTCTCATATCACAGATCCGTCTCGTTTTCTCACAAATGCATTACAAAATTTTTGCACATTTTTTATAAATTTAGAACAATAGATCATAATTTATATGCAAAAATAATTTATTTTCATCTGTCGTTATTATGCTTTTCGAATCTGTATTTTCACAATTTTTGTTCCACAAATTGCTGTTTGAAAAATTTGTCACTATTTAGCATTGCCTAATTTTTATTTATTTTCAATACATAATATTAAAAAATATATATAGGTATATAATGTTTTTATAATAAAGAACTTTTTTTAATATTATTGTATTTTTATTCTTAATATATTAGAGATTTGATACTATTTTAACTATAATTAAATAAAATTGTGATTAAGTGAAGCTTCATTGAACGATATTTTTTTATTTTAACTCATACTTTATAATATTAGGAAGCATTTTTTGTAAATTAACTTTTTCATAAATTCTTTTCATCATATATATGAAAAAAACTGCGAGCTTAATTTTTTTCAATATATAATATGTATACAATACATATATATGTATATGTGAATATGAAAATAATTCTAGAGTGAAAAGATAAAATATAAAATTTTTACTATGACATTGAAAAACTAACGTATAACATCATCACGCAATTGAAATGCAATCTAGTATTGCACGATGCAGTAATCTAATAATGATAAACGCAATCACAAAATATTTTCCGAAAGTGACAATTAAAAAGCAATAAATATTCATTTCAATTTGACGTATTATTTCTGTCTTTTTTTCACTAGTATACATTCGTCAAATTTTTTAATTTTAACAGTTTGTGAATAATTTATTATTTATCTCTCAAATGGACATATCAAAATCCTAGTTTAAAAAATCAGAAAATTCGATAATAAATAACTTTTAAATGAGTAAAAACGAAAATTTGAAATAATGTACCACGAATTGGGACGTTACTGAGAATATCTTAAAAATTTACAGCATATTATTGATTTGTACATCTTCCAATATATCCTTAATTCGCATGCGAAATAAATGATTAAATCAGTTTCAAATGACAAAACAATCGGTTTTTTTCCAGAATAGTATTCTATATACTTTAAAAAGAATATAATAAAGATTAATAAAAACTTTTAACTGATAATGTTTAATAATTTAGAAATCATTTTTAATTTTATGAGCAATGTAACAGATTTCTTGTATATAACTGGTGTATATAACAGGAATTGGAAGAATGCAGATTCACTTTTATAACAACATTATTATTTGTCATTTAGTAAGTTAAGAGTGGATAAAAAATTATTATTAGCTTGTTATTGGCATCCAAGCAAACAATAAACCGAGTTAACGAGACACGATCATTATCGATGAATTGCGTAGGGTATGTAGATGAATACCGAAACTTCCGGGAGCTGTCAGGAATGTTCTACACAGAGAAAGGACTCGTTCGTATTCTCTAGGGATTGTGTTCGGGATTGTACAACGATATTCCGAACGTAGCACTGATCTGATAGAATATTCAGCGAGAAAACGGTTTCATCCAGACAGGATAACTGGCAGATATTGCATTTAGACAAAAGAGAAAGAAATCGAGAAAGAGAGAGAGAGAGGAATTTTATTGTTAGATTAAAAGAAAATACACAGACAATATATAGCAAGTTGATTTTAAGGTAATAGGTATTTGATAATTATAAGGTAATAGGTATTTCCATTTAATATATAAACTGACTCATCAATAATTGTAGTTACAACGGTTTTTAATTAAAAGTCTTGTGTTTCACATTGTTTATACGAAAAAGCATTGAAACGTGTATAACGAAAGAGAGATAATAATTATATTAGCAGTTTGAGAAAAGGTATATTAACGAATTTTTATTATAATAAGATTTATCAACAATCTATAGGTTAATTATAAACAATTGTATGCATATTTTTATAAGCATTTTTGCTACATTGTTCTAAATTATCAAACAGAGATTACTATTTTATAATATCCAATGCACTTTTCCAATGGATATTTAATTGGCGCTCACTAAATACATAATTTATTATTATTCTTTACCAGAAAAAATCTTAAATATTTTTTTTAACATTTAATAAAGTAGTAATTATTGAATAAAATGCAGTCGTGCATCTGGCAATATTTACGTGAACACACATTATCAAGCATGCAGCTCGGCAGTGTTTGACCATATTTTATTCAATAATTATTCCATACACATTTGAGATAGATTAACTAGAAAAATCGAACCCGCATGCACGTATCAGTTCTAGCGAAAATTAATTTTACATATAGCAGGATAATTGCCACGGGATACAAATTTTCAGGGTGTCTAGCAGTCAGGAAAATTTGGAAAACCGGGCATTGTCAAGCAATTTTATAAATCTGGAATTGTCAGGGAAAAGTCAGGAAATTTTACTATTTATTTGGATTTTTTCACATTATTCTACATTTGTCTCAATAATTGGAATTTTTTATTAAATTAATATAAACTTTTCCTTAACTGTCAGCACACTAATTTTCTGTGTTGTTCAAAATCGATTCATCTATAGCGTGTTTGTTAATTTATGTTTTCATTGTCGTGTTATTTTTATTTCAATATGTTTAATAGAGATAAAACTAAAAAAATTTGATATAATATAAATAAAAAAGGTGATTATTTAAATAGTGACATGTTTGATTATCGTACATAATGCAGATTGTATAATTGTTTTTTTTCTTTTCGAAAAAATTTCCGAACCTTTTCATTGTTGACAAAAATATCTCAAGGATTTAACATTTAATTGATTTATCATATAGATATATGTAAATTATATATTTGGAAAAAATAATACTAAAAAGTTAGGGAATTTTGTTCATTGAGTCTGCTGGACCCTGAATTTTACTTGTTATGATATCAAAACTTATTTAACAATTACATCTCAATTCCTATTTCCCCTCTTATCCCTCTAAAGAAATGGACGCGAGGAAAATATTGATTCGAAATCAAATTAAAATTATTCCTTTATTAAGTGTCATAGAAAAAAATTTTTCAAGACTTTTCGATTTAATTTTTTAGTAAGGAATAATGCTATATGTACTTAGTGGACGCGAATTAAGTGACACCCTGTATTGTCATTGACGAAAAATGAAAAGATAAAAAATGTAAATTATTATTATTATTATTATTATAACTATCCGAGTTTTGTATCACACATTCCTTTTCTTCCTGACAATATTAATCTCAGCTAAACTTAATGTCAGTATTTCAACAGGTAAACAACTGCCCGTATTGTATTGAACATTATTGCACGTCAGACTTCGTGAAATGTTTTTTACACGAGAGAGGAAACATTTTACGCTTTCCAGATAAATCATTGCTATGTCTATATGCTTTGTATTACGTGAAACCATTGAGAGAGTCAAAAATATGAAGTTTCCACATCGAAAGTTTTTGGTTGTAAAACCGTATAAGTGTGTACACAAATGATATTCACTTTATAGCATTATCATCGCATCGATGCTTTCAAACCATCGCGCTTTGTATAAGGCCAAAGTTACATAATTTATAATATTATCTAGAATTTTTCGCAAAAATTAAATATTATTTTTAAAGAATTTTTATTTAATTATATTTCTTTATAAGAAATATAATTAAATAAAAATATCATTTATAAAATAATATTTATGTAATAATTCTTTATAAGAAATATAATTAAATAAAAATTTTTCATATACATCAAACTTTGTAAAAATTTTATTTAAAGTTTTAATCCAGAAATGTAGAGTTTTCGATTGAAACTCAACGAGTATAATAATCATAGAGTATAAAAAATGCAGTCAGATAATGGATCGAGCTTCATATTTCGTTTTTACGGTTTTCTCACGGAAAGTATGTCATTTCCGACTAAATGCATTGGAAACATCAGGTATACATGTTTCCTCTCGCTCGTGAGAGAGATTTATTCGGACGTCCATAGTTACCACACTGAAATTACGCAGACAACTAGCCTCGAATACATTAAGCAGCGGAATACCATATGTACATAATGTATATGTACACAATGTGTAAATGTAAACGATGGAAGTATATTCCTATTATTTGAATCTACCAGAAAATTATTGATATAGAAAACATGTACAAGAATTTGTGCGAATGCGTAATTATCATAACAAACTCGACTAACTTTCTCTATAAATTAATGTAATTATTGAATCAATTGTTGAGGTGCTCAGATAACTGAGAATTTTGAATTATTAAACATCTTTTAGATCCACAAATTTTCTTGCTTAATTTAAAATTGTATTTGCTTTAACAAAAAACAAGCCACAATAATTTTTAACAAGCAATTAGAAACGAGAAAAATATATTTTAGGAATGCAGGTATAATATCCTATTTTTTATTGAATTTTATATGTGGATATGGCAATTATTTATTAAAAATTTTTAATATTAAAATTTGCAACAAACGAAAATTTTCTTTGAAAGTAATGTCAAAATTGATTATTACACAAGAATATTTTAATATTTGAAGTATATCAGATTTTCACAAATTCTCTTTTCACGAGAATTTGTGTAAGTCTGATACATCAAATATTAAAATATTCTTGTGTAATAGTCAAAGTACAAATTAAGGGAAAAACATACAATTAAGATTGCAATGATATATACAGGCACAAGACTTCTATGCAACATTAGTAATAATATGTCTTATATTCAATTTTATTTTATGCAAGTGCAATTTAAATTCGTGCATTTGTGCTCAAATGTGTATTGCATAATTTATTACAACGCATTGCAAATGATTTCACATTCTTAGTACAAGAGCATTATTTTTCTAGTTATATTATGGTCCTGAAAATAAATGACGCAATATATTTTCTTATATGTATATACTATATAAAAATCTCAGTTTAGCCATAAGATTTTTATGAAGAATAAAATATAAATATTAGTTTTATATTATCATATAAGAGGAAAAATAAGAAAATAGGCTACATTATTTTTTATTTATTTATTTTACAATTTTTTTATTAAAAAGATTCACTTTTTACATTACGAGATTCTTCTCCTTTAAAGTGTGAGACATTTTTATATAGATCGTAATGACAGCTATAGTGTGTTCGCGGAGAGATACGTGAATAAATTTCTCGCGTTGTGGTTTATGATGTGAAAAAAGTGGGAGATAGGAAATCGCGTTATTGAACAGAAGGGTGTTCAAGATTTTCCATACAGCCCTGAAATTGCGTACGTGCATGTTGACGTGGTGGAAAGAACCACCGAAACGTAAGAGTCTCGACGATAAAATATGAGAATGCTTTCTGCAAAATTTTACGTGCGTGGAAAATTGTCTTAATTCGGAAAATTAAAATAATAATATTTTTATTACGCACCTCGAATTGAATTTCATGTTTCTAAATCAAAATAAAATAATAAATGTGATATTGAAAAAAGTTTAACTCATATGTTGGATTTTAATTGAATTTATTCACAAATTATACGAGTTTTATACGAAGCCGATATATTAAATTATATTGCATTTTTGAATTAAATAATAAATAAATCTAGTTACGATTAAATTCAAATATTTGCAATATAATTTTACTGTCAATTAAATCTATAATTGTATGTATTTGTAATTCCATAGTTATTCTTTGTTGCTCATTACCTTTTCGAAATAACTGACTTAATTAAAGTTTCCTTTATCAGTGTATAAATTAAAGAAAATTTTGACAATAAGTAGATATTGTGGTCTGTGATTTTTTTATAGTTTACATTGTTTCGAATAAGTCTCTTTACTTTGACTCGAAATCCACTTTAAGAATTGATTTAAACATATGCATTGGACATGAAAGCAAATGGTCTCGCAATTAAAATCTGCGGATTTATTTATTGATTGGTAGTTGTATAGGTTACCTGTATAATTAATGTTGAAGAAACAAAATGCACAGAAGTTAAATATTATATATATATATATATATATATATATATATATATATGTATATATATATATATATATATAATGTTACCGAAAACGCAGCATTGATTAAAAAACTCATTAAAAAGTAAAAAACGCAAGTTGTTTTTGTATACCCTGAAACCAGAACAGAAGATTAAAATAAAACACTAAGTCCTTAAAGGGGGAAAAATCAGTTCAATAATAAATTGAAGATACTGATATTAAAAATTACAAGTTCGATTAATTTTATATCTAATACGATCTCATATTTGTCTTTTCATGTCAATTTTGGGTCATATGTGTGTAAATATCATACTTTATAAAAATTTTTTTTTCAGCTTTCTAGGTAAGTATATTTTCTCTGTCACTCCGAAAAATTTCTTTATTTTGAAATTATAGCATCGGATTAGTAATATCGCCAGCGAAATTGAATAACGTCTTGACTCGCACACAGTGATTAGAAATCTACGCACAAATCTACCCATAAACAACCTCTTTGAAACCCACATAATATCAGTCGTAAATTGGCGCCTATCGTAGCTCAAGCATACATCGAGGTCAATTAATTTCCCTTGCGACATCGACTTGCGATTCCAACTCAGGTCCTTATTTCTGATAGTCGGCTAGTCGACCCTGTCTAAAGCGGAAATATCGCCGACAAATACATATTGCGAGAAAACGTGCCGCTGTCAAATACCCTTTACTGAACCTGTAATCTTATTATTAGTATCTCCTATATATATATGTCATCCCTAATATATCGCGTCATTTTCATTCTAAAAACTGACGTTTGACTCAATTTTCTCTATTAATTAATTTTTTTATAACATAAGTAGGTGTGTATTGTAAATATTGTACTACTAATTGTATTAATTGTCAAATAATTATCTTTGGAAATTTTTTACGTCGATCGAATTTCAGGATTTTTTTATTATACATTTTATCAATATCAAAGCCAATTTTTTAAATCAAATTTTTCAGTCGTTTGTATTCTCTCATATTTTTCAAGTTAGAGACGTAATGATATGAATTTGAATATATTCGAAGGATGATGTGCGCACTAGGGAATGCACATATTTAAAGATTAAATTCCGAACGCGCTATTTTTTCTAATTTCTTTGCAAACGGAACGCACTATTTGAAATACAAATTTCTCAGCTCCTCGCTGATTCTCCTAATTAATTTGCCGACCTACATCTATTAATCCGTAGATTTTCGAAAACGTGACGACGCACTAATGATTCTGGACACGCTTCTGCGTCCACTCACGAAGCGTGCTTTATTTTTCAGAAGTGAGGAAGGGATGCCAGCTTGTCTCTGTTCTCCTTCTCTCCTTCGTGCGATAATTCAGAAAATCTATTTTATCGGGGTTTGTTTTTTATCACCATTATTTACGACGAACACGCTCGACAAAGATTGCCTCCTTCGGATTCTGGAATACGTCGATAATACTTAATCGTGGAAACAGGAATTTCTCCTCTCCTCCGTGTATCAAAAATTCCAGATGGTACCTAGCGACTAGATGTGCTTGAGAATTTACAAAATAAGAGCCAATAAAATTTCACCTTAGCTCGATTCTCAATTGCGACGATGTCTCGCTATACAGGATGATTCGCGTAATTGTCCTGTATAACATTAAGATCAGATGCTCGACTTAAATTTAAAATAAAAATCAAAATAATATCAAATATTGGATTTAGCATTTCAAATATTAATTACGAATTAATTATGTCTTTTTGAGGCGTCGAACTTTTTTTTAATACTCTTACAAATGAATAAAGTGAACATTATTATTAAATTCGCATTTTTTTACATTTAACATGAGTGAATATTTTTCTAAGAAAATATACTTGAGCTTGTTTGTTTTAGTAATATTAATAAAATATAAATATTTAAAAAAATCAAATGTACTTTTGTTCTCGAGAAGGAGTGAACATTGATTGTTTCTGCTATCGACGCACGTAAATCCAAATTGCCACAGTAAAGTGACTATAAATTTGGCATGGATTTGAAATTAAAATGTTTGAATGCAAATAGCTCGTTATCGGGAAAATCGATTGGTATTGTCCTGGACGTGAGATGCGAATTTTGTGCGTCGATTTACGGTCGAAGAACTTGCATTAAATCTCCCGCTGCGAATCATCCGGCAGCTTAAATTCTCCAACTGTCCGTCGCCGATATTGCATCGTCTCATTCCGCGAAATGCGAAATTTCAGAGAGAATCTTCAAAGGAATATAAGACAGATTAAAGCGCGATCATGAACGAGAGAGAGAAAGAGGGAGAAAAAGAGATAAAGCCCACGAAGGGGGATAAGTTGCGGAACTATAAAGTTTCTTTCGTTGCATCTGATATATATTTCAACTTTGAGACCACTAAAACTTTTCACTCAAATCGACTCTGTTCTTTCGTCTTTCTATATGTATATTCTATGAGTGGATAAAATCACTATTTAGTTTCCTCGAATTTTAAATAGCAGTTGCCATTCTTATTCCTCGATATGATTCAAGAAATGGAGATGGAGAATATTTTAGCAAAAAATTTAATTAAAGATATTTAAAGCTTGTTAAAATTACATTTTTTTGTTTACAATACATCATTGTACATTTGATATATACATCTCACACCGCATGAAAAAAATGAATCAATAAATTTTGTCAATTAAATTAATTAGTTAATCTTCATATAAGCTTTTACGTTGATACGTGGGAAAATTTTTCGCTTAAAATGATATTACATATTATCGTGCGTTTTCGTGTAGTGGTCACTTGATAATTCATTAGAGCAAATGATTATTCAAGTGCTGAAACCAAAAACCACTCGTTAATGGATTATCTTAAAGAGTGTTTCATTATATTTTAGTCTAATTTGAGTTAATTTAATTTGTCAACTGATACAATGTATCTTGTTTACATAAAGTTACAATATTGCGTCAAAGTAAGATAATGGCAAATAAAATAAAATTCGGAAATTATATTAAAAATTCTCTCCTTTCAATTTTCTTTATTTTAACTTTTTTATTCATTTTCTAAATAAAGTTATCAATGTATTATAATAATTATCATTTAATTTTATTATAAAAAAACTAAAAATCAAGGCAACAATATACGATTTATTAGAATGTGTCAATTGAGCAAGATTATACCTTTATATTTTTTATTCTTCCGATTTGTATTTTTTTAATTTTATTTTTATTTTTTAATAAATGTATCGAGTTTTTTTATTTCGTTAAAGGTATTACAGTGATATAATTTTTGTTTTGCAGAAGAAAACTAGCATGCGAATTCAATTAAAAAATAATCGGTTTGTCTACTTAGAAATTGTATTAAAAAGAAAAATGTGAATGCAATGACAAATCGTAAAAATGAAACAATGTAGAATAATTTAGAAAGCTGGCTTCTCAATAATTAGTGTCTCTCTCGTAAATTAAGTTAAGATAATTTTTGACATCTTTCCAAAAAACAACTTGTTATCGATAATATTCTCCGCCTATGAAGGCATGTAATGTGATCTATATTATACAATATAGTTTATTTTAGCTATTTGCCAAGAAGGGGATAACGTGATATATGTTTTTATCGCGATAAAATGATAAAATAAAGGGTCTTTGATCATGAATCATGTTAGCGCCGAAATAAATCTCAAATAAGTAAAATCTTTTTTACAAGATAACCCCACATAACACAGTTGGACAAAAAAAAGATAAGAAAAAGTTTTTTTTGTCTTTTTGAAGCTCGATTCTGACTTCAAAAAATATTTTATTACAATTAAAAAAAATTAGTTTAATAAAATTTTATTGTACATAAAAAGTTGTTTAATATTAATCGCTGTATGTAACGTGCAGAATAAATTTGTATTTTATTCAAAAAAATAATATATTGCGACTTTTTGAACCTTCATAAAAAATTGATTATGATAATTGAAACTAACAAAATCTCGATGTCTTTGTGTTTCAGGTAACCTAATGGTGATCTTTGTTGTGACGTTCTCACGACGATTGCGCAGCATTACGAATTTCTTCCTGGCGAATCTGGCGGTGGCTGATTTTTGCGTGGGCATATTCTGCGTTTATCAAACACTCATCAATTATCTGATGAACAGCTGGCAATTGGGTGACTTCCTCTGCAAAGTTTACATGTTCGTGCACGCGCTCTCTTACACCGCCAGTATACTAATTCTTGTGGTGGTGTGCACTGAACGTTACCTGGCTATTGTCCACCCTATTAAGTGTCGATCCATGCTGACCAGGAGTCGTCTCAGAATAGTAATAGGCGTAGTGTGGATCTTAGCAGCTGTGTACGCCTCGCCCAGATTTTTCTACGTGGAAACTATCAGCAATCAATTGAACACCGGCGACGTCGACATCATCTGCATAGCTAACATCAAGAAACACAACAAGAACGTCCTGGACGCAGTGAACCTCGTCTTTCTCTATCTTCTGCCGCTTTCCCTCATGAGTTGCTTGTATACCAGAATCGCAGTCGGCCTCTGGAGAAGCAGCGCCACTCTTGAAGGACCCGGATTAGTTGCTAGGAGTAGAAATGGCAGAGTCCATCACATTCACACGTCCAGCAGAAATGTTCTGAGAGCGAGACGCGGCGTTATCAGGTAAGACATTCATTCTACATTTCCGACACATTACAACGCGGTATCTTCTATTTCCGTTTTGCTGAAACTAATGTTTCTTCGAGCAATTTTATTCGTAAAGTGTATTCGCTTCAGCAAGTATGAATTATAGTGGAACTTAATTAAATGAAGCACTTTTCGCTTGCTTAGGAACGTGATCGATTGCTACAGATTTAATGCTATTAATTTATATATTGAAACCAAAAAACTTCCTGTATGTGCAAACATGGAAAAAAAACCTTAACTACCCGCGTCATAATTAATATTATGACGATATCATTTTAATTAAAAGAGAAAAATATTAATTAGCGTAGTGTTATTCCACTTTATTTAATATAACTTGCAATTAAACTCGTAAATTTCTCAAGATTGCGAAATCAATTCTAAATGATTGAATTCAAATTATATGTCAAATTAAAATGCGCTTGATTAATTACCTATATAAAAATTAATAATTAATTTATGTAATATAAAAAATTTTAAAACAAAGATTTATTATAATCTATACGGTCGTGAAAATGATTGGGCAATTAAGAAGGGCACTTTCAAGGGTGTCCCTTATTCGTTAAAAAGCGGCGCTTGTTTTTGAGCAATCTCGAGCAATTTCGACGCCGTTTTACAGAATGTTGATCGCCGTGGTGATGATGTTCGCCATATGCAACCTACCCCAGCAGGCACGTATTGTCTGGCGGCACTGGGGCTCGAACTACGATCGTACGTCGGATTTCAGCACTCTGTTGACTGTGTCGACCTTCCTTATCTCGTATATGAATTCCTGTTTGAATCCGCTGCTGTATGCCTTTTTGTCGCGCAACTTTCGCAAAGGTATGCGCGAGCTGCTGCGTTGCAAAGGCTCTAGGGATCGTAGCGGGGCCCTGGCGATGGTGTGCACCAGCGGTGATCATACGAATCGCCACGAAAATGGCGTGAGTACTACCAATTTACCACAAACCTCGGTCGTCCGACTGAGCTCCGTCCAGGACAACCCCTGCACCACGCAGACCATCGCACGGCACAGTATTTACGACAGGAACACTTAATAAACTGTGACGATTCTCGATAAGCAGATAGAAATATTCTTTTTTATGTAAAATACCAGGATTTCTAGGATGGGACCCGACGGGAGTTTTCTCAGGGAGAAAAACGCGCGAGCGTTTGCAGGATTTTTTTCTAGGAAATCTACTGTATTTCGAAACAGTTTAGTGTGAAGAAAATTAAGTGAAGTGTTTTGTGTTGAAAATTGACTCTCCACACAAGACTTTGAATTATAGGCTAAGTTGACAAGTATAAAGAATATATAGAGACACAGTCTGGTGCATTCTATGTTATATGTGGATACCTCAGACACTGAATCAGGTGAACGTTTCGTGGCGAGAAACTATTTTCTTCGGCATAGTGAAAATAGTTTTTGTATCTCAATATCGAGACTTACTTATTTTCAAAGCGTTAAAACTTTAATATCAAATCTATTTTCAAAAAATGTCGAACATAAGACTTTCCTCAAAGATGTGATTTATCTTGAAAATTAGCTCTTTGATCTTCGAATATTGTATTATCTCAATTGATGCAGAATCCGCAACTCCATTACTCATACTGATGCGTGATGTTGTAATCTTAATCTTGGCTCCCATTATATATAATCGCAGGAATTGCCACGTTTCGGGAACAAGGTACATCGATAGCGATAGTTCTTGCTGCACGAGAGAGAGAGAGAGAGAGAGAGAGAGAGAGAGAGAGAGAGAGAGAGAGAGAGAGAGAGATTTCGATCAAGTAATGTCAGTGGCATCTAACTCTATGTATGTAATCCGTATAAGCACAGCAAAATTGAGTACGGTGAGCTTAACCAGAGCTTATTCAGAATGCATTACTCCCATTTCCATTCTCATTTTTTGTCTATCAATGCACAAATACAGATAGAAACTATTGTAAGGTTTTTGTATTCGCTCGATTTAACACTGCATCTGAAGTGGCAAGAAACTGCATTATGCAATCGAGATACGATAGACATCTATATATTCATATATTTATATGAGAATGTTGCATATATTTGAGTAAAGTATCAGAAAATTTTCTTTGTGTAATAGATATCTTCTGACATTTTGTCTCAACTTATTCTGTATAAACGTCATATTGATTCTTTTACACAGTTCTGCATTAGCTTCTTAAAAATGTTTTTCAGTTCTTAAGTTATAATGAGAAAATTGCAATTGCTATTAAACTTGCAGAAAGAAATTCGCTCAAACCATTCATGTAACAAATTAACCATCATACTTATCGGAAAAGTCATAAATGTCAAAAATGTTTGAAAAGGGAATTGAATTATATATGTGTGAATGAATATTATAATAGAGCTGTGCTTGAGATTTATTATTATTATATTATGGTATTAATGTCAACTAATTAATAAAATATTAAAAAAGTATAAAAGACTGCAGTGTCATATGTTTATTACAAATTTTTACACACACTGCGTTTTTTTATACGATATTTATTTGTAGTATGAATTATTTTGAATACGTTAATTATTTTTTTTTCTGATGGGTGCACACACATTCATTCATGCACATATAATATATGTATAATAAATAATTTTATTTTCAAGATAAAATGTTCAATGGCTGCAAAACGGTCTGTAAACAATACAATCGTTTACCTTGTTAAAAATTTTGCATTATAATCAATTTGTGAAATGCCACATTTGCGCAAAGTATTAAACTGTGGTTTCGTGAATGGCAAAGGTACGGAAATTTCTCAAATAAAACACTTTTTAAAGATACAAGGACCACTTGGAACGACGCAGAGCGTATAATTTGCTCTCGAAAGAAAAGATTTCTTCGACTCTGAAATACATGTATATATTTATAATATATTTTCTTTTACGCGCCGCATACACACATTGTCAACGATGTAGCTCCAAATTTCAAATTTGCATCTTTGACGAGCAAATAACTTTATCTTTTCCCATCTTGTCTTTCTCCGCTCCTTCGATGTCATTTTTCATAATTGAATGTCAACGTGTGTTTCTGTCGAGTCGTGATAAATAAAATAACGGAAGAAATTAATTCTGTACAGAGTGTCTTAAAATCATCGAACATTAATTATCATTTTTTCCTTCTATTTCAAGATTATTTTTCTTGTAGTATAAATGTACTATTATTTATCTTTTTTATTTTTAACCAAGATAATTTAAAGGATTACAGTTTAATTTTCAAGAGAGTGTTAATAGATAAAGTTTTATATTTAGATAAAAAATTAAATATTCTGATAATTTATAAAAAATTATGGTTTTATTTGATATATCTTATATCTATGTCATTTTTTTATAATTTTTTAAAACAAAAGCTTGAAAGTATTTTGGAAAATGTGGATATTTAAAGCATATATGACATTGTTAGGTATGATAAAAATATATTTACACAAAGGATAGAATACGAGTTTGAGCTTATAGACAGCAAAAGTTGCGAAAAGTATATGCGACAATTTCATCTGTCCCGACAAACGTAAGTACGTGAGAGTTGTTCGAGGAAAATTGCGAGGAGATAAAAAAGCGAGAAAAGAGAACTTTGTGTCTATTTTTTTTTCTAATACTAGCATGATTGCAAGCTCTTTCTCTCTTTTTCTCTTCCTTTCCTTCTCGTTTCCCGTCACTATTTCATTCTCAAAGACGTCGACTCGAATAAAGCGAGAAGACATACGTCGACCGACAGAGTCCTTTGTGATATTGAAGAACATATAGAAGGGAGGTTCCTCGTTTTTGGAATGCGAGAGAGGAGATCTCAAGCTTTATCTTTCTCTTCTCACACGCGCATACCGATCAATCATCATCAAATACTCGGGAGAGTATTTGCTGACTGCACAGTGGTCTTAATAAACCGAGACCTTGCTCTAAAGAGAAAGACTTTGTTGACTCAATCAAAATTTCTTCAATTTTCATTATAAAATTTTTATCGTTCCCCAATTAAATGTTGTTGATAAATTCACTTTTGTTTAATTAACTATTGCGTCAGTGCTGACGCAAGACATATTCTACGTAAAATTTTCATATAAAATTTAATTTGATCGCTTTATTCAACAAAAAAAAGGAAAAATGTAAGAAACAACGCAAACTATTTAATCGGATAGAGATTGAAATCTTTTCCTCGAGAATTCGCGAGACTTTATTCTTGCTAAATATATTGATCTAAACGCAATTTTTATGATTTTTATTCGCTGTAGAGGAAACTTCTACGAAACTGAAATTTATACGAAATTCTGACTTCTTGTTTATTAAAACACATTTGGTCGTAAAACAAATTTGTAACCACCTGGGTATAATTACTTCCTAAGTCGGGTGGCGGAAGTTGTAATATGTATACGGAAGAACGGTGCGCTTTATGCGAATGACGTAAAGTCAAAGCAAAAGCGTAAGCTAAATATTCGGTTGCACTAAATGCCGCCATCGTCAAAGTTCCATTTCAAATATGTATTAGTCGAACACATGTGCGAAATCCGTCTGCAAATTTAAGAATTTTCAGCATTCCGTCTACATTTCATCTCACTATATTATTCTTCCATTTATCTTGAGATAATTTTCATTCAGAACATTTTTTTGGTACGCGATTAGAGTATAAGAGTACCGAGAAAAGATTAAAAAATATGCATATTTATTCGTTCTCCCCTACATCTTATTATTTTAAACAATATTTTATTTAACGTTTTCTCTGTAAAGAATTTTGTCGCCACTTAGGGTTGTCTGACTTTCAGAAATTAATCAATAAATGATTAATCCACATTTCAAATGCACAGATATCAGACAAATAACAGGTACAGTACGATCGTTATATATAATTCGTATTACGTCTCAGAGAAATTGTAGCATTGTGTGACATTAACAGAACTTATTGAGACCTGTCGAATCGAGCAACTCTCATTGCAGACAACAATATTTGGAACTAGAGATATATGGTATGCTCGAACTTTATAGGAAATTGAATTAAATGGAATTGAATGAGAATATATAGGACTTAATAGGTTCATAATAGCAGGTATTTGGCGAATGTGATAATATTTCTGTGTAAATAAAAATTTAGAATAATTTTTCTCTCAAATTTCATTGGACGTTATATTTTTCGCAATTTTTGTTACTTTCTTCATAAATTCTGTCGATTATATGTTTTGAAAGAGTCTGTGAACAAATAAAAGTTATTCAATATAGTCGCTTATTTTCAATTTTTTTAAATTTATCTACAGATAAAAAACATAAAAATAAAATATTGTAATATAACAAAACCTGAATCCAAAAAACACATGCAAAAATTTGATGTAAAACAATTTTTTTTATAAAAACTATTTTTTGATAAAACATGTTTTTTATTTAAAATAAAACATTTTCTTGCATAAATAAAATAAACCAAAGTTTGTTTGCAAGGTGTGTTTATTATAAATCTTAATAACATTTCACATTCAAAAACTTTTTGTACGCCCACGATGGATGAAGTTTTATTAGCGCAATCATGCAACGAAAAGTAAAATATGTCGACGATGACGCTTGAATGATGATAATTGCGAGATGCAGTTTGTTGTATCCTGATGCAACCGCAACTAAGGTAAAACTTAAACACCCACGCAAAGTTAAAATTGTCAAAAGGCGTTTAATTTTAATAGTTCATCTCGCAAATATATAGGATGCTAAATAGTCCATTTATTGCAATAAAAAAATAAATACACTTTATTTTACACACTAATAAAAATATTTGAAGATGCAAATATTGTGTTAAACTTTAAAACAAAAGATATCAAAATTGACATAACAAATTATTGGCCTTTTAAGTCTTCGATAATAGTAAGACAAAGTTTATAATATTTATAATAAAAATTAATGAACTTACTATTACATTAATTGAAAATTCGAGTTGAAAATGAGCGACGCAAAGATAGGCGAAAATATCGATAATTCATCGAAGAACGATTAAACTCTTGGATTCTCTGAAATCTGAATTACAAGGGAAACGTTTAATCCACGTTCAAATGTTGCAGTCACGTATAATTGTGTACACTTCGCCAGCTGTTCCAACCATATACGCTGGTTTGCTTAATTCACACAGAGTTACATTACGTTTCAACTTCGCGAGGACACTTTGTCGGAGATTTTGCTTTGCTTTTTCTACCGTTCTCTCTCTGTGCGCGTACTTTGTTTTAATCTTGTGTTACGTAGACTTTCGTTAATAAAATTACCTTTTTTCTCCTTAGATTCTCTTTCTAACGAGACTGTTATTTTTCTCTTCTCGCCTATATTTCAGCAACGAGAGATATCATTTTTTTTTAAATAAGGATAAAGAAGAAGAAATTTATGACATCTATATAATGTACTTTGAAATAAAATTATACAAGTTTTATTTATTCTTGTTAAAAATTCTGTAAAGAGAATCAGTATTGTTAATATATAACGTCATATTCTCGCAATTCATTGAAAAAATTCACCGATAATACTTGAAAATATAATTTTTGTGTGTATACATATACCAATTTATTATTTTAGAATATTTATATGCATTTTGCGATTAATTTCTAGACACTTTAGCTTCGCGTTACAGCTTGCATAAATATATGAACAAAATGAGTTAATTTAGCTGCTTTGTTTTCCAATTTTGTTTATTAGGCGATTTAATTGAATCGAAAATTAATTAACGGGAATAAACAATGTCAAAAATATTTTTCAGAGAGATTTGACATTTTTATAGTAAACAGTTTTCGCATTTTCAATTTTAACATGTGCAGAATAATATGAATAATTTATAAGATTTCGTTGAAATAAAGTCCTTCGTTTTGAGCAGTCACACACACTATATACATTCTGTATATTAGTTGATATATATATCCATTTATAAAGGCATCACGCTTGACATCACAAAAGGTTCGTTTTCTTATCGGGATAATTCTCGACAAACGAAAACGTCGTCGATTCTCCGCGAGGAAACAGACCGGAAAAACGATGAAATGTGGGATGTATGTTCTCAAGTCGAAAGGTACAAAAGTAAATTTTCCACAGTAGCCCATTATTTACTCCTTTTGCCATATATTTCATTTTTCATTTGTACGATATTTCAACAATTTACGTGACGTTATAGTGGCACTTAAACAACTAAAAGACCAGGCAAATAAATCCGTTACAATTGAGAAAACATAGATAAACATTATTCATAACAAGTGGAAGATATAATACATTATCATCCTCATTTATTGCACGATGAAACTTCAAAAATTTTGTCAAGTTTATTGGATTTGTAAACATCTTTCTTAACATTCTGAAATATTTAAAAAGATTGGGAAAATGCAAAAAATATGAAAAATACGCATCTAATTGTAATATAAAGAAAATTATCGCTATTTATTTGGTGCATTGTTTGGCTAATTTATTTTGCATAATTGAATTTGAGAAATCAGAAGCTTTTTTATTGGTTTGTAATGTACAATAATTAAATTTTGTACGTCTCCGAATAAATGTGCAGTAATACATGTCTTTTAATATCTTTGAAAATTCATCCAAATCTAGTTAGTTACTGACTGATGGATAATATATCGATTAGTACAGTGAATTGTATTACCATCCTCCGATCTTATCTCTCTCTTTGCACAAAACATATTTTCCATTTAACTTTGACGATTTTTCGAGAATACATATTAAAAGACACATTATTTAACCTTTTATTTTATTATTGATAATACTTATCGCAGATTTTGCCGATTATTCTTTATTAACATAAATATAAAATGTATATTTTTGAATGCATTTGTGTGTATAATATGCGTATATCAAAGTTGTTTCGCGAATGGATTAAAATAATGGACGTATTATACATATAATATTTATATTATTTTAACCATAAAATATTTCGTTAAAGAACATTTTATTATTATAAAAGCAGGCGTCGTATATAAAATAGGTATACGTATTTATATATAATTATTCTTTTTGATATATTCTGTATCTTTTTGCATTAGAGTGACATTTTGTTTCTTTCTTTAAATTAAATATATTTCAGTCATGATATCATACTATAATTATATATTTTACGTAAAAAAAACTAATTTATTTGAATGATAATTCTTGTATTTCATATTTCGTACAACAGGAAACTTTCAACTCGTAGGCACGCGCAGACTCGGTAGTAGTTAATTATAAATGCTAATTGCAATCAAATGCTGAAGTACAGGTTATCGCATAGCAGAAGGTCAAGTAATGCATGCACGTACGTTACCACATCACGTGTTTTGTATCTGAACATTGTTGGTGTGACAAATTATAAGAGACTTCATATACGAGCTATGTAATAAAAGCCAAACATAGAAAACAAAATATATATTGTACAATACATAATTGTCTTCGAAAAAGTTTTATTTATAACACACTATTAACTAATTAATTAATTTTTGTATATATATGTTTATAAATATCTCTTTATTTATATAGTAATTTTTATAAAACTTTATTTTTCTACTTACACAAATGCATTTAAAAATGTATATTTTTATATTTAAAAAGAAATATACATTGATAAATGATGCTGCAAATGAGATTAATGCAATGCGTACGCAATAATATGCGTGCTTTCATAATATTTGTGAAAATTCGTTAAAATTAATCGGAGAAAATATTTTGCTAAAAAAAAATAGAGCTAAATAATGAATTCATGAGCTGTAGTGTAATATTTTTTAATGCGCTCGAATATTGAAATGTTTTTGCTGTATGTTCATAACAGATAGGAAATGAAGCAAATATGTAGGTGTAGATCCATACAGATTGGTTATTGATTCGCAATGGGCGACGTCACTCGATGTAATTAATATATCTAAACCTAATCCGCGCTGATTGATATAATCGCGAACTATTAGAAAACACAATGTTTGATCTAACAATACCATTTGCTATCGATTGTTAACCATATCTGCAAATTGATAGCCAATCAGCATGGATTTGCTCAAGTTGCTGCATTTCTTATCTCTTGGGTGAATAGCATATTTCTTCGCGAAATATGTTTTTCTATAATAACTCGGAAACAAATTTTCGAGCTTAAAAATTATTGCTCGTCAACTGCTTTATCGACCTCTTTGTAATATATTTTCTTATTAACTTATAGATTTTTTTAAGATATTAAAAGATTGTACTGCACGTTAACTCTATTATGGGAAACTAATTACTTATCAGCGTATTAATAAATAGATTTTTCTCGCAGATTTTTTATCAATCAATATCAGGTGGGTTTTGACGTTGAAAGTGTAAATTCTTTGATAAAATTCTTGGCTAGAAGAAATAATTAAAATATTTTGAACCTTGAGTGATAATTAGACATCGATTAATTATTGTTTACTGATTCGTTGCGTATTTCTTCTTGTTTAGAAAATACTCAATTTTCAACAGCAATCAACTATTAAATTATTAAAAATAAAATTATCTGTACACTAATTATAGTAGCCAGCTAGCTAACAATAAGTAAAATTTTATCTAAAGAGATTTTTTTACTCAGTCATTAAACAGTAAATTACTAAGTGAATTCAAAAACAAGCTCCAATATCTGTTGACCAGTTTTTAACTTGTAATCAGTTTTTTCCTAAACATTTTTCTATTCAGCTGATTATTGGTCATTCAAACATAACAAAACAATTACGTTATTAGCTCCCCAATCTTTAAAATTTTTGTCTACATTTTTGTCTTATTTTTGCGCAAGAATCTAATCATTGTTTTCTCAGTTGTATTACAATTTCAGCCGCATTTTATGCTTTTTATATATAGTGTATAAAAAAGGTAAAGATAAAAAATAAATAAAGTCTCTTGATCTGATTTAGCATAGTATTCACTTAATTTGTATGTTGCATAAAAGAAGGATCATATGTAGTATATTGTCAAAGATTCAAGAAGATACATTCGTATTGTTGTACTAGTATAGACATATGACTGATTATATGAGCATGTGTAACATGCTACATCACGAATATATAGCATGTTAAGATAACGCATTGTGAGATATACTTGTAAAATGAGAGAGAGGAAGGGGAAGACATTTTAAATATTTGTTCTAATAACAGGAAAAGATTATCAAGCAGACGATGTAATTATATTATTTCGCTGACGAAGAACATAGTATTTGCTTGATGATTTTATATGTATGTATACATATATGTTTTTAAGAAAATTCGAAATCGCGCATTTATTATAAATTAGAATCAAATTAAGGAAGAAAAAAATTATATACATTATTTATTTTGTTCGCATAATATTTTTTATTGTCGTTCTTGCCGGATAGTTCGAATTTTTGTAATACACTTTATAGGTTTAAAATTGTACGATATATCTCGGCCCTTATTCCTATATAAATGAGACTCTCTGTTCCCCTCGAATCATGTGAGTGTTTTATCTCATCGTATGTGTCTTTTTTTTCATTCTCTCCCATCACCTCGGTGGGGTCTCGAGTTCATATTCGTATAACTAGTTAATTCCGGCTTCTCTTGTCCTCTCCGCTCACAATCAGCTCTGACTCTTATCATTGACAAGACAAGACAAGACTACCCTCATTTAGTAAGATGTTTGCGTATTTTTTTGTTGGTCGCAGCTAAACACCGATACTGACAATTTTCATCGCAGTTAGACAACGCGTGAAGCAAATTTAATTTGCGACTCTGCACGATATGTAATATCTAATCATGTGTGTATATATATATATACTTTTTATCTCTATAATTTGAATTTTCAAATGTCGAAAAATGTTTACAAGATATTCTGTAACGATATCGCAGCAATTAATTATAAAAACGTAAGCAATCGCGTAAACAAAACTTTTTCGAAATCTATAAACGATCAATCGTCTTCTCATCGTTTTACTCATCAAAGTAGATAAGATAAGATTATAGAAAAATGAATATGCTTCGTAAAATATTTAATATAATATAATTCATGTTAAAATTCAATCAACACTACAGAATAAAATATAAATGTTTTGTAAGATGTTTATAAGATATCTAATGATTTTAATATTTCTATGTAGTCGAGTTAACATATTGAACTATATTTATACATTGATTATAATGATCAATAATATTAATAAGGTATATATGTATTATTTATTGTTAAGAATATATATATATTTCACATTTCATATTTTCCATGCAGTTCAAATGTGATTCGTTATTTTACAGTAACATTAATAATATACAGTTTTCCAAGATGCAATAGTAACATCAATCATTCATGGGAGCTTCTCAGAGTTAAGACGATGCTTGGGAAATAAGCTAATATGTTTTATAAGGTGCAAAACTTAATAACTATATCAGTCTTCTGCCATGATCGTTGAGAAAGAAGGAAGCAGGATTCTTGAACAGGATGAGGAACATGTCCCTCGAGGAACGTCCGGAAATTGCAAGTGATCGAGGTAAGAAACCGCAAATACGATAGATTCGTAGCAAGAAGTACAGACAAAACATTTTACGATACTTAGCCAAGTTCTTTTAAGAGAAAAATAAAAAAAAGATTATATATATATATATATATATATACAATCACTATTTTATATCTAGTAACAAAAAATAATAACTACGTAAAAGATTTTGAGTCGTCATTAGACGTAAACTATCATTTCTGATTCATTTGACCTAATTAGTTGCTGTCTACATTTTCTTATCAAAAATTTTTTTTAATAAAGCTTTTCATTACAAAATAGAATTATCTATATAATTAGTGGCTAGCTATTTAAAGCCATCTTTTATTTTTTATTTGCAAATTATTTCTTCAATTATTCTCTTTTTTGTTCTCTCTCTCTCTCTCTCTCTCATATTCTATGAATAAATACGTATATAAAGTGCTAAAAAACATGAGATCTTTTGAATTTAAAAGTTTAAGTATCACTTCTTAAATATGTAGAATAATAATATCGCAAAATGCTTCTTTCTTCTTTGAAATATAACAAAAATAACTGGCGAATCGAGATGCAAGACATTAATTTATTGAAGATATATATATATATATAATTGTAACAAAACTAGATCGATCGTCGTTCGATCCAGTTAAAGCAGGCAGATCGCCTCTTCATGTACATATGGTTGGATAACGATATGCTATTATTTTTAGAGAAATCGAAAGCTGATATTGCATCGAGAAATTAGGTATAAAAGTACGTAAGTAATGTTTTCGAGTCGAACCACACACGACTCATTGTCATATCGTAAATTGACAAACCGCTCTTCGACAAAGTTATTTTCCACGCTGATAAGATAATTCGGTCCGCTGGGGGTACCAGAAGAGTCAGATGATTTCTCGCCATTTAGTGACGCTCGTTTATTATCGTTGTTCGCAGTTACGTAGTCTCTCGCACTTCATATTTTGCTCGCGATACGGACGAAAACAATATACGTATCTCACATTTCACAACAATTGATATTTTTGTTTTATTACTTTATACGAGGCGCGTAGTTGTTAAATCTAAAAAGAATCTATTGTATTTCTAAAAAATGAAAAAATGTTTAAATTACATTCAACTTGCATATAAAATATTGCTCGTTTGAATCTTGATGTCACTTATTAAAGATCCATATTTTGAGATTGAATAATTATATATACATGTCACAAAATAAGCGGGGGGTCCGCACTTTCATCGTGTGGCAATCGCGTTATCAGTCGTCGAAGCGAAATAGCAAGAATCGAGTTGTTTGCACGAGAAGAAAAAGAAGAAAAAAGAGAGAGAGAGAGAGATTGAATGAGAAAAAGAGACAGAAAAAGCACGTGATGATTGCACCAACGCGAAATCACGAGATATCTCGCTGTAATATGATTATTTATTGCTGAATCGGACCCCCAACAGCAATTGCATCATTGCACGCTCCGATGATCTCCGACACATGACTTTTACGCGATGATGATTTTATTTTTTTTTTATTTACGCGAATTTTTTTCATGTGCATATATATAATTAAGTTATAATTCTATTAATGACTGATAAAGGTTCTGATAATGAAAAGGTGGTAGATTTGAAAAGGACAATTTTGAAATTTTCTAATTTGTATGCACTAAAAGTATATAATATTCAAATTGATTAAATATAACATTGTATGATTTGTTGGTAGCATACATTAACTAATAATATATGAATAATGATAAAAAATTTTAACAAGTTTCTAAGTTACAGCTTACATATTATATAAAAGGTATCTCATATAAGTTCAAGTAAAAATTAAATATAAATTAAAATAATAGTTACCGAATCGAGAGAGATATAAAATAGTGACACATGAAATTATATTTTTTTGTACATCTTATAATGTATATATTTATATTATATTTATTTATATATCAATTGCATATGCATAGTGCGTAGTTTATTGCTATTAAGTGTGTGGTGCGTAGTTAACCACTATTAAATTATCAGTTTTGTAATAAAATATGCAGCCTAAAAAAGCAACATTGACAGAAATAAAATTAAAGTTGCTAATGCTGCGATTATCGGCGCTAGCATATCATTAATTTTTACAGTATAGGAAGAGGACATTGCTAGTCAATAAAAATTATGCACGAGACGTACATTTTTGTATTATACATACCTATGTGTATGTATGTATAAATTTGTGTGTATGCATATGTATTATCTATGTATACATTAAGTATACGTTGTACAGAGTGGAATGAATCCTGTATAAATTGATTATCTCGAATAAGTTGTTATGAAAATGTCATTTTTCTACAGTTTTATTTCAGTTTATCAGAGTTATCTTACTGATAATTATTAAAAATGGAGAGTTCATGGGTAAATGCAAGGTTAATAGAGGAAATTACGAACATTATAATAATTATGTAGGCACGTTCGTCCTGAAAATGCCTATCGAAGCAAGACATTCGTGACACCGAATATGTACATTGAGCAGTTTTTGTCAGCGAGCGGACGAGAGCCGGGAAGAGAGACAACCGAAGCTGTCTATCAACAATTTACTCGCGCACTTATCTGTCACAGAGTGGGGACTCTGCTATAAGAAGATAAATCACCGTAGAACGAGTCAGTTTACGGTTAGCCTACCTCGTACACCAGTCACAAATTTATTCTCGCGTTTCCAAAACTACAGTTTCTCGCGAATTTGCCACGCAAAAAGAGAGGTAGGTAGGTCCTGCATTTCAATTCAAATCCTCGAATATCTCCGCACCAAGACGGAACCGCTTTTTAGCTTGGAAAACTGTTTTCAAATCTGACACTTGTTGCTCCAGCCTCGGTTAATTTAATAATTCCTGCATATTTTCCACGTATATTTTATTGCGCACATCGAACAGCACATTGTGCAACGTTGAATTTTCAGAGGGTGCGAAAGATCTCGTAATAGCAATGTGATATGTATTTGGAAATAACATGGAAGAATATCATTTTCTCCAAGTCTTTGAATACCTTTTAAAACTGCCTTTTGAATTTGTCAGAATCTTTATTAGAATCTACTGTCAAGTGCAATTTTATTTTACGATAGAACTGTATTAAGGAAACAAAAAGATAGCATCTTTATGATCTTTCGTGATCTTTTTGATCTACCGTGAAAAGCATCGTAATGAGGCAATAAAATCTTTGAAAATGACTGAACAATTTTCAGTGTTACACGTGCATACAAATACATATTTATATGCAAATACTTAATAGAAAATTTGAATAGAATACATTAATTGGAAAAAATTTCTGTAGTCACGTTTTGATTAAGCTAAAAAAAGATGTACATCAAGACTTATATAATTTTTACTGACTAGCAACGTTCTCTTATTACAGCAAATATAATATATACTAGCTTTTATAATCGCAATATTAACAATTTTTATTATTTCTGTCAGTGTTGCATTATTCTCTATATTCTATATTAAGCTCTATATTTTATTACGAAATTATATCGACTATTTTATAGCGATCAATTATACGATTTGATCGTGCTTTAGTACATTTTTACAAGTCATGTCGTTTTATTATTGTATTTAATAACATCTCTAGCTATAAGTGACTGAATATGAACGTTAATTAAACATAAACACTATTCAAGGACTCACTTTTTTGTTCAAGGATAACATGTCGGTCAGTTTCAGGAAGGTCTTGATAAGTGATCCCGTGGATGCATCGTGTGGGGCTTTATTGATCGAACACGGAGTTCCGGTCACAACTAAACATAAGCTATCGAAGGAGGAACTCATCAACGAGCTTCAGGTACGTAGATTAATGTGTCAAAAATTAAGAAAATGCTAAATCCATATATAATATTTACATTAATACTGTGGAAAGACCAATCTTTTAAAAACTACTGTAAAGCTGTTTGTTATAGTTAGCTGTTTATTATAGCAGTTATCATGAAGTATATCGATAATTTCAAAATCACATTATACATTATATAGATAATGACATTTTAATTACGAAGATTGTTTAATTTTTCTCTCTTGTAAGACTATCAATAATTGCAATTATAAATTGTTATCGACTCATCTATCAAACTAGAAATACTAGGGATCAGATCAAGAAATTGAATATTCGATAAAATTACGTTACGTGGAATTCACGTGTAAGAGATAAACTCAAATTATAATAATGAACCACTATTAACAAACTGCACAGAAAAAATTTAGTCACAATTATAAAAAAGAGTTTTACATAAAAATATTTTTTACATGTGAATTATCTTTTTAAACCCTATTTTTTATGATTCACTAGATATTTAAACATTTTTTTTATGGAAAACGCAAAAAAATTTTTTTACTTGAACAATTTTTGATATAATCTAATTAAAATTAAAACGTGTTTTATTATATAGATAGATTATTTTTTGTTTAACTCACTAAACCGATTTAACCAATTAAATACATATATTTCATCCCATATGTGTTACGTAAAGGTCTCAATAAGCCAATTAGGTTTACATAGAACGAGTAAGAGAGAATTTTATTTGTTTCAAACAAAATGCTATCTCTCTGTGTTCTCTCTAAAAAAATCGGTTTAGTACATCAAAGGAAAAGAAAAAGCTTGTCTAACTAACAATTATCTTTACTACACAAATATAAAATGAAATTAACGAATTATTTTACTGCTTTATTTTAAATAATTGTGTAGAAATAAAAGATGCCATATGTATTGGGAATTATGACATTTCAAGTACGTAAATAATAATTTATTTATTGTTTGTGCGAATACATCCACATTTCAAATATACATACGAGATAATATATAATTTTAATTTTATCAAATGTTTTGCACGCGGTAAAGCGAAAAGAAAATTCAATTAAAATTATTCCTTTTGCTTGCATATTTTTATTATTACAAACTGCAAGAAAAGTTGTCTATCAGTAAGTTAAACAACGAAGTAAAATCAGTTCTAAGAATTCATTTGCAATTATAATGTCGTATATTGACATAATAATGTAAAAAAAGCATAAATCCACAATTGTAAAATTCGAGGTAAAATTGTTATAACTTTATATAAACAGTTTATAAATTATTATTATGGATAGTCTATTTGAAGTAAAAGTATACGTGCTTCTAATCGGGCATATCTCTAGACACCAAAATGTTCCAATCTGTCTTAAGGCGAGACAGTCTGGATTTAATGCATGTTATAAAGTAATATATACTTATGCAGGGGCTGCATGTCGGACGTGCGTCTCTATCGTTCCTCCGATTTCTCTCCGTCTCCGTTTATTCTTTCTCGTCTTAATTGCTCGCATTCGAGTCGGCGATCCGGTTAAATCCAGTTGAGTCGGTCGGCACGAATACCGGTTAACTCTGCAACGGGTCGTTGTACCACCACCGGTTTGCGTCGCATGTCCGCACACATAGGCGCCCATACAAGGAGATTTGTTCTATCCTCCATTCGCATTTCTCGATAGATCTATCGGCTTTAGTCTAGTTGCGCACCCTCCTCTTGAGAATACTCCAAAAATTTAATTGTCACACTCGCAGTCGCGAGTTTCCCGTAAGTTTCACGGAAATTTCGACAATTTTCAATCAAAGCAAGTGGAAATTTGAAGAGCTTTACTCATTGTCAGATATTTCTCAGATACATGTAAATAAAAAAATTAAGATAAAAATGGTTCTTGAAAAGAAAAAAAAACTGAAAATTCTCTTCACTAGATCTAATTTCACTTATTATACAAGTATGTATATAGTTAAAGAGAGAAGAGAATTTAATATAGATTATAGATAATCTAAAATTCATGTAGAAATTTAATTCATAAAAATATCTAAATTTTTAATTATCGAACGTTAAAATTAGCAAAACTTTTCTTATTCCTTTCTTTTACTTTTACGAATTCGAAATCTCCAAATAAATTTCTTGCACAAGAAAAAAATATTAAACTTGAAATAAACAAAGATCAAGGAAAAGATTATTTCTCCGTTTGTTAATTGGCACATTATAAACTAATATATTTAGAGATATCTATTTGTGTTATAAATATTAGTAGATAAAATATTTTTAAACATATCATATGTTATATAAAGTTGTTTTGCTTTCCCACATTCCATTTTATATAATTCACGAGTTTGTTACAATGTTGTATCGCAATTCGAAGAGAAAATAATTGCGATAGACGCCCATGCAACCATTCGTTATCTCTTATGCGGATAATTATAATGAAACCTAAATTGATTAGACGTTGGATATATCATATATTTCTCGACTTGCGTAAATTCAATAACCAGTTTGCATAAATTGCAACAATGGTTTTGCTAAGCAATGAGAAGAAAATAAATCGAATTATATATAAATAAATTATATAAAAAATATATTAATTTAATTTTTCTTTCTGCAATTCAAAGACAAATATGTGTTTTAATATGTATATATAATACAATCTTTTAATTTAAATATAATTGTGTATATAAAAATATATTTTTTTATATCTTTTACTATTTGAGATAATTAAAAATCTATTTATATAATATATGTTTTCTCTTTCTGTCAAACAGAATCACGATGCCCTTATCGTTCGATCCGAGACCAAAGTTACGGCGGATGTGTTTGCAGCTTGTCCAAATCTTCGTGTTGTAGGACGAGCTGGTACTGGTGTCGACAACATAGATCTTCAAGCTGCCACAAGGAAAGGAGTAGTTGTATTAAAGTATGTACACAATTTCCTATTTTTCTATTTTGTTTACAATATAAAAAGATGAGAAAATAAAGATGAACAGAATAATTCTAAATTATGAAGCAAATAGTAATATATAATACATATTTTTCTTTATAGTATTCAGTTATATACTTCAATTAAATTATATTCTTTAAATCTCACGCAATACGAAAGATATTTAGAACAAGTGATTAAAATATAATAATTAATAATATGATTCCGCCTATAAATGGCAGCTGCATTATAATTAGCACATAATTACATGATTTGTTTTGACAATTGCAGCACCCCTGGCGGCAACAGCATCAGCGCTTGCGAGCTAACTTGCGCTCTAATTTCCTCGCTTGCGCGTAATGTCGCACAAGCCGCGCAATCGCTGAAGGAAGGTCGATGGGACCGGAAACTCTACTCCGGATACGAGTTATCCGGCAAGACTTTAGCAATTCTCGGAATGGGTCGCATAGGTCGCGAGGTAGCCTTTAGAATGCAAAGCTTCGGGATGAACATTGTTGCGTTCGATCCGATTGTGAAGCCCGAGGTCGCCGCTGAGCTTGGTATTAAATTACTCCAATTGGAGGAGATATGGCCCGTAGCTGATTACATTACAGTTCACACGCCGCTTATACCTGAAACGAGAAGTACGAATATATATATGATGCGAAATTATTATTAATTATGAGTTCGTAAAAAGCTTACCGAAAATTAAGATACACAAATATCTTGAATTTTTACTAATCAATATAAATAATATTTAATATCTGTTTTAAAAGATATGATAAGTAATTGCATTAAATAAAACTTAAAATAGAGCTTGATTCAAAAGCGTATAAGCAACAAATCTTACATTAATTTAATAATACGAATAATTATTAACAATTTAACAATTACTAATTAATTTGTCGGTTTTTTTATATATAGATTTGATCAACGCGACAAGCTTGGCGAAATGTAAGAAAGGCGTATACATCGTTAACGTCGCACGTGGTGGCATCGTTGATGAAGAGGCTCTTTTGAATTCATTAAAGATCGGACACTGCGGCGGAGCAGCTTTGGATGTCTTCGTGGAGGAACCACCGAAGAATCCAATTACCTTGGAACTCATTAAACATCCCAAAGTCGTCCCGACACCTCATCTTGGTACTTTATTTCACTTATGTCGCACGAATCAACTGTTTAAACTATACTTAATTTTTCTTTATATTTCGTTGTTTTAATGAAATTTGATAAAATTGACATTTGGCGCTTTTTTATATGCTTATTATTCTAGAAATAATAAGAATAATAATTATTTTAGGTGCCAGTACGGCCGAGGCCCAGCAACGAGTCGCGGTGGAAATTGCCCAACAGTTCTTGAGTCTGTCCGGCAAATCAACGGAATATGCCGTCACCGGTATCGTAAATGCTCCAGTCTTATCTGCGGCTATGACGAGCGAGAATGAACCTTGGATAGAATTGTCAAAGAAATTGGGTCAATTGGTCGGTCGCTTCCTCAAGAGCAAAGTAAACACGACCATTCACAGTCAGACTGTTGGGAGTGGTATGGAAGACAAACAATTCATACACACAGCTGTTCTGGTCGGTATATTGACCGGTCAAACGAAAAATGGCCTAAATTTAATTAATGCACCTATTCTGGCACAAGATATCGGCATGAGATTGCAAAAGAGCCACGTCGAGGATGATAACAAAGCAGTTGTCGTGAAAGTTGGCGAGCATGTCATCAAAGGTAATATTATAATATTTTAAAAAATTGCAAAAGATTTCACAGAAACGAAACATTTTCAGAATTTTGACAGGATTAGAAACTAATTGAATTGATATAATTGATAGATTTGTGATTTTCAAGTATGAAAATTATATAGAAAATTTTGCATTTTTATTATACATTTTCATTATATAATTACTAATCATGTTTTCATTTCAATTAAGATTGATTTGTCAGAAATATCTCTCGATTCAAGCTCTTTTAAAGCATTTTTTAAAAATTGAAGAAATGTCAGATTTACAAAAGAATTTTACTCGTGGAAATTTAAAAATTTCCACCCGAAAAAAATATGCATCGCTAAAATTTGTTTTTATTTCACAAATGTTAAAAATAAATTCTTGGCAAGTTGCAAAATTCTAGTGAAAATTGTTCAAGTTTTCATGGATTATAAATTTCATTCATTGCGTTATGTATTATACTATTATCTATAAAATTAAAGTCGCAAATAAAGTTTGCATATTGTATTTACAACTAAATATTACATTACTGATATGTTATTGTTTGTCATATTACACAGGAACCGTACGTGACAATCAATCACTGTTGCTCGCTCTGGATGATGCTGTCTTCGCGAATGGCATCGCATTCGGAGATCATATTTGCTTATATCATGCAAATAGAGTGCAAGATCTCGCCAACATCGTAAATGTCTTCTCGTCAAAGAGTATCAACATCCACAACTTGAATGCCAACGGCAGCTGGGTGATTATTCAAACTGATCGGGAGATTTCGATAAAAGTAGACGAGATTGAAAGCTTTTAAACTGCCAGCTTTACAGAGAAATGTATATACAAATAAGCGAACCTTAAAAAGAGAGGAATGTTGAAGCTCGAATTTTGAAAAATCTAGTATTGTCCGATTCCTATAAGTGCGTGGAAAGTTTTTATGCTATTCTTGAAAAATATGTAGTTTTTTAATCATATAAAAATCATGGAGTCATTATTTATATATTATTTGATCAAAACAGATGATTAAGAAAAATAAGAAAAAGAGAAAAAGTAAGAAATAATATTGATAATGTACACATACCATAATTTTTTTCGCGAAAAAGATTATAAGATAGACGAAATATTTTCATTAACGCACAGCGCAATGTATTAAATAAAGGCGCATTTTTTATACACACATGCGTAGAAATGTAAAAAAAGAAGTATAGAATATGTATCTGTATAAATATTTATATATATTTTTTAATAGGGAATTTTTATTAATAAAACATCACATTATATATCAAATCATCACTTCTGTTCTATGTATTATTAGCACTAGAAGGGTCTGCAATATAAATGGTCTGTAGTATAAAAGTGATAACTTGGAGAATAAGTTCTCTAATTGTAGAAAGAGACAAATTTAACTCATATTCTCTAATATTTATTCCCAAATTTATAAAAAATATATTTGTAGATTAAAAGAGAAAGTCTTTCAAAAACTAGTGTAGTATATTCATAAAAATGGCTGATTCTTCTTTGTTGGGACCCTTCCAATGTCTAAATATATAATATTATAAACTAGTACAGTTATAATATTATGTCAGACTAAAACTAATCGTATATTTTTATTATATTAGTTTACATAATTTACAAACGCGCTTTTACCATTAATTTATATATATATATATATATATATATATATATATATATATATATTCTTTGAAACACACATTCAAAAAGATTGAAAAATTCTTTGATGTGTAATTATATCTTCTTGCAATTAAATGTTCCTTGTACAGTTTGCAGTAGTAATTACATGAAATTAATTTTGCATCAAATTAAATTAAAATAATTAAGGATTTAAATAACATTGGCATGTAATATAACAATAGCTTATAATATCACATTATTGGGTATATATATATATACACTTTTAACATATCTTATTGTAGTATATTTTTGTGCTATAACAGAGATATATGTAAATAAAACTAAAAAATAATAATTGAGTGCAAGTAATTCTCCAAATTAATGTACAAGGTAAAGTGCCAAACTATTGCACATATGAACAACAAAATAAATATACAAAAATATAATAATGTGGAATATGGTTAAAAATATTTCAAGTACAAATATGCTACTCCTAATATGATACTGAATTGCAAAATCGCACACACTTAATAAATATTAAACAGGATTTGTTTCACAAAAATAATCTTATATTCTTTCATAACTATCTGCTCGACAACAATTAAAGGTGAAGACAATGCCATCCTGTAAAAAAATTACAAAAGGGTAATCATCTTGATTACAGAATAATAATAATAACAGTAATGATTAATTTGTTAGAAATATATATATATATGTGTGTCACTTACTCTGACTAGCGAAGGAAGCTTGGTCCAAAAAGCATGATTTGGCAACATTTCCCAACCTGTCGCTCCCCTCAATATTCTCAATGTTATCATACCACCAATAAAATATACTCCAGCACCAGTAAAGAAAAGGATAAGTAATACTGAACCAGTGGATAATCCTTTGTTGTGTGATTCAATTTTACATCCATATGGTGATATCAGCATAAAATTCTATAAACATTATTAAATGTGATTTACAAACTTTTATAATCATTAAATAATGTTTTATGGTTACTTTTATGCTTACATATTTATTTGTGGAAGGAATTATAGATTCTATTTTTAATTTTGTTTCGCTACCGGTAAAGCAAACAATATTTATCACTGTTGTAATGTTATCATGATGTATTTCAAAAAATGGAGTTTTATAGTCACTCGAGAATTTCATTTGTGTTTCCTTTATCGTTCCAAGACTTTGTGTTTTATTTGTATTCATATCAAGCATGCACACCTAGAAGAATATAATACTTAATACTTTCTATTCAATCCACTTTTCTATCAAAAACGAATTAATCATGTTTCAATCAGTAAAGAGATTATTATCATTAATGCTTTACTATTCATTAAGGTCATTCAACAAAAGAAGCAAAAAATTATGTGAGTTTCTTGTTATACATTGACATGTAATTAATTTTCTTATACATATATTGATATAAAATAAATATCATAAACTTTTTCTTATTATTTCGCATTAATACTTATACATGTAAAATTTAATCTGCATGTTGACATTTCTAGCAAAATGTATGTACTTTATATTGATAACTAATTAAAACAATAAGTTTATTTTAATAAATGCTTGAGAAAAGAATTCACATAATTTTTTGTTTTTGATATAATTATAATTCAATAAAGACTTATTGCTATTTAGTAAGAAGTTAAAAGCCTTGATTACAGAAAAATTAATTGCAATCAATAAAAGCATTAACGCAACTGATAAAAGTAATAAATATATTAAAATTTAAACTCATAATAGAGACAAAAATTAAAATTAAAATTTTATTTAGAAATAAAAGATTAATATATATTTTTTTAAATTGTAAGAGTATTTAATAATATAGGAGTATAATAGTTAAAGTAAATAAGCGATAGTTTAAACAAATTATATACATATATATATTTTAAAATTTAATTAATTATGATTAAATATGGAATCTTACCGATACTTTATCTCCATTGGCACATACAGTATTGTTTATTTCCGTTTTTATTTCAACATTGGTACATGGATGAAAGTATGCAGTCAACTTATTTGTAGTGTCTTGGAATGGTCTGAAAATATGTTGATCAATTAAATAATATTTCATAATATAATTATCGTTTAATAAATATTAATTTAATAAAAATCTAATAAAAATTATACTGTAATCTATACTGAACCTTAATTGTAAAAAGATGTTTATATTATATAGCCATATTTTATATAAAATAATTGATATTCTTAAAAAAATTAACATTATTTAATCAGTTTTATTAAAAAAAAAAAAAAAAAAAAAACAAACAAAGAGAGTAACGAACATTTTATTTATAGAAACAAAGAATTCGAAGAAGAAATATAGGGACAAAAACAAAGAGGTTAATCGTTAGAAATATACCAACTCTTCGTCGGCGAGGCCTGTCAAATCGTAATAGTGGCCGTCCGGCAGCGAACAGATACAAGGACCCAGTTGCGTGCATTCCGACGATGTAGTGTCGCAAAATAATGTTAGAAATAACGCAAGTACGATAAACGTCGTATTACGACTATACATCTTTACCGCACCTTTGTTTTGTCACGTCCGCTCCATACTGATGCGCTATCGCTCCTCACGCGATGTATACCTTTCGTCCGATATACAATAATAGCAATGTGAATTTCCAACTACGACGACATTTTCGTCCGTGATAAAACCAACTCTTCCATTGGATGTCGTACATACGTCTATCGCGAAACAGAATGTAGAATATTTCTTTTCAGAGAATATATATCAGTCGTACAGATATTTCAATCGGCTCTAAAATAGAAAAATCTTTCTCTCTGCTTATTACGAATCTTCATCACGACATTTTGAAAAGACGATAATTTTGGCGGGCGAACGTTGGTGCCGCGCCGCGGCGGTTGCGCGAAGCTTTAGTTCCGGGCGCTGGCGGCGCGGCGCGCCGCGCGCATTCGGCGCACTTCGTTCTGCGCTAGCGCAGAAGGCGGTTATATCGTCGCCGCCGCCGCCGTCGCTGTCGCGCCGCAAAGGATGCGATGACTGTCAACGCGGAAATCGGCAACCTTGTATCGCCATATTGTTTGCGCGCACGTTGTCGGTGTACCAGTGCTGATAATATCGCGATACGGCGAGTGTCGTCGGGTGGACTAAAGGAGGTGTTGACGAAAGGTAAATAGCGACGAGTGTCGCGACTGGAGCCGACCTAATAAGAGCGGCATCGCATTTAGGAGGAGAGTTTCAACGCGTTATTACGTGCGCGTACCCACACGCGAGGGTACGAGTAAACCGCGATAGGAATTTCAAAGGCGAATCGCTCGCGTTTCTCACTTTTCTCTTTCTCCCTCTCTCTTTCTCTAAAGTTAGTCGCGGTCGCGGGTTAGAAGCTGCAAGTGGCCAACTTCATTCTCGTCGACCCGATATACCGTTGCGCCCGTCGTCGGAATTCGGAGCATACGTTCCCGGTGACGTCATCGTCGGGATGGCCCGATGAGCTAGTTTCGCGTCCGCGTGATTCCGCGAATCTCTCGCACTTTTCGCCCGATATTTTTTCCTCCCCCCCTCCCTCCCTCCCTCTTCTGAAGAAATCGTTAACATGAGCGAAACGAGGGAAGTGATTGCCAAGTGTCACGGTCACGGGTGGTGAGTTTCGATAATCGACAGAGGGACGGAGACAGAGACAGACGAGTCTTTCCGTATATTATTTCGACCGCGCGTGCCCATTCCTGGTACTTGATCGTCGTGTTTCTCCTCGCCGTGAGTATTTCCATCGACCTTTTTTTCCTCCCCCACCTCCCCCTTTCTCTCCCCCATCCTCTCTCTTTCTCTTTCTCTTACTGGTTGACTTTTGCCGCATAAGCGTCTCGCGCTTTGGCAGGTCGTCATCTACGACAAGACGATTCTTACGATATGTATTTTTTTCTAACGCGTCGTATTATCACATTTCTGTTTTAACGAGATGAGAGAAACGAGAGCGACACGACTTTACCCGAGGCCAACGTGAATTTGGTTTGCATCTCTAAAAAGGTTTTATTCATAAGTTATAAAAATTAGGTTATTCACAGCCGTCGACGTATTCTATTAAAAAAGATTCGTGCAACTCCTCCTTTCTCGCGAATGCCGTCCGAAACGAGAGGAATCAATGTATAATAAAGATGTTGTGTGATCTTGATTCGTCGATTTTACAAAAAAATTAATAAATCAATTAAAAAGTATACGTCGAAAAAAGGTTGCAAATTTGAATAATTATAAAAATCTTGAAATTGCAACTAGTATACCAACGCAATGCGTCGTGAATTAAAATCCAGTTTGGTTTATTAGCATTCATGTCGGAGCACAACATCCGCGATCATGAATAATCTCGTGCTTTTCATCGTATCATTCATTTTTCATATTCCGTTTAATACATCTTGAAGCATCTGATTTACTCCGAGATGAGAACGAACGATTTCTCTCGTTACGGAGCAAAAGTATTGTATATGACTAATCTTTTGAAATATATATACACAAACTTATAATTACATGCATACTATATTATATATAATAATAAAATGAAGATTTATACACTGAAAAAAAATTGAATAACTTGACCTTTAATATGTTATTTCATTTAAATATTTTTAAATATTCAGTTCACGAAATAATATTTAGTCGAAAAGTTTAGTCAAGTTAATCAATTTTTGTTCAGTGTACAAATAGAAAAATTTAGGTAGGACATGGCTAATAAATATTATTAGCCTATTTACCTGAATTTTTGTATTTATCTTTCCAAAAGATCGCGCTCGAAAAGATTTAAAAAGAAGATAGATACATGTACGTTTGCAAAAATATTGCCGCATCTCATCTAGGCGTGTCGATTTCAATTGTGACTTACACATCCTAGTTAAATTAGAAAATTTTTGAGCTATTTTTGTGACTTGATCGACCTGAGTTTGAATCGATGCATCGGCTACACGTGTCCTGTAAAAAAAGAAAAAAAGAGAGAAAAGAAAAAAAATGTTCTCACGCTTGCGCAACATATGTGGGCGAGAATATTTTACTATTATTTTCCATTCACATTCCGCCTTTGGCGGAAGATATAGGATATCGATCAGAATCCGCTTCTCCATAGCATATTCGATGAAACCTTAAGGTCGCCTGTATACATATACGTATCGATATATCTATCAATCCTGTACAGGCAAATCGGTCATCCTTAGTGCACGCACGCACAAAAGTTCGCTCTCTCACGAATAATTCCCTTCTCTTTTACAGAAACATTGAATCTTTTGACAATTCGTCTCTTAACTTGAGATGATCCTTGAAGAAGCGTGACGTACATTAATTACGAATGCTGCTTTGTGCTACTTTTTTAACCTTACGGTTAAATGCCGGTTAAATAAACGAACGCGACCAGAGACTAAATTGCTGGCAAATTAATTATAACGACACGTCGAGCAAAGGAACCCGCGCGTTTTACCAAGTTATTATGTCAGTTTAGAATTTTTTTTTCTTTTGTATATACATCAATTAATCGAATCGTATAATTTGTCTCCGCAGGATGACACGTAGAATTGATTCGCGCAATCGCTTATTAATTAATACATTAATGCTGTCGATTATACCTATTACGTTAAATGAGATGAAGATAATTTACATACACACCGGAAAAAAACGCATTTATCTGATTAATCCAATATTAATAAAATGAGATGCGTTATATGAACGTGAATCGTTGCTTGTCCAGGGACATTATCTCGATTCTATAATTATTATCGCAAGTAGTTCAAAGGAAAGTGTTTGCTTCGTGATCGAAAAATATAAATAAACCTTTGCTCGTTTACCTCTCCGTTAAAACTCTGGGTTATTAAAAAGACATTGAAAAATACGCAAGTCGCATGCATTGTCGCAAAAAACAAGAAAGATTTCAAAGTTGAATAAAGCTATGGAATCTAATTAATAATCGCATCATTTATGTAACAGCGCCAGGCGCGTATTCTAACGCGTTAACATACTAGGTATATATATATCGTAACATTGATTACATCATTTTTATTCGATTATCCCTTATACGGTTATGTAATGGTATATATGTATATATATATATTATCGATTTGCTGGAAGCACACTTGTATACCGTCCAGTGTGCAGCAAAGTAATTTGCCGCAAGAGTTACGGTCGCGGAACAAGAGTATATACTATATTACATTAGATACATATTATATACATAGTCTGTTCTAGATTTACATAAACATAAATCTGTCGTTTCTTCCGCGACGAGTTGGATTTCGAGCGCGCTCCTTTCATTCGCTTATTCCGACTTGATTTACACGAGTGCTCGATGTGAATTTTATTCGTTATCTCCGACTAATGATATTATATTTTTATCGTATATAGGTATAATTAATTGAAAAATCTCGTCTCTATATAGTTGTTGAAACCGTAAGAATTTTTATTTAATCTCTTTCGTCGTGTGTATTAACTGAGATATTTCTGTAACACACTTTTTTCGCGCGATATCAAAAAGTCAACAAGATATCTAGAGAAGATATCGCAAATGAGATTATTCTCTTACTCTACGATTATTACATCATTTTACATATCTCTCGCAAATCTCGTTTACGCGATTTATCAAGAACGTTTTTGATTTTTCGCACGTTTTTTTTTTTTTTTTTTTTTAATCGAGTGCAAAATCCGTGCCACTCGAGCGAAGTGAGAGAGTTTACGCGCCCGCGTCATATAGCTTTGTAACAAAATCCGAAACGACACGGTTTATATTGGATTCCGGCCTTCTACTACGCATCGGATTCTGGTGGAAAGTGGGACGACTGCCAAATCACTCCGGGAAAAATTCTCACAGCGTCAAATCCGCGATCTATCGACGCCGTCGACCGCTTTTCCATTTTCTTCCAACGTTTCCTCACCGTTATAACCATTATTTATAGATACGGTAAATATAACGAGAGTAATATTCCATTATTATCTCTTTGCAATTTTTTCCTTCGCAACGCCATATTATTATTCGACGATCAGCTTTAGGTGAACCATTCCTTGTTATATTAGTGATCCTTGGATATTTGATACAAAGTTTGAATGAAATTTGTCGTATTGCGGCAAGATAAAATAAATAATATATATAATTAGATGCAATATTAAATTTCTGACACACGTGCTCGTTGAGCAACGAAAGCGTTTTCAAGACGAGAGACACGATGTACTTGTGTTATCAGTTGTCTCGAAGCATTGAAATCCCTGAAATGAAACGCGAAACGCTGTGTGTGTTTGAAAATGCGAATAGAGTCGTGATATTTGGTTAATGAAATCTTACCCTTTATTTTTTAGAGTTCGCGAGTGAGAATAGTGTGCAGTAAAATGAATTTCAGGCACTCGACGGAGCAGCTCGAGGAGAAGATCGGCGAGTCGCGACACGCAATGTCGTATCATCGCGGCGGGCAGACGGGCGCCGTAGCGGTGTCGTACAGCACGAGTCCAATGCCGCATTCGCCGAATCGGAGATACTCGAGCGGCGCCGGTGGCGGTAGCACCACCACATCCGGTATTGGGAGCACCACGTCCAAGTTCAATACCTACCGCTCCGCCGGCACCTCCTCGCTCCTCGACCGACCCACCACCAGCTTCTACACGCCGTCCTCGGCGGGCCTGCACTCCAACTACATCACCTCCGAGTACAGACGCTCCTATTGCGCCCCGGGAAGGTTGGTACTTCTCGCCAACGCGTGTCTTTGCGAAAGCCTGTACGAGATCGCGACGATCATCTTTCATGTGTGTGAGAGAGAGAGAGAGAGAGAGGATTTTCTCTTGGAATTTATCCTGGAAATCATGCTAATCGTGGGACAATACAGTATTTTCTCTAATTAATATTTACCGCGATAAAAAATATTAATATGTACATATAGTAAATGATTTTCAAAGTGAATTCCAGGAGAAAATTCTCTCTGTGCATATAGAGGAAAATTTTCTCTCATAATTCCGCTAAATCTTTTTTTAAAAAACTGAATATTTCGATGTTAATTTCAAATTAACTTTGCCAGGAAAGAAGAAAATTGAACAGATTCTTTTCATGGACAGACTCTTATGTACTTTTGGTGCTAAATTGGGAAAAAATACATTTCATTTAGTCACGCAGATGTAGAATATCGATCGCACAAGTTATGAACATAGAGAATGTAGACTCGGTTCGATGGATGATAATTCTCCGCCAAGTCGAGGAGTTTGCAATTACGCTAAACGATGCTTTTCTTTTTCACTCTACATAAAATTCAGCGATTAAAGTCTTTAATAAAGTATGCAGGAAATAAAAAATTGTCCTCGACCAATGCGAATCTATAGTTGAATTAAAAGTAATATACATATCTACTGTGTCAAACTATGTTAGGCAGCAGAAATGTACGATATCTATACAGTAGACTATTGGCAAAAGTATCGCTAAAACCAATATAGCGAGTCTACGTGTCGCAATAACAGGTCCCGCGAAATGTTAAATTAGAATGTGAAAAAATGTGTTGACATAATTGATCGGCTCTGCAGCTTCTATTCGTCGGCTTCGATCAGCACGACCATCCGCAGGAAGTATTCGTCGGACTACAGTCGGTCCAACTGCTCACCCGCAAGGTGAGCAATTTCCGAAATAGGCTTTAAAGAGGTTGACGAAATGCGAAACATTTCTCTCACGATGCAGATGAAATCGACATGTCTATATTTAACAGCCAACACTAATAATACTAATCAATATCCAAGCTTATATATCTTCAGAATTTAAAAAAGAGAGAGATATAATTTGTCAAAAAATGTCTACATGATAAATTTATCTTTTAATAACATGTAATTATATTTTTTAACGGAGCGATAGATATAAATAGTTATCAGTGTCTAAAGTACAAGTCTCGTACAAATCTAGCTACTTGTTTTTATTCGCGTTACTATAATTCAATTACCAAAGACGATGCGATATATTCCCATTCGTATACGTGATCTAGGTAACATTAATACGACAGTAAAGGTCTAGGTCAACCGTAAATGGGTCGCACGCGCTAAGTTCGCTACCTGTTATTCCGAATCGGAAAACTTTATTCCCTTTAAGAAACAAAATGTATCCGCTATAAAGCATCATTCACGGCTTTTATCGTGGAAGCGCGTACTCATATTTATCGATTTTAAATAATAAGCACACTCGTGTTATGGAATGTAATTGTGGACCTTGACCTTACAAGATTGTATGCAACGTGTGTGTATGTGTTTGCTTTTTAAAAGACTGATTTTTCCGGACTGTAACGATTGGGTTACTCTCTGACATTTCATCCTAGATTCTTTCGGACAGCAGCGCAATTTCTCGAGAGATATATTTAAATATCTAATACGCAAAAAAGAAACAGACGTATTCTGAAAGAGCGCAAGAGAGAGAGAGAGCGCGCGCGTCTGTCGCGCTTTTTGTATATCGCGAGTCTGATTTAGCAACCTCGATACCGTCAAAGGAGTAGTTCCGCTTGAAATGTTCATATCTCTTGTGTACGCGTGTTAGTCTGTCCTGCAAAGAATACGTTTGCTATGTACACGCGCGCATCGCATAACGCAATCGCGGAGAGCGTAGGAGAGCAGCCCTTGGCCGCAGGCCCAGTCCGACGAGAAACATCGCATGACCGCAATATTCTTATATATTCTTATATACATCTTGGATGAATTTGCAGGTCAGTCTCGTCGTCGTCATACGGCGAAGCGGGTGGCGGCGCTGCGACAACCACCGTTAACGGCACCAGCAGCGGCAGATACGTCTCCTCAACGTCAACCGCCTCCGTTAACTCATCGTCCTCGAGAGAACGCGGCAGCAACGTCGATGCGGCGGCCGATATTATCAGCAGGTACTCGCCAGCCACTTACGTACCGAATATTCAACGTCAGCAGCAAGGAAGTAGCAGCAGCAGCAGCAGCGCGCATCACTGGAGGCATCCGTTCGACATCGTCGTCTCTGAACGAGTTGTTTGGCGGCGACGAGCGTGAAGCAGAGCGCAGAGATCTACGTCCGGAGTCTTCGCTCTCCTCGTCATCTTCTTCCTCGTCCGCCGCCGCCACCGGCGCGGTCGGTCTATGGTCGAAATCCAACAAGAGAAGACCGATACCTACAAACGGCGCCACGTCTCTTGCCGAGGTAACAGTCTTATCGAGGATCATCGACGATGATTACGACGATCACATTACGCGTAAATTGAACGACGACGATAACGACGACGACGACGACGACGACGACGATACCAAAGACATTAACGACGATCAGCATAATAACAACGGCAACATCAGTGACAACGGGCAAGACAGCAACGACGAGGATATCGCGTGCGGATACGGCGTTAACAACAACGACAACGACGACAACGACGAGGACGAGGACAACGACGACGCTAACAACGACGACGATAATCTCAACAATCACCACTTTCATCAACAGCGCCGCCACCGATCCGACGAGGTTTCGCCTGCTAAGCATAATCTTCTTTCTCCTGCTGCCGCCGCCGCCGCCGCTGTCGCTGGTGGTAGTGGTAGTGGTTTGATTAGTGATGTTAGTAGCCTTGACCTGTTAACTAACCACGCGACTAATACTCGTAACGAACTGCTGATCAATAACAACGCTCAGAACAAGGTGACAGGAGGGAAGGAAGAAGAAGGCGAGATCGCGACGAGTAACAAGGTAACGCGCGGTGCCGACAATGTCCCGTCGATCGTCACGTTTCTGCAGAATAATTGCATCAACGAGCGAGACATTTCCGAAGATGGCGAGGAAGAAAGGAACGACAGCTCGGACGGTTTCGGCGGAACGCCGCCGATAGACAGCGTAGCTGGTAGACCATCGGTTACTCATGGCGACGATCCATCGGTTCCTTCGACGTCGAGGAGAACGGATCAGTCTGGTCTCTTCTCCAATACTGCCCACTTGACATCGTCACCGACAAATCCATCTACGGCACATCAGAGTATTTATCGCGGTGTCAACGAGCAATACGTGAGTGCGTTTGTAAACGATACCCGATGCGCGGCATAAATTATATTGCGCGCGCGCGCGCACACAACCACACACACACACAAATATATGTATATTGTTTGATACGTATTTATTTTTTCGTATGTATTCTTTTTACATTAATTTCCGCGATTTCCATCGGATTTAAATATATTTCCACACATGTTAAAAGAGGAGAATTACGCCGCTACACACACGCGATTCGCTTACTTCCCGCCCATCTCTGTTACGAAATCTCTTTGCCCTCTCGCCGTCTTTCCAACTAAAGTCTCTTCGAAGTTAGTCGCGGGCGTCGCTGCGTTTTATTAATAGCTTAGAGCTCTTTCTCTCTTCTTCTCGAACTCTTTGGGAAATAGAGGCTCAGCTTCGTACAGTATTTCGCGATAATCTACGATAGACTTCTCTTTCCAAAGTTTGCACGCTTCTTCACGCAGAGAATATATTGGTACAATAATCGCGATCGTAAAATGAAATGAAAAAAGTGAAACGATCATCATCACGTTTCTAGTTCATAAACTGTTTATATTATAATTGTTCCTATCAATAGAGTTTACGCAAATTGTCCATTGCATTTCAAACGATAAATAGAATCGACATTCCAAGTTTCCATTGTGTTCTAATAATAAAATCGTTTGTGAAAAATGTAATTATTTTCATTCCGCGAAAATGATATAAGATACGATGGTCGTTAAAGTGGTCGTTAAGTTTATAATTAACATACGTTGACAAGCATGACGGAAATGAGTCATTTAGTTTGTTTGGACGCGCGCGCGCGAGTCTTTGCTTGCAACTCGAAGAAAAAATATTTTGATCGTATAATTGTGAGATACAGAGTTTCTTCGAAGTATTATTATGATTATTTCGAAATTGCACGTTCAATCGTATAAACTGGCTGATATCCAAGTGATAGGATGGGCGTTGTGGTGTCTCTGGACAGCGATAAGCCTCGTGTCCGTTTATGCCTTTTTCCTCGGTATCGTGACACCTTTGAGATCCTACAAACGTATTTCAACGAGAATTAATTCGACACGCGTCGATAATTTGGTGATAATTCCACCACGCTTCGTTTCTCATACTGTTCAATCTTCTTCGTTTGTTTTACATTCGCAGGTGAGTATATTCGAGGAGTTGTCACAATTTTTTTACAAACTGAATCGATCGCTTTTATCTTTTTATCTTTGTATAAACTGAACAGAGACACATTTTATGACGTTTTTCTGTCCTATTTATGTATTTTAAAAAACACTGCAATATCCATATGTCTGTGTGTCTAACAAAATGTTACAAGTCTAATTCGTGCGTTTATATATGTTTGTGTAACGTGAGTTTATTTGCTATCCTGCTTAAGCCTTCTCTTATCAAATAATATTTCACTGATTAAAACCAATGAAGGTATAGACAAAAACGTGACAATACTTTTTCTCCAGACGATATTTACAATGATATGTCTAGACTATAATCTTTAATTAACAATTATCGTAAGGTAAATTATTCGTGTGAATAACAGTAATTTAATAATTTCCAGGAAGGAAATCCAACTAATAGATCGGCACGTAATCGTCTGCAAGCTTCACGCGATGAACGATGTGGTCTAAACGGCTTACGGAATATTGGAAATACAGTGAGTATATCTGTCAGGAAATATATACATGGTTTCTCTCTAACTAGTAGACTGCTACATATGTATTTTTAATGCATCCCATTGTTTTAGTGTTTCATGAACAGTGTGATCCAATGCTTGAGCAACACGAGACCTCTGCTGGAGTATTTGCTGAACGAACAATATTTGGCCGACATAAATACTACTACGTCCAGCATGAAAGGCGCTCTAATCAAAGCGTTCAGCCAAGTGATCCACGAATTGTGGGAGGTGGGCGGTGATCACGTCGTCAATACGACCGCGCTCAAGTCTCAGATACAGAGATTCGCGCCACGTTTCATGGGCTACAGTCAACAGGACGCCCAAGAGTTTCTCAGATACTTGTTGGAAGGTTTGCATGAAGATGTCAACAGAGTTACCACAAAGCTACCACCTATACATGGAGATATACCTGATAGTTATACGTAAGTGTAGACATTTAAACACGTTTGTCAAGCATGCTTGATTTAAGAAAAAAACATTCAACACACATTAATATTATTATTTTATGTAGGGATATGCAAAAAGCGGTGGAGAGTTGGAAACGTTATCTTCGCAGCGAAGATAGTATGATAGTCGATGTTTTTGTCGGGCAATTACGTTCATCGTTACATTGCACCTCCTGTGATCATGTATCGGTCACGCTGGATCCGTTTTGGGATTTAAGTTTACCGATACCAGGCAGAAGCGGAACAGTAAAGCTGAGTCAATGCTTGGAGCACTTTACTCGAGAGGAGGTGTTGGACGGCGACGAAAAGCCAACCTGTTCCAAATGTCAAATGAGAAGAAAGTGTACCAAGAGCTTCAGCATACAGAAATTTCCAAAAATTTTGGTAATTCGTATCCTTTTTTGAAATCGATGCAACGTATATAGTCACTTTTTACACTTATATAATTAATGCTATTAATAATATAAGCAAAGGAGAAAAATGCGATCCAGTTTCTCGTTATCGGTGATCATAGATGGGCGGTAAAAAAAAAAGTTTTATTATATATTTTTCTTAACATTCTATCCGCCAGATTTGAAACGTTTCTCTCCAATGGAACGTTTCCGCGGGAAGCTGAACGTGATGGTGGACTTTCCGTTGACGGGTTTAGATCTCAGTGCCTTTGCTGCCCCGAGAGTTCCGGGCTGTACGTATAATCTGTACGGGGTCGCGAATCACTCGGGTACGACATACTCTGGTCATTATACCGCGTACTGTAAGCATCCGTACTCGGGAGAATGGCACGAGTATAACGACAGCCGAGTGTCCGTTGTGTCTGCACGATCAGTCGTTTCCAGTGAAGCCTATGTACTATTTTACGAACAACAGCCTCATAGTTCTCATTTGTAACCTTACGCCATGCTTAGAGAGTAAACACAACCACCTTGCCTCTCTCGATACCTCAACTCAGCCTAGTAAAAACTCTGTCTTCTGACATATTGAAAAGCGACTAAACACTGAAACGGAGGGCTCCACCCTCCTGGATAGCAAAGTTCATTGTGACCTTGTTGGCGATAATCGTATCTCTTCCTGAAATATGTTTCTGGACGTAACGTACGTACAATGTCCCTTTATAATGAGATTACACGATCGATATAATTAATGATTATTATAATTATATACACTTGATACATACAATGCTTGACATGGGAAATTACTCCCGCATATCGAGTTTAATCTCTGTGAAATTATTTATTTCTTTTTTTTCTTTTATGTAAAAAGGTGTGTTTTACGAGATAATTTACCTTACAATTATTGTGAAATAGAATTATATATTTGTATTTGTTTGTTACCTTAATTAGATGCAAAACTATAAAATACTCAATTTGGAAGAGAACAAAGAGGTATGATGATGAAAGTCGCCAAAAATTGTACACACATACACATAGTGCTTCAGATGTCTAGTTACTTTTGAATAGACAATATCTATAACAATACATCTCCCACTCTTCATTAAACACATTGTGGCGACATATTTACTTTTGTAAAATATTTTGTTTAATATAACCACAAGTTACACAAAAGTTATTTATTATAATTTATGGGAAAAGAGAAAATAAAATAATATATTCGATATAATTGACAAACATATATATATATAATATTATACATATATTGCATATGCTAATAAAAATGATAGATTATAAGGGAAAAAATATATTAAAGAGAGATAATATTTTTTGTATATATAATATGTAAACTTGTGAAAAACGCGCCAATTTAACAAAATTTCTGTTGATTTGCAAACTTATTAGATAATAAAATGTATACGCATATGTGGCGCGTATATACGCGCGCGTTTTTGCAAATCGATCAATTCGCAAAAGTGTGTTCGTGCTTTCTCCTCTAGATGGCGGCGATATCCCTTTAGCAGCGCGATAAAGACACGACTTGCAAAATTTTCGTCGTTTATCCAGTTTATTTAGATGAAATATTCTTTGAATACTCTTGGAAAAAAAAAATATATATACATATATTGTACGGTTGCAAATGAAGTAAAATAAATATTTGTGGGTGACAAAATGACGATGCGCACGCGTGCAATATGCAACGCATACACAGACATAGAGTATAAAGTGCATCGCAACGCAAACGGAGTCGACTATAGTCGACGTCCTATCGCCGCCACTAGCGCCCCCCACCACTAGTAGCGCACCCCACCGCCGACAGTACCAGCACCGCTGGTGCTGTACCAGTCTCTTCGCCGCCGCCGCCACCGTCGCAGGTCGCAGCTAGCCGCCGTACGTCGTGTCGCGTAGAGTAAGGTCGTCTCGCCGGCCGCCACCAGAGGGTCACGACCACCCGCGAAAAGTCTCGTGTGCGTCTCGCCGTTTGCTTTTCCGCGCGACACACGGTGCTACGTCGTGCTCGAGTCTCGGGAGTGACCCGTGAATTTGCAGAAATTCCGCTCGAAGACGGTCCTTTTTTTTCCCCGGATTGCATCGCGTTCTCTCGCTCGTCCTCTCTCTCTCTCTCTCTCTCGCTCGCGCTCGACGTCTCCGTTTAACCCGTTCCGCGATCTCGTCTATCGTTGTTCTTCGCACTATATACACTCGGTGCTCTCTCGCTGTCGCCAAGTGCTCGTAATGGGCCGTAAATCGTCGCGGCCTGTCATCTTCGGAGCGATTATTCGTGTCGAGCGCGCGAATCGGTTATAGTGATCCGGTTTTTAGTGGTGGTTCGGTCGTTTCGCGATACGTTCCTGGCGGTCCGCGCGAAGGAACGAGAGAAAGCCTCGTCGGGTGTGTGTGAGGGCAGTGATCTCTCGTCGGAGAGCGGCGACCTGACGACAGTACGAACCGGCCGACGACGAGAGATATAGGATATATGTATGTACATGTATATATACGACGTATATATGACATGGCATCGACGTCGCTCTTTCCCTGCGCCTCTCCGAGCGCCTGACTTCACGTCGCTCATCGCTGACAACAGACGGATGCACTCGGGATTCGGATGTTGTGTCTCGAGTCTCGTTCGACGGCTCCCGCAGTCGACGAGCGAATGCAAGGTAAAGGAACATTTTCAGAGCAAACTTCAATCGGAGCCGTAGCGTCGAGAGAGACGGATATCGCTTGTATCTTGTATCGCGGTGCACTTTGCGTCGTTGGGAGGCATTTTTTTCATTTTCATTTTATATATGATACACGTCATTTAAAATTCTACGTTTCTAAGGCGACTGATCTCTCTCTCTCTCTCTCTCTCGGCTCTTTATAGATTCTGTCAAATTTAAAGACTCAGTTTCCTTGATTCAATTAACCTCTTTGGCGCGCAATCTTTTTCTCATTTTCATTTGTATTACTACCGATTAATTTAAATTTACTTCTCCCCAATTGTCTACAATTGATGAATATATATTTTGCGCGCGAATAAACCGGCTACGTGATAATATACATGTATTCTTATTTGGAATACAAGAAGATGGAATTTGTGGACCATCTTTTCAAATATCTTAATGATCTTTCGAAAATGAAAAAAGTATCGCTAATTAAATTATACTTTGAGTCTGGAGCTGTCGCTCTAGCTGCGCAGATTATTCGCGTCGCTTTTAATTACGTTTATATATATATATATATATATATATATATTTATTTAGTTAGACTTGTAAGATTAAAGACAATGTCCTGGATTTAACTAACGAGACCGTGAATCACAGAACATGAGTCAATTTTGTTATCGTTGCGCGCTGACTTTGCTTCAACTTTTCCGTTTTAACAATGACAAGCAATTTATAATCGTGGCGATTTCAATTTAATTTTTAATAACTCCAGTCGTACATCATAGTAATTTTCCATATCTCATCGATAATAAGTTGCACCTCGACACTAGTTCACACCAGTGTAGCAATAAAGAACAAACTCAATAATATTTCGTTAGCTAGTCCATTTTATAATCTCTGTAAAACACAAGTGTTTTCACGCATATAGGGTGTGTATAAATTTCTATAAAATTATTCTATCGATGATATTAAAAAGGCTGTACAAATTTCGAAGCTTTACTCTTTGTAGAGTCCCACACTTTTGACTCGATTTAAATTCCACCGAGGAGCCGTTAATTTCTCCTTCGTTCTTCTCTCTCGTGCGATCCTGTTTTATTCTTCTATATTTTCATTAAAGTATTAAATCAGTGTAACGCCACCATTTTGCCGTTTAGCTTTTCGTTTTGGGCGGAGCCGTTGACCGCAACTGAGAAACTTTTCCAGCGTTTAATGGGCCCCTGAAAGTCTTACCTGAAAGAGAGAGAGAGAGAGAAAGTCCACCGACATCGTTTATCAAATGCAACCAAGCCAAGTCTTCTTTTTCGCGGGACTTAAAGTTTAGGCTGCACATTCGCGCCTTTATATAATAACGTTCGAATTATATACGACGCGGACATATCTAGAACCAGTCGGCCCTTTCCCTTTGAAAGTTTTTCATCGCGGGCACGCCGGGTCCTTTTCATTGGTCGGCACTCGAACGAGAATTTTTCCGACACGACTGTTTGGCCCTGCCCCCTTCGTTTAGCGTTTCCTTTTCGAATGGCGGCTCGATGCACCGTAACGTTTCCACCAACGTGCATGCAACAAGCATTTTTATTTCATCCCGGAGCTTTATCAGCCGGCCAATTTTTTTTTTTCTTACGCGTATTTTCGATTTAAATTATATTATAAAAGTTTGAAATTGAAGAACATAACGCGGTTATCCCTTTTGCGACAAATTCTCTCTCAATAACTTGAAAAGCATCAACTTTAAATTGGTCGGCCGTCGCTCGAAGAAAACAAATCTTCGAGGGATGTACGATTAATTATAATGTTTTTTATATCGTTGGAGGGGGGGAGATGACATTTCCCGTTATTTGGCGCAATCCATTCTTCGTCTATGGACTGTCTAGCCGAGGACGAGACAGGCGGAGGGAAACTCTATTCCCGGACGTGTATATACATACATACACAGGATGCTACACACACACACACACGCGCGCACACACACCGTACGTGCATGCAACGGCCGATCGCGCAGGTGTGCGCGATTCTTTTCTTCATATACGTTGCATATAAACCGTTCGAGTTTACGAAAGAGTCGCGTTCTTCCACTTAAAGCACGTTCCCATGGAACGTGAGCGAACGCACTTTACAGTTTTCCTTGTACCAAAGTTTTAATGCACAAATTTGACAAAAATTGTCGAGCAAGCTCCGCAGTCGTAATTATTGGAAGAAAGCTTCGTCTTCAAAGACTCGAAAACGCTTTCGCTTATTTCTTAATAAACAAATGAAAAGCGGGTTTTATTCGATCGCGGCAGGAAAGGACTCGTATATGTGTATACGTGCGCGATGCGCGCGCATATATGCACCGGAGGCTATTTCTTAATGTCTGCGCCTTGTCTACGTAACGCGTGTCTCACTTTGTATTTTTTGCCTTACGCACTTACGACAGGAACACGCATTATCGCGATAACCGTGAAACGATCGTCGTCGTATTTGTCGAATCGATATCGAACAATTAGGCAGACTTGTATATAGTTTATCGTCAGGCTCGCCGATTGCGATAAAGAATGCGAGAATGGGAAAAAAGGATTCGAATCTAAATACGCGTCGTGCCTTCTCTTTCCGATCGTCAACTTGCGCGCGCACATGTATGCGCGGCCGAGAGAGAGAGAGAGGAAACAAGAGTCCCTTGCGTCCGCGGGGCTTCGGTGTCAACAGGTTTTATTTTTGCCCCGCGAAAAGGCCAAGGTCCATCCTCGGGTTCTCCCAATCTCGCAACTTCCCGGAACCCCTCCGACGACGAGGTCGTCGTCGTCGACGATGAACCCCCGAGCGACCATTCGTCGTCGCCATTTGTCACACATCGTTGATATAATATTTCCTAGATCGACGAACGAGCATTGAAAAGAGAAGACAACAGTTTAGCGTACCTAACAGCACACACGTCCTCTGAATATTCGTGGATTATGTCGTGCTATTAGGGAAAGCTCAAGTGTATACTATATGTAATTTTTCGGTAAATGGAGAGCGCGCTGCGGTGAGACTCGCCGGACGCGACGCGCGATAAATTCTCAAGGAGGAAAGGAAGAGAAGAGGAGTAGCCGATGGATGCAGCAGCAGCAGCGACGTCGGCGACGTGCAGGAGGAGGAAGCTTGCGGGGGTGGGAGGGGGAGGCGAGAGTGCAGCGGCCTGGCCGTCTATATTCCGCGTGACTATAGGCAGTCCGGCTAGAGGCTAGAGTCCGCCGCGTATAATGTATTCTCGAATATCGTGCACTCTCTCGTGATCGATATAAGCCCCGACGCGAGCCGGAGACGCACGAAGAGACCCACCGTCTCCTCCTCGTTCCTCCACGGAGCAGCCGCCCGCTCTCCTCGAGCCGCTGTTTTTTCGCGCGGCGCGGAGTGCATCGCAACGCGCGAGAACTGCAGCTCTCTCTCTCGCGCGCGCGCGCGCGCGATTATCCGTGACAATGAAAGTCGGGAGGGGAAAGGGCGCTCGAATAATGAATGATCGTTAAAAATTCTTTTTCGATTCCGATCGATATTGTTCGATATCGAATAAAACGATACATATTTATTTGCCAGATGATGCGTTTTACCTTCTTTTTTCTTCTTCGTCCAATCGCATATTTTATATAAATGGAAAATTAAAAAAAAAAGAGATTGTTATAATAAAGAGTTTGATCGTGTTTATATCGCGCGGGATGGTATATTAATCACTCGTAAACTTGAAACTTTATTAAGGAAATCAATCGCTAATCTCTCTCTCTCTCTCAGTCGCAAACTAGTTGAATTGAAAATATATATGTTGCATTCAATTGCGTGCACGTTCTTATAGAAAATATGTTTGTTTGACAAAGTCATTGACAAAATTGTGCTATAATTCACTGGTGACTCTTGGCGCGCGCGACCTCGCGAGTGCTTTTCTTTCCGCGAATAGGAGGCGCAAAAAGAGCGCGTAAGGGAGAAGAGAAAATTGGAGGGGAGAGTGCACGTTCCAGAAAACTGGCCGCCATGTTCGCCCCCTCCCCCAAAGCCACCAACCCGCTACCCCGCCTGGATGCACCGAACCATCGCGAGATATCGTCCGTTGCACTTTTCAAGCTCGCGTGTGAGCGCGATGGGACGCGTAGAAGAAGCAAGGAACGAAAGAAAGGAAGAAAGAAAAGGAGGGAGAGACTGGTCCTGCGCGCGAGGGAAAATAAAATCGTTGAGCGACGCTCTCTCTGTTGTAACGTCGCGAGGACTATGTACGAGGTGCTTTCCTCTATCGCGAATTATCGCGAATTATCGCGAAATCATCGCGGCGTGAAAAAGGCGCTCGTCATTTTGGATGATCGCATAGGCGACCTCGAGCGAGGTCTCTCTCCCTCCCACTCGTTGCAACGAGCCAGCAACGCGCCATTGGCAACGCTCGAGAGGGGTAAATGCGGGGAAGATGCACCGAGGGAGTCCCTCGCTGCCTACGCCGTTGGCCCTGAATTTCGCACCGTGCGGAAGGGTCGAAGGAAGCGAAGCGAGGGGAGAGACTCGCTTTCGCGGTTCTCCTTTGCGCCGAATACGATTCGCCGCATCGCTCGGACACTCTACGGAAAAGTAAATCCTCTTCCGTGTCACTGAACTCGCCGGCCGGGCCGACCCCATCGTTTGCTCTTTCCGCGGATGAAGATCCCTTAACGAATTTCATTTTCCAAGTGTACGCTATAATATAATTTCGAGATAACGATAACGACGCATCGCCGAGGCATCGTCCTCGAAAGGTCGACCGATCCTCGCCTCGTGGAGATTATCGCGTTCGCGCGCGCCTCGCGACCGGCCTCGCGGGACATTGGCCTCGGCAGGAACCAATAAAATCCCTCTCTCACTCTCGAGCCCGCGCCTCCCCTACTTCTCCCCGGAGGAAACCCCCGAGGAGGAGGACGAGGCTCGATGATGCGGCGAGAGAGAACCCCCCGTGACACACGTTCGGAGCACACGAATGCACGCGCCGAACAAGGAGTTCCCCTCGATCGTCGTCGTCGTCGCGTTCCTCCCGTCCATCGCGGTGCAACGCAGCAGCAGCAGCGTCGGCGGCGTCTGTCCGTCCGTCCGTCTGTCTGTCTGTCTGTCTGTCGGTCTGTCGGTCGGTCCGTCGGTTCGTTCGCATTCGCGTCCGATGGGTTCCCGGGCGCGCAGAGTCTCCCTCTTCACCCCGTGAAATCGCATCGTCCGATCCGGATATTCGCGCGATGCGAGATGCAAAGTGTGTCGACGCAACTTGCCCGCCTGATCGATGCCGTTCCCCGGGTGCATCCGAAACGCGAGTACGTGCGAGTGAATGGCCGACGTGCATGCGACGCACGACGACGCGGTGTCGCTATCGGAGGCTGCAGTCGAGAGACTTTTTTTTTCTTGCGAGTGCGAGTGCGAGTGCGAGTGCGTGCAACGTCCGTGTGATTCGCGAGTGGGTGACGGGGCATAAATGCGCCGTGGAAATGCACGTCGTCGTCGATGGAATTCGACTGGCCGAGAAAAGTGCGAGTAGAGGAAATAAGAAAGGACGCGTGTGTGCGTGCGTGCGTGAGTGCGTGTTTGAATGAACGAGCGAGTGAATGAGAGAGAGCCTTCTCCGGGTGACCGCTGCATTATCGATGACGTGTTTATACGCTCTTTTCTCTTTCCGTCTAGCTAGACTCGCATCTCTCCCTCCCTATTCTCGACAGGCTATATATCGTATGTGACTATGGCGTGCATTTTCCGAGAATCGGCCGCGCCGCGAAATTTCGACGAAAATTGTTTCTCGCGCGAGCGCCTGCAATTTCGATTCAATTTAGACGATCGGCGAGGAATTCAATTAGCACTCTGCTTCTATTCTCGGAACACGAGAGCACGTGGTACCAAATGACGCGCGTATAGCCAACTTTTCCAAGGCATTCGTTTACGCATCTTCGTCCATCGTTTACTCGAGTCCAACTTTTTTTATACGGAAAAAGGGCGTTTTTGACGCAACAACGGAAAAAAAAAACCACATCTCTCTGGACGTATGTCGAACGTTGGATCCGCGTTTACTTTTGAGTCGCGACCGTCTTCGGTTCGATTGTCGCGATTGTTGGATTTTCGCGTTATTCTCGAATCCATTCAAATTGGATTAACAAACGCGGCGTACGCGCGTGTCTCGTCGTTTTGCGCGATATATCCGATCGAATCTTGTCGCAAAAATTGGTATATATTTAGAGAAAATCCTACATTTTCATCGAGATATCGCTGTATAGCGAAAGAATATGGCGAAATATTTTGGAAACGTTTCTCTCAAACTATATACTCGATGAAGAGTCGCGTTTTTAATCGTTCTTTGTCTTTAAGAGAACGGAAGGAAGTAAGTGTTTTTCGCTGCGGGACGATAAAATTACCCTTAACCTCGGTGGATACATACGTCCGGGGTCAATGACACTCTGTTGTCTCGTTTCCCCTCTCGCGCATGCGCATAGTTTTGACAGTTTCGCGGAGCGAAGAGGAATCTCTAGGAGCGTAGAATCGCGTTTTGCCAACGGTGTCGACGGTGCCGCGTTTTGTTCGTCAATATACGCAACAACGACCGCTCCGGCAAAAACTTGAGTCAAGTGTCATATTTTCTGCCGCGCTGCATCTCGATTATACGAGTTTACGAGGGAGGAGCGCAATGCTGGAAACGGACTTGCATCGAGACTAGAAGCGAAGCGAGAATGAGGCTTAATCGTTTGGAAGGATATTTATTTAGATGCAACGACAAAAATTCTATACTTTTCGTCTAAAAACGCTATACTTTTCGAGCATTCCCCGCGGCTACGATGAACCCAAACTGGTGAACCGATAAATCTTTTTTATATATATATATACGTATCGACGCAGCGATGCATTTTCCATTTGTGCCTTTCGGCGTTGGAATTTCTATTTATTATCCGCGATATTATGAAAATTGATACGAACATTGCCTTTGTTTTGTATTCGACTCGATAAACGATAATCGTACGTGCGTGTAGCGGGAAGAAATTGTAACAAAAAAGTTGAATGAGAGAAAGGCGCGGCAATTTGGAAATTATCATCTTTTGGAGCGAACCACACGCGCACGTTATCAGTGCGATGATTGCAAAATCAAGAGCAAAAAGAAAATAATAAACATTCGTCCAAAATGTAAATACGAGTTAAATTTAAACTCGCACTTTCTTATCGCAAGAGCACTTTTTTACAAAGATAAATTAGCCCAAACAGGATATATAGACTCTCGTCGGAGAAGAGTTCCTCTTTCGGAAATTCTGGCGCGAAAAGGGGCATAAGGGAATAAAGGGAAGAAGGCGCGAGGAAAAGTAACAATCGATATCCGTGTGCATGGAAAAGGCAAAAAGAGCGGGCTTTGCGTGTGCAGCGAGCGCCGCGATTCGTCGATGCAAGGTGCAATGCCACATGCCAGCGTATCTTGGTGTCACGGACACGATGCACACGCACATTTAAGCACACAATCGCGACGCGAGGCTATTGGCTAGGTCAGTGAGATCGGAGCACAGTGTCAGTGGCGTGCGATATCTGTCTCAGATATCAAAAGTTATCGCTCGTTATCGCGACTCGACCGAGCTCTCGATTTACATTCACACTTGAGCGCTTATCGCGAATGTGTCCGATCGGAGCGGGCGTGCCCGCCCAATCCTACTGTGTGTTTGTGTGTCGCGTTTCTGCATCTAGAATATCGAGAGAGTGTGTTACCGATAATAGGATAATAATAATAATAATAATAATAATAATAATAATACGCGAAACTACCTCTCTGAGTCATCGCGCGAATTTATAAACGCACGCACGAACGGGAAATGTGTCGCGATCACTTTCGATTTTCTACTCTACTTCGACTGTCATAACGCAAGCTTACATGCGTATATATTATCGATAAGATGCGTGGAAACGGGAAAAGGATTTTGTATCCTCTTCGATATTACACATTATATGTATGTTTGTTTCCTTGGAAATGATTTCAGAAAGCAGATATTGCACACACCCTCGTAAGATTACGGCGTCGCGAGAGTTTGACCAAGGAGTGTCTCCTTCCGGTTACATAGAGTCGTGAAGAGTTATAAGGCAAAAGTTATACGAGAGTTACTATCCATACCCGGATTCGAGAACGGAGAAGAGACGCGTGAAATGAAAATGAGCGAGTTTGGGAAGAGGTCGGAATCGGCGGGGCACGTCGGTGAAAATCGAAAGAACATAACGCGTAGCGTGGGGCCTAGGCCGAGCCTACGACCTCTCTAATAGAACGAGCGCATGCCAGTCATTGGCCGGTATGGTACAGATGGTGGGCGGAGATAGGCTTTATGGGTGTGAATCGTCGTGAATCGCGGGGCACCTGTCCCTTTTTTTTCTTCCTCTTCTTCATTACGCCTCCTCTCGCTCTTTTTCTCCCTCGCGATGCGATAATCGCGTATACGTGCCGATTGCACACGCAGACTTATTTCGTCGCCTTACGTTGCGCGAGAGGTGCATCTGCAACTGCAACCGCGCGTACTTGAACTGCATCCCGCCTCCTGGTCCTTCCGGTTAGGTTCATCTATCTCATCGCGAGAGACAGGATTGATCCATTTCCATTTCGGACGGGGGATATATTCATATTACGATATTACATGTCGAATAAAACACCGTGGTTTGTGCTGCAAAATTGTTTCGAAAGAAAAATCGGCAAATATACTTTTATTTTATCTTCATTGCATCTGTTCCGTCTTTTTCTTTTTTCCTTTTTTTCAGTCATATTGAATCTGATTTAGTAATTATTTTGACGTCAGTCAGCTATCAAGTGCATAAATAATTTATAAGTTGAATGTGATGTAAAACATGCAATTGCAAATGAATCTCTTTTTATACTATCAGCGAAATAGTAACGAGTCAATTTACGACGAATACTAAATTGTGTAATTATATATTAAAGCCAGCAGAATTTTTATTTTAATGTTGTCGTGAAGCAAAGCACGAGACGTGTGGTAAAAACGTACGTCTAAAAAATCCTGATATTGCTTATCTCGCTTTTTTTTCGCGAGGTTGTCTGTCTCAAATTCAATGCGTATCAATTTTTATCAAAAAATTAATATTGATACTTTCTTTCCGAGAGTGAAAGAGAGAGAGTCTATCCATTTTTGGCGCACCATGTATAAATCTTGAGAATGCAAAACGCGGCAGGATATAAACCTACCACTAGAGTTTGATCTAAAACTGAAGAGAGGTCAAATCGATAATGATTTCCTAATTGGCGACCTTACTCTTCCAGGCTCGCGAAGGCGGCAACGCGATAGCGTTAAAATGCCATTGAACTGGCGCGGAAACCTTCGCTGCTATCTGGAAGGAAGTGAATTTACAGTACGAATGTTGTACACACACACACACACAGAAACCTGCCTGTCTCGCACACAAGTGTAGAAAAGCGCGCGAGTCAAACCAAACGTGCGTGCGGTAATAATGCTGAGCTCGCTCGCATTGTGTTGCTATGGGGACGCATCTTCTATCTATATATCTTCGCCATTCTCATCTCTCTCTCTCTCTCTCTCTCTCTCTCTCCTTCATTTCCTCCTTTGATTCGTATTTCATATTCCTGTTTTCCCACTTTTCGTCTTTCTCTCAATTTCTCGTGGCTTGCCGGAAAAATGTGCCTTATATATCGTTGCATTTCTGCATCCACGAAGGATGCCAAGGAACCAAAGGGATACCGCAAATGCGTTACGATATTAGTGAACAAATGTGTACGAGATGTACTTAAAAAATAATCGTCTTATTTTTTAAACTCTTCAAATTTTCATATCTTTAACTGTATGTAACTTTGATCAGTCGTTACATAACGTTAATCTTGACCTGGTCTGGTAACATCTATTATTCGTAATTTGAATCAAATTACAATTTGATATTATGCATTTTATACACTATATATACCTACTTGGAGATTTGGATAAACGCCACTATAAATTAATTGAGGGAAACAATGTATATTTATGTATATTTTCATTATGCATATTTATTTGTACAAGAATAGCGTCATTGATCGCTTCCATTAAATTCCTAATACGACCGTCGACAAAATTTCAAAGGCTGAAATTTCTATTTGCCCCGGTAGCAAAGCGATGCATATGCGATAAGATATAACGGCGTTGTTTAATTTATTCGCTCATATATGTACATATTTTATGTCGAGTGTGTGTAAATTTGTAAAATTGATTGCACAATCGATGTCTCGTAACGACTTTTTGCACTGGCAAGTGTATGTATTTGTGACAAACATTTCTCGTCATAAAAGTTATTAATGTTTATCTCGCTGCTATATTATCGTTTCTTAAAATGGCATCGCGCATAAGCAGACAAAAATACAAATTTTAGATATAGCTCGAGAGAGAGAGAGAGAGAGAGAGAGAGAGAGAGAGAGAGAGAGAGAGAAATTCTAACAGGTTTTTGTACACCGAGACTTTGAATTTTTCATCGATAAAAACTACGTGACACTTGATTGAAATTGACAATCGCTTTGCATAAATACAACATTGCTATTTTTGTCGAAAAACTCGATAAACCCCTTTTTCGTTAAAATGTCGATAGCTGTATATGCATTATCATTTAGCGTTTATTTAAAATCAAATTAACAGTATATACGTTTATTTTTCCGCATTTTCCAATTGCACAACACATCTGTCTAAATATTTGTTCTAAAAACTCTTTGAAATCGATTAGTAAAAAAACCGGAAATCGTAATTTAAACCTATTAGTCTAAATAAATTGCTAAATGAAAATCGATTAACGCTATGCAAATGCGACAAGTTGACAAACTCGCGCGTGTCGCTAAACGAACAGTAAAATATTTCGCGATATGAATCGTTCATCGATAAATACGAGTATATAGCAAACGTTTCGTTAGACTAGATTAGGTAATATGGAGGAAAAAGAGAGGGAGGGGGAAAAAGGAGGAAGGGGAAGAAATCGGGAAAGAAAGAATTTCCCGCGGTGGGCCCGCCCCTGAGAAACGCAGTTCATTCACACGGTCGCGTCTCGCTAAATATAATATGGCGGTGACCCCGGTTCCCCATTGTCGATCCCCCCCCCTCCCGCGCGTTCTTTCTCCTCCTGATATCCCCCTGAATTCAACGCCCCTGCGATTACGCGTCGCCCTTCGCCCCCCTTTTCCGACCGTGCGCGTACGGCCCTGCCGCCCTTCGAAGAAACCTTGCGTCTCGCGCGCGCGCGCGCGCATCTCGGGAGATGCATCTCCCTCCCCCCACAGATTCATCCCACATTTTGTAACAGCTCCGACCATACCGGGCAACACACCAGCTGTTGTGCTTCTCGCGAGAGGGATTCTCGTCATCGCATTAATGATATACTTATTGACAAAATTAAGTCATTTTTATCGCGCATAGGGAGAGTTTGCGCGCACATGTACAGCTTTATGCGCACATATATCATTATCGATCATTTCAAATTGTATAACGTTCGTCAGCGAGTGACAATGCTCATTTAAACAAGCTTGAACGAAATTAGTTATCGCATGCAGTTTACAATAGCTCGCGAGTAATTTTTTTTTTTTCCATCGAAACCGAGTTGCGAGATAATAATTTACTTTTCTTATTCTTGTTCGACTAGTTTTACGTCGGGGATCTTAGTCGCGGATCCTTTTAGGCATCGTTCACAACGCTAATACGGTTCTCCACCACACAAATTACGTGTGTGCGTAATAACACTACTTGTTTTTTAAATATGAAAATTATAAATACCTTTCTATGCATATTTTTTATGTATCTCCAAAATTGCAATCTAAAGCGTATGCATAAAACAACTTGTATAAAATGTCAAAGATTACAACATATATTGAATTAAAAAATTTAAATTGTTTTCGACCTTTTCCTTTGTAGCTAATTTCATTATTTTCGAATTAATCACTCAAAGACTCGAAATGTGATTAAATAAAATTGAAATATGCGAGCGTTCGTCTCTTGGAAACGGTGCTTTACATCCCTTAGGCTCGGAGCAGTAGAGAACAGCAGAGGCCATTAAACTGTCTACGAACGAGGATGCAGGGGATTTTTACAACGTTCGCGAGAGAGAGAGCCTCTGCCTGCCTGCCTACCTACCTACCTACCTACCTACCTACCTACCTACCTATCTTGCTCTTCGCTCTTACATTCTTCTTGCTCCTCTTCTTCTTCTTCTTCCCCTTCTCTCTTTCTCCTTCTTCTGTTGCGCTTCTTGTTTCTCGTAGGATCCACAGACTTTTTCTTCTACGGCCCTTCTGATCTTCGCAACGGCCCAGCAACGGCGTCGCCGAGCTGGGACCGACCAACAAATCGCCGTAGAAGGAAAATCTCTTGACGTCATTTTTCGGGATACCCGTATCAAATATTTTTCTCGCTTCATCATTCTCCTTTTAATCAATTCTCTCGGTCATCTATTTAGTCGTCGCAATTTCATTCTTCTTGGCTTAGCGGATCAGGAATCTGCTCTAGTATTACATATACATATATATATATAAATATTATTATAAATACGAATAATTATTATAATAATAAAAATAGAGTAGTAATATTTCAACGAGATAAATCTGTTGTTAATATCAATTTGTTAATATTATTCGCAGGTAATGCAAATTTGCTGGAAGCTGCCATCATCGGACGACTGTTTCGGAAGCAGGTCTCTCTCTCTCTCTCTCTCCGGATCTTGGATCATCCACGTGGATATATCCGAGGGACGATGACTATCGACTATACTTGATGACACTAACCCGTAGATCCGAACTTGTGGGCTTTTTTATATGCATACCGCAAGCTCCTATCTACCGGTACATGTAGTCAGGCCGGCGTTAAAACTTTTCGATGGATCCTCCTCTCTCCTTCTCCAACATCACCACTATCACCATTACCACCGCCAACTACCACCATCATCATCATCATCATCGTCATCGTCATCATCATCATCATCATCATCATCATCATCATCATCATCATCATCATCATCATCATCATCATTATCATCATTATCATCATCATCATCATTATCATCATCATCATCATCCTTCTATTCTCCAGAATGCTCTCCCGGCACTTCCGGTTATCAGCGACAGACTTCTTGACTTCGAGTAATTTTCTCGCACGTGAAAAGGGCACCATCTATCGAAGCACGATATATCGTTAAATGTTTATATTGTAAGATAGATAATATATCTTTTTCTGAGATTTGTCGATGCGCAAAAAGACTATATTATTGTATAATTTTAATCGTAATTATATCTATATACTTAATATATACAACGACATAGTATTGAGAAATGTCATCATAACGTGTATTACTGTTAATTGTCGTATTAACAGATAGGACTCGGTGTGCGAATTAAATGGATCGCGTAGATACAAAAAATCTCTAGTCTAGTGTGAAAAATAAAAATGAAGATTTAAGGCGAACAACACGTCGCAAAATCAATCGAGAGTTAAGGAAAGGAAGAAACATCGATGGACGAGGAAGAGGAAGCCCGCGACGATGTCTGGGTGAGGTAGTAGGTTGTATAGTAGGGAATGGAAATTCGCGAAATACGAAGTCCACTGTACAACTTGCTAACTTTCCCAGTCGTCGGCGCTACGACGCTACGCGACTCACCAAGAATCATCAGATTCGCTGCGGAAAGAAAGAAATCTCATTTTTATACGAATGCGTATCAATTGGCAAGTTTTTCGCGATTTAGTAATGTCAGAGTGCGCGCACGTATCTTTTGACACACGAGTGCGTGTATGAATGCGAGAGAATGAGTGAAAAAACATCATGCAATATCCTTATTCTCTTGCGAATAAGAGGGTTTAAACCAATATAATTCGTATAAAAAAGTCCCTTCACCGGAATATAAACTTATTTGTGCGCTCTTTCTCTCTGTCTCTTTCTCCCTTCCTCTCTGTCTCTTCAGAGCATTCATGTTATAATCGGATGAGAATGTACATAAGAAGAGAGAGAGAGAGAGATTATTTCTTTGTTAGCTCTTTCGTTACTCATTTTTCAAGCGTAAATTTTGCACATCCAGTTAGACTGTACAAATTAAAAGATCTCGATAAATTTTACAAGATAGTTGGGTTTTTCGGAAATAAGAAGAGTTTCACTGATAAAAGTATTGATTTACGTAAAAGATGACATTTTTCCAGCTTGTATCTTGTTACAATTTCTTTGATTTTTCATTAGGATAATAATCTACATAATCTACAAATAAGAAATAAGCCAAAAAATAATCAAATTTTTACATAAAAGAGAAAAAACTAAACGTGAGATAAAGAGAGAATGAATGGTGATGAGCGTGAAAAAGAGAAAAAGGGCAAAAATGGCGGGCGGGCTGATTATAAAGCCTGCCGCGTCGCCGGTTCCCTGAGACCCTAACTTGTGACGTCGCGTCCGATATCTCACAGGCTAGATTCTCTGGTATTGGCGATGAGTGCTGCCTTTTGCCGATCAAAAGTCAGTCTTAGCAACAGAGATACAAACGGGCCACGTGTTACAACTTGCCTGTCACGCCGCAATTGCGCATTTTTTTTTTATTTTCCTACATTATATGATTGAGGAAAACGGTTGCTTACTATTGATTACACACTCGTTACTATTGATTCTTCATCGATGGCTTGCAAAACTTTTTCATCCCGATCTCTATTAAATTAAATTCAATTTGTTTAATATTATTTATCTTAATTATATAAACTTGAAATAAACATTTTAAACGACATCATTTCTTTTGTTTCTTTTCTAATGAGATCATAAACCAAGTCACTAAGAAATGATATAAAGACAAAATTTATAATCAATTTGTGCAATTATTAATTGTAAAGAATATCATGTTTATACATATACTGCAACGCACTTTTTTTTTTTTTTTAACTATATAACAGATATAAAATATCATGATCTCGAAATTATGTATTTTGTAAAAAATATTCACATTTCTTCGATGAGTTTGGAGATTTTGACATATTAATATTTATATTTATTATCAAAAAATTTTTCAGATATATTAAAAAATATATCAATATCAGTGAGAGGAATATGTTTGACTTGAATTATATATTTAACAATGTCTAGATTATTACAAGCTCTTTACATAATTAAATCGATTGCAATACCATATATTCTGATATAGATTTCTAAAAAGTGATACAATTATTTATACTAAGCTCTGTCGTGACATGCAGCCAAAATCACATATGTATGTCAGTATATAATTCTGTATATGTATATACATATATGTATGTAATATAAAGATAATATCATCTTCTTTACAAAATCTTTTTATAAATTTACTTGCTTACTCTACGCGAAATATTATCTTTAATTATGTATCATTATTGGACGTACAGTAGACAATTATTATTTTCTTTAATATTATTGTTATACTAGTTTGTAAATACATTTCTAAAAATATACTTTTAATTTATGTATCAAAAATCTATATAAAGATCAGTATCATTTCATATTTTGCTACTTGCATCGCTTGCGATATAGAGTTGAAAAATTACTTAATCAATTTATTTGGAAAAGACGAGTAAAGCAACTTATAAATTCATGAATAAAGAAAAATAATGCAATACACACGAGTGATTTTACATTATTCTAAAGGAGGAAGAGATTGATTATATACTAAAGATGATAAATATAGTATATAAATTTGATATATATATATATATATATATACTATATTTTGCATACAAATTATTACGTTAAATAAAATGATGGACACATCAGAAGATTATTTACAGCTCTTTTATTAACAACTAGAAATATGTGACTTCATCAGAAATACCTTCTTCCTTCCTCAACAAGTTTACTCAATTCTGCAGCCGAATAGCCTAATAATTGTTTCAAATCACAAACGAATTTATAAACGAATCGTTTGCCATGAACTTTGGAGATCATATCACCGTCGTAATAATATCGAAGAGCTCTACTTAATTTTTCATAATTCATCGACGGCTTATTCTTACGTGCTCCCCATAATTGTGCCACTGCCTCTGGCTGATTAAGCTTGAATTCTCCTTCAGTCCCAATCCATTGAATCGCATCCCTATATTCTTTATCCGTTAATAGCTCTAATAAAAATTGCCACAACTGTATTTGGCCACTATTAACGGATCGACTGGAAGTAGCAATAGTGATCGAAGAAGTTGGATCGACACTCTCTAATGGCATGTTAACCACACGTGTCTGTTGGCTCACCGCAGGCCTCGATTTTGCTATTTTTTGATTTCGCACTTTCATAGACTTTTCCAATGTGCCTTCACCAGAAGAATCTGGCGTTTCCTTTTGCACTACAGCTATAAAATGGCAATATTGTAAAATTATAAAGAGATTTCGATTTATCGTGGTTGTTAAACTAAACAATATTAAATAATAATTTATTTATTGTGAACATACCAACAAATTTGCACTTTCTAAGAAGTTCAAAATGTGTCCAAAATACATCTCCTGGATCAAGAGGCACTTTTGCATGAAACTCATCCATAGTAAGATTACACAGCTGCGTCCCGGTTATATTCCAATCAGCTAAACGTAATGATACTAAATTAAATTGTCGAACAGCCCATTGCAGCCAATGTTTGACATGTGTTTCTGACCAATCTTTTGGATCGGATGGTATTTTTAAACGGTCCTTTAAAAAAATTTATACATATATCTTCGGATTAAACATGTAACTAATTTTATGTGAACATAATCGTCAAGAATGGATTAAGCACTATATATATACATTGATAGCTCACTTTATACGACAAGTTTATATGAAAAACAATAATCACCATATAAAGTTTATTGATTGCTCAACCTATGTCTATATAAAATAAGCTATATCTTATCTAAATTTTGAATGTAAAAATGAAAATGATGCAAAACAATATTTTTATATTTTGCTTTACCTGATCCTTTTTATACTGTGCATCCACCATCCACTTTATAACATTTCGTTTGTTTTCTTGAGCAACAGGCACCGGTGCTGCATTATAACAAAAATATTAATTGGTAAATACTAAAGTTTCTGATTAAAAATATTGAAAATGGTTGCACATGTATTTAAACGTACAATTATTTTCCACGACTTCAATGTAATCTTCCGCTGGCTTAAGAACGTCTGCTATGTTGATACGTTTCTGCATCGGCTTTATTTGTACATTAATCTGAACTAGCCCCTCTCCTTGGACACATTGATCGACCAAATTTTTATGGCTTTCCAGCTATTATAACAGATTCGTAAAATGGCAAGATCAAAAGAAATAAAGAAAAGAAAAAAACTATGATGCACTTTGATGCTTACCATCTGTGCGTTTTGTAACCAAAACGAATAGTTTTTCAAATCTATGCTAAGCCTCTCTTCCAAAAGACTCCTTAATGTAGATAAAGGTTCTCTAATGTCCATATGTTGCATGATTACTCCCTCATTATATTCGCCATTTACGGTGCCTTCCAACGTAAAACTGGGTTCTACCTCCAAGTCTGAACTATCTTGTTGCAATTGCGCCATGATATCATCCTCGGAAGGCGAGAAGATTGTTTCTGGTTCCATTTTTATTCGTCTTATCATAGCATAATCGGAATCGTCATCAGTATCAAAGCTAGTATCAATTCAATGAAATAAACATCGACGAGAAAATTTAGTATTTATATAAGTTAAGTTAGGTTAGATAATACATTCGAGAAGGAAACGAGAAGAGAAAGAGAAAGCAGACACGCGCGCGTGTAAACTTACTAACCTTTTATCAGAACTTTTCTGGCAATTATCTAGATCCATGTTGAGTGAACACGTAGGCAATTACACTGCAATTTAATTTTCCTGTAAACTCGCAATTTTTACAAGATAGTCGTTTATATTCGTATAGTACTCGTGTTATACATATACCCACACGTATCCATATCTGCTCCTAAATCTTGTCCCATGCATGCGCAGTCCTATCAAACATGGCCAATCGGAAATGTCTAGAAATGTTAGGTTCTAATAAAGGCTGCATAAACTTCAATATTATATTAATAAAAGTCTGTGGTGCTGACAGATAAAGTTTATTCATTATAATACATTAGTAAATATGGCCAGTAATTAGATTTAAGTGCAATAATATGCGCTTCTAATACTTGAAAATAACTGAAAAATTCATTTCTAAATTATTAGAAATATATAAACTATATATTGCGAAAAAGTCGACAATTCAGTTCGGACGATAGCATCTTGGAAAAAATTGATTTCCGAGTGATTAGGAGAATATATTTCGCAAAGAGGTATGCGACCGATCCGGAGGTAGCATGGAAAAGGCCATCTATAAAAAATCCACTGTTTTCATTGGCCGATCAAACCGCGTCCTCGGCTCCTATTGGTTATGATCCGGTCCATCAGAATCGATCGATCGATCGATGCTCAAAGCAATGGATGCGTACGTATATAGTAATCAATCACCATTCGCGGATAGTATACCTCTTCGCGAAATATGATCTATTCATTACGAAATAAAATGCTCTTAAAAATTCATTTCTGAATTATCTCTTGAAATCTTCATTGGCTGTGGAAATACATTTAATTGTATGCGTATTCTGTTTGAGTTATCAATTCCTTCTTGCTAAATAAATAATTTTATACTTACAATATTGTTCAATACTTTTTGTAATACAACTTGATCAAGACCTAATAATTGTTGTAGGATTATAAAATCTTCGAGAAGGGCCTCTAAATCGCGATTAGATTAACTTAATGCAGTATCTCTTTTTCATTCGCATTTCTGACAAATGATTCAAAGATTCCTTCATTCCACGTCTCTAAGAAAGAAATTAATCGAATTTAATTTAAATACGTAATTAAATAAATAATTAATTAAAATTAAAACATAGTCAACTGAACTTGAAAAATATAAAGTGATACTGTCCTTATTTCTAAAGTTTTCATATAAATATTAAAAATACATTTTTATTTTATTTTATATAATCAATACTGTGCTATATAAACAATCTCACTTTCTATTCTTTTTTAAATATAAATAATACTTTGTAGTAAACTTTTACATAGTACTTCTCAAACAGATATACATGTTTAAAAAATGAATATACTTACATGTTTTGTTTCCCTTAAATAATTTTCATCATAAGTAACTTCTGAATTTCCTAATGATGGTTTTTTGAACATGAACATTGTGGGTTCCAATAGTTCCGGACAACTCTCTCAGATTGAAATAAGTGCTCAAAAGTATTATTAAACATTCATCACCTGTTACACAAATTTCTATTTTATATTTATTCATATATATGAAAGAGGAAAAAACATAATTTTTTTCTATAAAGATGAATAAAAAAAATACCTGCAAAATATATATGTCTCTGTTTGTTGTTTTAGCTTCCTAACAACAAACGTTTTCTCCTGTCAGCCACATAATTTAAATCCATGTGACAGAAATTTGTCTTTAATTGATCAAAGCAATGCATCCAATTTGTTAATGCGATCGCACAATTCGTATGAAAAAACTGACTTTTGTAATAATCAGAAAAATGTCTACGTGATACATCTGCACCTCTGTAATCCATACATATGAGTATCCTCATAAGAAATTGCATCTTCCATACATGACATTGATATTCATATCATGTTGCACGAAAAAGAGATTCTGGGCTGAGCTTCTGATTAAAGGCTGCTATTTGCTGTGATGAAGTTCTATACTTTCAAGTTCCATCTGATTGTAAACAAAATTGTAAAGTATGCGATGCAACCAAGACTCTTCCATTGCTTGCGTCAACTCTTTTGTCTGAAAAAAACAATGTGATAATAAAATCCTTTTTATCATATTATATTTGTTTATACTTACTACTATTATAGTTAGTGGCAAAGAACTGTTTATTTTATTCCACTTAGTAAACGTCTCCATGCAACTGCGTGTAACAATGTAACAAGCTCGACCTATACAAAGATATGTAGAGTTAGAATTAATAATAATGATAATTTATACTTAAATTTGTTAAATATACATTAATTATTATACATATTTGAGAATAAACAAACATAAAACAATATGCAATATATATTTATAATTCACAAATATTATTTATCTCCCTATATATTTATGATATCAAGATGTAATTACTTATACTTTCTAATAAACATGTAAAATTAAAATGATAATAATTGAAGTTGCTTTATTTTTGATATTATTCCTCTTCTTTTATCATTATCAGTTTTCTTTTAAAATACAGTATTTTCTTTCACTAATCCTAATATTATCCTAAATATTATAATTGTTAATGACAACATTAATTGAAACATGCCTTGCATTTTTATTATTGTAAATTTTTCACATAATAGCATCATTAACTCGTAAAAATTATTTTGCGTTATTTAATCTAAAACAGGTTATGTCTCATGCGGTCAAGCCTTTAAATATGCTTGAAAAATCGAGTTTGAGTTAATAGGAGAATATATTTTGCAAAGAGGTAGTCGCGCGATAATGCGGCAATAATGCCTCTAAAATGTCCGAAAAATTATTTTGAGTTAACAGGCGAACATGTTGTACGAAGAGCTATTAGGAGTACGCTATTAGGAGACTATATTTTCAAAGAGGTCGTTCAAAATTGACAGTCGGTAAATTATCTACGTTGGTAAATAACTATCATATATAAATTCTCGCGTTGGTAAGTTACCATCATAATTACCAACTCTCTCTCTCTATCTTTAATTTTCAACATAGTTATGTTTCATTTTATTTTTAATATATCTTTATTTCATGTGCGTCCCAGCAATGATATAAACATGATACAATAATATAAAAATCAATATGTAAAATAATATATGCTTTTAACTCATATTATTGTATTTATCTCTCTGAAAAACATTTTCCTTTTTAGAGACTAAATATATTATTTATAATATTCATATATGTATAAATTTTCTTTTTTTTTTTTCGAAAATTCAGCGTTTTTATTCTGTCTTTAAACTTCAAATCCAATCCGATTAGAAGCACGCAACTATATTTTTCTCTTGAAATCTTCATTGGCTGTGGAAATACAATTAATTGTATGCGTATTCTGTTTGAGTTATCAATTCCTTCTTGCTAAATAAATAATTTTATACTTACAATATTGTTCAATACTTTTTGTAATACAACTTGATCAAGACCTAATAATTGTTGTAGGATTATAAAATCTTCGAGAAGGGCCTCTAAATCGCGATTAGATTAACTTAATGCAGTATCTCTTTTTCATTCGCATTTCTGACAAATGATTCAAAGATTCCTTCATTCCACGTCTCTAAGAAAGAAATTAATCGAATTTAATTTAAATACGTAATTAAATAAATAATTAATTAAAATTAAAACATAGTCAACTGAACTTGAAAAATATAAAGTGATACTGTCCTTATTTCTAAAGTTTTCATATAAATATTAAAAATACATTTTTATTTTATTTTATATAATCAATACTGTGATATATAAACAATCTCACTTTCTATTCTTTTTTAATATAAATAATACTTTGTAGTAAACTTTTACATAGTATTTCTCAAACAGATATACATGTTTAAAAAATGAATAAACTTACATGTTTTGTTTCCCTTAAATAATTTTCATCATAAGTAACTTCTGAATTTCCTAATGATCGTTTTTTGAACATGAACATTGTGGGTTCCAATAGTTCCGAACAACTCTCTCAGATTGAAATAAGTGCTCAAAAGTATTATTAAACATTCATCACCTGTTACACAAATTTCTATTTTATATTTATTCATATATATGAAAGAGGAAAAAACATAATTTTTTTCTATAAAGATGAATAAAAAAAATACCTGCAAAATATATATGTCTCTGTTTGTTGTTTTAGCTTCCTAACAACAAACGTTTTCTCCTGTCAGCCACATAATTTAAATCCATGTGACAGAAATTTGTCTTTAATTGATCAAAGCAATGCATCCAATTTGTTAATGCGATCGCACAATTCGTATGGAAAAACTGACTTATGTAATAATCAGAAAAATGTCTACGTGATACATCTGCACCTCTGTAATCCATACATATGAGTATCCTCATAAGAAATTGCATCTTCCATACATGACATTGATATTCATATCATGTTGCACGAAAAAGAGATTCTGGGCTGAGCTTCTGATTAAAGGCTGCTATTTGCTATAATGAAGTTCTATATTTTCAATTTTCAAACCATTGTAAACAGAATTGTAAAGTATGCGATGCAACCAAGACTCTTCCATTGCTTGCGTCAACTCTTTTGTCTGAAAAAAAACAATGTGTTAATAAAATCCTTTTTATCATATTATATTTGTTTATACTTAATACTATTATAATTAGTGGCAAAGAACTGTTTATTTTATTCCACTTAGTAAACGTCTCCATGCAACTGCGTGTAACAATGTAACAAGCTCGACCTATACAAAGATATGTAGAGTTAGAATTAATAATGATAGTTTATACTTAAATTTGTTAAATATACATTAATTATTATACATATTTGAGAATAAACAAACATAAAACAATATGCAATATATATTTATAATTCACAAATATTATTTATCTCCCTATATATTTATAATATCAAGATGTAATTACTTATACTTTCTAATAAACATGTAAAATTAAAATGATAATAATTGAAGTTGCTTTATTTTTGATATTATTCCTCTTCTTTTATCTTTATCAGTTTTCTTTTAAAATACAGTATTTTCTTTCACTAATCCTAATATTATCCTAAATATTATAATTGTTAATGACAACATTAATTGAAACATGCCTTGCATTTTTATTATTGTAAATTTTTCACATAATAGCATCATTAACTCGTAAAAATTATTTTGCGTTATTTAATCTAAAACAGGTTATGTCTCATGCGGTCAAGCCTTTAAATATGCTTGAAAAATCGAGTTTGAGTTAATAGGAGAATATATTTTGCAAAGAGGTAGTCGCGCGATAATGCGGCAATAATGCCTCTAAAATGTCCGAAAAATTATTTCGAGTTAACAGGCGAACATGTTGTACGAAGAGCTATTAGGAGTACGCTATTAGGAGACTATATTTTCAAAGAGGTCGTTCGAAATTGACAGTCGGTAAATTATCTACGTTGGTAAACAACTAACATATATAAATTCTCGCGTTGGTAAGTTACCATCATAAATACCAACTCTCACTCTCTCTATCTTTAATTTTCAACATAGTTATGTTTCATTTTATTTTTAATATATCTTTATTTCATGTGCGTCCCAGCAATGATATAAACATGATACAATAATATAAAAATCAATATGTAAAATAATATATGCTTTTAACTCATATTATTGTATTTATCTCTCTGAAAAACATTTTCCTTTTTAGAGACTAAATATATTATTTATAATATTCATATATGTATAAATTTTCTTTTTTTTTTTCGAAAATTCAGCGTTTTTATTCTGTCTTTAAACTTCAAATCCAATCCGATTAGAAGCACGCAACTATATTTTTCTCTTGAAATCTTCATTGGCTGTGGAAATACAATTAATTGTATGCGTATTCTGTTTGAGTTATCAATTCCTTCTTGCTAAATAAATAATTTTATACTTACAATATTGTTCAATACTTTTTGTAATACAACTTGATCAAGACCTAATAATTGTTGTAGGATTATAAAATCTTCGAGAAGGGCCTCTAAATCGCGATTAGATTAACTTAATGCAGTATCTCTTTTTCATTCGCATTTCTGACAAATGATTCAAAGATTCCTTCATTCCACGTCTCTAAGAAAGAAATTAATCGAATTTAATTTAAATACGTAATTAAATAAATAATTAATTAAAATTAAAACATAGTCAACTGAACTTGAGAAATATAAAGTGATACTGTCCTTATTTCTAAAGTTATCATATAAATATTAAAAATACATTTTTATTTTATTTTATATAATCAATACTGTGATATATAAACAATCTCACTTTCTATTCTTTTTTAATATAAATAATACTTTGTAGTAAACTTTTACATAGTATTTCTCAAACAGATATACATGTTTAAAAAATGAATAAACTTACATGTTTTGTTTCCTTTAAATAATTTTCATCATAAGTAAATTCTGAATTTCCTAATGATCGTTTTTTGAACATGAACATTGTGGGTTCCAATAGTTCCGGACAACTCTCTCAGATTGAAATAAGTGCTCAAAAGTATTATTAAACATTCATCACCTGTTACACAAATTTCTGTTTTATATTTATTCATATATATGAAAGAGAAAAAAACATAATTTTTTTCTATAAAGATGAATAAAAAAAATACCTGCAAAATATATATATGTCTCTGTTTGTTGTTTTAGCTTCCTAACAACAAACGTTTTCTCCTGTCAGCCACATAATTTAAATCCATGTGACAGAAATTTGTCTTTAATTGATCAAAGCAATGCATCCAATTTGTTAATGCAATCGCACAATTTGGATGAAAAAACTGACTTTTGTAATTATCAGAAAAATGTCAACGTGATACATCTGCACCTCTGTAATCCATACTTATGAGTATCCTTATAAGAAATTGCATCTTCCATACATGACATTGATATTCATATCATGTTGCACGAAAAGGAGATTCTGGGCTGAGCTTCTGATTAAAGGCTGCTGTTTGCTGTGATGAAGTTCTATACTTTCAAGTTCCATCTGATTGTAAACAAAATTGTAAAGTATGCGATGCAACCAAGACTCTTCCATTGCTTGCGTCAACTCTTTTGTCTGAAAAAAACAATGTAATAATAAAATCCTTTTTATCATATTATATTTGTTTATACTTACTACTATTATAGTTAGTGGCAAAGAACTGTTTATTTTATTCCACTTACAATTAGTAAACGTCTCCATGCAACTGCGTGTAACAATGTAACAAGCTCGACCTATACAAAGATATGTAGAGTTAGAATTAATAATGATAGTTTATACTTAAATTTGTTAAATATACATTAATTATTATACATATTTGAGAATAAACAAACATAAAACAATATGCAATATATATTTAAAATTCACAAATATTTATCTCCCTATATATTTATAATATCAAGATGTAATTACTTCTGCTTTCTAATAAACATGTAATATTAAAATGATAATAATTGAAGTTGCTTTATTTTTGATATTATTCCTCTTCTTTTATCGTTATCAGTTTTCTTTTAAAATACAGTATTTTCTTTCACTAATCCTAATATTATCCTAAATATTATAATTGTTAACGACAACATTAATTGAAACATGCCTTGCATTTTTATTATTGTAAATTTTTCACATAATAGCATCATTAACTCGTAAAAATTATTTTGCGTTATTTAATCTAAAACAGGTTATGTCTCATGCGGTCAAGCCTTTAAATATGCTTGAAAAATCGAGTTTGAGTTAATAGGAGAATATATTTTGCAAAGAGGTAGTCGCGCGATAATGCGGCAATAATGTCTCTAAAATGTACGAAAAATTATTTTGAGTTAACAGGCGAACATGTTGCACGAAGAGCTATTAGGAGTTCGCTATTAGGAGACTATATTTACAAAGAGGTCGTTTGAAAACGACAGTCGGTAAATTATCAACGTTGGTAAGTTACCATCATATATAAGTTGACGCGTTGGTAAGTTACCATCATAATTACCAACAATTATATCCGACCTTATCTCTTTGAAAATATATTTTCCTAATACCGATCTCTTCGCAAATATATTCTCCTGATCACTACTTCTTCGCCTAATATACTTTCCTATTAACTCAGATGATTTTTCGGACTATTAAAAGACATTTATCGCTACACTATCGTCACTACCTCTTTGCTAAATATAGTTTCCTATTGAATATAAATAAAATATATTATTGAATATAAATATTTGTCATTTTTTATTTAAAATTGTAAATCTTTTATTTTCTCATATGCATCTTTTAATACTCAAAAAACATCTAAGTTAATAGAAAAATATATTTAGCAAAGAGGAAGACATTTATCGCTACACTGTCGCCACTACCTCTTTGCTAAATATATTTTCCTATTGAATATAAATATTTGTCATTATTAATTTAATATTGTAAATTTTTCATTTTCTTATATAAATCTTTTAATACTCAAAAAATCGTCTAAGTTAATAGGAAAATATATTTTGCAAAAAGGAAGACATTTATCGCTACACTATTGCCACTACCTTTTTGCTAAATATATTTTCCTATTAACTTAGACAATTTTTTGAGTATTAAAAGATCCATATGAGAAAATGAAAAATTTTCAATTTTAAATTAATAATGACAAATATTTATATTCAATAATATATTTTATTTATATTCAATAGGAAAATATATTTAGCAAAGAGGTAGTGGCGACAGTGTAGCGATAAATGTCTTTTAATAGTCCGAAAAATCATCTGAGTTAATAGGAAAGTATATTAGGCGAAGAAGTAGTGATCAGGAGAATATATTTGCGAAGAGATCGGTATTAGGAAAATATATTTTCAAAGAGATAAGGTCGGATATAATTGTTGGTAATTATGATGGTAACTTACCAACGCGTCAACTTATATATGATGGTAACTTACCAACGTTGATAATTTACCGACTGTCGTTTTCAAACGACCTCTTTGTAAATATAGTCTCCTAATAGCGAACTCCTAATAGCTCTTCGTGCAACATGTTCGCCTGTTAACTCAAAATAATTTTTCGTACATTTTAGAGACATTATTGCCGCATTATCGCGCGACTACCTCTTTGCAAAATATATTCTCCTATTAACTCAAACTCGATTTTTCAAGCATATTTAAAGGCTTAACCGCATGAGACATAACCTGTTTTAGATTAAATGATGCAAAATAATTTTTACGAGTTAATGATGCTATTAAGTGAAAAATTTACAATAATAAAAAATGCAAGGTATGTTACAATTAATGTTGTTAACAATTATATTTAGGATAATATTAGGATTAGTGAAAGAAAATACTGTATTTTAAAAGAAAACTGATAACGATAAAAAAAGAGGATTAATCTCAAAAATAAAGCAACTTCAATTATTATCATTTTAATATTACATGTTTATTAGAAAGTAGAAGTAATTACATCTTGATATTATAAATATATAGGGAGATAAATATTTGTGATTTTTAAATATATTTTGCATATTGTTATATGTTTGTTTATTTTCAAATATGTATAATAATTAATTTATATTTAACAAATTTAAGTATAGACTATCATTATTATTAATTCTAACACTACGTATTTTTGTATAGGTCGAGCTTGTTACATTGTTACACGCAGTTGCATGGAGACGTTTACTAAGTGGAATAAAATAAACAGTTTTCTGCTACTAACTATAATAGTAGTAAGTATAAACAAATATAATATGATAAAAAGGATTTTATTATTACATTGTTTTTTTCAGACAAAAGAGTTGACGCAAGCAATGGAAGAGTCTTGGTTGCATCGCATATTTTACAATTCTGTTTACAATCGGATGAAAATTGAAAATATAGAACTTCATCATAGCAAATAGCAGCCTTTAATCAGAAATTTAGCCCAGAATCTCCTTTTCATGCAACATGATATAAATATCAATGTCATGTATGGAAGATGCAATTTCTTATAAGGATACGCATATGTATGGATTACAGAGGTGCAGATGTATCACGTAGACATTTTTCTGATTATTACAAAAGTCAGTTTTTCCATACAAATTGTGCGATCGCATTAACAAATTGGATGCATTGCTTTGATCAAATTAAAGACAAATTTCTGTCACAAGGATTTAAATTATGTGGCTGACAGGAGAAAACGTTTGTTGTTAGGAAGCTAAAACAACAAACAGAGACATATATATTTTGCAGGTATTTTTTTTATTCATCTTTATAGAAAAAAATTATGTTTTTTTTTCTTTCATATATATGAATAAATATAAAACAGAAATTTGTGTAACAGGTGATGAATGTTTAATAATACTTTTGAGCACTTATTTCAATCTGAGAGAGTTGTCCGGAACTATTGGAACCCACAATGTTCATGTTCAAAAAACGATCATTAGGAAATTCAGAAGATACTTATGATGAAAATTATTTAAGGGAAACAAAACATGTAAGTTTATTCATTTTTTAAACATGTATATCTGTTTGAGAAATACTATGTAAAAGTTTACTACAAAGTATTATTTATATTAAAAAAGAATAGAAAGTGAGATTGTTTATATAGCACTGTATTGATTATATAAAATAAAATAAAAATGTCTTTTTAATATTTATATGATAACTTTAGAAATAAGGACGATATCACTTTATATTTTTCAAGTTCAGTTGACTATGTTTTAATTTTAATTAATTATTTATTTAATTACGTATTTAAATTAAATTCGATTAATTTCTTTTTTAGAGACGTGGAATGAAGGAATCTTTAAATCATTTGTCAGAAATGCGAATGAAAAAGAGATACTGCATTAAGTTTATCTAATCGCGATTTAGAGGCCCTTCTCGAAGATTTTATAGTCCTACAACAATTATTAGATCTTGATCAAGCTGTATTACAAAAAGTATTGAACAATATTGTAAGTATAAAATTATTTATTTAGCAAGAAGGAATTGATAACTCAAACAGAATACGCATACAATTAATTATATTTCCACAGCCAATGAAGATTTCAAGAGAAAAATATAGTTGCGTGCTTCTAATCGGATTGGATTTGAAGTTTAAAGACAGAACATAAACGCTGAATTTTCGAAAAAAAAAAGAAAATTTATACATATATGAATATTATAAACAATATATTTAGTCTCTAAAAAGGAAAATGTTTTTCAGGGAGATAAATACAATAATATGAGTTAGAAGCATATATTATTTTACATATTGATTTTTATATTATTGTATTATGTTTTTATCATTGTTGGGACGCACATGAAATAAAGATATATTAAAAATAAAATGAAACTTAACTATGTTGAAAATTAAAGAGAGAGATAGAGTTGGTAATTATGATGGTAACTTACCAACGCGACATCTTATATATGATGGTAACTTACCAACGTTGATAATTTACCGACTGTCATTTTTGAACGATCTCTTTGAAAATATAGTCTCCTAATAGCGAACTCCTAATAGCTCTTCGTACAACATGTTCGCCTGTTAATTTAAAATAATTTTTCGGACATTTTAGAGGCATTATTGCCGCATTATCGCGCGACTACCTCTTTGCAAAATATATTCTCCTATTAACTCAAACTCAATTTTTCAAGCATATTTAAAGGCTTGATCGCATGAGACATAACCTGTTTTAGATTAAATAATTTTTACGAGTTAATGATGCTATTAAGTGAAAAATTTACAATAATAAAAAATGCAAGGTATGTTACAATTAATGTTGTCGTTAACAATTATAATATTTAGGATAATATTAAGATTAGTGAAAGAAAATACTGTATTTTAAAAGAAAACTGATAACGATAAAAGAAGAGGAATAATCTCAAAAATAAAGTAACTTCAATTATTATCATTTTAATATTACATGTTTATTAGAAAGTAGAAGTAATTACATCTTGATAATATAAATATATAGGGAGATAAATATTTGTGAATTTTAAATATATTTTGCATATTGTTATATGTTTGTTTATTTTCAAATATGTATAATAATTAATGTATATTTAACAAATCTAAGTATAAACTATCATTATTATTAATTCTAACTCTACGTATCTTTGTATAGGTCGAGCTTGTTACATTGTTACACGCAGTTGCATGGAGATGTTTACTAAGTGGAATAAAATAAACAGTTTTTTGCCACTAACTATAATAGTAGTAAGTATAAACAAATATAATATGATAAAAAGGATTTTATTATCACATTGTTTTTTACAGACAAAAGAGTTGACGCAAGCAATGGAAGAGTCTTGGTTGCATCGCATATTTTACAATTCTGTTTACAATTGGATGGAAATTGAAAATATAGAACTTCATTTTAGCAAATAGCAGCCTTTAATCAGAAATTCAGCCTAGAATCTCCTTTTCGTGCAACATGAAATGAATATCAATGTCATGTATGGAAGATGCAATTTCTTATGAGGATACTCATATGTATGGATTACAGAGGTGCAGATGTATCACGTAGACATTTTTCTGATTATTACATAAGTTAGTTTTTTCATACAAATTGTACGATCGCATTAACAAATTAGATGCATTGCTTTGATCAATTAAAGACAAATTTCTGTCACAAGGATTTAAATTATGTGGCTGACAGGAGAAAACGTTTGTTGTTAGGAAGTTAAAACAACAAACAGAGACATATATACTTGCAGGTATTTTTTTATTCATCTTTATAGAAAAAAATTATGTTTTTTTCTCTTTCATATATATGAATAAATATAAAACAGAAATTTGTGTAACAGGTGATGAATGTTTAATAATACTTTTGAGCACTTATTTCAATCTGAGAGAGTTGTCCGGAACTATTGGAATCCACAATGTGTATGTTAAAAAAAACTATCATTAGGAAATTCAGAAGATACTTATGATGAAAATTATTTAAGGGAAACAAAACATGTAAGTATATTCATTTTTTAAACATGTATATCTGTTTGAGAAGTACTATGTAAAAGTTTACTACAAAGTATTATTTATATTAAAAAAGAATAGAAAGTGAGATTGTTTATATAGCACAGTATTGATTATATAAAATAAAATAAAAATGTATTTCTAATATTTATATGAAAACTTTAGAAATAAGGACAATGTCACTTTATATTCCTCAAGTTCAGTTGACTATGTTTTAATTTTAATTAATTATTTATTTAATTACGTATTTAAATTAAATTCGATTAATTTCTCTCTTAGAGACGTGGAATGAAGGAATCTTTAAATCATTTGTCAGAAATGCGAATGAAAAAGAGATACTGCATTAAGTTTATCTAATCGCGATTTAGAGGCGCTTCTCGAAGATTTTATAGTCCTACAACAATTATTAGATCTTGATCAAGTTGTATTACAAAAAGTATTGAACAATATTGTAAGTATAAAATTATTTATTTAGCAAGAAGGAATTGATAACTCAAACAGAATACGCATACAATTAATTGTATTTCCACAGCCAATGAAGATTTCAAGAGAAAAATATAGTTGCGTGCTTCTAATCGGATTGGATTTGAAGTTTAAAGACAGAATAAAAACGCTGAATTTTCGAAAAAAAAAAAAAGAAAATTTATACATATATGAATATTATAAATAATATATTTAGTGTCTAAAAAGGAAAATGTTTTTCAGAGAGATAAATACAATAATATGAGTTAAAAGCATATATTATTTTACATATTGATTTTTATATTATTGTATCATGTTTATATCATTGCTGGGACGCACATGAAATAAAGATATATTAAAAATAAAATGAAACATAACTATGTTGAAAATTAAAGATAGAGAGAGAGAGATTTTGTAATTATGATGGTAACTTACCAATGCGAGAACTTATATTTGATGGTTACTTACCAACGTAGATAACTTACCGACTGTCAATTTCGAACGACCTCTTTGAAAATATAGTCTCCTAATAGCGAACTCCTAATAGCTCTTCGTACAACATGTTCGCCTGTTAACTCAAAATAATTTTTCGGACATTTTAGAGGCATTATTGCCGCATTATCGCGCGACTACCTCTTTGCAAAATATATTCTCCTATTAACTCAAACTCGATTTTTCAAGCATATTTAAAGGCTTGACCGCATGAGACATAACCTGTTTTAGATTAAATAACGCAAAATAATTTTTACGAGTTAATGATGCTATTATGTGAAAAATTTACAATAATAAAAATGCACTGCATGTTTCAATTAATGTTGTCATTAACAATTATAATATTTAGGATAATATTAGGATTAGTGAAAGAAAATACTGTATTTTAAAAGAAAACTGATAAAGATAAAAGAAGAGGAATAATATCAAAAATAAAGCAACTTCAATTATTATCATTTTAATTTTACATGTTTATTAGAAAGTATAAGTAATTACATCTTGATATTATAAATATATAGGGAGATAAATAATATTTGTGAATTATAAATATATATTGCATATTGTTTTATGTTTGTTTATTCTCAAATATGTATAATAATTAATGTATATTTAACAAATATAAGTATAAACTATCATTATTAATTCTAACTCTACATATCTTTGTATAGGTCGAGCTTGTTACATTGTTACACGCAGTTGCATGGAGACGTTTACTAAGTGGAATAAAATAAACAGTTCTTTGCCACTAACTATAATAGTAGTAAGTATAAACAAATATAATATGATAAAAAGGATTTTATTAACACATTGTTTTTTTCAGACAAAAGAGTTGACGCAAGCAATGGAAGAGTCTTGGTTGCATCGCATACTTTACAATTCTGTTTACAATGGTTTGAAAATTGAAAATATAGAACTTCATTATAGCAAATAGCAGCCTTTAATCAGAAGCTCAGCCCAGAATCTCTTTTTCGTGCAACATGATATGAATATCAATGTCATGTATGGAAGATGCAATTTCTTATGAGGATACTCATATGTATGGATTACAGAGGTGCAGATGTATCACGTAGACATTTTTCTGATTATTACATAAGTCAGTTTTTCCATACGAATTGTGCGATCGCATTAACAAATTGGATGCATTGCTTTGATCAATTAAAGACAAATTTCTGTCACATGGATTTAAATTATGTGGCTGACAGGAGAAAACGTTTGTTGTTAGGAAGCTAAAACAACAAACAGAGACATATATATTTGCAGGTATTTTTTTTATTCATCTTTATAGAAAAAAATTATGTTTTTTCCTCTTTCATATATATGAATAAATATAAAATAGAAATTTGTGTAACAGGTGATGAATGTTTAATAATACTTTTGAGCACTTATTTCAATCTGAGAGAGTTGTTCGGAACTATTGGAACCCACAATGTGTCATGTTCAAAAAACGATCATTAGGAAATTCAGAAGTTACTTATGATGAAAATTATTTAAGGGAAACAAAACATGTAAGTTTATTCATTTTTTAAACATGTATATCTGTTTGAGAAATACTATGTAAAAGTTTACTACAAAGTATTATTTATATTAAAAAAGAATAGAAAGTGAGATTGTTTATATATCACAGTATTGATTATATAAAATAAAATAAAAATGTATTTCTAATATTTATATGAAAACTTTAGAAATAAGGACAAGTATCACTTTATATTTCCTCAAGTTCAGTTGACTATGTTTTAATTTTAATTAATTATTTATTTAATTACGTATTTAAATTAAATTCGATTAATTTCTCTCTTAGAGACGTGGAATGAAGGAATCTTTGAATCATTTGTCAGAAATGCGAATGAAAAAGAGATACTGCATTAAGTTAATCTAATCGCGATTTAGAGGCGCTTCTCGAAGATTTTATAGTCCTACAACAATTATTAGATCTTGATCAAGTTGTATTACAAAAAGTATTGAACAATATTGTAAGTATAAAATTATTTATTTAGCAAGAAGGAATTGATAACTCAAACAGAATACGCATACAATTAATTGTATTTCCACAGCCAATGAAGATTTCAAGAGAAAAATATAGTTGCGTGCTTCTAATCGGATTGGATTTGAAGTTTAAAGACAGAATAAAAACGCTGAATTTTCGAAAAAAAAAAAAGAAAATTTATACATATATGAATATTATAAATAATATATTTAGTCTCTAAAAAGGAAAATGTTTTTCAGAGAGATAAATACAATAATATGAGTTAAAAGCATATATTATTTTACATATTGATTTTTATATTATTGTATCATGTTTATATCATTGCTGGGACGCACATGAAATAAAGATATATTAAAAATAAAATGAAACATAACTATGTTGAAAATTAAAGATAGAGTGAGAGAGATTTGGTAATTATGATGGTAACTTACCAATGCGAGAACTTATTTTAGATGGTTACTTACCAACGTAGATAATTTACCGATTGTCACTTTCGAACGACCTCTTTGAAAATATAGTCTCCTAATAGCGAACTCCTAATAGCTCTTCGTACAACATGTTCGCCTGTTAACTCAAAATAATTTTTCGGACATTTTAGAGGCATTATTGCCGCATTATCGCGCGACTACCTCTTTGCAAAATATATTCTCCTATTAACTCAAACTCGATTTTTCAAGCATATTTAAAGGCTTGACCGCATGAGACATAACCTGTTTTAGATTAAATAACGCAAAATAATTTTTACGAGTTAATGATGCTATTATGTGAAAAATTTACAATAATAAAAATGCAAGGTATGTTTCAATTAATGTTGTCATTAACAATTATAATATTTAGGATAATATTAGGATTAGTGAAAGAAAATACTGTATTTTAAAAGAAAACTGATAATGATAAAAGAAGAGGAATAATATCAAAAATAAAGCAACTTCAATTATTATCATTTTAATATTACATGTTTATTAGAAAGTAGAAGTAATTACATCTTGATATTATAAATATATAGGGAGATAAATATTTGTGAATTTTAAATATATTTTGCATACTGTTTTATGTTTGTTTATTCTCAAATATGTATAATAATTAATGTATATTTAACATATCTAATTATAAACTATCATTATATTATTAATTCTAACTCTACGTATCTTTGTATAGGTCGATTCACGATGTAAAATGATCTTCGTCTTTGTCTCGCACATAGCGTATGCATCCTATCAATATTAATAGTGTATACATATATTATATGTATACCTATTTTATTTATTTATATATATATATATATATACATACTTTATTTTTCTTATATATTTTTTAATTGTTTAAACAGACATGATAAGAAGAATAATTAAAAAATAATTAGAAGACTAAATATAATAGACATATATATCAAATTGTTTGTTCGTCGAATTGAATCCAGTTATAGATGTTAATAAGGCTGCGTTCGTTTTGGACGCTTTCGGCGCTATAAGCATCTTCTGTCTTCGTTTGATATGCAACGTTCGATGTGCAACGAAGACAGAAAGATGCTTATAGCGTTGAAAGCGTCAAAGCGAACGCAGCCTAAGTGATGAATAGGTTTGATTGAATGTATAGATAAAATTGAAAAGTAAACGAGACCAGGGGCACCTTAAATAAGCCACAGGCAACTGCGATCTGCAATCAATATATCTGTCAATCGAGCACGTCAACAGAAACTTTCCTTTAGCGCAGATCGATCTCGATATGGCATGGCGCCTAGCCGAATATTTATTTATCTTCTTGCGAGAAAGCACAAAGAACTGATTACTAGAAATTACAAATCGATGTGAAATCCGTTCGACAGACGCTTTCTTCTTCTTTTATGGATGTCTGTCCCTTTTGATTTTAACATAGCACTGTGCTATTGCCTTAAGCCAATCAAATGCGTAATATGTTTTAGCTCGATCGCCCTTCACGGACAGTATACCTCTTCACGAAATATATTCTCCTAGTAATTCAGAAATAATAAATTTGAACAAATTTTCCAAGATACTATCGTTAAAAAGAAGAGACTTTCCTATTGGATATCAAACGTAGAACGATGCAGTGTGAATTCTTCATAACAGCGACCATCTTGATTAGGTGTAATCGTTATTTGCACCGTGTGGCGCTGGAATAAAATAAACGGGAAATATGTATAATCGAGAACGAGCTACATTTACAATGTCTATATGTAACGAGCACAATCGGAGCTTTCTCATTTTTATTGGCGAAAGACAACGAAAATAAGCATCGTACTGTCTTGAATACACGAGCGGTGAAATCTGAATCATCAAAGGTATATTTCATTAGCGACACATTAATCGGTCTCGATTAAATCATCGAACAATCGCTAGCAATTGCGGTAATTGCGACGGCAAATTGATACATTGATTTTTATATACTTTGGATATCGAGAAGCTACATAGTATATGATATTTTCGTATATTTGATTCTACTAAATTGGACCTTTCTTCGTTCGATAGCTTTCTTTTGTGAGGAGAGGGGATGGAGAATTTCGGAGAAAAGGAGACTAATAAGGATGATGGAAGGCAAGGCGTTCGACGTGGACATCGTGGCTGGTCGCAAAGTAATTCGGGACTCAGGCGACCACATTGTGCATCAGTTGCTCATAATCAGCCTGGTACAGGTCAGTTTTAATTGCAACAATTGCATAGATTCGTCATGTATATTAACTTGAAAATAATTATTCTCATATTAGGACCTACCTCACCAATAACTATGGACCATAATCTGGAAGAAAAGAAATATTCCTTGTCACCACAAGCGGCTGAGTTTGTTCCAAGATCCATTTTACAGTCTCCTTTATCAGAATCTAATTCATCTATTCCTGTAAGCAATTCAAGTATATTCATATCTTTAACAACATCAACATTTAATCATACTCATAATTCTAAATAATTTGCCCATAGCAATCTATTCATCAATATTCAAAGCCTTCGATACAAGATAGAATCAGAATCGCTCGTGAGACACCACCGAATGTATCAGTTTCAGCAGAGAACAATACTCTTGAAACTACTTTGCAACAACAGTGTAACATACAAGATCCACAAATGGGAAATAATAGATATAAAGATAGTCGATGCAATTTGAACAAGGTAAAAACTTGATCTAATATTATTTAGAAATTTTCAGAATTTTTTTATGTACTAGTTATATTTTAATTAGAAAAAGGAAGAAGAACACAATGAAGAGGAAGAAGCTTACAACTTTGAAATTTGTCAACATCTCAATGACATTATCAATATTGTAGTTGTAAATCCTGCAAAGTTCAATGACTTAATTCCACCATTTGTCAACAAGCTTAGATGGGACAGAAACATGCGCTGTTTACAAGCGGTTATGCCAATTATAATCAAATCGGTAATATGTTCATCTACAAATATGTATTTATAAGTCGATGTAATTTTACATAACGTTCTAATTGGTTTTTTATTGATATTTTTAGTCCATAGCCGAAAGCAATTTTCGATATAATGGAGCCCGGTTCTGTAAATATCTCGATAATACTTTAGAAGACTGCAAAGAACTATTTATGTTCTCCAAAGAGTTATTCAGAGATTTATTATTTTTCCAGTAAGTTTAAATACTTTTGAAATTTATTTTTAAAATTGTATCTTTTTTTGTTTATATGTACATGAATGATATATTGTGTTATGGATGTTAGATGTAAATTGGAAACCCGGATCGAAGAACACGATTGGCAAAGGCGAAGCGAAGAGGAACGCGATCAAAAAAAGTGCAATGGATTGATATTGTTTTTAGCAGAGTTGGTTGCCCAGATGGATGAATCTTTTGCTTTTATTTTAGGAGAAATTTTAGTATGGTTTATTACTATGGTATTGCAGAGACCAGCATCAACCTCTGTCAAATACATCTGCCAAGCGCTTAAAGTAAGTAGTATATATAATAGCTATGATAATTTTATATATAATTTTTATCTATTACTTATCGCGTGTGCTTGTGTGTGCATACTTGATTTAATTAATGTACATATATAGTTGGCAGGTCATGTATTGGAAAAGGATAAGAGTAGGAGTAAAGATATGGAAAATATGATGCGAGCCCTAACAGAACTGGTTAATAATGGGCAAGTTGATACACATGTGGGAAATATGGTAAACAGCGTTCACGAATTACGGAAAGATTGGGGAAGAAAAGTGTCTAATTGTGATTTATCTGGAACAAGCAATGCATTGTCAAATAAAGTACAGCAACAACCGGATCAATTAGGTGCATCTAATTATAATTCGTTTGGAATTAACACTGTGCCATTAAAAGAAGGACAGCTGGACACACCAGTAATGTATGGCCCTGACGGCGAAGTTCTATCTGCGGAGGAAAGTCAATTTCTCCAAGATAACATCAAATTGGATTTTGACGATCAACGGTGTGTATATTGTTGCATTATATCGTAATATAAATATTTGATGTGGCAACGTTTTTTATTTAGCACTGTATTCTAATAAAGATGCTATTTATAAAACTAAGTAACTAATATTATTATTGTGTAATGTGTACAGATTATCCGAAGAAGAATTTGAGGATGATAATTATGACGACGAAATTGCGGCCGCTTACGAAGAATTTTTGAGAGACAAACCAAAGTAAAGTGCACGATAAAATGGGTAATTCAGTGTAAAGATTATACGACTCAAATATTTCACTATAAATACTTATTCAAAAATTTTGTGTTTAAAAGAAGAAAAGAAAGGTATTGAATTCTCTCTACTCTACAATATGAAGATTAAAAGCCAAATACAAAATATCTGCATTTTAAAGGTAGGAACAGAGCATTGCACGCGCACACACACACACATGTACATATATATACATGCAAAATATATCAATATATAAGAAAGAAATACACGCTAAACATGGAGTAATTTTCAATTTAACGTGTGTACAGATATGATTAGTGTTTGCATAATAACATATATGCATATATGTAGCATATATAGAGTATAATAAAATAAATCCAGTAGATTTGAAGGTACGAAGAGATATAATTCATATATGATATAAAAAAATAAATATGATATATAAAGAATCTTTTTTCAACTTCACTATTTTCACAGGGTTTTGAAAAACATTTTTACTTTTTAGTCGAGATGAGCTAAAAAGTATAAAATTATTGAATTTATATTCAATACTAGAAATGTTTCCAAATTGTAATTTTCAGTTTTGGTATCTTCAAATTTAAATAAATTCTTCAACAAAATATCTCATTTCTGATCGATTGGTACATGTTTTGTATAGTAAACATTTGTGCATTCATTTAAAGTTATTTCATTTAAGTATGTATACATATATATATATATAATGTGCTCGCGTGTGTGTGTATTATGTATGAAATTTCCTAAAAATATAAGATAAGTTTTATATATACTTGTATATGTTTTTTTTTTATAGGTGTGTGTGTGTATGTATGCATGCATGAGACAAATAAATAGCGTTATCTTTTATCATAGAAAATGCATTTTTAATTTTAATACATTATCGTTATAAAATAGAATTTGTCTTTTTGTCCACAATCTGCAGAATAACTTATACAATTCTCGGAATTACCGTTCGGTGTTCCATATTAATAAGCGTCAGAAAAAAAATTTTCGACAAAAATTTATAATTGTTCGAATAATTGTACGTTTCGTGAAACATTTTATTGGTAAAAACGATAATAAAACCGAAAATACGATTATTATCAGATAGCTCTCATTATCATAATATATGTTATTCACGCGACATTTACATATATGTAACTCATTCTTTTTCTGTTTATTTTATCGACATTTTAATCTTGCAATTAGATTAGCGTTATGCAATTTAAAAAAAAGTTTGAAGGAGCTATAACGCGATATAAACCGATGTACGATAATTGAACAACAAATCAGACTAACTTAAATTGCGTTGCATGCAGTTGGATCAAGCATATATCCGTGGAGATCCATTTTTGGCGCGGAATGAGTTCTCTCATCACGGAACTCTGCGCACGAAGTTGCAACGTGATTACTCATACCTGTTTTAACATATTGTATTGCACGCGAAAATGGAATTGCATTGTAATGCATTAAGTAATTGTAAATCGAAGATAATGATCTCTTCCATCTGCGTCTGTGCTAGTTTTCCATTTATCTTTAACTTTTAACTTATAAACATTTTAAAATATAATTCGCGCACTTAATAATAATGACAAAAAGGGGAATCGGAATCGAACGCGTTATAAAAAACGCGTAGGCGAAATTTATCGAATACCTTAAAAAACAATCAGGGCCGTGTGTGGGCGAAATTTAAAGTGGGGCTGAAGGTCGCATGCACATACTGGATATGGTGGGGTCCTCGCGTCTTCATCATCCTGTGTGATCGCGGGTAATTCATTAGTCTTCTCTTTGCGGTTCCGCCGAACATAAAGTTGCAAGTAAAGGTGAGCACATTTCACTCGGATTTTTTCATTTTTATCCATCTTTAACTGTGTGAATTGTAACTTTTCTCTGCTATTCATTGTTTTTTGCGTCATACAAAAATACGAAAAAAGTATATTTCTAAAGTATATTTTCTCCATCTTTTTTTTCCAAAGAAAAATCTCAACAATGACAAATATATCAATTTTAACCGATTGTGCAATCTTGAAACACGCAGAGTTGTTATTGAAAGAAAACTGTTAGATGTTGCTAGATATATATATATATATTGTTTAATGTTCACGGTTTGTATTAAAGATTCGAATAAGAATGCGTATTTTTCAATTAGGAATAAATTATAAATCGCTTCTTCTTTCATATACAACACAATACGTCTATATTATTAAAACAATTACTATCTATTACTATGTACTTTTCTCTAATCGCAAGAAAGTAAAACATTTTACTCAATATGATTTTTCTATAATTTAGTAAAGATTTGTTATGAGATTTTTTTATTTCACCATCAAATTATTATTACTGTTGTGCGCACAGAGAAAATAGCAGCAAAATGCATTACTCGCAAGCCGCAGCCTTGCTCATTCTTCCATTCGTCGTGATGATCAACGGCAGTCAGTATATTCAGTCGCGAATTGTTGCGTCTGGTAAGTTATATTTATATTACGCAAACCATTTAATGGCCATTAATACTGAGTCATTCTGTTTATAGGCGGTTGCGAAAGCTACACGTGTGGAGTCAACGCGAGATGTACAATGAGCGAAGGACGGCCAGTATGTTCCTGCTACAATCTACATATGGGGGACCCTCTTGCGCGATGCGTCCGGGTTGAATGTTTAAGTGAGTAAATCTACTACAATTATGTCCTCCAATTATCCTTTTGTAGAACAAAGAGAATATATGTATAATGTCTCTTGTTTGAATTAAATTTACATAAGTCGATACAGCGTTATTTAATACGTTTATCAATGTTTCAGTCAACGACGATTGCTCATACAACAGAGTATGTACAAATAACAGGTGTGTCGATCCTTGCGTGGGACTATGCGGCGTAAATGCGAATTGTGTGACCAGAAACCACATAGGAACCTGCCAGTGCCTACCAGGACACGATGGTGATCCGTTCTCGGGTTGTCAAGTTTCGGATCCTCGTATGTATAAAACTTTCAATTGAAACAACCAAAATGCGAGGTATCATCAAAGAAATATTCGATGCCCGATATATAGAAGCAGCTTGCAAACCAAGTCCGTGCGGGGAGAATACTCAGTGCGAGGTGATCAACCAAGTGCCAGTGTGCACTTGTCTACATGGTTACAGAGGATCCCCCTTGGCTGGATGTCGTCACGAATGCGAGACCGACAGCGAGTGCCCTCAACATCTCGCGTGTTCGTCATCGTTCAGATGCGAGAGCCCCTGCAAATGCGGAGACAACGCGGAATGCGAAGTCGTAAACCACCAAGCAAAGTGTACATGCCCAAAAGTAAGATATCCTTATCCTTCGACGAGAGAATAGATCTACAAGTCTGACTAAGCGACTCCGGATGACGAAACAAAATCCCATATACGATCTGTTATTTTTTGCTCCAGACATGGGTGGGAAATCCGTACGTCTCCTGTCGACCGGAGTGCACCGCCCACTCCGAGTGTCCACCGTCGAAACCTGCCTGTCTCTATCAAAAATGCGTGAATCCGTGCGATGGCGTTTGCGGAGTGAACGCCGACTGCAACCTACGCGGAATCACACCCGTTTGTAGCTGTCCGAGGCACATGACTGGCAATCCTTTCGTTAGCTGCAGATTATTCGAACCGCGTAAGCGAGCAGCGACTGTCAAGTTGCCAATATTCCTCTTAATTTCTGCCTGCTTATTAATTGGCAGAGTCGAGAAGAAAAGGAAAGAGAAAACATGTCTCTATGCTTTCAGGTGATCTCTGCGAGCCGAATCCTTGCGGCTCGAACGCGATTTGCACTCCAGGCCACGATAATACCGGAAGGGAGAGGCCGGTGTGCACGTGTCCCAACGGTTACATCGGCAACGCCCTGACGAGCTGTCAACGTGGGGAGTGCTTCACCGACAGCGATTGTTCCGACAATCGCGCGTGTATTGACTACACGTGCAGCAACCCGTGCACTGGTCGCGAATGCGGTCCGAGCGCTACGTGTACTCCTCGACATCATATCGCAGTCTGCACGTGTCCGCAGGGAACCAGAGGCGACGCTCTTTATACCTGTAATCCGATCGAGAGTAAATCGGTGTACAATTACGGCCGCGCCTATCGTTACCGTTACTAGTCACAAAACGGTACCACCGATTCCACTTTTTTTAAATACTCGACTCTCTCTTTCTCTCTCGTTTAATTTTATCAATTATTTACTCTTAATTTATAGTTGCACGCATATTTTTTTGCGTAAGATGCGAGAAAGTGACCGCGTCTCTATTCTAATAAACGATAGTAACAGAGCAATCTATTTTTTTATAACATAATACTATGCTATTTTTTCTGTGTTCACCATAGATCTCTCAATAAAGTGTTCTATATATTTTTTTCTACAATTGCGGCTGGTCGCAGACTTACTGTTTAAACTTTTAATATAAAAATAAATGCATAGACGCGCGATTTATATCATATATCTTAATATATCTCAGTATAATATAAAGATGAACTTCTGCCCATTTTCGCTATCATTTTTTGTTCTTGTATTCTTACGTACATAGATTTAATATATGTCTCTACATATACACAACATTTTTATAATCTTATATTAAAAAGAAATTTGTGCAATACTATAATACCTATGTTTAAAAAAATACAAACTATGTTTAATTATGTCTCTAAACAATTTTTATTGCAGAATTCAACTTTATGCACATATTTAGTCAATGGAATGCACAATGGTTATAAAACTAGCGGGGAAATTTAGGACAAATTGCCAGTGTGTACTATTAAAAAAATAAATAATAATCTTGTGTATTACAATATGTCACATTTGCGCTACAAAAGAATCACGCTATATAAATGTATATATATATATATATATATATATTACAATTATTGATTTTATATATGTGTAAAATGTAATAATTGTAATATATGTATTATTATAATTTATATATATATGTATTATTACAATTATTGGCAGCACCATTATATAGCGAAATTTGTCAATTTTTAAACAGAGATATCGTCGTCCGTTTCAGTATTACAGATTTATGAATTCCTCACTTTTTACAAATATAGACATAAATCCTATTGTTATTTTTCTCAAACTATATACAATATTAATAGATATTAATTTATCAAATAGTGTCAAATCTCACATTTACTTCATGTTTACATTCACGCGACTAATATAGCAGTATTATAAAAATTATATTACATGTGTAAAAACAGAGTATGTCTCTCAGAGTGTCTCAGAGTTTTTAAGGAAACATTAAGATACAAAAGTATGTTTCTATAAAAAGAATTCTGTAAAACATAAGAAAATGATTGAAATAAATAAATAATGAGAAAAAGAAAGGGATGAAATAAATATTCTATCTAAAAGAGTGGGTCAATTGTGTGCCGCTCTTTTGCCATTCATGTAACCTATCCATCTTTCCGCGGTCGTGATAAAAATAGGATCATTGTCGATAGAATTTAGAAGAAGAAGTTGATTAATGTGAGTAGAATGGTAATCCCATCTAGCCAAATTGGGTGCTGTCTTTAAAGTGAAATGACGTAAATCGTATATTGTACCTGAACCGGTGTCGTATAACATTAACATGTTTTTCAACGACGTCATACCCTGATTGAAGAGTCTGGTCGCTTCTTCCGCGTCTTTAGCTGTCGCTATCATTTTCAAGTCGTAGAGACCGATGAGCGAATAAATGAAACCATTGAGAATGAAAGAGGAGGGAATTGTAGGATACTCCTCGTACCAGATATATTTATCTAAAAACATTGCAGCCACTCCTCCTTTAGCAGAAGACAGTCTAAAAGGTCGCAAGCCTCTAATAGCGGCTTGTAAGTACTTTGCATCCCCAGAATGATAATATGCGCGCGCCAGCACTGATATTGCATGACCCTGACCCATGCTGGAATACCTGTAATTCGTATATTTCTTTGTAAAATTATTTTCATCAATATTATACTGTTACATGATAAATATGCCTAATAAGAATAATACCATCCAGGCTCAAGGATAGCCATTCCAGGCGCTACTTTTCTCTTAACGGGGTTCGGCCAACCACCAGAAGTAACATTTTGATTAGCAACAAACCATCTTGCCGCATCGTAAAATTGCTCCATATGTTCGCTGGTCGACAATGTCATATTGTCAATCATACCGGAACCATACAAAATAATTTTAACTACCTAAGGTACAGACATGATTATTATACACACGCACATACAGACAAATAATATTAACACAATATTTCCTAAAAAGATATGCCTAGTAAAATAATGTAAAAAATTTAACACGCACCTTCAACTTGGATCGGGGTAATTTCTTTCTACTTTTATCATTTAAATAAAGACCTTTTTGTAAGTCTATTAAAAGGTCTCTAGTAAGACGTCTCCACTGATGATTAGCTAGACCAATTCCATAATATACACGATTATTATAATTATGCAATACTGTATTGCTGGTAACATAGCGAAGATAATATGTTTCCTTTTTCTCTCTTGACTCTAATACAACTGTAATACTTCCATTATCTTTAATATTGAGATCCCATTTTAAAACGAAATCCAGCACGTGATCTAATGTTAAAGAAATCCCAGAAATGCTAGTTTCTGGTGTTGCAAATTTTAAAACAAAACTATTAACTTGCTTGTCGTACACTCTGCTCATAATCGAGCCTTGAGGAACATTCCAATTTTGTTTAATTTTATCGGCATCCTCAATAATTTTTCTATGCGGCTCTGGTTCGGTTAAATTTTTACTATAATGCGATAATCCAAATTGAGCAATTTGTGTGGGATAATGGTACCCCTGACTCTCCCACTGTGTCGATATAGGTACACCGTCGATGCCGCTAATACATTTAACTCTATCCCTCACTTCAACATTGTAATTTTCAAAAGTCATAAATACACCTCGAGAATCATATTTTCCCTTAGGATTCACAATCTTTGAATAACTGTGCAACCATTCAAATCTTTCCAGACCATCGTAAGTAGCTAATTTTCCATAGATCTACAATGTTATATACCCATCAAATTATTGTAATCTACCTAATATCATGAAAAAAACATTAACACGATAAACTTAACTTACCTCAAAGTATTTATGAATAAATGAAAATGGTATGTATACTTCGTCACCTTCTTTACGACATCCTATCGAATAATCGCCATTTATATGACAATCTATTTCTTGATATCCCGATTCTGTACTTAAACGATCCTACATCAAAATAAAAAAAATGTATAAATAAAATGTACATATCTAAACGTAAATCAATACAAAATAATACATTAAAGTTTAGTCTTGTTATAAGTTTGTTGTATTATATGTATCAACTGCAAATCTACTAGAAAAAAAAGATATCAATGTTTTCTCACTTTATGCTGGTATTTTGTCTTCCAATCTGCAGTATGAAAGAGCAAACCACTTCCGCAATTATTCCATGATGTGAGTAAAAAACTCAGTGTTGCGACAACCAATACAAGCAAGACTGTTTTGAAATTCAGTCGCATCATCTCATATAAAACCTATAAACAGAAAGAGAGAGAACGTTAAGCTTTTTATCTGTTTGAAAAAAATATACATTGCAATATTTAAATATTTATAGCATTCATTAGTGATTGTATGCTATACATATATTTTACAAATTACATTGCAATTATACTGAATAATTCAATGCTATGCAGTTACTACATTTAGGTCACTCTATATAATATAAATACTTACTGCGAGCGGATGTCACAAGTATTTCATTTTACAAATTTGATATAAAGACTAGATGGATATTACAAAATCATCACATTTCCAGAATTTATTTCCAATACTGAGTCAACAATAAGCTTTCACGTAAAATAATAAACATCCTCGAATACATCCAACAAATTCGTTCCAGAGCGATTGGACGATTTCACTTGTTCGTTGAGCTTCTTGGCTAAACCGCTTTACGGATCATATGCTTTCGGAACATCGTTTGTGATGCATCAAAATTATTCAATTTGTTATTGTGCCATGAAAAACAAACTATTACAAAATTTCATTAGCTGTTATCAAAACGTATAAGTAAATGACTAATACGTATATCGCAAGCATCCAATCAACATCGCAGAAAAGAGGCTTCAACGCTTCGATATATTCGAGTAATCGACTTACCATGCAAGGAGGATTGTAGGTTGTGTTGTAGGTAAATAAATTCCTCGCTCTCCGCACTCATAATGAGTTACAAGGAAAATTTTAATATTTTCGTAGGCGGAAAATCGGGTGTTTTTAAAGGTAATGACATAAATTTTGTAAATGCATTATTATAAATAAAAAATTATAGGTTATACAACTTACAGTTTTATATATATTTTACATTTAGCTGAATATATATTGTTTATTTGCATATAAAATGTAAATTGTGCAGGAATAAAAATTGGAGGAAAAACGGACATAATTAAAAATATACAAGACTTGGTCTCTATTACGGAAAATGATCGAGTGACCACTGTCGCGTGGGGCGACAATGATGAACAAGAAGTTCTAATAGCATGTGGTACAAAGGAAAACAAAAGGTAACATGTGCACAATTATAATAAAAGAATGTTTGATTTTTACTTCTTTAAATAAAATAAAATTTCTTTGTGACTTATGATTCTTACAGAGTAAAAATATACGACTCCGAGAGTTTAGCATTTACATGTTCGTTTCCTTGTAATACAGGCCAAGGAAGTATCATAGGCATAGCAAAATATGACAGGTAAAGGTTATTTAAAAATTAAAAGATATATTTTATATATTGATATGTGCATCAATAGTATTTATTAATATAATTTGATTTTGTCAGATCGATTTTAACAGCGGTCAAATCTGGACAAATAAGTTTATGGCCATTTGACAGAAAAGAGGAGGTATTAATAAACGCTGGAGAAAATTTGAATGGAATGTGTCATTCACATATGGAAAAAACCATAATAGCAACTGGAGGGCTGGAAAATAGGCTGAAATTATTTGATTTAGAAAAGCAAAAGCTAATATTTAGTGAAAAAAATCTTCCACATGACTCGCTGGAATTAAGAGTACCTATTTGGATATCGGATCTGAATTTTTTGCCAGGAACCAAACAGATAGTCACAGTCGGCAGATATGGGCATGTAAATACAATTTTTTTTTATAAAACTAATTTTACATACATTTTACTAATTTTACAATCTTATTTACAATAAAAAAAAAGACATTATTGATACACGAATGATTTTATACAGGTACGCTTATATGATCCACATGTTCAAAGACGTCCTGTAATAAATTTAACAATTAAAGATGAAGCTTTGACTTGCTTAAGCATGACGTCTAAAGAAAAGTAGGTCTTATATACAAGTGTCTGTGAATTATCTATTTTTTTCCATAAACATGTCATAATTGATATGTATGTTTTATAGACATATTATAGTGGGATCGGGTAAAGGCAGGATGAACCTCATTGATCTAAGAAAATCAAGCACTGTATTAAATACATACAAAGGATTTGCCGGCGGTGTAACCGGGATAGCTTGCAGTATGAATAATCCATATGTTGCAAGCGTTAGTCTCGATAGATATTTGAGGATACATCATATCTTTACAAAAGAACTCTTGAAAAAAGTAATTTCTTTCTTTTTTTTTTTTTGCCAAAGCATGACAAAATGTCATTTAAAACGCCATAAAAATTTCTAATCCGTATTTTATTTTATATTGTAGATTTACTTAACATCAAGATTAACGTCTCTGATAATGAGATCGGATTTCTTTATGGAAGCAAGACTCGAGCATGGTTCTAAATAATATTTGTCAACGTGATTTTAAATAAATAAGAAATTTTAAATCTCTTATAAAAATACGCGTGTACCTGTGTATTGTAAATTCGTCCTCACACTTTATAAATTTTGTCTTTTCGATACTCGAATCAGAAATTATACAAAATTTATTTTAGATTACGGTACTTTGGCTTATGCATAGATTATTCTCTTTTCAACAAAAACCTTAATATATTTCGAGTTATTTTAAAATTATTCAAAATTTAGAATCTTCTCAATCAATTATGTGAATTCGAAAGTATAACTAGAGAGGAAAGAAATATAGAGAAAGTCGTAATTAAATAAAACATTCTGTGTGTGTGTGTGTGTGTCTTTAAGGTTCAAAACGCGAGACGACAGTTTAATATATAGGTATATATTGTTATTTGGTAAGACTGTCGTCTCACGTTTTAAACCTTAAAAAAGAAACAAGGATTGAACAAGGAACAGGGATAATATGCCAAACATCAGTTCAATTATAATTGTGTAATGCATAAAAGCATTATTTGTTGATTATTTATTGTACAATTATCATTAATATTTTATCAATAGTTCTTATTTTGGTTCTTAGATTCAGCGTGTACCGAGTTCAATCGCTTATTCTTCTCAATTCGTCTCACTAATATTATATAGAATGAAGAGAAGCGCTAAATATTTTCTCCGACTATTTCTACTGTGCCCTCAACAAGTAACAAGTTGTGTCAAAGCCAAGTTTGCAGTGTACACTGCACATTACAGCATAATTTTTAGTAACTTTAAGTAGAAGATGGTAAAATGTGGCAACTCGCAAGATGTTTCAACAAACGCATATTGCGCTAAAGAAACAAAATAAATAAAACAACGCTCGCGACTACAGCACATTAAATAGTACTTTTCAGCTGTACAAAAATCTTTGTTCAAACTATGCTTCCTGTTAATTAATACTAATGTTTAACTTGTATTCCCCGCGACTGCACTTACATCTCAAATAGAATATTTATATTTGTATTCCATGTCTGACCACGTGTCTTTCTCTTTAAAGATATATTTATATACATTTACTACATTTACAGGCACTATCCCCTTCAAAATCGAGTAACTATCCTTATAACAAAACTTGCATTTTTAATATAAATATGAAAACGAATAAGATTGGCATCAAATAGTATAAAATTTACATTTTACATGTAAAAGATTTTACATAATTTTAAATAAAAGTTTTCTCTCTGAATCGTTATCATCTTCGACTATATAAGAGCGCTTTTCCCAATCTATTGTAAAACTATTTCATGCAAAAGATATATCTATATAGTCTGATAAAAAAATTTTTTATATCATAATTTGTATTTTCTTCACGATAATAATCATTTATATAACACGATAATAATCATTTATATAATAACAGGGTTTTGCTCATTATTTAGGTAAAAAGAAAATTTTGAAATACATGGCAATAAAACTTTAATGCCACACCATACATACCATTGATGACTAAAGCTTTTTTATCATCATCAGAATATGTATTTCTCAATAAGTTATCAATGATGCTAAAATGATCTGTTCAATATGCAAGATCAGTAATTAAAGATATTTGCTAGAACATCTTTAAGAGACATTGATAAGATAAAAGAGAAAAATGGGTTTTAACAAAGGAAGAAATTTAAATTTATAATTAAATTGACGATATATATTAGTCAAAAAAATATGAAAGACTTTGCAGCGTATAACAAATTCATTTTTTACAAAAAGAATTCTTTCTGTAGAGTTAATTTCTTTTTAGTCTTGACATATCCCAATTACGTACGATCAAAAAGAATATTTACAGATCATTTATTATATTATTTTGTAATATATTATTATACAAAAGATGAATTAAACACACATTGTGTAATATAAACAATATAATCATGATTAAACTGGGATATCTTCAAGACTTTTCATCATTCTTCCAAAACTCGTTTTTTTTTTCGAAATTCATCGTTCCTCTGAGTGCTCGATCATTGAAGGGCGCAGAGAATTGTATTCTGAGCAAATAATGGCGCAGCTATCTATCGTCCCTGGCAAAAAGCTCAAATGTCTAATGTATAGCATGTCTGTGTAGCATTTGTACCATAAAAAATTAAGCTTAAGTAATTTTACATTATAGATCTCATCACGTGTTTGTTACATCATACATTGCGCCCAGCGATCTTTCTTTTACTGCGACTATTGCGCCCCACGTCTTAAATTTTTTAAACTGGTATCTTTCACATACATATACCTCTCTCTTTTTTCCTTTCCTTTCTTTTCTAGCGCGAGTCGTTAATCAACTTTTACTCATATACTCGTAAAGAGTATGAGCGATAACAACAAAGGACATGTACCAATGCATGTACAAATATTCAGTCCTTATGTTATTACAGTCCACGGTTGTACTTAAAACAACAGTGATTCAGTTCAGAGATTAATCATGCGTGGCGGCACGTGAAAAGAACGACATCTCATTCTCCACCTGAGACACCCGAGACACAAATGTTTATCACGTCCCGCCACGCTGCATCTTGACTTTGATTCACTAATGTCGACTGGGGCTCCGAGAGATCCGACGTGACCGGACTAAGCGGTGGACTAGGTGTCGCGGGCGCTTCTTCAGATCGATTACGATCCACTGTCTCGACGGCATCCTGCTGCTCGACTTCGCCGACGGGAAGCGATGTTTCCGACTGCGCGGAGCTGAGAGCCTTCGACAGAAGAGAATCGTGCGCTCGCAAAGAAATAGAACTATCTTTATTGCTACTAGCATCCTCACCTGAAACCAATAAATAAGAATGTGAATATAAGAAGAGAATCTGGCAAAAATTAAATCATGTTCCATAATTTACTCCAAACCAAAACATTCAATTTTGACTGTAAACGTAATATAATACCGTTAGAGAAAAAATAAATAAATAAATAAATAAATAAAATAAATAAATAAAATACAAGTTTCAGTATAAAAAATTGAAAAACAAGTTGTTTAATATAATTATACCTTAAATCTATAATTCTAAAAATAAAAAGAATCTATAATTATTATAAATTACTTGTAAAAAACTTGTTAAAAAAATAGACGTACCGCAAGGCCTAAGAACGAGGTAGAAGAGCAGGTCAGAGAGAGATATTATACCAATCACTTTATCGTCATCGTCGATCACTACTAATCTATGAACCTAAAAAGACATAAAACAGAAAAAATGTAAGCCTTATTTAATCTTTTTAATGGTTTTAACATTCTCTCTTTCAAGAACATTATACTCAGAAAATATAAATATTGAAAGGATTCTTCCTTACTTCCGCTCTAACAATCCTTTCCATTATAGTAAACAATGTTTCATTTAATTTGCAACTTTGGACACCTTCAAACCATTCATTGCGATGTTCGTTTGCTTCGCGCAGAGAAACGTCTAAATTATTGTATGTCTTTTCCGCAGCCAAGTTCTGGAAAAAAAAATATATATATATATATATTATATATAAACGTCTGTACATTATGTATATACAATCTCTTATACAGATATGAATTTAAAAAATGCAACTTACAATAACATCAAACTTTGAATAAATGTTCACTAATTTTCCTTCAGAATCGACAATTGGTAATGCCGAAACTCTCCTTTCTACAAATTTTTTCAAAGCTAAAATTATACTAGTCTCTTCCGTAGCTGTTTCTATATTTTCAAAAGTGCCTATCCTCAACTCCCTCAACGTTTTATTGGTGAAAGATGGTTTTGGTAACTCGTTGATCTGTAATTTATGAGTTTGAGATTAAAATAGATAGACATTAATTAATTCATGAGACAAAAAGAGAAGAATATGCATACTCACATATAGGAAAAGAAACCTAAGTATTCGTTTATGTGTCAAGATATAAAGAACATTTCCGGTATCGGGGTCTATCACAGGCAATCGGTGGATTCTATTTTGTATCAAGGTTCTGATAGCTTCGTACAGCGACGCATCTGGTCCTATGCTCACAAGAGGATGAACTTGATCTTTTAGAACTTCTGAAATCAACAGGTTTCCAAATATAAATTTCTCAACGCTCTCGACCAGAAGCTATTTTTTTAAACGACAAAATATAAATATATATATATGTATATAATTATAAATATTGTTCTAAAATTTGAAGCATAATTATGTCTTGAAAAAAAATTCTTACTTCTCCATGTATCCAATTCGTGCTCTTCCAACTCGTCCATTGTCACTGACGGACTGGTATAATACATTTGGAGTATTTTTATGAAATCCGTTATAGTTAACATGCCTATAAACTGTTGTCGAGAACTGTCCCATAACGGCGCGGCTCTTACACCTGAAAATATTTCGATATGTTATTAAGAGCGCTGCTTCTCTCATGTAATAAAATTATAAATTTCTCTTATACAAGCACAAACTCACCATTATAGACGAGAGCGAAGAAGGCCTTTTTAACGAGTAGATGAGTGTCAAAGACGACTAGTTTGGCGCTGGTCGGTATTAGGTCGTAACATTTGTGAAACTTGAAGAATTTAACAAAGATCTGCGACTCGTCCTCCTCTGAAACCCCAAATAGTTGACAGTAGAGAAGAGCCTTTTGATTTCGACGAAGCATTTTCGAGACGTGCAAAAATCACACAGCGTGTGTATCCTAAGATTTATACTCGTAGAAACTTGTATCGAAGGCGCTCAGTTTATTATGTAGGGATTATTTGTCTCTGCCTAATATTTTATTAATTTAATTAATTATAGAATAATGGGTGCATAGATTTTCGTCACTGTAATGAACATTTAAGCGAGAAAAGTCATTTCGTTTTGATCATTCCACAATTTTTTATCAATTTGAACAAATCCACTACACTAATTGTCAATAAAATCACTTTTGCCAGGCTAATAAAGTTCACAATTGAAATATAATAAATATCTAAAATCTATTAATCTGCATCTTTCGTTTGATAATGTAACACGGATATCAATGGCCTAATTTAAAGCTCTCATAGAACTAACGATATTATACGATGCAGTAATGAAACTCGATTGAATGATCGATAAATTGCGATTAAGCATTTCAAAATCTCGATTATATAAGAACAATAATATTTATAAAATGTCTGAGTAGGAAGCTGGATATTTTAAAATATATAATAGATGATAAAGAAAGAATTGCAACATTTACATACAAGACAGATAAAAAAAGATATGCTGCTAATACACAGTTTCGTTGAAAACAATGAGTTATACTAAGAAAGAAATGATGAAACTCTTACATATATTAGTCATACATAACGTTATGAAAGAAGGAAAGCTCAAATCCACGAACAACTATTATTATTATGTAAATTAAATTATTTTTTTTTATAAAAAAGCAAAGAAAAAAATGGAAATTATCTAAAGAGAACCCGTCCACTAATTTCTATATGCACACAGAGAGAAGACACGCGGATCAGTAATTAGAAAACACCAAGACACCAACAATTTCACAATTATTACACAATGCGCAACGTTTGGGAAGTGTTCAGTATAGTTTCTTTCAAGGTACCGATGTTAAAGGAGTCTCGGTACTGACTAAGGAGATCCAAGACCCGTTAGAAATGTACATAGGTATTATGGAACACGATTGCGGCACGACTGGTTAGAGAGGTGAAGAAGAATGTGACGGAATTGGAAACGTATAGAGCTGAGGCAAACCAAGTGAGCGAGCTGATGATACATACATCGATTCGCATGTTGATGCACGCGTGTATGTGTAAACGTGGCATGAAATGCATCCGGGTTGAAGGGAATGCACGCAGACATTACACGTATGTTACATGGAAAAATTCTCTTGCTGTTTACAATATTTCGTTACGTGAAAGAAACCCTATACATTTTGCCTTCTCAGATGAGATTTTAATTATAATAAACATTCTCAGAATGCGCGATCTTTCTCTTTATTATATTACAAGCAAATTTAATTGAGAATTTGTTTGAATTAAATTATAATATAATCGACATATTCAAAAAATGAAAACACGAGATTCTCTTTACAACACCGTATTCGTATCAATTATTGTTTTATTGCATTTGTTGTGTTTTATTGTTTTCAGTCAATTGTACTCCATATTAATAAAACAATTTAATAACGTGTGCGGAATCTCTCGAGATTCACCAATGTTGACATTGGCTTTGAGTAAAAGAAGCGCGATTTAAAATAAATTTCACATATAATATAAACCTTCTAAGTATTTATTCCTCCTCGATATTCTTTACAACTTGGCAATCCCGTAATGATTGCGCGCGATACCTTTGGAGAGAATCCAAGCGAGCTCGTCCTCGAGAGGTGGGTTCTCCATTTCAAATTCCTTGATGAGATCTTTCGAGTACACGGGATCGTCATCCTGACTCCACCAGGCAGCCGTGACCTGCCTTAAAGCGGCGCGAACACTTTCGGAATTTGAGTAGTAGTGTAAAGTCAGCATTATTTGACATCGTAGAAACTCCGAGGTTGAACCGTCTCAACGATTACAACAAATTGTCCCAAATATTCGTAATTGGTCCCGTCTGAAAAGATTTCTTTCATATGAATGCCCTTTATCCGGAGGAAAGATCAACATACTCATTATGTGGCTGGCACGTCTTGCATTAGTACAACATTGATGAAGTTTTCTTTTTTTTTTTCAATTTCTCATTCTTTCGAAAATCTTCTCATCAGAATCTGGAATCTCCTTCTTATGAATTTAACAATGTCGAATTTTCACCCTCTTTATTGTCCTCCGCGAGGTAGCTCTCGAGAAGCGTCAGCTTCGTCGCCGACAAACGCAACGACTGTCTACTAGTCGCTTCGGGTCTTACTCTTTTATCAATCTCTTTCTCTCTTGCGCTAGTTTCTATTTCTTTATCGTCATCCTCAAGCATCGTGCCAAGAATAACCGAGCCCGAGATGACTGGTACGTCTTGCCAAAACGAAAAGAGCGCGCTTGCACCGAGCTTCGCACCACTTTCTTTCCTCGGGATATTTGTTTTTAATAACTAAACAAATCGCGCTTGGGCGTGATCGAGAAACACCCTAGCAGAGATAGTAGACTCCAAATTACTTGTTGGTAAAGTCGAGAGACTGCTCTGATTTTACACACGCGTTGTCCTTCGTCCTATCGAATATATTAACGCTACATTCCCTTTTCAGATTTTATTTCTTGGTCATACTTCGAATTCGATCTACGTGCGATGTAAAGATATTAATATTATTAATAAAGTCGAGATCGCCAAGATTAAGATAACAAATTAAAAATTAAAAGAAATGAACGTAAATTTCGTCTGTAATAACTTTGTAATATATGTAATCCGCCCACCCCCGTATGACCTAGACCTAGATGGGAAGTGCAGATGCGAGTGCAACGTAGAATGCGAGTGTACGATGAAGCGAAGCTGTATCGCGAATCCCTCTCTCTCTCGCCCTTTAATGCCAGCTGGCCTCCCGGGAACTCATCGATCGCGACCGTACACTAGGGTATGTCAGAAGACCTAGTACCACAATTTCAAGGGGAGAGCTATAGGAGTTCACAAAACACGTGGAAGAAGCTGCTGCGACGTTATTACTCGAACAACGTATCCATTAAGATGTAAACACTATTTTGTTGCTTAACAAATTTATCGTCACTTAAATATTATACTAAAAATTATAGAAATTCTTTACGAGTCGTCTATATAATTTTCAATTTTCTTAATTAATTAACAAATTAATTAATTAAACAAGTGGAGAAAGAATAACGAGTTGCGTAAAGTCTCGAACAATTTCAATCGTTTCCATCACTTGGCATCGCAAAATTAATTTGTTCGAGAATTTTTGCCCAATTTTTTCATTATTAGCCTTCTTCTTTAACGTCGAAGACGTTGATGTGAAATTCATTATTTCGATAGAGACTTCTCTTAACATTGCAGCATCCATTTATTTAATATTCAATATCGACATCCTTCAAGATCGAGTTAACCAAATTTTTTTTACGCATGCGTGTGATTCCGTGCTTTAAGAATTTGCAATTTATTTCTTTCATAATTATTTCAATTACATTTAGATGTAATTAATATAGAGTAAGGTTCTTTCGATTCGAGATTTTTAGTTAAATTAAATTACAGTGGTTTACAAAGTGTCCCTCACACAAGAAAAAACTTTGTAATCCCTTCTGTAGTGACATTCAAAAGGGGTATCACTTTTATTACAAAAAACTTAAGAGAAAATAATTAACTTACCAAGATCGGAGAGTGAGACTTTCTCCAGGAAGGGATCCACCACTGGTAGCTGTAAATTAAAAGAAAAAAAAATTAATACTTTGTTTTATTATATTGCATAATCATCTGCTTATTACTACGTGCGATAACAATATTAATTATTAATTAAGTAATAAATAAGTAAAATTTCCTAGAAAGAAAGAAGATGTATTGGAATTCGAAAACTACTGTTACTATTAAAGTTCATAAGTAAAATTTACATTCTCAAATTATATAAGAATGCTTCTTTCTTTCAATAATTTCGAGCAGAATATATAAATGAATCGCATTTTATATTTTTATATATTTTTAAGACTTATCATCTCTATCTCTCTCTCTCTCTGTCTCTCTTTCATTTCGCTTTCCACTTTCTCACGTAATATTTTTATGGAAGATGATGCGTTATACACTGATTGTCTGTAAGAAAATATACCGTCCGTTTCAGCAAGAATCTGGGGCTGAAGGTATGTCGTCTTTTGATTTTCGTGTACCAATTCGTCAGAACTCCGGAACTCGTAGTCTGCGCCACATCCGAGCTCCTACCGATACTTCCGGTCGGTTCGCTTGTTTGACGTCGAAATAACATCTCGTATATCGATTAAAACTGACAACGCGAGGCTATTTTAAACGGAGCGCCTCGTTCACTCTTTAAGGATTTTAACAAGAAACTGCGTTCGATCAAAGTTTATCGATGCGTCGCGTCGCGTCAAGCTGGCCTTCTTTATTCAACAGTCTCGTTAGATATCTTCATTGTTGTTCCTCGTCATCTTTTGTTTTCGGAACTGACAGCGATGACCAAAGCAGTTATATTCAACGCAGTTCCAAGCTGGATCTCTCGTCTTCGTGACGACGAGATTACATTGTCGCGATGAGTGAATACATGTAGAAATTAACACGTCGCTTAACGCCTTCGATACTCGTGAAATAGTACAGCGAGCAAATTATTCGAGATATTTTCGACGGTGGCATAACTCTCTCACGGCAGTTGTAGATTGTGGCTAAATGCTAGTTGCAGATTGCCAAGATATTACGACTGTCGATAAACAGTTCAACAGATGCGCGCTATTTTGGCAATTAAATTTATATAGCAAATGAGGACGATTATCGAATAGTGTGTATAACGCAATTTCCCTCTTCGTCTTCTTCATTTATACATTTATTTCTTTCAAAATCTATGTATATCTCCTACTTTTTTAATCAATTAAACTTTCTGCAAAAGATTGAGCCAAAATTTATTCAAAGAAAGCTTCCTCTATGAGGAAGCAAAGAATGAATTTACATCTAGTATTTTAAGGTAATGAATTTAAGGAAATTTGTAAAGCTAACGTGTGTTCGTTAAAGACTGTCAATGATCATGTTTTATATTGCGTTGCATCCGATTGATTACGAAATTCAGAATGATTAAACTTTGAGAAAATCTCTTTCCTATACTTGAAAAAAACCGATACCCCGCCATTTTTTATTGGTTCATTGGTTTGGAAAAAGCTTCCTCCTCTCCCTTATAGGGTCATTTTTTCTAACTTGGACGATTAGCTCATTCGATCCGCTCCAAGAATAGTAAAACGATAGACATGAACCGACATGTAACAAGTATAATAAACGAACGTATGTTAAAAGAGTGGGGAGAGAAGGCGCCAAGCATCTTTAGCGCCATATTTATTATATTGTCAATTACTCGAGATATTTGGTCAAAATTAAGCGGTTTGATCGTAGCGAAAAGAAAAAATGAAAGGCTCGCGAAACGGAAGCGAAATCGAATAAACACGCCTCGTGTGTCTAGCCGAATCTAAAAATACTGTACGATGGAGAGTCAGAGTTTCTGGCGAAAATTCAGCCGAGAGTGACCAGCCATTGAACGCGATGGCCGCGTTTTCTATCAGCGGTCAACTTAATATCATCGAGCAACATGGTTTCGCTTTATCGAAGAAACGTACACAGAAATAAGCTAACAAGCGTTACACGATGTTAGTCCTTATCTTGTTTTATATGGCGTATAACGTGGATTTTTGCAATAACGTAGGCGTGTAACAAAGTTTTGATACAAACGCGGGACAAGACGTTCGCAAGGCCGTTATACATATATATAAGATAAAAAAGCACTCGTGCGTCATGGGCGGTGACGACGACGACGACGACGAGGAACACGCGACATCCGAGGCGACAACTTGTTGATGAGGCGTCGCGAATTGAAAAATAAGCGAAAACCCTCATATGCGATCGTCCGTAAAACAAAAGCGGAATCGATGGAAAAAATACGACACGTACAAGTTTAAACGAGTCTCTGAAGATTCATATATGGTACGCCCACGCGAAAATTCCGTCATTGCTTCGACCTCGCACTCGCCAAGAAATACTGTAGTTTATCAACCCATGTAATTATCCATGCAATTATCAGCTTATCGAGACGTCCACCGTAAGTTGACTTGTAATACTTGTTAAACATCTCACGTGAAAACTCGCGCAAGCGTCAACTTAGTGTAAACTAAAATGACTTTTTTTCCAAGTACGCGTACAGATATGTTATACTTTTAGATGCAATCAAACGTGAGAAAACTCGAGAATTGACAATATAAAGTTTGAAATAAACGGGGAGAGGGGGGAGGGAAGGCATTGCGTAGTTACATTCGCGTGTGGAATTTAGTCGGAGCCGCTTCCAATATTTGCGACTCGTCGATCACAAGTCGCGAGTAATGGGCATCTAAATATAATTCACAAATTGTTTACAAACAGCTCCGACATTGGCATTCGGTAGACGAAGTTTCAGAACGTTTCAAGTACATTCTATACACATATATAATTATAAAATGTTCCCTTTATATGCATACATATATATAAATTAAAATCGCACTTGATTATCCTCGCGCACTTTATAATTATTACGCAACAAAAATATTGTGTGTTCCACGTACTAGAAAACCTGTTATTCCCCACTCTTTCTAGTAATCGAGGTAAAACATGGATGATCTTTGAAAAATCAGGCGCTAATTATCTCATTCGTATTGATATCCAAAGCCGATCGATTGTGGAAGTAAGTGAAAATGTTGAAAAGGTCAGGGCCGAAAGGTCAAAAGGATTCGCTGCGCTCTGCGCACGATAACAACACGCGCATGTTTCTCTAGCAACAAGTGTTTGTGTTGTTGCTCATTGACAATCGGAGCACCAAGATACTTTTTCGAATTTTTATTATTTTTATTATTTTTATCATTATTACTTTATAGGTGAAAAACAGTGTTTTTATCACTTTCTATTTTTAACGCGAACCACGACTCTGATAGTAGACACTGGTTGACTCTGATTGTTAGCTACATGTGAAACACGCATAAAACTATGTATATAAGCACGTTCGTGAAAATGTCAAGTGATCGAGACGACTACTCACACATAGAACAAAATGACAGTTAATTAATTCCATCGCGATTAGGGAAACCTGTTAATATTTAAGCGCCATCGATGCCGATAATCATCACCGCGAACCACGCAAATTTTTCCGACCGATCGATCGATTTCATTGCACTCACTCGCTGACCTTCTCACAAGAACGCGCCCTTGAAAATTTCACCGGACAGAAACTCGCATCGAGATGCCGGCACGAATAAGGAAGCATCTCACTGGGATATTACGTCAATATTATTCGATAACGATCGAGTGTACACGAGCCGGTTGGTCGAGATCTCGAGATCATGGGAAAAGAAAAATAACGAAAAGAAAACTGTCGATTGACAATTCGCACGAATGCTGTCCCTTCGTCGTCGACGGCAGCTCGGTCGCCCGTGTTCAACTGGATCATCCCGTTCAGACTGGCGCCCGATGGCTCTCGCTCTCGCTCTCGTCGAGCTTGCGACACGTTGTGTATGAAATTTACGGCGCATCGCTTTACATGCGCGTGACGCCTCATCTCGCGCGTACGCGGCATCTTTGTTATCCTAAATAATAATTAATTCGAGTTAAATCCAGTTAACGATTCACCATTCACACAAGTACTCCTTATATAGAAAAAGAACAAGACTCCTTGCTTGAATAATATTATTTCCTCAGTCTTGTACATACAGATAATGGTATTCGCAAGTATGTGTAGAGTCAACCATTGCACACGATAAGAGCATCGATAAGCGTTTAAATATGTACTTGGCGCGTATAACAGGACAGTAAAGTAAACATAGTAGAGAGAAAACTTGAGACTTAATCGAGATCGTAAAGTGTAATATTCTCATCTGTGAGAAATAAAATTGACATACTAATTATTATGGAAAATTTCATATTTTAAAAAGGAAAAGAAAATTTGTTGCGCATATTATGCGTGCGATGTATTAGTCATAGATTATTTTCTTTTATGGACTAAAATAACTTTTGTGGACTAAAAAGATTATTCTCCAAAAATTAGAAAGAGAACAGAATCAATTATATGTCTGCAAGGTTTAGATTACAAGATTATTTTGTCACGTGCGAATTAAAAATGTCAAACTTTTTTAAATACAAACAAGTCAAGAATACTCGAGTCTGTTTAACAGATTTTATTTCTCACCAACTTTATGCTGCGATAAATTGTCGACGCGTGATAAAGTTGTACTCTAGTATATCGTTGCAAGAAAAGTTCTTTATCGACGAGGTTTAAGTCTTGAATTTTAATATCAAATATGTAAGACACAACTTATATTGATACAAATTTATGTTTACAATATTGCAACTTTTATAGTTATATTTCGCAAAAATCTGATAAAAACGAATAATAAACATTCATTAAATATTTTATTTAATATTCTTTAGGAAATATATGTACGAAGAAGTCTTAGATATGTATGTATTTTCTCGACCTTCTCTCGTCAGTAAACTTTTCTCACGACCTAGATCTACAACATTTAGTCCTTCATGGAATCGATACGATACGATTTATTTATTAAACGTTTCCGCTTTATCGAAAAGATGTACATATGTATCTCGTACGCGAGAAAGAGAGAGAAGAGATTTCATTTCTTGACATATTGTTTCCATCTATATTATTTCAGTTACATTATAAAGCCAGTAATATATATCATATATATTTTTATATAAAAATAAAAAAGTATTTGCGTATTTTGACATAATTTTACACATGAAAAAAGATGTTACTAAAAATGTTGATATCAAAATATATTTTTATTTGTTTATATTGAATGTATCAAATAAAATATACTCTAGCATTTCTTCTTTCTTGTGCACAATTATCCCATAAAGAGATAAGATTTTTTTACCGTAATATCTGTACCATTATTCAAACATGTAAAAAAATTAATTGTTTTGAAAACTAATTCACTTCTAAATGAATATAAATATACACACACACACATACAAGCTGTTAAAAAAACTATTCAAGATTTATTATGGCAGAATAGTACATATAATACTAGTATATATAATACTGAGTAAAAAAGTCTTAGTAAACATATAGGTCCAGAAAAACTCAATCGTTTCAGAGATATTAACAATTTTATATATACCATATACCTATATATTACTATCATAACTGATTAGTGACTTTTACGTGTCATATATGAAGATTTATCTCAGTATTTATATACAAATCTATTTCAAATGTGTCATATGCTCTTCTTCCATTACAATGCATATTTGACAGTTTCTTTTTACAGAGTTGCGTGCTTGTCAAATAATCCGACAAAGACTTAAAATATTGCGAGTTTGCAACTCCGTAACAAGATAGTCCAATAGAAATTCCATTTGTAATGAAAGATGGCCATATGGAATATTCTTCTGTAAATTAAATTTGTAAATACAAAGATAAACTTTCATATAAAAGACACTAATCAGTCATGATAGTGATATTATATATAAAATTGTTTATCTCTATAAAACGATTAAGTTTTCGACCTATGTTTATTAAAACTTTTTTTACTCGGTGTTGTGTGACCATCCAAATCTACTATATAAATCTTGAATAGTTTTTTTTTAATTTTCCTGTATGTGTATATAAAATACGTGATGCAAGATATAAAAGTCATAAATTAAAAGTAAAATGAGAATCAACTTACCCCTCGAGCATCCCTGAAGAGTATGGCAGCGTGAACCGGATCCAGGCAAGCATCGGACGCTCTGTGAGGTATTGCAGGTGCTCCAAGAGACAATCTTCGTGCTGTTGGATCCAATGAACTTCTTCTTAGCGCACCTAAAACAAATAGATTAAGAAATTAGAAAACAAAATTTATAATAAATATAAATATTCTATACTATATATGTATATAAAATGTGTATAAAATGATTTTCCATTATATTATTAACCATGTATTTATCATCGATCGACTTTGATCGATTATATCATGCGTGTTTTATCATCATCAACTGTCATAACGCTTGCAATTAATCCAATTCTCCTAAGTTTCGCTCTTAATAGCCTACGTAACATTAGACAATTCATGAACAGACGCAAAATTTTTTATTCTTGCGAATTACGTGACTTGTATTATTTACATTTTTATTATGCGCATATAAAATGTATTTAAAAATAGACTATTAACTTTTACTTTAAAAAATTTGTACAATTTATTCAATAAATTAAAATAATTAATGTTGTTTTAAGTGTAATTTCTCGTAAAAAGATTATACGTATAATTACGTACTCTTATTTATAACATTACAAATATCTTATATTGTAGTATATAATATAGCAAGATAAAAAATATAAGAATTATGACCGTCATTAATATAAATAACAGTGTGAATATTTCGAAAATATTACTGCGTTATATAATAAATATTTGTCGCAAAGTCCTGTAAAGAAATATCACACTTGTCTTTTTTAAATAATATATTCACTCTTATAATCACTTGCAACTCATTGTCAGACTTGAACTTTTCATTTACACAAATACATTTGCCAACGAAAAGATTGTTAAAACCGATGTTTTGTTCGTTTATTTCCAGTAAGTTCGATACGATTTATCAAATACAATATTTTCGATATCCACAGTACTATTATCCATTGCGAAATAGAAAAGAATACTAAAGTTATAGCTCACTACCCGCTGAGGAAGAACGCTTTGACATCGCGGGCCGGGGTCTTGGAATTTTGTTTTTCTCTCAACGAAGGCCGTTTGCGCACGTTTCTACGATTAAATCTGCTTCCTCAGCGTGAGACGTTGAAGCGATATCCCGCTTTATCGGCGGTGTTTATTTCATGAACGCGCGCATCGCGCTTATATGTACAAAAGTGAAGCGGATGTTTGCCAATTACAAATTTGCAAATTCCAATTGTTGTGACAAATATGATATGTGAAGAGATAATGTAACATTCGCAAATTAATCCAATTAGAGCACACAAGTTTTCCGTTTTTCTCTGCATAAAACTGTGAAATAAATGCATGTCTATGTATATGCGGTCAAAATAATATTAGAATTGATTTGTTGTTATATCACAATAAAACGCGGCGTACAATAAAAGCGGCCTCGGAGATTAGGATGTGATCGCGAAAGCGTACGCTGCTTATTTCCATTTCGTTATCTCGATTTGATCCAAACCGAGATAACGAAATGGAAATCAAATTATTATGATAAAAATTTATTTATGATTTATTTTTAATACCTAAATGCTCCATTTTTATAAATGTGCATAAGATATCGGGTAATGAGTTTTTACGTGCTTGTGACACATTTGCAGTATAACAACTATAATAATAACTATATAATCGGGTCAAGGCAAGCTTCCATGTGTCAATATGCAATTGCCGAGTTTTATAAAAGCTCGCGGAACAAAGCGTGTCGGTGTGACCGATTCAGAAATTGAATCAAAAGATTGAAACAAAACGTAAATAAATGGAAATGAGATAAAAAGAAAAGATTGATATATACATATATCTTTACATATTTGCATTTGACCACATTGAATATATCTTACAATACTTGAAAATGTAAAGATGCAGAAAAGAAAGCCCATAAATTCCCTCATAATCAAGATTAAGATTTTAATGAGACGAGATGTTAATAAAAAGATACTAGTAATAGATTTAAATTGTTAAAAGGAACAATCGCCTTTCGCGGTACGTTGCCGCGCATATTAAAATACTAAAAATTAGCGAATATTTTTAAAAATATTTATTCGTATTATCCTCCCCGCACCCTATATGTACTTATATTTCGTCATTTCGCGTCTCTCAGACGGCGTCTCTTTATATGATATTCGCATAAGTACATCGCATTTGAATATGAATTGGCATTTTGACAAGAGTACATATGTAACGAATACAATATTGTACGAATGGTGAATTTAGCGACACGCGAGAGAATTTCCGCACGCGTTTGTAGTTGCTACAAAAACATATTGCGCAATGAAAGGCAGCCGGAAAATCGAAATAGTAGGGCAAATGAGTCTAGTAAAGAGAGACACGCGATCGTCAATTATCCATATCTCTTTTTCTTTCAACGCTTTTCTTTATACACACAAACTAATAATCCAAGATTTCAAGATAAAGAGATGAAGAGAGTATCGAATTTTTTGTTTTTCGTTTCATTAGTTATTACAATAAAAAGTGTGATAGATATCTGCATTAATAGTAAAGTAAAATAGCATATTTATCATAGATACGTCCATCTATTCTTATATCAATGGGAACAAGAAGAACGCGTCTCCCTAATAATTAAACAAAGCATAAGTGACACGCCGATGATATCCTGTCGTGTCAGGATATTTGCTCACGTTCGCTCGCGTGAGTTACCTTGCCTGAGTATGCTTTCATAAATCCTGTAGGTAGTCTCGCAATCGGTTTCTTGCAGGATGGCGGAATGCCTGGCACCGCCGTCCAAACTCTGACTTCTGTTCCTGAAATCTTCTTCCCGTTTCTTGGGACTCTCGTGACACTCGCTTTGCCGTCTAATGTGTCCCAATCTTCTACCAAAGTGCCGTATCATCTCCTGTATGCTGTGATGATGATGATGTTGCTTTTCGTGCTCGTTGGTCGGACTAGGTGACGAGGGTGACGCTTTACCGCTACTCGCTATCCGATGATGATGATGATAATGGTGAGAAGGATGATGGTGGCTGTTAATCGTGTGGTACTGATAGGACTGATGATGATGATTGGACGAGTTGGAGCCGTAAGACGAGCCGTAGGACGAAGAGCCGTAAGAATACGCCGAACTGACCGAGCCACGGGATACGTGTCGCTCGTGGAAGTAGAGCTTGCTGTCGTGTTTCTGGCTCAACAGATCCTGCAGAAACCTCGTATCTTGACTCCGGATGTCCGACGACGCGGAGGAGATGGAGCTTCTGGTGTCGCTGCCACCGTTCTCGGAGCCGTGATGGTGAGACAAAAGGTGGCTTATTCCGTGCATTTCACCAGACAGATATGTCACAAACAATGACTCTGATATCGTTCGGAAACGCCCGCACTAGTTTCGCACCGTTCATCAACGTCGCGGAATCTGCGAAGAACGATGCCGAGTAATTTCGAGACCGAAATAATCGTTGAGAAACACGAAGAAATAATTATCCATCTATCGTTTCCTTTCCACTATTTCGCCGCAAATTATCGCATGTATCGCGTGTATGAGGATATCACAAGTGTTTAGCGCATCAGTCTCGGCATTCGACAAAAAAAGGTCTGACAAGCTTTTTTTTTTAAATAAAATCACATCTATACATAATTCTAACATCTGATTTGTGGGTTTAAAGGTGCTCCTTCTTTCCCATTCAATGACATCTTTTTATAGGATTATATTTCTTTTGTATTTCGCCTTCGTATTTCGAAAAAAAGATTACATTTGCATGATTCATTGGAGGGAGAAAACACTTTTGCACGTAAATAAAATATTGTGCAAAATGCTATTGCGAAAATTTCTCGATAACTTCACTTGAAGCAAATTAAAAACAAAATGATTCCGATGCAAGCATTTCAAAATAATATACATATATTTCTACTTTGTAAATTAAAATTTTTGCAAAAAAGATGCGCAAAAAAATAATTTTCTTCGGTCTTGTATGTAAATTATTTGAACAAACTACTTGAAGAGTTTCATCGATTCTATTTACGCGTCGAAAATTTGAGAAGGAAACTGCGCACATTACGTCAATTGAGCCAAAAATCTAACAGGAAGAAAATGAAAGTATGACATCCGATGCCAATTAAATTCTGGCAAGCGCGGGCGAATCTTTAATGAAACTTTGCAAAACAATTTCAAATTGTCCAAATAACAAAAACTTTAGTTTTAAATAGATTAAAATATTAAAATATAATACAAGCAGATAAAAATAACAACTCGCGTATATATATGTAAAAATAACGAATACGATAATATGCTACAATAACGCAAGCTGCTACAAATAGACTGTAACAAGCAGAGTTTTCTCAGTGATATGATCGTATCGCAACGACCGAATTGTATATAAACGCGATCGATATAACGTGACGAAAAAAATATATAGACAACATTGCATTGCCAAATATCTGAAATCTCACAAAGTGTACAATTATATAGTGCACGTGCACCGGCTGCGGCTGCAGTTGCGTCACTAGGCAGAAAATTAAGATTCAGAAGGAAACATTTATGACACACGAGCCTGATTGCGTGATTAGCGGAAGCAGTCAGTGCCGCCAATTATTAAACAGTCGAGAACGACAGTTTTACCGTTTGCTAATGTGAAACTGCTACGACTATTATTGTCATCGTTATCATTTCTACCTTGCTGGCTAATTTTCCCTTTTCTCTTTTCTCTTCTTCTCAAATTTTTCACATCTTAAAGCTAAATGCAGCTCTTCATGCATTCGCGCTTCGATTTTAATAATTAAACTCCGCTTCTAAAAGCGGGGTTGTGACCCTGACAGTGTCCCGTTTCTACAATTGCGTCTCCGAAACGGTATAAATTTTGGGGTCGAGGGTGAGGAAGAAGTAGGTCGTATCGATCGTAACCCTCCGAGAGACAAATGTTGAGAGATTGTTGCCTTCGCTCAAACTAACGCGTCTACGACGAAACGATGGCGAAATCGAGTCCAACGGAAATTTGCGAGTTAAAAAAAAAGATTACGCCGCGAGTTGCAGTGACTTATATACGTATACTACCTACGGATATGTCTCGTTTATCTTGTTAAATGATGACGTTGATATTGGTTTTTTTTTTGCGACATACGCGAGATAAACGAAACACGCGCGCGAGAACAATGCGTAAGAAATATGCAAATGAAAATTAAGTGCTGTTTTGTTGGTTACTTGCAAAGCTGGTAGGTGCGACAATTTAGGTAACTGCAAACTTTTTTAAAAATAATATAGCATTACTGCAGCACATGGATCTCGGAAAAATACACTGCACTCTCACGTGCGTGTATTATTTATATGCAAATGCAATTAATACATGACTTGTGTATGTATACAAAAATGAAAATTTAAATATTTGTTTTAACAAGAGGACAACATTTTAATACTTTTTACGTACTTTTTACGAGCGTTATTCGAGAGCTAACGAAATAAACGAAAATAAAATTTATAACTTTTTTTAAATAATTTTTAAAAATAAGTAATGAATACGTATATCAAATGATTGAAAATATTTAACAAAAAATGATTGTATATATGAGAATTTAAATAATATTCGACTTAAAAAATGTAAAACTAAGCAATTTTTAAATAACGATGAGCAAATTCGTATCCTAAACACTACGTACGTTCTGCTTTGTAAAGACCTTGAATTCTCCCCCTTTTCCTCTCCCTATAGAAGACCGCGTGTAGTATATCTATATATCTCGCAACGAAGCGCACGGTTAATTCAATTTAGAAAATCGCCCATGAGACGACACAATTTAAACAAATCTCACAAATTGTTAAATATATTTTATGCGTGTATATGTAGTTGATAATCCGATTTAAATGCAAGAAATATATAGACTAAGAAATTATATTTATTTATTACAGGTGTAATAAATAAAAAAATATTTTCAAAATTCCTTGTCTCTTAAGATAATTTTGTACAAAAAAACTCACGGTACATGTTACTTAATTTTATAATAATGTAAACTAAAAAATAATGTATTTTGAATTTTATGGAAATAAGTATTTGGACATATATTTTTTTCTCGTTGGCAAATAATTTTGTTTTACTTATTATTAGCATCTCTCGTTATAATTATATACATATAAGTTGTGTGTGTGTGTGTGTGGGGATATAATTTAAAAATAATTAAACAATTTATATCTGTCACTTGTTATTTGTAAAGTCCTCTCCAAGTTTGATTTTTAAATATTGTGGGCGTCGATTAACCAATCTCTCCAACTAAATTAATGATACGCCTATGATTACGTCATATGATATTTATCGGAAATTTACAAGTCTATCAGTTGGTTCGCTACGTCTACAAATGTTATCAAAGTTGCAGTCTTATCACAAGGAACATTAAACGCATAACTGTAAACAAACAAACAAAAAATAATGTTATACATTCGACTTAAAAAGTCTTAACACAAGTTTTATTGAATTTATAGACGGAGCGTTCGCATTCGTGTTTAAATTTTTGTGCATCGCGACTGTTGATTGAAAAATGATTAATAATATATTTATATTATTTTTTAAAATTTTATATCTAAATATTTCGCAGCATGTCAAACAATAACAGAAACTGAATTATTCTTACAGTTGTAACTCATGTACGTATGAATATTTATGCACGAAACACGTCAAAAATATTTTAAAAAAAGATTATAAAATAACATTTCAATTTCTAAAAACGTCCCAATTTAATGCACGATATTTTTGTGATCAAGTGTACCTGAACAAAACTCTTGAAATCGAATAGTAAATTTTCGATACGACTTTTGACAAATAATTTTTATCATTTACATAATTCAACACTCTCGAGAGTGTTTGTCGACATTTCTAGGCACTTAGTGTTTCCGGCTCCAAACATGGAACAATCAATGTATGAATCTTCGAGACCGGTTTTTCAAGGCCAACGAAAACCCTCTGCTTGTATCACGCACACCGAAGATCGAACTACTCGATTCTTGGTATCATCATGCTATGTTATACTTCTACATATAAAAGGATGACCTCTTTTTCTCTTATATATCGTTTGGCCGAAAGTCGCGAACGAAAGGAATTTATTGTCAGTTTCAATTGTCTTTGGGAAATTGAAAATTCTAATTCTCGTAGACATATTATACCTATTGTTTATTTCTTCAATATGCCAGATATCATATAATACATAATGCGACTAAAAGAAAAATGATGAATGACGTAGTTACGTCAACGGAACAGAAAAACTGTAATGTCGCCGGTTACGACTCCAATCCCTTAAGCGATAAATTCGCATTTCTTTTAACGTGATGTAATCCAATTATGTTACGTAATAAACGAGAAATGTTCATCGAATGCCGAGGAAATGCCGGAAAGATTCGCGTGCGCGCATCTCCGCGTTTACAATTTATCAACAAATTTATGCTCTCTATTTTCATTTAAAGAGATGAGAGAACGCAACGAGGAAGAGCGATAACCGTATGATGCGAATCTTATCCGGTTTTTACAGACGCGTCTCTCGACAGTCTCGACAGTACAACACAAACACGTGATAAAGACTCACCTACTTTGGTCCTTTCAATCACGTTCGCTTTGCTTTTTTAAGGGGGAAAAAAAAGAAAAAAAATAAGAAAGGAAAAAAAACAAGTTTCGCGTCACCAAGTTACATATATATATATGATGTAACATCGATTTAAAAAAAAAAGAAGGTATATTAGCACTACCGGATCGAAAACGCGGCACCACTTGTCCTTCACAAACGAGCCCCACACACACTGATTAAGACACAAGCTCCGTCTACGCACAAGCGATACCCGACGACGACGAGCGATGAGTGATGTTTACGACGAACGCAAGTCTCATCCTGTCTTTGTTGACACGCTGGTCACGTTCGTGGACGAGCGCCGCACATTTAAAGGGCACAACAACGCCGGCAATTTAAACGCGAGAGTGACTGAAGAGACGCAAAAACTTCCGTGATTTTCGTATGAAAAGTGTCGGAGGAATGCAACGTGACTCGATCCACCGACCGATTCGAGTCTCGCGCGCGATCGTCGACGTTCGCCGTTAAAACGTGCACTGCCTCCGTGCGACATTGCTCCGGCTTCGCGCATACCGTATACAGGTTGAGTGTGTTCGTCCGACGCGCTAGCAGCGCCATCTCGCGAAGCGCCGACAAACTTAGTCGCCAGAGTACGGTCGATAATTTGCTCGATGGATAAAGTCTCACGATTACCATGCGAGCGCGGTAATGATCGAACAGCGATTATAAATCGTTCTTTGTATGTTCAATAAAATGTATAATAGAAAAAATATATCAATCGATAATATACGTGATTAGCAATAATCGTTTGAGGAAAATCTGAATAAAGATTAAAACTTAAAAGTTTCGTTATTTAGGGCGCAAACATTGAAAACATACTTCAACATGTCGCATATACGATTATCAGATGTTAGGTATGTATGTACATACTTACATGTATATACATATACATCTTTGTTTAAATATAGTTTGCATAAATATAAAATGTAAATGTTGCACAAATGTGAAATTGTATAAATATATTCAATTAAACATTTATAAATTGTAAAATTCTTTGAAATAAACTGATTATTCACTAACTATTCTTGTACATAAAAAATGTGAAAAGGGTATGAAAATGAAAACGATTATCGATAAATGGCGAGATATTCGCGTGACACATTCGCTATGTGATAAGATGGTAGTATCTAATACAAATAAGTTTCTTGCAAAAAAATTCTTTTTCATGACTGTTAAATAATATATATCTCCATGTTTGTGTGTGTATGTATATATAAACGTGGAGATATATATTATTTGACAGTCATGAAAAAGAATTATATATATATATATTAAAGAAAAAACTAATAAAATTATACTCTCTGTTTAATAGCGTAAAAGTATAAATAGAAATCTAATGCGTTATCAGTTCAGACCACATTGGTCGGTTATCTCAAAGCGCGCCTTTTCTCAACAATAAGATTAGACAAACATTAATGCAATTTGATCGTAGAAGGTACTTACTCTGTGATGTTATTTGTGTCTGATGTTGTACTGCCGCTCTCTGAAACAAAAATGAACAAAATTATTTGCAATATTTATTACATTATTGCAATCATATTTATTACTACGATTCTTATAATAAATTAATTGAACACAGAAAAAAAGGAATCCTTGATTCAAGTATATTTTTATTTTTGAACGCTATTTGATTGATTTAAGCATAGAATGCTCTTTGTAATCACAAATTTTTATTTGCCTTAATAATAAATAAGTTTGTGTAAAGTATATTTTATCCTTAAGATATATTCTTGTTTTAAAAATCGCATATGGTAAAAACAAACTTAATCACATTTGAACCAAGAATTATTATATATACTTGAAAGTACCACTTATATCCGATGCTCACTTGTCACTTGTCCTTGCAATATTTATAAGTAAATTTCAGCTTCAACCAAGAATATTTTACACTTTGTTTTAAGGATAAATTATCCTTTATTCAAAATTATTTATATTTGACGCTATTATAAGGATAAAATATACTTGAATCAAGGCATATTTGCATTCTTTCAAGGATACTGTTTTTTCTGTGAATATGTAAAAATATATGTAAATATCCTATTTATGTATCGAAAATCATGCAGGTATAAAAAATGTAATTGTGTGTGTGTGTGTATGCATAAAATTATATTTTCTACGTTTTATAAGTTCACTTCTATATTTTATAAGTATATTAATTGTTAGTTGTATATTTATTATATTTTTTGTAATTGTGTGATAATTACATACGTTCTTGTAAATGCTGCAATTTTTCAATAAATTCAAAAAACATAAAAATAACAGCATATATCTAAAATGTATCCAAAATATCGATAGGACTATTATTATAGACATTGTTCGTTGAAAAAATTGAATTATATATACATTTTGGAAAATCAGTCGAATACCGGACGCTTCGAGACTCTTGGCATCTAAGGAACGGCTTCTCGGCTTTGCACCGAAATAATCGTCCTTCTTCCCGCTCTTTATCCATCGAAAATACGAAGACATTCCAGAATTTTCTGTCAAACACCCTTTAGATTCGTCGTAAATCGCAGATTTAAATAATTAAAGTTTTAAAGTCATTCAGAGTCAGTTTTACTCTATGCGTCGATATTACAACAAATTGAGTTTCAAAATTCCTAATTACAAATTATGTGCGGTCTTTATAAACAAGACCTGTTTTATCTTTGTAAACAGTCTTCATTAAAAAAAAAATATTCTAATTATGAAACCTGATCGATTGACAGAAACTCATTCATTTTCATCTTCGATATTTCTTTGGATTTTCCATTCTCTTGAATTAAGGTAATGTGAATTTCAAGCGTGGTCATGACATAACATAAACGTATTATCGCGTTGTCTGTACGATATAAAGAAGGGGAAAGAACCAATTACTAATACAGTGTAGCCCATATGCTACAGGTGCAGCGCACATGTTTGTGTCAGCTATAATTCGGTCATCAAGTCTTACAAATGATTACAGATGATATCGTCTTTCTGTATATTTTCCTTTCACTTTTCCACCATGTATATACATAGGTATATAATTATTGTTTGTATTTTTAATTAATTGCCAAACGTGTCACTAATTTCATTGTTTTTATAATTTTGATTATTTAATATTAAATAATAAAAATAACATATGATACTCTTGACATTATAATTAATCAAAGTTCCATGTAGAATTATATATTGGCAAAAAAATTTTTTTTACACTAGTTGAAAAAAATTCCACGGCACGTGGAATTTTTTTAAGATAGCCGATAGCAAAATACTGTTCCGCGATTTGAAAAGCGTGCTAGCATAAACAGCTCGAGTTTTTTCCATTGCAAATTTCGTATTGTTGGTAACCCGACGTGACATTTTAAGCGTCTTGCCGTAACTTGTAAGGAAAAGATCAAAGTATAGTAAGTCTTAAATGATGAAATGAGGATCGGTAAATCTTTCAGATTCCATACGCTTTTCTTCTCTAATTAAAAAAAATTAATTTTAACGCAATTAATCGAAATTTCATGTTTGTAATTTCAAAATTAACATTGCGAAAATATGTTATATGTTTATGATTTTAAGCTTTCACAAATTCACAACATTCCTGAGTTATTTCAAATGTAAAATCGAGTTTAATAGATAACATTAAAAAATTTTTGTCGCAAGAAACTTTAACGATTTAACGATTTTTTTATTATATTGAGAGAAAAATTTTAATTTATCCACAATTCCGATACCCGACGAATTTTTCTAAATGTGTACACGAATCAATTACATACACTATTACGCACTATTGCAAAAATAACAGATACGATCGCTCTTTTTACGTGTTCAGTGTCACAAGTACGGCGAGTCACTGAGCGGAGATGTGCCCCTCTTTCCTGTCTCTTTTTGCTTGATACACAACTTGTTACCTCCCACTAGCGATGGCTATGCTGTTCACTCGTATTTTGTTGTAAATACCGTCGAGACACCTGTTTGTACGAAAAAAATCGCACAAACATCTAAACAGTCGCACCAAAGAATTTTCAAGAAAAAAATGCGAGAAAACAACGAGAAAAATATGTACATATTTTTAATGCTCGAAACACATTCCTATCAGGCGTAGATTTTAAAGACCAAATTTCATCATGTTGTATGAATAAAGATAAGAAAAAAGTATGTTATATAAACATTGGTTCATAAATGCTTTATCAACAAATCATAGTAGAATGTTATATACATATATATAACTATATATATGTCGTGAAACACGCATAAGAAAATTTTCTATCATATATTATTTTGTGATTCTTAAATTACTTCTGATTAAAAACAATATATGTAAATATACTTGTCATACAATACTTTTAATACGCTTATTTTTGCAATGTTTCGAGCGTTTGTTACGATTAACTTGCTTCCTTATTATTAATTACGGTTACGTATTGCTTTATTTTTATCGACAATACGACATTATTTACGATACATTTGATAATAATTTCTTTGCTAATTAAGAATCGACAGGCAAAAAGATAGGAAACGGTTTTGCCTGCACTCTCTCTATTACTTATGCGTGATAAAGAAGATATTTATCTTTGCTAACATATTTTTACTTAGTTAGATTATACCATTTGTATGACCTGTGAAATATATCTGACAATTTCCAAAATATGTTAATATACGTGTGTGTTTATGTGTATGTATTATTTATACATGAATAATTTAATGTCAAATTATAACATAAATAAAAATTTATTATGATTCTAAATTAAATATCAATAAAAGTAGATCAGTAGTTAGCAATAACCTAATCTTTCACAATTCAAAATATTTTGATCAATGTCATTGAATCGATAAATAAATTAAAATACAGTTTCAGTAAATGTAAAAAATTACTTACAGCTTTTCGTTTATCCTCTGCGCTCAAGGCACTGTGACTCCTGTGCCTGATAAGATCCATGACTTTGCTAACAGGATTTCTACTACTTTCGGATCCAGCTCTAGGCCTTCCACTTCCTTGTTCCTTATTTTCCTTTTGTTCCTTCTGACTATCTCGATGATATTCTTTCTCTGTATGTACATCTATCGACGAGCTCCCGTGCGATCCTCTATGTAAGGAATGCTATACAATGGGAGAAGAGAAAAAAAAATTAAAAATATTATATACGTGTGTGTGTGTGTGTGTGTGTGTGTGTGTGCGCGCGCGTGTGTGCGCACGCGCGTGTGCGTCTATACATACACACACATATAATTATAAAATATTATTCAAATATAAATTTTTCCAAGTTTAAATATAAATATTAAAATTTTTTTACCGTACGTTTTTCAACTACTTGAGAGAATCTCTCTTTTTTTACAACTTGATATAATGTATGCAATTATATAATGCACGTGTGACAACATTATTCTAAAATATAGATTTTGTCATGAAATTTCTGCTACTTATCATAATGAAAGTCATATTCAATATACTTTTCTTTTCTTTTACCTGAACGGCACTTTTCATATTAGCTATAATACTAGGTTTTCTCTTGCTAGCGTCCGATTTGCTTCTCGGCCTGAAAGCATCAAAGAGCGCCGGCTTTCTCGTAGGACTGGCGGTGTCGTCTGTAGCACCACTGCTTCTTCTACGTTCCGTGCTATTACTACGGCTATTGCTGCGGCTGGTGGAACCGGACCGAGTACCAGAAGTCTTTCGACCGCTCTTGCCAGAACTGGACGAGCTCGACGCTTCAGTCGGTTGCGGAAGGGGTGTCGATTTTCCAGAACTAGGTGCGCTTCCATAACTCGACTTTTTGATCGTTTTCGAGTGCGAGCCCCATGTATCTACAATTCAAATTATTTCAATATTATGCTCATTACATTTTCTTTTTTCATTTACTCAAAAATGTATGATAACTTTTAATATAATAATTATTTTTAATTGCTACTCTCTCTTTTTTTAAATAGTGTTGCATGTTGGGTATTATAATTCCATCTTATCCTTTATATAAAAGTTACTAATTTACATAAAAATTACTTTTTATTAGTAAATAAAAATTATTAACAATAATGTATAATGTGCGCAAATATTTTAGCTAAACGTGAATACTGCTCGCGTGCTTCGAAAGAAAAAGATGTAATGATTGCATTGCACATATACAATTGTCAATTATTAACTCACCTGCTCGTGGCCTGTGGCCTTGAGATGCATGGCCGGAATTATCCGCATCCTCAGTCACGATCGTTGGAAGTGGTTGTGAACCAAGTTCCTAAAAGAAATCAAGTTTTTTCACGTTTAAAAAAATGTCAATACAAAATTTTAAATATCCAAGAATGTCTCGCAGTTTCAATGACTACAAGAGAGTTATTATAAACCATGAGCCGAAGACGGCGCAAGATTAGATATCGCTGTTTAATCGCACGATAGACGATAGCGCGATTACATTTACGCAAGCTTTTCACACATTATCAAGTGCAACATGAGATATTTTATGTAAAATTTGGTATTAATTTATTTTAGCATGAAAACGATAGATAAGACTGCGATCGCACACAAAATATACACACACATCAGTTATATAAAAAAATATAGCTTTGAAATACTTTCAACAAAAAAAACTTTTCGGAAAAGGTGCACGACAGACATACAAATACGATCATTTCATTTTGTTTGCGATTCTTAAAATGTATTTGCAAGTTTTGATTCTACTTCTGTTTTCTTATGATACGTTGTCAGTTGAAATATGTCAATTATAGTGAAAGCATCTCTTTTATCTTTATTTACTTAAAGTTGACAATTTTTACTAAACATTATAACAAACTTTATGCAATTTCCGAATTATAAAACTATTGTACTATCATCTCCTACATTACGCAACGTCAATATTTTTATTCTTTTTGGCAAACACATGCTCAAAGAAAAATTTCTGAAATTGTGGATGATGGCTTTCGTCATCCCACGTTTATATAATATGATCTTTCACATAGAAATATATTCATTAACGACAATAAAAATATGGCGAAAAGAGAGTATAACAATGAATTGTGAATCGAGTATAATTGCGAAATAAGAGGATATTGATAGACTCCCCGTGGTGTTATTCGTTATGCGTATTCATGTGAATTTTTGCAGAGCACAATGGGAGATGAGATCGAAGAAAACTGCGACAGGATGGCGACCTTCCTTCGAGAGGTTCTCATCTTCATTCATTTATTCACTCTTCTCTCTCGCATAAAGTCTCGTTTTAACTAAGCTGCCGTTATACCAATTTCAGAGTGAAATGTTAATTAAGTTGACAAAAAATATATATATATATATATAGATATATATTTAATACCTTATAAGTCCCATGATACTCCGGACAACGATCCAAATATGGCACCAGAGAGTACTTTCGTACTCTCCCAAGAGATACCGACATCTTGTCACATTTGAATCGAAAATAATATGGTTCTTAAATATTTATCCCGCGAATACATTGTATGTCCACGAGATTTCAACGACAAGTAAAAAGTATTCCGGCAATGAGAGTATCGAGTATCGCAATCACTATCTTTTTCGCAGCTCGTTATCGATAAGAATTTTCCTTTGGACGATGGTACTTATCATCAGTAATATTGTTTATGTAATGTCAGATTCAATAGTTGCGATATATATTGATGGACAAAATATATTCACAAGTAGGTATTGTTTCTCGAAGACAGTCTTTACTTCAATTCGGGACTTTGATACCAAACAACAAAATTACCCTATAATAATTATATATGTATTAAAGATACTTGTCATATATATATATATATATATATATATATGTTTTTCGTAAATAAAATGTATCGGCAAAATTTAAACTAACTTTACTTTAAATAACTGGATATTCGCATTAAACACCTTTAAAATTGCATTCATATTAAAAGCGTGATGCAAACTAACGAAACGTAGAGTATTTAAAATCGCGATCACGTATCTACTACTTCCATCACTGATGGTATCATATCGGTATTTCCTTGATGATTGTCATTGGTGTTATCGCGTTAATTATCAAGATAATTTCATGCATTATATTTGCGTGACGACCTATTTTTATTAGATTTTATTGTGTGATATAGTTATTCATTTTCTAAAAAATGTGTGAAAATGTATCTTTAATTTTGCCGCGTGTAATTGCGCCATTAAAAGTAAAAATACAATTAAATCAATAGCAATCCAATTATCAGTAACAAAACTTAGAATTATTGACAGAATCCAATTTTCCTATTAAAGTTACTAATATTTATATAACAAAATAAAAATAAAAAATATGCCTGTAAACTTTGCAAAAGCAATGTACTATTCGAAAGCAATCCATTACTATATACTATATTTATAGTAAAATGTAGAAAAAATCTACAAGATAATGTCCAAGCTCTCTGTATGTAACGTCATAAATTTCTAAATTTTTTTTGTTATCACTATGTTGTTATTCTACAGTATTTTCTACAGTCAAGACGACACATGGAAAGACACGTCAAAATATCTCTTCATAAGACTTCTTTACAATATCGGTAATTCCTCTTTTGAATGAATCGATAGAGCTTAAAGGAAGCCTTGTACCTCACTTTGCCTCACCCCTTCCACGAGACGTTAAAGTTACTTGGAGATCTGGGACAAACGATACTATAGCATTTAGAAACATGTCATTTAGTCTTTCTTTGCTACTTGCATAATTCATAATCAAAGCTCATTTTTGTCGAGTTCAAAAATAATCAAAAATTCACACACACACACATATATAATACAATTCGTTTTTCATCGATTATTGATTCTTTAAAAAGAAACTCTGTTAACAGAATGTGATTTACTCTTTTTAGAAGAAAAAAAAGAAAAAATCTTCAAGTTCTCTGCAATCGATATTTTCTTTTTTGGAGTGCAAGATAGTAACGAATCTTCTCAGTAACGACTTTTTTGACGATGGTTTATGATGTTTATGAAATACAAAAGAATGGCAATAAAATGCAGAATCTGCACTTTGTGAGTGTAACGACGTGGGAGTAGATGGGCGGAAAAAAGAAACAAAGGTTAAAAGAAATGCCGATCGATGGACGAACGAGCAGTTTAAAACGATACGAATGACGCATTAAACGAGCATTCACCCACGCGACTATCCTTCCCGTTTGGGGATTGTGTATCGAAGTGCTGTTATACGCATTTTCAAACATTTTGTTGCAGCAATAATAACGATGCGTACACAAATATCATCGATAAACCGACACAGATATCGTATAATAAAATGTTGAAGAAATACGCGCAAATACGACGACGAATCTAATTTTATTTCTTTATGTACGCGATTGACCGAATAATCGTGATTCGATTGAGAAAAAAAAACAACCAATAAATAGACAGATTATTCGCAAGATAATTGATTAATCCCAATTGTACGTAGATGAGCAATCTTTTCAATATCGTTTGGAATGGATGCATTAAAAATTGAGACACTCACTCGCCGTTTTCTCTCCTGCACGAAATCCACTCTGCGTATCCACACTTCCTCCGTAGAGTCGTAATCAAGAGTGCTGGTACTACTCGCTTGACTCTTCATTTCGATCAAACTGCTGTCGAAGAATCTTTTGTCGAGATGTGGGCTCGGTAACGGGCTGGTTCTCGAAAAGGTCATACTAGTGGAATACGAAGGAGGATCCGTAGCGGGAAAAGTCATGCCTGGGCCAGTGGTGTGTCTTCTCCGAAGAGGAGGCTTTGTCGTAGAAGTTGGTGATGTTACCGTCGACGTCGTAAATCTACCGGAGGTCGACGTCGTGGCCACCGCTGTCGTCGTCGTCGCCGCCGTGGTCGTCGTTGTTGTCATCGTTATCGAGGTGATAGTGCCTGTTGTCGACGTCGATGTCGACGTCGTCGTCGTCGTCGTCGTCGTCGTCGTCGTCGTTGCCGTCGGCGACGTCATCGTCGTTATTGTCGTCGTCGTAGTAGTAGTCGTCGTCGTCGTCGTTAATAATGGTGACGATGGTTTTGCGTCCGAAACACTGGACGTTGGAAAGGACTTTTCGTCGATCTTCTCAGAGCTGGAATTTTCCGAGGACGACGGGCTCGATGCCTTCGACGTCTTGGAAGAGACGCTGTCGGCTTTTTCGCTCTTTTCGGTCGTCGATGCGTCTTTCTTGTTGTCGACGCTCGGGCTATCGGTGTTTTTTCCTGAAACATCAGATAAGCGCGATCTAAAGTCCTAAACGCCACGTAACAATGTAACAAAACTTCATTATCCGATTCGTACAAGCCCCCAAGGTCGAAGAACGACACAAAGGCGCGCCTTTGTGACCTCGTTGAACGATTGGAAAATTCGCGGCGACGCAAATAAAACAAATCTTCACGAGTGCGCGCCCAAATAAAAGTCAATCGTTGCAATCAAATAAAAACAAAAATAGATACGCCAAATAAAGTAATATATGTGCATATAAAGCTGAAAAATTTCATCGCGATATTTTGATATTTTATACAGAAATCGTGTCCTTGTAAACGGTCAAGGATCGAATTCCTCACAGAGTCGTAGAGGGATGGAAAGGGGGCGGAGAGAAACGACGTGTTATAAATACACCTAAGCGATCGTTACGGAGTGACTCTTCGCGTTGTGCTTTGCCAAACACGAACACGCGGGCTAATGTTAGCTTTCATTGGATGAGCTCCTCGTAATAGCTTATGTGTATTTCGTAACTGTACGCTTTTCTCGGTAATTATCCGTGCGATCAGCTTTCAAAGCTCTGCTCTTTGAAATTACAAAAGGGAGAAAAAAAATCTTTTCTCACCTTCCTCAGTCTCGTATTCATCTTCTTCACGGCATTCCGACAATCTTCTACCCCAGGGATACGGGCTGTGTGTCTGATTCCTCGATGGTAGTCGGTTGACGTGTGACAGGAAATAATGATGAAAGAAACTGTCCACGCCATCGGAATCCTCCCCGGAGGACTGTAACATATCCTTGAGTGCCGCGAGAGAGGTGATGGTATTGTAATTGATTGCCGAAATCAGATCATCCTCGATGTCACTATCGTCCGTGGTGTCTTCGTTCTTGGCCGCGCTTTCCTTCGATTCTTCTTTCATCGTGTCCACTTGCGCCGTGTTGGCCGTTTCCGGCTTCGACGGCTCCGTCTTGTCTTCCGAACTTGTCTCGGACTCGTCGTCGGAGATGCTGGTGGACGTGCTATCGCTAGACGACTCTTGCTCCTTTTTTTCACTGCTCGTCTGCGTTTCCTTGCGCTCCTCTTCGTCGGCTGATTCCTTGCTCTTCTCGTCCTCTTCGTCGGCCGACAAAGTTTTCTTCAGCGTATTCATCTCGTTTTTCAAATTCATATTTTCTAAAGACTCGCGTTTGCCCTCTGCCTTCATCTTCCGATTGACGTCCCTCTGCTTCGTCGATTCCTCGTCGTCGTCGTCGTCGGCGTCTTCGTCTTCGTCGTCGTCGTCGTCGTCGACGACGTCCTCGTCTTCGTCGTTGTCGTTGTCGTCGTCGTCGTCGTCGTCGTTGTCGTCGTCGTCGTCGTCGTCGTCGTCGTCGTCGTCGTCGTTGTCGTCGTCGTCGTCGTCGTCGTCGTCGTCGTTGCCGTCTCGCTTTTTATTATCCCCGTTCACGTCACACTCGTCCGACTCGTTTTGCTTATCGTTACCGGTACTCTCCATCGAGGAAGCTGAAAGAAAGAGTAAATTATGGATATCATGTGATATCTCGCTTCATTTTCTTAACATAATGCTACGACGATATAAGTTTTTTCTCTGGAAATTTTAATTTTCCTCAAACTTTTTTGTCATTCTTACCATTTTGTTTAAAAGTTTGAAATAATATCAAAACAATAGGATGAAATATAGCTATTACGGCGAGAATTTTCGCTTAGAATTTACCCTGAAAATCAGGATAATCATGGGACTGGGCGGTATTGGAAGAATTTTATGAGATCCTCTGAGATAAATATTTACCACGATAAAAATATTAATACGTACATAATAAATTTTACTATTTACATAGTAAATTAATTGAACATATTTTGTCTTATTGTGTAATGTAGATATTTAATCAGAGAAACTTTTATAAAATTCTTCCAATCCCATATTATCGATTATCATGATTTTCAGGGTAATTTCTAATTGTAAGAGAAAATTCCCTCTGTGTAGAAAATATATGTGACTATATAAATGTTCATTTTAAATTTTCAGTAGAAACAAGAGCTCGTAAACAAAATGGTACATCAGTTTTAATACTTTAACTCTATACATATGTATGTATACAGCATATAGAGCATGTGCATAGAGCAAAACGCAAGCTTATAGTCAAGGAGTTTGGCATGAAATAAAGAACGGGTGTTTTACCACTTACTGCAATGCGCCAAAGACAATGTCTACAGGTATTCCTATATTACATATGTATATGTATATAGCGCGTTATCTATAAATTACTCCGAGTGCTCTAACTGACAATGAGATCCCTCGAAAAAGAAGTGGACTTGATTAAATAGCATCAGCCATTTAATTTCGGAAAACGAATTTCATAATCACTTGCTTATTCACTATTCTCAGCGGAGAATGACAATATCGCTCGAGTCACAGGCCAGATGTATTTATTAGATTTAAGCTCGCGAAAACGAAAGCAATAGCAATGAAACTTTAGCGATTCTTTGGTCGAATGCCAAGCACGTCGTCTGTGTGCGTATATGCTTGTTTACCGCCGTATTGGTCAGTGACGTAAAAAGCTATCCGGCTCGTTGAGACCGATCTGATGTGAGAGCTTACAGATGTAAACACGTGACTCGAGCAAAGTTGAAAAATTGTTTGTATGTGTCAAAAATGTGTAAATATAATATATAAAAAGAATAATCCAGATTATCACAGAATTATTATTTATATAGTGACGTATATATCGTGTTCACTCCGCCTATATGTATATATATATACACGAAATGTAATTTTCTTTTTCTTAAAACTTGTAAAGAATTAAATTGCTGCTTGATACGATCATAATTTTCGCTGTTTACAGATAAAATGCAAACGTGCCATACATATATACATACATATACGTCATTAATGCACAATCACGACGACAATATGCAATCATTTAATATATATCGTAATTATGTTATATATCCTCTCTTAAATGTGTAATTAAATATTAAATGTCGCAACAAGCGCTGCAAAGTAAATTATTCTGTAAAAAAGAAACTGTTTTATAAATTTACTTAAATTTACAAAAAAATAAAAAAATATACAATTTACATCGAAATTATTCGTATTTGATCAACAGGTGTTGTACCCGATGTGTCGGCAACTATATAGGAAACAATTTTTTGCAACTTTTTTCTTGAATACCTGAGAAATTGACGAAGCGTTCACACGTAACTCGGGAGTATGCATATACGTACAATGTCTTTTATGGGATACGCGATATATTAATATCCGTCGGCACTGAAAACAAACAGCTGTTTCAAGGTGGACGCCCACTCGTCGTACGCGCGTTGAACCGTTAAGCGTTAACCTCATTATGCAATCACAATTTACTTTCGCATCGCGCTTAGGGTGCGTGTATGCAATTCTCTGCATATTTTTAAAAACGTCTACATTTATATGTTTGCCTGTACATACGAGCAATTGTAAAATTCTATCCAATTTCGTTTATTTTATCAATTATAATACTGACAAAATGATCGATATATGTTTTAACATTAAGCAGCGGTTTAAGAGACTTTTGTAAAAAAAAAAAAATTAATTATTTTTCTTCTTGGATTATTCGATAAGAAGACTTTTGTGAAAACAGATTATAATTTCTATCGTGATAAGAATAAAGTACATGTATTTTATCTCGATCGCCTGTTTCTGTCATGATTACGCAACGAAAAAAGAAGCTGCGAAATAAGGATGTGTGTCTCATCGGATGTATCTCTACATATACATATATATACTAAACTATATAAATTTTAATTGGCATTTTTGTCTCGTGATCCATTAAACGAAGCAAATAAACTTTAACGTCGCTATGGTCAGTTTTTCGCGATAAGATTAAATATATATAAATTTTATGCATATCACGGCTTGTTTTCTTATTCGATAGCATAGTTAAAAGTATATAAAAATATAAAATGCGAGCGTACATGAAGTTATGATGTAACAGGCAAACTACTGTGTATATATATAAAACGTAAAGCATGTTTCTAATATATAGTATTCTAACAAGACTCGAGTTGGATTTTATCGCGTGTATCCGCGACACAGTACACACTATGTACACACTGTATATACGCGTCTGTTGGACGCGTGGTCATCCAAGTGGCTGACGACAGGGCGATCCATCTTGACTCGAGCGCGTGACGATGATGGTAAGCACGTGCTCGGTATCAATTATCGTCCAAATGAGTAAAGCGACCGCGAGCGAAAGAATCCTGCACGCGAATCGGCCAAGATCGCTATCTCTCGAAACATTGCTGAAAAAAGGAAGGCCGAGATAAACAGTATCGTTTCTAACGCGGAAATTTTATATTTCGACACCAGACTCTAATATTATTTTCACACGACTAATTTACTATTATTTACTGTGACAATTCTGTCGAGAATTTTGCATGTACACGGAGAGAATTTTCTCTTAGAATTTTATCTGAAAATCATGATAATCGTGATAATATTTGCCACAATAAAAATATTAATATCTATCATAATAAGATATAAAATATATTAATCGGAAAAACTCTTATAATAACTTTGTAATAACTCTGTGTAGATTCATCTCATTGTAAATGTAATGTTACCTGAGACCATTTTTTTCCAAGATCTACAATAATTAAACGTTATCGAAAAAACCCTGGGAAATATTGATAAATCAAAAACTACCTTGTACGTTTCTGCACCGCTTTAACATGCGAGAGAAAAAACTTGAAACTGTATTATAATGTCAAGTTATGCGAATTTCATCGGGGACGTGTTGCCAAAAATTTCCACAAAGTGTTATCGAGAACGAGAATGACAAGTTGGACCTGATTGGTAAATCTCTGTCGCCAAGTTGTCTGCCACGGGTGTTCGAAACAGTCTCGACTACCACAAACCATCTCGTTATTCGACTTGCCAAGTCGAGCCAAGTTGCACGAAAATGTCATTTTTAAAAAGAAAAACAAGCAACATCTATATCGTTGCGTACAGTTTTTATGATACACTCGGGGTGACGATTTTATACGAGGAAACAAAAGATTAAACAAAACAATTTGTTCATATCCGCGTTGTTGTAAATAACACGTCGTCAATATATACATGATTCGACTTGTCTCTTTTCTAAGAACTCTTCTTTTTCGCTTGCATAACAATCGCAACTAATTAGTCGATATTCATGACCTCGCTATTTATCGTGTCGTCCGACCAATTTTGTGCATATAGTATACCAGCGAAATATATATCTTCTTTTGACAATTACAAAATGCTTACATAATAGAATATATATATATATATATATATATGTTTTTTTTATGAAAACAAAAATAATTTATAAATTATAGCTTTCTTACTCGAAAAGATATCGTTATCGAGCCGATAAAAATGTGAAAGAAAATTGACGTTAGACAAATCATATAAAACGAACGACGATATGTCATTTATGCATCATCATTAGAAATAATGTTATAGCGATGGTTTCTGTATCGCTACGCTGTACGATCATAAAATCGTAGAGACGATTATGCTCTCCAACGACGATATATACATACTTGCGTTTTCACCACGTGTTTTCAATAAACTAGACTGTCGAGTACCGGCATCACTCATCATTATCACATCTAGCGATCGAGCCATTTGTGGACACAATAATGTCATCGAAGTGTTTTTAATTTATCATTCGAGTATCATTCGTAAATATATATATGTCTTTACCGTTAACAATCTTTATACTTTAAATTACAGCATTAGAAAGAGATAAGTTTCGACCGTGTATGTATATTAATAAGTCTATTTGTATTGTTTGTGTACTTTTTGTACTTATTTGTCAGATGCTTTACTCTCTCTCTCTCTCTCTCTCTCTCTCTCTCTCTCTCTCCAAAACATTCAAAAATATATTTGTATCTTATTGTATTATTAAATTTTTGGAAATTTAGAGATTGTAAGCAACACGAATAAACTATAATGTCATACGTTTGCTCTCTCCGTACTTGTAAGAAATATTTTTACATTTTCGAAATTGTGTACAGTTGATGAGCGTATCGATATACTGATCTACATCGGTTCGTTGTCTTTTTGCCATTTAAAAACAGCAATTTAAAACGGTATATGCAAAGTATAAATGCGATAATAGAAAAATTAATTAGAGAGAAAGAGAGATAACGAGAGGAAGAATTAAAAGATTTGTTATAATTTTGAAGTGCAATTTATAAACTCGATTACGCATGTGCGCGAAATGAATATTCCGCGTGACGATGATTGCGAAACGATAAAAAATACTCGCGTCACGAGACTCGAAATCAATCCGTCTATGCATAATTTTTTTTGTCGCACAAAGTCACGGCCACGTGTTACAATAATCATGCGGAATAATCGATAATGCGACGGACCAATGTGGCAACGTGATCACGCTAACGTCAAAAAGATACAAAAGGAGCATAGCCGCGCTGCGTCGTTTAAATAGAAATGAATAGAAAAAGTCGTTTGTACGTTTATCTTCTAATCAAGATTCATCAAACAGATCTCGTCTGCGTCCCGTCTAGTCTCGACGTAATCGAGAAGACGGGGAGACGTAGAAAGTTTGTCGTTATCTTAAGATCTTAAGGCGTACAACTGTAAATATACTACACCCCGGTCATGTATTCGTGATAAGCTAGCGGGTCGATAGATTTTTGTCACATTCGCGCTCGACTTGCACGCACATATCGCACGCGCGAAGGAGGTTAGGTTTCCTCGCACAAGTACATCATCCAGAATCTAGAGTCTAGGTAAGAGTGCGAGTCTAGGTAAGAGGACCTCGCCTTTCTTGCTACGGTCAAACAGCTGCGCGCTCTTGACGAAGCGCGAATCCCACTGCGTCCTTCTTTCTCACGGAGGCTTCATCAAGCGTTTACAACCGTTTGTCCGAGGCGACGATATCGACCGGTCGGGTCCGGTGCACTACGCCAATTCGCCTCCTCGCGCTAAAGGATGAATAATATCAAGGCGAATCAACTCAAATATATATATACATACATATATACGTACATACACGCATGTATGCACGTTAAAACTTTCAATCGGACGTTATACATATAAGTATGGAGCTAGGTATATTAGGGAGCTAGGTATAGGGCGCTTTGCCATGATCAAAACACCATAGTTTTCTCTCTAACCTCGAAGGATGTCTTCTCTCCCCCTCTTGTCGACGGCAACACGACGATGGGTTCGAATCTTGGTGATGTTCACTCACACTCGAGACTCTTGGACACTCTCGACACTCTCGGAGGACGGGGACGGAGAGCCGCAGCGAAACGTAGCCCTTTTCGGTGGCTATGGTACCGCGCATTTACAGGCCGTGACGCGGCCGGCGCAAACTCGCGTCCCTTTCCGGCGAATCCGACTATTCGCGTTCCGGCCACATATTTCAAATCGACTCAGCCGAGCTGGCCCCCAAGCAGCCACGGCGCGCCGTTCGACGTTCGACCCGTATCTCGAAAGCACCGGCGACGAGTCCGTATCGCGATCTCCTCGACTCGATTACGTCGACACACTCACGTCTCGCGTCGTCGTGAACGACTCGACTCGCCTCGCCGCATACGGAAGACCAAACTGGAGATAGTTGCTCGCTTGCGACCCGCGAACACGCGACGAATATATAATATCGGCCCGCGCACAGAGATTCTCCCCCACGGAACGGATCAAAGCCGAAAGGGGTAAACCGGAAAAAGGAGTGGAAACGCCGACGAGTCAACCTCCGGTCAACTCCGCCACTGTGCCGCCACTAGCGGGAACGAGCGGGAAGCGAGCTCGATATTTCCCGACTTTGCCGTTCGACGCCATCCTAGCGCCACCTACTCGTCGTTATTGGAACTTGTGATTTATCGACCGAGGATCTCTATTTTATCGACCGTCGCCCTCAAAAGTCTTTATGTTCAAATTTAAAATCTTTCTTTTTCTATGCAATACAAACATTCAAATGCAAGTCTTTGTTGCAAAAAACATTTCAACATTGTGAGCGACACGAAATTGAATTTACTTGTAAAAAATTATCGATTTGACAATTCATTTTACACACAATCGCATACAGTGATAAATGGAGATTAAAAAAAAAAAAAAAAAAAAAAAAAAAAAAAAGATTGGCTGAAAAGGCAAATTGAAAATCGTAAAAAGTACCTGTACCCCTGGTGGGACTCGAACCCACAATCCCCGGTTTAGGAGACCGATGCCTTATCCATTAGGCCACAGGGGCTGTTCCGTCTCGTCTGAAAAAGTACTTATGCTTGAAATTTTCTAGCATTTTGTAGCTTATTGTCAATATTTTCAGATATTAAAAATTCCAAATATTAAAATTTTAAAAAGAAAGAGTACCCCCCGCACTTAACTTGATGAATATTTGAACTTGAAAACGATCAATCCATCGATTCAAACTCATTATTGCCAAATTATATTGAAAAATATATAGAATAATATTATATTAAGTATATTATATCTATCGTACGTACCGATTGATTATATATGAAGAATTTCTAGGTATTTCCAAAAGTTTCTTGCAATAATAGCCAATCCATAATTCCTGGAGAGTTTGTCAGACACGAGATATATGTATAGATAGTATTCTTTGAAAATATATTGCATTCCTTGGATTTGCAGGCGACATCCAATAGGAGAATTTGTTTCCTAGGGACAGAAGTATTGTTAATTTGAATTCACACTTGGAAATTGGAAACCATGGGTTTGTTCTTTATTGATGCACTGGTGAATTTATTGCACTAATTCATTAGTGCAGCAATAAAGAACAAACCCCATATATGATCGAAACTGTCATATAAATATATGTGTGTGTGCCGGCGATTATGGTAATACATTTTGCGGCATACATAATAATTTTGCACAAGTTATTACGAAATTCTTATGTAAAACTGTTGAATTAAATCACATTCTTATTTAATAATTTTTTCTAGCAATATAAATTATTTCTATTATGTATCCATGTAGCTATGAAATCTTATATATAACCTATCGTCACTGACATATCTGCAAGCATTCCCAATTATTATAAAAAAAAGTTAACAAGCATTTCCTAAAATATTGAAAAAAATATGCCTATTTATTAGCTTGATTTTTAATCTTATGCATTTTGCAATTTGAAAATTACGGTATAATTAATAGATTTATTTAACAGGTCCATTCGTTGGCGACACAATGTGTGGAATATTTTGTTGTATACATCCAGCTCAAAACGACACTGAATCCTTTTCACAGGTCTGTGTGTACAACTTACAAAATAAAATAACAAAATAAGCTTACAAATTATTCATTGGTTTAAATATTTCTTTCAATTTTTTAACATAAAGTCCTAAGTAAATGTACGATATAAAAGACTTGGACGCTAATAAATTACTGAATGCTATTTTGTTAATAATAAAAACATGAATTGCATACCTTTCTCTTTGTACATTTTCATTATATTGCAGTGGAATATTTGCAAAGATGTAATAGTTGCGCGAGGTCCCGATCATTTAACAGAGAAATATATATCATTAAGTCATCATTGGCATGGATACTTTGTTGCTTCAGTATTATGGATGCAAGGATCAGAGATAATAACACAGCCAAGTTTAGATGATAATAATAATTTGTTACTATGGAATGGAGATCTTTTCTCAGGTTGTTTGGTATGTATGTAGTTTGCACTTATTAAATGTTCTCGATCGATTTACTTCAAATGCTGGTGTCAGCTTTTTACAATTATCTAGTAAATTGTAATATACAATATTTTTATAGAATAAAAAAACAACTAATAATTTATCTTCTAATTTGTTAAAATTCTAAAAAAAAAAATCATCTTTTAAGTAAAAGAAAGAGGAGCTAAGGATATTTGTAAATCTTATAATAATAAATTGCATTAATTTCAGGCAAAAGATGATGTTTGCGATACAAGTGTGATATTGGATGAATTGCAATCAACCACAGATTTCATATCTGTACTTTGTAAGATTGAAGGTCCTTATAGTTTAATATATTATCAGAAATCGACCAATACATTATATTTTGGACGAGATATTATAGGACGGCACAGTTTGCTTTTAAAAGTAGATAGCAAAACCAATTCATTGACTTTAACTTCAGTTGCAAACAAAAATATGAAAGGAATCGTAGAAGTACCAGCTATAGGTATTTTTGCAATGAATTTAAATAGTTCGCAGATAAATTTAGCATGTTATCCATGGAGAGAACCTGACTTGAGATTCACAGATGTTATCGAAACATTGGAAACAAATTTAAATGTAGATATTAATATTAGAAAAACTATATTGGATACTAATTCATTGTTGACAAATTTACATCTACATCCTGATTCAAGAGATTTGGAATATCTAGAGAATATACCAAATAGTATAAATTTTAATGAGACATTGCAATATTTATTGGAAAACGAAGAAGTAAATAAAAGAGTTGAATGTTTAACAGAACTCTTACATCAATCTGTGAAAGTCAGAGTGAAAAAAAAACCAAACTATTGTAAAGATTGCATAAAAATTGTATTAAATAATGAAAGTATTACTTGTACTCACTCCAAGATTGGTATATTATTTTCTGGTGGCTTAGACTCAGCTATTTTAACAGCGATTGCTGACAAATACATTCCAGAAAACGAAAGTATCGATCTCATTAATGTTGCATTTGAAAGATCTGTAAATAACCAAAGAATAAGTCCTACAAATAGTAAAAAGGAAAATATTATGATGCAAAACTATGACGTGCCAGATAGGAAAACTGGCCAACAAACATATTCTGAATTATTACGAATTTGTCCCAACAGGAAATGGAATTTTATACAAGTATCTATCAATATCTCTTTACATTTGAAATATTTCTACCTTATTGGATATCTTCTTTACTAGAAAGAAAAAAATGTACAATCATTTTTCTAATTAATTTCTGTGCTTTCAGTGCAATATCACACGGATGGAACTACAATTATATCGTGCTTCGCGAATTTGTGATTTACTGTATCCTTTATGTACAATTCTGGATGAAAGTTTAGGATGCGCCATGTGGTTTGCAAGTAGGGCAAAGGGTGTTCTTTATCCAGTTGATGAACCATACGAGTCACCATGCAGAATATTACTTTTGGGTATAGGCGCGGATGAATTATTCGGTGGATACATGAGGCACAGAACTATATTGAAACATAAAGGATGGGATGCGCTAGTGCAAGAGTTAAATATCGAATTGGCTAGAATTTCCGAGAGAAATTTAGGTCGAGACGACCGGATTATTTCTGATCATGGTAAACAATCCCGTTTACCTTATCTGGACGAGAACGTCGTCAAATATGTACAGAATATAAAACCATGGGAAAGGTAAATTTAACTAATGTTAAACAATTAGTCGATATAGTAATGAAAGAATATAAAATTATTGGCAGATGTTACCCGACTGAGAAAATGCCAAGTGGATTAGGAGACAAATTACTATTGCGCTTGCTGGCTTGCAAGCTTGGGTTTCAAAGTACAGCCAACTTTCCGAAAAGAGCTTTTCAGTTTGGCTCGCGAATCGCAAATGGTAAAGAGAATGCTAATAATATATCTGATAGATTGTAAAATATGATATTTATAAATTTTAATCTACTACAGCTATAATTTTTTTAACCAATAAAAATATGAAAAATTGTCGTTACCGCGGCTATTATCGCTGATGGTTGTATAAGAATTTGTGATGCTTTTATATATATATATATATATATATATGTGTGTGTGTGTGTGTGTGTGTGTCGTATGCGCGCGCGTGTATATTTACTTACAAATAAACGTCTTTATGATATATCTTATCATGTATATTAACTTTATTAATAATCTTAACCATAATCTCAATTTATCGGAGGTACAATCGTCATGGTACCTACCTCAAACTATTTTCAAAATGTAATTTTAATCAAATTAAGTTCTTTGATCGTTGACCGTTGGAAACATAATAAGATTGACCGTTCCATTCTCGAAATCTCTCTGTAGGAGTGCTTTTCAAATATACCTCCAAAGATTTGTTCATATTTTCTAGCATCTGCTATACTTTGCTTTTGCGCTTTCTTTCTTCGTTCTGATTGGTCGAGTCTCGTTCAGACTCGATCTTCAAGGCAAAGAAAATTCCACGTTGCCAATTGGCTAATTCAAAATACGATTGTTTGATTGGTCGATCGTTGCTAGTTACCCTAGGCATCGTTCGATATAAATGGCTATTTACAAGAAATGGAACGCTCCCTCGATACATAGATATCAGCCTTTCACCTTTGTCATTTATGACACGATTCGAATCAATTCGAATCTGAAGTCAGTGAAAAAGTAGTGTTTATTACCTTTAATTTTTAATGGTGTGTCCTCTTTTACCGTCAAAATAAATGACATTATTTACGCATAAAGTTGTTTAAAGATTCAAACAATGCGTAACATTTAATACTATAAAAAGAATAATCCTTGCAATACATCGTATAACTATGTGTTATTACTTTGTTAGAAGAGTTGATAGGTTAGTAGGTTATAAACTGATCTATGGCCCGTTTCTACCAACGTCGATTAAATTAAACCTCCGGTTAAATTATATCTTTGTCTCTTTTTTAGAACTTATTTGAAAAGAGACGAATATATATAATTTAATCGAAGGTTTAATTTAATCGACGTTGGTAGAAACGGGCCTATGACAACAATTGACTGACCTTTATGACATTCTATTTTTCAATTCTTTATTATGAATTTTTTGTATTTGTATTTTAACTGTGTGTTTTGTTCAATATTTAACAAAGTAATGTAATTAAATTTTTGTTTATTTTATTAGTTATTATACGATCGCAGAGATTAACGATGTAACAACAAAGTTTATAATAGAAATTTCAAAATTATAATTAATAAAAATTGTTTATAATGTGTACTTATTCAGTAATATAATGATACAACTTTTTGCATGATAAAAACTGTATGAAAATAAAAAGATATATATATATATATATAGAAACACAGATACAGGAAATATATTCGAACATTCTAATGTAGATGACAAATAATTTTGTCCTTTTAATTAATTTTATAAGATTTATTATAAATATCTCATCTTATTTTCATTAAAAATAATTGATGCAGTTTGTTGCTTTGTATTACGTTATTTGCACCATTCAAGTTTTAAGGTCATCACAATTTTGATGCAGATAAAACATTAATATATTGTTTATTATAGCACTTAGTGTATTATATAAAATATTGTGGTGTGTATCAATTTATCATTAATTTAATGTTTTTATGGTGCAATAAAGTGTTGTATTATAATTTTACTGGAAAATAATATTAGTATAGAGTAATATTTTACCGTATTGTACAATAATAATTTTATTTTGTTACATTATTGTGAAAAGGTTAAATTTTAAAAAAATGGTGTATGCAATATTTTAAAAAACAACAATGCACTTGTATGCAAGAAATATCGAAAATTAAATATCTTTATAGATTACTTTGTTAGATAATAATCAGTTGTAGAAAATTTTTCATCTATGAAATATTCAGTTATTTGATACAAAGTTAACTTAAAACAACTATCAATAACGAAATCACAAAATATTGCAACATTGTATAAATTTTAACTGATGTGCTACGATAAGTTCAACATAGTTTTTTTTATTTACTTGTATAAGTATATAATATAACTTTTAATGAACTGTTATTGTAATATGTGATAATATAATGCAAAAACATTGCTACTAGTTTTTAATGCTATTACTGTTTTTAGGTCTATTACTTATGGAAATTAGCATTATTTTAAGCTAATTAAAAAGCATGAGGAGAAGATATGGCTGAACACAGCAATGATTATATTTATGAACGGCAGCTCTTTGCTGTGTTTGAGAGCTGTTTGACAAAAGGGCAGGATGAACTAGACGAAAACGATTTATTTTCCATCTGCAATAAATTACATCTCCATGGATTAATTGAGGAATTGAAATCATGTATTCGCAAACATTGTCCGGATAAGCAAACTATATCTTTTCAAGAATTTCGGGACGGTTTATTACTTTTGTTGAAAAAGTTCCAAGGATTGACCACTGATAAACAGCATATTGTACAGCCGTGCTATAACTCAGGTACATGCGATGCTGAAAAGAGCGAAATCTCGACCAGTGAACAGAATATCTCAGAGATTCACCTTCAAAATATGAAAACCAATGTAACAATGGATGAGAATAGATTGACACACATGTGCGAAAAAGTAAAGGTTTATTTAAGAAGTAACATGGATCCTGCAGCGATACAATTTATGTCCAATTGTTTAGGAATTCCAGAACTTCCAAAGCAAATAACAGAATCCATTTTTGAAAGACTTGATCAAAATTGCGACGGGTTGATAAACTTTGACGAGTTCGTAATTATATTTCAAAATAGAAAAAATATAGAGGCTTTGCAATTGAATAATGAAACTGACACCAATATTGTAAATTGTGATGTTAATACTTTAGATTTTACTCTATGCAAGTCTCGTAGAATGAGCTCGGTACAGCTTAATAGAACTTTAGATAAGGAGGAAGTTGCTGGTGTATCCAATATAACTGTACTATCATCTAACAGAGATCTCAGTGCTATGAATACTAGCCTTGCCGAAATAACAAGTGTCATATGCAATGAACTCAAGAATTTGAATGAATCGTTTGATAATCATATCATTCAGGCTCATATTACCTTACTGCAAGAAATGGTTGTTGCTCATCAGGACGAGCAACGCAATCTAAATGTTACAATAGAGAACATAAAAGTGGAAAGAGAGAAGATGCGTATTGATATGTTGGAAGCTAACGAACGAGCGAATTTATTAGTGCAGGAAATTGATGAATGTCAAGTTCAATTGGAACAAACGAAAAGAAATCTACAGAGGCAGAGTGAACAACGTTATGCTGAAATTACAAAAGAATTATCGGATCAGTTTAATATCGAACGAGAGATTAATGCTGCAGCACTAAAATCAAAAGATGATCAGTTACAAGCATTACAGAAAGAGAATCACGACATGAAGAATAAAATTGTAAATATGTTACAGGAGAATCAAATGCTTGAAGCGGAAAATAAATCTCTTCTCAATCAAATTGAAAAGCTGCGCCAATCTAATAATGATTTGTTAACTCAGATAAAGGTATTAGACGCGGAACAGGACGAAATACATAGTATAGAAGCAAAGCAACAAGAGCAAGTGAATTTCTTCGTCGATCGTATCAAGCAGTTGCAGTCAGAAATAATTCTCTTGCGTGATCAAAATGATGAACTCAGCACGGAATTGGAAAATTCAAAATGTTACGGTGAAGATATAAAATATGAAACATCTGTCGAGCCACTCGAATCTTTTGTTTTGTTACGCGATCGGAATGAAAATCATGCATCGATGCAAGAGTTTGAAATGGATCAACAGATCGATGCGAAAGTGTCGTTTGATTTCCCATCACCGATGGAGACGGAACAACAGATCGATGTCTCAAATTCTAATGCAACAGAACACAAAAGACTTGAAGATACAATTATAAAAGATCTGGAAAATGTATTATCGACAAATACAAAATGCGTTTCAGAGACATGTACTTTGCGAGACAGTATATCAAGATTAATTGCTAATCTGCAATCAAATTTTATACTTCGTTCCTCTTCCACGCGAGATTTCGGAAAGAGTATAGCTTCTGAACTCGAAATGGAATGCGAGGAACGAACTAACGAATCCTTGCGTGATTTAGTCGTTTCGAAAACACCAAAGTCTAATACTAATGCGAAACGTATAACGGCGTCGAGTAGCATGGAAGATTTTACTAGTCAAGATGTGAAAAACATAACGCAAACTAAGATGACGAGTCTTAGAGATTATCCACCGCGAAAAGAAGAACATTCCGTAGATCAGTGTAAAAATAATAAGGAAAAAATTAATTCTTCCAGCATTACCGAAGCCGAAAACATTCCAAAATCCGTGATGACAAAAATAGAATTATTCGAAATTGAGAAGAAACAATTAATCGAACGTTGCCAAGAACTTGAACGAAGTTTAGACTTATTAAAAGCAGAGTACGAAGAATGTGAGGATTATTGGGCTGCTAAATTGGAAGAGGAAAGACAACTCTTTGAGCAAGAACAAAAAATGAGTGACGATAAACTTGCCGAGCTTATTAATAAAATAGTAGAATATGAGGAATTAATTAGTCCTTCGGATAAATCGAAAAATAGCGACGGACGATTGTCTCCTATCGAAGAAAAGTTTACCTTGGAACAACAAGTAAGATAAAACTTTATACATAAAAAAAATCGAAAAGTTTTTTTTTTTTTTTTTTTTTTAAAGTATTTCAAGTAATTTAAATATTGACATTGATTATTTCATTAGTTGTATGTGTATATATGTTTGTGGTTCTTATGTTGCAGTATATAGCTCTTGAAGAAGAATTCGAGAAATGGAGAATAAAAACTGAAAACGACATTTCGCAGAAGAATTTAGAAATTGGAGATTTGCGTGAAAAATTAAGATTGGTAGAACAGCCAATTACAAACGATTCCTATGTACAAGTGCCAGATGAAATTTTTTTGCCGACAATGTCAGATTCATCGCATTACAAATCTTCCAGTACATCTAGTATTCCGTCTACGAACGAGCCATTTATGGATCTATGCGGCGCGATTGACCAAACGCTTCATACTTCTTCAATGGAATTTCTACTATCCAATGATTCCAACAGACTTTTAAAACAAGATCATGTAGATGGTCATAATCTGTGTAGTACCAAATGTTGTGAAATGAAAGAAATAAAAATTATGAACAAACATCAGAAGATAGGAGAAATAGATCAAAATAATTCACATATTAACGCTAAGGCTATGATAGGCATGAAAGAGGAAAATAAGTGCGACTCGGATTTAAAATTTGCACATGATGTAATAAAAGAAATCAGCTGCCCGTATACACAGAATAATGCACAGCAACATGTAGGTTGTGTCAATTTAAGCGTTTTGCAAGATTTAAAAATGAAACTTTACACACAAGAACATAAGAAGCGATATTTGCAACGTTATGTTAAACAGCAACGACAGTCTGTTGAGAAACTATTGCAACGTAAGTATTTTTTATATTTTACATTACAATAGTGTGATATGATATTAAAAAATGTAATAAGTTTTTGTGTTTGTAATATGTTGTAAAATATGTTACTATATTTTTTCAATTTTTTGATATGAAATATATTGTTGTTTGACAACAAGATTATATCAAGGCTCTTTAATATTAAATATATAAATACGAATAAGTAAGGCTCAAATATGAGATATTTTATATAAAGTCTTGGTAGTTACACCAAAAATAATACGTGCCTCGTGCACAATTTGTTTATTAAATGTACACAGGAACATTCGTGTATGGCTCTTAGGCCTTACTTATTCGTATTTATATATTTATTGTTATTTGTTATTTTATAGATATTATGGTGCAGCATCAGTCAGAAGTGTGTGAATTACAGTGCCTTCTTCGTAATAGTCAAGAGAGGCTTCAAATACAAGTTCAGACAACTATTGATCAGGTATATTTTAAATTATATATCTACATACAGGTTCACAATTGTGTTAATTTACTTAATATATTCTTATTCAACAATTTCATTTATTTAATTTTATATTAAGAAAAAAAGATATCTTTCTTGAAATTTGCTATTTTAAAAAAATCAATTGAGAAAACACAGCCATTTTAAAATGTGAAAAATCATGCAAACAGTATTTAGTTGACGAACTAAATATAAGACCTTTATAATAATAAAGTTTTAAATATTCAAGTTTTTCTAATACATAATATTTTTCATCTCTATATTCATATGATTTATCCCAATTATAGGCTGATAAATTAGCGAGTGCTGACATATTAGTGAAGGATTTGTACATAGAAAACGCATATCTAACGGCACATATGAAACGCTTGCAAGAACGATGTCTCGCCTTAAGCGGCCTCAATGTGGGAACGACTTCAATGTGATGTTTAAATAGTTTTTACTATTATAATAAATTAATGCGTTATTGTATTGAATAATTGTATATTTATTTTTTTTAATGCAATTATTATAATATATATAACAATGTCTAAGAGATGTCGATGAATGGTGTTGCAGTGGAACTCAGGGATGCATATGTATGGTTGAGAAATGTACATTTAACACACTCTTACACATACACAAGTGCCTTCTCAATCTTTAATTTAATACAATTAAAGTAAGAGATTTCGCTTTAATCGATATTATAGAATTAGCAGTAAATATATCTAGGAATGATTGTTCTTTAAATATCATTGAGTAAGGCACAGAGAGAACAATGATGCAATGATATGTATTACCAGAGTTATTCTATAATTTTTCATTAAATGAGAGAATAATGTTTTTCTGTATATAAATATGTCGATTCATAAAACAATGATGTAGGTATAAACAAATTTCAAATACATTAAATATTTAAAGTGTATATACATATATGTATGTGTTTTAATGATATATTGTTATATATATTCTTTGCTGCAATATTTATAGATAATAGACACTTTGATGGCTATTGAAATAATTGTCAGCAATAATAAAATCTTCCTTTGCATTAGAATTGTTTCAAGTTTAATAAAATGCACAATAAATTATATGAATTGTATTTGATTATTTAATTTTATGAATGAGAGAAATGTTTCCACAAAAGAGAATAAACCTGTATTTACTTATATAAATATATTTCTTGCTTTTCTCAGGTTAATGTATATACTAAATGTAACTCGATAATTATTTTCATGTTTATGTATTAAAATAAGCTAACTCTTAAATTTTTTTTCTTATCAAAATTATCAAAATATTTTGTATGAATGCTTTGTAATTGTAAATTTTGTATTCTTGTATAAACTTTGTAAAAAATGTCTTAATGCACATATTAAATATATATATATATATATATATAATTTACATTTATGTAATTACTTTTTTACATGTAAAAGTAAATTAATTTAATCTGACAATGTAAAATTTTTTGAATAATGGCGGAACGAGAGTGCAACCAATCGCGAGCATTGGAATCATGCGAAGGAGCCAATGAAAATGGCGAAACGCTCGCGATTGGTTGCGCTTGTTGCGCTATTCTGCTCCGTGAAATCGCATCCTCGTTCGAGGCTGTATCGATATGTATCTAATAAATCGATCGTCACGAGACGATTGTCAGCTACATTCAGAGCATTTTGCTGACGTTCTACTCAAAGATGGCGTTGATGCGTGCGCCATGTTTCTTGTGATGTACGAGCGTTAGAGAAATTTTTTTTCTAGAAGTGTGATTCTCTCGTTATAAGCAAAATGGCTGATGATGATCCGTGGTTACTGAAAGAAGACGGTTGCTTAAACGTGGACACCGAGTGCAAGAGCATAATCTATCACGCCAATTTAAACGTTCTACTCATCACCACTGGTAGCGCACAAGTATACGTATTCGATGTCAACTCCGGCGTGATCTTGCAAAGAAGTTCTCTGTCTGGTAAGCATGTATACCGATATCGTCGTCGAATTCATTTTCATCAACGATATCGAGAAAACTCGCCTTTCTCTCGCGCTCTCTTTCACCGAGTCGATGTTTGCAAAATACTGTGCAATAATGTTTCGTCTAGTCAAGGTCGCGCACGTTTTTCGCACATCAGATTTCGCACCTAGTTTCAACTAACTCTTCTACGACGATATTTCCTTTTATTCACCGATTTTTTGATAAAAGAAAATTAGATCAAAAATGACCCTGATGTAGCTTACCTTATTCATTTTCTCCCCTCTACATTTTTCCCTTTAAATCTAAAATGTAATATATTCTTTTATATTTACGTCTTTTATACTTTTTACACACACAATTTCCCGCATTTCTTTATCTTATTTCACGTATAGACATGTAAATTTCAGAGAGTAATATGATGCAAAATAAAAATATGTCTAATTCTATGAAATGGACATTCTAATAGTACAATTATTCTATTGTTTCTTCCCAAATACCATTTTTGTCATCTCAATAAATTGTCTTGCTATGTGCATAATTTAATGAAGCATCTAAAGATTAAGTTTTTTTTACAAGTATCTTTATCTAGTACAGTTATAGCATATGTGATGATATTGTACAATTTTACATTTTGAATTTGAGAAACAAATTTGTGAAAACTGTCTTTACCATTTAAAATCAATGTATTTTTTGTTTCAATTTTAAAAATTTGTGTATAAAAAATATTCAAAAATTTTCTTACTAGTATTATTACGTAATATGATTTATGTAAATCAATTTTATTAATTGTTATTTGTCCAAACAAAATTGTCATATTTAATTATATATTTAACAATTTCATAAAATATAACTATAAATAAATGTTGATACATTTGATATTACCGATTATTTATTAGTAATTGTAACCTATTATCAAGATATACAGATATAAAGATATTTTTATTTGATAATAATAATAATAATAATAATAATAATAATAATAATAATAATATAAATAATTGATATGAAATAAGTAAAAATTGATAAAATATTTTTCATTTATATTGTAATTACAATTGTTATAGGTAAATTAAATGGAAAGTTGCAAGGAGTATATTTATCGGATGGAATAGACAAAGTATTATATACAGATGGACAAGGGATTGGTATACGTAGCGATTATAATGGGGTCTTATTGTTGGACACAATTTTGCAAACTCCAATTTCTAAAAGCGAAGATGTAATAAAGTTGGAGTTGCTGCTGTCAGAGGCTACAATATTACTTCAATGTTTACAATGTGTAGAATTGCCTGGGGTAGAACATTTACTAGAAGTATTGCAAGAACTTTCAAGTAAAATTGTTGTGGCGCAAGCAAATCAGAAGAAAGGTATTAAAGCTCAAAAAGTAAGTACAATTTATTAATTTGTTATTTTTTTAATACAATGCTTGATGTAAGACATCACAAAACTAGTGTAAATTGTAGACGATTGATGAAAGGATCTTTGAAAAATTATTTTAAAATTGGACTATATTTTTTGTATATTTATAGGGAAAAAGTAAGAAAGACTTGTTTATATTTTTACATAACACAATTCTTAAAAATATACATAGGCAACTAGGTACATAGGTACTTGACTTTGCTCGATTCTAATCTTAAGTGAATTTTACTTGTAATATGTATATCCATTATTCAAAATTATTGGTAATAGAATTGGAAACTCATTATCCATGTAACTTTATATGTTATTATCTACTGGAAAATGAGGAGGAATATACGACAGATTTACAATGCCTTAATGATTATATGAAAATCTGTGCATATACAAATACATAATTGATAATATTTTTTTCCACATAATAGAATCTTTATATTGTAAATTAGTATTTGGGCTTTTCTAGTTATTGTGAAATTATGGAAATAATACTTGTGAAATAATTGTATATTTAAATATATTGATAGCACCAATATACTGTATTAATTCCAATGTTGAAATTCTATATGCAAAAATAATGAAAATTTCTCATTGCAGTGGAATACGATATGTTTGGAGCTACCGCACGGATCTTTGAAACTCGTATGCTCTGGCTTAGTAATGGAATTAAAGAGGCAAAATCGGCATATAGCAGCACTGCCTATTGCTTCCGCGATCAATGAACGATTAAATGGCCTATTGCCTAGTCTCGCACTAGAAGGTGGTCCCACTGATAGAGCGTTAATGTTTAGCGAAGCAGCGCGACGTAATACATTTCCAAAATGGCCACATATGAATTACAAGTATGCAATGTGTCATACTGTTTTGGATGTCAGTTTCTGTTAAGTCAAATGTAGAATATTACATATTGTACGCAGAATCAACTTTCTTTTTTCTACAATTTTTAACATGTGTCTATAATACTTAAATGATTTGAAATCTTAACAAATACACGTGAGATTTATGTAAAACTTTTGCAACTGAATATATTTCAGATGGGCTTTACCAGATCAAATGGCGCAGGCAGGTTTTTATCACGAACCGAATGCTACAGGTGATGACAGAGCAATGTGTTTCACTTGTAACGTGTGTCTGGTATGTTGGGAACCCACGGACGAACCATGGTCAGAACACGAGAGACATTCGCCTGCGTGTCCCTTTGTTAAGGGCGAATACACCCAGAATGTTCCGCTATCCGTTACCCTTGCAACCGCCCCCGCTCGTGAAGTGGGCGATACAGTGGACGTCATAGGTACTACTAATGTCACGGGCCTCGCGGCTACAGCCTCTTTCAATGGTTTTGTAAATATTTGGAACATGACGAATCAGTTGAAGGTAAATGTTTACAAGTATTTTGTATTACCACCGTTAGACAAAAATTATCTATCGAACAAAGCAAAGTAATATTTGTGTACAAAATAATTCTTGTAAATATTAAAATGATAATATCTGTAATAGCTCGAGAATATTTTATAATTATTGAGACCAGTAAAACAAAAAGCTGAAAATATAATTAAAATTTGAAAATCACTTTAAAATATTTTTTAAATAAATTAACAAATGTAAAAATGATATATGTATATAATTAATTTATACAATTACATGTATATAATTAATTTACATATATAAAATTGCGATAAAAATGGCAAATTGAGAGTGAAATAATATCAATAAAATCCAATTTGTGATTAAGAAATAAATTTGTACAAGGTTCAACAGTTATTCTTATAAAATAACTTTCAATTCTGAATTTATAGTCGAATGGTAACAAAATAGAGATTAAATAGAGTTTAAAGGATTAATGAATACAAATTTTTTTATACGTTATTGATATTAAACAATTAATCATAAATAATCACAATTGGCTTATCTATTTGAAAAATAAAGCTCAACATTACTGCTGCATTTCTTTTTTTTCATGAAATTAATGTAATATAAACTGTTACAACTTTTGCAGAGAGAAGTATCATTTTATATATCTACTTTGGATCAAGAAATAAACAATAAGGAATCGATACAGTTTTGTGCCGCACGGAATTTGACGACTACATATTTAACAAATTTGGGCTCGGACTCGGATCCACTTTCAGAATATAAATCCTCATCGTTTTATAAAGTGCAAGTCACGGCGCTTTCGGTAGTAGGATCTCTAGCAAGTTTGAAAGAAGAAATGAAAAGTACCAACTCTACAACGTCGTCGTCTATAAATACCGAGACGACGGAGCATAAAATTCGACCGTGCTTAGTGTGCGGAGTTACAGTGACAGTTAACAACAATCCTTCGCAATTGAGAACCCTGGAAAACGTATGGGCCGCCTCGAGTGATTTAGCCAGCTCGTCGTCGTTGGTACGCGCGATGAACAGTGTAAATAGTGCCGCCAGTGATACTCTAGATATAATGAAGGTAGCGGGTGACAGTAGGTACATATCGTCGAGATTGCATTACTTAGTGCTGTACGACTTTCATCATAAAGCCGCGACGACGCAATCCATCAAGGAAGATAATTCTAAAGACTCGAAAACTAAGAAGACCCTATCCGGGACAGGAACTAGCGCCAGCTCGAATGGCGGTCGCCAAGAGAGCTTGTATCAGGAGCTCTTCCTCGGAAAATTTTTATACGAAGTGCCAGTTATCGAAGATGTAGATTCGGATATGGTGGTCGGCCCGCATTATGATGGCATCTTCCCAACTACCACCCTAACCGCCTCATCTTCGAACGGCATTTACTCGAGTCCTATCGGTATTCCCATCGGTCCTGCTCCAACGACATCGGCACCTTACGATCCCAATTTTGCCCCTATCAACGGCTCGGCCCATTTTGCATCAACATCCGACTTGACAACGATGAATAAAAAGAGCTTAGATCTTATGAAGATTAGCAAAACGGAACCAGTAGTCGTGAAGACGCTAGCTATAAACGTCCCGGAGTCTCTTCGTATTACGTATATAGTTCCATCCAAGGACGGAAGATACTTGTACGTCGCGATGTGTCCCGCGGCGGATAATGCCACTTCCACCGAATCTTCCTCGTTAAATACCAATCAGATGGACGTTGACGATGAAAGCGATTTCTTCCCACAGAAAAGTTACATGTACTGGGACCACAATGACAGCCAGTCCAGCAAATTGATAAACGGCGAAATCCGTAGTAATGAGACCAGTACCGTGAATGTCGTGCTGCTTGTATACGCTTTAGATTTCTCGGGGCCGGTAGTGAAAGTGGTATCGGAACCATTGGTGAAGCGTGAATTATCCTCGGAACAGGCACCGATAGAACACGTGCTTCTTCCTCTTCAGGAGAAACAAACAAAGTGTATGACGTCTTTTACTAATTCTAGTACCAATTCCACTACTAATTCAGCCGCTCAGGAACCTGCCGGGCAAATTGCCCTAGTGTGTAAAGATGGCGTAGTCAGATTATTAAACTTGAGTACGCTTAAGACTATAACGGAAGCGAGATTAGACGGAAAAAAATTTATCTCTGCGACTTATTGCAACAGTAAGTATATTTTTGCAAGGAAAAAAAAGATAATAAGAAGCGAGAATTGGGTTTGATTAAATTTAGAAAATAATTTGTACGTTTTGAAAGAAAACATTTGTGCTTTACGATCGTTAACGCTTTCAGGTTTGGAAAGGCTGTGCGCATGCACGAGCGATGGCACGTTGCATTTCTTCATTACGGCGGAAGAAGAGGACTCTACGGAGGAAAAAGAGGATGTCGACGATGTGAATATGGGTAGCGAGGCAAGTTGCACTAACGAAAATGCAGCTCCTAGTACGTCAACATCGTCCATTTGCCAGTAAGTTTATACATGTTCTAATTAAACGGCTTATCATTGTTATATATATATATATATATGTATTTACACGCAACAATCCAAAACGTTAATAAAAGTATTATATCTCTTGTTTCATCCGTGCATGTAAAAACGTATTTGTTAATATTTTGCACAATTTTATTCATGTATTTTGTATGTTTCAGCGATCAGCTATTGGCGCATAAATCGAATTTTTCGTACTTGGATTTGCGGATCTTGTATGAACTTACAAGATTCGATCGACATTCCCCTGCGTACAGTGCGACTGTCCCTCCATGCTGGAGCGAAATGATGCAAGCTCAGAGACAGAGACGCCATCCGCAGCATCTTCATCAATCGGAAGATCAGCATCATACTAGAACTTGGCGATTGCAGAATGATGCGTAAGTCGATATAATTTATTATTGATGTTATTAATATAATTAATATTTCAAGAGAATACAAGAACAAAGTGTATACGAGAGAGCACAGAGAGAGCGAGAGTTTCTTTAAAAAAAAGGCATTAATAACACTATATTTATAAATGATTGAGGAAACAAAGAGCTTTTTATAATAATCTGTTTTCCATGATCTGTAAAACTTTATTCTTATTCAAACAATTCCAAGTAAATTTTACTTTTATTAAAATTTTAGTTTAATTCATAGTTATACATTGAAAAAAAAATATAAAAATTAAAAAATCAAAAGTTGAGTAGTATTGAATTGTACATTAAATTTTTAAATCGTATTTTGAAAAATATTAAAGTAAATAGTTTACTTAGTAGTATTTCCAACGGTATTTATTCCTAGCAGAGAAGAATTATTCATTTCGGAGAGAATTTCAATTATTTAAAATTTCAAAATTTTTTATGATTGATACGAAAATGGATAAACAATCGACGGTTAAAGGCAAGTTTAATTATATAAGATTATACATAAATGATTTCTTTTTGTATTTCATGTTAGGACTACTTGGGACGAACACGTATTTGAACTTACTCTACCTCGAAATGCATCAGGAAGTATAGGGCATGTCGATGTTCGATTTACCTTGCATGCATTTTGTCAAGAATTACCGACTATTCAAGTTACTTTGTTGAAACAAAATATAAAAAGAATTGGTCATCAGAAAGTGCCGCTTACTCCCGTAGACGAGAGAATCGACTTTAATATAGGAACTGACCAACAAAAGAGCGAAAATCCAGTCATCACGGAGGAATATCAACGTCAACATAACACCGAGATTCTTTGCGGTCCTATCGATTTACATCGATGTATGGATTTGTCTTGTCGTTCGGGATGCGTAACGTTGACAAGTCCAAAATTATTTCGCTCAAAGGCTAGAACGTTACTCGTTCATATTAAAGCTTTAATAGATCAAAAAGATGGAGTAAGTAACATCTGTCAATCTTTCTGGAGAATTGCTACTCTTTTTATATGCGATAAAATTGATGTGAATAAAAATGTTTGTTTTTATTTGTAGACCTCTGCAAAATCAAAATCAAATCTAGCAGAAAGTAAACCACCTACGTGTAAAAAGTTGAAAATATTTGAGGTACGACCGCTCGTACCTTCTAATGCTGGGGAACGATTTGATGAAGGTACAAGCAGTAAAAAGTTAGGATGCTACATTGGTAAATATATAAAAATTTATACACACACACACACACACATATATATATATATATAGTACATATATATAGTAATAAAATATATAAAAAATATATGGATAAATATTAAAATTTTGTTACATATACAAAACAAAATATATATACACAAAATTTTCAATAATTTCGATATAATTTATCTGTTTTTTATGCGCTAAAGCATATGCATATGTGTATAGGTATTTGTTTATATATACAATACAATATAATTTATGAAAATTTATTTATATAATTTTATTTATATATTTTATTTATATAATTTATGAAAAAATGTACATTTTTTAAATTATGTATGTGTATGATACTTTTTCCTTTGTATATTTACATTTACCTGTTTATATTTGAGGTTGCAACTGGATTCATGAGATCTCCATCACAGTGAGATCGGTACATCCTACCAACATAGCCAATGAAAGAATACAAAGGTGTGCCATGTTAGAATCCAAAATCTTTGTTGATAATCTTTTAAACATTGCGTGCTTGCAAGGACCTATCGAGTGAGTAACTACACGATAGAAATATAATAGCTTAATAACAAATTTAGTTCTCAAAAATCAGATTTACATTGAAATGAACACATTTGCAGATCTCCTGTTGTACAATCTATAGCTCTTGACATTCTAATATGGGTAGTTTCAATAAGATTAACGAGATTGCGTAGCACTCAGAATAACGCTGAAATAAAGGCACTTCAATTGGAGACGATACGTTCCGTGCAAGGACGATTATCCAGTTTATTACAAACATGCCTCTTGCACGCCGGCAGAAGTATAGCGCACAAATGTGTCAAGTTGATTGTTCTCTGTAGCGGGTGAGTTTGATTGTTCAAAACGAAATTACAAAATTGTTGCTTTATTACAAATATACAGATTAAACAAACCTACTGGTTATGATACAGAGATTTTATAAATAATAAAATTTAATTTTTTTTTAGAGGATTTTATAATATAGAAGATTCACCGGCTCAAACCTTCGACGAAGCTATGCTTTCCGTTTTGGTCAATTTATTGCCATCGATTGTGGAAGTACATTGGGCTGGTTCATTGAGATGGCTCCAATTGCTTATCACTAGATTTTTGCCATTAGATAGAAATCACAGTATCGCTCAGAAGTGTATCTCGCTGGTGCAACAAATAGCTGCTGAAATATCTAATAGAGTAAATCCATACCACTTGCTGCTCGCTACAAGGTGAATTGCATATTCCTCAATTGTATACATATATGTTTTCTTGTAATTTTTATAATTATGTCGCATTATAATTTTAATATCGTAATTACAATTTCCCTTTTTTTCCCTTTTCAGATTTGGTCTATATAACACACCTTTTGAAATGGAACTTTTTGACTTGGAACCACCGATGCTACCAAAATTTAGTTCAATGCCTGTGACGTATGCGTCCGTTGTAGCCAGCGAGCAAACAGGTCCATCCGTTACTTCGTCAAGTGCCGTACATTCTTCCAAGATATACTCGCAAGATTCCATTGATCTGAGGGATCTACTCACACTTCCAGCGCATCCCGCTAGTGAATTTGTAGTGTCCAGCAAGTTGAAAGCATTGTGTGCCAATCACAATATGAAAGGTCTCCTTGAGGTACTCTAATTTAACAAAATATGTTTAATGAAATATGATTATTTCTGGAATCGCTTTGATATTTAAACTTCGATAACTTTTTAGGTCGAACCTCTTCACTTCACTTGTCATGCTGCCTCCGACGGTACGAAGATGGAAAAGATCGATCCTGGCATGAGCACAATTAACATTGGATCTACTCTCTACGATAGTACAGCGACAACCAACAATGGTGTACCTGATATTAAAACGATACATCATACTTATGTAAGTAACCCGCGTGCTATTATTTAAATTAATTTAGACGCATCTTTCCAAACGATACAGTTATTTCGATAACGGGGATTACGATAGAAAGCGGTAATAATAAATTGTTGCTTTATTAAAAGTGCAGCGATAACAATGATAATATTATACTCGTAAATTGTGGTATTATGCCGCAGATAATACAGCAGAAGACTCCAGCACGACATTGTAGCAATCTACGGAATAGTAGGACGAATATATAAATTTTCAGCATTTGTAGATTAGGCGAATTACGTTCCTCCGTAATTAATAGTAGCTATAATGTCTGTTTTCAAAGTCATAAACTTTCTTAAGTGGTTTATATAGGTGTTTTCAGAGTAGAAGAATTTTAATTCAGATAGAAATATTAATTGTAGAACTTGGATGCTGGATCGCTAGGACCACATGTTCAGGCTAAATCGACAGCTACATTAAGCGATCTACTTAGTATGTATACGGGAAGAGTACTAAAGAAGTCATCCCCGCAACTGTTGCTCACACCTGATGAACAATCAGACTGTGACGAAGCTAATGATATATCTAGTGACAACCAGACTTGGCATAATACACAAAACAATATGCCCAGTTCACACATGTTAAGTTCCATTGTAACAAAAGAAAAGTCATGCGTACAAAATATCGATACTGCTGTAAACAAAATTGAGGATGGCAATCCTAAAAAGGTAGATTACTACTAGACGAAGAAGACATGCACCATAATTTTCTTTTTTTTTCTTTTTCTTTTTTAATTTTTTTCAATTTCTGTTCTTAAGTCGAATAATACTGTCTTTTGTTATTTACTTTTGTTATTGCTTTGTTAATACGCTGGTTGTGATTCGGATCATTCTTTCATTTACTGAAAAATTTTACATCTATGTCACATGTATTTGAATGATGTCAGTTAAACAAATTGCATGTACAAACATTTGTACTAGATGTTGGCCCGATCTTTGCTTACATTATTTGTTGTATGTATATTTACATATATAAGGTTTTTTCTCTTATTCTTTTTTCCAAATTATTTATTCACAACAAGGAATACTATCAACTAGTTTTTACTACTACCATAAACAGTTGTTTGCACTTTTTAAGTCGTGTGCGAGAAATGCACATTTTCTTTTCTACCTGGCTTTTATTGCTTGACACAATTAGGATTAGTGATTATAACAACTTGATGTAGTAAGTAAAACTTCACATTTACTCATATATCAATTATAATGAGTAACAGTTTTGCAACAAGCTCCAAACTTGTAAATGTAAAAACAGATCTCGATAGACTTGCAAATATGTGTAAACATATCCAAAAGATCAAGTTGAAATTCTTAATTTGCAATTTTTAATTTGTAATTTACATCTTAACTTTTAATTTAACAGGCATATTACTATACAAGATGTCTCATTAATGTGACGTTGGCTTTAATAACAAACTATATGATTAATTTTTCAATACATTTTACAAATTGTATTGATTTATTGATTTGCTTTTCTTTTTTCATAAAAGTACCTGGAAAGATGATACATAATTTTTTAATTTTTATTAAAATTTTTTTCCGTCAAGGTGATGTTTACTCGAAATTAATTGAAAAATATGGTCTTGTTATCTATTTGTCGTGCAAAAAAATTTAAGAATCTGATCACTAAAATTATTTTTGTGACATCCTGTTTTGCATAAGTTGTTATTATGTATTTTGATACATATGTGAAACAAGATCATATTTCCTATATAGTAATAATAAGTGTTACATAATAGACAAAATAGTACTTAAATTTTTTATATTTTTTACAAATGCGTTTGACAAGTATAACTTTGGATACAACTACATATTTCACTACTAATCGATAAATTATGTGAATGTTACAGCGAGAAGATATTACATTTCCGTGGGGCAGATTACTGTGTTGGCCGCCTCAGCAAGCGTTGGTCGTTGAACGAATGCATTCGGGAGCTCGTCGATTTGTTATTTTAGATTTTGGATCGCCCATATTGCTGACTGATCTAATGATTCCTTCGTGCAATGATCTAGTATCACTCTCCATAGATATCTGGATTAAAAACGAAGAAACGGATGGCACTAGGCTTATTGTTGCTGGTGATATCGGTAGTAAGCCATTGATTGTCTGCGATCTTCAACCACCTCCAGTGTGTAGATATCTCAAGGTAAAATATATGCCAAATATATTACGGATTAGATCTGTTTATTTCAATTGCTGCATTACTTTTATAATTATTTTATCATTTCTTGCATTTTATTTATTCTACTTTATAGACTTTTTTACTTTTATGTGATATCTTTAAAACGTAGATTATAGAAATACTTGTATAATTTACTTCTATAATTGTGTAACAATTTTGTTTATAAACTTTTCCTTTACCATGCCCTCTTTTTTTATTTCTATTCGCTAATATTTTTCGTTTATTTCTTTATTCATCAATTAGTATTTATATATTCATCTCATAACCCGTTTATTCTCGCCTATATTTTATTTATACAAATTTATCGATTTTCACGCGTTTTCTATCTATAAATTAAATAAAGTTGATCTTGTCATTGCAGATTACTACTATAGGACGCTATGGAATGTCAACAACTACATGTAAAATACCATTAGGAGTGTTTTATGGACACATGGTAGTTTTACCTGGAGAAGACTATTCCGAGTTGAATGATTCCTCGTCATTCGATGCCAATATTTTTGATCCTTCTTTACAAGTTACCATTGATACACAATGTAACATACTGTCAGCTTTAGCAGAGGATGTACAATGCAGGTATTGTATAATAAAGATGGTATAAAAAGACATAATAAAATAATTCTAGATAACAAATTGTTTTTTCTACAGAACAAATATTCTTTCTCTGAAATATTTTGATTTTTCTATAAAAACGTGGTTTCTAATATTTTGATTTGCTTGTGTAACATTTGTAGCAATTTTTGGCATAATTATAAATATCTAACTATTAAAAGTTTGTTTTGTTAATTCTTGAAAATATTTTTTTTTTTAGATTTAGTTTAGCTACTGAAAGATTAAAAGCTCTGTTGGATCCATTGCTGTGTTCAGAAACTCCTAATGTTATGCATATGCAAAATTATCTTTGTTACAATAAGATATTTAATGAAAATAAGGAACAACCATCGGCAAAGATACTGTCGACATATCAGGTAAGATATAATTATGAACACAATTTTTAGAGACATTTTGCAAGTAAAGAAGAATGATTCAAGAAATTTTTTATCGACAAAACGATTAATGTATCAATTCATCCATATTTATTATAGGAATGTATTATGTTTCAACATCAATTGAATATTGTACGAGGTGTTTGGCGACGTCTTGAATTGTGGAGAGGTTTGCGAAATGTGCCAACAACATCTTTCGCGAACGCACCTAGTGATAAATTACGAGTCCTCGGAGAAACTTTGCTTGACATTTTGTTATACACCGTGTACGAAATTGGTCCAGTACCTAGTGTATGTATGCATTATTGTTATTTTAGATTTAAACGCTTAAAGTTAATAACATGATTATCATTCTAAAAGAAATTAGACAATTTGACTTATTTCTTTTTCTTTTTTTCCTAACAGATACATCGACCAACGTCATTATATGAAGTTTTTACTCCAACAATTTGCGAAAAATTTTTCCATTCAATATGCGTTGTAACGCCAGCCCCACGTTTACAACTTCACGCCGCTGCGCTTTTAGTTGGTATGGCAGGACATCAGCCATGGTGGGGCAATTTCTTGTCCAATACTCTGATAAATCTATATTCGTCTTCATCTATTCACATTTTCCCGCAAGACAGGTAAATGAGGTTTAGGAAATTTTAAATATTATATACAGGATGTAAAAAGGTGCTAATCTATATATAGAAAAATTAATTTAGGAAGATTACGTATCATTATGTATATCTTATTACTGGCTATCTTATTATTGACTAGATTTATGCGAATTTTAAAACATAAATTGATAAACTTGAATTTAATTTTACAAGACACTTTAAGCTGAATTTATTCATTTTTAGGGTGTTTATTTTATTGACATTTCTTGGACGAAAGTCGTTAGTAGCGGGAGGAAATAAATCTTCGGTTATCGAAGCTATGGTTCGTACATTGGGCAAATTATTGACTCCACTTACGAATGTACAGTCGTCCGATTCTAATCGACTGGACGTCACCTTAATAGGCTGGGTATTATTATTTTTGTCTATATGCTTAGACACCATTGCTCCACCACCCTGCTTTGAAGACAATCATGAGAAAACCAGAGAACAAGGTATTTTCTATAATGTCTCGTGTTTATCTATAACACAATTTATATGTATACATACATACAATGTTTTCTTCGTTAGTCATTAGTGTACTTGGAATTATGATGAAAATTCAGCAAATATAAGTTTAAAATTGTCTGATATATTTGTTTGTTAAAATCAATTGCAATCTACATGATACACGAGAAAACTAGTAAATAATTCAATACAATATTAGCGGTTTTTAAAATTTGAATATTTTAAATTGATCAGCGTGCTAGTTGGCGACAAGATAAGCAAAACTAGATTGCGAATATTCTAAACTGTGTTTTTCTATATATTACAGTTTTGTATTTTATATTATCAGCGCTTTAACATGTTAATAGTTAGGAAAAAAATATGTGCAAACTAGCACGAAATAATAAATACATAGTTATTATCAGAATAACAATATTCTAATTTTTATATTTTATTTTGGAAGGTTTATTTTCTCGTTGGGAATTTATTCAAGGAGAATCAGCCATGCAAAGAAAATATGTTAATGCTAATCGATCATCCGCCTCTCGTAGTTACCGTAAAAGGTTGCAAAAACGTTTATTGCATCATAAACAGCAGCTCCATGAATTAGAACAAGCGAAAAAATCTGCAGCATCCAAAGTATGTATACAAAATCAAAGTATAAATAATTTTTATATATTTAATTTGTAAAAAAGAGAAGGGGGAGGGAAGTGAGTGGAATGAGAAAGGAGAGAAAGGGAATGTCTTCTTAAAGAATATTTTTTAGATGATCAAATGGAAAAAAATCATGGAAATAGTTGACGAGATAAATATTATTAAAAAATAAATAAATAAAAAATATGTTTATCATTTAAGCTATCTGTATTGTCTAATGGACTAGAAGAATAGCTATTCAAATTTAGAAATATTTTACTTTACATAAAAAGATGTAAAAAGTAATACAATTTTATGTGATATATTTAGGGATTGATGACTCTTTCGTCCGATGCCGCTACATTGTACAATAAAGTGGAAGCGACACTGAAAGTTCAAGAACGTTATTTCAAAAAGACATTAAAACAACATTCTGCAAAGCATTACAAGGATATTCTCAAGAGAAACGAATCGTTGCTTCGTAATCCTTGTTGTAGTCAAACGCGATCCAGTACTAGGTCAGTTCAATGTTCTTATTTTCGTCTCGTTTTTTTTATAAGCACATAAGTTTGAAAAAAATGTACTTATACTTGTTATACATAATTGTAGCAAATCGGACGTTATGGATTTAGAAGTCGAGTACAATGTGACAAATTTATCTCATCAATATGTCTTGCCGGTCGCGCGTGGTCTCGTCGCACTCATTTTACACAATTCGGCTAACGTAGACATGTTTCTATTGGCTTGTAAGGTAAGCTTCTACTGACTCTGCCAAAATCAGAGATATATATAGATTTATATCTTAAGTTCTTTGCCGAACATGAACAGGAGAATTAGCTGACGAAGTGGTGACTAATAATTTTTATACACCCTGCACTTTATATTGTGCAATCAGTACTATTAGAAGAAAAAAATCTTAAAATTTCTACAGTTTTACAATTTATATGTTCATAATTACATTTTTCTCAATTATAGATAGTCGCTAGATTAGTGATATCTACACGTCCCGCAATTGGTTTATGTGAACTTATGACCGAGGAACAACTCTTAAAATTAATCAGATTGGCAACAGATACATCTGATGTTGCTTGGTCGTCGCATGCCGTTTCCTGCCTTCTAATGGACTTGTTAGAAGGTACACTTTACAATCAGTTTGTATTAGAAGTATTATAAATAATTATTACGAAGCAAATAATTAATAGTTAGATTAATTTGGAGTAAAACTCATATGCAATTCCTATTTTAATCCGTGGGACTAAACACGAAAATATTTTCAGTATACGATACTGTACAGTAGACTGTAACAATTTGATTGACTAGAGATATGTAAAGTATAAATAAAATTTTATTTGTAGGAGGGCGATTATATCCTAGAGCATGTTCCACCCACGAAAGCAGTCCATCGGAGGAAAATTTGGAATCGCTAGGGAACCATACGGAAGAAAATCATAGTCGTACGGAAGAGGATTCGATCAGTGTTGCAGGCAGCAGCGTACCTTCCACTGCTACGTTAGCCGAAGGATTCGTCGAAGGAGACGCGGATGAAGATGCGCAAGATAACATTGCAGTGACTTCGACCACAGCAAGTACATCCAAATCCAACGGTTATCTGCCGTCTCTTTTAGAATCTGACGATAGCGAATTGGAAGACTTTCTGGATGACATATTGGAACGTGGCAGAAATATGCTGAAGAAGGATAGTACAGTATCGAAGATTTTAACTTCTGCTATTACTGGGTATTTACCTTTGGTCTTTTCCTATACTTTTATTCACGACAATTGATTCTTGCGAAAGACGTTAATATGTTTAGAAAGTTATGATATTACATATCCAAATTAAAAGTCATATTTGTGAAAAACAATATTATGCATAATTATTTTTAATTTTATTCAACATTTGAATTTGATGAACATTGCAATGAATAAAATTTTATGAAAATTTTACGCGGGATTTTATCTACGTTTAACTTTTTACTCGTGAATATACAATAATGCGTCCATACACACACACACACACACACACACACACACACACACACACACACACACACACACATCTCTCTAATTAAATATAATAATAGTAGTAATATATTTTTTAATATTATACAGGAGCATTTCTTTAGCGATGGACGCACGATTGGAATACGGAGTTGAAATGGGTGTAGAAATATCATTGAGGATACTGTCTACAGTCGGCATGTACAATCTACCTCACAGTATAAATGCAACAGTACATGTGAGTTTATCCCATATTATACTTTTCTTTTATATGCTATTTTTTGTATTGTTTTAAAATAACGAGGAAGATTACTTTTGCTCTTCTTTAATTATAATATTAGATGTTTTGAAAATTGTTTTTATCAAAAAGATGGAGGAATTTTAAGTTATAAAAAAATAAATAAGATTCGATGAATATTACTATCATTCTTTTTCCACTTTTGGATGAGGAACTAAGCACATACTATTTTTGTCATGTTTTTGCATATATATAACAATTTTTAGCAATTAGTAGGTTGTTAAAAGAGGGCAGAGTTGCTTAAATGTGTAAAATGTTTAAAGGAGCGAGCAATATACAAGATTAATATTTGGGTTACATTATGTGAATAGAGTTTTATGTTACAGATGCCATCGGAGGCAAATCGTTGTTGTCCACAATCGTATTTGCGTACTGAGACAAACGATAAAAGTCAGGAAGTTGGTAATTTTTCCGACCCTACTCCTTCTAATCTTTCCATGTTAACGAGATGTTTTGAAAAAATGTTCACAGATTTGTATTTACGGGTAAGTTATTAATTACTTAAGTTTTTTCTCTCTTTTTTTTATTTTTTTTATTTATTTATTTATTTATTTTTTATTTATTTATTTATTTTTAAGATTGAAAATTTGATGGAACAAGCACACACATACATATATGCTAAAGATCATGTATTATTTTTTCTTAATAACGTAACCTCCAAATTATATGTGAATTTTCATCTCAATTTTGTTTGACAAATTCACTGACTAAATAATACATGCTTTTTAAATTATACTTTGCAACTACTTTTAATTGAATGCAAACAAAAAAATTAATAACAGTTTTGTGAAAATTTTATTATTACATGTAATTGTAAGTGAAATTGCATTGTATTATCAAAATTTTATACAGATTTTTTTAGCTGTGTGTTTGTGTCATTCAAAGAATTCTTTTCCTTTTGTTTAAAAAAAAATGCTCATTTCAACTTGCATATTTTTATTTAGATAATTTCTGTATTTCTCAAGACTTTCTCTGATTAGTAAATATTTTAAAATTTTTCGCTTATGTTTATATTTTCTGAATACATTATATATATATACACATGTAATGCATAGTTTTTATTTTATGTTTATAACAGAATAACAGTACAAACTTGGAACTCGTTCTCCAACTTTGGTTTGCATTGAATATGGACGCTGCTACCGAACATCCAGGCTCTCAATTTGACCCTTCTTTAACACCTCTAATACCACTTAGTCCAGCAGCCATTTCTAGCTTGATATCTGCACTCTCTTGGTATGTTATATTTAAAAGCTCAAGTTTAATGGCAAGGATGCCGCAACTGTAATATAATAATTTGTTACTGTTTTAAAATGTAAATGTTTTAAAATGAGTACAATATATGTAATTTGTTAAATAAATTTTAGGCATACTGGAGTTTCTTTACGGGCTTGGTGTTTTGCGTTACAATGTTTAACCATTGTCTGCAATCAACCGCTACGAAGATATTCTGGTTTAGACGGATTTGTACCTAGTAGTCCATCTATAGCTAGTTGTATTGTTAAAGACCGTAATACAGGCCCTATGTTGTTGCGCCTACTTTCCGGCAATGGATTAAATATTAATATGATGGATAAGCAATATATTATGGTAAGGATACAATTTCTATTGTAATCTTGTTATCACAGATAATTGATGGAAGTGAACATTTTTAAAATTGACTTATTAATTAATACTCGACTAAATTTATATATCACTTTTATACAATGTACATATCTAATAATTCACACATGCATATATATAACTCAAAAATTACATATTTATTTATATATATATTTTATGATAATTCCTACTTATAGCTGTATTCTTTCTTTTGTTATCATTTTAGGCTGGCCCTACAGTTTGCCAAGCACTGCATGATTTTCTCATTCGATTGGAAATGATGTGCGATGTTATTACAACAGACAGTTGTTTAGGTAATGCCTTAAAGGATCTTCTGTTGCAAGTGGTATACCAACTTGTGCAACCAAGCGGACCTCTCATTTCAAGAAAGGGACCTTTAGATGCGCAGTGCAAACTAATAACGTCTGTAGTTAATCTAAATTATGTCAATACCGACTTAGGCACCGCCATGAGCATATCGGAATGCGTTGGTGTGTTGGTTTCGACCTATGTCAAAGAATCTGGAGGTAATGAATTCTTTTTTTTTATTGAATATTTTTATACACTATGAACTGCAATTATAAGAAGAGAAAGAATGCAAATAAATGTGTAGAGAGATAGAAAAACTATCCGAGACAAATTTATCAAAGTTTGTATTGTGTATATGTGTATGTATATATATAAGTATATACACATAATTAGTATAATTTTCTGAGAAATTACATTCTATGTTCGGAACATTAAAAATTATTTATTATTAAAAATTCTAATAAAATTTTATTCCATGCACACACACATAAATTGAAATGTCGACTGTCAATAGTTGCAGTTGATTTTGTCGCAAAAAGTGGCAAGGATCTCAATGCATAAAATTGTTCCAACAGTTGGCGCGCAATGTGGAGGTGCGGTAGATTCGACCAGTCAGTCCAGTGGTTTCGGTGGTCTGTTTGCTTGTGTACTCGGTGGCGATACAAGACAATCACGCCCCGCATCTTGGGATACTTTAATTGTAGCTCTCATTAAATTAGTGTGTACACTCATCCAAACTCCATTACCGAATGTATGTACACTATATTATTTTATCACATTCTACATATATTTTGTATCTATGCATATTTTAATTTATCTCAATTCTTTATCTATTTTTCTTAATCTTCATAGTACATATGTATTATATATATTTTTATATATATATTTTTTTTTACAGGCTTGTCAAGATGATTTAGAGGAATCGGCGGAAATGGAACTATCAGAAGCGAATTCTTGGAATTCTGTAAGCAATGCGAATGATTCTCAAGTGAAGATGAATACTTGGCAAACAGATGAAAGTAAGGCAGAACAACAAACTTCGTTTCGCCTGCAACAACCAAAAACTAGTAAATCTTATGTACCTTGTCTCGCTGATACCGGTAATTATCTGTCTTATGTATAAAAGATATCATTTTGCGTAAATCACGTGCCAAGTTTTATTAATAAAAAATTTGTATTCTTTTTTTAAAGTTTTGCAGCACGAACCGACTATGATGCGTTTACTAGGTACTCTCGGTCATAGTACGGGATCCTCGTTAGCCATGCTCTTAGGCGAGAGTGCGGGCGCGGCATCGACCACCGAGCTCGGTGATCCAGCTTCGATACCGGATGCGACGTTTCAACTCCTAACGACTCTTACGAAAAAGGCTAGCGACCCAACTCTTGTTCTCAAACCGCTTTACCACTATCTTTCTTCCTGTAAGAATTTAAGCATTTTAAGCTAAATATATAATATTGAATTTATCTCATGAAAAGTAATCGAACAAAAAAAATTTATTTTGTCTTCACTGATAGAATGTTTTTTAAATTTTATCTTTGATGATGAACATACTATATTATCAAATTTTGCAAAATGCATATAGTTTCGAACAATTTTATTATTTACAGCATGCGGGGAAACTGAATTAGGAATTATGCAACTGTCAGAACCGCTTCTTTGGTATATCTTACGGGTATTGGACAATGCATCATCGTTATCTATCTTTACTGCAATGGGTGGCGTAAAAGTGCTTTGTGAGAATCTCGTGAGATCGAGTAACAGTGGCGTCACCAGTGCTTCCGCGTCATCCGGAGTGATCGCTCTTGTTATGGAACACTTGTCGAACGCGCCCAATGTGATACAGATGATGGCGAGTGGTAGTAAAAAAGGCGTCGGTTCGTTAGAAACTCAGGACGATGGTTTACTCAACTTTGCACCTCTCGGTACAATATCCTGGTTAAATCCAACCGCACAACCAGCAGATGTTCTCATACAGAATGCTACTCCTCATAAACGTGCAAGAACACCAGCGTGGTCGTATCATTTTTATCCCGACGAGGCGTGGGTTGATCTCACCATCACTTTACCATGCGCTATTCTACTTAGAAAGGTGGAACTACAGCCACATCTCACAGCATTGTCCAGTAAGTTTGGCATTCTAATTCCAAGAGTTGATAAACCTTTACCGACAGTATGTTTTAATATTTTCTTTTTTTTTCTTTTATGTTATTTGCATTGTATTAATAACATGTGTCAAATCGATCTGATTAGAGAGTTCACCAACTGTGAAATTTTGTACACTTTAATTAAGTAAGCAATATAAAATATCCCTTAACTAAACACATTGTTTTTACAAACTGCAGATTTTTTATTTTGAATCAACTTTTTAGTTGCTTCTTTCTTAATAAAAGTGTCGAAATATTCAGTTGAGTGATTGAAAAATTTTATAAGAGGAGAATTCTGAAAATTGAGTAAAATATTATACATAACACATATACATATATATACATATATATACATATATATTATACATAACACATTTTATTAAATAATAAGCAGATAGAACTTTATTTTTTATAATGTGTATTTGTTTTTAATAGCATGTCCATCGGCTGTAGCGCTTGAAGTTTCAAGAGAAAGTAATGGTCCCTTAACACCGGTTTGTCCTCCAATGCCAACGGCGGGCTTAACGTACATACGTGTTACTTTGTCTCAACCGGAAGTCGCAACTTCTGTATTGGTGCGCTTATACAAACCTCGTGACTCGACAAACATAAATCTCAGTCAAATAAGATTGTTGGGAACCACCGCATTCGGTGAAATTAAAACGAGTCCAAATGATACAATAGATGAGGAACAACTAACTAAGACTAGGTAATGATTTTATTTTTTTATTTTTCCGACAGTCTAATCACCGTATTTTTAATTTTTATTCAAAGCCTATTCTTAATTGTGTGTTATTTAATCCATCTATATTTTATAATCTCGTGTTTACATGTTGTGTGTGTTCATACCACACACAATCGTATTATAATACTAAATTATAAGTAAAATAAAATAGGTTTCTAATTCTGAAAAATTAAAAAGTTTTCTTGAGCAAGAAAAATATTTTAAAAGGTTTTAAATTTTAAATAAAAAATAAAGTAGTTTAGTACACTTTATCTGCGCATCACTTAATGTGAGCAATTCTTTTAAATAATAATGAAATACAATTCTCTTTATTTGAACGAAAGATATTTATTATTAAAATTATTTAACTCATAATTCTTGTCGCGATAAAAAAAAATGAAACGACCAGATTAAAGAGTCGAAGGTTTATTACGTACAAGTTTAAAGAATTCATTTTTTATAATGTTTTCCATGTAGCTTGGGTTGGTTGCGATTACTGCATCAGTGCTTATCGGTGAGCACATTAAACAGTAATCTGGCCATCGAGGTGCTTAATTCCGCGGCTTCAGTGGAAGGCCTGGTCGAGGCATGCTGCAATCTTTTGTTACTCCCAGCACCGTCTCTTTTTACTCCCAACTTGGAGAGAGTTCTATTACAACTTGGCTTACATTCTCGAGAGCTTGGACTTCGTCTCATTGGTCTCTTACTCAACAACAGGTCTACTCCTTTTTTTCAAGGTATCGCTTTGTTCTGTTTTCCGCAAATAAAATCAGGGATGGCCATATAGGCAGATTAGATGATAGCCTTGGGTTTTGCGCTTCAAGGAGATTCAAATATTGGTTAAACACTTTATAAAAGCAATAATATATTATGAAAAAAGAAAAAATTCTTTGTTTTCGCTTATGTGTTTTGATGTTTATTTTAGAGTTAATATGAAGAAAAAAATTAATAATTTATATTGAAATTATATATTAAATGATTTATTGTCCAAACTTAAACATTGAAATAAATTAAGAAATATAATCATTTTTCTATAGTTGTGCGAGTAAAATTGATAGTAAAGCTTATTTTAATTATTAAAGATTTACTTTGATTTATCTAATTTATAGTTTATATTAATAGTCGACGAAAGTTATTTGTTGCTTAAAATAAAGACTAAGGCTGCTTCTGAGTAAAATATTTGATAGAATAGTAATCTTGTTTCTCTTTTCTGAACTTATGACTTATTATGGTAATATTATAATTAATGACTATGCTGATATTTGACAGGGGCTGTGACTTCTCAGGAAACTTCCATTATACAGTTGGTTGTTGAATTACTTCAGCAATTGTGTTCCATTCCGGATTCAAGTACGGAAGCTCGCATGAAGGCTGTTCTTACATGGCTACAAATATCTGCCACAAATGGAATATCTCAAACAAATAATAATCCCAATTCCGTAAATCCACCAGCAGTATACATACACTGTGTGTCCTCTATCATTTGGAAGGCTCAGCAACAGCAATATCACAATTACGATCTACAAATCTTGCTAACGGATGAGTTGTTCTAGTAAGACCATTTAATTTCATATTTTCACCTTTATTGATTAAAGCATATTTAATTATTAATCAATTTGCAATATTATTATTATCATATAAATTTTATTTTCCATTTTATTGTGCATTTCTCTATATAGCCAAACTTTGAATATTATGAATGAACAGAAAATAACATTTATTTTTGTTTTTTGAGAACAGCTCTTTGTACAAATGGACCTTGACACTCGGAAACAATTCGGCTTTGAAACAAGCGATCGATTCTGTTTTATGCGCTTTCTGTTATGTGAGGCCATCACTATTAATGTTGCTTTTGGAATGGGTTCAAATACTACCATCGAATATTGCGACGGATCCAACCACATCTATATCTGACGATCGCAGGAAGAGCGAGGAGCAGACGGATGATAAAAAGAATGAAATTAATGTTGATGCAGAGGGATGGTACTGCCGATTTGCGTTGCTGAAACATAAACGATTACATCTGACAGAGGGACAATTATTGACTGTAGCTACAGCGGCACGTTCTCCGCCTGGTATTCGACAATTGATAGATTCCGGCCTTCCAGCATTATTGACAGCATTCATCACAGGTTTAACTTTTTATTTCATATCTAGTCTTTGGACAAATTATAATTTGTGAATATAATTTAATTACTTGATATATATTTTTTACACATATACGTGCACACGTTAAATGTAATATTCATTGCAATATTTATTGACCATATTATATTCACTGATATGTACATAATTTTGTACATATATTTTACACATTACACCTTTAAAAATTTTTTAAAAATATACTTGTTGAAAACAAAAAGAAAATTTAGAGAATCCAATCAGATTTAATTTAGCTCGGTCGAGTTATATTTAAAAATGTATATAGCTTGTAGATATTGAAATAGGAACGAGAAAAATAATTTTGTACATAATCATAATTATGCATTGCACAGATATATAAAAATATAGATAAAAATTTAATTTAATTATTAATTATGGATAATTGTAAAAGATAATTTAAAATGGATCAGTAGTCAATATCTTTTTTATGCTAATGTTTTGATATTTAGATTTCTGCAATTCGGAAAAGTTTAAAAAACAGCAGCGAAATAGTAAAATGGCATCAGGTGACAGTAATGAAAATAATATGACTGCGGATGTCTCTTTGATGAGCAGTGATAAAGCGGCAGATTCCAATTCCGGCTCAAATAATTATTCTGGTAAATATATAACTTGAACATTATAAGAATTTATTTCTAAATAATTTTATTTTATGTTTAAAAAAACAGTTTTCTATAATTATATGGCTTTATATAAAAGCATATAACATATTAATGTGATAATCATTTTTTTTTATATTTTAATTATATTAAAATATTAATTTTGAATGACACTGTTAAAAAATATGGATTTTACAAAGTTTTTGGAAATAAGCTATTTTGCACAGATGTTACATGAATATGTATACTATATTATTTATTTTTTCCAGGTGGACTGTGCATGACAAAACCAGAGAGTATAGCAATAGTAATAGAATTCTTGACACTTGTATGTTCAGAAGGTAGAATGCGTGATTGGCTTGGTAAAGAAGGTCATGGTTTCTGGTTGCCCCTTTTATCTCTTCTTAGTAATCGTCCTGTTGAAAGTCCAGCCGCGGCTGCATCAAGGTATTTACGTTTACGTTAACAAACGTTTCAGACAATATATAATATTCAGAAAAAAACACATAAAGACTACAATACTATGTTCTTTATATGATGCAAATAATATAAAACTATAATAAAATATATAAAAGCGTCGGCTCGTAAATTCAAGATTTTTCATCAAAATACAATTAGTTTATGAAGTAATATTTCACAATTTGTCGGAATTGTGTGCTCGCGTAACTACTATATAGTCTTATACGTTATTTTTAAGTCTTCTGGATAATAAAAAACTTTTGCTAATAACATATATTATGACATATTGCAGTTGTTCGAAAACAAGTGCATCGTACGCATCCTTGGAAAGTGCCATGATCAAATTCCTATCAAGATGTTGTTGGTGTCACTTTGCTAATCAAAAGTTGTTGGCAAAACTTTTGATCGAAGTCATTTCTCAACAACGAACTACTTCAAGTAAGTGTACATACTGTAACTTGAATAATATTAAATTGTCTCTCTCTCTCTTTCTCTCGGTATATCTCTCTCTTTCGTTAATAACGCCATAATGAATTAATTAATTTAAATCAATCTTTATCGAGTAACGATATGTTATTACATTATCAGATGTGCGATATCTTCATGGCATTTCCGGGTTTACACGAAGATTAATTCTTCAATTGCTCTTGGAGGGAGAAAAGGTATTAGTTTCTGTAACATCAGAAGCTCCTATGAAAGTTTCAACAACCGCGGCTAATCATAGTATGCCATCTATGCCGCCGCATCCTGCTCATCCTCTCGGTCATTATCATCAATTATTATACATGTCGACGCAAGCAACAGTCGCGGATATATTACAACAAGTATCAGGTATGCACATCTACTACTTATGATAACAAAATAATATAATTATAGTAAAAGTTTCTCTGAAATAAAATATGTAAAATTGCACGAGTAGAAAATAGATGCGAATTATTGCAGAAAATATATCAGTATGTTTTAAACCCCTGTATGAGTATTATAAAATTATAAAATTTATTTTTTAAGGAACATGGCTTCTTTTGTTACTTCCAAATACGTACAAGAGTAACGAAACAAGTTCCAATGTAGGAAATAATCGTTCTCGTGAATTGTGGGAATCTGGAATGGCATTAGTAGTAGATACGCTTAGTGTAGCTGCTGGAAACACAGCGAAAGATAAACGAGCTAAAGAAGTATCGAATAGATCGCAAGCTCGTGGTCCTATCATTAGAAAGACACGTTTAACTTCCGGTACGTTTTGATTATTAGTAATACTTAATTGCAATTAAAAGCTATAATAATTACTCTTTGCTTTCTTAAAACTTAAAAAATGATACAATACAAATTTTTAATTATCGATAACAGGATACTCTGTATCTATCTAGTGTGAATTTAACTGCATGTGCTGTATTTAAGTTAAAAAGATAATCATTTATTTTTCAAATAAAATTGTATACTATGTTTCTCATTATTGCTTAACTAAACGATTGTATTACTGTAGATGGACCGTCAGTTGGAACAAGCAAAGTCTCTACTAATAATGCACAAGTAAACCCGGCCAACACGACGAATCAGCAGTACCTAATACATTCATCTCGTCCAAATATCCCTCTACCACCTCAACTTACGATCGCACAACTTTTGGCAATCGCCGAGGATAGCGGAGTATCGTTGTCCGAGCCGTGCTTACACCTCATCTTGCGTCAACGTAATAAGGATTCTAAAGGTATATATATGATTTCTGTCGCTTTCTTCTAAACTTCTTATTGATATAGATATTTTATTGAAATATAACAATTAAGTGCAATAATAAAAATTGATAATGCATTTAATTGAAATAAAATATCAGAGATGTTAACGTAGTACACAGAATGTACAGTATACATACAATTAATTGAGTTTATAGAGTAGCCTCTATAAATTTTGTTAAAAGTATCATCTGATCTGAAGACGGATGAATCTAATAAAATGATAATTAATTAATTAAGTTACAACTACGATATGATATTACATATCGATTGTAAGATGCTGTTGTGATTAATTAGCTGTTTGATACTTGATTAAGCTTTCTCGTCTATGTGTCTGTATTATATATTATTATTGTTGTTGTTTAATTTAAAATATTGATTGCTCCAAATCGAAAGCTTTTAATTAACAACGCAATACGCGTTTCTATCAAGTACGCGTCTTTTTTTTAAAAAAAAAAGACTTTTTAAGTTAAAAAGGGTTAATCGTTTGAAAGGATACAAATACACTTTTGTGAATCACGTTTGCGTTTTTTATTCACGCTTTTTTACATATTTTATTTACAGAAGAAGTAAACGCGACGAAACAAAATGACAGTGAACTGTTAAACTACAGAAGCATAGAGAGCTCGTTGGGTGTGTTCAGTGCCGGCGGTGGTTTGGCAGTGTTGGCGCGTCACTTGCCGCTGATATATCCGGATCCCGGTAGGCCATCGTTTTTCGTAGAGAAGTCACCGTCGCCGGAACAGACGGACGCTGATTGGGTAAAGTTAGAGACAAACGACGACATTTATGAGGCTCTAGAGGAAGGTAGAACGACGAATTGTACACCAAAGACATCGGTTCCCGCTCCGTATGTACCGCCGCACTCTCTCGCGGCCTTTGGTCTGTTTCTAAGATTACCGGGCTACGCCGAGGTACTATTGAGAGACAAGAAACGGGCGCAATGTCTGTTGCGGCTCGCTCTCGGCGTTTCCGACGATGGCGAGGGCGGCGAGGTGTTGTCCTCGCCGTTGGCCGCGTCGTTGCCGACCCTGCCGTTCCAAGTTTTGAAGCAACTGCTAGACGCTACGCCACCGAGCACCGACGACGGTTTGCTTTTACGAGGGACGACTATAGAAGTTGGCGCCATGCTATTGCTGTTAAATTGCCTGGCGATATTCACGCATCAGACTGGGCAGAACGATGGCTCGGGCGAACATAAAACGAGTCAGAGTGACGGCGTTGGAGGACGCAGCGATGATAATTCGCACCTATACTGGGCGAAAGGTACTGGCTTTGGGACCGGATCTACGCAACAGTCTTGGAACGTCGAGCAGGCGCTGTTACGTCAACGGTGCGAGGACGAGCATGTAACGGTGTTGCTGCAGGTTCTCGCTAGTTACATCGGTACGTCGGGAAGCGGGCAACCGCAGCACGAGCTACCCGCTCCATTTCCAGATTTACTCGCGCGTTCCTGTCTACTGCCGGCATTATCGTCGTACCTGCGAAACGATTCTGTCTTGGATATGGCCAGACACATTCCCCTGTATCGCGCGGTTTTGCAATTGCTCCGAGCCATGGCTCTCTCTAGCCAGCTGGCACCGCTCTTACTACCACGCGGCGCTAAATCCGCTGGAGAACCATCCGTAGTGTCCCTTTTATCAAGTATGAGAGTGTGTGTAGACACGTATGTGAATAAGATCAATCGTACGAGAGGCAATAAAACGAATATGAAAGCCGTTTCTAAATATCCCGATGATACCGAACAAGACGAAGGATTGGCCACGTTGATTCCCGATATACAAGAAAGTGCGAGTATAGTGCAAAACGCTACATGTCGATTATCTGGTATCGGGGAGGAATTGCCCGGATCGAGTCCAACGGTGTCTGAATTACCTTTGCGCTCGAGTCTCGAGCACCGCTATTTGGAAGTTATGAAAAATCTGCAATTTGGTAAGTCTCTTGCTAAACGTAAAACTTCTTTACTCGATATACAATATATATATATATACACATTATATTGTAACTGCAGTTTTATTTTTGATTTAATAATTAATATTAAACACTTCCAACTATACAAAGCGAAAAGTTTCTCGTACACTCTTGATTATTTCTTCAAACTATTATTACAAAATGCACAGTAAAAAGATTTTTTTTGAAAATTTCAAAACTGTTAAAAGTAATCTCTGTAAATTAATATATTATATTGTTTCTCATTTATATAATTATCAAGAATTTTTGCAAATAGCTAAGAAATTAAAATTAATGGTACTAAAGCTAATAGTACTTGTAATAATAAAGTAATGACAATTAGCAATTAATACTCGTTTTTTCCTTTTCCATAGATACCTATGAAATGATTACCGAGAATCCAGACGGCGGAGGTTATAAATTCACCGTTTCGTATCATTTTGAATCAAATATGAGGGCTGCAGGTGAGAGGAGTCATCCCACACGAGTAAAAAGATTAGCCCAAGAAGCCGTCACGCTCTCGACAGCATTACCTCTCTCTTACAGCAGCAGTGTGTTTGTAAGATGTGATGCGGATAGATTAGACATCATGAAGGTATTTTATTTGTTTCATTTTTATTTCATGTACGCACAACACTTTAATTATCATCATGTTTCAAATCAAAGGCTCTCTGTGTGTGTATGTGTAAATGCGTGAAATTTATTTTATATAAACAATATGCGATAAAAAAGAAATTATAAAAAGGCAACGCGTAAAAGCGATTGAGATTTTTTTTTAATTGTAATTTTAGTAAACAGTAACGTATGTGTAAAAGAAATATCTCACTTGTTCCAATAATATTAATCAATATTAAGAATTAATTGGCAATTTGTGACTTTTATATTCACCGCAATGTGACACGATATATACGATTGTTAAAGGTACTCATAACGGGGCCAGCAGAAACACCGTACGCAAACGGCTGTTTTGAATTTGACGTATACTTCCCTCCCGACTATCCTAATAGCCCAATGTTAATAAACTTAGAGACAACCGGTCGTCACACCGTACGTTTTAATCCAAATTTATACAATGACGGAAAGGTCTGTCTCAGTGTGTTAAATACTTGGCACGGTCGGCCCGAGGAAAAGTGGAATGCGCATACGAGTAGTTTCCTCCAGGTAAACTTCTGAAAATAAGACTTATTTGTTGGTTCAATTTCTTTTGTCATTTTTTCTTTAATTTAATGAATTAATATTTATTCGATAATGACAATGTATACAAGATTCGATAATTATAATTTTGTTGGACACAGGTCTTGGTATCGATACAGTCGCTAATCTTAGTATCTGAACCTTATTTTAATGAGCCTGGATACGAACGATCACGGGGCACGTCGAGCGGTGCTCCATCTAGTCAAGCATACAATGCGAATATTTGTCAGGCTACTGCCAAATGGGCAATGCTCGATCAAATTCGTAATCCTTGTCCATGTTTTAAGGAGGTAGGTAATTGACCTGTGAAATGATCTTAAGATCTCTCATTTTATATAAGCGTGCACTCTTCATTCTCTGTTATGTTGCAATAAATTATCATATTAATACTATAATAATAATAATAATAATAATAATAATAATAATAATAATAATAATAAAATTGTATTATATTATTATCATCATCATCATTTGTTATTTATACTACAAGGATAAATTTCTCAAGTTCTATAAATTATCGAAATAAAAAATGTCTTTCCGCCGCTTTTTTACAACGCATTCCTTTCACTTTATTATAAATAAACTTTATAAATGATTTTGCGACACAGGTTATACATACTCACTTTTGGATAAAAAGGCACGAAATCGTTGCGCAATTAGAGGGATGGATAAGAGATATGGAAATGCACGGATCAGACCGTAGATCAGGTCGTACTATTTCTCTGAATGCTTTGTCTCTGAGGGTAAGTATCATATACATATGTATATGTTTTCTAAGAGAAGAATGTTTGAAGATTTGCGCACAGAGACAGTTATAGCGATATAACTTTATTAAGGAATGTTTTCTTCGTTTTACAGAGACACTACAGGCTATTGAGGGAAGAACTAAATAAACTGCCAACACCCAAAGGATTAGAGGACTTGGCCGAACCTCTCGCATCGCCAGGCTCGCCCATCGAACTTTCAGGGACCCCAGGCACAACACCCAATACACCGTCGACGGTTGCGGCATCCGCAACTACTCCAATCACTACCAGCAATATAGTTTCGAGCAGTGCGAGTAGTCACATGCATCACGACATCGATACGGACGTCGAGATGGAAAAGATGGTCTCGAAAATGTGTGAATAGCTAAAGGATGTTAATAGACATTGTTGGACATTTTGAAAAGAGTCTATTGTTTGTGTTATGAGATGAACAAACGGACATTGAAAATGACGATACAATAGACTGATGAATCAAATACATAGATATTCTGTGCCGATTGCTGCTGAATTATGCCGCCATGGTGATTGGCAAGTCGTTAGAAAAGAAAGCAGTTACGATTCTCGACCGAATATATAACGACACGATGACGATGATTACAATGATGATAGTGATTATAATGTAGGTAGGTAGACAAATGTAAGGTGTGAGAAAGGTAGAGTGAGAAAAATGAGAAAGGATTTATGGTGCAGAGAAAGCGCACGCGCGCGCTGCATGAGTGTGAGAGAAAGAAAGAGCAAGTGAAGAGAATGAATAAATGAATGAACAAATGAATGCATAAATTAATTAATTAATAAATGAATGAATGAATGAATGAATGAATGAATAAAGTAGTGAGCATGAGTGAGAATAATGAGAATAACGAATGTGTGTGAAAGAGAAAAAGAGAGAGCAAAACAAATAGAAACAGAGAATAAGTAGCGCGAATGTAACAAACTCGTGCGTAGTAGATACTTTTTTATAGCCGCTGCTATAGTACGTGTACGCTGCATTCTACTACTTCGTACTACTACCATAAGTACTACAACTGTTATTCGATATTTATTATACATGTTCCTCGTTTATGTAGCATAACTTATAATTAATTGCACTTTCGTGCTAATTTTGAACGTCACGTTTATTGATTCCTCCTTACTGCCAATTTCCGCATCTTTCAAGAAACTGATATCCCCAAAACATGATGAATGTAGAAACACGCGAAATGTTATTAGAAGCTTTAAGGGCCAACATGTCCATTCTTCAAACAATCTTTATCTTATGAATGATTAAAACTCGTGTATATATCACACGCACACACTTTTATATACATGCGAGTACATACATCTTTCCCTTGTGTACATTTGCGATATCTACGTGTCAATGCGATCTACATGTTTCAACGCGATTCTTTCTTTTCCCTTCTTTTCAAATAGATAGATATATTTGTTTTAAGTTTTCAAACATGGTATTATTTTTCAAGTTACATGTTACATTAGTAAATCTGCTTTACTAAGCCTACTACTCACTTTATAATGCACGAGATGTAATCGATAAATGTTTCATAATTTCTTGCTAAAATGTAAAGCGAGCAAATGTAAAGAAGAAACAATAACGTTGATGTAAATTGGCTTGAGGGTGCAAATAATTCAGGGTTCTGATGAGGGTATATCCTGACCGAATCTAAACGACGACTTGTCCTAATCTAAAGATCGAGATGACGATCTAGATACATCATTAGACATAACGTTTAATATAATAGTACGTGTTCTATGTCGATTTTGAACGAACGACTAAAATGATATCTTGAAAAACCGAATGAATCGTTGGTTACGTTTCTTACGTAGACAAAAATTGCTCTTTGTAATTGTAACAGCTATACTTGGTACACGTAAATTTCATATGAATCGACCATATGAACGAATAAAATTACATTGTTTTGAGATAGCTTTTCATTTTCATTTTTTATCTAATTTTATTTTTATTTTTTTACTATTACCATTTTTAATCAGATTACTGTTACAGATACAATTGCTTATTTGACTTTGGAGAAAGATTAGAATGCTTTAAAGTGTTTGATTCATTAATTTCGGGATAAAAAAGTAAAGATTTCTTTATTCTGATTGTTTAATGCAAAATGCTTTAAAACATCTCCCCGTTCACGGCCTTTATCGCATGTAATTCAATATGCACGCATACACATATACACGAGAAACATTAATATTTGAAAGAAAGTATATATATATAGATATATATATATATATATATATATATATTTATTAGAATAGATGACACCTTTGAACACATCAGGCTATATGCCTTTGAAAAGATATTAATAAATAGATAAAGAAATTTTGACATTAAATGTGTATCGTGCATAGAAAACTTGATTTATTATGTGTGACAATAGTTGAAATATATTTAAAATTAAAATTTTTTTCATTTATGTTACATTATTTATTATTTATTTTTTTAAACGTGTGTTTATATATAATCTTTGACACTGTTTAGAAATTCAATTGAATTGTCAAAGTTATGTGAGAGAGTAAAATTATGTGAACCGTAAATATCAAATATAATTTTTCTTTACAAGCAAATTTCGATGTTACAAACAAATAATCACACTAACTAAAAAAAAAAAAAAAATCAGATAACTTCTACTGTAAATATTTATTTATTTTTTGTTACTTGTACACACATTTATTCTATAGTGCAGAAAACAATTTTAAAATTTCGCGGTAAATATATATGTATGAAGTTGTTAGCTTTTTGGAACTAATATTTTTTTGGTGGCTTGGGGTCAACTTCAGTCGGTGTATGCGAGTGCACCTAATCGGTCGTTGTTGTTGCTTCGTTGTGTCGATCGCGTAAAATTGTTACGTCTGCTTGTAAAATTCGTCCGAATTTGCGCACACAGCATTAACGATATTCAGATTTACATTTTTTTCTTTTTTATAAAAATTATCGGGACAAAAAAGTCGCTCTTTCTTTTTTTTGTCTTACGATAGCCATATTTGAGTCACTGACGAGTAACAGTACCTCGTCAGTGTTTGAGTGCAGTGATTTTTCATGCAGCATTATGCAGCGAGTATGCGGTAAGTACATTATTTTCATAGAATTTAGAATAACGATTAAAAGGGAAAAAAGTAAGTTAAAATGTTTCAGTATATATACATAATGAATTTGCATGACAATTAATATACATATATTTGGTGCGCTTGACAACACATAGATATTTTGGCGGTACATGTATTATCAAAAGTTGTTATAGACTATAGACGATAGATGGTAGCAGAGTACGGAATAATAGCACAGATTATACGACTGCGAGATCGTTGCCCGGCGCTGTCGCTTAGGGACGGATGGTGGTGAGGAGGTGTAGGTCGTGCGAGCGCGGGGCATTTGGCGTTTCGGGACTGACTTCAGTTGGTGCGTGCGAGTGGGTCGGGTCGGTCGGTCGGTGCTTGTTGAATTGTGTCGATCGTCATCGTGCTTTTCGATTCTTCGCGCATTTCTTCGCGGAGGTACTTTATATTATCGACTTGATCGTCTCGATCTCGTGGACGCGGACGTCGCGATTTATTTGTTTGCGGATAAGTTTGTTTGCACGCACAATAAATAGTGATATTCCGAGCTGCATCTGCTATTGAGGCTGCGGTAAGTGTTTTATATTATAACGCCATGATGTGATAATATATTTTTACGTGTATCGTGATATAACGACTAGCAAAAATATTAGGCAGCGTGTATAAGATTGTCAAATGTCATATCGTATATTAGGTAAAACTATTCCTTCTCCCTCCCCCTCCCTTTCCACCTCCCCCGGAAGCGATTGTCCGTGAAAATGAGTGCTGCTACCGACACCGACGCGTTACGCAATATTTAAATTTGTATTTTTAGGTTTAGAGCGCGCGCGCGCATGTCGCGCCATACAATTCACGAGTTCCGTTTCTTCCCTACCCCCCCTCCCTTAAACAAACTTGAGAAAACATTTTTTTAAAGCAGAGAATAGTTAAGAAGCTATGAAGAGCTGGTGTAGTAATCTTTCTCTTGTTCTTTCATCTTCTTTTATCTTTTTCATCAAGACTGCTCGAAACTCTGTTTCGATTCAAGAAGCGATTGGAAACAATTTTTCGATTAATATATATTTTGAATAAAATTTCAAATATTCCGATCGTCGTATTCGTGATTTTTTTTCAGTAGCAAGCTTACAAAATAATCTTTCACCGGAGTTGAAGTTTCGGTTACTATCGCTCACTACTATTTGCATTAAACAAAGATTTGGAGTCAACGTTCGTAGCAGTACGTGACAAAGCAGGTGGAAAGAGGTGGGTGTTTGTGTGTGTGTGTCTGTCTGTCTACAGAGGAGTGTAAATTTACACAAATTTAAAATCAGACAATGTATGAGTTGAAAATGCACACTACCGGTTTTCATGTAGTTACATTCCTTACCTCATTCGATCTTGTCCCTCACGTACGCACGTATATGCGTGTGTGTGCGTGTGCACGTCAGGTGGAGTAAGAAAGATTCTTTGGTAGACTTTTAACGTTAAGCTCGATTCATATATTAATATCCAAAAATTGCCGGTATCTAGATCAGACGACAATGAAAAAAAGAAAACAATATATATGTATATAAAGAACAATGCAGATTATATAGAAATAATTGTGTATATATTATTTCTTCTATTTCTCATCGATATATGCACGAATTGATATTGATAATAGGATGGTCTCGATACTGTTGAACGCAAATTGTTTCACAATCGGTATATCAATAGGTCATGATCCGTGTGCCAACAATCAAGTCTCAGTCGTCGAGTCAAGTATGAGCACTTACATTTCAAAAAATTGAGATTGTATAAACAATACACGCGAAAAAGTTGTTTTTTCTTCTATACAAATTAAGTAATTTTTTTAATCGATTGCTTCTTCTTTTAACTGTAATCTTGTTTCTTAATTTTTAAGTCTTTAATTTAATAAATTAATTAAAGATAATTTGTTACATAGTGAACTATTATACAGAGAGATATTGAAAATTTTATGTGGTTTATTACATTTTCTCGTATAGAATGTTAAATAATATTTTTTTCTACGACAAAGATTAACACGAGCATATATCCGTCTATAGTTTTTCTCTGATTTTTCTTTTTTTTAATGTAAATACTAAAAGTTAAATTCGTCTTTCAAACCTTTTCACTCACTTTTTTTAAGTGATGTAAATGAACAAAGAGATTTGTTAATATCCGATATTAATTTTTGTCAATAATTACGTATCGGATACTGTGAATCAATCTTTATGTGGTAAAGTTTTGATAAGGAACGCGATGGAATGTTAATTTTTTTTACAGTCTGCAGCATTGCAAGGCTACACGTGACACTCTTCGTGTCAATTTTTTGATTAAAGTATTTGCCCGAAAAATTTCAATGATGAGATAGAGAGAAGAGCGATAATGTAATTTAAATTAACCAAATTGTATTATAAAGAATGGTTCTCTTTAACCCTCCCCCCCCCCCCTCGTAATTTTTTTATAGCGTGAATACATCGTGGTGGAAGAAGTGCCGAATTTTATTTTATCGTCGAAAAAACATGACAGCCGTATATTAATTTATTAATTTAGAGAAAAAATAAATATATTACATCTACTTTTTTTCTTACACATAATAAATATAGGCATGGTTTGACAGATTAAAGTTTTACATCTTTTTATTTATATACGCTGAAAAAATTGGTTAACTTGACTAAATAATCTTTCAAGTAAATATTATTTTGTTAAATGAATATATAAAAATTAATATTTAAATTACGTATAACATTAAATCTAACAAAACGTATATTTGACTTAAATACTAATATATATTCAATTAAAATAGTAATTTAACTAAAAAGTTTAGTCAAATCAATTTTTTTCAGTGTACGTATATGTATGTATATTTCGTACCTACTATTTACATATTATTTATACGCAGTTGTATGATATAGTTTTGATTATTTTTTCGATATAAGAACTTTGTTAAAAAGTATCATCAAATTTATTTATTATAATCATAAATAGAAAAATCACTTAAATCGTATCAATGCATAAGGTAACGATCTCTTTCATTTTTTCTCCTATCGTATCTAAAACATTATATAAGTTAATAAAAAATAATATTTCAAGACGAAGATGTTTGGATTCTATTTTATTATAATTTACCGTATAAATGATTGAAAAGAGAAATATTTTATCAATTTAACTTTAATGAGTCAACTAAATCATGAAAATAATATTATACATATATTAAATTAAAAGAATTTTTTATGTCAAACAAAAATTTATTAATTAGATAAAATAATGTTGTAAATGAGATGCTCTTGTCCTCTCTTTTTTTTACACGGAGAGAATTTTCTCTTAGACTTTACCCTAAAAATCATGGTAATCGTAGGATAATATATGGTGTTGGAAGAATTGTATAAGAGTTTCTCTGATTAATATTTACCACAATAAAAAATATTAATAGGTACATAGTAAATTTTACTATGTACAATACATAATAAAATTAACCGAATATATTTTACATATATCTTATTGTGGTAGATATTAATATTTTTATTGTGGTAAATATAAAAACTCTTAAAAAATTCTTTCAATACCATATTGTCCCATGATTATCATGCATGATTTTCAAGGTAAATTCTAAGAGAAAATTTTCTCTGTGTAGTTGCGCTAAAATACCATTGATAAATAAAAAGTTTTCTTACATTAAATGTCAAATATATATGTATATATTTATTGTCATATATGTACATACATATTAAAATATTCAGTATTATCGAGCAGATTGTCGATTGAACAATCTTGTTGAACGAGAAATCGTTGTGCAAGTATTGCATGCTACATGTCGAAAAAAGAAAGAAAGATGATTATACTATGCGAATTTGATGAAATTTGGAAACAAAGATTTATCGATCATCTAACCAATTGATCAAACTCGGTGCGTGCGCGTATGACGAGAATAGTTTGACCCAGACCTTAAGAGATTTCCGAGGTCGACAGCCACGCATCGAGCAATAACTTTTATATTTCATTCGCCCTCAGCCTTGATGATACCGCGAAAATTTAAGCTTCTTTTTCTCAAATTTTCCGACACTTTACTAGAAACTTTACTAGAATACCATTATTCTCTTTAAGAGACTCCTTGAATAAAAAAAGCTACATTTATTTATATTCCGTTCGCTTGGTTTTAAATGTTTAGCTTTCCTTTGCTTTGATTTGTAAACTTTGGATTACATTTCTTCCAAATATCCGGCACTCGACGAAAATTATTATCTTTCTAGAAAAGATAAAGAAATGTCGGATACACATAATTTCTTACATAGCGATAAAAAACTATATAGAAAAAATAGCAACGTTTTCGAGTTTAACTTTTGCGCGTTATACATACATACATTTCGAAGATATAATTTAACAATGATATAATTTTTGCTTTGATAAACTTTGATAAATTTATTTTCTAGTCGGATCCTCGTAATTATGGAATTATTTTCAATCGTTTTATTTATAAAAATAAAAAAAATATACATATATAAATGTTATGTTCTTGGCTCTAGAATTTTGAGAGTTATGTTTGATTAATATTGCAAGGAAGATTCCGATTATTAATATTATTTATGAAGTTAGAAATTTCGCATTAACTTATAGAATTGAGGATGTATTTATTTAGAAAAGAAACCAATCATTTTTAATTTTTTTTCTTTTAAATATGTATCACAAAATGTTGCCGAATATATGTGTAATATACGTTACACATAGCATGTGTATAATTATAACTTAAAAAAAAAAACAATAACCATGTATCGAAAAATAATATATATTAATAGTAGAGTTGCTATCTCTGAAAGCTGATTGTATATGTAAATTTAAATTTGATTTTAGCTCAATATGCTGTGTGGAATTTATTTTCAATGTTTTTGTAAAATACACAATCTTTCTCTAGCTTTGCATTTATTTTATCACTTATATTCTTAAAAAATGTATGGAGCTGACATATCGATGAGAATTTTAAACAATAGAAATTATTGGCAGGGAAATTGTGTAATTTTAAATATATAATTAAAAAAATGGTTATTTATCTAAAAAAAATGTCCTTTATTTAATTTTAGGAAGGTGCGCGCGCTTAGCAGCAGCAGCAGCAGCAGCAGCCGAAGCAGGATCGAATCGTACGGTGTGGATAAATACGAGTATAAATTGCAAATTGCTTTCGCTTCGACTTGTCGGAAATGTTTCTCGCGCGATCCTCGAGAGAAGGAGCGCGACGAAGTTGGCGCGACAAACATAAGCTTCCAGCCGCGTAAAGGCGCCAATCGCGAAATGAATTAGAGGCATCTACTATAAATTGGATCGCGTTCGACAAATCGACAAACAACACGAGCCATGATATCCGTTCTTGAGCATTCAGGCATGAGCATTTCAATTCTTTCGGCCGACTCGTCTCTCGCAATCAGCAGTAACGCAGCGGCACGCGCACTCTCTCGACACTCGCACAGCACATATAAGCACGGTATGGTCGAGGTTCTTTGAGAGAAAGATTGGCGAGATTGTGTTCCGTTCTTTAATGGACGCTGCGCCGCCGATCCAAGTTGCATTCTCAGTCGAGACGAGACGTCGTTTGCCAAGAAAACAAGATTCGAAAGGAGGAAGAGAGACCTTGAGACCTCTCTCTCCGCGGAGGGTTTATACGGATATACCAAGATATCGGAAATAATCTCGGCTCTCTCGAATGCTTGGAAATATGCGTTTGCCTGTACGCGATTATTCTTTCGAGTCTGATGACGTGATTCTGTCGCGGGATGATTAATTGATGCCGCGAGCAATGCGTGCCAACGAGATCGGAATCGATGCGAAATCGATCTCTCGGTAAATAGCTATATATATATATATATATATATATATATATATATATTAGTGATTAGAAATTTTTGTCGAAAGTAGCGCGAGAACGCTGAATACGTTTACAACGAATAGATGCACGTGTATATCAGTGGGAATTGCAGAGATGTCGCGAATTTGGAATCGCGTCGCCACGATTAGCGCGACCCTCGGCATCGTTTTGCTCGTGATATTACTAGTAATCTTGTGGTCGAACGTACGCAACGTAGACAGGATCGGCCGATTACGAAACGATTCAACGCTCGATCGTATCGTCGATCAAGCAAGGAAGAAGCAGCCCGACTACGGTCTTGCGACCACGACATTGGAATCGATCGACCAGAATTTCACCAACGAGGGTGAGTTTTTTATTACATTTATTCTTTTATTCATTCCATCCCTTTTCAATTTAGATTTCAAACAGACTCGAATAAACGTGCGTGACAAATTGCAAAAAAAAAAAAAAAAAAAAAAAAAAAGAAGAAAATGAGCGTGACTTGAGAGAAAGCGAGAAATTGTATATTATAATATATTAAAACATGTTTATGCAAACGTTGCTTTTCCATTTTACTTCATATATTCGCTGCTATCTTATGTTTAGATAATTTTGTCTCAATTTTGTCCAAAATGGAAATTTTTCAATTCCAAAATTTCTATTGATATATTTACATGAATGAAAAATGACTTGAATGAAAACGGATAAAATAAAATTAGGTTTTAATTTGATTAAGAAGGAAAGTATCGTAATTTTGATAGAATTTCGAGTATTTTTGCGCGTACACACACTCGGTTCAAATATGTGATTTGTAATTAAAATTGTCTGGTTGAAAGTGAAATACATATACGATCCGATTGTCACGAAACTCAATCTTGCTTCTTTTCCAAGCAAAATGTTCCAAGAAACAATATCATTTGCAACAAGGTAGATAGAGATATACGTTTTCGCGAATTTGCCGGCAAGCTTGCACGTTACGAAACGCATACAACGCACAAACGGGGCTGCTTCGTGTGAGAGAGCGTGTTGATAAAACGTATATATTCTCTTTGCACGGCCACGTTGGCAGCATGACACAAAAACATCGCGCCTACGCGAGTATGCATATAGTCGGATAGAGATAGAGAGATGCTCTCTAAATGTGAACGATGTGCAAGACAGAAAAGAGAAGTGAGGAGAAACTCAAGTTGGTGTGACTTAACTTAATAAAAGTGTAGCCGCGTGCGAGCAGTGAACGCTAAACGCTCCTAAAAGTGCGTACGTCATGAGGATTCGTGTTTCTGTTAGAGTCAGCAAACGCGAACATCACGCGTTTAACCGAGCACAACCTTCTTCGTCTTTGCTTCGCTTCGCTTCGGAAGCCTCTTTTGCCGCGTTTGCTTTTGTTTTCGACTCTTTATCCACGGATAATTGTAGCTATGATTTTACTGTAAGAATACAACTCTGTCGAAAATTACCAAACCGATAAACTTGAAGAGATGTCAGAATTTTCTCTTACAATTAGAATTTACTCCGAAAATTATAGTAATCGTGGGACAATATTGGAAGAATTTTATTAAAACAACAATTTTTCTGAATTCATATTTACCATAATTAAATCGAATTAATCCAACATATTTCATATCTTATTGTGGTAGGTATTAATAATTTTTATTATGGTAATCTTCTCTGTGTAATATGGTATTCCACATTTACATATGTGATATTTTTTAAAACATTTTATACATACGTATAATAATATGAAAAAAATTTGAATTTTTTATTAATTGTATAAAAGTAATAGAAATTCGAGTATTGAGGAAAAATAGTTGGCAGAGTTTAAAAATTTTATGTTTAAAAAATTGCAGATATAACAAATTTATATATGTAATTTTATTTATTTATGTTTTGTTTTAATGAAGGCATATAGGTGTGTAAGATTGCAAACGATTGATGATCAATCTGCAAATCTTTATATTCATGTTGTTAAAAAAAAATTAATATATCGAGATGTTCTCCAATTCTCTTCCATGCCGAACAACTTGTATTTTCGCGATACGTGAAATGATGTTAAACACAAAATGTTACAAATATTACAAATGTTGCGTGCTTGCATAGCCGTAATATTTATTATATAAACTTTATAGTCTCTCTCAAACATATTTTGTGTGTGATTGCAAAATGCAGTCGCATTTCAGTATACAGGTTTCTCTTGAACTGTGCTCTAAGATATTGCGTATCTTTTAAGAAAGACCTTAGACCTTGATTGTTAATCCATGTTTAATGTTACGTGAAGCAGCAACATTGAAGTAAAGACATACGTTTCTTTGTAACAATGACTAACAAATGTAAATGTAATTAACTTTTTTTAAAGCGAACTGATTTAAATTATCTCAAAGTTATCTGACAATGAGTTAGCTAGATGCAACAGCATGATTCCATTTATTATTTATTTATTCTATAATTCAATTTATATAATCTTTATTTTCGAAATCTTTGGACTCTTGAAATTCAATTATGTTATCTGAATTTGTAATAAATCCATTTATCAAGGAGAAGAAATATTGCGTAGTATATACATATATGTATACATCCTTATATATGTCAATATATTTTTCTAAAATAGTGTTTGGTAGCTCGTCATCTGAGACAAAGATATTTAATTTTCTCTGGTTTCTTCAAAGAAAATTAATCACACTCGAGCTATATGCATACAAGAGAAAAATATTGTTTACTATTATATATTATTTGAAAAATTTTTATTCATAATTCTTTAATATACAGATTGGCTCATCTTTCATTTAGGATCTTTCTTTTCCTCCTTGATCAATGATTCTTGATATTTTTTTATTTTTTGACTATCTGTGAATTTGATTAATATCGATTTCTTTTCATTGTCAGTGAAAATTACTTTTGTCAAATTTTAATATTTTTAACATTAAAAATACCTACAAGTAATCGTCAAATACTATAAAGAATTAAGTGTTTAAAAAAATAAAATATATAAAAAAAATAATAATTTGAAAATTTATCAAAGAAACTTTTTGCACAAAAAGATTTATTCAGTTTGATACAAAATCAAATCAACTTTGGCGATTCTTTCGAAATATGGAGAAAAATTCATTTTTATTGTTTGGCTGGGCTAGGCAAAAATCGTTTAAATATTTAGATAGATATAGTTGGATTAACAAAATATCATAACTTTACAACTGAATAATATTTGAAGCTCTGGGGAACAGTTTGTTTCGCGTGACAAAGTCGCGAATGCACAGGATGCGACATTGCTGTCAGACTTTGCATCTTATCTGTAAACATTTTGACTCGCAGAACTCGGACCACTATGGTCCGTTACAGGATATATCGGTCGATCCAACCATAATTTATGACCAAGACCATTCGGGTTAAAATAGCTAAAGCCAGCTGGCACTCTGAATGATACGATAACACGTTCAATGGTCTTGAACCTTATTGCACCAATGCCATTTGTAATTTTACGCCATCGTTACTTGGTTATCCCGTTTTTAATGGATTTTAGTTTGATCTTTTGGTACATTTTGCCATCTGGTTTTTTCTCTCGTTTTTACATGTATCACAAATTTATTTTATAAATATAGCTTTCATTAGATTTTTAAAATATAAAGTCACATACATATATGAATACAAAAAATATGAAACTCGCATCTTTCTTTATATCATTTTTTTTCTCAATTTTTGTCATGATTTTAAAATTATTTTTAAAAATTCTTTCTCAAGTATAGAAACTTTTTTTCGATGAATGCGAGATTAAATTTAATATTATTATTATCATGAATACTCTCAAAGATTGGGGAGAAAATAAAATCGATAAGTTGATTATATGACAAAAATATGACAGGTTGCATAATTTCGGAGCGATTTAATTCTATCATGTTCTATGTATTTAATGGTACAGAAGTATTTTTTTTTGTTTATTTTTCATGATAAACTATATTCTTTCTTTTCTCTCCGTTCCTTTTTCCCGTTTTTCTTTCTTTCTTTCTTTTGTGCTCCAAAGTTATTTGCTATGTGCTTAATGTTACAGTAGATTAATGTTGAAGAAAAATGAGATGTAATTTTTTATCGTGTTGTACATTTAAAGTTATTAACAAAAATCACCGACATCATGTTTATTGACAATGTTTCATTTTTTTCCATTGTCTAATATTAGGCAGTACCTTAAAAGTCGGTAGTTGAGAGAGAAAGAAAAAGCGAGAGAGAGGGAGATGAACGCAAATATAATTTTGCACATCGTTATAAATAAGGCATAACATGTTATAGTCTATATAATGCTATATAGCATATTTGGATATATAATTTAGATATGTTAATTTAATAATTTTGCCCGATATATTTGGCAAGATAATACTGCTCAAGTTTAGTAATTTAAAGTTTAGTTTAGCAATGATACAATTAAAGATTTGTTTAATTTTTTGAAAATTGTGCGCAAGTATTTTATGTGAGATAAAATATATATACTCGTATGTATATATAGATAGATAGATAGATAGATAGATAGATTATTTTTATTACACGTCATGTTTAGTGTTTCGAAGCTGCAAGACTCGGATATTTCCAGACTCATGTTTCGATACTGTAATTAAATGGCAACACATGCGAGACACTGTAAAAGATCTTTCTCTTACCAATACAGTATCCGCCTTGTGGAAGAGGAAGACGAGAAAGTCTTGTCAGTGTCACTCGGCGCAAAGTCAGACGACGAGACGAGACGGTCGAAACGTAAACGTTTATCCGAGAAAAACAGTAATGAGACTGCATCTTTATTATACTTATATTAGAAAGACAATGCTGTAGTTTACAGTACACAATACGCAGAAACTAGGTGTAGATTGTTTATTCGCGCGGATTTATATATATATATATATATATATATATATATATATATATATAATATATATATATATATATATATATATATATATATATATGTATGTATATATGTAAAATATAAAGATAAATTTTTCAATTCTACTTCCGGTATTATAAGAGATTATAAGAAAAGTTTAGGAGAGTTGATCAAACTTTAATAGATATTAATAGAATTATAACGCTGCTCTTTCGTAAAAAATAGATTCGAAAGCGTACACGATATAAATTATATGAAAAATAAATTATGGGATAAGTAAAATTATTTTTACCATTTGTACCGAAATTCAAATTTGTTTCCATTAGCACTAGAAATGAAAAGGGTGAGAAAACTTCAAAACAGCAAAACTTGGCGCATTTGCGATCAAATATTAATCTATTTTTTTCTTTTTTCACAATCGCAAATATATGATTATATAGGTGTAACATTGCAAACTTGGCGTATTCTCATGTAGATAATATTATAATATAAGATTACACATTATATATATTCGTTTTAGATTAATACCTGACAGTCGAGGTTGCTATATTTATGATATAAAAAAAACTCTATTATAGTATATTATCATTTCAACCTATAATATAATTAATTAACTGAGAAAATTGTTGGCATTCGATAAATTCAATTGAGTATTGAGAAATGCAGAAAATAATGTTACAAGTACCTAAAAAAAATTCTTTTTAAATATATACGAACAATATTGACGTTTTACTTATGTAAGCAAAAGATTTATGAAAACTTTTCTAGAAATACTTTATTTTATAATTTTTGTGTTTTTTTAAATCGTTTTTTTACAAGTTTTTGCGAGAATGGAAAAGGGTAAGTGAAGATTTATCGTTTTAGTTAGATTTAACTTTTTTTATTTCCACATAAATGTGAAAAATAGTAACAATAATAATAATAATAATCCATTATAAAGAAATATTTTATGCATCTCTTATCTTTTTTCCGATAATATACTAATTTTTCTTTATCGTGTACCAAATTGTTGCGGAAAATTTTCTAATATGCTTTTATTCATGCACTCTGCACTTGAAAGATATATTTATGACCCAACACACATTAGTCACACATTTGACTTGAATATAGAGCAGAAGTAGTGGATTATTGCTATATTAAAGAAATTTCTTTTAGAAATTTCAGTACGCAAAGCAAACGTATTGTTTGGAACGATATAGTGCCGTCTGGCACGTTTCTACAGTATTTTCAGAAATATTACGCTTTGTAAAATGAATTTTGAGCTCAGGAAGTTAAAACGGATAATTACTATTACTCTGCATCGACAAACAGTAAACGTACGGCAAGAAAATTTATCGCGCGACGTGCCAAAAAACGTAAACATTTTAACGTATTGGATTTTTAGATTTTACATTTTAAGATATTAAACATCTTTTGGTATAATTTTAATCGTACTTGACATACTCTCTTGAACAATGGTGTGTGTGAGGGGCAGTTTCTATTCTATTCTATATGTATATTGCTATTATACTATAATAAGTACACGAAGATGTACAGAGGATATTATGCACACCAAAAAACATTTTTAGATATGATTTTTTATTGCATTTTTACATTGTATTATATTACAAGAAAAAATAGAATTCTTTAGTTGACAATTAATAATTTAAAATTTACATAAGGTGTGTTATTACATTATATGCATGTTACAACGCACACTTGAAAAATTACAGAATAAACAAAGATTATTTCATGTTGTATATAAGTTAATTCTTACTTTGATTTCTTGCTATTTTATGAATCGAATATTAAGTTGAACTATACGTTGTTGTGTACTTTAATTATATTTCTTATTTATAAAATTATAATTATTTGTGTGTCTGCAAGAAAAAAGACGAGAGAGAAAATTACTCGTATCACTTTGCTCCATATTTTTGCACATATGTATTATGTTTATGCTGTAATCTTTTTCTGAATTTATATTTTATGAATCGACATAGCTATTATACTTACAGGTTTATTAGAAATAATCTCATATCCACCATTTCGATCGATATTTTATTCGAGGAAATGATCGTGTATCAAAATATACGTGCGTATTGTCCACTATATGTTCTATAATATAGAAAGCAAGATGTTGCAAATTTGATGCTCGGTTTGTAGAACATTCACGTTTATCTCATGGTTCGTGATTCAGAACTGACATTCGATACGTCTTGTGAAAACTGTCATGCGTAATTATAGAACCGTGTGTGTGTGTGCGTGCTATGTATTTCTCCAGATGTGTTTCGCGTACTACCGAGGTCATGTTATAGGTAGAGCACGATATAATTAAACGAGGCTGCTGTTTAGTGTGTGAACAATTTCTTCAAGGTCTTACCATTTCTTATTTTATGCCGTTCAATCTAAATTATATCTGAGAGAGAGAGAGGAATATCCACAATCGCATTGTTGTGCTCGCACTATAATCAATTCCAATAATAAGGTAAAAAAATAATGACAAAATTCGCCTGGATTTTTAATGTATTGATAATTTATCAGAAAAATTGTAAGCAATATTATTCAATTTATATCGATAAATTAGTTTAAACGGTCAATTATTCAATCTATCAATTATTGTATTCAATAATGTTCCTTCCATTCAATTTTCAAGTGTCAAGCTGTACGTTCTAGCTGCATTTCGATTTTATCAATATTATTACTTGAGAAATTAATTTACAATTAATTATTTCATGTGTGTCACCGTCAGTAGTATATAACAATTTATATCAGAAGAAAAATGTTATATAGCTGGAATATGATTTGAATGAAAGAAACGGAGAAAATAGTTCTCTTTACTGATATAAATTAAAAGAGGCTGGAATATATAATTTCCGCTAAATTTGCTTGGATTTTGAAATTTGGATTTTCAAAGTTTTTGTTGAAATTATTATTAAACAAAAATAAAATATGAAATTAGTCAGAGATTAAAATGATGTAGGTACCGTGAGCGTAAAAACATAAATGTCGCTAAAATATTACCATAAATGCATCTGCTAAGGAAATTGGAATGCGATCGATTTAATAAATGTCAATACAAAAATTAGTAACTTTTATATGACTCTTCTTTTTATCATTATCGTTGTGTAAGATTCGATTGTTTAATGACATTTAAGTATTTCAATTTAAAATTATTCAGATTTTTTTTTCAAAATTTATATTTTACAACCATTTTATAAATATATTCTATCCTATGTATATGTCTGTTAGCTCCAATTAAATTTGAAAGAAAATTAAAATGTAAATAGTTGGTATATATTTAATTTGTTTAGGGATTAACATTTAATTTTTTTTTCTTACATTTATTTCGTAAACTTCCTATTGTGTAAATAATTATCAATTTAAAAAAACAGCGAATATACAAAAAAATTTGAACAAATTGAAAAGAGAAAACAAGTGTGATTATAATTAATCTTTAATAGAATTTTTGTACAATTTCAGTGCTTCCCGAGGAACCACAAAATACGAAGAAACGCAATAATGCATCATTGGTCGATGTGTTGCCATTCGCTAAGAGTAATCTAGAATACGTCAAGCCTTTCAAAATTAGTCAAAATCAATATGAAGATCCACGTAAGTATTTTAAATGAAGATTATATCAACAATAAGAGGGACGAATGTATTTTTTTTTAATATAAAAAACAATATCTTTAACAATTTTAATTTAAAATTTAGCAAAGCTTTGTCAGATGTAAAAGAATTTGAATTAATTTGTTTGACGAATATAAAATTGAATAGGTATATACTCGCCTATATTTTGCTTTTATTTGTTTTAAATTAATTTTAAAATATATAATAAAGTTGAAATACAGGTGTATAAATGTCTAATTTTTATATCGAGTAGCAAACACAAAGCAAGTTATTTGAAATTAAAAATTGACAATTTGAGGACTGAAAATCCATTTGCGAGTTACTTTTCAATATTGTATATTTGTATTCTGTGATCCTTGATCGCTATGACATCCGAAATTAAAAATAATTAATACGCATAAATATATCAAAATTTTATCCAACCATAATTAAATAATGCATTCGGACAATTAATTGTATAATGGCACGCTCTTGACGACGAGCGTATATCATTGATATCAATTTTGTTTCGGCATACAGAAAGAAAATCAATCGCAATTAAAGTAATGAAAATATCCATTATATTTCTCTACTGATTACTCTTAGTAACAGTTTCAAACTTTTTCCTCATTTCAAATCTTATAACTTTCTCAAGTTTTTAATATATGTACATATATGACACATATATGTACACGGAAAGAATTTTCTCTTAGAATTTACTCTGAAAATTATGGTAATTGTGGGACAATAAGATATTGGAAGAATTTTATAAAAGTTTTTCTGATTAATATTTACCATAATAAAAATATTAATATATACATAGTAAATTTTACCACGTACACAGTAAATTAATCGGACATATTTTATATCTTATTGTAGTAGATATTAATATTTTTTATATTCTGGTAATATTAATCAGAGATACTTTTATAAAATTCTTATTCGAATACCATATTGTCCCACGATTATGATTTTTAGGGTATATTTTAAGAGAAAATTCTCTTTGTGTATAATACATAGGTTTGCTGCACGTTCTCAGTTTGAATATTATATAGTGTTAGATTAATTATTATAGTTAGATTAATAGTCGATATATATAAGTTAACGATAACGATAAAGCATCGGATGAAATGTATTCGATTACAAGTATTGTCGAAATAATTTTACGTATATAAGTATAAAGATTACAACACACACACACACACACAGGATATTAAATTATATACGAATGTTTTAAAATAATCGATCTCTTTCCCGCTCGAGTCTTATTATACAAATGACAATGAGACTGTGAAATATATTGCACAGACTATGTATCCTCAGCAGCGCGTAAAATATTTCGGCAACAAATTATTAATAATAATATTAAGTATTCGGCCTTGATGTCGTCTCGCAGCGCGTTATTGTTGACACGCCGCGGCTCTGTTTATCATTCGCGCGCCAACACAGAAAAATAGTGACAATTTAAATTTAAATATTACATAAATAATTGTATACATACATACATACATACACATATACAATATATATGTAATAATTCGGATCTAGAATGCGCAGTGAAATGATCAAATTGTATCGTAACGAGATTGTAAAATGAACGAGCAAAACATTTCTTAACATTATCCTTTTCCATATTTTTTAGTTTACAACTTGTTCTACTTGAAAAGTCTCTTGTTCTCAGCCGAAGAATTTTCCACGGCAAAGAGACATCACAGTGGTCACTTTCGACATGCGTCGGCCGAAGTTTGGGATCCTCATCCGCAATATGAATTTACCGCCTTTGGAAGACGATTTCGTTTGAGATTGGCACACGACGCCAGTTTTGTATCTCCCGATATAAAGGTAAGAAAAAGATGGATCGTGTAACATTTCTCTCCTCTAGTTAATCGACAGCCTTAATTACTCGTTACACGACGATGACGTAGGTGACGCATATGAGCGAGAACACAACTAGACGAGAACACGCTGGTCATCAGTTGGGTTGCTATTACAGCGGGTCAGTCGATGGCGATCCAAGTTCAGCGGTCAGTGTCAGCCTTTGTCACGGAATGGTGAGTCACACAGATTGAGCTTTAGAGAATGTCTCGTCTCGCGATTCTTTATACGCGTCGCACACAAGTCAGTTAATTGCAACCGATTACAAGAATAATAAATCTGCCAGAGTCTGTGTTCCATTGTAGCGTGTGATTCGATGGTTAGCATAAAGTCACTACGTTTTATTTGACAGTTGTAGATCTTTTTTTCCACCTTGATTAATATATTGTATTTTAGATTTACATACAATTAGATAGAGACTATCGTGTTACTTAGGTCGTTATTTAGTTATATTTTTTTTAATAATAACGCTTGGTGTTTTGGCTCTTACTACATGAATCTTTTCCCTTATTTTTCTCAAAATTTCTCTCTTCTTTAAGTTTTTTCTTTTTTGGGAAAGCGAGAATAAAATGGAAAAACTTTTAGTTTTTGCTCGTCGAACATTCTTTGCACTGATTTAGATCACATTTTAATTTAGCCATGGTTAGCAAGGTTAGACTAATCAATCGGCCGTCTGTTTCAAACGTAGAAATAGAAAGAAGTAAGTGCCCGGTTAGTCGAGCCTTGATGTCTTTACTTTAGATAGCGAGCCTAGCCACTTGATCTAATTATTCGAGAGACGGTGAATCGCTTTCGCGAATACTTTGTTTTCTTCTCTTCATTATTTTTCGATATACTTGGTTTGTCTCATTGATATTACATTTTTGTATTACTATACCGATTTTTAACATCCATCTTTACAAACAAATTATTTTTTGCTTAAAACTAATTGAAAATTATATAAGTTTGTCATTTTTTTCTTATTTGAATGAGAAAAATTGCGATAATAAGTAAATAAATATATCGATCTGGTAATTTGCGCAAACTTTATATAAATATATACGTAATGTATATTAATTTAATATCTTTTGACATATGATTGTGTGCTAAGAATTAACACGCGGGCGCGTGACAAGAAATGCAAAATATTTATTTTTGCGTGATTCAGTAATCATCGTGTATCTTTTTATTTGTTTAAATTTCAGTCACGAAATATCACAATGATAGTAGATTATCGATTTGTAGATTATGTTGTTGGGACGACGATATTAATTAATATTTTCACATTTATCATGCATTTATAAATATGAGAATGTTTAATTTATAAACATAAAATGTATTTCATACAAATCTAAATATAAAAATTAATTTCTAGTTTTTTTTAAACTATATATATTCTTAAGAGGAACTCTTTAAAAATAAAATTCAGCATTTTTATACCATATTCTATTCAATACAATTATGTCTGTATATATATATATATATATATTTGTATAATCGAGTTAATTTTCTTACAATTAATTTTGATTAAAAAGTGTATTATTTATATTATATATAATACATCTCTTTACCATTTTGTTCGCGCACATAAATTTTGCAATCATATAGGAGAGAAAAGGAAGAGAAGAGGTTTATAATACATATAAATTAATTTTATGAACAAAATCTCTTTAATGTGCGCTTTTACATACTTTTTTAACGCAAATAAACGAAATTGTTGGGAATTTGCACTCAACCTCTACGTTCAACATAGTGTCAAACGCATAATAGACATATTTCGAATAATTCCACATCTAGCATAGTACAATATAAAAAAAACCTCACATTTCTTAATCTTTACATATTTGAAGAAAAAACGACACGCAAGATTACATGTTTTGAAAGCAATTTTGCTGGATTCTTTAAATATTTACGTCAATTATCCGATTAACCAAGGAATGAATTTTACATTATTTTTCGGGATGCGGCGCGATATTATAAAAATGCAAATCTGCGAGTTTGACTCGAGCCGGTATGACCAGTTTTGAATCGACCCGACGACCTTGACAGAAATGTGTGAAATATAATAGGTGGAATTAATTGGAGATATTTTATTAGCGATGACATCTCGCGTGGCGCAATTTATAAATATAATTTGTCTTTCCCTTGATCATTTTTTTGCACGATTAAAAGTAAATTATAAGAACTTTTTTTTATAAGATATAAAATCCACTAGCAATAAGATGAAACATTTTTTTAACGTCAAAAGTAAACGTAAAAGTGAACAGATAATTTTTTTTTTTAAATAAAGTGCTTTAAAATATGGTATTATTTCTTACGTTATGAAAGAAAGACATTTAAGAGTTTAAGGGAGAAAATAATCAACTACTCTCAAAAGATTATCATGTTTTATATTTTTGAAAAAAATACATATACACTCACGTGTGCGTTTTTGCAATTGATTTTGAAATTATTAATGTTTCTATTTTTACGAGATATTTAAAGCGGAAATCACTTTATTACGATATATTATTTTCTGCGCGTATTTAATGGAATCTAAATAAAGATAAGACTTTGGTCTGGCCCGGGAACCCAGCCATCTTTAATTTAACGGTCGGTTCTGTGTACGTGAAACATTATGCACGTGTACGATGTCTCGCATAATTTTTTCTTGCAAATTTAGTACCATTTGCACCGCAGTTTTCTCGGTATTTTATTATTGCTTGTTTAATATCGTTTATAACTTGACGAAATCCTGTCGTCGCAACGCAACGACTGCAATGGTATCTGACGTTTTAACATAAACACAGAATTTTCGTGAAAGCACACGTCAAAATAAGTCGAGACAAATTACGACATAAACAAAATGCAAATATTGGTTTTTAAAACAAGCGTGAAGCTATGGGCGCGAAGGATAGGATATGTGGTCAGCGTATTTATAGTCTGCCAAGCAGTTGCAACGGTTGCAACAGAGTAGTTGCTTACTCATGATCTGATTGCTTCTTCGTAACGTTTGAAGAAATATTTGCGAAAAAAAACGTTTGAAAGCTCCCAGCCTTAGAGCAAATTATTTAATCTATCAATTATTTCTCGTTCTAATATTTTCGCAAATAATAACGGAGGCATTTGTGACGATAACATAAACGATATATGTATAATCGGAAGATACTCATTAATTGTGTGTGCATTCTAGATAATTTTAAATTAATTTAAGTATTTTTTGGAATAGAAGATTTTGCAAAAAATTTCAAATTTAATAAGCGCAATTAATAAGACGCGAATGACGCGACGAATCAATTATTGTATCCATCTCGACGAAAGGTCGATGAATTCCTTGGAGCGAATAATAGCGAGGTCGTTACCAGCCAGGTTGTTCGAAAAGGCAAAAAGGGAGATGAGAAAGGGTCAGAGACGCGGACAGATGAGAAAAAAAAACGAAGAGACGTTCTTGCCAGGCAGTTCTCGGTAATACTCATAAGTGCGTCTTTGTGCCTCGCGCGGAATAGAGAAGGCGCACGCCTACAAAAATGCAAATTGCAAACACGAGTGAATCGAGCATATTGCTCGATGCCGGTACGCTACCTACTAGCCGGTGGTCAGCGTCGTGCAAACTTTCATTCACGCTATTTATTTAACTCTAATCTATTGTATTTAGCACCGAGAAACTAATGCACAATATCTCATTGATAAATGGCTGCCTGGCTGGTTCTCTCTCTTTCTCTCTCGCTTGTAATACTAGAGAACACATGTATCTGAATATTTTTTTTTACGTACTAGAAGCTACAAGTGTTTGAAATATAAATGAGCCCTGTGCCGTTACTTTCGCAAAGCACGTGCGCGAAAAAATAAATAAATGAAAGAGAAAAAAGAGAGAGAGAGAGAGAGAGAGAGAGAGAGAGAGAGAGAGAGAGAGAGAGAGTTCATCTCCGTTTGAATGTTTAATCTAAAAGTACGTATATCGGAGTTGCCGGATAGGATAACAACGAGTGGCGCTTCGTTTGTAAATAACACTCTTCTAATAGAATCTGTATAAGTCATCGCTACTTTAAATAAACGAAAACTAAATCCTGTCTTATATTTCACATAAACGTGTGCAATGTGCAATAATATTCCGTCCAATTATGTTTTACGTAATGCACACCGCACATTATTATAAATAATTTCAACCTATACTTGGATGTAAAATATTAGCGAATATGATACATATAATTGACAATTTCCAGACTGGTCACGTGAAAACGTCAATGGGAAGCTACTTTATTAAACCCACCGAACATTGGCGCGAGGATGACAAGGATTCTCTTGAGTCCTCGTTGCAGCACGCGATCTATCGCGTATCCGCGACAGCGACATCCAACTCGAACGATAATTCCAACTTTAATATGCCTGAAGATAAAGTTGAGAATCGCAACTGTGGAGTGATGGGTAAGTCGTATTTTATTTTACTACATCTGTATATATATATATATATATATATATATATATATATCGAAATCATTTTTTCTTTATCATTTTATCTAGCACGGTTTTATTATTCACCGCCAATACAATCGACCAAGGTATGACCAAGCTGCGCGTTCTAAACTAGCTATAAACTAAATGTTGATGATGTTGACAATATGAATTTATTTGACGTAATCGCACGATATGATATTTGGATATATTTTGAAACTCGAAGGAAAAGGCGTCGCGTCTTTTCATATACTCGCTATGTATACTCGGCACGACCGCGACCACCTGTATGAAAACAGGTTCAGGCACAAGTTTACGTCTTCCCTCAGGCAGATTCTGATGTTCCATCGAGACAGCTTGGCGACGTGCGTACTTTGCCCACAAAACCAAGTCGTCGATGCTACATCCGTGTCGAAATTTCTTCACCTCTTTTTATCCATCTACCGTTATTGCAATGTTATTTTCAATAACGCTCGTCTCTCTTTCAATTGGTCGCGCGATACAATTATTAACTGACATATTTTTCCTTTCAGAAAACAATTTCTTCTAAAGCGTTTCGAGTTTGTCCGAGCTTAAAAGTGTGTTTCGATCTTGTCGAGACCGTATCCAATCTATTGCAATTCAATGTCAAAGATGTGTGTGTTTTAAATGTAAGAAAAAAAATGATGTACACGATATACTCTCGGATGCACTCGCCGCTAAGGCATGAAGAATAACTTAAATGTAATTTTGTCGATGTTATTTAATTGAAAGAGCAATTTCGATTCCATCTATATTAATTTGTACATTATTTATATATTAATTACAGATTACGAGTCGGACGATAGACCCTCGTTAACGGACGATACTTTTGCTCATAAAGTTGATGTCGGAGCGCGTTCACGAGAACGTAGGTCGACGCGAAAAACCGCATCGTTGGAACGGAAGCAAGAAGAGCAGGAATACGAACGATTCACAGAACAGAGCCAGCACCGTCTGGATTTTTTTCACAAAGTGGATTACGATGACAGGTATAGATACGAATCAATTTCATATATATGCAACTTTGGAAAACGTACCCTCATATATTTACTTTCCAAATATATGTATATATATATATACATATATTATCCCGACTGTAATAATTAACCACGCAAAGCCTTTTGAATTTTTTGACAGTTCAGATATATTATTTTAATTCATTTATCTCTCTCTCTCTCTCTCTCTCTCTCTCTCTCTCTCTCTCTCTCTTTCTCTCCTTCTCTATGTGTCGTGCATGTAAACGCATTTATATCGTTCGTTACATCAATCTCAAGTTTTATAATGTGTAATATAAATGCAGCTATCAGAACGAGGAGTACACTCAGGACTCAAAAATGGACTCGGATTCTTTCGTAACGTGGAGACCACGGCGAGCTTTACCGCGTGAATATTTTATTGAGATTATGGTAGTGGCAGATGCAAAAATGGTGGAATATCATGGCAATGGTTTAGTCAATTACATTCTTGTTCTAATGAGCACGGTGGGTATATATATATATATATATATACATATATCATTCTTTCATATAATTTTTGATTTAATATCATGTACTCAATTTCAAACGTAAAATTTCTATGATAATATCTCGCAATTAAGTATATTTCTTTATTGATCTTTTCACGAAAGATTACATGATTGGTATCATTTCTTGTTCTTATGTTACATAGGATGGTCTCGCAATCTCAGCTCCCCCCTCCTCTTTCTCTTTTTAATAATAGTATTTATTAACAGTCTGGAATGGATTTTTTCAACAGCGAAAGTACTCAGCGAGTATTTCTATAATTAATGTTTGAAAGAGTTTCTATGGCAAAGATTTATAGAATATGAGTTTCGAGAAAAAAACAAATGAATAAAAATATAATTATATAGTTTTGATTTCAAGGGAGTGGACCTTTGCTTAAAGACATTAATTTAAAGTTTTATTGCACAGACATACCATGTTAAAAATTGAAAAGATGTGATAAATTTTTATTTTTTTTTATATCACAGTTAAAAGATAAATCTCTAAATTGTGGAGATGGCGAATTGCAATTTAAAAAAAACATGCAACAATAAATTGAGATAAACACTATTGTGACGGATGACAATTTTCAAATGCATCAATAAGGATCAAGGGCAATATAAAACAGCATTCTTTATCTTTTGTCAAAAGATGGAAAACGAAAAACGCATAAAATAAGCTTGTAATTGCGAAATAAATTTCTGATAAAACGTAATCGTAAAACACATACACACACACACACACACACATAAAGAAAGAAGAAAAGAAAGGAAATAGCAGATATCCGTTCGATGTAATTCGACAGTTAGTCTCGTCATAGCGGTCATTATCGAGTACACTACGCCACAGTTATGTATCCCACGCGAAGGCCACACCTTACCTTGCGAGGGCAACATCCTGCGAGGAGTTTGCTTTCACGAACCCACGCTCCTCATTCATTCAATATATGATTCAATCGTATTTCTCGATAACTATTAATTGTTGATTTTAAGATTCATGATTTCTTTATGAATGAAAAAATAGACAAGATTAAAATGAATGTCTCATTTTTATATGTATACGGTGTCAACCATCATAAGTTTGCACGTTTTTTAGTCATCTTATATTTTCCAATCTATTGTATTATGCATGTTTTTTTTTTATTTTTTTAAAGTGTGATTTGAGTGACTTTTGTAGGCATAATTTTTGACGTTTTCGTATTTTGTGTTAATCTTTATCGATTATTATTAAATTTTTTTTCTACATCAGCTATGCATTCATACAGTTGCAAAATGTATATTATTTGTTTCTTTTTTTTAACTGAAATTACGCTTATAATACATTTTTTTACAAGTGATTTCTCTTGTATTTTGCATATCTCGAGAGAATTTTAATTCGATATCATAAGATAAATACATTTTACATTTTACATTATGTTTGAATATATACAGTTAAGTTTGAATATCGGTATAATTACGATATATTGTTCTTTCTAATGAATTGGACTTGACTTTCGATTCACATAAAAAGATTAGATTTTTATTTAAGAAAAAAAGTGCAATCTGTAAGCACGTCGAAGAACCTACCAAAAATATCAAATTAGGAAAAGATGGAATCTAATTGAATTGTGTAAATTTTTGTTTTTATTTTTATTTTTTAATTTTTATATTATTTTTATACGCACATTGTCAGTATAATTTAACTGTGAATTATACAAGATTACATGTTGCTATTTACTCTTTTGGAAGGATAGGTTTCACGTATCTATAAGGACCAATCTATCGGCAATCCAGTGAGTATAGCTGTGATGAAGATTATCAAAACTGACGAGGTATTTGGTATCAAGCATAGTGGAAGTGACGGAATTGCGGCAGCCGAAATGTTGAAACAATTTTGCCAGTGGCAGAAACGTAACAATCCAGATGAACCCTCGCCCGAACATCACGATGCTGCGCTTCTTTTAACCAGGTTTGTATCAGAAATCTCTATATTATAGAAATATACATTCTTTTATGATAGGTATGATATAAAATTGTTTGAGATATTTTTATTATTCTCGTCTAAAACAAAGTCAATAAAATTCTTGGCTAATTATAATCATAAACGATTAAAATTTTAAATTTCTTATTTCTAATTATATAACAAGATTAATGTTAAAGTTATATAGATAATTGCAAATGATAAATTTTTTTAATGGATATAATTGTATATATTGTATATATTTTTATAGACAATAATTGTCAAGGTCCATAGTTTCAATAAATAAACGGGAAATCGAGGGTTTAAATAAAAAGGAAATTTTTTTTTAGAGAAAATTTATGCCACAATCCGGGTCAAAAACGTTGCGATACTTTGGGCTTGGCTGAATTGGGTAGAATGTGCTCGCCAGGTTCTTCGTGCGCCATCGTACAGGATAATGGATTAGCCGCGGCGTTTACTATCGCACATGAGATTGGTCATGTGTAAGTATTAGCTATAGGTCATATGTGCGATTTATTTGTTTCTTTGCAACTTGTACATTGTATATCATTTATATATACTGTACAAAGGATGTCTTGTTCCTATGCACTTTAGATGTGTTTTTATGGACATTTCATAAATTTTCACTCTTAAGAAATTCTTTTTGTTCCTTTTTTCCTTTTTTATATTTTGTGCATGACATGTGTTCTTGTTTCAACAGCCATTTGGAAGAAAAATTTGGAATGAATTACAGGCTCAACATGCCGCACGACGACGATGTCAAATGTGCGGGTTTCAGGAATCGTTCGGGTGTACATAACGTCATGTCTCGCATGCTGGACGATAATACTTTTCCCTGGGAATGGTCCAAGTGTTCCCGATACTATGTCACCGAATTTTTTGAGTGAGTCAGTCGCATTAATTGGCATACGACTCGGTTATAAATGACGTGTTGGTGGAACCTTCTGAAAAGAGAGATCGTTAGTAATTAACCTCTGTTTGATACAGCATGCAATGCCATATTAGGTTTTGTCGCTAGGTTGATTTCGTCATTTTTTCGTTTATATAGCGATGTAATTAAATCTTTAATTTATTAATGGTTATTGGCCGCGTTAGTCTATATTCTTTAAGCTGAAACTTTCTTCTGCGATTAAAATAACTTTCAATAATAAATAAAATTGTTTGATTATTATGAATACTTTATCAGTGTAAGTGATAAATTACTCTAATTGTAAGCCACATAGGCATTCTCTTATTATATTTATATGTTTTATGCAATGTCATGAAATGTGTATCACTCAAATAATATATACGTGAATCGTTCAAGAACTGTCCTTCGCAACAAACGCGCACAAAGTCTATAGGAAATGTTTTAATGAAGTAACAACTTTTATTTCAGAGCCGGATATGCCAATTGTTTGTTAGACGAACCAAGCAAAACGATGGAAAGACAGGATGGTCGGTTACCTGGCGAGGATTATTCGGAAAATAAACAGTGCGAACTTGTTTTTGGGCAAGGATCTAGAATCTGTCCTCACATGGTGAGTGATGGTAAGTGGCCGTTGTACAGTCAATAATAAAATAATAAGATCGAGAGAAAGAGAGAGAGAAAGAGGGGAGGGGAGTTGTACATCAGTAATGATCCTGCTTGAATATTCCGAATTTAAAACAATTCGATTTGTACGAGTTTTTATCACTTTATTAATGTTAAACTCAACGGCGCTTAATTCGCTCAAGAATCGAAGTAAATTGGAGGCTTGGTTGGTTACCGGCCAGGCAGTGTGTAGGAGACTGTGGTGTACCGCGCCACTGTGGGACCATCATCAGCAATGTCACACCCAGCATATGCCCTGGGCCGACGGTACATCCTGTGGTGTCGACAAGTGGTGTCATCGCGGCGAGTGTGTCTCGCGCAGGAATCTCGAACCGGTGGACGGTCAATGGGGCGAATGGGGAAGATACGGTGAATGCTCGCGGATTTGCGGCGGTGGTATCAAAAGAAAGTATCGCGAATGCGATAATCCAGCACCAAAAAACGGCGGCAATTACTGTATCGGCGAGCGCGTCAAATACCGCAGTTGTGGCACTAGAGAATGTCCGCCAGGCAGTTCCGATTTTAGGTAGGTACATATGTGCTAACACCATCAAATAGTATTGTGTATGTAATAAGGCGTCTTCTCATAAACAGTAAAAAGCATGTTAATCTCGAAAGCGAAAATTTATTACGATTTTAACTGACATTTTGAAAATAAAATTGTTAATGAGGTGACACGATGATATATAGTTAGTTAGAAGAGAAACACATTTTTTTTCTCTTCTTTTACAGAGAACAACAATGCTCGAAATTCGACAACAACAATTTCAACATTCAAAATCTTGCTAGAGATGTCAAGTGGCATGCAAAGTATACTAGAAGTAAGCGATTATTTATATTATATATTATCTTTATTTACGCATCTAACTTATATAAGACTTTGTCTAATCTTCCAATTTTTGGGAGAGAAAGATTTGACTTTTGCGTCGAACAAACAACGAAAAAGATCCGCATCTTGGAATATGTTGTTATATTCTTTTTATCGTATAAAATAATATAACTTTGTAATGAAAAAGAGATATTCTTTCTCGCCAACATTAGGGCATATTACATATAGCTTGAGTGATACTTGATAGTCACGCGTAAACAGCAGTTACTTTACGAATTACGACAACGTCGTAGATAATTTTGCATATATGCACAGCATTTTCTGTCATTTATATATACATATATATGTAAACATTTTGTCTCCATCATTATTAACAAGTATCTAATAAGGTAAGAATATAGATTTTTCCAATATTTGCGATTGTCAGTGCGATTTAAAAAAAGAACGTATCACTCGTGCTGTTTACAAAATAATTTTGGTTTATGGTAATAATTTGGATATATTATATTATAGCGACTCTCTATCTCTATATTTCTCTCTTTTTTTACAGTACTGCCGCAAGACCGTTGCAAACTATACTGCCAAGTGGAAAGCAATCAGTATTACATGTTACGTGATAAAGTAATCGACGGGACACCCTGTGGTCCTGATACTTTTCATATATGCGTCAACGGCCAATGCAAGCTGGCTGGATGCGATCACGTTTTGAATTCAACGGCCGAGCTCGATACTTGTGGGGTCTGTAGAGGTGATAATTCTACTTGTCAGAGAATTACAGGCTCCTACAACGCCAGTGTATACGGTTATACGAAAGTTGCAAAAATACCTGCCGGTAGCAGCTACATCGACATTAGACAATACGGATGGCTAGGCTCTCATAATGACAGTAACTATCTTGGTAAGATTATCAAAATATATGTATACATGTTTGCGCATTCCGCGCACAGATATTGTCTCCTTTAAAGTTTTTTTTTATTTAACGAACGCATCACATTTTATAAATGAGCTCGTTTTAATGTCATTCAAGAATTGGCAATATGTTTTTATTTATTATTCGGAAAAATTATTTACTATATACTTTGTATTTTATCTCTCTAAATGAAATCCAATTTAAATAAATAAATAAATAAATAAATATATATATATATATATATATATATATATATATATTGTATATATGTATATGTATGTATATAAAGATAATGTATTATGTAATTTTAAAAGAAAATTTATATATTGCTAAGGTGCATGATGTAATAGAGTAGAAAACAAACAATTCTTTATCGTATTTTGGTCATGTATTCATAGATATACATAAAATATAATAATGGCGGTATGAAATTGAATTTTGAAAAACAATTTTTGTATAACAAATTAGACGTCTTTTTAATTTTGATAAAAAAGTTATACCAATTTGATTATTGAAAACCAAACCGAACAAACAATATATTTTCATACGCAGCGTTACGAATCGGAGAAGACGGTGCATATATCCTAAACGGCAACTTTATGGTAATGCATCGTAAGGTGATTGTGCATCCAGGCATCACCATCGAATACAGTGGACCAGAATCGGTTGTAGAACGTTTAAATAGTTCCCGGCCTATTGTCATCGATTTAATTTTAGAGGCAGGTCTAAAATTTACATTTAAAATTACATCATTTAATCTAACATTCAGAACAATTTATTCAGAAATGTGACTCTCAAAGGAAAATATAATATTCCAGGTATTATCTGTAGGAAACGTGTATCCGCCGCAAATTACGTACGAGTACACTGTACCGAAAAAAATTCTAAACAGCTTTACGTGGTTGCTCAGCGATTGGTCAACTTGCAATCGAATGTGTCAGGGTATGAAATATCGTAAAAGTATATGTAGGAGCACCGAGCATAAGGATGAAGTACCCGATGATTATTGCAGAGGCGAGGAAAAGCCGCAAGAAGACAGTCAGATTTGTAACGCATATTGCATGCTGCAGTAAGTATATATATATATATTTATAATTTTGGAAAAGATTTTAATTGCGCTTATCTCGAGATAATCCAATTTAATCGATAATCGAGTATTCAATCGATAATCGATACCAATAATCGAGTATCTAATTTTAGCCGTATACAGTTAAATGTAGTCAATATTTTATAATTTGTTTTTCTCTTATTGATTTTATATACATACACATGTACATACCGCACTTAGTTTCAAAAATTATATTATTTTAGATGGCAAATAACTTCTGTATCCGAATGCTCGAATCATTGCGGTCCAGGCTTGCGAACCGTTACTTGGCGATGCGTTCAAATCTTGTTAGATTCGCCGTCCCATTCTCCGCGACCTGTACCGGCGCACGCCTGCTTACACATTGAAAAACCAAGCGAGCATCAGTCGTGCATAGGCCCGTGCGACGACGCTCATTGGAGTTACAGCGAGTGGAATACCTGTAGTACCTCGTGCGGTGGCGGTGTACAATCGAGAGGCGCGATATGCGTTGATTCGAATGAGAGGCAGGTACGAGACGAGAATTGCGCTAGGCAAGAAAAACATCTCAAGAGGATATGCGGCCAAGAGGCTTGTCCGAAATGGGATCTAGGAGAATGGAGTCCGGTAAGTACAGGAAAAAAACAAAAACGAATTATATGTATATATACACGTGCAAAGATGATATACTATATATATGGAGCATTTCATATCAAATCAACGAATTTTTTCTTCAACCATTTTTTTTTATTTTTTTTGTATCTATTGAAAGTAGCTTCCATCTATTTTTTAAAATTTTTATTTTTATTAATTTCTGAGTTAAATATTTTTAAGAACATTGATTTTTTTGTATTTAAAAAATTTCAAATATTTTTAACTTGAAAAAATAATAAACATATTAAATGTTTTTAAAAGTATTTAACTCGGAAATTAATAAAGATAAAAATCTAAAAAAATTCATGAAAGCTACTTTTAATAGATACAAAAAGATAAAAAAAAATAAAGCAAATAAAAAATGGTTGGGGGGAAAAGTTGTTGATTTGGTATGGAATGCCCCATATATATTGATATATAAATATATATATATATATATATATATATATATATATATATATATATATATATATATATATATATATATATATATATAGATTATATATCTATGTTTCTCTAGATGAAATGTTTCAATCTCATAATAGAATCATATATTTTATTAATATTAAAATTTTAGAGATCGAGGAAAATACAAATTTTAAAACAATTATTTTGTCTATGTCATATTATTGTCATTCGGTACTGTTTTTTGAATAATTTGAATTGATATAAAATAACACAGTACGATAAATATCGTTGTGCAGTGTTCCGTGACTTGTGGCGTGGGAAAACGGCATAGAGCCTCTTGGTGCCAAGTTGAGAATCGCGTAGTATCGCGTACCTTTTGTAGCGGTACACCAATCGTAACGACAGAAATCTGCGCTGCTGGTCCTTGTTATCAGTGGCATGCCGGCGACTGGAGTCCGGTATAGTATATATATTGGACAATTTTATCCTCATCCCCCCTTCCCCAAAAAAAGGCATTTATTAATTATCTTTATATTGAATTATTATTGAATTTAATCTTTTATTATTATGTTTAGTGTTCGGTGACGTGTGGCGAAGGAATATTACGCAGAAAAGTCATTTGCCAAAATGCCGATGGTATGATGAGCGACGCATGTCCCATATCCGAGAAACCGGAGACTTCGATCGCTTGCACGCTGAAACCATGTATCAGTGCTGTAAGTTTTGTCTATGTGCCTACATATATTGTGATTATTTACTTATTTCTTGACGACGCTATAATCCTTTGGCAATAACATAATTAGAATTATGAAAATATCGGACACAAGAATATATCGTAAATAATAATAACGCTATTGTAATATATAATGTATAATAGTAATGATTAGATAAACAAACAATATAATAAATCTTTACCAAATGCCTAGTAAAACTATTATCAGTGTAAAATTATTAGTAATTTATAATGTATAAGATGGAAACAAACTCGAAGAATGTAGATTTAGTTGGATAAAACGGCCGTGAAGGGAACAATCAATATTACACATCTGAAAAGAGAAATTATTATTACTTTGAAATTGAAAATTTGTTTTTTATAACTGTGACATAATGCTTGTAAACAAAAAAATATTTACGTTATCTCTTTTCTAGGTGAGTCCACCGCCCGTCGTTTATTCATCCAATCCTCCGCGCGAAGATCCCTCCCAACAAGACAATGAAATTGATAGCAATGGTATTACTTTCCATTCGGGTTACAAATGGCATGTAGGATCTTATGGAGAGGTGGGCTTATTTATATTTTATTCGTAAATTTGTTTCTTCAAATATATATTTGTTTATATATTGTATGTAGTTTATAACTATTTCAATAGATTTATTATTTATGATTTATTAAAAATATTTTGCATATTAATATATTTATTATCATTTTCTTTTATACAGTGTTCGCGAAAATGCAATGCTGGATACAAAAGTAGAATAGTAAAGTGTATCTCTTCAGAAACGGGAGTAGTTGCGCCCGATTATTATTGCGACTCTAATCAACAACCAATGACCAAAATTGCATGCAATCGTCATCCGTGCCCAATTTGGAATACCGGTGATTGGAGCGAGGTATGAAAGCTTAATTTCATGTACTTATTCTACATATTATAGTATATTTTTAATGTCTAGAATGTATGTGACGCATGCGGCATCTCAGATTTGATAGAAATAATTTTTGTTAGACATAAATATATAATATACATACATACATACACACACATATATATATATATATCTCTGTGTGTGTGTGTGTGTGTGTGTGTGTGTGTGTGTGTATTTACGGATATGCTTCTTGTGTGTTATATAAAAAATTAAAAATTAACTTATATATTTTATCTGCACGCGCGTGTATAATTATTTACACAGAATATCTCTTGAATGTACAATATAAATAAATATTTATACATATGTATAATGATATATATTCTCAATTGATAATTTTTTTTTACAATTTGAATGGGTTTAGTGCAACGTAGGATGTGGTAATGGATTTCAACATCGCCAAGTTCGCTGCCAAAATCATCGTGGCGAAACTTTGCCAGACAAGGAATGTACTGATGAACAACCGAAATATGTGCGGAGATGTCAGAAAGAATCTTGTAAAACTAATCCTAAAAACATTAGGGAGAATAATTTGGAATCTAACATCGTCCGTAGATGGAAAATGTCTAATTGGACTCCCGTGAGTAACGTTAATTAGGAGTGTCGTAGAAGAAACATAACATAATAAAAAGATATTTGTTTCTTCATTTATCTATTATTCAATATCTAGAAGTAAATCAGACGCGCGAATAATCAAAGCTACATGCTCTTTAAAATGATTAAGTGATTAAAATGTGATAAAATTCTTGATTCAGTCAAAAATTTGTCGCGTTAAATATATAATAAATTTTAAGGAATTAATGTCGAAAATATCAATGATCAGGATAGGTGTTTTAAAAAATGTTATGTTGACATACAAGGCATTTGTACTGAGAAAGTTATTTTCAAATACCCCCAAGTCAGTGAACAACAGACTGATACAAACAATAATAAGAAAAATGTTTGGCAGGATCCTACAGATATTTTCGACATCGTGATGTTATCGAAATTGTTGCAGTGCTAATTTTTGTCACCATGAGTGTATAGTTGATTAGTTTATATCAAATTGAAATATTTTATAGTGCTCGAAATCGTGCGGTACCGGGATTCAAACGCGAAGGGTGGAATGTACAATGAGAAGAGGCAGTCATGGACCGGAAATACCCGTTAAGGACGAACAATGCTCGAGATCGAAATTACGCAAGCCAAAATCGCAGAGATTGTGCCAACGCGTTGCTTGTGACTATATCTGGCAAGAAGAAATTTGGTCGGAGGTATCTTAAACTTGTCAGCGTTGCAATTACATTATTCGAATGTTGCTCATTAATTTCAATTTCGTATGTTTTAGTTATAATTTTGTAAATTAAAATTGAGCACGCGAGTTAAAACATAAAGTAAAATCGAGTTTTTTTCATGCACGAACATTTGTGTATGTACAATATATAGCAAGAGAAAATAATGATTACTTCATATTTGATCTTGATCGAAAGAAATATTAAGAATATATATTTAGGAAATGGAAATATGTAGAAAATTCCAATATAATCATAATGTATTATGCAAAGATACATATGATGGAAGGCCGTTTATTCGTGCGAGATGTGTTTGCAACTTAATTGTTTTTAAAGCTTTCTTTACGCATGTTGTTAATCACATATTTGTCGAGAAATTAAGAGTATTTTCCAGCAACTTTTGCACTCTTTAATCACTAATGTACTATATGCTGTAACTAATGGGAATATATATAATTTATATATAATCATTATAAATATACACTTTAATAATTGACAATGAAAACGAAATTAAATAAATGCATTTGTGTTTTTTCCAAGTGTTCCGTGGAATGTGGAGAAGGAATACAACATCGTGTAGTCACTTGCCATCGAGTAAATCGCTATGGATGGATCGATCCAACCCCTACAGAAGGTTGTGCAATGGATCAGAAACCGGCCGAGAAACAGATTTGTAAGCTACGAGAGTGTAGCGATAAATATTATTGGGTTGCTGGTACATGGAGAAAAGTGAGCAGATACTGTTTTCATTAAAACGGACATTACTATATCGCGTACATTTATTAGCAATTATAGTAGAAAAAGATAGTTTTCTTCAAAGAAATTGTACAATATCTTTGTTACAATTAATTTTAGTGATTTAAGTAAAAATAATGAAAAACAACTTGTATACAGGTTATTGTGGTTCAAGACTAAAAGTTGAAGGAAAGGAGACATAATTTTAATATTAATTTTTCAAAAAATTGATTTATTTAACACATTTAGAGAAATTATATATTGGTTGTTTATATAAAAAAAATTATATAAATATCAAGTAAAATATGTGACGTAATAAAAATTAAAATTCATGTCTCATGTTTATACAAATTTATCATGGTTTGGACTTATTTATAAAATTAGATGGAATATCTTCTTCTATTTAATTCAATAAATCCTGTCTCATCTAAGAGTTTGAAGGAGACAGACAAAGAAAAGTGCTTTAATGTCTTTTTTCTTTCTCTTTCTATTTCAGTGTAGTCATCCTTGTGGACGGAAAGGCCGACAAATCCGTAAAGTTTATTGTCACGATGTAATGGGCAAAAAGGTTGCACGATTTCATTGTCCAGTCGAATATAAACCGCAACGGAAGCGTAAATGCAATCAGAAGAGATGTGGGCCAGTCACTTGCCTCGAAATTCAGAAACGACTCAAAGCCACCACGGACGGTGAATATCCATTATTTATTGGTGGGAGAAATATGACAATTTATTGTCATGGAATGTCGAGCGTCGAGCCACGAGAATATCTGACATTGCCAGCTGGCGACAGCGAAAATTATGCGGAAATTTACGACAAAAGGTTGGTAAACTATTCTTTTTCATTTGAAGGATTATTATTCTTTAATTACGTCGATTTATTTTACACATAATATATAATCTGTATTGTCCTTATTTTTGTATCCATATTTTTCTTTTTTCGTATTTTGCTATTAGTCTACAAAGAGATATGTTGTTATATCATTTAAAAAAAATATTTTATCTTTCTATCTTTTTTTCTCTCTCATCCTTTTCTCTTTTTTTCTCTAAATTCTAGAATTTAGAGAATGGAATTCTTATTTATCAGTATATATCCATTTATTCGAAATATTTTGTTTTACTACTATTTCACTTTATTTTGAATAATGAATATATATTGCATTTTATTCTCGAAATATTATTCTTTATATTGTTTTCCTATCGATCAATAAACTCCTGCGATATTATTTAATAATAATTTAATATAAATCAGGTTAAAGAATCCACACACATGTCCGTTTAATGGTCAAAGGAATGATAGCTGTAATTGTGTGTCTGAATTGGGAACAGTTTCTGGTAAAACAATGTTTAAAAGAGTACGCATTGATCCTACGAGACTCTATATTATAGGTAAGTAATTTAAAAAATTTACACGATTTATTATATAAAAAATGGTATTTCTATATGTATAACATTTATGACTCGAATTATTTGTATAATACTGTACCACAGAAGCTTTTTGAACAAAAATTAGTTAGTTTTACAGGAAAATATAACATACAATATATATATGATGCAGTATATTATGCATATATGTATATATTAATAACGTGACTTATTCGATTTAATGCTTAAAGTTTAAAAAGAAAAAATTTTCTCAACAATTCTGTAATCTTATAACAATATTGCAACAACGAAAGTATGCGCAACGTATTTGTTATTTTAAAACTTTGCAACGAAACATTATTTTCTTTCCATATTATCTCTATGCACGGGTATAGGTCATAAAATAAATTACCTCATATAGAATTGATATTTATATTTATACATTTGAATTGTTTTATGTTTAGCAAATGATTACACGTTTTCGTGGACGAAAGGAGTGAAACGCGTAGAGTATGGTAAAGCCGGTGATTGTTATAGTCTCATTGATTGTCCGCAAGGACGTTTCAGCATCAATTTAAGAGGAACCGCCTTGGGATTATCGCCAGCAGTTACATGGGTTACGGAAACGTCGAGCGCTTTTTTCGCGATCAATAAAATTGTAAGTAAATAGGAAAAGGTTTGCCTTACATATCATGTGAGGCGAAAATAAAACTTGAAGTTTTGCTATATATATGTACCTGTATAGATTTTATTGACCAACAGTCATATTGTTGGCCTTCTTTCTCGATATACTTTTTGCAATATATTTTTCTTATAAAAGAGATTTTTTAAATTCTGTTTAAAGAATTGATTTTAATAACTTGTTTAAACTTACATAAAAATGAGATAAATCATTTTATCTCTTTTATATCGCGTGTACTAAGCTTTTTTTAACATATTTAAATATTTAAAAAATATAATCTCTAATTTCTCTCACTTGTCACGTTAAAAACATTAGCATTGCATATATTGTTACATTGTTTTATCAATTAAAGCGTTTTATCAATTAAAACTTTATTTCAAAGAGCATATAATATTTTTATTTGCTTTTATAAGTTTTGATATTTCTTGTACTTGTCTATATGTATATATAATAAATTATATTTACATTATTTAGAATAATCAGCGAATTCTCGGTAAATGCGGCGGTTATTGTGGCTTTTGTAAGCCGAAGACAGGCCTAAAACTGGATGTATTACCTCCCTAGTCACAGCCATCAAGTTTTCGTACTACATTTATTTGTTTTATACAACCCGCGACATGAGGCGTGATATTATATTTAACCACCGATTTGCTTTAAACTCGATTAGTTTCTTAGTATCTTTCGGCAATTATATGTACATACGTATGTACACACCCCCCTCCACACACACAAAATATTATATAGTATAATATATGTATATGTATGTATGTATGTATGCATGTATGTAGGTATGTATGTATGTATATGTATATCGGATAACGATATTGAAATTAATGGATTGACGAGTTACGAACCGATAAATGCACATGACATAATGTATAAGTATCACTGCCATTACATGTGCGATTATATAAAAATGAACAGATATTTTGAGATATAAAGCCTATGCTGTTTTGAACATGTATTATTTATATACGTTTAATGATGATTCTTAAGCAAATGCTTTCTAAATTTATATAGACTTTATCTAATAATCTACCTATAAAAAGTGCATAAGAACAAATACGTTTGTGACATAGCATAGAATGATCGTTTTTAAAGCATAAAATTTGTAGACAAAAATTCCTATTTTATCTTTACATAGTTGCAATAGTTTTCTCCCTCTTTATTTATCAAGTAAATTTTTATCACTATAAAATATAGATGGAAAAAAGTATGCAATGTGTCTGCGCATTTAAATATGTAAAGATATATTTGTGTCAAATTACAAACGTATAATTGTGCTGCGGTTGTAGAAAATATAGTGTCTTTCTATGTAAAAAGAGAGTAAAAGATATGAGATAAAAAAGATAAAAGGAAAAAAATATTCTCTATTCTTTGAAATATTTTTGAAATTTCTCTTTTCAATTTGAAACATTTTATTTTATTTTTTCCATAGATTGAACTTTCAACAAATATAATATTAATATCAAAACTTGATCGAATATTATTTATATGTATTTTATATACAAACATGAAATAATGGATAATGACATCATATTCTACAAACATTTTACGATTGATGTGCTCTCTTTCTAATTTTATGATTCTACAGTTTGCTTTTATCGTGATTCACTGCCGTCTTTTTATAATATGTTTTATCAATTTTAAAAAGAAGAAATATGTATTAAGAAAAAAAATCGATATTTTATTTTTGTTTTTAATAATGAAATCTCGATATAATTCACGGTATATTTAATTAAATCGAATATTTTAACATTCTTGTAAAAAAAAACAATTAACGACTTGTAGTTTTAGAAAGAAAGAAGTGTGATCGAATTTATGTACATTTTATTTCTTATGTGCAATAAGCAAGTAGAAAAAAAAACTTGCAAAATTTGTTGAACAAATTTGTAGGGGATATTTTTCTTTCACTTAAATCTCGTAGAAAGAAAAGTACTATTTGTCTTATATTTTATCGAAGATAATTGATCACACTAATATTAATAGGAAAGAAGGCGAATAAATCTATTATATAGTATTATAATTCAGGTATATTAATAAAGTATATAGTTTGAAAATGGTTTAAATTGCGATTTTACTGTCGCTATAACGAATTTGGTTCATTCAATTCAATTAGTAAAATTAGATTTTGTAAAATTTACTCTCAATAATATTCAATTGCAACGAAGATGTGTATAAAATATTCGGGTTCCATTTTCTACTAGCTGCAGTGCGTATAAATGTATTACATTATATACTGATGGGAATTTATGAAATTTGTATAAAGACAAATTATAATATTTATACTATGAAGTAATAGTAAAATCTATTAACGAGCGTCAATTGAAAGCACACTGGTGTATCAAGTACGCCCATCATACATAGTTTTCACACTATATTTATCAAATGGAATATAAAAAACTGAGTGAATGTGTACTATGTGCACTCAATCGAAATTGCGGTATGAAAATTTAATTGTATTTTATCGTATCAGCGCTAACTTTGAAACAATGTTAATATCGATTACCAATTAGTCTTTATATACATTACAGCAGCTAACAAGATTGAGTAGTATATAATAATAAGTAGTTTTGTTAATTTTATTGTTTGTCGTTAGAGTCGCGTCATTAAATATATGTATGTTGGTCCATTTATTGACCATTTTGTAATTAAAATTGTCTATTGGCTGTATAAATATGTGTATTTGATAGACTGCCATAGTTAATATTATTATACGTATACGTATGTATATGTACATATACACACACACACACACATACACACACATGTTTATATAACGAGTATAATCCGCCACAATCTTTTGGCCACATTGTAGCATAATAAGATATATGTGACAGAAATTGTGCGATTTTATAAAAGTGTAACGCGAGTATAAATGCATTTTTCAGCATTTTAAAAGTGCCAAAATTAACGATATTAGTCGCGATAATTTGGATAATGTTATATATTACAATACGTTCGATATTTACTGAAAAAGTCTCGTATTAAGTTAGTGAAGCTATAGCGATAAATGATCTGTTGATAGGTAAATCAATATCGAGATGTTTTGTAAATTGCGTGTATTATTAAAGTAGAAGTGTTATTATTTCGCGTATGTCTTAAATACGCTCTCCAAAACGTACGTTTAATTCCAGTTTATGATAAGGCATGTATAGCATTCACTATAGAAAAATATTGCAACATTCTCAATTCAACTTTGCGACAAAGATAGTTTACAAGTAATCTAGCATGCGAGAAGAGGCACTCTTTATGAATTTATTATATATAATATTATATAAGGGCAGCTAATTGATCGATTATTATTTAGTAATTAAATACACATGGAGAGTTGTTTTATAATTTTATATATTTACCACAATATTATGTATTGTGTAATGTATGTTAAAAATGTTACAAGTATTCCAAGATTTATTAGGTAGGCATTTTTGGTCATGATAACACATCTACTTTTACATGATATGTAGAGAGTAGGTCCGATTGGACCTGCTATATTGATATTCTTTACTATTACAGTTTTTTTAAAATCTCTTATCAATTTAGCAAAAAGGACATGATATATATAATAATTTTCGAATAATTAACGATTCGAAATATAAGAGACTTTTAGCAAATTAAACTCGAGAAGTGTAAAATATATATAAATAATGGTAACGTATGACACCCTCGGGATCAATTTTCAATTCTGATTTTATTTTTTTTGTCGAATTATTTAAAGTTTATTTGGAAAGAGATATACATATAAAATGTTAAAAGTTGAATTCGATAAAATATTTCTGATTGTTTTTTTTAATTGAATTTTTAATCGATATAGTTGAGTTGGTCCTAGTGCAATTGTTAAAATTTGTAGCGAAAAAAAAGAATATCGATAATCAATATTTTACCTTTTATACATGTCATATCACTTTAATGAAAATTATCTATTCGCAAAAATAGATATATTTAATTTAGTTCTTTTTATATATAGTTGATGTGTAACTAGTTCAGATTTCTTTTAACGTAAAAGCTGTTTCAACTGCCAGTTTTGTAATAAAATTCAAATGCTTCAACGAAAAGTTATCTATTAAGATAAGATTTATAATAAAGTTTTAGACGCAGTTGATTGATTCGTAATTAATGAAGTTTTAGACTGAAATTTTTATTCCTTGTATCCGCAATTTCTGATCTTGAAATTTTTGTTTTTGTGAATTATAGAATTTACAAAAAAGAAAATCTCAAAGTTCAGAAAGTGCGGATACAATAAGGAATAAAAATTTCAGTCTGGAACTTCATTAATTACGAATCAATAATCAATTGCGTACAAAACTTTTATTATGAATCTTATCTAAATAATTGACTTTTAAAATAATTTTTTTAGATTTTATAACGTCTAGCATATGCGTATGTACGCATGACATACGGCGTTTCATCTATTCCTCTCAGTAATTTTATATATAATTTTTTTATTGCCAATATCAAGAGTATTTCTTTACTTTTATGTGCAATTGTATATCTTGTACAAGTTTTACATAAATGTCCGTCTCGAGATGTTTTTGCTTATTGCAAAGATTCTCGAAGAAAAGTGTGTACAATATATTGATACATTTTTTTATAATGTAAAATGTAATTGTAAGAATTCTGTATGAACCAGTGTATATGTAAATTATTGAAAAATAATAAGTCTCTGCCTGTGCGTAGAATAATATTGTAAATTTATTTCTTGTCTTAACATATATATGTACATACATATACATATATATATATATATATATATATATATATCATGTGTTGATGTTAATTTAACATTACTGCACATTACTATCAGCTGTCACTGTCATGACAATGTCACAGTAAAAGGCTTAAATTTTGGAAGAAATGCTCACGAATGTTTTGAAATAAAGAAAATCGATTATATACGCATATGTTAATTGAAAACATTCGTGAGCATTTCTTCCAAAATTTAAGCCTTTTATTGTGACATATTGTCATAATGACAGCTGATAGTAATGTTAAATTAACATCGACACATGATGTGTGTATATATATATATATATATATATATATATATATATATATGCACACGTTGGAAACTACTATAAGCTAAGAATGTCGTTGTTTAACACAACACATTATATATTGTATATATTTAAAGGATCAGTGCGAATTAAAGAGGGGTCTTGTAATGAACAAACATATGAACAACATGTGAACATGAAAGATACCATTTATTTATAGTTTATAAGAATGAACAAGTAAATTTACGTAGGAAGGACACTTTGAGTAAAACACATTTACTAATCTCTCTCGTTCGAACATAACAAGGAGATTAAATAATTAAAAAAAACAAATTATTTTTTTTTCTAGATTTTGTTGGAGCAATATCACGCTCTTTAAGATGATACATTATATTATTAAATGTTTCTTAAAGCGAAAGCACGTAAATACGTTGTCTTTTATTGATTACATTCATACACGTGTGTATACACACAGACACACATACATACACAACTCACACACATTAAAGCGTACAAAGAAATTATACAATTGATTTCGGAGAGATTAGGGCGCGTCACAAAAAAAGACATATGCCTTTTTTCCAAACTTTCTTCTACAATGTAATCCAACACGATGGGCGTTCAATGAACTAGTAAAGTACAAATAGGAGTCCCATACGAGAGAATACATTAAGCTCAGATTTATATATACGTATTTACGACTACTTTTACGACTCTTATGAAAATGTGATTTTGTATGCTCAATTTTTTGCATCACACAAATCACGCTAGCCATAATCTGATCTTTTTAATTCGGAGATTACTACATATCACGTGCGTTTGAATTAATTCTTAAATACTGGCGTCATGATTGTATGAAATTTTCATATTTTAGATAATATTAAAATAAAGTTGTTACAAGATGGATGTTATTAGTACTAAAGTGAAAATATACTATATATAATATATGAGATTATTTGAGCAAATAAAATAATCTTTTATACACACACACACACACACACACACATATATATATATATATATATATATATATATATATACGTATATGTATATGTATGTGTAGTGTATAAAAGCTTTTATGAATTGCATATAATAATGTGGAAATATATCGCGCGCTGGTGAATTATGTACGTTATATATTATAAAAATACGCGCCAATATTTAAGGATTCGCAAAAACGCAGCACGGCTCGGAAAAATGCAATTGCGTAAGTGAAATAAAAGTTGGAATTTACATTTAATTGTGAAAATCCCATCATTTTTACTCAAACTGTCTATACTGGGAGTTTTTAAACTGTCTATGTGAAAAATTATTTCCGTCAGAGACACCACAAAAAAAACTTTCAAAAGATGAAATTTTTGGCAGCAATGGAGAATATATATGTTATTAAATATAAATTCATGACACATTATGCTATGCATATTATAGTCGCATATATGCGCTTTTTAAGCACTCTTATATTATATTGTTAGCACTGACGTGGAGTGTCGATGAATTTCACGTGAAATTTTCATTAAACTTTTTCAAATTAATTCTGCCAAAATTAACCCGTTACGAGATATAACAAATATTATCGGTACTAAAACAAATAAAATAATTTTTTCATACATCTGTGTATTGTTAAATGTATATAATGTATGTAATAACTGTAATAATTATTATAATTATAGCCTTTATCAATTTTAACTTAATTTTTATAAAGATATATATTGTATAGTGCTTAAGGATTAACATTACATAATCGTTATGCTATTTAAAAGAAATGCGATATAAAAAATGTCGAAATGTGAATTTTAAAAGTTTAAAGAAGCGTTTACGTTTTTCTGCCGAAAATAAAATTTGTTTTTTAATATTTGTAAAAATAAAAACGTGCTACATATACGCACATATATTTATATTTCTGATTATAAAGATTTGAAAATTCGTAGAGGGAGAACTCTGGAGTGACTTTGATATCGCGACATAATTGACATATTATACATTTGTCAATTGAAAAGATGGTTCTTGCTCAAAATTTGCTGTTATTAACTTTGCAGTAGTGACTCACTGGTGGATGCCATTTTTTCTCACACAATTAAAATATTTATCAATATAAAAAAATGAACATAATTTTCTTCATTACTTAAATTCTATTTTTCATACATATACAATAATATACATATTTTTCATTTAAGTATGCAAATATGTATATTTAATTCAAGTGTTCTGTGAAAAATGTCCATGCGGAAATTTATCACTTTCACGTCATCTGTAACATCATTGTAAATGACATTATTACTGCTACAGAAATACAGAATAGAGATGGGAATTTCGTCGTAACTATTATCATGTGTTCTATCGTGATTAAATATATAGACGGAGCATTGCCTATCTCTCCTTATAAATAAAGAACTTGATGTCAACAAGCTAATGAGACACAACAGGAAATGCATGGATGTACTTTCTCTTTCTCTCTCTTTTATCTTTTTTTCTATAGACATATATTATAATAGAATGAAAGAGAATGTCCGTGCATTTTTTGTTTTGTTCGGTTTTATCATACCAGAATCAGGATGCTCTAGCATCAGTCAATAACATATGCTCCGTCTATTCATACTATACATACATATATATGTATATACATAATATGTATGTACATTACACACACACACACACACACATACACACATACACACGCACACATACATACATACATATATATATATATATATATATATATATATGATCGCGATCAAACGTATAGAATGGTCCACGTTGTTCGTGCTACTACATATGTATATATACTTAAATTTAAATCAAAGACGATATGTGCGTATTGCATATCGTTTTCAGTAGCAATAAAACGATTTGTTTGAGCAAGAATCTATAAGACATTGTTTCTTTATTTCAACTAGCGAACTAACAATAAGTCTATGCGATTGATATAAACGTTTGTGCCGTGCCGCTTCGATGTCTTTCACGAGAAATTAGTATACGGTGTTATCAGATATAAATTTGCATGTAGCCACACACAAATAGGTGTATACATATTTAAAATGTCTCTCTCTTTCTCTCTCAATCACAATAAACGTATTCTATATAGTGATATATTTTCCATCTTGATTTATGCAACAGATTTGTTATCTTATTTTCTTAAAAAATTTTTCTAAATATAAAATAAAAATAAGTCTTTATTTTTAAATTAAATAATTTTTTTCTTTTTTTATAAAAAAAGAAAGATACATTGATAACAAAAAGTTTAATAACAATTATTTTAATTTGTAAAAATTATAACCTTGAATTATGTTTCTTTTTTCTTTTAACCGAAATTTTGAATAAAGAGAAAAAAGAGAACGTCATATATATTAATATATGATCATTAATATAATAATGATATATTTTGTAATTTTATATATTAGATGCATATTTTTCATTATTTATTATATGACATAGATGCAATAACTGATAGATAGGAATCTCAGAAAGTGAATATAATATACATATAATGCAAATCTATTTATAGATAGACTACATATATATAAATAAGGCTGATTGAAAAAATAGATAAAAAAAGAAAGAAAAAGGAGAGAAAGAATCGATTAGCCTCACAAAATTTTCTTTCGAAACTTTTTCGAAGCAACAGCATCACATTATATTATACACGATCGAAGAACCAATCTGCTCTGATTCGATCGAAGATTCTGATTTACAGCCTATAGCTCACTATAGCTCACTATAATTTGCTCGCGTTAAGAATACAATAGGTACGATATACATTATATATTGACAATCATTACGGCAGATGCTATATATATATATATTCTATGTTATATAGGCAAATATCCTATTATATCAACATACACACAAACGCACGCACGCACACACATACATCTACGTATGTATGTATGTATTGTATATAATTAGGTACGGTTTGTGCAAGGTAATCGTTGTGTGACAAATAGTAGGACCGACTTTTACACGCTCAAACAACAGATGTGTCTTTGAATAATGCTGTTTCTCTTTTATATACTTAACGAGAGTAAACGATTCGAGAGAAGATATCTGATGTAAAGTATATATATATATATATATATATATATATATATAATGGTCTTTTGCCACAGCCTATCATCTATCAGCCTATATATACATATATATCATTCAACTGTATTATTATTCATTATTACACTGCTTCAGATCAATATAGTATTACAAGTATATACCATATTACAATATGTGTTACACAAAAAACATTAGTTTTCCATCTTACTTTCCTCACGTCCTATGCATAATAATTTCAAATACTTTTCATTCACCTTTTTTCATTTCTTTTCCTTTTAGTTCGATAAATGTTCGCTATTCGCATTTGTAAATGTAGTGAACGTTGACGAAATAAAATTTATATATACTGATGTTGGGCCAAAATATCGCGAATAGGACAAAGAGGAATCCAAAGGCGTATCCAAATGTTTCTTACTTTTAATGCATTTTTTGTTTCTTTTTCTCTTTCATGTCTAACTTTGCTTGGAGGAGGATTGTCATTTGTTTCGATAATAATCGCGCGATAAATTTTTCAGTTACAAATCACAGCCTAGAAGCATTGAAATTTTTACAGAAAACTTTGAAATTTCGCGTTTCGAGTATTCGGCCGATTATATTAAAAGTTATATATTTTACAGTAATATTGATATACACACTCTGCATATGTAGAGTGGATAAGTAAAAAAAAATAGATTACAAAAATGCTGATTTCATGAAAAAGAAAAAAAAAGAATTGTTTCAAACAAACAGTTGCAAGATTTGGAAATTAAGGATATTTATAGTTAGATATAGCTGATCATATTTTGATGGTTGCGTTATTCGAAAATAACAATGACGGTTCTATCTATATGTTTAACCAGAACTCGATTCTTTTCTATTAATAATACTTAAGCCATAAAATTATAGCCAATCTTAATTTTAATACGAACTTGTTAATAATAAGAGACATGAAAAAAATAGAGGAACACGTAATATTTTTCATATGTTTTAAATGGAAAATCGTCTTAATTTTTTCTCTTAGATGAAAACTGCAATATAGATATTAATTTTACAATTTTTGTCCAAACACAAAAAGAGTAGATCTTGATCTACATTTCAATGTAATCTTGATCTTTTTACATTATAATCATCAAATTTTGTCTCTTTAAATCTTGCAACTTTTACTTTTTTTCTAAATGAATGCTTTTACAGAATTAATTTATAATGTTTCGCTCTTTACATGTATATATATATATATATATATGTATGTATATACATATATATGTATACGCGCGTACACATGACTCGCGCACATGTGCTCGCATGTACGAGAGCCATTGCGTCTCGCTTCATCCAAGTACATTAAAGATTATTGTAGCGCAATCGTTGTACAGTATTCATTTTTTAATGGTCCACAAACCGAGCACTTTCGCTCGATCTCGTCGACGTGACTAGGCCGTTTACGCCGTTTATTTTTTTGTTTCCTCTCCCTCATCTGGGACATACATCTATCGAGGTGGTGTATACATACATGACACGATTGTCATCTTTATTAAATTTGAATCACAAGCGGAAAGAGGATCGATATGTTGCCTTTTTGTTCGAGACACGCTTTAAGAGAGTCAGGTCGCTTCAGCGAATTGCATTTTACCGATGACACGCATATCGAAGCTTAAAAGATAGTACTCTTTTTCTCATTTGGTCTCTTCATATGCAATTTTCGATTGTAATGAAACAAGGCCACATGAAGCCAAAATGCAAAGTTGCTCAGTCTGTTGATTCAAAGTCATCGCGAGATTGGAAAAAGCTTTCAAACTATATACGTAGGATTATTAGGACCCCTTTGCCTCCCTCCTTTCTTCTCTGATTGACAACTTTTAATCTTAAAATCTATTTCGGACGTGAATGTTTGTAAATTACATTTATAGACAAATAGTCTGTACAAGTTACATTTTTAAATAAAAATCGAACAACTTATTACTAAACTTTATAAATCCATCTTTTTTATTTATTTTAAATAAACGGAGATTATGAAACTTTTTAACAGCGCATACATCTATAAAAAATTGAAAGAAAAGCAAATAAATTTTAAGCGCATAATTGTGTATGCAATTGACACATTTTGCTGTTAATTTATATTTATAATAATAATCTCAATAATTATATGTAAAAATCTTCACTGCATTTGTATCAATAGTTAAAAAAAAATGAAAAAACCAAAAACCCAGAGATATAAATATAAAATAAAGCACGAAAAAGAAGCCAAAAATAAAAATAAAATTTTAATTTTCAAGGCTCCAGTTTAAATATTGTTGCCTATATAATCGTTATATAATAATATGACAAAAATGTTTAAAAATATCTGACCGTTACATTATTTTTTACGCATTGCACGCATTACATGCGTAACGAATCAAGTGCAAAGTGCATGTCTAACGCAACGAGCCAAATGCCATTCTTCGGATTTAAAAGACGTTGAATAAATAAATTCTTATTCGATTTACTTTAAATGTTAACTTTTATTCGCTTCATCGCGAAATTAACTGGACAGTGTCTAACTGTATAAACGACATATGAAATTATTGAAACTTTTTACTCGATGAATAAATTCTACAAATCTATTTCTATAAATATTGAAACTGATAATAGTTATTGAAACGTTAAATATGTATTTAAGATTAGTTCTCGTATTTGCTAAAAAATAGGACTATTACATTAACGTCTCAATTACATATATTATTATGAGATTTATATAGAGACAAATTCGTAGAAATTATTCGCGTTAAACGGAAAGTCTTTGAAGCATTCTCTCCGATGCTAATTATACGACGAATTATATCCATATGACCCGGAGGCTCTCTCGTCGACGAGTTTAATCGAGGATTTTCAGTAAGCTTATGTAACAGCTATAATTAGAAGTGGCATCATTACGAAATAGGAGCACATGTTTTAACATATAAACGGCACACGAGTCGTACATACGTGTCTCAAGACAAACAGTTAACGATATATCTACGCAAGAGAGACTCGCGCCTTGTTTCTTCTTCTTTGCGTAGAGAATATAGACCTATTGCTTATCTAATACAATGTTATGTAAAGTGAGCGGCAATGTGTTACGAGTAAAAACTGGCCGGCAAGAAAGCACCATTCCTCATAGACGGCCGAGCGATAATTCATTCAACGCTTTTGTTTCATGTAGCGTAAAAATTACGCTTTATTCTTTCGATTCTGGTCAATGTAGGCCAAGTATGAATTGATTGAAAATTGCCTTTAATTTCAGTGAGTTCAATTTTCGATACAAAAAAAAAGAGAAGACGTTTTTCACCAATCGTTAGATTTCATTTATTGCGAATAAAATGTGTAGAACTTGCGTCTACACAGCATCCGCATCTAAACTCGCCGAAATTGTATTAAAATTTCAATCTGCTACGCTATACATACACACAACGATATGAGCAAAAAAAAAACAAACAACGCGATGGAAAGAATTATTCATAGTGGATGCCGTCTAATTTCATAATTATTAGATATCTAACATTGTTGGATAATTAGGAAGCTTCAGACCTGAGCTTATTCGTGCCATTTTTAGTCACTTTGGGCCGATAACATATCTAGAATATTAACAATCTATTTAAACTACGCTACAATCCATCTACTTTGCTCTATAGTATTTGTTCGCAGTTTTATTTCCGATATAAGCGGGAAGATGATTGCGAATATCATTACACAAAGCGGAGCTTAAATATCTACTAGATCTCAATATCAAACTTTAATTTTTTTTCTTCTGGCAGAGATTACAAAGTGTGTGTGCGCGTGTGTATGTATATGTGTATACGCGCATGTTATTTCAAAATATGTCCAGTTTTTTACCATATTATATTTTTCTATAATAGATTCTGACCAGTTTCAAGTTCTTCTCCAAAAAATGTTTCGTATACTTATTGTGAAATAAAATATATATTAAGTGCAGATATATATTAAGACAATTGAGAAGAAAGTACAAAATATCAAAAAATAAAACATTTTCTATTGAACGTAATCTACTGACCTTCAATACAATGAGCGGATACTACTTTTCTCTTTTTTAATCATATTAAAAATGTGTTACAATTGCAATACGTTGCAAAGTATAAGCATTATATATATATATAACAAAGATGTTTACAGCAAACCTTTCAAATGTAACACTGGCGATGAGTTCGCTATAAGAAATAATATGGTTTTAAAACAGGACATATGGTTAACATACGTTTATACATACACTTGACATTATATCTCAACTTTCATTTCACATTGTTACCTATATATGTATATTCTTTTTCTTTTGCCTATTTATTCCCTACGATAAATATACAATCGCAAAATTAATACATGATATTATATGCAACCAAAAACGGAGATATATTTCGAGATGATGCTAATTATTCTCGTCATTTCGATTCAAAACAAAAATTCCTTGGAATATTTATTTACACACTCATCTCAAATTATTGGTAAATTCAAGCAATGCAAAGAGATTTGAGAAAGTATATTAAAAATTAATTATATATTAAATAAACAAATAATAAATTTATATAATAAATTGTTTGTGTATGTCTGTGTGTAACACATTATAATAATGCAAATTTATAACATGAGTACGTCTTTTACTCTCTATTCAAGCTATTTAAGCGATTTAAATATTGCTAAAGTAGAGAGAGAGAGAGAGAGAGAGAAAGAGATTGCAAGTCAAAAAAAACTTTGAGACTATGTACGTATGTTCGACTAGTCAAGAGAATGCATGTACTAATTTAATACTAAATTTTTTTACATTCTTTAGGAACAATTGAACGAGTAAAAACATATTAAATAACTAAATAAAACTCAAACTATAAAGTTTATACAACGCATACGTAAAAGTTGAAATTGGCTTGACCCAATAAAAAAATGAAAAATATAACTAAAAATATAACAAACTCATTAAAATTTTTAAATATTAGTCAACATATCTCAGTGTTATAAATACTGATCGTTTAAAAAAGCTTTCGCCACTTTAGAATATAATAAAGTGGTCGCGTCAATCAATAACTATAAACGTACGCACAACTTACAAACTCAAGTTGCAAGTAACAAATATATATACCGCACCTTTCGCAAACAATGTTCTCGCGACGAGTCTTTCCTAAATAAGAGAGAGACAAATATACTTTCGAGAAAAATAACTAGAAAAATAATTACAAATCAATCGCATGCGCATTGCCAGCTCGTTACCGTTTCGGCGCTATGTACCAATCATAATTTAACTCTATCCATTTCAACATACTCTCAATCCTTCATCGATCAAATATTATTTTCAAATTTTTTAAGAATATTTTCATGATATTTAATAGCGGACGAGATCGCGATTCTGTTAAGATGAGAGATATGAATTTCGATATCGTGTTATTGATACGATCGTTATCACGAGTGCTCATCGAGAGCTTTGTTTCGAATTATGCATGACACACACACACACACACACACACACACACACACATATACATATACATATGTAGAACCAAGCAATCCATCTGCACATTATCAAAGTTGATAGTTTAAAATTAAAAAATAAACAGTGTTTGTTTATCTAAATCTTTTTTTCAATGTATCGCATAGTGAAAAATTGTCATTATAATATTGAGGAAGACACTAAGAGAAATTAATTATCTCTCTCTAAATTTAAACTATCAATTTGCAGCTTCGTTACTACAGCAAATATTTAGCACGTAATTGCTTGGTCTATGTACATGTGCCGTTTGTTTTATACAATACATGTAATGATAGTTTAATAGTTTTATATTTAAAAATTGGTCAGTTTCTGCCATTCTCGACTATATTATTACAAAACCGCTTTCTTTACACACATATACATACAAACATACATACATACACACAGATATATATATATATATATATATATATATATATATATATATATATATGCATATACGCGTTTATATCATTTTATCGCAATGAGCGCGCACACACACGCACACACACACACGCACACACGACACACGCACGCACGCGCGCACACACAAAACATACGCATACGTATGCCTACAATACGCAATATGCAAATATCTTTAACAACTTTCTTTTTCCGGTATATTAAGATAAACAAGTAAAACCATTCAAATTATTTGATTAAACTCTTGAGGAAATTCACAATAACGCTTCTACTACGGAATAATTGTTACACATTAATACCGAAAAAACTTGTTAATTCTATACGTGTATTAAATAGTAAAAATCTTGAATCAAAGCCACTTTGTTTTAAGAATAAGATCACAAAATGTATAAAGTATTAAATATAATATAGAATCGAATTTCAATTCAAGTTTTTCAAAAACGAGATTAAAAAATTATTTTGTAAATGAAAAAAATGTGCATCGAGAGAAGCCAATGTCCATTTAAGTCTATAAAAATTCATTTAATAAACAATATTTTTCGCAAAAGATGAAAATGTCATTGGTTCAAGATTGCTATATACATGTATATACAATTTACATTGATGTTTATTACTTGAAACAAGAATAATCAATATTATTCTGGTGGTTTAGAAGAACATAAGGGAGAAAACATTTCATCTATGGACTCGATATGTCGATTCTTATATCGTCATTTTTAAAGATGTAAAAGAAATTTTCCTTCATTAATCAAAAAGTAATTATTTATCAATAGCGTGTATGAAACACTATATCTTGGGCATCAACACTGAATATTGTTGTAAAAGCGCGAAAATTAACATTTTCACTGATATTTGCGACAGTATTCAAGGACCGGCAATTATACGCAAGTTGTCGACTATGGCAGTGAATTTCATAAGTTCAAACAGTTGGAAGTTGATTTTATTGCAAAATGATTACCGAATAATTAACATTATTAAACATCAATTAAATTGAATATCTTTTGAGCAAAAAATGCATCTATTACTTGTAAAATTTATTTGCAATATATGCGATTTTAAAACTTGAAATTGATTAACTTAAAAGTTAGAGAGAAGGACTTATTCTTGCTACACACAAATCTTTCAATTTTAATTTTACTTCTAAATCTGGTCGATTGTACTAAATTATTGTTTCCACTTTATAAAACCACCGAAAATACGTTTGATTATTCCAATTTCTATATCGATATGCGTACGTATATGTATGCGTGCAATCATATGTGTGTGTGTGTATGCATATTTGTTTGTGCGTGCATAAATTTGCAATAGTATTGTAATATTGCATGTGATTTAAATGGGATTGTCAGATACACATCCATATTGTATTTTCAATGTTTTTGCAGCGATACCGTATAATAATAAACTTTATACGTTTTAAAAGATTTCACCCCCCCCCCCCCTCCTTCCAACAATACACACATAAACGCACATTTTTCTTGTAACACGTGAATCTTTGCGGTTTTTTCAGAGAATAAAATATAAAGGAATCTAAATTAATCATACGGATTATAAATTAAAGATAAAAAAGTATCGCAGCAACAAATATAATTAAAGAGCTTATTCATAAATAATACTAAACTCTTGAAAAATATGAATTTAAAGTGATTTGTGTTGGGAAGAAATGAAGTCTTTGTACAAGCTCTTCAATTCACAATAATACGCGAAAGAAAAGCACGTAGTGTTCTGTTAATCAACATTTGTTACAACTATACGATTATTCGCGCATTATTTGCGATCTCATTTGTTGTTTTGCTCGCGACAATATTACAATAGCGCGTGTATTTTTTTTTCTTGTACAATACAAAATAAATAATAATAAGTAGTTCGTGAAGCGAAAGAAACAGCAATAGTATTGACATAAATTAAGAACACGCTTACATATTAATGTACATACATACTGTACTGTGCAGATCATTTCTTAAATGTCTTTATATATTAATGTGGCTCTCGTTGTGCGTATCTTGTAATATAGATGGCTTTTATCTCGCACATATACGTATCGAAAGGAACATATGTATTCTTTTTTTTGTATTCGTAGGAGCGAGAATACATCCGGAACAATGTCAATATAATGGAAAAGTCTGGCGTTTTACTCTACCATGTAAACAACATTTTAATATATATATAATATATAGTTCGTGTGTAGTGCGTACGATTATAATCGCACTTACACCTTACGAAATATTTAAATCTTGGAACATCTACTACCACACATTATAGGTCACACATTCAAGGAAGGCCACATTGAGCTAATCTAACAAGTTACTGCCGAACATTTTAAACGAGTACATCGGCGTCTTCTGCCTAATTATCCGCCTATTTAACTTAAGTTATATACATACATACATATATATATATACATATATATATATATATATATATATATATATATATATATGTACGTATGTATGTATATAATAAATAAAATTGTACGAAGAACGATTCTTTTTTTCATCACACTTCTAAACGATGTAATACATCTGAGCAATCTCCTTCTTGTTGTCAACGATTTAAACACGATTGATACTGCTTTCGGTTTATTTGTGTAATGTCGAATAAAAAGCAGATATTTTACACGCGATAGAGATAAACCGATGAAGGATAAAGGGCAGTTTAGCGAATCTTGCATCTAAATCGGTGTCCTCGAGAAGTCTAAAAGTCATGTTACATTGTCGTAAGCATTAAAATACGTACGGTAGAAAACTATGGAGTTATCGATAACCTGTAAAAGGTTATTGCATGCGTTCCCAAAATTCCGTTTCACTCTTGTTCATTCGTGCGTGTTACTTTGTGTGTATCGCGAGTAAAAGTCTCGAATTTAATGGGCGGCATTTTGTTTCAACAGTAAAATAATCATAAACACCAGCAAAAGCTTTTCAAAAACGTAATACTATACGTAAGTAAAAAGCTGCTGGACTCGATTTAGTACTTCAAGATGAGCGATACCGAGTGAATTCAGCGCAAATTTGCTAGGTATTGCTTGCATAATCGTCGGTTTCGTCTTTCATTTGACTTTCATTATGAACTTGTGTCTCAAGAACCGGATCCTTGGGAGTCTCGATGACTTTCTTCTCTATATCCAAATCATAGAGTAGGGTAGCTTGGAGCGCGTTATACATACCGGTCCGCGCGTACCGCGACGCCTTTGTCAGTTCGTGAACGCTTCCAGCCAAAGTCAGAATATCTGGACGCACGCACATATACATAATAAATTAAGAGATATTCAAGATATATAGCAGATATATCATACACGATCAGAAGTAATTTGAATCGATGGTAGACCTGACTTTACTCTTTGCGATATATTATTTTTTAGTTTTAATTGTATAACATATATAACATTGGTGTACATATATTTGCAAAGGTTCTACTTTTTCAAAATTAAAAAAAAAAGTTAGTATTTTTGCGGTTTTCACGAAAATACACACAATTCAATAAGACTGGAAGCAATTGAAAATATAAAACTTGAAACAAAAATTTTCTTCCAAGTTTTCATCTACAATTTTAGAATTCTCAACAAGTTTTCAAGAGAGAGTTCCACCAAATATATTTAATTAATGTAAATTTTGAAAATTTGTAATAAAAAATAAAAAATTGTTTGGATTATAGTTTTTATCTTCAGGTCATTCTTTTGAGTTTTGAGGTACAGGAGGATAATGATTAACATTCTCGTATGATTATCCAGAAACTAATTAGCCGCATTTCATTTTACCAATTAGTCGAATCAACGCACGTATTAAATCTCCTTATATATATATATATATATATTCGGATGTTACTTTTACGTTAGTTTTATTTATAAAAACTCTAATTTCATACTTAATACTCACCATTATCATTATATGCTAAGATGCAATGAGGGTTCTCTTTCTGACGTTTGATAGCATTCGCGATCTCTTGCTTACGACATTCTTGAACATATTTAATAGCTTCCAGCCAATATTCCATAGCTTTGTGTACGCGTTGATTCATCGTGGTCCCGCGTAAGCGTTCCATCTATTTTGCAAAGTTGAAAAGAATTATATATATGTATATATTGTGCATAACACATAAAAGTTGTACATACGGATACATACATACATATACATACCTACATACATACATATATATATATAACATGAGAATTATTGTACATGTATGTAAACGATAAATAATTGTAATGATTACAAACGAAAATATTTTTCTCTCTATTTATTAGACAATTGCAAATCATTACAAATTTATTGTAAATTTATGTTTTATTTAATTTTTGTATTATTTATTTCATTATTGTTATTTAAGTATTGTTTTATTTAATTTTTGTATATGTGCAAAAGAAAAAATAAAATAAAAAATAATAATTTGCAATAATCTAAATAGAGAGAATGATAACACGTTTCTCTTTCTTTTTGCGTAGGTTTTTTACTCACCTTTGCTATTAATGTAATAACACGGGCGTGTTCTCTTAAATAATCAATTATCAAGCGATCCACTCTTGATGGATTTCCCTGAAGACGTGGAATAGGTATGTTATTTGCGCTGGTTACTCGTTTTCCTGGAAAATGCGCGGCCAATCCAGCCTCACATTTCTTGCGCTCCTTCTCCAATTGCTTAAATTGTTCGTACGTTTGTTCGAGATTGAAATGCAATATACTCGAAGGACCTGTCTTTCTAGCTGAGCCATTCCCATTTCTAAAATTCAGATTGCCTCCGTAAAGAGCGGAGAATAATCGCGGAACAGGATGAACCGGAACAGAAACCGGCATTGCTGACGGAAATGATCTCACAGTATTTGTACTCGATATCATTCCTGAATTAAAAATAATATCAGGAGGCGGGATCCCGGTTGGAATGCTCTGTATTTTCGATATATGGTGTCGTTGTTTCAAAATATGATTGGACAAGGCAGTGTCCTTGTCCAGTACAGATCTCGCAATACGATCGGTCAACTGACTTGCCGAGGGAAAGGCTATTTCCTTAGCCATGTCAAATCCATCCACATTGTGGTACGCATTGTTCAGTTTAGGCTGCTTCAAGTCGTTGTGATAAAATGCGGAATTTTGTAATATCTTCAAAGTATCGCCACTGCTGGCAGTGTACTGTTGATACTGATGACAACCATATTTGGCGATAGGCTGATACAAGTTACGCGAACTCAGATTCTTTGGAAATCCTATCGGTGAATAGGTTTTGGTTTCGATAAACTTTGATTTTGGATTTATCATCTTCAGTAAGCCATTATCAATTCTACAATCACTAGGGAGACAAACGTTCTCGTTTGTGTCTAAATTACTCGTCGAAGATGCGATAAAGCTATTTGTACCAGAGGGATAATACGTGATTAAGTTTTTGTAATCTTGGTCCACAGCTTGATCCATCAATTTGTAGCTACGAGTTTGCGACTGTTGCAAGAACTGAATCTGCTCGTTGGGTATGCTAATACTCGTCATATTTAATCTAGCGGTATCGTCTCTAGCAAAGTCGCCGCTGCCACTATTGCCTTGTATACCGCTTCCGAAACAAGTGTGTAAAGTTGTCGTATCAGCAGGCGAGAATGGTTGTAACGGCGAGTTGGATAAAAACCCGGAATCGGCGCTTAGATCAGTCATCGCCGAATTGGGCCTATATCCAGAACCAATGTTATTGCTAACATTATACATATCATGCATATTTATAGTATTACTGTACGAGTTGAATGATGCGCTTTGTCTCGTACTGTTACGATAGTCTAACTCGTTGATGGGAACAGAATTTGGTGAATCTAAGTGAGTCAGGTTTAACGCGGCGGCGGCAGCGGTCACATTGAAATTAAGATCAGGTTTGACGCAATTTGAGATTCTCGAATAATTTCCAATTATGTCGCCTCTGCAACCCATCGAGGGAGTCACGAATGGTTCCGTCCAGTTGTTCGATTGCGATTTATCGTAATTCGAGCCCGTTGTAGTTGTTGACAACGCATTGCACGACGGCATCATATTCGCGCTCGTGTACATCGTTCCATCGTTCGAATGTATAACGTGAGATCGAGGATCAGATGAATACGATGCTGATGTAATTTCATTGCTACTCTGTTCTATGCTTTGCTCAATACATGAACCGAGATTCAGCGTTTTCAAGTCGTTGCAAAGATTCGTAGGCGCGTGATGATATTCATTCTTGGTATTATTGTAAATATTGTTTGTTAACTTGCCGCATGGATAACGAACTCCCAAATGATGTATATAATCGGTTAGATAAGTATCCGAGCCATCTTCAATTTGATTGGAGCAAGACGTGCTGAACTCTGCTTGGTAATGCGTATTTCCGCTGTTGTAGCTGTTAACGCGACAAGTATCGCTAGTAATGGAATCTTCATCGAGAATTTTTGATACCAAATCGTTAACCATTGGATTATTCAAGTCTTGACCATCTTCATCTTCAAAGTTATTCATCTGAAATAAAGACAACCGTGCAACTGACAAATTATGCATTAAATGATGGCGATGACAATATAAATTTGCAATAAATAATGTATCATATTGCACATGTGTATGTGTGTGTATCGAGGGAGGGGGAGAGAAAATATGCAATATGCAATTTTTATACATATTACTTACATTTCTTTTCATGCTGCAACCTGTTAAGTCGTAGCTCCATTGATTGTAGTCCACACTATGCATACCCTTAGAGTAAATCTTTCGTGGTACTTCCAACATACTGTTACTGTGTTCGGTCTCGTTATTCTTCTACATATGAAAACAATTGTCGATGTAACATTTCAGACGAGCTTGTTTGACATGCATTTAATAAAATGATACGCGTAATTTAATGATGTAAAGATGGTTTGTCATGATTGTAACAACTTGAAACAAATATAAACATTTCGAATATTGTATTTTATCAGATTAATGACGATGATAAAGGAAGTCAAAATGTAAATCGAGCAATGTATAACTATCGATTGTTTTCAAAGGACACAACCCCCCATTGCGAGACGAAAAGTTTAGTGTACATGAAAATATAACGCGAAGTCGAGTAGGTGTAACATAAATAAGTACGTAATGATTGATAAAGTAAAATGTTGAGAAAATCTTGGAATATGGAACGCGAAGAGCAACTATTATCAACAACGTAATAATCGTTGTCACACGATCGTGGCTGCACCGCGGCGGACAGATCCACTCCAATAATATGCGCGAATATACATACATATATATAATATACATTACATACATACATACATACATGCATACATACATACATACATATATATATATATATATATATATATATATATATATATATACATATATATATACATGTATTACTATCGTTGGGACAAGTGATGGCAAACGTGGGAGATTTTATTGTTACTATTTGCACTTTTCCAAGCAAAACGCGGGAAACTCACGAGAAATTGTCATTTTTACGTTTAATAACCGCTTTGAACAATTGCGGATCGCATTCTTCTTCCTTCTTTCTCGGATGATACTAATGTATCTGTTCTTTCCAGTTACACTTTCTTGCAAATTCTCTCCTTTTTTTCTGACAAAGTATACATCCGCGCGCTCGCTTACTCACACACATTCAAATATACACACGCGCGCGCATTATTATGTGTATCATACATGAAAGTGTAATGTAACTAAATGGATCAAATCTAGGATACATATTTCATCGAAACGCCAAAAAAAGACGAAAGGAAATGTTGATTTATCAAATGAATAGCGATAGAGAACTATAAAGAGCCACACATAAATACATAACATACATGTATATATGTATTACATACACACATCCACACACAGATGTATATTAACTCACCTTATTAACGGCGAAAACATTGTTGTCGACAATCGCGGTTAAATTATGCACTTCGGACAGAGCCATTCGTTAAAAAAAATCTCGGACAGTCACTATCATCACCGATATTACTCCATTGCCATTCGCCATTACTTTTTCAGCCCTCTTTTGTACAGGAATCAGTTTCAACCATTTAAATCAGTTCCTAAGAAAATTTTAATCAATCCTAATCGTCACTATCAACGACTGTCGCTCGCATATTTTGCGTGCACTCTAATACACCCACTTTGACGCACGTCGACCAACACCGCACTGACCTACATGAATCTCAAACCTCGAACCGCAACACACATATAGATTCGGCATCATAGTGTGGTTTATGAGTTTTTTTTTATTCTGTAGATAGTCTAAAGCCCGTATCAGACTACGGATTAGGATTAAATTGAAATTTCACCAATCAGAGCAAAGTTTACAAGCTTGAGATTAGTTTTCTTGATTCTGATTGGTTATATTTCAATACAATCTCAATCCTAATCCATAGTCTGATACAGGCTTTATTGCTTGTTTTTATCATGGCCTTTGGCTGAAATTGTCAGTAAATGTATATTTCTCTTCTATACGTGCTTTCAGATTCATGCATGATGCGCATGAAGCGACAAAAAATCTATAATTTGTGTAATGAGACCTAGAGTGCGCTTCATCTCCATAGATTTTATGGAGCGAAATAGCGCAACGCACGACAACGCAATCGTGAGCGTTGAAATCATTCACGAAAATTGTAAAACATTCTCAATTGGTTGCTCTTATTTCGCTTTTTAGGGATCGCTTTAAAACTTTTTCAGTGTCAATATTTATTACCAAGATCTTTAAAAATCCAATGAAGATCTATTATTTCTTTCCTATAAATAGATGTTCTCTATAATAATAAAGCTCGTTCAAACTATCTTTTATATCAACAGCAGCTCTGTGACAATATTGCTTTCTTGGAACTGCTTTATCTATACTTGGTTGCCATCTTCTGTATGATAAAATATTATATATATATATACACATATAAATTTAAAACACATTCTATACATTAGTCCTCGCTTTTTGAAATATGTAGATAAGATAGTAATTGTAAAGTAACCAAGTACCTTGCCAACTCTTTGATTGTGCTGACATCGATAATTCTGTAGTGTAAATAATTATCGATCAATGGCATATATTTCCTGAGGAAAATACGATCCATGTAAACCGAATTACCAGCTAGTGGACACACTTCCTTTGGAACATGGTTCTCCAAATATTGAAGCATTTTTTGTTGAGCTTCCTCCAATGTAATCTTACTCGAGCGACAATCTTCGATTAAGCCAGTCTAAAATTTATTTTAATAATTTATGAATAATTAATAATAGTTACACTATGAAAAGGAGATTACCATTCTAAAAAGATTAAATTGCCTTTTTATGTTGTACTTTGCACCAGTCAGACATGTTTTCCAAAATTTCATCCGATTGATGTATAATAATGTTTAAGCAATCGCTCACAGGCCTTAAATGTTCATCGGTTATTAAACATGCGAGTTCTAAAATATGACACGTTTCCACTTCTAAACCTGTCATCTGGAAGATTTGTTCTTTTCAATTCTTTTCATTAGTTACTGTTAAATAATGTGAAACAATTTTATACCTCCATATCAAGCCATACAATGTGCTTCTCATTTTTACTACTTCTTTCCATTGCTGTTGAAATGACATGATCTGTACAAAATCATTTACCTTTTTAATTTGTTTCAAGTTTCATATATAATTGTTAGGCGAAAATGCTAGTTGTATGTACAAGATGTACCTACACATAGTGAATATATGTTTACATATAAATATAATAAAGAGCAAAGCATTATAAAATTCAAGATCTTGTATGTATGTATATACAACTATCATGTCGCATTTGTCTGATAGTTAATATATGTATATATACATATGTAGATATATATATATATTTTTTGACTGTATATTTATACAATTACATATAATTACTATTATTTAAATAACGCTGAGCACCAGGATACATATACTTCGAAAAATATTTAACAACACGTTTTATAGTAATCATACTTATATCCATACATAGTCCATAGACATATTAAGATAGACTGAGAAGAAAATTAAGGCCCTTGCACAATGCCAAGCAACAGGAATAGGAATAAGAAATAGAAAATATCCACCAATAGGAGCAGAGAATAATATCTATCTTCTTTTCCGATTGGTTGATATTTTCTATTTCTTATTTTATATTTCTATTGCCTGTTGCCTGGCATTGTGCAAGGGCCTCTATTCAAATAGAAATAGAGAAAGAAATAAATTGATAAAAGAGAAAAAGGATATGAGCTGTCTATATATCTTTTTTTTTCATGCCTGAATACTGATTTATATAATTTTTTTCGAGAACGAAAACGTGAAACAATAGAACCAGTAGTTGCATACTCTACTCTTTTTTCGTTACTTCTGACGAAATAAAATTTATTGCCAACTTGACCATTCGAATCAACTCGAAGAAAATCGAATATCGAATTCCGATGTATCGCCCTTGATGTTCGTCTATGTATTTTACACATCCATAGTCATAGTTTAATTGTGGATACTCGAGAGAACTCGAGTAGAATTTAAAAAAGTGTACGTAATAACATTTGTGCGTCATATTATTTAAATATTGTATATTGTAATTGTTTGCATTAAATCAATTAATTTAAACTTTTGTCATCTGAGAATAAAAAATTTGGATAACCTATTAAAGAGACCTGCCAAAAATGAGATATTTTCAGATGTAATATAGAAACATTTAATTATTAGAATTCTACCACTTTATAGAAATTCACAGTTTTGTATTCATTATTGAAGAGCAATTGTATCAATTATGAATGAAACTTTAGAAACACAAAATAAAGACTCTGTCATAAGTGAGCAAGAACGTGATTTAGCACAAAATGCATTATCGGAATTTCAAAAAGGGTCTTATGCCTCATGCTTATCTTACTTAAATAAGTTAGAAAGCCTCCGGCCTATGGATCTCAAAGTTACACACAACAAGGTTGTGGTGGAATATTATAAAAGTGATTTGAAAAAGACCGAGTTAATGCGAAAAAGTTTAATTGCTATATGTGGCCAAATATCAACAGATTCCAATGAGGCCATAGATGATGTTGAGAAGTGTGTTATGAGATATAATCAAGCTGTTTTATTGTATCATACTAAACAATACAATGCTGCGCTTCAAATCATGACCAGGCTATTTGCCTTTATCGAGCCAATGGGTTTGTATAATTATGTTTTTCAGTAGAAAAATTGGATGTTGTAAGAAAGATAAAAAATTAATATTTATAATATATAGAGTAAATGATTGACATATTGTTTGATATAAATAAAGCAAATGTTTTCTTTCGACATTATGCATATATGTGATTTTGTATGTATATAATTATACACATATACATATATTCATATACATATATTCATATACATATATTCTTTCTTTCTGATTGTAGAAGAAACCTTAGCAAATAAAGTTTGTCTCCTACTGATCGAATTATATATAATAATGGAACAACCGGATCCAGCTCTTTCAATATTAAATTATGTCGAAAGTCAGTATGTATCTATCGATGGTTCTAAAATATCATCCGTTGACAAGGACGGAATAATAAAGTCTAAAATAAAGGAGCAAAAAGAACAAAAGAAAGACATCAATGATACAGTGATCGATGCATTCAAGATTAAACTCTTAAAATGTAAAGCAAGAATATATCTTTTGACTCATCAATTGAAACTCTGCAAAAAAGAATGGAAAACATTAGTTTCGCTGGGCACAATAGTGGTAACATCATTATTTATTATAATAATATACTAGAATGATTCATTAATTTATTATGGATAGATTAATAAATGGATCAATAGATTGAGAAGTGTAGGACAGATTTATGTTTATTTAGAATCCATATTGATTTGATAATTTAATCGATGGTATTATATATTGCAATTTTTACAAATTTTAGAATTATATATCATTACGATCAAACCAAATTAAATTTTAATTATTGCAAAGATTATGTTTTTTGCAATTAAAATAAAAATAAAAAGATATTTGTACAGAAATCTTTTTTGTGCACACACTTTTATTATAAAAAAGAACTTTGAATGTAGATAGTAAATTTCATCTTAGATAGGACAGGATGATAGGATTTGTGCTAGTATGCATATATATCGTGAGTGTGCAAATACTTGTTTATTTATTGTAAATATTGTACAAAATTGTACACCTACATGTATACAATATTATATATGGCATTTATTATTTTTCCATATAATATTTTTGATTAAATTTATAAATACATATTTTCACACGGATTTATTAAATTACTCTATTATTTCTAGAATACATCAACCATTTTTTTAAAGGCTAATCTGGAGTATTTACGAGGAAATTACAAGAAGGCAATGAAATTGTTGAATTCCGCAACAATAGAAAGACATTTAGATTACAAGTATGTTACAAATATTATTAATTAAATCATATGTGCATGAAAACAAAGTCTCACAAGAATCTTAATTAAACGTTCTTAATATTAATTATATAAAGTTAAACACTAATATAAATGTTATGCATTTTGAATATTTTCAACACTACAAGTGATATAATAATTGTACAATAGGAAAAAGAATATTCAACATATATTAGCAAGAAATTCCATAGGGTTAAAATATGACGAGATATATAAAATACAATAAAAAAAGACGAAACACATAAAATTAGCATATTTCATGAATCTGTAGATGAAATTGGAATCCCTGAAAGATTTTGTGCAACTTTGTGTGTGTATGATGGAAATCATTTTTATCTTTAAAATGTAACAATATGTGTGTGTGTGTGTGTGTATGTATATATAAGTAAATAAATTGTCAAATTGTCTGTATTCTTCTAAAACACATTGCATTAATATGTAAATTACAGATTACATGGAGAATCTTCGGCTGTTTTATATTATAACAATATAGCATGCTTATACTTTGCAATGAGCAAACCAAATTTAGCTTGTCTTTATCTTCAAAAAGCTTTACATGAAAACAAATGTGCAGTAGAGAGTGTACAAGTCAAAGACAGTGGTAATTTATATATATATATATATATATATATATATATATATATATATATATATACATATATACATATACATATGTATATATGTATATATATATATATATGTATTTGTATATTTATGTAGGTGTAAATAAGCTGTTATATTTAATATAATTCATATTGTTCTGGTTGAGTGCATTTTACTCATTTTTATTTATAAAATAAGCAAGTATATAGAAATTTTTAATATATTGAAGTATGATTTTTACAATCTCTTATTTCTCGAAACATTTATATAATGAAACATTTTTCTTGATAATATTGTCAATTATTTATACAACTGTCATTAAAAAATAAAAACTTATTTTATGCAGATCCTTTATTTTCTCAGTCGCTATACACACTTGGTGGCGATAAACATTACGAGCTGATGTACAGTTTGGGTGTATCGTTATTGCATGCTGGTAAAGCATCAGAAGCCTTTGATCGCTTTACAGAAGCTGCACAAAAGTTGCATAATAATCCTAAACTTTGGCTCAGAATGGCAGAATGTTGTATCTCTAACCACAAGGATGTAAGTATATATGATATCGATTTTTATATTGTATTATAATATTTTGATAGTGTGTGACTGTTTATATATTATTTAATGAAAATGTGTGTGTGTGCATATATATATTATATATATATATATATATATATATATGCACACACACATTTTCAATAAATAATATGTACACAGTCACACACTATCAAAAACATATATATATATATATATGATTAAATATGTTGTGCTTAATGTAATGTAAACAATATAATTTAATATATTTTTTAGTCAAACAAAGTGGATTTTGATCCAAAGCGACGCAAAGATTTAGTGCAGAAAGTTATAGGTTCTGGTATTCATAAGAAAATCATATTGGCCGCATCTCTTTCAAAAAATGTTAATTATCATTCAGAAGGCCTATCCTATGCAATTCCACAACCAACATTGGAGTTTGGAAGTTTATGCCTGAAGAATGCATTAAATTTATTACCAAATAATAATGAGCCCAATTTGCCTCAAACGGCTATAATAAATTCACAAACAGTGACAAGTACACTACCATTAACATCTAGTCACAACTTGGGTACACATTATAATTTACAAACATATTATTTTATATGCCTCTTTCTATCTTTCCGCTTTTATACTCTCTTCCCTTTTCCTGTCTTTTTATGTGTGTTTATGTGTATAATAATCTTTCATACAATTATTTTAGGTATGCACCATGCAACATTAATGTCCCAAGCTACTATTATCGAATCTTTTAATTTGAAAATTAGTGTATTAGCTGCTAGTGCATATATTTCTTTGTGTCTTGGAGATTATATACTTTCGCTCGAACATGCAAAGGCTTTACTAAATTTTAATAAGTTACCTGGAGCGTATAAACTGTTGGGTAATTTATATGCCGCCGAAAGTCTGATCTTTATGGATAGAATTAGCGAAGCACTGGAGTATCTCAAGTTTGAAAATCTTCAAGATTTGCATACAACTATATCAATGCCAGAAGTTCAAGAGAAAGATAAAGAAAAAATGGAGGAAGTTACAGCAAAGCCTACAAAAGGTGAATTAAGAAAATAATGTTTTTCCTTTTTATAAATTTTATATGAATTTTTTGTTTGAAAGAAAGAAAGCAACAGTTTTTCTTTATTTTTTAAAATTTTGATAGATTTAAAGCTTTGAAATAAAAAAACAATGTGTTTTTTTCAACAACAATTTCAAACAATTTTTTTATTTTGAAAAGTTTTAAAGATTAAAAAAAAATTTGTATAGATATATATATATATATATTTTTTTTTTTTCAACTTTTTTATTAGTAAACATTTTTTTGTTTATACTGGAGTTTTCTCAAAATGTAATAATTTATAATATAATAATTCTATGAACTAATAATAATTTTATTGTTAGTAATAAGTTATAGATAAATTCCTTGTCACTTTAAATTGTAGCATGGTATCCTACTACAGTTTCTACCGGCATTGCTGTGTTACATTACAATTTGGCTGTAGCTTACGCCATACGAGGTGAACTAGATAAATCTGGAAAAACTTTAAAGCAAGTAAGTGTATATATATCAAGTGTATATTTATCATGGGGCATGTTTCGATATTACTGAAAATATATATAATATACTATGTAACATAAACTATAGATTTTCAGTATTAACAGTGTATATGGAAACATGCTCATAACTAATTTAATCATTTAACATTAAAGGCATTAGAATTAAAAAGAATTTAATTATTATTGTTATTTGAAAAAGATCTCTGACAAACTAATATACTATAATTATTAATATTATTATTTAACATTAATATAACATTAATATTCGACAAGATAATTTTTATTAATCTTATATCTGAAAAATTGTTTCAACCTTAAGAGATCTATACATTATATATATATATATATATATATATATATATATATATATATACAATTATTAATAATTAATATGAAAGTATAAGCCTATACACTTTAATTAAAAAAAAAAAAAAACATTAAATCTAATTTATAATGATAATATTATAACAAAGAATAGAAATTGAAAATTATGTGTGCTAAATTCTTAATATTTGTCTTTATTCCTACTAAATTAATTCCTTTTATTCTAGATATGGACGTCTAAAGAATCAGATTGTGATATACCTATACAAGTGATAATGCTAGCTTTGTACATAGAGCTACAATTAGGTAATATCATTTTTCAGAATTAGCATAAGTCTATATAAAGTTTTAAAGAATAATTTTATATATATATATATATATATATATATATATATATGTATACATATATAAAGTTTTAATTTTTGATAAGAAATATTGCATACTTTAGATATATTTATGATCGAATATTGATGTATAATTACAAAATATATTGTCTACAAATTTTTAAAATTCCAGGTCGTGCTGACACTTCAAAGTCAATAATAAAACAACATTGTCCACAATATCGTTAACAATCAAGATATAAAATATATCTCCAAAAAGCTACAAATACTAATATTCATAATGCGCGCGCATACATATGTATATAAATTAAAAATAAATTGGTTCTCAAGGTAATAATGTATGTGAAAAACTTGCATAGTAGCAAAAATATATTTGAAGCTAATGACACAGAATAATCTAAATTGAAATGTTGCAGCAATAAATCATTATCTTTCTAAAAATATGAGAATACAATTTACGTGACAAAAAAAATTTGTAAAATATTTTCTATATAAATCTCTTAACAATGTCTGTGTTATATAAAGTACCGAAATTAAATGTACAGATTGAAAATTTTAAGGGAAGACACTGGTAAAAATCTGTTTAAAAGACAAACATTTTGTCTTTTTGCATTATATTAAAAATTTCAGTAAATTTGTCTGCTACATCATTTTCTTTTTTTCTCTTTTCTATCAATTTCTTTCTCTTACTAAAAAAAGAGTTGTAGGTAAATCACTTGGAAAATTACATATACACATGCATGTGCTCGCGCGCGCACGGGTGTGTAATTTATTTTATACATATTTCTTCTCTCATGTCTTTCTCTTTTCTCCTTCGTCAATTTTTAGAGACCAAGGTTATCATCCCGTCTTTTAAAGCAATCCAGTTTGATGCGACACTGACGAGTCGAGAAACCGAATCCTTTCATTTCGACGACTTGTGGATTGTTTCGTCCTTCACGGCCATATATGCGTGATACCAGCCGCACTTGACCTATATATTGTTATGCCGTTGGCGTACGGATGCAATCGTTTGTATGCGCGAAAATGCCCGTAGGGCCTTACCCAAGATTGAGTCTGGTTCGTCGTCGTAAGTTCTGTTCTTTCTGTCGGAGCATCAAACCGATAATCTTTCACGGATGTGGAATACTGCCAAGTGCTAATTACGATTAACATGATAGAACTTTGTTCACAAGACGGGTATTTATATACTTTAATCTTTATAAAATTAAAATCTTTATAAAAATAAAACCTTTATATAAAATACCCTTTATAATGTATGTATAGTGTATGTACAGTAATTGTTTTAAAATATGTGTATCACAATTATACATGCTTTACATTGCAAGCTACACATATTTAACACACTTTGTAAATTGCTTTGTATAATACCAATTATAAGATTTGTAGGATTAAAATTATTTAATAAACTTTTATTTATTTATAATAGAGAAATTGCCAATATAAAAAAATTACTAAAAAAAGAAGTACATTTTATAAATTGTATAAATAAACTTTCATTAGACGATTATCAATGTCGCATAGTAAGATACAAAGTGTATAAAGGGTTAATATAAATCTTCCATTTTCTCCTTCGCGTTCAAGGTTTATGCAAGTATACCCTTCGATCATTTTCCGAATACCTTATTTTTGACTGGCATTCAAGAAGGCCGCGAGATCATTGTAGCTTTGCCATCGCATCGTGCTTGGCCGACCGTGGCTATAAAATGAATCACCAGCAGCATAGGAGGTCAGTACGCGACGCGAGTATATTTGAGAGAGTACTCTTGCGTAAATTTTTATATCTATATATAATACATATATATTTCGTAAAAATTTATATTTTTTCACAATTGTAATTAAAATGTACGAGTACTTTATTACAGAGAAGAAGAGAATTTATCAGTGATATTTTTAAATATGTCCAAGGGATGTAAAAACATTTAAAATTTGTAGAAAGAGTTATAATTGAGAGTACGAAGAAAATGGTTTGTTACTCTTATTAACATTATAAATAATTTTGGGAAATAGCCATTTTATATAATTTGATAAAAATGGAATTGGGAGCGCAACAAGAATCGAAAAACGAGATGAACAGTCTATCGTTTTCACCTCCGCCTATGAAAAAGTCTGAAACGAGAGACAGTATTTCCTCCGTTGACAGTGACGTGAGTCTTTCCTTTGATAGAAGAGGCTCCAAGAGCGAAGAGGCTGACTTATCGGATTATGATAGCGAAATGAGATCTGCGAAAGGGATTGATGTGGAACAAGATTCGGGCGCGGATTCTATGAATGATGCCACACTGGAGAAACTAGAAAATGAGAAACAATCGGAATCTCGGCTAATTGAGAAAATAACGACACATGATATCGACACATTGAATGATGATCTGGCTGATAAGATATGCGCTCAAGTGGAATTTTACTTTTCCGACGAAAATATTATAAAGGATGCGTTTCTGCTGAAACACGTGAAAAGGAACAAAGAAGGCTATGTATCTTTGAAATTGATATCCAGTTTTAAGAAAGTAAAACACCTGAGCAGAGATTGGAGAGTGGTTGGAGTAGCTTTAGCAAAATCTAAGAAACTCGAAGTTAATCCACAAGGGACTAAATTGCGTAGAGTAGATCCTTTACCACCTTTTGATCAGACGACACGTTCTAGAACTATATTAGCGGCCAGATTACCGATAGAAAAGTTGACAGTTGAATCTGTCGCCGAGATTTTCAAATCTTGCGGTGAAATAGCGTTGATAAGAATTCTTAGACCTGGACACCCTACACCTTCCGAGGTAAAGTGTGCTTGATTTTTTCGATCGAACATATATTCCAGAATAGAATACAGATATAAATAGGAGTTTTAAATCTCTGAAATATGCGTTAAAGAATAAAATTATTATATTTCTTTTTGTCTAATTCAATTATAGTAACTTTATTTAGAAACATGGATATCCATACAACTAGATGATCGACTTTAATTTTTTCGAATATTTCTGAAGAAAAATGAAATAAAAAAGTTTAAACAAAAGTTGTAGGTTTTAAAGGGAGATAATAGTTGTTTGTCATAAATCTGCCCTCACTAGTCAAATTTTTCATAATTGCATTGTATAGTGACGTAATCTGCAAGGATTATTATTGTGATATAATGTGCTTGTATAAGTTGTAATCTTATATTCAACGTAGCACTCACGCTAGCAAGTTATAAGTCGATACGTAAAAACTAAAACATAGGGTTTCCACTGCAGTGATTATTCAATATATTCGCAATTCTTACATGTTGTCAATCAAGACATTATTTTATATAATTTTAATTTACTTTTTTTACATATTAAGAAAATCATATTTAATAATTTTTTAAACAATAATAATTAATAATAAACTGTATTTTACATTATCCGTAAATTATTTATTTTTTAAATTTAATTTGCAATTTAGTTTAATGGGTAATTTATATTTAATTTGTATGATACATGTTGAGTATTGCATGTTACATTTCTCGCGCAAATGTCATCTTATATAGCTAATATATCACAATAATTAATACTGAAAATGACGTCGATAAAAAAAATTGGACATATAAAACTTATAACGTAAAATGTTTCGATATATCAATATTCTCGATAATAATGATATTAAAACAAGGAATAAAACTGGCAATAATTTTCTTATACACGTGCGCGGACACACACACACACACACACACACACATACGCATAAACACAAACATACACGCACAGGTGCGTCAAGCAATCTCCAAAAGGCCGGAATTGGCTTCCAACGAAGAGTACGCCATGGTAGAATTTACAGACTCCATTTCTGTCCAAATCGCTATGCAAATGACCTTGGGTGATGCGAAAATATACGAGTTACATCAATTGGCTGATAAGAAGAGGAAACACCAATCCACGAGGAAAGGTGTTTTAAATAGAATATCCAGAGAGAACAATATATATTATAATTCATCCAGTTGTCCCAGTGGATCTGAAACTGAAGATGGAAAAGCAAGGTATAAGAAAAATATTCAGGGACATTCGACGTATCATATACATAGGAGTTATCCTTCCCAAGGTATTTTATTTAAATATATATTGGGTCGAGTCTTAAGTCATTTCGGTTTTTTACTATAATATTATGATTCATACTATGATTTATTCATTCAAAGGCGATTTTTTTTGAAGTAATTTTATTCAGTTATGTATCGACTATTTCTTTCGACGACCTTTTGCCATCTTTCATTCGGGTAACATCATGATGCCACGCTCAAAGAACTTTTGGCTTTTATCAGCAAAAAACTATATACGCAGATATACAGTAAATCGAAATGATTTAAGACTCAATCCAATATATAATATAGTAAAAATATAAAATTATATATAATAAGAGTAACAGTATAAATAGTAAGATATAATAATGATAAAAATAGTAAAATAAATTATGGTTGTAAATAATATTTATTTAATATTATATTAATCGATTTATACGTTTGCTATTAGGACCGCCTTCACCGGACGTATGGTTATCTCGTAAACTCTCTTCCTGCTCTATATCCAATTCTGACAACGGTTTTATATTTCGACGGCTGTCTTCATGTTCCGGATCTAGTTCAGATTCTGGTAGACGTTATTCCACGTGTTCATCCGGTTCCGAAGCAGCTTTCTTTCATCCAAGTTATTCGAATACCTTCAATCATCATCATGAAAATCGCCGATATTCTTGCTGTTCATCAACAGGTTTGTATATGTGTAATCGCAATGTATAATACAAGTGTCACGAATAAAATACAAAAGAAGCGAAGTCGAAAAAATTATGGAGATTGAAACACTTTTGGTTAAGAAATTATCAGAAATTATATGTGTTAAAAGTTGCGTGTTATCAGAATGGAGTATCAATCGCATGGTAATCACACTTGTTTTCCTTCGTGGTATATTGTATCGTGTGAACGTAACTTCTATGTTAGATAAACTGCAAGTAAAGTAATAAATATTTTTAAAGATTCAATATAATTATATAATTTATGACATTGTTACCTATTATAGGTTCTTCTATGGAATGCGGAAGAGATTGTTATATCGCAAATCGTCGCGGATCAGCTGATTGTGGATCATTTTTTAGAAGATTGTCGATGTGTAATCGTGATATTGGCTACGATACTAACATGAGAAGATTGTCTCTGTGTTCTTCGAATTCAGACCAGAATGGATTTTATCGATCAAAAAGCAATAATGGTATCGCGATGATGCATTTACCCGAGAATGTAACAAGAATGCCAGCAGGACCCGACGGCACTCGTGGCTTTTTCGATCGTTCTACAAGAATATTTATAAAACCTACTTGTTGAGTGCTTTAGATAACTCTTATAAGATTAGAAAGATTAATAGTTGATACATATGTAACATGATTGATGGTTTTTTTTTAACAATCAATGCAATATATAATAAAACAAATGTTTGAAAATAATAACGAAACTTGATTGTCGATAACATATTATAATTTTATTCGAATAAAATACATTTTTTTTTATTTGTGTTAATTCTATGCTTTTCAGAAGTATATATATTTAAAAATTGTTAGATTATTAGTGTGGATCATAAATTGTAAACGTTGAAAGATAATTATTATTATATTGTAAAAAATCGGGATATAGAAAAGAAAGGTTCTATATTGCTCTTGTTTGAGATTGTTTAATTAAAAAATTTTAAAGATGGAAGACATAGTATTATACTATCATCTTTATGATCTGCAAATAATAATCAGATACAATTTTAATCAGATTCAATAAATTATTTATAAAATATATATTAAGATATATATTAATATATATTAAAATATATATCTCGAAAAGAGGGCTATTCTGCTAATATCTTTTATATTTTTTACCAGGCTCTTTTACTTTTCGAAGAGTTTGTATCGTTAATTGCGATAATAATTTTATGATTACTTTAGAATCATTATTTAGATATTGTAAATCATGTTTATTTGAGACGTCTTCTCCTATATTTAAAAAAAAAAAAAAAAGTGATCTGTATTTTTTTTTTTTTTTACTGTTATTGAATAAAAACCTATTCGTAAATATTTATTAATATTATTAAAAATAATCTTTTATTGTTTAAAAACTCATTAATTTAATAAATGGAAAACATTTTTTTTTTTTTTTTTTTAACGATAAAAATTGTTATTGTTAACAAAAAAATATTAATTTTGTTGTAACAATTAAAAAATCAAGTTAAATCTAAACCAAATCGATAATAAAATCATTATTACAACATAGTATCTTTAATTAAGTAAAAGTTGTAAATAACTTCTTTAATCTTGTTGTAATTGTTGAAAAGTATGGAGAATAATATATTAACCGTTATGAAACGTTATGATGTTAAATGGATCAATAATAGAAAGTATAATAAATAAGGTGACAATACTTGCTGCATACGTTTTCAAATATGTAGGAAAAAAAAAAAAAAAAAAAAAAAAACCAGGTTCCATCGATCATTTATTTATGGTAAATTTAACAATATTATGACAAAATATTAATAAAATATAAAATGTTAAAAACGTAACCTGATCCTAACAGTTATAAATAGCTACAAAATAAATTAAAATGATAAAAAATAATTTGAATGGCGTGACAATTGTTGAATACTTCTTTACTTATGAAATTAACAAAAATTACATTGAATCCAATCTTAAATGTTATTAATATAAAGTAAATTAATTAACAATACAAAAAAAATCTCTAATAAAATAAAAAAAAAAAATTATCTTTAATTTAAATTTTTTTTTTTTTTTTTTTTTTTTAAGATCAGAAATTAAGTTTCTATATAAAAAATTGTGTTTTAGCACTTGATAAAAGCCAAAACCCATGGCCGAAACGTCGTGAATATTAAATAAAGATCATTAAATAGCCAGAGTTAATTGATTAAGGGGTAACACCACTGTAAAATTTTCAAAAAATCGATTTTTTTTTTTTTTTTTTTGGGCTTAAAAAATCCTTTGAACCCTGTAGAATACGAGGAAAAAACTTTTATACGTGAAACTTTTTTTTTTCATCGAAATTCCTAGCTATGTACTGAACGAGTCGGGCGACTCCGAAACGGCTACCTGCTTCGGGTGGAAACCTGTCGAGAGAGTAGTGCATAATACCTTGCTTATTGATTTCTAAGTTATGTGAGACACTACTAGATGAAATATATCTAGATATATGAAATATATCTAGATATATCTAAAATATATCTAAAATATTCTAAATATATCTAAATATATCTAAATATATCTAAATATATCTAGATATACGAAATATATCTGGAAATGGAAATTGGCGTCGAAGCATATAATTTTTGCATCGAATCCGATGCAAAACGAATCAAGCACGCAGAGGCACAATTATCAGATGCAGCAAAAAAAAGCGCGCTCTGGCATAACATCTGCGAGGAAAGAAATGAACGAATATTCCAACTTAGAAGGGCAGCTTTACGGTGCTGGAATTGCAGACTAATAGTAAAAATTTTTTTTTTTTTTTTTTTTTTTTTGAGTCGAATTTTAAATTTTTTCATGTTATAATACAACTCCAAACTTTAAACGCGTTTTTCTCGAAACACGTATTTTGAACGCGGAAAGCAGTATAACTCTAACAATTTTTAATATTTTTACTAGAATTTTTTACTGTACATTCAAAACAACATTTCGAAGTACAATACGTATGGAATTTTTGATACGATGCTCTAAAAATTTTTTTATTGCCAAATAATGTCACTTTTTTTTTTTTTTTTTTTGTCGAAAAATGAACGACTTTATTCAAATGCTCGCCAATCACTCAAAAATCAATATTTCTAAAATCCCATAAGTATTGTACTAGATATATAATTGAAGATCATGAGAAATTTTTTTTATTTGTTCCTGGTTCAAATTTCCAACGGCTACACTGCTTGCCGCAGACCCCTTTATTTTAAAGGAGCATCAAAGAATATGGCTACCATTCCGCCATTTTGTAATATTATTTTATGAAAAAATTTTTACAAGTACTTCAATATATGCTTATTAACTTCACGGAGTATTAATACTTTATTTCATTTCCTTTCATTAAAAAAAAAAATGTCGAAAAAATGCAATTTTTTTTTTTTTTTTTTGGGCCGTTACAGTGGTGTTACCTCTTAAGTTACTACCATATGTAATAAAAAAGTGTTAAACTTGGTTCTAACCATATTAATACATCTGGTCCTAACTTAGTTTCATCATAATACAATTAAATTCAATAGAAAATCATCTTTCTTTCTCGTTCTTCCAACTTTTTTTTTTTTTTTTTTTAGTGGCTAGAAAAATCCGGTACTAACCACATTTTTTTGTCCGGTACTAACCACATTTTTTGTCCGGTACTAACCACATTTTTTGTCCGGTACTAACCACATTTTTTGTCCGGTACTAACCACATTTTTTGTCCGGTACTAACCACATTTTTTGTCCGGTACTAACCACATTTTTTGTCCGGTACTAACCACATTTTTTGTCCGGTACTAACCACATTTTTTGTCCGGTACTAACCACATTTTTTTGTCCGGTACTAACCACATTTTTTGTCCGGTACTAACCACATTTTTTTGTCCGGTACTAACCACATTTTTTTGTCCGGTACTAACCACATTTTTTTGTCCGGTACTAACCACATTTTTTTGTCCGGTACTAACCACATTTTTTTGTCCGGTACTAACCACATTTTTTGTCCGGTACTAACCACATTTTTTTGTCCGGTACTAACCACATTTTTTGTCCGGTACTAACCACATTTTTTTGTCCGGTACTAACCACATTTTTTGTCCGGTACTAACCACATTTTTTTGTCCGGTACTAACCACATTTTTTTGTCCGGTACTAACCACATTTTTTTGTCCGGTACTAACCACATTTTTTTGTCCGGTACTAACCACATTTTTTGTCCGGTACTAACCACATTTTTTTGTCCGGTACTAACCACATTTTTTTGTCCGGTACTAACCACATTTTTTTGTCCGGTACTAACCACATTTTTTTGTCCGGGTACTAACCACATTTTTTTGTCCGGTACTAACCACATTTTTTTGTCCGGTACTAACCACATTTTTTGTCCGGTACTCAACCTCCTAAGGGGAAGGAAAACCCCTGACAGAAAAAACCAATTTCTTCTTTTCAGACATGGATAGTTCCAAAGAAGAAGCGATCGTCCTGGGATCGGATACCAGGAACCGGCGTGGGGGGGGTGTAGGCCTGGCTCCCTCCATGTCGTCAACGGACGACAGGTCGTCTGCAGCTTTGCCGGCTGGGGCTGCAGACAAGACAGCGACAGTGCCGAGGAGTGAGAGGGACACGGTGTGTGAAGCGATTACGCGACCTAGCTCATAGCTGGGATACTCGTGATCGAAGTGTTGATCCGAAGGAACTTGCTGCGCGTATTCGCCGAGTCCTTCTGGATAAAGTGGTTCGGTGCTATCAGGCCCATCATGTGTATAAGGACCTCGCGAAATACATGGACGTCTTTTTTCGGGAGTGTTCGCGACGCGAAACGAAGTTCTGTGCCAAACACGTTTGCGTACAGTTCTTCGAACCAGTCATTGCAGGTTAGCACCGCAGAGTCAGTGACTGGAGGAACAGTAGATGGGGAGAGTGACTGTTCTCAGCCTCTTCCCTCACCGGAAAAAGTGCGGGGTGCAAGTGACGGTGAGTGTGAACCGGAGGTGAGCTTCATCACGGTCTCCTCGCCGAGCTCACCGGAGGACGATGGGAGAGATGCGGACTTCCAGGTATCGGACAAGCGCCTACTAACTGGGAGGAAGCAGTACCCCCGCAAAAAATACTGCAGGTAAGTGTGCCGGTCGCACTACTAAGCGTGGTCGCCCCAAAACAACTGGGGACTATGTTAATATCGCGGAGGCCAAGGAGCGGGTCTTACGCGCTGAAAGGCAGGAGGTCCTTTTGAAGGATCTGAATAGATTATTGGATCCTAGTTTGGGTCCAGACCTCGCTGCGGTAGGAAGGGAGAATATTCCCTCGGACGAAGTTTTTAGATCCGGCCTTGGGAAAGTTACCAACTTGGAGCTCCGAAGGTTGGCCGGGTTGTCTGCCACACAAGTGGAGAAGGCATCCGATATCACTGGTCTCGATGAAATCGTGGCCAGGGATCTTCGGGTGTCTTCAATGAGACTTGTGGGCATCTTTGACGAGATGGCCAGGCGGGCCACTGTTGGGACGGATCCGCAGACCGAGGCCTTGAGAAGCGAGAATCGGGGACTGCGTGAGAGGATTGCGGCTCTGGAGCGCGATCGAGATAGGGTCGAGGCGGAGATGGCGAGCTTCCGGGCGGCCATTCCGCAGCTGGAGGCCGAATACTTCTTTGGCGATAAGGGAGCGAGGAAGCGGCCTTGTCCGGCATCATCGCCGGGATCGCCGTCGGGACAGGTGGTGACGGAGACGGATTTGGCCGGGAGTCACCTCGTCACTATGGAGGACTTGTCGTCCATACTGGACAGGCGTTTTGCCGACCTTAGGGTCGACATATCTGCTGCCGTGTTGGCTAACATTAAGCCTTTGCTTACTGGGCGGGCTGGGGACTCTTCTCCGGAAGTGATCCCCAGGCGTGCGCCCAGGGCAAGTGTTGTCGGTGTCAGTGGGCCATCGGCTGGTCCCGTGGCCGGGGGCTCTGCCGCCTCTGCTCTTGCAGAGGCTTCGGTGGATGCCTCTGCCCCCGGGGCTAGTACAAGAGGTAGACGTCGTCGTCGTCGTGGGGGGCCCTCTGCTAAGAGGTTCCCTTCTTCGGGTGCTCCTGCCCCAAAGAGGAAGAGCCGAATTCCTCCCCCTTCCTCTGCGTCGGTAATTTCGCTGACGATCGGGAGGGGGGGTCAGGGTAAGTCGTATGCCTCGGTCCTTTCGGAGGCCAAAGCGAAGGTCGACCTGAAGGAGTTGGGCATTACTACAATGCGGATGCGAACAGGGGTAACTGGCAGCATCCTGTTGTCAGTCCCTGGCAAGGAGTCGACAACAAAGCAGATGCTTTCGCGCTGAAGCTGAGGGAAGCCTTCCCTGAGGCGGGGGATGTCCGAGTTGGTCGCCCCTCTCGGATGGAAGATATCCGCCTGAGGGGGTCAATGGTATTTGCGAAGCGCGAGAAGATCCTGGAGGAGGTAGCGTTGTTTGGGGGATGTCGGGCTGAAGATCTAAAAGCCGGTAAGATCAAGTTATTTACAGGCTCAAGTATGGGGACAATGTGGATCCGTTGTCCCGCTAGAGTGGCACGTAAGTTGTTGGTAGCAAAAAGGCTTACTTTGGAGGGGGGGTGGACGACGCTGGATGTTAGTCATCTGGCTCGTCGTCCCCTCCAGTGCTATCGGTGTCACGAGTTTGGCCATTCAGCCAACAACTGTGGCGCCGATGTGGATCGGAGTGGCCTATGTTATCGGTGTGGTTGCTCGGGTCATAGGGCGGCTGACTGTGTGGCGCCGCCCCGATGTTTCTCGTGTGGTTCGAGGGGAAAACCAGCGGGACACCGCTGCGGGTCGGCTGCATGCGCTCGCGTGCGCGTCCCTCCCAAGAGGCGTCGGGAGGGTACGCCTTCATCTGAACGCGCGCAGGCTCCGGGGCGCCCCGATGGGGGGCCTGCGAGCCCGGAGTGGACGAGGGTAGACTGCGGCCGGGGGCGGGGGAAGTCGCGGAGAGGCGGCTCCCCCGTGCCGGGCTGCAGTTCTGCCCCCGATGTCTAGTGTCGTTTTTGTCCATTGTTGTAGTGAGTAGCGGTGGGATGCGGGGGGTTCCGGGGAGGTTGCCGAAAGGTGACTCCGTGGTCTCCCTGCCCCGCCAAGTTCATGTTGTAGGTTCGCGGCGATGGGTGATGGAGCGTCGGGGAGGTTGCCGAGAGGTGACTCCGCGGCCTCTTCACCCGCGCCAAGTTCACGTTGTTCATAGTTATTGTCCTTTGTCATAGGTGGGAGTAACAACCCTCCCACCTTTATTGTGGTTGGCCATAGGGTCTTGTTGTGGGCTCCGTTGGGGGCTGGGCCTGTGGCCCTTACTATGTCAATGTGGTTTGTGTACATGTTTCGTGCACGTTATGTTCTATAGTCGTCCTGTGACGTTTCGTGTGTGGGTGGGTGACTGCGGTCACCTCACTGACCGGGTTGGCAGAGAGAGGGGTGGGGGCCCCGCTCTCATTGCACGTCGACCCTGGGAAGTCCGGGGGGAGCTAGTAGCCCGGCTCCCCTCGATGCCCTTTCGGGGCAAGGGATGTCCTCTCCGGGGGGATACCTGTAGTATCCTCTCGGGGGATGTGTCCTTCCTAAAGGACGCCGGTCGGGTGTCCACCGTGAAGTTATGCTAACGCGGTTCCGCGGTGGACAGTACCCATACGACCAGGGGCTTCAGTCAGGTTTTAGGTCGGTCCCCCGCCCGATAGTCCCTCGGGATACTACGGGCGGGAATCCACCACAAAGCCTCCCGACCCTCCCTCAGGGGTCGGGACGGCGAAGTTTGGTTTAGGCAAATTTCCTGACTATAAAAAAAAAAAAAAAAAAAGGTTAGGTTAGGTTAGGTTAGGTTAGGTTAGGTTTCCCTCAGGGGCACTACAGACTCATCCCTGTAGTGTACGGGTGTCGCAATCCCGAGGTACCCGAGCTGGAGTGTGTGGTGACGGATGAATGGGGTGTGATGGGCGTGCAGGCCCTAAAAAGGACTTGTCCACTGCACTAGGTGAAGGAAAACACCGAAGATAACACCCGGGGGGGAGGCCCCGTTAGCCAGGCAAGGCAACCTCCTAAGGGGAAGGAAAACCCCCGACAGAAAAAAACCAATTTCTTTATTACAGATGATGGAGTCTAATAAAGAAGCGATCGTCCTGGGATCGGATACCAGGAACCGGCGTGGGGGGGGTGTAGGCCTGGCTCCCTCCATGTCGTCAACGGACGACAGGTCGTCTGCAGCTTTGCCGGCTGGGGCTGCAGACAAGACAGCGACAGTGCCGAGGAGTGAAAGGGACACGGTATGTGAACGATTGCGCGACCTAGCTCATAGCTGGGAGACTCGTGATCGAAGTGTTGATCCGAAGGAACTTGCTGCGCGTATTCGCCGAGTCCTTCTGGATAAAGTGGTTCGGTGCTATCAGGCCCATCATGTGTATAAGGACCTCGCGAAATACATGGACGCCTTTTTTCGGGAGTGTTCGCGACGCGAAACGAAGTTCTGTGCCAAACACGTTTGCGTACAGTTCTTCGAACCAGTCATTGCGGTTAGCACCGCAGAGTCAGTGACTGGAGAAACAGTAGATGGGGAGAGTGACTGTCAGCCTCTTCCCTCACCGGAAAAAGTGCGGGGTGATAGTGATGATGAGGAGATGGAAGCTGCGGATCCGTCTTTCGTCACGCTACCCTCGTCAAGCTCTCCAGAGACCAGTGGGCCAGGACGAGATAGGGATGTTTCTTGGGCTCCTGAGGACAAGAGGGTCCTGACAGGGAGGAAGCAATACCCCAAGAAGACTACAGGTAAGTCCTTTACAGGAAAAAGAGGTCGCCCCATTACAACTGGGGAGTATGCTGGTTTGGCGGCTGAAAAGGAGCGTTTAAATGCTGCCATGAAGGAGTCGCTCAAATTAGAGTACGCGAAAAGAGTTTTAGACCCTTCTTTTGGTCCAACTCTGACTGCTGTTGGTCCGATGAATATTCCTTCGGACACAGCATTTGTGGAGGAACTGAAGGGGATTACCACTGTGGAGCTACGCAGGCTGGGAGAGAGGTTTGTCACCCAAGTCGAGAGGGTGGCCGGACTCCCTGGCCTTGGCGAGGTCATGGCTGAGGAGCTCCGGATCTCCTCGAGGAAACTTGGAGGAGTCATTAGCGAGGCTGTTTCTCGATCTACTGCGGAGGCTGATCCGAGGATGGATTCACTAAGAAGTGAAAACCAGGGTCTGAGAGTTCGTGTTACAGCCCTGGAGCGGGAGGTCGATAGATTGACGGAGAAAATAGGTTTTCTTCATTCGGCAATCCCTCAGATTGAAGGGTTTTATCTCGAAGATAAGGGTGCCAAAAAGAGACCTCGCCCACCCTCTTTGGAGGGATCACCGCCTGTTTCGGTTGCGGTGGCGAGTCCTTTGGTCGAGGACCGACCAATTATGCTTTCCGATTTGTCGTCCCTTCTGGACCGTCGCTTAAGTGACTTGAGGGACGACATATCGATTTCTGTGATGACCTCAATTAGGTCGGAACTTGCGGGGCGGGCTGGGACTGCTCATCTTTTGGGAGGAGCGGTTCCCATGCGTGCGCCCACTGCGAGCGTAGGTGGTGGGGTAGTTGCCCCAGTGATCGGCCCTTTGCCTGGGGGCTCCGCCGCCTCCAATGTGGAGGTTCCGGCGGATGCCTCTGGTCTTGGGGCCACTAAGAAGAAGTTGAGGCGGCGTCGTAGGCGAGGGTCCGGGCGGCCCCCTCAGTCGGTGAGACGGGTGGGAGAGGTTGTCTTCAGGGACAAACCTCCCCGTAAGGAGAGGAAAAGTAGGGTTCCTGTTCGTCCCCCCCCTTCTGCGTCGGTGATTTCACTGACGGTCCGGGGGGGGACGGAGGCTAGGTCGTATGCCTCTGTTTTGTCGGAGGCAAAGTCCAGGATTGATGTTCGGGGACTGGACATCGGTTCAATGAGAATGAGGAGAGGGGTGACTGGCAGTATTTTACTGTCAGTCCCTGGAAAGGATTCCTCATCAAAGGCGGATGCGCTGGCGTCTAAATTAAAGGATGTTTTTTCACCCGAGGAAGGGGTGAGGATTGGCCGCCCCTCCCGGACGGAAGAGATTCGGCTGAGGGGCCCAATGTTCTCCGTGGAGAAGCGGAGAATATTGGAGGAGGTTGCTCTGGCTGGCGGCTGTAGGGTGGAGGATCTGAGGGCCGGAGAAATTCGGTTATTCCCCAATTCGTGCAATGGCACGATATGGATTCGTTGTCCTGTGGGAGTGGCGCGGAAACTTTCGGTTGCGAAGAGGTTGTCGATCGAGGGGGGGTGGGCGACGCTGGAGGTCATCAATCTGGCACGTCGCCCCCTCCAGTGTTATCGGTGCCATGGGTTTGGCCACTCGGCCAATCGCTGTGGTGCCGATGTAGATCGTAGCAGTGCGTGTTATAGGTGTGGTGGCTCGGGGCACGGGGCGGCCGGTTGCGTGGAGCCGCCCCGGTGCCTTTCCTGTACGTCGGCGGGTAAGCCGGCGGGACACCGTGCTGGATCGAGTGCGTGTGCTCGCGTGCGGGTCCCTCCTAAGAGGAATGGGGAGAGCACTCCTGCTGCTCAGCGTGCGCAGGCTCCGGGGCGCCCCGATGGGGGGTCTGTGAGTCCGGGGTGGACGAGGGTAGACTGTAGCCGGGGGCGGGGGAAGTCGCGGAGAGGCGGCTCCCCCGTGCCGGGCTGCAGTTCTGCCCCCGATGTCTAGTGTCGTTTTTGTCCACTGTTGTAGTGAGTAGCGGTGGGATGCGGGGGGTTCCGGGGAGGTTGCCGAAAGGTGACTCTGTGGTCTCCCTGCCCCGCCAAGTTCATGTTGTAGGTTGCGGCGATGGGTGATGGAGCGCCGGGGAGGTTGCCGAGAGGTGACTCCGCGGCCTCTTCACCCACGCCAAGTTTATGTTGTTCATAGTTATTGTCCTTTGTCATAGGTGGGAGTAACAACCCTCCCACCTTTATTGTGGTTGGCCATAGGGTCTTGTTGTGGGCTCCCGTTGGGGGCTGGGCCTGTGGCCCTTACTATGTCAATGTGGTTTGTGTACATGTTTCGTGCACGTTATGTACTGTAATCGTCCTGTGACGTCTAAGTGTGGGGTGGACGGCTGCGGCCGTCTCACTGACCGGGTTGGCAGAGAGAGGGGTGGGGGCCCCGCTCTCATTGCACGTCGACCCTGGGAAGTCCGGGGGGAGCTAGTAGCCCGGCTCCCCTCGATGCCCTTTCGGGGCAAGGGATGTCCTCTCCGGGGGGATACCTGTAGTATCCTCTCGGGGGATGTGTCCTTCCTAAAGGACGCCGGTCGGGTGTCCACCGTGAAGTTATGCTAACGCGGTTCCGCGGTGGACAGTACCCATACGACCAGGGGCTTCAGTCAGGTTTTAGGTCGGTCCCCCGCCCGATAGTCCCTCGGGATACTACGGGCGGGAATCCACCACAAAGCCTCCCTGACCCTCCCTCAGGGGTCGGGACGGCGAAGTTTGGTTTAGGCAAATTTCCTGACTATAAAAAAAAAAAAAAAAAAAAGGTTAGGTTAGGTTAGGTTTCCCTCAGGGGCACTACAGACTCATCCCTGTAGTGTACGGGTGTCGCAATCCCGAGGTACCCGAGCTGGAGTGTGTGGTGACGGATGAATGGGGTGTGATGGGCGTGCAGGCCCTAAAAAGGACTTGTCCACTGCACTAGGTGAAGGAAAACACCGAAGATAACACCCGGGGGGGAGGCCCCGTTAGCCAGGCAAGGCAACCTCCTAAGGGGAAGGAAAACCCCTGACAGAAAAAACCAATTTCTTCTTTTCAGACATGGATAGTTCCAAAGAAGAAGCGATCGTCCTGGGATCGGATACCAGGAACCGGCGTGGGGGGGGTGTAGGCCTGGCTCCCTCCATGTCGTCAACGGACGACAGGTCGTCTGCAGCTTTGCCGGCTGGGGCTGCAGACAAGACAGCGACAGTGCCGAGGAGTGAAAAGGACACGGTGCGTGAACGATTACGCGACCTAGCTTATAGCTGGGATACTCGTGATCGGGGTGTTGATCCGAAGGAACTTGCTGCGCGTATTCGCCGAGTCCTTCTGGATAAAGTGGTTCGGTGCTATCAAGCCCTTCATGATTATAAGGACCTCGCGAAACAAATGGACGTCTTTTTTCGGGAGTGTTCGCGACGCGAAACGAAGTTCTGTGCCAAACACGTTTGCGTACAGTTCTTCGAACCAGTCATTGCAGTTAGCACCGCAGAGTCAGTGACTGGAGAAACAGTAGATGGGGAGAGTGACTGTCAGCCTCTTCCCTCACCGGAAAAAGTGCGGGGTGCAAGCGACGGTGAGTGTGAACCGGAGGTGAGCTTCATCACGGTCTCCTCGCCGAGCTCACCGGAGGACGATGGGAGAGATGCGGACTTCCAGGTTTCGGACAAACGCCTACTAACTGGGAGGAAGCAGTACCCCCGCAAAAATACTGCAGGTAAGTGTGCCGGACGTACTAAGCGTGGTCGCCCCAAAACAACTGGGGACTATGTTAATATCGCGGAGGCCAAAGAGCGGGTCTTACGCGCTGAAAGGCAGGAGGTCCTTTTGAAGGATCTGAATAGATTATTGGATCCTAGTTTGGGACCAGACCTCGCTGCTGTAGGAAGGGAGAATATTCCCTCGGACGAAGTTTTTAGATCCGGCCTTGGGAAAGTTACCAACTTGGAGCTCCGAAGGTTGGCCGGGTTGTCTGCCACACAAGTGGAGAAGGCATCCGATGTCACTGGTCTCGATGAAATCGTGGCCAGGGATCTTCGGGTGTCTTCAATGAGACTTGTGGGCATCTTTGACGAGATGGCCAGGCGGGCCACTGTTGGGACGGATCCGCAGACCGAGGCCTTGAGAAGCGAGAATCGGGGACTGCGTGAGAGGATTGCGGCTCTGGAGCGCGATCGAGATAGGGTCGAGGCGGAGATGGCGAGCTTCCGGGCGGCCATTCCGCAGCTGGAGGCCGAATACTTTTTTGGCGATAAGGGAGCGAGGAAGCGGCCTTGTCCGGCATCATCGCCGGGATCGCCGTCGGGACAGGTGGTGAAGGAGACGGATTTGGCCGGGAGTCACCTCGTCACTATGGAGGACTTGTCGTCCATACTGGACAGGCGTTTTGCCGACCTTAGGGTCGACATATCTGCTGCCGTGTTGGCTAACATTAAGCCTTTGCTTACTGGGCGGGCTGGGGACTCTTCTCCGGAAGTGATCCCCAGGCGTGCGCCTAGGGCAAGTGTTGTCGGTGTCAGTGGGCCATCGGCTGGTCCCGTGGCCGGGGGCTCTGCCGCCTCTGCTCTTGCAGAGGCTTCGGTGGATGCCTCTGCCCTCGGGGCTAGTACAAGAGGTAGACGTCGTCGTCGTCGTGGGGGGCCCTCTGCTAAGAGGTTCCCTTCTTCGGGTGCTCCTGCCCCAAAGAAGAAGAGCCGAATTCCTCCCCCTTCCTCTGCGTCGGTAATTTCGCTGACGATCGGGAGGGGGGGTCAGGGTAAGTCGTATGCCTCGGTCCTTTCGGAGGCCAAAGCGAAGGTCGACCTGAAGGAGTTGGGCATTACTACAATGCGGATGCGAACAGGGGTAACTGGCAGCATCCTGTTGTCAGTCCCTGGCAAGGAGTCGACAACAAAGGCAGATGCTTTCGCGCTGAAGCTGAGGGAAGCCTTCCCTGAGGCGGGGGATGTCCGAGTTGGTCGCCCCTCTCGGATGGAAGATATCCGCCTGAGGGGGTCAATGGTATTTGCGAAGCGCGAGAAGATCCTGGAGGAGGTAGCGTTGTTTGGAGGATGTCGGGCTGAAGATTTAAAAGCCGGTAAGATCAAGTTATTCACAGGCTCAAGTATGGGGACAATGTGGATCCGTTGTCCCGCTAGAGTGGCACGTAAGTTGTTGGTAGCAAAAAGGCTTACTTTGGAGGGGGGGTGGACGACGCTCGATGTTAGTCATCTGGCTCGTCGTCCCCTCCAGTGCTATCGGTGTCACGAGTTTGGCCATTCAGCCAACAACTGTGGCGCCGATGTGGATCGGAGTGGCCTATGTTATCGGTGTGGTTGCTCGGGTCATAGGGCGGCTGACTGTGTGGCGCCGCCCCGGTGTTTCTCGTGTGGTTCGAGGGGAAAACCAGCGGGACACCGCTGCGGGTCGGCTGCATGCGCTCGTGTGCGCGTCCCTCCCAAGAGGCGTCGGGAGGGTACGCCTTCATCTGAACGCGCGCAGGCTCCGGGGCGCCCCGATGGGGGGCCTGCGAGCCCGGAGTGGACGAGGGTAGACTGCGGCCGGGGGCGGGGGAAGTCGCGGAGAGGCGGCTCCCCTGTCCCGGGCTGCAGTACTGCCCCTGATGTCTAGTGTCGTTTTTGTCCATTGTTGTAGTGAGTAGCGGTGGGATGCGGGGGGTTCCGGGGAGGTTGCCGAAAGGTGACTCCGTGGTCTCCCTGCCCCGCCAAGTTCATGTTGTAGGTCGCGGCGATGGGTGATGGAGCGTCGGGGAGGTTGCCGAGAGGTGACTCCGCGGCCTCTTCACCCGCGCCAAGTTCACTGTTGTTCCTAGTTATTGTCCTTTGTCATAGGTGGGAGTAACAACCCTCCCACCTTTATTGTGGTTGGCCATAGGGTCTTGTTGTGGGCTCCGTTGGGGGCTGGGCCTGTGGCCCTTACTATGTCAATGTGGTTTGTGTACATGTTTCGTGCACGTTATGTTCTATAGTCGTCCTGTGACGTTTCGTGTGTGGGTGGGTGACTGCGGTCACCTCACTGACCGGGTTGGCAGAGAGAGGGGTGGGGGCCCCGCTCTCATTGCACGTCGACCCTGGGAAGTCCGGGGGGAGCTAGTAGCCCGGCTCCCCTCGATGCCCTTTCGGGGCAAGGGATGTCCTCTCCGGGGGGATACCTGTAGTATCCTCTCGGGGGATGTGTCCTTCCTAAAGGACGCCGGTCGGGTGTCCACCGTGAAGTTATGCTAACGCGGTTCCGCGGTGGACAGTACCCATACGACCAGGGGCTTCAGTCAGGTTTTAGGTCGGTCCCCCGCCCGATAGTCCCTCGGGATACTACGGGCGGGAATCCACCACAAAGCCTCCCGACCCTCCCTCAGGGGTCGGGACGGCGAAGTTTGGTTTAGGCAAATTTCCTGACTATAAAAAAAAAAAAAAAAAAGGTTAGGTTAGGTTAGGTTTCCCTCAGGGGCACTACAGACTCATCCCTGTAGTGTACGGGTGTCGCAATCCCGAGGTACCCGAGCTGGAGTGTGTGGTGATGGATGAACGAGGTGCGATGGGCGTGCAGGCCCTAAAAAGGACTTGTCCACTGCACTAGGTGAAGGAAAACACCGAAGATAACACCCGGGGGGGAGGCCCCGTTAGCCAGGCAAGGCAACCTCCTAAGGGGAAGGAAAACCCCCGACAGAAAAAACCAATTTCTTTTCTAGATAAAATGAGTAGCTCCAGGAAAGAAGAGAACGTCCCGGGTTCGGGTACCGGGAACCGGCGTGGGGGGGGTGCAGGCCTGGCTCCCCCCTCGTCGTCAACATACGACAGGTCGTCCACGGATTTGCCGGCTGGGTCCGTGGATCGGAACACGACAGTGCCGAGGAGCAGGACAGAGGATGAGGTGGAGGACCAACTCATCCAGTTGGACATCGCCTGGGAGGAGCTGGGAGAGGACGACGATCCCAACGATCTCGTAATCAAAATCCGGCACGTCCTCCAGGATGAGAACGTTCGTGCCTACCGTTGGTTAGGTGTATACAGGCACCTGAAGGCGCACCTTCGAAATTATTCGAAGAAGTGCGCCTTAAAAATTATAGAGGAGGAGCCTGATCTCCGGGACAAGGAGATGGAGGAGATCCGTGGGGACTCACCGCGGGATGTGTCTCCTAAGGTGAGTGGACTGGGTGACGGCGCATTGGGCGCTGCCTCTGCCTCCCCTGGGGGGCCTGGTGGCGCGCTTGATGTGTTGGAGCCCAGTATTCTCCATGGCCCGGTGGAGGTCCTTGACGGGGATCAAGTCCTGTCGGATAGCTGCCGGGCTCACGTAGAGGAGATCGAGAGGCTTAAGGGACGCGTGGGTGAGCTGGAGGCGAGCAACCAAAAACTCCGCGAGGAGTTGGAGGTTGTTCGCGGTTTGATGGCTCCCCTTCCTCCCTCTTCTGGGGAGAAAGAGGCGCCTCCTGCGAAGAAAAGATCGCGGCGGAGACGGGGCAGAGAGATTGTCTCTGAGCCGGAATTTTCTGGCAAGGAGACAGCCTCTGAGACGCGGAGGACTTTATTTGAGTCCTCTGATGCGGCTTCGGGGGGGGATCCACACCAGCAGCTTCTAGCGCGGGTGGATCTCCTCATCGAGAGGCGCGTATCTGGGGCGCTTGAGGGCCTGAGGAGGACTGTAGAGTCTCTCAGGTCCTCTTTGGATTTCCGGGGGAGTGGG